>NC_080397.1:0-4800000 GCF_030265065.1 Corythoichthys intestinalis | reverse complement strand
TTGCAAAGGTAAGCAACAGCCTGACAAAGCCTTGATAGCAATGATTTCACATCCAATTATGTAGCTCTTTGGAAAAAAAAAAAAAAATATATATATATATATATATATATAATCGGGGTGGTATCGGTATGGTATCGGTATCGGCCGATACTGCACAGCCAGGTATCGGTATCGGTATTGGGGCCAAAAAATGGTATCGGTGCAACACTAGTTGTATGGATATTTAATATCAATTTTAACAATCATGAGAGATTCAAGTAATAGAACTAAACAATTAAAACTGGGGGGGAAAAAAGTTTTTTTTATAACAATCTGTAAAATTTAATTTTAAATAAATGCAATTTCTGTTGAGGAATAAATTAGGACACCTCCACATTCAAACCCACTCAAAATGGCTAAAATCCCACACAGGGGTATCACTTTAGGGGCACATGATTAGAACATCATTACCCAGTGTTTTGAAGGAGGCTTGCCTTATTTAAACCTCGCATTTAGTTTGGTGTGTCCCTGACTGTTGAAGTGAGAGAAAACACCATGGTGAAATCAAAGGAGCTGTCTGAGGCCTTCAGAAAGAAGATTCTAGACGCTTAAGAGTCTGGTAAGAGATTTCAAAAGAATATAAAATCAGCCATTCCCCTGTCTGGAAAATAGTCTACAAGTGGAGGACATTCAAAACAACTGCCAACACGCCCAGGTCTGGCCGTCCAAGCAAGTTCACTGCGGGAGCAGACCTTAAGATGATAAAATAAGTCTCCAATAACCCTAAAATGTCATCATGGGACCGAAAGAATACTCTTGCTACTGTCGATGTGAAAGTGTATGCCTCTAAAATCAGAAAGAGACTTCACAAAATTAACCTTCATGGGAGTTGTGCAAGGAGGACACCCTTGCTCTCCAAGAAGAACATGAAGGCCAGACTGAAGTTTGCCAGAGTGAGTGTTGACAAAGACCAAGAACTTCTGGAATAATGTTTTTTAGACAGATTAATTTAAAATTGAATTATTTGGACACCAGAAAAAAAGGACATGTTTGGCGTAAACCCAATACAGCATTCCCTGAAAAGAACCTCATAACAACTGTGAAGCATGGAGGTGGAAGTGTTTGGGGATGCTTTGCTACAGCAGGACCTGGCCAGCTCACCGTCATAGAATCCACCATGAATTCTATTGTGTATCAGATGGTGCTTGAGAAACATGTAAGATCATCTGTGAAAAAATTAAAACTGAAGTGACACTGGACCCTGCAACATGACAACGACCCAAAACATACAAAGTAAATCCACCATGGACTGACAAAAGGAAGAAATAGAGGGTCCTGGAATGGCCGAGTCAAAGCCCAGATCTTAATCCCATCGAGATGCTGTGGGGTGACTTGAAACAGGCTGTACAAGAAACCCATCGAAAATCTCTCAGCTGAAAGTATTCTGCATTGACGAGTGGGGCAAACTTTCTTCAGACCGATGTCAAAGACTGATGTTAATTTTAGTTGTTTACCTCCAATTTAATCACTTTCTTTTCCAGAGATAAAGAAAAACAAGATCCGACATTGATAAATGAACATTTCTTCATAAAGAACTGAACATTTCATGAGGTGTCCCATTTTTTTCACTTGACTGTAGATTTGTTTATTTTTAACTTGACGGAGGGTTTGTAAAATACTCTTTTTGGCCAAGAAAAACTCTGCATCTACATCCTGCCATGTAGCTAATTGTAGTAGTAAAGGGATAAATCACTTCATTTACAAAATGGATTCATCAGTATTGTCAAAGTAATGAATCCTATCAAAACATATGATACAACTTGAATTTACTGTATCATGCTGTACTATATTCTGACTGATTCGGCTCATAGAGTACAAATGGGATCAGCTCGTAATACAATTGGAGCAAATTACATCACGTCTCATTTTGCTGCAATCGTGGTTAATTGTAATGAATTAATTATTGATCGTGTCGCACTTGAAGTGCTAATTGAATGGTATTGGGAACATGAATGAATAACACCTTAATTACTGTGAGTTGCATTGCATAGAAATTGAAGCAAATCATGAAGGAGGTGCATGCTGTATATTGCAAGTGAACTATCGTTGTATAAACTTGTCCATGCACAGCAAATGATTACATTTCCAAACTGACCGATCCATTCACTGATTCACAGTTTTAAATTGCAGTCTAATTAATTGGGGATTAACGACAACACAACACTTTAATCCCCGAAAAAGAACAAGAGCATTAAATCTATAGTGCTGCCGTCTTCTCTAACCGAGTGTTAATCCTCATAGAACAATTAGATACTCTTGTTCTTATTAGTCTCGCATCCAAACTAATGCAACTGATGTTGACATTGTCTCATGAGAACCTCTTGAATCTGACGGCTGACATGTCTGGAAACAGGCAGTGATCATAACAGAGAGATGATTTATTTATTTATTTATTTATTTTATAACGAGTGGTGGGCTCATGAGAAAATGAAGAAATGTCAGATGAAAGAAACAAAAAACAATCTGTGGGCTTTTGCTGCTCCAGTGTCACGCTGATGGGAAGACAGCCACTGGCTGTTTTGCTCAAATATCAATTTTATCCAGGTATCTTTTTATAGCTCCGAAGGTGAGATGATGCATTCGTTAGTAAATCACATAATTCTACATCAGAACTTGGCCTTTTAAAATTTGTAATGACTGAATCATACTGTAATTCAGTTAAACTGTATTGTCTTTAGAGTAAGTTGTATCTTTTCTTCTCGTATCACTGTTGTGTGTCTGTATCGTGCTGCTTCCTGTAGTTATCCCTGCCTGTATGAAACTAACCTGATGGTGCCGCGGTTGATGTCGTCCATGGAAAAAGTGGAGTATTCCCGTAGTTCCTGTGGTTCTTGCTGCTCCTGAGCCCTGCTCAAAATTCCGTACATCGGCACTGACACGAGCTGGAGTCGGATCTGGTCATCCGGTGACAAGTCGTCCTAGGAATAAACCGAATAGAAAGAAATCCCTGAAGTCCAAAGTGGAGATCAACCGAAATGGGTTTTTCAGGACCGATACCGATTATTAGTAGTTAGAGGGGCCGATAACCGATATTCATTTGTAGTAAAAGTGTCAAAATTGGCATTAAAAATGGAGTAATGTTTGTGTACCGAGAAATTATTATATTGGTTTCTACTCAAAGCCTTTATTAAAAATTTCCAAGTTTTGTAAAACAGTACAGTTGTAGACTACAGCAGTGACTTTCAACCGGTGTGCCGTGAGAGATTGTCAGTTGTGTCGCGAGAAATTATCCAATGTTGTATTCTTCAGCCACCTTGCTGTCTGGGACAATGTGGACCCCAGCACGTCTACAACACATCATTTGATTAGACTCGTCAAGTGTCGATATATGTACACTAAAGTGTCCTTTCCATTTTATCCATATGAGACAACCCTCAATCCTCCCCCTGTGTTTTATTCCCAACACATTATCCAGGACAGCAAGGAGGTTGATCGCTAGAAACGCTAGAATGCGACACGAGCAGCTATTTAGCGCTATGGTGCCAAGCATCTCCAAACGAAATACCGGTTGCTTCAAAACAAGTTGACAGACTATTTTGTTCGCCTTCGTGAAAACACAGAGAAACAGGCAACTTTTTTGAGAAAAACTACAAAGGTAAATAGAAAAGCCCTAATAGCCAGTTACTTTGTTGCTGAACTTGTTGCTAAATCCAAAAAGTCCCAAACTGCGGCAGAGACGTTAATACTAGTGATGGGTCCGTGAGACCTCATGAAGCGTGTCAACACAGTGTGTCAAGCGTGTCGACACAGTGACACACTGTGTTGACACAGTGTGGATACTGTGTCATTGAATACTGACACCTGCTGGACATAACAAATCCCTACAGGCAACCCACTTGACAGACTGACACTGAATTGATGACATAGCATGTAAAATCAAATAATTTAAGTCTTTGCATTCATATTGCATTATTCCATATCTTTAAATTATGTGAACATATATTATAATGTGAAAATGTAAGTAATAATGAATGTGTGAATGAGGAATGCCTGTGGACTTTTTGTTCTGATAAAATTTTATTCAAAAACATAGTTTTTTTGTTTTTGTTTAAAATTTAGTTGGTTACCTTTTCTTTTTTTTTTTTTTTTTTTTTTTTTTTTTTTTTTAAATTAAACAAGCCTGCTGTGGACAACACACGCGCATGGAACCAATGATGCCAGCATGCACAAGAATTTCCAGTTGAAAGAGGTTTGGATAAGATGTCCATTGGCTCAGTTCGGCTTTGGTTCATGTTCGGCTCAGCCATGCATCGTTGCACTTTTGCAATTTCATCTACAGTTGCATTGCCTTCTTGACTCCCCACTTCGTCATCTAAGTGCTACCATAGCCCACCAGAAAGAAATTGAAGTGGACAAAAAAAATAAATTTTAGCTTAATTACAGATTTCTAATAAATTACCAAAAAAGTGACTGTGGGAAAGTAAAGGAATGGCTCTATACCTGTGTTTATTTTGGGATTATCAGAAACTTCATTCTCATGCTTGGGCCAGTAATGCTTCAGCATTGAGGAGGTGGCAACTGTTTGTATATGGCAGGTTAGTCATATACAAAGTACACATGCGACATTTCACCTGCAAAAAAAAAATAACAGTAAAACCGAAAATTTTGGTCTTGCGCCGCAATACGTTCTGACTAGGACTCGAACCCGCGCGCACTACGCGTCGGGGACTGAGTGACGTTTGCTCAGACCACTAAGCTAGCAGGTCAAATGTAGGTAGACATGTAGGCAAGGCTCTACAAACGACGGACCCGCGTGTACCTGTCACACTAATAAACTAAGATTTACATTAAAATTAATTGTATTTTGAATGGAAGATGACAAGGGCATTTTCCCTGTCTTACGTCCATTTCCACAGCATGTAGACAACGAGGAAGTAACCGTGAGATGTGGATTGTTTCAGCAGCTCCATCGCGTTGACAGACGCGCTTCCTTTTGAAGCAGTTTGCTGCGTCATGACTGTGTCGACACAGTTCAATGAGTTCATGCATCGGTCACGTGATTTTCTTGTAGCGATACGCGCACCGACGCAGGGGTTGCTCCATGAGCTCGACGCGCGCGCCGGCGCATTAGTATCACTGGACCCATCACTAGTTAATACTACCTGCCATCAAAGCCATTGTCAGCAAGATGACCAGCACTGATGTGGTTAAGACATTGCTGAATTCTCTTGTCTGATAATTCTGAGTTTTTCAAGCCTAACTGCTAAATAAAAATAAAAACAGCAAGAGACTGAGAGGTGTTGAAGAAAAATCCTGCCAGTTTTTCGGCTTTGTGTTCATTTTAACAGGCTCACACTGAGCAAGTATAAATACTGAGAAATTATTGTATAATTAAATATACTGTACGGAAAGTGATTTTGGAATGCTTTGGTGTGATGTGCTGCGAGATTTTTCCCAATGTAAAAACGTGCTGTGTTTTAGAAAAGGTTGAAAAACACTGGACTACAGTTTAGTCAGGAAGCTGTAATAAGATATTATTTTTGAAAGAAATAGTTATCCATTTTGTCTTCATTGATACTTAAACATGTCTAAAACAACTTCAAGTCAAATTGTGAAGGTAATTGAAAAATTGTCATTAATCCAATTAATCGATAAATTAAACGTCCGATTAATCGATTATAAAAATAGGTCTCTCCTTTTTTTGTATCCAAATCCGGCTTTAAACTTCTCCACAACAGTATCTCGGACCTGCCTGGTGTGTTCCTTGGTTTTCATAATGCTCTCTGCACTTTAAACAGAACCCAGAGACTGTCACAGAGCAGGTGCATTTATACGGAGACTTGATTACACACAGGTGGATTCTATTTATCATCATTGGTCATTTAGGACAACATTGGATCATTCAGAGATCCTCACTGAACTTCTGGAGTGAGTTTGCTGCACTGAAAGTAAAGGGGCCGAATAATATTGCACGCCCCACTTTTCAGTTTTTTATTTGTTAAAAAAGTTTAAATTATTCAATAAATGTTGTTCCACTTCACGATTGTGTCCCACTTGTTGTTGATTCTTGACAAAAAAATTAAATTTCATATCTTTATGTTTGAAGCCTGAAATGTGGCGAAAGGTTGCAAGATTCAAGGGGGCCGAAAACTTTTGCAAGGCACTGTATGTATATATATATATATATATATATATATATATATATGTATATATAAGTGTGTATCTATCTATCTATCTATCTATCTATCTATCTATCTATCTATCTATCTATCTATCTATCTATCTATCTATCTATCTATCTATCTATATATCTATATATATATATATATATATATATATATATATATATATATATATATATATATATATATAAAATTATTATTTTGCAGCATAATGTAGGGCCCAGTGTGAGAAAACTGGGTCTCCCTCAGAGGTCATGGATCTTCCAGCAGGACAATGAGCCAAAACACACTTCAAAAAGAAGCCAAAAAATGGTTTGAGAAAAAGCACTGCGGACTTCTAAAGTGGCCAGCAATGAGTCCAGACCTGAATCCCATAGAACACCTGTGGAGGGATCTGAAAATGGCAGTTTGGAGAAGGCACCCTTCAAATCTCAGAGACCTGGAGCAGTTGGCCAAAGAGGAATGGTCTAAAATTACAGCAGAGCATTGTAAGAACTCATTGATTGACACCGGTAGCGGTTGTTCTCAGTTACTGTATTTTGTCTAAAGGTTGTGCTAGCAAGTATTAGGCTGAGGGTGTCAATACAGGCCCATTTTTGGAGTTTTGTGTAAAATAAAAATGATTTGTTTTTTCATTGCAGGCAAAATAAATGAAGATATTACTACCAAAGCATTTGTAATAGCAATCATTTTCTGGGGGAGATTGAGCATCATGTAACAGAATTTTAGGGGTGCCAATACTTTTGGCCAACAGTGTATGTTGTCATTTTGGAGAGAATATTGAGTTTACTCACTGTGTAGGCAAGATGCGATCGTCTGATGACCGTGCTGCTCCTCTTGCTGACTTCAAGGGAAAGCGCAGCAGCTGGGTCCCGTTGAGGCCCGTCTCCACCACCCGCACTGCCGCCGCTCAGCACCACCACATGCACGACAACGGTGGCCATAGAGATGCCGTCGCTGACTGATATTGTCAAAGCATCGTCCTGGCGGGAGATGCCGGCGTGGCGGTACATCAGCAAGTTCCGGGTCACGTCAGCGAAAGTGAAGATGTCACCTGGTAGACCGGACAAAGAGAGTGAGTGCTTCAATTTACATGAGTAAAGTTGAAATGAGGGTTCTTAAGTCACTTTATCAGAGTTGCAAACAAGTAGTACAAGTACTTCTTCAAGTCTCACCATTAGTCATCCTGAAGTGGGCGCCGCCCTGACTCTTCAGCAGCTCCCCGTGGACCGGAGCCTCCACCAGCTCGAACTCCAGCTCGTTGGGGGATGTGTCGGCATCACTAACCGCCAGCTGCTGGCCGCCTACAACCATGGCAAATGTGATGCGGTGGTTTTTATTATACAGGAGTTTTTTTTACCACTTATCTATCATAAAAAGTCAGAAAGAGCGCTTTAAACTACTAGAACCGTATTTTTCGGACTATAAGTCGCAGTTTTTTTCATAGTTTGGCTGGGGGTGCGACTTATACTCAGGAGCGACTTATGTGTGAAATCATTAACACATTATTGTATAATTTCACATGTTATTTAGGTGTTTTGGAGGGACACTGATGGTTTGGTAAACTCGTTAGCATGTTCTCTATGCTATAGTTATCTGAATAACTCTTAATAGATATGTTACGTTAATATATCGGCCACGTTCGCGTTCTGCCTTTGGCAATGTGTGTTCAATTGTATTATTGACGTTTTTATATTGAAATGCATGCTTTCAGTTTGTGGCGCTTTCACGCCCAAGTGGGGACGCACTCGCACTTGTTTACGCGAAGAAAAGTGCTCACAGAAGAAGACGGACAGCTACGCAGCGTCTGAAGAGTGGGTGAGTTATAGAGATAGAGAGAAAAACATGGCTGCGAACCGTTCAATGGTTATGATTGTAAAATATCTCTACAGAGGCAATGCTTGTATGTATCATCTTTTCTGTTGTTGTTGTTGTGTGTTTTCCACCCGCGATCGGACACTTATAGCCACCGTTTTCTGTGGTTGTTTGAACGATGTGCTAATGCTAGCGAACGCATGCTAACCGAGTAACCGTTTGTAACCGCTGTAATAGCAGCTAATTATTATATATAATTCATTTATTTATTAACTTTATTTAAGACGAAATTGATTTGTATTATTTCTATTTTTAGTTTCACTCTTCAAATGATGGTGTCATAATGACGGCCAAAATAAAGTCAGCAAATTACACGAACGTCCAGCATCGTCATTTGGGAGTTTAGCTCGCTGTATGGCCAGGACCGAGCCGTAGCGTCCTGGTGAAGACAGTACATTCGCATTTTGTTGTTCATGCATCATGTAACATTATCATAATGTACACTTATTCAGCATGTTCTTTATTGTATTTTTATTTTAAATTGCCTTTCAAGATGACATATCTGTTCAATGTGTTGGATTTTATCAAGTAAATTTCCCCCCCAAAATGCAACTTATACTCCGATGCGACTTATATATGTTTTTTTCCTCTTCGTTGGGCATTTTATGGCTGGTGGGACTTATACTCAGGTGCGACTTGTAGTCCGAAAAATACGGTATATATAATCAAACCAAAATACAAGTTTCTGTAAAAAAGTGACTTTTTTTTTTTCAGCTGTCAATATTCAAAATCAAAATTGGACATTCAACATTCCTTGTTGATAGTCAAGTTCACCTCTGCTCATGCTCATCAACTTTCATCTATCCTTCAACTCTTTCTACTCTCTGTTGCTCTACTTTGTCAGGACAGAAATAGGGATATATCACTCTAACTGTGTTATGGCACAAAATCGTAGTTTTTCTGTGTTGTCAATTTCCTTCATTTTTTCTACCCAGATTGTCCAGCTGAGACTAATCATCATCAGCCTGGTATAAAATACTGGCCGGCCAGCTTGACGGAGACCAGTGGGTCTTGCCAGCTGCCGCTAATCACTTTAGTTATGTTTTTGTTAGATTTTGCCTATGTTATCATTTTTTCTGTAATTCAGTACTTTTGCACATTTTGACTTTTGTTTGTAATAAATCTATGTTTTTTGTTTTTTACCTTATTTCTGCAACCCGCTCTCAACGCCTTCATTTTTTACCACGCCGGTCATTTTTATTGGCATTGTTATTGTTACTCAACTGGTAGGTTGTGACCAATAAGTGGTTTATGTTGCCTAGGTGGGGTACCTAATTTACCTCTCTCATTCCTCTTTGCTGATCTATGTCAGGGAAGTTCACTTTTGAACCCCAGGACAAGTATCAATCAATGGCTCAAATAAGAGAAAAGAATCAGACTCAGCCAAGGATTGTCTGCTTCGAAGACTTTATAAACAAGATATATATTAAGGGTACAAATGATGTGATCCAGGCAAGAGCTTGATCAGTAGGGTTGGGCATCGTTTGAAATTGAACGATTCCGATTCCGATTCTGGTTCCATGTTTCGATTCCGGTTACGAACGATTCTCGATTCCGATTCTTTTAAATGGCAGGGTAAAAAAAAAGGCAGGGTAAAAAATCTATAGTTTAAAATTTTATAAGTTTACATTAATGTCTTAACTCCTCGATTAAAAAAAAAAAAATTATATAAATTTAAAATTTATTATTATTATTTATATGAATTTAAAATTATTATTATTATTATTATCTATTATTAATACAAGTAATATGAAATTTATAAATTCTATGGACTTCTCACAGGGTTATTTTTAACCTGTACGTAAATATCAGTCTTTGAACTCGAATGTGATGAAGGAGTGCACTTTCACAAAGATGTTTATTTTTCAAAAGCTCACGGAGAAAACATCTACTTATATTCTTTTACCATACATGTGCCTTAGCTAGGAGCTACAACGAAGCATTAGTAAAAATTCTTCTGTTTATTATAATTTAATTTAGATGAGGCAAAATAAGGTTTCCTTATTTGTAAAACTGATTTTGTTGAGTTTACAGACACATGCAGTGTTTATGTTGTGACAATACCAGTTAGGCCAGTGAGTGGCGCTGTAGGAGTGTGTATGTATAATGCGGCGAAGAGATGAGAGCGTCTGGCTAGGATGCTTTGCGATGTGACGCTATGTTTTCACTGCTACGAGTTCATTAAAAAAGTAATCGAATGCTTCATATGGCTGCTTCTTTCTAAATAAGCAACACAACAGATTCCAAAACAAACATCCTTTTAATACTGTTTATTTTAACGGATGCGTCTACTGCTTTAAGATGGCGGCTGCTTGCTACCGCCAGTGAGTCTGTCATATTGCATCTATTTCTCTTTATATGTTCTAACTCAGCCAAGTCTGTATTTTGCATCTCTTTCTATATACATGATATCGACTATAGCCCGACGTAATAATACGACTTATTGTCGTACTATTTTCCATCCATCCATCCATCCATCCATCCATCCATCCATCCATCCATCCATCCATCCATCCATCCATCCATCCATCCATCCATCCATCCATCCATCCATCCATCCATCCATCCATCCATCCATCCATCCATCCATCCATTACTGCTTAATCCAGGGTCTGCTCGCGGGAACAGCAGAAGACAGACGTAATGTATTGTTTTACTTACCTGGTACTGACGGAGCAGCATGTCAACTACGTAGCACTCGGCTAGCTTTGCACTTGGCACTTCGGATATATTCCATGAAGCCGGTCGTGCAGCCACCTTTGCATGATATAGTTGTGTTGCAAATATTGCACTGAGCTGACTGGTCTTTTTTTTTTTGTAAAGTTAAGCCAAAGTTTTGAGACTTGCTGCACCGTGTCCATGGTTGAAATCAAGTTGCAATGCACAAACACGCACTTCTCGTGCCTTCTTCTTTGTGGTTTTCGGCAGCATTTTTTTCCGGCTCGGCGGTCAGGGCATCGAAACATGGAATCGAAAACCCTAACCCTAACCAGAGTGTTAGAACCGGGTCCCATCAATGTTCAATGCTCGTTGCCCAACCCTAGTGATCATGCAGAGGTACAATAAGACTCTATATACTTGTTGAAAGGGCGTTACTTACTATGAAACGACACCTACTATGAAAACGAAAGTGAAACTTATTACAGCCCAACTGTGTTTTTTTTCCACTGAAAAACATTTTGAGTTACGACCTTGAGCACTAGCTCGAGCTGGTACAAGAGGGAGTCAAATCAGATAAGGCAGTCAACAGATACCCATTGTAAATGTTCAAAGGAATATATGGAGCACACGAACATGGATACAGTCTCACATGCAAGCATAACAAACGCATATAGTTTCACAGCAGTTAGTGTTTGGGTTTTTATGAGCATGAATAAAATATTCTTTCACAATTTATCCTTGCTTTAAGCAAATGACTTTCTAATATTCATTTGCAAGAGTAATGCTGTTTGAGTCAAATAGAAATAATTTATATACAAATAATAACATACAAATTGTGAGACATTAAATCCCAAAGCTGGGCAATTAATTTGTACAGATTGATTCTATTCATGTTGGTCATATAAACAAATACAGTGCTGCTCAAAAGTTTGTGAACCCCCTCAACATTTTGGAATTTTCTATTATTTCAACCTGATTTCCTAATCAATCAATTCAGTAGTTTTTTTTTTGTTTTTTTAACAGTTGTGTTGTCGAGACTAAATTAAAAAGAGTTTTCATCAACTGATGTAGGTGCAAAATTGAACTGTTTGGTCACAACCAAAACCGCCATGTCTGGCGAAAAGTCAACACTGCATACCACCAAAAGAACCTTCTCCCAACAGTGAAGCATGGAGGTGGGAATGTCAAGATCTGGGCTTGCTTTTCATCCTCAGGACCTGGACAACTCCACATAGTCCAGGGAATCATGAATTCTGAGGAATATTGTCAAATCCTAGAACATAACCTGACGCCATCTGTTTTGAAGTTAAAGCTTGGCAGAAGGTGGATCATGCAACATGATAATGATCCAAAGCATTCCAGCAATACAACAAAGGAATGGCTGAAAAAGAAGAAGATTCGTGTTCTGGACTGGCCCAGTCAAAGTCCTGACCTAAATCCCATTGAAATGCTGTGGCGGGACCTGAAGCGAGCAGTTCATGCCAGACGCCCATCAAACCTCTCTCAACTGACTGCGTTCTGCAAGGAAGAATGGGCAAAAATCCCCCAAAGTAGATGTGAGAGGCTGATTAGTCACTACAGAAACCGTTTGGTTGAGGTAATCTCTGCAAAAGGAGGCGCAATATCCTATTAACTGAAGGGGTTCACATACTTTTGCACACATGATATCTGAGTTTTTCTTAAATCAACCACTTTTGTTAAATAAAGAATGACAATATAACTATTTCTTTTGTTTCAGTCCATTATTTGGAATGTCAGTATTGTGGATTTGGGTATAACTTAACATTTAATAAGGTTATTTTAGTTTTTTTTACAAAAAATCTGACCATCGCTGTGGGGTTCACAAACTTTCGAGCAGCACTGTAGCAATAGACCCTACCCACGTGACGTCACACACAGCCCTAAACCACGCCCCCGCACCATGTTCGCCGGCAACACATCGTTTTTCCCCATTGAGGCTACATACATTCCTCCTATTTACGGCGTTTTTCTGCTACTTAACGGCGATTAAACAAAATGGTGAAGGCATGTGTGGCTGTTGGTTGCACTAACAGAGAAGGTGGACGGAAAGACATAAAGTTTTACCGTATTCCGAAAGATCCCGAGAGGAGAGCAATGTGGACGGCTGCTATTCGACGCCAAAACTGGGCACCAAAAAATCACCACCGACTATGTAGTAGTCATTTTATATCAGGTAAGATGCATTTAAGATATACTTAGAGGGTTTGGGGCTGACAAATAACCACAATTAAGATCACTGCGAGGCTAATCGCCGACAACATACACGTATGTATGTAGTTAGTACTATCGCTAAACCATATAAACATAAAAACCCCTAACTGCATTGACAAACGACATGAAATAAATTAGACTTGACAGTGGATGTTAGCGAGAATAAAAGATTTTGAATTGAAAATGTCGTAACTCACCTTCCCGAGCACAAGATAGATTCCTGCCGAATTTTCGCGGACGAGGACTTCTTTCACCCAACCAGCAACAAAGTATTTATAAGCCTCCAAGCTCTTAAAGTTTTTTAAACTTTCGTGAGAATATGCCGACTTTGTGTGGATTAGGTAGTGATAGATATCTGGATAGCAGATGTCAGGCAGAGACGGCGAAGAGAACGTGTCGAAAAATAGCGATTTAGGCATCAAATATGGATCCGGCGACTGTATAAAACGAAGCTTTTCCACATAACGCCTTTTGTGTAAAACATCCAGTGAGTTTACGGCGTCGGAAAGCACTGGGTCTTCCATAAAATGCATTTTAATTTGCTCGTTCCATTGACACTAATGGTAATATAGCCACAGACAGACGGCCAAGATGGCGGGTCACGTGATTTTGTGACGTCGGTGGGTAGGGTATATAAAAAGCATTAGTATTGATACAGTTCAAATATGATGTATCATATTAAAACAATATTAGAGAAAGCTCTTGAGTGGGAGCCTCTCACTCAAATCACATTTAATTGTCAATGTATTCATAGCCAGTGAGCTAAAAGACGGCAGCTCATCTGCTACTTCAATTTGCGAATAGAGTAGTTTACCGTAGTTTACTGCCTGATAAGTTAAGAGTGAAGTTGAACCATTTAAATTCACAATTCATGGGAATAGGTGACCAAAAAAACATCAACACAAAGGTAAAAACGAACAAGGATTGGCAGTTTATCTGGCACTAACATGTAAAGCAGGTGGGGAGATGTCATTTGCACCGTCGACTGTATGATTGGCGGTTTGTCACACACGCCATAATATTGATTCTGCATTCACATGTTGTTGGAGTAATCGAAAAAATGATTCTTAATTACAAGGTGTCTAGAAAAACAGTCACTCCACTTGTGATGTATCGTTGGAGCAGTAAAATAGGTTGCCCTTCTTTGTATCCACCATGTTTTTATCAACACATCAAAATGATTTTCCAACATGGGACCTCAGATCTCCCAACACACATGAACGCAACATATCTCCCCAAGGTGCTTCGCGGAAGTATCAACTCACATGCCTATCACAGCCAAAGGTACGTGCATAAATTACCAAATTAAGGAGCCATGTGCAGATTGTGTTTATGGAGTGAATGGTGTAATATGCGCTTATTAAATAAGCTTTACTGGTGAAATTTATACTGGGGCACTAAAGATCCATAGACTTGCAGAACAATACTATATATCAGCACGTGCCCCAGTGAAATACAGTGTATCACAAAAGTGAGTACACCCCTTTCTGCAGATATTTAAGTGTATCTTTTTACATGGGACAGAACTAACAAAATGACACTTTGACACAATGAAAAGTAGTCTGTGTGAAGCTTATGTAATAGAGTTAATTTATTTTCCGCTCAAAATAACTCAAAATATAGCCATTAATATGTAAACCTCTGGCAACAAAAGTGAGTGCACCGCATGGGAACTACGTACATCCATAAATGTCGAAATTAAGTACTGCTTGTCATTTTCCCTCCAAAATATCATGTGACTCGTTACAGGAGTGCTGTCAGCATTGCTGCAGAGATTGAAGAGGTGGGGGGGTCATTCCCACCACCATACCTGACTGTAGGCATGACATGCTCGTTGTATTTAAGATCCCCATGTGCTGCCTGTTCTTGTTGCGTCATTCTCGTCATGTGTTACGTCCACAACCTGTGGTTTTTCTCTGCCTCAAGTAAGTTTTGATCCCCTTGGCTTTTTTTGTACTTTGTTTTCTGTCACCTTTATGAAAGCATTTTTGAGTTCACAGACACCCTGCCTTGCCTCCCTGTTGTTTCCCTGCATTTGGGTCCAACTCGCCTCTGTGGCTGTTTTCACCATCCTTTAAGTCAAAAAAGGATCCCTCTAATTTTAAAGGAAGCCAGTCTTGAAGTTTTACATTTAGAAAGACAAATAATCATTTACTACTAAATCCTGATGTTTTTGTTGTATGTAATGTGTCGTATTCCTTACCCAAAGTGGCCTGCCCGCCCATGCTGACCTCCAGAAGAGGATCCAAAACTTGGAACATCGGAGGTTGCTGGTGGTTGGACAGCAACAGGATGGCAAAGTCTAACTCAGGAGTCGTGTGCTCACCATCGGACACTTGACATGCAAAAACACACACAAATTCAAAAAAATTAATTAACCTTCATCCCAGACAACGTGTTTGGTCAAGCTATGCCCTTGTGTAACAGATTTAATAGAGCTTTCTGTTTTATGGAGAGTCGTCAAACTTTACTGACATTCTCCACCCACTTGAAACGAATGACGAAAACTACAATTATTCATAACTCATCACCATTCGTCCATCTACGAATCTAATTTAGTCCATTTACGTGGTGTGAATTTGATCACATTCAGACAAAATCTCTAGCGCAAGATAGCTCCTCAGGGACACCCAAAAATGGCCGTTTAAAACCAAAATGTCACCTATTTTGTGTTTTCAGGGGACTGTATGTCTGGTCATGATAAAATTTGTACCGGACTTCATGCTGTGGCCTATGAGCCTGGATTTCAAAAGACATTAGAAATGTCTTTTTGTCTTTTCAGGCAGGACTTCTGGAGATGACTGTGTGACTTAAAACCAGAGGTGGGTAGAGTAGCCAAAAATGTTAGTCAAGAGTAGCATTACTTTAATTAATAGCATTAGCATTAATATTACTCAAGTAAAAGTAAAAGTAGTCATCCAAAAAATGTACTCAAGTACAACTAAAAAAGTATCCAATGAAAATAATACTCAAGTAACGAGTAACATTGTGAGTAACTGCTTTTTTTTTTTTTTTTAAACAATGGATTTTTTTTTCTCTCAGCACAAACTTTTCTAAAAGGAAAGCAAAAAAAAAAGAGAAAAAAAAGAAAAAAAAAAAAAAAAAAAAAAAAAAGAAATTAAGCATTATTTGTCCAAAGAGCATGACTGCCCTCCAGTGGAGAAAACAGTGCCTAGTTTCAATTGTGAATAGTTCCTTCATAGTTACAATTATGAAATTAAAAGGATCATCTTGTTTTCCGTGGGCAATCGGTGCCAACAAAAATAAAGTAGTAGTAGAAAAATGCTTGGCTTTATTAAATGCTTCACTGAGTGAGTCTAATCAAATCCGCGCGGAGTTGCTCACTTACAGTGAATTGCCACAAAACTGTTTAACAAGTTAAACGGTGATTGAAGCATGCGGCGCTTCAGAAGTTGGTGACTCTGGCAAGACCAAAAACACAGACATTTCTGCTAGTTATATCAAATTTCATGTTCCTGGAAAAAAAAAAAAAAAAAAAAAAAAAAATGGAAATTGGAAAAAACTTCCGCTAAACTTTCAAATGCCATATTGTTAAACTTTGGCGACCTAAATTTGTAAATTGAAATATTGCTCATACGGAGCAAAGAGAAAACCGATCATTGTCAGGCTTATCCTCAACCCATTTTATTTTTTTATGAATGTTGTCAAGTCCGACCCCTCCCCAAAAGCCGTGTTCAAGGGCAAACTAGGCCCTAACGTACAGCTGCACCGCTACCGTAACGCCCTGTCGCTCTCGCTCTTTGATGACATAATTGTTGCATGAATTCCAATTTGGGAGACTTGACAGTTCAGACCGTCGCCACATTCTGGAAAAATGTGGCCCAGATCGAATTTAAACCAAATACGAAAGTGGCCCAGATCGGATTTGAAATGGTCCACTTCTATGCAACTTGTCCCGTTCAGACCGTCAAGTTAATGTCTCACTCGAGTCTGAAAAACACTAAAAAATCTGATTCGTGCATTAAGACCTGCGGTATGAACCTAGCCATAGTGTTTGGAGGAAGAAGAATGATGAGTACCATCCAAAGAACACCATCCCTACAGTGAAGCATGGGGGTGGGGGCATCATGCTTTGGAGGTGTTTTTCTGGACATGGGACTGAAAGACTGCACTGTATTAAGGAGAGGAGGCCCAGGGTCATGTATTGCGAGATTTGTGAAAATAGGTCGTGACTGGGTCTGCCAACATGACAATGGCCCGAATCAGACAGCCAGAATCACCAAGAAGTGGCTCCATAAAAAGCATATCAAGGTTCTGGAGGGGCCTAGCGAGTCTCCAGACCTAAACCCAATAGAAAATCTTTGGAGGAAGCTCAAACTCCGTGTTTGTCAGTGAGAGTCCAGGAACCTGATTGATCTGGAGAAGATCTGTGTGGAGCAGAGGTGCAAAATCCCTGCTGCAGTGCGTGCAAATCTGGTGAAAACTGACAGGAAATGTTTGACCTCTGTAATTGTGATCAAAGGCTACAGTACCAAATATTAACATTGATTTTCTTAGGTGTTCAAATACTTATTTGCAGCAGGATAATACAAATAAATTGTTAAAAAAAAAAATTATTTAGAATGTCTCTCACAATGGACAAGCACCTACCATGAAAATTTCAAACCCGCCCATCATTTCTAAATGGGAGAACTTGCAAAATCGCGGGTAGTTCAAGTACTTATTACCTGACTGTAAATATAAAAGTCAGAAAATCAGGAATGCGAAGTATGAAAAAGGCAGGAGAGCAACTGAGGTGATAGAGGAGAAGCAGTGAAGATGAAAGCCCTCAAAGGAAATCGGAAGATGATAAGAGAATGTTTGAAAGCAGACAGCGGGTGGTGCTCTTCCTAATTTAATAAGAAGTGGTATTTACCTGTGAAGTAGACACTCAATGACTCGGGCAGACCTGTGGGAAATCAAAGAACAAATGGTCAACACGGAAATGAACTCAAAAAACTGCAGTTCAATATCCCTCCAGATTTGTGCTGAAACTCAACAATTCACCCAAAAGTGCTGTTAGAAATATGTTCCCTTGTTTATTTGCAGAAACTACCAGTGCGAGAACTATCTAAAAAAATACTTGGCCTTGAAATAGAAACGTCTAAAGCTATTTTCTGGCAGTTTTTGTTTGCTTTTTATGTAAATTCATTCCACATGGCCAATGACAAGAAAAATACACTGTGTTATGAGGAAAGGAAACAAAAATTGTCAAGGGTATGAATAATTTGAATATGCTAAATTTTAGCTAAAATCTCTCATTAGGACATTTTGAAAGCAAGCACCAATTTAAGAGTGACTCACTGAGGCATTATTAACATTTAACTTTTAAATTAGGTCCACCTTGGTAACTTTGGAATTTAGATGCGGCCATGCAACAGTAAGAGATAAACGGGAAAAAGCTAACACAAAGCTGATTAAAACACTGAACCTTTGACAGAAAATATCCTCAAAAGTAATTGCGTGGATGAAAATGAATATTAATGAAAGTATTAAACACCCACACAATGGAATGAGATCCACTTACCATATTAAAAAATCGGCAGAGATAGTATATTTCAGTGTGATCCTCACCGTATTATTACAATATTTTCAAGACAAAATCTGAACAGCATCATACTTACTGTATACCTGTTTAGGAACCTTTTAAAATAAGCAAATAATGTGTATGGTTCCTACCAATGAAGGAGTATTGATAGAGCTCCTGCAGGTGTGAAGGGGCTTGAGGAGGCCTGTAGATAATCTTGCCGTTATTCACGTCCGCCTGAGTGAATTGTTGGACAGCCGTGTACGGCCTGTCTCGGTGTTCGATGGCACCTGGTGACCAGCGGGACAAACGTGAGATTGCAAGGACATACTGTATTTGCAGTGTTGTTTTCATCAACATTGACGATAACGAAAATATTTCGTCGACTGACAATTTTTTCATGGCGATGACGAGCTAAAAATGTGGCTTGGGAGACTAGAACATAACGAGACAAATGCCAGTTTTTGCCTGACGAGACAAAAATGCTACATTGTTTCTGTCATGTGTTTTTAAATTGTACGTGCAGTATGTCAGCTTGCATCGTAGCATTGTTTGGGTCATGCCACTCATTCGAGATGTGCTGTGCCTCTCCTTAACTCACGGGAGTTTAGGATGTGTTTAAAGCTAGGCTGTGCACCATCTTGCTTTTTTGGAAACACGTTAAGATTTGTTTTCTTATCTTGGTAAGAAAGAATATGCCTTTAAAGGTCTTTGCTGAGTGATCATCAGACGTTAAATGTAACTCCTAGCTTTAGCATAGAATTCGCTTTGGCCTTAGCTTTAGATGGCGAGCGTCCTCTTAAAACATTGGCCAGTCTAAAGAAGAGCCACTTGGCGAAATGGCATTTAGCTATTAGCCCACTTCAGCTGTTTTGTTTGGTAAATGAGCAATTACTGGGAAATACTGATTGCTTGCAACTACTAGCTATACTCATATAGCAAATAGCAATAGCATGTAGAAATAGCAAAATAATATATATACCGTATTTTTCGGACTATAAGTCGCAGTTTTTTTCATAGTTTGGCTGGGGGTGTGACTTATACTCAGGAGTGACTTATGTGTGAAATTATTAACACATTATGATATCATTTCACATGTTATTTTGGTGTTTTGGAGTGACACTGATAGTTTGGTAAACTTGTTAGCATGTTCTTTATGCTATAGTTATCTGAATAACTCTTAATAGAAATGGTCACGTTCGCGTTCTGCCTTTGGCAATGTGTGTTCAATTGTATCATTTACTTTTTTTTATATCGAAATGCATGCTTTTAGTTTGTGGCGCTTTCACGCCCATGTGGGGGCGCACTCGCACTTGTTTATGCGAAGAAGAGCGCTCACACTCCAGAAGAAGACGGACAGCTACGCAGCGTCTGTCTGTCTGAGCGAGTGGGCGAGCGAGAGAGAGAGAGAGACACGGCTGTGAACCTGCGTTCATTGTTTATGCTTGTAAAATATCTCTACAGAGGCAACGCCTGTGTGGATCATCTTTTCTGTTGTTGTTGTGCGTTTTCCACCCACGATCGGACACTTAAAGCCAGTTGTGTGGTTGTTTGAACGATGTGCTAATGCTAGCGAACACATAAAACCGTTTTTGTCATTGCTGTAATAGCACCTAATTATCATTTCTTTACATTGATGCGAACCTGTTTGGTATCGTGGACGAAATTGATTCAGCAAATTATACCGACGTCCAGCATTGTCATTTTGGAGTTTAGCTTGCTGTATAGCCAGGACCGAGCCGTGGCGTCCTGGTGAAGACAGTATGTTCGCATTTCGTTGTTTGTACACTGTACACTTATTCAGCATGTTGTTCTCTATTGTATTTTTGTATTAAATTGCCTTTCAAGATGACATATCTGTTCTATGTTTTGGATTTTATCAAGTAAATTTCCCCAAAAAATGCGACTTATACTCCGTGTGACTTATATATATATTTTTTTATCTCTTCGTTGGGCATTTTATGGCTGGTGCGACTTATACTCAGGTGCGACTTGTATTTATTTATTTTTTTTACATAGTTCGTGGCTTCCAGGTGGGTTTAATTGATTTTTCCTGCTGACTGTGTATTATTAGGCCTATCGCAATAATACATTTTAGTAGGTGATATATTGTCTCATAAAGTATTGCCGATATGCGATATTATTGCTAGTTTTTTTTAACCAATTCAACCATGAATATAGTAACAATACAGTATATCCTAATAAATGACCTATTCAAATGCAATAAATTGTTATTCTTAAATCAAACACAAAATACATTAAGTATTATAAATATAGAAAAAAAAAAAAAAAAAACACCATGCGTAATGAGTCATTTTAAAGCTAGTTAAGTGCAGAATATGAAATAGGTGAGAAACCCAATGTTATATTTGTTGTCTGCCAATTAGAGCCCATTAAAAGTGGTAATTTGATCCAAAATCACTGTCATCTTGTCATACTAAGTGCGCATGTTAACAAATCTGAAGCCAAATTATTATCATTTATTACATCATATTATCATTGCCAATCAGATTTTTCATAATGGGTGTCATTTTAAATCTATTCTTAGTGTAGAAAGTATGAGAGATTGCCTCCAGAAATCTGAACATGACGTGCTTTTATTTTGAAATGTTCATCGGAAGTACGTTTGCTAAGCCACTAACCGTACGCTTTACACTCAGCAAAAAAAAAAACAAAAACAAAGTGCACTTCGCTGTTCGTCATTCCATGTGGCGTCAGTAATTGTTTTTTTCTTTTGTTCGCATTGTTTGCAAATGCTGTAACCCAGCCAATTTTCATGTTTGAAGTGTCACCTTTTAACCGTAATCTTGCGTTGTGGAGAATACTGCCAAAATTTGATATCAGGCTAAAGTGGTTAGTACATGGTCTTTTTTCCATTAGCCTCAATGTGGCAATGCTAACGTTTTACAATGTTTAATTTTTAAGTGTGTTTCCTTATTTTGTATGTCTGAACTTTAATTCTAAGGCGTGTTGATGGCCAATAAACATCTGTGAAAGCTACTGGAGTCTCATATGCAATCTACATGCACGTGTGCAAAGTGCACGCAGCACATGCAAACACAAGTACACACAGCTGTATGCACGCACACTTGCGGCAATAATTCGTGGCCACGACAATTACTGCCCTCATTTTAATTTAGCGTGCGATGATTTGACTTATTGCATATCGCAAAAGGCTTATGTATTATCATCACCAAGTTGATGATGTCCTTGTAGACACTACAATATGCGCTTGTGTATGTTCATTCGAAATTGTTGGAAACCTTTATTGATTTTGAGACTAAAACTTTTTAATTTTACAGACGAAAACATTTTGAGTAACTGTCAACTAAAACTAGACGAAATTTGTATGAGATTTTGTCGACTAAAACTAGACCAACACATTTTGAAGTGACAAAGATATGACTAAGACTTTCGTCCAAAAGACCAAGACTGAAACAAGAATTAAAAGGGCTGCAAAAAACAAAAAAACACTTTGTATTTGTAAGGGAAGTAAGTTTTCTGTATGTATTTGGTACCTTGCCCAGCTGGTACTGGTTTAGTGATGTTGTAGATGAGATGATCGCTGGGGGTCTCAGAGTCAATAAAGGAAAGAGCTGAGCGTGTTATCTCTGTTACACGGTCCTCAAGAGCCTGTTTCAACACATACACACAATGTTTTATATAAATTCTATATTAAAATTTCCCCCAAACTTGAAGAAGCTGCCGATGAGAATTTAATAGGTCACAACCAGAGGCGATTTCTCTAAGACTGCAAGGAAAGCTGAAAGTTAGTGATCAAATGTATAACGTTTTGTGTACATGTTATTGACTAAACAGGCACTAGGAGGCACTCAACCTTTGTTCAGATTTAGCTTCTTATCACTGGTCATGGTATTGACGGGACAATGGACGCAGGGCCAATTAATAGGGGGCCTGAATTGTTGGCGTGGCCATCACAGCTGACCGAGTGGAATCACAGACAAAGAGCTTTTTCCGTTGAAAATTCTTGTGAAAAAAATGCTTAAATCCCATAATTCTTTATAGATATGGACGTTAAACAGTCTCGATTCTTGGTTAAAAGCAAAAAAAAAACAACAAAAAAACGTGCAGTTAGCATTTATTTTACTTAAATACTGTATGTTGAAGAATGATGCTAGTCTGTTAGACAATAGGGCGGCAGCCTTACAACAAAGAGCTTTTTACGTTGAAAAGTCTTGTGAAAAAACGAAAAAAATATAATAATTACCGTGAATCCTTGAACAAATCACTCCTGAGACAATCCTTCCTGTTTGATGCAGTGTAGCTTTCGTACTTTTTCAACATAAATCCGGCGTTGGCTATATGTGTCGCTGCGACCTACTGCGAATAACTGAAGCGGATTGTGGGATGGCCCCCTACTTGAAGGCGTGGCGCAATGAAGGTTGAATCTGACCCGTCAATATCATTATGAAGTTTACGCACTGGTTATGATGCAGCTTTCTTTTCATTCATTTGCGTAGCTTTAACAGTCCTTTACACAATGTGGAAGCTGTACTTTTTCAGAGTTCAGAGCGCATTGTTTTGCTACAGTGAAACGAGACAAGTCATTGGCTAGAGGCTACGTTTATCCGGCCAATCGGATGCCCTGCTTCTCTGGGCGTCTATAGGCAGTGTTTGGCGCTCGGCTGGCCCGGATGCTCTGGTTCTTTGCATGATGATTGGATGATCTGTCTGACACTTGCTTTGTTAAAAATGACTAGCAAAAAAAAAATCGAGCTTCTATTTCTGGTAGTTTTTTTTTGTATTGTCGCTGCTTGTGTTTGGAGACTTGATTTCTGGCACTCTAGTTTCTTTCCCGACTGAGCATCGGGTGCTGCTGAGCCCTTCCACCGTCACAAAGCACTGACAGGCGGACAAACTTTGATCTTTCCATCATTAGTTGCGGTTGCCTCCAGGCCCAGAGAGATAGGTTAAAAATTGGGTAAACTGAGCTTCCACGTAGAATGGACACCGATTTATGTCCTTAGAGCCTCACCACAACCTCATGAACGGGGGCGGAGCTTGTGTGGATTGGGGTGCGGGCTTATGATTAAGGGGCCATGTAGCCTACTATTATTGTTGTTCTCTTGGTTCATTATTCATCATGTACAGTATGTATTTGACTGACTTCAAAATGACAGTTGATCTCTGTGGTGATGAAGCTTGTAAGCCCCGCTGTTGCCGGCATGTGTTTGTTTTGAAATTATGTTATGATGATCTTTCTGATTTGGGTTTAGGGGGCTGTGTCATATTCCTTTTCCCCGGTCTGAGTCGGATTTGTTTTGCCACTGGTCACAACTGAGAACGGGATCAAAAATACATTTTCTGGGCAGTTAGTTTTTGAGTGTGAGTACGCTTTCAATATGTGTGATCCATTCGGTGTGACCGTCTATTAAATGACATTTGACAAGAAAAGGAATGTCATGTTCGCACTTACCGTGACTTGGAGATCACAGTCTCGGTCGAGCTGAGGAAATCCTGGGATTTGTGGTAAGACTCCAATTGTGAAGGTCTGTGCTTCACTTTGTCTGACGGCAGCTGCCTCGGCGGACACCTGGAGAGATAAAATATTACATAACTGAAAAAAATAACAGCCACCAATAGCCAGTGCACAATTTATCTTCAAATTACTTAAAATGACCCTTCAATGACCACTTCAAATCATGCATACAAAATGACCCTAAAGGAAGGAAATGACCCAAAAATGGATCCTTTGAAGCAAAATACCAGCCTTACTGTGCATTTTGGGGAATTGTATCTCAAGACTAATTTGTGGACCTATTAATTCATGGAAAGTAACCTCAAAGTTCACACATTCATTTAATTAAGATTCCTATACTACCAATTGGTCCAGCAAGTTTTAAAGCATAATAATATTAGCAAACGTTGGTTTGTCTTGGATTCTCGGTAATGCATGAATGGACTGATGACAAAAAGTATTTTGTAGTGTAGCAGGCTGTAGAAAATTGTGATTCTGAAAGGAAAGTTGAAGGTGTATAAATCCAACTAATTAAGACAGCTCTCTCTGACGCCGTCGAACATGATCCTTTTTGCAAAGACTGACTTCATTAGATTGGATGGATGGCGGCTTATTGACTCCCGCAGTGCATTTTTAAATCACTCCCTCTCAAAAACATTCACGTTAATCACCTTCCCTTTCAAACACAGGCGAGGCTTACAGGAATTTGACACCGTCAAATTGAAGAGACACTCGAGATTTGCTGTTTGAATGGCAGCGGCGAGTAATTAAAACCAATTTGCGGCGATAGACTTAGCCAAAAATGAGTATTGGCAGACGCTTGATTAGATGGAACAGTGAAGCTTTTTTGGCTGCATTGCTATGTTTACAAGGAAGAGAGTTGAAGGAGTACTGTCAGCAATTTATCGTGGAGAATACGTTGCTGAACCACCTGCAATCGGTAAAAATCTGCATGATGTATTGAAAGCACGGTATAGTGATGTTAAGTGCTTCGCTGCAGGCCAAAAGTATTGTCCCCCTGCAATTCTGTCAGATAATGCTGAATTTCTCCCAAAAAATGATTCTATCACAAATGCTTTGGTAGTGATATCTTCATTTATTTTGCTTGCATTGAAAAAACACAGAAGAGAAAAAAAAATTAAATCATTATCATTTTACACAAAACTCCCAATATGGGCCGGACAAAAGTATTGGCACCATCAGCATAATACTTGGTAGCACAACCTTGAGACAAAATAACTGCAAACAACCGCTTCCGGTATCCATCAATGAGTTTCTTACAACGCTCTACTGGAATTTTAGACCTTTCTTCTTTGGCCAACTGCTCCAGGTCTCTGGATTTGAAAGGGTGCCTTCTCCAAACTGCCATTTTCAGATCTCTGCAAAGGTGTTCTATGGGATTCCAGTCTGGACTCATTGCTGGCCACTTTGGAAGTTTCCAGTGCTCTCCCTCAAACCATTTTCTAGTGCTTTTTGAAGTGTGTTTTGGGTCATTGTCTTGCTGAAAGACCCATGACCTCTGAGGGAGACACAGCTTTCTCACACGGGGTCCTACATTATGCTGCAAAAATGTGTTGGTAGTCTGTTGGTAGACTTCATAATGCCATGCACATGGTGAAGCAGTACAGTGGCAGAGGTAGCAAAGCAACCCCAAAACATCAGGGAACATCCGCTATGTTTGACTGTGGGGACGGTGTTCTATTCTTTGAAGACCTCGTTTTTCCCCCCCGGAAACTCCATGTTGATGCCTTTTCCCAAAAAGCTCTACTTTTGTCTCATTTGACCAGTGAACATTCTTCCAAAACAATTTTGGCTTTCTAATGTAAGTTTTGGCAAACTCCAGCCTGGCTTTTTTATGTCTCTGGGTCAGAAGTGGGGTCTTTCTGGGTATCCTACCATAGAGTCCCTTTTCATTCAGACGCCGACGGATAGTATGGGTTGACACTGTTCATACCCTCGAACTGCAAGACAGCTTGAACTTGTTTGGATGTTACTCGAGGTTCTTTATCCACCATCCGCACAATCTTTCGTTGAAATCTCTCGTCAATTTTTCTTTTCAATCCACATCTAGGGAGTTTAGCCACAGTGCCATGGGCTTTGCACTTATTGATGACACTATGCACAGTAGACACAGAAACATTCAGGTCTTTGCAGATGGACTTGGCCTTGAAATTGGCCATGCTTCCTCACAATTTTGCTTCTCAATTCCTCAGACAGTTCTTCGGTCTTCTTTCTTTTCTCCATGCTCAATGTGGTACACACAAGGACACAGGACAGAGGTTGAGTTGATTTTAATCCATTTTAACGGGTTGCAAGTGTGATTTAGTTATTGCCACCACCTGTTATGTGCCACAGGTGCTGTTATTAAATTAAATTAGAGAAGTGTCACAAAGGGTGCCAATACTTTTGTCCGGCCCATTTTTGGAGTGTTGTGTAAAATGATGATCATTTCCCCCCCCCCCCATTCTCGTTTTTTTCATTGCAAGCAAAATAAATGAAGATATTACTACCAAAGCATTTGGAATTGCAATCATTTTCTGGGAGAAATTGAGCATTATCTGACAGAATTGCAGGGGTGCCAATACTTTTGGCCAGCAGTGTATAAGCTAATACTCTATTGATGATGTTGATGACTTAAGTACAGTATGTACAATGGCGTGAACACATAGATGCCAGGTGGTGCTCAGGCCCTCTCCCTATTAACTAAATAAGTGCCCTTATCAAGGTTATCAATTCAAGATCATTATTATGTCAGTAATGCATGTGCATGCCTTCCCTCCCAAGCACCAGAACCGGAATCACTGTGAGAGTGCCCTCTGTTGTCAAGACACGCAAACACACGCACTCTTGTGAGGTGCGCATCGCCCGTCATTTGTCAACGTGAATGCGCAGCACGGACACAAAGGCGGCACATTAATTGCAGCAGGACATACAATTAATAGTTGCCATCCACGCCCTCTCTTCGCCCCTGCCTGCAGCCCCCACGTAGAGGTAACACATAAACTAAAGCATATGTGTGTACCACCCTAAACCTCAGTTGTTTAACTATTTGTCTCGTGAAGTAGCCTTTGTCTCTGTGCAACTCTGTAAATTAGCAGATTGCCCAGTCCCACTTGTTAACCAAGCTACGATTGCCGCTCGCTATTAATCAATTATTAGAAGCGCGTGACCAGCAAACAACTACTTTCGGTAGGAAAAATGAATAAAACTACATATTGTAGCTCGTTATACAGTCATGTGTTTCCATGTTTAAATTAAACATGTGTAAATATAATTATTGTATTTATATTTTCTGTTTTTTCCCTTATGTTTTATTTTGCAGTATTATTGACAATTTTTCTGTATATTAAATTTTTCTGTTGTATTTCTTGTATGGTTGCTGTTTCAATGATTGTATAAAATTGCTTGTCTATTGAAGAAAAAAAATTAATAAACCATAAGATTAACGGGCTCCTCAAAGACATGGCATCAAAGAGACAGCTCCTTTAAAGCTGGAATAATTCTCATTTGCACTGTTTGTATTTTATTTTGACTGTTACAATATTTTGTTGTCCCTTGCTGGTTTGGAATAGGTTGCTAGTTATTTATATATACTGTATATACAAATAAATATCTAATTATGTAATACATCCGCAGTGTTTATTCTTTCTTTTATTAATTCATATTGTTCTAACAATGCAGCCGAGCTGGCAGTTATATATACTGCAAAAGATCCCCCCCACCCCCCTCTGAGCACCTGACCCCCAAATTGTCTGTGCACGCAACTGAGTATGTAAATACAATGGTGACTTGAGTTACGAAATCACATATTGTAGCCTTTCCCTATGAATGGTCTGTTTAGCTTTTAGTCATACTATGTAAAATAGTTTACTGGCACAAAGCGCCATGATCATGGCATGATCGCTCCAAAGCAAATTAGTCAAAATAAAACAGAATCCCATGACACATCATACATTGTCTGTGGTAAACAAAGATATTCCTTCAACAACAACAAATATCTGAACTATGGCTGCACTATGAGTGCTTCTGATACTTTCACCAACCTGGAAGAGGAAGGAGTCGGCTGGCGTCCCGCTGCCAAAATGTCGGTACCAAACGGTACCGTCATCCACATCCTGCTGGGTGAATGATGTAGTAGCAGTGAAGCCTCGATCATCCGTTAGCGTCGGGTTCCAGCCTTCGGGTGGACCATCAGCAGGCATGGACACCAGCACTACTTCACCTAGATCAGTGGTCAGCAACCTTAGATACTCAAAGAGCCATTTTGACAGTTTACAACCAAAAAAGATAATACCAGGGGCTACAGAAGTCCTGAAGTCCAAAAGTCAGAGAACACAAGCTTTTGGATTATCTGTAGTTTGCCAATTCCGGGCCGAATAGGTCTCGCATATTTTGAGAGACTTTTTCTATTTTAGTTATTTTTCATTAGAAAAGCACCACTGTTTTCAAATTTCGAGTTATTTTTGAAATATTTACAATAAAATTAAAATCAAATACCATAATTTTCGAATTATAAATCGCTACTTTTTTCCTTCATTTTGAATCCTGTGGCTTATAGTTTAGTGCAGCTTATTTTTGTATTTATTTGGGTTAATAGGTAACACTTAATTTGACAGCGGCGTCATAAGACCGTCATAATTATGACATGAAACTATTATGGCATTACTAAATGCTTATGACAGATGTCATTAGGTGTCATCCGGCAAATTTCCATTTATGTCCAGCTTGGATCTATTACATCCATTTAAAAGTGAGATAATTTGCCGGATAACACTATCTGTTATGAGCATTCATTAATGCTAATGACAATGTCATGTCATAATCATGATTGTCTAATGACAGTCTTATGGAGCTACTGTCAAATAAAGTGTTACCAAATACCACAACTAGCACTTAATGATACAACTGGAACAGTAACTGAAGAAATAATTATCACAGAACAGGAATTGTTTCTGATTGTTTTTGATTGTTTTTGACATATTTAGCGCTGCTATGCATGCTAGGAGGCATGTTGGACAACAACAGTGTTGACAGCAGGTGGCAGCAGAGGTTGACTCTCTCCCGCAAGGAAGCAGTGGTGGAAGAAATGAAGCTTTGCAGCCAATTGAATCAAAGTTTCATGGTGGTCCATTTGATCTTATGAAAGTCATATAATGCCGCTGTCAGACCAAGTGTTAGCGGTTAACATATTTTAGTGTAAATATCCCATAATACAGTGATGACATCTGCGGCTTATAGTCCAGTGCTGCTTATCTATGAACAAATGTCTTTTTCGTATCAAATTTGGTGTGTAGCGGCTTATAGTTAGGTGTGCCTTTATAGTGCGAAAATAATGGTATTTATTGGTTGCCCTTGACGGCGATAGACGTCCAATCCAAATGTTCTTTCATTGCTACCCTTCCACTTTAAATGGATTTGATGTCTACTCGTGATACATTCATTTAGATTCACAACAGAAGAATGAATGAATGAATGAATGCCTATCATTGTCAAAGGCACTGATTTGATTAACTTCCAAAGTCACAAAGAGCCACAATAGAAGAGTAGAAGAGCCACATGCAGCTCTAGAGCCAAAGGTTGCAGACCCCTGACCTAGCTCTAAAGGGTACCGCTAATGTTCTAGATTTGATTAGGGATGGGAATCGAGACTAGGGATTAGGGATGGGAATCGAGACCATATACTGTAGTTCTCTATACTGTAGGAACCAGTTCCGTGTGTTTCATTTCCATGGAATCGTTTGGCAGTTTATCTAACGATTCTCTTATAGATTCCAACCAGCGCGATTTACGTCACGTAATTTAGTCATGTTACACACATTTGATTCAGCAAGTAAGACTACAAGATTACTCTAAGAAGGACCATTCACCAAGAATAATCTGAAGAGTCGTTGCCGCAAATTTATGCATTGATTTTCAGAGGCCAGGTCATTATTCAGGAAACTACTTAAAAATAAAAAAACGTTGATTTTTCCCAAAAAGTTTATTAATGGGTCTATTGTATTCCTCGTCGAATACTCTATAAGAAAAATATAACATATATGCATCTAAAATAATCCTAAACGATTTTATTAGCAATTTTAATACTCCTTTTAGAAAGGTTCCTTGGGTATGCATTTGTTCCCATAGCACCCGGTCAGTTACTTCCTGTTATTGTCCTACGTCACACGCACTACGTATTCTGGGACCGAGAATAGGCGTAAGGTGCGCATTTCGACTCGAACTGAGTGCGGCCACCTGTTAAAATGTGTGCGAGGAAGTGTTAATCTGTGTGCGTCCATGAACGAATGTAAGTATTTCCTCTTCATGTCATAAAGTTCTTCTGATAAGTTAGAGCCATTATCAGCTCGACCGTTTCGTGTTTTTACTGTTACGTCGGCTGGTTGCTCCCGCTCGTCCTCGCTGCGTCGATTAGAGCGTTGTTTACATTATATTCGTGTTGCACATATGTGTTACGAGGGAATGTGTTAGTTTAGCATCTTAAGATGATGTTGTACATCCATATGAGTGTAAAGTGCTTAGTTTTCGCCACTTTTATGGCCAAGAGGACTGCACGTGCTTCCGGGTTGTGCGCGCCACCCCACCTTTGTGTTCATTATACTGTGCGAGTCATGTTTGTGTGTTATTGACTGCTTTACAGTCAATTTGCATTGTTTATTGCATCAGCACTAATGTGATATAATCTTCTCTTTCTTTCTTTCTTTTAATTTACTTTCAGAACCACACATATACCCACACATTCCAGTCTTCTTCCACACACAAAAAAATACATCAACACCTTTCCACGCATGCTTTCATCTGCTCATTGAGTGATTCTCATATCGAGTGCCATTGCCTTTATATAGTTGTGCCTGTTGCCAAATTGGATTAAAAGTGCCAAAGACCAACTCCACTCTCCGTTCCCTGTGTTCTAACCGACACCCCAAGGCGAATGAACCATAACAAATATTGAACCCAGAACCTTATACAGTCCATTAGTCCAAATTAGAATCGATAAATAATCAAATCGTTAAGCAATATTGATGATGTAATCGTAAAAAGCTTATCAATTCCCATCCCTAGATTTCATATTACTCTATTCAGACGTTATGCTGCAACATATTAGCATCATGTTGACATCCCTAATGTAGCATACTGTATACAGTGGTACCTGTACTTATGAAATTAATTGGTCCTGGAAGTGGTTTAATAACTTGAAAATTCTGTAAATCTGTGTAAATCTGTAAGCAGATGTGTTTTCCATGTAAATGCCCTAATCTGTTCCAAGCCCCCCTAAAATTCAGAAATAAATCTTTCATTATGCATTAAAATGAATCAAAACATGTAACAAATACATGTTAAAATTGAGTTGTGCATAATATGAAAAAACAAGAATAGAGTAAAGAATAAAAGCTGTGGAACACGAGGGGCGAATGAAGAGGACGCTGCGATACAAATATACACACACAGTAGCGGTCCCTCTTAGCCAATTGGATGCCAGGAATGCTAGGCAATAGCCAATGGCAGAGCAGCTATAAGTATGTTACGTTTAGTAAACTCTGGCAGCTGCGAGAACCAGCCATACTGTATTTTTGCTTTTGGTATCCTGAAATTTCTTTTGTAACAAGAGGCAATATTTTCCCATTGAGGCGTGTCCTAATCTAAAAAGTCTGTATGTAGAGACGTTTGTAAGTAGAGGTACCGCTGTACTTGATTGTATTTTACCGTATTTTGGGAATCCCCCAGAGTCCAGGATGGTGTAAACAATGTCGTCTGCGCTGACTCCCTCGTAGTAGGCCTGTAGGTGTTTGCTGCTGAGTCTCACCATTCCGCCTTCTTTTACCCACGTTACCGGAATGGACCGCAGTTCAGGCATTTGGCGTGCCTTAAAGAAGCCCACATGATCACATGTAGAGTACTTAAAAGGTTTTACCCGCATTCAGTACTAATTTTAGTGTTTTTTTTTTCTTCTACAGAACACTCAAAATGCTCCAGATGGTTTGAGTTCAAAATATAAATAAAAATCAAGTCGAACCTTCTGGTAGCACTAGTGAACGTAGCCTGGCATATGGCACACACCGACACGTTGTCAAATGGAATGTTCATGAAGTCAATGGCCAGGAAAAACTTTAAACCAATCAAGACAGAGCTCGGGTTTTGATGTTTAAAGAGGAAGCTTTCAGGCAAAGGCAAATTCAAATCAGAGCCTCAAGATTGGGTTAAGCCTTTAAATTAGGGTTTGGGGGTTAAGCAAAGGTTAGCATTTGAAACAAAAAGCATTGGTATTGCATTATATGTACCTTCTGGCTGATGTGCACTTGAAGCAGAACATTCTGGTAGCTATGTCCATCGTTGACTTGCAGCACCAAGTGGTCCTGCGCTTCCTGCGACCCATCGTGTACGTACTGGATGCGCTCGCGAGAAAGCTCCTCCAGCTTGAAGCGGCTCAGGGATCGGTCACCGTGGACACGGGTCAGTCGACCATGACGAGGAGCCTCCATAACCATCACCAAGACATCTGCCGGGTTGTCGGGATCATCCACTAAAAGAGTTGACTTGGTGATGGTTTGTGTCCCTCCAGGACCCCCCACCGACAGGGGAGATAACACCACGACCCTTGGAGGCTGCAAGTCACAAAGAGGACACCAATGAAAAGTTAATTGACAGAGCTTCTTTGTCTTGCTTCCTTGCATTTTCCTCCTGCTACATATCGTTTCCTCGGGCACTTTTAAATTAGACCAGGGGTCGGGAACCTTTCAGACAGACAGAGCCAAAACCCAACATATTTTAAAATGTGATTCCAAAAGAGCCAGTGTGTGTCTATGCGTCTATGTATATAAACACACACTGTACAGTGTATCAGAAAAGTGAGTACACTCCTCACATTTCTGCAAATATTTACATTGTCTTTTCATAGGACATCACTGCTGCAGAGATTGAAGAGGTGGGGGGTCACTCTGTTAGTGCTCAGACCATACGCAGCACTCTACATCAAATTGGTGTGCATGGCTGTCACCCCAAGAGGAAGCCTCTTTTAAAGACGGTACACAAGAAAGCCCATCTGTCTCATCAGACCATAGAACATGGTTCAAGTAATCCATGTGCTTTGTTGACATGTCTTCAGCAAACTGTTTGCAGGCTTTCCAATGTGATACATTAAAGCTGTTCAGACCATATGAAAACTCTATTTCTATTCTCTGTGTCTAAGGAGCTGAACAGGACAGATTAATTAATTAATTAATTTAATTTTTTGCCAGCTTGTCCGAGTCCGTTTTGTAACAGCTGTTTCCTTCGTTAATGAATTTGAATGCATTACACCGGAGGCAAAGGATGGTCACGCTCTGCTTTTACGAGCAGTCGCGATGTTGCGATTGAAATAAAACTTGAAAAAAACGACAAAGAAAGTCTAACATTGTTACTTGTGTTCTTAAAATCATTGCGCAGTTGTGCACTCACTACAAGGAAAATAACAAATAGAAACATAGTGTGGCGCCAGGTATATTTCCTGGAATAGGAAACCACAATCTGGGACGACTAAGTGGACGTGTCAGTAACAGTGGCTGAGACAGGTGGAGCCTTTTGGAGCAGTCATTTCGTGAGTCTCACTTGCCTGGAAGTGGCGATAATTTGACAGTCCAAAAAGTCACGAAAGTGAAGCGCCTGTGTGACGCGGTTCTCTTTCGTGGTTTAATTTTCCCCCATGTATTTCTTATATACTCCAGTTCGCTCGGCATCGAGTCAGGAGGGTCCGACCCCGACGCTGACCGAGTGGTTACTTGACGCACTAGCCAATCTCGCCCATCTCCGCCCGACCCTACTTGAAGCATGAGATGCGTATTTGAAGTGTCCAATATTAATGTGCGAATGCGCCATCATCTCATTATAGCTCGTTCATGTCAAGTGAGCCGGCGAATTCCACATTTAAAATGATGGATTGGCAGAGAGCCATATGCGCTCATCAAGAAAGCTATAGGTTCCCCGACCCCTGCATTAGACAAAGAGGGCAAGGGTCTGTTGGAGAGCTACGTCGCAACAACCCTTGCAAAAATGACTTGTTTCATGTGAATGTTTCAGCATTCACAATGCGCCAACTGAACTATCCCCCCCGTGCCATCCCTCCAGAAAAATGGATGAAAAAATCGACCGAAATATGGAACCGCAGGTGCAGCCATTTGCTACCTTAATACTGTAACAACGACAAGAAAGTTGCCAGCTTCACCAGGTTTTTAATCATTATTTTAGAACTTGTGCAACACAACACGGCTACTGTCTGCCGTAGACGAAGACAACAACAACATAAAGTAGAAAGGGAAAGTGTCCCGCACCTCTCTCAACTCTCACAAGGTTCGTTCTGATCATACCTGTCAACCCAATGCCGTTGGCAATCTTACAAATAAAGACGTATGCCTTTACAAATTGGTGTCCAATCTTACAACGTTGTATATAGCGTGCAATATGAAACAAAAGTAAAACTCAATTTTTTTTTCAAATGGTAACGTAACGCGGGGATTCTGAGATTGACAAACTCAAATCTAGCATCACGTAACCATTTGTTTGCTTGTTTTTGATATCTGTTTGCTTGCTTTTGTGGGATTGGAATCAATAGACCTCATTTATTCTGCATTTTCTAATCAATAAACATCGTCTATTGGGCAAAAGTGTGTTTGTTACTGATTCACCGCGAACCTAGAAATTTCGGAAAACATCAGTGCATAACAATATAATAAAGGTCAATTGATAAAATTAAAAGGAATCTATAAGAGAATCATTGGATAAACTGCCAAACGATTCCATGGAATTGAAATGCACGGAACCAGTTCTCTACTGGAACCAGTTCTCGATTCCTATCCCTAATCAGCAATACTTGCAGGCAAATTGTGTTCGGCAACAAATTGGCAAAATAAAATCTACGCTTTCGTCACAGCGTCCTATGAGTGCGTGGTTCTGTTTTGAGGTAAAAATTGTTCATTGGTAGGCTTGTAGCTTTTCATTCTGCAGACTGCATCTTTATGACCTTTTGTCTCAAAGTGCTTTCTGAGATCGTAGAATCCTGATGCCGAAACTTTAATGTTCAATCCACACGGCACGCAAAATAACTGTGGTCCTTTCGAAGACGCTTTTATCCATCAGGGTATTTACTAGTTTGTGTCTCCCATTCTGACATACTTGACATGTATGCGTTCAGGAACAGCATGCAAAACACAACCCCCACATTAGGACCCAATTCTGTGTATCAAATTCAAATGCTTAGCGCAACACAACAACATTTGGCCATGGTTATTCGTCCGTCCTCTTCCCATTGTTAATATTGAATCGCGTACTTCCACTTCCAAAGATGCACAGCCTGGAGCATCACAGCTCCAGGCTGTGACGCTGCATGTAAAGTAACAAAAGCACACCCTGCTCCGGGAGCATTTAAAAGCGAAGCAGGGTGCGCTTATAGCGGACGAAGACCCACGATTTTTGAGTGGATCAGAGTTTGCTTGATCATTTTTTGCACTTTTCCAAAGAGTGATTTCTTTGGTTCTATTCAAGCGACGCAGAGGCAATTGTCGCGGCTGGGCAAACACCTAGCGCCAGGCTGCCACAGAGGTGGAATTCTGAGATCATTTCCCCTAGCCGCTCACCTTCACTCAGTTCAGTGGGCCATTGCTGCATACTTGGCCGAGCAAGGCGCACCGTGGGTGGAATGGCCGCCGTGATGCACAACTATCCCTGGCCGAAACTCCACCCCTTGCCTTTTTCTTCTTTTACCCTAATTATATCGCGCGCTTCAATGCATTGCTACATGACGTCCTAGTTATTAGCCAGGACTGGCTGTGACAAAATGTGCTGGTGAGCTCATCCAAAAGTGCTTGCTGGCTGGATATCCCACTTTCTCAGAAACCCTAGGATGGTTTTTAATGTTTTGATGTCCTTGTTAGTGTTATTTTTCTTCAGTCTTTGATCTATTCTGTTTTTTCATATTTCTGTTTCATTTCTCCGTTTTCTAACTGCTTTTCTTGGTGCTCGCTCGGGTATTTTATTGTTTTCTGATATTTTAGCCTGTTCTCAACAACAATATTGCTCTAATATTTCCTTTTTGCTATTTCTGTTCCTCTGTGGTATCCAAGGGTGGACTGGCATACAGGGATACCGGGGATTTCCCCGGTGGGCTGGTGTCAGGAGAAATGAGTAGGGTCGTAAAACTGCAGCCAGCGGATGTTCATTTTTTTGTAGTCAAATGAGTGGACCCTAAAAATAGGGCACCTGCATTATCCAAGCATTACGGTCAATTCATTCCGACCGAGCAGTAAGGCAGCTGACTTCCGCGTGCTCCCATTGTTCACAACTCTTAAAAACACTCTCAACACTCTTAAATATATAACGCCACCATTGTCATCATTTAAAAATGAAATAAAGTCGCCTGATCTTAAAACCGCTCCTTCTACATGCGCGTTACGTCCGCTGTCACTAAGCCTGTTGCAATATGCAATAATTACATTTGTTGCACGGTAAATGAAAAATGAAGGTGGTAATTTTCCTGCTGCTATTTATCGCCTCGGGGCACGTGAGTGCGCGTGTGTGGCTGACGTGCTGTTAAAAGTTAGGCTTCCTTGTTACCAACTTGTTACTTCATGGTGCCTCGGAAAACATAATATTACAACCACAATATTATACAAGGAATGCCATAGCAGAAGCTATGAGGGGAAAAGTTTTCATTTGCCTAGATGCTAAAGTTATTAAGTGCAATTTTATTTTTTTCTTGAAAAAGACACTTTATTTATTCTGTGTTTCTGTGGGGTATTAATATTGTTGTCTTTTACTTAAAAGAGGCATGGTCTATTTTTTTTAGTTGTGATTTCTTAAAAAGTATTTTTGAATTCAAGAGTAAACATTTATCGCGTTTAAATGGGTGTACTTGATCTATTAATATATACTGTATTCTCACTGTGTTATTGTAAACTGTTTTTTTTAAAAAATGGGGTGGGGGGCGCAATAATATCGCATATTGCAATAATTCATGACATAAATTATTGCACACTAAAATTTTTTATCTTGACAGGCCTAGCTGTCACATCACATCATCAATCTGTCTTTTAGGTAGATCCTTAGGTTTAAAGCACATCCTTAACTTACTGTCTGCAGCTGGTTTCGATTTAAGGCGTTTGGCGAGGTAGATCTCCACTGGCGTATTGTATCTACTAGCTGGTCGCTGATCAAAACATTCCACTTCCAACCATATTTATAGGTGCTTTCTAGCCCCATACATAGCTTACTTCAACCGCACTTCATGTTGTTCCGTATAAAAGGAATTTTGGAGCAGAAATGATCAAAGTTGGCGTCGCCCATGTTTTGCTCAGGAAACTTGTCTATATACGTATATGAGGGGTGTGACGATACAAGTCACAGTTCAGTATGTACCTCAGTACAGGGGTCACGGTTCGGTGCGGGTTCAGTACATTAGAAAAAACAAAAAGGCTTTTTCTGTTACACGATTTGAAAGTTAGTTTGTTTACCATTACACTCTTATATCAGTGATTTTTTTTTTAAGTGTCAAAAGTGTGACCTACTTTATTTTTTGAGAATGAAAAAACAAAACAAAAGTTCAATTCAATCTGTTAATATGAACATCTTTTATAAGTGAAAGATGTTATAAAATGTATAATGTAATGACGTGTAGAACATGAAAAGTAACGTCAATTACTTTGCTGAGTAACTAATTACTCTTACAATGACGCAACTGAGTTACTAACTCAATTACTTTTTGGGAGAAGTCATTTGTAACTGTAACTAATTACTTTTTTAAAGTATGATGAACAACACTGGTTGCTAGCTGGATAGCTTCCAACACCGTCCATGAAGTGGGCCTGTCTTTCAATGACTCCCAGGCCACCCCCAACCCCCAGTCTGCCCTGCCCTACGGTGTTCCATAGCATTGTTTTGTTTTGTATTTTTGTCGTGGTATTTCCACAAACATTTCCTTAGTCTTTTATTTATTTATTGATTCCCCCTTGCGTGTTTCAAGGAGTTATTTGATGGGTTTTTTTTCCTGAGTCTTTCCGAGTATCTTTTTTTGCTGATTTGCTAGTGTTTTCCCCTGCTGTTTCTTAGTCATTTTCAATATACTGTAAAAGTTCCTTAAATCCTGGTTGAGCGCCAGTGGGTGGTGGTGATGACAGCTTGAGCAAAAGGGTCATGCAGAGATGAACAACTGGCGCCACAGAGGACGATGATGACACGAAAATACACAAAGGGTAAAAAAACAAAGGTCTAACTGAGCTACTAAACAAAGCTGGAACACATAAGGTCCGGTGACAAATTTCTTCACTTTGGAGCAATTATCTCCACCAGACAGACAAGCGAGCCCCCGGGCGACCACCCAAATCCTGACTTGTCTTCCCACTGCAGCAAAACAAAGACTGTGTCAATGTGTGAGTGTGCAAAGACGCCAACTCGCAAAAAGGCAAACAAGTAAATCTCCTCCTGAGGCAAACAAACACTCAGTGCAGGAGGCTTGACCTTGTCTTGCAGAGCTCCAGGTGAGCGAGGGTGGGAGGGGTTGATGTTTGGGAATGAGCCGTCATCGACCCTCATGGGGGTGAGAAATCCTTCCTGTGTGTGCTCTTGGCAACCCATGATGTTTGTTTTTCTTCGCTTTCAAGCTGCGAGCTCTTTGAATGCACTGCAGGAGGACTGATTTACAAGCACATTTTGTGCACTTTTTGATTTCAACAACGCACTCCTAATAAGGACACACGTGTTGACATTAAACGTTTAAACTCGTAACTCAATTAGAGTGGTTGAAAAGACATGATATGAAATCAGTTAATTGCAGCTAATCACCCCAAAATGATATCCCCCTTTCCTTACGGTATGTAGACCAGTGTATAAACCACTGTGAATGTCGAGAGGTCATATTATTAATGAGCGATAAAAATGCCAACTCGTTGGAAGTCATAAAAGTTAAGGCATCTAATACTCGAAAAGAAAATGCATAATCTGTACAGTGGTACCTCTACATACGAATTTAATTCATTCCAGGACCCGGGTTGTAAGTCGAAATGGTCGTATGTTGAGCAGGATTTTCACATAAGAATACATAATATTCGATTAATTCATTCCACAGGCCAAAAAACCTACAGTGGTGTGAAAAAGTATCTAATAATATAATTTCTCAAATTTCTGCATAAAATCACCATCAAATGTGATCTGATCTTTGTTAAAATCACACAGATGTAAAAACAGCGTCTGCTTTAACTAAAACCACCCAAACATTTATAGGTTTTCACATTTCAATGAGGATACAATGCAAACAATGACAGAAGGGGGAAAAATAAGTACCCAAGGAGACTTAAAGAGCAATTGAAACCGGTTTTTACCGAACAATTTAAGTCAGGTGTGTGCCCAATCACTGATGAGTATTTTAAAGCTTCCCTGCCCACTATAAAACACACACCTAGCAAAGAAATATTTGATGAAAAGCATTGTCTGATGTGCATCATGGCTCGGTCAAAAAAAAGCTGTCTGAAGACCTGCGATGTTGATTTGTAGAGAGCTGGTAAAGCATACAAAACCATCTCTAAGAAGTCTAAAAGTCTGGATATTCATCAATTGACAGTCAGAGAAGTTGTCTACAAATGGAGAGAGTTTGGCACTGTTGCTTCTCTCCCAAGGAGTGGCCGTCAGCCAAAGATGATGCTAAGAGTTTAGCGCAGAATACTCAGAGAGGTAAAAAAGAACCCTAGCGTGTCTGCTAAACACTTACAGAATTCACTAGCACAGTCCAATATCGCTGTGCACACATCAACTATATGTAATACTGGCCAAGAATGGTGTTTTTGGGAGGACTCTACGGAGGAAGCTATTGCTATGTAAAAAAAAACATTGTTGCTCGTTTAATGTTCGCAAAAAGGCATTTGGACACTCCACAGAAGTTTTGGCAAAATAGTTTGTGGACTGATGAAACCAAAGTTGAATTGTTTGGGAGTAACACACAATTGTTGTGATCCAGGGCTATACAAATAAAATTGAATTGAATTGAACGTTATGTGTGGCGGAAAAATGAAGCATGGTGGAGGGAGCATTATGATTTGGGGCTGTTTGCTGCCTCAGGGCCTGGACAATTTGCAATCATTAATGTAAGAATTAAACCAAAAGTATATCAGGATGTTTTGCAGGAAAACCTGAGGCTGTCCGTCAGACAGTTGAAGCTACAAAGAGGATGAATGCTGCAACAAGGCAATGATCCCAAACACAGAAGTAAATCAACTTCAGAATGGTTTCAGAACAACAAAATACATGTTCTGGAGTGGCCAAGTCAAAGTCCAGACTTGAACCCCCTTGAGATGCTGTGGCATGACCGAAAAACAGCGATTCATGCCAGACATCCCAGGAATCTGACTGAACTACAGCAGTTTTGTCGAGAAGAATGGGCTAAGATTAATCCTGATCAATGTGCCAGACTGATCTGCAGCGACAGGAAACGTCCGGTTGAAATTATTGCTGCAAAAGGGGGGCCACAATAAATTAAATGTGATGGTTCACTCACTTATTTTTTCCCCTTCTGTCATTGTTTGCATGCTATCCTCATTGAAATATAAAAACCTATAATTGTTTGGGTGGTTTTAGTTACAGCAGACACTGTTTTTTCATTTGTGTGATTTTGACAAAGATCAGATCACAATTGATGGTGATTTTATGCAGAAATGTGAGAAATTCCAAAACGTTCAGATACTCTTTCATACCACTGTACGCTTAATCCTTGATAAATACTGCTGGTACAATTACAAATAGCAAATACACATAGGGAAACAAATACATTATGAATACAAATCGGAATAATCATAATGTATTAATAATGTAACGAATTGGGTTCTACTGTTGCAGTTGTGTTTTGCATGCTGTTCCTGAAGAGAGTGACGAGAGCATGAGAGCGGTGCGTTAGACGTTTTACTTTCACTTAAAAATGTACTCAAGTACAAATAAAAAAAGTACTTGCTTTAAATTTTACAAGTAAACAGTAAAAACATTTCCTTCCAATGCAAAAATATGATATATATATATTTTATATTTTAAATATATAACTGTGCAGAAAGGGAAAAAGTAATAAAATGGACTGCACTGTAAATGGCTTAACAAACTCCAAAACCTATCTTAATGGGGGATTGCAAGTCAGGTGCATACCCCCACCTACTGTACAAGACTGTGCAGCATCCATTTGAAGGTGCGCTGCTCTCACTGTTGCTTTTTAATTGGTCAATATCTTGTTCACCTGCCTAATCTTGCTTGTACTCATGTTGCTCCATCTAGTGCTCAGTAACGCTATAGTTGCACGGGGCTTATGGATTGCGCTGGAGGCATTAAAAAGATAGTAACGTTTAACGCAGGTGACAATTTGAAAAGTAGTGGTGTAAAAAGTACATACATGTGCTGCAAAAGTAAAAAGTACCACTTCATATCTGTACTCAGGTGAAGTACAGTTACACAAAAATGTACTTAATTACAGTAACGGAGTACTTTTACTTCCATACCACTGGTTATGCATCTGTTAAATAATTATTGTTGGGCATCAAAAGCCCTTTCTTGGGCTTCTTTTTTGTTGTTTTATATACTGAAGTCTTAAAAGTAGAAAAAACAAAAAACATGGGCAACATAGGTTTTCTTGACTTGTTTCTTTTCACCCCTAAACTTTTTCCCTCTACTTTTTGGTCAGAGTATTTTTTGGTAAAACTAAGCCATGATCTACTGCTAATGACTATAGAATAAAAAAAGTAGAAACAGTGGCGTCATTAGAAGTATTTTATGCTTCTGAATGAAATGGACCGCATGGATGCGCGTGTAAGCGATCATTTTATTTATTTCAATGTTTTGAATCCCGCGCCATGAAAATGAATAACTGTTTTGAGGAGGAATGCGAATGTGACGTCACCCGGGTCAGCATCTCACAATACAAAATTGCTTTATACCATGCAGATGGACTGTGGATTCAGCTGATTTTGCTGATTAATTCGTTTATTTTTCACATCACCCCAGCCAAATGTGCTGCAGGGTTTGGTTGCTGTACCAGGGAGAGGCGTGTTAGTCTTTTTGGCTTTCAAAAACCCCCACCCCAAGACTGGCCAAAACAAGTCCCACAACTGTGGGACCATTGGATTTACGAGGAAGTCAGTAAACATCGTGCTTTGTATTGTGTCAAATACTGGGATCAGGGCACACGTTTTAATAGGGAGGTGGCTTGCATTTTGTCGCTGACAATGTGCCTTGTCCACCAAGAATGCCATTTGGCCGACAACCGGCGGCTTAACGCACAACCCCCTCGGTCCTCTTCGCTTCCCCACCAGGAGAGCGCTATACTCTGCTTATTGGTCTCTTCGTGTGCCCGGTGTTCTGTCAAATTTTGCACCCCATCAGAAATTGCAACTTGGCCGCGAATACAGCGATTACAAGGTAAACACTAAATATATTCTTTAAATAAAGGAATATTTACTTATGTTTAAACATGGACGGACATGTAGAAAAGTTCTCCTCAGACACATCCTGTCATGTTAGCTGCACACAAATGGACGCCGCTCTCTCAATGTATAGGTCTTCGCCGTGTCGTTCAGCATTAATTTACACCACATTCGTGTTGAACATGTAAGCTTACGATGTTACTTGTTTATTTAGCACCTCTGGATAATTCAGTCCAACTGAAGGTAAAAGAGGGCGTATTTACAGCCACAACAGCTTTGGGAGCAAAATATTATAAGGGTGCAAAATTTGGCAGAACACCAGCAATATACCACTATCCTCGGGTTGGGCTCGGGCAGCTACACGCACTTCGGACATCGGCCGGTTTGTCCGGCGGTCAATCTCCAGCTGCTTCCCGAGCAAACGAGCTCTTCTGCTTGCAGAAGTGTAACGACGAGCTGTCACTTGCTCGCCACTGGGGTGGTTGCCGATCGGCGAAGACGATCGACAACTCCGCCGCCGTGTGACATGACGAAGTAGTTTGGTGTGATTTTTCGCTTCGAAAGGCGAGAATAAGACCTGGAGACGCTGCTCGGTTCGGGTTAGACTGTCGGGTAGCTGTCACGCCTCCTGGTTTGTTTACGAAGCCGGGGGCAGGGAAATGACAAAAGTCGGACTAACTTTGGTGGCATAAAATATCGTTCGGGAGTTGCAAGAAGTCAACAGTTTTGACCATTATGGAGTACCGTAATTTCCCTAATATAACGCACACTTTTTTCCCCAAAAATCAACTTGTAAAATCATGGTGCGCATTATAAACGGGTACATGGATGGAGACAGAAATATATACAGTGGGGAGAACAAGTATTTGATACACAGTCAATGGGAAAACCCATTGGCAGTGTATCAAATACTTGTTCTCCCCACTGTATATATATACAGTATATATATATATATATATATACATATACATACAGTATATTACATATATATATATATATATATATATATATATATATATATATATATATATAAACCAATTTTTTTTTTATTGACACGGCCACGTTGTGTTGAAGAAACGTATGCGGCGACCCGTTGCCGACCATTACGGTACGTGACGTCACCATTTTGTTTCGGTAATACTTCGCTCTAATCGGCCGAATGATTTCGTCTGTGTTAAATTCTGCGTTTTTCACTCTTCATAAAGCACAGAATTTAGTTTCTTGAACTCATTTGAGTCAACGTTTATTGCAGCTCCACAACTCAGACCATAACAAACATAAGCATACAGACTTCATGTGTCCGTCAACTATATTTGTCCCTCGGGAAACTCAAACCCAAATAACAATAGTTCCTATTGTTACTGTCGTGTTGACAGCGATGAGCTCTCACGGATTTCCGAATTACGTTCACACTTTGATTTTACAGTATCAATCCATGGAAGAAACATTTATTCATCATGATGAAACAAGCAAGTTATACAGCAGCCTTTAAAAGAAAAGTCACATCTGTTTTGTTTTCTTGGTTGGAGAGGTTGTCAAATTATATTATTACCGTAAATATAGTCAGTTTATGGTAATGTTTTGAACTACCAATGTGCTATGCTTGTGCTGTGTTTCACCAGTCAGTAAAATGACATTTCTGTATCCGTACACGAGCTGTGTTTTCTTGTATTCTTCTATTTATTGGTGCTAAAATTAGGGTGCGCGTTATAAACGGCTACAATAATTTCCCCTAGATTTTACAAGTAAATTTGGGGTGCGCATTAAACATGGGTGCGCCTTATATTCGGGAAATTACGGTAATTTTGCTGTGTCGTACTGAATAAATGCATTTTAAATATTTTATATTCCATTTAGCACAAGACTGTTATTTGTCATGACCATACCATTCATTTAGCAATTGGGGAAAAATACTTAGATAAAAAGAATATCCTGTAAAAATATTGGAGTAGAGATTTTGAAACAATGATGACAATTTGCTGCTCTGTGTCTTATTTTCCTCGTTCTGAATCTTCCCTCTCAATGGGCTGAATTCTAAATCAGCTGAAATCGTGACCATGCCGACATCCTCCAGTTGGGGACGCATGAGCGCTATAACGACAGGCGTGGCTGAAAGGCAGATTAAAAGACTAATTATTCGTGATCTGCACTTTGCCAAATTGTTGTATATAGTCGAATCGTCTCAAAATACTATTCTAACTCACATAATAATGCTATTTAAGACTTTTATTTATCCTGTCATCGGCACTTTAAGTTATCATTCATTGCTGGCTGTTTGTGAAGTTTTGTGCTTGTACGTTACGTTGCCTTACATTCTATGCAACTTCTATGCTTCTATGCAAAGCCTCCCAGTTCTTAAAACCTAGTAACACCCCTGGGTAGAAACAAATGTTTTTTTTTCTTGTGAAAGGAGATATCCTACCATTTCTTTCTCATTCTGAAATACAGTTCCTGTAAAAGAACCCTATGAAGTTCCTCGAACTCAAGGGTGTTGCGAGGTTATCATAATCGGAGATCTTTTCAATCTTGGACTCACTAAAATGGCTGCCGGCAGTGCTTCTGATGGAGATTTCAATCAAGCCTTTTTCTTTCTCAGTCTTGTTGTTTTTGTAGGCGGCAGTGCTACGTAAAGTTTTTTAAAAACTTTTTATTTACATACAGTATATCTTTATTTTGGCTCCAGCCCAAGGAACAATCCATTATTAGTTGGCCCTCATCACACGGACCGATTCGCATCCTCGAATTGGCTGTCCTGCATTTGCATGTGAGGCGAATGCATTGACTCCACCACGTTTGGCTTTTTTAGTTGCGATTGTTGAAGTGATGAAAACATCAATAACTAAGACGGCTGATAACCTTCCACCAGTGGAGAGTGAAGGCTGCATCAGCGTTTGTGATGTGAGGTGCAAGGAAGCATTCGCAATCCTCCACTGAGTGTAAACACACACTCAGAAATTATAATGGACGCAATACACACACAAACACACGGAAATCCTAATGGAAAGGCTTGATGTTCTTGGAGTCCTTAAAGGAGGAAGAGGGAACGTTTACATTTTCAGGAAAAAAAAAAATCAACGTCGAGATGGTGATTAAAATGGTGTGATAAGGTGGGAGGCAAGAGGATAATGTGTCTTGGTGTGAGTGTTTATGTCCCACCTGCATTGAGAGGGCTTGAACATGAATTGTTTCTGCTTCAGACAGTAGCTGAGGGTCGGCCGCTCGCAAAGTAAATTCGCCGGTCCTAGTCAGGATAAAAGAAAATACATTAATTCACTAGTCAGTAAACACATTCATTCATGGCATCGAGAAAGAAAGCAGATGAATTTTTCGCGAATTTTTGGTGAGAAGGAAAATATTCACATTCAATTACTTGTGAGGAAGTGAGCTCACTCTTCATAAAAAACATATTGCAAAAAAGAAGGGGAAGAAAATGTACAAATTTATTAGTTCTAGTCAAAAAAGAAAAACGGGATTTAATCGGACCCAATGAGGAATGAAATTTAAATGGGCAAGTCGATTTTCAGTGAGGAAAAAAAAAATCCTGAATGTTCCGGTCCTAATGAGCAGTGGCGATTGTTCTAAGACTGCAAGAAAGCTCAGTTCAGGAGCGCTGGAAGTCCCTCACAGCAGGGGGTGCTGAGGATCTTTATTTTGTTTTTCCCACCCAACAGTCGTTTCGGTCAAAATTTTTCATGCTCGCACCTTTTCAAGGCGTGCACAAAGGCAGCACGCATGCATGCAGGATAGTTTACAGTGATGGCCGAAAGTAGTGGTTACCCTGCAATTCTGTCATATAAATGATTGCAATTACAAATGCTTTGGTAGTAGTATCTTCATTTATTTTGCTTGCAATTAAAAAACACAAAAATGAATGGTAAAAAAAAATTAAACCATTATCATTTTACACAACACAAAAATGGGCAGGAATAAAGTATCGGCACCCTTTGAAAAAATTGCTTCTCTAATTGTGTAATTAACAGCACCTGTTACTTATCTGTGGCACAAAACAGGTGGTGGGAATAACTAAATCACACTTAAAATGGATTGAAGTTGAGTCAACCTCTGTCCTGTGTCCTTGTGTGTACCACATTGAGCATGGAGAAAAGAAAGAAGACCAAAGAACTGTCTGAGGACTTGAGAAACAAAATTGGGAGGAAGCATAGGTAATCTCCAGGCTACAAGTCCATCACCAAAGACCTGAATGTCTACCGTGTGCGGTGTCATCAATAAGTGTAAAGCCCATGGCACTGTGGACTGAAAAGAAAAATTGACGGGAGATTTCAACAAAAGATTGTGCAGATAGTGGATAAAGAACCTCGACTAACATCCATCCAAACAAGTTCAAGCTGTCCTGCAGTCCGAGGGTAGAACGGTGTCAACCTGTACGATCCGTCGGCGTCTGAACAAAAAGGAACTCTATGGTAGGACCCCATTTCTGACCCAGAGACATAAAAAAAAAAAACAGGCTGGAGTTTGCCAAAAATTACCTGAAAAAGCCAAAAACGTTTTAAAAGCATGTTCTCTGGTCAGATGAGACAAAAGTAGTACTTTTTGTGAAAAGGCATCAACATAGAGTCTACAGGAAAAAAACGAGGCCTTCAAAGAAAAGAACACAGTCCCCACAGTCAAACATGGCGGAGGTTCCCTGATGTTTTGGAGTTGCTTTGCTGCCTCTGGCACTGGACTGTTTGAACGTGTGCAAGGCATTATGAAGTCTGAAGACTACCAACAAATTTTGCAGCATAATGTAGGGTCCAGTATGACAAAGCTGGGTCACCCTCAGAGGTCACCAGCAGGACAATGACCCATACCACACTTCAAAAAGCACTAGAAAATGGTTTGAGAGAAAGCACTGGAGACTTCTAAAGTGGCCAGCAATGACTCCAGACTTGAATCCCATAGAACACCTGTGGAGAGATCTTGAAAATGGCAGTTTGGAGAAGGCACCCTTCAAATCTCAGAGACCTGGAGAAGTTGGCCAAAGAAGAATGGTCTAATATTCCAGCAGAGCATTGTGGGAAACTCAGTAATGGATACCGGAAGCGGTTGTTTGCAGTTATTTTGTCTAAAGGCTGTGCTACCAAGTATTTGGCTGAGGGTGCCGATACTTTTGTCCGGCCCATTTTTGGAGTTTTGTGTAAAATGATAATGATTTTTTTTTTTCCCATTCTCTTTTGTGTTTTTTCATTGCAAGCAAAATAAATGAAGCTATTACTACCAAAGCATTTGGAATTACAATCCTTTTCTGGGAGAAATTGAGCGTTATCTGACAGAATTGCAGGGGTGCCAATACTTTTGGCCAGTAGTGTACGTACTACTACTAGGCTATTACAAAGACAGCGTTGTCTTTCACCTTCAGTGTGTGTTTAGGTTTTTGTACTGGGAATAAAAAAAGCGCATGTGTATTACAATGCAAATCCCCCCAGCTAGATGGCGCAATGACACACAAACACATTTGAAAACTAAAAGGTCCAGGAAACCCGGTGAAGGTGCATCAGAGCACCACTGACGTTAGCCCCCTATTTCTACAGAGCGCGTTTTGCGAGCAGAGCGTCTGTGAAGCGGCTCAATCAGCTCAATCAGCGTAATAATAAAACAACCAATTACCTTTCAGACCCTGCGTTGATGAAAAAAGAAATCCTATGCTAAAGAGAAAACCAATCACAATGACAAATATTTTCACATGTATTTTACAAATGAAATGCCTCAACGAATCATTTTTTTCTTATAAACAGTTTTCAAAAGCTTTGTTGATGGATTTTCTCAAGTAAAAGCGCCACGCAGATGATAATAGAATTAATTGCATATTAATTAAAAATCGACTGGATCCACCGTATTTTTACTCGAGTGACATCCGGTCTGCTCAATCCTACCTAGTAGTATTGACGCAGGAGGGTCGCGTCTCGCGTCAAATAATAAACTCATTCGTTTCGAGTGTGACGTGTCTATAACGCTGCCACACAGCGACTGGTGTGCACTTCCTGCTTGACTTGAATGGCCGTGTTTCACTGCACTGACGCGCCGTAGCCGCGCTGGGTGTATTCCAGCCTTAAAGCGGAAGTTCAGTATTTTTGACATTAGGCTTAATTTTCAAGTTAGCAGGGTTTAGTTAGTTGGTGGAGTCGATTTCAACAAATTCCGTTGTGTTTGCAAGTTATTTGTTAGTTTCAGGGCTCCTGAGTGGCTAAGCTAGCGCGAGTCAATGACACCATTATAGCATAAAAACGATACAGATCTACGAACAGATCCAACATAGTCAAATAAATTCAAAGCATAGATCATTGTTTCAAAACACCCATGCGTTCAAAACAATGTCACACCAAACTGCCGTAATTCATTTCATTCTGCAGGACTATTTTTTTTCCCGATGCGTAATACGACTCCAATAAAGAGGAGTGCTTCGGTCACTCGTTCTCACGCTGCATTCGAGGGAGGTGGGAAGTCGGACTCATCCCGCTCGGAGGGTACCGGTTGCAACCTTAAAGCATTCCAAGCGAATGTAAACAGCAAAGATGGCTGATTGCCACAAGTTGTCTTTTATTTTGGCCTTCAAAAGACCTCCAGACCTGACCTCCAGAGAACCTGACTTCTCGTAAGCGATCAAATAGTGGAGGCGTACTATTGATGTTTTTCCAGATCAGAAGTTGGAAACTCTGACCTCTCCCCTTCCTTGAATGCAGCATCAGTCTGCTGAGTTAACTGACGGCTGGCAACAGGGCGAAATGGGTTGGGTTTAGCGTTAGGGTTTAGAGTTAATGTCAAAAATCCTGAACTTCCGCTTTAAGCCTCGGTTTAACACCCACTTTTCACAACACTCAAATAAATTGCACACGAATATCTAACAGCGCTCTGCACGGCGGCAGCGCAACAGCAACAACAAACAATAATATGGTTACAATGCAAACTACTTGAAGTTCTTCATGGTCTAAATCTGCTGCTAACTTATCCTCGCTGGACACTTTTATAAAAGATCTTAATCATTTTCATTTTCGACCTTGAATTTTAGAAAATGTTGCTGTTTTTGTAAAGAAAAAAATTGTTAATTCGTTTTTGTGCTATATGTTAATGCCTCCTCTGTCAACATTAACTAACTTTTCCGTTCCAATATAGAGCCTTATCCAAGACCCAACGTGACCTGGTAGCAAGTAAGGTGTCAGGCGGTGACCATGTTAAAAAAACTATATATACAAAATAAAAAAAATCAACATATATATTCAATCCCCAAAATTAAATACGCTATTGTTACAATGTTTTATTTATTGATTTCTTTAAAAAAAAAAAAAAAATCTACCAAAACACTTTTTTTCCCCTCCTCAATACCAGGGGGTGCTGCAGCACTATCAGCACCCTACTTCTCGCGCCACTGGCTCAGCTTCCCCAAAAATGTCCAAAAATAAGTGATTAAATGCATATTGTTGTGTGTACGTCATTGACTAAATATGTGCTATAAAGCACTCAACTTTTGTTCAGAATAACAAGACGAGTCATTGGCTGAAGGCTGGGTTTATCCCACCCATTGGGCGCTGGGCGTCTCTGGGGGTATATGGGCAGTGGGCGTAGCTCGGCTGGCCCGGACGCTAACTTCTCTGCATGATGACTGGATTATCTGTTTTAGGCTGAATCCCTTTTTTGATTGACAGCGAAATGAGTGAATCAGGGATTTTGTATTAACATTCGCGTTTTTTGAATTTTTGTATTTTCTATATTTTGTATCTTTATACCAATTTTTATTCTGCTGAACCAGGGATTTTCTTTTACTTCTAGCGACACTTTGTTAAAAATGACTAGCGAAAAATGAGCTTCTCTTTCTGGTGTTTTTTTAAGAGTAAATGCTTGTGTTTGGAGAATTGACTTCTGGCACTGTAGTTTCTTTCCCTACTGAGCAGTGGGTGCCACTGAGTCCCTCAACCGTCACAAAACAGTCACAGGCGGACACACTTTGAGCTTCCCATCATTGAAAGACAAGCATCTGCCACTGCTAATGAGGCTACTCAAGCTATTATTTTACCTTCCAAAACAAGTTGAAACCACCTCACCTAGCTTTGTCCTTGTAGTGTTGAAAGTGAACTCGACCACTTTCCAACTGAGGCCATGTGAAGGAGTCTTGGTCACTCAATTCTCGTGCCCCGGCTTCTTCCTCATCCTCCTGAGCCCCTCGGAAGACGATCAGACGGCCGTTCGTGGGTCGCCGAACAAGCCGGATGATCAAACCTTCAAGCGGGGTGTCAGAGTCTTTCACTTGCAGCAAAGTTGGGGTCAGTGGGACCGAACCGCCAAGAGGAACCTGCAGGGAACCATTGATGTGGACTGTAGGCGGGCTGCTGTTTGCTGGAAGAGGAACCAAAAAAAAAAAAAAAAATAGGCATTTAAGATTTATTTCATTACACTTGCTCTTTGTCTTTTCAGGTCGGTCTAGCCACGATAGACCAGGGGTGTCCAAACTTTTGTCTGTAAGGGTCGCTTTCAAAATATGCAAAGGCCGACTTGAAATCCTTCTACTTTCACTTGTTAAACAAAGGACCCTGCATCGGGTAAAAAGACCGGGTTTAAAAAAAATTGTATCATTTTTTTTAAGTATTAACTCATTGGCAGCCATTGACACCGATAGACGTCCAATCCATTTTGACGGGGACTTCTGGGTTATACCTGTCAAAAGCAGTAAATCAGTGAGCAAAAAAACACAATCCAAAATCACAACCCAGATAGCTCACTTTTCATATTTAATTTTTTTATCATATAAATTTATATATATATATCTTTTTTTAATACCGAAACCGTGCACTTCTACAGTTTCCTACCTAGATTTCAACATGTCACGTTTTGACCCTTGAGCTAATGAAGAGGCACTATGTGATTGACCTGCCCCATCTAGAGATCTAAAATATTGAAGGCTGAATTTAAAGTGCCTATGACAGCAAAAAGTATGTTTATTTCATATTTCACACGGTACTTTATGCTCCTGAATGAAATGGACTGCATGGATGTGTGTGGAAGCGATCGATATATTTATTCAATTTTTTGAACCCAGCGCCATGAAAATGAGTGACTTCGAGCTCTAGTCTCGGGTTGAGGACGAATTAACTGGGTCAGCATCTAACAAGAAAGCATTGCTTTATAGCATGCATATGGACTGCGGATTCAGCTGATTTTGCGGATTAATTTGTTTATTTTTTGCAGCATGCAAGCCAAATGTGCTGCAGGCTTTTGTTGCTGCACCAGGGTGAGGCGTGTGAGCCTTTTTGGGGTTCATAAAGTTGGTTCATAAAGTTCCTGTTTAACCTGAGATTGGCCAAATCAAGTCCAACAACTGTGGGACCATTGGACTTATGAGGAAGTGAGTAAACATCGTGTTTTGTATTATCTCAAATACTGGGATCATGGCAAACATTTTAATACTGAGGTGGCTTGCATTTTGCCAAACCAAAGCGCGTCACTTAAAAAAAAACACAAAAAAAAAAACTTTCTGACTTTTTATGATAGATACGTGCAGAATTTATTTATTTTTTGCTTGCTCGTCAGTGCCCCGCTGTGCCCCAGTATTGCATTATGTCTAGTGACGCCCCTAATTTCGAACATGTCGTCATATGTCGAGACAAATGATGAGTCAAATGTCGGATGTTGAAAGGATCGTATGTGTTATTTGTCTTGCTTTCTGAACATTAAAACTACGGTGGTGCAGAAATGCCCCCCCCCCCCAATTGTTAATATAGTATAATAAATCATAATTGTTAATATAATAAAGAAATGTTGACGTAAATAAATTAAAACTTTTATATAATAAATACAAATTGAAATTAATAAACTATTTTCAAATAAATAAATATAAACCAATACATAGTGAAATACTAACATTGTAATACCACATTTATTATTTACATTAGTGCTTATTTATTAAATAATTTTATTTAAGCACTCCAAATTCTCCATACTAACATGTGAATATGAGCCAACAGCTGAGCCCACAACATGAATAACGAACGCTTTAAGTTAAATTCTAAAATTGTTTACTGCCATTCCTGTCTAAAGGATGACTACACCATTCTCATTTTTCATTCTCATCTCATCAACAAAAGTAATTTGCCTTAATGTATAAGTTTTAGAAATCCCTCAATCATAACATTTGATTTATTCTATTTAGTGACAACTGCAGGGAATTCATCTTGTGGCACCTTCAGCTCTGTGTGGTTCTAATATTTATTATATACAGAGATTTTTTTCTTAATTTATTGTTTGGTGGGTGGTGACTAAATATTCCCGGCACATTCCCAGTCGTTAACATTTTACGAGCAAAGTGAAGTGTAATTTGTTTTTCTTGCTGACAGTGACGATGCTTTATTATTCGACACTACACTCACTTAAACACATAGTGCATACCTTGGCTAATCTATGTGCATACGTGAACTAACCCGTCAGTCAACATTTTTATTTAATTTTTAAGCGGATTGTTAAGGTCGCCTGGGTAATTTATGACTGCACTTTGATTAAATTTGCATATGCTGCATAATGCGTATTTCTAATGATTTCCCATAGGTGGAAATTATTGTAAAATACCAATAAAATCTGGATACAATAGAACAGATATGACATAAAACAATAGTCGTATACATACAACAATAGTAATAATAGTAAGTTTAATACGTTTAGTCTTCCATGTTTTCAATATGCTACTTTTAAGGCTAAGAGAAGCCATGGGGGATCTTCGTTTGTGGGATGATTTATGACATGTTACGCAATGTAATTCTGCTGGAGAAATGTACAATCTTTCACTGTCTGCTCAGGAAATGGTGAAAAATTGTCAGCCCGCGGCCTTTAAATAACATAACAGCTTAAGACCACAGGAGTATTTCCTCTTCCTCCTCTTCATATTCAGAGGAGAAGTGTTGATGGAAATATTCTCATTTAACATGACATTACAAGACTGAGACGTAGCCAATGTGCTTCTTTGTATTACAAAGACAAACTGGAAAATCTAGTCCCTGGGGTTGGTTTTACTTTGTAACATGAATGTTAGTGTACATGTCTATCATATCCCAAGAATCTGGAAAAATACAGCGGTAAGAAAAAGTATCTGAACCTTTTTGAATTTCTAACATTTCTGCAAAAAAATCACCATCAAATGTAATCTGATCTTTGTCAAAATCTCACAGATGAAAAAACAGTGTCTGCTTTAACTAAAACCACCTAAAAAAATTATAGGTTGTCAGATTTTAATGAGGATAGTATGCAAACAATGACAGAAGAGGGAAAAATAAGTGAACCATCATATTTAATATTTTGTGCCCCCCCTCCCTTTGGCAGCAATAACTTAAACCAGAAGCTTCCTGTAGATGCAGATCAGTCTGGCACAACGATCAGGACTAATCTTGGCCCATTTTTCTCTACAAAACTACAGTTCAGTAGTAGTTATTTAGGATTCTGGGGATGTCTGGCATGAATCGCTGTCTTTAGGTCATGCCACAGCATCTCAATGGGGTTCAAGTCTGGACTTTGACTTGGCCACTTCAGAACGTGTATTTTGTTCTTCTAAAACCATTCTGAAGTTTATTTACTTCTGTGTTTTGAATCATTGCCTTGTTGCAGCATCTATCCTCTTTTTAGCTTCAACTGTCTGACAGACGGCCTCAGGTTTTCCTGCAAAACATCGTGAAAAACGTTTTTGAAATCATTATTCCATTAATGATTGCAAGTTGTCAAGGTCCTGAGGCTGCAAATCAGCCCCAAATCATGATGCTCCTTCCACCATGCTTCACGGTGGGGATGAGGTATTGATGTTGGTGAGCTGTTCCATTTTTTCTCTACACATGACATTGTGTGTTACTCACAAACAATTCAACTTTGGTTTCATCAGTCCACAAAATATTTTGCCACAACTTCTGTGGAGTGTCCAAGTGCCTTTTTGCGAACATTAAACGAGCAACAATGTTTTTTTTTTACATAGCAATGGCTTCCTCCGTGGAGTCCTCCCATGACCACCATTCTTGGCCATAGTTTTACATATACAGTGGTTGATGCGTGCACAGAGACATTGGACTGTGCCAGTGATTTCTAAGTCTTTAGCAGACACTCTAGGGTTCGTTTTTTTTACCTTTCTGAGTATTCTGCACTGAACTTTTGGCGTCATCTTTGGTGGAAGGCAACTCTTTGGGATTGAAGCAACAGTGCCAAACTCTCTCAATTTGTAGACAACTTCCCTGACTGTTGATTGATGAACATCTCGACTTTTAGAGATGGTTTTGTATCATTTCCCAGCTTTATACAAATCAACAAACCTTGATCGCAGGTCTTCAAACAGCTCTTTTGACCAAGGCATGATGCACATCAGACAATGCTTCTCATCAATACAATTCTTACCCAGTGTGTGTTTTACAGTGGGCAGGGCAGCTTTAAACCACTCATCAGTGATTGGGCACACCCCTGACTTCAAATGTGTGGAAAAAATGGTTTCAATTGCTCTTTAAGTCTCCTTAGGCAGAGGGCTCACTTCTTTTCTCCCCTTCTGTCATTGTTTGCATGCTATCCATATTAAAATATGAAAACCTATGAATGTTTGGGTGGTTTTAGTTAGAGCAGACACTGTTGTTACATCTGTGTGATTTTGACAAGACCACCTTTCATGGTGATTTTATGCAGAAATGTGAGAAATTCCAAAAGGTTTATATACTTTTTCATACCACTGTATAGAGAGATGTGCCATTCTGGTTTAAAGAAGAGAGAGAAAAAGTTACCATGGCAGGTTCTACTTTTTTGCTGCGCATAGTAACCATGTCCACAGTCGGGGGTGCAGTATCCCTCCATTAGGTAACTCTGTTGTTCACAAGCTCGGCAACGTCCGACTCCATCACACAGTGCGCAGTCGGTAGAGCACTCTGGAAAGTAAAATAGCCAATCATTTCAGAAATATGCTTTGTCTGTAATCTGAGAAAGAAAGGTCTTACGCTGGCAGGAGTGTGTAGCGGTGTTTAGGAAATAGTTCCTTCCGCAATGAAGCACACATTGACCACGCAGGGTGACATAAGGAGGCTGGCATCGCAAGCACTGCTCGGGACCGCTGCATTCCATGCATGTTGCGTCGCAGTCTGTAAACGTGGCAATGTCGCTTAACAATCCGATTTGAACCACTAAAAATAGAGAGATCATCTACTTTGAAATTGAAAGCAATAACTGAAATCATTAAATATGTACTGGTAGTCCCTGGGTTACGAACGACTTCCATTCCTAGGCTGGCGACACGACCTGAGTTTACATGTAAGTTGGAATTAACCCTTTAAGTGCCCTTAAATACCCTCTAAATCTCAAAATACCTATCCAAAAACATGTATTATGCGTCATTGTACTGTACTCACCAAGACGGAGCTAAGTCGTAGCCAGTGTTGTTAATCTTACTTTGAAAAAGTAATTCGTTACAGATACAAATTACAAAAAGTAATTGAGTTGGTAACTCCATTACCTCATTGTAAGAGTAATTAGTTACTCAGTAAAGTAACTGACATTACTTTTCATGTTCTACACATTATTACATTATAAATTCTACAACACCTACCAAAAAGTATGGAACCACCAGTCTCGGAAGAGCACTCACTCAGACATTATATTATGTAGAACAAATTCAGATAAAAAGCTTAAAAAAAAATTAATTAGTTAAAAAGTGCAACTCCTTGTCGTTCAGAAACACTAAAAGAAATGAATTAAAAAAATTGCGGTGGTCAGTAAATGTTACTGTTATAGAGCAAGTGCGGGGAAATAAATACAGTATAGAATCACTCCATTCTGAGGAAAAATATATGGAATCACGAGAAACAAACAAAGAAATAACAATCAAAACACATCTCTAGTATTTAGTTGCACCACCTCTGGCTTTTATGACAGCTTGCAGTCTCTGACGCATGGACTTGATGAGTGACCAACATAAATTCTTCATCAGTTTGGTGCCAACTCTCTTTGATTGCAGTTGCCAGATCATCCTTGCAGGTCGGAGCCTTGCTGTGGACCATTTTTTTCACCGCAGGTTTTAAATAGGGTTGAGCTATTTGCAGGCCATGACATTGACTGGTTGAGTCTTTCTCCAAGGAATGCTTTAACAGTTATAGCTCTGTGGCATGATGCATTGTCATCTTGGAAAACGACAAACATATTTTCAATTGAAGGGATAAGAAAGCTGTCTAAAATTTCACTGTTAACTTGTGCATTCATTGAAGATTTAACCACAACCATCTCCCCAGTGCCTTTGCCTGACATGCAGCTCCATATCATCAAGGACTGAGGGAATTTGGATGTTTTCTTCAGGCAGTCATCTTTGTAAATCTCACTGGAACAGCACCAAACAAAAGTTCCAGCATCATCACCTTGTCCAATGCTGATTCTTGACTCATCACTGAAAAATAACCTTCATCCAGTCATTCGCAGTCCATGAATGCCTCGCCTTAGCTCATTGCAGTCTTGTTCTTTTCTGTTTAAGTGTCAATGATGGTTTCCTTTTAGCTTTTCCTGTATGAAATCCTTTAGGCAATTTTGCACAGTCCTGTCACATACCTTGACTCCAGCTCCCTCCAATTTCTTCTTCATTTGTCTTTTGTACATCTTCTGTTTTCAAGACATATGATCTTTAGTTGTTTGTCATGATGTTTGGACTACACTTAACTTTAACAACCTTGCAATGCTGTTTGTACTTTGTCCAGATTTTTGATACAGCTGACTGTGAACAGCCCACATTTTTGGCAACCATATGTGTAGCGTTACCTTCTTCAAGAAGTTTGATAATCCTCTCCTTGGTCTCAAGAGACATCTCTGTTGTTGTAGTCATGATTCTTGTTAATCCACTTGGGCCAGCAGCCCTCCACGGTGTGATAACTGCACTTTTTTAACTGCTGACAAACGAGCAGCTCTAATCTGAGGCAGGGGCCCAATTAAGGAAAGGAAAATGACTTGGTGTGTCTGTATTTTCTAAAAAAAAAAAAAAAAAAAAAAAAACGTACAATTTCCCCCCAAAACGTACGTCACACTTTATATATATATATTTTTAATTTCATTTATACAACAGTGTAACAGTATGAAGACTTTAACTTTCAAATGTTGTGAGACAAAACCCACATTGAATTGAACCCACACTGAACAGTGATCTCCGTACCAAAGTACGTACTGAACTGTGACTTGTGAATATGGTCACACCCCTAATATATCTCGATATATTTTTCAATATGCAGGTGAGGCTCTTTGCTGTAGATGTTTTGATTAAAAAACATCACACAAGGTTCATGGATTCGTCATTCAGGAAAGTGACTACTTTTGGTAATAATTAAAAAAAAAAAAAAAAATTACATGTGGTTCCCGGGTTACGAACGAATTCCTAGGCTGGCGATTTAACCTGAATTTCCACGTAAATTGGAATTAACCCTTCAAGTACCGCTAAACACCCACTAGATTTCAAAATAACTGTCCAAAAACATGTGTTATACATAAGGGAGTTCCAAAAAATCGATTATTAAATGCATCGCGAATCGACACGTGACGATTCCATTATGATTCATAAAGGTTCAAAAACGATGATTTTTCCAAATAACTTTTATGACAGCCGCTCGTAGCGGAACGAAATTCAAGACACGTCTGCCGCCCGGACACCTTTAACGGATGCACGCACAACGTTATGATGGATGCTGCAGGTTACTGAGCGAGAAATTTATTTCTTTTCAAAAGACTGGAAAGTAAATTTGTTGATGAGACAGGCATGGACCTGGCGGTCGCGCTTCTGCACGCGAGTTATTTTTTTAGAGCGACAGGGGAAGAGAGATAGTTCGTTGCTCCTTTTCTTTCAGATGTCCAGCTGTAGTTTCAAGTCATGTCAACTGAAAAATGTTCTGAGTGTGTTGCTAAGACCCTTGTACATCTATATGAGGTGAGTACACGAACCCTCTTGTACTGTTTAGCCTTTATTGTTGTTGTTTTTGAGATGTTAGCAGTTAGCGCCAAGCGCTAAGCTAATTTGCTAACGTGTAAAACCATGATTTAGTACAGCGATAACAGTACAAACATGCAAAATAGTACAGAAATCTGTGAAAACAAAGTATATTGGTTAAAAGAAGTCTTATTTCTAATGACACTTTGTTTCCAGAAAATGTGGAATTCATTCCACCTGTGTCAATTTTATTGTATGATTGAGAGAAATAAGTACTGCCTTTAAAATGACTAATGTTTTTGCACCTTCTTGTAAAAAATAAATAAATAAAAAAGCAACTTAAGCGCAGCTTTTTGTTGTATGAGCATGTTTCCATCGTTCCTGTTGAATCACTAGGATATTTTAAATAAATAATGGACATAAATTTGTTTGGCTACTTTATTAATTAGGAATGTACATGCATCGATAATCGTGATAACCGTAATCATCGTCAATACAGTGATCATCGTTCAATAATCGAATCATAACACCCTCAATCGTAATCGAATTGAATCGTAGGGGGCCCAAGATAGCACACCCAAAATAGATAAAGTAAAAAATAAGATACTGTGAGGTATATTGAATGGCTATATGGGCTTAATAAATAAATAAATAAATTAACATTTTGGGTGCTGTGGAAAGAGTAGGGAGGCAAGAGAAGGGGGTAGGGATGGGAATTGATAGGATTTTTACGATTCCGATTCCATTATCGATATTGCTTAACGATTCAATTCTTTATCGATTCTCTTATCGATTCTTATTTGGGGAAAAAGAAGAACAAACGTTTTGATTGGCATCGAGTTTAATCAAAAGTCACAACCTTACAAACTCACAACGAGGTCAAAAGAGGCCCAAAGCCTCAATATTAACTGTGGCAATAAGTGGCAAATGCACAAGAATGTGTAACATTTTACTGAAACATTTTTCTAATAGAAATAAAAAATATGAAAATGAATGAATGAATGAATATTGGCATGTAGGCCGTTGTTCTGCCGTTGGCAATATATGTTAAAGCAGGGGTCCCCAAACTTTTTCGTGTGAGGGCCACATAACTTTTAACTGATGAGGGGCCGGGGTCAGTTTGAACAGAACACAGAAAAAGTGTGACGATTGCAAGAGTGCCGAAATGTAAAAAATTATTGCTTTTCAGAAAGCCGCAATCAAATAACCCTTTCTGGATTCTTTACAGAACAAAAGTAAATAAAATAAAAATAATATAATAATAATAATAATAATAATAATAATAACACTATTAATCAAATAGATAATAACCAAATAACCCTCTCTGAGTTCTTCAAAGAAAAAGGCCAGAAAATAAATAACACTATTAAGGAAAAAAAAAAAAATCAAAATGCTCTCTGGTATTGTTCAGGGGCCGGACCAAATGTGGGGGCGGGCCGTAGTTTGGGGACCCCTGTTAAAGTGTATTATTTACCAGTATATTGAAATGCATTCGTTTTTATGGCACTTTCACGCTCAAGTGGGGGCGCCCTTGCGCTTCCTCACGCGAAGAAGAACGTGTTCACGTGAAGAAGAGCACGCTTACACGCGAAGAAATGCCGCATCCAAGCGAGTGCGCGAGTTAGTGAGAGAGGGGAAACACTGCTACGAGCCTACGTTCTTTTTTAATGTTTGTAAAATATCTACAGAGGCAACACCTGTATGTATCGTCTTTTGTGCTGTTGTTGTGTGCTTCCACTCGCGATCGGACACTTAAATCCAGTTGTGTAGTAGTTTGAACGATGTGCTAATGCTAGCGAACGCATGCTAACCGTTTAGCTGTATTAGCAGCTAATCATCGCTGATTTACGTTGATGCAAACCTGTTTGTTATTGGGGATGAAATTGATTTGTTTCATTTCTATTTTTAGTTTCACTCTTCAAGTGATGGTTGAATAAAGTCAGCAAATTATACCAACATCTTCTGTATCCTCATTTGGGAGTTTAGCTAGCTATATAGCCAGGACTAAGCCTTAGCGTCTCTGTGAGGACAGTGCAGTCTTATTCCCTCCCGATGCAGTTATCTCCACCTTCCCTCCCGATGCAGTTATCTCCACCTTGCAAGACTGCAAGTCGTTTTGTTGTAATTTTTCCTCGTGAAGTAAAGACACACTTTCGAGCGTTTGAACCTACGTGCTGTCATTGTTATGTTTACGGCTGCAATGCTCGTGCTAAACCATCGTAACCTTTCATTTTCACCCTCTTTCCTGGTGAAATGTAGCCAAACTTTGGAGCGGGTGATGCGCCTGGACAACAAGACACGTCACAACGCAATATGCGCCTTTAGGAATCGTTAAAGGGATCGTTCAGGCTTTTTCATTGTGATGTCGAGGCCTCGAAACACAAGGAACCGGTTCTGAATTGGAATCGGATTTCGATTCCCATCCCTAGAGGGGGGATATCATGGCCGCTCCGGTCACCAGCATTGCTTCTATTAATGCGAGCCCGCTGTCCGAACTCAAAAACGACTGGAGAAAGTATGGCGGACGAGACTCCGTCGTCGTAAAGACGAAATCACCTAAGTCGGGTATGTCATAACCCGGGGGCTACCAGTATATTGTAGTGTCTACAAGGACACCGCAGACTTGGTCATGATATTGCACACTCAGCTGGAAAACAGTACATTATTTTCAAATAACTGTACCCACTTGGACTTAACTGTTTGTAAAAAAAGAGTGTTTGAATGTGAAATGCTAATGCTCGCACCACATGGTGCTCGGGCCCTAATTAAACTAATTAACATTAGGATTAAGTCTACAGATTTTGCTCTCACCATGTTTTTTTTTTTGCAATGAAAAAAAGGAGGAAAATGTGTAATTCCCCCTGCACTGCTAGGCAGAGAGGAAGCACCGATGATGGATGCAAGATGCAGTGTGTGCTCTCATGAACTGACCAAGACATCTGTCTCCATCGCGGTAGGATCCCGGCGGGCACTCATGGGCGCACACGCCGTCCCGCAGCACGTATCCATCCATACACTGCAGGCAGTCGGTGCGTAGCGGGCCTCGGCAAGCGTTACAGCTCCAGTCGCACTCTGAAAGTTTGGATTGGTAATGGAAAAAGATGGACAGACGTTACCATCAACATCTTTCACCAATTCAATTTTTTTGCTAATTTAAACATGTATCAAATTAAAACATTTGGAGTATATTGTACATATGCATTTTTATTTGTAGTGTATTTTGTATATGGTCAATTTATGTAATAGAGCTTTTTCATTAGAATGTTGCTGCAGGAGTTGGGCACTGCTTGTTGTTACCTGTGCAGGTGCGCGTGGTGGTGTTGAGGTAGTACTGCTGGGCGCAACTTTCATACTGGCACTCGCCGAACAAAAGCACCTTGGCGGGGTCGTGGCACGAAGTGCAGGCATCCGCTCCGTTGCACGTTAGGCACTGCGGTGCGCACGCTGTGTACGACAACACTGACTAGATGCTTACATTTTAAGAACATTGTAATCTCAGAATAAGGAATAACAAGAGGAATGTATTTTTAAGAGGGAAAACACGCAGTGATCTTACAACATGTTTGTTTTATGTAATTTAGTTTTTTTTTAGTGATGATATTATGAAAATTAGAATAAAAAAATAATTTTAAATCTGTTCTTAAGAAAAAATCTTTTACGAGAATTGAGTTGTACTGATTGAGATTTTTTTTTTCTAAAAATTATATATCAAAAATAAATTAAGGTCATTTTATGAGAATATGGCTATTATTCTCTGGAGAGATCCCCCCCCCCCCCCCACCCCCCAAAAAAATGTTTTCCCAAAGAATAATGTTACAAAATATGAGGATAAAGCCTTATTTAAAGTACTAGAACTTTGCTGTAGTTTTATGTTTTAAGTCATAGTTTATATTCATTTAATTTCCCTAATAGGCATTATTTTTATCTAAATTAATAGGTATTTAAATATATATGGCGTAAAACACAGACAAGGCTGAAAAAGCAGTTTCTCCTCTTGCACATCTCTTTTAAATAAACCGCTGTATTTTAAGCCAAAAGAACGGTTGTGTTTGATAGAACAATATGTCTATATGCTGCCATAGCAGTTTCATGGCCAATTAAGCCCTCAAACTATTTTTAATTTGTCTGTTTAACCTGGAGACCCCGTTTACAGACACCGCGCAACCGCTTTTATTTCAACCTAGCCATAAAAAGAAGGTAAGTAATTATATGTGTTATTTGAAATGTCAATCATTTCATTAAAAAAAAAAGTTTCAAAATGGTAATTATTTGAAAAAGAAAATCTCAACCAAACCTTGATATCTGCGATTTCTGCATCGCGTCCCTGTTATATTACCATGTTTGACTCATACAATCCCCAAAAAGTCCAGCGGTGGCCATTCACAGCTGTGTCTTGACACTTGGTGATACATGCTACACGAGTTTTTGCATCTAAATAAGGTAAGTACACGATGATATCTTGTCCAAATCATGATGTTGTAGTGGATGATGTTGTGAGTCTGTGTAGCTCGTTGAGTAGACGTGTTGCTGTGTTCGGCCGCTCGTGACTTTGTTAACTCAGCCGGAATGCGCACGGCTTAAGAGTTCCCCCCAGGGACACAACATATCCCATACAAGTTCCCTAGGTGAATTCTGTTAAGAGGTACGGGTCACTACAGTGTCTTTAATTATGCTCTCTCATACTCTCACCTAAAGTTAGGGTTTAGGGGTTTTAAAAAAAATATATATATATTTTTTTAATTCCTTACTGTTTTTGTTCCCTCTGAAAATTGAGATTTTAAGCTTCCCAATTATGTATCACACATGCATATAGGACAATTTCGAAATTTGGCCAAATTGGGGGTCTCGGAACGGAACCTGAGGTCACCTGAGTGTTTTCCGCCATAGGGTTAGCCATATACAGTGCCTTGCAAAAGTATTCGGCCCCCTTGAATCTTGCAACCTTTCGCCACATTTCAGGCTTCAGACATAAAGATATGAAATTTAATTTTTTTGTCAAGAATCAACAACAAGTGGGACACAATCGTGAAGTGGAACAACATTTATTGGATAATTTAAACTTTTTTAACAAATAAAAAACTGAAAAGTGGGGCGTGCAATATTATTCGGCCCATTTACTTTCAGTGCAGCAAACTCACTCCAGAAGTTCAGTGAGGATCTCTGAATGATCCAATGTTGTCCTAAATGACCGATGATGATAAATAGAATCCACCTGTGTGTAATCAAGTCTCCGTATAAATGCACCTGCTCTGTGATAGTCTCAGGGTTCTGTTTAAAGTGCAGAGAGCATTATGAAAACCAAGGAACACACCAGGCAGGTCCGAGATACTGTTGAGGAGAAGTTTAAAGCCGGATTTGGATACAAAAAGATTTCCCAAGCTTTAAACATCTCAAGGAGCACTGTGCAAGCCATCATATTGAAATGGAAGGAGCATCAGACCACTGCAAATCTACCAAGACCCGGCCGTCCTTCCAAACTTTCTTCTCAAACAAGGAGAAAACTGATCAGAGATGCAGCCAAGAGGCCCATGATCACTCTGGATGAACTGCAGAGATCTACAGCTGAGGTGGGAGAGTCTGTCCATAGGACAACAATCAGTCGTACACTGCACAAATCTGGCCTTTATGGAAGAATGGCAAGAAGAAAGCCATTTCTCAAAGATATCCATAAAAAGTCTTGTTTAAAGTTTGCCACAAGCCACCTGGGAGACACACCAAACATGTGGAAGAAGGTGCTCTGGTCAGATGAAACCAAAATTGAACTTTTTGGCCACAATGCAAAACGATATGTGTGGCGTAAAAGCAACACAGCTCATCACCCTGAACACACCATCCCCACTGTCAAACATGGTGGTGGCAGCATCATGGTTTGGGCCTGCTTTTCTTCAGCAGGGACAGGGAAGATGGTTAAAATTGACGGGGAGATGGATGCAGCCAAATACAGGAACATTCTGGAAGAAAATCTGTTGGTATCTGCACAAGACCTGAGACTGGGACAGAGATTTATCTTCCAACAGGACAATGATCCAAAACATAAAGCCAAATCTACAGTGGAATGGTTCAAAAATAAACGTATCCAGGTGTTAGAATGGCCAAGTCAAAGTCCAGACCTGAATCCAATCGAGAATCTGTGGAAAGAGCTGAAGACTGCTGTTCACAAACACTCTCCATCCAACCTCACTGAGCTCGAGCTGTTTTGTAAGGAAGAATGGGCAAGAATGTCAGTCTCTCGATGTGCAAAACTGATAGAAACATACCCCAAGCGACTTGCAGCTGTAATTGGAGCAAAAGGTGGCGCTACAAAGTATTAACGCAAGGGGGCCGAATAATATTGCACGCCCCACTTTTCAGTATTTTATTTGTTAAAAAAGTTTAAATTATCCAATAAATTTTGTTCCACTTCACGATTGTGTCCCACTTGTTGTTGATTCTTGACAAAAAATTAAAATTTTATATCTTTATGTTTGAAACCTGAAATGTGGCGAAAGGTTGCAAGGTTCATGGGGGCCGAATACTTTTGCAAGGCACTGTATATGAGATTTTTTTTTTTTTAAGCAGCAACAGTAATAACATTTTTCATATTCTTAAAAAAACTTGTTCCTTTATATAGCACAGGAGTTGTTGAGACTATGATGTCTGAAAATGAATATATTCAATGAACAAAAAAAAAAAAAGAAAGTGGCCATAAAGGTCTTTTGTATTTCCCCACATGGGACAAATAACAGTTATCTTCTCATAGTTGTTTCAGTGGCAGAGACAAGACAGCAGGAGAGTAATGGGAGTGAAGACTCACCCTCGCAGACCCTCTGACCGTTGTCATAGTAACCCAGTGGACACTGAGGGGCGCAGACCCCAGAGGGGAGTAGAACGCTGGGGGAGTGACAGGAAGTGCAGGCAAGAGGTCCCGCCCCACTGCACGCATTACATGATGGGTGACATCCTGGCATCATAAAAAAAAAAAAATCAGTCTTACAACAAGAAAAGATTTCTTGAGAAATAATTGGCATCTTCTGAGAAAAAAAAGTCTTTTTTTTTTTTTTTGCTTACCATTAAGGAATACTTTTCCCGAGAATACATCATGATCTAAAAAAACTTCAAGCATAAAGTGTTGTGCTTATCTAACAATCACTATTCATGACCAATAAAGTTTTAGTATTTTTGATGGAGCTATTTTGTCATGATTGTTTGTATTCTCAGTTCATTTTCCTGTATTCAGCACCTGATTGAGCCAGCTGGGCGGGGTAACGTGACACACCTGTGCTGCATTAGGAAGGCTCAATATTTAAGGAAGCCTGTCACCATCTGCAAGTGTCGGATTATTGCTTGCTACTTGCCTTGCTTACCGCCTGTGTGTTCATCGTCAGCCTTCGAGTTTCCCGACGTTCTACGGTTGTATTTTGGTTTGGTCATCTTTACGTTAGTGCTCTTTTGGGCTTTGTAGTTAGATTCTTGTACTCTGTTATATTCATGCATTCTAGCGTGCTCTCTTGGTTGTTCTTGTTAAACTCGCGTTTGTTAGCGTGCTGTCTTAGTTGTTCTTGTTAAACTCGCGTTTGTTAGCGTGCTCTCTTAGTTGTTCTTGTTAAACTCGCGTTTGTTAGCGTGCTCCCTTTGTTGTACATGTTAAACTCGCGTTTGTTAGCGTGCTCCCTTTGTTGTACTTATTAAATACAAACATTTACTCTACTGATCTCCTGGTCTGTGTTTTGGATCCACATTAACGGCTTGCCGTTCATAACAGAATAATCCGACCACATGGATCCCACAGACTTGGAGGGGTTTTGCTATGCTCTGGCTGGTCACGGCCGCATGATCAGTCAACATGAGCAATCGCTACGCGAATTAGTGGAGATGATCAGTTCTTTAACTACAAGGATCGAAGACATGACATCCCCTGTACAAGCTGGTGGTACCGTTAATGTGGTCGCGGTGTCAGAACAATCCAACCCGCCGGCATCTTTTCGGGAGCCTATGTTGCCACACCCTCATCGTTACGAAGGCGAACCTGGCGCATGCCGACAATTTTTACACCAGTGCTCCCTCATCTTTGATCAGCAGCCATACACGTTTGCTAATGACAGATCCCGTGTAGCATACGTAATGAGTCTACTCACCGGTAAAGCTGCTACATGGGCCATGGCGGTAAGCAACACAAGGTCAGCGATTCGTGATTCATTTGAAACTTTCGAGACGGAATTCGTGAGAGTTTTTGATCATCCGGTTAGGGGCAAGGAGGCAGCCAGCCGCCTGCTGGATTTTTTTCAGGGTGATCTGACCGCGGCTGACTATTCCATTCAGTTCCGCATTTTGGCGGCGGAGTGTGGTTTTGGTGACGCAGCGCTGTGTGGAATTTTTCGACGCGGGCTGTCTTCTGAGATCAAGGATGAGCTGGCTTCCCGGGACACGCCTTCGAGTCTGGAGGAGCTGATTTCCTTGTCAGTCTCTCTGGATGGTCGGCTGAAAGAACGCGAGAGGGAACGGGCCGTGGAGCGGCAGGGATGTCCGTGGCCGTCGCCGAGAAGCTGCCCGACTGCCATCGGTGCAGACGGCTTCGTTGGGTCGCCGGTCGTCCGGGCGCCGTCACGGAGTCCAGGCTCGATGAGGGAGGAGTCCATGCGAATCGGCGGTGGGCGTCTCTCTGCGGCGGAGCGACGGAGACGGATGAGAGCAGGTGTGTGTCTGTACTGTGGCTTGCCGGGACACCGTCTCACCGCTTGTGACGCGATCCCCTCGCGCCGACCTGGTTCTGCTCTTCCTGTGGTTCCCCTTCCCCGAGGGGGTACGGAGTTCGTGCATGACAATGTTCCATCAAGTGAGTCGCCTCGCGAGGAGTTAAAAGAACGAATAACCCCCCGGGGTATTACGAGACTGCAGTTACAGGGGGAAATGTCGCATGGTGGGGTAAATATTGGGATTACTGCTCTGATTGATTCAGGGGCGGACGATTGTTTTATGGACCGGAGTGTTGTCGAAGCACTTAAATGTCCATTAATAAAGCTCGCTAGGCCCAAAAGGGTTTTAGATCTCGATGGGCGACCCCTGGCGGACGTGACATTTATTACGCCGCCACTTAAAACTAAGCTGTCAGGGAATCATTTTGAGGTCCGCAGTTTTCTGGTTATGCCATGTAAATCGGCCCCAGTTGTGCTGGGGCTTTCCTGGTTAAAGGTGCATAACCCTAATATTGACTGGAACAAAACACAAATAGTAACATGGAGTACGTTTTGTTATGCGCACTGCTTACGTTCTGCATGTTTACTTCCCACTCAAGCGCAGACGGCCACCGAGCCGGTTAATTTGGTGAACGTTCCTGTTGAATATCATGACCTCCAACAAGTTTTTAGCGAAGAGCGTGCTAAAACTCTACCACCACACCGTCCTTACGACTGTGCAATTGAATTGTTGCCTAACGCCCCGCTACCCAGCTCTAGACTGTACAAAGTCTCTAAACTGGAGCAGGAGGCAATGAGGGAATACATCTCCTCTTCCTTGGCTGCTGGCCTCATTCGTCCTTCATCTTCCCCTTTGGGGGCGGGGTTTTTCTTTGTCGGCAAAAAAGATGGGGGTCTTAGGCCGTGCATCGACTACCAGGGCCTCAACGAGATTACTATTAAAAATAAATACCCGCTGCCGTTGTTGGATTCGGCTTTCGCTCCATTAAAATCAGCCACCATATTCACAAAATTAGATTTGCGCAGTGCTTACCACTTGGTCAGGATTCGTGAGGGTGATGAGTGGAAAACCGCCTTTAAAACCCAGCTTGGGCATTTTGAGTACCTTGTCATGCCTTTCGGTCTCACAAACGCACCTGCCGTATTCCAGTCTCTCATAAATGATGTATTGCGTGACATGTTAAACATTTTTTGTTTTGTATATTTGGATGACATTTTAATTTTCTCAAGAAACGAGCAGGAACATCGCCAACATGTCCGCATGGTTCTACAAAGACTTCTCGAGAACAGATTATTTGTCAAGGCCGAGAAGTGCGAGTTTCACCGTGGGTCGATACAGTTCCTGGGTTTTATTGTGGAAAAAGGAAAGCTCAGGCCTGATCCTGCTAAGATCCAGGCGGTGGCAGAGTGGCCGACTCCCACGTCACGTAAGCATTTACAAAGGTTTCTCGGGTTCGCCAACTTTTACAGACGTTTTATTCGCAATTACAGTATGAGAGCCGAGCCACTCACTAGATTGACTTCTAACAAACGGCCCTTTACATGGTCTCCGACGGCAGAGGCTGCATTTTTAGGCTTAAAACGGGCATTTACAATTTCGCCTGTCCTAGTCCACGCTGATTCTGCTCTTCCTTTTGTGGTCGAGGTTGACGCATCGAGTTCCGGAGTGGGGGCCATCCTGTCCCAGAGGTCTACGGTCGACCAGAGACTGCACCCGTGCGCATACTACTCCCGCCGCCTCAGTCCGGCGGAAGCGAATTATGATGTCGGCAACCGGGAGCTGCTCGCTATCGTGCAGGCATTGCAAGAATGGAGGCACTGGTTGGAGGGAACTGAAGAGCCGTTCCAGATTCTCACTGACCACAAAAACTTGGAGTACCTTCGAGCTGCCAAGCGCCTCAACTCCCGCCAGGCCCGTTGGGCGTTGTTCCTGACCCGCTTTAATTTTGTGATCACTTACCGTCCAGGGTCGAAGAACGGGAAGCCCGACGCCCTGTCGAGACTCTATGAACCATTGGAGGAGGGACCTTCGGAGGAGCCGGTGGTACCAGACAACCTGATTGTTGGTGCACTGCGGTGGGAGGTCGAACGTCTTGTGGAGGAGGCTTTGCGGGGTGTAAGGGTGCCGGGAGGCTGCCCCGCTGGCAAGTTGTTTGTCCCAGATGCACAGCGCGCAGGAGTGCTAAAGTGGGGCCACGCTTCAAAGTTTGCCTGCCACCCGGGCGTGTCCCGCACGTTTTTTCTAGTTTCACAGAGGTTTTGGTGGCCGGGCATACGCAAGGACGTCACGGACTATGTCTCTGCTTGCAACGTCTGCGCTCGAGGCAAGGCAGTTCATCGTCCACCTGCGGGATTGCTGCACCCACTGCCTGTTCCGTCTCGCCCCTGGTCCCATGTTGCGCTGGACTTCATCACTGGTCTCCCACGATCCAGGGGCCATTCTGTCATCTTGACTGTGGTGGATCGGTTCTCCAAGATGGCGCACTTTGTCGCGCTCCCCAAATTGCCCTCAGCTCTAGAGACTGCTGACCTGTTAGTGACTCATGTATTTCGGACTCACGGCATTCCAAGTGACCTTGTGTCAGATAGAGGGCCACAATTCATCTCACGTGTTTGGGGGGCATTCTGCAAGGCCTTGGGGGCCACATCCAGCCGGTCTTCTGGTTACCACCCGCAGTCAAATGGGCAGACGGAACGCGTCAATCAAGAACTGGAGGCGGCCCTTCGCTGTGTGTGCCAACTGCATCCGGCCTCCTGGTCATCACACCTACCTTGGGTGGAGTATGCCCACAACACCCTGGTTTGCTCGACAACTGGGAGGTCACCATTCATGACCGCATACGGGTTCCAGCCTCCGTTGTTCCCGTCGCAGGAAGCCGAGGTGGTTGTGCCGTCTGTCCAGGTCCACTTGCGGAGGGCCCATAAAGTCTGGAGGGACGCAAGGGCAGCACTGGTCCGCACAGCAGCCCGCAACCGTCGGATTGCTGACCGCCGCCGAAGGCCTGCTCCGGTCTATCATCCGGGCCAGATGGTCTGGCTATCAGCGCGGGATTTACACCTTGCTGGAACTTCTAGGAAGCTGAGCCCTAGATACGTCGGTCCGTTCGCTGTGGACGCTGTGGTGAATCCGGTCTCTGTCAGACTGAAACTTCCATGCTCCATGAAGATCCACCCTGTTTTCCATGTCTCCCTGCTGAAACCGGTCTCCACCTGTCCCTTGAACCCTCCGCCAGTGCCTCCTCCTGCTCCTCGTGTTGTCGACGGTGGGCCGGTGTATACGGTGCGTACAATTCTTGATTCTAGGAGGCGGGGTAGAGGGGTGCAGTACCTGGTCGATTGGGAAGGTTATGGCCCAGAGGAACGCCAATGGGTCCCCCGCTCCTGGATCCTCGATCCGTCGCTGCTGCGGGATTTCCACTCCCTTCACCCCACGAAACCAGGTGGTCCGCCAGGGGGCGTCTGTTGAGGGGGGGGTTCTGTCATGATTGTTTGTATTCTCAGTTCATTTTCCTGTATTCAGCACCTGATTGAGCCAGCTGGGCGGGGTAACGTGACACACCTGTGCTGCATTAGGAAGGCTCAATATTTAAGGAAGCCTGTCACCATCTGCAAGTGTCGGATTATTGCTTGCTACTTGCCTTGCTTACCGCCTGTGTGTTCATCGTCAGCCTTCGAGTTTCCCGACGTTCTACGGTTGTATTTTGGTTTGGTCATCTTTACGTTAGTGCTCTTTTGGGCTTTGTAGTTAGATTCTTGTACTCTGTTATATTCATGCATTCTAGCGTGCTCTCTTGGTTGTTCTTGTTAAACTCGCGTTTGTTAGCGTGCTCTCTTAGTTGTTCTTGTTAAACTCGCGTTTGTTAGCGTGCTCTCTTAGTTGTTCTTGTTAAACTCGCGTTTGTTAGCGTGCTCTCTTTGTTGTACGTGTTAAACTCGCGTTTGTTAGCGTGCTCCCTTTGTTGTACTTATTAAATACAAACATTTACTCTACTGATCTCCTGGTCTGTGTTTTGGATCCACATTAACGGCTTGCCGTTCATAACATATTTTTGATGGAGCTTTGTAAGGCAAAGCCCTTCATGTAAAATTCCTCAACTTTATTGATGGTAGCTTTGCATGTTGCATGGACATAATACAAATGCAACCATCTATGCCATCCCTTTTTTTTTTTGTTTCTTCGGCGTGCCACAGAACCCAAACTGTTTGGCCTTTTGAACCGCATGGTTCAAATATCGAAATGACCAGAATTCTCGCGCGACGCAGCGAAATTTTCTGTTTGCCTGTAAATGCGGGTTCTTTGAAAAGGAAAAAAATAAATAAAAAAATCAAAATGTATTTTGTCCAAATATTTTTGACCAAATCACATATTTTACACATAAAAAAATTCCAGGACGTTAAGGGGACATAAAAAGGTGTTTACAAAATTTGCCAAAAACTTTACCATCCTAATTTCTAATAGGATGCCATTGACAGCCATGTATGTCCAAATTTCCCATTCATTTCAAATACAAAGCATATGTTCTTGTGATTTTTGACCGAAAACTTACCAGAACAGCCCATTGACATTCAACTGGTACCCATGTAAGTCGATGCCATTGACCAATGCAACAGGATGTGTCCCCGAAATATCCCCAAATCAACAGGTAGTAACCAGATGTCAACCGGACGAGTCCACGAAATGTCCCCAAATCAACAGAAAGTGACCTGATATCAACAGGGTGTGTCCCCGAAATCTCCCCAAATCAACAGGGAATGACCCTGAAATGCCCCCAAATCAACAGGAAGTGACTCCAAAATGCCCCAAAATCAAATGGGCAGGTCATGGATCTGTACCTACCACAGCAAAGCTCTCATTGCAATTTCCCCCATATAATCCTTCTATAATGATGGATTTTATTTCCCTAAAAAGAGTCTTATTAAGGGAAAAAAAGATCTGAATAACAATAAAGTAGTACATTTTCAAGATAAATAAATTTCATGAGAGTATAATCTCTTTTTTCCAAGAGACTTTTGTTTTGGGATCTGATGATTATAGAGCAAACGATCAATGAAACTTCAATGATAAGTCAAAAACGCTTTGGATTGTTAGCTTCGGGCTACGTTTAAGCAGTATTGAAAACAAGAATGTGTTATTGCTCACGTATGCAGGCTCCATGCCAAGTGTAGTGGTCTCCAGGACAGTGGGGTACGCAGTGGTCGCCTAGCAACAAGGCACCTCTGCTGGGTCCTTTGCACCACAGGCAAATGCTCCCGATGCCCGTCTGGAGGTCCGCCACACAACGCTGGCAGTCGGGGCTACACTCTGATGAAAAGAAAGTCACATTGACTGAATAAACAAAAAAGTAGTAGTGGAACAAAAGTAATTCTATCAAAATACGTGTGATTGCATTCAATTTTTTCCCTCTTCAAATTTAAACTTAAAAGCCTTATTTAAAAATTGTTGATAATTTGGAACCCTGACAAACACTTATACCAGCTGAAAGTCTCCATTTTAAACCATTATCACGTTCTGAAACTAATTTAAAACCTAACCCAAGTTTCAAATTCCAATTTGAAACCATAAGTTTAATTTGCAACACAAAGCTTTGCTTCCAAAGCCTTTTTGCAACTTTTAGTTTAATCAGTGTTTTTTTAGTCAAGGCTGTAGGTTTGGTCTAAACTTTAGTAGGGACGATATAAAAGCATAGCCTGCATGTACACTTTTTGCTGGGGACGGGGCATTAATGAGATCAAACAGACTGAGTGAACGGGGGTCGGGTCTACATTTCTCATGAATATGAACCTAATTAATTGATAGGCTAAATGAACAATGAAAAATAAATCTTTATTGACTTAATGAACTTTTTGGTTCAGGTGATACACCGTTTGATTCAAACCTTTCTTTTCAAAAACTGCTAAAGAAACATTTTGAAAATTACCAGAATAAATGTCTGGATTTTATTAGGAAATTTAAATTGTAATATTTAATCTGACCTTTTAGCCAGATTGCCGGAATCACACCAGCCGACCCGGGTTGGCGATACCCCGACAACGGGTACAAAAGGCCAAACTCAGCGCATTCACCTTAGTCTTAACCCCTTGTACTGACTCCATTTTGAAAGCTGGAAAAGGGCTTCGAAACACAAGTTGACAATTCATTCAGGTTGACAGTGATCAAACGGCAAGGCAAAACAACAACAGACCCAGGCGAGGAGGCAGACTAGTTCCAAGGTCGCCATATCACAAGTCAACAAAAGATTCTTGTGAAAAAATGACAAAGATTAGTTAGACATTTAGTCTTTTGAAGGCTCTCGCGGGGCAGGCTGTGGGCAGGAAGAAAGGTGTGTTTGGGTCTTCTTCTGTTGCAGATTTGGGCTCAGGGTTAATGAGGCAACTGAAGTGGAAGGTTCGGCGCGCCTCACCGTCTGAGAGGCACTCTTTGTTATCGGGTGTCGTGGTAGTAAAGGACGTCCCGCCATTAGTTCTGGACTGTCCTGAAGAGCGGATTGCGGGATTTGGTGTTGCAGACGTGGTCTTGTAGATGTCATGTCTATCACCTGGGGCGTTGGGTACGTTGGGCTTCCGTGGTCAGAAGGCGTTATGTATCTCTTATGCCCTTTGTCAAATATGTTCTGCTTGTTTTCCTTAAACTAAGATATAAATGCTATTTATTTTATATTGAGTACGTTAAAGCAGTGTTTTTCAAACGGTGTGCCGCGGCACACTTGTGTGCCGTGAGGAATCGTCAGGTGTGCCGTGAGAAATTATCCAATATCACATTTTATCTCGTCGGGTGGAGTTGCAGTAGAAAGAAAGTTCTCGGTCGTGTGCAGATGAGCAGGGTATTTCTGTTGTCTCTTTAAAGAACTGCTCGGATTTTTAGCCATCAGCCACCTTGCTGTCCGTGACAGTGTGGACCACAGCACGTCTACTGTACGTCATTTGATTAGACTCGTCAAGTGTCGATATACACGAAAATGTCCTTTCCATTTTATCCATATGTGACGACCGTCAATCCTCCTGGTGTTTTATTCCAATACACTGTCGAGGACAGCAAGGTGGCTGATAGTTAAAAATCCAAGCAGTTCTTGAACGCGACACGAGCACCTATGTCATCTCCAAGCGAAACACCCATCTCCTCTAAGCAAGTCGATGGACTATTTTGTTTGCCTTCGTGAAAACACAGAGAAATAGGCAACTTTTTTGAGAAAAACTACAAAGGTAAATAAGGAAGCTGTCACGTTCTGCTCCTGGTCAGAGTTTGTGTTGTTGCAGAGCCGACTGTGGGGGCGTTCCCGACGTCACACCTGCAGCTCATCAACAACAGTATAAAGACGCAGGCGATCCACTGGAAGGACGCCGAGATATTGATTCTTGCTGGTCGCCATTTGACATCCTTGCATTTCGAGTAACTTGCTACTTTGGTAATTTCGCACCCTCCGTGGGTTTTAGTCGCCAGTCGCTTTAGTTTTGTATGCCTCTACCTTGTGCAGGTATGTGAGTGTATTTTAGTTGTTTTATTGGCTCTGTCTAGCACCTTGGTTTACCCTCGCGTTTGTGTATTGATCCCCGTCGACCTCCTGTCACGGACCCGTTTTGTTATTTCCCCTTTTTGCCGCGAATGCGTGTTTTTGTTTTGTATTTAATAAACCCATGTACGCTTCCTTCAGTCGTTTGTTGTCTGTTGTGAGGTCCAACCTTGTTTCCGCGTTCGCGGACCCTAACAGAATATCTCGGCCACAAGAATGGACCCCGTAGACAGCGAGTCCCAAGCCCCGGCGTCCTCAGACTCGAGGCAGCTTGTAGACCCGCACGATCGCGTTCTCCATGAGATCAGGTCAGCGATAAACGCTCTTACCGTTAACCTGCGCTTTCTCGAGGCACGTGTAGACCAGGTTTGCGCTCACCGCCCCGTCTCACCGGCGGTTACGGCATCCGTCCACGTTCCCCTCGCCTCTCCGCCGGCTCCGGCTTCCTCTCCGTTGCATGAGCCTAACATTCCGCACCCACCACGCTATGGGGGGGAACCCGGCTTGTGTGGGCAGTTTTTGCATCTGTGTTCGTTAGTTTTTGACCAACAGCCCCTCACGTATTCCTCCGATAGGTCCAGGGTTGCGTTCGTCATGAGCCTCCTCACCGGTAAAGCGGCCGCATGGTCGATGGCGATCAGCAATCATTACCCAGTGATACACGACTCATTTCCGGAATTTCTCGAGGAAATGAGGAGAGTTTTTGATCACCCTATTCGGGGTAAGGAGGCAGGTAGTCGCTTGCTCGACTTGACTCAGGGCAAACAGTCTGTAGCGGACTACTCCGTCTCCTTCCGCATTTTGGCAGCGGAGAGCGGCTTTGATGACGCGGCATTACGCTGTATATTTCGGAGGGGGCTACGCCCATTAGTAAAAGACGAACTAGCCGCCCGTGACGAAGCACGTGATTTGGAGGATCTTATAGGTCTGGCGGTGCGTTTGGACAATCGGCTTCTCGAACGGGAGCGTGAGAGAGGCGTGGAATGGCGTGACCGGTCGACGAGGGCCGTCATTGAGAGAGCTGATCCGAGGGCCGTCATCGAGAGAGCCGATCCAGCGGCGAGCAGGAGTGTCTTCAATCCGGCTTCTCCTCCCTCGCCTGGTCTCGGTGGGCAGTCTACAACAGGAGAGGCGCCCATGCAGCTCGGCGGGAAGCGGCTCAACACAAGGGAGCGTGAACGACGCATGGCGGCGCAGCTGTGCCTTTACTGCGGTGAGCCTGGCCATCGCGTCGCCTCTTGTCCATCAAACCCTCGTGCAGCCTGCAGGGGCGGACCTACTTCAAACAGCGGGCTCGCAGCGGGGAAGTCCCCCTCAAGAGGCACCCCACCGCGGCCATGTGAGTACCCGTCTACGGCCGCTAAAGCCGCAAGACAGCTCAAGAACACCAGACTGCAACTGCCTGGGACTATTACGGGGAACGGTCACAGCTTAAAGGTAACTGTCTTAGTTGATTCAGGGGCAGATGACTGCTTTGTGGATTATTCGGTCGTGGACTCGCTTGGTGGCTCCCTAATTAAATTGAAGGAGCCCCGGGAGGTACGGGACCTTAATGGAGACCTTGTTTTCACAGTTACCCACGAAACTGAAGCCCTCGCATTGGTTGTGTCTGGTAATCACGCCGAGCGTAGACCATTTTTTGTTATGCCAACCAAGTCTGCTCCAGTTGTTCTCGGGTTAACATGGTTAAAGCAGCACAACCCAGACATTGACTGGGAGGCCCCTAGGATCGTTAATTGGAGTGTTCACTGCCACTCCCATTGCTTACGTGCAGCGTCATCTTTCCCTGGAGCGTCAGTGCCGTCTAAGCCGGAACCGATCGATTTGTCCTTGGTGCCCTGCGAATACCATGACCTCAAGTTAGTTTTCAGCAAGACCCTAGCTAAGTCACTTCCTCCACATCGCCCCTATGATTGTTCCATCGATCTGGTTCCGAACGCCAAATTGCCCACTTCTAGACTCTACCAGGTGTCTAAACCGGAGCAGGGGGCCCTGAACGACTACATAACGTCGTCCCTCGCAGCTGGGCTTATCCGACCGTCCAAATCCCCAGTTGGGGCTGGGTTCTTTTTTATAAGTAAGAAAGATAAAACACTTCGCCCATGCGTTGATTACAGGGGTCTAAACGACATAACCGTCAAGAATAAATACCCCCTACCTCTCCTGGACTCTGCATTCGCTCCGTTGCAATCCGCCTCTGTTTTTACCACTCTTGATTTACGCGAGGCTTACCATTTGGTGAGGATAAAGGAAGGGGACGAGTGGAAAACGGCGTTTAACACTCCTATCGGCCACTTTGAGTATTTAGTTATGCCGTTCGGGCTCACTAACGCGCCAGCGGTTTTCCAGAACTTGATTAACGATGTTCTCAGAGACATGATCGGGCGGTTTTGTTTCATTTATCTTGACGACATCCTTATTTTTTCCAGAAACCTTGATGAGCACAGGCAGCACGTACGTTTGGTCTTACAACGGTTACTCGAAAACCGGTTATATGTCAAAGCAGAGAAATGCAAGTTCCATTCCCAGTCGGTCCAGTTTCTGGGGTTCGTTGTGGAGAAGGGCCAGTTGAGAGCAGATCCAGCGAAGATACAGGCTGTGGTCGAGTGGCCTTCTCCGACATCAAGAAAGCACTTGCAAAGGTTCCTCGGGTTTGCTAACTTCTATAGGCGCTTCATTCGAAACTACAGTCAGAAGGCGGAACCTTTGACGAGGCTTACATCTATAAAAGTTCCATTTAAATGGACCCCAGAGGCTGAGGCTGCTTTCGTAGCACTTAAAAGTTCGTTTACTCGTGCTCCTGTCCTCACTCACCCTAACACCGATTTACCATTTGTTGTAGAGGTGGATGCCTCGGATACGGGAGTGGGGGCGATCCTGTCACAGCGTTCCCCAGTCGACCAGAGGGTTCACCCCTGTGCCTTCTTTTCACGTCGCCTCAGTCCCGCCGAACGTAACTATGATGTCGGTAACAGAGAGCTGCTGGCCATCGTTCTGGCACTACACGAGTGGAGGCACTGGTTGGAGGGGACGTCTGTGCCCTTCGAAATCTTCACGGACCACAAAAACCTGTCGTATATCAGAGCAGCCCGACGTCTGAATTCCCGTCAAGCACGCTGGGCCCTGTTCCTTACCCGTTTCAACTTTTCCATCACTTACCGCCCTGGGTCCCGCAACACCAAACCAGATGCTTTATCAAGGATCTTCAGCCCAGTCCACCACGAGACTGTTCCAGAGCCTATTGTGCCTGCTGTACGTGTGGTGGGAGCACTTCGGTGGGAAGTGGAGAGGAAAGTTGCCCGCTCGTTGCAAGACGGGAACGTACCGGTCGGATGCCCCAGGGATAAACTGTTTGTTTCTCAAGAGCACAGGTCTGAGGTACTAGAGTGGGGACATGCCTCTAAAGTCGCCTGCCACCCAGGGGTCTCCCGGACGCGGTTCCTAGTTTCCCAGAAGTTCTGGTGGCCTGGGATGAACAAGGACATCCGGGCGTTTGTTCTTGCCTGCTCGGTGTGTGCCCGCAACAAGCAGTCCCATCATGCTCCCTCTGGCCTCCTGCACCCACTTCCAATTCCACCCCGTCCATGGTCTCACATAGCCTTGGACTTCGTGTCTGGTCTTCCGGTGTCCAAGGGAAAGACTGTGGTGCTGACCGTCGTTGATAGATTCTCCAAGATGGCACACTTCATTCCTCTGCCCAAGCTGCCTTCGTCGCTAGAGACTGCAAACCTACTGGTGAATCATGTTTTTCGCATCCATGGCCTGCCCACGGACCTAGTGTCTGACAGGGGTCCCCAGTTTGTGTCGAGAGTGTGGAAAGCCTTCTGCAAAGCCATGGGAGCTACAGCTAGCTTGTCGTCTGGGTACCACCCGCAGACCAATGGCCAGACAGAGCGGGCCAACCAAGACCTTGCCGCTGCTCTTCGGTGCGTCTGCCACCAGCACCCATCTTCCTGGTCCACCCATATCCCTTGGGTGGAGTACGCGCACAATACGCTGGTCTGCACAGCCACAGGTATGTCGCCCTTCAAGACCGCTTACGGCTACCAGCCCCCTGTGTTCCCTACCCAGGAATCGAGCATCTCCATACCCTCGGTACAGCACCACCTACGACGAGCTCATAGAGTCTGGCGGGACGCCCGTGCAGCGCTTTCGAGGACGGCAGTGCGCAACCAGCAGTTGGCGGATCGTCACCGGAGACCGGCCCCTGAGTATCGACCAGGCCAGGAGGTCTGGCTTTCTACCAAGGACTTGAACATTGCTGGGGTCTCGAAGAAGCTGGGTCCCCGCTTCATTGGACCTTATAAGGTTGATAAGGTCGTCAACCCGGTAGCCGTAAGACTCGCGCTGCCTCCATCCCTCAGGATCCATCCAGTTTTCCACGTCTCCTTGCTGAAGCCTGTCTCCACCAGCCCGCTTTGCCCTCCGGAACCTCCTCCTCCGCCTCCGCGTCTGCTCGATGGTGACCCGGTTTACACGGTTCGGTCCATTTTAGACTCCAGGAAGAGGGGCAGGGGGGTTCAATATCTGGTCGACTGGGAGGGTTACGGTCCTGAGGAACGCCAATGGATCCCCCGCTCCTGGATCCTGGATCCATCTGTCATCCGAGACTTTCACACACGCTGTCCGGGGAAGCCAGGTGGGTCGCCAAGGGGCTCCCTTTGAGGGGGGGGTACTGTCACGTTCTGCTCCTGGTCAGAGTTTGTGTTGTTGCAGAGCCGACTGTGGGGGCGTTCCCGACGTCACACCTGCAGCTCATCAACAACAGTATAAAGACGCAGGCGATCCACTGGAAGGACGCCGAGATATTGATTCTTGCTGGTCGCCATTTGACATCCTTGCATTTCGAGTAACTTGCTACTTTGGTAATTTCGCACCCTCCGTGGGTTTTAGTCGCCAGTCGCTTTAGTTTTGTATGCCTCTACCTTGTGCAGGTATGTGAGTGTATTTTAGTTGTTTTATTGGCTCTGTCTAGCACCTTGGTTTACCCTCGCGTTTGTGTATTGATCCCCGTCGACCTCCTGTCACGGACCCGTTTTGTTATTTCCCCTTTTTGCCGCGAATGCGTGTTTTTGTTTTGTATTTAATAAACCCATGTACGCTTCCTTCAGTCGTTTGTTGTCTGTTGTGAGGTCCAACCTTGTTTCCGCGTTCGCGGACCCTAACAGAAGCCCTCAAGGCCAGTTACCTTGTTGCTGAACTTGTGCTAAATCCAAAAAGTCCCACACTGTGGCTTAGATATTAATACTACCTGCCTGCAAAGCCATTCTCAGTGAGGAGCTCGGCCTTGATGCGGTTCAAGACACTGCTAAAGTCCCTCTGTCTGACAATTCTGAGCTTTTCAAGCCTAACTGCTATAAAAAATAAAAATAAATAAATGAAAACAGAGAGAGATTGAGAGCTGTTGATGAAGATTCTTGCCAGGATATCGGACTTGTGTTCATCAAATCAGGCTAAAGTTTCACGCTGAGTAAGTATAAATATTGAGAATTCACAGTTTAATTAACGTAACAGTAGAAAACACATACAGGAGGACACTTCTGTCTAAGCACCTTCCTACACGAGTTTTGCAGGTTAGCAAATTCACAGTTTAATGTTATGCTAACTCTGATGCAAGTCGGACTTTCAGTCGCAAAATTAGTGGTGCGTTTCCCACCTCCACAACATTGATGTCTTTTTACATTACTTACATTGGCTGCGGCTGCTGGCCCAAAAAAACCTCTAATATCCCAACTCCTCGAAAGAGGCGGAGGAGGCGGCATGTTGCTGACATGTTGCATTTCTGTCGGGGCTGTGAGTTCATGTGTGTGTGAGTGGGGAGGGTGGGGTCAAGTCATCAGCCAATCAAACGTGCGATCGAGGGGAAAAAATGAACTGGCACATTCAGCATGTGAAAAAGAGGTAAATGTAAATCCTAACATAATATGAAGTAGTACTGCAACGATTAATCGATTCACTCGAGTATTCGATTAGAAAAAAAGATTCGATTTAAAATTTGCTGCTTTGAGTATTCGTTTAATTAAAGTGGTGTTGTAATGGTTTATTTTCAAAGTGTTTGCCTTTAGTTTTATTATTTGGGTGGATACACTGCCCTCAGTCTGCCTCATTTCACATGGCTAAGTACAGCTGTTCCCTGTTAAGACCAACATAAGCTAAGTTTTTGTTTGAGCTAATGTTAATGCATTCGTAATTTAGTTTATAGGTATATTTAGCAATTTTTTGTGGGAATATGTGTCTGAACCATTTGTTAAGAGCATTTTAAAAAAGTAAGAATTTATATCATTTAAGCTAGCAGACTTTTGCTATCTAAGTTAGCCAATTGTACTTTTGTTGTACATAGATCCTCATTTATTTATTTTTTATACCGTTTGATGCTCAGCTTAGGTATTTTAATTTTTCATGTTCCTTATCCGATTACTCGATTATTCAAACCCACTAGTTCATCGATTAATCGACTACTAAAATAATCGATAAATGCAGCCCTAATGTGAAGTAATTCACTTGTTATGTTACATCTGACTTCTGATGTTAAACACTACTTTTTTGTTTCCATTTCAAACTAATGCATCACGCTAGATTTGAGCTATTCACATTGCAGTAGAGCGAGTAAGGTAAGGGTGAATTAACTATCGCACCCAAGAAAAAATGCTGTCAATTTGAAGTAGGAATTACATGATTATTTTTCAGCTTTCCCCCCCTATATTGCTTAAAATATTGTCATCACAAATTTTCTTGAAATGTCATCATACAATTTGGAGACTATATCAACCACCACTAGTAGACGGGTCCCCATAATTAAAAGGAAGAAAAAACAAATGTCCCCCATAAAAGATTTACACGCAAATCTCCTGCGTTTCAAAATAAACTACAGTAGTTAATGTGACTAGAGGAAAATGGAGTTTGTGTGTGTATGTGCAAATGTGTGCATCCCACTGGAGTGTGAAGGTGGAGGCAATGGTGAAATAATGACTGTTGTACTTTTATGAGCCCACAAGGCATCTTTTATTAACTAACACTTTGGCTGGACTTGACCTGGGGCCCGATCCGATCTCCTGATGCGTGCGTGCGAGCGAGCATCCGTAAATCTGCGCAGGTGCATCGGTTAACCGAGCGAGAACAGCGCGTGTCATCAGAAAGTGTAATTAAAAGTCTGCACAGGGGTAGCGGGGGCAGCGGTGCGGTGCCCCCACCCGCCCAGCCTGATTCTCTTCAGATTGTTTTCAGTCTCCAGCAAGAAGTCCTGATAGTTAACAAGCCCTTTCTGGCACCAGCGGAATGAACAAAACAACAGCAGCAGGGGTGAGCACGAACGCAACATTTTCTATTTACCCCAACAGCATGTGATTGTTTTGCCCACTTTGTACTTACCTACAGGTTCCCTTGAATGTCTCCGATTGGTTCCAAATGCTGTTGCTCGCAAAACAACTCATTGCCATTGCCGATGATAGACGTCCAATCCATTTGAACTGAGAGGTGCTGGCAGCGATCATTATACAGCAGTAATGCAATATTGATTACAGCGGTAAAGAATATATGACTGAATTACGGCTGCTCGATGTTGCCTAAAATCCCGATTATTTTCTCTCATACCTGATTTTCCAGTATCGATTATGATTTGTTGGCATAATTAACATAATGACGAATAAAGTACTCAGAATGTTTTCTATTTAAACTTATTTATCTTTCTTAGAACTGAAAGTGCCAGTGAATTTAACTGTTAATATACACAGAACAGTCCCTTGGGATTAAGAGCATTTTATTTGTACAACAGCCTCCAGCTCTGTTCAAGCAATAATGAAAGAAGAAAGTGCATACACTGTACAGTACCATTTGAAACAAAATCAAACACGAGAAAAGGTCGTCAGTCAGTCAGTCAGTCTGTCTGTCTGTCTGTCAACCAAACATTTTTTAAATTATTTATTTTATTAAATAATTTTTGCACCATGATACATACGCACATGACTGTAAGCCACCACGCACCAAATTTGGCACATAAACGGCATTTGTTCTGATATAAGCACTAGACTATAAAACACAGCTGTCCTCACTGTATTATGGGATATTTACACCAAAAGATATTAACCGGTAACACTTTATTTGACAGCTGCATCATACGACTGTCAAGACCAAACGAACCACCATGAAGCTTTGAACGAATTGACTGCAAAGCTTCATTTGAACCAATTGACTGCAAAGCTTCATTTGAACCAATTGACTGCAAAGCTTCATTGCTTCAAGAAGCTTCATTTGGCCATCACTGCTCCCTTGGGGGAGACAGTCAACCTCTGCTGCCACCTGCTGTCAACCCTGTTGTTGTCCAACCTCCTAGCATGCTTTGCAGTGCTACAGATGTAAATAACAATCAAAATTCATGTTCTGTGCTACTTATTTCTTCAGTTACTGTTACAATTGCTAGTTATGGTATTTGGTAACACTTTATCTGACAGTGGCGCCATAAGATTGTCATTTAACAATCATAATTATGACATGATGCTGTCATTAACATTAATGAATGCTTATAACAGATGCCATTTAGCGTTATCTGGCTGAACATAAATGGAGTTAGTGACATAATTTGCCAGATGACACTTGATGACATCTGTCATAAGCATTCACTAATGCCCATGATCGTGTCATGACATAATTATGACGGTCTTATGACATTCTTATGACGCCGCTGTTAAATAATGTGTTATCCATTAACCCAAATAAATCCACAACTAAGCCGCACTGGACTATAAACCACAGAATTCAAAGTGAAGGAAAAAAGTAGCGGTTTATAGTCCGAAAATTACGGTAGTCTGTCAGCAAGTCACTCTGCCAACCAGCTAGCCAGCCAGCCTGTCAATCAAGTCAGTCAGGGGAAGTAGATAGGCAACCAGGCTTAGGGTGATGTGCTGCCACAATTCCCTCTGGTCTTATTTACATAAATTAATGATGAGTGCAAAACTGTCACTCGATAATAACAATATGCAAGGTGGCAATCACCCTCTCGAAACAAATATGCACCCCAGTGAAGGTAACCAACAAAATGATCCCTTGGGTTTATGAGCACCTCATCTTGAGAAAAGACGTCAGGTCAAACATATTAATGGGCCAATGAACAATGTGCATGTACAGTACAGCAGATGAAATTTTCAAACGTAGATCGCGTGATCGCGCGCTATAATGTGGCATTTAAAACAACGAAAAACACACGGAGTCCATACTCATCAGAGAAGCGAAGAGAGAGAGAGCACATTTTTTCTTTGCATGTTGATATTTTAGTTATGTCTGCCTCTTAATTCCAGATTGACTGCATCATGTTGAGATCAGGGCTCCGTGTGTTGGGGGCAGGGGGGCGGGGCCCTATTATGCCCTTGGTTGTGTCGGTAGGTTTATATCTTTGTGCACATTTAAAATTTATGGCACATAACATCTCATAGAGCTGTTATAAACAACTGTTAAATAGTCTGTAATATTTATAAAATGGATAGCGAATTATATACTACACGAACTAAAAAAACAGCATACTTGGAATTGGTGTCTCAACACTGCAGATTACTGTGCCCAGCGCAAACTGTTGGTTTTTCTATGAAAAGTCAAGTAAAATGTAGGAAAGAAAGAAACGTCCTGAATAGACCTCCAGATCGAAACTTGTGGGTGTCTCTTTATTCTCTTTCGTACTTTTACCCCTCGACTCTGTATACAAACCGACATTGTGTGTGCGCCGGGCACGAGAATTTCTGCAGTGGAACCACTTCCAGATACGCTGCTTTTTTTTTCGCTCAAAGTTGTCAGCACGTCGTGTGTTTGATATCATTGCCAGAAAAACACACATAATAGGACAGCTTGCAGCTTCGCTTTTAATGCTGTCCTCATAATAATGATCTGCTGCGTCGTATATCACTTTGTGACTTTCCACCTCCATGATGAAACGTCTTCTTCTTCGTCCAGGTTCGCTGGTGTTTAAACCGTGAATAAGCAACTAGGCTGTTACGTCCAGGCCCAGCTCCGCCGATTTTGTCGGATGCGTGTCCGGCAAAAATAGAAAATAGCCTGTACCATCCGGCGGGCTGCGGCACGATGGAGATGGTCCGCAGTCAATCCGGAGCACTGACGCGGCCGGTATATGTTGAACAATAGGATATAATGGGAACGGATCGGCTCCGGTGCTATTTTATACCGGAGTCGGACCGGAACCGCAACGATCATGCATCTGGTGTATTTGGGCCCTTACTGGGATCTAGTAGCAGCAATCTTGACAGACAATGATGTTTTTGGTAGCCCTTTTAATTTTTGTTTTAGTCTTAGTCTTTTGGACGAAAAATACTGATTAGTCTTAGTCATATTTTAGTCATTTCAAAATGTGTTGGTCCTCGTTTAGTTTTAGTCAACGAAATCTCATGCAAATTTCGTCTAGTTTTAGTCAACAGTTACTCCATAAATATATAAAGGTTTCCCACAATTTCGAGTAAAGTAGTGCAGTACATCATTTTCAATTAAACCCAACTAGAAGCCACAAACTGTTTGAAAAAAATGTTGTCCGAGCATTTAACACTGGGAAGTCTGGGATTTTATTTGCTATTCTTAGATTCTAGCCAGACGTCGCAAGCAATCAATATTTCCCAGTATTTGCTCATTTAACAAACAAAACAGCTGAAGTATGAATATGCCATTTCGACAACTGGCTCTCCTCTAGACTTACTGACCAGAAAAAAGTAGCACTGCTCTGGACTGGCGAGTGTTTTAAGAGGACGTTCAAAATTCTAAAGCTAATGCTAACGCGAACGCGAATGCTACACTAATGCTAGGAGTTGCAGTTGCATTTAGCGTCTGATGAGCACTCAGCCCTGGAGACGTGTTACTCATCAGCTGCTTTAAAAGTTGTAACAGTAAGATGGATGCTTTTTGTAAGCTCTTTATGGTGTTTCATAAGGATTGGCGTTGCACTAGCTGTATCATAAAAGTTTGCGTTCACAAATTAAACAAAAAACAATAAGTCAAGCCCCCCCAAGACAAGACAATTTAGTCTTAATTCATTCATTGTCTTTGAAAGTAATAGACATCAAATCCATTTTAACTAGAATGGCTAACGTTGAAGGTTCATGTTTCAATGCCAAGGACGACAATGGATGCCCGGATTGGACGTCTATAACAGTCAGTGGCAGCCAATGAGGTAATTCACCCTAACATTTACAATTTTTTTTGCGTTAAAATTAGTATTTGACTGTTAAACGCATCTGTGGCAGTGAATGGCTAAATACAATTTTCTTACCATGGCATTGGCCTGTTGCGGTGTGGAGGAAGCGCCCCTCCTGGCAGCCAGTCCGGCAGTGGCCTGCGTTAAGGTCTGCCAGTGGGGGGCATGAGGTACAGTCAGCCTGGGAGGCGCCCGAGCACGTCTGGCAGGATGGGTGGCAAGCTGGCAAGAGCAAAACAACAAGGGAAAAAAAACTGTCAATATGTGTAATCCTGTGCTAAAACCCCTAGTTTAATTTCAAATATCAATCTTAAAGCCTGAATAAAATTAATTAGTTTTGACAATCTAATTTAAATTAGGCCTGAAAGTAGGACTGAACAGACAGTTTGGCGTAAATCGAACATCGCGCAGCTCAGGGTGGTGGCAGATCCTCCCCCTGAAAAGTCGCCTCGTTTTTTGTTGTGGGCATGGCTGACAGAGATGTTTTAGTATTTCCAGAGATGAGAAATTCATTCACACACCTAGGCGAAAAAACCCCTATTGAAGAGTTTCCTACAAAAAAGGAGGCGCTACTGAACCGTGCAGCCATGCCCTTATTGAAAATTATAATGAATCTTCTAATTGGGCCGATTGGGCCAAATATTATGGCTCTATAACAAGGTCCAGGAACCTTTTTGACCGAGAGAGCCAAAACACCCAACATATTTTAAAATACGATTCCACGAGGGCCATACAGTCTGTGTGTCTACTGTATATACTACATGTATGTATGTAATATATATTTATATATATACACACATACACATATATATGTATATATATGTATATATATATATTTTACATTTCTATTGCCAGATTGTCCGAGTCTTTTTCGTGAGCGCATCTGAACGCACCATGTGGGAGCAATAGTGAGTGCACGCTTGGCTTTTACGAGCAGTCGGCCGAGTTGTGATTTGAATAAATCTTGAGAAAACAACAGAAGCCTGACATCATTACTATGTATGTATGGTACAATCGTTGCACACTCACTACTTTGAAAATAACAAATAGAATCATGGTGTGGCACTGCATATATTTCCTGGAAGTGGAAAGCGCAACCAGGGAACTTGTACTGTAAATAGTAACAGTGGCCGAGACAGGTGGAGCCTCTCGGAGCAGCTATTTCGTTAGTCTCGCTATCCTGGAAGTGGCGACAATTTTGACAGGTGAAAAAGTCATGGAAGTCAAACTGATTGCGCACCTCTATGACTTGAGATACCACGCAGTTCACTGTAGTTTAATTTTCCCCCACGCATTTTTATATACTCCAGATTACACGGCATTGAGTTGGGCGGGGCCAACCCCCGCTGCTGGCTGAGTGGAGACAAGGCGCAAGACGAGCACTGTAGTAACGCACATCCCTGTGCAATCAGCGATTGGAGGACCAGCACTGGGCACTGAATTGAAGCATATTATTGCGACGTATATTTGAAGGTCCAAGAAAAATGCGTGAATGGACCATCAGCTCATCACAGCTCATTCATGTCAAACGAGCCGGCCAGTTCCACATTTAAAATTACGGGTAGGCAGAGAGCCAGAAACACTCATCAAAAGAGCCAGATATGGCTTGCGATACATTGGTTCCCGACCTCTGCTCTATAAGCTGTCGAACTCACTGAAGAAATCTACTTCTTTTTAATTGCGAACAAAGGGTTGTCATGGCAGCAGACAGAGGCATGTGGCCGTGGGCCATATAGTGTAGTAATAAAAAAGGTCTTGTAACTACACCGACCAACCTGAAAGGAACTGGACATGTACATGTAAAATTAGCGCCTTTCTGTTTATGTAAACGACCCCTACAGGACTCTTCAGGGTACGACTCTCATCAAGCACGGGAAATTTGGCGAAGACACGTTGTACATCTGCCAAGTAATCATTGTTCAAAATTTGAGGTGAGACAAATGGCGACGGTCATTTTTACTTTCCTGCTTTAACAATACCTCAAAATTTTTCATTGGGCACTTGAACACATGTTATAAGGCTCCCCTGATGCAGGTTTGATGTCAAATGATTTTTTTTTCTTTGGAGGAGGAGCCTGTCTAGTAAAAAAGGGCGTTTCCTCTTCCCAGCAAGGGACACTAGGCCTAATGGGTAATATTTCAATGCAGTCGTGTTCAGGCTAGGATACCATTCATGCTAGGCATGAAAAAACCTGAACCTTGGATCAGTGAGTTAATTATTAATTTACTGAATTTTGCGTGTTGCCAAAAAAAAAAGGTGGACTTTGGCACCCGGCCCAGGTCAGGCCTTTAAAAAGAAACTCACCATTTTGAACTTTAGATCTCATACGTCTCATGAACAGTCTCGCCAATTTTGAGGAGGATCCAACTAACTCCGTGGGCGCCGATGTCACAAATATGCACCCTGTAAATCGTCTAAAATTGCATATTTTTCGCGTTCAATCCAAAATACCCAATTTTTTGTTGTGTTGGGGATATGGGTCTAGAGACTTTTTGGTGATGTTTTGCACAAGGTATAGACTTCCCAATTTTCATCGTTCTACGTTGAAAAACCAAATAGGAGAGGCCTTTTTGTAAAATGCTAGTGGGTGACATTGAGCTACTTTGTTATGTTTTTTCGCGAAATTATCGCAATTTACGCCAAGCCGCATGTATCTGCAAATTTTGGTGAAATTTCGAACATGTTAAGGCCTCCAAATTGTCCATTTCCATATGCCCTGAAGAACGCAAGATAATAATAATCAAAATAATAATCCTTTGCATTAAGATAGGGCTCTCACACCACTTGGTGCTTGGGCCCTAAATATTGACTTCGTATGACAACCTTCATTTGAAACCCTCTCTTTGTTTTAAACCCTATTTTTGGCTTCAAAGTTGAAACTTTAACCCTCGTATTACTTTTCATCTGAAATCTTATTGCAGTTTTAAAATCTTCACTTTAAATTTGAATTTAATACACTGACTTGAAAACCTTATTTATACCCTATAGACCCCAATCACCAACGTCACACAATCACGTGACCGCTGTACTGTGCCGCCATATTGTCCGTCATTGTGTGTCAATGATCGTAGTTTTAAAGGTCGATTCACTTCCAAATTATGGAAGCCCCGGTGCTTTCAGACGCTGTAAACTCATTGGATGAGTTGCATAAAAGCCGTTATTTGGAAAAGCTTCGGTCGATCCAGTCGCCAGATCCATATTTGATGCCCGAATCGATGTTTCCTCCCGCCCGGTCCCGTCCCGTGCGTCAGAGCTCGTCCTGAGACCACAAAATTTCCAGTCATACCCCAGTTTATGTCACGATGATGAGTCGGGTGCCCTAAATCGGCACCGGCCCGAATATAAACGGACATTTGGGTAGCTGAGCGTCACCATTGTCACGATTGTAAAATGAAACTTGATCGGCGGTTCGACAATGGGCCGCTGTGTGCCGAAAAATAGCCGCCCCGCGGGAAATGTCCCCCCTGACGGGAGCGCTTATTTATAACGCTTTATTGAAGTGAAAACATCAAATGTTTTCATGAACGCATTACAGTAATGGATTTACAACTGTAAAATTAGTTTTAAATAATTAATTAAATTACACAAAATATTGGTACTGTATTTTAGTAAAATCGTGGACTGGGCCACATAGGCTAACTATCTTTGAACAGAAATGTTCAAGTTCAAGTTCAAGTTTATTGTCCCCTAAGGAGGGGAAACTTATCTTACTATGTATTAGTCTACAGATTTTCACGACCATATCCCAATGAAAATCACACCGGTATGACATTTATTAGTTCAAGCAGAGTAAAATAATGCATATTCACGGTACAAGAAAGTCGTTTCCGTGTGGGCGCTCCCGTCAGGGGGGGCATTTCACGCGGGGCGGCTATTTTTTGGCACAACTCCTGTTGCTTCGCTCACCTTCTTGCTGCGCGACCGTGGCGCCAAGCTTCGTAGTCTCCATCTCATGATGTCTGCGATCGTGTTGGCATCACGACTATTGATGTTTTCACCGCTGTCTGACAGCTGTCTACAGAAACGCATCATGGACCGAGATAAACAAACCGTGCTGCTTTAGAGATTTGCCCTTTTAACAATGGGCACACAGTAACTACTAAAATGACCCTATATCTTCTCTGTTACTGCAACCAACCGCCACACATGCCTTCACCATTTTGATGAATCAATGTTAACGATTGTCAGGAAGGTTTTTGGGTTCGTTTACTAGGCGGTGATTCCTGAGACATGCAGCAAAACACGCAGTAATAGGAGGAATGTAAGTAGTGATAATATGTAAACACGATGAGCTGACTGACAATATGGCGGCACCAGTCAGGGAGGCGGAGTTGTGACGTCACGTGATTGGGGTCTATATAAAGCTTCAGACCCGCATTACTGAGTTTTAAATCAATGTTTGAACCCTTAATTCAAGCTCTAACAAAGTTGTCTTTAAACCTTGTAGATATTGTGCTGGCTCCGTTAAACCACATTAAAGGTTTGCAGTGAAAGTTTCCTGCGTGTCAGACACAAATACATTATGTGTGCGTGTATGTGTGTGTTCTAATGAGCTACCCAACCAGCATAGTAACAGAGGCCAACAAAGCAAAGCACTTTGCTATCCCAGGAAACATTCCAAGTCAGTTTGCTCTTTGGCTCGGAGCATTGCAACATTTTTCTTCCAAGCGACAACAAAGATTTCTCATTATGTTCTTTTCTTACAGATCAACAACAAAGTATCAGTCTGAACATTTCAAGCGTTCGATCGTGAAATCATAAACCTAACCATTTGAAATGCCAGTGCGTGAAAAACCTAAATACCTTGACATTGGCCCTCCTGTACAAAGAATCCTTGCGGGCAAGCGTGCACGCATTGTCCCTCATGTAGGCTGGACGGCGACGGACAGGATGTACAGTTATCTGCTGATGGACCTGTGCAGTGCCAGCAGGACACATGACAATCTGGAAGAAAAAAAAAGAAAAACTTAAAAAATATATATATACGTACATATATATATCTACAGTTGTGGCCAAAATTTTACATACACTTCTGAAGAACATAATGTCATGGCTCTCTTGAGTTTCCAGTTATTATTACAACTCTGATTTTTCTCCGATAGAGTGATTGGAACAGATACGTCTTTTTCACAAAAAACATTCATGAAGTTTGGTTCTTTTATGACATTTTTATGGGTTAACAGAAAAAGTGATCTAATCTGCTGGGTCAAAAATATACATACAGCAACACGAATTAGCAATTTTGACTTCTCTGAGGCCATTTAAATAGGGCTCATTGGATGCAAACGCCCACAAACGCTACAATGGGAAAGTCAAAGGAGCTCAGCATGGATCTGAAAAAGCAAATCATTGACTTGAACAAGTCAGGAAAGTCACTTGGAGCCATTTCAAAGCAGCTGCAGGTCCCAAGAGCAACAGTGCAAACAATTGTTTATAAGTATAAAGTGCATGGCACTGTTTCGTCACAGCCACGATCAGGAAGAAAACGCAAGCTATCACCTGCTGCTGAGAGAAAATTGGTCAGGAGGGTGAAGATTCATCCGAGAATCAACAAAAAGCAGATCTGCCAAGAATTAGAAGCTGCTGGAACACAGGTGTCAGTGTCCACAGTCAAGCGTGTTTTGCATCTCCATGGACTGAGAGGCTGCCGTGCAAGACGGAAGCCCTTGCTCCAAAAGCGGCACCTTAAGGCTCGACTGAAGTTTGCTGCTGATCACATGGACAAAGATAAGACCTTCTGGAGGAAAGTTCTGTGGTCAGACGAAACAAAAATCGAGCTGTTTGGCCACAATGCCCAGCAATATGTTTGGAGGAGAAAAGGTGAGGCCTTTAACCCCAAGTACACCATGCCTACCATCAAGCACGGTGGTGGTAGTATTATGCTGTGGGGTTGTTTTGCTGCCAAGGGAACTGGTGCTTTACAGAGAGTAAATGGGATAATGAAGAAGGAGGATTACCTTCAAATTCTTCAAGATAACCTAACGTCATCAGCCCGAAGATTGGGTCTTGGGCGCAGTTGGGTGTTCCAACAGGACAATGACCCCAAACACACATCAAAAGTGGTAATGGAATGGCTAAATCAGGCTAGAATTAAGGTTTTCGAATGGCCTTCCCAAAGTCCCGACTTAAACCCCATTAAGAACTTGTGGACAATGCTGAAGAAAAAAGTCCATGTCAGAAAGCCATCAAATTTAACTGAACTGCACCAATTCAGTCAAGAGGAGTGGTCAAAGATTCAACCAGAAGCTTGCCAGAAGCTTGTGGATGGCTACCAAATGCGACTAATTGAAGCGAAAATGGCCAAGGGACATGTTACCAAACATTAGCGCTGCTGTATGTATATTTTTGACCCAGCAGATTTGATCACTTTTTTCTGTTCACCCATAATAAAGTCATAAAAGAACCAAACTTCATGAATGTTTTTTGTGACAAAGAAGTATCTGTTCCAATCACTCTATCTGAGAAAAATCAGAGTTGTAGAAATAACTGGAAATTCAAGAGAGCCATGACATTATGTTCTTCACAAGTGTATGTAAACTTTTGACCACAACTGTATATATAATTTAGTTGTTCGTTAACCTGACTAACATATCTCTAATCTTCAAAATCACAAATTTCAATGAAACATACTTCTCTCCACATCATCAAATAGCATACAGTTGCCAATCATCCAAGCGTGTTATTTTGTAAACATCAAAAACATCAAAGCTAGTATTTAGTAAGCCTGCATTGAAGCTGACTAAAATTGCAACACGTTTTTTTCTTGAAACGCAGTATTAAATGGATTATTTCCAGAGCCGAAGCACAACCTTTTGATTCTTCATCTAGGAGTAAAGTGTGATGCATAAAGTTGGAGGAGCGCATATTGATTAATATGAGCATCTCCCGGCTTCAGCCACTACATTATTAGGCGCACACTCTTGCACAGAATGAGCTTCATTACTCACTTTTGTGCTGATTCGGGACAATTTTTGCCAGTCGATGAGGCTGATTTTGCAGCAACCATCCCAATGATGCATTGAATTTAGTATTAATGCCGGTGGCCCTGATTTATACTTTTTGTGCCGGAAGAGCCCAAACGCAAACACATTTACACATGTGAAAATGAATGTTTTGTCAAAAACATCCTAGAAAAGTTAGTCATTTAAAAACCTAGTGTTTTTGTAAACAAATAAAAGCAATTGGAACTTCAATGATAAAGACAATTTAAAATGTCAAACAAACATGCCGGTTTTAGTCAGTGTCAGAGATGGCAAACAAACCTTAGTTTTTGGTAAAAATGAAAGACAATTGAGTCTTTTTTTAAAGTATCATGTATGTTTTTGCAAAGATCAAAGATTAGGAGTAGCCAATGAAATTAATAATCAATTTTTGCCGGCAGCTATGAGCAGTCCCATTTGGGTCCTTGTTTGTGCGTCATGTGAGGCTGCGCCTGTGCGCCAATGATTAGAGCAAGAGAGAGAGAGAGAGTAAGAGAGAGAGTTCACTGCTATACTCAGGTTTAGTTGCTGAATCAATAATATTCACGTGAGAGTTAGATTGTCTTAAGTCATGTGTTGTGTGTAGTGTTGCACCGATACCATTTTTGGGGCCCGATACAGATACCTGGCTGTACAGTATCAGCCGATACCATTCCGATACCACTCTGTTTGCAAAAAAAAAAAAATATATATATATATATATATACACACACACAGTATTTACATATATATATATGGGATGCAACGACATTTAATGCTCTGAAACAGAAAACACAAGTTTTTTTTTTTTTAATGTTTTTTTATTTGCTAACAAGCAAAAATAAAAATGCCATCATATAAACAACATTTTAGTGCAGAATATTTATGTTCTTACTTCTTACTGATCTGAAGAAATTTTGTATAAAAGTGCTGAGAACAATCTTTACTGTTTGTAAAGAGAGGTGGGGCACACTGTTGATTGCTGCAGCTCTCTTAGCAGCTATATTTACCACATGAGCAAAACATAATTTTTGTGGTCTGAGTCCATCTGTGTCACGTACTGAATTAACAGTATTTGCAGCACTATCTATAGTCACTGGTATGGATTGATTTGGCCAGCTTAACTTCCATTCAGTCATGGTGGTTTTTAATTCATCAATGTAGTATATGGATTATACATCACTCTGGGCTCACTCAGCTAGCGGCATGGGATCTAACGTAGCACATCTAGGTTGCTATTTGATGATATCTAGTGTGTGCGCGCGAGAGTTGGCATGTGATGTAACGTAGCACATCTAGGTTTCTATTTGATGATATCTAGTGTGTGCACATGAGTGTTTTCTGGGAAATAGGAAAGAAAGAAAGAAAGAAAGAAAGAAAGAAAGAAAGAAAGAAAGAAAGAAAGAAAGAAAGAAAGTTATCAAACGCCACAGAAGTCACTTCTGCTTATTACTGCACAACACCAGCATATGATAATTGACTTTCATAAACAGGACGAGTACGGCGCTCTTAATTTGCCACTCATTGTTCATCATGAAACCGTGAGTTTGCTTAGTGTCCCACGGTCTTAAACTTTCTGATCCCAATGTTGTTACAGCAGCAGACGCTAGTAAACGCATGTTTACCGATTGTAAAAGCCATATTGGTATTTGTGTAACATAGTAAAAAAAGTTTTACAAAATCCAGTTAAATTGAGAAATGGGTCATCTTGTGGTGCAACCGCATAATTGCAGGTCCATTTGCTGCAAGTGGTTGTGGGAACGTATCCACTTCAGTCGTCGTGGATTCGTTCTCAAGGTAACATGTGGCTGAAGTCTGTGGGCAAAGTTTTCATGATTTAATTGAGAAATAAGAAAATTAAAGTGGCTGGCTTCGTTGAGTTAGCGTATGTGAGTCTCTGGTGATATCAGTGTTCATTGTTTTTGTGTATATTGCACCGTTTTATCCACTACATGAGCGAAGCCATTCAAAAGTATTGAGTGCCAAATGCTAAAGCAATGCTATTTTTCTAGATGGTTCTGTTGCCCACGTGACGTTGCCTTGTTCTTTTCCCCTTGCTGCAAATGTATAGGTAGGTTGCAGAAGTTTGTGAAAACATTATTTTGTATTCAATTTGCAATTGCATAGTGTAATATGGAAAAAAATGTTGCTTTATTTGTTGGAAACTACAGTGTATTTTTGTTTATTATAAAAGAAATGTACCACTATACGATTACAGTATTGAAAGTCAGTCGTCGTGGATTCGTTCTCAAGATGGTTCTGTTGCCCACGTGACGTTGCCTTTTTCTCTTCCCCTTGCTGCAAATGTATAGAAATTGTCAACAACAACAAAAAAAAAAGCTGTCAACACAAGCCACAAAGTCTCCTCGGTTCCTTCGTGAAGGCATCCCAGAAGACAGCGTTACATTTGTATGAGCAGTGTATCATCGCGGATTTGCGTTCTTGTGAACACACTTATTACTAACGACGAAGGTGCTTATTTCATTTGGTAAATTAGAGACAAACTCATACTGATGTAATGCATCGGGATTTGGGAATTTAGATCACTTGGGGAGGACAGTACAGTTGCGTTCAAGTGATGCCAGTAGATGGTATTGGCGCCCTAAATGTTGATACTCGTCGATACCGATACCACTAATTCGGGCCGATATGGTATCGGTGCAACTTTAGTTGTTAGCAATGTTCCCTTTAAACTGCGCGCAATCGCGCACTGCACGCAAATACTCAGCGCACATGAAGAGCTACACAGCGCACAAAATATAATTCAACAGAAACGTATTGTAGCGTCAATGGTACAATCTGTCAGCACCACAGTAATGTGTCAGCGCGACACTCGTATTGGTGCATTTGATACAGCAATGTGACCGTCTTATTGGTACGTTTGATACGGCAACGCGACGAGGACAATTGTCGGTGCCGCTGTGACGTGTTAACGTGACGCTCCTATTGTTGCGTTCGATACGGCAACGCGAAGCTCATACCAATGCGTTCGATACGGCAACGCGAAGCTCCTATTGGTGCGTTCGATACGGCAACGCGACGCTCCCATTGGTGAAGAAAAGTGAGCTTGGCTCCTGTGCTGATTTACTGAAGCAACATTCCGCTGCTAATGTTTGTAAGCACTACACAATTAGTTATCTAATTTTAGAACTGATATTAGAGCTATTAGATATTATTAGTTAATCAGACCAATAAAATTGTTTTCTGCACCATTTTGCAACTTAACTCAATGAGCGACAGGTGTCTAGCCAATAATACCAATAATAATATAATAATAATTTTCTTCATCTTGTTTTGAGTGTCAAAGACTAGTTAACAGATTAATACGTCAGATTATTCCACTTACTGTATGTAAATATTACTATTTGTTCTTATTAAGCCCATACATCTAAAAATTGGTCATTTTTTACCTAAATCAAGAAAAAGTTGCTTTCAAATAATGTTTTGAACAATATGTATTCTCCAATTAATAACATTTCTGACCTTTCAACGCATTTTAAAGATTAGATATACTAATTTATTGCTTATAATAAGTCTTTTAATCTTATTTTCAGCTAGCTATTTCAAGAAATCTAAGTGAGTAAAATTTACGTGAAGCACTGGCAGATAATTTCACTTATTTCTTGTAGATTTAAACTGAAAAAAAAAAAGGGAATGTAATTGAGGTTTTGGCAGTGTAGCTACACAGACACGCAGAATAGGAATCTTGAGTGTCCTTAATGTCTGAACAATTTTAACGTGGGTGTTTGATATGCTGTACTCCCATTGTGGTTGTTCATTATGTTTTATTAATTAACTCACCCATGGCACAACTGGACCTTACCTTACCTGGACCTTCATTTTAAGTGGGCCAAATATTATATTAAAGGTAAACTAATGAAAATTGCTGCTGTAATTTCATTCTTTTAATAAGCCATGTAACTTGCTAGGATCCATTGTTTTGAACCGCTGTGATACTGGTGTGTGGTCACTGTGTACACATCTGATGTTGCTCGCCGTGGTCCGCACTGTGCTAAGGGAGTTTGTGTGTTTGCTCGGACACATGAAAAATTAGCGGGAACATTGGCTGTTAAATCCCGTGTGCCTCTGTCAGAGGTGAGTAAATGAAGCCAATTGTATTGTTTGTATTGTTTGTTGATGAGACGTTACAACTTAACACGGAGCGTCAAGTTAGTGAGCGATTATGCTAATCAGTGTATTAAGTATCAGTTTGTATTGTGTTTAGGAGAAGCATACTAGCACTTGAGTTATTGTTAGATAGTAGTAGATAGTTGTCTCATTTCTTTTCATAAAGAAACCACACACATAAACCCATTCATATAACAGCTGAGAGTCTCTTTTCAACTCCCATTCAAACTGTAAATTGTCATACAAGAGAGTGTGCTTTGAAATTGGATTTGCATTGAATTTATTTACTTTTCGATAAAGAAAACAAGACTCATTGCAGTCTTCCTCCTTCTTATTTGATTTTGTTGCTTAGATTGTTTAAAGAAAATAAATGAGACATTGACACAATTCATACCAGCGCTTTTCCCACAAGAAAGAAATGTCAATCAGCACTTTTTTTTTAAAATTGAATGAATAGGACTTTTTTCTAATTTGTGTAATGAGAAATTATTTTCATGTTTTATACTCAGAACCTTTATCAAAAACTTTTAACAAGTTTAATGTACTTAAGACAGTACAGCTGTAGACTACAGTACAGTTAAGTCAGGAAGCTGCAATAAAATGTTATTTTTGAAGGAAATAGTCATCCATTTTGTCTTCATTGTTACGTACAACATGCCGAAAACAACTTCAGGTTAAATTGTGAAGGTAATTGAAAAAATTAATCCGATTAATTGATTATAAAAATAATTGTTAGTTGCACCCCGAATAGCAATACATGTCAAATATATTTTAACTGATAGTGATGTGAGTGAATGAGTCCACTCATTGGGTTTCATTGACAGCCAGTTATTATTCACTTAGGGCTGCAACTAACAATTATATTTATAATCGATTAATCGGGTTAACGTCACTTTTTTCAATTGCATTCACAATTGACCTTTTTAACTGTTTTAGGCATGTTGTAAATAAAACTGAAGACAAAATTAATGTCTATCTCTTTAAAAAATAATATTTTATTACAGCTTCTTGACTTAACTATAGTCTACAACTGTACTTTTTTAAGTGCATACAACTTGAAGCTTGTAATAAACGTTCTGAGTATAAAACATAAAAAGAATTTCTCAGTGCACAAATCAGACAAAAGTCCTGTTTATTCAAATTAAAAAAGTGGTGGTGATTGACATTTTTTTTCTTGTGGGCAAAACGCTGATAAAAAATGTCTATTACTCCATTATTTTCTTTAAACAAACTCAACAACAAATTCGAATAAGGAAGAGACAAACTCTAATGAATCAGTTTTTCTTTATCAAACAGTTTAAAAAAAAAAAAAAAAAAATCCAATCCAAATCCAATGTCAAAGCACACTCTCTTGTATGATAATTTGCCGTTTGAATGTAAGTTTGTGTTAGAAACTGTCATATCAATGGGTTTATGTGTGAGGTTTATTAATTAAAAAAAAAGAAATGACACAACTTTACTATCTAACAATAACTCAAATGCTAATTTGCTTCTCCAAAATATAATACAAACGGGCACTCAAGACTCTGATTAGCATCATTGCTAACTAGTTTAGCGCTCCATGCTAAGTCGAAACATCTCATCAACAAAGAATACAAACAATACAATTGGCCTCATTTACTTATCTCTGACAGAGGCACACTGGAGCTAACAACACACAAGACAATCTAACTTTTGCGTAAATATTATTGATTCAGCAACTAAACCTTAGTGTAGCTGTGAACTCTCTTTCTCTGTTGCTCTAATCAGTAGCGCGTGAAGCCTTCCATTACATACAAACAAGGACCCAAACGAGACTGCTCATAGCTGCCGGCCAAAATCAATGATCAAATTCGTTGGCAACTAAATTACTAATCAATTTGAATCGATTTGATTGATTAGTTTTTTTCAGCCTTACATTCACTGCAACTCCTCCCAGTTCAAACGGATTAGACATCTTCGCCATGAATGGTAGCGAAAAAAATTAAACGTCTTCATTTTTTAAAAATAAGGCTATAAACATTTTATGTATTTCATTATTAACTTACTTTTTGTTTGCCAGTGAATTTATGTCACATTTTTGTAAATACCAAAGACAATTTAGTTATCAATGATTTTGGCGTAGAATTGAGACATTAATATTTTTTTTGTCTCTGACAGGTGTCAAACAGACATTTGGCATGGAATTTTCTCTTCATTGCTTGTCATCTCTAAGCGACCTAACATACATACACACACACACACACACACACGCCCGCAACACACACACACACACACGCACACACACATCCACACACACACACCTGTGGGGGTGTGCAGGGTGGGTGTGTATGAGCATGTGTGCATAGGTGTGGGTATTGGAGTCTGAAAGTCTGGCGTGCTTATTTAAGCATCTTCGAACGTAGCTCCGGGGCAGCGGAGGTGGAGAATGCATACAGTCAAAAAGAGAATGCTATAAATAATTGAAAATATAAATAATAATAATAAAAATAAAAAACAACTGGCTTAAGGTAATGTTTTGTAAACGTAGTGTAATTTATAGTTTTAAGTGAGCCTAACAAGCATGCTTTTGGAAACTTCTTCGTCGAACCCAATGTGAGTGTTGTCAAAAAACATATTCATTTCTTCATTAGTCTTAAAACTTTTTTTTGTGTGCAAATTTCACATTTTGGAATTAATAGAGGTTATAACATCTTGTCTTTAATGAGTTTGCTTTTGTAAACAGGGATTTAGGAATTTTGTAGATGTTTTTTTAATTTTTATTTTTTTACATCCAAGAAAATTAGAGTCTTGGGATGTTTTCATAAACTTTTCAGTTTATCAAGAACTCAGCGAGCCTAATGTACACATTTGTTGATACAGTATGTTTTTATGAGAACATCTACACTAGTTAAAATTCACGTTTTTATAAACATCAAAGACAATTTATTATTCAATGAACCTAATGTATTTTTGTGAACATCAGAGGCAATTTAATCCTCAGTAAGTGTTTTTGATCTTCCAGGAAACCCATTTTCTTTGATATGAGCTATTTTACATGCACGTAATGAAAAAAGGTGTTGGGAGTTTGCGTTTGTTTCCTCCTAGTGTGGCTTGTCCTTGTGATCACCCATTGATTTCACCTGTGGTTCCTGCTCCTTGTGTATCCACCAATCTGCTTCTTCTTGTGTCTCCCACCTGTGACTCATTGTCTCGTTACCACCCCTTGTCTGTGTATACAGTGGTATGAAAAGGTATTTGAACCTTTTGGAATTTCTCACATTTCTGCATAAAATCAACATCAAATGTGAGCTGATCTTTGTCAAAATCACACAGATGAAAAAACTGTCTGCTTTAACTAAAACATTTATAGGTTTTCATAATCTAATGAGGATGGTATGCAAACAATGACAGAAGGGGGGGAAAATAAGTAAGTGAACCATCAGATTTAATATTAAAAATCAACTTTGGTTTCATTAGTCCATAAAGTATTTTGCACAAACCTCTGTGGAGTATCCAAGTGCCTTTTTTGTGAACATTAAACAAGCTACAATGTTTTTTTATAGACAGCAGTGGCTTCCTCCGTGGAGTCCTCCCATGAACACCATTCTTGATCACAGTTTGACATATAGTTGATGTGCGCAGAGATATTGGACTGTTCCAGTGATTTCTGTAAGTCTTTAGCAGACACTCTAGGGTTCTTTTTTTACTTCTCTGAGTATTGTGTTCTGAACTCTTGGCCTCATCTTTGGTGGACGACCACTCCTTGGGAGAGAAGCAACAGTGCCAAACTCTCCCCATTTGAAAACAACTTCTCTGACTGTCAATTGATGGACATCCAGACTTTTAGAAATGGTTTTGTATCATTTCCTAGCTTTATACAAATCAACAATCCTTGATCGCAGGTTTTCAGACAGCTCTTTTGACCGAGCCATGATGCACATCAGACAATGCTTCTCAACAAGACAATTCTTATTCGGTGTGTGTTTTATAGTGGGCAGGGCAGCTTTAAACCACTCATCAGTGATTGGGCACACAGCTGACTTAAATTGTTTGGTAAAAATTGGGTTCAGTTGCTCTTTAAGTCTCCTTAGGCAGAGGGTTGTCTTACTTATTTTCCCCATTCAGCCATTGTTTGCATGCTATCCCAGTATGAAAACCTATAAATATTTGGGTGGTTTTAGTTAAACCATACACATTTTTTCATCTGTGTGATTTTGACAAAGATCAGATCACATTTGACGGTGATTTTATACAGAAAAGTGAGAAATTCCAAAAGGTTCAGATACTTTTCATACCACTGTATAAGCTGTTTTTTGATCAGTCTTTGTTGCGACATTGTTCATGTACATTAGGGTGTGTCAAGAAATAAAAAGTTGAGAAATGAGAGGGGGCCCTATGTTTTCAAGTTGTCTTATGATATACTTGATCATAATCAAAAGCAAAAAAAATAGTTTTGACTTTATTTACCTACCCCCTTTTTTGATTGAAAAAACAGCATTTTTTGGGCGTTTTTGCATTTTGACCATTTCCGCCTAAACCCTGTTTTTTCAGATATGTAATTTCATGCAATATTTATCATCTCCATTTAAAACCAGATATTTATTACAGTTGAAAACGGTCCCTTTAAAAATAAAAAAATGGTCCTTTTAAAAATTAAACTGATTTAGTTTCCAATAAAACTTTTACTCTTCTAACATGCCAAGACATGCTGCCGGCCATCACAGATCATTAAGAGAACACTTTGTACCTGAACATATTTGAATTGAACTGTTGAACCTTTTTATTGATAACTCCTATAGAGATGGGTCCCAAGACCAGGCATGAAGCTGGTACTAGTCTGGCTGATGTGACAGGTCCAGGAGAACCGATGCTACAAACTGAGCTCCCTACCCTCCGAGGTGTCCTGAGGCATGGCATCTACCTGCAGGAAAAGAGGCTGTTGGAGGATGGGGTGGATAGGAGGAACTACAACATCAACCAGCTGGTCAAGGATGTCAGGGTGGAGTTGGTGGGCTGTTGGCAGAGGGCAAATGCTCAATTCAGTCCCCCGGTCACCATAACAGACAAGTCCATAGAACGGAAAATCCAGGTGGCCTGGACTGCTCTGGAAAACTTCACTTGGAACAGAGGGGGCATGAATTGGTCACCAGGATTGCCTCAGAGGGAGCAAACCATGCAGAGGACCGGACAGTCGGCATGACGGTCAACTGCACCACCTTGGGCTGGGTGCGGAGGCAGGACAGCTCAGACAGGACATTCCTTGGAACATCCACCCAGCTATTGTTGACCTTTACTTGGAACCAGCAGGGGAAGTACACATTAATTATGAAGGAGACAATCTCCTTCAGTCTAGCCAGGAGCTTGCCCTTAAGTCCATGACTGCGGCACCACCAGTCACAGAACAGGTTAGCTGTGGTGAGCCACCGGCTGTGTCCGGTCTTGCCAACTGTCAGTGCAGCAAGATCATTGCCCATCTTGCCAATTCTGATAGCTTTGGTGATCCTGTATCCATAGTGCTGGTCTGAGGAGAGGTCTTTCACTATTTTGTCAGGAAGATCAGGGAGACTTGTCTTCCCTGGAATTGCTGGGAAGCTAAGGGTTCTCTCCAGAGATCTGACAGTCGGTAGCAACTTCAGTCATGGACTTAAGTGCAAGATTGTCTCCTTCATAATTAATGTGTACTTCCGCTGCCGGTTCCAAGTAAAGGTCAACAACAGCTGGGTGGATGGTCCAAGGAATGTCCTGTTTGAGCTGTCCTGCCTCCGCACCCAGCCCAAGGTGGTGCAGTTGACCGTCATGCCGACTGTCCGGTCCTCTGCATGGTTTGCTCCCTCTGAGGCAATCCTGGTGACCAATTCATGGCCCCTCTGTTCCAGGCGAAGTTTTCCAGAGCAGTCCAGGCCACCTGGATTTTCCGTTCTATGGACTTGTCTGTTATGGTGACCAGGGGACTGAATTGAGCATTTGCCCTCTGCCAACAGCCCACCAACTCCACCCTGACATCCTTGACCAGCTGGTTGATGCTGTAGTTCCTCCTATCCACCCCATCCTCCAACAGCCTCTTTTCCTGCAGGTAGATGCTATGCCTCAGGACACCCCAGGGGGTAGGGAGCTCAGTTTGTATCATCGGTTCTCCTGGACCTGTCACATCAGCCAGACTAGTACAATTCTCATGCCTGGTCTTGGGACCCATCTCAATAGGAGTTATCAATAAAAAGGTTCAACAGTTTAATTCAAATATGTTCGGGTACAAAGTGTTCTGTTAATGATCTGTGATGGCCGGCAGCATGTCTTGGCATGTTAGAAGAGTAAAAGTTTTATTGGAAACTAAATAAGTTTAATTTTTAAAAGGACCAATTTTTTATTTTTAAAGGGACCGTTTTCAACTGTAGTAAATATCTGGTTTTAAATGGAGATGATAAATATTGCATAAAAAATTACTTATCTGAAAAAACAGTGTTTAGGCGGAAATGGTCAAAAAATGCAAAAACGGCCAACAAATGCTGTTTTTTCAATCAAAAAAGGGGGTAGGTAAATAAAGTCAAAACTATTCTTTTTGCTTTTGATTATGATCAAGTATATCATAAGACAACTTGAAAACATAGGGCCCCCTCTCATTTCTCAACTTTTTATTTCTTGACACACCCTAATGTACATGTCAGCGTCTAAATCTTCCCAGTAAGTTCAGTTGTGAGCCTGACTTTTGTTTGTGGCTTGCCTTTTTTGAACGCTTTGTTTGTACTTTGTTTTTTTGTTGACTTTAATTAAAACATTTTCACACCATGCATGTGTGCCTCGCCTCTGCTTTCCTGTGTTTGGGGCCACACCACATGCCTGCCCAGGAATCTCTGACAAAATGACTCCGTACTGACCTCTTCTGATTATCTTTGTTTCCATCACTTAACGAGTGAGCAAACCCTGTCATTTGGGCAGATTGGTCTCCATTGACCATATTTTAATACCTTTTATGCTCCCCCCCCCAAAAAAAACAACAATTCAATTTGCTGGCATAGTGTTGGTCCCACGAGGTTGTCGAGATGAATAAAGGCGAGCAAAGCCAAATGCAACCCATTGATTTGCAATCATTCCCGTGGTGCACGACCCCGCTTGCTGACAGAAAGAAAGCCGTGACAAAGAAAACACCCACCCACAGACCACAACAATTTGCACCTGACCGACAGAGACATCGCAGAGGAACAAAACCATTTAGAATATTAAAACATAAATTATTTTTGTGCTTTTGTATACAAATACAATTGAATAAGTTCAATAAACAGAACAAATTGTTTTAAAAATAAGCATAGACCTTATATGGGACACATTCCCCAGACACTGCGCCACACCTTAAAGTAAGGGGCCGTCCCACCACTTTTGTTGCCGGGTTTAGATACTACTTTTCATTATGTCAAAGTGTCATTTTGTCAGTGTTGTCCCATGAAAAGATATTCTGAAATATCTGCAGAAATGCAAGGAGTGTACTCACTTATGTGATGCACTGTAATTGAAGTCATCTTCTAATGCAAATAAGGTTGCTTAAAAGTTGGTGGGGACAATTGAAAAGTTGGTAGTGTTATGTCCCTACCGTCCCTATGCAAACCTACGGCCTTGCACAAAGGTGAACCGAGCACAAGCATTCGGGTAAATTTCATAGACAATGCCACATTTTCAATGAACCCAACATAATGTTTTTGTAAACATTAGATCAAAACCATTGAATTTGGAAGCTCACTGCTATTGATTTTGGACCTCCTCTAAGCTCAAACAAGAAGTAAACATCAATGAGTCAAAGCGGGCATAAAAAAAAAATAGCTGGCAAAAAGTGTACTCTTGAACGAGTGGTGACCTTCAAAGACAGAACCAGCTGCCAAAATGTGTGCTACTGAACGCTGGATGACCCTAAAAGACAGAGACGGCTGCTAAGTGGATACAATTTCACACCGTCACTTAGTGGACAAACAAAACACATCACGTTTTTTTTCTTCATCTCTTTGTTGTCATCCTGGCTAATATATCTGTGAGCCTGGCAAAAAGAACTGTGTGTGAGAGAGATCTAAAACTACCTTAAAAATGAGCCTGTTTCACACAACAATTTCATGGTCACAAATTACCCCAATTTGAAACATACGCAAAAGCACAGACGGTGACGTACGATATAAGAGAGGTATCAAAATGAAAATGTCTCCCTTTCTAAAAACAAACAAGTGGTGGTCAACAATTAAGTCAGCGGGCTTCATTCAAATGTCATATTCTTGCATTCCATGAATAAAGAGTTTTGTTTGGTCATATCTCTACAAGCTAAACACAGAATAACTGATTGATTTCCCGACAGATTAAATAGTGACCAATTTATTGACTGTGGGCTAAAGGGGAAATTGATTAAATGTCCAAACCGGTCCTCAAAGGCCGCTGTGAGTCCTAGTTTGAGTTCCTACAGGCTTCTTGCACCCTGTTAAAAGTCAAATGTAATTCTTTTTAAGACACTATTAAGACCATAAAAATATAATCTAAGAGCAAATCATGTCAAAACAATTTCTGATGGAGGAAAAAACATTTTATTTCACCGTGACTGGTGTTTTTCTCCTCGCATGTGTGTCCCCATTGTCCCCAACGAAAAAGTCGTTTTGAAGACTTTACACTAGGGCTGTCCCAAACGACTAATTCCCTCCCGATTAGTCAGCCGACTATTTTTACGATTAGTCGACTAATCTAATATATATATATATATATATTTTTTTTACTACTTTAATAATGACATTTTTGTTGAAGCTTATTAATTCACAAAAAACATTTTGGAACACCTACATTCTTTAATAATGTACAAATAAATAACATAAATCAATATAATAAATAATAATATTAATAATAATAAATCAATAATAAATCACAAACAATGAGGTCAAATGATGCTGGCATTAACTAGTGCAAAAAAAATGTAAACGGAAACACTGAGACTTCACCTCTTTAACAGGAGTCAAAACAATTCTCACTCTTTTTGTGGTATGTCATTGTCTATATTGTTCTAAATGTTAAAATGAATCGAAATGTCCCGGAAAAACTGTTCAACTTTTGTTTGTTTTAACCTGAAAATAGATAAAGTAGAGGGCACACTGAAATATTACCACAACTATTTTGAATGAGAGGCACACATACTCACAGTAACAAAAATTGAATATACAGTATTAATTTTATAGTATACTACTATATGTATTTACACAATGATACTTTATAATATAAAGTGACTAATATTAGTGCAGTCATGGATTACAGTAAGCAGGCCAGTGCTGTTTCCATATATATTTTCATTATATTATGTATATACAGGCTGTATGTATATATTTTCCCCAAGTGGGAGCTTCCATGATCCTAATAAATGTAATAATAATTTAAAATATATATATATAATTATATATTTACATTAATTATTTTATTAAATAAAAATGCACGTTGATACGACGCACATAAAGGTAACTTCCATTTTAAAAAACATCGTTAGAAAGTTGTATGGACTTACAATCCGCTAGCTTGTTGTTTCTTGTTGTCTTCTGAAATTACACTTGGGTGACGGTGCTTCAAGTGTCCGTTCATAGCCGACGTGCTACCGTGGTATGCGAGCTCAGCTTAGCAAAGAGTACACACAGTGGCACCCTCCATATTTTCCTTGAAATAATTCCAGGCTCTGGCTATTCTGGTCCGCTTTTTTGGCTTTATGCCGCTTTCATGTGTTACCAATTCTGCCCTTTTTGGTAATTGGCGGTGTTTTGAACTCCTCGCCGTAGTGAGGCGTGAACCGGCGATTCACTTGGCTCGTTGTCGTCGGTTCGTCCGATTTCCTCCTCAGGAAGGCGGCGGCGTGCATAAAAACGCCGAAAGGCGTCGGGTGGCTCTTTATGGATACTTTTAATTGACCAAAACAAAAACGTGGGGGATGCAGCCACTCAACTACGCACATTTTCCCAACTCACCGATCTCACTCCCTCTCTCTCGCTCGCCCACGTTCTTCTTCTTTGCTCAATCTGACAATGCTGGTCACATTGAAATAACAGCGGCCCCCTTGGGAGTGCCAGTAAGAACCGCTTGCATCGCGAGCGCCTGCCATTCTAAACTTTATCCGCATGTAATGTTTTTTTTAACCCGTCATTACCCGTCGACGGTATGTTTTGCCTGTCGACGCATTTACGTCATCGATGACGTCGACAACTTAGACTAGTCGGGACAGCTCTACTTTACACTAAGGTTGGGAACCTCTGGGTACTTCACGATACGATTTGTGATACAAGGCTCACGATAATGATGATTTCACCATATGGCGATCAAAGATGCACCGATACTGATACCAGTATCGGCGAGGGGGGCGATCTGGCCCGAAATGGTGGTATCGTTATCAGTGAGTACCAACAAACAGGTCATTTACCGGTTCAGTATTATAACACTTGAACGCAGCCTGTTTTTCTCCTGACGCTCACTCCAATGAGAGCGGGCCAATAGCTGCTCTTAAACAATGCCGGGGCAGCTTTTTAACATGTAGGAAAAACAAACTGAAACTAGGAGATGAAAATGTCGGCGGTCTTGACATATTTCATCTTATCATCTCCGTCGAGTACAATAAATGCATGCAAAATTTACGGTCTGAAAGTTTTGAGGTAGAGTTAAATCGGCCAGTTTCAATAGCTCGAACCTGATAAAACATTTGAAGACGAAATGTGAACGAACACAAAGAGTTTGAGGCTACAACAGCAGCAACTGCTACCAAGAGAAAGGTGAGCTCACTTCGTCTACTTTACTTTTATTGTCTTTTACTGAAAGAAATGCCGCAGTTGCCACCTTTCAGAGATAGAAATAAGGAAGCCTTCCTGGTGCCCATAGCTGTACAGGCGATGGAAAAAAGGGACATCCCCAAAACTCCTACAATGCATAGAAATGTATCTATTTATATATATTCCATATTGGTTCAATACGGAACGCAACTTTTATTTCCCAATTCGGAACGATTCCTTATTTCAAAGGACGGTAGCAAGCCTATTTAAAATTGCAGTAGAAATTTATTATTAATTATTATAATTATTTAAGGATCCCCATTAGTCTCTACCAAAGTAGAGACTATTCTTCCTGGGGTCCATTCATAGTAATTTTACAATATATACAAAACAATTAATAGCATAAAGCAGGTTTACATTTCTACAGTGTGGAGAAAAAAAAACAAAACAAAAAAACAAGTAAATATATTTACAATGGCTAAATAAGCATCACTTGCTTACAAATTATAGATTTTTTAAGACTTGTTTTAAAAGAAATGTGATTGCTTGTTGTAAGCATTTCAGGGGGCAGTAAATTCCAGCATGAAACAGCTCGATAAATAAATGTTCTTTTAAGTGCATTTGTTTTTGGCAGTGGCAAAATAAACGTGGCACTCGAAGCACATCTCGTGTTAAACCCATGTCTGTTACAGGTGGTCTGAAGTTTAGAGAACAGGCTAAAAGGTTTGTGTGAGATCCAGATTTTGTGCAAAGAGAGCACAGTACTATATGTCAATCTGTCCTTGACTTTCATCCATGACAGTCTTTGATGCATTGCATAAATATTTGTACGAAAAGGACAGTTTAGAGCTAATCTAGCAGCCCGATTCTGAGCTATCTGGATTTTGTCAAGGTCTTTCTAGGCAGCACTGGACCACACAATGGGACAGTAGTCTAGGTGACATAAAACTAAAGATTGTAGTACAAGTTTTCTTGTTTCTATTCGCATAAAGTGGACATTATGCCTTATTAAAGATATATTCCTAACCATTTTGGTCAAAATATTATTTATATGAGTCGTCCATGACATAGTTTGATCTAAAATGACCCCCAAGAGTTTAATCTCTGACACTTGTTCTAATGATTGGTTAAGCAGAGAAAGAGTTAGCTCTGGGGCTTCTCTCATTGTATATTTAGAGCCCAGCACCATACACTTTGTTTTTAGCACATTTTGTTTCAACCTATTCTCCACATCCAACTCATAAACAGACATAAGCTCCTGTTGTAGTATGTTATTGACTTGATCTAAGCTAGGGCCAGAGACATGTATTGTTGTATCGTCGGTATAAATAGTCATACAGGCACTTCGTAACACATATGACATATCATTTACGATAACGCTGTAAAGAAGAGGACTGAGGCAACTGCCTTGTGGAACTCCACACATCAGGGTTACAGTATCTGAGAGGGAACCATTGTAAGTAACACATTGCGTTCTGTCAACCAAATAACTACTTAAGAATTTATGGCAGAGTTTTTAAATCCATAGGCTAATAATTTACCAAGTAGAAGCTCATGATCAACTAGATCAAATGCTGCGCTAAAGTCCAGAAACACAGCTAAGCTAAATAAGCTAAGCTAAGTGGCTATGTGTGTGTTGCTGCTGGTGCACAGAGAGGAAGGCTAATAGAGAGACAGGATGCAGTGGTCAATTACAGTGGGGAGAACAGGTATTTGATACACTGCCAATGGGTTTTCCCATTGGCAGTGTATCAAATACTTGTTCTCCCAACTGTATATACTTCATTAAAGTTGCACTGTTTGGCCTCTGAGGGCCAAAACTCAGGGTTGAAAAAAGTTTATTCATTTCTCATTCATTGTATTTTTACTTTCTTACTGTTGGGCTAGTACTATTTTGGCATTTGAGAGCCAAATGTTTATTGAAGTATTGTCACCCATACCAGGTATGCAATAAGAAAGCTCTACTGGATTCACGATATTTTATATATACTGTATATATATACATATACATATATATATACATATATATATACACACACACATATATATACATATACATATATATATATATATATATATAATATATATATACATATATACATACAAAAAAAACTACATACTAAAAAAAATAATAATAATTTTTTTTTAATGCCTTCCTGTTCAAAATGTTTGTTCCCCCAGAAAATTGAGATTTTAAGCTTTCCAATCATGTATCACACATGCATTTCGGACAATTGTGAAAGTTGGCCAAACTGAGAATCTCAGAGCGAAACTTCAAGTCACCTGAGTGTTTTCCGTCATACACACACACACACACACGCACACACACACACACACACACACACACATATATATATATATCAAAGCGGTACTGGCCGATACTCCACAGCCAGGTATCGGTATCGGGGCCAAAAAATGGTGCAACACTAATGGCGATACAACAATTAGCGATACACGGAGAGGGAAAAGAGGGAAAGATTCTACAATATTTTCTATACAAGTAATAAACAGAAAAACTAGTTATTTTCATCCTTCTGCAGTAAATTGGCATGAGTTTAAAGAACATTCATTCATTTGTTCATATTTGCTTGTTTGTCCATTACCTGTGCAGGTACGCTGGTGGTCCACATAAGTGTGGGCGGGACAGTCTGCCACACAGACCCCACGCGGTGATGGGAGATCACGTGACTGTGGGGCCAGGACCTCAGCAGCTTTGAGGCAGCGCAGACAGTCTGAAGCTAGAGGGCCCTTGCACCAGCGACACGACGGGTGACAGTCTGTAAAGTATGTGTGCAAAGTGCAATCAGCATTCAGAGTTCCTACAGCTCAAAGCAAGTAACATTCAAGACTTTGCTTAATTAGTCGGTGGTGTTTATTTCAACAAATTCCGTTCAGTTTGTCAGTTATTTGTTAGTTTCAGGGTTCTGGAGTGGCTAAGTTAGCGCGAATCAATGGTCCCATCTTAGCATGTAAAAAAAAAACAACAACAAAAAAAAAACGATATTAACAGATCTAATGTGGCACGTAATTTAATATAAATTAAGCCGCCGCTGTGCTCCCTTCCGACTCGATGCTGAACGAACTGGAGTATATAAAAAATGCATAGGGGGAAATTAAACCACGAAAGGGAACCGCATGGTACCCGAAGTCAGGGGGCGCCAGAGTTTGTTTGTTTGGTCCAAACTAGAGTTCGGATGCACGTTCACATTTACAAAACAAACCGGACTATATGAGAATAAGAACACTGGTCCATTTAAAATGGACCAAACAGTGCTCGTGTGAAAGCACCCCATGATGTCGAATTCTCACAGGTGATTTTCCCATTACTGGGTTCCCCACCTAGCATTGCGTGCACACCTACCTTGCCCTATCACGTCCTTATCCGACCTGTCTTCCCTCCTCTTATTCTTTGGTTGTCAGCCTCCCCTCAACCCAACCCCCTCACATGGTGTAAATAGAATTAGACTGCGATAGCATAGCTACGTTCATTGGTAGCATGTGTATTTCATGATATGTTTTTCTTGTTTGTCTGTTCTTTCCCTTTTCTGTCTCTGCTTCCCTTGTCACTGTTTCCCCATAACTTTTTCCTATAAAGAAAACAATATTTTCAACCACAACGGAAGTACACCAAACTCCCATGCGGCAGATTAAAACTGCTCCGTCTATAAAGACACTACAATTCCCAAATTCCTTCCGTATTTAATCAGTTGAACAGGTAAAAAAAAAAAAAAATCATACTTCCGTGTTTGTTTCTCGCGACTTTAGAAAATTCGATTTAAGAAGTCATAATGCCAATTAAGGCCTTATTTTGAAAATATTTAATTCAATGTCTTTTAAGACTTTTGAATGATCTGCGTGAACCCTAAAATGACAACATTTTCATAATGTTTATGTATATTTAAATTGGAGGTGCTTACTGTGACAGGTGTGGGCGTGCCGGTACAGGCCCTCGCCACATGCCTCCAAACACTGCCCCTGGTGGAGGAGGAGGTCATGTGCACATGATGTGCACTGAGAAGCCATCGGGCCCCAACATGACATACACGAGCTGTGGCAGCCTGAAGACACAATAATAATATAATAAGGAAAATATTAGTTGCACATAGGAAGCGGAAATAAAATTTCTGGAAAGAATATGAGAATGTACAAAAATGCATTACTTCTACATCTGCTGGAGTGGTCACTGTAGTGTTGAGCTGGACACGCCGCCACACATTCCCCATGATATAAGGCGCTGCCAGGCGGACAGCTCAAGCAGTCGGGTTTGTCGGGGAAGCAGGATGCGCAACTCGCGTGGCAGGCTACCAAATTCATCAAAAGACATCACACATTGAATGCGAAGACCATTGTCTGACATCACGTGATTGCAAGGCAGCAATTTCAGCAAAGTGATCACTCATTTTTGCTGAGGCTAATTGGGAAGGCACGTACGTAGCTTAATGTGATAAGAGCTGAAAGTATACGAGTCATTTATCTGCATGAATGAATACGGACATTTCCTGACCTCATTCATTTAGACGCAGACTTCAATATCTCAAACTAGAGGGCAACTAAAAACCAAGGCTCACAAATTGCGCTACTCCACATGAAATGTAAGTTACAGTTTCAATAAAAAAAATAACAGTATTTCACTATTTCTATACAAAAAAAAAAGTGTAGTATTCTAAACTGTGTAAGTTGAAGATTCTTATTCTTAGTCATTTAAAATGTATTTTTACAAATGTGGGAGCAGTAATTATATACTATATCTAATGTTACCGAAAGGTCGTTACTCCATTTTTCGATTGGTAGACAAGTAGAGTTGTTACATGAGAATGCTTCTATATACTTTTGAAAGTATTTTTTTTGTTGAGGACGGATGTTTACTATTAACCCTTGAGAGTCGAAGGACGCGCCGGCGCGTCCTCAGCGCACGTCGTCTTTGAAGCACCCTCACGTTTTAATTACGTCACCCACATGCCGTTGGTTGGTCTCGTTTTAAAGTGCGGAAGTTGCGGTTTACTCTCGTTATTATTTGAAGTCAATCGACCATCTAAAACGTGAGATATTGTCATTTAAGTTTTATAGTTTTATTGTCCTCTCAAAAAAACATTAAAACGCTGCATGGATCATTTGTTTATGTCTATATTTCCATCATTTCTTGTCCTTTTTCAAAACGGAAGCTCCATGAAAAAAACACAAATCAAACGAACCCTTTCGAAGTCACAGTGGAAGCACAAAATGCGTTTTTTTAAATATAACTGCCGTGCGAGGTTCCACCGAACGAGAGGGAGGAGTGTTCTGAAGCAGCGAGGTGGCGACCGACGGCCGTTTGATTCGAGCGAGCGACTTTGTGTGACTTTGAGAATGAACGGAAAACTAAATGTAGCGCAAGCAATTGTGCTTTTTGATCAACTTGAGGAAGAGGATGGTCCAAATTCGTCATCATCGTCTTCAGAAGAGTCCGTGAGTGAAGATAGTGACGGATTTGAACACGTGGGTGACGCCATCGATGAGCAGAGGTAAACCAACTCATTTTTTTTTTTTAATGTTGAAAACGTTTCTTTTGAAAGTTTCTTTTGATAATGCAAGAAAAAGTTAATTTTGATGCAATATAAGTGTGTGTTTGTGTATATAATAATAAAATGTGCATATCAGATCAAAGTTGTACGTGCACAGTGTGTATCCCAGGCAGGAATTTATAATTTGTGGTGTTCTTCTTTCTATATGAACATTAGGGATGTAGCACATATTCAGCTATGGTATTCTATTCGAGGCCTCAACTAAGCCAAAGCAGCAATGCACAATCCATGTGCCAGTCACCATCTATGACGGGGCAGAAGGGAGAAGCAAAGCAACTCGAGGCCGGATGAAATGCCAGCAGTGCGCAAAGGGTAGAAAGAGGACCGACACCCCATGGAAGTGTGGGCTGTGGGATGTAGCCCTGTGTCTAATTCCAGGACGAAACTGCTTTTCGGAGTGGCATGCCTGAAAAAAAATTAACTTGTTTATTGTAAATATTTTTGAAAATACTTTTTTTCCCAATGTTATATATATATTTTTCCCCCACAATCAGTCTTCTCAATTTGTGTATATAAATGTGTGTTCAAGAAGCTTGATTGTGTGTACATAGTTTTCATCAGGTGATGGGCCTCAATACCTAAACTCATAAAGAGATGGCCTCTAAACACTTTTTGTGTTAGATGGTATATATTTTTTCACTGTTCTTCACTGTTTGGTCTGCTGTATATAACCTGTCTTGACTAGAGCATGTATAAAGGCAAAAAACGCCTATGGCTATACCTGTTGTTTATGTTGAATTGTCAAATATAAGACTATTTCTTCTAACTTTTTTTGGTTGAATGTTCATCCTAACATGTTGAATAAAAATTATAAAGTTTCAAAGCGGTTCGTTACGCATGTTTGGTTGTCAATTGGACATCAATATTAAAAATTTTGACAAAACGATTTTGGAATTTTTGGTCTTTTTGGGCCCAAAATGACGATTTATAATTGGTCAGTGAAGGAAACAACAGTTTGGACATGAAGTTCAAGGTGTCACAAAAAAAGGGACCAAACCAGGCCATCGTAAACAATTCTTTCTTTGAAATATAAAGGCAACTTCAAAGGCATGCAAAATCAGACAAAATAGGCCCAGACCTTAAAGGGTTAAGTACTAAGTATGTAGTTACTTAGTTGAAAAACTAAGTACAGTAGGTCCTTTTTAGAGTCAGTCATCTTATTAGATATTCAGTGAGTTAGGTAGTTCGTAAGTGGGTGATGTGCAGTACATATTTTGTTATTCCAGTTTAAGTTGCGGATTGAACGGCTGCAAAGTGTTCGGCTTTGCATTCAGACTGTGAATGGGTGCAAGCGTCCGTCCGTTCCAAAGGTCAGAGTAATCAGTCACTTCAGCAGTTGCAGCCTTGAAAATGTCGCAATCTGCTGCTAGCTGAAGGCTTCTTGACTTCTTGGCTTGTTCTCTTGCGGGCCTTAGAGGCCGTGTCCACTTCACCTCTCGACTCCTATTAAAACTTCAATTCCCATTTTTTTCTCCTCACCTTTAACCCCACAGCACAAAATGACTTTTACGACTAGGAAAATGCACTTTGGGGACAGCCACGGGAAACAATCATAGTGATGATGACTTATTGTGTGAATGAGTCAGCTTGTCAGGGAGTTTTCCGTGATATGCATAATCTAAACGAGTGCTCCCAGATGATTTCTATTTGGAGGGAAGACACCCCTCCCGCCCCACCCATCTTTCTTTGGTCATCAGGCCCCCCACATGGTGTCAACTGGAAATACAACTAACTAATGATAGCATCAACATGTTGATAACCCCTTCCTGTTCGCTGATTTCTCCAAATAAACGAGGTAAAAAAAATAAAAAATGTACATTTGGCTTAATCTTCGAGTTAGGAGGGGTTTAATTAGTCGGTGGAGTTGATTTCAACAAATCCCATGTAGTTTGTTAGTTATTTTTTAGTTTCAGGGCTCTGGTGTGGCTAAGCTCGCGCGAGTCTATGGTGCCGCACCTCGCTAACTTGAAGATTAAGGCTCATATAAAAAATTCTGAACTTCCCCTTTAACAGTGAAAAAAACTGTCAATAATATGGATGTCCTGATCCGATCACGTGATCGGAAATCGGGCTGATCGTGCCATTTTTCAGAGGATTGGAATCGGGTGAAAAGTATTTTAAGGTTTTTAATTTAGAAAATACAGCATACTTATGTTTTCTGCTTCATGCTCGTACAGCCGCTCACTCTTGCTCCTGCTGCTTTTTTTGGTCTGCAGTGCACTGGAGTTTGCTAGTTAAAGTTACTGATGATTGATAGGTTTGTAACTTTGATCTTGTCAGAGAAGCTTGGGAGCTCTACGATCAAAGGCACAGATGTGTCAATCATCGTTTAGCTTGTGACACACTAACGCACAGGTGTCAAACCGATTCCAGAAAGGGCCATGTGGGTGCTGGATTTTGTTCCAACCGATAAACGCGCAGAGTTTAACCAATGAACTTCCTGCTGAAACAAGCAGCACCTGACAAAGTTTAACTGATTACACATGTAAAAGATCTAATTGGTGAAAAGGTGTCCTCTTCATTGGTTGGTGTCACACCTGGGTGAGGGTTGTCACGTCTTGGTATATTCTCTTCCTGCTTTATTTTGAAGCCTCACCCTCCTGTTTCCACCACTCAACCTTCCTGCTGTCTCACCTGTCTCTGATTATGATTACCAATTGTTCCCACCTGTGTCCTATTCATCATGTGCTTAAATTGTTTGTCACTCCCTAGTCTCGTGCCAAAGTGTCTTCGTCCTTCGTCTTCACTACAGCCCAGATTCATAGTCAAAGACATTCTACGTTGTGAGTTTATTCATAGTATTCTACAGTTTGTTTTTTATGCTTAATGCAAAGTCCTTTGTTATAGTATTCTACTCCAGTGCGTTTTTTGCCTGGCTCTCTTGTTTCCCGTTTGTACCATTTAATTTCATAGCCTGTTATTTCCTCCTTCTGGAGCGCCCTCAGTTTGTTACTGCTTCTGATTATTTGTGTTCATTAAAAGACTGAATTCTGCACTTGAGTCCGCTCCATTCCGTCCAAGTGTGACATTACACTTTGGCCATAATGGACTCAGCGGAATTTGCCAAGCTTTGCGCTTCGCTCCAGGGCCACGACAACAGACTCAACCGTCAGGAGCAGTTCCAGACGGCCATGGCCACCCAGTTGATCCAGCTCACTGCTCAACTGACCGACCTGGCGGGTAGGCTTCAGCCCGTCACTTCGCCTCCTGCGGCAGCTGCTGTTCCCTCGCCAGCTTTTTCCACTCACTCCGGGGGAGGTCCTCGGTTGGCGCCACCGGAGCGTTTCTCTGGAGAGGCTGGTACCAGTAAAACATTCTTTACTGATTGTACGCTACGTTTTGACTATTCTCCAGGCGGGTTCAGCTCAGACAGAGCTAAAATCGCGTATATGGTCACTCATATGACTGACCGAGCCCGGGCATGGGCGATGGCTGAGTGGGAGCGTGACTCTCCAATTTGTTACTCACTCACTGCTTTCAGAGAAGCCCTAATTAGGACGTTCGACCCTGTCTGCACCGAACGGGCTCAAGCACGAGAACTGGGAAACTTGCTGCAAGGCAGCCGCTCCGTCAGTGACTATGCCATCCAGTTCCGCACTCTGGCCGCAGGAAGCAGCTGGGGGCACATGGCGCTCTACGACACCTTTCTGAAGGGGCTTTCCGTTCCTATCCAGGAGCAACTCATTCCCCTGGATCTACCGGACGACCTTGACTCCCTCATTGCTTTAGCCATTCGGACAGACCATCGACTGCAGGAGCTCCAGAGGGTCGGACCAAACCACTTCAAGAGGTCCCCTCCCCGGACATCTGAGCGTCCTGAGATGCGTCACCCTTCTCTGCATCATACCACACCGCAACCTGTAGATGTCGAGCCCATGCAGCTAGGGCCAACTGCTCTCTCCAAAGAGGAGCGCAAACGCCGTCAACTGGAGAGAAGGTGCTTCTACTGCGGGGCCTCAGGACACCTTGTAGCTGCTTGTCCCTCTCGCCCCGACCAACCAGGTGAAACACGACGTACTCCGGAGAGTACACCCCGCTCAACAACAGATATCCAGGTAACGCACGGGGCCAGGACCCACACATTCCGGGCCCTCATAGACTCTGGGGCGGATGAAAGCCTGATGCCTTGGGGGGTGTGTAGACTGTTGGGACTGCAGGCGCTTCCTCTTGAGCGACCTTTGGTGGCCAGGTCCCTTGATGGCACCAAGTTGTTTACGATAACCCACACTACCGAACCAGTGGGGGTTGGGGTACAAGGACACACAGAGACTATGAGCTTCCACCTGTTCTCAACGTCAACTCAGACGGTGGTGCTGGGGTTCTCTTGGTTGTGCAAACACGGCCCGCAAATTGATTGGAAAACTGGGACAATTGTGGGCTGGGGTAGTGACTGTCCAAGGAACTGTGTGGGGGGGTGTAGTACGGTGGCTAGGAAGGTTAATGTTAATAACATGTCTCTTTCTACCTCCTCAGGACTGGAGATCGACTTGAGCACAGTCCCCGCTTGTTACCACCACCTAAGACAGGTCTTCTGCAAGACCAGTGCCATGGCATTACCCCCTCACAGACCTTATGATTGTGCCATCAACCTCATCCCTGGGTCCACTATTCCCAGGGGACGGCTCTACCCGATCTCTGGTCCCGAGAGACAAGCCATGAAAGATTATATCCAGTCCTCGTTAAAGGCGGGTTTAATCCGCCCTTCTTCCTCTGCTGCTGGGGCAGGTTTTTTCTTCGTGGGGAAGAAGGACGGTGGCCTGCGTCCATGTATTGACTATCGCCAGCTGAACGATATCACGATTAAGAACCGTTATCCACTCCCGTTAATGTCATCAGTTTTTGATCAGTTGCAACAAGCTAAGGTGTTCACAAAGCTTGACTTAAGGAATGCTTACCACCTAGTTAGGATACGGGAGGGGGACGAGTGGAAGACGGCTTTTAACACTCCAGATGGCCATTATGAATACCTTGTGATGCCGTTTGGTCTTACTAATGCCCCTGCCTTCTTTCAGACATTGATTAATGACGTTCTACGTGAATTTTTAGACCGCTTTGTATTTGTTTATTTAGATGATATTCTGATCTATTCACCTGACCTAGCCACCCACCAGCAGCATGTAGCCACAGTACTAGAAAGACTCTTGGCCAACCGGCTCTATGTTAAGGCAGAGAAAAGCCAATTCCACGCCGACACCATCTCCTTCCTGGGCTTTATCGTAGCCCCTGGAAGGGTTCAGATGGATCCGGCTAAAATCAGCGCTGTGGTTAACTGGCCAACCCCCGATAGCCGCAAGAAGGTCCAGCAATTCCTGGGATTTGCTAACTTCTATAGGCGGTTTATCCGAGGCTTCAGCGCAATAGCGGCTCCCCTCCATGCTCTCACTTCTCCACAGGTGCGGTTCTTGTGGACCCCTGAGACAGAGGCCGCCTTCCAGACCCTCAAGACCCGTTTCACCACAGCACCTATACTGAACATGCCTGATCCCCTCCGCCAGTTCGTGGTGGAGGTTGACGCTTCGAATGAAGGGGTTGGGGCCATCCTCTCACAGCGTTCTGAACAGGACGGAAAGACTCATCCCTGTGCCTTTCTTTCTCGCAAACTCTCCAAAGCTGAGCGGAACTATGACGTGGGAGACCGAGAGTTATTGGCAGTGAAGACCGCTTTAGAGGAGTGGCGTCACTGGTTGGAGGGGGCGGAGCACCCTTTCCTGGTCTGGACAGACCATAAGAACCTGGAATACCTTAGGACTGCTAAGAGACTAAATGCTCGTCAGGCCAGGTGGGCGCTCTTTTTTAATCGCTTTTCGTTTTCCATCTCTTACAGGCCGGGGTCCCAAAATAAGAAGGCGGATGCGCTCTCTCGTCTCCACGACCCTGAGCCTGTGGCCAAGGAGCCTGAATGCATCCTACCACTGAACTGTGTGGTGGGGGCGGTGACTTGGCAAATAGAAAAGGAGGTTAAGCTGGCTAATGGGGGGGCCCCTTCACCGCGGGGGTGTCCAGAAAACCGTTTGTTTGTCCCGACCGACTTACGCCCCCGGGTGTTTCAATGGGCTCACTCCTCGCCGCTTTCCTGCCATCCGGGAGTTCGGCGGACCATGCACGCCATCTGCCGGAGGTTCTGGTGGCCGGGCATGGAGCCGGAGGTCCGGGAGTACATTAAGGCATGCTCGGTCTGCGCCCAAAACAAGAGTTCGAACCGCCCACGCATGGGACTGCTACAGCCGCTGCCCATCCCCTCCAGGCCTTGGGCAGAGATCTCCATGGACTTCGTCACAGGACTCCCAGTCTCAAAAGGCAACAACACTATCCTCACAGTGGTCGACAGATTCTCAAAGATGGCCCACTTTATCGCTCTACCAGCCCTGCCCTCCGCCAAAGATACTGCTGAGATCATGATGCGGCAGGTGTTTCGGATTCATGGGTTTCCCAAAGACATCGTTTCTGACCGGGGGCCCCAGTTCGTGTCCCGGTTCTGGGGGGCCTTTTGCAAACTGATCGGAGCCAAGCCAAGCCTCACCTCTGGTTATCATCCGGAATCCAACGGCCAGACCGAGCGCCTGAACCAGCAGTTGGAGACCGGCCTCCGGTGCCTAGTGTCCCAGAACCAATCGACATGGAGCGACCACCTGGTCTGGGTCGAGTTCGCCCATAATACGCTGCCCACCTCAGCTACGGGTATGTCGCCGTTCAAATGCGTGTTTGGCTACGACCCTCCAGTTTTCGCCGCCGAGGAGCCGGAGGTTTCGGTCCCCTCCGCCCACGCCTTAGTCCGCAGATGCCGGCGCATCTGGGAGGCTGCTCGTCTGGTCCTTGCTCGTCAGGGGGACCGAATGAAGAGAATGGCAGACCGTCGACGACGCCCGGCACCTTCATACCAGCCGGGGCAGCGGGTCTGGCTCAGCGCTCAGGACCTCCCCCTTCGAGCTTCGTCCAAGAAGCTGGCACCCCGCTTTGTTGGTCCATTCCCCGTCTCCAAAGTGGTCGGACCGGCAGCTGTTCGACTACGCCTTCCCCGCACCCTTCGGATCCACCCCACGTTCCACGTGAGCAAAGTGAAACCCGTGGTGGAGAGTGCCGTGCTGCCGACTCCATCCCCGCCACCCCCACTGGAGATCGACGGTGGCCCCGCCTACAAGGTCAAGCAGCTATTGGCGGTCCGGTCCAGGGGCAGGGGACGTCAATATCTCGTTGATTGGGAGGGATACGGCCCCGAAGAGAGACAGTGGGTCCCCTCCCGCTTTATTCTTTGCCCTAGCCTCATCAGAGACTTCCACAGGGCCCATCCAGAGCTGCCTGGCCCGTCTGGGATCCAGTCCTAGAGGGGGGGGTTGTGTCACACCTGGGTGAGGGTTGTCACGTCTTGGTATATTCTCTTCCTGCTTTATTTTGAAGCCTCACCCTCCTGTTTCCACCACTCAACCTTCCTGCTGTCTCACCTGTCTCTGATTATGATTACCAATTGTTCCCACCTGTATCCTATTCATCATGTGCTTAAATTGTTTGTCACTCCCTAGTCTCGTGCCAAAGTGTCTTCGTCCTTCGTCTTCACTACAGCCCAGATTCATAGTCAAAGACATTCTACGTTGTGAGTTTATTCATAGTATTCTACAGTTTGTTTTTTATGCTTAATGCAAAGTCCTTTGTTATAGTATTCTACTCCAGTGCGTTTTTTGCCTGGCTCTCTTGTTTCCCGTTTGTACCATTTAATTTCATAGCCTGTTATTTCCTCCTTCTGGAGCGCCCTCAGTTTGTTACTGCTTCTGATTATTTGTGTTCATTAAAAGACTGAATTCTGCACTTGAGTCCGCTCCATTCCGTCCAAGTGTGACAGTTGGAAAGCAAACCTGCACCCACTTGGCCCTCTCTGAAATCGGTTTGACACCTGTGCACTAGCGGTCTCCAGTGGAAATTCATTGTGTAAGTGAGAGGTTGTTCTCAGCAGCGTGAGCGTCAGAGCGTGAATAGAATAGAATAGAATAGAATAGAATAGAATAGAACGCCTTTATTGACATTACACAAAGTGTCATGAGATTCAAAGCTGCCCCATGGAGTGCACACACACTTACACAAAGAATGGAAATAAAAATAGAATAAAAAGTATGGACACAATGAGACACAATTGACACGTTTACATGGAACCAAATATTCCAATTACAATCGGAATATTTGTTCAAACCGAATAAATGTGTTCCATATAAACACCTCATTCGGAATGAACAGGTCCAAACCGAATGGAATTTCATTCCGATTCACAGGGGTGGAATATTCCTTTTCCCAAACCGATTAGAAGTAAAATTATATCATGTAAACAGGGAAGCGGAATGGTGTCTGGTTGCGTTCTTTCTGCACATGCTCCGTACTGACGTGGTGACGTCACTTTGTGACGTAAGTAACGTCACTTGCAACATGGCTTCCAAGCACAGCGCACCTAACTGGAGTCCGGCGGAAAGATTGTATTTAATTCAAACTTTAATTTAATTCAAACTTTAAAAGAATTGAATATAATTGCTCGCTTAGACGGGCGTAAAACGAGGAACAGTGAACTATTGAAAAAAGTTCACGAGAGGTTACACGAAGCCGGAATAGACCGGAGCGTTGACCAGATTAGAAACTGGTGGAAAACCGGCTACTACAAGGCAAAAGGGCAAAACAGCAGAAGCGGATACGACCCCACAAACACAACAAGTGGGTTAAAGTTAAAACAGCAGCACTCCGACGATCGATCTCCATGTTTTGCAACGTGGCGCTTTGTTTTGATTAATCTGCGCATGTCAGACGGCAGTTGTCAAACGTCCTTTCGGAATAAAGGCAGTCACATGTAAACGCTGGATCGGAATAGATGAAGTGACATGTAAACAGCTGATCTGAAATTTCCATTCGGAATGATTTGAATCGGTATGAATAAAAGTCAGCATGTAAACGTGGCTAATATAAAAAGACTTGTAATAGTGATGTTCTTGCAGTTCAGGTAAGGTGACCTGTGATAGCAGCATTCATGGACTCAGTCAATGAAGTATTTAATAAAAAGAAGCATATTTCTACAGTGGTATGAAGAAGTATCTGGCCCTTTTGGAATTTCTTTCTTTGTATTTGTCAAAATTACACAGATGAAAATACAGTGTCTGCTTTAACTAAAATGACCAAACATTTCTCAGTTTTCATATTTTAATGAGGATAGCATGCAAACAATGATGGGAGGGGGAAAAATGAGTAAGTGAACCCTCTGCCTAAGGAGACTTAAGGAGCAATTGAAATCAATATTTACCAAACATTGTGTGCCCAATCACTGATGAGTGGTTTAAAGCTGTCCTGCCCACTATAAAACACACACCTGGTAAGAAATCTCTTGATGAGAAGCATTGTCTGATGTGCATCATGGCTCGGTCAAAAGAGCTGAAACAGTTAAAGCTAAAAAGGGGATGGATGCTGCTACAATACGATGATCCAAAACACAGAAGTAAATCAACTTCAGAATGGTTTCAGAAGAACAAAATACACGTTCTGGAGTGGCCAAGTGTAAGTCCAGGGTTGAACCCCATTGAGATGCTGTGGCATGACCTAAAGACAGCGACTCATGCCAGACATCCCAGAATCTGACTGAACTACGGCAGTTTTGTAGAGAATAATCGGCCAAGATTAGTCCTGATCCAAGTGCCAGACTGATCTGCAGGAAGTGCCTGGTTGAAGTTATTGCTGTCAAAGGGGGGGCACAAAACATTAAATGTGACGGTTCACTTACTTATTTTTCCCCCTTCTGTCATTGTTTGCATAATATCCTCATTATATATGAAAAGCTATAAATGTTTGGGTGGTTTTAGTTAAAGCAGACACTGCTTTTTCACCTGTGTGATTTTGACAAAGATCAGGTCACATTTGATGGTGATGTTGTGCAGAAATGTGAGAAATTCCCAAAGGTTCAGATACTTTTTCATACCACTGTATGTTATTCTTGTTTATAAATAATTCAGACAGAGTGAAACAGTAACATGTTCAAAACTTTTGTTAAAAAAAACACCTTTTTTTGGTATCAGATTGGGACTTTCAAAATTGGGTGACTCAGACTTGGGTGCAAAAATATGCGATCGGGACGTTCCTAGTCCATAGAGCTACCTTTCGAACTGACTAACTTACCAAGTGACTAATTCCTGAACTCATAATTTGCAGCATGAATGGACTAATTGATGAAAAAACTGACTACACGCCAACGTATCAATGGATTGACTGACTAACTTAGCGGTTGAACAGTCACACATCCTAATTGCGATCAAAGCGCAGGACACGGAAGAGTTCTTTAACCAGCATGTTCCAGCAAGTCTCCCTGAGGGAAGTCAATCCTCCAAATAGAAATCATCCATATTCATATTTCGCCTCCTCATTAGCGCCACAAAGATTTTCAGCTAATGGTTGTGTTTTCTTTTCGCATGTTTGTTTTTGGCATCTGTGAGGAACGCCGACGTCATCACTTATTTGATTTTTTGTGATGTCGGCTCAGCGGGGAGGCCAAGCAACTTTACGCCTTCACTTTGCTGCTAATACTGTGGCCTTTTTATATCAGAAAAATAAACACTTTTGCTAAGGCTGGCTGCTTTTTGCAGAGCACTTAGTGACGTTTCGTTTGTCTCAAGGTCCACCCATCATTCAGGCAATCGTTAATAGGCCAACTCGACATAATGTATACAGGTATACACTCCAACATACGTTCGGAAATTTACAGACTCACATTGTTATTGTTGTACACTGTGCACTTCCATTAAATTCAAATTGTAAAAATCTTGCACAGATTAACAAATGTGTTTTTGTGTTTGTATTTTACACTGTATTTATGAATACATAATATTCTGTCAAAACTAACGTCTTTTTCTGTATATTATGGTATTTATTTTCAATCGTTTTCATCTTAGACTTAACTTCATTTTGTTTATTCCAGTTTTTTCGAGTTTTTCTTGAACATAATATTACAAAATATTTTGAGAGAATTGCATTTAGAATGTTTTTTTTTTTTTTTTTTACATCTATTGTCTTGGTTTTGTGTGAGGATTACCTTCAACCATTATTATTAATTTTGATTTGTCATATTTAATTTTACACAAAAATGTATTGTCAAATACGTACATTTTTTACATTTGTTTTCACTCATACTCAGTAGTGTAATTCCTGATTGACACGTTGAAAGGAGTGAGTCACAATAATGATGCCACGTTCCTGTTAAGGTTTTCTGATAGGATTGTGTTAGTGTCCATCAGCGGGGAAATGTTGTAGGCACGCAGGCGGTAAAGTGAGCGACACTTACCGTGACAAATGCCATCTTGACTGTAGAATGCGCTGCTGCAGTCGGGAACGCACTCGCCATTTTTGAGCAAAGCGGCAGGGTCAGAACACGATAAGCACTCCTGCGTGCTCGGGCCGATACACTCCGAACATGACTCGGAACAACCTAGCGGAAAAATGCAAGAAACCACAATAAACGACAAACTCAAAAAAAACTCTTGCTACTTATTCGATAAAATGTTTTGTGGCCAAGGCCCTCAGCTACAGAACGCTAGGTGGACATTCGTTAAGTAAGCTTTAGCTTATTAGGATTGAGGGAATAATGAGATGAGGGCCTCATAAAAGAGAAATGAGAAAAGGAGCATTCCAAGACACAATGAAAAGAAAAGTGCATTGAAAACATGATGACGAGAATAGACTAGCAAAGAGATGAGATGATGAGAAAAATGGTTATGAAAATAAGAGCATGAGAAGACATGATCATGAGAAAATGGTACCATAGAAATAAAAAAAAACATATATTATTAGTAAGGGTGTAACGGTACATGTATTTGTATTGAACCGTTACGGTACGTGGTCCTCGGTTCGGAACGGAGGCATTCCGAACGAGTTTCTGACGTAATGTAAAGTGCTGTCAAATTTAGACTCTCAGAGTGTTGACTGTAAAATGACGAGCGGTCAGATGACTTTTGTTAACGCTGCCTTTATTTGGTTAACAAGACTCAGGCACAATACAACAAACACGCAGGTATGCAAGCTCAAACAACAGCCTAATAGTACTACCGTGTATCGGATTAGCTGCCGTAAAGCAAGTGTCGTGATTGCCGCAAATGTAAACAAAGCGCTGCATAATGGATACATGTCAGACAGCGGCTAGTTCGGGTAGCCCATCAGCAGCGGTGACGTCGTCTGCCCGTCTGGCGTCAATCAGAGTACGCCACGTTGGGTGGGGAGGCAGCCAGCTGGCGGACGCGGCGATCAGATGACTGACAGTCTCAAAAAAGATAACAATTAAACGTCCAGGGCCGTCGCACCACTCAGAAGTGCAGTGAGCAGCGTGGGTAACGGTTAAATGTAAACATGGAAGCAGGTTGGCCCTCTGGGTGGGGAATTCAAATAAAAAAAGAATAGAGATGGAACAATTCTAAGAAAATGTAAATAAGTTGGTTTGCCTCAGCGGTTGGCTAGAGGATGAGTAGGGAAGAGGGCCACATTTATGTGTACACTACACACACTTTGCACACATTATAAATAATACTGTTTCAGTTACTGTTCTAAGGCTCTGTTGTGTGTTTGATTTTGCAGAGAAAAAAAATGTCTTCAACAGAAAGAATGTTAATGGCATCTTGTGGATTTATTGTTATAATCAACAAATACAGTACTTATCTACAGTATGTTGAATGTATATATCAGTCTTGTGTCTTATCTTTCCATTCCAAAAATAATTTACAGAAAAATATAGCATATTTTAGAGATGGTTTGAATTGCGATTAATTACAAATAATTTTTAAGCTGTGATTAACTAAAAATTTTGAACGTTTGACAGCCCTAATAGACCCTACCCACCGACGTCACAAAACCACGTGCTCGCTGTATGGTTCCGCCCACTTGTCCGTCATTCTGTCTCTGTATTAGCATTGGTTTCAATTGATCGAGGAATTTAAAATGCATTTCATGGAAGACCCGGTGCTTTCTGATGCCGTAAACTCACTGGATGTGTTGCATAAAAGGCGTTATGTGGAAAAGCTTCGTTCTATACAGTCGCCAGATCCATATTTGATGCCCAAATCGATGTTTTTCGACCCACTGTCTTCGCCCTGTCTGCCTGACATCTGCTACGCTGATATTTACAATTATCTTGTCCACACAAAATCAGCCTATTCTCACGAAAATTTGAAAAACTTCAAGAGCTTGGAGGCTTATAAATACTTCGTTGCTGGTTGGGTGAAACAGGTCCTCGTCCACAAAAATTCGGCAGGAATCTATCTTGTGCTTGGAAAGGTGAGTTACGAAATTTTCAATTCAAAATCTTTTGTTATTGCTAACATCCACTGTCAAGTCTAATGTATTTCATGTCGTTTGTCAATGGAGTTAAGGCTTTTAATGTTTATATGGTTTAGCGATAGCACTCTCACTACATACATACGTGTATGTTGTCTGCGATTAGCCTAGCAATGATCTTAATTGTGGTTATTTGTCAGCCCAAAACCCTCTAAGTATATCTTAAATGCATCTTACCGGATATAAAATGACTACTACATAGTCTGTGGTGATTTTTTGGTGCCCAGTTTTCACGTCGAATTGCAGCCGTCCATTTCGCTCTCCTCTTTGGATCCCTCGGAATACGGTAAAACTTCAAGTCTCTCCTTCCATCTTCTCTGTTAGTGCAACCAACAGCCACACACGCCTTCACCATTTTGATTATTAATGTTAAGGAGCAGAAAAACACGGCGTAAATAGGAGGAATGTACGTAGCCGTAACAGGTTAACACTATGTTTTGACGGACAATTGGGCGGTACCATTCAGGAGTTGTGACGTCATGTGGGTAGGGTCTATAACCCTTACTTTTCGAGGCTGTGGTCATAAAGTTAATATAAGAAACTTGAAACTGTTCAGTGTTGCAACTGTTCAATTTTGCACAGTATATATTAAAAAAAAAAAGTCTTAGCTAAAGTTATTTTTTTAATTTTGTTTTTCAAAATATCTACATTTCAAAATATTGTATTTTCTATTTTTGAGCAGAATTCTAGCTTTGAATAGGCTAATCTTCCTACTGTTGAAAGCACAAAAGTGTGTAATAAACAACTAGCACATTTATATTTTGCATTTTGTTTTCTTACTGTACCGAAAACGAACCGAACCGTGACCTCAAAACCGAGGTACGTACCGAACCGAGATTTTTGTGTACCGTTACACCCCTAATTATTAGGGATGTCCCGAGCCGATCACGTGATCGGAAATCGGACCGATCGGGCCATTTTTCAGAGGATTGGAATTGGGTGAAAACGATTTCTGCTACACATAATTAAAAAAAAAAAAAAAAAACTATTGTGCTGGCTAGTCACCATAGTTTAGAGCCATTTAACATTTTACAGTACGTTACTGCCACCTGGAGGTCATAATAATTCACTGCATCTACTGTGTGACGCAGTTTGGAACACATGCTCATTCACTTTTACAGTACACAGCCTGTCGGTCGCATTGAAGCTGTTGAGTGCTTTACAGGGGTCGACAATATAAATGGCCTCGTGGCCCGGACGTACTTTTAAAACCATCAGGACCACCAGACTGCTCCAACCACTGGCCTGGTGCAACCAGTACAAATGATGCGTTGATTCAAATAAAAAAAATCTTATTTTCACATTTGTCCCCAGTGGAAATTTGATTCCCGATCCAAGACAACCTTACAGTCTATGCAGCCAGCCGTTGCTCTGTGTGGGGCATAAACACTGGTGATTAATTATCAGTATCTCAGTACCTACCAAACGTTATGCAGTACTACAAGACATGTTTGTGAAACCCCCAGCACCCGGCCGAGCACCAGGGGAAAAAAGACCGAGCAAAAAAGATAAAGTCACCAGAGGATATAAGGGAATGGGAAATCCAAAATGAAAAGAAAGGGGAGTGAAAGTTTCAGTCCTAGTGGCGAGACCGCTGAAATTGGCTCGGTTACGATGAGCGAGAAAACAAGGTTTAATGTGAGGTGTGCAGATCAATGCCCACAAATGCAGACAAATAAGTTAGAGAATAGTTAACGAGTTGTATATCCTTAGTTGTCCCCATTTCTGTTCAATCGGGTTGTTTGCTGCGGGGGAGGAGAGTGATTGTGCCACAGCTACTGGGTGCTAAAATGTTTATGCAACTACATGCAGTTCACAGTGGTATTGTTAAAATGAAAGAAATGGTAAAATGTTATTTTTGATGGCCAGGATTAGATAAACCAATAGAAGAGACGGGAAAAACAGTTAATCTTGCCAAAAGATTCGCAACAATCCACCTGCAGTCCCACTTCATCCTTGGGATTTTCCTCAGGACCCTTGGTACCAGGGTTAGGGTTAGGGTTTGGAATTTTTCATATTGACTTTGCGGGGCCTTTCGTAAATCAAATATTGCTGGTTGCTATCGATGCCCAGATGAAGTGACCAGAGGAAGCTATCATAAAATCGGAAAAGATAACTGAGAAGTTAGGAGAGATGTTTAGCCGTTTCGGAGCCCCTGCACAACTTGTTTCAGATAACAGACCCCAATTTGTGCCAGAAAAAAATGGTTGAATTCCTGCAAGCCAACACATTCAACACATCAAGTCAGCTCCCTATAACCCGGCAACCAACAGCTTGGCAGAGTTTTTTTCAGACCCTCAAACATGCTCTCGAATCATCACAAGACAAGGTACAATACATCAGAGACTACACAAATTTCTCCTCAAATACAGACCATCTATGCATGCAACTAACCAAGGTATCGCCAGTGAGCCTAATGTTTTCTTGGGAGCTACGTACTGGCATGGACCTACTGAAACCACCAACCCTGAGAGACATTGTTCAAATGGATCAACGGAAACAAGTCAAGTACAGATACCTGCATTCCAAGAACTGAGTTTTTGGACCTGGTGACTCTGTTATGGCCCGGCGTTATCAGAGTAAGGAAAAGTGGGCCCCAGCCACCATCATTGCTCAGACTGGGCCTGTTTACTACACAGTTCAGACAGATGATGGTGTTTGGCGTCGCCATGTGGATCAATTGTTGGGGACACCAGGCACTACTCCAGAACTGTCTAGTGATTATGATGACTATACCAGTGTAATTCTACCAGAAATGTCTAGCTTACCGGATGTGTCAAAACCAAACAATCCCGCTGTAATTATGTCTAATTCATTCATTCATTCATTCATTTTCCATGCCGCTTTTCCTCACGAGGGTCACAGAGGTGCTGGAGCCTATCCTAGCTAACTATGGGCAAAAGGCAGGTGCAACTGGTTGCCAGCCAGTCGCAGGGCACAATGAGACATACATACATTCACATTACCTACGGACCTACAAGGAGAGGAAACCGGAGTTCCCGGAGGAAACCCAGGCAGACAGACCCTGGAGAACATGCATACTCCAACAGGGAGGTACCCTTGATCTCAGAACTGTGAGGCGGATGTGCTAACCACTCAGCCACCGTGCCGCCGTGTCTACTTTAGACAATGCACAAATGGAACCTGCAACGGTATTGGTACCTGTTTCCACAAGTGAAAAGTCTGAAGCAGCTGTTGCATGTGACAGGCGACTGCCTGCTGGATTGGGTTTATAAATAATAAGTAAGATTGGGCAGGAGGTTGTTTTGTGTTTGTTTCTGGGATGTGTTTTGTATGGGGGGAGGAGACGTAACATATTTATGTTACACTGCTGTTGCCATAGCTGTGCACTCCCTGTGGGTGTGGTATTACAGTAAAAAGGAAACTCTCTGATGTGCACATGTGACGTGAAACGCACTTAATAAATAAGTGTTGTTCCACTCCAGTCTCGGCCCCGTGAACAAGACCCCAAGATACTGCATGAACCCCTCCACTTGGGGCAGGATCTCATCCCCGACCCGGATAGGGCATGCCATCCTTTTCTGACTGAGGACCACGGTCTTGGATTTGGAGGTACTGAGCTTCATCCCAACCGCTTCACACTTGGCTGCGAACCGCTCTAGTGAGAGTTGGAGATCAAGGCTTGATGAGGCCAACAGCACCACATCATCTGCAAAGAGCAGAAGATGCAATGCAGAGGCCACCAAACCGGACCCACTTAACCCTTCGACTGCACTTAGAAATTCTGTCCATAAAAGTTATGAACAGAATTGGTGACAAAGGGCAACCTTGGCGGAGTCCAACCCTCACTGGGAATGAATTCGACTTACTGCCGGCATTTCTGACTGTAGGGGATAGGTACTTTTCTCGCAGACACCGTATAACTGTTTCCATTAGTCACATTCATTATAGTAAAGCATTTAATCACAGTTTAAAGAATGCCCTTTGACACAGGAAAGTGGACCAGCTTATCAGCCCTTGCCTGGTAAACAAAGTAAAAGACGTCAGCATCTCTTCGGCGGGGTCAGGACACCCTTGCCCTACCAAGGCAACAAGTTGATAGCTGGGCGCCTTGGATGTCAAGACATGCCTCAGTTTCCGTGGCAACCCCGACCCAGCCACGAAAGATGACACACGAAATTTTCCGCCCAAACCTGCCCCAGACGGATTATCCCAAGACAAAAGCCTCCCGCCTGGCCCACTCCACCGCAGCTGTCAATCAACCAATTTGAATAAAATTGTCGATCGAGGCCTGCTTAAGTAAATCTGATGTGCATGTCAGAGGTCCATCTGCTTGCAGAGCTCCACCGTGAACAACGTGAACATTCAAATGCTAGAAGAAACTCAGCAGTATCCGGAGGAGAGTTTTGAAATTGGATTAAAAGCAATTGTGAATGCGAGCATTTCTGTTGGTATAAGCCTGATGGAAGTGAAACTGTTTGTTTTGGATTAGCTCACATTTGTTTCAAGCAGGTTGGCTTGAAAGACGCTCCACAGAGAGAATTAGCGACAAAGACGACGAGTAAGAGGCGGCTCGTCGCCTTCAACTTCGACCATGCGGAAGGAGCTTTCTCATCTTTTTCCAAATGCTATCTTCAATTAATTCAGTGCTTCTACATCAATCTTCATGCCACCTCAGTATACTGTAATTTTACTGTATGCTTTCTGATGATTTTTAGCATTGCAAACACTGTTGTTTTGGTAGCCCTTTTAATTTCTTTTTTAGTTTTAGTCTTTTGGACAAAAATATTTGGCTTTTTGCTGTCGTGTTTTGGCTATTTGCTGTTATGTTGTGGCTATTTGCATTCGCGTTGTGGCAATTTGGGTTGGTGCGTTTGCCAATTTGCAATTGTGCTTTTGCAATTGGGGATCGTGTTGTGGGAGGTTGCATTCATGCTTTTTTCTTTTGCAAAGCGTTTGAAATTGGGGTTCATGTTTTTTCTTTTTGCAAAGTGTTTGGACTTTGCATTTCGCCTGACACCTCTCGAGTTTACTCAGTTAAACACTAAAGAATTGAACTCTTCATCTGCCATTTAAGCTCCCATTCATAATTATACCGCTCATGTTTTGAAATAATGAAGTTGCCAAATATGGCTTCTCATCATGCTGTTTCCTCAATTGTCTTCTCGTGCTTTCAAAATGCACATATATTGCTGTTTTTTATTTGTAATAATCATATCGCTTCATAGTCCTTCTCTCTTTCATCCCATAATAGTCTCATCTCCAAGGCATATCTCTAGTCATTGTCATGACTTATCGCAGTTTTTCATGCCAAGCTCTCACTGTCTTTTTTCTTCTGGCTCTTTTCATTACTTGGTTCCCTTCTTTAATTTTTAATCTGCCTTCCCAGGGTGTTCTCTTCTCGTCATTTTATTAGCACTTTTTTGGATGCTTCCTCCATGTTCTCATTAGCTCAATTTTCGGTGATAGCCTAATCGCATATTCTCATGATGTAAAATCATAAGACATCATGCGCTTTCATGATGGCTATATACTATTTCCACATTGCCATTGTTTCATATTTTAATATTTAATCCTACTATTCTCATGATGACAATTTCATAGTGATGTGTCGTCTCATGGTGCTCTCATGTTAAACCCTCCACCCCCAATGGTTTTATAGTGTTCTTTCTTATGGTTTCCACCTCATTTTGTTCTCATTATACCCCATTAACCCCTAGCATCATTATTTTGTCAAGAGTCAAGAATCTGCATTGGACAAGGTGATAATGCTGGAACTTTTGTTTGGTGCTGTTCCAGTGAGATTTACAAAGACGACTGCCTGAAGAAAACATCAAAATTCCCTCAGTCCATGTCAGGCAAAGGCACTGGGGAGATGGCTGGGGTTAAATCTTCAATAAATGCACAAGTTTACATTGAAATTTTGGACAGTTTTCTTATCCATTCAATTGAAAATATTTTCCAAGATGACAATGCATCATGCCACAAGAGCTAAAACTGTTAAAGCATTCCTTGGAGAAACACTCATCCAGTCAATGTCATGGCCTGCAAATAGCGCAGATCTCAACCCAATTGAAAACCTGTGGTGGAAATCGAAAAAAATGGTCAGCAGCAAGGCTCCAATCTTCAAGGATGATCTGGCAACTGCAATCAAAGGGAGTTGGCACCAAATTGATGAAGAATACTCATCAAGTCCATGCCTCAGAGACTGCAAGCTGTCATAAAAGCCAGAGGTGGTGCTACTAAATACTAGAGATGTGTTTTGATTGTTATTTCTATGTTTGTTTCCATATTTTTTTCCTCAGAATGGAGTGATTTCATATTTGTTTCCCTGCAATTGCTCTATAAAAGTAACATTTACTGTCCACCACAATGTTTTTTATTCATTTCTTTTAGTGTTTCTGAATGCTAAAGTGTTGCACATTTGAAATAATTCATTATTTTTTCAAGCTTTTTATCTGAGTCTATTCTACATGATAAAATGTCTGAGTGAGTGCTTGTCCGAGACTGGTGATTCCATACTTTTTGCTAGGGGTTGTAGTCCCATGCCTTCATCTCATGATGCTCTCATTTTTCTCATAGAATGCACTTATAATATCAGTTTTGGGGATTGACACGGAATTCTGCGAATGCACCATTCAAGAAAGTTTATATGATCTATATCCAAAATTGAACAGGAAGTCAGCAATTTTGTTTGATGCAGCCACTTTTAGGACTTTCAGTACTTTGATTGGTACCTTAGACAGATGAGAAAAGCTTCTTGTTAAAACTTTTTTGTCCACGCGAGTGCAAAGCTTGGCTTTAAAATGTGATGATTGCATGAAAAAAGAATGTGTGAGGGCCCGCGAGCTTTAATATAATATTACAATGTATTATTTATGACTCTGTGTGCGTATACACTCTCTGTCCGATGTCGGGTTCGACCCATGAGGGGGGATTACGTGTCCTTTACCTTGGCCCTTTGCGGGGAAAGCAATTTATTTTTCCTGTGCAGCTGGAATCCAAAACGTTATCAGCATGCGTAATCTGAGTACACACAAAGCTCCACCACCACCACCAAATTATGCTAGACGAGGCGCGGACATGCGATTAGACCCTACCCACCACCACTACTACAGCGCACCAGAGCTGAATCTTTCATAATAAGATCAGAGCTTGGGCTATTAAAGAGAGCGCAGACAAAGCAGCTTTGTAAAGAGGATCAGAATCGAGCCGCCATAATATTAATAACAGGGATTTTTATTTTCCTGGCACAAGTGCTGAGTTTTAACAGTATATGCTAAAAAAAAAAAAAAAAAAACCTCTTCTCAAGGCAGGGCCGTCACTAGACCTAATACAAAACTGGGGCACAGCGGGGCACTGGCGAGCAGGCTAATTTTCTTTAAGCACTTATTTACCATAAAAAGTCACAAATATCCCTTTAAACTAAATATAATCAAACCAAAATACTGTACAAGTTTCTGTAAAAAAGTGACGTTTTTTTTGTTTTTCAGCCATCAGTATTCAAAATTGGGACATCCCTAGCGAATAGTCAATTCACCTCTGCTCATCCTCATCAACTTCCATCTCTCCTTCATGCCTTCCTACACTCTGCTGCTCTACTTTGTCTGAACAAAAATGGGGATCTATCACTGTAACTGTCATGGACTGTATTCTCCGCACTATAAGGCGCACTGTATTATAAGGTACACCTTCAATGAATGGCCTATTTAAAAACTTTTTTCATATCATAGTCCAGAGAAAAAATATGGAAGCGTTTTACCCAATAACAACACTTGAGGGCATGAGCGACATTTGAAAAAGTAAGTGTTATTCAGAGACTCACTGCTGTGATGTCAGCGCATGCGCACTTCCATTTTGAACGTTAGCCTTTTCTAACTGATGGGACAAAGTTTTGTTTGCTCCATAAAAAAAAGGAAAAACAGAAAAGCGAATAGCGTACCACACGAAAGCTATTTGTAGACCGTGATGTCGCCATCTTAACGCTCAAGTGGGACATTATACACACGGCCTCACATACAATCCATGTTATTTCTGCTTGTTCTCTCCGGCAATCTTTCAAAAATGAACATGCCGATCAAACGCTGCTGCTACGGAACTTGTAGAAACATCTCTTGACATTACGACATGTGAAGGATGTTTTCTTCATGCCTTTTCCGGAACCAAAAATTTGGAGGAAAAAAATGTGAAGAATAGATCAAATTGCGCGGACTTCCAAAAGACCAGTTTAACGCCAGCAAGGTGAAGCCATTTATATTTTATATGAAGTAAACATTTTGTTGGGGGCCATGGTCCTACAGAGGACGAAGAGGTAGGCCACTTTGATATTTTTACTTATTTTTTAGCGTGGCATTTTGCCGTGCTGCTTCTGTCTGACAATGAATGACCTGAAAATTTTTTTAAATGGTATCTGACTGCCACTACTACTTTTTCTGTTGTAAAAAAAAACATTTTGTAAGGGGAAAATGTAAATAAATTTTAGAACTAAGATTTGTTATTAATGAAAAAATTAAAAGTGTTCGTTGGCTGTCACTGAGTAGCATTTGTGATAGCTACACAAAAATAGCAATGTAATTTGGCCCCAAGAACGGTCACAGACGTAAGACAACCAGAGGATACAATATATAGGGTTGCAGCTATCGAATACTTTAGTAATCGAGTAATCGACTGAAAATTCTAATCGAGTAATCGGATAAAACAAATATTTTTTTTTAGGTATAGAGCAATTATAAATATACAGGAGAAAACGACATTTCATCTAATATTGAACCATTTTCAGTCAATCAATGTCTTTAATTTCGATGTACATTGTTGAAAATAGCCATGAATTGCATCTCAGATGTGACTAGAATTAAAAAAAAAAAAAATCACTGCTTTCACTCAAAAAACTTTTTGATCTTGTAAAAAATATATTCTTACCTAAAAATGCCATTATGCTTGATAACACACATCACTTAAAAGTTAGGTGTTTTTCCCACGTGTTTCAATTAAATTTCCATTTGTGTCAAGCTATTTTTAAGTTCTAGTTAAGTTTTAAGTTAGTCTAAACTGTAAGTCCTGATAGGATTTTGAGTTTTTGCAGTGTTCAAAATAGATGTATTGTAACATATCAAGTTATAATATGGCAGGGATATTTGCATGCGTTCCTGAATGCACCGCGTGACGTGCGGGGGTGAGGGAGGTGCGGGAGAGCGAGTGACGTGCCATCCTGTTGTGGTTCTGGCGGGTGCGTGTGTGTCGGCTTTTGCAACCCAACGAAGCAGGTGACTCTTTGTCAACGTTACAGTATGATACCTGCTATATTGGAGCACATTAGGGACCAGTGCTACTTGGTGTTTTATCCAGCAATGACGACTGAGCTAAATGATTGACAATTAGCAATATTAAGTTTTTATTTTACACCCTCATCACTCCACAGTGCTATGTTTTCACAGATTAAATAAAGCCTGTATGTAAGACATGTTAGCAACGCATCGACTGTGCTCATAATGTATACAAGCATTGCTCTCTGCAGGGCTAACGAGTGCTAGCGAGTGCTTTAAGATGGCGGCTGTTTATTAATGCCGCTGACTCTCTCATTTCGCATCTAGTTCAACATACATGTGATATCTACGAGACGCATCAGACGCTACCTGCTGCTACCAAAGTAGCATCACGCGGGCTACTTTTTAGCAACGTCGACGTAGTTTGTAGCGGCTGTTGGCTGCAGTGAGGTTTCTGTTTTTTTTTTTTAATTTATTGCTTATTCCTCTACGCATGTGACATCAGTGCGTTGTCCCGCATTAAAAGTAGCCCGGGCAAAACGTGATGCTTAGAGCTGGCAAAATTAAACGATTTCTCGAGGTGAATAAAATTACTCAGATCAGTTTTTAAACTTGAGTTACTCGTGTTGCTCGAGTATTCGTTTCAGCTCTAATACTATATAAGAAAGACGGGGCATATGGTGGTAAACGATAGTTTGTTGAAACAGGAGAAAGTCATTGTCAGTTGCGTAAGGCAGTGCACACAGGAAAAAAGGGTAGATAAAAAAACTAACTCTGGATCAGGTCGGCTTTTTTCCCCATCTTTTTCAGCCCTCGACACAAAAGCCATCTCTTTAACTGAACATTTCAATGTTCTTCCACATCTTTACCAGTGAATTTGGCGCCATGGACATCATTTACGGACAGACCGTCCGAACTACGTTATGTACCCATTAGATGGAGCTGTGCTCCGCGATGCTGTGAGACCTGTTGTGGCTCAATATTGATTCGTATATAAAGTGCACTGGATTAAAAGGCACACTCTCAGCTTTTGAGAGAATTTTAAGCTTTTAGGTGTGCCTAATAGTGCGGAAAACACAGTAATTCGTGTATCTCAACTAGTAGGTTATGACCTATAAGTGGTTTATGTTGCATTGGAGGGTTACCTAGCTTAAGTTTAGATGTCCCATAATACAGTGAGGACAGCTGCATATATAGTCCAGTGCAGTTTATCTATGAACAAATGCCGTTTTCGTGTCACATTGGTTGGGTGGCGGCTTATAGTCAAGTGTACTTTATAGTGCGAAAATTACTGTAATTCATTTGAAGTTGGTGGGGCAGGTTTGGCACCCTCCCAGTTCAAATGGATTGGACATGTGCCACTGATAAACTCATTTAAATTCACAAAAGACGGATGAAAAGAGGCACATGATTGGATGTCCATCATTGTCAATGGCAGTGAAATGGTTAACTTGCAAACTTGGGAAACGTGATTATTCAACAGCAATTTTTTGATCTATTCATTTGCATGTAGGAAGGAGTACTCTTTGAAACCATGTCTCAATAACAAACTGTACTACCCTATTCCATAGATCATCTACAAAGTACATAATTTTTCATTTTCCAAAGCATATTTTGCCAACTTTGCATGATTGTTGCTTTTAAAATGAAGACAAATGTTGTATTAGCAATAAAAAAAAAAAGCATGTGTTTGATGTTGTCTGTTGAGTCAACGCAATGCAAACGAATCCTCCAGTGACTTCTCAACTGTCACTATCAAAAACAGCAAAGTAGTTGATATAGTGCCGCTTTATGTAATCCAAACATTAAAGTCAAAACATTCAAATCGTCACTTCTCCAAAAAGTAAATATCAAAAAGGTTCATCTTCGTTTGGAGAAAACCACTGCAGAGATTTTATGTGCTACTTTTGAGTTGTCTCTGGGACTTGCCGATTTGCAGGTCCAGATGCGTTTTATACGGCCCACTTATTTGACTTATTAACATATTTCATCTTTGGTTTGCTTCCTTCTCACCTGTGTTACTTACATGAGTTACCAACAGGCTAATTACAGCCCTCTTTTCTATAAGAGTACAGTTGGTTAGTCATGTCAAGAGATGAAGCAAAAAAAAATGTTATAATTGAACTGCAGTGCTCTTTCCATGTGTAATGATGAATAAGTCAATTAACTATTTAATGGGTTCCATTTATCTATTGCACGGCAGTTTTTATAGAAATAGGACAAACCTATTAGGCCTTGTTCAGACTAGCAGCCAAAATCTGATTTTGTAGCCCATCCAGATTGAAACTGGATTCCTCTTTTGTAGTCTGAATACAGCTAGTCCCAGGGGTCCAGTCCCCTGGAATCTCGTCCGCCAATTTGTCTCCAGTCGTTTTTGTTTTGTTTTGTTTTTGTTTTTTAAATAATTTTGAATTTGGTTTTGTGATGCATGCTTTTTTTTTTTGGCGGAGGAACCATAGATCAGGAAGTACTTCCACAGGCGGGTAAGAGCATACCCGGAGTTTAAGGGGGGGGGGGGGGGGGGGGCAGGCCCCCACCGTGGCCAAACAGTGTCATTGCTGTAATTGACTTTCCTACAAATGATTTTAAAATTAAGAGTTTTCTGGTAAAATATTGTTTATAAAAGTTATAAAGCAATAAAACAAACAACGAAAATGAATGAAAGGAACAAAAAAAAGATGTTTTTATAATGGGTCAAAATTATTTTTCAAACAGATCATATGACTAGCACCTTAGACGGTCATTTGCTTTGTTTAGCCAAAACCACCATGGATACAGTATGCGTAATTTTTTCAAACCGAAGCTTTAAAAGTGACAACAACTACTGAGTAAGAACCAAGGATGAAAATGTGGACCATGAAACGCCAGAGAGCACAACCAAAATAGTGAGCGGAGTTTCAATTTGCCCCACTAAAGACGCTAATTGTCCAACAGAGCCAAAACCAATGAAGTTACCCCCGTCAAAAATTGTATCCCCTGGTCGTGGGAGCGCACACACACATTCGTTTTGAGTTATGTCTACTTAAACAATTAATTGAATCCAGAAAACAACCACAGTTATATATTTTGGACATCGATGTTTATTAAACTGGAGAAACTCGATACAGGACTTGAATTACAGTAAAAACAGTTATAGGTCATCCTACGAGTAAAACAGTAAAACATTGCCTTTTTTGCGTTCAGTACGTATGTTATGTGATACGACAGAATTTTTTTTTTTTTTTTTGATGTATGGGCCATGTTTTAAAACTTCATAGATAACTACATCACCAAAACACGGAAATCAAGCAAATCAGTGCAGCGCAGTGGCTCCGCCCAGGGGATACAATTTTTGACGAGGGTAACTACATTAGCACGATACTGGTGGGGGTACCATATTCAATGGATGACGATCTTGGCGAAAAGTATAGCTGTCCTAAGCAACCTGATTTAGAATTCCCCTAAAAAATGATGGGAAACAAAAAACACTCATTTTCAACTTATCATTATAAATATTCTTGAAAGTTAATTTTATTGTCGACATGTTGTGCACTACCTGCCCCAAAAGTCAAACTCTGCCTATGGGTAAGAGTGCATGTACACAAAAAGAAAAACTCTTTACGCGCACAAAAAAGAGCGCATGCGCGCAAGAGCAAGAATGCATTTGCTCCCATGAAGAAGTCGCGCAGCCGAGTGAGAGGGAGGGGAAAAATTACAGATGCAAGCCTGCGCACACATTTCTTGCTTGTGAAGCATCCATAAAGGCAACACCTGCATTTTACACCTTTGTACTGTCTATTGTGCGTTTTCAATTGGGGTCAAATACTTGGGCGAGTTTATGTGATTGTTTTTGGTAATGTTTGGACTCTAACTGATACATGCTAATTGTTTGTGAGGATTGCTATTGCTGTATCAGCAGCTAGTTAATAACACAAATTTAAATAGTGTACGCACGAATGGTATTTTTAGACCGCAAGGCTGCGTGACGTCACCATTGTAAACCGGAAGGGGGTCAATATAGAAGTGCGTTAGCTACAACCCATGCGAGTACTGCTAGTTTTCTGCCAGTACTCTTTCAAAAAAAGAACATGCCGAGTAAACACTGCTGCTATGGAACTTGTAAAAACGACTTTAGACATTAAGACATATGAGGGATTTTTTCATCATATGTTTCTCGAATCCAAAAACTTAGAGGCAAAAATGTGAACAATGGATCAACTTGTACGGATGTTCAAAAGACCAGTTTAACACCAGCAAGGTGAATCCATTCACCTTCATATGCCATAAACATTTTGTTTGGGGCCATTGTTCTGCATATGACAATACTGATCCACAGCCTGCCCCGAAGAGATAAGCCATTTTGATATTTTTACTTATTTTTTTAGCGTGGAGTTTTACTGTGCTGATTCTGTCTGACAATGAATGACCTGAAAAAAACATTAAAATGGTATCTGACTGCCACTGTTGTTACCTTTTCTGTTTTAAAGAAAAAAAATTAAGTAAGGGGAAAGTGTAAATAAATTAATAGAATTAAGATTTGTTATTAATGAAAAAATAATAGTGTTTGTTGGCTGTCACTGGGTAGTATTTGCGATCGCTACACAAAAAAAGCAATATAAATTACCCCCAAGAACGGTCACAGACGTAAGACAACCAGAGGATATAATATATAAGAAAGACAGTGCATATGGTGGTATAGGACAGCTTATTGAAACAGGAGAATGTCATTGTCAGTGGCGTAAGGCAATGCATACCAGAAAAAGGTGTCGATAAAAAAAGCTACCTCTGGATCAGGTCGGCTCTTTTTCAGCCCTCGACACTCGAGCCATCTCTTTAACTGAACAATTGTATGTTCTTCCACATTTTACCAGTGAATTTGGCACCAGGGACATCATTTTCGGACAGAATTGGTAGGCTTAGGTCAGTAAACATCTCGTTCGTACACTTTTTACATGCATCTAGCATGAGGGACAAATGCAAGTTTGTCCCTCCTAGCAACAGTTGCTAACGTAATTAATATTAATGAGCGAAGGTGACGTGTTACGTGCGGTACGCTATTGCTGTTATTGAAGATGAAACAGGTTTAATTTTATTTTTATTTCAGTTTCATTCTGGAAGTGTTGATGTCATGAGCAGCTCATCATCAGCAAACCATACGGACTTCTAACATCGTAATTTCTGAGCTTAGCTCGGTGTCTAGCTAGGATTTACAGTTGTGGTCAAAAGTTTCCATACACTTGTGAAGAACATAATGTCATGGCTCTTTTGAGTTTCCAGTTATTTCTACAACTCTGATTTTTCTCCGATAGAGTGATTAGAACAGATACTTCTTTGTCACAAAAAACATTCATGAAGTTTGGTTCTTTTATGACTTTATTATGGGTTAACAGAAAAAGAGATCAAATCTGCTGGGTCAAAAATATGCATACATGGATCTGAAAACGCGAATCATTGACTTGAACAAGTCAGGAAAGTCACTTGGAGCCATTTCAAAGCAGCTGCAGGTCCCAAGAGCAACAGTGCAAACAATTGTTTGTAAGTATAAAGTGCATGGCACTGTTTTGTCACTGCCACGATCAGGAAGAAAACGCAAGCTATCACCTGCTGCTGAGAGAAAATTGGTCAGGAGGGTGAAGATTCAACCGAGAATCACCAAAAAGCAGATCTGCCAAGAATTAGAACCTTCAAATTCTTCAAGATAACCTAACGTCATCAGCCCGAAGATTGGGTCTTGGGCGCAGTTGGGTGTTCCAACAGGACAATGACCCCAAACACACATCAAAAGTGGTAATGGAATGGCTAAATCAGGCTAGAATTAAGGTTTTCGAATGGCCTTCCCAAAGTCCTGACTTAAACCCCATTGAGAACTTGTGGACAATGCTGAAGAAACGAGTTCATGTTAGAAAGCCATCAAATTTAACTGAACTGCACCAAATCTGTCAAGAGGAGTGGTCAAAGATTCAACCAGAAGCTTGCCAGAAGCTTGTGGATGGCTACCAAAAGCGCCTAATTGAAGTGAAAATGGCCAAGGGACATGTTACCAAATATTAGCGCTGCTGTATGTATATTTTTGACCCAGCAGATTTGATCACTTTTTTCTGTTCACCCATAATAAAGTCATAAAAGAACCAAATTTCATGAATGTTTTTTGTGACAAAGAAGTATCTGTTCCAATCACTCTATCTGAGAAAAATCAGAGTTGTAGAAATAACTGGAAACTCAAGAGAGCCATGACATTATGTTCTTCACAAGTGTATGTAAACTTTTGACCACAACTGTAGCTCCAATATCTTGGCAAGGATGGTACAATGACGTGTAATACATGTTTTTCAACGGTTATTTTGAGATTTAGGGGGTAATTAGGGGTACTTAAAGGGTTCATTACGACTTAACGCGGAAATTCGGGTGACGTCCCCAGCATAAAAACCGACATAGTTCATAACCTGGGCACTACATGTAGTCACAAAGCACAGAAATCTGATTTAAGACAAATTGAAACTACATATGGGAAGTAGTTTTATATTATACATGATACTTAGTTTTATCAGGTTTTTGTCAGCTTTTGACTCTCCTTGACGTCACGCCATGCTGGATGGCGCTTCCGTATCCATAGCAACCTGTCAGGTGTATCAATAGTGGGGCCTAATCTGAACAGGCCCAGATATTATTTGGACACTTGCTAAAAATAGTGTAAACAGTCAGCCCTAAAAATCAGATTTGAGGGGGAATCTGATTGGAATCAGATATGGCTGCAGTCTGAACGCAGCCTTAGTATTACTGGAAATTGTCTAATGTTACCCTGAATTAGCAATCAAACCAAAATTGATTCCAACTTGAGTTATGCAGGTTAGCAAGTTCACAGTTTAATGTTATGCTAACTCTGATGCAGGTCAGACTTTCAGTTGCAAAATAAGTGATATGTTCCCCACCTCCACAACACTGAAGTCTTTTTACATTACTTACAGTGGCTGCTGCTGGCAAAAAAAAAGAAGAAAAAAACTTCTAATATCCCTCCTTTTTGGGTGCGGAGGGGTGGGGGCATTCTAGTCATCAGCCAATTCAAATGTGCGTTTGAGAAAAAAAAAATTAAAAATGGACCGGCACATTCAGCAAGTGAAAATGGGTAAATGTAAGTTTGAATATAATGAAAATACTTCACATAGGGTCTGTTCTATCTTGACAACCTATGGGAAGATAATCAACATTACCTATGTAACTGAACTACTTATATAATGCATATAAGGTTGCTTAAAAGTTAATGGGTACAATTTGAGATTCCTGAAAAGGATGCAAACCTAAGCAAACGCCTTTGCTTATTTGTCTGTATTTTCTATTCATTATAGAAATGCCAACCAAATTTGATGCAGTTACTTCATTTTTGTACTCATGTGTACTGTTTCTGCTTCAAGCTCCTAATTGCTGTTGCCTGGAAAACGCTGTCGAAAATGACACCATTTTAATGTGACTGGTGTACCTGAATAACGCACTTGTCAAAAGAACAAAAGTGTCTCCAAGGCGACGCCTCCTCAGTGTCATTAACATGCCAACATTGTTTACATGCAGCAGCAGTGAAAATGAAGCCAGAGGTAAAGCAACACCATGGGGGGTCTTTCCATATGAAAAAGTCTTTTATTCTGGGTGGTCCTGCTCCTGCGCCGAGATAAGCTGCAATCTGCTCTTTTCTAGAATTTCTTCACCTCTGTCTCTCTCTCTTTTATTTCACACATGCACACATGAGAAGACTTGATTCTCATATTGGAAATAGTTTGGACTAAAAAGTTGTATTTAAAATACTCCACATGAAAGCTCAATAAAATTGTAAGATTTCCCACTGAAGCTCACCAAAATTTCTAGTTAATTTCACAAAGCTCAAAGACATGATTCGGAATTACAGCTCACACAAATTGGAAATAATCTGCATCAAATATCACTAAAACTGAGAGTCTCCCACAAAGATCACAGAAATGGAACCAATCAGTATTTCAGACGACTGAGAATGAACGTAAACTCACTGAAACTAAAAGTGTCTACTGTTGTATGAAAAAGTATCTGAACCTTTTGGAATTTCTCACATTTCTGCATAAAATCACCATCAAATGTGATCTGATCTTTGTCAAAATCACACAGATGAAAAAACAATGTCCGCTTTAACTAAAACCATGCAAACATGTAAATGTTTTCATATTTTAATGAGGATAATATGCAAACAATGACAGAAGGGAGAAAAAATAAGTAAGTCAACCATCAAATTTAATATTTCTTGCCCCCCCGGCAGCAATAACTTCAACCAGACGCTTCCTGTGGCTGCAGATCAGTCTGGCACATTGATCAGGACTAATCTTGGCACACTTTTTTTCCACAAAACTGCTGTAGTTCAGTCAGATCTCTGGGATGTCTGGCATGAATCGCTGTCTTTAGGTCATGCCACAGCATCTCAATGGGTTCAGTCTTTACTTTGACTTGGCCACTCCAGAATGTATATTTTGTTCTTCTGAAACCATTCTGAAGTTGATTTACTTCTGTGTTTTGGATCATTGTATTGATGCAGCATCCATCCTCTTCTTACCTACAACTGTCTGACAGACAGTCACGCTTGGGTGGGGGTTTTCATGTCTTGGTATATAGTTGTCTCTTTCTGCTTTATTTTGAAGCCTCACCCTCTTGTTTCCACCACTCACCCTTCCTGCTGTCTCTCCTGGCTCTGATTATGATTACCTATTGTTCCCACCTGTGCCCCATTCCTCATGTGCTTAAATTGTTTGTCACTCCCTAGTCTCGTGCCAAAGTGTCTTCGCCCTTCGTTGTCACTACAGCCAGTATTCATAGTCCAAGATATTCTACATTGTAAGTTTATTTATAGTATTCTACCACAGTTTGTTATTTTATGCCTAGTGCCAAGTCCTTTGTTATAGTGTCCTACTCAAGTGCATTTTGCCTGGCTCTCTTGTTTCCCGTTTGTATCATTTTATATCATAGCTCGTTATTTCCTCCTTCTGGAGCGCCCTAAATTTGTTCCTGCTTCTGATTGTTTGTGTTCAATAAAGACAGAATTCTGCACGTGAGTCTGCTCCATTCTGTCCAAATGTGACACAGACAGCCTCAGGTTTTCCTGCAAAACTTTTGAATTAATTCTTCCATTAATGATAGTTGTCCAGGCCTTGAGGCAGCAAAACAGCCCCTAATCATGAAGCTCCCGCCACCATGCTTCACAGTGGAGACGAGGTGTTGATGTTGGTTTTCCTCCAAACGTGACATTGTGTGTTACTCCCATACAATTCAACTTTGGTTTCATAGTCCACAAAATATTTTGCCAAAATTTCTGTGGAGTGTCCAAGTGCCTTTCTGCGAACATTAAACGAGCAAGAATGTTTTTTTTTTTTTTTTAGACAGCAGTGGCTTCCTCTGTGGAGTCCTGCAATTAACACCATTCTTGGCCATATAGTTGATGTGTGCACAGACGTATTGGACTGTGCCAATGAATTCTGTAATTCTTTAGCAGACACTCTAGGGTTCTTTTTTTTTACCTGCCTGAGTATTTTGCGCTGAACTTTGGTGTCATCTTTGGAGGACGGTCACTCCTTGGAAGAGAAGCAACAGTGCTAAACTCTCTCCATTTGTAGACAACTTCTCTGACTGTCGATTTATTAGCATCCAGACTTTTAGAGCTGGTTTTGTATCCTTTCTCAGCTTTATAAAATCATCAATCCTTGATCGTAGGTCTTCAGACAGCTCTTTTGACCGAGCCATGATGCGCATCAGACAATGCTTCTCATCAAGACAATTCTTATCAGGAATGTGTTTTATAGTGGGCAGGGCAGCTTTTAACCACTCATCAGTGATTGGGCACACACCTGACAGAAATTGTGTGGTAAAAATTGGTTTCAATTGCTGTTTAAGTCTCCTTAGGCAGAGGCTTCACTTACTTATTCGCTTCCCCTTCTGTCATTGTTTTCATGCAATCCCCATTAAACTACGAAAATCTATAAATGTTTGGGTGGTGTTATTTATAGTAGACACAGTTTTTTCATCCGTGTGATTTTAACAAAGATCAGATCACATTTGATGGTGATTTTATGCAGAAATGTAAGAAATTCCAAAAAGTCCAGATACGTTTTCATATCACTGTATATTTCAACACCAAACAGATGGGGTCAGACCTTAGACGAGATGGCGAGGGATCGCTCGCCAGAGCATTCATTGACTCTTGCCAGCTCGATGAGTGCACGATTAAATGCATGTGCGGGAAATTGCGCCATAGTATGGGAATATCAGATGTGTGACACGGGACAACAGCAACGCTATGCCTCTACTCATCAAGCTGAACAGAAAAACACGGCAGGCGTCTCTTGTCCTCGCTACGGTACTCATTAAGGTGTGAAATACAGCACTGGAGTCGTTTCTTGTCTTTCTTTCAAGAGTCACAGAAGCCAAAACCATTCCGAGTGCGTTAGCATATTAGCACACCCTCAGGGCTCGGCCTCCTCCTCTTCGACTGGCTTTTACTTAGCAGTCCTGGCTCGGGGGTACGAGCGGACCTCGAGGCAGATTGCCTGATTAATGGCGCTGCGGATGGCACGAGAGCAAACGAGTCTCCCGCCTCTCGTCCCGCCTCCTTCTGCCGAGGTTATATTGCAGATCCATCATGTGGGGCTGCAATTTTACCTTTGCGTTCCCTGAGGGTTAGCGCGGGAATTCAGGCAATAATATTTAATGCCGCTAAGTCATCCAACATTAGAGCTGACTGCATTATTAAACACGCTCCTTTCCTGGCCTGCGCCTTTCACACAGAAGCACGTAATTGCCACGATCGCACGCTTTCACATAGTCGCACGGCATCACCGGTCAGACTACGTTATAGTGAGGAAATTACCGTAATTTCCCGAATACAACGCGCACTTTTTCCCCCCAAAATCAACTTGTAAAATCATGGTGCGCATTATAAACGAGTACATGGATGGAGACAGAAATATATATATATATTACATATATATATAAACCGATTTTTTTTTATTGACACGGCCACGTTGTGTTGAAGAAACGTATGTGGCGACCCGTTGCCGACCATTACGGTACGTGACGTCACCATTTTGTTTCGGTAATACTTCACTCTAATCGGCCGAATTATTTCGTCTGTGTTAAATTCTGCTTTTTTTACTCTTCATAAAGCACGGAATTTAGTTTCTTGAACTCATTTGAGTCAACGTTTATTGCAGCTCCGCAACTCTGACCATAATGTAAGCACACAGACTTCCTGTGTCCGTCAACTATAACTGTCCCTCAGGAAACTCAATCCCAAATAACAATAGTTCCTATTACTGTCGTGGTCATAGCGATGAGCTCTCACGGATTTCCGAGTTACTTTCTCACTTTCATTTTACCGTATCAATCCATGGAAGAAACATTTATTCATCATGATGAAACGAGCAAGTTATACAGCAGCCTTTAAAAGAAAAGTCACATCTGTTTTGTTTTCTCCTAGATTCTGGTAAGCTGGAGAAGTTGTCAAATCGTATTATTACCGTAAATATTGTCAGTTTATGGTTATGTTTTGAACTACCAATATGCTATGCTTGTGCTGTGTTTCACCAGTCAGTAAAATGACATTTCTGTATCTGTACACGAGCTCTGTTTTCTTGTATTCTTCTATTTATTGGTGCTAAAATTAGGGTGCGCGTTATAAACGGGTACAATATTTTTCCCTAGATTTTACAAGTAAATTTGGGGTGCGCATTATACACGGATGCGCCTTATATTCGGGAAATTACGGTATCTGCTCAAAATTGAGATCTTAATCAATAAAGATCCTTTAAACTATAAAAGTCCGCGAGAGAAAGCTCATGCTAAATTTCTAGACACCAAAGTGGAGGTAGCCTGCTTTGCAGTAGTGGAATGTAACAAAGAAAAAATACTTAATTACTCTATTTAAGTCCACTTTTTGTGCATCAGTACTTTACTTGAGTACAAATATGAAGTGCTATTTTTTACTTTTACATTTTACAGCATGTATCTGTACTTTTTGCTGCACTACTTTTCAAATTGTTGCCTGCGTTACATGTTACTTTTGTTTTTATTTTTTTTCTTCTCATTGTGAATTGATAGTTTCGTTTTCATGCCTCCGGTGCAATCAGCAACTATACCGTAACTGAGCACTAGAGGCAGCAACACGAGTACAAGCAAGATTAGGCAGGGGAACAAGATATTGGTCGATAAAAACCAACGGTGAAAGCAGCGCGCCTTCAGATGGGTGCTGCACACTCTTGTACAGTAGGTGGGGGTATGCACCTCATAGGTGCTTGCAATCCATCATTAAGCTTTTCATTAATCATTTAGCAAGGAAATATTATTTAGTTTAGTTTTGGAGGTCTCTTTTTTTGACTTGTTATGCTTCTGTTTGCCGTTTATCTGTTTATCAAGAAGGTTGTTTTTGAACACATCCAGGCTTTTATGATGCAAAACAATCTTTTTAACTAATTTCAGTCTGGATTTCGGCCACAACACAGCGCCGAGACTGTGCTTGTCACGCTTTTGCAATTACAGCTCAGCAATTTTGAACATGAGTATAATATAAAAAAAAAAAAAAAAAAAAAAAAAAAAAAAAAAAAAAAAAAAAAACAGTAAATTAAAATAAATGCAGTCCTTAAGATGAGCCTAAACCCACAGCTCAACATTATTACCATCAGAAAAAAAAAAAAAAAGTTCATGTTTATATCATGTTTATATTCAGACACACTCTTTCTTAACACAGACTGTTGCCAGAGAGAAAAAAAATCAAGTTTTACCAACGCTAGACACACTAAACATGCTGGAGTTAACTCTCGTAGCTGGTGGGTAACATTCATGACAGTGTTTACTCACCTTTAATTTTGTATTAATGCAAAATCATATTGGAGGTATTGCCTCCTCGCCAGACACCGTCCGCAAACATGTTATACATGTCGGTTGGCCCTCCCCCTCTAAGCCTTGGCCGCCTGTAACTGAAGTATTCCCATACCAGCGATTTTGTTTTCTTCGATGGGGGTAAAAAGTTTCACCTCCTCCAGCCATCGTGTAGCACAGGTGACTCACTGACACTGAGCAGCAACCGTTAGGGGAGGGTTTAGCCTTACAGCTGCACGCGAGGGATTTCTCCATGCATTTTGGGACATAAAAAGTAGTTAATACCTTAGAGACGGTATGATGGAAAATTTTTGCGGTTTTGGAACCTTGACGTTTTCATACCACGGTATACCTCGAAACCGGTAATAGGCACATGTCTAGTCCTAAACGATATTCGTCGGAATACTGGCGTAGGCAAATCATCTGTTCTGCTATTATTGGATCTCAATGCTGCATTCGACACGGTTGATCACAACATACAACACACCAGATTGAAACAGTGGGTAGGGCTCACTGACACTCTTTTTCAGTCGTTCATATCCTATTCACATGATAGGGATTTATTTCTTTCAATCGGAAACCATCAGTCGGAATGAACCAAATTCACATGTGGGGTTCCTCAAAGGTCTAATCTCTGACCACGTTTATTTAAGATCTATATGCTTCCTCTAGCTCAGGTCATGGAACAGTATGACATCTCTTATCACACCTATGCACATGACACAGAACACTACATTTCAGTGTCTCTGCATGATTCCCTTAGTCTCCCTTAATAAATACATTCATCCATAGACTCCACCATCAGTTGACAAGACCGCTCCCACAGACATTGCGCCATGCCTTCCCGTAGGGGTCCGACTCAGTCAGAACGTTGAGTATGCTTTCACTGTGATAAACTCAAACACACACTACAGCGTATTCATAACCGTCTATACATTTAAAATTTTAAGTTATTTACATTTTCCGATGCTGATACCGAGATCCAAAAAAAAAAAAAAAAAAAAAGTCAGGCGATTGCTGATATTCAAAGCTGATTTTGTAAGCTGATATTGGAGGCAGATATACTTTTTTTAATTTATTTTTTTTAAAGCACGTCGATTATAAAAGGCAAAAAAAAAAAAATGCTTCAACAGCTTCAAATTTGCAATGCTGACCTGAAACTTAAACGATCACCTCGATCTAGTGCTACCAACTAACGAATGCAGCACTTCTTTTTATGATTATACACACTCAGCAAGAACAGTACATTGTTTTCAAATAATTAAACCCACTGGGACGTCAAGATGTAAACAAGTGAGAGTGTAAGACGATGCTCGCCATGCTAAAGCTAATGCTAACGCGAATGCTACGCTAACACTACGAGATACATTTGGAGTGTAAGGATCGCTCAGTAAACACCTTAAAAGGCTAAAGCAACATTGCATATTCTGTCATGCAAAATAAAAAAGTCTTACAATATTTACAAAACAGGCAAGCCTGAAGCTTCCTGCCTTCAAGCTGCTGCAAGGTCCTTCCGGGGTCTTGCCGTCGGACAGCAGTGGCCGCAGTTGCCCACACAGATGCCTGATCAAAATCCTTTTTTTTTCGGCTTTTTTTTTTTTTTTTTGTTAATCAGCAGATGGCCGACGTTAGAAACAGGTCCATATATTGACCCGATATATCGGTCGGCCCATATATCAGTCAACCTTTATGCAACAGACAACATTGAAGCTCACTAATAGACATCTGCATCAAGCCTGACTTTGAGTCAGCATTAAAGCTCAATGAAATGGAATGTTTCTGCACAAAAGCACATTGGAATTGAGAGAATCTACATTGAATGTCATCAAATTGTCCCTGCTGCGTGCCTTTCTTTACGAAAGTTACTGTTGACCTTTCTGTGTGCACGTACGTCACATCCTAATTCTCAAATAAAGAAAGATGAAGCTCAATAAATGACGTTGGTAAGCCCAGTGGACGAATCAATAAGCAATCAATAGAAACAAACAAGTGGCAGCGAATTTTCGTGACTCACTCAGCCGCTGACTCACTTTTTGTGGAAAGGGAGCGGAATTGTGAGTTAAGAAAAAGAAATCGCCATGATTAAAAAATCAAAGAAGCGCTAATAAAACCGGGACAAACGCTCGAAGATTGCAGAGTCGAGGGAAATGTGAAAAGGGGGCTCACGTCTGCATCGCCTTCTGTGCTCGTCCCGGTAAGTGCCGGCAGGACAGGTCGCCAGGCACCGGTCGCCCTCGGCGCTCAGCAGTGGGTGCTCGGGGACGCACGACTGGCAGGACCACCTGCTGCTGCAGATGGCACAAGATGAAGGGCAAGCTAGGGAGTAGGGGAAAAAGGGGGAAAAGTCAGGATTTCATGATGTTGGACGACATCGATTGAGTGAAAAATGATAAAATAAGACATGAAAATCACATAGGTGGATTTGAGACATCGGCTCAGTGAGCTTCAAAGGATATATAGCTTTTTGGTTTTTTTTCAACAGAAGGCCCAGGTGAGATACGAAAAATATATATTAAAAAAAAAAAAAGAATAAAAAAATAAATAGCCCTGGCCTGCAAGCAGGACTGAACGGGCTCTCACAGTTTGGTGCAACTCGGACGGCATGCAGCTCAGGCAGATCATCCCCCTCTCATCACCTCCCAAGAAACTAACATGTGCTCGAAACTCGCCTCTTTTTTTGTTTGGATCATCTTTTCTGTTCTGGGGGTGGCTGACAGATGTTTTCGTTAGGGCTGTCAAACGATTACAATTTTTAATCGAGTTAATTACAGCTTAAAAATTAATTAATCGTGATTAATCGCAATTCAAACCATCTTTAAAATATGCCATATTTTTCTGTAAATTATTGTTGGAATGGAAAGATAAGACACAAGACAGATATATACATTCAACATACAGTACATAAGTACTGTATTTGTTTATTATAACAATAAATCAACAAGATGGCATTAACATTATTAACATTCTCTTAATGTGATCCATGGATAGAAAGACTTGTAGTTCTTAAAAGATAAATGTTAGTAGAAGTTTTATATTAAAACCCCTCTTAATGTTTTTGTTTTATTAAAATTTGTAAAATTTTCAATCAAAAAATACACTAGTAGCTCGCCATTGTTGATGTCAATAATTACACCATGCTAACTCATGGTACTAACCCATAAAATCAGTTGGACCCAAGCGCCAGCAGAGGGCGCCAAACACCAAAAAAGAAGTAACAAGCGGGCATTGCACTGTACTGTCATCTTAATCTGTTTGAGCCGGGCATGTGCGTTAATTGCATCAAATGTTTTAACATGATTAATTTAAAAAATTAATTACTGCCCGTTAACGCGATAATTTTGACAGCCCTAGTTTTCGTATATCCTGAGATGAGAAATACATTCACACACCTAGGTGAAAAAAAAAAATTGAAGAGAGTCATACTAAAAAAGAGGCGCTATTGAGCTGTGCAGCCACGCCCTTATTCAAAATCAAAATGAATCTTCTAATTGGGCAAATTCGACCAAGATCAATTTCGTGGCTCTATTAGGTGTCTAAGTCCTTGAAGAAATCTAATTCCTTTAAATGGCGAACAAAGGGTTGTCATGGCAACAGACAGAGACATGTGGACATGGGCCTTAAAATGTAGTATTACAATAGGTCTTGTGACTACACTGACCAACCTGAAAGGAGATGGACATTTATAAGTAAAATGAGTGGCTTTCTGTTGCCACTAGTTGGCGCTATAGGGTTAATGCAAATGACCCCCTACAAAACCTTTCAGGATAAGACTCTCATCAAGCACCGGAAGCTTGGCGCAGATATGTTGTATATTAATTATGAATGTTCAAAATTTGTGGCCAGACAAAATGGCGACGGCCATTTTCACTTTCCTGTTTGGACCCCTCTGTTTCAACAAAAAGTCAATATTTTTCATTAGGCACCTGAACACATGTCTTAAGGCTCCACTGATGCAGGTTTGAGGTCAATTAATTATTTTCCCTTGTAGGAGAAGCTTGTCTCGTAAAACAGGGCGTTTACTGTTTCCAGCAGGGGATGCTAGTCCTAATGGGTAATATTTCAATGCAGTCGTGTCCCAGGCTGGGAAACCTCTCATAAATGCCAGATGTGAAAAAGACTTATTAGTTATTTACTGAATTTGGTTTGATTCCAAAAAAATGGCCGAATTTGGCACCCTGCCCAGGTCAGGCATGTAAATGAAAACTCATAACACAGGACCCTGTAATAGCATACCGTACGAATGCTATTTTTAGACCGTACGTCGCCATCTTAACACGGGAAGTGGGTCAACATAGACACGCCCTCAAATACAACTCATGTTATTACTCCTTTTTTCTCCCGGTAATTGTTCAAACAAGAACATGCCAAGTAAACACTGCTGCTATGGAACTAGAAACGACAAAAGACATTAAGACATATGAAGGATGTTTTCTTCATACATTTCCCGGAACCAAAAACATGGAGAAATAAATGTGAAGAATGGAACAACTTGTGTGGACATCAAAAGACCAGTTTAATGCCAGCAAGGTGAAGCCATTCACCTTCATATGCAGTAAACATTTTGTTGGGGGCCAGGGTCCTACGGAGTACGAAGAGGTAAGCCATTTTGATATTTTTACTTATTTTTTTGCGTGGCGTTTTGCCGTGCTGCTTCTGTCTGACAATGAATGACCTGAAAAAAAAATAAAATGGTATCTAACTGCCACTGTTGTCACCTTTTCTGTTGTAAAAAAAAAAACTTTAGTAAGGGGGAAGTGTAAATAAATTATAAAATTAAGATTTGTTAGACATGAACAAATTAAAAGAGTTCGTTGGCTGTCACTGAGTAGCATTTGCGATCACAATGTAAATGACCCCCAAGAACGGTCGGAGACGTAAGACAAACAGAGGATATACTATATAAGAAAGACAGGGCATATGGTGGTAAAAGATAGATTGTTGAAACAGGAGAATGTCATTGTCAGTGGTGTAATGCACACAAGAAAAAGGTGTTGATAAAAAAGCTACCTCTGGATCACGTCGGCTCTTTTTCCTGTTTTTTTCTACCCTCGACAATCAAGCCATCTTTTTAACTGAACATTTGTATGTTCTTCCACGTCTTTACCAGTGAATTTGGCACCAGGGACATAGTTTTCGGACAGAATTGGTAGGCTTAGCTCAGTAAACATCTCCTTCATACACTATTTCCATGCATTTACTATTAGGGACAAACAGGAGGTTGACACGCCTAGCAACAAATGCTAACTTCATGAATATTAATGAGCAAAATTGACGTGTTGCTTGCGGTATTCCATTCGATATAAATTTCACATTCAATCCAAAATACCCGATATCCTGTTGGGTTTGTTATATAGGTGCAAGAGACTTTTTGGAAAAGTTTTGCACAACGTATCGACTCCCTGAATATTCTCGCTCTACGTTGAAAAAACCTAATAGCCAGGGGTGCACATAAGTGGTCCGCATGCGCGCATGCGTACTGGACGTATACAAACGCGCTGGCCCTCAACGGCTTCCATACGCTTTTGCGTACCGATGGCTGACCACTGTATTTGCGGCGGACACGAGATAATCACTTCTCAAAATGTCGGAGGCAGGCCCCACTGAGTAATTATTTCCGTGTTCCCCCACCCCTGTCAAAGGACAGACAGACGACAGAGACGTCACCGGAGCTACCGAAAAAAGGACTTTTGCTGAAAAGTGGCTGCAGGAGGTACCATGGCTAGAAGCAAATTATGCTCGCACGGATATGTGGTACAACATTTGCCGTGAGAATCCCAATGTTGCTGATAAGAGCAGCGCATTTTATGTAGGGTAAAAGAATTTCAGCCATCCAAACTTTGAAAAGCACGAAAAAAAACAGAGCATGTGGCAATTAAGCAAACTATCGATGTCAGGCAGCACCCCACTCTATGGACAAGTGGCGAAATAAAGTTAATGAAGAGCAGCGCCATGTACTGACAAACGTGTTTTTGCTCGCATTTCACAAAGCTAAACATGCACGTTCAATGAGCTCTTCTGAGGAGGAGGACATCCGACTTTTACAAAAGCTTGGAGTTAATGTGGGAGCCGCATAATGCCCTTTATTTTGAATTAGTACTGCTTTTATGTTTATTTCTTTACATTTCACTTCAAAGTAATGGCAATTTTGATGTGCCAGTTGATGTTAATCAGGCATTAATTGTTAATATAATTAATTAAAGGTATTTGGCTCTAACTAGGCGGCACGGTGGCTCAGTGGTTAGCACGTCTGCCTCACAGTTCTAAGATCAAGGGTTCAATCCCGGGCTTCGGCCTTCCTGTGTGGAGTTTGCATGTTCTCCCCGTGCCTGTGTGGGTTTTCTCCGGGAACTCCGGTTTCCTCCCACATCCCAAAAACATGCATGGTAGGCTGATTGAACACTCTAAATTGACCGTAGGTATGAGTGTGTGCGTGAATGGTTGTATGTCTCCTTGTGCCCTGCAATTGGCTGGCAACCAGTTCAGGGTGTACCCTGCCTACTGCCCGTAGTTAGCTGGGATAGGCTCCAGCACCCCGTGACCCTCGTGAGGAAGAAGCGGCATGGAAAATGAATGAATGAATGAATGGCTCTAACTAAAGCTTGTCATAATTTTATCGCATCAGGCGGGTCGGCTCTCAAGCTCAATGAGGACCAAGTCACGTCTCCAGGTCCTCCTCTGAGAACCTGGGCAAAAAAAATATGTGCACCCCTGCTAATAGCAGAGGCCTTTTCGAAAATTTCAAGGGGGCGCCACTGAGCCATTTTGTTACATTTTTTTCGCAAGGTTGCAAAATTATCAAAATTTACGCTACGTTGCATGTATGTGCAAATTTTGGTGAGTTTTCGAGCATGTTAAAGCCTCCAAATTAGTAATTTAAAAAAATCCTTTGCATTTCAATTCGGCTCTCGCGCCAGTTGGTGCTCGGGCCGTAAATGTAGTGGTGCGATTTAGGCACTTTTTCTACAACTTTAGTTGAAGTTGTTCTCTTATGTGTCATTTATGTTTATTCGGAAAAACTTTCATTTATCATTTAATAAAGCATACAGCGGAGCATCTGAATCCAGTTAGCCATAATATGATAAGTCCATGATTGCACGTACCAGTGTGATATCGGTATCGGATTTTTGGAGTGGGACAACATCGGTATATCGGTTAAAAAGTCATTGTCGGACAACACTAATATATATATATATATATATATACACAGTATATTTTAAAAACAACAAAACAAAAATCACAAAAACGAATCATATGACGGAATTTGTAATACTATTTCTCTAATTGTTAAAATCCATAACACTCATTATTATTAGTAATATAATGTTTTCATTATTGCTGCAATATATATATATATATATATATATATATATATATATATATATATATATATATATATATATATATATATATATATATATATATATATAAATACCAGAAAACAATAAAATGAATACATAAATAAATAAATAAATGAATAAATAAATAATAGATGTGTTAAACATATTTTATTTTATAAAAACTATGCTGAATGTGTTTATATATATATTTTAAATTGAATACATGTTGAAAAAATTGATAAATAATCATATTAATGCAAAGGATGATAATAATAATAATGCTGCATTTTTGCATAATGTCCAGAACTTTCCAATAAAGACAATTTTTTAAATACTTTCTTTTTACTGTTACCTAACTGTAAAGTATGCTCAAATGTGATTTTTAATCATATTTTTAAAAAAACAAACAAAAAAACCCAAAAAAGATTTCCAAACATGGCGCGTTTCAGATGATTTTTATTTCCATGATTTCCTCCAGGACCAGTTTTTTTATTATATTTGAAAGTGCAGCAGGTGATAATGAAAACTTACACATGTCGACTTCAAACTTGAGACTTTTATGAGGCATTTAAATCGTCTTTTTATTGGGTATATCTGCACCAGAGAGCTGAGCCGGCAGCAATATTTGAAATTTAGTAGTCAACAAAGTTCACCTTTTTATTGATCAGAATTTTTTTCCCCCCTACTATCCACCACCACCCGAGGTGCAGTTACACTATTTCAAAGCTGACATTTACTCCCCAACAACTTTAGCGAGAAAAAGAGAGATTCTGCTTACATCAGAAAAGCAGAAGCCAGTGAGAAAACAACAAAATGCCCCGAGATGAACTACTGCTGTGGAATAGGGTATGTGAATAACAAGTTACTGTTGTTTCTACATCGAGTGCAAGTTTGTGCGAGTTGTCTAGAAGAAAAGCCGATGGATTCCAAGCAGAATTGATCAAATTGTTGATATTTAAAAAGGGGAAACAGTGAATAATGAAAGTTTCCTTGTCTGCAGGTAGTTCCCGGGTTATGAACGAGTTCCGTTCCTACGCTGGCAACGTAACCCAAATTACAAGTCGGAATTAACCCTTTAAGTAAATGGTGTTATACTTATATAGCGCTTTTCCACCTTTCAAGGCGCTCAAAGCGCTATCTCGCCATTCACCTACTGGTGACACACCACCAGGAGCAACGTGGGGTTCAGTATCTTGCTTAAGGATACTTAGACAAGTTCATCAGGGCGAAGAATCGAACCCACAACCTCTGGGTTGGGGGACAACTACTCTACCACTGAGCCACGCCACCCCACAAGTACCCCTAAATACCCCCTAAATCGCAAAATAACCATCCAAAACATGTATTATGAATGAAACTCGCAAAAGAATGGGTTTTTATTATTCATTGTAATCCCAGTTTTTTTTAATTTTTTTTATGTTTTACAAGTTAGACCTGTTGAGAAACTAATTGCTGACTGTGTACTGTAAGGATTTATGTTGAAAAAGTACGAAAGCTGTACCGCATACAAAGAGGAAGTATTGTCTCAGAAGTGATTTGTTCGAGGATTCAACATAATTACAGTGTATCACAAAAGTGAGTACACCCCTCGCATTTTTGCAGATATTTAAGTATATCTTTTCATGGGACAACACTGACAAAATGACACTTTGACACAATGAAAAGTAGTCTGTGTGCAGCTTATATAATAGAGTTTGTTTATTTTCCCCTCAAAATAACTCAAAATATAGCCATTAATATCTAAACCCCTGTCAACAAAAGTGAGTACACCCCTTAGTAAGTACCCACATCTCTAAATGTCCAAATTGAGTACTGCTTGTCATTTCCCCTTCAAAATGTCATGTGACTCGTTACAGGAGTGCTGTCAGCATTGCTGCAGAGATTGAAGAGGTGGGGGGGTCAGGCTGTTAGTGCTTAGACCAGGGGTGTTCAAACTTTTTGCAAAGGGGGCCAGATTTGGTGTGGTAAACATGTGGTGGGCCGACCTTGGCGGACGTCCTTTATGTTGAACAATATATTTAAGCAAATTTTAGCAAGCCATTATGTGTGTCTCATTTGCTTTATTTATTTATTTTAATTAATAATTTCAAAAATCTCGCAACTAGCCTTTGTGGCTAAGCCTTTGACTCTTGGGCTCTTGGGAAACACTGCTGCTGTGACATTAAACTAGCTTCAAGTTGCTTCAATTTCTCGTTACGTATCCTCCCTGTTATCCTGTCGTACATGGCAGCGTGTCTTGTTTAGTAAAATCGCCATACATTGAACTCTTTAAAAACAGTGACTGTCTCTTTGCAAATGAGGCAGACACAGTTGTTGCGTATTTCAGTGAAGAAATAGTCCAATTTCCTCCTATCCTTGAAGCGTCGGCCGTCACAGTCAACTTTCTTTTTTTTTGTTGATTGTCGCCATTTTAGAAAATTGGGAGTAAAAGGTCACACGGGGTAATGCTGCTTAGAGTAATGCTGCTTTTTAGTGGGTAAATAAGGAGCAGCATTTAGTGTGTAAGCTACCTCATATGCTGGTAGCAGTACTGCTGACCAATTTATTAAGTCTGTGTGTGGGCCAGACGTTATTGATTTTATGACAGAGGCTAGGGGCCGGATGAAATTTGACCACGGGCCGCATTTGGCCCCCGGGCCGGATTTTGGACATATCTGGCTTAGACCATACGCCGCACTCTACATCAAATGGTGTGCATGGCTGTCACCCCAGGAGGAAGCCTCTTCTGAAGACAGTACACAAGAAAGCCCGCAAACAGTTTGCTGAAGACATGTCAACAAAGCACATGGATTACTGGAAACATGTCCTATGGTCTGATGAGACGGGCAGGCTTTTGCGAGGGGTGTACTCACTTTTGTGATACACTGTATTATATTTTTCGTTTTTTTTTTTTCCACAAGAATTTTCAACGTAAAAAGCTCTTTGTGGTAAGGCTGCCGCCACATTGTCTAACAGACTAGCATCATTCTTCGACATACAGTATTTATGTAAAATAAATGCTAACTACACGTTTTGTTTTGTTTTTTTTGCTTTTAACCATGAATCGAGACTGTTTTACATCCATATGTATAAAGAATTCAGTGATTTAGCATTTATTCACAAGAATTTTCACCGGAAACGCTTTGTTTACATATGGCGGCTGCCACACTGAGTGACAGACTAGCATCATACTTCGATATATTTACGTAAAATAAATGCTAACTGAAGGGTTTTTCTTGCTTTTAACCAAGAATCGAGACTGTTTTGTGTCCATATCTAGAAAGAATTCAGGTATTTAAGCATTTATTCACAAGAATTTCCTCAAATTCCTCAAGTATTAAGTTTCTGATGTTAAATTGAGTGATTTATTAGCTGTCGAAAACTTTCAGTTAAAAAAAAAAAAAGGTGATTATCTCTGCATTTGGTGGTTTTTGTGCATCTTGTGTAAAATCTGAGATTTTTATAGCCATTTTAAATTGTGTTGTACTTATATAGAAAATAATTAATCTGGATTTTATAAGGCAGGGGTCCCCAAACTTTTTCCTGTGAGGGCCACATAACTTTTCCCTTCTCTGATGAGGGGCCGGGTCAGTTTGTAACAGAAAAAGTGTGACAATTGCAGGAGTGCCTAAAGGTAAAAATTTATTGTTTTTCAGAAAGCCACAATCAAATAACCCATTCTGGATTATTCACGGAACAAAAGTAAATAAAATGTATACATATATATGTATATATATATATATATATATATATATATATATATATATATATATATATATATATATATATATATATATATATATATATATATATATTATATTTTATTATTTTATCATATCATATCATATCATATCATATATCATATAATAATAAATAATAATAACACTATCAAATAAATAGATAATAACCAAATAACCATCTCTGCGTTCTTCACAGAAAAAAATCCAGGAAATAAATAACACTATTGAAAAAAAATAAAAATAAAAATAAATAAATATTGTTAAGGGGGCCGGACCAAATGTGGAGGCGGGCCGTATTCGTTATAAGGGAACGACTTTGAATTTTTGATGCCGCTGCTCATGGAGACTCATATATGGCTGAGGTAGGTGCCTGTTTTGGTTGTTGGTCGGTAGTAGCTTTGGTTTTGTAAATATTTGAATTTGAAGTATTTGAAAATAGGCCCCCTACGAATCGGCCCCGTTTCTCGTGTCATGTCAAAAGGTTATGAAGTCTATGATAAAAGATACCTTGAGATGGCACAGCATATTTGTCTACTTAAACCAAATAAGTAATTAAAAACCATAAAAACAAAAAGGCAAAATGGCACGTTTTCATCTCATGTCTCATATGAATTCTTCTTAAAGCTCTGTTTAAACAGATTTTTTCCCTTTAAGACCACATGGAGACAAGATACCCTTAAAAATATTGACAGATGGTGGAAAAGTAAAGATGATAGTGACTAAAAATTTGGCGAGAGCAGAGTAGCAGACTGGAAAGATGGAGAGAGAAAAAATGGATAAAAATACCTCATTATGTCTTCAAAGTTTTTGTCATAAAGATAATGCTTTGTCGGAACAAAGAGCACTTTAATTGCAAGAAACGATAACATTTAAATGTGTGCAACGTGTGGTAATTTGGGATTTTAAAATTCATCGAATTCATTTGAACTTCAAGGTCTGGAATGAATGACCATATTTGAGTGCCACTGACGATGATGGACGTCAAATCCATTGATCATTCACAGCCATCCCTCTAAGATAAAAAGAAGTGGATGTTCAGAGATGTTCAGGGAAAAAATGAATTCACTCCAAATTCAGTAACAGCAATTACAGTTAAAAACATTCAGGTACATTTGACTTAATGGAAACAAATTGTTTTACTGTCATGCATTTTCAGTTTTAGGAAATCACAAATGAACTGCTTTTTTTTTGTGTTGCTGTTTTTTTTTTTTTTTTTTACTTTGACGTGATGGTGTATTTCATGTAGAATTTTAAAGGGGGAAAATGAATTTAATCCAATATACTGTATTTCATTCGAATTTTAACACTTTTAAGAACTTGGGGATGGGTCAAGTGACCCAACGCCGAGAAACGCCGAGAAAAAAAAATCTCTGCCTATTCAACTTACAGTGTCGCACTTTCATGACTTTTCCTAAAACTGCTTGTTTTACCTCAATCTATTTCTTAAATTTTGAAATCACTCCAAGAAAATGTCATTTGAACACCATTTCATCCTTACCCCATTCAAAAAGCACCCAGTCATTTTTTGGAAGGCTGTTGTTCCAGTTATATCTATCAGATGTCTCCTTTTCTCGCCAGCAGTCGTCACCTTTGAGGCTACGTCTACACAAGGACAGATCATTTTCTCCAGGGTATTTTGCTTTTACTTATACTTGTTCGCACTTACATTTAAGGTGTGTTTAAGAACCCCCCCCCCGCTTCTGCAAGGTACACCTGCAATTACGCAAACTACGCATGCGTAGAAAGGAGCAGCCTCATATGTTACACCATCGCTTTACGTTACATCATCGTTTACCTCTGAACCGGAAACTCATTACTCACCGGCGGGAAATTTCGAAATTACTACACCTTCTAGACCAGGTTTTTTTTTTTTGTAAAGGCACTTGAACGAATCACGCGGGACCGAGAATGAAAGGAAAGCACGATCGGCTTTTATGAACTGTCGGCAATTTTTGATTATAATAAATCTTTAGAAAACAACGAAAGCCTGACATCGTTACTTGGGATGTTACAATCGATGCTCAGTTGCACTCTCACTACGTGGAAAGTAACAAATATGGTGTGGCGCTGCGTATATTTCCTAGACGCTGCAACCAGGAGAGCTTGTGCATAACAGTGGCGATCCTGGAAGTGGCAACAGTTTTGACAGGCAGAAATGTCATGCAAAAAACTGATCGCACGCCTCTTTGACTGGGGGTACCACACAGGTCACTTTTCGGGGTTTAATTTTTCTCTACGCATTTTTATATACGCATGTTCGGTCAGCATTGAGTTAGGAGGGGCCAGCCCCGAAGCTGGCTGATCAGAGACAACGCGGGAGACGAGCTCTGTAAAAAAACGCTCATCTCCGTGTCATCCACGATGGGAGGACCACAAATGGCCACTGAATTGAAGCATATTATTGCGGCGTAGTTTGAAGGTTCACGAAAAATGTGTGGAAAAGAAAAGAGGAGCGGGAATGCCACGTTGTGATCGTCCCCCTCTATTGTTTACGATGCGCAGCATGACATCACTTCCTTAGTATTGATTGTTGTACAGAGACAGCAGTCCATATTAAGTGGCGGGTGATATTACCCGCCTACATTATCCGTGTAACAACTAATCCGTAACAACTAATAGGCATGCTAGTGTAGCCGACATGCCGTATAGTCCAATTAATTACACGGTTAAGGCCATTATCCGTCCTAGTGTAGACGTAGCTTCAATCTGATAAAAGGCTCAGGCTAGCCATGAACAAACCTGCATACTGCCGTTCACATGTAAAAAAATTTCTGTAGGTGGTGGTTTCTGTAAGTGTGGCTGTTTGAATCATTGAGGAGAATAAGAAGTCTGCCTTTCAAAAGCTCACATTGCTCGAGAATATTCCATTTCTAATTATTTCTAATTGTCTAATTCTAATTTTTCTCATTTTATTCAAACGTCTTCAATCACGTGACAGTTTTTCTTTGATACCGATAGCTCCGCGAGCCTGACAAGGATGAGCGGTGTTGAAAATGAATGAATGAATGAATGACCAATTAATGAATGTATTTTTTGTCCGTAGAACTATATATACTGTAGCTATCTATAACAAACCTCTTGATATGTGCACAAAATGATTGAAGCATAAGTCAATAAAAATGGTAAATGGAGAGTACTTATATAGCGCATTTATCTACATTGTTACAATGCCCAAAGCGCTTTACAATAGCACACATTTACCCTTTCACGCACACCTTCACACACTGATGGTGCTGCTGCCATGCAAGGCGCTGCCAACCCATTGGGGGCAAATTAGGGTTCAGTGTCTTGCCCAAGGGCACTTCGACAGTGGGCAGTTGTAGCCAGGAATCAAACCGTTGACCTCGAGCTACCAACTGCACCATCGTCATAAATTACATTCTGGATGGCAGAATTTTTTTCAAGGTAGAAAAGCTGTTTTCATGGTGCCTTGAACTACATTAGTGTGCTAGTGCTATAACAAAATACACGCTCAATAACTTAAATATATAAATAATAAACTCATGTATTTCATCTACTGTGTTATGAAAAAGTATCTGAACCTTTTGGAATTTCTTACATTGCTGCATAACATCACCATCAAATATGATCTGATCTTTGTCAAAATCACACAGATGAAAAAACAGTGTCTGCTTTAGGCAAGGCAAGGCAAATTTATTTATATAGCACAATTCAACACAAGGCAATTCAAAGTGCTTTACATCACATGAAGATCATAAAAATCACATTTAAATCAATACAACGTAAAAACCAACTAACTAAAACCAACCCAACTTTTATAAGTTTTCAGATATTAATAATGAGGATAGTATGCAAACAATGAAAGAAGGGGGAAAAATAAGTATGTGAACCATCATATTTAATATTTTGTGCCCCCCACCTACCCCACCCCCTTTGGCAGCAATAACTTCAACCAGACGCTTCCTGTAGCTGGAGATTAGTCGGGCACATCGTTCAGGAATATTTTTGGCCCATTCTACTCTATAAAACTGCTGTAGTTCAATCAGATTCCTGGGATGTCTGGCATGAATCGCTGTCTTTAGGTCATGCCACAGCATCTCAGTGGAGTTCAAGTATGGACTTTGACTTGGCCACTCCAGAACGTGTATTTTGTTCTTCTGGAGCCATTCTGAAGTTGATTTACTTGTGTGTTTTGGATCACTGTCTTGTTGCAGCATCCATCCCGTTTTTAGCTTCAACTGTCTGACAGAAAACCTCAGGTTTTCCTGCAAAACTTTTGAATTCATTCTTCCTTTAATGATTGCAAGTTGTCCAGGCCCCGAGGCAGCAAAACAGCCCCAAATCATGATGCTCCCTCCACCATGCTTCACGGTGGGGATGAGGTGTTGATGTTGGTGAGCTGTTCCATTTTTCCTTCACACATGACGTTGTGTGTTACTCCTAAACAATTCAAATTTGGTTTCATCAGCCCACAAAATATTTTGCTAAAACTTCTGTGGAGTGTCCAAGTGCCTTTTTGCGAACATTAAACGGGCAACAATGTTTTTTTTAGACAGCAGTGGCTTCCTCCGTGGAGTCCTCCTATGAACACCATTCTTGGCTATAGTTTGCCACATAGTTGATGTGTGCACAGAGATATTGGACTGTGTCAGTGATTTCTGTAAGTCTTTAGCAGGGTAGGGTTCTTTTTTCTATACTCTGAGTATTCTGCGCTGAACTCTTGGTGTCATCTTTGGTAGATGGTCACTCCTTGGGAGAGAAGCAACAGTGCCAAGCTCTCTCCATATGTAGACAAATTCTGTGACTATCGATTGATGAACATCCAGACTTTTAGAGATGGTTTTGTATCCTACGCCAGCTTTATACAAATCAACAAATCGCAGGTCTTCAGACAGGTCTTTTGACCAAGCCATGATGCACATCAGACAATGCTTCTCAACAAGGCAATTCTTTACAGGTGTGTGTTTTATAGTGGGGCAAGGCTGCTTTAAACCACTCATCAGTGAATGGGCACACACCTCACTTAAACTGGTAAATATTGCTTTCAATTGCTCCGGGAGTCTCCTTAGGCACTTAGGTTCACTTACTTATTTTCCCCCCTTCTGTCATTGTTTGCATGCTATCCTCATTAAAATATGAAAACCTATAAATGTTTGGGTGGTTTTAGTTAAAGCAGACACTGTTTTTTCATCTGTGGGATTTTGACAAAGATCAGATCACATTTGATGGTGATTTTATGCAGAAATGTGAGAAATTCCAAAAGGTTCATATACTTTTTCATATTAATGTATAACAAATATCTAAATATAAACACAAAATGATCGGAGAAAAAGGCTTTCAATAATAAATATTCTAGATGACAGGATTGTTTTTTCAAGGTTGAAATACTGTTTTCACGGTGGCTTGAACTACAGTACATGAAAAGATACTATATACGATAGGACATACCCGACTTACATGATTTTGACTCTATGACGCCCGAGCCTTGTCGTTTCTTTCTTTTTTTAAATGTTGACTTTATTTTGTGATACATGCTTTTATTTTGGCGCAGGAAGCGTAGAGCACGTAGTACTTCCGCACGTGAGCACATGTACACATGAAGAAGATGTCTTAGTGCACACGAAGAAGAGCCCAGCTGAGTGAGAGGTGACAACTGCAAGCCTCCGCGCACATTTGTTGCTTGTGAAAAATCCTCAGAGATAACACCTGTATATAACACCTTTTATAGTTTTTATTGTGTGTTTTCAATTGTCGTCAAATACTTGGGGCGAGTTTATGTGATTATGTTTGATGATGTGCAGACGATGTGGATTGTTATTGCTGTATCAGCAGCTAGTTATCAAATTAGCTTTCAGAGGAGAGGGAATACGTAGGTATTGGGAGGGAGGGGGTAGAGTTGAGTCTAATAGTTGTTTTTTTGGCGTGCTCCCTTGGTTGTACTTATTAAATACAAACATACGCTATTCCTGGTCTCCGAGTCTGTGAGTGGATCCACATCAAGGGCTTGCCGTTCATGACAAATGACAGCTAAAAATTTCCCCAGAATGACGATGTAATGTTGTGGTTGACTATAACATAATGAAAATTGAGGCGAAGTTGATTAATTGTTGCCATCACTGAGTTACTTTCAGTGCAGTAGATTCTCTTGTTTTTAGACGCGTCTCATCTTGTGTTTCATAGCTCAGCATCTTGTAAGATAGGACATCATATCACATCTTGGTGCCAAAGATGGAGTTTCACTTTGCGTCGCTGCCCTCATTCCTCGCCGGCAGTCCCAAGGTACCACTGGTATAAATCTTTTAAAACTTTGAGGCCAACGGAATAGCTGAAGTTAGCAATGGTAGCTGCTATTCTCATCCACAAGTAGTTTATTTTTATACACTTTGAACCCACGCACATGTATGAAGACATTTTGCGGCTCCACAGAGTATTATAGTCCGGCGGCAGGAGCAGACCGTAGAGTCGAAAGCTCTCTGTAAATTGGCCAATAGCAGGATAACATGCCAAAATAGGTGTTCATACTTGTATGACTGTGGGGACGCGGGTGGCAAAATCAGTCACCGGAAACATTTAGCAAAACAGAGCTTTTAAAGAGCATATGACATGAGAAAAAAAGTCTTAAAAAGCATTATTATGTGAATTAGAATCATATTTTGAGACGATTCGACTATATACAACAATTTAGCAAAGCACAGATGACGAGAAATTAGTCTTTTAATCTGCCGGTTAGCCACGCCTACCATTATAGGGCTTTAGCGTCCCCAACAGGTGGATGACGTCAGTGGTAGACTGGGCTCATCGGTTTTACTATTCAGCCCATTGAGGGGGAATTATTCAGAACGAGGAAAACGCGACGAAGAGAGCCGCAAAATGTCATTGTTTCAGTCTCTCTACTCCAATATTTTTACAGGATATTCTTTTTATCCAAGTATTTTCCCCCAATAGCTATATAAATGGCTTGAGAAGGACCAGTCAGCCCGTCAAGGGGGAACTATTCACAACGAGGAAAACACGACGAAGAGAGCGGCAAAATGTCAGTGTTTCTGTCTCTTTACTTCAATATTTTTACAGGATATTCTTTTTATCCAAGTATTTTCCCCAATTGCTAAATAAATGGCATGGTCATGACAAATAACAGTCTTGTGCTGAATGGAATATGAAATAATAAAAATGCATTTATTCAGGATGACATGGCAAAATTACTCCATAATGGTCAAAACTGTCGACTTCACCTTTACTGTCACACCTCCCGAACGATATTTTATGACACCTAAATCGGACATATGTCATTTCCCTTCCCCGGCTTCGGAGAATGTAAACAAACCAGAAGGCGTGACAGCTAACCGACATGCTAACCCGGACCGAGTGATGTTTCAAAGTCTTGGAAGCGGAAAATCACACATAACTAGCCTGGATTATTTGACATGACGACCCGGTTGTCGATTGTCTTCGCGGATCGGCAAACCGCCCGACGGAGAGCAATTTACAGTTCGTTCCCGGAGGAGGGTGGCTGGAGTTGTTGTGCAGCTAACATGCTGCTGCTAATGAGCATTAGGAGAGCTCTTTACATGCCTTTTAATGATCAAACGTAAGTAGTCCTTTATTTAAAGGAAGTTTGTAGTGTTTACTTTGTAATTGCTGTATTCGTATTTGACATATTACAAAACAAGATGTTTACTCACTTCCTCGTAAGTCCAATGGTCCCACAGTAGTAGGGCTTGGCCAATATCCACGGTGAATGGGAACCTTTTGAAACTCTAAAAAGGCGCATACGCCTCTCCCTCATACAGAATGATTTTTCTGCAGCCGTTTGGCTGGCGTGATGCGAAAAGTAAACATATTAATCCGCAAAATCAGCTGAATCCTTCGTCCTCATACACAACAGTACACTGTAGCGTGAAGAGGACGTCTTCTACCGTACACGTCACAGCGCCCTCCCCCTCAATGCAAGACCGAAGCCGGAAGTCACTCATTTTCATGGCGCGGGATTAAAAAAACTAAATAAAAATAGCGATCGCTTCCACACACATCCAAGCGGTCCATATCATTCAGGGGCATAAAATACCGCGTGTATTATGAGATAAACATGCTTTTTCGTGTCACAGGCACTTTAAAGTTAAGTATGTGTCCAGAATGTTTGGGGTCAAAATTATGTTAGTATCGCAAACATTAGGAGCTCGTACTTTCAACGTTTCCCATCTAATAGCTTTAATGGTTTCACTATTTATGGCTTAATGGGTAATAAAAGTAAGGAGAGCTGGTTAATGAGGTGCAAAAACAGAAAAGACCGAAATGATGCCTCAGGTCAAGGTGAGTTGCAATAATAACTTGTTTTGACAATGATATACGTACACATGTATGAGTGTACTTGAGGTCATAGTTTGAAATATTTTTGCGTGTACGCGTTTCCACTATTTTCTTTTTGAATGGTGGAGTCGAAAGTTGAACATGTTTGCTGGTTGAAGGTTAACTGCAATTCAGTCCTCTGTGATGTCAGATGAATAATTGAAGGACGTGGCCTCAGTCAAGCATGATGGATGCAAGTCTAAATCTCCATTTAAATATGTATTTATGGATATTTATTATGTATGTACACCACTTGTACTGGCTTCTTTTTTTAATTGCAAATGTACTGAGATTAAATGAATCAAACATACATAGATGAATTCACAGGTTTAAATTAGGTCTGTCAAACGATTAAAATTTTTCAATCGAGTTAATCACAGCTTAAAAATTAATTAATCGTAATTAATTGCAATTCAAACCATCTCTAAAATATGCCATATTTTTTCTGTAAATTATTGTTGGAATGGAAAGATAAGATACAGAACGGATATATACAGTACATTCAACATACTGTACATGAGTACTGTATTTGTTTATTATAACAATAAATCCACAAGATGGCATTAACATTATTAACATTCTTTCTGTTAAAGGGATCCACGGATAGAAAGACTTGTAGTTCTTAGATAAATGTTAGTACAAGTTATAGTAATTTATATTAAAGCCCCTCTTAATGTTTCCGTTTTAATAAAATTTGTGAAATTTTCAATCAAAAAATATACTAGTGGCTCGCCATTGTTGACGTCGCTATGCGATAACGTCACATCGGGCTCCCTGCCGTTCTTCCAGTGTCTTTAACTACCTGAGGTAGTGATTGAAATACACCATAAGGTGTCAATGGCGAATTTTAAATTACTTAGAAATCAAGTCAATGAGTGTGTTTTGTCTCTCGACTGACGCCGTAGTTCCCCATTTACTGGTCCATCCACCTCATTTGAGTGCTGGCTCCACAACATATGAGACCTCTGATATTTTGTACATATTGTGACTAAATATTGCCATCCAGTGTATTTGTTGAGCTAAACGAAATGTTTAAATAGAGTTTGACCAGAGTCTGAGTAAGTTTTATGTGTATTTTGCATAGCTGTTTGGATTGGGAATGCCAGTTCTCTTTTGCATTGAGCGCTTTTCTTTTTGTGAACATTTTTTTTTTTTTTTTTGAGAGATAGGACTAATATTTTTGGTGTGCTTTCACTAAATGATATTTGTTTGTTGTGAAGGAGTTGCTGAAGCTTATGCCAATAAACGGCGCGGTCCAATGAACGCCTGTGTAACTCGCCTTTCTCTGCCTGTTAGCTCTCAATGTGCAAAAAAACTGCGTCATTGTAATCTGTTTGAAGCAATGCATGAGCGGGTCATTCCGCGCATGCGTTAAATGCGTCAGATATTTTGACGTGATTAATTAAAAAAATTAATTACCGCCCGTTAACGCGATAAATTTGACAACACTAGTTTAAATATTTACAAATATTTACAAATTTGTAAAAAACAAACAAACAAAAAAAACCCATTAAAACAAAATATTTTACATGGAACTTTTCTTACATTTTCAATATAAGAATGACTGCTAAAATGTTTACAATAAAATGTTTTATTAAAACATTTGGTTACGATTTAGATTAAGGCATCGACTTCATAATGATATTGACTGGTCAGATTCGACCTTCACTGCGCCACGCCTTCAACTAGGGGGCCATCCCTCAATCCGCTTCAGTTATTTGCAGACGGTCGTAGCGACACATGCAGCAATCCAACGCCAGATTTATGTTGAAAAAGTACAAAAGCTGTACCACATACAAACAGGAAAGATTGTCTCAGGAGTGATTTGTTCAAGAATTCAAGGTAATTAGTCTATTTTCATTTTTTCACAAGAATTTTCAACGTAAAAAGCTCTTTGTTGTAAGGCTGCCGCCACATTGTTTAACAGACTAGGATCATTCTTTGACATATTTACATAAAATAAATGCCAACTGCACGTTTTTTTTGCTTTTAACCAAGAATCCAGACTGTCTTATCTGTTCATATCTATTATGAATTTAGGGATTAAGCATTTATTCACAAGAAATTTCACTGGAAAAGCCCTGCTTACATATGGCGACAGCCACATTGACTAACAGACTATTATCGTACTTCGACATATTTGAGTAAAATAAATGCTAACTGCATGTTTTTTTTTTTTTTTACAAATATACAAAATATTAAATGTGATGTTTCACTTACTTATTTTCCCCCTCATGTCATTGTTCATATAGTATCCTCATGAAAATATGAAAACCTATAAATGTTTGGGTGGTTTTAGTTAAAGCAGACAGTTTTTTCATCTGTGTGATTTTGACAAAGATCAGATCACATTTGATGGTGATTTTATGCAGAAACGTGAGATATTCCAAAAGGTTCAGATTCTTTTTCATACCAAAAAGTCGCAATGCTAGTTTTTTCCATTATCGTTCAATCCTAATGTGTAGTTAATATTTAATGTGCCTTGTTCTCGCTCTAGATCCAGTAGCTGCATAAAGTTCAGTTAATTGTTTATTAAAGGCTTAATAATGCATTTATAAAGATTTGTTAGCCTGAATAAGGCATTCCGTCACTGCAAAAAGCAAAACTAACGGTACAGTTAACAAATTCTTGCAAAGTAATTGTTGAGCGGTACGATTAAGAATATTCTATTTGTATTGAAGCAAAAAATGAATTAGGATTGGACACAAATTCACTGGCTAGGTTAAGACTCTCATAAGTGTCTTGAATGTTAAATTGGCAATATTATTGCTTAAACAGTCTCACAAACATTTAATTTCCATCTTATAAGGACCTACAAGGGCCCTATGACTTATGAATGGTTTTTTTTTTTTTTTTTTTTTATAAATGTCTCATTGCCTGATTAAAAAGCCATTATGAACCCTTATGTAGACTTATACAAATATAAATGTGAATAAGCATCGTATAAAATCGTATACTTAAAAACACTTATTAATCTTATTAATGCTTATTATTAGGACTTTAAACTAAAGTGTTACCGAACATTTTTTATTTTTTATGAAGTAACAAAAGTTAAATAAAATGTTTAGGATTTATCATTATTTTTTGCTGTAGTAAAATCGCAATCCTTAAAAACTATTCATATTTCATTTTGTGAAGTAAAAATATGAGTTGCAGCTAAAGAATTTTTACTTGAATTAAAGGCGGAAATAAAAACATGTTTAAAAAAAAAAGCCAGCAATGTAAGAAAATACCTGCACACTCTGCTCCGTCTGGGAAGAATCCATCGGGACAGACGAACAGACAGCGGCCAAGATGGAGGATGGCCTTCGGGTCCTTGCAGCTGTCGCAGTGATTGGGAGTTCCGGAACATGACTGACAGTCCGCATCACATGGAACTGAAAAAGCAATTCAAAAAGCCAAATCAACCATTTACTCAAACAACTATTAAATAAACCAACCTTAACCAAGCAACTAAGCAAGCAACCTAACACAAGCAACTACACACCCAGACACTCAGACAACAGAAGAATACATTGGTACATTAACTTACGAAATTAATTGGTTCTGGAAGTAGCTTTTTAACTTGAAAATTCTGTAAGCACAGAAGCGTTTTCCATGTAAATGCCCTAATGCCTAATGCCCAAGCAATGTTCCCTCTAAACTGCGTGCGTGCGCAATTGCGCACTGCTTGCACATACTCAGCGAACAAGAAAATCTATGCAGCGCACAAAATAGAATTCAACAGAAACATATTGTAGTGTCAATAGGACTACTCTCGGCGAAGCAGTGATGTGTCAGCGCAACACTTTTATTGGTGCCTTCGATATTGCAACGCAACACTCCAATTGGTGCATTTGATACGGCAACGCAACACTCCTATTCGTGGGTTACTAGACCAGGATTGTATATACAGTCATGTGAAAAAAATAGGACATCCCATTAAAGATTCAGTTCTTTAGTAAGAAGTATTCACGTATCAATGTCTGATCTTGTTTTTCTTCATCACTGGAAAATAAAGTGATTTAATTGCCGGTAAATAACAAAAAATAACATTGTTTTACTCATTAAACCAAATATATCAACAAAAATGCATATTCTAACTGAGGAATAATTTAGGACAACCTACCACTTAAATATCTAGTGTTAGCCCCCTTGGCTGAAATAACTTCAGTGACAAGATTTTTGGAGCCATCTTTGACATCGGTCTGAAGAAAGTTTGCCCCACTCCTCAAAGCAGAATACTGTCAACAGTGACTGACTTTTGAAGTGAGAGAAAACAGCATGGTGAGATCAAAGGCACTGTCTGAGGCCTACAGAAAGAAGATTGTAGACCCTTATGAGTCTGGTAAGAGATTTCTAGAGATCTGTAAAGAATATATAATCCGCCATTGCACTGTCCGGAGAAAAATCTACAAGTGGAGGACATTCAAAACAACTGCCAACATGCCCAGGTCTGGCCGCCCAAGCAAGTTCCCTCCGAGAGCAGACCGCAAGATGCTAAAACAAGTCTCCAAAAACCCTAAAATGTCGTCACGGGAAGTACAGCAGGCTTGCTACTGTTGATGTAAAGGTGCATGCCTCCACAATCAGAAAGAAACTACATTACACAAGTTTAACCTCTATGAGAGGTGTGCTAGGAGGAAAACTTTTCTCTTCAAGAAGAACATGAAGGCCAGACTGAAGTTTGCCAGAGTTAATGTAGACAAAGACAGGAATTGTGGAATAATGTTCTTTGGACAGATGAATCTAAAATGGAATTATTTGTAGGCCAGAACAGAGGACATGTTTGGCGTAAACCCAATAGGCCTACAGCATTCCAGGAAAAGAACCTCATACCAACTGTGAAGCATGGAGGTTGAAGTGTCATGGTTTGGGGATGCTATATTATATATTTTTTATTATATTACAAGTAAACTAATGAAAAGTTCTGCTGTAATTTGATTCTTTTAATAAACCGTGTAGCTTGCTATGATCCAAGGTTTTCAACAGGCGTGACACTGGCGTGTGGCCACAGCGTACACATCGGATATTGCTCACAGTGATCCACGGTGTGGTCAGGGAGCTTGTGTGTCTGCTCAGGCACATGAAAAATTAGAAGGAAAATTGGTTCCAAGCCCCCCCAAATTCAGGCAGAAATATTTTATAATGCTTAGAAATGCATAAAAACATGTAACAAATACACGTTACAATTAGATTATCGCACAATAAACATAAAACCAGAGTTGTACATACTGCAAAAAGACAACAATAGATTAAAGAATCAAAGTTAACACACTCATGTAAAGCTGTCGGAACACGAGGGGCAAATGAAGTGGACGCTGGAATACACACATACACATACAGTAGAGGTCCCTTTTAGCCATTTGGATGCCAGGAATGCTAGGCAATAGCAAATGGCAGAGCAGCTATTAGTATGTTATGTTCAGTAAACTCTGGGAGCTGCGAGTACCAGCCATACTGTATTTTTGCCTTTCATATCCTGACTTTTCTCTCGTCACAAGAGGCAATATTTTCCCCTTGAGGCGTGTCTTAACCTGAAAATTCTGTATGTAGAGACATTCATAAGTAGAGGTACCACAGTAATTGTATTTAGCATGATGATTTTTTTTTAAGATTCTCAATTTCGCACATTTGCACTTATTCCGTGTCGATCTGTAATATTGCTTATCAACAAAGCAATCATTTTTTATTGCGCCAATGGAGCACAAAATTGAAACTGTGACACGGAGTGAATCCCGAAGTGATGAGGGAAGGGGGGGCTCAGGTGTGATGTCGCTGATGTGACAAACGGCAAAGAGAAAGGTCACACGCTGCTGATGTGTTGACGCCTTATCTGTTTTTGTCACTTGGTGTCATCACAGGACTGATGAGGAGTCATAAACTTGAAACCTTTAAAACTTGATGTGAAACCAAAACTTTCTTCCGAAACCGTAACATAAGCTTTTAAACATCTTGAATCTTTCAAGGGATTCAACCCTTTTTATTGTAACACTACCACTAGCTTAAACCGTTATTTGAAACCTTCATTTAAAACTTTAGATTAGGTTTAGGATTTTGGGTTTTAAGACGCACACTCAGCCTTTTCACTCATGTGTCCGCCGTACGGCACAGCCCATTAGCCGGACACTATTTGTCCAGCTTTTAAAAAAGATCGGCCGCGGTTCAGTTTATGTGACGCAACTCATCCCCACGGTTGTCACAACTAGTCTTTGATCGGCTAAGAGTGGCTTTGGTTAAAAATGTCCGATATCATTGTTCAATAAAATGTAAACAAAGCTTCATGTTTGGCTATCTGACGACATCATTTCCTCGCCGACATTTTACAACAGTGCTACCAAACATGCCAAAAAAGGAGGACATCTTTTAACATTGAATGGACGAAAGAGTGCGATTTCCTCGCCAAAAGCAGTCGAGACTCGTTCGATAGTGTGGCGTAGACGTGAGCAGCAGGGTCAAAGCAGCCGTAGAACGTTAAACGGCGAGCACGAAACATAAAAGAATGAGGTGAGCAGCAGGTGCGTTGACATTGAAAACATTTTTTCAAGAACACTCATCGCCTCTGGAAAACAAAATAACTGGTGCTAAACTTTGTAAAGTTGTTCCTCTTATGGACAAGTTTCCGAGGTACTTCCGCTTTACTTCCGCATTTCTGCTCGCGACTTTCGTTTGACACTTTTTCCATCCAAAACAACAGTGGAGCAGTGGAGCTGGAGTAACATTACTCATCAAAACCCCTCAAAAAAGATAATTTGCAAATACCGCATCCCTCTGCCATCATCACGACATGGGATGACAATATGTTTAATGAGGGCAGATGTGGAACCAAGCTTGTGCCATCACAAAGATCAGGTGTTTATGTAGCCATGTTGCCGCTGGTGTTACATTTTCATTTGTCCGGTGCTCAAAAAAATACTAAAGCTAAAATCTCACGCATGAAACAACTTGTTGTCTTTGATATTGTTATTATAATGATGATTGTAATTATGATGATGTTTAATATATTACAACTACTGCTGTGGTTGCAAAACATGCTATCTGCTGCTCGCCTGTTGCTAATCAGTACATGTAGGATCGCACAAAAAACGCTCGTTCGTTTGTTTACAGGTGAAAAATGCTATTAGGCAAGGGACGACAAATGAATACCTCACAACATTCACTGTACATCGATGGAAAAATATCGAGTATACGTGCGTTGTACTTTGATGATGGAATGTTCGGCTCATGCTTCTATAATGTTTTCCTAATAATTTTATAAATTGTGATGTATTGAACTTGTTTTGCACCTGCACCAATTGAATAGGAATCATGTTGTCCAAATGTTTTATTGCGATCAATATCGGCAATAAAAAAGAATGACATACTAATTTTGTTTATATGTACATACTTTGTAGTATTTCCTTGTAACAACAAAATCCATGTCAGCCCTTCTGCATTCGGCAACTGTAATATTATTCGTAATTTCGCCTCATTTTGGTCACTAAAGTGGCAGGCTTATCAATCTACACCTCACGTCAACACAGGTTGCACAGATTGTTATAGTTTTGTCCACGAATGATCAACGAAGTGATAAAAACAAACATACAATCTTTTGAGTAAGTAAGTCTTAAGTTTAAAGCACATCCATAACTTATTCTCTACAGCTGGTTACGATTTAAGGCGTATGGTGAGGTAGATCCACACTGGTGTTTTGAAGCTGGACGCTGTTCAAAACATTCCACTTTCAACCATATATATATAGGCACTTCCAGGAGTTCACGCACAGCACAGGAAGTCTCGGAGTCTCATCTACAGTTGGGCAAATAAGTATTTAGTCAACTACCAATTGTGCAAGTTCTCCTACTTGAAAAGATTAGATTGTCAGTATGGGTAAACCTCAACCATGAGAGACAGAATGTGGGGAGAAAAAAAAAACAGAAAATCACATTGTTTGATTTTTAAAGAATTTATTTCCAAATTAGTGGAAAATAAGTATTTGGTCACCTACAAACAAGCAAGATTTCTGGCTGTCAAAGAGGTCTAACTTCTTCTAACGAGGTCTAACGAGGCTCCACTCGTTACCTGTATTAATGGCACCTGTTTTACCTCATTATCGGTATAATTATTGGTCCACAAACTCAGTCAGTCACACTCCAAACTCCACTATGGCCAAGACCAAAGAGCTGTCGAAGGACACCAGAGACAAAATTATAGACCTGCACCTGCACCAGCCTGGGAAGACTGAATCTGCAATAGGTAAAACGCTTGGTGTAAAGAAATCAACTGTGGGAACAATTATTAGAAAATGGAAGACATACAAGACCACTGATAATCTTCCTCGATCTAGGGCTCCATGCAAGATCTCACCCCGTGGGTCAAAATGATAACAACTACGGTGAGCAAAAATCCCAGAATCACACGGGGTGACCTAGTGAATGACCTACAGAGAGCTGGGACCACAGTAAGAAAGGCTACTATTAGTAACACAATGCGCCGCCAGGGACTCAAATCCTGCACTTCCAGACGTGTCCCCCTGCTGATGCCAGTACACATCGAGGCCCATCTGCGGTTCGCTAGAGAGCATTTGGATGATCCAGAAGAGGACTGGGAGAATGCGTTATGGTCAGATGAAACCAAAATAGAACTTTTTGGTAGAAACACAGGTTCTCGTGTTTAGAGGAGAAAGAATACTGAAATGCATCCGAAGAACACCATACCCACTGTGAAGCATGGGGGTGGAAACATCATGCTTTGGGGCTGTTTTTCTGCAAAGGGACCAGGACGACTGAGCTGTGTAAAGGAAAGAATGAATGGGGCCATGTATCGAGAGATTTTGAGTGAAAATCTCCTTCCATCAGTAAGGGCATTGAAGATAAGATGTGGCTGGGTCTTTCAGCATGACAATGATCCCAAACACATAGCCAGGGCAACAAAGGAGTGGCTTCGTAAGAAACATCTCTAGGTCCTGGAGAGGCCGAGCCAGTCTCCAGATCTCAACCCCATAGAAAATCTGTGGAGAGAGTTGAAAGTCCGTGTTGCCCAACGACGGCCCCAAAACTGTTAGGTTTTGTGTTTGGTTTCTCCTTGTGTGACTTGTCCCTGTGATTACCCATTGCTCTCACCTGTGTGTGTTTTCCCAGTGTATCCTGCAATATGCATCCACCTGTGTTACCCAGCTGTTCCTCGTCTCGTTACCCCTTGTCTGCGCATATAATGACCCAGTTTCTTGTCACTCCTTGTTGCGTCATTGTCTATGTCTATGTCCGTCTTCACCAAAGTCAAGTCCGTTCCACGCCCTCGTGTACCAGTCCCTCTGCTTAAGTAAGTTTTGTTTGAACATTGCCTTTTGAGCCATAGCCCTTTTGTTTGTACTTTGTGATTTTGTTAGTTATCATTAAAAGGTTTTTTTTTAGTTCACTGCCACCTGCCTCGCTGCATTTTTTGTTTCCCTGCATTTGGGTCCATACAACCTGCCTGCCTGCTCATTCCTGACAGAATGACGCAACCAATCCTGGACCCAGCGGGAAAGATTCATTTTCGGCCACCGCGCCGACACCCTCAAACCACCCACAGACCACAACACATTTTTTTGGATTCTGATTTTTCAGACTTTGAGGAGGATCACAATTTATATGACCTCCTCTATTCTGATTCTGACTCCGACCCAGATTTTTTTTCCATGCCCTTTTCTTCACCCTCTCAGTTTTTTTCAGGCCTCCCTCATTCCATACCACCCAGTCTATCCAAGAACCCTGTCCAAAAGCCTCGGCGATCTCGTCCACGCCGACGTCGTGGGCACGTCTTGACAGCTCGGCTTCCCGAGGCTCCCCGCAGTCAAGTTCCTCCCGTGCCGGTTCCCCGCACTGAAGTTCCTCCCGCGCCGGCTCCCCGCAGACAAGTTCCTCCCGCGCCGGCTCCCCGCAGTCAAGTTCCTCCCGCGCCGGCTCCCCGCTGTCAAGTTCCTCCCGCGCCGGCTCCCCGCAGTCAAGTTCCTCCCGCGCCGGCTCCCCGCAGTCAAGTTCCTCCCGCGCCGGCTCCCCGCAGTCAAGTTCCTCCCGCGCCGGCTCCCCGCAGTCAAGTTCCTCCCGCGCCGGCTCCCCGCAGTCAAGTTCCTCCCGCGCCGGCTCCCCGCAGTCAAGTGCCTCCCGCGCCGGCTCCATACAGTCAAGTGCCTCCCGCGCAAACTCCACGCAGTCAAGTGCCCGCGCCGACTCCACGCAGTCAAGTGCCCGCGCCGACTCCACGCAGTCCTGTGCCCGGGCCGACTGCACCAACAGACTCCTGCGACCAAGCTGCTGTCCCGCCAGCAGATTCCTGCGACCAAGCTGCTGTCCCGCCAGCAGATTCCTGCGACCAAGCTGCTGTCCCGCCAGCAGACGACCAAGCTGCTGTCCCGCCAGCAGACGACCACGCTGCTGTCCCGCCAGCAGATTCCTGCGACCAAGCTGCTGTCCCGCCAGCAGATTCCTGCGACCACGCTGCTGTTCCGCCAGCAGACTCCTGCGACTCCGCTGCTGTTCCGCCAGCAGACTCCTGCGACTCCGCCGCTGTTCCGCCAGCAGACGACCAAGCTGCTGTTCCGCCAGCAGACTCCTGCGACTCCGCTGCTGTCCCGCCAGCAGACGACGGCGACTCCGCTGCTGTCACGCCAGCAGACGACGGCAACTCCGCTGCTGTCACGCCAGCAGACGACGGCGACTCCGCTGCTGTCACGCCAGCAGACGACCCAAAAGCTGTTCCGCCAGCAGACGACCCAAAAGCTGTTCCGCCAGCAGACGACCCAAAAGCTGTTCCGCCAGCAGACTACTCCGACTCTGTTCCTGGTCCGCACGACGACCCCGACTCCGTTCCTTGTTCGCACGACGATTCCGACTCTGTTCCTGACCCTCGCCCCGACGATGCTGCTCCCCGTTTCCTGCCACAACGTGGCGGTATGGACGACCGAGCACTACCTCGTCTGGGACGCCCGCCTGATCTGCCCATGCGGTCACCCAATGTCTGGCGCCCCGGGCGCCCTCCCGATCGACCCGTGCGATCGGCCCACGTCTGGCGTCCTGGACGCCCACCTGACTGGCCGTGACGGGCTGGTGTTGCTCCCTCCTCCGAGCAACCTTCTGACTTGTTGTTTCCTCGGGACGTCTGGGATCCGTCCCTTGAGGGGGGGGTACTGTTAGGTTTTGTGTTTGGTTTCTCCTTGTGTGACTTGTCCCTGTGATTACCCATTGCTCTCACCTGTGTGTGTTTTCCCAGTGTATCCTGCAATCTGCATCCACCTGTGTTACCCAGCTGTTCTTCGTCTCGTTACCCCTTGTCTGCGTATATAACGACCCAGTTTCTTGTCACTCCTTGTTGCGTCATTGTCTATGTCTATGTCCGTCTTCACCAAAGTCAAGTCCGTTCCACGCCCTCGTGTACCAGTCCCTCTGCTTAAGTAAGTTTTGTTTGAACATTGCCTTTTGAGCCATAGCCCTTTTGTTTGTACTTTGTGATTTTGTTAGTTATCATTAAAAGTTTTTTTTTTAGTTCACTGCCACCTGCCTCGCTGCATTTTTTGTTTCCCTGCATTTGGGTCCATACAACCTGCCTGCCTGCTCATTCCTGACACAAAACATCACTGCTCTAGAGGAGATCTGCATGGAGGAATGGGCCAAAATACCAGCAACAGTGTGTGAAACGCTTGTGAAGAGTTACAGAAAACGTTTTGGCCTCCTTTATTGCCAACAAAGGGTACATAACAAAGAGATGAACTTTTGGTATTGACCAAATACTTATTTTCCACCATGAATTGCAAATAAATTCTTTAAAAATCAAACAATGTGATTTCTGTTTTTTTTCCCTGTTTTTTTTTGTCTCTCATGGTTGAGGTTTACCCATGTTGACAATTACAGGCATCTCTAATATTTTCAAGTGGGAGAACTTGCACAATTAGTGGTTGACTAAATACTTATTTGCCCCACTGTACATCGTGCTGAATCCATCTTCGGAGATTCTGTGGGTTCTTCTGGTTTGATTTTGCAGTTTTAAGTTTGTTAACATGCTGCTTACTTCAACCACATTTCATGTTGTTCTGTCGAAACCGGAAGTTCGGAGCAGATATTATCAAAGATGGCGCTGCCCATGTTTCGCTAAGCAAATTTGTCTATAAAGGGTTCACTTCTTTTGAGCAGTTCAAAGCTCACGGTGTTTTTACACAAAAAAATTAAATCGCGTTCTTAAGAATTTCTTTTATTACAAATGTTTGTAAAATAAAATATAAAAATATCTAATATATATAATAATATAATATAATATAATATAATAATATAATATAATAATATAATATAATAATATATAATAATAATATATAATAATATAATATTGTAAAATATCCCACACCGGCGAAATGTCTACCATTGTCGAATTTGACATCCTATGTACTACCGTGCACTTTCAACGTGTTCTGTTTAGATGCATACAGCAAGAACGTACTAACTTTAACGTAATAATATCAAATAAGGCTGGTTTAAATACACTACGTGACCAAAGTGGTGAACAAAAAAGACTCTGCTTTAAAGCTACCTAAAGAAAACACAACGCTTAAAAGCTATCAGACGATATTTTTGCAGAACACCGTTTCAAAATAAAATTTGTTCTTGGGAACATTGCAATTTGAAAACACGGTACTGTAAACTAAATACCGTAAATTGTCAAAAGAAGTTGACCTTCATTGGCATTTTTCACTATTTAGTATTGTTTACTATTTAGTTATACAAATATGATCTATAAACTATGCAAAACTGTATTGTTGATGAAAATACACCGCAAATTTATTGTATTTTTCTTTTTTTAAATATGTCCTCCATTTCGACCTAATGGAAGTGGTCACCCTAATCAGGCGAGAAGCCCTAGATTAAAACGCTATCCGTTGCTGGTTTGAAATCCTAACTTTAACTTGTTGTTTGAACTCCGTATGTTGATGCGCATTTGCACCCAAGCAAATGAGCATCTGAGTCACGCGTGCATGAAAATGATGACATACGTGCGCAATCCATGCATGACCAAAGACGTGACTAATTTTTGCACATTATGTTCCATATGGAACCTCTGCTACGCACCAAGTAAGAATTCACATTTGAGAAAAAAAAAAATCTTAAATGAAAGTATTTATCATTAAAAACAACTGTATTTCCCTCTTTTTAACATTTCCTGGTGCAAGTGAGTAACAAGCACATTATAGGCAAATCCATTAATGACCAAGAGGATTGCTGCTAATCTGCCGAATAAATCAGTGCGTTGGTGGTTCCGCCGAGGCTTTTGCTCCAACAACAATTGGATGCAATGCAAAAAGATTTTGCCGCTTTGTTTATTTGCCGTAATGAGGCTCAGTTTAACTGTTGAATAGCTACATTTCAAAGGCGCTAATAACTCATAAAACTAAATAAGCCCGGCTAATTATGCTGACGTTCTAGAGTGGTCATGATGGAGCGCTCCTTCCTCCCACTGGAAATAATTAGGTAAGTAGTAAATGAAAAAAATACTAACAGTACCCTGTCGTCAAGTTGTGCTATAACCTCCAGTTAGTGGCATGTTCTAAACAATTTCTGAACTGTGCGGTTAGTCAGGGTCTCTGCAGGTTTCAACAAGCCAAATATAAGACTTTTTCAAGACCATAGTGAATACAATTTAAGACCAATTTCACATTAATACTGGAAAAAAGTACAAAAGATGAAGGAAAATTGGAGGCCCAGAATTACTTGCAAAGTACTGGTAGTATCCGGGTTATGAACGAGTTCCGTTCCTATGCTGGAGACCTAACCCAAATTTCTTCATAAGTCGAATTAACCCTTTAAGGACCCCTCCATACCCCCTCAATCTCAAAATAAGTACCCAAAAACATGTATTATACGTCATTGTACTGTCCTCGCCAAGACGTTGAAGCTAAATCCCAGCTAGACGGCAAGCTAAATCGTAATCGTTTCCCTTGTCACCACCCAATCGTGACAGGCTTCTGGATTGCGACGGATTGCTACTGAGCATGTGCGAACCGATGTAAATTTCTCTGGAGGGATGACAGGAGATATACTGTAGATATTCAAAGGCGTAGGTTTGGTCTCAACAGTGGTAGGGACGATATAACAGCATAACCTGCATGTGCACTTTTTGCTGGGGATGGATTGGGTGAACGGGGGTCAAGGGCTAAAATTCTCACAAATATGAACTTAACTAATTGATAGGCTAAGTGATCAATGCAAAAATAAATCTGTATACTAATTTTCAAACTTAGAACTTTGTTATGGGGTGTAGGGGATAGTGCAGGTCGTCCAGCCATTTGTTCTGGACTGTCCTGAAGAGCTGATTGCAGGATTTGGTGTTGCAGATGTGGGCTTGTAGATGTCTTGTCTATCACCTGGTAGTCAGCGTCAATCTTGCTCAGCTGCATGATGTACGCGTTGGGCTTCCGTGGTCAGAAGGCGTCATGTATCTTTTATGCCCTATGTCAAGTATATTCTGCTTGTTTTCCTTAAACTATGATATAATTACTATTTATTTATATTGGGTATGTTAGAGTAATACAAACAGTCAAACAGTAAATACGAGAAAAGATACTATTCCCTGATTGATTATATCAAGTGTGTTAGAGTAATGCAAACAGTAGAACGGTAAATACAAGAAAAGACACTATTCCCTGCAACACTTAAAGCGGAAGTTCAGAATTTTTTTCATTAGGCTTAATCTTTGAGTTAGTGGGATTTTAATTAGTCAGAGGAATTGTTTTGAACAAATTCCGTGCATGGATCATCGGTGAGTCTCATGTGTCCATATGTTTTTTTTTATTGGCATGCTAAGATGGGACCATTGACTCACGTTATCTTAGCCACTCCTGAGCACTGAAACTAACAAATAAGTTACAAACTGCACCGAAATCAACTCCACCGACTAATTAAATTCCCGCTAACTCGAAGATTAAGCATAATGTAAAAAAATCTGAACTTCCCCTTTAACAAAACATGCAAAGAGTCACAAGAATGTGCCTAGATGGTTATCGGCATTTTCAAGACTGTTATCTGGTTATCTGTATCTACTAGACACGTCCGTTACCAGAATGTGTGGGAGAATTAAGCCCCTTTCACACATACCTGAACACCGTTTAAATCCCGGGATTTAAATGTTAGCCCTTAGGTGTGAAAGCAATTTTCTGGGTTGACTGACACGGAGATTACGTAGACATTTACCAGGTCATGTCCTAGTATAATGTCCGCGAGTTACCCGGGACATGGTATGGGTGAAAGCTGGCATTTAATTCCCAGGTCACAGCACGAAAGCTGATGACGTAAATATCATGGTGGACCGATTGTCATTTCCTCTTTTTTCGCAGTAAGACGAAAAGCGGTAAACAAACATCTGTATTGTTAACATGGCAAACTGAAAATAGCAAAGTTATCATGGAAAAATAACGAAATTAAATTTTTACTGAATCATTGAGCTGAGGAAGAGATAGTCCATCATCAATCTTTGGAAACGCGTGGTTTATTTTATTGCTGATGCCAACCAAAAATGATGTCATGTCCGGGTTATAAAATCCCGTCCCCCGCCATCCCCGCACTGTGAGTACCGAGTCGCTAGCACGGGAAAAGTCTGTGTCCAACTCGAGTTATTCCCGGAATATCTCCCCATGTCTGAAAGCCATGACACGGGTAAATTCCGCGTCACCTTACACGGGAATTTAACGGACAACAGTCTGAAAAGGGCTTTACTGACACTGTTACCTGAACTTGTTAGACAAATACAAAATACAAATTTGCTAGGTAATTGCTGGTGACTGGTACGCGCTAGACTAGGGGTGGGCAAGCAAACTGCATGGTCTTCAAGGGCCATTTTCCTCTAGACCAGTACTTCTCAAATAGTGGGGCGCGCCCCCCTGGGGGGGCGCAGAGCGATGCCAGGGGGGGCGCGTGTGACCCTGCTTTTTTTTTTTTTTTTTTCCTGCCGTACTGGAATAAAGTGTACTTGCGCATCCACTCAGTGGGTGGCAGTGGCGCTCTCATTTTCAGAGTGCGTGCAGTATTTTTGAACTAAGGAAGAGCACTCATCACACAGAAAACAAATATGAAGAGCAGTGCGCCGCCGCCGTTTTCGAAAGCCGTTTTCCGACCGGACTCACTCACGCAGCGACCCACTGTCTTGTCCGGTTCTCACGCCGCCGCCCGATAAGTGCCATTTTCGGCTTGGGATCGTCACGACGACCGCCCTCACCTACGGTTCTACCTCGTCCGCAGAGAATGCGGTTTGTTCGTGCCGTTTGCCTTTTAGCTTTGACTTTTAATACTGTGGGGTGATGAGGAAAGACTGTTTACTGTGTCTAAAAATAATTATAGCGGACCGCCAGAAGCCAAATCAATTAAGACGCCACTTAAAGACATTCGACCCCAATCTCATTGATAAGCCGCTTGATTGTTTTTCAGCGAAAACGTGCCGAATATTGCCAACAATCGTCCTGCTTTGTCAGTGTTATATCAGTAAACCAGTGAGCATTGTTAGCATGTTCATTGCAAAATGACTCCACACCATTGCAAAGGAGGTAATACTGAGTGTGAGCAGCAAAAATAAAAACTGTCCTTCTGTCCAAGGACACTCTTTTTTTTTCCTTTATTCATTTTGGTTTTTTGGGTCAAATTTTTTGGCATATTGTCCTCATGAGTGAATGTTTCTAATCAATTTGAATTTGTTATTATTTACTGATTTTATTACATTTTATTTTTCTGTATCAAATGGTCAAAAATGTACCTTGAGTGTATTTTTACAGTTTGAATGTGACTTTTTTTTTTTTTTTTTAATTCAGGCAAATTGATGCACGTCAAGTCTTCTCTGTTACAAACAAAACAATGTTAATAAAGTTATACTTTATTATAAGTTGATCTATGTTACTTTTTTTCTTTATTAGAAAAAAAGGACACAATATTAGGCAGATGCGTATTTATAATAGTAATTTTATAGACAAATAATACTATTTACAGTGGCGGCAGAGAGTTTGGGGGGGGCGCGAAACATTTACGTCTTGCTTGGGGGGGCGTAGCAGAAAATAATTGAGAAGCACTGCTCTAGACTGAACATGCCTGAGCTGGTAAAGTGCCAGTACATTTCCGTATGTCTGAAAGCCACAATCCGGGTAGATTCCGGGTCACATTTCCCGGTTGCGATATATTATGTCTGAAAGTGGCTTTATGGCTTTGTCTAAGATGCTAACAGGAACTCAGCAAAAGAACAGCCCGGCCTAGTTGGCCCCCTCCTCTTTCTCCTCAAGGACAATTGTCTTTTTGTGTGTGTTTTATCTCCAGCATCAACTCTACCCATCGTTGTCCTTTTATTTATCCCGCTAGCTCTTCTCTCTCTCACTACACACACACATGCACACATACCCTTCTCTCACTAAGGTTATTTACACTTTTTGGATCGCGCTCAAAAAGGGAGCAGGTGTGCGCACACCCACATACACATATGCACACACATTTCTAATAATCAAAGCATTCCGTGTAGAGCCTGATAAGATTCAAGGTTGAGATTTGGAAAGGAAAGTTTGTTGTTCTTCTTTTAATGGAGACTGGTTGAAACTCACATAGACACACATTTGCAAAGGCACACATTAAATACAATAACACAGTCTTATTAGTTTGTTTCACTTTCACAACTAATGCTGCAGCAGATATTAGACAAACATGTTAGCGAGTTCCGGATATGCTCTGCTTAGATATTGGGTGTAACAGGAACATAAGAAAGTTACAGGTAAACGTTAGATAGTAGCTGGAATCTGTAACGCAGTTACCAGAATGTTTTATGCTTAGGCCTGTCACGATAACAAATTTTAGTAGGCGATGTTTTGTCTAATAAATTATTGCCAATATGCGATATCTACAATGGTATGAAAAAGTATCTGAACTTTTTGGAATTTCTCACATTTCTGCATGAAATCACCATCATATGTAATCTGATTTTAGCCAAAATCACACAAATGGAAAAAACTGTCTGCTTGAAGTAAAACCACCCAAACGTATTGGTTTTCATATATTTTAATGAGAATAGCATGCAAACAATGACAGAAGGGGGAAAGATAAGAAAGTGAACCCTCTGCCTAAGGAGACTTAAAGTGCGTACGACAGGAGAAAAAAAGTCTTCAACAGGATTATTATGTGAATTACAATCATATTTTAAGACAATTCGACTATATACAACAATTTAGCAAAGCGCAGATGACGAAAAATTAGTCTTTTAATCTGCCGGTTAGCCACGCCTACCATTATAGGGCTCTAGCGTCCCCAATAGGTGGATGACGTGAGTGGAGTCACGATTTCATCTGATTTAGTATGCAGCCCATTGAGGGGGAATTATTCACAACGAGGAAAACACGACGAAGAGAGCCGCAAAATGTCATTGTTTCAGTCTCTCTACTCCTATATTTTTACGGGATATTCTTTTTATCCAAGTATTTTCCCCAATTGCTAAATAAATGGCATGGTCATGACAAATAACAGTCTTGTGCTAAATGGAATATGAAATGATAAAAATGCATTTATTCAAGACGACATGGCAAAATTACTCCATAATGGTCAAAACTGTGGACTTCACCTTTATGGTAGCACCTCCCGAACGATATTTTATGCCACCTAAATCAGGCTTATGTAATTTCCTTACCCTGGCTTCGGAGCATGTAAACAAACCAAGAGGCGTGACAGCTAGCCGAAATGCTAACCTGAACTGAGTGATGCTTCAAAGTCTTCGAAGCGGAAAATCACACATGGGTAGCCCGGATCATTTCACATGACGACTGCGTATTCGATTGTCGTCGCCGATCGGCAAACCGCCCGGTGGAGAGCAATTTACAGCTTTTTCCCCTGCTACTACGGACAGGAGAGCTCGCCGGGAAAGCAGCCGGACAATGACCACTGAACAAACCGACCGACGTCGGAGGAGCGTGTAGCTGCCAAATGGTCAACATGAATATGGCAAAATAATGCTTTTCTACACGGCGAAGTTGTAAACAGCAAGAGACTCAGTGGAGGAGGGCGGCTGCAGTTGTTGTGCAGCTAACATGTGCAGCTAATGTGTATGAGGAGAGCTTTTTACATGCCCATCCATGATCAAACGTAAGTAGTCCTTTATTTAAAGAAAGTTTGTAGTGTTTACTTTGTGTTTACTTAGTGTTTATTATTAACTCAAAGTTACAATTTCTGATCGGTCGGAAAATTTGACCAAACACCGGGCACATGAAGAGGGGAATAAGCAGAGTATAGTGCTCTCCCGGCGGGGGAATGTGCGACAAGCCACTGGTCGTCGGCCGAGGGGACAAGGAGCATGTAAGCCACAAAATGCAAGCCACTTACATATTAAAATGATCCCAGTATTTGACATAATACAAAACACGATGTTTACTCACGTCCTCATAAGTCCCATGCTCCCACAGTAGTAGGGCTTGTTTTGGCCAATACTTACCGGTGAATGGGAACCGTTTGAAACCCCAAAAAGGCACACACGCCTCTCCCTCGTACAGCAAGATTTTTCTGCAGCCGTTTGGCTGGCGTGATGCGAAAAATAAACATATTAATCCGCAAAATTAACGGAATCCTTAGTCCTTCTCATACAACAGTACGGCTGTATAGTGAAGAGGACTCCTTTATCCGTACACGTCACAGCGCCCTCTTTCTCAACTCAAGACTGTTGCCGGCAGTCACTCATTTTCATGGCGCGGGATTAAAAAAACTAAATAAATATAGCGATCGCTTCCACACACATCCAAGCGGTCCATTTCATTCAGGAGCATAAAATACCGCATGTATTATGAAATAAACATGCTTTTTTTGTGTCACAGGCACTTTAAAGTTCAATTGAAACTATTTTTTACCAAACAATTTAAGTCAGGTGTGTGCCCAGTCACTCACGAGTGGTTTAAAGCTACCCTGCCCACTATAAAACACACACCTGGTAAGAATTGTCTTGATGAGAAGCATTGTCTAATGTACATCATGGCTCAGTCAAAAGAGCATGCGATCAAGGATTGTTGATTTCTATAAAGCTGGGAAAGGATACTAAACCATCTCTCAAAATCTGGCTGTTCATCAATCGACAGTCAGAGAAGTTGTCTACAAATGGAGAGAGTTTGGTACTGTTGTTTCTCTCCCAAGGAGTAGGCGTCCACCAAAGATGATGCTAAGAGTTCAGCACAGTATACTCAGAGAGGTAAAAAAAGACCCCTAGAGTGAAACTAGAAATCACTGTCACAGTCCAATATCTCAGTGCTGTGCATATGTAAAACTATGGCCAAAAATTGTGTTCATGGGAGGACTCCAAAGAGGATCCACTGCTGTCTAAATAAACATTGTTTCTCGTTTAATGTTCGCAAAAAGGCACTTGGACACGCCACAGATGTTTTGGCAAAATATTTTGTGGACTGATAAACCCAAACTTCAATTGTTTGGTAGCAACACACAACATCATGTGTGGAGGAAAAATGGAATAGCTCACCAACATCTACCCCCCATCCCCACTGTGAAGCATGGTGGAGGGAACATCATGATTTGAGCTGTTTTCATACCTCAGGGCCTGGAATTGCAATCATTAATGGAAGAATGAATTCAATTGTTTATCAGGATTCTTATCAGGATTTTTAAGATAAGATCTAGAGATACAAAATCCAACATGGCCGCCGTAGCAAAACAATGAGCTTCGTCCGTTGAATGTTTAATGTTCGCAAAAAGGCAATTGGACACTTCACAGAAGTTTTGGCAAAATATTTTGTGGACCGATGAAACCAGAGTTGAATTGTTTGGGAATAACACACAACGTCATGTGTGGAGAAAAAATGGAACAGCTCACCAACATCAACACTTCATCCCCACCGTGAAGCATGGTGGAGGGAGCATCATGATTTGGGGCTGTTTTGCTGCCTCAAGGCCTTGATAACTTGCAAACATCAATGGAAGAATGATATCAAAAGTTTATCAGGAAGTTTTTGCAGGAAAACCTGAGGCCGTCTGTCATACAGTTGAAGCTAAAAAGAGAATGGATGCTGCAACAAGACAATGACAAAGACAAAACACAGAAGTAAATCAACTTCAGAATGGTTTCAGAAGAATAAAATACACGTTCTGGAGTGGCCAAGTCGAAGTCCAGACTTGAACCTTGAACCAGACTTGAGATGCTGTGGCATGACCTAAAGACAGCGATTCATGCCAGACATCCCAGGAATCTGACTGTACTACAGCAGTTTTGTGGAGAAGAATCGGCCAAGATTAGTCCTGAGCGATGTGCCAGACTGATTTGCAGCTACAGGAAGTGTCTGGTTGAAGTTATTGCTGCCGGGGGGGGGCACAAAATATTAAATGTGATGGTTCACTTATTTTTTTCCCCCTTCTGTCATTGTTTGCATACTATCCTCACTAAAATATGAAAATGTTTGGGTGGTATTAGTTAAAGCAGACATTGTTTTTTTTCATCTGTGTGGTTTTGACAGAGATCAGATCACATTTGATGGCGATTTAATTCAGAAATGTGAGAAATTCCAAAAAGTTCAGATACTTCTACTTTTTCATACCACTGCATGTAGGCTACATCTATACTAGGATAATGGCCTTAACCGTTCAATTTATTATACCATACGGCATATCGGCTACACTAAAGTACCGCTTGTCCGGATATTTTATTACACGGGATAGAGACCCAGATAATTTCTTAAATACCAGATAACCGGTCTAGAGTAGCCGCCGGCTAACCGTGTAAAAATCACAGCCAGCAGAAGTGACTTCATGGAGCGCGCCATCGCCATTTTTTTGTGCTGCATTATGGCATCGTGAATAATGGAGGCGAATGGTACTGACACAGCTTTCCTGCTCCTCTTTTTAAAACTGAAAGCGCTTGTAAATTTTATGCTTGAATTTGTCCGGCAAAGACAAGGAACAATGCCGAAAAATTATAAGTTGAGGGTTCAGAGGTGACCAGCGTGGAAGATGACGTCACACACCTCCTTTTTGCTCGGTCATCACCAAGGAGCATGGCGTTTACAAACGCACCTTAAACGTAGTGCGGACAGGTATAACATATTGTCCAAATTACAAGGCAAAAAAAATATCCTTCCTAGTGTAGCCAGAGAGGCTATACGAGCATGAAGCAGAAAAACAAATATATTTTTAAAAATAAAAACCCGATCCTTTTCAACCTATTCCGATACTCTGAAAAATCGTGATTAGCCCGATTTCCGATCACGTGATCGGAACAGGACGTTTTTCTTTTTTCTTTTCACTTTTTGATATTATATTTTTCTCAGTTGTGGAAAGAAAGCTTTTTGCCTCCTTGAGGGACTTAAACAACATGAGTCAGCCAAACAAAAACACAAGGATACTGATATTTTTTCCGCAACTCAAAAGCCCTCTCAATGATTATTTGTACTGCGCGTGAGTGCCTCCTAAAGCTGCTGCGTTGCCTTCAACCGACCTGCTCGAGTCTTGTTGTCGATGCAGGAAATCAGCACATTTACTGCGCAAACAGCAAATATGTAAAGTCGACCTAATCCCAGGACGCGTGCCTGAAAGTTCCTCTGGATTTTCACGCGGTGCGAATACCTACAACAGCTCCTTCGTCCTTAAAAGCCTCATCGGTATTCATCGCGGCTGCTCATTTGCATAACAAAATGTCCGCGGAGAACAGACGAGGGACCTATTGCTGTCAAAGTCAACTTGACAGACAATCCTTTGTGACACACACATTCACACAAAACGGGCAAACACACACTTAGTTAACCTTGGTGACACTGGGGGCAGCACTGTCCCTCCTGGGCAACGATCAAGGTGCCTGGCGGGCATGTCGGGCAGGACGGCAGGTAGCAAGTCACCCTGGAGTTGCGGCACTCACACTCGCGGCAGCTGGTGTCAGTCCAACGAGTCGAGTCCTGAGGCGACAAGACAAAGATGAAATATTTATATTCTGTACAGCAATGTTTTTTCTAAACTGTGCCTGTGAGTAGACTCGGCGCACAACAAAATCTATGCAGTGCACAAAATTCAACAGAAAAGTATTGTAGCGTCACTAGGACTACTGTCGGCGCCGTAGTGATGTGTCAGCGCAACACACCTATTGGTGTGTTCGATCCGGCAATGCGACGCTCCTATTGGTCCGTTCGATTCGGCAGACCATTGGTGGGTTACTGACACCACAACGTAACGAGGTGCATGACCTGAGTAAGACTCCTGTGCTGTTTTGCTGAATTCACATTTCGCTGCCAATTTGTGCAAGCGCTACAGTGTTAATTAATACCCAAGTTTAGAACTGATATAATAAAGTTAATTAGACCATTGATATTCTTTTTGTACCAATTTGCTTCTTATTTTGGGATAATATTAAAAGAACCATTTGGTTCCTTTACGATGGAATGGCTGTTGGATTGCAGTGTATCACAAAAGTGAGTACACCCCTCGCATTTCTGCAGATATTTAAGTATATCTTTTCATGGGACAACACTGACAAAATGACACTTTGACACAATGAAAAGTAGTCTGTGTGCAGTTTATACAATAGAGTTCATTTATTTTCCCCTCAAAATATAGCTATTAATATTTAAACCCCTGGCAACAAAAGTGAGTACACCCCTTAGTGAAAGTTGTCAATATCAACATACAACATGTCAACCGTCAATATTTTGTGTGGCCACCACTATTATCCAGAACTGACGTCACTGTCCTGGGCATGGAGTTGATCAGAGCTTCACAAGTTGCCACTGGAATGCTCTTCCACTCCTCCATGACGACGTTGGGGAGCTGCCGGATATTTGAGACTTTGCGCACCTCCACCTTCTGCTTGAGGATCCCCCAAAGATGTTCTATTGGGTTCAAGTCTGGAGACATGCTTGGCCAGTACCTTTACCCTCAGCCTCTTCAGTAAAGCAGTGGTCATCTTGGAGGTGTGTTTGGGGTCATTGCCATGCTGGAACACTGCCCTGCCACCCAGTTTCTGGAGGGAGCGGATCATGCGCTGCCGCAGTATTTCACAGTACATGTTGGAGTTCATGTTTCCCTCAATAAAATGTAACTCTTATACACCTGCCGCACTCATGCAGCCCCAGACCATAACATTCCCACCACCATGCTTGACTGTAGGCATGACACACTTATCTTTGTACTCCTCACCTGGTCGCCGCTACACATGCTTGAGACCATCGGAACCAAACAAATTAATCTTTGTCTCATCAGACCACAGGACATGGTTCCGGTAATCCATGTGCTTTGTTGACATGTCTTCAGCAAACTATTTGTGTGCTTTCTTGTGTACTGTCTTCAGAATAGGCTTCTTCCTGGGGTGACAGCCATGCACACCAATTTGATGTCGAGTGCGGTGTATGGTCTGAGCACTAACAGCCTGACCCCCCCACCTCTTCAATCTCTGCAGCAATGCTGACAGCACTCCTGCGACGATCTTTCAAATAAAGCATAGGGATGTGACGCTCAGCACGTTCGCTGAGCTTTTTTGGACGAGCAACCCAAGGCCCGTTCTAAGTGAACCCTACTTTTTAAAAACGCTGGATTATCCTAGCCACTGTGCTGCAGCTCAGTTTCAGGGTGTTGGCAATCTTCTTGTAGCCTTGGCCATCTTCATGTAGCGCAACAATACGTCTTTTAAGATCCTCAGAGAGTTCATTGCCATGTGGTGCCATATTGGATCTTTCAGTGACCAGTATGAGAGAGTGTGAGAGTTGCACTACAAATTTGAACACACCTGCTCCCTATGCACACCTGGACCTAGTAACACGAACAGGTCACATGACATTTTGTAGGGAAAATGACAAGCAGTACTCAATTTGGACATTTAGGGATGTAGTTTCTAAGGGGTGTACTCACTTTTGTTGCCAGGGGATTGGATATTAATGGCTATATTTTGAGTTATTTTGAGGGGAAAATAAATTAGCTCTATTATATAAGCTGCACACAGACTACTTTTATTGTGTTTAAGTGTCATTTTGTCAGTGTTGTCCCGTGAAAAGGTATACTTAAATATCTGCAGAAATGCAAGGGGTGTACTCACTTTGTGATACACTTTATGGCATTTTAGTTTTTAAACCTGTCCTGTAAAGTTGCTTGGACATGGAGAATAGGAATCTTTAGTGACCTTATTGTCTGAACAGTTTTAATGTGATATAATCCTATTGTGGTTGTTCCTTGTTCCTTTTTATTTATTTATTATCTATTCATTTACTCACCCATGTCACAACTGGACCTTACCCAGGCCAAAGCAGGACTCTCCCTATGGTTAAAGAAGGACTCTCACAAATAACATAAGACACATCTCATGAGCAGGAATATTTTTGTCTTTTTTTCATTTTAAGAGGGCCAAATCAATTATATTAAAAGTAAACCAATGAAAATTGCTGCTGTAATTTCATTCTTTTAGTAAGCCATGTACATTAGTATCGCTACATTCAAAGTTAATTCGTTCCAGGACCTTGATTGTAAGTCGAAATGGTCGTATGTCGAGCAGGATTTTCCCATAAGAATACATTATAATTCCATTAAGCCGTTCCACAGCCCGAAAATCTTAACTAAATGCTTAATAAATACTGCTGGTACTATTACAGATGGCAATTACACACAGCAAAACCAATAAATTATAAATAAAAATCGGAATAATAATATCATAATAATTCCTGTAATAATGTAACAAATCGGGTTCTAATGTCACGGTTTTGTGGCAGTTTTTGTTTTGTGTATTGTACGTGAACGCACCGCGTGGCTGATGTCACAGTGAGATGGCTGCGTACGGCAGAGATTTTAGTTTCACTTTTAATGGTCTGATGTTTTTGGCGTATATTGCGTGGGATAGAAGGTGTGTTGTGCTGCACAAGTTCGGAAATAAATGATTAAAAACCTGACGAAGCTGGCGACTTCCTCTCTGATGTTGCCAAAATAATAATTGTCACCTTAACTTATAAAGACTGGTTAACGGAGGTCGGAGGAGGACTGTTGAGGTAGGAGACATTCTACGGATGTATTGTCGAGCCAGATTACGGACACGCACATTTCCATCTTCATTTCAATGGTAAGCGTCACCTTTTTTCACCATCGCACTAACCTTCTTGGAGCCCATGTTGATTTCTCTCACAAGAATATACGCTGTGTGTCCGTCTTGCGGGAAAACAAAGAGACAATGGCGCTGTCGTAAATCGTCATATTTCGAGCATGTCGTCGGATGTAGAAACAAATGGCGAGTCAAATTTTTTGACGGATGTCGAAAAGGTCATGTGTTGAAGCGATCGTATGTTGAGGTACCACTGTAACTTGTTATGATCCAAGGTTTTCAACAGGTGAGATACTGGTGTGTAGCCACAGGGTACACATCTGATGTTGCTCACAGTGGTCCTCAGTGTGCTCAGGGAGTTTGTGTGTCTGCTCTGACACATGAAACAATAGAGGGAACATTACTGTACAGCAATGGCCCGGGAAGCGGGGTGCTGCAGCACCCTCTGGTGTTGGGAGGAGTGTTTTGGTGCAGTCTTTTTTGTTGTTGTTGTTGTTAAAAATAAAAAATATTGAAACTTATAACATATTTAACTTTGGGGATTAAATATATATGCTTGCTTGCTATTGGGTCATGTTGAATAAGGTTCTATGAAATGGAAATGTCTAACTGTCGACAGAGGAAGTGTAAATATGGCGCAAAAACAAATTAGCGTTCTTTTTTTTTTTTTTTTTTTTTTAAAAAGCTAAATTTTCTAAAATTCAATTTGTGGTTAAAAAATACGATGATTACGCTGATAGTTCTATAATGGTGCCCAGCGAGGAAAGGTTTGCTGCAGATTTAGAATGTGGAGTTCATAAAAGAAATCTACCTTCGGTGTCTTCGAATAGCTAAGACATGCTTGCATTGTAGCTATATTATTGTTTGTTGATGCCGCCGTGCAGTGCGCTGTTGGATATTGGTGTGCAATTAAATTTTAGTGTTGTGAAAAGGGGGTGTTAAACCGAGGTTTTATGGACCTTTTAGTTTTCAAATGTGTTTGTCTGTCATTGCGCCGTCTCATTTGGATTATAATGCACGGGCGGTTTTATTTCCAAGACAAAAACTCCAACACACACTGTAGGTGAAATAGAATGCTGTCTTTACAGTAGCCTCGTAGTAGTACGGAAACAATCCAGAATGCGTGTGTACTGCCATTGTGCACGCCTTGTATGGAGAAAGCGCACGAGCGTGACAAATTCAGACTGAAACAGCTGTTTTTGGATGGGAAAAAATAAAAAAAGATACTCAGCACCCCCTTCTGTGAGTGACTTCCAGTGCCCCTGCTGTACACTACTAGTATATATTTAAAAAAAAAAAAAAAAAAAAAAAAAAGCTTTGGATGAGAGGAACATGCTAGACAGTTACCGGAACACGAGAACAAAGACCTGTGAGGATGGCAGCACAAACATGCGACAGGATTTTCAAATTACTTTTACAGATTTGATCAGAATTTTACACTTGGGAAAATCAGATTTACAAAACTACTTTTCATTGGTTTAGCAACACTATATTGGCAGCTTCTGAAAGGAAAGTTTCAAAGGTCTCTTGAGGGCATCTGCCCCAATTTTAGAAGGGTCTAATAAAACATGTTGGCAATGGACAATACAGAGCAAAAATCTCAGAAGCGAATTAAAAAAAACAAAAACAAATCTAAATTGTCTTTTCAGGCCTGCAGATGGACGTGTGAGCACTCAAGAGAGCCGGAGGACGCACTACAATATTTGTTTATACCAGCAGGATGGATTCCTCGAGGGAGACGTAAAAAGAAGCTACTGGAAAATAGATAACAGCTCCCTCTACTTTTGGGTCTTTGCTGACCTTTCCTACAAAGTTAGACGTGCAAAGCTAAAAAGCGTGAAAAAGTCATTCTGACTTTTGACATACTGTATCTTACTTCGCTTTAATGAGGAATATGGAAATCTTCAACAAAAATGGCAATTTCATACATACTGTATATTTTGATTTAACTTATTAGTTGCCATTGTAGATGATAAACGTCCAATCCATTTCAAGAGTAGACAATAAGGGAAATTGGCTTTCGAAGCCCCACTATCTAAAGCATTGGCTCAGGTCACTCATTGATTCAAATAATTATAAAAAAAGAACAATTTGCTTGAATAACATGAATAATATTTTTTTAGGTAGATTTAATGGAAAGTGCAACAAAGCAATGTAAAAACATGAATCTCGTGCAAATAATCATATTCCAATTAACAGCACCTGTTACTTACCTGTGGCACATAACAGGCGGTGGCAGTAACTAAATCACACTTGCAACCAGTTAAAATGGATTAAAGTTGACTCAACCTCTGTCCTGTGTCCTTGTGTGTACTACATTGAGCATGGAGACCAAAGAATTGTCTGAGGACTTCAGAAGCAAAATTGTGAGGAAGCATGGGCAATCTCAAGGCTACAAGTCCATCTCCAAAAACCTGAATGTTACTGTGTCTACCGTGCGCAGCGTCATCAATAAGTGTAAAGCCCATGCCACTGTGGCTAACCTCCCTAGATGTGGACAGAAAAAAGAAATTGACTAGATATTCAACGAAAGATTGTGCGGATGGTGGATAAAGAACCTCGACTAACATCCAAACAAGTTCTAGCTGTCCTGCAGTCCGAGGGTACAACAGCGTCCACCCATACTATCCGTCGGCGTCTGAATGAAAAGGCACTCTATGGTAGGATACCCAGGAAGACCCCATTTCTGACCCAGAGACATAAAAAAGCCAGGCTGGAATTCGCCAAAACTTACCTGAGAAAGCCAAAAACGCTTTGGAAGAATGTTCTCTGGTCAGATGAGACAAAAGTAGAGCTTTTTGGGAAAAGGCATCGACATAGAGTTTACAGGGACAAAAACGAGGCCTTCAAAGAAAAGAACACGGTCCCCACAGTCAAACATGGCGGAGGCACCCTGTTTTGGGTTGCTTTGCTGCCTCTTGCACTGGACTGCTTGACCGTGTGCATGGCATTATGAAATCTGAAGACTACCAACAAATTTTGCAGCATAATGTAGGGCCCAGTGTGAAAAAGCTGGGTCTCCCTCAGAGGTCATGGGCACGACAATGACCCAAAACACACTTCAAAAAGCACTAGAAAATGGTTTGAGAGAAAGCACTGGAGACTTCTAAAGTGGCCAGCAATGAGTCCAGACTTGAAACCCATAGAACACCTGTGGAGAGATTTGGAAAATGGCAGTTTGGAGAAGGCACCCTTCAAATCTCAGAGACCTGGAGCAGTTGGCCAAAGACTGTAAGAATCTCATTGATGGATACCGGAAGCGGTTGTTTGTTAGCACTTATTTTGTTTAAAGAGTGTGCAACCAAGTATAAGGCTGAGAGTGCCAATACTTTTGTCCGGCACATTTTTGGAGTTTTGTGTAAAATGATAATGATTTAATTTTTTTTCCATTCTCTTTTGTGTTTTTTCATTGCAAGCAAAATAAATGAAGATATTACTACCAAAGCATTTGAAATTGCAAATATTTTTTGGGAGAAATTGAGCATTATCTGACGGAACTGCAGGGGTGCCAATACTTTTGGCCAGCACTGTACATGCATGACAGTTAAAAAATATTCATGATGATACGAAATCGTACTAAACACTCAACAAAAAGCTTTTGTTATAGTCTTAAAATTTGTTCTGAATGTAATGGTCTGTGAAAAATCACTCATATCATGTCCTTGTACCTTGTATGATTGTCCTTGGTGCAAACAGGACGTATTCTGTGGGGAACACTGTGGGCAGCACATCCCTGGAGGGTGAACAAGTTCTGATCCCTTAAAAATGACACAAAGAAAAAGTTCAGACAAATCAAAAGATTAGCAACTGTTTCAAATGTAAACTTGACCTTCCATACAGTCACCTTCCTCGAGTTAATTGATTGCAATGTCAAAAACACTATACATCTGTAATAAGTACAGCATGATTAATGACATAATCAGAGTGAACAATTCTTTGGGTAGCATAAGAAGGGAAAAAGTAGAGGTGCACTGATCACAGTTTTCCTAGCCGATCATCGAATTAGGAAAAGCTTGATCTCCCGGTCATACTTTTTGCCAACGCCAATTTTTTACACAAAGAAAAGCATGCGCTTTTAACATTCCAACCAATTTTATTTTATTGTAAAGTATTGAACATTACCTGTAAACAAGAGATGTTTTACTTGCAAATACCTCTCTATAAAATAATTCAAATGTTAAAAAACGTTCTTTCCAAACTACTAAAGTTCTTTACAAAAATCAAAAATGCCAGGATTAGCGATCAGGCAGCGTTGAATAGGATGTAAACATATCCACACTTACAAGCGATTCACATAATACTGGGTTCTTCACCTCATACTGCTGATTTGTGCTCTACCCCACCGAACCACATCTCTCTCTGACCTCCCCCCGCTTCAGAATATGCAAAAGCGCTATACAAGTATAGCACCATTTACCATTCGCTGCTGCTGTGCAGAGGTGGTTACGGAATGCCCCCCAGACCAAGTTGGTGGCAAGGTTCGCAGTGAAGCTCGTCAGACTGAGGAGGAGGCTTTAGGGGCCGTTTACATGGTGTCTCTCCGAGAATACGAAAAATTTAAATTTGCATTTATATGGTTCCGTCTCCATTCGAACAATGTCGCAATTCCGTAGGAAAATGATGTAGTATTCATGCCAGGCCCTAGGGGACAGTGCAGATTTACAGGGCGATAGCCAATGATGCACTTTGACCCCAACAAGGTCCTCAGCCCGGAAGACAATATACCCGCCCACTCTTAGCAATGGCCTTTTTCTTTTGCTCCAAAAGGCACAAAATTTGAAACATTCAACATATTTAGATTACAAATATTATAAAAACAGTCAATTAGAAACCAATGATCCGCCATTTGCTGTTTTTAATAGCACCGCTGCGCACGCCCAATGTGACGTGTGCGAGTGCTAACGTCATCAAATCGAAGGGGGTTTCCATTCATATGAATGTGCTGCGACCCCCCGAATCGAATCGTTCCACAACTTTTTGTTTCCACAAAAACCATTTATTAAAAAAAAAAAATATATATATATATATATATATATATATATATATATATACAGTGCCTTGCAAAAGTATTCGGCCCCCTTGAACCTTGCAACCTTTCGCCACATTTCAGGCTTCAAACATAAAGATATAAAATTTTAATTTTTTGTCAAGAATCAACAACAAGTGGGACACAATCGTGAAGTGGAACAAAATTTATTGGATAATTTAAACTTTTTTAACAAATAAAAAACTGAAAGGTGGGGCGTGCAATATTATTTGGCCCCCTTGCGTTAATACTTTGTAGCGCCACCTTTTGCTCCAATTACAGCTGCAAGTCGCTTGGGGTATGTTTCTATCAGTTTTGCACATCGAGAGGCTGACATTCTTGCCCATTCTTCCTTGCAAAACAGCTCGAGCTCAGTGAGGTTGAATGGAGAGTGTTTGTGAACAGCAGTCTTCAGCTCTTTCCACAGATTCTCGATTGGATTCAGGTCTGGACTTTGACTTAGCCATTCTAACACCTGGATACGTTTATTTTTTAACCATTCCATTGTAGATTTGGCTTTATGTTTTGGATCATTGTCCTGTTGGAAGATACATCTCCGTCCCAGTCTCAGGTCTTGTGCAGATACCAACAGGTTTTCTTCCAGAATGTTCCTGTATTTGGCTGCATCCATCTTCCCGTCAATTTTAACCATCTTCCCTGTCCCTGCTGAAGAAAAGCAGGCCCAAACCATGATGCTGCCACCACCATGTTTGACAGTGGGGATGGTGTGTTCAGGGTGATGAGCTGTGTTGCTTTTACGCCAAACATATCATTTTGCATTGTGGCCAAAAAGTTCAATTTTGGTTTCATCTGACCAGAGCACCTTCTTCTACATGTTTGGTGTGTCTCCCAGGTGGCTTGTGGCAAACTTTAAACGAGACTTTTTATGGATATCTTTGAGAAATGGCTTTCTTCTTGCCACTCTTCCATAAAGGCCAGATTTGTGCAGTGTACGACTGATTGTTGTCCTATGGACAGACTCTCCCACCTCAGCTGTAGATCTCTGCAGTTCATCCAGAGTGATCATGGGCCTCTTGGCTACATCTCTGATCAGTTTTCTCCTTGTTTGAGAAGAAAGTTTGGAAGGACGGCCGGGTCTTGGTAGATTTGCAGTGGTCTGATGCTCCTTCCATTTCAATATGATGGCTTGCACAGTGCTCCTTGAGATGTTTAAAGCTTGGGAAATCTTTTTGTATCCAAATCCGGCTTTAAACTTCTCCACAACAGTATCTCGGACCTGCCTGGTGTGTTCCTTGGTTTTCATAATGCTCTCTGCACTTTAAACAGAACCCTGAGACTATCACAGAGCAGGTACATTTATACGGAGACTTGATTACACATAGGTGGATTCTATTTATCCTCATCGGTCATTTAGGAAAACATTGGATCATTCAGAGATCCTCACTGAACTTCTGGAGTGAGTTTGCTGCAGTGAAAGTAAAGGGGCCGAATAATATTGCACGCCCCACTTTTCAGTTTTTTATTTGTTAAAAAAGTTTAAAGAGCATACGACACCAGAAAAAAAGTCTTAAATGGCATTATTATGTGAATTAGAATCATATTTTGAGACGATTCGACCATATACAACAATTTAGCAAAGCGCAGATGACGAGAAATTAGTCTTTTAATCTGCCGGTTAGCCACGCCTACAATTATAGGGCTTTAGCGTCCCCAACAGGTGGATGACGTCAGCGGTAGACTAGGCTCATCGGTTTTACTATTCAGCCCATTGAGGGGGAATTGTTCAGAACGAGGAAAACGAGACGAAGAGAGCTGCAAAATGTCATTGTTTCAGTCTCTCTACTCCCAATATTTTTACAGGATATTCTTTTTATCCAAGTATTTTCCCCAATAGCTATATAAATGGCTTGAGAAGGACCAGTCAGCCCGTCGAGGGGGAACTATTCACAATGAGGAAAACGCGACGATGAGAGCGGCAAAATGTCATTGTTTCTGTCTCTTTACTTCAATATTTTTACAGGATATTCTTTTTATCCAAGTATTTTTCCCCAATAGCTATATAAATGGCTTGAGAAGGACCAGTCAGCCCGTCGAGGGGGAACTATTCACAATGAGGAAAACGCGACGAAGAGAGCGGCAAAATGTCATTGTTTCTGTCTCTTTACTTCAATATTTTTACAGGATATTCTTTTTACCCAAGTACTTTCCCCAATTGCTAAATAAATGGCATGGTCATGACAAATAACTTGTGCTAAATGGAATATAAAATAATAAAAATCCATTTATTCAAGACGACATGGCAAAATTACTCCATAATGGTCAAAATAGTCGACTTTACCTTTACTGTCACACCTGCCGAACGATATTTTATGACACCTAAATCGGACATATGTCATTTCCCTTCCCCGGCTTCGGAGAACGTAAACAGACCAGAAGGAGTGACAGCTAGCCGACATGCTAACCCGAACCGAGGGATGTTTCAAAGTCTTCGAAGTGGAAAATCACACATAACTAGCCTGGATTATTTGACATGACGACCCGGTTGTCGAGTTTCTTTGCGGATCGGCAAACCGCCCGGCGGAGAGCAATTTACAATTCGTTCCCTGGAGGAGGGTGGCTGGAATTGTTGTGTAGCTAACGTGCTAACAGCTAACTGCTAATGAGCGTGAGGATAGCTTTTTACATGCCTATCAATGATCAAACGTAAGTAGTCCTTTATTTAAAGCAATTTTATAGTGTTTACTTTGTAATCACTGTATTCGTATTTGACATAATACAAAACAAGATGTTTACTCACTTCCTTGTAAGTCCAATGGTCCCACAGTAAATATCCACGGTGAATGGGAACCTTTTGAAACTCCAAAAAGGCGCATACGCCTCTCCCGCATACAGAATGATTTTTCTGCAGCCGTTTGGCTGGCGTGATGCAAAAAATAAAAGTATTAATCCGCAAAATCAGCTGAATCCTTCGTCCTCATACACAACAGTACACTGTAGCGTGAAGAGGACGTCTTCTACCGTACACGTCACAGCGCCCTCCTCCTCAATGCGAGACCGAAGCCGGAAGTCACTCATTTTCCTGGCGCGGGATTCAAAAAACTAAATAAATATAGCGATCGCTTCCACACACATCCAAGCGGTCCATATCATTCAGGAGCATAAAATACCGCGTGTATTATGAAATAAACATGCTTTTTCGTGTCACAAGCACTTTAAATTATCCAATAAATGTTTTTCCACGTCACGATTGTGTCCCACTTGTTGTTGATTCTTGACAAAAAAAATAAATTTCATATCTTTATGTGTGAAGCCTGAAATGTGGCGAAAGGTTGCAAGATTCAAGGGGGCCGAATACTTTTGCAAGGCACTGTATATATATATATATATATATATATATATATTAGGCCTGTCAAAATTATCGCGTTAACGGGCGGTAATTAATTTTTTAAATTAATCACATTAAAATATTTGACGCAATTAACGCACAAATGCCCCTCTCAAACAGATTAAAATGTCAGGACAGTGAAATGTGTACTCGTTGTGTTTTACGGAGTTTTGTCGGCCTCTGCTGACGCTTGGGTGCGACTGATTTTATAGGCTTCAGCACCCATGAGCATTGTGTAGGTAATTATTGACATCAACAATGGCGGGCTACTAGTTTATTTTTTGATTGAAAATTTTACAAATGTTATCAAAACGAAAACATTAAGAGGGGTTTTAATATAACATTTCTATAACTTGTACTAAAATTTACCTTTTAAGAACTACAAGTCTTTTTATCCATGGATCGCTTTAACAGAATGTTAATAACGGTAATGCCATCTTGTTGATTTATTGTTATAATAAACAAATACAGTACTTATGTACCATATGTTGAATGTATATATCCATCTTGTGTCTTATCTTTCCATACAAACATTAATTTACAGAAAAATATGGCATATTTTATAGATGGTTTGAATTGTGATTAATTGCGATTAATTAATTTTTAAGCTGTAATTAACTCGATTAAAAATTTTAATCGTTTGATACCCCTAATACATGTATGTATGTATATATATATATATATATATATATATATATATATATATATATATATATATATATATATATATATATATATATACATATATATGTATATACATACTCTATATATAGTATATACACATACATACATACGGCGGAAAACAGAAAAGGCTGAAAATGTAATTTACCTATAATATTTTATTAGTTAGCCTGTAAATAATGCAGGAACTCTAAGTTTAGGCGTATTTGAAAGCATCAATAGTGTCATGGTTGAAAATGAAGGAAAACATAACATTGATTCAGCGTAGTTCCATTATTATTAACAATAGAAATGACGTTTAGGTTTTGTAAGGATTTTACCGTTGGAACAATATTAATCGAAGGTGCAAAATTGATGACAAATCAACGTCTGTCTGTCATCTGGGTTTTTGAATGTACAAAAACATTAGAGGAAGCATTGACTTTAAGTTTATGCCTTCATGCTTTAGCCAGCTAAAATAAAATAATTGTTTCATTGTACTTGTTTTGCTTGCAAGGCCACTTAATGACACTAAACATTGTCTTCATTTGGGACTGTTAGTGATTCAGCCGATAAAAAGATACATACACACACACACACACACACCAAAAAAACTATTAAAAACCAATGCACAGTTGTCCATAAAATAATTCTGTGAAACCTAATGTTTTTTTGGGGATGAAAGTCAGGCTGATTTCTTCCTGTGCAGCCCACCCAGCATGCTCACAAAGGCTTCATCTAGTCTCTCCATTTGCGTCACTTTGGCCGAGTTAATTAGCCAAAGTCGACGCGGCCAAGCGTTTAAGTGCAAATGATTCCCCGTCCTTCCTCCCACTGCTGCCACTGTGTAACAAGGGCCACATATCATGGCCGAGACTAGGCGAATAGACCATTAAATCATATAAATATGACATGTTATTGAACATTAAATATGATGTGGATACAGTATGACTCATTATTGATGTAAATGTGTATGAAAAAAGTTTAAACTAACCAAAATTCTATTGAATAAACAGCCAACTATGATTGTTGGATTTTATTATAGTTAGAGAGTTACCAAAATATCATAGCCAGTTTTTGGTATGTGCTGGACATACGTTAACTTGCTAACCTATTACATTTGGACAGGAACCAGAAGGTGCTATTAACAACCGTTATTCGTGTAGAAATAAGCTTGAACGAGTTTTTCTATTGAATTGTTTTGGTTTTCATTGAGGTGCATTCAAGTGTATTGACCTTCAACACGTTTGAGCAGAGTTTTGTCAGATCAGCAGGAAGTTACTGAATGGCATGAAGAGGTCCATTCCCTCTCTGAAGACATAAATAGGTTTGATTTAGTGAAATGAAGTTCCTTTTGAAAGTCCTTGGTCTTTGTGGGGAATTCTTAAGTTGTGTATGTTGGTCCAATTGACGTGGTGTGCTTTGACGCAGCATACAGGCTAGATGTGCCTGCGGTATATTTCGTAGGAATGTCATTACAAAAGCGCTTTGAAAGCAGCGAATAATTTCTGACCTCCATCTAATATTTTGGAGAAGCGTCATAAATGTGCACATTATCTCTCTTTGCAAGTCCAACTATTCAGTATGTTCAGTCTCACCGGAAACACAATTTAAATACTTATTAACATTCCATTGCCACTATGTGACCTATAGTCTAGAAGTTTAATATGTAGCAGTTGCAGTCAGCTTTCCTAACAATCCTTATCATGGACTCACAAAGTCATTTGATGTTATTCAAATTAGTGCTGAAAAGATTAATCGATTAATCGGTGTAATTCGAATAGAAAAAAACTTTAAATCAAACTTTGCTACTTTGAGGATTCGTTTAATTAAAGTGCAGGCATGAAAATGGGTCAAGGGTTAAAAAGATGAGAAGGGTGTGGAGGAAATATGTTCCGGTACACTGTACAACTAGGGCTGTCCCAAACGACAAAACGTCACCCGTTTAGTCAGCCGACAATTTATCGATTAGTCGGCTAATCTAATAAACGCCCCCCCCTTTTTTTTTTTTTACTAATTTGGCAATTAAAATTTTTGATGACGCTTATTCATAAAAACAATTTGGAACACTTAAATTCTTCATTAAAGTACAAATAAACACGTAAATAACAACAATAAATCACAAATAAACAATGAGGTCAAATGCTGATAGCATTAACTAGTGCAAAAGAATAGAATGTAAACAGATTCAGAACACTGACTTCGCCTTTCCAACATGACTCAAAACAATTGTTAAAAAAATATCTCACATTAATGTTATAGTATACTACTATATATAATAGTAGTATAATAATTATTCATTGCAAATCAGATTTTTCATAAAGGTTGTCATTGTAAAGCTATTATTAGTGTAGAATCTAAATTCTGAAGTAAGTGGGATTAACTCCAGAAATTGTTATTTTTATGACGAACATGTCGTGCTTTGATTTTGAAATGTTCACCAGAAGTACGTTCGCTAAACCACTAACCGTAAGCTTTACTCTCCGCAAAAAAAAGCTCTTTTTGTCATTGCGTGTGGTGTCAGTAATCTTTTTTTTTCACTGTTTTCATTTGCAAATGCTGTTAACCAGCGATTTTTCATTTTTGAAGTGTAACTTTTTAACCGCAAGTTTATGTTTTCATTTGCAAATGCTGTTAACCAGTGATTTTTCATTTTTGAAGTGTCACTTTTTAACCGCAAGTTTAGAGAAGACGGCCAATGTTTTATAGCAGGTTAAAGTAGGTTGTCTTTTTTTCCCAATTAGCCTCAATGTAGCAATGCTAACGTTTACAGTGTTTAATATAGATGTGTTTCCTTATTTTGTATGTCTGAACTTTAATTCTACGGCGTGTTGATGACCAATAAACATCTGTGAAAGGAACTGTTGTCTCATATGCCATCAGCACGCACGATAAAACGCAGCCGTTAGAAATACCGCCCTCATTCTTATTTACCGAGCGATAAATGGACTCACTGCATATCGCGACAGGCTTAGCAACTTCAATAAAACATGTCGTTAGTTAGTAAGATGGACTTACGATCCGCCATCTTGTAATTGTCTCCTGTCGTCTTCCAAAATTACAGCTGGGTGATGGCGCTGTAGGTGTTCATTCATGGCCGACGTGCAGCCAAACTTGGCATTGAAGAGACAGGACACAACAGTGCCTCCTTTGTTTCGTTGAAATAAGTCAATGTTTATGCTACTCTGGTGCGCTTTTTTGGCTTTGTGCCGCTTTCCCCGCTTGTATACCAAGCGTCCGACATTAAAAAATTTCTCCTCCGATCTACACAATTCACGTCACCCTTTATGACTTCAAAATGGCGAATTTCGCCGAAAGGTTAGAGATTTTCATGCCTGACAGTGGTGTTGTAATGGTTTTGTGTGCATTTAGTTTTATTGATTTTGGGGGATACACTGCCCTCTCGTAGCAACAGTGAATATGACATATCATGTAACATGGTTGGATCCAGCTGCTCCTTGTGAAGACCAACATAAGGTTGTAAGTTTTTGTTTGAGCTAATATGTTTGTGTATGTATTTGTAATTTAGTTCATATGTATATTTAGATTATTTTTGTGATAATGTGTTTAAAAGATTTGCTTAGAGCAAAAAAAAAAAAAAAAAAAAAACAACAACAACGCTTGCATTTTATAGCATTTAAGCTAGACTTTTTCTATGCAAGTTAGCCAGTTGTTCTTTTGTAGTACTTTGATTCTCATTTATTTTTTTGTACTGGTTGAGGCTAAGCTCAGGTATTTTATTATTTTTTTAAATGCATTTATTGCTCTGGTGAAATAAAAGTGCAAATCTTCATAGTTTGAAAAAACACTGTGGAATTTTGTTTTGTATTCACATTATATGCTCTTTTGAAATTGCAAGCCTTTTTTTACATCTCTTAAACTTTCTGTAAGGCATTACATGTTCCCAATTCAATTACGCGATTATTCAAACTAATTGATAGATTAATCGATTACTTAAATAATCAATAGCTGCAATCCTAATTCAAATAAGTAACCAACCATTCAACCACCAACCAGCTGACTGACCGAAATGAGTACAAAACTACGTAATTAAGCAAACAAGCAAGCAGACCAACCGACTGGAAAAGGAATTAACCACACTAAGAACTAGCTAACAGTTTACATACATAATTATATACACTGCTGGCCAAAAGTATTGGCACCCCTGCAATTCTGTCGGATAACGCTCAATTTCTCCCAGAAAATGGTTGCAATTACAAATGCTTTGGTAGTAATATCTTCATTTATTTTGCTTCCAATGAAAAAACACATAAGAGAATGGAAAAAAATCATTATCATTTTACACAAAACTCCAAAAATGGGCCTGTCAAAAGTACTGGCACCCTTTGAAAAACCATGTGATGCTTCTCTACTTTGTGTAATAACCAGCACCTGTTATTTACGTATGGCACCTAACAGGTGGTAGCAATAACTAAATCACCTCACCTAAATAGCCAGTTAAAATGGATTAAAGTTGACTCAACCTCTGTCCTGTGTCCTTGTGTGTACCACATTGAGCACGGAGAAAAGAACTGTCTGAGGCATGGGCAATCTTTTGTCTGGCCCATTTTTTGAGTTTTGTGTAAAATGACAATGATTTTTTTCCCTAATCTCTTTTGTGTTTCTTCATTGCGAGCAAAATAAATGAAGATATTACTACAAAAGCATTTGTAATTGGAATTATTTTCTAGGAGAAATTGAGCATTATCTAACAGAACTGCAGGGGTGCCAATACTTTTGGCCAGCAGCGTACGTATATACATTGTTGAAATTCGTGTCCCCCCCCCCCCGGCCAAGCCGCACGGAAATTGCGACAGCCGAACAGAAATGGTGCTCCGCTGCTTATTGCTTCCGTGAGTCAACCAGGAGGGCGGATATTCCGCGCGTTCACTCCCTGTGTTAACTCTTTGTACTGACTCCATCTTCCAAAAGTTTGAAGAAGAACGCCGAAACCAGGTTGACAATTTAATCGTCGACAATGGTCAAAAAACAAGGCAAAAACAGACGACGGAGGACCAATTCTGGTTCCAAAGCAAGGCTACATAGAAAATGTTTCCGAGTAGCAAATCTGTTTGTTATCTCAGTGTCCAGTGTTTTTTGAAGGCTGCGGTGGAGTGGGCCGGGCCGAAGGTGTGGTTTCGGCATCATCCCTCTGTGGCTGGTTTTGGGCGGTTAGGTTCGTGCGTGGATGGGACGGGATTGCCACAACGACCGACGCTGGTCTTGACGTCCCAAGCGCCCGCTATCAACTTTGTTATCCTGGCTGGGCGAAACGCTCTGCTCTTTGTCCTTGGAGTGGTCGGGAGAACTGATTGCAAGAGTTGATGCGTCAATCTTGCTCGTGACGCTTCGTGGGCTTCTGTGATAAGATGGCGTTGTGTATCTATTCTGCTTCTTTTCATTAAACTATGGAGTGCTATTTATTTTATATTAGGTGTTTTAAAGTAGTGCAGTCCTACTGTAAATATGAGAAATGATACTATTCCCTGGTTAAATATATTGCGTGTGTTGGAGTAATGCAAACAGTTAGACGGTGCCTACGAGAAACGGTACCATTTTTCCATTTCCCCCTCATGAGCCCCGATAAGGTGATTCACTTTACTGTGTCCAAGGGCATGGAGTGAAGTCTGCCTAAACTATAGTTAGATGAATGTGTAAGACTAATGCAAACAATTATATGGCGTGTGCGAGAACGATACCTATTCCCTTCAATATAAACATACCAACCTCTATTAACTAGCTGACGAAACCAACAAACTAGCCAATTATTCAACAAATCACGGGGCAGCAGTGGTGCAGTTGGTAGCTGGAGTTGTCCTGAGACCGAATGGTCAGCGGTTCGAATCCCTCCTAAAACTGCCACTGTCGAAGTGCCCTATGGCAAGTCGATGAACCTTAATTCTCCCCCAATGGGTTGACAGTAGAGATGTCCCGATCCGATATTTGGATCGGATCGGACGCCGATATGGGCAAAAAAATGCGCATCGGTATCGGATCGGCCGACACAGAAAAATTCCGATCCAGACTTCCGATCCAGTTTTTTTGAAAATCCAGTCCGTGTTTTGTAGCGCACCAAGTTACATAATCCATTCCAGTTTTTGCTTCAGTTTCCCTAAAATCCGGTCCGCATTTTACGGCACACCTTCAACACACTACATTATCGTCTCCCAATTTACCGAGAGACTTTATCGGTAAAAATTTCAGCTGTGTGGGATCATTTCACCTCAAAGGACGACAAAGACAAAGAGGCAGAGTGCAGCATATGCCACAATAAAGTCAAGCGTGGTGGTAAAGCTGTAAGAAGTTTTAATACAACCAACCTAATCAAGCATTTAGCGAAATACCACCACAAACAATATGAGGAGTATGTTAAGAAAACCGAAGACAAAAAGACAGGTCCTACGCAACTAACACTGGCAGAAACTTTTGCTATGCGTGACAAACTGGCACTCGACAGTCCCGAAGCCCAGGGAATAAAGGAGTCATTGCCGAAGAATTCATTCTGGATGACGAGCCATTATCTCTCGTGAGTTAAGACGCACCATCCAACACTTAAAATCACGGTACAACATGCCCAGCCGTCATTACATCCTTGAGCGATTCGGCCATGGAAGCTTTGAGAACGATTCACAAACATCCAAATTCCAATTATTGAAATATGTCAAGTACAGCGGAACTAATACACAGCGCGGTCTTCGGGACGCAATGAGAAACGAATCGCACGTCCTGAGAGTATGATAAGAGCATGCTTGTCATAGACCCGGGTAATGCCAATGCTCAACTCACGGCTTTAGCTCAACTCATGCCGCTGGATTAAAAACACAAGAATACCTGACTGCTGCTGACAGCCGCTACAAACTACGCCAACATCGTTTTACTGTAGATAATAGATATCATATGTCTATACAACTAGATGCAAAATGACAGACTCAACGGCGGTAGCAACATTGAAGTATGGACAACTAGATGCGTTAGTAAACAGCCACCATCTTAAAGCAGGAGACTTCCCTAAGCTGTTGTGAACCTTCCAAGCGAACCTAATTAACTTTTTATCTAAAATACTCCTAAATCGGCAAAATCTTGACTTGAATTCAAATGTGTTTAGTTATTATTTTATTCCGGTTTCACCCCAATCATTAAATTTAATGTGGAACAGATTAGGGCATTTACATGTTGAACGCGTCTCTACATACGAAATTACCGGGATACGAGATTGCAATCAGAACCAATTAATGTTGGAAGTAGAGGTACCGCTGTACTAACAAACCAACCAATTCAAAATGTAATCATTCTTGTAATAAATGACATTTTTCCATGTTAGCAGGGGTAAAAAAAAAAAAAAAAAAAACTCACGGAATTATGGAATCAACAAAAATGGCAGCTATAGTATAAGAATAAAAATAATACAAAAAGTAAAGGTGCGCTTACCAGTGGGCATTGGAGGCGTTCACACTCAGCCTTGTGGCAGAGGACTTGACCGCGGCTGCAAGTGCAGAATTCACAGCCACTGGTGTTCCACATGTCTCCGTGGTAACGCACAATGTTCTGGTACAGGCAGCTTCCCCGGGCTGCAGCGCACTCTTCGCAGCATTGGCCGTCACGCCTCACCTTGGTCTGACCCTGCGAAAAAAACAAATGCCCATTTGGATGACACAAAGGGTCTTAGAAATTGGCGCTTCCACTTAATTGTAATTATGACTCTAGCTGCAGTTAATACAATTTACTAAAATGATGATTTAATATACAAGATACAGAAGAATTTTAATACACTTCAATTATAAAACATTTGCATACAATGTGATACATTTTATTCCAGCTGCCATACATTGGGTCTTTAAAACTAAGTTTTTCAGACAAATATGGCAGTACATTAAAACGTCTTATCTTTTTTTTAAAGTCTTGTAGAGTGGTAGCAAGACGTTGAAGTGTGGCGGCATTATCAGAACATTTTCTCATGAACTCGTCACACATTTTGATGGACGACAATTGCGGATGTCGCAGTGCCGGGAAGAAGAAAGTGAGATTGAAGTCGATGCTCAGCATGCGACCACGTTGTGAATTTTGATTAACGCCAACAAGCCAGCCAGCAGGCTAGCGAGTGAGCTTGTTAACGGCGCACCCTCGCCTCTGATCTCCATCATCCCTGAGGATATTTTCATGGATGTGCTCCACGTGAAAGGGGACTTGATTAAAGTCTTGCGCTGACTTTTAACCAGACTCGGTTACATTTGAGCATTTAGGGTGAGTGAAAATGTATACAAAATTCAATATTTAAGATTAGAAACTGCCATTTCTGGAGAAATTACGACGGGGCTTTGCTGTTGTCGACACATATCTATCAGTTCAGTTCTTGTTGATTTGGGGACATTTTGAGGACATGTCCGTTTGATATCGGGTCATTTCCTGTTGATTTGGAGACACGTCCTGTTGATATTAGGTCATTTCCTGTTTATTTGGGGACATTTCAGGGACTTGTCCTGTTGCATGGTTGTCAATAGCGTTAACTTAGGTGGGCGCCAGTTGAATGTAATTGGTCTCTAATGGCAAGTTTTTGGTCAAAAATCAGAACCACACAGGTTTTTCTACCATTGAAAACAAATGGTAAAGTTTGATGTCATGGCCGTCAGTAGCATTGACGTGCAAGGCTGTGAATAGCATCGACTTACTTGGGCGCCAGTTGAATGTCAGTGGTCAAAATCTCAAGGACCTGTTTTTCTGCCATTGAAAATGAATGGGAAATATGGACGTACACGGCTGTCAATGGCATCCCATTAGAAATGAATGGGACAGTTTTTGGTGAATTCTGAGGGAACCGTAAGTTTTTGGAAATTATGTATATAACTTTTTTGCCCCTTACCGTCCTGGAATGTTTGATATGCAATGTGGTCAAAAATTGTAGGACTAGATACATTTTGAATGTTTTTTTTGTTTTGTTTTTTTTTAACAAACCCGCGTTCACGGGCGAAGGGAAAATTTGTGTGTGTGTGTGGGGGGGGGGGGGCAATTACAAAAAGAAAGCCAGTTAATGGGGCGCGGATGGCCCGGGGGACTACCCAGGGTCCAGGGGGGATTGCCTGAGCTGCAGGACAAGGGATGGGCTGCGCTGGCTCACCCCCACTGATTGGCTGGGGAGGGGCCGTGGCCCTGGGGTGGCCCATGTGCAGCCTTTCCACTTGTCCGCAAGAATATCATACGTCTGATGGGATTCACGTGTGACTTGGTGCAATTGGACACACTCAAGTAGACTGTCGGTGCCACAATTAGCGATCAGGCAGCAGAGAATAGGATGTCAACATTTTCCCACGTACAAGTGATTCACATATTACTGAGTTCTACACCTCATATTGCTGATTTGTGTCCGCGTCACCCCGCCTGATCACATCTCTTTTTGACTCAAGCCCCCTCCTCTTTCTCCTCGGCGCCCCACATGGTGTCCACATAGAATATAATTAGCTAACAATAGCACCACTATATTCATAAGTAGTGTGGGCGTTCAATGTATTTCTTGTTGTTGTTTGTTCTTCTCCTCTGTCAGTCTCTCCTGTTATTTCCTTTTTTTTTTTAATTTCCCCGCTCGCTGCTTTCTCCTAATCAACGAAGCACAATGAATAATGAACAATGAAACTGTTCAGGCCATAAGGACACTCAGATTCCCATTTTCCGTGTCAAAGCAGCTGAACAGGACAGACCCAAATTGTCTTGCACACCTCAGGTCTGGATACCGCAATATGATAAATAATCCAATGAATAAAATTAGGAATTATGAATGAATGAAACCCAACCTCGCTATTACTGTGTCAGACGCTATGTGACAATATGTGGAACTGCCTCTCTGGTGTAATTCTGTATTTTCATAACATTTGATTGCATGCTTGTCAGCGTGTGAGTTTGTGTCTATGACTTCCTAACGAGATACCGATACCGACAAGAATTGCTTACAACTGTGAATTAAATGTCAACTAGAGTGTGTGAACATGTGTGTATGTGGCAGAGTACGTGAGTGTGTGCGTTAGACAGAAACAATACTGCAAGGTCTTACACCGCAATCTATTTGCAGAGTCTCTGTGCGCATCCAAATGTATGAGAGTCTGCTCACAGTTGAATGTCAATGCATACTGTATGTCTGAATATGAGCATGTGTATATCAATGTGTGAGTGTGTCTGTGTTAGGGAGTCAGGGAAGGGATGTAGCTGTCTAGCAAATTCTGGAATCTTGCTATAATATTCTGGCTTATTGGAGCTGTAATGATACAAAAATTCACGATACGATTCGTACCTTCGTATTCTTGAGCCATAATTCGATACACAAAATGATTTTTTTAATAGTGAAAACTTTTTATTAAATTACATTAATACTAAATATTGTTGTTTTCGTCAACAATGATGATAACGAAAATATTTTTTCATGACGGCATGACTAGGAAAAGCTAAAAACGTGGCTTGGTAGACTAGAGCATATTCGTCTGACGAGACGAATATGCGACATAGTTTCTGTCATTTGTTCACAATGCGTGACATTTTCATAATGTACGTGGAGTACTAGCGTGCATCATAGGAATGTTTCGGTCGTGCCACTCAAGTGAGATGTGCTGCGCATCTTCGTCACTCTCCTCACCAACGTTTAGGATGTGTTTCAAGTTAGGCTATGCTCCATCTTGCTTGTTTAGAAACACAAAATTTGTTCCGTATCATACCAAAAGAAAATATGCAATGTTGCTTTAGCCTTAAAGGTCTGTGCCTGGTACTCATCATACACTAAATGTCGCGTTAGCATTAGCATCAACTTTAACGTTGCAAGCATTCTCTTAAACACTCAGACAACTTTTTGTTTCATACAGTTCGTGGCTTCTAGGTGGGTTTAATTGAAAACAATGTACTGCTTTTCCTGCTGATTGTGTATTATCATCACAAAGTTAGCGTTGTCCTTGTAGAAGCTACAATATGTGCTCGTCTGTCTATGTTCATTCAAAATTTTTGGAAACCTTTATTTGTTTTGACTAAAACTTAAATTTTACAGACGAAAACATTTTGAGTAGCTGTCGACTAAAACTACACAGAATTTTTATATTTCATCAATTAAAACTAGACGAAGACGAATACATTTTGAAATGACTGAAGTATTTTCTGAAATGTTTAATCAGCAGCATAATTGTAGTATTTTTGTCCAAAAGACTAAGATTAGGACAAAAATTAAAATGGCTGCCAAAAACAATGTTGATACTAACATTTTATAGAACTAATCAGCTAAAAATTTAACACGAAAATGCAAAAATAAATAAAGAAACGAATATAGAATTTTCTACGTTTTTCGGTTTTAGCCGAAAATTAAGTAAAAAAATAAAAAATAAAAACATTTTGACAGCTTTCTACATCAAAACTCGTTTTGCTCATTTAAAAATACTATGATTTTTTTCCTCTTCGTAAACCCATTAAAGAGGAAATGAAACTGTCAGTGGAAATGTCTCCAAAAACCTGCATAAATTATGTAGCACACATAGGAAGTTTTAATGAATAACTTTATAATATCGTATAAGTTACAGAAATACAGTATATGAGATGAGTCTTTACGCTTAATACACAGGAAAGTCTTTCGACGGGACCCAGCTGTCACTGTAATGTTAAAACTTTGGGACGCTCTTATTGTCACACCGGAAGTAGAGCGGAAATAATGTCATGTACTGAGCCTTAACTAATAATGCAGCATTGAAAAGCACAGGCAGACACTGGAGAACGTATTAATTCATATACTGTAGGTTAGCGACTTGATTTTGATCATGTTAGAGTGTTAGAGTGTTTGACTTGAAATAAACTTGAAATAATTTTCCTTTTCTTCTTTCTCATGGTAGCACCGCTATGTTCATAGCTAGCATAGGTGCCGTGATGGCGCAGTGAGCGTCTCCACAGGGCTTCAGCGTCATGGAAAGCGACACTCCAGAGAGGTGACCTGCAGCCAGTTAACTCATCAGGCAACACCTGGTGACTTGTCACTGATCAAGGCGCACTCCCCTATATATACAGTTGTGTTCAAAATTATTCAACCCCTACAGTAGATAAGTGTTTTTGCAAGTTTGACATTTATTTTTCATCTTGTTTATAATCACATTAAATGATGACATGTCAAATCGACAAATACAACTGAAATAACAAAAATATTTGTGAAATATTCCAATTTATGGCCTTTCTGTGATTACGACATTGACAAAATTATTGAACCCCTTACGTAGGTATGTATAACTTTAGTACTTAGTACAACATCCTTTGCAACAATGACATCCTTTAGACATGAAGCATAAACACAAGTTTCTTACAGTGATCGACGGGTATCTATGCCCATTCCTCATGGGCAGAGGCCTCCTAACATTTTTGGGCTTGCGGGCTGCAACTGCCTTCTTCAAGTACCACCAGAGATTTTCAATGGGATTTAAGTCTGGTGATTTCGATGGCCACTCCAGAATCTTCCAGCACTTCTTTTGCAACCAAGATGTGGTAGATGTTGAGGTATGCTTAGGATCATTATCCTGTCGGAAGGTCCAACTTCACCCAAGCCTCAACTTTGTCAATGACTGCATGACATTTTCATCCAAGATCTCCTGGTAGTGAACTGAATTCATAATACCTTGCACACGCTGAAGATTCCGTTTACCTGAAGAAGCAAAACAACCCCAGAGCATAACTGACCCCCCACCCTGCATTACAGTAAACAGGGTGTTCTATTTATAGGCAGCATTCTTTACCTCCACACGTACCGTTGATCCATCAGCCCAAAAAGTTCCAATTTGGTCTCATCACTCGAGAGAACAGTATCCCAAAACCTTGTGGTTTGTCCACATGGTTTGTGTCATACAGGCACTCTTGTTGTGCTTTGGATTCAGCAGAGGGGTGCGCCTGAGAGTTCTTGCATGGAAGCCATCCTTTAACAGTGTGTGTCTTATTGTATGGGATGAAACCTGAATAACTTCCTATGACATGTCCTGTCGTAGTTCCTCAGCTGTCACCCGGGATTTTTCTCCACCTTTCGCTTCCGGTATCACACAGCAGTTGCAGAAAGTAACCTCTTTCTACCACGCCTAGGTAGCGTTTTCACTGTGCCTTTAGCTTTGAACTTGCGGACTATCCCCAGTGAACGGTTTAACAGGGGTTCAGCGTCATGGACAGTGACACTCCAGAGAAGTGACCCCACCTGTAGTTGATTAACTCATCAGGCAGCACCTGGTGACTGGTCACCAATCTTAATGCCTCACTCGAGTTGGAAAAACAAGAAAATATTGCATTCGCGCATTAAGACCTGCAATATGAAACTAGCCAAATAGATTAACTGCCCACTAAGCTCCAGGGTCCGGCAAGTATTTTGCCTGGCATGTTCTGGTAACTTCCAGTCAGTTTGTAAGATTCTGTGACAATTGTCTCACAGCTATTTATTCCAGCAGGCTCCAGTAAATGTCTGGCATGTTCCAGTGGTTGCCTAGCAAATTCTGCTAACTGTGTAACGTATTTCTGCCGCCATTGCCACAAAAGTGAGTTTCATAAATGAGTGTGTGTATTTGTGTGTTGATTAATAGACTTTGCAAGGGCAAATATTTGTCTGCTTTTCACCGCATCACCTCCTGTTTTGACAGGCTTTGCTTTTTCTGTTTGTTTTTTCAGTTGTTTGTGTGATCAGTGTGTACACACTAACCTTATCGCAGGTGACAGGCCTGCAGGTGTGTGCATGACATTTGGACTGACCACGCTCGCACACACATGTGGTGCAGGCATCCTTTTGCCACTGCTCACCGTGCTGTCGATACAAATGAATGTTAGATTGCCCCAAACGGATGTCATGAGCTGTACTCAATGAAGTGACTTTACCTGATACTGTTTCCCAGCAGACAAACATGGGTCAGAGACACACTGAGGACAGCACTGACCAGACTGGATCACCAAGTTCTCGTTCTAAGGGAGCGCATATGTCAACCAATGGACAGGAAAGTGCAAAAGTACCAACGGAGGTTGTGTTGGATCCTCACAGGTTTGCAGGCCACGCGTGGACACTCTGCCACAGAGCATCGGACATCCCCGCTGTGGCAAACACACCGTGAGCACTGGCTAGGATGCCATTCCTCACCATCCCTGTACTCCCGACCCTGCCAGGAGCAAGACTCTGACACAAACATACATGGTCATGAGAACAGTGGATTTTTTTCCCATTTCTGGAATTCTTGAAAATGTTTGAAAATTCAACCACTCATGAGTAAACCCCAAAAGTCTCAAGACGCTATATCTGAAAAGACACAGAAAGCCTGCCATTTTCATTTGAAGACTTTTGAATACTTTAACATCACCACATTTCCCAGGGGTCTTTCAAACTGTTTCAAAGGCAGAGGAAGAGTTCCATTCTTGAGCGTTTTCCTCGGTTAAATTGTATTGAATGCATCATTCGCTGTGTCAAAACTTAGATTACAAAAAAAAAAAAAAAGAAATATTTTAATTTAGTTTTGGAGCACACCTTAGTAACACCTTAGTAACGCGGAAGAACTTCTACCCGGCTTTTCAATTGCTTCTGTTTTCAACATTTCAGCAAAGACAGCTTTGAAAGCCTAGGAAAAAACCTTTTTTCAAAGACGTAAATAGAGCCTTACTGGGTATTGTAATTCTAAAATTTGATGCACTTTTGTTGACATAAGAGGACAAATCCTATTGCTTGTTTGTTGAAGTGTGAACTGTTTTTGTCGTTGTTGCTGACCTGTCATAAGTAGACAGCTAATGTGTGACAAAATCAACTGTCGACAACTCGTGCTTCATTCAACCAAATCGTAGTAACGCGCCCCTTCATATTCTCAGTAAAGGTAACGGCGTTGCAAAGATGGGAAAAGTAATTAATCAGATTACTCACAACTGAAAAAAATAACGTCGTTGGAAATGCTGTTATACGCTTAACGCTGTTATTAACAACACTGCATACTAGCAATATATAGTCCCGGTCTGTCCAGTATTTTTGACACAATTTGACATCTAAAATGCACCTGCCTCATGAGCTACAAGACACTTCCGGATCATAGTGTAACATCACACGAGGTGTTTACACTGTGGTGAGGCCGTAATTACAAATATTTTCACTCACGAGTCACCAGTGATTGGAGTAATAATGGTATACACGTGCATATTTTATGGCTAAGTAAGTCGTCAGAGCCTAGTGTTAGTGTCAGGTATGAGAAGGACAAACCAGTTACGTATAGCGAACACAGGATTTTATTAATTTTGGCAGGCGAAGAAAACAATCAGGTCAAGCTGTAACGGACAGTCAACATGCATGAGTGTGCTGAGTCGCTGACGACCTGGCACTGAATGCTGTGCGTCCGTGCCTTATATACACAGCTGGTAACTGTAATGTTCTTGTTCTCAGTTGTTCTTTGTGATACATTAAGGAGCACACTGTCTTTGTGACACTGTCCTTGTGACGCATGAGTGTGATGGAATAAGCTGACAATTAGTAGAGAAGGGCCAGGCACATGACAGACCACAGCACGAATTTCCAAAGGGTATCCCAAAGAGGATTACCTGGTAGTGTTTTGTTAAGAGGACAATGGAGAGAACCATCGAACCATCGACCAGCTACTGTTATTATTATGAAGGGGATAGTTACTTTTCTCGCAGGTACCGTATAACTGTTTGCATTAGTCTAACACATTAATTATAGTAAAGCATTTAACCATAGTCTAGGCAGACTTTACTCCATGCCCTTTGACACAGTAAAGTGGACCAGCTTCTCAGCCCTCGCCTGATAAGCAAAGGAAAAGACATCAGCATCTCTTCGGTGGGGTCAGGACATCCCCGCCCCACCAAGGCAACAAGTTGATAGCTCGGTGCCTTAGACGTGAAGAACTGCCTCAGTTGCCGTGGGAACCATGACCCAGCCACGATAGATGACAGACGAACTTGACCGCCCAAACCTGCCACAGAAGGATGATCCCAAGACAACACCCAGTCACGCCTCCCGCTCGGCCCACTCCACCGCAGCTTTCAAAAGACTGAACATTTTAGCTAACAACTGTCACTCGTTGGGAACATTCCGATGTATCCGTTGTTTTGCAGACCCTTGGATCCAGCATTACCTCTCCGTCATCTGTTTTGCTTTGCTTTTTGATCACGGTAGACGAATAAATGGTGACGTTGTTCCCGGTGAGCATGCTTTAAACTGTTCAAAATGGAGTGAATTCAAAGGGTTAACACTGGAGTGAACACGCGGAGTTTGGCTTTCTGGCCAACTTGCTGGGGCTGCGCCAGCGGGACGCCTACTAGTTCGGCTGTCGCTGTTCCGGCGTCTTAGCTGGGATGCCGAATTCCCTCAATTATTAGCCAAGCAAATAGCCTATATGTCCCAATCCCCACTCCTTGATCCTCACACCATATCCAGATATGTTCATTTTACTTGACAAAGGAATGCTCCCTGCTGTGCAACGGTAAACATAATTGTATGAATTACTACTGTTAAAGTGTAACAGTAGGTAGTTCATATATATGTTTATCTTTGAAAAGGCTGACAGCTCGTCTATTCATGTGAATTTGATACATTTATTACTATATCTACAGTATATAACTACTTATTTGTTTTTGTAATTACTGATAATTATATCAGGACATGCTGGAGAGACTATACTTTATGTCTCCCGGCTGGCCTGGGAACGCCTTGGGATCCCCCAAGAAGAGCTGGCTGAAGTGGCTAGGAAGAAGGAAGTCTGAGCTTCTCTTCTGAAGCTGCTGCCCCCGCGACCCGACCTCAGATATGCGGGAGAAAATGGATGGATGGATGGATGGATGGATGGATGGATGGATGGATGGATGGATGGATGGATGGATGGATGGATGGATGGATGGATATATCACAGAATGACTGGGGAAAGAAAGGTTCAGAGAGAAGTCACGATGTCAATCGGCGTCATCGCCACCATCTGCTGCGCCGAGTAAATCCTCGTCATCTGACGCTTCAGGTTCAAACATGTTAGGATTAATTGTAGGTAATCTTTCCTGGGAGTCCTCGTCATCACCAGTGTTGTTAATAATGGAGTTAGAGTATAACGGCGTCATTTTTTTCAGTAGTGAGTAGGCCTGAACGATATTGGAAAAAACTATTGCTGCGATTTTTTTGGGAGTTTGCGATATATTGCGATAAAAAAAAAAAAAAAATATATATATATATATATATAAATCACTACATGAGTTGAATAGCTGTTTGGAAAGACTTTGGATGACTCATTATGACCACAGTGTACAGTATTCCATCGTTTTTCGTGGTTAATAGGGACCAGAACCCGCCGCGCTATGTGAAAAACCGCGAAGTAGCGCACCCTCCCACACATTTTTTTCTTCTTTTTGTGTGTGCTTGATGTATTTATTCAGATTTAGCATTGGAAATAGATACATATAAGACATGTTTTTTCTCACTTTTTTCCCTAAAGTATTATTTATAAAAATGTATATATATTATATATTTTAATGAATGGTTTTTAAGCACTTTAAGTGTAATAATTATGATCAGTTTTAAACATAACTGTCCCACCGAATCATTTTTAAACAAGACTAAAGTACTGTAGTAGGAAAATGCTTGGCTTTATTAAATGCTTCTGTTTACCTAACCTGGCTGTGACTCTTGGAGTGAAATTAAAAACGCCTCATGATCACTTCTGGCGTTTGTTTTATATGTCTCGAACGTCCCACACACACACGCACGCACACCCCTCACCAGTGTTGGGAGTACCGCCGTTACGTAACGGTGTTATTTTTTTCAGTAACGGGGTAATCTAACTAATTACTTTTTCCGTCGTTACAACGCCGTTACCGTTACTGACGGTCAAAAGCTGTGCGTTACTTACTCTGAATAAATTGAAAAAACTACCAGCCGTGTCAGGTCGACTCTCTGCTCTGTTGATTTGTCATCCAAGACTTGGGGTGCGTTCAGGTTCGAGAATAGCGCACGTACTTCTGACTCCAAGCTGTTTGTCCCTGCTCATTCAATTAGACAATGCTTTCCAAAGTTTGGTAACGTTTCTGTGTTTGCTACACCTGATGCTAGCCTCGTTCCCATCTCCCACTGTCAATCAGCAATAATTCTGCTCCCATCTTGAGGACGACAGACGCTTTGAAGGTGACGTGAATTGTCGGGAAACGAGCCTACCTGAATGCAGCCCCTCGAGAGATGCGATGGAAGTGATTGTGATTGGCTGAGGGTTAGAGTCATGTGTCGTGGTAAGCCAATCAGAGCCGGTGATTTCACAAGCAAACCGGAACAGCGCATGCGGCAAACACACACACGGAGTGATTGTGCCACAGTCATTGCAGGCTAAAATGCTTGCGCAACTGCATGCAGGTCACAGTGGTATTGTTAAAATGAAAGAAATGGCGAGAAGTTATTTTTGGTGGCCAGGATTAGATAGACAGATCGAAGAGACGGTAAAAAAGTTGTTCATCTTCATCCTTGGGATTTTCCTCAGGACCCTTGGCACCGCATTGATATTGACTTTGCGGGGCCTTTTGAAAATCGAATGTTTCTGGTTGCTATCGATGCCCATAGTAAGTGGCCAGAGGTTGCTATCATGAAATCAACCACATCGGAAAAGGCAATTGAGAAGTTAGGGGAGATGTTTAGTCGTTTCGGAGCCCCTGCACAACTCGTCTCAGACAATGCGCAAAACAGATGCACAGGGTCGGGATGGCAGAGCATTCAGAAGAAAAATTGTCCTTTAAGAGGTGGAGATATAGACACTATTTCAAGTTTGTCGAAATTAAAGGAAAGAACCTGCATGTAATGTGTAATTTATGTCCCGGGGCAAAGCCTTTGTCGACATCTGTGGTAAGCAATTCAAATCTGCTGAAGCACCTAACAAGTTAACTACCTGTCTGTTCTTCTCTATTCCACTGACTCGAATACTGCTCAGAAAATTTCAAATTCTTTGACATACAACAAGTTCTTTTTAAAGTAACGAAAATAGTTACTTTCCCTGGTAACTAGTTACTTTTACTATAGGGTAATTCAGTTACTAACTCAGTTACTTTTTGGAAGAAGTAGTGAGTAATGTAACTGATTACTTTTTTAAAGTAACGTGCCCAACACTGCCCCTCACACACACACATTAATTCCAGCCCGCGCTTCCTTGCAGAAACTATTTAACAAGTTAAACGATGATTGACAGATTGCTGCCTGTGTGAAGTCCCTCTTTGGCAAGATCAAAGACATCGTTAACTTTAATAAGCAAGTGCCGCAGTGACTGAGAGCTGGGAGTGGGGGTGAGGGAGGCTGTGCGAGCGAATGAAGCAGAACAAAGGTTTGTGGATTGAAAAAAATAAAAAACTATCGCACGTCCTTGCGATGGGACTATCGCGCATGCGCACAGCACGATGGTGATGTTTAAACGATATATCGTTCAGGCGGCTTGGTAGTGAGTATTACTTCTCACATCTCTGCAGGCTGTTACCATTTCTTAGGATGTGAAGGGGCACATTACTACAATTTGGTTGAATGATTAGCAGCGTCCTGCCTGGAGAATGCAGAGCGGGAGGAGGCAAGGAGTTGATGACGCCGTTGCAAACGCGATGATGATGGGCTAGGTGGCTCGGAGCATTAGCATAGCATTCGGGTTCTCGTTAGATTAGCATTTAGCGAGGCGAGCGTCATCTTAAACTCTCGGGGAACCTTTTTTTTTTTTAACATACAGATCGTGGCGTCCAGGTGGGTACAATTAATTGAAAATAACGTACCTCCTGCATGTATATTATCATCACCAAGTTGGCGTTGTCCTTGTAGATGCTACAATATAATAATACATATGATATTTTTTAATCAAAACCAGTTGAGCAAAGACAGGAGAGTCAGGAGATTTAGAGCCTCACCTGCATATTGAAAAATATATCAATATATATTAGAGGTGTGACGATTCACACAAGTCAGAGTTCAGAACGTACCTCAGTATGGGTGTTATGGTGCCGTGCGGGATCAGTACAACAGGAAAAACAAAAAAGGTTTTTTTTTTCTCACAGTATTTGAAAGTTAAAAGTTTGTAAACGATTACACTAAAAAAACACACACAAAAAAACGTAAAAAGTGTGATCAATGTGTTTTTTTGGGGGGTTAAAATTTGATTTCAATTCAATCAGTCAATATAAACATCTTTGATGAGAAGGACGAAAGTGATCCTGAAAAGGTATTTTCGCTGGAAATCACTATTGCTGGGGCTTCTATGGATAAAGTCCGCCACGCCATCTGTTGCCTTCTGTAAATGATGTCATACTTCCTTATTTGGGAAGGCAGTATTGACGGAGTGCTAAAAAACTAAAAAACAAAAAAGCAAATTTTTTTGGCATTTACAGGTTAGAAATGACATTGTCGTTTCGACGAACTCGTCCAAAGTTTAAATTTGTCAAATTATACTGAAAACCGACAAACTCTTCATCTGCCCTTGAAATTCAGCCTATGAAACCAGTTTCACTTAGCAGCTTGAGATATAGTAGGCATGTACAGTGTATCACAAAAGTGAGTACACCCCTCGCATTTCTACAGATATTTAAGTATATCTTTTCATGGGACAACACTGACAAAATGACACTTTGACACAATGAAAAGTAGTCTGTGTGCAGCTTATATAATAGGGTTAATTTATTTTCCCCTCAAAATAACTCAAAATATAGCCATTAATATTTAAACCCCTGGCAACAAAAGTGAGTACACCCCTTAGTGAGAGTTGTCAATATTAACATACAACATGTCAACTGTCAATATTTTGTATGGCCACCACTATTATCCAGAACTGACTTTACTCTCCTGGAGTTGACCAGAACTTCACAGGTTGCCACTGGAATGCTCTTCCACTCCTCCATGACGACATTGCGGAACTGCTGGAAATTTGAGACTTTGCGCACCTCCACCTTCCACTTGAGGATCCCCCAAAGATGTTCTATTGGGTTCACGTCTGGAGACATGCTTGGCCAGTCCATCACCTTTACCCTCAGCCTCTTCAGTAAAGCAGTGGTCATCTTGGTGGTGTGTTTGGGGTCATTGTCATATTGGAACACTGCCCTGCGACCCAGTTTCTGGAGGGAGGGGATCATGCTCTGCTGCAGTATTTCACAGTACATATTGGAGTTCACGTTTCCCTCAATGGAATGTAACTCTCCAACACCTGCAGCACTCATGCAGCCACAGACCATGACATTCCTACCACCATGCTTGACTGTAGGCATGAAACACTTATCTTTGTACTCCTCACCTGTTCGCCGCCACACATGCTTGAGACCATCGGAACCAAACAAATTAATCTTCGTCTTGGGACATGGTTCCAGTAATCCTTGTGGTTTTTTTGACATGCCTTCAGCAAACTGTTTGCAGGCTTTCTTGTGTACCGCCTACAGAAGAGGCTTCCTCCTGGGATGCCATTGATTGGAGCCATGCACACCAATTTGAAGTAGATGGTCTGAGCACTAACAGGCTGACCCCCACCTCTTCAATCTCTGCAGCAATGCTGACAGCACTCCTGCGACGATCTTTCAAAGAAGGCATTTGGATGTGACGCTCAGCACATGCGTTCAGCTTCTTTGGACGACCAACCCAAGGCCTGTTCTGAGTAGACCCTGCTCTTTTAAAACGCTGGATGATCTTAGCCGCTGTGCTGCAGCTCAGTTTCAGGGTGTTGGTAATCTTCTTGTAGCCTTGGCCATCTTCATGTAGCGCAACAATACATCTTTTAAGATCCTCAGAGAGTTCTTTGCCATGTGGTGCCATGTTGGAACTTTCAGTGACAGGTATGAGAGAGTGTGAGAGCTGCACTAAACATTTGAACACACCTGCTCCTAATGCACACGTGGACCTAGTAACACTAACGAGTCACATTTTGGAGGGAAAATGACAATCAGTACTCAATTAGGACATTTAGGGATGTAGTTTCTAAGGGGTGTACTCATTTTTATTGCCAGGGGTTAAGACATTAATGGCTATATTTTGAGTTATTTTGAGGGGGAAATAAATTAACTCTGTTATATAAGCTGCACACAGACTACTTTTCATTGTGTCAAAGTGTCATTTTGTCAGTGTTGTCTCATGAGAAGATACAGTATACTTAAATATCTACAGAAATGCAAGGGGTGTACTCACTTTTGTGATACACTGTATATCATGACGAGATGCATAGTCCCTAGATGTCATCACGATACATAGGAAATCCTACCATTTTATATTGATTGATTGATTGATTGATTTCGAGCAGTAATAACAAAAACAGCAAGAATAGGGAAAAACAAATAACAATAGTACCAGCAATGTTGATTTTAACAGAAAATTAATAACAAATACATACATACGTAGCTCGAAAAGGAGTGGGAAGAAGCCGAGCTTTTTTTTGGGGGGTCCCACCCCCAATTTACTACCAGAAAATTCAATGTAAATACAGTCACTTCCCAACATCGTCATCATCATTGCACTATCACCACCACCATCATTACCACCGCCATCATCGTCGCCATCACCGCCGTCCCCAAATATTGATTGTACATTCAAAATCAAATTTTATGTAATAACAGCTGTACTGTGCCAGTGGTGATAATTATTGAAATGTGTATTATTCATCATCCAATGTTATTTGTGGACCTGCTGCCTTAGGGAAACAACCCCCAGGCAACAGGACCACTCATTGCTACGTGTTCTAGCTGTGCATTAAAAGACAAGATTTGGGTACCGGAGCCAAGGGGTTAACCTCCAGCGTCAGAGCTCCCACTTGCCAGCCCTATACTCCAAGTTTAATTAAATCTGTAGCCGTATAACATGCTTGAATACTAGTTCATATATATAGATATGTATAACCATTTAACTATCACCATCGGCACCGGAATTCTATTTTACTCAAAGACTTGTTCATAACAATAAAATCTGGACTGTCTATTTGATTAGAGCAATAGTGACAACACCAACAATGAAAATGACAGCTATGGCCACAACAGTAATGACAACGATGGCAACAACAGCCATGATAACAGTGATGACATCACTGATGACAACAAAACACTTATACGACAACTCTACTAATCATAATGATTACACAGATAATAACAATAATAGTTGCAGTGATAACACAATTATATCGGTAGTAATATGTATAAGTAACTATAACATATGTAATAATTATATATACAGTATATACCCAAAAACATTTAGAGACCACTTTCTGTGTATTGTGACCAGACCTGATGTTTATAAAACAATTTGAATCTCTGAATACTTTGGCACTGCTTAAATTTTAAATCCAGACTGTTCCAGAGTTTTACCCCACATACAGACATAAAGAATCCTTTACGAGTACTGCGAAATTTTGGTATTGAGAAGTTGTGAAATCCTCTCAAATTATGAGATTGCTCTCGCACTGTAAAAATAGATTGTAAGTTTAATGGTAATAATTTATGGAAGGCTTTAAATAAAAATATAGATGTCTAATATTTTACAAGATCATTGAATTTGAACAGTTTGGATTGAGTAAATAAATTATAGGTGTGATCTAAAAATCCCACTTTATTTATGATCTGAATTGCTCGTTTCTGTAATATGACTAACGGATTTATTGCACTTTGGTAGGTGTTTCCCCATACCTCGACACAATATGAAAAGTATGGGAGTACCAAAGTGCAGTATAGCGTACGAAGTGCAATTACATCAAGGTAATGTTTTTCTTTGTTTATGATTGACAGACACTTAGAGATTTTGTTTTTTGTGTATTTAATATGGGGTTTCCACGACAATTTGTTATCTATTATACCCAGAAATTTTACTTCATTTACTTTCTCAATTGTTACGCCTTCAATAGTTATTTGCAACTCAGAATTTGCTATTACATTGCCAAACAGTATTGCTTTTGTTTTTTTAATATTTAAGGATAATTTATTTATATCCATCCACTTCTTTATGGCTTTTAGTTCCTTATTTATGGTAGTAATAAGCTCGCTATAATTATCATTACTATAAAATATATTGGTGTCGTCAGCAAATAATATAAGTTTTAATACATTAGATACGTCAAAGATATCATTTATATACAAAATGAATGAATGAATGAATGAACAAGAATGAGTTTTGGTCCCAACACAGACCCTTGAGGGACACCACAACCCATTTGAAGTGTGCCAGATAAGTTCTCGCCCATCTTAACATACTGTAGCCTATCCGTTAAGTAGCTCTTCACCCAATCCCCAGCCAAACCTCTAATTCCATATTTTTCCATAATATTAAAGCATCCATTGATCATGAAATGGGTTACGAGTGAGTAACTACACATTAAAATGTCCTCAAACAACCTATAAAATTTTTTAAAAAAAACCTCAAACGTGTTGGACAAAGACCTGAAATAAGGATGATTCATCCCTACAAAGATAAGCGAAGCTGTGTGACAGTCAAGTAGTGGATAGAAGGATGAAAGAAAGTTAAATATCAAACGGTGCTATTGTTGTTGAGGTGAATGTGTTGTTAAATCCTAAAAGCTTCTATTTCCCCCCACTTCTGTGAGTGTGTGAATTGCGTACGAAGCCGCTTCCTCCCTATTTTCGACATTAGCATATAATAGTTCGACTTTGACTAAGAAACATTAAAGCAGTGTGAGGAAATGAAGATGCACAAATGCGCGTCGTCTGGGGTGTGATTTCAACAGCCTGTGTCTAGCACTCGGGCAGAATATAGGAATATTACTGATGTTGTAAAAGCACTCCTCATAATGAATAGAGTCAATGGGAGTGCTTTGGTCTTTTTTTATTGTGTAAGAAAATGTGTGATAATGTCATCATTGGAGCCCAAAGGAATCCAGGAAGTGAACAGTGATAGCTGGGACGAGAAAACTTAAAATGCCACATTTGACTGCTGGGTAAAAGATGCATAACTTATTCGGGATGTCCTGATCGGATATTTTTGCATCTCGAGTCCCAGTCACCCTAAATAATCCCTAAATCTCAAAATAACTTTTTGTTTCAAAGTATTGTATTTTGGTTAATGATGGAGGATACACTGCCCTCTGGTAGCAATGTCGGGTCTGGCTGGACTCTTGCCTTGTATTGACTGAGGAGCAGACTCTGACATGGATAAAGGATAGCTGCGCTCTGGTTTGGCCCATATAATGCTGTAAATTGTTTCAGCTAATATATGTTTGTGTATGCATTTGTAATTAAGTTTAGAGCTATAGTTTGTGGAATTGTGTGTCAGCGATTTGCCTTATAATAGCGGCTATGAGAACTGTAAATACGTTAGCATTTGTAGCATTTAAGCTAGCGGACTTTTGTTAGGCAAATTAGGCTAATTTGATCTAGTTTTAGATATTAACCAGACTAGTTGGCTGTTTAAACACCAATTATTTAACGTTTTATTGTTAAAATGTGTGTCATTTTGAACATCAGTTTATATATGTGTGTTACAGCTTTACAAATTGTCAAAAGTGAAGGAACTAAAAGGCTTAAAAAACAACAGTTGCCTTGATTGCTATCCGTCAATCTGAACAACTTGACATTAAGTGAGCCCAGAACACGTCTTATTTATAAAACAAATCAAAAAATAAGATGGTGTGACGTACAATGAAGTACTGTTTACTAGGGGTGCACGATATCCATTTTTTGAAACTGATCCCGATGTCGATAGCTTCCTCCTCTTCAAAGTCGATACTGATATCAATAACCGATAATAAATCTATAATTTTTAAATGTATATTCACCTGAGTTTTTGAACACCCGGAGGTAAAAAAAACAAAAAAAAAAAAGAAAAAGTAGTGGTGGATTCAACACAGATTTGCCTTTGACCTAACCAGATTTTTCATGATGAATGAACATTAATATAATGAACAAAACAAAGACAAGAACAGTCTCGACTTCAAATAAAGTGCCAATATTTATTTTTTCAAATAAATATAATTTGAGTCAATTACAATCAATTAGTCAATGTCATTGTGGAGGTGTTCCCTGAACAATGAGCACTGAACTAAAACATAAACCCAACAGGTATTGTGCTTTGTCATCAGATAAGACATTTGGTGCTACAGGAGAGGAGACTGTTGTGGTCCTTGTCCATGAAACAACTTTCTTAACCTGTTAATTAAAAGACAGCAAGCCTACGAATAACCAAAAGGCCTCTCAATAACTTAGTAACTTATAACCAACACTGTAAAATGCAAACATTATATAGTAAAGTTCATACTTTGCCAGTAAACATTTGGCTTGGAATGATGAAACTGGGCTCCAAATGACAAAGTAGCCGCCTGAATCCTATGTGTTCGACGAGGAAAAAGTGTTGGTTGTCTAGCGCCATCATTTCTGTGATCATGTTTGTGATCGCTATAGCCCTCGGTCATCTTTGTGAAACTTTTCAAAGGCCTCGTTAAATGGTACAACCCCGGCTTTCTTAGCTGGCTTTGGTATTGGATGGGGAGCTTCATTCGCAGCTCGCGCATCCTCATATTCTTTGAAAACACCATCAAAGCGATTGTCATCTTTTAAGTGGCTTATTAAGATGTGTTGTAGCTCGACACTTTTTTCCCTCCTTGTGGAACTTCCGCTTCGCATTTGTTTCATATTGCGATTGAAGCGTTTTCCACTGACAACTTGAAAAAATCCCAAACTACCGACACCATGCTGCAGACTGCTGTCGGTTGAGCATTAGAAGGGAGCGCTTGATTTGTGGCACAGTTCCCTCTTCCTATACCACACACAGTCACTGATACATTGAATTGGCAAAACAGGAGTGGAAACGAACACACACATCCCAATCCACCGACACCGTGCCAAAAATATTATACCGTGTATTATCGGGGCTTTTAATAATGTTATTGTAATTATTGGGGTGACGTCATCACTCCTATTATCGCACCGATAATTATCGGACTAATAATTATCATGTACCTATACTGTTTACAAGACAAGAAAAAAAACACGACTGGAGAAAAAATGGCGGACGAGACTGTCGTTGTAAAGTCAAAATCAAGTAAATTGGATACGTCATAACCTGTGGACTACCTGTATTTTTTTTTTTTTTTCACAAGAATAACGTAGAAAAATGCTTGTCTTCATCAAATGCTTCATTGAGTGAGTCCACTCAAATCCGCTCATGCTGCTGAGAACAGCCTCTCACTTACACAACGAGTTGCCACAGCACACTACCGCTAGTGTTGAACAAGCTCAATGATGACTGACACATTTGGGCCTTTGATGGTAGAGCTACCAAGCTTCTCTGGCAAGATTAAAGCTAGAAACCTATCAATCATCATTAACGTTATCGCTAACTCCAGGGCACTGCTGACCAGTGTTGCTAATAACGTCGTTAGAGTATAACGGCGTAATTTTTTTAAGTAGTGAGTAATCTAATTAATTACTTTTCTTATCTTTGAGTTACCATTACTGAGGATGTAAAGGCGTGCATTACTATGCGTTACTATGTTGGTTGAATGACGCGAGAAAAGTCTGAGAGACACGGAGAGAAAAGAGCGGGAATGGGAAGGAGGGAGGGGAGTTGTGACGCTGTTGCAAACGATAACGCAATACTAGGCTAGGTGGCTCCTATAATACCTGACTGTAGCCGACAGCCTACAATCTACGCCCACATGATGCTACACTAAATAACACATGCATGTAGAAGTAGATGCGAAATGACAGACTCAGCGGCGTTGGCAAATGTATGGAGAAGTAGACGTAGATGTAGATGTTCAATGTATTTCTTGTTGTTGTTTATGTTTCTTCTGTTCCCCCATAACACCTTCCTGTTCGCTGTTTTGTCATAATAAACGGGGAATGTGAATGATCACGATGGGAGTATGTCATACTCTCAATGTGAAACATTAAAACTGTTCAGACCAACCGGGCACTCAGACTTCCATTCTCCATGTCAAACAGCTGAACAAGACAGGTTAAAAAAAAAAAAAAAAAAAAAAAAAAAAAGCTAATGTATTGAGAAGTAGATGAGAAATGATACACTCGCGCGTTAGTAAACAGCCGCCATCTAAAAGCAGTAGACTTCTCAGGAAGGCTCTGTTGTACGACCCTTCCTAGCAAACTTAAGTAACTTTTTTATCTAAAATACTCCTAAATCGGCAAAATCTTTACTTGGATCTATCATTAAATGATGAAACAGTTTTAAAACTTTTAAATGTAGAAAGTAGACGGAAGGGAACTAATGCAACAATGGGAGCAATTTTAACAACTTTAACGGTTGATTCACAACATAAATGACTTCCAAACATAGCAAAGATTACTATCTAGTTATTGCAATATCCACAATTCCATTGTGTCTAGCTAAGTTTAGGGTAAAGAATTCAGCTAGGGCGAATTGTCCCAAAAACCCTTTGAACTTCACATAGTGTGACCTGTTTTTTTTTTTTTTTTTTTTTTCCCAAATGGAAAAAACAAAAAACCATGAAAAGTAACACCAGTTACTTTGCCAAGTAACTAATTACTCTTACATTTGGTAACTGAGTTAGTAACTCAATTACTTTTTGGGAGAATTAATTTGTAATTAATTACTTTTTTAAAGTAAGATTAACAACACTGCTGCTGACCAAGAAAGCCAGCAGAAGGGAGGAGAGGTTGTACAAGCATGAAGCAGAAAAACATAAATATACATTTTTAAATTAAAAACCGGATCCTTTTCACCCGATTCCGATCCTCTGAAAAAATGGTGCGATCAGCTCAATTTCTGATCGGATTGGGACATCCTTTATACTTATACCTACACAACATGATATATTGTAGATGCGTCTATGTGTCATGAGTAATGACTAGACTAGCAAAATGGTCGATTATAAAAAGTCTCATGAGGCTAAATCCCATAAAATACATATTCTGATTTGAAGAGACCATTGTTGGTCATATTGACCATTTCTAAGCATCCTTTGGGTTTTTAGACAACCATTATGTCCTAGACAGATTTTGAAAATTCAGCCCTCAAAGCCTGTTTGGCTTAACAAAACAAAATTTTGTCAGGTTGTCTATTGTGAGTAGATTCACAGGGAAAAAAGAGGTCCAAAATGTCAAACTTCTCAAGTTTTTGACAGCTAATTGAGTGTATCTACCTCCGGTGCTAGCACACTTTGGGCAGCATTCTCCAGCCGGGATAAAAGGGCTGTGGTTTTTAGGGCAACTGAGGGTGGGGCAACTGCGGGGGGCGCAGGTCGCCACGCTACTGGAGCACTCGCACAGTGTACACAGCGAAGGACTCCATTGACTATCATGCTGAGAGACAAAAACACACACATACACACAGGAATCCTTAAACATGTGCTGATATAACTCGTCAAATATTGTTGGGACTTACAGCGTAGGTGACGCCCTCGTAGATGCACGATCCCTCGATGGAAGAGACACACTGTGGGCAGCATTGATCTGCGGGAATCCTCAAACGTTCACCCTGTGGGCAACATGCAAGCAACATGAAAAGAAATTTGAATTAAATGGCTGCCTAAGAAGTCTACTGCTTTTAGATGGCGGCTGTTTACTAACGCTGGCGAGTGTATCATTTCGCATCTACTTCTCTATACATTTGCTTTTTTGAATGAAATGATCGAATCTTTTGCCCATGTCGACATCTGAAACATTTTGGTCAAAACAACAATAAAAAGACTAGACTGATGGTTTTGTGGTGGTTATGATCTGATCAAACTGTTTTTTAAAAAGGGGTTAAAGTTGAGTTAAACTTGAAGTATGGCCTATGGCCACATTTATTGTTGATGACGTTTAAAATTTCCTCCCCGAAAGCTGCTGTGAATTCCACTACAGGTGTTAAAAAAAATCGATTCTGAGAAATATTGCGATATTACTCCACGCAACTCTCGTATCGATATAAACTCCATCTGTATCGATCCTTACTCGTGTGTTTTTGGTGGAAATAAACAATTCAGTGGCTGCTTTTCTACTCCCGCCCAGTAGTTGGCAGCGTGCAACAGCATTGCCTTGCAGTCTGCTGAAGTAATAACATTAGACTAATCCGAGTAGAGATTGTGTACGTCTGTTACACGCCGCCATAGGCGGGGTTGATTCATGTCAGTTCATATCCTGTTTTATTTTGGTGGGTTCCCTTTTGTTGCTCGTTGCTCACCTTTGTCAGTCTTGTCTTGCCTTCCCCTTAATCACTGAGTGCCCACACCTGTGTATCATTAGCCCTTGGCCTTAAATTCCCCTATTTTTCCTTGTCTTGTGCCAGACAACGTCGCCCTCTAGCGGTTGGCCGCCATTGCTGGGTGTTTACACACCTATGTTGGGTTTTTGCACCCTTTTAAAAGTCAAATTTAATGCTTTCAAATACATTATTAAGACCTTTAAAATGTAATTTAAGACCAAAACATGTCGATGTCAATTTAAAAAAAAGACAATTTCTGATGAAGAAAACTGCATGTATCACAAATTGTAGTTAGAATGTTTTCATAAAATTATGATGATAATAATTAAAAGGAGGAAGGATATCATTAATAAAAAGGGGAATGAAGAGGGGATAAAATTATATGGCATCACGTAAATTTAACAGGACAGCAGACGGAGCCATGAGAGAATTGCGTGAGGAAATAAACATATTAGTGTGACAAATAAAAAACAAGATTGCATTTTGGCACCAGTAGGCAGGGAGATGTTCTCATTATAAAAACATACATATTGTGGGAATACATCAATAGGCTAAAAGCAAACCAAACTGCACCTCATATCCTTTTCACACACCGACAGCTATTGTTTTTGAAGTTTTTGTGTCATTTTTTTACTGCAGTTTATGCTTTCTAGTAATTCCTAAATTGCTTATGTGTCCAGAGGAACTCATATGCTGTTCAAGTTTAAATTGACATTTTAAAAGATTCATTAATTTACTAAACATTAGAGGTGTGCGAAATTTCCGATTCTTAGATTATTCGCGATTCGGCCGTGGAAGATTCGAGAACGATTCACAAAGATCCAAATTCCGATTATTGAAATATGCCAAGTAAAGCGGAACTAAAACACAGTCAGCGTGGTTTTCGGGACCCAATAAGGGAACGGACCAAGAGTGAACATCAAACTCAACTCACGGCTCTGGCTCAACTCATGCAGTTAGATAAAAAAACAATAATACCTGACTGCGGCCGACAGCTGCTACAAACGACGCCCACACAATGCTACGCCTAGACTTCATAACCTATCGACATGACACAGAAAACTGGGCCGATTCGTAGGGGGCCTATTTTCAAAAACTTAAAATTCAAATATTTACAAAACTAAAGCTGCTACCGACCTAAAACCAAAACGGGCACCTACCTTGGCCATATATGAGTCTCCATGAGCAGCGGCATCAAAAAATTCAAAGTCGTTCCCTTATGAAATCCCGATTAAATATTTTTTACATAAGAATAACACAACTTAAAATGGATATAAAAGTCTCAGATTTTATACTATTCTATATATACTATATACTAGTCACTACTATTCACAAAAATCACCAAATGCAGAGATATTCACCTATATGTTCAGGATCAATAGCAATATTTAACATATCATATAAGTTTTTGACCAAAATAGCAACTTAACTTACTTTTATTTACTGCATGTTTTCAACAGCTAATAAATCACTCAATTTAACATCAGAAACTTAATACTTGAGGAAAATATGCGGAATCCATTATAAATAACACATATATGTACATGTCCGCATGTTTTGGACACTCAGGTGAAGAGAGGGGCGGAGCTGTCAACTGATCACCACCTGGTGGTGTGTTGGCTCCGATGGTGGGGGAAGATGCTGGTCAGACCTGGCAGGCCCAAACGTATTGTGAGGGTCTGCTGGGAACGTCTGGCAGAATCCCCTGTCAGAAAGGGCTTCAACACCCACCTCCGGCAGAACTTCTCCCTTGTCCCGGGGGAGGTGGGGGACATTGAGTCCGAGTGGACCATGCTCCGCACCTCCATTGTTGAGGCGGCCGATCGGAGCTGTGGCCGTAAGGTGGTTGGTGCCTGTCGTGGCGGCAATCCCCGAACCCGCTGGTGGACACCTGGGGTAAGGGATGCTGTCAAGCTGAAGAAGGAGGCCTATCGGGCCTTTTTGGCCTGTGGGACTCCGGAGGCAGCTGACAGGTACCGGCTGACCAAGCGGACTGCGGCTTCGGCGGTCGCCGAGGCAAAAACTCGGACATGGGAGGAGTTCGGTGAGGCCATGGAAAACGACTTCCGGACGGCTTCGAGGAAATTCTGGTCCACCATCCGGCGTCTGAGGAGAGGAAAGCAGTGCACCATTAACACTGTGTATAGTGAAGATGGTGTACTGCTGACCTCGACTCGGGACGTCGTGAGTCGGTGGGGAGAATGCTTCGAAGCCCTCCTCAATTCCACCGACACGCCTTCCTTTGAGGAAGCAGAGTCTGGGGACTCTGAGGTGGGCTCTTCAATCTCTGGGGTTGAAGTCACTGAGGTGGTTGGTAAGCTCCTCGGTGGCAAGGCTCCGGGGGTAGATGAGATCCGCCCAGAGTTCCTAAAGGCTCTGGATGTTGTAGGGCTGTCATGGCTGACACGCCTCTACAACATCGCGTGGACATCGGGGACAGTGCCTCTGGATTGGCAGACCGGGGTGGTGGTCCCCCTTTTTAAAAAGGGGGACCGGAGGGTGTGTTCAAATTATAGAGGGATCGCACTCCTCAGCCTCCCCGGTAAAGTCTATTCAGGGGTGCTGGAGAGGAGGGTCCGTCGGGAAGTCGAATCTCGGATTCAGGAGGAGCAGTGTGGTTTTCGTCCCGGCCGTGGAACAGTGGACCAGCTCTACACCCTCGGCAGGGTCCTCGAGGGTGCATGGGAGTTCGCTCAACCAGTCTACATGTGTTAGTGGATTTGGAGAAGGCGTTCGACCGTGTGCCTAGGGGAGTCCTGTGGAGGGTGCTCCGGGAGTACGGGGTACCGAGCCCCTTGGTAAGGGCTGTTCGGTCCCTGTACGACCAGTGTCAGAGTCTGGTCCGCATTGCCGGCAGTAAGTCGAATTCGTTCCCAGTGAGGACTGGACTCCGCCAAGGCTGCCCTTTGTCACCGATTCTGTTCATAATTTTTATGGACAGAATTTCTAGGCGCAGCCGAAGCGTTAAAGGGGGTCCGGTTTGGTGGCCTCAGCATCTCATCTCTGCTTTTTGCAGATGATGTGGTGCTGTTGGCTTCATCAAGCCGTGACCTCCAACTCTCACTGGGGCGGTTTGCAGCCGAGTGTGAAGCGGTTGGGATGAAGATCAGCACTTCCAAATCCGAGACCATGGTCCTCAGCCGGAAAAGGGTGGCATGCCCTCTCCGGGTCGGGGATGAGATCCTGCCCCAAGTGGAGGAGTTTAAGTATCTTGGGGTCTTGTTCACGAGTGAGGGTAGGAGGGAGCGGGAGATTGACAGGCGGATCGGTGCAGCGTCTGCAGTGATGCGGACTCTGCACCGGTCCGTTGTGGTGAAGAAGGAGCTGAGCCAAAAGGCGAAGCTCTCGATTTACCGGTCGATCTACGTTCCTACCCTCACCTATGGTCACGAGCTGTGGGTCGTGACCGAAAGAACAAGATCCCGGATACAAGCGGCCGAAATGAGTTTCCTCCGCAGGGTGTCCGGGCTCTCCCTTAGAGATCGGGTGAGAAGCTCGGTCATCCGGGAGGGGCTTGGTGTCGAGCCGCTACTCCTCCGCGTTGAGAGGAGCCAGTTGAGGTGGCTCGGGCATCTGGTTCGGATGCCTCCTGGACGCCTCCCTGGAGAGGTGTTCCGGGCATGTCCCACCGGCGGGAGGCCCCGGGGTCGACCCAGGACACGCTGGAGAGACTATGTCGCTCGGCTGGCCTGGGAACGTCTTGGAATCCCGCCGGAGGAGCTGGCTGAAGTGGCTGGGGAGAGGGAAGTTTGGGCTTCCCTGCTGAAGCTGCTGCCCCCGCGACCCGACCCCGGAATAAGCGGAAGATAATGGATGGATGGATGGATGGACATATACTGTATGTACAGTATGTATAAATAATATATTATTAATAAAATCTATATACAATCTTAACTTATTATAGAATAGAATAACCCTTTATTATACACTATATACTGTTAGTGAATGAAGCTAGTGGCCGCCTGGCGTATCAGGAGCTTTTCAGGCGAAAATTCTTGGGAATAAATGCTTAAATCCCCGAATTCTTTATAGATATGGACGTAAAACAGTCTCGATTCTTGGTAAAAAGCAAAGAAACCGTGCAGATAGCGTTTATTTTACGTATATTGACGAAGTATAATGCTACTATATTAGCGAACGAGGCTGGCGGCCGCCCGGCATATAGGTAGCTTCTCTTGCGAAAATTCTTGTGAATAAATGCTTAAAACCCCGAATTCTTCATAGATATGGACGTAAAACAGTCTCGATTCTTGATTAAAAGCAAAGAAACCGTGCAGTTAGCGTTTATTTTACATATATTGACGAAGATAACTTGATACTGAAATAGTAGTTTACTTAAGCTTGAGAGGATTTTTAAACAATTTTTTTTAACTAATCTACGAAACGTTAAAAGCAACTAATGGCAGGGGGGTGCATCAATTATCGATTTATAATGGACTCGTCGCCACTGAATTGTAATCGAATCGTTAGGTGCCCCAAGATTCCCTCTACTACACATAGAATGCATAAAGACAAAAAAAATATTTGATCAATGAATGATTATTAGGGTTAGCAATTTGCTACAATTATATTCACGTGTTAAAAAGTTTTGTACAATGTTTATAATTATAATAAATTACTGATAGTCAATATAAAAAACAATTTAACCATATAATACTTGCAGGAAAAAATATAACGGAGTGTAACATTCATTCTTTTTTTTAAAATTAAAAACAAATATCAATTGGAAAGGTCCAGGGATGTTTGTCTTACCCTTTGGAAGTCACATTGTGGGTTGGCACATTGGACGGGTGCGCAGATGACCACGTTGTCATGGCATGTACACTCCCGACATGCCTGTGGTCGCCATGACGACTTGTCCTGTCATGTAAGAAAAAAAAAAATTTGAAGAAGGCAAAAAGAGAGCACGGGAAAATATTACATTTATCTATTAAATAAAGTATGAAAATAACTATATTTGGACATCTCAACTCATTCAACTCAAGTCAGCATTGACATTGACCCATCCGGGGTCGGGTTGCGGGGGCAGCAACTTTAACAGGGAAGCCCAGACTTCCCTATCCCCCCCAGCCACAGTTGGAGTGGCTGGGGAGAGAGAAGTCTGTGCTTCCCTGCAGCCCCCGCGACCTGACCCCGGACAGAGCAAGTGGAAGATGAGGGATTGAATAAAATACATTTGAGAAATAAAATTAAAAAATAAATAAATAAATAAAAAAAACAGCAACATTTGAGACCACCGACAGACAATACTAATATTTTGATATCAATACAGTATTTGGAAATGAACGTAGAACAAATACATGATTAAAGAACGTAGGAAACTGGCAAGTTTAATGATAGCCAAAAAAACAATTTTGCTGAATTGGAAAAACAAACAAAATATTAACATGGACCAATGGCTAAATCTAATCATTGAATATATAACATTAGAGAAAATATCTGCCAAACAGACAAATAAAATGGACAAATACGAGCAACAGTGGGAAACAGTTGCTGGAATGATGAACATACAGTAGAATAAGGATTCTCTCTCGCCTGTGAAAGGAATGCCACAACAATAATAAAATGTATACATAAATTGATATATTTGTATAAGTTGTATGCATCCTTTTACAGCTGATAACTTGACATGTTCACACCTGAACTGCATTTTCACACTCCCAGTAGCATTTGCTAAATATTTTTCTTCCTTCAAAGTTTGTCAATGGGTTTAATCTACAAAGAAACCCATTCGTCCCCTCTTCCCTTCCTTCACGGCCAGCTGATGGGGGCGCGGGTGGCCCGGGGGACCACCCTAGATCCCGGGGGGGTGTCGATGGCCCCTTTGCTGGGCTGCGCTACCCCCCAGTCCCTGCCCAAGCCCACCGTCCCACCCCCGGCTGGCTGGGTCGAACCGTGGCCCTGGGGTGGCGCCCGCGAGGCGTCTCCGCTCGTCTGCATTGCTGTCGCGTGTTTGGTGCGGCTCGCGCGCAGGTGGATGTGATTGGGTGCGCTCGAGTGGGAGGCCCCGATTCCGTGATTGGTGATGGGACGGCATAGGGTCGGTTGCCGACGGGCTTATACTCACCAGGGATTCACATGATTACTGGTTACTAGATCACAGAGCTGATTTGTGTACACTGTGTACCCTTATGTTATAGACTCCCCCACCCCCCCTTCTTTCCCTGGTCAACAGGCCCCCCACATGGTGTCAACCTGAAATACATCTAGCTGATGATAGCACCAACATATTCATAGTTAGTGTAGGCCTTCAATGCATTTCTTGTTGTTTGTGTTTTTCTTTCTTTTCTTGTGTTTATTTTCTTTTCTTCTGTTCCCCCATAACTCCTTACTGTTCGCTGCTTTGTCATTAAAAACGAGGTATGTTGAATGATCACAATGGGAGTATGTCATACTCTCAATGTGAAACATTAAAACTTTTCAGACCAACCGGACACTTAGATTTCCATTCTCCGTGCCAAACAGCTGAATAGGACAGGTTTTAAAAAAAATAATAAATAAATAAATAAATAAATAAATAAAAAAAGAGCGAAACTGTGAGAAAAATGCAACAATTTATTAATAAATAAATATAAAAATATATATTAAGAAGAGCTTTTTGCCTCAATCCACTCGTATATCAGTACCTCATCGCTGCTGAGCTTGCGATGCATGTATGGATAGCTGTGAGCTCCAAACACGGAGAATCAATACGTTACCGCATGAATATAAATCTCTCTACAATCTTCAAATCTGATTTAGCCGCTCGATCAATAACTCCCCTCATGATAGTCATAATTCTGCCCCATGGACACTTTATGATGGGCGTAATCTCTCTAGCACAAGTTATTGTCTAAAATCTACATGCTAAAAGCTGAGGGCCAACTTGGCATGAATGGCACCACGAAACACCCCCACCAAGGCCTAGCAATTCCCATTTGGCTCGTCATGCACATTATACCCTGCCACGTATCACGTGTGTGTGCAGATGTTCACCCTGAAATGCGCAATTAAACCCATGTTGGTGCGTACATAAATAGAACATATCATCACATTAGTTTCCCTCTGCTGGCTCATTTCTATGATTAATTATGCCTAAGGGGAATCGGACTCTGTTGAGAACGTGACGCAGTTGTAACTGCTTGCTCACAACTTCTGTTTCTTCTCAAGATTTATTTTGAGTTTTTAATGCTAGATGATGAACAACTCTTCTGAAAAAACAGCTTCAATTTCTTTATTGCTTCTCCAAGATGACATGTGCTGGATAGCTCAACAAAGAACATAGAGAAGTACAAGTTGAGTTTTGTTAAACTGTTTTGTTAGAAAACCTAACTTGGACTTCTCTATTCTCAAAATCTTCTTGTAAATGTTAATGCTAACACACAGCACCATAAGTCTCTTTTAGACTTATATCCCGGTAAATACTCGTGTAAGGTGACGCGGGATTTACGCGTGTCATGGCTTTTGTCAGGGGCTTCTGATTTATCCCGTGTTGGCGAATCAACGCTATCTGTGCAGGGAGCGCGGCTGGCGCAGTTTTAAGCCTGAGTTATGCTACTGCATTGCGGTGACGGCGAAGCGACTACAGCGTCGAAGAGCATTCGATAGTTCTGGGGCATTGCTCTGTAACTCACCGCCAAGTGAGTGTGGGTGTGGAGTTGTGTTTGTAGGGTTTTTGGGGACTCTTGACGACTTCTAGTTTTCTTCCGGTTACACTGCTATGCTAAAATGCTAACGCAGATAAAACGCTTGAATGTGGATCTTCAGTTCATCAATATTGAACAACAAATGTTGATCATACATATGTTGAGGCGCAGGCGACGCAGAAGACAGTTCCGGAGTCGGTCTGTCGGGCTGTTAATGCTGTCACATTATGAATTCTAGCCTCGGGTGGAAGCCAGCAAGCTGTGGCGGCTAGCTTCAAACTGGCGTCAAGCATTGTGTCCAGCGTTTTGTCCGAGGTCTGCAAAGAATTGTGTTTTTTTTTTTTTTTTGCCGTGTCCTACAAACAGTCAGTTGGAAGCCATAGCAGATTTCTGGCAGCTATGGAACTTCCCAAACTGTGTTGTAAGCCTTGATGGTAAATGCGTTATCATAAAAGCACCAAGGCACTCTCAATCAGTGATGATGTATCAAGTGTGTGAACTGTCTAGTTGAAAATTAAACATCAAAACAACTGTTTTGACAACAAACCTGTGCTTTATTCTTCATTTACCGTATTGGCCCGAATATAAGACTGTGTTTTTTTTGCATTGAAATAAGAATGAAAAAGAGGGGGTCGTCTTATAGTTGCGGTCTAGACATCATACCCATGATCTGTCATGACAGAGCTCAGTTTCGCTCCCCATTTACGACGCTAGATGGCGCCAGATATCATTGAAGCGATATTCTGTCAGATTTGTTTCAAGACTACAGTTACAGTTAGACTTCACTTTGATGGTTAATGGATTTATTGCAATTTTGTTGTTTTATCGCAATAGATTGGTTTATTTACATTTCAAAAACCAGAAGCCATTCATTTACGAATGTGAGTGCACTTTAGTTTACATATTTAAATGTTCAGATATTAAGATTTGAATGAGGCAAAATAACTTGCTTTTTCTCTCAAATATATTCCTATATTCATTTGTTTCGGATGTACTGTAATTATTTTCTGTATAAAAATTAATTTGGTGTTCAAAAAGTCTTTTTTGAAACTTGAGTCTTGAAAAAGAGGGGGTCGTCTTATAATCAGGGCCGTCTTATATTCGGGCCAATACGGTACTTGAAGTGTGACATGTAAATAAGTCACAGACTAAGGTGCACCAACCAAAAATGCGATATAACGTGATAAAAAGCTGGCAGTTTTTGGCCGACCAGGTCACCGCTTCGTGTGGCCATTCGATTCCGAACACATACATACTTGTCTCGGTGGTTCTTCACGCTGGCTGACCTCCAGCCCCGTATTTTCAGCAATCTCCTCCCACAAATTGCTTACCATTTGGCAATCTTCATAATGTCTTGAGGAGACATTGTAGAAGTTGTCGTACTTCCTCTTCGTTGATACTCTCGTCAGCTTGGTCCATTTTGCGTTTGACAATGGCGGTGATTTCACACTGAACTGGAAACAACAGGCTGAGCGAACCAATCACAGTCCATTTCCATCACGTCACACGCGTTGACGCGAAGTCAGAAAATTGTGAAGGAACAAGAGAGGCTACGGCGCAGGGTCATAAATCGGGGATTCCTTGATGGCGCAGGTCTCATGCGGAAGAATAACTCGGCCTTTATGACCCAGACATTACGTTTTTTGGTTGGCATCGGCAGCAAAATAAACCACACATTTCCAAAGATGGACGATGGTCTCTTCCTCGGCTCGATGATCCAGTAGCAATTTAGTAGCAATGTTTCCAGTTTAATTTTGCTATTTCTAGTTTGCCATGTTGGTAATTGTTGTTTTTTTCCCGCTTTTCGCTTTACTGCGAAAAAAGCAAAAAAAAGCCAAAATAAAGAAAAAAGCAATGATGACCGTTCGACCATGATATTTACGTCATCAACTATCAACGGCTGCTTTCACACTTGCCGCATCCTGGGTAAGTCCCGGACATTATACTCGGACACGACCCGCTTAATGTCTGCGTCATCTCTGTGTCTTTCGACCCAGTAAATTGCTTTCACACATAAGGGCGACCCGTTTAAATCCCAGGAATTAACTGGAGTTCAGGTATGTGTGAAAGGGGCTAGAGACTAGAGCTGAAACAAACACTCGAGTAACTTGAGTTTAAAAAATGAGTAATTTTATTCGCCTCGAGGAATCGTTTAATTTTGCCAGCTCTAAGCATCACGTTTTGCCCGGAATACTTTTCATACGGGACAAATGCACTGACGTCACATACGTAGAGGAAGAAGCAATAATATCTGACTGCAGCCGACAGCTGCTACAAACTATGCCAACGTTGCTACAAACTATGCCCGCATGATACTTTGGTGGTAGCGTCTGATGTGTCTCATAGATATCACATGTATATGGAACTACATGCGAAATGACAGAACTAGATGCGAAATGACAGACTCGCCGGCGTTAGTAAACAGCTTAACATCTTAAAGCAGTAGGCCTCTCAGCACTAATAAATACAATCAACGTTACTGTACCTTGCTAACATAACGTTAGCCCTGGGGGAGGGCTAGGTTTCTAATAATTATGACTACTGTCGATGCGTGACTAACGTGTCTTACATACAGGCTTTATTTAATCTGTAAAAACAGTGCTGTAGAGTGATGAGTGTGTAAAATAAAAACATTAATAAAGCTAACTGTCAATTTTAGCTCAGTTGTCATTGCTGAATAAAACACCAAGAAGCACTGGTGCCTAATGTGTGCCAATAACGCAGGTATCGTACACTTAGGTAAAACTTAACTAGAACTTGAAAATAGCTTGACACAAATGGAAATTCAATTGAAACATGTGGGAAAAACACCTTTTAAATGATGTGTGTTTTCAAGCGTAATGACGTTTTTAGGTAAGAAATATATATATTTTTTATTAGCTCTAAAAGTTTTTTGAGTGACAGCAGTGAATTAGTCTTTTTTTTTTTTTGGGTCACATTTGAGATGCAATTATTGGCTGTTTTCAACAATGTACATTGAAAATAAAGACATTGACTGAAAATGGTTCAATGTTAGGTTAAATGTCTTGTTTTCTCATGTATATTAATAATTGCTCTTTATCTAAAAAAAAAAATGTTTTATCCGATTACTAGATTAATTGATAGAATTTTCAGTCGAATACTCGATTACAAAAATATTCGATAGCTGCAGCCCTAATAGAGACAGGCAAAAAACTAACATAACCATTATGGTAGCTATCTCGGTGGCAGCCATTGATGGCAATAGATGTGTAATCAGTTTGAACTGTGAGGGTAGCCAGTGAACTATGATTTAGTGCCATATATAACAATAGACATCCAAACCCATTTAACTGCGAGGCGCTGGAAGTAAATGATCAAGACAAGCCCCCCCATTCCAAATGGATTGGATGTCTCTCACCATCAATGGCGGCCATCGAGTTATGATTAAGACAGAGCCTGACTAGGCAACAGAGTATCTGTTCTCTAGGGTTTGAAGAAATCTGACCTTTTAGCCAGACTGCCGGAACAATGCCAGCAGAACCGCCGGATCCAACGAGCTGGGCTGGCGAAACCCCGACAACCCGGCCAAAGGGCCAAACTCCGCGCGTTCACGTTAGCCTTAACCCCTTGTACTGACTCCATTTTGAAAGCTGGAAGAGGGATCGAGGCACAAGTTGACAATTTATTCAGGTCGACAGCGATCAAATGGCAAGGTGAAAAAACTCAGGCGAGGTAGCAGACTCGTTCCAAGGTCACCATATCACAAGTCAACAAAAGGTTCCCGAGACAAATGACAACGATTAGTTAAACATTTAGTCTTTTTGAAGGCTCTCGCGGGGCGGGATGTGGGCAGGAAAAGGGTGTGCCTGGGCGTTGTTTAGGATTATCGTCTGTTTGTGGATTGGACAGGAGGATTTGGGAGTTACGGTTGTCAGGGCAATGAGGGTTGTGGATTTTGCCACCTCAGCGTCAAAGGGGCTCTTGGAGTCTTATCATTTGTGTTATCAGTTGGATATCGGTCACTCTCCGGTGTTGGGACAGGACATCTCGTCATTTGTTCTGGACTGTTCGGGAGAACTGATTGCGAGAGTTGGTGGTGCAGACGTGGGCTTGTAGATGTCTTGCCTCGTCAGCGTCAATCTTGCTCATTCAGTTGCATGACGCACACGTTGAGCTTCTATGATAAGAAGGCGTCATGTATCTCTTATGCCCTATATTGTACTTGTTTTCCTTAAACCATGGTATAAATGCTATTTATTTTATATTGGGTGTGTTAGAGTAACACAAACAGTCAAACAGTAAATACTAGAAAGGATACTATTCCCTGATTGATGATATTAAGTGTGTTAGAGTAATACAAACAGTTAGACGGTGCCTATGAGAAAAGGTACTGTTCCCTTCAGGTTTCAGGTTAATATCAAAGGCCTAATGTTAGAATAACTTCAAATATCCTGTTTTCATCATGTACAAAAATCTGATAAATGAACCCTCATTCATTATGTTATCAAAGGAAGCTGTTTAATTGTATTACGAGGTCCCGGGTTGATAATAAGCTGGCCTTTCCGAATAGCTTTGCCGCTACGCTTCACTGGTCTTGGTGTCAAATTAGCGCGGCAACAAATGGTAGGTGACCGTCTGAAAAAGTCAATCCATTTCGCACAAAGCCTCCTGAGGGTGCCTTCCAATCCCTATCCCTGCTGCAAAATGGCATTGACCCCCAAGTCGACCGCAAATACAGCCCACTAAGTCGGTAGCCTATTAGGTGACCCCTCACCTGGGGAGCCATAGTGCGCAAGCGTTAAAGGCCAATCACAGCCCCCACCCGATTAGATTGTCCCCTTGTGGGACCTGTAGCCAGGCTGCGTTGATTAAACGCCATCCAGGGTTCATTTCATTCGGCCCTCTGAGGACCATTTCTGTCTCACACTTGATTTAGAAGACCAGTGGCACAGGCGCCAGCGCTGCAATTTCAATGGGGAAAAAAAGCTCGACAAACAACAATTTGTTGACAGTTTCTTGTGTGGGCAAAGGACCACATGCTACTTTACCGAGTCAAAAGAATATAGCTTACAATCTTTCAACTAGCACAGACGCACTTCTACTAAACTTCAAACTTTTCTAATGTGACAAACATACAATTGATGAAAAGTACTTTATAACCATGTTGAACCATGGGCTTCACAAAGTGGAAAGATATTGTTGTGTATATGGGAGTCAGTGGACAGAGTCTTCAAACGAATGCAGCAGGTACTGTCAAGTTTCATAATGCAAAATATCACCTGGAGATGAGAACTAACAATTTTTGAGAGTTCTAGTCAATGAAACGGCAATAAAGCCCAAAGGACAACAACAAAGGCTCAGGTCTGTCTGTCACTGAAAGACGACAAATTACATAAATGAAATAACCTGCCAGGCTAGCTAGCAAAAATCCAATTGGCTCAAAATTGCGCGCGGGGTTAACGGTAGCTAAAGCTATTACGAAAGCAAATTCAATCAGGGGAATGGGCGTGCAACAGAAAAACACTGGCTTACCCCCCCAGGAAACGATCGGTCCTCAGTACTGCTTCAACCTTTTCAGCTGATCGATGTTAGCAGACTGAAGCTCCCGAATACACATCTCAGTAAATAGCATTTGCATTGCATAACATTGGTATATAACATTTGGCAGCCCACTTAATAAGCAAATATATTGCATTTGGTTGATCCCTACAATCTTTTACGAAGTAATTGTAAACTAGTAAACAGTAAACTGTCACTTACTGTTACTTTCTTTCAGTAACTAGTTATCTAACGCGTTCATTTTTCCAAACCAGTAATCTGATTAAAGTTTGTTTCCTTAGTGTCTATGCGTTACTATTTTGTTATTGCCTCATAATGTATGTAGAATGAAGAAAATTGCAGTCATGTATGAAGAGCATTTTGAATAGAAAATGCTAGAAAGGTGTTCCTATGGTAACCGCTCACAGCTACTTACTGTTTCAGTCTCCAGTCACAACCGCTAAGTGTTGTGGGACTGAGAAAGGCGTGGGCCAGCCAGGTGAACGTTGGAGCTGAGTGTTGAAATGTGCGAGGTAATGTTGATCTGTGTACATCCATGAATGAACGTGCATATTTTTCCTTCATTCAGGTGGTATTAGCAATAGGTTATACCCACTACATGCGAGGTCTTTTTGTAGCTATGCACATGCGACGATGGGCAGTCATCGCTCCCAGTTGGCAAGCTTTGTTTACATCATACTCGTGTTGCACATTTATTCCATGAGGTGATGTGTTCGTTTAGCATCTTTGGGATGTGTTATAAATCCGACTGAGTATAAAGTGCTTAGTTGCCACCACGTTTTGTGGTCAAATTGACTGCGTGTGTGTACGGCGTACTTCCGTGTTGTGCGCCAGCATTCATGCCTGCAACCACCTTTTGTTTATTGTGCTGTTTGTTATTCATTTGTGTGTTGTTGATTATTGTGCAGTGAATTTGCATTGTTTTACATCGGCACTGATATGCTGTTAACCCTAACCTGAAATTCAGAATCTTTTTCAGTTTTTCAGAACATTAGGTTTAATCTTCGAGCTCAGGGTTTTTAATTAGTCATTGGAGTTGATTTCAACAAATTCCATGCAGTTTGTCAGTTATTTTTTAGTTTCAGGGCTCCGGAGTGACTAAGCTAGCGCACGTTAATGGTGTTTGAAATAAACTCCATCAACTAAACAAACCTCCGCTAACTCGAGGAATAAGCCATATGTGAAAAATTCTAATTTTCCCCTTTAAATTTAATTATTCGAAAGTCAGTTACATGCGATGACAAAGGGAAAGAGATTTGGTAAAAAGTAACTTAGTAACTTTGATAATGAAGTCATCAATAAAGTAACTAGATTACTTTTTTAGGCATAATCAGTAATTAAATCACTTTTTCAAGTAATCTGTAACAACACTGCTCGTAAACTCCTTGCTACCAGTGTTTCAATTGTCTTTGGACGAAATTTGTTGGTTGCTAAATGGTAAAATCCATCCTCTAATTAGTTACAAACGAGCAACCTGAGTTTCAGCTATACTTTTACATCAATTTTATGATCTCAATGTCAGATAGTTCTCTTAACCAGAATTAAGGACCAAAAATATGCAACGTTTTTTAAAAGAACTTTAAGTTAGTCTCAATTGAAATAGATACAAATGTGAAAAACTTTTTTTCAGTGTCATTTCAAGCGTGATCAGCATGCGAATGCCGTCTGCCAACAACGCTAATTAGCATCATGTCTGCAAATGCACCAGATGGGACAGTCGCATTCCTTTTTTGGATGAAAAGCGCATTTAGGACGCAACCGACCGTCTATCTTTTATCTCCAGCAAGGTTTGGTGTCATCTTTAAATCCCATTAATGCCATTCTCATTTAATGCCGTTTGGTCGCTTCATTAATTTGTGTGTTTTAATGCACATTTCTGAACATTTATTGGCGTGTTCCTAACAAAAAGCCAGACGGGTCTGAAATACAGAATATTATCAACTTCACGCTTGAGTGTATTGGTCCCCATAAAAAAATACCAAAAGTCCCAAATTGACAGCAAAAACATTCACCTCAAAGTACAAATTTGTTCCTGTGGCAGTACGTCTAGGCAATAGGTTTAAATAATTACCCAGTAGGGTGATTGCTCGCTGTCAAATCCACTACATTTCTATGACCTAGACACACTGACAGCATTTTTTCTCTCTTCCTGTCAGCCTATTCCAATAAGAAACTATAGCTGGGCCAGAATTAATCCCACTATCTGTGACAAATTTTGTTTGTATCCTCTTGATTTTCTTTTTCTGATCTGCTCAGCAGCCTGACTAAGCGGGAAACTAGTTGGGTTTCAACAGATCCAACTGTGTGCTTTTGCCAATGTCATAAAATTCACTAAACATTCACGTACTCAGGCTAACTTTGCTACTATCTTGTTTGATGTCGCGTTCCGATCGCAACATTTTTCAGAAGATCACAATGCTGTACAATGCGAGCGTTTTGCTTGCATTGGCGCCTAAAAAAATTAGTTAGACAAAAAAAAATGGGAGCACGAGTGTGAGCACAGAGCTTACCCGTTTAATTTGCATTTTCCTCTTGTAAAATATAAGAGATCTGAAGGTGTCTTGATCCCCCTCTTTTTAGCTTACAACAAATTATTATTTTAGAGCCGACAGTTCTTATAGGCGCTGTATGCCTCCGTAGGGCTGATGATTGGCAGCGTGGCCAATAAAACACAGACTAAAACAAAAACAATGCTACACGAAGTATTCACGTAGGTAAAATTCAACTGCCCCTCATCGATTGGAGCATATGAAACGGCAGGATTTCAAGTTCAGTACAGTGGCAATGAAGAAAATTCAGTGCTATTGTCAAAAGACAAGAAGGGAGAGGAAATTAGCAAGAGAAATACGACAGGAAATGCTTTCAGGGTCCGACAGTATCGAGACCAAAGATATGCCAACAGTCAGTGTTAGCCGCGACAATGCTAGCAAGATTTACAAATTCTGATCAGATTGGCTCAAACTCTTCCCTTGGCTAACGCTAGAAGACAATCATATGTTTTGTAAATATGATATAAAATATAAGGGTAGAAGCAAATTGCAGTCAAGCCAGCGGACGTTCGTGTTCCCGTGGCCAAATGAGTGGACCCTAAAATTAGCGCACTCGCGTGAGCCAAGCATTATGATAAATGCATTCCAAATTTCCAACGCGGCGGGAATGCAGCTGACTTCCGTGTGCTCATGTTTTTCCCAACATTGAAAAAACACTCTAAAATAAATAACGCCACCCATCGACTATATAATGTATTGACAGGACGTAGGGCGCGGGGCCGATTCATAGGGGGCCTATTTCCATCAAAGCTGACCGAGTGGAAACACAAAGAGCTTTTTCCGTTGAAAATTCTTGTGAATAAAGGCCCAAATCCCTGAATTATTTATAGATAAGGATGTAAAACAGTCTCGATTCTTGGTTAAAACCAAAAGAACCGTACAGTCATTATTTATTTTACGTAAATATTGCGAACTATGATGCTAGTCAGTAAGCAAATTAGCGGCTGCCGTATGTAAACAAAGAGCTTTTTCCGTTGAAAACTCTTGTGAATAAATGTTTAAATCCCTGAATTCTTTATAGATATGGATGTAAAACAGTCTCGATTTTTGGTTAAAAGCAAAAAAAAAAAAAAAAAAAAAAAAAAAAGCGCGATTTGCATCTATTATACATAAACATGTCGAATGTGCGGCTAGTCTTTAAGTCACTGTGGCAGCCCCTTAGTACAACAAAGACCTTCTTGCGTTGAAAATTCTTGTCAATAAATCCTTAAATCCCTGAATTCTTTATAGATATGGACGTAAAACAGTCTCGATTCTTGGTTAAAAGCAAAAAACAAGGCAGTTAGCAGTTATTTTACGTAAATATTGCGAAGTATAATGCCAATGCTGTAGCGGCTAATTTCTCCCATTGATTTTTTTCACATTTCAAAATGCACGCATGATACGAAAAATATAATATTTACCCTGAATCCTCAAACAAATCACTCCTGAGACAATCCTCCCTATTTGTATGTGGTACAGTTTTCGTACTTTATCAACCTAAATCCGGCGTTAAATAGCTGCATGTGACCTACTGCTAATGAATGAAGCGGAGTGTGGGGTGAATGGCGAAAGTGTCATGACAATACATCATGAAGTCTATGCGCCACCATTGTCATCATTTAAAAATGAAATAAAAGTTACTTTATCTTAAAACCGCTCCATCAATATGTGTTTTACGTGTGCTGTCACTCAGTACAATATTATGTGTTTTCTCTGAGCAACATGTCGTTTTAGTAGATGGTAGGTTACAGTTCTCATTGTTGTGGCACTTTCACTCCACAAATTTGAATAAGTACTGGCCAAGGTTGGTGAATCTTAGTAGTGGACCTCTCTGACTACTGCCATACTCAAAACCACGCATTCTTACTGTACCAATATTTGGAAAAATGAATTACACGTCCTGCATGTGAACGTTAATCGGGTTACAGTTCTCATTTTTGTGGTACTGTAAATCCATAATTTTGAGTACGTTCTGGCCAAGGTTGCGGAATATTAGGCAGTGCCATCAGGTCTACTCTTATTTAAGCTGAGATCAAGAGCTTCAAAAGAAGCAGCCTGGCAGTATCTACAACAGAGGACCTAATGAGGATTACTCTAGATGGGCCAAGTCTAGAGGAGTTTGACCCAACTTGGTGTTTTTTGTCTTTAGATACCAATATAGTGGGTGCACACTGCAAAATCACACCTCCTTAAAATTAGTTAAATTCCCTTCTTTTCTGCGTAAATCTACTAGAAATAAGTAAAATTATCTGCCAGTGTTTCAAGTAAATTTTACTCAGATTTCTTCAAATAGGAAAGGTGAAAATAAGCTACTATATATACGCTGCTGGCCAAAAATATTGGTACCCCTGCAATTCTGTCAGATTATGCTCAATTTCTCCCCAAAAATGATCACAATTACAAATGCTTTGGTAGTAATATCTTATTAATTTTGCTTGCAATGAAAAAAACACCAAAAAAAATTAAATCATTATTATTTTACACAAAACTCCAAAAATGGGACCGACAAAAGTATTGGCACCCTCACCCTAATACTTGGTAGCACAACCTTTAGACAATATAACTGTGAACAACAGCTTCCGGTATCCATCAATGAGTTTCTTGCAATGCTCTGCTGAAATTTTAGACCATTCTTCTTTGGCCAACTGCTTCAGGTCTCAGATTTGAAGACCCATGACCTCTGAGGGAGGCCCAGCTTTCTCATGCTGGGCCCTACATTATGCAGCAAAATTTGTTGGTAGTCTTCAGACATCATAATACCATGCACACGCTCAAGCAGTCCAGTGCCAGAGGCAGCAAAGCAACCCCGAAACACCAGGGGACCTCCCCCATGTTTGACTGTGGCGGACCGTGTTCTTTTCTTTGAAGGCCTCACCTTTTCCCCTGTAAACTCTATGTTGATGCCTCTTCCCAAAAAGCACTACTTTTGTCTCATTTGACCTGAGAACATTCTTTTCATAACGTTTTTGGCTTTCTCAGGTAAGTTTTGGCAAACTCCAGCCTGGCTTTTTTTATGCCTCTGGGTCAGAAGTGGGGTCTTCCTGGGTATCCTACCATATAGTCCCTTTTCATTCTGACGCCGACGGATAGTACGGGTTGACACTGTTGTACCCTCGGACTGCAGGACAGCTTGAACTTGTTTAGATGTTAGTCGTTAGTTCTTTATCCACCATCTGCACAATCTTTCATTGAAATCTCTAGTCAGTTTTTCTTTTCCGTCCACATCTAGGGAGGTTAGCCACAGTGCCATGGGCTTTACACTTATTGATGACACTGCGCACATCAGACACAGGAACATTCAAATCTTTGGAGATGGACTTGTAGCTTTGAGATTGCCCATGCTTCCTCAGAATTTTGTTTCTCAAGTCCTTGGACAGTTCTTTGGTCTTCTTTCTTTTCTCCATGCTCAATGTGGTACACACAAGTATACAGGACAGAGGTTGAGTCAACTTTAATCCATTTTAACTGGCTGCAAGTGTGATTTAGTTATTACCACCACCTCTTATGTGCCACGGGTAAGCAACAGGTGCTGTTAATTACACAAATTAGAGAAGCATCGTATGATTTCTCAAAGGGTGCCAACACTTTTGTCAGGCCCATTTTTGGAGTTTTGTGCAAAATGATCAAGATTTATTTTTTTTCCATTTTCTTTTGTTTTTTTCATTGCAAGCAAAATAAATGACGATATTACTACCAAAGCATTCGTAATTTCAATCATTTTCTGGGAGAAATTGAGCATTATCTGACAGAATTGCAGGGGTGCCAATACTTTTGGCCAGCAGTGTATAAAATTAGTTTGAAACGTCTGCCATGTTTTTTTGTATATCTGGAGAGAGCCATTCACAACATGTTTTATGTTTTCCGATTTTAGGTTGGACATAACTTCTTCAATCAAGCACTTAAAATATGGAGGCTCAGTTTTTTTCCAATTAAATTGTATCATGCGCCTTGCGTGTAAGGTAATAAAAAACATTGCACTGGTCTGGTGTGAGGAAACTCATATGTTTGATGGGACAATCCCAAACATCGCTGTTGGGCAGTTTGGCACAATATCCGTATTACATAAAGGGGACAGTATTGTGAAAATTCCTCTCCACAATGCATAAAGCCTGGGACACAAACAAAACATATGGCTCAAATTGGCTGGGGTAAGACCACATCCTGGACATGCTGGATGCAGTTTCGAAATTTTACTTGGTGGCCACGAGTGTAACTTGTGAAGAATCTTGAACTGTATTAATCCATGTCTGATACATGTAGAAGATGAATGAATTGTCATAATAGCAGTTTGCCAAATGTTATCAGTGAGCTCCTCACCCAGCTCTTCCTCCCATTTCTGTTTCAAATGAATTAATGATGGAGATGCCACTTGCTGCTTTTATGAAATAAAACAAACTTATAATGTTAAAAAAACAAACAAACTAACAATGCAAGTCCTGCGATGTGACTATTGCGATGGCAATGTTAGAACAATATATTGTGTAGGCCTAATTAAATGTACAATAAACTATGGAATGAGCCAGGCTTCACAAAGAAAAGTTTGCTTCATTGAGAGTCTAAATGAATTTGACAAAACACAAACAATCGGTTAATTAAAGACTATGATCTTTGAAAAAAATTGTTAGGTTAATTAAATTGCCGAAATCACATTTGTCGTTTCACAGAGGACCAAAATTGTCCTTGATGTTTAATAAAAATAAAAAAATTAGGCTCAGTGACAACTCTAACGTTTTTCTGCATATCATGAGATTAGATTTTAAAATGTTTTTGGAGTTTAGAAACTGTCCTTTAGACTTTTTTAATGGCTTACAGCTGGATGAATAAACTTGTTTTGAATTTCCCAAACATGCATCACGGCTCCGGTGGATCCTTAAAAAGTCTGAAAGTGTCTTAAATCGAAAATCCAGATAATGAAGGTCTTAAATTGTCTTAAATGTAATGGAAAATTGCAATAGGTATTAATTTTCCACACAATAATTTTAATGCCATGAAACTCACTGTAGTCTGCCGTAAAATGTCTAATAGTGTGTATTTGTTTTATTAATGGCCGGGCACTAAATACGAGAGTTTTGGATTAATATGCAGTGTATGCACTGCAAAACACACCTCCTCAAAACTAGTTAAATTCCCTTGTTTTCAGTTTTAATCTACTGGAAATAAATGAAATTATCTGACAGTGCATAAAGTAAATTATACTCAATTAGATTTCTTCAAATAAGCTTCTTTCAGCTAACAATTTTTCTTAACGGACTTATTTTACGCAACAAATTTGTAAACTTGTTTGTCAGAAATGTTCCTAATTCATGAATAGATATTGTTCAAAACATTATTTGAAAGCAATTTTTTTCTTGATTTAGGTGAAAAATGACCAATTTTTAGATGTATGGTGTATCTTAATAAGAACAAATTCTAATATTTACTCAAAGTAAATGGAATAATCTGATGGATTAATCTGTTTACTCGTCTTTAGCACTCAAAACAAGATGGAGAAAATTATTTCACTAGATATAAGAAAAATTATCTGAGACATTATAAATTTGCAGTGAAGTATGTGTACATTGTTTGATCTTTATATATTATATTATTATTATGATATTATATTATATTTTATATTAATAGTTCACTATTAGCTATTTAAAAAAATGTGCTCCAGAATTTTTCTTCTGCTCCTAAATGTTAAATAATTTGCGAGCATCTTTGCTCCTGATGAAAAAGCTTAGTGTACAGACCAACATTGTATAGTCCATTTCCATTCTCTTTGCAAGTTCAATTAAATCGAGTGCCTTTTCTCCTTACTTTCTGTAATGTTTATAAATGCCCTCTGAAGGATTTGTATTGGAACTTGACAACAATGGCACTGCCATAAGATACAAAAATATACCGTAATTTTCGCACTATAAGGTGCCCCTGACTATAAGCCGCCACCCACCACATTTGGCACAAAAATGGCATGTGTCCTTGGAAAAGCCACACTGGATTATAAACCGCAGCTGTCCTCACTGAATTATGGGATATTTACGCCAAAAGATATTAACCGGTAACATCGGCACTGATATGCTGTTAACCTTAACCCGAAATTCTGAATTTTTTACATTAGGTTTAATCTTCGAGTTAGCAGGGTTTTAATTAGTCGGTGGAGTTGATTTCAACAAATTCCATGCAGTTTGTCAGTTATTTGTTGTTGTGTGTTGTGTTCATCTTGTTGATGAACACAACAACAACACCAAATGAACCCCCATGACACTTTGAACCAATTGGCTGCAAAGATTCATTGCTTCAAGAAGCTTCATTAGGCCATCACTGCTCCCTTGAGGGAGACAATAAACCTCTGCTGCCACCTGCTGTCAACACTGGTGTCATCCAACATGCCTCCTAGCATGCATTACAGCGCTACAGATGTAAATGACAATCAAAATTCATTTTCTGTGCTAATTATTTCTTCAGTTACTGTTCCAAATGACAGATGTCAAATGATCTCACTTTTGAATGGATGAAAAGATCCAAGCTGGACATAAATGGACATAGTGATATAATTTACCAGATGACACTTAAGTCATCTATCATAAGTATTCAGTAATGCCCATGATAGTGTCATGTCATAATTATGACAGTCTTATGACGGTCTTATGACGCTGCTGTCAAATAAAGTGTTACGTATTAACACAAATAAATCGACAAATAAGCCACACTGGACTATAAATCGCAGAATTCAAAATGAAGGAAAAAAGTAGCGGCTGTTAGTCCGAAAATTACGGTAAATGTTTTATATTTTGCAACACTCCTGGAAAAAGAGGAAAAGGAAGTACTTTTGTTCAAATAAAAACAAAAACAAAACAAACAAACAAAAATATTCGGAATCGGATCGGGAATCAAAATCAGGTGACTCGGATGCAAAAATATGATATCGGGGCATCCCTAATTTTGTTTGCTTCCTGCTCCTAGCAACCTGACTAAGCAGGATGGTTCAGCATCATGCTTGTAGATCATCTAACAGTCGCTGGAGGTCAACCTAGCAGACGAATCTTCTGGATCATAAGAGGGGAAAAAAACATACCAGCCTCATAAATAGAATTGAGGAGCCAGATGATTAATTCAGACGCTATCGTAGAGAAACATCTGCTTGTGCGGTCCTATCAAAGTGTATTTATACTACCACTCTTCACTGGGAGCCACTGAGATTATTCTGGTCCACGCTAACCCATTTACCAAGACACAAATAGACACGGAGCAATGTTTTAACCCCCCAGCTAATATGGATGGATGGGGACTTCTTTAAGTTGTCTTATTAGGGAAAAGAAGGGACTGTACAAATAACATGAGAACTAATAGGGATAATCCACATAAAAGATTTAGAATCAACTTTTGGATGAATGTTACCGAAATATCCGGTCCAATATTACCATCCAATATTGGATTATGGAAATTGGACTGAAGTTATATTCACTTAAGAAAATGATTTAATGAGAAAGAAAACACAAACGACCATAATATTTCTGAACTTGGTTTTCTGGTAGGAAAGAAAAACTTTTTTTTTCCTGTATTGCTTTTTTCTTTTCTTCCAATATTCTAGTAAAATTACTTTTTTAAATGAAAAAACTTTATTAGTCTAAGTGTAAGGCCACCCCCCCCCCCCCAAAAATCAAACATTTATTAAATGTACAAATTTTTAAGCATCTGTCAGAAAATGTTAATAATCGTAAATTTTCGACTACCGTAATTTCCCGAATATAACGCGCACTTTTTTTTCCCCAAAATCAACTTGTAAACTCATGTTGCGCATTATAAACGGGTACATGGATGGAGACAGAAATATATATGTATTACATATATATATATATAAACGGATTTTTTTTCATTGACACGGCCACGTTGTGTTGAAGAAACGTATGCGGCGACCCGTTGCCGACCATTACGGTACGTGACGTCACCATTTTGTTTCGGTAATACTTCACACTAATCGGCCGAATGATTTCGTCTGTGTTAAATTCTGCTTTTTTCACTCTTCATAAAGCACAGAATTTAGTTTCTTGAACTCATTTGAGTCGACGTTTATTGCAGCTCCACAATTCGGAGCATGACAAATGTAAGGACACACACTTCCTGTGTCCGTCAACTATATCGGTCCCTCGGGAAACTCAAACCCAAATAACAATAGTTCAGTAGTTTTACCGTATCAATCCATGGAAGAAACATTTATTCATCATGAGGAAACGAGCAAGTTATACAGCAGCCTTTAAAAGAAAAGTCACATCCGTTTTGTTTTCTCCTAGATTCTGGTAAGTTGGAGAAGTTGTCAAATCATATTATTACCGTAAATATTGTCAGTTTACGGTAATGTTTTGAACTACCAATGTGCTATGCTTGTGCTGTGTTTCACCAGTCAGTAAAATGACATCTCTGTATCTGTACACGAGCTCAGTTTTCTTGTATTCTTCTATTTATTGTTGCTAAAATTAGGGTGCGCGTTATAAACGGGTACAATAATTTTCCCCAAATTTTACAAGTAAATTTGGGGTGCGCATTATACACGGGTGCGCCTTATATTCGGGAAATTACGGTATATGGCGCACCTGACTATAAGGCGCCACCCACCAATTTTGACACGAAAACAGCATTTGTTCATAGATAAGACGCTCCGGACTAAAAGTCACAGCCGTCTTCACTGTAATATGGGATATTTACACCAAAAAGATATTAACCGGTAACACTTTATACAGCGGCGTCATAAGGAGGGCTGTGACAAAATATCGAAAGGGTGATATATCGTGATACTTTGTATTCCAAAATGTTATCGATATGCTCCTGCCAAGAATCGAGATATCGTTTTGAAAAGGTGTCAATGTCTGAAAAGAAAAAAAAATGAACCAACAAGTTGCTACCAAAATCTTACCAAACATAATAGTGTCTCAGTTAACTGGCTACATTAACGGTGCTCGACGCCCAATCCATTCAGACTGGGAATGTTCGTTCATTCGAAACCAGAGCATTCACGGTCATTCTGTCCGATTTTCATGGCATTTACAGGTCACTTGCTGTTCATTTTAGGGCATTTACAGGTCATTTTCTGTTGAGTTTAAGTCACTGCCTATTCATTTGGGTGATTCCCAGCCAATTTCCTGTTCTGTAACTCAAAATAAACAGGAAGAGACCCATAAAATACCCCAAAATCAACAGGAAGTAACTGAAACTGAACAGGTAAATGACCTTAAATGGCCGAAAATTACCTCATTGCCTGGCATTGGCTGCCACTACCGGTCATAGACGTTCAATCCGTTTGAAGTGGGACTTCAAACGGATTGGATCCCCACTTCAAATGGATTGGACGTCTACTAATGATAAACCCATTCCAATTCACAGCAGAAGCTTATTTTTCTGTTTATCAGTTGTTTGTAGAATATCCTGGAATGATTTCCTGACCAATGTATTGATAATCGTTGTATCGTCAGATCATCGTTATGGTGAGCTTTGTATCGCAAATCGTATCGTATCGTGAGGTACCAAGAGGTTCCCACTCCTAGTCATAAGACTGTTATAAAACGTCATTCTTGAATGCTTATACAGATGTCATTTAGTATTATCCGGCAAATGATCGGACTTTGAACGGATGTAATAGATCCAAGCTGGACATAAATGGAGTTAGTGACAAAATTTGCCAGATGATTCAGACCTACTTCTTAACTTACTGACGTGTTGATTGAATATACCATTTAGCACTTTTCAAGACTAATTTGGAGCTACAGTGGTACCTCTACATTAGAAATCAACCGATATGGGTTTTTCAGGACCATTACCAATTATTAGTAGTTAGAAGGGCAGATAATCGATTTTTGGAGCCGATATTCATTTGCAGTAAAAGTGTAAAAATTGCCTAAACGCTGAACTTCATTAAAATGCCTAAAGCATGTTTATTGAATCACGCAAATAGAAAATAACAACTGATAATAGGAAATGGCGTGGTTGAGTGGTAGAGTAGTCGTTTCCCAACCCAATATTTGTGGGTTCGATTCTCCTCCTGAGAGGGATGGGAATCGAGAACCTGTTCCTATAGAGAACCGGTTCCGTGCATTCCAATTCCATGAAGTTGTTTGGCAGTTTATCTATCGGTTCTCTTATAGATTCCAAGCTGCACGAATTACATCATGCAATTCAGCAAGTAAAACTACGTTTTAATTCAGAGTGACCACGCACCAAGTAGAGAGCCGCCGTCAAGTGATTATGCATTGATATTTCATAAGCCAGGTGATTATTCATTAGACTACTAAAGATATGGTGATTTTTCCAAAGAAGTCTATTAACTCATTCACTCCCAGCCATTTTCACCTGTGCAACCCCCTTCACTCCCGGCCGTTTTACTGGATTTTGACAGATTTTGCAAGGCCCACAGAAAATTCTGTTCTATTGCTATATAAACATGGAACCCACCAAAAGAAAGATTCGACTCTTCTTTCAGCAGGAAGAAAAAGTTAGTTCATATCTTCTTCCATTATTTAGAAATCATCATTAGAAAATTGCTTAGTTTGAGCAATTTTCCAATTTCTGATGAAAAAACAGAGAAATTGAGCTTTTTGTAAAAGCATACATTTCAAACATAACTTTGACTTTAACACAGCTATTTTTGCTTTGTGACATCCCAAACATCTGAATAATGTTTTCCTTCGACAAAATAACATAAACAACAAGACAAATAGAGCTTTTGTTAGCAAAGTAACAATTTATTTACACATAACTAAACTACTGAAGTGAGAGATGATGCTGTTGTGAATCCGACAGTCAGGGTAAACTTTTACCTCATCGCTGTAATATATTGATAGGATGATCTATTTCATCCTAGATCGATTGGTTCGCCCTTGGAAGCACATCCTTGTTTGACATGTCATGTCTGGGTCTTCAAGGAATACATGTTTATGTTTGATGTGTGCGGCGCAGTGCAAAGTAGTGAGATTGTGCTACACGGTGTTCACCCACAATGGCCTGATCATTCTAATATTTATAAGTGTAACAAATACACAACAATCGCCACCTGTCTCATCAAGATTGATTTTTTTTGAGTCTTTCTTTTGTGGTGACCACTGCCTTGTGGCGGAGTTCGCCTGGTGAACTTGTGTGGGGCATGTTGTGTTTCTGGAGGGGAACTGGTTTGCCCGTCCGCGTTTCCGGCTGAGTTGCGGGACGCTGGAGGGTAACAAGGGACGCGAGCGGCCGAGCACGGCGGCGCAAGCTCTGCTAGGCGAGCAGCACGGAGTCAACGGCATCGTCTGCTATACTGGTGGTCCCGGTCGTCCTGCTCGGACTTCCCGCACCTGGCGTCCTGGTCGTCCATTCGGTCGTCTTCTGCCGGCACCCCAGCCGTGTGGCCTGGCCGTTCGTTCCATTGAATCGGGTTGGAGGTCTTACAAAATGCGCTACTGACCTCCAGTGGCCAGTTTTATTGCTTTAAAATGGATTTTTAGCATTTTGCTTTGGAGCTAAATTGCATCAGATCCCAGAGATGTCTCTTGTGAAAAAATACGTAAAGGATGTATCTATTTGTCTTTGGGACACTGAAACAATTAAAAATAGAACATATTTATACGTTTTTGGGAGCGAATGAGTAGGGATGGGAAATGATAAGATTTTTACGATTCCGATTCCATTATCGATATTGCTTAACGATTCGATTCTTTATCGATTCTAATTTGGGGAAAAAGAAGAACAAACGTTTTGATTGGCATCGAGTTTGTTTAATCAGAAGTCACAACCTTGCAAACTCACAACGAGATCAAAAGAGGCCCAAATCCTCAAAGTTAACTGTGGCAATAAGTGGCAAATACACAAGAATGTGTAACATTTTACTGAAACATTTATCTAATAGAAATAAAAAATATTGGTATATATTGGCAGATAGGTTGTTGTTCTGCCTTTGGCAATATGTGTTAAAGCAGGGGTCCCCAAACTTTTTCCTGTGAGGGCCACATAACTTTTCCCTTCTCTGATGAGGGGCCGGGGTCAGTTTGTAACAGAAAAACTGTGACGATTGCAGAAGTGCATAAATGTAAAAAATTATTGTTTTTCAGAAAGCCACAATCAAATAACCCTTTCTGGATTCTTTACAGAATGAAAGTAAATAAAATAATAATATAATATAATAATAATAATAATTAATAATAAAAACACTATTAATTAAATAGATAATAACCAAATAACCCTCTCTGAATTCTTCAAGGAAAAGGCCAGGAAATAAATAACACGATTGAGGGAAAAAAAAAAAAAAATCAAAATGGCCGGACCAAATGTGGAGGTGGGCCGTATTTGGGCCACAGGCCGCAGTTTGGGGACTGGTGGGTTAACGTGTATTATTTACCATTACATTGAAATGCATGCCTTTTAGTTTTTGTGGCGCTTACACGCTCAAGTGGGGGCGCCCTTGCGCTTCCTCACGCGAAGAAGAACGCGCCCACGTGAAGAAGAGCGCACTTACACCCGAAGAAGAAATGCCGCATCCAAGCGAGTGAGCGAGTTAGTGAGAGAGGGAAACACTTCTACGAGCCTACGTTCTTTGTTAATGTTAATATCTACAGAGGCAACGCCTGTATGTATCATCTTTTGTGTTGTTATTGTTGTGTTTCCACTCGCGATCGGACACTTAAATCCAGTTGTGTAGTGGTTTGAACGATGTGCTAATGCTAGCGAATGAATGCTAACCATTTGTTATACCTTTTATTAGCAGCTAATCATCTCTGATTTACGTTGATGCAAACCTGTTTGTTATTGGGGACGAAATTGATTTGTTTCATTTCTATTCTTAGTTTCACTTTTCAAGTGATGGTTGAATAAAGTCAGCAAATTATACCAACGTCTTCTGCATCGTCATTTGGGAGTTTAGCTAGCTGTATAGCCAGAAATGAGCCTTAGCCTCTCTGTGAGGACAGCAAGTCGTATTCCCTCCCGATGCAGTTATCTCCACCTTGCAATGACTGCAAGTCGCTTTGTTGTAATTTTTCCTCGTGAAGTGAAGACACACTTTCGAGCGTTTGAACCTACGTGCTATCATTGATATGTTTACGGCTGCAATGCTCGCGCTTACCCGTCGTAACCTTTCATTTTCACACTCTTTCCTGGTGAAGTGTAGTCAAACTTTGGAGCGAGTGGTTCTTGGCGCCATGCCAGTTTGATGCGTCTGGAGAACAAGACACGTCACGACGCAATAAGCGTCTTTAGGAATCGTTAAAGGGATCGTTAAGGCTTTTTCATTGTGATGTCGAGGCCTCGAAACACTCAGAACCGGTTCCAAATTGGAATCGGATTTCGATTCCCATCCCTAAGAATGAGTTAATGGGTCTATCGTATTCCTCGTCGAATACTCTATAAGAAAAATACAACATGTATGCATCTAAAATAATCCTAAACGATTTTATTAGCAATTTTAATACTCATTTCAGTCAGTAGTCCACCAATCGTTTTTTTTTTCTCGGAATAATTAGACTTCGCTGGGTCATAGGGCCAATCTGACTACTAATTTCACACGAAAGTACGTATATACCTCCCCATCCGATGGTGGTATTTTTGTGTTGCTACGACCAACGAAAGTGGATTTTCCAAATGACTTCCCGAAATCCACCTGACGACTACAGCCATTCAACGTATTTTTGCCCGTAATTTGAAATAGGATGGTCCCATTGATCCCAAACCGCTTTTAATCAGTATCAAAAGGCCTGTCCATAGAGTACTGCAAGTATGTCTAGGAAGTTCACAAATCCAAGTTAACGGAGGATTGTGGTAAAATTCCTTCTATTTTATATATGATCCAACCGTCCTTATGTAATTACACCAACCTAATTATAAACTTGTTAATATTTGGGACAACAAAAGAGATACACTGCCCCTGCCGTCTGGACTAGCTGAACACTTTCTGTGTGTGCAGGCTTTCTCCACCCCATCTGAGAGGGTGTTCTCCACTGCTGTAAACACCGTAAGTCCAGAAAGATCACGTATATGAGGGGCCATACAAGACATTTTTCATTCTGGCCCTCTCACACACATACATACTCCTCTCACATACATATATATTCACTCTCACACACATATATTCTTCTCTCACATACATACATTCTCCTCTCACATACATATATATTCACTCTCACACACACATATATTCTCCTCTCACATACATACATTCTCCTCTCACATATATATTCACTCTCTCACACGCACACATATATTCTCCTCTCACATCCATACATTCTCCTCTCATATACACATAAATTTTACTCATACACATACATATATTCTCCTCTCACATTCAAACATATTTTCACTCACACGCACACATATTCTCTCCTCTCACGACATATATTTTAATTTACCCCCCCCCCCCCCCCCCACACACACACACACACACACATGACATATTGACTAGCTTCAAACTTCAGTAGCTGTGAGGTCTTTTGATCCCAAACCAGTGCAGGGTTGAAGTACTTTACTTGGAGATCAAGGCACACCTCTTAGTTTTCCAATTTATCTATTCATATTTTTTTAAATCGTTTTTAAAATTTATTTAGTAACTTCACACTTCAATAGCTCCTAGACCATTTGACTTTTTGACCCAAAACCAGTGCAGGGTAGAAGTACTCTTCTTTTAGGTTGGAGCAGAGCTCTTAGTTTTCCAATTTAGCTCTATTCATTCATTTATTTTTTGACTACATTTTCACTTGAATAGCAAATTGGTCTAGTGACCTTTTTTTTTTTATCAGTACACATTCATAGAACTCTCCTTTCTGCTTGTGGAACATATTTTTATCATTAAGACAGCTACACATTTTCTACTTGTTGCTGTAAATGACAGCACAAATGGAATCAGATCCGTCAAAATACTTGACACAATTATACAAAGTGCATGCTTGATTTTACAATATTGTCTTGATTAGTCAGGCAGCCATCATTATTTTTTTATTGAGAAAAAAGTAAGTGGAGGTAGGTCTCCAGTGAGATTCGAACCCATGTTCTCCAAGCCACAGGCGACCAATTTTACCACGGGACTATTCTACCGCGTGACCTTAAACCCATGATTTTCGAATTACAAAACGCTGCTCAGTTTACCGTAGTGTTTCCATTGTTGTGGGTTCCAGTTGTCGAAATGGTGCGTCTGATATCGCAATAAATGCCGTGACGATCCTCCAGTTTGGGCACGTGTCACATTAGCTCCCGCTTGAACTGCTAAAAGGATTTGGGAGTTGTTAGGTTGGATAATTTCTCTCATCTCACTTTCAACCGCGTTATTATGAGTGAAGTTGGGTTCAGCTGATCCTGTCCTCTGCCGCTCGAGTCAGCATGACAAAGATGTGACCGTTTCAGAGGTCAACAAAATATTTTGTAATAGCCCAACTGCTTGCCGAAGTGCTTACGTCTCCTCTTCCATGTTGACCCGCCTCAACAGGAATTGCTTCAGCTTCTCAGATCAATCAGAGCTAGCCAATCAGAGCTGCCTTCTGTTTCCACTATACTCCTTCTGTATCCACTATACTTTCACTCACACATACACGGGGTGAAAGTGGGCCAGAACGGTCAGGAACGCAGTTCCGGTATAAGATTCAGGGCCAGAACGCAGTTCCGGTATAAGATTCAGGGCCGGATTGCTGTTCCGGGACACTTTGCTGTGATTCCAAAAATATGACGGCAACTGTCAAAACGCTATGTAAAAAAAAAAAAAAAAAGCTAAGCTAAACAATCTACCAACATCTGTCATGTTTGTGTATGTTCTCAGCTCTTTTTTTTCCTTTATTCAGCACCTGATTGAGCCAGACTGGCGGGGTAACGCGCCATACCTGTGCTTGATTAGAAAAGCTCAATATTTAAGGAAGCCTGTCACTATTTGCAACTGTCGGACTATTGCTTGCTACCTGGCTTGCTTACCGCTGTGTTCTCATCGTCATCCTTCGTGCTTCCCGACATTCTACGGTCGTGTTCTGGTTTGATCATTTTTACGTTGGTGCTCTTTTGGACTTTGTAGTTAGAATTTTGTACTCTGTTATATTCGCGCCTTCTAGCGTGTTCTCTTAGTTAAACTTTTACTAGTTAAACTTTTTCTAGTGTGCTCTCTTAGTTGTACTTTGTTATACTCGTGTTTTCTCGCATGCTCCCTTTGTTGTACTTATTAACAGTGTTGGGAGTAACGCTGTTATGAATAACGCCAACGGCGTTATTTTTTCAGTAACGAGGTAATCTAACTAATTACTTTTTCCGCCGTTACAACGCCGTTACCGTTACTGACGGTCAAAAGCGCTGCGTTACTTACTCTGAATAAATTGAAGAAACTACCAGCCGGGTCGAGTCGACTCTCTGCTCTGTTGATTTGTCATCCAAGACTTGGGGTGCGTTCAGGTTCGAGAATAGCGCACGTACTTCTGACTCCAAGCTGTTTGTCCCTGCTCATTCAATTAAACAATGCTTTCCAAAGTTTGGTAACGTTTCTGTGTTTGCTACACCTGATGCTAGCCACGTTCCCATCTCCCACTGTCAGCCAGCAATAATTCTGCTTCCATCTTGAGGACGGCAGACGCTTTGAAGGTGACGTGAATTGTCGGGAAACGAGCCTACCTGAATGCCCCTCGAGAGATGCGATTGAAGTGATTGTGATTGGCTGAGGGTTAGAGTCATGTGTCGTGATAAGCCAATCAGAGCCGGTGATTTCACAAGCAAACCGGAACAGTGGGTGCGGCAAACACACACACGCAAAACAGATGCACAGGGTCGGGATGGCAGAGCATTCAGAAGAAAAATTGTCCTTTAAGAGGTGCAGATATAGACACTATTTCAAGTTTGTCGAAATTAAAGGAATGAACCTGCATGTAATGTGTAATTTATGTCCCGGGGCAAAGCTTTTGTCGACATATGTGGTAAGCAATTAAAATCTGCTGAAGCACCTAACAAGTTAACTACCTGTTTGTTCTTCTCTATTCCACTGACTCGAATACTGCTCAGAAAATTTCAAATTCTTTGACATAAAACAAGTTCTTTTTAAAGTAACGGAAATAGTTACTTTCCCTGGTAACTAGTTACTTTTACTATAGGGTAATTCAGTTACTAACGCAGTTACTTTTTGGAAGAAGTAGTGAGTAATGTAACTAATTACTTTTTTAAAGTAACGTGCCCAACACTGCTTATTAAATACAAACATTCACTCTACCTGATCTTCTGGTCTGTGTTTGGGATCCACATCAACGGCTTGCCGTTCATAACAACATCAGATTTACACACACAAGTGTTAACAACAATCATAATAAAGTGCTTGTGTAGCGTAATCAGTTTTCACCAATATCTATTATTTATTTTATTCCACAACCGGCACGGAGGTTTCCCCAGCTGCTGCAGTTATCTGAGTCTGACGACGAGTCACGTCAATGTGCGAATGCACGCAGCAAATCAAAACGCCTGGACTCATTTATCCGTTAAATTGGCTGAGATACTGACATGTGATCAGCAGAGATAGCTCTGATTGGTTCAAATGTGCATGTTTTCCAGAACAGCGAAAAAAAAAAAAAAAAAAAAAAGTTTGAATTGATGCGACAAAAAATTGGCAATGCAACATATAATGGATCAAATCTTTAAGAGCAACGAAAGAGTTGAAGAGGCTTATTTATCATATTTAGTTTTATTTGCTCTAATGGGTAGGTTCAGAACATCTTAGCTGTCAATGTACACTTTGGACTTATATTTGTTCATTAATGTTAGGCTACTTATTCATTTCCTTATGATTTAAAATTCTTTTGCCAATTTTTGTGCCATCTTCAAAATATATTCCATTTCCCTCTGCATAACATAAGTCATTTGTAGGCTACTTATTTTTCTGAATGTATGTTACTTATATCTTTGTTTTTAAAAAACAAAAAGTAAATGTTAACATTAACTTCAATTTTAAAATACATCCTACTTCTTAAGCAGTTAAAACTGAGATTTGGCATTTAGTATGTGAGGAAATGAGGGAAAATAAAAATTAGGAGATGGAGGTTGGGGTTATTGCTGTTTTTGTTAACTTTTATTTTGCAAATCATTGAAAAAAATACCATTTTGAATGAAAATCAGTTTTTGTATGTGTTATAGAAGTAACTGTGCTAAAACAGTTTTCTTTGCCTTTCAGTAGTTTAAGAGGTTTGACCCCCCCCCCCCACACACACACACACAAAAATGAAATAAATAAATGAATAACATTTCTGGCTCCGTGGTGACCTTCACGTCGGGGAGTTCCGGCAAGAAATTCTAGCCACTTTCACCCCTGCACATACATATACACTTTCAATCACACATGCATATATTCTCCCCTCACACAGATATATATTAACTCTTATACCAATATATTCTCTCATTTACATATATTTTCTTCCTACATACCAATACACACAGAGTGAAAATGTATGAATGTGAGAGTAAATATGAATGAATATGAGAGTGAAAATATATGAATATGAGAGTGAAAATGAATGAACGTGAAAGTAAAAATGTATGAATGTGAGACTGAAAATATATGAATGTGAGGGTGAAAATATATGAGTATGTGAGTAGAAATGAATGAATGTGAAAGTAAAAATGTATGAATGTGAGAGTGAAAATGTATGAATTTGAAAGTAAAAATGTATGAATGTGAAAGTAAAAATGTATGAATATGAGAGTGAAAATGAATGAACGTGAAAGTAAAAATGTATGAATGTGAGAGTGAAAATATATGAATGTGAGGGTGAAAATATATGAATATGTGAGTAGAAATGAATGAATGTGAAAGTAAAAATGTATGAATGTGAGAGTGAAAATGTATGAATTTGAAAGTAAAAATGTATGAATGTGAAAGTAAAAATGTATGAATATGAGAGTGAAAATGAATGAACGTGAAAGTAAAAATGTATGAATGTGAGAGTGAAAATGTATGAATGTGAGAGTGAAAATATATGAATGTGAGAGGAGAATATATGTGTGTGAGAGTCAATATATATGTATGTGAAAGCAGAATGTATGTGTGTGAGAGGACTAGAATGAAAAATGTCTTGTACGGCCCCTCATACACGTATCCTACCTGAAAAAGCAGACCTGCTTATTTTTCTGCAAAAGAATTGTTCATTTTACACATTTGCACTAAGCACTGTTGTGTTGTATTTGACAGTATTTATCTTTTTATTCTATTTTTTTATGTGCTATCAGCTCATATGTCCTTTTAAAAAGGTGGATTTTTTATTTCTATAAGAAAAATGTTGCAGTAAAATGTTACACATTCTTGTCTATTTGCCACAGTTAACATCGAGGCTCTGGGCCTCTTTTGACCTCGTTGTGAGTTTGTAAGGTTGTGACTTCTGATTAAACTAGATGCCAATCAAAATGTTTGTTCTTCTTTTTCCCCAAATTAAAAATTGATAAGAGAATCGAATCATTAGGCAATATCGATAATGGAATCGGAATCGTAAAAATCTTATTAATTCCCATCCCTACAGACTGATGACCTTGTCTAATTATCCTTGAGCAAGATACTAAACCCTACGTTGCTCCTGTTGCTGCGTCACCAGTAGGTAAATGAGGATATAGTGTGAAGCGTTTAGAGGGCCTTAAAAAGTTGAAAAATACTTATGAATATTAGTGCAGGAGACATCAGGCAATAGTGTGAAGTGTTTTGCGGGCCTTAAAAAGTTGAAAAATACTTATGAATACTAGTGCAGGAGACATCAGGCAAAAGAGAGAGGCGCGCCTGCATATGAGCCGAAATAACCCAGTTCCAAATTGATTTTTTTTTAATATTGTCCGGTCGGATAAAAAAAAAAAAAAAAAAAAAGGCTGATATCGATTTACGTCAAATTTCCAATTATCGGTGCCGATAACCAGCCCGGCCGAAAATCGGTCTATCTCTACTCTACATATGAATTTTATTTGTTCCAGGACCTGGTTTGTAATTTGAAATGGAAGTAATGGAAATGAAATGTCGAGCAGGATATTCCCATAAGAATGAATACATTATAATTCGATTAATTCGTTCAACAACCCAAAAACCAACACTAAATTCTTAATAAATACTGCTGGAACAGTTACAAATAGCAATTGAACATAGCAAAAAGGATAAATTATAAACACAAATTGAAATGATAATAATAATGTAACGAATCAGGTTCCGATGTCGCGGTTGTGTTTTGCATGCTGTTCCTGAACGCAGAACAGTTTTTACTTTCTCTTTTCATATTGTTGTTGGCGTCGGATACGGCAGACAGGTGGTGTTTTGTGTTGCGCAATTTCTGAAATAAATGATTAAAAACCTGAAGAAGCTAGCGACTTAACAATAATAATAATAATAATAATAATAATTGTCACCTTAACTTATAGAGACTGAAAAAAGGAGGTCGGAGGAGGACCGTCCAATTCATAGATATTCATATTCTGGCCGTATTGTCGAGCCAGTTCACTGACGAGCGCACCACGCTCATATTTTTCTATCATTTAATCTTAATCTCAATGGTAAGCACCACATTTTTGCTTTTTTCACCGCCTGCACTAACCTTCTTTGGACCCATGTTGATTTCTCTCACAAGAAAATCCAAAACAATGAATTGTGACACTGTCATAAATCGTCGTATTTCGAGCATGTCATATGTCGAGACAAATGAGTTTACGTCGGATGTGAAAAGGATCGTATGTCGAGATACCACTGTATTTTATTCAGATTATGTCATATTTTGACTAGTTAAAGAGTTAATAGCACCCAATCCACACCATAAATGTGCCACCTCCACCGCAGGGAAACTTATCTGGCAACCAGCTGGTAGCGTTTAGCTTTTAGGGCAAACAAAACAAAGACTTCATAATTCATACGCAAGGGGAGCCTTTCAAGTGATGCTTTTTGTTGTCAACTCTGCCAACCTACGATGCATTCAATGGGGTCCGCGAGTCGCCGCTCCTCTCAGCCACTCTTTAATAATGCACGGCCCTGCTGCTGGCTTTTTATGAGGCTTCGCAGGAAAAGTTTTTTTCAAGTTCCTATTGTGTCATCCCTCTATCAAGTCTCTTAATACAATTAACTTCCAGTCTTTTCATCATTAATGCCTTCCACCTAATCTTGTTTCCCAACTTGCTTCTATACAAAAAGTACTTCTTTTCTCAACTTCCTCCTATGCTACTCTTCTTGCAAGTACCACTTTTTAAAAAACTCATTTACTGCTATTCATGTTTCAATTCCTCAACTGATCACTGCCATTGACGTATACACTGCTGGCCAAAAGTATTGGTACCCCTGCACTTCTGTCAGATAATGCTCAATTTCTCCCAGAAAATGATTGCAATTACAAATGCTTTGGTAGCAAAATCTTCATTTATTTTGCTTGCAATTTAAAAACTCAACAGAGAATGAAAAAAAAAAAAAAATTAAGTCATTATCATTTTACACAAAACTCCAAAAAGTATTGGCACCCTCTGCCCAATACTTGGTAGCACAACATTTAGACAAAATAACTGCGAACAACCGCTTTGGGTATCCATCATTGAGTTTCTTACAATGCTCTGCTGGAATTTTACGCCATTCATGTTTGGCCAACTGCACTAAGTCTCTGAGATGTGAAGGGTGCCTTCTCCAAACTGCCAATTTCAGATCTCTTCACGGGTTTTCTATGGGATTTCGGTCTGGACTCATTGCTGGCCACTTTAGAAGTCTCCAGTGCTTTCTCTAAAACAATTTTCTAGTGCTTTTTGAAGTTTGTTTTGGGCACGCATGAAAATCACTCACATTTCGGCGAAATTCGCCATACGCAAATTGTGTAGATCTGAGGAGAATTTTTTTTTTTTTGGGGGGGGGGGGCGTAGGTCCATCTAACTAACTAACGAAAGGTTTTATTGAAGTTGCTAAGCCTGTCGCGATATGCAATGAGTCCATTTATCGCAAGGTAAATAAAAATGAGGGCGGTAATTTTCACGGCTGCGTTTTATCACCACGTGCGTGCATATAGATGACATATGAGACTCCAGTTGTTGTGTCCAGATTTTTATTTGTCAACAACACACCTTAGAATTACAGTTCACACATACAAAATAAGGAAACACATCTATACTAAACACTGTAAACGTTAGCATTGCTACGCTGAGACTAATGGGGAAAAAAGACAACTTACTTTAGCCTGCTATAAAACATTAGCAGTCTTTTCCAAAACGCAAACTTGCAGTTAAACGGTGACACATCAAACATGAAAAATCATTGGTTAACAGCATTTGCAAAAAAAAATAAATAAATAAATTCGAGTGGTGACACCACAAGCAATGACGAAAACTGCTTTTTGCGGAGTGTAAATTTCGCGGTTTAGCGAACGTACTTCCGGTGAATATTTCAAAATAAAAGTTAATCCCACATATTTCAGAATTAATACTATAATATGTAAATACTATTTTACACTAAGAATAACATTAAAATGACACCCTTTAAAAAATATATAATTGGCAATTAATATTATAATTATTATAATACAATTATATATAGTAGTATACTAAAATAATAATGATAGACATTTTTTTGATATAAGAATTGTTTTGAATAATGTTGGAAAGGCGAAGTCAGTGTTCTGAATCTGTTTGCATTCCATTCTTTCGCACTCGTAAATGCTATCACCTAAGCCTGCACAATATATCGTTTGAACATCGCCATCACAATGTGTCCATGCGCAATAGTCACATCGCAGGACCAGAGGTTGCACTAGACTTTTTCGTTGTCTGTCATTTTGACTGACAGTGTCATAAAAATCCGGTCATAATCTATTTTTACCCGTCACTTACATTTTTAAAATGATAATAATGACATATTCAAAAGTATTTAGTTTTCATTCATTTTTAATTAATATTCTGTCCGAACAAGCTTAACAAGAGGCAAACAGACAGCGGAGTGCACCAGTCAGCGACGGGCAGACGTGCCGTTAGCAAAGCGACGAGGGTAGGACGAGGGACTTGCGCGCGGAAGTAAACATACGAGGAGAACGGAGTTTATTCAACATGAATAGCGCGAGACAGACTGTTGTCAATGTCTCGTGTCGATGTGTTTTAGCTCATTTAAAACTGAATTTACCGCGGATTGGGACATATTCTCGGCTCTCCCGCCATCTGTGTTGTAGAGACGACTTTCGGTGCGCAAGAGTGACGTTGCTCGTGAAGGACACGTCACGCAAATAAACAAATCTGATTTGTCGATTGATTTTGTAGCTACTCGAGAGGCTGTGTCCCAGACTTTTCTCTCAGTGTTTGAAAAATACAGGAAGAACAGTCTGGCCGTGCCAGGCAAACACTCAGTTGCCTTGACATTTTTCCGAGTAAGGCCAACGACGTCATGCATGAAGAGAGATAATAGCTAATTAATATGCTCACTCGCCACCCCGTGGTCTGGGGTGTAAATTGCAACCTGTCAAAATGACGGATGGACTTCAGTTTTTTCCGTCACCGTTTTAAAAAACCGGTCAACGACGGAAAACATTCGGTTAACGCGACCCCTGCGCAGGACGTGCAATTTTTTTATTTTTTTCAACATTTAAACTTTTGTTTTACTTCATGAACACAGCGAGTGTGCAGATCAAACTAGTCGGATTAAATTGAGTTATAAAAATTAGGGCCGATGGCGCCATTTTTCAGAGCATCGGAATTTAAAAACAACATACATTCATGTTTTTCTGCTTCATGCTCGTACAGCACCACAACGTCTCACGCTCCCTCCAGTTAGGCAGCGCGACCAAACTGTTTTTCTTCCTCAACAGTGCAGCTATCCTGATCGGAGCTATTCAAGTTATTTGGTGAAAAATTTCTCGTTTTAATATTGCAATATAATATGGCAAACTCCAAAAACCAAAAATCTCAATGATAGTTTTTTCCATTATCGTTCAGGCCTACTATCGGCATTTGACCTCAGTGTTCATGTGTGATTAATTGTTATTATTTACATGTTTATTTGCACTTTAATAAAGAATTTAAGTGTTCCAAAATGTTTTTGTGAATTAATAAGCGTCAGCAAAAATGTCATTGCTAAATTATTTTAAAAAAAAAGAAAAAAAAAAGTCGACGAATTGTAAAAAATAGTTGGCTGACTAATCAGGAGAGAATTAGTCGTTTGGGACAGCCCAAACAGGAACATGTTTCCTCTACACCCTTCTCAACTTTTTAACCCCTGACCAATTTTTATGCCTGTTTGGGTCATTGTCCTGCTGGAAGAACCATGACGTCTTCGGGAGACCCAGCTTTCTCACGCTGGGCCCTACATTATGCTGCAAAATTTGTTGGTAGTCTTCAGACTTCATAATGACGTGCACACGGCTTTAAAATTATTGATGACACTGAGCACGGTAGACACAGGAACATTCAGGTCTTTGGAGATGGTCTTGTAGCCTTGAGATTGCCCATGCTTCCTCACAATTTTGCTTCTCAAGTCCTCAGACAATTCTTTGGTCTTCTTTCTTTTTTCCATGCTCAATTTGGTACACACAAGGACACAGGACAGACGTTGAGTCAACTTTAATCCATTTTAACTGGCTGCACGTGTGTTTTAGTTATTGCCACCACCTGTTATATGCCACAGGCATGTAACTGGTGCTGTTAATTACACAAATTATAGAAGCATCACATGATTTTTCAAAGGGTGCCAATACTTTTGTCCGGCCCATTTCTGGAGTTTTGTGTAAAATGATAATGATTTAATTATTTTCCCATTCTCTTTTGTGTTTTTTCATTGCAAGCAAAATAAATGAAGATATTGCTGCCAAAGCATTTGTAATTGCAATCATTTTCTGGGAAAAATTGAGAATTATCAGACAGAATAGCAGGGGTGCCAATACTTTTGGCCAGCAGCGTACCATGTTATTTAGCTGATTGCGAAAAGAAAAAGTTAAAAAAAAAAAAAAATCTTCATGAAAGAAGAGTCTATGCCCGTAATTTCCGGACTACAAGCCGCTACTTTTTTCTCTCATTTTGGGTCCTGCGGCGTGTGCAATGATGCGGCCAATTTGTGTATTTTTCTGACGGCCGCCAGGGGCGCTCGAGCATGGAATGTGGGAGTGAGACACGTGGAATATATGTGTCGAGGAAGACGCTAGTTTGCACTACTACCGGTAGTTTAAATTTGTACATTGTGCATGAATAGAGGTGGCGAACCCTCGTGTTTGTTGTGCAAGAGTAGAATTGGCAGACCTGCATCATGGAAAATGCTAGAAGAAATTAAATTGGCCATCCGAGTTGTATGGGACGCTTTGATGAAGAGCGCCGAGAGATCGTTTGCCAAGATTCGCCGAATGCGAAGAGCAGCTTTGGGGGAGCCTAGCATCGTGAAGCGCTGTGAAAGAGTCCGCCATCACCAGTGGGCTTTTAGGGGCCAGTCTGCTGAGAGGAGGACGGCACAGGCTGGGAGTGAATATGCCTCATTATGGGAGACATTGAAGGTGACGCAAAGGACAGACTGAGTAGGTGCGTGCGTGGCGAAGTGCATCTGAGCGTCTTCATATCCGACACTGAGGGTGAAGACTTTCATTTTTTGAATGCACAGGAAGAAGATGAAGATTGCTAACAAAGACTTTTATGTTTTTATTAACCAGCACAATTAGTGCTGCACCGCCATGCTGATGCTATGCAACTTCCGTGCCGCTGCTATATAACTGCCGTGTTTGCCGGCGCTGTTTGGAACGAAAAGTTAAGGTGTGTTATTAAACGTTTGAAAACTGTATTTCTTTGTCAATGTCTCATTTTACTAAGTGGGCACACGCGGCTTATAGGCAGGAGAGGCTTATGTATGTACAAAATGGTTTTTCCTTTAAAAATGTACTGGGTGAGGCTTGTAATCAGGGGCGCCCAATAGTCCAGAAATTACGGTACTCTCTTGGTAATGGTGGTGCTTTTACACAAAATACATTATTATGTGGGTTTTGAAAGATCAAAGAAAATACTCTAAAACAGCTAGCTTTCATGGACATATTTGGAAATAGCTCCCAATGAATGATTTGACAACCTGCCTATCTGAAATATGTCTTTCTTCCCAACTTTCTTCTATCCCCTTTTCTTATATCCACCCCTTCCTTCTTAATCCATGCCTTTGTATGCTTTTCTTCTCACCCTCCTTCTTTCCTCCATTATGCAAGCCTTCTTACCTTTCTGCCTCGAATCTGTCATTCTCCCCACCTCCTACCGTCCTTATTATTGCTTCCTAGTTTCTTTCTTAGCTTTCTTTTTTCTCCCTATCACCACTCGCTGCGTGAGTCAAACTGTACCGTACATAGTCATTAGCGGCACAAGAATCAATCCACTTCCCAGCGGATCAACACCTTACATAAGCTCAACACGCTCTGGGCAGTCGAGGGCGAGGCATTTAGGAGCGGACTGGATATTTACATAAAAACCCAGCAGTGAGCGTCCGCCTGAAGCCAATGCGAAGGATGTATGTTGAGCTGAAGGGGGGTGGGAAGTCTTTATAAGAGAGCGCTAAGAGGATTAAATATACACGTTGACATTCGTACATTTTCAGCGTGTAGATGAACAAGCACGCACACACAACTCTAAACAAGATCTTTCTGTCCTGAGGGTCGAATGTACACAGTGAGCAATGATGTTTCGACATGTTTGTGATGACGGTCCAAATATGTAAACACATCCGGTATTTGGCCCTGAGGGGAGGTCTACATTTAAATGGAATGGCACTCGCAGTAGACCTCTGCCAAGGAAGGATGGTACTGAATTAGATGAAATAGATACATGTCGAGTATGTGCCTACATAGGGTTGTATGAGGCCTTGTTCTATACGATTGGTAGGTAAGAAGGTAGAGAGGACCGATGGTTTCTAGGTAGTTTGGGAAAGCAGGTCAGTAGGTCACTTGGCCATACGACCCCTAGCAAAAAGTTTGGAATCACCAGTCTCGGACGAGCACTCACTAGGACATTTTATCATGTAGGACTAACTCAGATAAAAAGCTTGAAAAAAATAATGAATTCGTTAAAAGGTGCAACTCTTTAGCATTCAGTAACACTAAACGAAAAAAAACATTGTGGTGGTCAGCAAATGTTACTTTTATAGAGCAAGTGTAGGGCAATAGATATGGAATCATGCCATTCTGGGGGGAAAAAAATATGGACTCATGAGAAACAAACAAAGAAATAACACATCTATAGTAGTTAGTATCACCACCTCTGGCTTGGACTTGAGAAGTATTCTTCATCAATTTGGTGCCAACTCTCTTTGATTGGAGTTGCCAGATCATCCTTGCAGGTAGGAGCCTTACAGTGGACCATTTTTTTCAATTTCCACCACGGGTTTTCAATAGAGTTGAGATCTGGGCTATTTGCAGGCCATGACATTGATTGGATGAGTCTTTCTGCTTTAGTATTAGCTTTGTGGCATGATGTATTGTCATCTTGGAAAATGACAAACATATTTTCAATTGATGGGATAAGAAAGCTGTCTAAAATTTCGATGTAAACTTGTTCATTTATTGAAGATTTAACCACAGCCATCTCCCGGGTGCCTTTGCCTGACATGCAGCCTCATATGATATCATCAAGGACTGAGGGAATTTTGATGTTTTCTTCAGGCAGTCATCTTTGTAAATCTCACTGGAACAGCACCAAACAAAAGTACCAGCATCATCACCTTGTCCAATGCAGATTCTTGACTCTTGACAAGGTGAATGCATTATTTTTTCAAGCTTTTTATCAGAGTTTGTTCTACATGATAAAATGTCTGAGTGAGTGCTTGTCAAAGACTGGTAATTCCATACTTTTTGCTAGGGGTTGTACCAGTAGTAGGTAGGCCACTAAATTCATTATTTAGTAAGTAAGTAGTAGGCCTGCACAATATATCGTTTGAACCATTACGATGTGTGCATGCGCAATGGTCCCATCACAGGACGTGCAATTGTTTTTGTATTCTATTTTTCGAATACGTAAAGTCATATTTTGCTTCATAAAATCAGCAAGTGTACAGAGACAGAGAGGCCTCCTGGATCTTTTTTATATACAGCAATCTTCACCATTCACAGATAAATCCGCTTAGCCTGGATTAAATGTTATTATATCCATACAATGTATGTAATTAGATTTGTGTCAAAAGATTAACAAAACTTCTGGTTTCAAAGCAGGTTTTAAGCAAAATAATTAAACTTAACCCTATACACTCCGCGCTGTACAATCGAGTGCGCCGGCATCCCCTTGATTTCTGTGGGCCATAACGTAAATTGTACTCGTCATAAAGATTATATTTTTGGCCAGTATATGAACGAAAAGTAGCACTTTTATTCAACTACTAATGGCAGCATCGTCACATCGTAACTAAATGAGTTTTCCCGAGGCGACTGAAAATAATCCAGTCAAAGTTCACGTCAGTGGCCGCCATCTTGAATCCGCAAAGTTTTATATCCTCTCACTGCAGTAATAATCAATTTTGATCACAATCATATTGGAAATATGGCATCACAACGACAAGGCAAGGGTAGAAGAAGGTGTGGATTACCAGGAGAAAACCAACCAGTCTGTAGGAGGCGAGTACAAGCAGTAAATTATGCCGCATCTGATGAAGAGTCTCCAGAAAGAGGGTACATGGATTCAAAGAGGAGTTAATAAACAATGGCATTGATCCCCTCAAAGAAGGTAATACAATGGAAAAAACATACTGTATAGCCATTTATCATGAACATATCAAAGATCCAGTTGAATTGGATATGATTTAAGCCCTCGAGACCTACCTTTAACAGAGTGATCGTCACTGCTGAATAAATAACATCTTGTATTATTGCCCATGTAAACAATGACAAAAACTGTTGTTGTTTTTTTTTTTTTTTTTTTTTTTTTTTTGTAAGATGCTAAAATCCATTAGAAACCTAAAAATTCATTAGGGATTAGCATTTGCGTCTCTTTAACTCCGCTGCACTGTTGTTACCAAGCTAACCTGCACGGTGCATTTGGGCAGGGCACATACTGTATGCGCAACACTGTCACTTGCATGATTGGCTGCGAAGCGTAAGTGAAGTGAGCTGTATCGTACGATTGCCTATACAACTGTTGCAAAATGGTACAGAAAACAATTTTGTACATCTAATTAACTAGATTATATCAGTTATAATATTAGATATGAATTAATACTGTAACACTTGCAAAAACTGTTAGCAGAATGTTGCTTCAGTAAATCAGCCTAGCTGACTTTTCACTGTTTAGTTTTCTCTGCTTGTAAACTTGTAAATAGCTTCAGTTCCAGTGTGATGACTGTAATTGACACCATTGCCCCAATTAAGACAAAAACTTTGTCAAGAAAGAAGAGGTCACCCTGGAGAAATGCCACACAAGCTTTAAAACAAAAGCAAGATTGAAGAAGAGCAGAACGCAGATGGCGAAAAAGCAAACTCCTGTTTTTTTTTTTTATGATATCTACAAAGGGATTCTTTGCAAATCCAACCAGGAACTGAAAGATGCTGGAGCAGCTAGACAGTCATATTTTTCAGAGATCATTAGTTCATTCACTCCCAGCCCTTCGCTCCCCGCCGTTTTTCAGGATTTTGACTGATTTTGCAAGACCCACAGATAATTCTGTTCTATTGCTATATAAACATGGAACCAACCAAAAGAAAGATTAGACTCTCTTCTTTCAGCAGAAAAAAAGTAAGTTCATATCTTTTTCCATTCTTTGGAAATCAGCATTAGAAAATAGCTTAGTTTGAGTAATTTTCCAATTTCTGATGAAAAAACGGAGAAAATTAGCTTTTTGTAAACGCATACATTTCAAACTAAACTTTGACTTTATCACAACTATTTTTTGCATTAGTCACATCCCATATATCTGAATAATGTTTTCCTTTTACAAAATATCATAATGAACAAGACAAATAGAGCTTTTGACAGCAAAGTAACATTTTGTTTACACATGACTACTGAGAGATGACGCCTGTTGTCGCCCAGATGACGCCGTTGTCACCGTGTCTGCCGTGTAAACTTTTCCCTCATCATTGTCCGTCTCACAAAGATGGATTATTTTTGAATCTGTGCGGTGTCTGCTTGGCGAGCCTGCTGCACGATGGTCCCAGTCATTTTGCTCCGTCGTCCAGCACCTGGCATTACAGGCGTCCTCTCGGTTGTTTTGTTCGGTCGTCCGCCGCCTGGCATACTGCCGCCAGCGCTCCGACCGTGCTGCCTGGCATTTCATTGCTGTTGAATCGGGTTGCAGGTCTTTACAAAATGCGCTACTGCCCTCCACTGGCCAGTTTTATTGCTTTAAAATGGGTTTGGAGCCTTGTTTTTTGTTTCTGAGATAGATCGCAAACTATAGATTCTTCTTGTAAAAAAAAAAAAAAAAAAAAAAAAAACGCAAAAGACGTATAAATACGTTTTTGGGACAATGAAGCATTTAAAAATATAACTTATTTATACGTCTCTGGGAGCAAATGAGTTAGTAGAAACATCAACAATATCCGCACACTGTTTTGTGTTGTTGACAAACTGACAAACCCACAAGCATCAGTACCTTAGAAATTGGCATGTAAGGTGTCCTGTAATTCTTTACACACAAAGTACTAAACATTAGACAGACTGTGTGCAACTCCAGATTACCAGTTATTACACTAAATGCCTCCCAAAATGTTCCCCACGTCAATCTTAGACAGTTTAGCCTCATGGACTATGTCACTTTAAGAGAAATTGTCTCAAAATTAAAGCCCACAACATGCTGCCTTGACATCTTTCCTTCAAACTTTTTCAAAACTGTTTTTCATTGCATAGCCCCAGACATACTTCAGATTATAAATACTTCTCTCCAAGCAAGAGAGTTTCCACAGACTTTAAAAACTGCAGTAATAAAACCTCTTCTAAAAAACCCTAATCTGGATGCCTCAACCATTAGTAATTATAAGACAATATCAAATCTGACATTCCTGGGGAAAATTATTGAGAGAGTTTTGTTCGAACAGATCTAGTTTTTTTTTTAATGCAAAACAATCTTTTTAACTCATTTCAGTCTGGATTTTGGCCACAGCACAGCATAGAGACCGTGCTTATCAAAGTCCTAAATGATATTCGTCGGAAAACCAATGCAGGCAAATAATCTGTTCTGCTACTATTGGATCTCAGCGCCACATTCGACACGGTTGATCACAACATACTACTCAGCAGATTGGAACCGTGGGTAGGGCTAACTGACACTGTTCTTCAGTGGTTCACATCTTATTTACATGATAGGTATTTCTTTGTGTCAATTGGAAACCATCAGTCAGAACGAACCAAATTCACGCTTGGAGTTCCTCAAGGGTCAATTCTTGGATCACTCTTATTTAACATCTATATGCTTCCCCTAGCTCAGATTATGGAACAGTATGAGATCTCCTATCACACCTATGCAGATGACACATAACTCTACATTTCTGTGTCCCCACATGATTATAATAAATGCATTCATCAAATCAATGAATGGATGTGCCAGAATTTTCTCCAGCTAAATGTGGAGAAGACAGAAGTGATGATTTTTGGGCCAAAAAAGGAAAGGTCAAAGATAAGCAGGCACCTTAGCACAATGTCACTTACAGCTACAATTCAAGTCAGAAACCTTGGCGTAATTATTGACTCTGACCTAAAACTTAATAGCCATCTAAAGTCCGTCACTAAATCTGCTTATTACTACCTAAAAAAATATAGCCAGAATTAAGGGTCTAACTTATTAACTTATGCATGCATTCATTTTCAGTAGCTTGGACTATTGCAACGGTATATTTACAGGTCTTGATTTAAAAAAAAAAAAAAAAAAAAAAAAAAATCAGTCAAGAAGCTGCAGCTAGTACAGAATGCTGCAGCCAGAGTCCTCACAAATACAAGGAAACCGGACCACATTACACCGGTTTTGAAATCGTTACACTCAATTCCAGTGAGTCAAAGGATAGACTATAAAATACTACTGCTCGTCTACAAAACACTTAATGGCCTTGAAACGAATTACATGCTTGATTTTTTAGATTCCTATGAAACATCTAGACCCCTAAGGTCGTCTGGAACCGGTCTCCTTTCTGTTCCAAGAACATGAACCAAGCACGGTGAGGCAGCATTTAGTTATCATGCTCCTCACCTCTGGAACAAGTTACCTGAAGGTCTGTAGTATGCTCAAACTGTTAGCTCTTTTAAATCAGGGCTAAAAACACTTTTATTTGAAAAGCATATCCATAAATGTATATATATTTCAAGCTATTTGCTTTCTATTACTCTTGTGCTTATCTCCATTGCTGATTTCAATTATTATTATTAGGAGTAGTATTTTTTTTTTTTTTTTTTTTTTTAATTCTATTCGGGATTAAATGCATTTTTTATGTTCAATTTTATTTCCTGTTTCAATTGTCTTTGTTTTTACGTTCTATTGATTTAATGTGATTTTTTAATGATCTTAATATGATGTAACGCACTTTGAATTGCCTTGTGTTGAATTTTGCTATATAAATAAATTTGCCTTGCCTTGCCTTTTGCCTTTGCGCCCACCCAGGTCATGCACCTCGTAACTATCAAGTTGTAGTAACCGACCAATGGGAGCGTTGACGTATCGAACGCACCAATAGGAGTGTCGCCTTGCTGTATCAAACGCATCAAAAGGAGTGTCGTGCTGACACATTACTGCAGCGCCGAACACTGCATAGATTTTCTTGTCAATGAAAATCTATGCACATACTGCTTGCGCTGAGTATGTGCAAGCAGTGCATGATTGCACACGCACGCAGCTTAGAGGGAACATTGGTGTCTAGGTGGTAGGTAGATAAACTAAAAGGCAAACAAATAGGCAGGTATCTAGGTCAGTTGGACGGTCTGGTAGGTAAGTAGGAAAAACAGATTATTAGGTTGGTTGGTAAAATGGATTTGGTTAGAATGTTGGTTTGTACCATGAGATATAGGCAAGTACTTGGAAGGTGGGTAGATTCGAAAGAAGGTACAGGAGGAATTAACTTGAGGTAGTTTGTTCGATACAAAGGCTGGTCGTTTTGGTTAGGCAGGTCTCGAGGTATGTTGGCTGATAGGGAGTTACAGAGATTGCTCGTTTGTTAAATAGGTTAATCAATACGGTGCTCAGCCAATAGAAAGACAGGTTGGTGGATAAATCAACTTAATCCAATATTCTAATCATGAAAGCTAACACACATGTTCTGGTTTCTATGAGGAATTTAAAAGTAGATACAGTACGTATTAGGCCTGAACGATATATCGTTTAAACATCGCCATCGCGATGTGCGCATGTGCAATAGTCCCATCGCAAGGACGTGCGATAGTTTTTTAATTTCATTTTTTTTAATCCACAAACGTTTGTTTTGAGGAAGGAGAGGGGGGGAAAAGCGCACAGCTTCTCTTTCTCTCCAGCAAGTCATCGGCTCCTCCCCCTCCCCCTGCAACAGCGGAGTGGAGGGAGGAGGGGCCGAACAGCAGAGCGGAGGGAGGAGGGCCCGTTCTCAAAGTGAAAGCAAGCAATCAACACGTTGGAGGAGCAAGGAAGACTGTATCCAAAAGGAGTTTTGGAAGTATTTTGGCAAGAACAAGACTATAAGGGACAAAAAACAGCCCTGTCGACAGTGCCTCGCCATGGTTGCCTCAACAAGAAGTAATCTGTCAAACATGTGGGACCATTTAAAACGCAGGTATCTATGCATTCCTGCTACGAGCTCCCCATCAGAGGCTTTTTAGCACAGGTGGGAACATTGTTAAATGCCAACGTTCTTGTCTCAAGCCTGCTATAGTGGATAAACTAATAGTCTTGGCCAAAAACCTATGAGACCCAGTTGAGAATTGCTGAGCAAGGAAGGTGGACGATATGCAGACAAATACATAACACAGCTGAAGGAATGTCTTTTCTTTTTAGTCATGTGACAGCTATCAGGAAGGCAGGAAATTTGGGAGTTAAAATGGTTCTGTTATTCATCACAGTTATTTGCAGTTATTCAGTTCAATTATTTACAAGTTCAATTGAGTTTGTTTCTTTTATATTTAAATTTATTGTAAACCGTATTTTTCAAATAACTATATATAGTACAGCTGCACATAAAGTTTTGATACTTAATATTTTTGTTGAAATATTTTTACAACTTTGTTGCCGTTTTGCAGTTTTATATTGTTATATTTTGTGTAAACAACTCAGGGGACTAATGCACTTGCACTTTTATTAGTCAGATTTAATATTTAAGTTCAAATATGTTGACAACTTTGTTGTTTAACTGAGGTTTTTATGTATTGTTATAGTTTGTGAACTCTTTTGTCATATTTAATATTTTTGTTCAAATATGTTGACAACTTTGTTGTTTTACTGAGGTTTTTATTTGTTATAGTTTGTGAACAACTCTTTTATTTGTCATATTTAATATTTTTGTTCAAATATGTTGACAACTTTGTTGTTATTTTACAGAAGTTTTTATTTATTGTTATATTTTGTCAAAAACTTAGGGGACTAATGCACCTGCTCTTTTATTTATCATTTAATGTATTTGCTGCTGTTGAAGTGTAAAATATTGTATTCAATAAATGATCTATTTTGTGCAGACATGACTTCCTGGATACCTTCATACAGAAATCTTCATCATTCACAAATTAAACGGTATTATATGAATACACTGTGGTCACGGTGTGTTATGTAAAGTATTTCCAAACAGCTATTCAAGTCATTTATTGAAAATTTCTTTAAAAAAGATGTTTTTTTTTTTTTTTAATATCGCAATATAATATCACAATATATTGCAAACCTAAAAAAAATCGCAACAATAGTTTTTTCCAATATCGTTCAGGCCTAGTACATATATAAAGTCAGGCAAATTTAATGTTTCAACACTAACGAGACAAACGCGTGAACATATCTGAACTTGGATGACGTAAGCATGGACACCCTTGGTTTCACAGAGCTGCCGTAGACTTAATTGACCGGCTGACTTTGTAAGGACCGTACTTACAAGGCTCTCGGAAGCAAGAAGAAATAAAGAACGCATCTCGATAACCTCTCTCTAGAAAGGTCATCGCCTTACATTCGTTGTCCTCTGAGAGCAATTTACAGCCGTCACATGTCAAAGTCAACATGCACAGTGAGAAACCAAGTTGAACAGTTTTAGTGCCACAAATTTTTCATTCTACCTTGAAGGCACATTTAATCATTTCTTTCCTTTTTATTACAGGACATTTATTTTATGATACTGATTGTAAACTGCTTGATTGCTTATCAATTTCCCTTAATTAAAACTGTCTTGCTTTACTTCAATTGGAATTGATTATATACAGGGTTCCTACAGGTTTCCTCAAGTTAAATGTAAGACTTTTGAAGACCTGATTAAGTGTGTTTAAAAAATTTAATAACTATTACACAGCCACAGACCAAGAAAAACAAAATCAGTGATTTTCTGTTAATATATTTATCGAAAATGGAAATGTAACAATGAAGCATATTGAATCAGCTACTCAAGCGACACCACCAGAGCGCAGACACAGACCACAAACAGGCCCAGTAGAGGCATTCTCGTTAGCATTAGCATTTACATGGCGAGCGTCATCTTAAACTCTGATGTAACCAGAATGTTGAAATTTTCCATAGTTAATTGTATGTATGTATGTATGTATGTATGTATGTATATGGGTGCGTGTATGCTGTCCAATTGTACTGATTCTTTTTTTTTTTTTTTTTTGTGTGTAATGCCGTCTGAGGCTTAACGCAGCTATTTTATTTTTAAATGAAAGCGCAATACTGCAGTTTGAAGAAGCACTCTAGAATTTTATTTTGTATTCGCATTTAATTCCTCTTTTGAAAGTGCAATCTTAGCAAGCCTTTGTTTTACATCTCCTAAAATTTATTCAGCAAGACATTAAATGTTCCTAATCCAATTACTCGATTATCCAAACTAACTAGTTGATTGATTAATCGACCACTAAAATAATTGATAGCTGCAGCCCTAATTGGTATATTGGTTATCGGTTCAAAGTAATTATCGGACAACTCCATATTACCTTTCAAATATCAATATTATTTATTGTCTTTTCGTTTTGAATTATACTAAATATTAACATTTACTGTATTTGAGTTAAATTTTACCCTGAAAAAAAACGACATTCAAGTAACAAATATTTATTCATCTTCCATGCCGCTTACCTTCACAAGAGTCGCTAATTGCAGAGCACAACAAGACAAGAAAAACATTCACACACACAATCTGACCTACGGACAATTTGGAGTGCTTATTCAGCCTACCCGTGTACCTGGAAAGAACCCATGCAGGCACGCGGAGTAGATGTAAACTCCACACAAGAAGGCTGCAGCCCGGGATTGTACCCTTGATCTCAGAACTGAGGCGGATGTGATACCCACTCATTCACCGTGCTGCCTTCCAAACATTTGACATTCAAGTAATTTGATGAAGCAGAGTGTGCAAAACATAGCATAGTTAAATAAATGCAAATCGTATGTGTGTGTGTAGGGGGGTGTAAGTGCGTTTATACGTGTAACACAACACCACTGTAAGTGAGTCCAGTAAATCAGACAAGTGCTGAGTGAGGAAACAATGAGGAAGAGGAGGAAGGGCTTTTATTACAAGGCAGGAACAAATGAGAATGCATTAGTGCCCACCAAGATAGGTGAAGGGGGGGTGGGGGGTGGGTGGAGTATAATGGTCTCCACTACAGGTGGGATGAGGTAGTGATAAAGACCCGAAGTGGACTTACTTATTCAAATTTTTTTAAAACCCAAAAGGGAAAATTGATGTGTTGCTTCCGCTGCTTTATTCAATGTTTTTCTAAGAGACAACAACAACAATATGGATGAAAAAACAATGGCTTATAGCAGTGCTTCTCAATTATTTTCTGTCACACCCCCCCCAAGGAAGACGTAAATGTTTCGCGCCTCCCCAAACTCTCTGCCGCCACTGTAAATAGTATCAAATAGTATCAGTATCAATAGTATCATAAAATTACTATTATAAATACGCATCTGCCTAACATTGTGTCCGTTTTTTTTCTAATAAAGAAAAAAAGTAACATAGATCAACTTATAATAAAGTATAACTTTATTAACATTGTTTTGTTTGTAACAGAGAAGACTTGACGTGCATCAATTTGCCTGAATTAAAAAAAAGTCACATCCAAACTGTAAAAAATACACTCAAGGTACATTTTTGACCATTTGATACAGAAAAATAAAATGTAATAAAATTAGTAAATAATAACAAATTAAAATTGATTAGAAACATTCACTCATGAGGACAATATGCCAAAAAATTTAACCGAAAAAACAAAACTGAATAAAAGAAAAAAAAGAGTGTCCTTGGACAGGACCCTTTTTTATTTTTGCTGCTCACATTATTTACCTCCTTTGCAATGGTGTGGAGTTATTTTGCAATGAGCATGTTCACAATGCTCACTGGTTTACTGATATAACACTGACAAAGCAGGACGATTGTTGGCAATATTCGGCACGTTTTCACTGAAAAACAATCAAGTGGATTATCAATGAGATTGGGGTCTAATGTCTTTAAGTGGCGTCTTAATTGATTTGGCTTCTGGCTGTCCGCTATAATTATTTTTAGACACAGTAAACAGTGGTCTTTCATCATCACCCACTGTATTAAAAGTCAAAGCTAAAAGGCAAACGGCACGAAAAATGCGCATTCTCGGCGGCCGAGGTAGAACCATAGGTGAGGACGGTCGTCGTGACGATCCCAAGCCGAAAATGGCACTTCTCGAGCGGCGACGTGAGAACCGGACAAGACAGTGGGTCGCTGCGTGAGTGAGTCCGGTCGGAAGACGGCTTTCGAAAACGGCGGTGGCACACTTCTCTTCTTATCTGTTTTCTGTGTGTGCTGAGTGCTCTTCCTTAGTTCAAAAATACTGAGCGCACTCTGAAAATGAGAGCGCCACTGCCACCTACTGAGTGGATGTGCAAGTACACTTTATTCCAGTACGGCAAAAAAACAACAAAAAAAGCATGTTCCCCGAGGTCACATGCGCCCCCCCTGGCATCGCTCTGCGCCCCCCCAGGAGGGCGCGCCCCACTATTTGAGAAGTACTGGGTTATAGTAATAGTGTGAAAAGGGCTATTTCAACTAACTCCTAACTTGCAAAAACTGATAACGTTTTGTTCCTTCATGCCACCCTGTGTCCCTTCACACGCACAACAAAAACATACAAAAATGGAGAGTACTTACAGTTATATAGCGCATTTATCTACATGTTTACAATGCCCAAAGCACTTTATATTAGTCCACATTTACCCTTTCAACGGTAGTGCTGCCATGCAAGGCTCTGCCAACCCATTGGGGGAAAATTAGGGTTCAGTCCCTTGCCCAAGGGCACAACAGTGGGCAGTCGTAGCCGGGAATTGAACTGCGGACCGTTCGGTCCCAGGACAACGTGAGCTACCAACTCCAACATGGCCGCAAAGCTGAATTTAACACACTGTGTGGAAGGGAGTATTGATGCAACATTCTGCACCTTTTTGTAAATGAACTTTCTAAAGAAATTACATGAGTTGCGTATTCATTTTCCCAATCATGCTGTGTTGGTATCGTTACAAAATTAACACGGATTCAGGGAAAAGAACATTTTGAATCAAAGTGCGAAAAGAACTACAGATAGTCCCCAGGTTATGAATGAGTTCCATTCATACGTGACTTGAATTTCCACGTAAATCAGAAGTAACCCTCTAAGTACCAGTACATATGCCCTAAATCTAAAATAACTATCCAAAAACATTTATAAAACGTCATATTAATAAAACTAAGAAAAACAAGACACTATACTTACCATCAATCTAGTCTTTCCACCATCTAATAGATGGTGGAAAAGCTACGCTGAGTATGCTGGGTTGTTCACAAGTGGAGACACAAGAGTTCTTGTTTCACTGATGTTTACTGCCGTTTTATGTTTAAATCATAGAACCCATGTAGAACAATTTGGCCTGCGAGTGACGAAACAGGTAAGTCGATGTGACTTATGAAGTTTATTTAGAGCTTGATTTCAGCAACTTAGACGAGGTCGAGCTACTTATGCTACACCGTTGCTTGCTACATCGGACTCTAGTTCCCGAGTAGAAAACAAAAAGTGACCGGATTGGATGTGCGCTTGCTGTAATTAAACTTATATAATTTTACCATTATAATTTAACTTGTAAACAAATTATTATTAAAAATATACAGTGCTGGCCAAAAGTATTGGCACACCTGCATTTCTGTCAGATAATGCTCAATTTCTCCCAGAAAATCATTGCTAATACAAATGCTTTGGTAGTAATATGTTCATTTATTTTGTTTGCACTGAAAAAACACAAAAGAGAATGAAAACAAAAATTAAATCATTATTATTTTACACAAAACTCCAAAAATGGGCCGGACAAAAGTATTGGCACCCTCAGCCTAATGCTTGGTAGCACAACCTTTAGACATAATAACTGCGAACAACTAAGCCTGCCGCGATATGCAGTAAGTCAAATTATCGCACGGTAAATAAAAATGAAGGCGGCAATTTTCCCGGCTGCGATTTATCGCCGCATACATACGGCGTGCACACGGCACACGTGCGTGTTGATTACATACGACACTCCAGTAGCTTTCAGATGTTTATTGGCCATCAACACGCCGTGGAATTTAAGTTCAGACATACTAAATAGGGAAACACTTCTGTATTAACCATTGTAAAACGTTAGCATTGCTGCATTGAGGCTAATGGAAAAAATACAATGTACTGACCACTTTAACCTGCAATAAAACATTGCCAGTCTTCTCCACAATGCAAAATTGCAGTTAAAAGCTGACACTTCAGGGTTTAGGGTGAAAACTCACTGGATAACAAATTTGCAAGCGATGCGAACAAAAGAAAAAAAATGTATTACTGACACATGCTTTATGAAAGCGGAGTACACTTTTTATTTTTTTTTACTGCGTGTAAAGCTTACAGTTTTGGCTTAGCAAACGTACTTCCGGTTAACTTTTCAGAATAATAGTACGTCATGTTCAGATTTTTAAAGGCAATCGCATATACTTCAGACGCTACACTTAGAATAAGTTTAAAATGACACCCATTATGAAAAATCTGATTTGCAATGATAAAATGATGTAATAAATGATAAGAATTTGGCTTCAAATTTGTTGCATGGGCACTTTGCAGGACAAGATGACAGTCATTTTGGATCAAATGAACACTTTTAATGGGCTCTAATTGGCAGACAACAAAAATGACTGAGTTTCTCACCTATTTCATATTCTGCACCTAACTTGCTTTAAAATGAGTCATTATGCATTGTGTGTTTTTTTAATATTTATAAATTTTAATATAGTTTGTGTTTTATTTAAGAATAACAATTCATTGCATTTCAATAAGTGATTTATTAGGATATATTGTCACTATATTTGTGTTTGAATAGGTTAAAAAAACAAAACAGGCAATGATATCGCATATCGCAATAATTTAGGAGACAATATATCGCCTCCTAAAATTTGTTATCGCGACAGGCCTACGAACAACCGCTTCCAGTATCCATGATGAGATTCTTACAATGCTCTGCTGGAATTTTAGACCATTCTTCTTCGGCCAAGTGCTCCAGGTCTCTGAGAATTGAAAGGTGGCTTCTCCAAATTGCCATTTTCAGATCTTTCCACAGGTGTTCTATGGGATTCAGGTCTGGACCGACTCATTGCTCGCCAATTTAGAAGTCTCCAGTGCTTTCTCTCAAACCATTTTCAGTGCTTTTTGAAGTGTGTTTTGGGTCATTGTCCTGCTGGAATAGACATGACCTCTGAGGGAGACCCAGCTTTCTCACACTACATTATGCTGCAAAATTTGTTGGTAGTCTTCAGACTTCATAATGCCATGCACACGGTCAAGCAGTCCAGTGCCAGAGGCAGAAAAGCAACCCCAAAACATCAGGGGACCTCCGCCATGCTTGACTGTGAGGACCATGTTCTTTACTTAGAAGACCTCATTTTTTGTCCTGTGAACTCTATGTTGATGCTTTTTCCCAAAAAGGTCTACTTTTTTCTCATTTTGACCAGAGAAAATTCTTCCAAAACGTTTTTGGCTTTCACAGGAAAGTTATGGCAAACTCCAGCCTGGCTTTTTTATGTCTCTGGGTGAGAAGTGGGGTCTTCCTGGGTATCCCAACATAGAGTCTTTTATCATTCAGACGCCGACGGATAGTACGGGTTGACACTGTTTTACCCTTGGAGTACAGGACAGCTTGAACTTGTTTGGATGTTAGAAGAGGTTCTTTATCCACCATTTGCACAATCATTCGTTGAAATCATTTGTCAATTTTTCTTTTCCGTCCACATCTAAGGAGGTTAGCCACAGTGCCATGGGCTTAACACTTATTGATGACACTGTGCACGGTAGACACAGGAACATTCAGCTCTTTGGAGATGGACTTGTAGCCTTGAGATAACCCATGCTTCCTCACAATTTTGCTTCTCAAGTCCTAAGACAAGTTTTTGGGCTTCTTTCTTTTCTCCATGCTCAATTTAATCCATTTTAACTGGCTGCAAGTGTAATTCAGTTATTCCCACCACCTGTCATGTGCCACAGGTAAGTAACAGGTGCTGTTAATTACACAAATTAGAGAAGCGTCACATGATTTTTAGTTTTTTGTAAAATTGAATGATTGAATTTTTTTTCCCCATTGTCTTTTGTATTTTATCATTGCAAGCAAATAAATGAACATATTACTACCAACACATTTGTAATTGCAATCATTTTCTGGGAGAAATTGAGCGTTATCTGACAGAATTGCAGGGGTGCCAATACTTTTGGCCAGAATTGTACTGTAGTCCTAAAAATTATACAATTGTGAAAGCAAAACGAAAACCAATACACGCAAAAAAAAATTAGATGCACATGGCAATGTAGTGTAAAGTGCTTTGAGCACCTTGAAAGGTGGAAAAGCGCTATACAAGTATAACACCATTTATCATTTACCATCATGTAAACCTCTAATTAACCTTCGTTAGAAAACAGTGAAACAAATATTTGCAGGGAAACCTGATAGCTGTTACACTGAGAGAAATACAAAGCTCAAACAAACACTTTACACTGTTACGCGATTAAAAAGAAAGAAAAAAAAAAAACGACTGGAGACAAAAAGGCGGACCAGACTCCGGCATCGTACACTCGAAATGACGTAAATCGGGTACGTCGTAAACTGGGGACCACCTGTATTGACAATATATGCTTACTCTTATGCCAATGAAGCCAGGGAATTGGCAGGTTCACTTTGTATACAAATTTGGTATCCATACCTTCCACACAAAAAAGTGACTGGGACAAACAACATTTCTTTCTTTAAAGGCAGTGTGAGGGGGACTGCTGACATAGCTTGTTACTCTGATGTTACCTCAGAAGCCATGGAATTGTCCAGTCACTTCGTTCTCCCCTTTCACACAAAACAATGACACAGGAAAATACTAGTCCTCAGAGTCTGTGTGAAGGGCCTTATTGAAAGTATGTGAAGGTTTTTAACTATTTATCCGTTTCTCTGCTGAGAGCAGTTGCTCCTGTGACTCCATGACAGCGGCATCCATATTTAGCAACGCTCCGCTAACCACGCCGGATTATTTTAGCGGCAAAAAACAGCTGCAGGCAAAGTACCGCCGTGAGCTATTTTGACTTTGTAATGGAATATGAAGGCGGGATGGACTCAGACGGCAATTGTCCGCATGTTTGACAACTCGATACTCCAAGATAGACTATTTGTGGACCCCGTAAAGGAAATGGCTTTTTTTCTTTTTTAATCACCGGAAGAAACCAGAACATGAGATGATGCCTCAACATTCTCAGACTACAGAAACTGGAAACTTAGGCAAAATTCAGCCAAGTGGAGACTGTGGAGTGTGAAGTCCAGAACTAAGGCATAACAACACAGTCATTTCTAGGGTTAGGCTGCCATTTCTAGTCACCAGAAACGGTTAAAATGAGAATTTCTTTCAAGAGGAGACTAAGGCACTAAAGCGGAGGTTCTAGAGTAGTTAGCAGTTAGGATGAGACAGCGAGTAGGCATACATTAAAAGGGAAGATAAGTTTTATTTACGCAGCAAGAGTTTGGTGTCAAGGTCTCTCACTCTCTTAGCGTTTGCTTTGATGTGATGAAGATGAAGAGCTTTCACATGTTTTCTTAACATTGACGCACAAATTACGATTAATGAGGACAACAAGCCAGTGCTCAACAACTTTATTCAGAGAACATACCAGCCACACACAGCATAGAAGTAATTCCACCTTTTCAATCCCAAATATGGACAAATAATATTAGCAGCTGTCACGCTGGGTCATTCTGATTCCATTGGGCGTAAAGAGTTGTCGTGTCGCGTCATTACTACCACCAAGAGGTTGGTCATGTTTGAGACTGTTGCACCTTGGTGATGGTCTTTTTTCCACAGTTATCTTTCAACATTTCTATCCGGGCATTATCTGATGCAGTGACATATTGCTATGGAGAAGTCAGAGTTAGCTTTGTGCCCGCTGGCTACAGAGTGCACGAGTTATGTTAAATATGTAAACAAGCGGAAGAGGTGGACTTTCTTTGGCACTCTGGGAAAATCAATAGGGCGTACTAAAAATCCTACACACGCCCTCACGGGCAAACACGTAGGCACACACACACACACACACACACACACACATGAGAAGTGGGAGGAAGTCACTAGTGTTGAGTCTTGACCTTCAAGTTTCGATCTTTCACTCCCAAGTTACTGTTGGAAAAAAAAAATATATAAAGACCATAGGAGTCCGCACTCAATTTAAAGAAAGTAAAGTAGGGTGACCACCTGTCCGGTTCTGGGGCGGACACAAATGGGCAGTGGTTCAGTTTATGTGACGCAACTCAGCCCCACGGTTGTCACAACTGGTCTGTAATTGGCCAAGAGTGGCTTCACTTATAATGTCTTACGTAGGGAAGAGTCCGAGTCACCTGATTTTGAGAATCTGCCGACACCAAGTCCCAATCGGATACCGAAAAAAAGTGTTGTTAAAAAAAATATATAAATAAATAAAAAACAACAACTTCATAATGTGAATTATTTTTAAACAATAATAATGTAGAAAAATGCTTGTCTTTATTAAATGCTTCATTGAGCAAGTCCACTCACGCTGCAGAGAACAGCCTCTCACTTAAACAATGACTTGCCTCAGCACACTACCACTCGTGTTTAACAAGCCAAACGATGACTGACACAACTGCGCCTTTGACGGTAGAGTTTTTTTGAGTTATTTTACTGTGTAAAGACAACGCAGTTTTCATTGTCAGCAGCATCGACTCCACCATGAATGTCGAGCTCTAGCTGTAGTGATGATGTGCCATACGGTGTTGTTAAGCTTACTTTAAAAAAGTAATTCCAGTTACAAATTACTTCTCCCAAAAATTAATTGCGTTAGTAACTCAGTTACCTGAATGTAAGAGTTAGTTACTTGGCAAAGTAACAGGTGTTACCTTCCATGTTTTTGTTTTTTTTTCATTACAAAAAAAACCCCATAGTAACCTTTGCTATGTTTGGAAGTCATTTAATCAATGTGAATCAACCGTTAAAGTTGTTAAAATTGCTCCCGTTATTGCATTATTGCATTATCTGTCTACTTTCGACATGTGAAAGTTTTAAAACTGATTCATCATTTAAAGATAGATTCAAGTCAAGATTTTGCCGATTTAGTATTTTGGATAAAAAGTTACTCAGGTTCGCGAGGAAGGTTCTCTACAACAGAGCCATCCTGAGAAGTCCACTGCTTAAAGATGGCGGCTGTTTACTAACGCGAGTATCATTTCGCATCTAGTTCTCTATACATGTGCTAATGCTGCCATGTCTGTGATTTAGCATCTAGTTCAATATACATAAGATATAGCATCATGTGGGCGTAGTTTGTAGGCTATCGGCTACAGTCAGGTATTATTGGAGCCACCTAGCATCGCGTTTGCAACTGCATCGCAACTCCCTTCCCTCCTCCCCACTCCCGCTCTGCACTCTCGTCTCCATTCATCTGTGTCTCTCAGACTTTTCTCACGTCATTCAACCAACGTAGTAACGCAGAGTAACGCACACCTTTACATGCTCGGTAACGGTAACGGCGTTGCCAAGATGAGAAAAGTAATTAATTGGATTACTCACTACTGAAAAAAATATCACTGTTAGTAACGCTGTTATACTCTAACGCCGTTATTAACAACAGTGGTGCCATATTTTACCATTCGAAGTTTTAAACATGTTACCGTCCCACCTAGGCCTGTCGCGATAACAAATTTTAGTGTGTGATTGCGATACGCGATATTACTGCGCCCCAATTTTTTTTTTTTTTTTGCCAATTTACAATAACACAGTGAGAATACAGTATATATTAATAGATCAAGTACACCCATTTAAACGCGATGATTACTCTTAAATTCAAAAATACTTTTTAAGAAATCACAACTTAAAACAATAGACCATGCCTCTTAAGTAAAAGACAACAATATTAATACCGCACAGAATAAATAAAATGTGCTTTTCAAAAAAAAAAAAAAAATTGCACTTAATAACTTAAGCATTTAGGCAAATGAAAACTTTTTCCCTCATAGCTTCTGCTATGGTGTTCCATAAGGATGCAACGATACAGTTAAGTCACGGTTCAGTACGATTTTCGTTACGGGGGACACAATTTTCGATTCGATTAAATGCATTTATTGCTCTGAAAAAAAAAAAAAATTGTATTTTTTTGTTCCGTTTTTTTTTTTTTTTTTTTTTTGCTAACGACCAAAAATTAAATTGCCATCATATAAACATGCTTTTCAAAATGATAGACTCGCTGGCGTTAGTAAACAGCCGCGATCTTAAAGCAGTAGACTTCTCAGGAAGGCTCTGTTGTAGAGAACTTTCCTAGCGAATCTAGTAACTTTATACCTAAAATACTCCTAAATCAGCAAAATCTTGACTTGAATCTATCTTTAAATGATGAAACAATTTTACAACTTTCACATGTCGAAAGTAGACAGAAGAGAACTAATGCAACAACGGGCGAAATTTTAACAACTTTAACAGTTGATTCACAACATTAAACGGCTTGCAAACATAGCAAAGGTTACTATCTAGTTATCGCAATATCCACAAAATCCCTGTGTCTACTTAAGTTTATGGTAAAGAATTGGGTAGGACGAATTGTCCCCAAAACCCTTTGAATTTCACATAGTTTGACCTATGTTATTATTTTTTTTTTTTTTTTGGGAATGTGTTTTTTGGAATGAAAAAAAAAAAAAACATGAAAAGTAACACCAATTATTTTGCCAAGTAACTAATTACTCTTACATTCATGTAACTGAGTTACTAACTCAATTACATTTTGGGAGAAGTAATTTTTAACCGTAATTAATTACTAGTACCATATTTTTCGGACTTAAGTGGCAGTTTTTTTCATAGTTTGGCTGGGGGTGCGACTTATACTCAGGAGCGACTTATGTTTGAAATTATTAAGACATTATGATATCATTTCACATGTTATTTTAGTGTTTTGGAGTGACACTGATGGTTTGGTAAACTTGTTAGCATGTTCTTTATGCTATAGTGATCTGAATAACTCAATAGCTATGGCCACGTTCGCGTTCTGCCTTTGGCAATGTGTGTTCAATTGTATTATTGACTTTTTTATATTAAAATGCATGCTTTTAGTTTGTGGCGCTTTCACGCCCAAGTGAGGGCGCACTCACACTTGAGAGAGAGAGACAGAGCGAGAGAGGGAGAGAGAAACACGGCTGCAAACCTACGTTCATTGTTTATGCTTGTAAAATATCTCTACAGAGGCAACGCCTGTGTATCATCTTTTCTGTCGTTGTTGTGTGTTTTCCACCTGCGATCAGACACTTAGAGCCAGTTGTGTGGTTGTTTGAACGATGTGCTAATGCTAGCGAATGCATGCTAACCGTTTGTGTCATTGCTGTAATAGCACCTAATTATCATTTATTTACGTTGATGCGAACCTGTTTGGTATCGAGGACGAAATTGATTCAGCAAATTATACAGATGTCCAGCATCGTCAGCTTGCTGTATAGCCAGGACCGAGCCGTAGCGTCCTGGTGAGGAAAGTATATTCGCATTTCGTTGTTCATGCATCATGTAACATCATACTGTACATTTATTCAGCATGTTGTTCTCGATTGTATTTTTATTTTAAATTGCCTTTCAAGGTCACATATGTGTTCTATATGTTAGATTTTATCAAGTAAATTTCCCCCCAAAATGCGACTTATACTCCAGTGCGACTTATATATGTTTTTTTCCTCTTCGTTGGGCATTTTATGGCTGGTGCGACTTATAGTCCGAAAAATACGTTGCTTCTTTAAAGTAAGATTAACAACACTGCACATGAGTGACATGACCAAACACTGCTAAGATGTGTGCATCTTCACATACGATAAGTAAATGTCACACATTGTGAACTTATGACGGAAACTATGGCAAATTTTCATTTTGTTCTCGTCCCGTCAGATAAAACTAGCATCCGTCTCATAATGTTTTAGTCTCCCAAAACAAGTTTTAGCTCGTCACATCATCGTCATGAAAAAATTGTTCGTTGACGAAATACTTTCGTTATCACCATTGTTGACGAAAACAACGCTGTGGTGGAGAAATGGGAGGTTGACGCTTCAATAACATAAAGCGAAACAAAGGCAAAATAAATGGAACAAGATATTTGACTTCTTTGTTTTGTATGTCCCAACCGGTCTACATGTGTTTTGTGGATTTGGAAAAGGTGTTTGACCGTGTCCCTCAGTGAATCCGGTGGGGGGACACTTCGGGAGTACGGTGTACCGAGCCCCTTGGTAAGGGCTGTTCGGTTCCTGTACGACCGGTGTCACAGTTTAGTCCGCATTGCCGGCAGTAAGTCGGATTCGTTCCCAGTGAGGGTTGGACTCCGTCAAGGTTGCCCTTTGTCACCGATTCAGTTCATAACTTTTATGGACAGAGCGTTGAGGGTGTCCGGTTTGGTGGCCTCAGCGTTGCATCTCTGCTTTTTGCAGATGATGTGGTGCTGTTGGCTTCATTAAGATGTGACCTCCAACGCTCACTGGAGCGGTTTGCAGCCGAGTGTGAAGCGGTTGGGATGAAGATCAGCACCTCCAAGACACGCTGGAAAGACTACAGTATGTTTCTTGGCTGAGTAAGACCACAGATATCGTACTGTAGTTTGTGAAACAGGTCACATGTATTTCAAACATCCTCATCATCCCAACCAGGATGAATGCAATAATTAAGCTTGGCCTCTTTGATGAAAAATACCGGTTAAAAAAAAAAAAAAAAAAAAAAAAAAAGCTCTCAGGTGGCGTCAGGAGTACAAGGAAGGGAGGGAAAGGGGTGGGGTATTGCTTTTAAGTCGTGTGGGGAATAATTTGAGCCCTTAAACGAAGGCGATGGCCTCGGAAAGGAAGAGATGAAAGCGGGAAAATCCTGCGCCGGCGTGTGCCCGAGTTCACGGGGGAACTGTTTGAACATCCGCTGCTATTCAAAAGGCAGGATGAGGAATGACATGTCGGGGAAAAACGAGTGGATAAAAAGACGAAGAAATTGTACAGAGGAATGCAGTACGGAAGGTTTTCACGAAAGTTAACACGACATCAACTAAACATCAAGCCCTTTTCCGACTTCAATGTCTACCGCAGACCATTTAGGAAGCAAAAAAGAATGGCAAACGCTAAACTGCCATCGAGGACCATCACTTTGCGCTCCATTCCTAATTGAAACTCTACCACAGAATTAATTTTCTTAAGATAAAGGAAGATACTCAACAATTAAGGCAAAATGTTTGCCCCAGTTGGTCTAGAGGAAAATACACACAGGGCTGGAAAAAGCGGTTTCTTCTCATGAAACTGACTTTTAAATAAACTACTGTCAGTTAAGACAAAAAAATTGTTGTGTTTTGATAGAAATAGACAAGTTTTCGAGGTAGTTCCGCTTTACTTACGCATTTCTGCTCAGACTTCCATTTGACACTTTCTCTAACCAAAACAACAGTGTAGCTGGAGTGGCGTTACTCATCAAAATCCGTCAAAAAAAGACAATTTGGAAATGCCACATCCATCTGCCTTCATCACACCATGGGAGAACAACATGAAGAAATGGCTAAGAGTCGCAATAACCAAAATAGTTTTGTATTTTATTGATTTAATTGCACAGGGTGGAAACGCAATCAGGGACCTAAAAATCTCCAAAGAATCTAGTTGAATATGTCCTAATACATCAATATGGGAATTTTGTGTTCATGAAGCCAAGACACCAAGACAGTGCCACCAAAAAGCAATAACAGGTATAAATATGTTCATTTTGACTACAATTCTGTGTTGCGTCACAAATGAGATATCATTAGCTTCAACGATAAAGAAATGGAAAACACTCATCTAGGGCTGCAGCTATCGAATATTTTAGCAATCGATTATTCGACTGAAAATGTTATCGATTAATGAAGTAATCGGATAAAACATTTTTTTAGGTAAGGAGCAATTATAAATATATACGAGAAAACAAGACATTTCATCTAATATTGAACCATGTCTTTATTTTCAATGTACATTGTTGAAAACAGCCAACAATTGCATCTCAGAAGTGACTAGAAAAAAAAAAAAATTTACTGCTTTCACTCAAAATCTTCTAGATCTTATATAAAAAAAAATAATTATTATTATTATTTCTGACCTAAAAAATTCATTACGCTTGATAACGCACTAGGGCTGCAGCTATCAATTATTTTAGTAGTTGATTATTCGATGAACTAGTTCGAATAATCGAGTAATCAGATAAACATGAAAAAATTAAAATACCTGAGCTGGGCCTCAAATGGTATTTAAAAAAATAATAATATAAATAAGGATCTACATATGTACAACAAAAGAACAATTGGCTAACTTACATAGCAAGTGTCCACTAGCTTAAATGATATAAAATACTAACATTTTTTTTTTTTTTTTTTAACAATGCTCTTAATAAATGGTTCAGACACATATTCCCACAAAAATTGGCTAAATATACCTTTAAACTAAATTACGAATGCATTAAAAATAGGGCTGTCAAAATTATCGCGTTAACAGGCGGTAATTATTTATTAAAATTAATCACGTTAAAATATTTGAAGCAATTAATGCACATGCCCCGCTCAAACAGATTAAAATGACAGCACAGGGTCATATGCACTTGTTACTTGTGTATTTTGGAGTTTTGTCGCCCTCTGCTGGCGCTTGAGTGCGACTGATTTTATGGGTTCAGCACCATGACAATTGTCTAATTATTGACATCAACAATGGCGAGCTACAAGTTTATTTTTTGATTGAAAATTTTACAAATTTTATTAAAACAAAAACATTAAGAGGGGTTTTAATATAAAATTTCTATAACTTGTACTAACATTTATCTTTTAGGAACTACAAGTCTTTCTATCCATGAATCACTTTAACAGAATGTTAATGTTAATGCCATCTTGTTGATTTATTGTTATAATAAACAAATACAGCACTTATGGACAGTATGTTGAATGTATATATCCGTCTTGTGTCTTATCTTTCCATTCCAACAATAATTTACAAAAAAAATATGGCATATTTTAAAGATGGTTTGAATTGCGATTAATTACGATTAATTAATTTTTAAGCTGTGATTAACTCACTTAAAAATTTTAATCGTTTGACAGCCCTAATTAAAAAACATTAGCGCAAAGAAAAACCAAGCTTATGTTGGTCTTAACAGGGAGCAGCTGGATTTGGCCATGTAAAATGAGACTAGAGGGCAGTGTATCCACCCAAAGCAATGAAACTAAATGCAAACACTTTCAAAAGCAAACCATTACAACGCCACTTTAATTAAACGAATACTCGAAGCAGCAAAATTTTAATTTGAATTTTTTTTTCTAATCGAATACTGGAGTTAATCGATTAATCGTTGCAGCACTACACTCATCTACTACAATTCCTACACGGGCTTTTAACCCTAAATTCAACTGTTACACGTTTTTTGTTAGGTGTTTTTTTTTTACAGGTGGAAAACGCTGTTTGGCGGAAAACAACTTGGTCAACACTTACGTTGATGGACATATATCAGGACTATGTGCATTATACTTTGATGATTGAAGGCTCGATTTATGCTCCACTTTTGTTAATATTTTTCTAATAATTTTATAAATTGTGATTTACTGACCTGCACCAATTGTTTTGATTAAAACAAGAAATGGAATCATATTGTCCAAAAGTTTTATTGGGACCACTATCTGCAATAAAAACTAATGCCATACTATTTGTGTTTGCATGTACAACCCCTTGCAAAAAGTATGGAATCACCAGTCTCAGACGAGCACTCACTCAGACATTTTATTATGTAGAACAAACTCAGATTAAAAAGCTTGAAAAAAAATAATGAATTAGTTCAAAAGTGCAACTCCATGCCATTCAGGAACACTAAAAAAATGAGTAAAATATATTGTGGTGGTCAGTAAATGTTACTTTTATAAGGCAAGTGCAGGGATATAAATACAGAATCACTCCATTCTGAAGAAAAAAAATATGGAATCACTCCATTTTGAGTGGAAAATACAGACACACACACAATCAATTTCCTTTTCTAAATTGGGCCCCTGCCCCAGATTAGATTTGCTTGTTATTCAGCGGTTAAAAACAGTGCAGTTATCACACCTTGGAGGGCTGCTGGATCAGGTGGATTCACAAGAATCATGGCTCCAACAAGAGAGATGTCTCTTGAGACCAAGGAGAGGATTATCAACTTCTTAAAGAAGGTAACGCGACACGTATGGTTGCCAAAGATGTGGGCTGTTCACAGTCAGCTGTATCAAAAATCTGGACCAAGTACAAACAGCATGGCAAGTTAAGCGTACTGGTAGACATACTGTATGTCTACCAGGCCATATGTCTTGAAAACAGAAGATGCACAACAAGACAAATGAAGAAGAAATAGGAGGAAGCTGGAGGTATGTGACAGAATTGTGCAAAATTGCCTAAAGGAAATGAGATTTTCATACAAGAAAGCTAAAAGGAAACCCTCATTGACACTTAAACAGAAAAGAACAAGACTGCAATGGGCTAAGGAAAGGCAGTCATGGACTGTGAATGACTGGATGAAGGTTATTTTCATTTTAAGTCAAGAATCTGCATTGGACAAGGTGATGATGCTGGAACTTTTGTTTGGTGCCATTCCAGTGAGATTTATAAAGATGACTGCCAGAAGAAAACATAAAAATGCCCTCAGGCCTTGATGATATGGGGCTGCATGTCAGGCAAAGGCACTGGGGAGATGGCTGTGGTTAAATGTTTAATAAATAAGGTTTACATTGAAGTTTTTGACAGCTTTGTTATCCCTTCAATTGAAAATATGTTGTGGGATAATGAAATCATTTTCCAAGATGACAATGCATCATGCCACAAGAGCTAAAACTGTTAAAGCATTCCTTGGAGAAACACTCATCCAGTCAATGCCATGGCCTGCAAATAGCCCAGATCCCAACCCTATTGAAAACCTGTGGTGGATATTGAAAAAAAATCGTCCACAGCAAGGCTCCGACCTGCAAGGATGATCTGGCAACTGCAATCAAAGAGATTTGGCACCAAATTGATGAAGAATACTTATCAAGTCCATGCCTCAGAGACTGCAAGCTGTCATAAAAGCCAGAGTTGGTGCAACTAAATATGTGTAGTATATGTGTGTAATAAAGATGTGTTTTGATTGTTATTTCTTCATTTGTTTCTCATGATTCTATATATTTTTCCTCTGAAGGGAGTGATTCCATATAAACTGTATTTCCCTGCACTTGCTCTATAAAAATAAACATTTACTGACCACCAGTTTTTTTTTTTTTTTTTTTTTTTTTTTTTTTTTAATTTCTTTTAGTGTTTCTGAATGCTAAAGAGTTGCACTTTTGAACTACAGTGCCTTGCAAAAGTATTCGGCCCCCTTGAACCTTGCAACCTTTCGCCACATTTCAGGCTTCAAACATAAAGATATAAAATTTTAATTTTTTGTCAAGAATCAACAACAAGTGGGACACAATCGTGAAGTGGAACAAAATTTATTGGATAATTTAAACTTTTTTAACAAATAAAAAACTGAAAAGTGAGGCGTGCAATATTATTCTGCCCCCTTGCGTTAATACTTTGTAGCGCCACCTTTTGCTCCAATTACAGCTGCAAGTCGCTTGGGGTATGTTTCTATCAGTTTTGTACATCGAGAGACTGACATTCTTGCCCATTCTTCCTTGCAAAACAGCTCGAGCTCAGGTTGGATGGAGAGTGTTTGTGAACAGCAGTCTTCAGCTCTTTCCACAGATTCTCGATTGGATTCAGGTCTGGACTTTGACTTGGCCATTCTAACACCTGGATACGTTTATTTTTGAACCATTCCATTGTAGATTTAGCTTTATGTTTTGGATCATTGTCCTGTTGGAAGATAAATCTCCGTCCCAGTCTCAGGTCTTGTGCAGATACCAACAGGTTTTCTTCCAGAATGTTCCTGTATTTGGCTGCATCCATCTTCCCGTCAATTTTAACCATCTTCCCTGTCCCTGCTGAAGAAAAGCAGGCCCAAACCATGATGCTGCCACCACCATGTTTGACAGTGGGGATGGTGTGTTCAGGGTGATGAGCTGTGCTGCTTTTACGCCAAACATATCGTTTTGCATTGTGGCCAAAAAGTTCAATTTTGGTTTCATCTGACCAGAGCACCTTCTTCCACATGTTTGGTGTGTCTCCCAGGTGGCTTGTGGCAAACTTTAAACGAGACTTTTTTATGGATATCTTTGAGAAATGGCTTTCTTCTTGCCACTCTTCCTTAAAGGCCAGATTTGTGCAGTGTACGACTGATTGTTGTCCTATGGACAGACTCTCCCACCTCAGCTGTAGATCTCTGCAGTTCATCCAGAGTGATCATGGGCCTCTTGGCTGCATCTCTGATCAGTTTTCTCCTTGTTTGAGAAGAACGTTTGGAAGGACGGCCGGGTCTTGGTAGATTTGCAGTGGTCTGATGCTCCTTCCATTTCAATATGATGGCTTGCACAGTGCTCCTTGAGATGTTTAAAGCTTGGGAAATCTTTTTGTATCCAAATCCGGCTTTAAACTTCTCCACAACAGTATCTCGGACCTGCCTGGTGTGTTCCTTGGTTTTCATAATGCTCTCTGCACTTTAAACAGAACCCTGAGACTATCACAGAGCAGGTGCATTTATACGGAGACTTGATTACACACAGGTGGATTCTATTTATCATCATCGGTCATTTAGGACAACATTGGATCATTCAGAGATCCTCACTGAACTTCTGGAGTGAGTTTGCTGCACTGAAAGTAAAGGGGCCGAATAATATTGCACGCCCCACTTTTCAGTTTTTTATTAGTTAAAAAAGTTTAAATTATCCAATAAATGTTGTTCCACTTCACGATTGTGTCCCACTTGTTGTTGATTCTTGACAAAAAAATTAAATTTCATATCTTTATGTTTGAAGCCTGAAATGTGGCGAAAGGTTGCAAGATTCAAGGGGGCCGAATACTTTTGCAAGGCACTGTAATTCATTATTTATCAAGCTTTTTATCTGAGTTTGTTCTACATAATAAAATGAGTGCTAAAAAAAGTTAGTGCTCGTCCGAGACTGGTGATTTCATACTATTTGCTAGGGGTTGTATATGTGCGATGAGCTCATAATATAGTCCCATAACTAGAACCTAACTAGATTAAAATTACTTTATAGCAAAGGTCACGGAACAGCGGACCTCGGTCCGGTTCTGGACCCCCAAGACGTCTGGACCGGATCTCAAGCTGTCGCGACTAATACAATTTGTAACAACAAAAATCATTTTTGTCTGCGAGTTTGCAGAGCGGAGGTGGGCAACAAACAAAAACCTTAGCGGTGATGCGCGTGAGCCAGCCAATGGGAGTGAAGCATTTGAAAGTTATTTTTAGAACAGCATGTCTCACACTCACTTTCCAGACTCCGCGGAGTGACAGCCAAAAACTGAGCCGAATGGAGTTGGAGGAAGAGGCAAAAAAGGTACGGCAAATGGCGTGCTCAAAACTACGCAAGATTGATGCAGAAAACAGAGTGTTTTAGGAGGAGTGGACCAACACATTTTTGTTCATTTTACCTGGCGGCAGCACAAGACCGCTATGGCTCATCTGTTCAGAGACGGTAGTGCTTGTAAAGAGCAGCAATTTGAAAAGGCACTGTGAGACGAAGCACGCAGCTTTTTCGCAAAGTTTCCCTATGAACACTGCCATCCGTTCTCAAAAAATAGCGGAATTAAGGGCTCAATATGATGGCACCTCAAGGCTCATGGTTCATTCATTCACTGCACAGTAACGTGCAAATGAATGCTCCCTCAGAATGGCGTGGATATTGGGTCAAAACAAAAAGTCTTTCAGTGACGCACCGATTGTGAAAAATTGTATGAGTGCAGTTGCTGAAACTTTGCTTCATGGAAAGCAAAAAGAAGAGGTCTGTCAAAAAATAAAGCAAGTCCCCCTGTCAGCATCCACAATTAATTTTTTTTTTTTAAAAGTCTTGAACATTCTCTTATGTTGCTATTTAATGATTCAATTAAAGCACTTTTTCTAGTTTTATGCACCTTTTATATTTTATTTACATTTTTGAATGTTGTAATTATCAGCATGGCCACGTAAAGATACGTTTGTATTTTTTGGAAAAAAAGAAGCATTAAAAATATTTCCGGACCCGAGATTGTTGTAATTTTTTTTAATTTCGGACCCAGAGGATTTTTAATTCATGACCCCTGCTTTGTAGTATTTCCTTGTAACAACGAAATCCTTGTCAGCCCTTCTGCATTTAGCAACTTTAACATTGTTTGTAATTTCACCTCATTTTGGTCACTCACGTAGCCGGCGTATCAGTCTACACCCCGTGTTAACACAGGCTGCACAGATTGTTAGAATTTTGTCTTCTAACGATCAACGAGGTTATAAAAACAAACATGCAATCTTTTTAGGTGGATCTTTTAGCTTTAAAGCTCATCCTTAACTTATTGTCTACTCGATTTAAGGCGTATGGCGATGTAGATCCACACTGGCACTTTGAAGCTGGACACTGTTCAAAACATTCCGCTTCCAAGCATATATATAGGCGCTTCAGGAGTTCACACAACCAAGCACAGCAAAGAGGTTCCCCGAGTCTCATCAATATCGTGCTGAATCCATTTTTGGAGATTCCGTGGGTTTCTCAGGTTTGATTTGGCAGTTTAAAACAGCGTCTACTTCAACCACAATTCATGGTGTTCTGCCTAAACCGGAAGTTCGTAGCAGAAAATGTCAAAGATGGCGCCGCACAATTTTCGCTCAGGAAACTTGTCCATACAGTAATTTCAAACAAACAGTTTTTTTGAAATTTAGGAGGTATTTAGGAGTACTTAAAGGGTTAATTCCGATTTACGTGGAAATTCGTGTTACGTTGCCAGCATAGGAACGGAACTCCCACCTACTCCCTGTACTTTGTATTTCCATTCCTATTGCTGCTGAGTAAATTGAGTCTAAATTGTCAAATCCACTAGTACCACATCCTGGCAGATATTACATGCAGTGTGAGTGCAGTGTGCAGTCGTAATTGAAGATTTAACAACACATTTTGACGCTGATGCAAAGTGCTCACCACACATTGAGAGAAACACAGAAGCCCTAGTGTGCGTTTCCAACATCAGCGATTAAGCGCGTTAGCAATGACTTATAGTATTTGCCCGAATAGACTTCCCCTTCAACTGTAAGTTAACTTGTCATGTCCTCCATTCTCTCTAAACTAGCTGAGGTGGTTGTTGTACGCTGTCTTTTGACGTCTCTTCTCAAACACACTGTATTTGTCAGATGTTTTTTGAAGAAAAAAACGTGCAGCCCATTCAGGCGGCAAATGAAATTAGAATGTCCTTTTTATTTTTTATCAAGCACCTGAACACATGTCTTAAGGCTCCCCTAAAGCAGGTTTGAGGTCAATTAATTTTTTTCCCCTTCGAGGAAGAGCCTGTCAAGCCTGTTTTTAGTTATTTCACCTTTTATTCTTAGGGTTATAATCACATAATTCCACCCATGTTCATTCATAGTTTTATCACCATTAGTGAGAATTTACAATGTAAATAATCAGGAAAATGTACAAAACGCACGGATGAGAAGGTGTGTCCAAACATTTTGGCCCGTACTGTATGTGCAAATTATGGTGAGTTTTTGAGCATGTTAAGACCTCATATTTTCATGACAATAGGGCTCTCGTACCACTCGGTGCTCGGGCCCCAAATCCCTTTTGAAGTTCACTTGCTCCAGTATCAAAACCACTGGCCCAGGTCAACATGCCAGTTAATGATCCCAATAATCACAAAAAGAACAATATGCTTGAATAACATGAATAACTAGAGGCGTGCAAATTTTCCGATTCACGATTCGGCCGTGGAAGATTCAAGAACAATTCACAAACATCCAAATTCCAATCATCTATTCATACCAGGTAAAGCGGAACTAAAACACAGTCAGCGCAGTCTTCTGGACGCAATGAGGATTGGACCGAGAGTAAATATCATGTTCAACTCATTCCGCTAGATAAACAAAAAACAATAACACTTGACTGCGGCCGACAGCCGCTAAAAACAACGCGTAGATGCTAGTTGCTACAAACTATGGCCACATAATGCTACGGTAGATATCACATGTATAAACAACTGGATGCAAAATGATGGACTCGGCGTTGTTGGCAGCACATGTATAGATAACTAGATGCGAAATGACAGACTTGCTAGCATTAGTCAACAGCCGCCATCTTAAAGCAGTAGACTTCTCTGTTGTAGCGAACCTAATTAACTTTTTATCTAAAATACTCCTAAATTGGCAAAATCTTGACTTGAATCTATCTTTAAAAGATGAAACAGTTTCAAAACTTTCACATGTCGAATTATGCAAATATTATCAAAATGATAATATAATTATATTAATTATAAAATTATGGAATAACGGGAGCAATTTTAACTGATACAGAATGGGGACTTGAGTTTGTTATTTACTGTTTTGAGCAGTTAAATTGATACTGAAATAGTAGTTTCTTTTAGCCTGAGAGGATTTTTGAACAATTTTGGAACTAATGTATGGAAAAAGTGGGGAGGGGGCCATCAATAATCGATTAATAATCGAATCGTAGCCTCTGAATCGTAATCAAATCTTTAGGTGCCCCAAGATTTCCAGCTCTATAAATAACATTTTTTTTTTGTTTTTTTTAGAGATTTAATGAAAGGTGCAGCAAAACGGTGTGAAAATATGAATCCCGGGGGAGGGGGAGGCAGTCCTGCGGGAGTGCCCCTGTGCCTGGGCGAAGCTTTCCTGTCTCCCCCTCACTGTACTCTGGAAGTATCCCCTGGCTCTGTTGTCGTGGCAACAATTAAGAAGTCAAAGCGAAGGCAATTATGGCTAACGATTTTCAGGCTAGACCGTCATTATGAGAATATTGCTTTCTCTGTAGTCACGAGGATGAATTACCACGTTATGTTCATACCGTAGGTTTCACACTGTTTAACTTTTCCCGAACTTACTTGTCGATATATGTGGGCATTGATCTGCACACTCACAGTATACATCTTTTCTTGTCTTGTCTTAGCCAAGCCAATTCCAGCAGTCTTGCCACTGACGCTGAAACCTTTTCTCCCTCTTCTTTTCATATTTGATTTTGCATTCCCTCAACTCCTCTGGTGACTTTCTCTTTGTTGGTCTTTTTTCTCCTGGTGCTTGACCGGGGGCTGGGGGTTTCAGAAGCATGTCGTCTTGTCGTATAACATTTGGTGGGTACTGAGATACTGACAATCAATCAGCAGCAGTACTCAGGTAGCGCATCTTCACGTGGGAGCGAGCGAACAAGGTGTGTTTACACCTCATGGAGAGCAACAGCTCGCTGCATAGACTGTATGGTTGTCTTTCATCAGGACAGCATAACGTCATCAAAACACGGGACAACTGGGAATTAATGTGAAATAGGCATGTGCCGGTTACCGGTTTCAAGGTTTACCGTGGTATGAAACCGTCACGGTTTCAAAACCACTGAAATCCATCATACCAAAGTACGGTATTAGCTATTTTTTATGTCCCAAAAATGCAGCGAGAAATCTGTGGCTTGGAGCGGTAGCGCTCACCCTTCCTCCCCTTCGGTTTTTGCTCTGGACTCTGTGTCTGTCGCTGTGCTGTAGAATAGACACAATGGGTGAAGGTGTTGAGCACCTGAGACCCCCTCCCTCAAAAAAGTCGCTAGTATAGGAGTACTTCGGCTACTGAAAAGAAACAGACGGCCGCGGCTTAGAGGAGGAAGGACAGCAGGACCTCTAACATGATTTCACATTTACGCGACCACCATCCTTCACTTTACACAAAAATTAAGTAAACGCTGTCATGAACATTTCCCACCATCTACTAGCGTTCACTCCAGCGTGTTTTGTGTGTCTAGCGATGGTAAAACAGATAATATAACTTAAGCTTGCTAACGTGGCTAGTTAGCATGCCCAGACGGCAAACTAGTTTCCTCATACCATTAGCCTACTTTTGTGAAGTCTTCCGCCATTGTAAACATTTGGTCAAAATAACATTTTCATAATACAGCCTTAGGTGTTTTTTCTCTCTGGTGAGTTTATGCATTGAGAGAGGGTGTGTGTATAACGTGTAAATAACGATACGAGTCATACACACGCGCACTGTCTTTTGCTCTCGCTCTACATTAATATTCAACTAATTAATATTTATACAAGTCGTGGTATGTGTTTTACATACAATCAATTTGATCATATATTGTTTAAGTCCAGTTCTTGTTTTTTGTTCTTGTTCTAATTAAATATTTCAGTTATTCATTTTTTGTTATTTATTCATTTTAACATTATATTCATGCTCATGTTCCAGTTTGCAAATATGCTGTGAATATATGATTTAAAATCCTGGTCAATGGATTTTTTTTTTAAAATGTGTTCTTAAAATAACACATTTCAGAGCTATAATTTGCAATACTGTGAAACCGCGGTATTTTTGCTTGAGGTTATCATACCATTAAATTCTTATACTGGCACATTTCTAATGTGAAATCAGATTTTTTTTTTTTTTTTTTAATGTAATTTATCGAGGCATTATTTATACTGGCCAGTAGTTGGAGGATTCTGGTGGCCCTGACGGTTTTAAAAGTATGTTCTGGTCACCAGGCCTTTTATTTTGTCGACCCCTGTGCGACCTCTTGAAGCAGAACATTATCACTTTTTCTCTCCCTATTTTGACACCTAGCGTAGCCCATTTGAGCAACAAACCACGTTAAAATGTCCCTCTTTTCTCACGGCAGAGGCAGTTTACAAAAACTTGAGTAGTTCTTGTAAAATGTTGCTGTCTACTGGCAAGGAGGGCTCCCTTGGAAGAATTGTGCCACTGTAGCTCATGGCACAATAAATGTTCAACTAGCCATCCTTGCCTCCCGCGAAAGAGGCTCTGGGCTGCGGGGTGAACATCCTAATCCGTCAAGACCATAAAGCCGTAAAAGAAAACACGGCCTTTCTCCTCCCTCGTCTTCCTCCTCACTGTGCGTCCACGGTCACGCTCCATAAAAGCCCAAAGTTCACCTGTCCCCCTCATGCGGCCTTTTGTTGTTCACTGAGGCCGTTGATGAGCAACCCCAGCAGAGGTCAACTCATGTTTTATGGCAGTTTTAAATTCAAAGTGTCGAGACAGAACTCCAAGACGTGCACGAATTAGCTGCGTGTTTGCTAACTTTTTGCTTAGCTCGCATTCTGTTACTGATCCCCCCCGAGCGGACGCCAATACTAATGAGGGTTAAGCTGCACAAAGCTGAGTTGTGAAGTGATTTAAACACAGTGAAAAACTATTATAGGATAGTAAATCAGTGATGAAATGTCGGGAATTCTTCAGACGGGCAGAGGTAACACTGCGGTAAAATTTTGGCCTCAACTGTCATGGAAGACAGTCGCTTGGTTTTCTCCATATTTCAAAAATACTACTTGTACTACCAATGTTCCCTCTAACTTTTTATGTGTCTGAGAAGACACACAAGCTCCCTGAGCAAACTGAGGACCACTGTGAGCAACATCAGCTGTGTACACTATGGCCATACACCAGTACCACGCATGATGAAAACCTTGGCTCATACCAAGTTACATTGCTTGTTACAAGAATGAAAATACAGCAGTAATTTGCATTAGTTTACTTTTAATATAATTCATTTGGTCCACTTAAAATGAAAAAGACAAAAGCCTCATTATTCAGGAGATGTGTACTATGTTATATGTGAGAGTCCTGCTATAACCATGGGAAGAGTCTTGCTTTGGCCTGGAAAAGGTCCAATTGTGGCATAGGTGAGTTAATAAATAAAACATAATGAACAGCCACAATGGGAGTATATCAAACTCCCACATTAAAACTATTCAGACAATAAGGACACGCAAGATTCCCATTTTCCTTGTCTAAGCAGCTATACAGGACAGGTTGAAAAAAAAAACAGAACAAAAAACAAATAAAAATATAATTCAGCCATTCCAACTTAAAAGAACCGCATTTATTTTTTACTTTGGCTTGATGAGTGTAGTGTCACTGCCCGTTCCTTTCGCCATGATAAGGGGTTAGTATTTTCGTCTCTACTCCGCTGCAGTTTTGTAGGTTAGCTAACCTGCAAGGCAGGTATGGGCTGCGTAGCGTAAGTGAAGTGAACTGTGTCACATTATTGGCTAGACACCTGTTGCTCATTTAGGTTACGTAGCAAAATGGTACAGAAAACAATTTTATTGGTCTAATTAACTAGATGACATCAGTTGTAAAATTAGATATCAATTAATACTGTAACGCTTGCAAAAATTGGCAGTGGAATGTTGCTTCCGTAAATCAGCAGAGGAGTCTAGCTCATATTTCACTTTTTTACTTTTCGACGCACCCACCCAGGTCATGCACCTCACAACTGTATCCAATCGTGGTGTAGTAACCCACCAATGGGAGCATCGCATTGCCGTATCGAACGCACCAATAAGAGCGTCGCATTAGTGTATGAAACACACCAATGGGAGCGTCGCGTTGTCGTATTGAATGCACCAATAGGAGTGTCCAGACATGAAAATCTCTCACCTTTCGGCGACCTACATGAATTGTGTAGATCCGAGGAGAAAATTTTTAGGAGGGGGGGGTCAGGAGATTTTTTTTTTTTAATGTCGGACACTTGGTATGCAAGCGGGGAAAGCAACACAAAGCCAAAAAAGCACACCTGTGTGGCCAAAACACTGACTAGTTTCAACGAGACAAAGGAGGGTACACTGTTGTGTCCTGTCTCTTCAATGCTAAGCTTGGCTGCACGTCGGCCGTGAATGAACACCTAAAGCGCCGTCACCGAGTTGTAATTTTGGAAGACGACAGGCAACAGATCGTAAGTCCATCTAACTAACTAACTACATGTTTTATTGAAGTTGCTAAGCCTGTCGCGATATGCAATGAGTCCATTTATCGCACGGTAAATAAAAATGAGGGCGGTAATTTTCACGGCTGCGTTTTATCGCTGCGCGCGCATGCACACATGTGCATGCGTGCTGATAGCATATGAGACAACAGTTCCTTCCATAGATGTTTATTGGTCATCAACACGCCATAGAATTAAAGCCATCCTCTTCTATGGTAAAGGTTAACAAGGCCCCACCCCTACGTATTTGGTATCAGTGGAAAGCTCTAGTTGTCCTCTATAGAGCGCAAAATGAGTTAATTCAATTGGATGCAGTGAGTGGGAGATATTTAGGTTTACAAATGTCCTCTACAGAGGACAAATTTGAACTACTGGTAGTCAGGAGGTTTTTTCGAACGTTCTTCCTGTATGCATCCAAACAAAACAAGCTGAATGCGCACGGTAGTACTTAGGGTTTCAGATTCGCCACCAGTGTTGTTAATCTTACTGAAAAAAAGTAATTAATTATAGTTACAAATTACTTCTCCCAAAAAGTAATTGAGTTAGTAACTCAATTACCTGAATGTAAGAGTAATTAGTTACTTGGCAAAGTAATTGGTGATAATTACTTCTTTTTTTTCCCCTCAAAAAAAAAAAAAAAAAAAAAAAAAAAACATTGGCCACACTATGTGAAGTTTTTTGTGAAGGTTTTTGGTACAATTGGCCCGAGCAAAATTCTTTACCCTAATTTACCCTTTACCCTGAATCAACTGTTAAAAGTTGTTAAAATTGCTCCCATTATTGCATTTGTTCCCTTCTCTCTACTTTCGACATATGAAAGTTTTAAAACTGTTTCATCATTTAAAGATAGATTCAAGTCAAGATTTTGCCGATTTAGAAGTATTCTAGATAAAAAGTTACTTAGGTTCGCTAGGAAGGTTCTCTACAACAGAGCCGTCCTAAAAAGTCTACTGCTTTAAGATGGCGGCTGTCTACTAACGCATTTAGTGCCATGCAGTGTTGTTAATTTTACTTTAAAAAAGTAATTAATTACAGTTACAAATTACTTCTCCCAAAAAGTAATTGCGTTAGTAACTCAGTTACCTGAATGTAAGCGTAATTAGTTACTTGGCAAAGTAACTAGTGATATATATATTTTTTTTTTTTCAAAAAAAAAAAAAAAAAAAACAGGTCACACAATGTGAAGCTTAAAGGGTTTGGGGGACAATTGGCCCAAGCCCAATTCTTTACCCTCCACTTAACTAGACACAAGGGTATTGCGATAACTAGCTAGTAACCTTTGCTATGTGTGGAAGTCATTTAAAGTTGTGAATCAATCGTTAAAGTTGTTAAAATGTCTCCCGTTATTGCATTAGTTCCCTTCTGTCTACTTTAAACATGTGTAAGTTTTAAAACTGTTTCATCATTTAAAGATAGATTTAAGTTAAGATTTTGCCGATTTAGGAGCATTTTAGATTAAAAAAAAATACTTAGGTTCGCTAGGAAGGATCTCTACATCCGGGCCTTCCTGAGAGGTCTACTGCTTTAAGATGGCGGCTGTTTACAAACGCATGTAGTCCTTAAAACATGTTGGCAATGCAGCAGTGTCTGACAATTGCATCTAGTTCTATAATATGATATCTTCCGTGTCATGTGGGCGTAGTTTGTCGGCTATGGCTGCAGTCAGGTAATATTGGAGCCATCTAGCATCGCGGTTGTAACGGCGTCTTCCCCACTCCTGTTCTGCTCTCGTCCCCGTGAGTCCGTTTCTCTCAGACTCTTTTTTTATTCAACCAACTTAGTAACGCATAGTAACGCACGCCTTTCCCGCCTCAGTAACGGTAACGGCGTTGCCAAGATAAGAAAAGTAATTAATTAGATTACTCATTACTGAAAAAAATAACGCCGTTAGTAACAACACTGTTCGCCACTGGTTGGACGTTTCGCTGGTGTAGATACAGTGGTGTGAAAAACTATCTGAACCTTTCTCACAATTTTCTCAATTTCTGAATTAAAATCACCAACAAATGTGATCTGATCCTTGTCAAAATCCCACAGATGAAAAAACAGTGTCTGCTTTAACTACAACACTTATAGGTTTTCATATTTTAATGAGGATAGTATGCAAACAATGACAGAAGGGGTGAAAGAAGTAAGTTAACCATCACATTTAATATTTTGTGGCCTCCCTTTAATTGTAATAACTTCAAGCAGACGCTTCTTGTATCTGCAGATCAGTCTGGCACATCGATCAAGACTAATCTTGGCCCATTCTTCCCTACAAAACTGCTGTAGTTCAGTCACATTTCTGTGTTACCTGGCAATCAATCACTGTCTTTAGGTCATGCCACAGCATCCAAATGGGGTTCAAGTCTGGACTTTGACTTGGCCACTCCAGAACATGTATGTTGTTCTTCTGAAACCATTCTGAAGTTGATTTACTTCGGTGTTTTGGATCATTCTCTTGTTGCAGCATCCATCCTCTTTTTAGCTTCAACTGTCTTACAGACAGCCTGAGCTTTTCCTGCAAAACACCCTGATAAACTTTTGAATTTATTCTTCCCTTAATGATTGTTGATGAAGTTTTCCAGGCCCTGAGGTTGCAAAACAGCCCCAAATCATGATGCTCCCTCCACCATGCTTCACGGTGGGTACGAGGTGTTGATGTTGGTGAGCTCTTCTATTTTTCCTCCAAACCTGACGTTGTGTTAATCCCAAAATATTCAACTTTGGTTTCATCAGTCCACAAAATATTTTGCCAAAACGTCTGTGGAGTGTTCAAGTGCCTTTTTGCGAACATTGAAAGAGCAATAATGTTTTTTTTGTTTTTTTTTTTTCACACCAGCGACTTCCTCCGTGGAGTCCTCCCATGAACACCATTCTTGGCCATAGTTTTACATATAGTTGATGTGTGCACAGAGATATTCGACGGAGCCAGTGATTTCTGTAAGGGTTCTGTAGGAATCTTTTTTACCTCTCTGAGTATTCTGCGCTAAACTCTTGGCGCCATCTTTGGTGGAATGCCACTCCTTGGGAGAGAAGCAACAGTGCCAAATTCTCTCTTTTAACCACTCATCAGTGATTGGGCACACACCTGACTTAAATTGTTTGGTAAAAATGACTTTCAATTGCTCTTTAAGGCTCCTTAGGCAGAGGGTTCACTTACTTATTTTCCCCCCTTTTGTCATAGTTTGCTATCCTTATTAAAATATGAAAACCTATAAATGTTTGGGTGGTTTTAGTTAAAGCACTGTTTTTTCATCTGTGTGATTTTGACAATGATCAGATCACATTTGATGGTGATTTTATGCAGAAATGTGAGAAATTCCAAAAGGTTCTGATACTTTTTCATTCCACTGTATATAGGCAGAACACAGGGCAGAGGCTTAAGTGATCAATATTAGAGGGTCGTAAGCATGTTGTTTGTGGAATGTATTGAAGCCTTTAAAGGTTGAGTGCCACAGGTGGCCGACCCAATTCAACAGGTTCCCCCTCCCTCAGTGGCGTCTGTAAGGATCTGAAGGCTGTTTTATCCACATTAGAGGCGTCAAACTCTCCCACAAAGTCCTCCATGCTCTGATCATCTCGCACTTTTTTTTCTTCCTAAAGTGAAAAAAAAAACTTTTCACTTTCATCTTTTTTTCCCTGATTTGCACTTTTTTAGGAGCCCAAAGCAAATTTTGGGTGGAGGAGCAACATCTTAAATCCCAAATGTGCCACCAGTTGCCAGGGAAACAACAGCCCATTCCCCTAGTTGTCTATAAATCACCTCATTTCACTTTATTAGCCACCTTGGAACAATGTAATGGATCAGAGACAAGAGCCGCATGTAAAATGTACTAATTCCCAGCAGCATTCCAATTTTTGTTTTGTCTTTCCCACACACGCATGCCGGAGAAGCTGAACAGCCGGGTAACACTATAATGAAAGAGCAAGTCACCTTGTTTTTAACGGCTCTTCCCCCGGCAAATTACAGAGGAGCCCACCTGGGAGAAGGTTGGCTCCAGATGTTGCACGGAGGCAAACAGACTCCATGACAGCGCTGGGAACGCCAATCACATTATGGTGGGATAAAGCAGTCGCTGGAGGAAAAACACCTGTGCCATGCTGGGATTTTTGTCTTTAACTGCTACAAATTTCTTTTTTTTTTTTTTTTTTTAAATTACGTTCAATCTCATTGAGATTTTTACCTAAATATCAGTATTTATTACAGCAATATCTATTAAGGTTTAAAGTTATATTTCATAATTTTATTTTATATTGTAGCAAAAGTTCAACACATCATAAAGCGTTTTGTCCCGCTATTGTTACACAGCGTCTCCGTGCAGAAGGTGACACCCATAAAGTACTTCTGTACACTCTGCCAGACTGTAACGCGAAGCTGAGGCTGCATGTTAAGACGTGTACAAGTGGTACATGCTTTATTCATCTTTGGTGTATTAGAAGCGGAACATGAGGCTCTTTCGTCAAACCGCAGGAGACGAGTGAGCGAACGGGGGAAAAAGAACACTCAAATGAGCACGACCGAGATGATGCGTCGTCACTTAGTGCAACATGAGGACAAAAAAAAGTTTTTGGTCCATATGCTCACGCGAAGGAAGTTTGCACATATTTTTTGTAGACGTCAAAGACTGACTCAAGTCATCAATGAGCCTGACATATATTTTTTTGTAAACCTGGAAGACATTTTTATTTTCGACAATAACCAAATATGCCAAGGGTTCTCGCACACTTTTAGAAGTCAAATGTAATGCTTTAAAGACAGTTGTTGTAACAATTTCTAATGATTTTTTTTTAAGTGCTGCTGATTGACATTTTTTATCTTGCTGGAAAAGAGCTGATATAAATTGTGTCAATGACTCCTTTATTTTCTTTAAACAAACTAAACAGCAAAATCAAATAAGGAGGAGGCAGACTGTAATCAATCAGTTTTCTTTATCAAACAGTTGTTCATTAATACAATCCAAATCCAATTTAGAAGCACTCTGTCTTGGATGACAATTTACAGTTTGAATGGGAGCTTCTGTTCACTGGAAATCAATAACGTCTTAGTCAGATAATGTTTCTTAAATTTCATCAAATAATTTTCTCCATCTTGTTTTGAGTGTTGGACTAGTCAACAGATTATTGTGTCAGATTATTCCACTTTAAGTAAATATTACTATTTGTTCTTATTAAGACCATACATCTAAAAGCATAGCTAAAAGCTGCTTTCAAATAGTGTTTCCAACAATATCTATTCTCGTATCAGGAACATGTCTGACAAACAAGCTTAAATATACTAATCTATTGCTAAAAATAAATCTGTTAAATTTATTTTCAGATTTATTCTATTTTTCTCAAGAAATCTGAGCAAAATTTACTTGAAGCACTGGCCGATTATTTCACTTATTTCTAGTAGATTTTCACTGAAAACAAGGGAATTTAACTAGTTTTAAGTAGGTGTGTTTTCAGTTCATAAACTGTATATTAATCCGAAACTCTCGCAATACACACTACTAGATGTTTTATGGCAGACTACAGTAATTTTCCTGAAACTAAACGCATCGTCTGAAAAATTAATAGCTACTGCATTTTTTCCATTAAATTTAAGACAATTTAAGATCTTGATTATCCGGATTTAAAATTTAAGACATTTTAAGACTATTATGGACCCGTGTGAGCCATGATGCCGGTTTGGGAAATTCAAAGACAGTATCAGTAGTCAGTAATAAGTTGTTTTTTTTTTTTGTTTGGTTTTTTTTTGTATCTAGCCCTAAGTCATTAAAAAAAGTCTAATGGACAGTTTCTAAACTCCAGTTTTAAAATCTTGAACCAATCTAATGTACAGTATATGTTTTCATGCACATAAACGTTATTCGAGTTATCACTGAGCCTAATTTATATTTTGATTAAACATCAAGTTCAATTTTGGTCCTCATTGAAACGACAGATGTGATTTCGGCAATTCAATTAACCTAACGTGGTTGATTTCAAACATCATAGTCCTCAATTAACCTACAGTATGCATTTTGTAAACACCAAATTCATTTAGACTCTCAATGATGCAAACTTTTCTTTGTGAAGCCTGGCTCATTCCATTGTTTACTTTTAACCTTTGTGTTGACTTTTCGTGCACTGACATCTAAAAAGCAAACGCATCACCGCCAGCGTGTTGAACCACTGAGACATACCCGAGCGTGGGCATTAATTGCCTGCTGTTCTTGTCCCCCTGGCCACGTCAATGCTGCGGCGACCCATCAGATCAGACTAAAATAGCATCTGCACCATTATGCAGCTTTTTTTTTTACAGTTGTCATTCTTCGCAAAATCAACAATTTATTGAGTGTTTTTAATAGCCATTCAAAAAAATGTAAATGAATTTGCCTAATGCAAACATCAAAGTAAATTTATTCCTTAAGATGCTTGAATGGTGCGTCAATGTAAATACAGTATAAAAGAATATTTGATCTTGCCAATGAACGCAACAAAATGAAACTACTAATTGTACACACTGCAAACATCAAAGACAATTCAGAGGCTGCATGCAAAATCACATCGTTTTGTGTCATTAAACACCATTTGTGTTTTAACAAATATCAACAACAATTCGTCTCGACAAACCCAATATACAGTAGGTATTACTGAAGATCAAGGACAATGTGGTTGTTATCGCACCCAACATGTATATTTTCACAATAATAAAAGTTCAGTTTTCTACAAACCCAAAAAATGTATGGCGGAAAGCACACACAAGGCTGAAAAGGCAGTTTCTTCCGTTTGTCATAGACTTCATAATGTATTGACGGGACATGGGGCTGAATAAATTCTTAAATCCCTGAATTCTTTATATATATGGACATAAAACAGTCTCGATTCTTGGTTAAAAGCAAAAAAAAAAAAAAGTGCAGTTAGCAGTTATTTTATGTAAATATTGTGAACTATGATGCTAGTCAGTAAGCAAATTAGGCTACGTTCATACTACAGGTCTTAATGCACGAATCCGATTTTTTCGTGTTTTTCCGACTCGAGTGAGGCATTAACTTGACAGTCTGAACGTGACAAGTCGCATAGAACGGGACCATTTCAAATCCGATCTGGGTCACTTTCGTATGTGGTCTAAATCCGATCTGGGCCACATTTTTCCAGACTGTCGCGGCGGTCTGTACTGTCCAGTCCCGCAAATCGGATTTAATGCAGCAATTACGTCATCAAATAGCGAGAGAGTCGTTACCGTAGCGATGCACCTGTGCGTTATTAGCGCCTAGCTTGCAGTGAACACGGCTTTTGAGGAAGAGCTGAGCTTGACAACAGTCATAAAAAATAAAAATGGGTTGAGGATAAGCCTGAGAACGCTCAGTTTTCTCTCTGTTCCAAGTGAGCAATATTTCAACATTGCCTCCACGGCCGAGAGTCGGGACAAACTGCCCGTATGTGTGTGTGACGTGCACGGACAGTGCGTCCATGCTATCGATCCATATAAACTTTGAATATTTGCCTAAACAGGGATTATTTATGTCTGTTATTTGTGTCCACCTTTTGAAAAGCAAAATATGATATCCCTGGAATGACGGATGACGTCTGTCATTTGTTTTGATGGTTCTGCGCATGCGGGTCTTCTTGCTTAGCGGGTGTCGGACTGCGAATTAGTGCGCATGCGTAATACTTGAACGGTCTCAATGGATAAAGGCAGTCTGAACGGGCACGCCAAAAAAAGGATATGACAAAAAATCGGATTCGTGCATTAAGACCTGTAGTATGAACGTAGCCTTAGTGTCCGCCCCATCACAGACAAAGAGCTTATCCCATTGAAAATTCTTGTGAATAAATGCTTAAATCCCTAAACTCTCAATAGATATGGACGTAAAACAGTCCATGACTGTTATGTCATGTAGGTGAGGAGGAGGAGTTTGTACTGAATCCGGTATGAGATTGGAAGCCAGTGAAGCTGTTGGAGGATGGGGGTGATGTGCTCTCTGGAAAGGGTGTGGGTGAGGAGGCGGGCGGCAGAATTCTGGACGTATTGTAAATATTGTGAAGTACAATGCAAATGCTGTAGCAGCTAACTTCTGCCAGTGATTTTTTTTCATAAAGCTTCAAAATGCATATTTACCTGGAATCCTCGAACAAATCACTCCTGAGACAATCCTTCCTGTTTGTATGCGGTACAGCTTTCGTACTTGAAGGCGTTGCGCAGTGGCTGACGGTTGTGACCCGTCAATACAATTATGAAGTCAATGCATTTGCATTGCCTATTATGGGATGAGGTATTAGATACATTGGATGCTTACATTATAAGGCCTAGGTCCCAGGCTTCGAGGCTAAACACAATATGGATGGATGGATGGATGGATGGATGGATGGATGGATGGATGGATGGATGGATGGATGGATGGATGGATGGATGGATAGATAGATAGATAGATAGATAGATAGATAGATAGATAGATAGATAGATAGATAGATAGATAGATAGATAGATAGATAGATAGATAGATAGATAGATAGATAGATAGATAGATAGATAGATAGATCGATCGATCGATCTTGTTATTGGGAATTCATTGACATTGACGTTCACATTATTGCATTGCTTTTCAGAAGTCATCATACCACATAGATCTACACAGTGGAGTAGAGAAATGAGGCAGAATGATCCGGATAAATATGAGATTCTGAGGGATGCTATTATAGATGTGGGGAGGACAGTGTGGTCAGGGAGGCCCACATCTTTATGACAGATGACATCAAACATGACCACAAGGTGGTCAACGTGTTTAAAACACAGAGGATGAGCGCAAAAATGACAAAAGTGACAATGTGACTTTTATTATGATCAATACATATATAATCAAATGCTCATATACCCAAAAGAGTAATTCAGTCAAAAATACCTTTATTCTACTTTGGATACAAATGCGCAGTCACAGACTGGCGTTATCATGGCGTCAACTGTCAATTCTCATTCACAAACAAACCTTTGCCACGACAGGAGCTCCCATATTGTTTTACTTACCTGGTTCTTCAGCATGTCAAACATGCGTCACTCAGCTATGCACTTGGCAAACGGCACTTGTATTCCATGAAGCCCGAGGTGTTTAATCATATTGGTCGTGCAGCAACCTCTGCATGATATAGTTGTCTTGCAAATGTATCACTGAGCTTACTGGTGTTTTTTTTTTTTTTTTGGTAAAGTTGAGCCAAATTTTTGAGCGCCGCCCCACCCTGTCCATGGTAGTAAGTTCCAATGCACAAACACACGCTTCTTGTAGTTTCTTCTTCGTGGTTTTCGGCAGCAATTTTTTTCCGCTCGGCGCTCAGGGCATCGAAACATGGAATCGAAATTTTAAAATTCAAACGGTTCCGGGAGCATCGGAGTATTAGAACAGGATCCCATCGATGCTCGATGCCCAACCGAGCTGCTGCGCTGTCGATAATTTTTAAAACTTTGATAGCAATGTTTGATTTTGCCTTTGCTACCGGTGATGGCTAACAGGGTTGCTGTCAGTGAGCTAAGCCGTGCTAGGCATTATGGAAAATGTGGTTTTGAACTGCTGCATCAGAATAAATCCACATTTCCACATGACTTGACCATAGGCTTGTCGCAATAACAAATTTTAATAGGTGATATATATTGACTCATAAATTATTTCCTATATGCGATTTCATCGTCAATTTTGTTTTTAACCAATTCAACCACTAGTGTAGTGACGATACATCGTAATCAATTACCCATTCAAATGCAATAATTTTTTATTACACAAACTGCATTAAACATAATGAAGCACACACAATGAATAACGAGTCATTTGAAAGCTAGCTACGTGCAGAATATGAAATAGGTTAGAAACCCAATGCCATTATTGTTCTCTGCCAATTAGAGCCAATCAAGAGTGTTTATTTGATCCAAAATAACTGTTATATCCTGAAAAGTGCGCATGTTGGAAAATTTGAAGCCAAATTATTCATTGCCATTCAGACTTTTCAAAATGGGTGTAATTTAAAAACTTTTCCTAGTGTAGAATCTGAAGTATGTAAGATTACCTTTCTCAGTAAAATATTTCTTCCCTTATTTCGCATCGTTTGCAAATGCTGTAACGCAGTGATTTTTCATGTTTGAAGTGTCACATTTTAACCACAATTTTGCCTTTTGGTGAAGACTGCCAATGTTTTATAGCAGACTAAAGTGGTTAGTACACTATCTTTTTTCCATTCACCTCAATGTACAAATGCTAACGTTTTACTATGTTTAAGGTAGATATGTTTCTTTATTTTGTATGTCTGAACTTTAATTGTATGGTGTGTTGATGACCAATAAAAATCTGTGAAAGGAACTGGAGTCTCATATGCAATCAACATGCACGTGTGCCGAGTGCACCACAGCACATGCAAACACACCCACGCACGCACAAATGTATGCATAAATTGCAACCGGGAAAATTAACGAGCTCATTTTTGTTAATGGTGCGATAAATGGACCTATTGCATATCGCGACAGGCTTACTTGACAATGCTGCCCCACAAGGCTCAACGTTGCTTCTATGGCTCTAAGCACAGGGGAGAGTCATGGAGAGATTGGCTTTCTCTCCCAGGCCCTCAGAAGAGCCGTGCACTCTGGAAAAATCCGCCACAAAGCCAAGGATATGGTTGAGTATTTGTCCGAGAAGCATGGCACTGAGGTAACAGTTATATCTCTTTATCATCCAAGTCGATGTGTCCTTTCACCTAACGACTATGAAATGGCAAGGAGTGGGGAAATCATCTTTAAAAACTAAATAAAATAAAGTTTCTGTAACAAAATGTTACTGGAAGTGTTTGTTATTTATGTACTAAGATGGGTGTCCAGACCTTTCTTTTACCAAAAAGTCAAAAAATGTCTATTTCTAACCCACCTGATTTGACCTACTTTTAAGGTGACAAAAATGCCCTCCTGTTCAAAATTTTTCTCCCCTCAGAAAATAGAGATTATACGCTCTCACAATGATGTATCACACATGCATATATGACCAAATTGAGGGTCTCAGAGCGGAACCTCAAGCTACCTGAGTGTTTTCCACCACTTGTTTTTTATCCACTCATCAAAGAAAGTTTTTATTGAAACTAAACATACATCCAAGACACTATTGACTCTCTTTGACATCTGATGGTGTTACCGTAGAAACGATGTGTGGGAGGAGGAGGGAGGGGTTTACTGGAAAAATAATGGGACTGTTACGTTAGCGACCTTTGTGACGTTAGTGCCGCCGCTAACGTAACAACAGCGATAAAAGCAGCGTGGGAAAGGACGGAGTGAAAATTGTTTGATGTGTTGATTTTGGGTAACACACACATACACTATACACTCGGGACATTCATTTCACGCTCTGGCTGCGCGACAAATGGCAGCACTCCTGCCTGAGAGAGTAAACTACTTATCATCCACCTGTTGGCTTATAAAGATGAGGAGCTAAATGTCACAGGCACACATATATACCATACACACCTACACTGCCTGTTAGTAGCTGAGGCTGTATTGTAGACAGCATCTGGATGTTGTTTTTAGTACAGTGTTTCATATACAATACATAGCTGCAACTTATTGGTGAAATGAATGTGATTCAATGTATAGCTCCAGCTGCTCAGGTGGAACAATGTAACCCTAATTCAACACCCTAATGAAGAACCTTTTTTGGAAACCCTGAAATTGGCTTCATAACAGTGGCACGGGAAGTGGGGTGTAGTAGGTGCTGCAGCACCCCCTGGTGTTGGGGAGAATAAGTAGATTCTTTTTTGTTGTTGTTGTAACTGAAAGGAAAAGTATCTTTTCTCGTACTTACCGTTCGACTGTTTGTATTACTCTAACACACTTAATATAATAAATCAGGGAATAGTATATTTTCTCGTATTTACTCTTTGTTCTAACATACCCAATATAAAATGAATAGCATTTATATCATAGTTTAAGGAAAACAAGCAGAATATATTTGACATAGGGCATAAGAGATACATGACACCTTCTAACTACGAAAGCCGAACGCGTGTGTCATGCAGTTGACTGAGCAAGATTGACGCTGATTACCAGGTGATAGGCAAGACATATCAAGCCCACGTCTGCAACACCAAATCCTGCAATCAGCTCTTCAGGACAGTCCAAAACAAATGACGGGACGTCCTGTTCTACCACAACACCCGATAACAAAAACAAGTTTGATAGCTCGGCGCCTCTCAGACGATGAGGTGCGCCGAACCTCCCACCTCAGTTGCCTCAGGAACTATGACCCAGCAACGAACAGTGACGCACGAACTCGACCCCCCAAATCTGCAACAGAAGAATTATCCTAAACACCCAGGCACACCCTTCGTCTGGCCCACCGTACCGCAGACTTAAAAAAGACTTAACGTTTGGCTAACTTAGCTTCTCAGGGACAGTCTGATGTGCTCCTTGTTTTGCTGACCCTGGATCCAGAATTGCCTCTCTGTCGGGGACCTATTTGCTGTTTGCCTTGCTGTTTGATCGCTGTCAACCTGAATAAATTGCTACAAAGGGTTAAGACTAAGGTGAACGCACAGAGTTTGGCCTTTTGGCCGGGTTGTTGGTATTTCGCCAGCCAGGGTCGTTGGAGTTGTGCCAGCGTGGGAACGGCGGTTCGGCTGGCGTGATTCCAGCAATCTGGCTGAAAGGTCAGATTCCTTCATTAAAAATAAATTGATAAATAAAAGATGTTGATACAATAGCGTATTTAACTTTGGGATTTAATATATATGCTGAAAAAGCTTTTTTTTTGTTAATAACATGGTCACCACCTGACACCTTGCTTGCCAGCAGGCCACGGTGAATAATGTTCTATTGGAACTGAAAGTTAACTGTTGACAAAGGAAGGCGTTAAAATGGCGGAAAACGAATTAGCAATTTTTCCTTTAAAAAAACAGCGGAATTTTCTAAAATTCATTTCGAGGTTGAAAATGAACATGATTATGCTAGCTTATAATCAGGGCTGCACATAATTTTTTTGCCCAGGTTCTCAGAGGAGGACCTGGAGATGTGACTTGGTCCTCATTGAGCTTGAGAGCCGACCCGCCTGATGCGATAAATTTATGACAAGCTTTACTTAGAGCCAATTAACTTTAATTAATTATATTAACAATTAATGCTTGATTAACATCAACTGGCACAACAAAATTGCCATTACTTTGAAGTGAAATGTAAAGAAATAAAAAGCACCAATTCAAAATAAAGGGCATTATGCGGCTCCCACATTAACTCCAAGCCTTTTTAAAAGTGGGATGTCCTCCTCATAAGACCTCATTGAACGTGCATGTTTAGCTTTGTAAAATGCGGGCAAAAACACGTTTATCAGTGCATGTCGCTGTTCATTACCTTTATTCCGCCACTTGTCCATAGGGCGAGTGGGGTCCTGTTTGACATCGATAGTTTGCTTAATTGCCACATGCGCTGTTTTTTTCGTGCTTTTCAAAGTTTGGATGGCTGAAATTCTTTGACCCTACATAAAATGCGCTGCTCTTATCGGCGACATTGGGATTCTAACGGCACATTTTGTACCGCATTTCCGTGCGAGCCTCATTTGCTTCTAGCCATGGTACCACCTGTAGCCACTTTTCAGCAAAAGTCCTTTTTTTCGGTAGCTCCGGTGACGTCTCTGTCGTCTGTCTGTCTTTTGACGGGGGTGGGGGAACACGGAAGTAATTACTCAGTGTGGCCTGCCTCTTCGACATTTCGAGAAGTTATTTTCTCGTGTCCGCCGCAGCCATCGGTACGCAAAAGCGTATGGAAGCCGTTGAGGGCCAGCGCGTTTGTCTATGTCCAGTACGCATGCGCGCATGCGGACCACTTATGTGCACCCCTGCTTATAATAGTGCCCAGTGAGGAAATGTTAGCTCCAGATTTAGAAACTGCAGAACTTCAAATTGCTTGCATTGTAGCCATATGATTGTTTGTTGTTGCTGTTAAACTGATGTCCTGCAGAGCGCTGTTGGCTACTCGGGTGCAATTTATTTGAGTGCTGTGAAAAGTGGGTGATAAACCGAGACTTATTGGACCTTATAGTTTTCAAATGTATTTGTGTGTCATTGCACAGTCTAGCTGCAGGGATTTACATTAAAATACACGGGCGCATTTATTTCCAATACAAAAACTCCAACACACACTGTAGAAGAAATAGAACGCTTGTAGTAGCCCTAGTAGTAGTACATATACTGTACAATCCAGCATGCATGTGTACTGCCTTGTATGGAGAAAAAAAATGCTAGCTTGACAAATTTTGACCGAAACGGCTGTTTTTAGATGGGGAAAAGCAAAATGACAAAATGAGATCTTTAGCACCCCCTGCTCTGAGTGACTTCCAGCACTCCTGCTTCTTAACATAAAAATCCTTACCTAGGCATCAAAGTGTTATTTTAAACGTTAAACCAGACATTAAAACACTAATTTCAAACCCTAACACTATTCTTTAGCATAATTTAAAACATTACTTCAGGCTTAAAAACGTATCACTGAATCCTTCATGTGAAATTGTGTTGCCAATTTGAAACACTTACACTCATTTGATACCCTAAATTTGTTTGAAAATCACAAAATTGTGAACTTGAAATAACAAGACTTTCAAACGCTACTAGCTTGAAACCCTAACTTTATTCTTTTTTTGTTTGTTTCAAACTTTCACTTGATCTATTAGTTATGTTGCTGTAAAGGTCGCGAATGAGCGGCCACTCAGTTGTTGTGTCGAAAAGCAGCTGAGCGAGGCGGCCTGGTCGCCATGGCGATTCACGGGTCAGAACACAGCGCTCTTGTTCTGTCGGCTTCTTAAGCCGACAGAGCAGCCGCGGCCTTTCGCCAAATGTCCTATGGTGCGCCTGACCGGATGCTGTCACCGATGATGTCCGCCAAGAAGAAGACGGGAAAAAAGTCTGTGACGCGCCATAGTCAACTTTCAACACACACACTCAAACATAAAAACAGATGAAAACCTTTCAAAGGAGGGTTTGAATGTGAGGTTGAAATTTTACCGCCAATAGTTAGGTTTTAAAAATATGCTTTCCAGCCAAAAGCATGGCTTCAAATTAGGGTTTGAACCAAAGGGAATTTACTTTAAAGCCAATGTTTGGGTTTCAAATAGGCCTTCACAATATATCGTGTGAAAATCGCCATCGCTATGTGCGCATGCGCAGAAGTCCCATCGTTGGACGTGCGATTGTTTTCTATTTTTTTTTTTAATGTAAACTTTTGTTTTTTTTTTTCATTAAAACAGCAATAGCGTACCACACGAATGCTATTTTCAGACCATGATGTCATCATTGTAACGCGGAAGTAGGTGATTATATACACGCCCTCGTATACGACCCATGTTATTTCTGCTTGCATCCTTCGGTAATCTTTCACAAAAAAAAAACATGCCCATCAAACACTGCTGCTATAGAACTTGTAGAAACGACTCGAGACATTACAACATATGAAGGATGTTTTCTTCATACATTTCCTGAAACCAAAAACTCGGAAGACAAAAAGGATATAATATATAAGAAAGAGAGTGCATATGGTGGTAAAGGATAGATTTTTGAAACAGGAGAATGTCTTTGTAAGTGGCGCAAGGCAATGCACACAAGAAAAAGCTGTTGATAAAAAAGCTACCTTCGGATCAGGTCGACTCTTTTTCAGCCCTTGACACTCAAGCCATCTCTTTAACTGAAGATTTGTATGTTCTTCCACATCTTTACCAGTGAATTTGGCACCAGGGACATCATTTTCGGACAGAATTGGTAGGTTTAGCTTAGTAAACATCTCGTTCGTACGCTATTTCCATGCATTTACTATTAGGACAAACGGGAGGTTGACCCGCCTAAAAACAATTGCTAACGTCATGAATATTAATGAGCAAAAGTGAAGTGTTGCTTGCGGTACGTCATTGCGCAGAGATATTGCTTCCTGGATCCCTTTTCTATACACCAATCTTCATCATTCACAGATAAACCTCCTTGGCTTGGATTAAACAATCTCATATGAATTGAGATTGAAGATTGAATTGATTTTGAGAATCTGCCAATACTCAATCCCGAAAAAAGTTATGTTTTTTGTTTTTTTTTCTTTGACGCTCACGCTGCCGAGAACAGCCTCTCACTTACACAATGAATGAGTTGTCACAGCACACTTCAGACTGTGCACCAAGCTTAACGATGATAAACACATTTGTGCCTTTGATTGTAGAGCTACAGAGGCGTCTTTGGCCAGATCAAAGCTACAAACCTATCAATCATCGTTAACTTTAAGTACCAAACGCGTCATCAGTTCGGGACATCTCTAATGAATCCAATTTGGTCATAGTGTGTCAACCAAAGTCTTACTAAACAGAGCTATTCAAGCCTGGTGAATATTCTTCTAGTTTTATTATCGCAATATATTAGAGCTACAGCTATCGATTATTTTAGTAATCGATTAATCTATCAACTAGTTAGTTCAAATGATCGGAGTAATCAGATTAGGAACATTTAATGCGTTGCAGAATCAATTTTAGGCAATGTAAAACAAAGGCTTCCTAAGATTGCACTTTTAAAAGACCATTAAATGCAAGTACAAACTAAAATTCTCGAGTGTTTCTTCCAACTGCAGAATTGCACTTTCATTTAAAAATAAATTAAAATACCTGAGCTCAGCCTCAACCGGTAAAAAATAAAAATAAAAAATGAGGATCTAAGTACAACAAAAGAACAATTGGCTACTTACTTGCATAGTAAAAGTCGGCTAGCTTAAATGCAATTGAATGCTAACATTTTTTTTTTACAACGCTCTAAACAAATTGTTCAAACACATATTGCCACAAAAACTGCTACTTCTAAACCTGGGGTGTCCAAACTTTTTGCAAAGGGGGCCAGATTGTGTGTGTCAAAAATGCGAGGGGCCGACCTTGGCTGACATCCTTTACATAGAACAATATATTTAAGCAAATTTTAGCAAGCCATTCTGTGTGTCACATTCGCTTTATTATTATTTTATAATTAATAATTTCGACAGTCTCGCAACTCGCCTTTGTGGCGTTCTCTTTCGACTCTCGGGCTCTTGCGAAATACTGCTGCTGTGAAATTAAACTAGCTTCAAGTTGCTTCAATTTCTCGCTGCCTATATTCCTTATAATCTTGTTGTACATGTCAGCGTGTCTTGTTTGGTAATATCGCCTCACATTGAACTCAACAGCGACTGTTTCTTTGCAAATAAGGCAGACACAGTTGTTGCGTATTTTAGTGAAGAAATAGTCCAACTTCCATCTATCCCTGAAGCGTCGGCCGTCGCAGTCAACTTTCTTATTTTTGTTAATTGTCGCCATTTTAGAAAATTGGAAGGGTCACACGGGGTAATGTTGCTTAGAGTGCTGCTGCCTTTTAGTGGGTAAATGAGGAGCAGCATTTAGTGTTTAAGCTACTTCATATGCTGGTAGTAGTACTACTGACCAATTTATTAAGTCTGTGTGCGGGCCAGACGTTATTGATTTTATGACAGAAGCTGGGGGCCGGATGAAATTTGACCACGGGCCGCATTTGGCCCCCGGGCCGGACTTTGGACATGTCTGCTCTAAACTAAATTACAAATGCATTAAAAAAAAAATATATATATATATACATATATATACATATATATATATATATATATATATATATATATAACAAATATTCACTGTTGCTACTAGAGGGTAGTGTATCCACCCAAATTATTAAATCATATGCGAACACTTTTAAAACAAACCATTACAATGCCACTCTAATTAAACGAATCCTCAAAGCAGCAGAAGTTGATTTGAAGCTTTTTTCGAATTGCTCGAGTTAATTGATTAATCGTTGCAACACTACAATACATATCGCAATATATCGCTAAACCCCCAAAAATCGCAAAGTCACTGTTTTCCAATATTGCTCAGCCCTAGTTTCAAATGAAAGTTTAATGCCAAGGTGAGTTTTTCAAATTAGAGTATGGGTTAGCAATTAGTAGACAATTAATTGGACTCAAGTCACAGGGAACTCGGGACTCGAGTTGAGTCACAAATTAAATGACTCACAACTCGACTCAGACTCGAGAAAAAAAAAGTGCAGACTCTGACTCGTTTGAGCTGGAAGGGTCCGAGACTCGATTTAACCTGTGAGGCTATAATTCAAGACTCGATTATACTTAACTCATGAGACAATGACTCGAGACTCAACAAGCTGACTCGAAAAATTTGGACCGTAGATTGGTTCCCCATAGGCGGAGTTTGACTTTTGGGGCTGGTGATGACTGTGAAACGCAGTGTCAGCAATAAAATTAACTTACAAGAATATTTATAATAATAAGTTGAAAATTAGCTTTTTTTTTAGTTTCCCATCATTCTTGAGGGGAATTCTAAATCAGGCTCTTGGCAGGACAGCTATACTTTTCGCCAGGATCATCATCCATTGAATATGGTACGCCCGCCGGTGTTGTGCCAATGGTTACCTCAGTCAAAAATTGTATCCCCTGGGCGGAGCCATATGGAGGTAGATTTGTGTCTTCATTATTCGATCAAAAGAAAAGAAAAAAGTAGCTTCAATCAAAAACAAAAGTTGCTTCAATCACAATATATATTTTCAATTTAAAAAAGTCACTTCAATCAAAAAAAAATTATTTGAATGCAAAAATAAATTTGAAATTCAAAAAAATGCATTTGAAAGCTATTTTTATTTTGTTTTTTTTATTTTTATTTATTTTTTTATTGAAGTAACTTTTTTGATTGAAGTAATGTTGTTTTGTGTTTGGGCCACATTTTGGCTAAGACTTTGTGTATTTATTATTCAATCAAAAAATTAGTTGCTTTACGCAAAAAAAATATATTTCCAAAAGAAAAATCACTTTAATCAAAAAAAGAAAAATTTCAATCATAGAAAAAATGTTTTTGAATGCGAAAAAATATTTGAGACTCAAAAATTTGCATTTGAACACATAACTTTTCATATAAAAAAGTTTTCTTCGATTTTAGCTATCCTTTTTGTGTTTGGGCCATAATATGGGGCGGACATTTGAGTCTAAATCATTTAATCCACAAAATAGTTGCTTCAATCATAAAAATCTTTTCAATCAAAGAAAAAAATCATTTGAAAAATAAAATTGCCCTCACCTATTATTTATTTATTTTTTTTAAATAATGTGCAAAACAAATGACCGTCTAAGGTTCTTGTCACATGATCTGTTCTAAAAATAATTTTGACCCATTATACAACATTTTTTTTCTTCATTTCATTCATTTTTGTTGTTTGTTTTTGTAAGATAAGCTTGTTTTTGGGTGCCAAATATACAGTATTATGCCAGTTTGCTCTTCCACAGCTATTATACGCGCACTCCCAAGCTATTATGAAGAATACAGTTTTAGCCATCGTCATGTGCTTACAGGTCATTGTTCACATCCTGCTGATGAATAGAAACACACACATATATGGATTCATCACACAACGTCTCAGTACCTTTCCACCAAGCTACAGTACTATGAGTACAAATGTGTGTTTAAAACAATGTTATCTTGCCTGCTCAGGTAATTCAATCAGGAAGGTTTAATCGGGAAGTGTGACTGTTCAATCACTGACTAGAATAAGGAATTTGCCCGACCGAACCTGCCACGTTGGACAACAAGTGTTGTAACTGTACTTTGCTCATCAACAAGCCCTCAATAAAAGCTGCACTCCTCAGGATGAAAGTCAGAGAAGCTTGTTGCGAGCCACGAGCTCGCATCAACCTTTTTCTCCTGACAGAGTAAAACCTTATCCCTGTCTCCGTTCTGATCCTCTCTCCGTCCTCCCTCAGGTCTTTTATTATTTTCTTAGTACAGTAGTAAGATTAGACCCAACATTTCTTGGTGCCGAAACCCGGGATCTAAAAATCCGCGTTCATCCGGACCGCCGCGGGGCCAACGGACGCCGCCGGGATATTTACGACCTTTTTCTCATGAACGGACGGCTGCGCCTTTGTTCCTGCGACGACCCGGATTGCCGGTGACAGGTCCCAGACGAACCAGGGCAGGACGGAGTGAGGTAGGATAAAGTTTAATTAAGTTGTTGACGCTTTCGGGTTTAAATACGGGGCGGATTGAATTGTGAAGTCGAAGTTCTGACTCATAATAGTTCGAAGTACGGAACATCCGTTAAGTAAACCGTTGAAATTTAAACCATCCTAGTTCGAAGTACTGAACTATTGTGTGACGAATTGCGTGCGTTTAAAGGGTCTAAAAACGTTACGTAAACAGTAATCCTCGAAGTACTGAGGACTAACACACAGGCGATATTTTGCGAAGTAAAGACAAAATATTGCGGAAAGCGGGCCGAAGTACCGAGCCATAAAAAGTTATAAAAACGTCCGAACCCGGAGTCAGAGACAAGGTAAAGCAAACATAATAGCGTGATAAAAAGCAAAAGTGAAAAGTCCGTGCACGGCAATAAAATACAGGCGACCAAAACTGAACACAAAACAACTAGGGGATTAAATAGGCGACGTAAATAAAACGTAAAAGCGTTGCGTTTGAAAACTGATAAAAACCAAAAGTAAAAATGGGAAAAGAACAAAGCAAAAATGATAAAAGAACATCCTGATGTTAAATTCATGCAACAAATGAAGCCAGAAAGTTGTTGTTACTCAGGAAAATGGGTAAAAAAAAAAAACACGCATTCGACCCCACATTGAAAAATGAAGAAAGTATGGCCAAACTGAAGAAAGAATTGTTGATGAAGAAGCAACAGACAAAGGGAAAAACGAAAGGGGAATTCGGTCGAAAATAGGAATTTCTGTGTATCTGTGTTGACAGTTTGTCTTTGAGCTCAAATTGTTTTATTTTTTTGTCTGGGGTGAGCCACTAGTAGAATGTACGGTGACTTTGATTTGTATTTTGTACTGTCTGGTATGATAAGTCATTGTGGATAACTATGGTTGTTGTCATGTGACTGATTATGAGGCTGCGTTGTGTCTTTCTTTCATGATTTTTCATGTCCATAGTGATAATTGGTGAATTGTGCTGTTGAAAGTTTGAGTAAGTTGTATTGAAGAAGGTAACCGTAAGTCTAAGTAAAGATGGGTGGCGAATGTGTTTGGTTGTTTGGTGGACGTCCGGAGTGAAAAAAAGGAATTAAGAAAGTAGGGTTGAGAAGGTTTTGGGCGTGTGAGACAAGCGTCGATAAGCGAGGGAATTGTTTGTGAATAGCTGACCGTTTATTGTGCAAAATCGGAAAAACCTATAAGTTTTTCAACATGTGGAGTGTGGCCCTTCGGTGGCCCCTATTTGCAACATGGGGTCCTCGACGGCATCCGCTGGGTTTTTGCCCAAATTAATTATAAGGGAAGGTTGTAATTGCAGCTGGGAATATTCCAGCCTTTCCCTTGTACTATTTAGGATATGAATTTTGAAATGGAATCTCATTAGAGATAAAAAATAGACTATTGAGCTAAATTGAAAATTATAGAACGCTCTTAAAAGAAAATAAGAGAATGGCTAAAAGAGAAAGAAAATAGTTAATGTTTTGAAAAAGGAAAAGATCAACTGTTGATAAATAGCTATTTGAAAACAAACTTAACAGATTTATTTTAAGCAAAGAGCTAGTATATTTGATAAAAAGAAAATCAGATTGTTAGAAATGTTCTTCATTCAAGAATAGATATTGTTAAAGTAAATTCCTCTGAATTCAGGTGAAAAAATGACCAACTTTTAGATGTATCGAGCTAATAAGAAACAAATAATAATATTTACTCCAAGTAAGTAGAGTAATCTGACGTATTAATCTTTGAACTAGTTCTTAACATTCAAAGTAAGATGGAGAAAATTATTCGGCTAGATTTAAAAGAGTATCACGTTATAAAAATTTACAATGAAGAAGGTGATTCAGAAATAGAGAAATGTACTCATTATTGGCAGATTTAAAGAGAAAAGGAATCACACATAATGACATAATAAATAGATTGACTAAATTAGATTTTGAACAACATGGCAAAATACAGTAAGAACTGTCAAAAAGACTTCCCATTAATTCTTGGGAATGATAATAGATATCAATGCAAGTCTTATAGATAAAGAGCGGTCCAAATGTTGGTTAATAAACTCCTGTTGAGGAAGGAGCAGCGGTTTGGTATATGTCACAAAATGAATAAATATTAATAGCTGATGAAAAAAGTTTTAGCAGACGTTAGAGCAATTCTAAACTTGCAGCTTTTTAAGAATGGCAGGAATAGTCTAAACTAGGGAAATAAGTTGTTACAGGGAGTGTATAAATAAAAAGAACAAATCAAAAGTTGGGATTAAAAAACATTCTAAAATTCACACGTCAAGCAGATAATTCTACCAACCTGGGGTGAGATACAGGTGGATGTTTTTTAAGTGCACGAAAAAACATTCTTTGTTCTCCTCTGGACTGCTGAATTATCCTCCATTATAAATTATATGGATGTCAGTTGAAAATGATTGGAATTAAAAATTGAATTGAATGCTATAAGAGGTAGTGTTTACTTAGGTGTTAAAGAATAGACGAGAAGTCATAGTGGAATAAAAAAGATTGCTTAAAAGAGTATATCTGTCCCACAATACCCTCCCATTCAAATGAAAAACTTTGCCTGGGTAAAAAAGTCTGATTTTGACTTATGTGGACAACACACTGTGATATGGAAAATTCAAATTTAAAATAGAAATTTAAATTGATTACAAAATTTACCCAAAATATACCCTAGGCCTATTGAGATACTGTATTTGACTAAAAACAATTAATTGAATAGATTATAATTGCGTCATGGAATCGTAATTTTAGGATCACGTGTTGATGAATCTTCAACAGTGACCCAAAGGTGAAAAGACATTTTTGTCAGCTCTAAAGAAATTCCAAAACAAAGACAAATTCATTCCATTTTTGTAATCTTGAGTGGAACATTAAGGCCACTGCAAAACTCAATTTACTGATTAAAATGGGAGCTGACAAAAATTGATCATAAGCAAATATTGGCATTTGCCAAGTGGAAATTATTATACTGGGAGAATTGTAACTCTGTAACTTTGGGTTGATTGCGGAACGTAAACTGTTTTTGATACGATAATAGTAACGGTAACACAAGTTAAAACAATTACTGGATGTAATCAAACTACCGAATGCGTTAGTCATTTGTAAATGTGAAGCCAAATTGATGGCCTTGATAACGTGTCAATCCAGAACAGGCTAGCAGATGAAGCAGCCAAGATAGCGGTTGTAATTCAACGCAATAAAGCTAAAATACACCTATTGGCTGAAACTGAACCGCAACAACTAATAGATAAAAAACTTAAAGGCTATAAAAACATAGCATCGCAAACAGAGAAACAAAAATGGGCGATGAAAGGTTTCTATCTAAATTATTGATCTTATGGGTAGCTGAATTGAGCCACATGATTGTCAAGTGTCTACAGGGGGGTGGACTGAGTTGGTTAATAATTGGTTAATAGACACTATGACAATTGTGGCCCAATGGCTGTAATTTAATTCATACTTGAATTTTTTTTTTTAAATTCAATTCATACTTGAGATTTTTTTTTAATTCATACTGGAAAATTTTTTTTTCAACCAGTGTTTACTTTGCATAAACAAGGTTAAGAGAGATGAAAAAGAGGGAGGTTTCTAGAACCAACTGAACTATTTCATACATTGCACATGTATTGCATTGAGTTAAATAGAGTGTTGGGGAAAAGATATTGCCTGGTGATAATAGATATATTTTCTAGATTAGTTAAGATTTTTCGTAGCGCATTTGAGGACGAAAAAGCAGTTATTGCATGTACAGACCCCAGTCTGCCGGACTATTGGAAAAGACAAAAGGACAAATTAGTAACAGACTGATGCACAAGGAAAGACTTTGCCACCTTTTAGACTTCCAGATTTAACTCCAGGACCTGTTAAAGGTTCTGGCAGCATTCCAGCTCACATAAAGAAACAGTTTGATCTAAGACAAGTTCGAGACAACAATGATCTGCCAGAATGTTCCGATCCACAGACTCTCAAGGTGCGGGTCGGAGACTTGGTGTTCCTGAAAGTGTTGCAGTGTGCCAGGTTGGACAGTGAACGCTGGGACGGTCCTTAAAGAGATGGTTGGCGTCAGCCCGACTGCAGTGAAAGTCTATGGATGCGCTGGAAGAATTCATCAATCCCAGTGCAAGCTTTTCCGGTTGCCAGAAGGACCTAGCGACGCCAGTCCACCAGGCCCTGATTCCTAATGTCCCGACCTCACCTAAAGTCATCAAGAGCGGTGGAAGTGTTTTCCGCCGGCGGAAGGGTTTTCCGCTCTGCTGGCAGTCTGTCCGCTCCTGTAAAAGACCAGAGCCAAGCCTGTCGCTCCAGGGGACCAAGTCTTCATCAAAATCAAAAGAATTGGTCCAGCCCACGTTGGGAAGGCCCCAACAAGGTTCTCATCACCACACCCACAGTGGTCAAGGATGAGTCTGACACGGACAGTGACAACGAGGACACTCTTGTCTAAAGCATATCTACCGTGCACTCATCGAAGACACCTCGGCACTCTACATATGTCAAAAGAGTTCCTGAATTTACAAACATTTAACTGTCGCATTTATCTACCATATTAAAGTGTATGTTGTCCGTATTTTTTCCAGAGATGCCAGGCAATGAGGCTCTCGTCCCCCTGAAGGGGGGAGGGAATAGGGGAATTTTGGCCTAGCAGGTTTTCGCCCTTATCTGGTTTCTCAACTCCAATGTTGTGGTGTACTGTTGACAATTGTTACTGCAAACCCGTCTTGAGAAAAGTAATGGTTAGATGTTAACGCCAAGTGCCAATTGAAGCACTTTGTTTTAAACCCACAACAGGGGGGAAATGTAAGATAAGCTTGTTTTTGGGTGCCAAATATACAGTATTATGCCAGTTTGCTCTTCCACAGCTATTATACGCGCACTCCCAAGCTATTATGAAGAATACAGTTTTAGCCATCGTCATGTGCTTACAGGTCATTGTTCACATCCTGCTGATGAATAGAAACACACACATATATGGATTCATCACACAACGTCTCAGTACCTTTCCACCAAGCTACAGTACTATGAGTACAAATGTGTGTTTAAAACAATGTTATCTTGCCTGCTCAGGTAATTCAATCAGGAAGGTTTAATCGGGAAGTGTGACTGTTCAATCACTGACTAGAATAAGGAATTTGCCCGACCGAACCTGCCACGTTGGACAACAAGTGTTGTAACTGTACTTTGCTCATCAACAAGCCCTCAATAAAAGCTGCACTCCTCAGGATGAAAGTCAGAGAAGCTTGTTGCGAGCCACGAGCTCGCATCAACCTTTTTCTCCTGACAGAGTAAAACCTTATCCCTGTCTCCGTTCTGATCCTCTCTCCGTCCTCCCTCAGGTCTTTTATTATTTTCTTAGTACAGTAGTAAGATTAGACCCAACAGTTTTCTTGCTTTACAACTTATATACACACACACACATATATATATATATATATATATATATATATATATATATATATATATATATATATATATATATATATATATATATATATGTTTATATATATGTGTGTGTGTGAGAGTCAATTACATGCAATGACACTTTTCGGCCACCAGGGGGTGCCTGGCCCCCCCTTAAACTCTGCTCATACCTGCCAGTGATCCGCTCTCGCCATGCCCTCCAGGAACATCATGGCAATCAAAAATCAATCCAATTCCCGGCAGACTATAGTGCATAGTTGTTGTTTTTTTCAGATTGACTAACAGATTAACAGTAAGGTTTCCCGCAAAGACAAACCTGAGTGCTTTGTGGGTGGGCTTAGGAACAATGGTAAAGGCCTTGTCTAACCTGTGACTCGAATCGACAATCTTTTGACTTGAGACGACTCATCTTTACAACCTCTGACTTGACACGACTCGTCTTTAAGAGATTGTAACTCAACTCGACATGACCTCGAGATTCGACTCGACATAACCTTATGATTCGACTCTACTCGACTCACTTTGACTCAACATAACATTGTGACTCAACTTGACTCGCCCACAACCGGTATAACTTGGGACTTGTGATTCGGATCATAGTTAATCATGCAACTGTCTGTCGGTTCGCGTTTGGGTTTCAAATTAAGGCATCATGCCAGGTTGGGGTTTTGCATTTGGATTTTAAAATGAGGGTTTTCAAGATTACGGATTTCAGACAAGCTTAGTGTTTCTAGCCAAATTCTTTCCAGATTTCAAATTAGGTTTTGAAGCCTGACTCCTACATTGGCTTTGAAAAGTGTATTTTGTGCGGTTGCTGCGAGAGAACTTTAACCTTTTACTCACTGCCATCTCAAAGTGTATGAAATTTGCCTGGAGGCTCATCAAAAGAGATGGACAACCCTAACTCGAAAAATCTAGCTAATTTTTACCTAATTTGAAACCCTAAATCCAACGTGGTACCCTAACCTTGTCTTCAACCCCTGATTTAAGCCTCTCATCTCTTTCCCTGTTAACAGTGATTGAAGTGTCACCTGAGGCGTACGGCGCCGTATTGTATTCCCTTTATATCTCGTCAGCATGAATGCGATCGGAGGCAGGAAGCGAACGAGACGCCAATTTGTCTTCTTTCTCTTCTTCTGCGGCGTCGGCGCACTTTGAGATGGAGGAAAGCTTCCTGTGTGTTTTTCTGCTGAGGGAAGCCAAATGTTCCCAAGCTCACGGAATGAAGTCATCGGCGCTCTGTGCCGCGAGCACCAGAGACACGTACCCCGAGGCAGACGTCAGTCAACGCCCTGACACAGTGGCACAAAAGGCGGGACGGCAGACTACGCGTCCCACAATACATACAAAAAGTGAAGAGGAGAGCAATTTAATAAATAAATGGATGAAGGGTTCCTAGCTAGCAATGAAAAAGATGCGCCTATCTCAAAACGGTTGAATCAGAAGTCATCTTTCCCCACTGGAAAGGTTAGAAATTCCATTCATCTGTTGTACAGTTCATTATGAGATTGATGACTTTTAAGGAAGCCCCGATCCGATCACGTGATAAGAAATCGGGCCGATCGGGTCATTTTTCAGAAGATAAGAATCTAATGAAACATTAAAAAATTGATTGAATTTGACAAAAAATTGATTATGCTGGCTAGTCTAAAATACAGTATATGTATTTTATACTCCGCAACACTCCCAGAAAAAGAGGAAGTACTGTAAACAGTACAGTACTGTAACATGTTTGGAACTTTTGTTCGAATAATAAAAAAAAAAAAACAAAAACAGCATATTCTCAAGATCAGGTGACTCGGACTCGGGTGTAAAAATATGCGATAGGGACTCCCCTAATAATTACTAATGTGAAAAATACGAAAAACTACCGTAATTGTCGCACTCTCAGGTGCACCTGACCACCACCCACCCACCAAATTTGACACGAAAATGACATTTGGTAATAGATAGGCCCCACTGGACTGTAAGCCGCAGCTCTCCTCACTGTATTATGGGATATTTCCATCACAAGATATTAACGGCATCATATGACTGTCAAAGACCAAATAAACTATCATGAAGCTTTGCATCCAATTGGTTCAAAGCTTCATTGCTTCAAGAAGCTTCATTTAGCCGTCACTGCTTCCTTGGGGGAGACAGTCAACCTCTGCTGCCACCTGTCAACACTGTTGTTGTCCAACATGCCACCTAACATGCAGTGCAGCGCTACAGATGTAAATAACTATCATAACTAGGCCTGCAAGCAGGACTGAACGGGCCCTCGCAGTTTGGCTCAACTCGGATGACAGGCAGATTGGGGTGTTGGCAGATCACCCCCCCCCCCTTAATTATCTCATGAGAACCTAACATCCTTGAAACTCGCCTCTTTATTGGGAGGAGAAATAAATTCACACAACAAAGAGAAAAAAACCCTATTGTATATGTATTGTATGTTTTGAAAAAGGAGGCGCTACCCAGCTGTGCAATTCAAAACCAAAATGAATCTTCTAATTGGGCCAATTCGACCAAGTGTTCCAAATTCCGTGGCTCTGTAAGCTGCCTCAGTCCCTGAAAAAATATACTTCCTTTTCAAGGCGAACAAAGGTGTGACATGGGCCCTAAAATGTAGTATTACAAAAGGTCTTGAAACTACAATGAACAACCTGAAATGAACTGGACATGCATTAGTAAAATGAGTGACTTTCTGTTGCCACTAGATGGCGCTGTAGGGTTGATGCAAATGATCCCTATATAACCCTTCAGGGTACGACTCTCACCAAGCAAGAGAAGATTGGTGCAGATTGGTTGTATGTCTGCCAAGTTATGACTGTTCAGAATTTGTGGCGAGACGAAATGGTGGCGGTCATTTTCACTTTCCTGTTGGATCCATCTGCTTTAACGAAACCTCAACATTTTTCATCAGGCACCTAAACTTATGTCTTAAGGCCCCCCTGAAACAGAGTTGAGGTCATTTGTTTTTTTCCCCGGGAGGAGGCGCCTATCTCGTGAAAAAAGGGCATTTCTTGTTCCCACTAGGGGGCGCCAGGCCTAATGGGGAATATTTCAATCCAGTCGTGTTCAGGCTGGGATACCTCACATACATGCCAAATATGAAAAAGATTGAATGTTGTATCAGGGAGTTATTAGTCATATTCTGAATTTGGTGTTTTGCCCCCCAAAAATGGCCGACTTTGGCACCCCGCCCAGGTCAGGCCCGTGTATGAAAACTCAACCATTTTGAGCACTTAAGATCTCATATGTCTCATGAACATTCTCACCAAATTTGAGGAGGATCCAACTAACGCCCTAGGCACCTAAATCAATTTCACATTCAATCCAAAATACCCAATTTCCCTATTGCGTTTGGAATATGGGTGCAACAGACGATTTGGAGCAGTTTTGCACAACGTATCGACTCCCCGAATTTCATCGCTCTACGTTGAAAAAACCTAAAGGAGTGGACTTTTTAAAATTTCAAGGGGGCGTCACTGAGCCATTTTGTTACATTTTTTTGCAACGTTGCAAAATTAGCAAAATTTACGGAGATCTGCATGTATGTGAAGAAATATAATAATCCTTTGTATTACAATAGGGCTCTTGCACACTTAGTGCTCGGGCCCTAATTCATGTTCTGTCCTAATTATTTCTTCAGTTACTATTCCAGTTGTTTCATTAATTGCTAGTTATGGCATTTGGTAACACTTTATTGAACAGTGGTGCCATTAGACCGTCATTATACAATCCTAATCATGACATGACAATGTAATGAGCATTAATGCATGCTTATAACAGATGCCATTTAGTGGCAAATTATCTCACTTTCGAATGGATGTAAAAGATCCGAGCTGGACATATGGAGTTAGTGAAATAATTGGCCGGTTGACACTTAATGCCAAAAGCGTTTAGTCATGCCCATGATAGTTTCATGTCATAATTATGACGGCTTATGACGCCGCTGTCAAATCACCTATTAACCCAAATAAATCAATAAATAAGCCGCACTGGACTATAAGCCGCAGGATTCAAACTGAAGGAAAAAAGTAGTGGCTTATACTCCGAAAATTACGGCATTTAAATACAGTATGTCTGATCAAATATTTGATTTAAAGAATATATATTAAATACTTGACTGAATAATTGAAACATTTTATTAAACTTAAAATTCCTGTTTAAATTAAAAAAAAAAAAAAAAAAAAAGAAAGAAAATTCCCATTGTTATTATTTGTTAAAGTAGGCCTACAAGTCTTTTCTGATATTTAAAAAAAGAAACCTGATCTTGTATGAGTGCATCCCTGTTGCTTTAAAGTATTTAAACATTCTCTGGCTCGCTCTAAAAATGGCAATAAATGACGGTAGCGCGTCTCCTTGAGGACGTTCTCCCCAAGTAGAGGACGGAGCCCCAGTGGTTAGAAAAAAGAAGTACAGGATGTGCATAGAAACACTTGTGGCCTAGACATAGCCTGCAGGCACAAATGAAGAAGAAGAACTGGCGCAAAGGAGATGAAAACTAAGGCCCAGGGGTTTTGGTAGTATGGGAGCAAGTGTGTGCGTGGGGAGGAGGGGTTCAAACTGGCATTCCCAGATAAGAAGCTTGAGTGGTGTGAATGAAGTGGGACACACAAAAGAGTCGGAATGGCCTGAAGGGTGAGAAATATATGGCGGCGGTGGGGGAGCTTGTTTATCCACCAACAGGCTGGGGGCTTGCCAAAGGATGCCTCAACCCGGACCCCTGAATGGAGGCAGGATGGTCGGGGGGCTTAGTTCCAGTCCAGGGAGCACTGGCATGAACGTTAGGCAACAAAAGAGCCTCTGAAGGCTTTTTTTGTGCAAACTCATATTTGTATTATGACGCAGAAGCAAATGAAAACGACCAACAACTTGTGGTTTGTCAAGTGTGATTTAAGGTCACTGAAAAGTCAAAAAATGTTTATTTCCTTGTTTCACGGTCCAAAATATCAGGTAGTGCTTGGGTAAACATCCCAGCAAAAGCCAATTAGAATAGCTTTGATCAATCCGAGGCATGTGTGCTGACTCCCATTCAACATCAGTTTTCAATTCTTATTGTGGAATATATTTATGACTTTTCATATTTCTTTCTGGTACTATTTAAAATAACACATTTTTAACACTCTGAAGTAATTGTTTACATTATATACAGTATTTATACTAATTGTGAAATCCGTTAAAAATTTGTGTGAAACGAATATTTTGCAAAACTGGAATTTTAGTATTATATTAATTAACATTTTTGAATGTGAATAATCATTTTAATTCAAATACAGTGAGCCCTAGCTACATCGCGCTTCAAACCTCAGTCCATCGCGGATTTTTTTAAATGAAATTTTAAAATTAAAATAAATGAATAAATAAATAAAGTACTTTATTTAAAAATTTTAAAATATATGCATGTATACATGTACAAATTAGGTATTTCCCGATACAATCACTTGATTGGAAATCGGGACGATCAGGCCATCATATTCTATCTTGGAATTTATGCTATATACAGTGTAATGAAAAAATACAAATAGAAAAGAAAGAAAGAAAGAAAGAAAGAAGCACAATAGTTTGCTTAAAATAAATAAAATAAAATAAATAAATAAAAATGCTTGTCTTTATCAAATGCTTCAAAGAGTAAGTCCACTCAAATCCACTCACTGCTGAGAACAGCTGTGCACACGCACACAATGAGTTGCCACAGTACACTAGTGTTTAACAAGATAAACGATGATTGACACATTTAGCGTCTTTGAAGGTAATGCTACCAAACTTCTCTGGCAAGATCAAAGCTTCAACGCAAAAATCGCAGTGCACTGCTGACCAAGAAAAGCAGCAGAAGGGAGGGTGAGGCTGTACGAGCATGAAGCAGAAAAACAAATTATTTTGGATTAAATAAAAACTCGATCCTTTACATCCGATTCCAATCCTCTGAAAAATGGCGCGATCCCTCGTCCCTATCCCTAGTTTTAAAAGGACTTTTTTATATCAACTGGATTAAAAAAAGGCAGATACCGATATATGTCAAATTTCCAAATATCTAGCTCTATCTCTAACCTCTAATCAGTAAAACACTACACTTGGTCATGTTCGGATCCAACTCTGACGAGTAGAGAACTAACATTGCGAGTTTTAAATCCAAGAGAATGTTCAGCGAGCTTTATAAGTGTTTCAAAAAAAAAAGAGCTGCACTTCACAGCCCCAAGACGCTTAATAATTCACATGTGGCGAGTCACTGGGCCTTAGATGATCCATTTGTGTGCGGGCATGTGCGCGCGTGTGTGTGTCCTATACCACTTTAATTTTTTGGAAGTGGTTGGGAGTATGTGTGTGTGTGTTGGGTGGGGGTTCTTCAAAAACTACGGTCGCTCTCAAAGGAGAAAACTGCAGCATGTGTCATCTTGCAATGATTTAGGTCCACTAAAAACATTGAAAAACAAAGTGGTGCCTTGTGCATTTTGGCTACTAGGGGCAGTATATTTCAGACATATGAAAAAAATGAAGGACGTAATTCAAACTGCAATAATATTAGTCATTCTTTCTAGAGGGGAAAAAACAACATTGATACTGGTTGCGTTGTTTTGTTTGTTTGGTACTTTGACAACACTAGTTGTGATCAATGTTCCCTTTTAAGCTGCGAGTGTGCGCAATTGCACATTGCTTGCACATACTCAGCGCACAAGAAAATGTATGCAGTCCACAAAATAAAATTTAACAGAAACGTATTGTAGAGCATCACTAGGACTACTGTCGGCGCAGAAGTGATGTGTCAGTGCAACACTCCTATTGGTGCGTTCGATACGGCAACGCGTCGCTCCAATAGCGTACCGCACGAATGCTATTTTTAGACCTTGACGTCGCCATCGTAACGCGGAAGTGGGACATTATAGACATGCGGCATGCCCTCGCATACAAACCATTATATTTCTGCTCGTTTTCTCCGGTAGTCTTTCAAAAACGAACATGCCGATCAAGCACTGCTGATATGGGACTTGTAGAAACGACTCTAGACATTACGACATATGAAGGACGTTTTCTTCACACGTTTACCGAAACCAAAACTCGGAGGAAAAATTGTGAAGAATGGATCAACTTGCGCAGACTTCCATAAAATTATTTTGTTGGGGGGCATGGCCCCCAACAAAATGTTTGTTGGGGGGCATGGCCCTTAAGAGGATGAAGAGGTAAGCCATTTTGACGTTTTTTTACTTATTTTTTAGCGTGAAGTTTTGCCGTGCTGCTTCTGTCTGTTAATGAATGACCTGAAAAAATTAAAATGGTATCTGGCTGCCACTGTTACCTTTTCTTTTGTAAAATACAACTTTAGTAAGTGGGAAGTGTAACTAAATTATAGAATTAAGATCTGTAATAAAAAAAATTAAAAGTGTTCGTTGGCTGTCAACGAGTAGCATTTGCGATCGCTACACAAAAATAGCAATGTAAATTGCCCAAAAGAACAGTCAGAGACATAAGACAACCAGAGGATATAATATATACGTGAGAAAGACAGGGCATATGGTGGTAAAGGATAGATTGTTGAAACAGGAGAATGTCATTGTCAGTGGCGTACGAAAAAGGTGTCGATAAAAAAGTTAAGGCTAACTTAGGTCAGCTCGTTTCCTTTTTCTGTATTTTTCAGCTCTCGACACTCAAGCCATCTCTTTAACTGAACATTTGTATGTTCTTCCACATCTTTACCAGTGAAATTGGCACCAGGGACATCATTTTCGGACCGAATTATTAGGTTTATCTCAGTCAACATCTTGTTCGTACAATATTTTTACATGCATTTAGCATTAGGGACAAACGCGAGCTTGACCTAGCAACAGTTGCTAACATCATGAATATTAATGAGCGGACGTGACGTGTTGCTTGCGGTACGCAGTTGGTGGGTTACTACACCACGATTGGATATAGTTGTGAGGTGCATGGCCTGGATGGGTGCGGAGAAAAGTAAGTGTGTAAGTGCTATTTGCAATAGTACCACCAGTATTTATTAAGGATTTAGTGTAGGTTTTCGGGCTGTGGAACAAATTAATGGAATTATAATGTATTCTTATGGGAAAATCCTGCTCGACATACAGCCATTTTGACTTACAAACAAGGTCCTTGAATAAATTACCTTTGTACAGTATGTAGAGGTACCACAGTACTCCCATCAGGGTTGTTCGTTATGTTTTAGTTAATTACTCACCTATGCAACAACAGGACCTTACCGAGGCCAAAGCTGGACCCTTCCTATGATTACAGCAGGACTTTAACATAGTACACATCTCATGAACAACGACATGTTTGTCTTTATCATTTAAAGTGGGCCAGATCGATTATATTAAAAGTAGGGCTGTCAAACGATTAACATTTTTAATCGAGTTAATCACAGCTTAAAAATTAATTAATCGGAACTAATCGCAATTCAAACCATCTATAAAATATGCCATATTTTTCTGTAAATTATTGTTGGAATGGAAAGATAAGAGACAAGACGGATATATACATTCAACATACTGTACTTAAGTACTGTATTTGTTTATTATAACAATAAATCAACAAGATAGCATTAACATTAACATTCTGTTAAAGCGATCCATGAATAGAAAGACTTTTAGTTCTTAAAAGGTAAATGTTAGTACAGGTTATAGAAAGTCGCACCCAAGCGCCAGCAGAGGGCGACAAAACACCAAAAAACACAAGTAACAAGTGGACATGACACTGTGCTGTCATTTTAATCTGTTTGAGTGGGGCATGTGCATTAATTGCTTCAAATATTTTAACGTGATTCATTAAAAAAAATAATTACCGCCCGTTAACGTGATAATTTTGACAGCCCTAATTAAAAGTAAACGAATGAAAATTGCTATTGTAATTTCATTCTTTTAATTAGCCATGTAACCTGCTCATATCCAAGATTTTAAACAGGCTTGATACTGGTGTGTGGCCACAGGCTACACATCTGATGTTGCTCACAGTGGTCCTCCGTGTGCCAACCAAGCTTATGTGTCTGCTCAGACACAAGAAAAATTAGAGGGAACATTAGTTGTATGTATGATTTTTGGCTAAATCTCAAGCACCAAAGACCAGATAGTCAATATCATTATTGTTCTAGCACACACAAAAAAACTGTCTTTCAATTAGCATCCAAAGAAGATTCTCATCAAACCCATCTGGAATTGCTAATCCTATCCAGGAAGAACAATGCAAATGAACACTTTTGACTTTGTGAATTCTCTTCCTGCCAGTTTTCCCACAGACATCTTCGTCTCCCACTGGTCTTCCTCAACACTAATCCGGTTTTCCCCCTAGCTTTGCTTTTACCAACATGTCTGCCAAATTTCAAGATGCTACCTGACATGTTTGGTCTAAATCTGACCTTGTGGAGCTGACATATTATTAGAGCTGGGAATCTTTGGGCACCTAACGATTCGATTACGATTACGATTCAGAGGCTCCGATTCGATTATAAAACGATTATTGATGCACCCCCCTCCTTTTTTTTTTTTTTTTTTTTTTTTTTTTTTAATAAAGTTTTGTACATTAGTTCCAAAATTGTTCAAAAATACTCTCAGGCTAAACCAAACTACTATTTCAGTATCAAGTTAACATATAGCAGTAAACAAATATACAAAAATAACATTAAATAAAAAAAACTCCAGTCCCCATTCTGTATGAGCAGCTTTAAACTACATTCAATTAATTTAATGTTGTGAATCAACCGTTAAAGTTGTTAAAATTGCTTCCGTTATTCCATAATTTCCCTTTTGTCTACTTTTGACATGTGAAAGTTTTAAAACTATTTTAAAGATAGATTCAAGTCAATATTTTACCGATTTAGGAGTATTTTAGATAAAAAGTTAATTAGGTTTGCTTGGAAGGTTCGCTACAACAGCATTGCAGGGAAGTTTACTGCTTTAAGATGGCGGCCGTTTACTAACGCCCGCATCTACCTTTTTGCAGATGTGCTGCTACCGCTACCGAGTCTACAATCCATCTAGTACTATATAAATGATATCTACCGTAACATTATGTAGCTTAGCTGTACTTGTAGCAGCTTTTCGGCAGCAGGCAGGTATGTTGTTGTGTTTTTTTATCTCGTGGCATGAGTTGAGCTAGAGCCGTGAGTTGAGCGTTGGCATTACCCGAGGGGCCGGTTAATGAGAAGCATAATGTTTAGCTACTCCCGCTCCGTTCCGTCCCGAAGCCCGCGCGGCGCGCTGAGTGTGTTGTACTTCCGCTTTACTTGGCATATTTCAATAATCGGAATTTGGATGTTTGTGAATCGTTCTCGAATCTTCCACGGCCGAATCGCGAATAATCTAAGAATCGGAAATTTTGCACACCTCTACATATTATGGTTTCATCTTTTGCCATGAGTCATCAATTGACCTTGTCATGCAGCCAAAACAATGTGAAAAATGTACTTAGGCTCCTTAATAAACGCTGAATCAGTTTTTGAGTTCAGAGTTCGACTTTTGTTGAAGGAGGGGCAAAACATGACTGAAAAAGCAGTTTCTGCTCTTGCACTCCTTCTTAAAAGAAGCTGCTGTATTTAAAGCCAAAACAACTGTTGTGTTTGATAGAGCTATATGTCTATATGCTGCCATAGCATATTCATGGCGCATTAAGCCCCCGAACTATTTTTAATTTGTCCGTTTTACCCTGGAAAACCCCATAAGTACGCGATAATATCTCGTTAAAGTCATAGCGTCTGTGGCGTCACTCGTGCTCAGTCTGCTGGGAAGTTTCTTTTGTGCCCACAAAAAAATCAGCGGGGAAAAAAATGATATATCCCTCTGCCCTGCTTGCCTAGACAGCCTGTTCCCTGCAGAGTTGCTGGATTACAAATGTTGCTGTTCATACTACATTATTGACATACAATGGTAATTTTTATTAATTTTATCCTATAAACAAAGCCAAAGCTATTGATTGCATGGGTCATCGTTGATTCTGAAGCGTGCATATGTTGTTTTTTTATTGCTTTGCTAAGCAGGCACCATTGGCTCGCGCTAGCTTAGCGAACTGCACTGAATAGGCTGAAATCATCTCAACCGACCAATTAAACCATCGCTATCTCTAAGATTGAGCCTTATGTCATAAATCATGTATTTCCCCAATAAATTCATTAATTGGAAAGTCAGTTATATGCAATGACATTTTTCGACCATCGGGAGGGCACTGCCCCCCCCAATCTAAGCCTATGACCCAAATTCTTGGAATAAGTCTAGAATGAGTTTTTGTGGGGCTTTGTAAATGCCCCCAAAGGACTCTAAAATTGTCAATTCAACCAAAACAGATTATTTTCTATGTGTTTTGGGGGTTAACTTTTTGAGGTCTACCCTTAGTATAGAAACGTCTACCGAACTACAAATTTCTAAGTGAAACTGGCTTTGGGGTTTTTAATTTTTAAACAGTATGAAATACCTCCTCCACTAATGCAAAAGTTAGCCTCAAATAGACATTTCAAATAAAAATGTTTTTTTCTGTCAATTTGGTAAGGCTGCAACAACTAATCGATTAAATTGATTAAAATCAATTAATAAATTAGTTGCCAACGAATTTGATAATCGACTTTTGCCGGCGGGTATGAGCAGTGCAGTTTGTGTGTAATGTGAGGCTGCGTTGGCGCGCCAATGATTAAGGCAAGAGAGCGAGAGTTCACTGCTAGTCTGCCCCACTTGGGTTGCTGAATCAATAACTTAATGAAGTGTCAAGCGTTAGATTGTCTTTTGTGTTGTTACATCCAGTGTGCCTCCGTCAGAGGTGAGTAAATGAAGCCAATTGAATTGTTTGCATTCTTTGTTGATTAGACATTACTACTTAGTATAGAGCACTGAGCTAGTTAGCGATTATGCTTGGGTGCCTGTTCGTATTCTGTTTTTAGAGGAGCAAATTTGCATTTGAGTTATTGTTGGATTGAAAAGTTGTCTCATTTCTTTTTAGAAAGAAACCCCACGCATAAATTCAGCCTAGAGTCTCCTTTCAACACAAACTCCCATTCAAACTGTAAACTGCCATACAAGAGAGTGTGCTTTGAAATCGGATTTGGATTGTATTTCGGAACAACTGTTTGATAAAGAAAACATTCATTACAGTCTGCCTCATCCTTATTCAGTTTTTTTGTATAGTTTGTGTAAAGAAAATAAATGAGTCATTGAGTCAATTTATATCAGCATTTTGCCCACAAGAAATAAAAAGGCCAATAACTTTTTTATAATTTGATTGAACAGGATTTTTGTCTGATTTGTGTACTGGAAAATTCATTTTATGATTTATACTTTGTTTTAAGTTTTATGTACTTAAAACAGTACAGTTGCAGACAGTGTTGTCACAGATTACTTAAAAAGTAATTTAATTACTGATTACTCGTCAAAAAAGTAATCTAGTTACTTTACTGATTACTTTATTATCAAAGTAACTGAGTTACTTTAAAAGTAACTCATCGGTTACTTTTTACCAATTTTTCTCCTTTTGCTGCATCAACAGAAAAATAACATTGCATGTAATTGAATTTTTCACATAAGGCTTAATCTTTGAGTTAGCGGGGGTTTAGTTAGTCGATGGAGTTTATTTCAACCACCATTGACTGGCGCTAGCTTAGCCACTCCGGAGCCCAGGAACTAACAAATAACTGACAAATTTCCTCAAATCAACTCCAACAACTAATTAAACCCCCACTAACTCAAAAATTAAGCCTGTTGTAAAAAATTCTGAACTTCCCTTTTAAAATAAAGACCTAGCCGTTAAAATGTTGTCTATAAAAGTTATAAAACAGTTAAATAAAACAAAAAACAAAAATTAATGAAATGAACAAGAATCATGTTCGTTCATAGTTTTGATGTGTTCAGTGAGAATTTATAATAGTAGTGAAAATATATAAAACGCAAAAATGATGATGTGTGTCCAAACGTTTGACCTGTGGTATATCTCCTGCCTAGAATGCTGTGTTGTTGACCGCCGTGCTCATACAGCATGGTAATACACGTGACGCTTTTTGTTTTGTTTTGTTTTTTCGACGAGAAAACGTGAGCTGTGATGCCACTCCCAAACTCAAGAGCAGTATTTTCTATTCAAATACTCTTCGTGCATGACTACAGTATTCTTCATTCTACATACATTATAAGGCAACAACAAAATAGTAACGCACAGGCACTAAGGAAACTAACTTTAATCAGGCTTGGAAAAATGAACGCTTTAGATTTCTCATTGATGAAAGAAAGTAATCAGATTACAGTAACGCGTTACTTAATAACACGTTACTGACAACACTGGTTGTAGACCACAGTTAAGTCAAGAAGCTGTAATAAAATTTTTTTTTTTGAAGGAAATAGTCATCCATTTTGTCTTCATTGTTACTTACAATATGCCTAACACAACTTCAAGTTTTGAAGGTAAGTGAAAAAAGTGACATTTATCTGATTAATCAATTAATCGTTTCATGAATCATCCGATTAATCGACAATAAAAATAATTATTAGTTGCAGCCCTACTATTTGGGATTTGAGTGTTTGAGATATTTATAAGTTGAAATGGCTTTGGAGGCTGAGTTTTAAAAAAAAATCCAAGGACACCTGAAACGGCAGTAGCGACACTAAAATGGGTAATACACTGTGATTCCTGAAATGGCTTTTAGATACATTTGTCTGGGTCTACTGATTAGAAACAAGTCCTTCAAATTGCTAGGGTGGTTGAAGTTTCAAACAATACAAACTATTACATGGTCTCTTCAAACCAAAGCGTCTAACTTCCTGTACCTTTTCATGTATGGTTAGATTGTTTTGTTTGGCTTTTTCATGACAAACATGCTAACCAATTTTACGTTGCTAAATGAATCTGGCTCCCGGAGTTAAAATGCTCCATGACTGTTTTTGAAAATTCATCAATTATATCATAGTTATAGCAACCAAATTACAACAACACTGGCTATGGAGTAAGTAGGAAAAAGGATATGAATAAATGTCAATGTTGATCAATCAATATGTTCAATCCAGTTATGTGACACTATTACAGTCTGACGGGAAAAGTAACGACATGCGACGCTATGCCCGACGCCAACGCAGAGGAATAGAGAAAATGTGCTCGTAAAAGCCCCACTCAGACTTTAATGGCAGCGCAGGGTCCGTCGCTTCATCACTTTTTACAGCCGCCACCTTGTAAATGTTGCACGCATGCACGGACTGGATGTGCGTGCTCAAAAAAAAAAAAAAAAAGGGTTGGTGGCAAAGTCACCGTAACCTCATGTGAACTCACTTTAGCCTCATTCAGGTTAGTGATGCACGATAATGAATTTTCAACGGATACCGATAACCAATAATTTCCTCCTCCTTGCAGCCGATAACTGAAAATGTCAAGCCGATAATTCTATTAAAAGATATATATGAAATTTTAAATTATACAGGTAAGTAGTGCCCGGGTTACGAACGAGTTCCATTCCTACGCTGGCGAAGTAACCTGAATTTCCGGAATTAACTCTTTAAGTACCCCTGAATACACCCCAAATCTCAAAATAACTATCCAAAAACATAGATTATACGTCATTGTACTGTCCTCGCCAAGAAGTTGGAGCTAAATCCTAGCTAGATAGGCAAGCTAAGCTATAAAATGACGGTGTCAGACATCCGTGTTTGCAGACTTTATTCAGCTTCTCATGACATCACTTGCAGAAGGAAACTAAAATAAAAATTAAATTAAATCAGTTTCTTCTTCGATACCAGCAATTCAAATGTGCGTTTCTAACTAGCTGCTGATACAGCAATAACAATCCACCTAAAAGATTAGCTTGTATGAGTTGGCTTCCGCACATCTTTAAAAACAATCCCATAAACTTGCCCCAAGTTTTCGACCACAATTGAAAACACACAATAAACAGTACAAAACATGTTATATACAGGTATTGCCTCTGTGGATGCTTCATAAGCAACAAATGTGCGCGCAGGCTTGCAGCTGTAATCGTTCCCCTCACTCTTTCAATCGGCTGCGCGACTTCTTCATGGAAACAAATGCGCTCTTCCTCGTGTGTGCGCGTGTGCTCTTCTTTGTGTTCACAAATACGTTCTTCTTCGTGTGTACATTCGCTCTTAATCGCGTGTGGAAGTACTATATGCTCTTTGGTTCCCGCACCAAAATAAAATGATGCATTACAAGACAAAAGTTAAAAGGATTGAAAAAGAAAAATGACTCGGGACAAAATAGCAGACGAGTCTCCTGCGTCGTAACAGTCGAAATCACATAAGTTGGGTAAATCATAAGCTGGGGACTACTTTTTCCACATCAAATTTGAACAAGTAGTAAATTCCAACATCGAATCAATGTATTTTAATTTGGTAATATTAATAATACTTAAAAATTAAATACTTAATTGCACGAAAATGTTTTTAGGAGGGGTTGAGAAATTAAGAAAGCGATGATTGAAAAAATTGAGCGTAGTTTGCGCGTCAGTGAGTTGGCTCGACAATACGGCCGGAATATGTCAGCAGTCTCGACAGTCATCAAGCAGCCATGGACCTCCGTTCGCCAGGGAGTTAAGGTGAAAATAAAACCGCTTTTTTAATTTCTTATTTATTCGTAATTCATACGTATTACATCTGTATAATTTAATGCATTTGTTCAATTAGAACAAAGCTCACCGAATGCTCCCCTCCTGCACCTACACACTCGCTGTCTGCTCCGCTTCCGTTCACCACTCTATAAGGCTAGGTTCATGCTGCAGGTCTTGATTCTTAATTTTTTGTCATATCTGTTTGTTTCTGGTTTTTTTTTTGGCGTGGCCGTTCAGACTGCCTTTGTCCATTGAGCCCGTTCAAGTATTACGCATGCGCACTAATTCGCAGCCCGAGAAGCACCGAGCAACTGACCCGCTTGCGCAGGTGCATTGAAACAAATGACTACACATGACGCGCACACACACATACAGACAGTTTTCTCCAATTCCAGGCCGTGTAAGCAATCTTGAAATATTGCTCATTTGGAGCAAAGAGAAAACCGAGCATTTTCAAGCTTATCTTCAAACCATTTTATTTTTTTATGACTGTTGTCAAGCCCTCTCCTTCCCCAAAAGCTGCGTTCAAACTAGGAGTTAACGCTAATACACAGCTGCACCACTACCGTAGCACCCTGTTCTCTTGCTATTATCAGACGTAATTGCTGGATAAATTCCGATTTGGGAGACTTGACAGTTCAGACTGCCGCCACATTCTGGAAAAATGTGGCCCTGATCGGATTTAAACCACATACAAAAGTGACCCAGATCGGATTTGAAATGGTCCACTTACATGCGACTTGTCACGTTCTGACCGTCAAGTTAATGCCTCACTCGAGTCGGAAAAACACGAAAAAATTCCTGCATTAAGACCTGCGATATGAACCGAGCCTAAGTTAAGGTGACAATAAAAATGTTGTTTTTTTGTTTGTTTTTTTACCGGAACATACAGTATTTCCTCCACACCCTTCTCACCTTTTTAACCCCTGACCCATTTTCATGCCTTTGTGTAGTGTGGCTACATCGTTAACAAAAACAAATGTAACATCTCAGCTGTTCAAACATTCCACAGCCAATGTCTTTCAAGCTTCTCTACGACTTTTTTTTCCCCAAAACGTAATAAAATGTGTCCATTTTTAATTGTGAAAAGAGTAAAGAAAAAAATTGTATTGACACATTACAGTACATAATGGGCCATATCTAAACCTGGAGTAATGCAATGCAGCTTAACGTAACATGACTTGATATAAAGTGATGTAACATAACTTGTTGTAACTCAAGGAACTGGAAAGCAATTTTTGTTTATACTAGTGTTTCTCAAACTTTTAACTTTTTACTGAAGTCCCCCTTAAAAAATTATATCAATACTCGGCTCTCCACCACGATAGACCTCAACATAACATAGGTAGCAAGAGCTAGCATACCGCACTTTGAGGACCTCTGGTTTTAACTCATAATGTGTGGTCTTTCCATTACATCATATGTTCTGGGATTTGTGTAGATGAGACAGACTGACAGACATACAAAGGGTTAGAATGAAAATGCGCTGCGTTCTTCCAATCAGGCGCCTCTGATGACATATAAGCCACCACCTAAGCAAGTTGTGTCTGTAAAATGCCCTACATGTATATTGACAGACATCATCACGCAGCCGCGACAACAGCATGAACAGCTTTAGCATCTACGGAGTAATAGCATTACATCCAAATATATCACGCAGTCCTCCAGGCGGGAATTCCTGGCTTGGAGAGTCAGAGCTCCCGTTACGGCCTTCAAATAGAGCCCGCTATGCAACAGGCTGTCTGGTACAGACGCCACAAGGGGGCCTGACATTGGACTTTACATCACTTCCTGCTGAGATGTCATGCCGATTATTGTGTGGTAAAGTATTTAAGTCGGGGTGCCAAAATCATTTTTGGTTCGCGGGCCACATTTATGGCAAAAAGATCTCATGTGAACCGGACTAGTTTTTTTTTGGCCAAAAAAGTGAAGTCACTGGCTGCCATTGATGGTGCACAACGTCCAATCCATTTTGGATTGGACATTGTTCGCCTGAGAGGGACCGAATTCGTTTAATAGCCCCCTTCATTTTAATTAATTAATGTTTGCTCACTTCCATGTCATTTTAAGATACTTTCAGGCACAATTTCTGTAAATTCTGGATCAGTTACTGATGCTTTGTCGGGCATTTCTGGGCTACTTTCTGTTGGTTTTTGGTCACTTCCTTGTTAGCACATTGGCTGCCATTGACGGTGCTAGACGTCTAATGCATTTTGAATGGAAGACGGCGAATGAACGAATGTACAGTGCCTTGCGAAAGTATTCGGCCCCCTTGAACCTTGCAACCTTTCGCCACATTTCAGGCTTCAAACATAAAGATATAAAATTTTAATATTTTTGTCAAGAATCAACAACAAGTGGGACACAATCGTGAAGTGGAACAAAATTTATTGGATAATTTAAACTTTTTTAACAAATAAAAAACTGAAAAGTGGGGCGTGCAATATTATTCGGCCCCCTTGCGTTAATACTTTGTAGCGCCATCTTTTGCTCCAATTACAGCTGCAAGTCGCTTGGGGTATGTTTCTATCAGTTTTGCACATCGAGAGACTGACATTCTTGCCCATTCTTCCTTGCAAAACAGCTCGAGCTCAGTGAGGTTGGATGGAGAGTGTTTGTGAGCAGCAGTCTTCAGCTCTTTCCACAGATTCTCGATTGGATTCAGGTCTGGACTTTGACTGGCCATTCTAACACCTGGATACGTTCATTTTTTAACCATTCCATTGTAGATTTGGCTTTATGTTTTGGATCATTGTCCTGTTGGAAGATAAATCTCCGTCCCAGTCTCAGGTCTTGTGCAGATACCAACAGGTTTTCTACCAGAATGTTCCTGTATTTGGCTGCATCCATCTTCCCGTCAATTTTAACCATCTTCCCTGTCCCTGCTGAAGAAAAGCAGGCCCAAACCATGATGCTGCCACCACCATGTTTGACAGTGGGGATGGTGTGTTCAGGGTGATGAGCTGTGTTGCTTTTACGCCAAACATATCGTTTTACATTGTGGCAAAAAAGTTCAATTTTGGTTTCATCTGACCAGAGCACTTTCTTCCACATGTTTGGTGTGTCTCCCAGGTGGCTTGTGGCAAACTTTAAACGAAACTTTTTATGGATATCTTTGAGAAATGGCTTTCTTCTTGCCACTCTTCCATAAAGGCCAGATTTGTGCAGTGTACGACTGATTGTTGTCCTATGGAAAGACTCTCCCACCTCAGCTGTAGATCTCTGCAGTTCATCCAGAGTGATCATGGGCCTCTTGGCTGCATCTCTGATCAGTTTTCTCCTTGTTTGAGAAGAAAGTTTGGAAGGACGGCCGGGTCTTGGTAGATTTGCAGTGGTCTGATGCTCCTTCCATTTCAATATGATGGCTTGCACAGTGCTCCTTGAGATGTTTAAAGCTTGGGAAATCTTTTTGTATCCAAATCCGGCTTTAAACTTCTCCACAACAGTATCTCGGACCTGCCTGGTGTGTTCCTTGGTTTTCATAATGCTCTCTGCACTTTAAACAGAACCCTGAGACCATCACAGAGCAGGTGCATTTATACGGAGACTTGATTACACACAGGTGGATTCTATTTATCATCATCGGTCATTTAGGACAACATTGGATCATTCAGAGATCCTCACTGAACTTCTGGAGTGAGTTTGCTGCACTGAAAGTAAAGGGGCCGAATAATATTGCACGCCTCACTTTTCATTTTTTTATTTGTTAAAAAAGTTTAAATTATCCAATAAATGTTGTTCCACTTCACGATTGGGTCCCACTTGTTGTTGATTCTTGACAAAAAAATTTAATTTCATATCTTTATGTTTGAAGCCTGAAATGTGGCGAAAGGTTGCAAGATTCAAGGGGGCCGAATACTTTTGCAAGGCACTGTAACTGTGAACACGAAAGTGAGCGCAGTGCGGTAGTGCACGCCCTTGATCACACAAATCTAGGGTTTTACAGCACCATATGATTTTGTATGTACACAGGGTTCATACAGGTCCTTGAAATCCTTGAAAATGCTTAGGTTTTACTGTCGTGCCCCGCGGTCGCTTCTCGGCACTCTCCTGCTTCCGTCTTCACCTCTCTTTTCTATCCTTCTTGGGATCCAACGCGGATTGCTGGCTGGGTTGGCGGGGTGTCGCCCACTCCGGATGGGAATCCAGTCCTGCCCCAGGCCTAGTGGGCCGTGGGGGTCCCGAGGTGTGCCATGTCGGTTGAGGGGTTGCGGTGGCTGGCGGGCCGGGTGGGCGGGCGGTAATGGGGGTGGGCGTGGGGGGCGGTGGTGCATTCCTTCATCACTTGACTGAAGGCCGGTTAATGGGGATGTGGATGGTCCGGGGGACCACCCTGGGTCCCAGTTGGATGGGGGTGGTCCCCTTGCTGGAGCTGCGGGTGGAGGGATGGGCTGTGCTGGCTCACCCCCTCTGATTGCCTGGGTAGGGCCGTGGCCCTGGGGCGGCCAGCGCAGCATTTCCACTTGTCTGCAGCACTATCACGCGTCTGACGGGATTCACACATGACTGGGTGCAATTAGGCACACTCAAGTAGAGAGAATGTCGGTGTCAGGATTAGCGATCAGGCAGCATAGAATAGGATGTCGACATATCCACACGTACAAGTGATTCACATATTATATCACTGAGTTCTACCCCTCACATTGCTGATTTGTCAAGCCGTGACCTTCAACTTTCACTGGACTGGTTCGCAGCCGAGTGTGAAGCGGTCGGGATGAGAATAAGCACATCTAAATCCGAGACCATGGTCCTCAGTCGGGAAAAGGTGTAATGCCCTCTCCGGGACAGGGGTGAGGTCCTTCCCCAAGTGGAGAAGTTTAAGTATCTGGAGGTCTTGTTCACGAGTGCCTGAAAAATGGAACGGGAGATTGACAGGGGCGCCTGCAGTTATGCGGACTATGCACCGGTCCGTCGTGGTGAAAACGGAGCTGAGCCAAAAGGCGATGCTCTCTGTTTACCGGTCGATCTACGTTCCTACGCTCACCTATGGTCAAAGCTGTGGGTCGTGACCAAAAGAACAAGATCCCGAGATACTAGATACAAGCAGCGAAATGAGTTTCCTCCGTAGTGTGTCCGGACTCTCCCTTCTCGGCTCGAAGTAGAGCCGAGAAGGGAGAGTCCAGACACACCAGACCGGATGTGGCTCCTCCGTATCGAGAGGAGCCACATGAGGTGGCTTGGGCATCAGATCAGGATGCCTCTGGGGCGCCTCCCTGGTGAGGTGTTCCGGGCACATCCCACTAGGAGGAGGCCGCGGGGCCACCCCAGGAAACGCGGGGGAGACTATGTCTCCCGGCTGCCCTGGGAACTCTTTGGGATCCCCCAAGAAGAGCTGGATAAAGTGGCTGAGGAGAGGGAAGTCTGGGCTTCCCTGATGAAGCCACTGCCACCTCGACCTGATCTCTGATAAGCGGGAGAAAATGTATGGATGGACATTGCTGATTTGTGTACGCTGCACCTCACCTAATGTCATCTCTTTTTGACTCACCCCTCACACTTTCTTTTTGACCCCCCATATGGTGTCCACGGGAAATACAATTAGCTAATGCTAGCACCACTATGTTCATAAGTACTGTAAGCATTCAATGTATTTCTTGCAGTTGTTCTTTCTTCTCTTCTGTCTTCTCCTCTTCTATTTTCCTTTCTGTTCCCCTATAATCCCTCCCTGCTCGTTGCTCTCTCCTAATAAACGCAACACAATGAATAATCACAACAGGAGTATATCATACCTCCATGTAATACATTAAAACTGTTCAGACTATAAGGACACTCAGATTCCCATTTTCCGTGTCAAAGCAGTTGAACAGGGCAGGTTAAAATGTGTTTTCAAGGTTTGAAACATGCTTGATTTTGCATAAAGTCCTTGAAAATGCTTGGAAGTGTTAAGTTCTCAGTGGTTTCTCAGAACCCTGTCTTCTTTTCAGACAAAATTTCCCGAGCCTCTGGGGTTGTAGAATGTTTTAGAAAACGTTTGCGTACTTGAGAGAAGGTCCCATGTTTTATTTCTGCTTCATTGTAAAAAAAAAAAAAAAAAAAGAAGTTGGCATATTGTTTAAAAGGTACTGGAAAGAAATTGAAAACCGGTCTTAATAGTCCTTAAAAAGTGGTTGAGTTTGGACATGAAAAAGGTGTATGAACCCTGTGTACAGTATGAAGGAGCAACAACATCTGCCTATCACGCAGAAGAACCCCGCCGGCCATACATTTGCCGCTTCCGGCCTGCGGGCCACACATTTGACACCCCTGATTTAAGTGTTACCTACTGTATGTTGTTTCGCACTATGTTAGCTATCAGACTTTCATTTTTATTCATTTTGCTTAGTTAACATTTATGTGAAACAGAAGAAATGTAACATTCCAGGAGGAAGTGAAAAACTGTTTAACACAATATCTCCACAATTCAGAAAAAAATCTCAGTCTTTGCATTGTATGAAGCAAATATCTTGCTTGCTTAACATGAATTATGTTTTAAGAAATGAGCTGAATATGCATTATAGGGTCTTTAAAGACAACCCGAATGATCCAGCGATTTTTCCGTTTATTGACTTCAGAGGACTTGCCTTGGCTTTCTTTGGCATTCATCGGGAAGTGGGTGACATTTTGTGCAAATGTCAGCTCATCCTTCTGAATGCAAAAGTACTGACGGTTCTGAACATCTGCTTTTCCTCTTTTTAATGTTCAACACTCACCTGTTATGTTCCCGCACTTTCATCTCAACTTTAATATTCTTCCGTCCACACTTTTAGGACCGCCACAGGGAGAAAAACAGAACTCTTCTTCTCTTTGAACTCTAGAATGGCCTTTTGGACCATGTTGGGACATGCTGGGACATCCCAACTGAATCCCCCCAGCCTCACAAAAAACCCCTTCGTCTGCTAAAAACATTGACTGAACATGTCGGCTGTGACAAATGATCCCCTTGAAAAAACCTCGGGAAGCATCCAGGCACAGGTATGTCATGTCTCGCCATTTCCGCCTTTAATTACACGGCGAAGGTGGGGGTGCCAGAGGGGGCTGTCATTATTCCCCATGGGAATGTCTCTTTAGTGACTGTTTTACGGTCAGATTACTAGTTGTTTCGCAAGACACAAGTGGTGTTTTTCTACAAGTACAAATTTCATTGCTCTTTCCAAAAGTAAAACGGCTAAACAAGACTAATAAGATGCAGATTCATCAATGTCAGGCAACCTCTAAAAAAGGTTCTCAGATGACCTATGGCGTTTCGTGATAACAATGAGTAACAGAATTTTTGATGTTTTTGTTCTGACAGCTGTTCTTATCAAATTTGGTTGTGCAGAATCCACTTATCTGAGCTTTTCTTTATCATGTCAAGCTTTTGAACTATAAGATGCCCGTTTTCTTAAAAATAAAGAAAAAAACACTGTAACTATGAAAGGCTACAAAGTCATATTATTATTTGTTTGAGATGTTCACAATTGTTCGGTGCCTTCACCATCTACTAATGTCTATGTTGGGTTGATGTTAATTTGAACAAAGATGGACTCAACATGCACTGTACCAGAATGCGGAAGTCAGTTGTAAGAGAGGCGCGTGTGGATGCATCACACGAGTGGGTGCCTTGTTGTGTGTTTTTGCAGTGCTGTGTGTAATTTAGGGCTTGAAGGGATAGTATATTTTGTCGTATTTACTGTTTGACTGTTATTATTACTCTAATGTACCTAATAAGCATTTATATGATAGTTTCAGGAAAACAAGCAGAATATATTTGACATAGGGCATAAGAAATACATGACACCTTCTGACAATGAAAGCCCCAAGTGTGTGTCATGCAGCTAACTGAGCAAGATTGACGCTGACTACTAGGTGATAGGCAGGACATCTACAAGCCCATGTATGCAACACCAAATCCCGCAATCAGCTCTTCAGGACAGTCCAAAACAAATGGCGGGACGTCCTGTACTACCACAACACCCGATAACAAAAACAACTCTAAGTTTTATAGCTCAGCGCCTCTCAGACGCTGAGGTGTGCCGAACCTCCCACCTCAGTTGCCTCATTAACCATGACCCAGCAACAGTGACACACGAACCTGCCCACGGCCCGCCCCGCAAGAGCCTTCAAAAAGACTGAGTGTTTAACCAATCGTTGTAATTTTTCTTGGGAATCTTTTGTTGACTTGTGATATGGGGAACCTGGAACCAGTCTGCCTCCTCGCCTGGATCTGTTGCTGTTTTGCCTTGCCGTTTGATCGCTGTCAATCTAAATAAATTGTCAACTTGTGTTTCTAAGCCTTTTTCCAGCTTTCAAAATCGAGTCAGTACAAGGGGTTAAGACTAAGGTGAACGTGCAGAGTTTGGCCTTTTGGCCGGGTTGTCGGAATTTCGCCGGCCCGAGCCGTTGAAGCTGCGCCAGCGCGGGTCAGATTACAGTAACGCGTTAATTAGTAACGCGTTACTGACAACAATTGTTCTAATGTAGTTAAAATTTTATTTGCATGTAGATGTGAGGAAATGAGAGAAAATAACATGTAGGAGATGGAGGTTGGGGATACCAGTTTGTTAACTGTTGTTTTGCATGAAATTCTGAATGAAAATCAGTTTCTCATGTATGCCTTGTAACAGTAGGTGTAATGCAGTAGCTTAAAAGACTTTCTGCCTCCATGGCGACCTTTATGTCAGGGAGTTCCGGCAGGAAACTAGTCACTTTCACCCTTAAATAGCACAACAAGGAAAGACAATCTTAAAGAAAAAAAAGGACTCGGCTAGTTACCTAAAGCATTTAGACTTTAATGTTTATAAAGTATCAATTTTATTCTTGCTATATCATGCAGGACCCTTCCCCGAAGGTTCAACTGCTTCAGGGCTGACAGCAAACAAGTACCGATCTCACGTTGGGATCTGATTTTAAAGAAAAAAAAATGCTCATATGGCATTTGATAGCCAGTTACCAAAACATCTTGTTTAAAATCAATAGCATTCTAGATCTGTCACGCAACAACCATTCTTAATCAATATCGATGGCAATTCAGGAACTGCACATTCCTAACAAGCAACACAGTCCCAACTTTTGACCATCAGCTACCCAGGATGTTAGAATCAGACATCTTTTCAAAAATCAATAGAACTCTTGCTCTGACACATTTAAAATCAATACTATTAATGCTACGTATGTCAAAATCCAACTCTACCTTAACAAGAACTTATATCAAGTCAATTTACGTCAGTATGTAATTACAGCTGTACTAATGCCGTTATACTTTTAAAATGACTTTGTATGATGGGTTACTTTTTTTCCTAACCAATTAGAGCAGCTCAAACAGCAGAACAGGAAGTGTGACTGCAGTGATCACATGTGTACAGTGTATATTGAATCTATTATAAATGACACTTTTCCAATGAGTTTATCCTGCACAGTTTTCTACTTCTTATCACACATTAAGATGACGCCAACTCATGAATAATTCATGGGAAAATAAACTGTCAGGGTTTGTGTTTTAAAAACTCAGATATTCCCGTCTCAATGCACAGGATGAGTGAAAAGAAGAAAGAAGAGGATGAGCCTACCGCATGGACAGATCCCTCGTAGACACACGCGCCTACGCACACACACAGAAGAGAGGGAACATTAGCACCAGTGCACATCTGGGTCATGTTTCCATGCACAAGGATTATATACATGCAGGATTGGGATTATCGCACAGGTCAAATTTGAGCTCATGACATCATCATCATAGTCACACCTCTATCTCCTTCTTGGACCCAGGAAAGGAATTTTGGAGAGCGGATTAATTTTAAAGCTGTTTTAATATATTCAAAGCAGACATAAATACAACAGATTTCAGACAGATTTGAGAAGATTAGACAGAGATATAAATGTCTTCGGAATGGGATTGTCCAGGTGAAATTTAATTTGCTCGCCTATGGCTCTTGAAGTTCACTGGCCCCACTATTAAAACTAGGAGTGGGAACCTCTTGGTACCTCACGATACGATACAATTTGCGATTGAAAGCTCACGATAACGATGATCTGACGATACAACGATTATTGATACATTGGTCAGGAAATCATTCTAGGATATTCTACGAACAACAAATAAACAGAAAACCAAGCTTCTGCTGTGATCTGGAATGAGTTTATCACTTATAGATGTCCAATCCATTTGAATTGGGAGGGTGGCGCTACCATCCCTCCCACTTCAAACAGATTGAACGTCTAAGGCCGGTAGTGGCAGCCAATGCCAGGCAATGAGGTAATTTTGGGCCAGTCAAGGTCATTTGACTGTTGATTTTCATTTCAGTTACTTCCTGTGGATTTGGGGGTATTTTATGGGTCTTTCTGTTTATTTTGAGTCACAGAACAGGAAGTGACCTGGGAATCACCCAAATGAATAGGCAGTGATTCAAACTCAACGGGAAATGACCTGTAAATGCCCTAAAATGAACAGCAAGTGACCTGTAAATGCCCTAAAAATCGGACAGAATGACTGTGAATGCTCTGGTTTTGAATGAACAAACATTCCCAGTCTAAATGGTTTGGGCGTCGAGCACCGTCAAAGCAGCCTTAGAGTGAACTGAAACACTGTTATGGTGGAAGATTTTGGTAGCAACTTGTTGGTTCATTTTTATTTTTATTTTTTAGACATTGACACCTTTTTGAAACGATATCTCGACTCTTGGCAGGAGCATATCGATAACCTTTTGGGATACAATGTATCACGATATATCACCATTTGGATGTTTTGTCACACCCCTAATCAAAACCACTGACCCAGGTGAATGTGCCAGTTATTGACCCCAAAAATCACAAAAAAACGGACAATTTGCTTTAACAAGATGAATATCTTCATCCTGTATTTGTCTTGATGCCACGGTGGCCAAGTGGTCACTATATCCACCTCACAATTCTGAGATCAAGGGTTCAATCCCAGGCTCTGGCCTTGCTGTGTGGAGTTTGCATGTTCTCCCTGTGCCTGCGCGGGTTTCCTCTGGTCTCCCAAAAACATGTGTTGTCAGTGGGGGTCTGATGAAATGGTGATAATTTCTATCCCAAAGGGTTATCGATATCCTCCTGCCAAGATTGAGATGATGTTTTAAAAAGGTGTCTGTAGGTTCCAAAATGTAAAAATCCCAGCTCAACTCTCTCTTCCTTGTTTTCCTCACCAGCCTGCTGGACAGCGGCCATAAAAGACTCGAGTTTGTTTGTTTAATCCCACAAAACGTAATCCAAACGCGAACAAAAGAACAAATTAAAAAATGAGGAAACGAAAAATAATCCGCTCGTTAAATCCAAAAACATAAAGAGATCGATGGAGAGAGTAGATAGAGAGGTCGAAAAACTGTGTGGCACTCTCTGGCTTATGCCTTAACGCAAATATCGCACACACAGCTACTTCAACATACATCGTCAAACGTGACGTCACAAACTAGTTCCATAGAATCAAAATAATTTATTCACAATTAACAAGAATAATTAACCCTTTAACACCGAACGTGTCGGCAGCGACGCGATTACGCATATCGTCTTTGAAGCTTCGTCACGCTGTAATCACGTCACCCACGTGCCGCTGGTTGGTCTCATTTGAAAGTGCAGAAGTTGATGTCCACATCAGTTTTTATTTGAAGTCACTCGACCAAGAAAAACGGGAAATAATGTCATTTGAGTTTTATAGTTTTATTGCACTCATAAATATGCATTCAAACGCTGCATGGACCATGTCTCTATCTCCATATTTCCATAATTTCTTGTCCTTTTTCAAAACCGAAAGCAGCACAAAAGACTACATATCCTGAGAGCCGTTCTGATGTCAAGAAGGACGAACCGAATGTGATCATTTTTAATAAATTTCCGAACGAGGCGCACAATCATGGGAGGCATGCGACGCAAGCAACGGCCGATTGGTTTGAGCGAGCGACTTTGAAACGTGCAGAATGAATATAAAACTACATTTAGCGCAAGCTAATGCATTATTTCATTAACTCAAGGAGGAAGATGAGCCGTATTTGTCGTCTTTTTCTTTGCATGAGTCGGCGTCTCGGCGAATAGAAGTGACGACAGCGCGCAAACGGTGAAAGAGTAGTGTGACGTGTGTGACGCAGCTCCGTGACCAGTGTTCAAGCATATATATTTTTTCTTTACTAGAATTGTTTCAATTTTTATGTAGATGTGTGTTCGAGAAGCTTGATTGCATGTAGGTATATACTTTTGATAAGGTGATGGGTACAACACCTAACTTCACAGAGATATCCTCCAAACCCTTTTTGTGTTAGATGATATATATAATTTTTTTTCTCACTATTTTGCACTGTATATAACCTGTTTTGACCATAGTATGTGTAAAGGCTAAAAACGCCTATGACCATACCTGCTGTTTGTGTTGAATTGTCAAACAAAACTATTCAATCTTATTTTTTTCAATTGAATGTTTATCCTAACAAGTTGAATAAATATGATCAAGCTTCAAAACGATTGGTCGAGCATGTTTGGTTGTCAGTGGGACGTCAACATTACAAATTTTGAAAAAAGATTTTGGGATTTTTTTTGTCTTTTTGGGTCCAAAATGTGGATTAAAATTGGCCAGTGAAGAAAACAACAGTTTGGACATGAAGTTCAAGGTGTCCTGAAAAAAGGGACCCAACTTGGCCATTGTAAACAATTTTTTCTTTGAAATATAAAGGCAACATCAAATGCATGCAAATTCGGTCAAAATAGGCTTAGGTGTTAAAGGGTTAACTAAACCATTATTTAGGCTCCTACAGTGTCAATGTCTTTAAAAAAATGAACCAAGTTGCTACCAAAATCTTCCACCATAATAGTGTCTCAGTTAACTCTTAGGCTGCATTGACGGTGCTCGACGCCCAATCCATTTAGACTGGGAATGTTTCTTCATTCGAAACCAGAGCATTCACAATCATTCTGTCAGATTTTCTGGGTATTTACAGGTCACTTGCTGTTCATTTTAGGGCATTTGCAGGTCATTTCCTGTTGAGTTTGAGTCACTGCCCATTCATTTGGGTGATTCCCAGGTCATTTCCTGTTCTGTAACTCATGATAAACAGGAAGTGACCCATGTAATACCTCAAAATCAACAGGAAGTAACTGAAAATCAACAGGTAAATGACCTTAAATGGCCCAAAATTACCTCATTGCCTGGCATTGGCTTCTACTACCGGCCATAGACGTTCCATCCGTTTGAAGTGGGAGGGATGGCAGCCAATGAACGAATGTTCACTCCCACTTCATATGGATTGGGCGTCTGCTAGTGATAAACTCATTCCAATTCACAGCAGAAGCTTGTTTTTCTGTATATTAGTTGTTTGTAGAATATCCTAGAATGATTTCCTGACCAATGTAATAATCGTTGTATCGCCATATCGTCAAATCATCGTTATCATGAGCTTTGTATCGCAAATCGTATCGCATCGTGAGGTACCAAGAGGTTCCCACTCCTAGTGGTAGGCTGATTGAACACTCTAAATTGTCCATAGGTATGAGTGTGTGCGTGAATGGTTATTTGTCTCATTGTGCCCTGAGATTGGCTGGCAACTACTTCAGGGTATACCGGTACTCTGCCTACTACCCGTAGTTAGCTGGTTTAGGCTCCAGCACCTCCGTGACCCTCGTGAGGAGAAGCGACATGGAAGATGAATATTTTTTTTTTAGGTGGATTTAATGAAAAGAGCAGCAAAATGGTGCAAAAGCATGAATCCTGTGCCAATAATCCTATTCCAAGGCTCCAAATGGGGGCATTATCGACTAAAATTGGAGTCGTAACATGCGCAACCAGTAAGATTGTTTTGGGGTTTTTTTCCAGGAGAGCAAGACCCACAACACCCACAAGACCCAGCCTCGGTCATATTTACGCAACACGTCCCACTTGTCATCTCCAGTTGTGATTTGCGCTTCACAGAACAACACGGGGCGCCACACCATGTTTCTATTTGATATTTTCCAAGTGTTGAGTGCGCAATGATTGTAACATCCTAAGTCTTTTTCTCAAGATTTATTTCAATTGCAACTCTGCGACTGCTAACCCTGTGTGATGCATTCAAAAACGTTCACGAAAGAAACATTGCTCACAAAACGGACTCGGACAAACTGGCAACAGAACATAGAATATACATTATACATACAGTATATGTGCCTGTTAACGGTTTCTGTCACGTTCTGCTCCTGGTCAGATTTTGTGTTGTTGCAGAGCCGACTGTGGGGGCGTTCCCGACGTCACACCTGCAGCTCATCAACAACAGTATAAAGACGCAGGCGATCCACTGGAAGGACGCCGAGATATTTATTCTTGCTGGTCGCCATTTGACATCCTTGCATTTCGAGTAACTTGCTACTTTGGTAATTTCGCACCCTCCGTGGGTTTTAGTCGCCAGTCACTTTAGTTTTGTATGCCTCTACCTTGTGCAGGTATGTGAGTGTATTTTAGTTGTTTTATTGGCTCTGCCTAGCACCTTGGTTTACCCTCGCGTTTGTGTATTGATCCCCGTCGACCTCCTGTCACGGACCCGTTTTGTTATTTCCCCTTTTTGCCGCGAATGCGTGTTTTTTGTTTTGCATTTAATAAACCCATGTACGCTTCCTTCAGTCGTTTGTTGTCTGTTGTGAGGTCCAACCTTGTTTCCGCGTTCGCGGACCCTAACAGAATATCTCGGCCACAAGAATGGACCCCGTAGACAGCGAGTCCCAAGCCCCGGCATCCTCAGACTCGAGGCAGCTTGTAGACCCGCACGATCGCGTTCTCCATGAGATCAGGTCAGCGATAAACGCTCTTACCGTTAACCTGCGCTTTCTCGAGGCACGTGTAGACCAGGTTTGCGCTCACCGCCCCGTCTCACCGGCGGTTACGGCATCCGTCCACGTTCCCCTCGCCTCTCCGCCGGCTCCGGCTTCCTCTCCGTTGCGTGAGCCTAACATTCCGCACCCACCACGCTATGGGGGGGAACCCGGCTTGTGTGGGCAGTTTTTGCATCTGTGTTCGTTAGTTTTTGACCAACAGCCCCTCACGTATTCCTCCGATAGGTCCAGGGTTGCGTTCGTCATGAGCCTCCTCACCGGTAAAGCGGCCGCATGGTCGATGGCGATCAGCAATCAATACCCAGTGATACACGACTCATTTCCGGATTTTCTCGAGGAAATGAGGAGAGTTTTTGATCACCCTATTCGGGGTAAGGAGGCAGGTAGTCGCTTGCTCGACTTGACTCAGGGCAAACAGTCTGTAGCGGACTACTCCGTCTCCTTCCGCATTTTGGCAGCGGAGAGCGGCTTTGATGACGCGGCATTACGCTGTATATTTCGGAGGGGGCTACGCCCATTAGTAAAAGACGAACTAGCCGCCCGTGACGAAGCACTTGATTTGGAGGATCTTATAGGTCTGGCGGTGCGTTTGGACAATCGGCTTCTCGAACGGGAGCGTGAAAGAGGCGTGGAATGGCGTGACCGGTCGACGAGGGCCGTCATTGAGAGAGCTGATCCGAGGGCCGTCATCGAGAGAGCCGATCCAGCGGCGAGCACGAGTGTCTTCAATCCGGCTTCTCCTCCCTCGCCTGGTCTCGGTGGGCAGTCTACAACAGGAGAGGCGCCCATGCAGCTCGGCGGGAAGCGGCTCAACACAAGGGAGCGTGAACGACGCATGGCGGCGCAGCTGTGCCTTTACTGCGGTGAGCCTGGCCATCGCGTCGCCTCTTGTCCATCAAACCCTCGTGCAGCCTGCAGGGGCGGACCTACTTCAAACAGCGGGCTCGCAGCGGGGAAGTCCCCCTCAAGAGGCACCCCACCGCTAAAGCCGCAAGACAGCTCAAGAACACCAGACTGCAACTGCCTGGGATTATTACGGGGAACGGTCACAGCTTAAAGGTAACTGTCTTAGTTGATTCAGGGGCAGATGACTGCTTTGTGGATTATTCGGTCGTGGACTCGCTTGGTGGCTCCCTAATTAAATTGAAGGAGCCCCGGGAGGTACGGGACCTTAATGGAGACCTTGTTTTCACAGTTACCCACGAAACTGAAGCCCTCGCATTGGTTGTGTCTGGTAATCACGCCGAGCGTAGACCATTTTTTGTTATGCCAACCAAGTCTGCTCCAGTTGTTCTCGGGTTAACATGGTTAAAGCAGCACAACCCAGACATTGACTGGGAGGCCCCTAGGATCGTTAATTGGAGTGTTCACTGCCACTCCCATTGCTTACGTGCAGCGTCATCTTTCCCTGGAGCGTCAGTGTCGTCTAAGCCGGAACCGATCGATTTGTCCTTGGTGCCCTGCGAATACCATGACCTCAAGTTAGTTTTCAGCAAGACCCTAGCTAAGTCACTTCCTCCACATCGCCACTATGATTGTTCCATCGATCTGGTTCCGAACGCCAAATTGCCCACTTCTAGACTATACCAGGTGTCTAAACCGGAGCAGGGGGCCCTGAACGACTACATAACGTCGTCCCTCGCAGCTGGGCTTATCCGACCGTCCAAATCCCCAGTTGGGGCTGGGTTCTTTTTTATAAGTAAGAAAGATAAAACACTTCGCCCATGCGTTGATTACAGGGGTCTAAACGACATAACCGTCAAGAATAAATACCCCCTACCTCTCCTGGACTCTGCATTCGCTCCGTTGCAATCCGCCTCTGTTTTTACCACTCTTGATTTACGCGAGGCTTACCATTTGGTGAGGATAAAGGAAGGGGACGAGTGGAAAACGGCGTTTAACACTCCTATCAGCCACTTTGAGTATTTAGTTATGCCGTTCGGGCTCACTAACGCGCCAGCGGTTTTCCAGAACTTGATTAACGATGTTCTCAGAGACATGATCGGGCGGTTTTGTTTCATTTATCTCGACGACATCCTTATTTTTTCCAGAAACCTTGATGAGCACAGGCAGCACGTACGTTTGGTCTTACAACGGTTACTCGAAAACCGGTTATATGTCAAAGCAGAGAAATGCAAGTTCCATTCCCAGTCGGTCCAGTTTCTGGGGTTCGTTGTGGAGAAGGGCCAGTTGAGAGCAGATCCAGCGAAGATACAGGCTGTGGTCGAGTGGCCTTCTCCGACATCAAGAAAGCACTTGCAAAGGTTCCTCGGGTTTGCTAACTTCTATAGGCGCTTCATTCGAAACTACAGTCAGAAGGCGGAACCTTTGACGAGGCTTACATCTATAAAAGTTCCATTTAAATGGACCCCAGAGGCTGAGGCTGCTTTCGTAGCACTTAAAAGTTCGTTTACTCGTGCTCCTGTCCTCACTCACCCTAACACCGATTTGCCATTTGTTGTAGAGGTGGATGCCTCGGATACGGGAGTGGGGGCGATCCTGTCACAGCGTTCCCCAGTCGACCAGAGGGTTCACCCCTGTGCCTTCTTTTCACGTCGCCTCAGTCCCGCCGAACGTAACTATGATGTCGGTAACAGAGAGCTGCTGGCCATCGTTCTGGCACTACATGAGTGGAGGCACTGGTTGGAGAGGACGTCTGTGCCCTTCGAAATCTTCACGGACCACAAAAACCTGTCGTATATCAGAGCAGCCCGACGTCTGAATTCCCGTCAAGCACGCTGGGCCCTGTTCCTTACCCGTTTCAACTTTTCCATCACTTACCGCCCTGGGTCCCGCAACACCAAACCAGATGCTTTATCAAGGATCTTCAGCCCAGTCCACCACGAGACTGTTCCGGAGCCTATTGTGCCTGCTGTACGTGTGGTGGGAGCACTTCGGTGGGAAGTGGAGAGGAAGGTTGCCCGCTCGTTGCAAGACGGGACCGTACCGGTCGGATGCCCCAGGGACAAACTGTTTGTTTCTCAAGAGCACAGGTCTGAGGTACTAGAGTGGGGACATGCCTCTAAAGTCGCCTGCCACCCAGGGGTCTCCCGGACGCGGTTCCTAGTTTCCCAGAAGTTCTGGTGGCCTGGGATGAACAAGGACATCCGGGCGTTTGTTCTTGCCTGCTCGGTGTGTGCCTGCAACAAGCAGTCCCATCATGCTCCCTCTGGCCTCCTGCGCCCACTTCCAATTCCACCCCGTCCATGGTCTCACATAGCCTTGGACTTCGTGTCTGGTCTTCCGGTGTCCAAGGGAAAGACTGTGGTGCTGACCGTCGTTGATAGATTCTCCAAGATGGCACACTTCATTCCTCTGCCCAAGCTGCCTTCGTCGCTAGAGACTGCAAACCTACTGGTGAATCATGTTTTTCGCATCCATGGCCTGCCCACGGACCTAGTGTCTGACAGGGGTCCCCAGTTTGTGTCGAGAGTGTGGAAAGCCTTCTGCAAAGCCATGGGAGCTACAGCTAGCTTGTCGTCTGGGTACCACCCGCAGACCAATGGCCAGACAGAGCGGGCCAACCAAGACCTTGCTGCTGCTCTTCGGTGCGTCTGCCACCAGCACCCATCTTCCTGGTCCACCCATATCCCTTGGGTGGAGTACGCTCACAATACGCTGGTCTGCACAGCCACAGGTATGTCGCCCTTCAAGACCGCTTACGGCTACCAGCCCCCTGTGTTCCCTACCCAGGAATCGAGCATCTCCATACCCTCGGTACAGCACCACCTACGACGAGCTCATAGAGTCTGGCGGGACGCCCGTGCAGCGCTTTCGAGGACGGCAGTGCGCAACCAGCAGTTGGCGGATCGTCACCGAAGACCGGCCCCTGAGTATCGACCAGGCCAGGAGGTCTGGCTTTCTACCAAGGACTTGAACATTGCTGGGGTCTCGAAGAAGCTGGGTCCCCGCTTCATTGGACCTTATAAGGTTGATAAGGTCGTCAACCCGGTAGCCGTAAGACTCGCGCTGCCTCCATCCCTCAGGATCCATCCAGTTTTCTACGTCTCCTTGCTGAAGCCTGTCTCCACCAGCCCGCTTTGCCCTCCGGAACCTCCTCCGGAACCTCCGCGTCTGCTCGATGGTGACCCGGTTTACACGGTTCGGTCCATTTTAGACTCCAGGAAGAGGGGCAGGGGGGTTCAATATCTGGTCGACTGGGAGGGTTACGGTCCTGAGGAACGCCAATGGATCCCCCGCTCCTGGATCCTGGATCCATCTGTCATCCGAGACTTTCACACACGCTGTCCGGGGAAGCCAGGTGGGTCGCCAAGGGGCTCCCTTTGAGGGGGGGGTACTGTCACGTTCTGCTCCTGGTCAGATTTTGTGTTGTTGCAGAGCCGACTGTGGGGGCGTTCCCGACGTCACACCTGCAGCTCATCAACAACAGTATAAAGACGCAGGCGATCCACTGGAAGGACGCCGAGATATTTATTCTTGCTGGTCGCCATTTGACATCCTTGCATTTCGAGTAACTTGCTACTTTGGTAATTTCGCACCCTCCGTGGGTTTTAGTCGCCAGTCACTTTAGTTTTGTATGCCTCTACCTTGTGCAGGTATGTGAGTGTATTTTAGTTGTTTTATTGGCTCTGCCTAGCACCTTGGTTTACCCTCGCGTTTGTGTATTGATCCCCGTCGACCTCCTGTCACGGACCCGTTTTGTTATTTCCCCTTTTTGCCGCGAATGCGTGTTTTTTGTTTTGCATTTAATAAACCCATGTACGCTTCCTTCAGTCGTTTGTTGTCTGTTGTGAGGTCCAACCTTGTTTCCGCGTTCGCGGACCCTAACAGTTTCAAGGTATACCGTGGTATGAAAATGTCATGGTTTCAAAACCGCAAAAATTTTCCATTATACCGTCCTTAAGGTATTCGCTATTTAGATGTCCCAAAAATGCATGGAGAAATCCCTCGCTTGAAGCTGTAAGGCTCAAACCTCCCCCACCGGTTGTTGCTCAGTGTCAGTAAGTCAGCTGTGGTACACGATGGCTGGAGAGGGTGAAACTCCTGAACTTTTTCCTCCATCAAAGAAAACGAAATTGCTGGTATGGGAATACAGTGGTACCTCTACATACGATCACTTCGACACACGATCTTTTCGACATCCGACGTAAAATTTGAGCCGCCATTTGTTTCTACATCCGACGAGTTGCTCGAAATACGACGACATGACAGCAATGCAAACGAACGCACGGTGGATTTTCTTGTGTGAGAAATCAACACAGTTTTCAAAAAAAGTTGACACAGTTGGAGAAACAAGGAAAAAAGTGATGCTTACCTTTGAAATGAAGATGCAAGTTATAGAAAAATATGAGCTTGGGGTGCGCGTCCCTGAACTGGCTCAACAATACAGCTCCATGGTCCTCTTCCGACCACCGTTCGCCACTATTTATAAGTTAAGGTTACAATTATTATTGTGGTAACATTGCCAAGGAAATCGCCAGCTTCGTCACGTTTTTATCATTTATTTAAGAACTTATCCAACACAAAACGCCCATTGTCTTAAGCAGTTGACTGCTCTCAAGAAAACGAAAGTATTATCTCTACCGCACCGACCTATCTCACTGAGACGTCAGCTTCGCGGTGCGTTCAGGGACAGTAAAAAGTGTCCGCCATATTAGAATCCGATTCGTTACATTATTTACAGGTATAATTATTAATTCTTATTATTATTATTATATTATTCTGAATTATTTATTTATAACTTATTTGTTTTTCTATGTTTAATTGTCAATTGTAACAGTGCCAGCAGTATTTATTAAGAATTTAGTGTATGTTTTTAGGCTTTGGAACGAATTAATGGAATTATAATGTATTCCTATGGGAAAATCCTGCTCGACATACGACCATTTCGACTTACAAACAAGGTCCTGGAACGAATTAAATTCGTATGTAGAGGTACCACTGTACTTCGGCTCCAGAAAAGTTACAGATTAGCCTGCCTCCTTGGCAGCCATCCGCTGCAAACATGTTTTACATGTCGGTTGGCCCTCCTCCTCTAAGCCGCGGCCATCCCATACTAGCGATTTTGCTTTCTTCGATGGGGGAAAAAGTTCAGGAGTTTCACCTCCTCCAGCCATCTTGTAGCACAGCTGACTCACTGACACTGAGCAACAACCGGTGGGGGAGGGTTGAGCCTTGCAGCTGCAAGCGAGGGATTTCTCCTTGCATTTTTGTGATTTGTATATATACATACACACACACACATATGGAAACGCACACACCATATGGCACGCATGGAATCACATTTTAAAATATGTTGGGTGTTTTGGCTCTCTCGGTCAAAAAGGTTCCCAACCCCTGACTTAAACCCATGTCTATCTTTGATTCTGCTTTTTAATTTTAAATGTATTTTTTGTCATGAATAGGAAACTTCACATCCATGTTACAACTGGGTCTCCCTAAAAAAAAATCCCATGTTAACCTAGTTTGTAAGCAGTATACTGGTTGATGTCAAAATTGATAGAAAATAAAATATAGATTCATAAGTTTGTAGTTTTCTCCATTTATTATAAAGTATTAGGGTTGTAACGGTAAACAAAAATCTCGGGTCGGTACGTACCTCGGTTTTGAGGTCACAGTTCGGTTCATTTTCGGTACAGTAAGAAAACAAAATGCAAAATATAAATATGCTAGTTTTTTATTACACACTTTTGTGCTTTCAACAATAGGAACTTTAGCCTATACAAAGCTAGAATTCTGCTCAAAAAGTAGCGGGTATTTAAAGATAGTCCAAAAACAATTTGCCTTTCAGACCCCGCGTATTGGTCAGCTTTCTAAAAGAAAGAAGAAAAAAGAAGTCTTGTGCTAAAGAGAAAAGCAATCCCAATGACAAAGATTTTAACATGTATTTTACAAATGAACTGCCTCAATGAAACATTTTTTTTTTCTTATGAACGGTTTTTAAAAGCTTTATTGGTGGATTTTCCAAAGTTAAAGCGCCACACAGAAATTTAATTGTGTAAGCAGGATGTGTGTATTATTCTTATTATTTAATTACAGGTGTTTTAGCTCATTTCAGTTTATTTTATTTAAATGGGCTATCATTTATATTTTACAAACGTGATGTAGTATTCATCTATATTGTATATTTTATGTTGTATAACTTTAGTTCCTATGTGAATATTAGTTCCTACTTGGTTTGTTGTGGTAGGAGGGTTTTGTATTGAACACGGGGCCGTGTTGGTTATTATTATAGCAGAGAAGACAGCAGTAAATCAACAAAGACAAGTCAACTGTGCCCCAATCTACCACTCAAGAGATCTGATGGACTCAAAAAGTAGGTTACGATTGCATGTTAGTTTGAAAATCGACCGGTGTTCTGCCAAAATCTGCTACATCAGCAAAATGTCTTCATTAGTCGAATTTGACACCTCTCTAAACTTGTTTTGTTTATATGCATACAGGAATAACGTATTTTTAAAAAATGCCTGCAGAAAACACTTAAATGTAGTAATATCAAATAAGGACAGTTTAAAAACGCTATGTGACTAATGTGGTCAACTGCTTCAAAGCTAACACATAAAGCACAATGGTTAAAAGTAAGAGGGGGTAATACATGCAAAAAGTGTCATTGAGGCAGTGAAAAGGTTCTAAATAACTAAGTAAAAACAAAAATAGTGAGTACTCGCCGCTTCTAACCCATGGGAGCATGAGTGTGGATGCACGTTTCGCCACATAGTAAAGAATGGCCGAACACCGGATCCACCGTATTTTTACACGAGTGACTTCCGGCCCGATCCTAGCTACCGGTAGTGGTATTGACGCAGGAGGGCCGCATCTCGCGTCAAATGATAAACTCTGACATTCTTTTCGCGTGCGTCGCATTGAGCCGCTTTTGGCATCTAAAGCGCGGCCGCACTGCGGCTGGTGTGCATTGGCTGATTGACTCTAATGCCCACGTTTCACTGCGTTCTCACGGCGGCCACGTTGTCGCGCCGTTGACGTTTACTGTCCTACCATGTTGGTCCTCATTATAGCAGAGAAGACGGGGTAAATATAATCTACACAAAGAAACTGTAACCCGATCGACTCACAGCCTTGAAAAGTAAGGGTTATATTACGTCAGAAACTCGTTCGGTAAGCGTCCGAATCGAACACCACGAACCGAAATGGTTCAATACTATTACATCTACCGTTACACCCTTATAAAGTATAAATAGAGTATTTATCGGTTAAACAGTGAAAGGTAAAGGAAAATTTTGCATGTCGATTTACAGTGTGCGCCCATAAATCGTCTGCTCCTGCCCCTAAAATTTGAAGTTAGGGGCCACTGTGCTCCTAGTAAAAAAATTTAGTCTGGAGCCTTGTATTCCAATTTCATAATCATTCAATAATCACCCCAGTCTACATAAATAAACCCAAATTAACACCACTGACCACTTACACATATTTTAATGTTCTAAGGAAGCAAACACACATACAAAAAAAAACATTTTTCTCGAGAGTTGGAAGTTGTCCTGGGACCGAAGGGTCAGCTGTTCGATTCCTGGCCACTGTCAAAGTGCTCTTGGGTAAGGCACTGAACCCTTACTTGCCCCCAGAGAGTTGGCAGGGCCTTGCATGGCAGTAGTAAATGTGTGCTAATGTAAAGCGCTTTGGGCATGGTAAAAACATGTACCGTATTTTTCAGACTATACGTCGCACCTGAGTATAAGTTGCACCAGCCAAAAAATGCGCAAAGAAAAGGAAAAAAACATATACTGTATAAGTCGCATTTTGGGGGGGAAATTTATTTGACAGAATCCAGCACCAAGAACAGACATGTCATCTTGAAAGGCAATTTAAAATACAATAGAGAACAGGCTGAATAGGTGTACGGTATGCTAACATTACATGACGCTAGAAGTTAGATGAGGCCTAAAAAATCTCGCCCGACCCAGCCGGCCCGTGGGTATTAAAGCCCGACGCGGCCCTAGCTCGATCAATTAACTTAATTTTCTTGCCCGAGCCCAAAAAAGCCCGAAATTTTATGTTTTATTTGTAGGCACGAGCCCGGAAAAAAACAACAATTTTTTTGGTTTTATTTGTGAGGACTCAAGAGAAGGAGGAAATGCGGGGATGCGATGCATGGTTGCGTTTTGTGTGATGCCAGTGCATATATGCATAATGATAACAAATTAAAGCCTGTCTTTTGTAACAAATTCTCCCAGTTAAACACAACTGTAAGATGGATATTCAATAAACATTTAAGGCTTTTATATTTGCGTGTCTGTTCTAACAGGCGGATAGTGGATTTGACATTTATTTTAATCTCCTTGAGTTGGTAGAAAAAAACGCAAGTTTTCTCAATGTTTAAATAGTCTACATATTTTTATGATCATTATAAATGCATTTACACAATGAAATAACGCTGGAAAAGTTTGTTAAATATATTTCTCGTATAAGACCAAAGCGCCACATTCGTTTACATTCAGCGAAGTCAACACAGGTTCCGTATAGCGTCTTCAACAATCAATTTGAATCCTTTCCATAACCCACTCTACCGCAGTTGTTTGCTTTTCAATTCCCCTGTTTAGTTTGTTTTTCACTCCTATAACTGCTCCATACCAAAAAGGAAATACCAGGATGCTCGCTGAGGGCGCTAGGGCACAGGAGGGGAAGATTGAAAAGAGAGCGTGGCCACGGCGTTCACGTGCGCAGGCATGCACAGCGCCTTCTCTGTTTTATCCGAATTATTTATTTTATTTAACATCCAACATCTAACCATCCATCCATCGTTTTAGTACAAATATATGAATATATATTTGTTTTAAAAAAAAGTTAGTTTTTTTTATTGAGATAATAGTTTTTGTCATATTGCCAAGGCCTACTGCATAGACTGTTGAAATAAGAGTTTTTATTTTGACGCATTATTTTTACTGGCCAGTGGTTGGAGCATTCTGCTGGGCCTGACGGTTTTAAATGTACGTCCGGGCCACCGAGCCATTTATATGGTCGACCCCTGGTACTGGTAAGTTAAACTGATCTGGCATTACAAACTTGACGAGAAGCTATGATGATATGCGAGAGTGAACATTCATCCATTGATTGTCCGTAAAGGATTGCTGGGGTGCTGGAGCCTATCCCAGCTAACGATGGATAGCAGGCGAGGTACACCCTTAACTGGATGCAAGTCAATGGAAGGGCACAAAGAGACAAACAACCATCCATGCTCAAATGCACATCTATTGACAATTTCTGTTCAGCTGACCAACAATACACGTTTCTGGGCTGACATTTGCATGAAATGTGAAATCTAGATCAAAACTGGATTGAATTTGGTTTTACATTAGTCGCTGATCGTGCTATCAGGCAACAAATTGTATTAAAATTGGATGACAATGAGATAATACATTTACATTCGCACTGCATGTTAAATCTGGAGCAAAAACTGATTTGATGTTCCAGATTTGTTACACTGTTTAGTGTTTACACAATCTGTTGAAATCTGACTGTGATATTCAGTATGTAAACCTTTGGTTGCAAAGTCCAGATTAAATTTTGGTTTCACGTTACAGTTTATAATTTTGAATATAAAATCTGTTGAGATCTGAGAAGAGATACAAATTTGATTGCCCATGTCAAATTTGAACTGGCGCCAAACTTTAATATGGATAAATTCTGGATGAATCTAATTTTGTCATATACGACATCTGGTGAGATCTGAGATATATATATATATGTGCTGGAAAATGTTTGAATGACATTGCCTTGTAAATTATTAGTGGTGCCAAAGAGAAAACCTGGATCAAATCTGGATTCAACCAGGTTACAAATGTCTGCATGTTGTAACTTTGACATAAATCAACTAGGACGTTGGCAAACTAATGTTTAAACTGTTACTCACGTTGTAGGATGAAAGGAAACATGCGCACATGGGTTAGATGATGGATAAACGTATCGGGATCTAAATTGCAATTGATCATTACTGTCAATTGTAAGATTTGCTGTTTTTTTCAAATTTTCTTTATCAACTGCCCCATTTCTCACCCTGAACAGATTCCATTAAATTCAATATTTCTCTCTAACAAGTGAGTAATTTTACTTTATTTCATATTTATAATGCCAGGGTCAAGTTTTTTTCTTAGTTTGCTTTTACATTGGCATGATGAAATGTGACTTAAAACATGGAGACGCACTTCAAATGTAAATCATGTGTTAATATTAGTACATTCCACAAATCTTTGTAATTTCAACACTTTTTTACTTAATGTAATGTTTTAAGTAGCTATTCTATTTACTCTAATGTTTTAAAAATACATTTAAAAGTGTGTTGAAAAATTAAAGCTTTTCAGTTTCATTTTCGCGTTTTTCCCAGCCATTTTTTTATACAAATTTCCCTCCATCATATTATTATTTGTAATGCCATGTTTGGGTTTTAGCAAGAGGTTGCGCTTCTGTACTGTACTCAATTTTGCAACCAATAGTGCCCAAAAACATTTGCGTTTGGAACCCCAAAACCCAACGCGCAACTTCAACTTCCACTTTTTGACAATTCAGTAAAAATGCACACTGCTCCCTTTGCATACATGCTACAAGCGAGCAGGTGTAAAGTTAGCCAATGACCACCCCCCAGGTGAACCAAAATGCCGGAAAAGTCTCTTTGGGGGGGCTCCTGACCAACCCTGACCCACTTTACAAGCGCCAACTGCGGACAAAAATACCCACCATGTGTCACCCGGGGGGCGGCCAAGGCTGCAACCAGGGCGCCGAGCACCATCCAGCGAGCCGCCATGGTCGCGGCCAAGCCGGTTTGTAATCCAAACGCAGTCCCGGTAGCAGTAGTGGTAGTGAGAGAGTTCCTTCGGAGTTCCTTCCACCGCGGGGCCAACGTGCACGCTCGTCCCGCGGGAATTAGAAATAAGAAGCAGAGAGGGGGAAAAAGTCCTCCGGTAGGTTGCGGAATGTTCCCCCGAGCGCAGAGTCTGCGCTCCGGCCAGCAAAACTGGCGAAGTCCCGGAGCTTGGAAGTGGGGAAGTGCAGCTCCGCCCCTCCCTTACACGCACTCCAAGGGGAAGAAAAATGTGAAGCTCATGCACATGACGCGCACGCTGCACAGACCTGCAAACATGCAGGTCCTCCTCATCCTCCACCTCGTTGTCCCACCTCCTCCAGGGAATACCTCCGCCAAGGCAGCACGTCGCACTTCACCGAATGTTACTTGATCAGCTGTTCTATCCGCAGGAGAAGCGATGAGCAGTGACGAGTGAGCGATCTATGATGCTCACCGGTCACTTTGGACCTATTTGTTTAAAGTAAATTTAGGCATCATCTGAAAGTTTAAAAAATGGACTAAAAGACTGAAAAAATAATTTCATTGAACATTTCGATTACCGTAATTTTCTGACTATAAACCGCTACCTTTCCCCCTCATTTTGGATCATTTTGAAGCCATAAACGGAGTTTAAGGGGGGCAGGGCCATTTTAAAACTAAGAATTTTCCGTTTAAATATTGTCTATAAAAGTTGTAAAGCAATAAAACAAACAACAAAATGAATGAAATTTTAAAAAAAAGATATTTTCAAATGGGTCAAGATTATTTTTCGAACAGATCATGTGACTAGCACCTTAGACAGTCATTTGCTTTGCTTAGCCAAAACCACCCGAGGACCGAAGAGGCAACATATATATAGATAAGATATATATATATATATATATATATATATATATATATATATATATATATATATATATATATATATATATATATATATATATATATATACCGTGGGGAGAACAAGTATTTGATACACTGCCAATGGGTTTTCCCATTGACTGTGTATCAAATACTTGTTCTCCCCACGGCGTAGATAGATAGATAGATAGATAGATAGATAGATAGATAGATAGATAGATAGATAGATAAGATAAGATATACGTAATTTTTTTCAAACTTAAGTTTTCAAAAGCGACAACTACTGAGCAAGAACCAAGGATTGAAAATGTGGACCATGAAACCACCGTCAAAATGGTGAGTGGAGTTATAATTTGCCCCACTAAAGATGGTAATTGTTAACAGAGCCACCGCCGGTGTCTTGCCAATGTAGTTACCCCAGTCAAAAATTGTGTCCCCTGGCCGCGGGAGCGCACACACAAACACAAACATTAGTTATGGGTTATGTCGACTTAAACAATTAATTGAAGCCAGAAAAGAACCACAACTATATATTTTGGACATCAACCTTTATTAAACTGAAAAAACTCCATACAGGACTTGAATTACAGTAATAACAGTTATAGGTCATCCTACGAGTAAAACATTGCCTTTTTTTACTTTTGGTACGTATGTTACATTATTCGACAGAAAAAAAGTTTTTTAATTTTAATTTTTTTTTTTTTTTTTCATGGATGGGCCATGTTTTAAAACCTCGCAGATAACACATCACCAAAACACTGAAATCAAGCAAATCAGTGCAGTTTTTGACCTGGTTAACTACATTGGCACGACATGATACCATATTCAATAGATGACGATCCCCTCAAGAATGATGGGAAACAAAAAAACGCTCATTTTCAACTTTTTATTATAAATATTCTTGTAGGTTAATTTTATTGCTGACACTGCGTTTCGGGGTCATCAACATGCTTTGCCCCCCCTGCCCCAAAAGTCAAACTTCGCCTATGCCAGCGGCTTATAGTCCAGAGCGGCTTATTTATTGATTTATTTGGGATAATGGGTAACGCTTTATTTGACAGTTGCGTCATAAGACTGTCATAAGACAGTCATAATTATTATATGACACTGACATGGGCATTACGGAATGCTTATGACAGATGTCATTAAGTGTCATCTGGCAAATAATGTTGCTAACTACATTTATGTCCAGCTCGGCTCTTTTACATCCATTCAAAAGTGAGATCATTTGCTGGATGACACAGTGAAAGTGTTACCAAATACCACAACTAGCAATTAATGAAACAACTGGAAAAGTAACTGCATAAATATTTAACACAGAACATGAATAGCGTACCGCACGAATGTTACTTTTAGAACGTGACGTCGCCATCGTAACGTGCAAGTGGGTCATTATAGAGACGCCCTCGCATACAATCCATGTTATTTCTGCTTGTTTTCTCCGGTAATCATACAGAAAAGAATATGCTGAGTAAACAGTGCTGCTATGGAACTTGTAGAAACGACTCTAGACATTACGACATATGAAGGATGTGTTCTTCATACGTTTCCCGTAACCAAAAACTGGATGGATGAACTTGTACGAACGTCAAAAGACCAGTTTAACGCCAGCAAAGTGAAGCCATTTACCTTAATATGCAGTAAACATTTTGCTGGGAGCAATGGTTCTACAGAGGAAGAAGACGTAAGCCATTTTGTTATTTTTACTATTTTTTAGCGTGGCGTATTGCCGTGCTGCCTTTGCCGGACAATGAATGACCTGAAAAAAATTAAAATGGTATCTGACTGCCACTGTTGCTACCTTTTCTGTTGTAAAAAAACAACTTTAGTAAGGAGGAAGTGTAAATAAATTATAGAATTAGGATGTTATTAATGAAAAACTTAAAAGTGTTCGTTTGCTGTCACGGAGTGGCATGCAATCGCTACTCAATAATAACAATGAAAATTACCGCCATGAATGATGCAAGACATAAGACAACCACAGGCTATAATATAAAAGAAAGACCGGGCATATGGTAATAAAGGATAGATTGTTGAAACAGGAGAATGTCATTGTCAGTGGCGTAAGGCAACGCACACATGAAAAAGGTGTCGATAAAAAAGCTACCTTTGGATCAGATCGGCTCTTTTTCAGCCCTCAACACTCAAGCCATCTCTTTACCTGAACATTTGTCTGTTCATTCACATCTTTACCAGTGAATTTGGCACCAGGGACATTATTTTCGGATAGAATTGGTAGGTTTAGCTCAGTAAACATCTCGTCCTGACAGTATTTCCATGCATTTAGTATTCCGGACAAACGGGAGGTTGACCCGCCTCGCAACAATTGCTGACGTCATGATTATTAATGAGCAAAAGGGACGTGTTGCTTGCGGTATGCCATTTGATTGTTATTTACATTTGTAGCGCTGCAATGCATGCTAGGAGGCATGTTGGACGACAACAGTGTTGGCAGCAGGTGGCAGCAGAGGTTGATTATCTCCCCCAAGTGAGCAGTGATGGCCAAATGAAGCTTCTTGAAATAATGAAGCTGTGCAGTTATTGGTTCAGAGCTTGGTGCTTGATTTGGTTTTATGACAGTCTTATGTTGCCGCTGTCAAATAAATTGTTACCGGGTAATAGAGCAGGGCGGTAAACCGAAAATTTACCGTCACCGAAATTCTTAACGATGACCGACGTAATTTTGACCATGTCGGTAAATTCGGTAAATTAATAAAACAAGAAAATAGTCTTTTCATCCCGCTTTGATTCTGTGTTGTTCGTCTATGTTCATTCCCCTTTAAGAAAGCAGTGAATGTGCTTACGTAGGGAGTCACGTGATCATCAGGAAGCCAATCAAACAAAAGCCCGGTAAGCTAACGCTAGCAGCTAACGCTACAAGCAAAACGTGATGGAGTGTGGCTTAAGGGAGGTTCACCAAACTTTCAACCGACATTTAGTAGACTCTTGGTGGCATCCAGACGGGCTTTCACCCGCTGTCCTCCTTTGTTCTCACGATTTCCGGAGATGGTGCTTTCAGTGCTTTCTACTGGTAGCCAGGCTAACGCTAGCTAGCGGCTAACGCTACAAATGAACGTTATGGAGTCGGATAGAGGCTCTAACCTTGTCGAAACGGCTGAACTTAATGAGTGGATTGGGCATGGACTGCATCTAGCAATTACTATGTGGCGTTATTTTGTATCTGTCTGTGTGTGTGATTCCTCTGATAGCTTTTGTGATGGTAAAGAATTCTGCATAAAGTACAATCCAACGGCGAAACTTATAATGACCGAGAAATGGCCCCAGCTATTTTTATTGTGCGTGCATTTATGAAAAAATGCACTGGGGGGGAAAAAAACCCTTAAACCATAAAGTAAACACTTGTATTTAATAATTATATCACAGCAGCCATTAACAATAAGTTGTCTTTTTGAAGTGTACTGTTCAAGCTGCAAGTCATTTGTGTTACAATTACATGTTTGCACAGGCATATTGATTTTGACAATGTACATTGTTCAAGTCATACACGCTGTTATAAATGTTCATACTTGAATTCTTATTGCTTACAATACATTTTTATTAGGGCTGTCAAACGATTAAAATTTTTAATCGAGTTAATTACAGCTTAAAAATTAATTAATCGTAATTAATCGCAATTCAAACCATCTATATAATATGCCATATTTTTCTCTAAATTATTGTTGGAATGGAAAGATAAGACGCAAGATGGATATATATTTTCAACATGCGGTACATAAGGACTGTATTTGTTTATTATAACAATAAATCAGTTCTAAATCAGTTATAGAAATTTTATATTAAAACCCCTCTTAATGTTTTCGTTTTAATAAAATTTGTTAAATTTTCAATCAAAAAATAAACTAGTAGCCCGCCATTGTTGATGGCAATAATTACTTACACTATAAAATCAGTCGCACCCAAACGCCAGCAGAGGGCAGCAAAACTCCGCAAAACACAATTAACAGGTGGGCCTTTCACTCTAGTGACATTTAAATATGTCTGAGCTGGGCAAGTGCGTTAATTGCGTCAAATATTTTAACGTGATTAATTTAAAAAATTAATTAACGCCAGTTAACGCGATAATTTTGACAGCCCTAATTTTTATAAATTTAATGTTTAGACTGCATGTACAATTGTTAAATACAGTATATCAAATTGAATGCTGGTAAATAAATCAACAAGAAATAGTTAATCTGTATTTCATGCATTGATTCAGATTTTCAAATTATATAACAGTCCGCTTGGGCGAATTTATCGTCATTTATCGTTATCGAGATAAATCTGCTCAATTTATCGTGATACATGTTTAAGGCCATATCGCCCAGCCCTACCGGGTAATACCATTTGTGTAAATATCCCATACTATAGAGAGGACACTTTCGGTTTATGGGCCAGTGCCACTTATCTATGAACAAATGTCGTTTTCGTGTCAAATTTGGTGGGTGGCGGCTTATAGTCAGGTGTGCCTTATAGTCCGAAAATTACGGTATGTCCTGAATGTAACATTAACTCTTTCAGGGACAGCGGTCACAACAGTGGACAGCAATTCAAAAGTTGCTTTTGCCAATATGAATGCCATAAAAGCACTTGACATCTTTAACAGAAACAAGTGACTATTTTTGTTCATTTAAAAAAGCTTCAAGGTAGTTTTGCATTAAAAAAAAAAAAGTAATTATTGCATTCTTTCATACAATGGGGTAAAGTGAGGCAAATGATGTGGGGTAAAGGGGAGATGTCTTACTTCACTCCTTCATCACATCTGGGTTTAGATCTACTGAATTTTCATTTGCACCATCCATGGCGTCATACAGGCCAAACCCTGATGTGCTGCCTGCCACTGCAGAAGATCTGGATGGCCCACCCATGCAGATGATGCACCTGCAGATGAAATAATCACTTCAGACATTTCAATATCAGATAACTAATCCATCCATTTCACATGGTCCACCTGGATAAGCTGGTCAGCTGACTCAGATGTGTCACATGGTCCCAAGTCAGAAAAAGTGAGAGGAGTCTGGCTGCAGCCCGCCTCTCTCAGTACCCTGCGCCGCTCTTCTCAGTACCCATCCCGCAGACAGGAAATGACGCAACACCGCAGCTCTCAGTCCCCTCAGACCGGAAATGTCGTCAACCCTTGCGACGAAAACAAGTTACGTTATTTCACCTCTCGCGAAAAAAACACGGTAAGTGGCCGCACTGAAAAAAAGTTTTTAAAAGCGTATGCATGTTTAAAAATGTTAAATAGTTAAACAACACTTGCGGTGAAAATATGAAGTGTTTATTCTGAGTTGAAAAGACCGTACTTATATCTAGTATTCTTAATGTAATTTAAATAATGTCTTCCTTTACTAACTGCATGTGACTTTGTTCTACTTATATTGTTTAATACGTACTGATGAATTCAGCAGCGAATTGGCTAATGCTGCTAATGCTTTTTACATTTTTTTTTCACAATGAACAGTCTTCTTTGTGTAGTTTTCATTATATTGCACTCTTATTTTTCATTATGTACATGCCTGCAATTCGCAGCTCGCTGTTTTTGTTGTTGTATGGTATTGTTGTTTTGCCTTCATTTGTTTTGTCTGGTCCTTTGTAGTTTGAATGTTGTCACATGATCCAAATAGGACAAGGTTGTAATTTTTTCTTGATATTGTTACTCTGCTTAGCTATATATTTTTTCATTATTATTATTTTTTTTTTTTACTAGCTGCAAGATCACCACCCCATTGGGAAGAAACTAAATCACGACCCCCAAATGGTAGTCTTCCCATGCAGATACAGGGATGTCACACAGATCCAAATGGAAGTAAGTAGCATAAATAGTAATGTACTTTAGATTTTGGACTGTGCTGAACACTTTTTTTTTATAGACATCGAACAAACCCATAAATAAATAAATAAAACCCACTGTGCAGACAGGACCAATGGTGACAATATAAGACCATGCCGAGCTTCATGGACGGTTCAAACTCATCCTGCCCAGGAACGGCTGGTATGTTTTTATGTCTGAGACAAATGTTGTGCTCAGTGGAAATCTGGATAGGCTTATTATTCCTTATATTAGTTAACAATTGGACATAATTGATTATTTACTCTTTGTTTATTTAACCAATCAACATTCTCATTAGCTTATGCAAATCTTGAATATAAAGAGGCCAGAAATGGTGTTGATTGTCTAAAAAAAGAAAGTTTGATTGACACGTGCTGACTTTTGGAACGTTGGCCTGAACAATGAAATGGAATCAACTGTGAATTTTGAGGATTTAGTTTCTCTAAAAAACATAATGTCAATTGTACAAATAAGTAAAATGTAACTTTTTGTGTTTGTTTTTTTGCAGATATGAAATGCATATTTATAACTTGTCTAACAAGTAGCTCATTCAAAGGTATAAAAAAGTATTTTTTGGCCTGTGTAGGGTATTATTTTAACTATGTAGCCTACAGAATGCTTGTATGGGCTCATGTAGGTGTCTGCGTACATTTGTATTTATATAACATATGTCCGTGTGTATAGATTATGTATTTTTCAGGGAAGGACCATATTTGTGGCTGACCCCTATGTTGTTGCAACATGGTGAAAGCCTACAGGATGTGACCCACACATGCATTTGCCTGTAAGGCTGATTAGTAACAACTACAACTTGGAGCATTGGTTCATTTTCAAAGAACAGTCAAATCATAACAAATTAAATGATCCAAATTCCAATTATTTGTGGGAAGAAAAACAGATCCAATCTTGAGATCAGAGAACTATTGTTATCTCTAATGAAATTCAGTAACCATTCATATTGGCATGGCGTTTCCATGATGATCCAGAATAGCCTTGTTTGGTTTTGAAGGTATGTTCCAGTCGATCCTTTTATGTTGCCCCTTCAATTAAAGCAGAATTGCACTCCAGATGATTCATCCAATCATTTGAAGCAAAATTCTAAAATGCCACTCTAAAATTGCGAATGTTTTGTTTCAAGGGCGTTGGCCCGGTCTCAACATTGGTAGGGACGAATATAATGCAAATAAGGTTGCTCAAAAGTTGGTGGGGACAACTTTAGCATCCTGAAAAGTTGGTCGTGTTATGTCCCTACCGTCCCTATGCAAACCTACGCCCTTGTTTTGTTTGCATGAATCATTTAAACCTGACTGGTTGGTGTTCTTATGCATGGAAACACGTTTGTAATTGTTTAACTACTGTATTTAATATAAACCTATATTTTCAATTGCAGAAAACGTTGACAGCAATCAACAGGGGGACATGGAAAGAGAGGATTGGAAGTGAAATAGAGGTATTTGTAAAAGTGTGTATATTCATTGATTCAAAACTTGAAGGAAGTGACTCGGTTAAATTCTTACGTTAGGGTTTTTCGGGACAGCCATAGGGGAAGGACTGTGGCATCTTCATGTTGATGGTAGGTGAGTTTAACTGTCCAATTTTGTCCTCTGTTATATTTGTATTCATTTATCCATTTGTAGTATGCTCTTTGCACTGTTCTGGATGCTCTCTTTGAGTTTAACCATTGTAAAATGAAGTTCACCGAATCATTCAAATTGGGCTACAAAATATCCTTGTCGTTATTCTTTATTTACACTTGTTTTTAATTTTTGTTAGACTGATATGCCAACTCTGAGGAAGTGGTGGTGTATATTGCTAGCGGACAATTTCAAACTTGGGTGCATGGTAAGTCTTTGAAACTGTTGATATGGCATTCATAGGAAAGTAGGTGCACAGCACCTTAATTCTTTGGTGGAAAATGTGGAATACTTATTTTTGTATTTTTTCAACTTAGGTGAGCCACAGGAAAGAGTTTGCCCATTGGACAGACAAGGCAAAAGCATTACTGCAGGGTGAAGTGCCACCAGTCTATCAGCTACAGAAGTGAAATTTGAATATAATTGCTGAGGTCAGCTTTTAAAGACTTTTTAGTGTCCATTACTCTGACGCACTTTTGAACATGTCCCCCTTTATTCACTGATTTATTTTTAGGAAGAGGTGCAACCACAACTCCTTCAAGTTAGTGGTGGCCCACTCCAAAAAGATACGGCGGGAAAAAATGGTAAGATTATTTATATACCTAGTTTATTGCAATGCCTGAAAAGAAAAATCAAGTATAAAATTAACTAAGCATCATTTTTATTTTACTTATGTAATATTCAAATAGCTCTTTTCTTTCTCTTTTCCAATGAACAGTTTTGGTAAAAGGATTGTGCCAGACAGCACAAAAGCCTCGGACAGGGCTGGGGGGGGGGGGGGGGGGTCAATGCAGTAGGAGTTCCCAAGCATCCTGCAGATGGAAGAGGATGAGCACGAACTACAATATCTTGGAGCCATTCAAGTTCTGTTTCAACCATCTGGGAGATGGATTTACCTTTTTTGAGGAGATTGTTGATCAAAGAAAATATCTGGTATTCTCTCAATAATAATAAAAAAAATAATAAAACTAAAAAAATAAAGTTTACCACATTAGAACTGGTTGTATTGAGTTCATTTTTCTACACTTATAAATTTGTTGTTTTTTTTCTTTTATCCCAGATGTTAGTTGTAGGTAGTTTTAATTACCTGTGATAAAGGCGGGAGTGCTTGCCGAAAAATGTCAGGTAATTAAAACAACCTACAACTATTGTCTGGGATAAAAGAAAAAAACAACTAACACATGACAACTATTTTGTCATTTCTGTTTGAAATAAAGGTGCCTTTCCTGGAGCAGAAAGTTTAATATAGTTTCTGAATTAGTTAATTAGGATCTTCACCCACATGAATGAATTTAAGTAGCAAAATGAAAGACAAAATTGGTTTGGTTGCAACATTGAGAGAATATTACGTTTTTGATACATTAAATTGTAATGAAGCTATATTAATGTGTCCGTTCATAAAAATGTAAGGATGACAGCAATTTCTAATAATTCTCAATTGGAGTATATTTTACAATTGACAAACTAAAGTACACACTGTGATAGGTTACATGCGATCTTTCAGTCACCAATTAAACCTTTATTGCAGTAGTGTGTATTTTAATTTTGATGTACTGTAACCGTGTTTTTCATTTTGGTAAAATCAGCAGGCTTTAACAAACTGACCGCGCTTAAAGAGTTAATCTCCCGATTTCACCAAATCAATTTAAGGAGCATGGAAATAAATTATTATTTAAATAATAATGAGTGATGCTGAAACCGAAAATAAAAGACGTGCGAAAAGAAAAGTAAACTAGTATTTACGTTCGAATGGACGCTAACTATTACGATAAAACCGGAAGCTCGGAGGTCGAGCGCTGTTTCATGTTGTCATTTCCGGTCTGAGAGCTGCGATATTGCGTCACTTCCTGTCTGCGGGATGGGTACTGAGACGAGCGGCGCAGGGTACTGAGAGAGGCGGGCTGCAGCCAGACTCTCTTGGAAAAAGTTGCAAAGAAAAGACCAACCCGAAGAAGAAAACAACGAAGTAGAAAATTGTAGTTTGCAGCTCTTAGGAGTTTTAATACCTTCGTCCCACTTGCCCGATGAAGACAGATCTGAAGATGAAAGAAGTGATCCAGGAAACATTGATCTCACCATGGGTAATATGGTGAAATCATAATATGTTATGATGTATGATAAAATATTCTATTATGGAGTAGTAGATCTTGAGTTGGGTTCAGGTGTTTAAAAAATGTGTTTAATCGACCAAACCTGAAGATCCTGGTACTATTCTGACATTCATTCTGAATTATCTTAATGTCAAGCTACCTGGATTCAAACTTTCACAACAATTGCTATGATAATTTTTTATATTGAGAAGGGAAAAAAATCAGTTGAGCCCTCGTTGGTTCACTTTACCCCTTTTAATTTTGTAGTCAGTTTGCATTTTAGATGGTTTAAAGTACACCACCACTTTTTTCAACTAGTTATATTTTCAATACTAGTCATCATGAGTACTGTACATTCTGATAATTTCCATTGCTAGGAAATATTCTAAATTAATGGAAAACATTTTTACTGTTGTTTTAGCTTGCTTGGAGGAGAGCAAATGTTAAAAAAAAAAAAAAAAAAAAAAAAAAAAAAAAAACAAGGATCACATTGCCCCAGTCTTCCTATGATTAAAACTGTATAACAACGATTGCAAATGCCATTAATCATTGTGTTTATTTGCATGACTACATACTCAAAAACAGAAACCTTCCGAGTATTATTTATTAATTCAATTTGCAAATCACTTATCCTCACGAGAGTCACAGTGAAGCTGGAGCCTATCCCAGCTAACTATTTGGCAGGCTGCCGTTGGCAGTTGGTAGCTTGAGTTGTGCTAGGACCGAAGGGTGATTAGCAGAATGATTATTACTGTGGCTTTTAGGACAATAGCATCAAACTCAGATTTTTTTTTTTTTTTTAAATATCTTGACCACCCATTCAGATACAAAGCCGTGGATAATTTGCAGATAATAATAATAAAATGAAACAAAACAGAAAAATCAAAATTGATGCATATTTTAGCAGCAACAAGTGGTAGGAAACCTCATCTTCATGTAGGAGCAATACTGCTCCCTGGTGGCTAACGATGGAAGGGATTGGATTCCTTGAAGCCCTTTCACAAAATGTTTATTACTAATAATTACAATTTATACATGGGAGGACGTTATTGTTCTTTCTCGTCTTGATTCGTTTTTGGTAGGAGTTCTTCACTGTTGAACCACAGCGCCTCACTGGTTTGACTCGTAAGGATGGCACGTTCGATGAAGGGCCCTAAACCAGATTGAGGAAAGAAGAGAAGAGTAAAGGAGGGAAAAATGGCATCTAAATGTTCAAACCACTTTCTCTGCAATTGTTTATTAATTAGTTAGCTAAAGATGTTGTTTTTCTTTTCATTTTATTGTACTATATTTGTAAATTTTAGTCTTTTTAATATTGTATGATTAATATTCAGGATAGTTTTTGTCTATTTTTTTTTTTTCAGGATAAAATCAAAGGTTTTTTTTAAACAGTACTATTTTCAGTATGTCATTTTTTAATTGAACCCTCCCCCAAAATAATTTTTCCTCACAACCAGATTTTCCTGATTTATTTATTTATTTTTTACACCAGAAATATGCTTTTAACTGTAACATTTCTGTTTATCTTACTAATATTTGCTGTATTTGATGTCTAATAACCTAGCTAATAACCTAGCAAGCAGTACAGGGTGTACACCACCTAAGTTCAGACTGTCTTCTTCATACTTTTATGATTTCATCCTACTGCCTCCTGGTGGTCAATAATAGCCAATATTTCTCAGAAGTAGGCAAAATAGCTGTTGTCAGATATTTTTAATACCAGTACTATTTTAGGCAACCAAATGAGAGCATCTTAGATTGTCCCGCTCCACAGTGAATCGACATAACTCATATATCCATCCATCCATCCATTATCTTCTGCTTGTTCCGGGGTCGGGTCGCGGGGGCAGCAGCTTTAACAGGGAAGCCCAGACTTCTCTCTCCCCAGCCACTTCAACCAGCTCCTCCGGCGGGATCCCAAGGCGTTCCCAGGCCAGCCGAGAGACATAGTCTCTCCAGCGTGTCCTGGGTCGTCCCCGGGGCCTCCCACCGGTGGGACATGCCCGGAACACCTCTCCAGGGAGGCGTCCGGGAGGCATCCGAACCAGATGCCCGAGCCACCTCAGCTGGCTCCTCTCTACGCGGAGCAGTAGCGGCTCGACGCCGAGTCCCTCCCGGATGACCGAGCTTCTCACCCTATCTCTAAGGGAGAGCCCGGACACCCTGCGGAGGAAACTCATTTCGGCCGCTTGTATCCGGGATCTTGTTCTTTCGGTCACGACCCAAAGCTCGTGACCATAGGTGAGGGTAGGAACGTAGATCGACTGGTAAATCGAGAGCTTTGCCTTTCGGCTCAGCTCCTTCTTCACCACTACGGACCGGTGCAGAGTCCGCATTACTGCAGACGCCGCACCGATTCGCCTGTCGATCTCCCGCTCCCTCCTACCGTCACTCGTGAACAAGACCCCAAGATACTTGAACTCCTCCACTTGGGGCAGGATCTCATCCCCGACCCGGAGAGGGCACTCCACCCTTTTCCGACTGAGGACCATGGTCTCGGATTTGGAGGTGCTGATCTTCATCCCAACCGCTTCACACTCAGCTGCGAACCGCTCCAGTGAGAGTTGGAGGTCACGGCTTGATGAAGCCAACAGCACTAAATCATCTGGAGAAAGCAGAGATTCAATGCTGAGGTCACCAAACCGGACCCCCTCAACGCTTTGGCTGCGCCTAGAAATTCTATCCATAAAAATTATGAACAAAATCGGTGACAAAGGGCAGCCTTGGCGGAGTCCAACCCTCACTGGGAACAAATTCGACTTACTGCCGGCAATGCGGACCAGACTCTGACACCGGTCGTACAGGGACCGAACAGCCCTTACCAAGGGGCTCGGTACCCCGTACTCCCGGAGCACCCTCCACAGGATTCCCCTAGGCACACGGTCGAACGCCTTCTCCAAATCCACAAAACACATGTAGACTGGTTGGGCGAACTCCCATGCACCCTCGAGGACCCTGCTGAGGGTGTAGAGCTGGTCCACTGTTCCACGGCTGGGACGAAAACCACACTGCTCCTCCTGAATCCGAGATTCGACTTCCCGACGGACCCTCCTCTCCAGTACCCCTGAATAGACTTTACCGGGGAGGCTGAGGAGTGTGATTCCTCTATAATTGGAACACACCCTCCGGTCCCCCTTTTTTAAAAAGGGGGACCACCACCCCGGTCTGCCAATCCAGAGGCACTGTCCCCGATGTCCACGCGATGTTGTAGAGGCGTGTCAGCCATGACAGCCCTACAACATCCAGAGCCTTTAGGAACTCCGGGCGGATCTCATCCACCCCCGGGGCCTTGCCACCGAGGAGCTTACCAACCGCCTCAGTGACTTCAACCCCAGAGATCGAAGAGCCCACCTCAGAGTCCCCAGACTCTGCTTCCTCAAAGGAAGGTGTGTCGGTGGAATTGAGGAGGGCTTCGAAGTATTCTCTCCACCGACTCACGACGTCTCGAGTCGAGGTCAGCAGTACACCATCTTCACTATACACAGTGTTAATAGTGCACTGCTTTCCTCTCCTCAGACGCCGGATGGTGGACCAGAATTTCCTCGAAGCCGTCCGGAAGTCGTTTTCCATGGCCTCACCGAACTCCTCCCATGTCTGAGTTTTTGCCTCGGCGACTGCCGAGGCCGCAGTCCGCTTGGCCAGCCGGTACCTGTCAGCTGGCTCCGGAGTCCCACAGGCCAAAAAGGCCCGATAGGCCTCCTTCTTCAGCTTGACGGCATCCCTTACCTCTGGTGTCCACCAGTGGGTTCGGGGATTGCCGCCACGACAGGCACCAACCACCTTACGGCCACAGCTCTGATCGGCCGCCTCAACAATGGAGGTGCGGAACATGGCCCACTCGGACTCAATGTCCCCCACCTCCCCCGGGACAAGGGAGAAGTTCTGCCGGAGGTGGGTGTTGAAACTCTTTCTGACAGGGGATTCTGCCAGACGTTCCCAGCAGACCCTCACAATACGTTTGGGCCTGCCAGGTCTGGCCAGCATCTTCCCCCGCCATCGGAGCCAACACACCACCAGGTGGTGATCGGTTGACAGCTCCGCCCCTCTCTTCACCCGAGTGTCCAAAACTCCATAACTCATATAACATGGCTGAATCCATCGGCCCCCTATTAAGACCAACATAAGGTTTTGTTTGAGCAAATATGTTTTTTTATGCATTCGTAATTTAGTTTATTGGTATATTTAACTTTTTTTTGGTGAAATATGTGTTTGAACGATCTGTTAAGAGCATTGTAAAAATAAAAAATAAAAAACTGATTTTATCGCATTTAAACTAGCGGAAAAAACAGCTTAAAACTAAGCTATTTCAGCTCAGATGCAGCCGCGCCTCTCCTGTCACCCTGTCCTCTAAATTGGTTAAATGGTAATGGTAAATGAAGTTCCACTTGTATTGCGCCTTTCCACCTTTTAAAGGCCCTCAAAGCGCATCACACTATATCCTCATCTACCTACTGGTGACGCAGCACCAGGAGCAACGAGGGGTTTAATATCTTGCTCAAGGATAACGAGATGAGGTCATCAAGGCAGAGAATCGAACCCACCAGCTCTGGGTTGGGGAACAACTACCACTGAACTATGCCACTCCCTATTAATAGACCACAATCACGTGACGTCACAACTCCGCCCCCCTGACTGGTGCCGCCATATTGTCAGTCAGCTCATCGTCTTTACATATTACCGCTACGTACATTCCTCCTATTACTGCGTGTTTTTCTGCTTGTCTAAGGAATCACCGCCTAGTAAACGAATCCAAAAACCTTCCTGACAATCGTCAACATTGATTAATCAAAATGGTGAAGGCATGTGTGGCGGTTGGTTGCAGTAACAGAGAAGATAAACGGTCATTTTAGAAGTTGCTGTGTGTCCATTGTTAAAAGGGCAAATCTCTAAAGCAGCACGGTTTGTTAATCTCGGTCCATGATGCGTTTGTGTCGACAGCCGTTAGACAGCGGCGAAAACATCAATATGATGCCAACACGATCGCAGACGTCATCAGACGGAGACTACGAAGCTTGTCACCACGGTCGCGCAGCAAGAAGGTGAGCGCAACAACAGGTGTTGTGCCGAAAAATGCCCCCCCTGACGGGAGCGCCCACACGGAAACGACTTTCTTGTACCGTGAATATGTATTATTTCACTCTGCTTGAACTAATAAATGTCATACCTGTGTGATTGTCATTGGGATATGGTCGTGAAAACCTGTAGAATGTAAACTAATACATTTCTGTTCAAAGATGGTTATGTGGCCCAGTCCACAATTTGTTACTAAAATACAGTACTAATATTTTGTGTAATTTAATTGTTTAAAACTGATCTTACAGTCATAAATCCATTACTGTAATGGGTCCATGAAAACATTTGATGTTTTCACGTCTATAAATAATAAGCGCTCCCGTCAGGGGGGACATTTCATACGGGGCAGCTATTTTTCGGCACGCACCGGCCCGTTGTTGATCAAGTTTGATTTTACAATCGAGACAACGGTGACGCTCAGCTGACCAAATGTCGGTTTATAGCTGGGCCGGTGCCGATTTTGGGTACCCGACTCCTCATCGTGACATAAACTGGAGTATGATTGGAAATTTTGTGGTCTCAGGACGAGCTCTGACGCACGCGACGGGACCGGACGGGAGGAAACATTGGTTTGGGGATCAAATATGGATCTGCCGACTGGATCGACCGAAGCATTTCCAAATAACGGCTTTTATGCAACTCATCCAATGAGTTTACAGCATCTGAAAGCACCGGGGCTTCCATAATTTGCAAGTGAATCCACCTTTAGAAACCACGATCATTGACAATACGGACACAAAATGACGGACAATATGGCAGCACAATACAGCGATCACGTGATTGTGTGACGTTGGTGATTGGGGTCTATAGGTATTATTTTCTATTTGTGTGATTCAATTAACATGCTTTGAGCATTTCAATTAAGTGTTTGCATTATTCAATTTTTACACTTTTACTGCAAATAAATATCGGCTCCAAAAATCAGTTATTGCCCCCTCTAACTACCAATAATCGGTATCAGTCCTGAAAAATCCATACTGGTCGATTTATACTTTAAAGTAAGGTCAAATTTGTTTACTTACATTCTATTGGAATGCTATTACTGGTTTAACATGTTCTTATGACACTGATGTAAAACAACATGCTTTATTAATTACTCATTCATTATTATTATTATTATTTCTTTTACCCATATCAGCAGGCCGATGTGAGCAGACGTCTATCAGAACTGTTTCCAGGTTGGCGAGGATTTGCTCAGTTGAAAAGTCCAGCTGTAGGAAAGCGGGGGAAAATTTCTCAACAAGCTCCGCCTACTTGTCTTTACTATTACAGCACAACAACCTACCGTGGCCACTTGCGTCCGGACGTAGCACTCACTCTCAACAGCGTACTCGTGACCCGTACGAAAAAGCGACAACATTTTCGGAATGTTCACGCCGACAGAACCTGAAAAGAAACCACCGTGTGTGTCAAAGAATTAAAAAAAGATGCCAAGACGTTTGAACCCACCTCTCTTGCTCTTGGGAAACTTCTTTCTTAGTTTATTTTTGAGAGGCGTTAGTTTCTGCAGTATTTCCGGCACGGCTATATAAAAGTCGGCCACAATCTCGTCATCCAAGATCTGAAAAAGACAGCTCATTTCTGATACATATTTTTTATTTTTCTCATGTATTTTTTTGAGCACCAATGAAAATAAATTTAATTGAGTTGAATGAGTCAAGCTATTGCTCCTTCCTTCTCAACATGGCAGCGATTGCTGAAGTTTCTGCATGAGCTCTCTTGGGATTTAATGATAGACTGTTAAACTTAAAAACCTTTCCCAAACATATCCCGGTAAATTCCCGTGTAAGGTGACGCGGGATTTATTCTTGTCATTGCTTTCCCGCATGTAGAGATATCTCGGGAATGACGTGGGTTGGACATTTTCAAAGACTTGTCCCATGTTGCCCACTGGCAACCTTTGGGCGGGGACGGCTGCTGGCATGATTTTATAACCGGACATTATGTCATTTTTGGTTGGCATTGGTTGTCACAATGTTAGTCAAATCGTGTTTTGTTACAGAGTGTTTGTACATAGTGTTGTAGGAACCTTCCCGACGTCCTAACAGCAACCAATTCAAGCTCATCTAGACTGCATTTAAGCCCGTGCGATCCAAAAGAAGGGTGCAGAGATATTAACTTGCTGCGCGCCATTCGACACCTTTGCCACCCTTGCTTTGAAATCCCCTACATTATGCTGGTATTTGAGTGTATTTGCTTTGTTGTCTAATTGCCTCTCTGCCTTCCGCTTAGGTTAGTATTATTGATCCCCGTCGACTTTCTGTCATGGACTCTGATTGTGTTATTCCCCCTTTTCAGCGATCGCGTGTATTAATGTTTATATTTAATAAACCCTTGAACGCTTCCCTCCACTGTTTCCTGCTTTGAGGTACAAATCTTGTTTTCACAGTTGCGGACCCTAACATCGGCAACAAAATAAATCACACATTTACAAAGATGGACGATGCACTCTCATCCTTGGCTCCACGATCCACTAGCAATTTAACTTTGTTACGTTTTCAGTTTAATTTAGCTATTTCCAGCTTACCATGTTGATACTGGTGATTGTTATTATCATTATTATTATTATTATTATTATAGGAATGAGAGAGCTACAGGAAGTTAGGTAACCCACCTTGGCAACATAAACCTATTTTAGGTCACGACCTACCAGTTGAGAAACACTGGTTAATTGCTTAACAGTTCAAGTGATATATTCCCATTTCTGTCCAGACAAAGTAGAGCAGCAGCATACAGGAGAGATGGAAGTTGATGAGCATGAGCAGAGGTGAAGTGACTATCAACAACGGATGTCCCAATTTTGACTTAAAATACTGATGGCTGAAAAACAAAAAAAGTAACTTTTTTTTTTTAACAGAAACATGGATTTTGGTTTGGTCATATATAGTTTAAAGCAGTTTTCTGACTTTTTACAATAGATAAGTGCTAACAAAAAAAAAAAAAAAAAAAAACGAGAGAGAATTGCTCGCTCGCCAGTGCCCCAGTATTGTATTTGGTCCAGTGATGCCCCTGCTTTGGGTGGTCTAAACTCACATGTCATTTCCATTGTGAAAAGAGGATTAAAAAGTCACCTGCTGGATGAGCTCCGCCCCACCCACAAACGTGGCTCCGCCTTCCACAGCCACTTTAGCTTGAGCAGCATCCTGAGGCAAAAACAAAATCATCTTAGAAGCAGGCACTTGAACAGATTCATTTATGATTCAAATGTTTGGACTTGCAAGTTAGTTCATTTGGTAGCATTCATTCAGTTTACTTTTATATCAAATGAAACGGTTCCATCCACGAACAAAAAAATGACAATTTTACTGTCACATGCTAAAGCTGCTGCTGAATAAGCGGCAGATGATGGGACGGTTGGATGTTTTAAATAAAAAATATGACTATACGCAGTCCTCAAGTTACGACGTACCCGACTCATGTGATTTTGACTTTACGACGCCGGAGACTCGTTCGCCGTTTTGTCTCCAGTCGTTTTTTTTTTTTTTTTTTAAATAATGCTTACTTTTGTTTAGTGATGCATGCCTTTTTTTGCCGCAGGAAGCATAGAACATGTAATACTTCCGCACGTGAATAAGATCACATGTACACACGAAGAAGAACGTATTTGACCACAAGAAAAAGAGCGCATGCACACACACGAGGAAGAGCGCAATTGCACCCACGAAGAAGTCGCGCAGCCGAGAGAGTGAAACGTTATACAGCTGCAAGACGGCGTACACATTTGTTGTTTGTGATGCATCCACAGAGGCAGCACCTGTATATAACACCTTTCATACTATTTATTGTGCAGTTTCCATTGTGGTGAAACACTTCGGGGAACTTTATGTGATTGTTTTTGATGATGTGCTGACGCTAACTGATACATGCTAATCGTTTGCTGTATCAGCAGCTAGTGAGAAACGAAAATTTGAATTGCTGTTGTTTAAGGTGAAACTGATTTAATGTCATTTTTATTTCAGTTACATTCTGCAAGTGTTTATGTCATGAGCAGCTGACCAAAGTCAGCAAACCCCACGGACGTCTGACATCGTCATTTCGTAGCTTAGCTCGCTGTCTAGCTAAGACTTAGCTCCAACGTCTTTGCGAGAACAGTACAATAATACATGTTTCTGGTTAGTTATTTTGAGATCTGGCGGGTATTTGGGGGTACTTAAATGGTTGATTCCAATATACGCGGAAATTTAGGTTACACCGCCAGCGTAGTAACAGAACTCGTTCGTAACCTGGGGACTATTTTATTTGCTTCATCACTGTCATCGGGCGAAGGCTTATCTGAAGCTTGCTCGGGACTCCAAACCAACCAACCGACAACTCTTCAGTCAAAAATCTGGTTGGTTGGGCACTTGTAAGTCAAGTCTAAGTTAAAGATGTACAAAAGAAAAAGTCCTTACCTCAGTAAAAACCAAAACTTTGTTCACGTCTTTACTGAAAGGGTGTGGAAGATGCACCGTGCTTACAAACTGGTCGATCATTTTCTGGATGAAAAAATACAAAGTTAGTAACCTTGAGAGCAGCAGGAACTTTTGGGGAGCGTCAGAACTGATTGAAAATTCATCTTTAAGTCTAAATTTAGTTCTGGAGTAATTAAGCAAGAATCAACTTAAGACCATGGATCACCTTTTTCTCCAGTTTCATGTCCAGTTTGAGGTCCACGTAGACGGGTTGGTCGCAGGGAGTGAAGTCCAATACTTGGAAGCTCTTCAGCAGGTGTATCGCATCAGCGGCACTGTAGATGGTTCTGGGGTAGTACCTCAGTATGTAGACATCGTCCACAGGCGCCCATGCAGTCTTCCCATAAGGCTTGTGTCGCTCTGAGTCGTCCACCACCCTCTTCTCTTTCTTCACTTCAGGAGGTGCCGGATTTTCTTTCTTTCCTTTTTTTGACACCCTGAGAACAAAAAACATGTTAGTGTTGAGCTAGGTGGTTTGGTTGAATCATTTTTGTGTTTAAATATTTGTTGGTTTTGCGTTATGTGTCTATATTTAAAGAACTGTATTAGTGAGTCTTCATGGAATTCAGGGAAAGAATGTCTGCATTTTCAAGACTTCTAATTTGCGGATTCTTTTGGCACACCAAGCAAATAAAACTATTTCAGGAAAAAAAGGGTCTGATGGTTTACATGGTCTATGTTATAGTACGTCTGCCCACAATTAACAAGTCCCAAAAGTAAGATGCCTAATAGCGGAATTTTCTGCTGACTGCAACAGCTTCCGCAAAATCAGAACAGTCAATTGCTCAACGTATTTAAAGCGCCTGTGAGAGCATTAAAAAAAAAAAAAAAAAAATCTTAAATAGCATTTGAAGGGGAAAGGATATCATCATCGCACACACCATATAATTGTTTGCATTAGTCTAACACATATATAGTCTAACACATACATATGGTACAGGTTTTTGTAGGCACCGTCTAACTGTTTGCATTACTCTAACACACGTAATATAATTAATCAGGAAATAATATCATTTTCATATTTACGGTAGGACTACACTACTAATATAAATAGAACACCATAGTTTAATGAGAAGAAATAGAAGAGATGCCGTCTTATCACAAGATTGACGCACCAACTCTGGCAATCAGCTCTCCCAGCAAACTCCAAGGACAAAGCGCTTTGTCCTAAAACAAGTACAACCAGCCCGGACAGCAAAGTTGATAACGGGCGTCCCAATCCGCACACGAACCTAAGCCGCCCAAAACCGGCCACAGAGGGGATGACCCAAAAGCAACGCCCAGAAACGCCTTCGACAAGGCCCGCTTCAGCAAAGACTTTAAAAAGACTGGACACTGAGATAACACAGATTTTTTTCTGCTCGGAAACATTTAGCCTTGTTTTGGATCCAGAATTGTCCCTCCGTCGTCTGTTTTTGCCTTGTTTTTACCATTGTCGACGAATAAATTGTCAACCTGTTTTCGGTGAGTGTTCTTCAAGCTTTTGAAACATGGAGTCAGTACAAAGGGTTAAAATAAGAGGACGCGCGAGATTCGGCCTTCCCGGCGGACGCACGCGGAGCAGCGTCAGCCGAGCGGCACTTGTTTAGGCTGGTGCTGTTCCCAGGTGCGTCTGGGCTGGGGGCGAATTTCAACACATTATTATGTGAATTAGAATCATACTGAGACGATTCGACTATATGCAACAATTTGGCAAAGCACTGATGATGAGAAATTAGTCTTTTAATCTGCCGTTTAGCCCCGCCAAACATCATAAAGCTCCCCAGCTGGAGGATGACGTCGGCAGGGTCATGATTTCATCTGATTTACAATTCAACCCATTGAGGGGGAATTATTCAGAACGAGGGAACTGCGACAAAGAGAGCAGCAAAGTGTCATTGTTTCAATCTCTACTCCAATATTTTTACAGGATTTTTTTAAACCTATTTTTTCCTAAATGCCAAATAAATGGTATGGTCATGACAAATAACAGTCTTGTGCTAAATGGAATATGAAATATTATAAATGCATTTATTCCGTACGACAGGGCAAAATTACTGCATAATGGTCAAAACTGTCGACTTCTTGCACCTCCCGAATGGTATTTTATGCCTGCAGAGTTAGTCCTGGTTATGTCATTCCCCTTCCCCGGCTTCGGAGACAGAGGAAAGAGCTTAAACAAAACAGGAGGCGTGACAGCTAGTTGACATGCTAACCCGTATCGAGTGGCGTTTCCAAGTCTTTTTGACGCCTTTCGAAAACAAAAAATAACACAAAACTACCCTGGATCATGTTCCGCAGTGGCGGGGTGGGTTGTCTTTACCGATTGGCACACCTCCCAGCGGCGAGCAAGTTAGAGCTTTTCGTTCCCCTGCCATGTCAAGAGTGCTCGTTGCCGTGGAAGAAGCTGGAGAAGGACCGCCGAGCTGTTCCAATCTTTTTCGGCTTTCGAAAACGAAAAATAACATAAAACTACCCCAACTCATGTCACACACGGCGGCGAGGGTGGCAGCCTTCACCTATCTGCCAGCCTCCAGCGGCGAGTAAGTTTCGGCACATCGTACCCCTGCCACGGGCAGGAGTGCTCGTTGCCGGGGAAGAAGCTGGAGAATGGCCGAGAATGATGTCGGAGGAGCGCGTGCCTGCCCGAGCCCAACCCGAGGATACTGGTCTATTGCCGGGCACACGAAGAGGGTAGAGAGGGGGCTGGAAGTCTGGACGATATGGAGAACCGCAGATGAGAGTGGGGACTGCACGAGCATAAACTGAGTTTAGCGCTCTCTCGGCAGGCACACGAAGAGGACCGAGGTGGGTGTGTGACAAGCTGCCGGTCATCGGCCGAGTGGCCTTCTCGGTGGACAAGGAGCATTGTCAGCCACAAAATGCAAGCCACCTCCTTATTAAAATGTGTGCCATGATCCCAGTATTTGACATAATACAAAACACGTAGTTTACTCACTTCCTTTTAAGTCCAATGGTCCCACAGTCTGACTTGTTTTGGCCAATCTCCACGGTGAACGGGAAACTCAAAAAGGCTCACGCCTCTCCATGGTGCAGCAGCAAAAAGCTGCAGCACATTTTGCTAGCGTGATGTGAAAAATAAACGAATTAATCCGCAAAATCAGCTGAATCCACAGTCCAACTGCATGCTATTCAGCAATGCTGTATTATAAAATGCTGACCCGGGTGACGTCACTTCCTTAATCCAGGAAGTGATGAACTTTCATGGCTCGGGATTCAAAAAATTTAACATATAAATCGATTGCTTCCACACACATCCAAGCGGTCCACTTCGTTCAGGAGCATAAAATACCACGTGAAGTATGAAATAAACATGCTTTTTGCTGTCATAGGCACTTTAAGTATGTAAACTGCAAATTTCTTAGACCTCTTATAATGGAGAAAATAATGTTTAAACACCCAAAAAATGATACAGTTTACGGGCACAGCCCTTTTGTGATGTCGCTTATACCCACAAACATAGACACTATTAGACTCAAGCACAGGTGCATGTGATAATGGATATTAATGACATGATGAGAAAGGCCAGGTACTTTGGGATACTCACATTTACAGGCATGAAAATGGGTCAGGGGTTAAAAAGATGAGAAGGGTGTAGAGGAAATATGTTCCGGCGTTCTGCCAAAATGTCCTCCATCGGCGAAACGTCCTACATGACGCGAATTTGACAATTTTTCACATAAGGCTTAATATTCGAGTTAGCGGGGGTTTAATTACCTGAAGGAGTTGATTTCAACCACCAATGACTAGCGCTAGCTTAGCCACTCAGGAGCCCTGAAACTAACAAATAACTGGCAAACTGTCACAGAATTTGTTCAAATCAACTCCAAGGACTAATTAAAACCCGGCTAACTCAAAGATTAAGCCTAATGTAAAAAAAATCTGAACTTCCCCTTTAAAATAAAGACCATTGAATATGGCCATTAAAATGTTGTCAATAAAGGTTTTAGAGCAATAAAACAAACAACAAAAATGAATGAAATGAACAAGAATCCTTCAAAGTATTTCCTAATGAGTCCAAATTATTTTTCGAACAGATCGTTTGACTATAGCACCTTAGAGACAGCTGTTTGCTTTGCTTAGCCAAAACTACAGCTGAGGAGGCAAGATGGATATTTAGAATTTCTTTAACCTAAGCTTTCAAAACCTTCAACAACAACTGAGCTTGAACCGAGGATTGAGCACGAGCAGTATCAAAAAGTCCTGGCTGTCTTGTTACCTGTTGTGCTGTAATTCCAAGTGGTGCTTGAATTGGATGCTTTTAGCGGTCAACAGTCTTTTTGAGCCAGCGCAAAGTTCGCAGCGCACGGAGCTATTTTTGTCATCTTTACTGGACAAAAATGTGACGTAATGGCTGTGTTTCCAGTGTGCAAATGCAGCAGTTTGTAGTATATCTCCTGCCTATTTCATTGCATCCTGGCGACGTAGCAAAGCTATGTTGTTTTGGCCGCAAACTCCCAGCGCTCACACATCATGGTAATACACGTGACCTGTTTTTTTTTTCCATCCCTGATTAGAAAATGTGACATGTGATGTCACTCCCATGACTAAAGTATTCTTCATTCTACATACATTATGGGGCAATAACAAAATAGTAACGCACAGGCATCAAGGAAATTAACTTTAATCAAATTACTGATTTAGAAAAATGAACGCGTTAGACAGCGCTTTACTGAAAGAAAGTAATCAGATTACAGTTACACATTACTCACATAACGCATTACTGACAACACTGCTTTTATATTACCGTTAAATACACAAGCTTGACGCTAACTTAACGGGGGCTATTTTTTTCACCGGAGATTTGGCTAGCTCTGGCAGTGTTCAACGCAACCTGCCACGAACGGCAGTAACTTTGTCATACCGCAAAATATAAAAACGATTGAAACCATTACTCACCAAATTCAATATGCTGGCAAATGCATTCATATAAAAAAAAAAAAAATTGGGAGTGAGACCTCTTCTCGTCCAGCGAACGTGAACTTGTGCTTAGGACAAGATCATCTGTCGTAATTAGCGATCTTTGACGCTCTCTTTTTTCCTCCCCTGCATTCAAACTTGTTTCCCTCTCAGCGGCTGTGATTAACCTCAATGAAGTTGCTCTCCTAGTTAAGCCTTGCCTATCATTCGTCTTTTTAAGTTTTTAGTAACTTTGTGTGTTGAATTTGAAAGGAAAATGTGTGCTTTGTTTTGGCGAACTTTTTCATGAAGCTAAACTGTTGAAGCTACTCACACGTGGAAAAATACGATTGTACAACGTTTTAAATGTATTCATTTGGTATATTTCAGTTACCACGATTTGAGGGATCAATGAATTGAAGAAAAGTACGCCTTGTGTTTGGAGTGTTTGTTTTTGGGTTTGCTGGAATAGCGTGACTGACACGCAGCATCAAACAGGGGAAGGGGTAAGCGCTGCCGCGCCAAGCCACTTCTGGATGCATTTTTGACACATGAAAAATAACGAATACGTACTACTGTATAACGGAAAAATTTTGTGGTTTTGTAACCGCGACGTTTTCATAGCATGGTAAACCGTGAAGGTAACCGGCACATGCCTACATCCCCACACGCCTTAAAAATGTTGTCCTCGGATCTACACGATTCACGTAGGTCATCCTTTTTTACTTCAAAACGGCGAATTTCGCCGAAAGGTGAGAGATTTTCATGCCTGCACTTAGGCTACGTCTACACTAGGACGGATAATGGCCTTAAACGTGTAATTAGTTGGACTATACGGCATGTCGGCCACACTAGAATGCCTATTACCCGGATTAGTTGTTGGACGGATAACATAGGCGGGTAATGTTACCCGCCGTCTACGTGCCGCCTAATATGGACTGCTGTCACCGTAAAACATTCGGATACCCAACAAGGGACGTCATGCCGTCGCTGTTTTTAGTACGGCATGACAGCATGTAAACAATGGAGGCGGACGATCACGACGTGGCATTCCTGGTCTTTTCTTTTCCACACATTTTTCTTGAACCTTCAAACTACGTCTCAATAATATGCTTCAATTCAGTCCTGATTTGGGGTCCTCCAATCGCGGATGAGATGGAGATGAGCGTTTTTGACAGAGCTCGTTTCCCGAGTTGTCTTACATCAGCCAGCTACGGGGCTGGCCGCTCCCAACTCAATGCCGACCGAACACAAGTACTGTGTATAAAAAAGCATAGTCTGAAACCCCGAAAAGTGACCTGTGTGGTACCCCCAGTCAAAGAAGCGCGCGATCAGTTTTTTTCCCAAGGCATTTCTGCCTGTCAAAACTGTCTCCACTTCCAGGATCGCCACTTTTATGCACAAGCAGCCTGGTTGCGGCTTCCAGGAAATATACCCAGCGCCACAACATATGCTTTTATTTGTTATTTTCCAAGTGGTGAGAGCGCAACTGAGCATCGATTGTAACATCCCGAGTAATGATGTCAGGCTTTCATTGTTTTATTAAAATTTATTTCAATCACAACTTGGCTCCAGCTCGTAAAAGCCGAGCGTGCTCTCCCTTCCACTCTTGCTCCAGCATGATGCGTTCGATTGCGATCACGGAAAAAACAGTGATCACAAAATAATGACAGTCTAGAAGGTGTAGTAATTTCGAAATTTGCCGCGGGCGAGGAATGAGTTTCCGGTTCAGAGGTAAACCGTGCGGGCGGTGACGTAACACATGAGGATTCTCCTTTTTATGCATGCGTAGTTTGCGCAAATGCAGGCGTACCTTGCAGAAGCAGGGGGGGGGCCTTAAACGCACCTTTAACGAAGTATGGACAGGTATAAAAATAGTCAGCAAAATACCCTGGAGAAAATTATCTGTCCTGATGTAGACGTAGCCTTAGTTGGCTAAAATAGTACATCTATCGACAAAAATATTTTAATGCCCACAGGAAAAAACATTCAGGGCGCAGAATCATGGATTGCTCACTACAGAATCAGGATTGTTCTCTGCAGAATCACTTTTACAATGTTTATTCCTGTGGGTAGGGTTGCCAACAGTCCCAGATTGTGCGGGGCATCCTGGAATTTAGGAAATTCTGATTGGTATCAGAACTTCCTAGATTACATATTGTCCCGTCCAATCACCCCTGTGAAGTTGGCCCCCCATCAGATGCAAATTTATAGAAAAAACATGTCATTTGTTTGTGCTCGCTTGTGCTGAAATTTTTTGTTTGTTTGTGCTGCAATTGTTTTTGAAATATTCACAATTCTTTTATCGGTCAATCTGGGATCAACCAGCCCCTCATTTTGATTAAAAATTGCTAAACATTGTGTCAATTGTTTGTGCTACGTTTGTGCTGTAAAAATGTTCGTTTGCGCTGCTAATGTTTTTGAGGTATTAATTCTGAGTGATGATGTCATGCAGCCCCCATCCCCAATTGTTGCAAAATGGACCCGAAATGGTGCCATTCGTTTATGCTAACTTTGTGCAGTAAAAAATTTCGTTTGTGCTGCTATTGTTTTATAAATACTGAGATATTAATTTCGAGTGATTGCGTCACTGGCAGCCCTTCCGTGTCATAACTCCAGAGGCTGATAGAGCATACCAACTCCCTTAATAACAGAGGTTCATCCAACATCTAGCTTGAATGTAGCTCAAACGAATGGCACCCCTTCGGGTTTCTTTAGCAGTAAATGGGGTGCTGCAAGTTACACCAACACATGAAATGAATATCTAAAAAAAAAAATAAAGGTCCCTCACAAACTCACTTGACAGCAGCCAAAGTCCTAACAGGAATTTTGCTGGCAGAAGAACCAGGGAAGTTGGGAACACTGCCGTTTAGGAGCTGGCGCTGACATCTGCTGACAACTGGATTATAAAGGTAAAATAGCAAACAGGCGAAGAAAAAGGTAAACATACTGAATAATATTTCACTTCGATTTTTTGCAATGCCTGAACATAGGACTATCTCGTACACATTTTATATTTATTTAGATTTTATACTTTTACACTTACTAGTCACTTTTGAAATTTTAACTTATCCTGCACTGTAAAGGGAGATGCTCCGCAATTTCATTGTTTAGTTGTATAACGACAATAAAGGACTATTCCATTCTATACACAGTTCTAAATCTACTGATCAATTCCGCTCTTGGCGGATAGGTTAGGATAAAAGACACCAGCAATGATTGGGTTAAAAACAGCAAATTCACAAAATTTATAGAAACATATATAGCTTAAAATTAGTTTGATTGTAAAATTGTAGCAAATGCAAACTGAGCTTTTCGCAAGCTACGCGTTTAAAGCAATAAAGAGCGCCGATTACTGTAAAAGCCACGCATACACATCATTATAACACATCGGTGTCACTACCAACAATATTCAGATTATGAATCCAAATGCAAACTTGGGTTTTGATTACTCAGTCCGAGAGGAATAGCAGTTACAACATCAACACTTTACGTTTAAAAGTAGAAATAAAATACAACACCGGTAAGGTTAAAAAAATATGTAAATATACTTATATATATATATATATATATATATATGTATGTATGTCAGTCATTTTTTTATTCGTACTGAAATAAATATGCTGATACATATCAATACTGACCTTTCCAAATAGTACATGTGCAGGTCGCCATCATGGCGGTCGCCGGGAAAGCTATTCGGGTGAAACAAGACAACGCATAATAGTTCCGTAGGGTAGACGGGCAATGTGAGACATTTTTTACATTTGCTCTCCCCCCCAAGCAAGCTAAAACAACAAACCAGTAAAGTTGACATATTTCCCATTAATTTAGAACGTGTCCTAGCAATTGAAAGGATCCGAATATATTCAGGGTGAATAATACTGAAAATATAACTAGCTAAAAAAAGTGGTACAGTATTGTGTCTTACTTTACCCCATCTAAAGTGCAAACTCAGACAGGCGAGAAAAAATGAAAAGGGTAACGTGAACCAATGAGGGGCAAACATTTACTTTTTCCGTCATAGAAAAAAAAAATCATATTAGCAAATGTTGTGAGTTCATAACAGGAAGCTAGACAATAAAATAATTCATAAACAATATCAGAATAGTAACAGCATGCTCGGGTTTGGTCCGTGTCTCTTTTGGTAATTGGATATTACATAAATAGAAAAATCGAAAAATAGAAAAACGGCTGGTTATTTGGTTTTCGTTTTAAAACGGAAAAATCTAAATTGAAATACAGCTTGATTTTCTTGCTTCTTATCCAGAACGAGTAAGGAAAAGTCCCAAAACAGTGTGATTTTTAAATTTTAAATTCTTTACCCAAAATAGAATTTAGCACGAGACAAAAATCGAAAAATGGTCCGTATATTTGTTTTTAGTTACCAGAAGTTCTCCTACTGACCGGGAGATGGCGACAGCTTGACGCCTACACATATGCCTGCCATCCGTCGGTCTTTGTCAGTCACGTGCCCAAACTAGCGGACGCGCCCCCAGGCGCCATTTTGGGTGTACCGCGGATGTAAACAAACCAGAGCAGGAGTAGCCAGGGAAGCAGTGAGTTTTTAAACCGTTTTAAACTTTTTGCTTCAAGCATGAGAGGATACCGTACAGGGACAAACTTATCAAGGAGGCCAGGGATCGGTATTTGGCTAAATTGTCGACTATCAATAATATAGATCCGTACGACCTCCCTACAAAAGAATGGAGCTCCGACGCCACATTACTGCCTCCAACTTCATCGCTGGATATAACAAACTACCTCGTTTACGGTATCATTGCTTACACATATGAACAGTTTAAACTATAAATCTCTCGAAGCTCACGGACATTTCTCGAATGGCTGGGTGCAGATCTCTCAGCATTTCGACCGCAGGACTGCGACACCACGGAACGCTAGAGAAGACTTTTGGATCTGCTCTCGTTGCTCCTCCAAGAAACATGATACAGCTCTCACTTGAACCATAGACCATGCTTGAACATTGTTGAACTTGAATTGTAAATGGTGTTATACTTATATAGCGCTTCCTTGAATATCATCTTAAACATCACATGACTAAAACAGGTGAAGGAACTGTCATAATGACATGCAAATTCATGTATAGTGCACAATATATTGTTTCAGTGTTGACATTGCCATGTAAAGATGTGCACTTCTCTCAACGCAGGACTTGACATGTGAAGTGGGACAAATTTACTTGAATACGTTATTCTACAACTAGTGTTATTTTACTTCGTATGCACACTTTATATTTCCTTGTATTGCTATTTTCTGTTTACCATTGTGTTGTTGCTGTTTTGAGAATTTTAGTAAAAATTATACATCTAAAAAAAGTAAAACTGTAAAGCTTCTCGTTTTGTTAGCAAACATCGTATTTCCTATTCAGTGTTAATCTCCACAAAATTGAATGTAATTAGTAAAGAACTTTTCATTACCAAAACCAACACTGGTTCTTTATGTACTTGAGAGGCAGAGAGTCAAGAAGACATCAAAATTGTCATTGACATACTTTATTAAACAGGTTTAAGTCATCTAAAAACGTATAAAAACTTTGCTTGTACAAATACTACAAAAAGAAAACTAATTGTATTAAACTATTGTTGGGCAATGGTTTGTCAGTGCACAGCACACAGTGACAACCTTATCCAACATTCTGGCTTCTTCACCTTCACATGGAAAAATCATGTTTATGGGCATGGTTCCTGTTAAGAGCTTATACTTCTGACAAACATTTCAGATGACCCTTTAAACATGGATTCTCAAATTTGATAAGAAACAAATGGCTCCCTTGAGTGTAATACCTATTAAGTACTTCATAGTGTGGTGGTGCTTGTTGCTAGAAAACATTTGGGCACGTTTTCATATTTGATGGTTTCGCAGTGAAATTTTCAAAACAGTCAATAATCACTGCCACTCTGTTTCCAAAGGCCTCCACAAACTGGTGAGGCATAATTGTGTGCAGAGCGTCTCTACCTGGCCATACAATCGAACGCCTCAATTTTACACACAATGTCACATCCTGACTGGTGTTGTGTGTCTCATCCTCTGTGATTAGCTGATCACCTTCTTCAGCTTCATGTGTCCCCTCTTCAGTCTGTAGCTGACCATTTTCTTCTCCAGCATCAGGTGTCCCCTCCTTATTCTGTTGGTGACTGTTTATTTCACCAGGCTCAGATGGTCTCTCCTTGGTCTGCAGCTCTTCAATGTTTGCATCCTGCTGGACCCCCATTTCTGGTGCTTGCAGTCTCTCTTTCCGTAGCTGCTCACGCCTACTTGCAGAGCGTGCAGTGTATGTCGGTGTAACAGATGTGTGTCCCAGATGTAGGTGACCACTGACCAGTCTGGGTCAGTCTCCATCATTTCATAAGCTGGTTCACCTGCAATCACGTTACATTTTATTTTGAAAGCTAGGTAAGATTGGATGTTTCCATGGCATTTCACAATCGTAACCACTTAATTAGAAATGCTACCATCCTATCAGATCACAAAACTCACGCATTGATAAATATTTCTGTGCATTTTTGCTGTTTATCTTTCAAATCATTCACTCTGTAATGTTTTTATGAACGATGACTAAATAAACACTGATTTATCACGAACAGTTTAACCCATTTCCACTGCCCCTCTCTTTGCCTGTAGTTTACAACTGAAGCTAGCTAGCTAAGGTTAGCCAATGAGAAAATAGCGACTTTAGAAAGCAAAAAAAACAGCATTCAGTATCCATACTTAAACGGAAAAAAAACCTGACTTGCCTTTATGAAAATGGCGAGAGCAAACACGCATGAAGGGAGATATGGTGTTGAAAGTGATGCCCTTCCGTCTCACCGCTCTGACCAAGGCCATCCGACGCCGCTTCGTTCGTTCAACCTGCTGTCCATATCCTCTTTTCCAAGTGGGAAAACGAAAAAATCTTACGTCGTAGTGCCATTTTTGTCTTGTGATTTAGTATGGCAGCCTTTCACACAACACGAGTGTCCCATTTTATCAAAGACAATAATGAAAGCAGACGTTTATCACTGTTCAGTTGTTTACATCCAAAATGGCGATTCGACCCACAATGCACTGCAGCTTTTGCAAGTGTTACGTCACCTGACAAAGACCGGATGGCAGACATATGTGTAGGCGTCAAGCTGTCGCCATCTCCCGGTCAGTAGGAGAACTTCCGGTAACTAAAAACAAATATACGGACCATTTTTCGATTTTTGTCTCGTGCTAAATTCTATTTTGGTTAAAGAATTTAAAATTAAAAATTAAACTGTTTTGGGACTTTTCCTTATTCGTTCCATATAAGAAACAAGAAAATCAAGCTGTATTTCAATTTTGATTTTTCCGTTTTAAAACGAAAACCAAATAACCAGCCGTTTTTCTGTTTTTCAAACTCGTTTCAAAACGTAATATCCAATTACCAAAAGAGACACGGACCGGGTTTGGTAGATTAAAAACATTTTTTAAACACCTGAACGCAACTCAAGATCTACTACACCATAGTAGAGTGACAAAATTACCGATGGCCAGATCTGTGTTTCCTGGATAACTTTTTTCATTTTCAGAACTCATCGGGCAAATAGGGGAAGTATACCAATCTCCTCAGAGTTGTTAATTGCAATTCTTTTTTCGTTGTTTTCTTTTTCAGGTTGGTCTTTTCTTTACAACTTTGCCTTTTCCCAACCAGTTTTGACTGGGACCATGTTGCATATCCAGAGGTGGGTTGTAATTTACTGTATTACATTTATTTGAGTACCTTTTTGAGAATAAATGGATATGAAAAAATGTAGCTTTAGCACGCAATACTTTTTGCTTTTACTTGAGTAGATTTATGAAAAGGAACACTACTCTTACGCTGCTACGTTGTGACTCGTTACATTTTTCCTCTTTATTCTACATATATACAGTGCCTTGCAAAATTATTCGGCCCCCTTGAATCTTGCAACCTTTCGCCACATTTCAGGCTTCAAACATAAAGATATGAAATTTAATTTTTTTGTCAAGAATCAACAACAAGTGGGACACAATCGTGAAGTGGAACAACATTTATTGGATAATTTAAACTTTTTTAACAAATAAAAAACTGAAAAGTGGGGCGTGCAATATTATTCGGCCCCTTTACTTTCAGTGCAGCAAACTCACTCCAGAAGTTCAGTGAGGATCTCTGAATGATCCAATGTTGTCCTAAATGACCGATGATGATAAATAGAATCCACCTGTGTGTAATCAAGTCTCCGTATAAATGCACCTGCTCTGTGATAGTCTCAGGGTTCTGTTTAAAGTGCAGAGAGCATTATGAAAACCAAGGAACACACCAGGCAGGTCCGAGATACTGTTGTGGAGAAGTTTAAAGCCGGATTTGGATACAAAAAGATGTCCCAAGCTTTAAACATCTCAAGGAGCACTGTGCAAGCCATCATATTGAAATGGAAGGAGCATCAGACCACTGCAAATCTACCAAGACCCGGCCGTCCTTCCAAACTTTCTTCTCAAACAAGGAGAAAACTGATCAGAGATGCAGCCAAGAGGCCCATCATCACTCTGGATGAACTGCAGAGATCTACAGCTGAGGTGGGAGAGTCTGTCCATAGGACAACAATCAGTCGTACACTGCACAAATCTGGCCTTTATGGAAGAGTGGCAAGAAGAAAGCCATTTCTCAAAGATATCCATAAAAAGTCTTGTTTAAAGTTTGCCACAAGCCACCTGGGAGACACACCAAACATGTGGAAGAAGGTGCTCTGGTCAGATGAAACCAAAATGGAACTTTTTGGCCACAATGCAAAACGATATGTTTGGCGTAAAAGCAACACAGCTCATCACCCTGAACACACCATCCCCACTGTCAAACATGGTGGTGGCAGCATCATGGTTTGGGCCTGCTTTTCTTCAGCAGGGACAGGGAAGATGGTTAAAATTGACGGGAAGATGGATGCAGCCAAATACAGGAACATTCTGGAAGAAAACCTGTTGGTATCTGCACAAGACCTGAGACTGGGACGGAGATTTATCTTCCAACAGGACAATGATCCAAAACATAAAGCCAAATCTACAATGGAATGGTTAAAAAATAAACGTATCCAGGTGTTAGAATGGCCAAGTCAAAGTCCAGACCTGAATCCAATCGAGAATCTGTGGAAAGAGCTGAAGACTGCTGTTCACAAACACTCTCCATCCAACCTCACTGAGCTCGAGCTGTTTTGCAAGGAAGAATGGGCAAGAATGTCAGTCTCTCGATGTGCAAAACTGATAGAAACATACCCCAAGCGACTTGCAGCTGTAATTGGAGCAAAAGGTGGCGCTACAAAGTATTAACGCAAGGGGGCAGAATAATATTGCACGCCCCACTTTTCAGTTTTTTATTTGTTAAAAAAGTTTAAATTATCCAATAAATTTTGTTCCACTTCACGATTGTGTCCCACTTGTTGTTGATTCTTGACAAAAAATTAAAATTTTATATCTTTATGTTTGAAGCCTGAAATGTGGCGAAAGGTTGCAAGGTTCAAGGGGGCCGAATACTTTTGCAAGGCACTGTACTTTATTTTTTCCACAGATGCCGACAGTGGCAGTCTCGGTTTCACCGATGAGACCTCACAGCAATAACCAATGACTCCATTCTACCATACCAATCGGAGGTAACAATGTTTTTTCTCCAGTAGAGGGCACTCATGCTCTTTGGATGGGTAAGGTTTTATAGTGTTTTGTCCTGAATTCAATGATTTTTGGCCTAATATGGTCATGTAATAGAGTGTACTTAATTTTGTAGTACAGTATAATAATATTAATTTATATAGATCAAGTTGTGCTCAGAAAAATATACCATTATAAAAAAATAATTAAAAAAAAAGATTGTGAGCAGCTACTCACAATGTTACTCATTACTTGAGTATTCTTTTTAAAAAATATTGTACTTGTACTTGAGTACATTTGTGGATGATCTTTACTTGAGTAATATTATTTAGAAGTAATGCTACTCGAGTGTGAATTTTGGCAACTCTAACCACCTCTGGGCACATCTGAATCAGCTGACCAGGTTTATCCAGGTGGAACGTGCAGCGGATGGATTAGTATCATTTAGTGGATTGTCTCAAGCGAGTAGGTAGTTCATCTGCAGTGGATCTTCTGCAGTGGCAGGTTGCAGCTCAGGATTTGGCCTGTCTAACACCATGGATGGTGCAAATGAAAATTCAGTAGATCAATATCCAGATGTGATGCTGTGTCATGTCACTGCTGACATGTGAGACATCTCACTTTAGCCCATCATCACAATTCTGTAAAAAAAAAAAAAAAAAAAAAACATCCTTGCAACACAGGATAATCTTAAACTAAACTAGCATCATCACACAGTTGTAAATTTATAGATAAAATAATTTCAAGCTAAATCAATTTGCTTTGGCACAACAACTGATTAAGTTGACAGAAAGAACATTTTACATGCAAAAAATAGATTTTGTGGGGGAAAAAAAACATGTTTAACACAGTAGGAGGAGGATGTCTTCTTCATTGACATGGTAAATTGGTAGGGGCTTGAAAACAATGGTTGCATCACAAATGTTCTCCCTCACTTACACTGTTGGCCTAAAGTATTGGCACCCCTGCAATGCTCAATTTCTCCCAGAAAATGGTTGCAATTACAAATGCTTCGGTAGTAATATCTTCATTTATGTCGTTTGCACTGAAAAAAAAAAACACAAAAGAGAATGCGAAAAAAAATTTAATCATAATCATTTTACACAAAACTCCAAAAATGGGCCAGACAAAAGTATCGGCACCCTCAGCCTTTCTTATCTCTATGCGGTACACACAAGCACACAGGACAGAGGTTGAGTCAACTTTAATCCATTTTAACTGGCTGCAAGTGTGATTTAGGTATTGCCAACACCTGTTATGTGCCACAGGTAAGTAACAGGTGCTGTTAATTGCACTAATAAGAGAAGCATCACATGATATTTCAAAGGGTACCAATACTTCTGTCCGGCCCATTTTGGGAGTTTTGAGTAAAATTATTATGATGTATTTTTTTCCGCATTGTCTTTTGTGTTTTTTTTTTCATTGCAAGCAAAATAAAAATATATTACTACCTTTGTAATTGCAATCATTTTCTGGGAGAATTTGAGCATTTTCTGACGGAATTGCAGGGGTGCCAATACTTTTGGCCAGCAATGTAGGAAATGACATCCAAAACTCAAATGAGATCGTTTGTCCCACTTACCATCTTCTTAATGTGCAGCTTTTTAACTTATTGCCTTGCGTTGACAACAATAGACGTCCAATCCATTTAAACTAAGAGGACTCGCTATGAGTGCTTATCCCTAGTCAAAATGGATTGGACGTCTAGGGCCATCACTGACAGGCAATGAGTTAATATTGGATTAAGCAATACTGCATTAAAAGATGAATTATTATCTGCCATGCAGAAGTAAAACACACAACAGATTGAAAACTTATTGACCGCGTGCAGTCATGTTTATTTTTCATTCAGTTTTCTATATATTAAAAATGCTTGCTGTAAAACTTTTGCGTATTGGATCATATTTTATTTCTCCAGCAAGAAAGTGAGCATCTTAAGTGTCTTGTTGAAAAATCTAATTGAAACTCCTTCAATACTTCCCAAAATCAGGCATTGTCAAAGTGGCAGTGATGTTTTGAGTAATATTATTGAGGCGACTGGGGCATTTTAAAGTGCCATAAAGTCTTATCACGTCCTGTAGTTTTCTGACGTTGGCATTGAAAACCCATATCCAAAGTTTTAATGCGTCTTAACCGCAACACTTCATATTTGGCCTAAAGTGACAACATAGTAACTTGAAATGACACATTCAGGGACTGTCATGAGAACATCAATCATTTTAGGGGCACAAAGAAGAAGAAAAATGTCAAAATATTACAAGATTTTTGTTTCCAAGAAAAAAGTTATTTTCAAGAAAAATACTGGAATTTCACAAGAAAAAACAGTTTACCAAGACTTAAGATTAGCCAGCAGCAATTTACTTAACCTTTCCAAATTCTCTAAAGAAATGCAGTATCACAATTTGAAATATTTTCATCATAATAAATGCACCTTTTAATCTTCGTTCTTTAAAATTTTCTCCTAGAATAATTTTGTTTTAAAAATACTTAGTAATTCTGTGTCAACTCCGACGATATTTTCTTGAAAACAACTTTAGTTTTTATATAAAGTGCATAAAGTCCACACAACCCAGTTCATTTTTTTTTTTTTTTAAACAAAAATCAATAAACTACTAGGAATTTAAACAGGGGTGTGTTAAATTTATATCCACTTCATAGTTCTCAAAATTATTGCTCTAATTAGACTGTAGTGTTTACTCTACAAACTGGGAATTAGTTTGACCTGGTAAAAAGTCAATTTTGAGTTGGGTGGCAAAGACAAGTAACAATATTAGAACAAACTTCTGCGTGTTTAAAAAATATTTAGTATTGAGGTCACTGTGGTAACATTTGGCTTTGATCTTTTATGAAGGGGAGGATCATGAAAGTAAAAGATTCTCAGTGTGCAACATAAGGCAAATACTTCCAGAAGATGATGTCTTGATATGAAACTGTACAGGGTCCTTTAGGTGGACAGGAGGTGTCTTCTTCCACTTGTTTAGGCAGCACTACCTGTGGACGGGGGGCAGGTGGAGGCCATTGAGCTGACGTGGCAGTGGTGGTGTGGAAGCGGAAGACGAGGGCGGTGGAGGTCGTAGTTCTAGCTGGGCCAGCAGTGAGAAATGGTCCGAGGGCACGTGGGGGTGCGGGCAGCCTGTCATGTTGTTTTCAGACAACCAATTGGCATCCAGCGGGCCCAGCACGCCAAGAACACTCATATGCTTGCGTGAGAAGAAGATGTAATCGATCACACCCTGAAAATCAAAAAGCCATTTGGAATAAATGAGTTACTGTACAGTTTAATGACAATTAGGGATGCCCCGATCACATATTTTTGCACCGAATCACCTGATTTTGAGTTCCGATATCGGGGAAAAAGTGAGTACAAATCTGAAGTAGTGCTGCAACGATTAATCGATTAACTGGAGTATTCGATTAGAAAAAAAAATACTCGAATTAAATTTTGCTGCTTTGAGGATTCGTTTAATTAAAGTGGCTTTGTAATGGTTTGTTTTGAAAGTGTTTGCATTTTGTTTTATTGATTTGGGTGGATATACTGCCCTCTAATCTGCCTCATTTCACATGGCTGAATCCAGCTACTCCCTGTTAAGACCAACATAAGCCAAGTTTTTGTTTGAGCTAAAAAAATTTTTTAATGCATTTGTAATTTAGTGTAAAGGTATATTTAGCAGTTTTTTTTTTGTCGGAATATGTGCTTGAACTCTTTGTTAAGAGCGTTGTAAAAAAAAAAAAAAAAACATTGGGATTTTATAGCATTTAAACTAGCGGACTTTTGTTATGTAAGTTAGCCAATTGTTCTTTTGTTGTACATATATCCTTATGTATTTTTTTTTTATACTGTTTGAGGCCCAGGTCAGGTATTTTAATTTTTTATGTTCCTTATCAGATTACTCGATTATTCGAACTAACTAGTTAATCGATTAATCGACTACTAAAATATTCGATAGCTGCAGCTCTAATCCGATTTGGTACTTTTTACTTCACTACATTTTACAGCTGGTATCTTTACTTTTAAAACTTACTTTTGTTTGTTCGTTTGTTTTTTTTGTCATTGTGAATTGATTCAGTGGTATGAAAAAGTATCTTAACCTTTTGGAAATTCTCTCAAAATCACCATCAAATGTGATCTGATCTTCATCAAAATCACACAGATGTAAAAACAGTATCTGGTTTAACTAAAACTACTCAAACATTAATAGGTTCTCATATTTTAATGAGGATAGCATGCAAACAATGACAGAAGTGGGAAAATAAGTAAGTGAACCCTCTGCCTAAGGAAACTTAAAGAGCAATTGAAACCAATTTTTACCAAACAATTTAAAGAAGGTGGGTGCCCAATCACTGATGAGTGGCTTAAAGCTACCCTGCCCATTATAAAACAAACACCTGGTAAGAATTGAAAAGTGAAAAAGAATCCTAGAGTGTCTGCTAAATTACAGAAAATCAGTGGCACAGTCCAATATCTCTGTGCACTAATAAACTATTTGTCAAACTATGGCCAAGAATGTTGTTCATGTGAGGACTCCACGGAGGAAGACACTGCTTTCTAAAAAAAAACAAACAAACAAACAAAAAAACATTGTTGCTCGTTTAATGTTTGCAAAAAGGCACTTGGACACTCCATAGAAGTGTTGGCAAAATATTTTGTGGACTGATGAAACCAAAGTTGAATTGTTTGTGAGTAACACAATGTCATATGTGGAGGAAAATAAAACAGCTCACAATCATCAACACCTCATCCCCATTGTAAAGCATCGTGGAGGGAGCATCATGATTTGGGGCCGTTTTGCAGCCTCAGGGCCTGGACAACTTGCAATCATTAATGGAAGAACGAATTCAAAACTTTTTCAGGATGTTTTGCAGTAAAACCAGAGGTCGTCTGTCAGACAGTTGAAGCTAAAAGGAGGATGGATGCTGCAACAAGACAATGATCCAAAACACGGAAGTAAATCAGCTTCAGAAAGGTTTCAGAAGAACAAAATACACGTTCTGGAGTGGTCAAGTCAAAGTCCAGACTTGAACCCCATTGAGATGCTGTGGCATGACCTAAAGCAGAGGTCACGGAACCGCGGACCTCGGTCCAGTTCATGAACCCCAAGCCGTTTGGACCGGATCTCAAGCTGTCCGGACTAATACACGTTGCAACAACAAAACTCATTTTTTTCTGCGGGTTTACAGAGCGGAGGTTGGCAACAAACAAAAACCTTAGCGGTGACGCGCGTGAGCCAGCCAATGGGAGTGAAGCATTTGAAAGTTATTTTTAGAACAGCATGTCTTACACCCGCTTTCCAGACTCCACGGAGTAACAGCCAAAAACTGAGCCGAATGAAGTTGGAGAAAAGGCGAAAAGGTACGGCAAATGGCGTGCTCAAAACGACGCAAGGTTGATGCAGAAAACAGAGTGTTTAAGGAGGAGTGGACCAACACATTTTTGTTCATTTTACCTGGCGGCAGCACCAGACCGTTATGCCTCATTTGTTCAGAGACGGTAGCGCTTGTAAAAAGCAGCAACTTGAAAAGGCACTATGAGGCGAAGCACGCAGCTTTTTCGCAAAGTTTTTCTATGAACTCTGCCATCCGTTCTCAAAAAATAGCGGAATTAAAGTGCCTGTGACACGAAAAAGCATGTTTATTTCATAATACACGCGGTATTTTATGCCCCTGAATGATATGGGCCGCTTGGATGTGTGTGGAAGCGATCGCTATTTTTATTTAGTATTTTGAATCCCACGCCATGAAAATGAGTGACTTCCGGCTTCGGTCTTGCATTGAGGAGGAGGGCGCTGTGACGTGTACGGTAGAAGACGTCCTCTTCACGCTACAGTGTACTGTTGTGTATGAGGAAGAAGGATTCAGCTGATTTTGCGGATTAATACGTTTATTTTTCGCATCACGCCAGCCAAACGGCTGCAGAAAAATCATTCTGTATGAGGGAGAGGCGTATGCGCCTTTTTGGAGTTTCAAAAGGTTCCCATTCACCGTGGATATTTACTGTGGGACCATTGGACTTACGAGGAAGTGAGTAAACATCTTGTTTTGTATTATGTCAAATACGAATACAGCGATTACAAAGTAAACACTACAAACTTTCTTTAAATGAAGGACTACTTACGTTTGATCATTGATAGGCATGTAAAAAGCTCTCCTAATACTCATTAGCAGCAGCACGTTAGCTGCACAACAACTCCAGCCACCCTCCTCCAGGGAACGAACTGTAAATTGCTCTCCGCCGGGCGGTTTGCCGATCCGCGATGACAATCGACAACCGGGTCGTCATGTCAAATAATCCGGGATAGTTATGTGTGATTTTCCGCTTCGAAGACTTTGAAACATCACTCGGTTCGGGTTAGCATGTCGGTTAGCTGTCACGCCTTCTGGTTTGTTTACATTCTCCGAAGCCGGGGAAGGGAAATGACATACAGTATGTCTGATTTAGGTGTCATAAAATATCGTTCGGGAGGTGCGACAGTAAAGGTGAAGTCGACAGTTTTGACCATTATGGAGTAATTTTGCCATGTCGTCCTGAATAAATGCAGTTTTTATTATTTCATATTCCATTCAGCACAAGACTGTTATTTGTCATGACCATGCCATTTATTTAGCAATTGGGGAAAATACTTGGATAAAAAGAATATCCTGTAAAAATATTGAAGTAAAGAGACAGAAACAATGACATTTTGCCGCTCTCTTCGTCGCGTTTTCCTCGTTGTGAATAGTTCCCCCTCGATGGGCTGACTGGTCCTTCTCAAGCCATTTATATAGCTATTGGGGAAAAATACTAGGATAAAAAGAATATCCTGTAAAAATATTGGAGTAGAGAGACAGAAACAATGACATTTTACCGCTCTCTTCGTCGCGTTTTCCTCGTTGTGAATAGTTCCCCCTCGACGGGCTGACTGGTCCTTCTCAAGCCATTTATATAGCTATTGGGGAAAAATACTTGGATAAAAAGAATATCCTGTAAAAATATTGGAGTAGAGAGACTGAAACAATGACATTTTGCGGCTCTCTTCGTCGCGTTTTCCTCGTTCTGAATAATTCCCCCTCAATGGGCTGAATAGTAAAACCGATGAGCCCACTCTACCGCTGACGTCATCCACCTGTCGGGACGCTAAAGCCCTATAATGGTAGGCGTGGCTAACCGGCAGATTAAAAGACTAATTTCTCGTCATCTGTGCTTTGCTAAATTGTTGTATATAGTCGAATCGTCTCAAAATATGATTCTAATTCACATAATAATGCCATTTAAGACTTTTTTTCTCGTGTCATATGCTCTTTAAGGGCTCAATATGATCGCACCTCAAGGCTCACGGTTCATTCATTCACTGCACAGCAACGGGCAAATGAATGCTCCCTCAAAATAGCGTGGATATTGGGTCAAAACAAAAAGTCTTTCAGTGATGCACTTACTGTCAAAGATTGCATGAGTGCAGTTGCTGAAACTTTGCTTGATGTAAAGCAAAAAGAAGAGGTCTGTCAAAAAATAAAGCAAATCCCCCTGTCAGCACCCACAATAACCGCGAAAAGTGAACTGATGACACGTGATGTGCGGACACAGCTTGATGATGCCATTCAAAAAGCAGAATTCATAAGTCTGGCTGTCGACAAATCTACAGAGATAACTGACATGGCGCAACTTGTGATTTTTGTAAGGTTTTTTAACAAAGAAGAAAACAAAATGTGTGAAGACATTCTGGGTGTATCATCACTGGAAAACAATACAACAGGAGAAGACATCTACAGAGCAATAAAAATATGTTAACTGAGAGAGGGATTGATTTGAGAAAAGTGGTGTCTATAACCACAGATGGAGCCCCAGCTATGTTGGGAAGAGAAAGGGGAGCTGTGGCAAAACTGAAAGAGGACCACCCTGACTTATGTCTTACCACTGTATAATTCACCAATCAGTACTGTGTGCCATACTGTCTGAAAAGTATGCTGATGTGATGAACACAATGATGAGAATGATCAACTTCCTTCGGGCGTCTTCTTCCCTACAGCATCGCCAGCCCAGAGAAGTCCTCAAAGTATTTGAAGCAGAAGCAGATGATCTCCTGCTCCACAACAATGTTAGGTGGCTTTGTAACGGGAAAGTGTTGGAGCGCTTTTGGTCCATACGGAATGAAATAGCAGCATTTCTGGATCAAATTAAGAAAGAAAAAGCAGCAACATTTCTTTCATTTCTAAATGACACAGAGAAGATGGAACATCTTGCATTCCTTGTTGACATAACATCTCACTTAAATCAGCTAAATTTAAAGCTACAAGGCAAGGACAATTCAGTGTGTGACCTGATGAGGGATGTGCAGGCTTTCCAAAGCAAACTGGAAATATTCAAAGATGACATTCAGCAGGACTGCACCCACTTCCCAGCTGTAAAAGAACAAGTGAAGGGTGACAAATCTTGTTTTGTGAGATTTATAAACAAGCTGATCACCAATTTTAGCACCCAATTTGACAGTTTTAAACTTGGAGAGCAGCTTCAGCTATTAATTCAAAACCCATTCCTTATCACCGACATTAGGGGGTTTTCTAAGGAGGCCAGTGGCATCTTTCAATGGGCAAAGGAGGGATCTCTTCAGCTCGAACTTGCAGCTCTTCAGGCCAATGGTGTTCTTAAAGGGCAAGTTGGAAACGGTGACACTGCATCCTTTTGGATCCAAATGGTTTCAGAGACTACAGTACTTTCCCAACTTTAAGAAATGTTGCTTTGCACATTTTGGTTATGTTTGGATCTACCTATTGCTGTGAAGCAGCATTCTCCACAATGAACATAATAAAAAATAAACATTGCAACAGACTCACCAATGAGCACCTTGACATGTGCTTGAGAATGGCTTTTTCCCCCTTCAAACCTAGGTTTACAATCCTTGCAGGGCAGCCACATGCACATTTTTCTCACTAACTTGAATAAAAAAACAAGCATTTCAGTTGTTCAGTCATTTGTATTTTTCTCCTGCATTGCCAATAGGACATGTTGGTTTTAAGGCCTACTTGAATAAAAGTAGGTTAGTTTACTAAAGTTGAAAATGTGAATAATGTTAAATGTTCTAATTGTTCTTGAACATGTTCTTACGTTGTTATTTAATGATTCAATTAAAGCACTTTTTTAAATTCTATGCACCTTTTATATTTTATTTACATTTTTGAATGTTGTAATTACCAGCATGGCCACGTAAAGATACGTTTGTACCTGAGATCGTTGTAATTTTTTAATTTCGGACCCAGAGGATTTTTAATTCATGACCCCTGACCTACAGACTCATGCCAGATTCCTGCCAGAAATCCCAGGAATCTGACCGAACTACAGCAGTTTTGTTGAGAAGAATGGGCCAAGATAAGTCCTGATCGAGTTGCCAGACTGATCTGGAGCTACAAGAAGCATCTGGTTGAAGTTATTGCTGCCAAAGGGGGAGGGCACAAAATATTAAATGTGATGGTTCACTTACTCATTTTCCCCATTCTGTCATTGTTTTCATACTATCCTCATTAAAATATGAAAATATATCAATGTTTGGGTGGTTTTAGTTAAAGCAGACACTTTTTTCATCTGTGTGATTTTGACAAAGATTGGATCACATTTGATGGTGATTTTATGCAGAAATGTGAGAAATTCCAAAAGGTTCAGATACTTTTTTTATACCACTGTAGTTTTGTTTTCATACCTCCAGAGCAATCAATAGGCTCCTTGCAACCATTCTGTTATTAAGCACTAGAGGGAGCAATACAAATACAAGCAAGATTAGGCAGGTGAACAAGATATTGACCAATAAAAAAACAACAGTGAGAGCAATGTGCTTTTAAATGACTGCTGCTTACTATCGTACAGTAGGTGGGGGTATGCACCTGACAATTGCTTGCAATCTGCCATTAACCCTATACATTCCACGCTGTACAATCGAGGACGCCGGCTTCCCCTTGGTTTCTGTGGGCCATATCGTCTGTTGTACTCGTCATAAACACGTCATTTTCGGCAAGTATGCTTTTATATGATACTCAAATGTGAATTTGAGAATACAGTGGGAAAATGGCTATTCATTGTCAATAGAATATATTATATTTTTTGCACTTTTCAGATCGACCACTGCCAGAGCGCCAAGGGCTAGAGGTAGAGCGAGACGCATGAACAGACCTCTCCCAGATGGAAAAGATGAAGTTTCATTTTATTGAAATGAATATAAAATGTTATTTTTCAAATTTAATGACAATAATGTCTATTGTTTACAAACTATTGTCAAAACGTGCAATTTTTTTAATGTAAATTAGTGCTCAGTAAATTAGTAATCAGTGCTCATATTCTCAAACTTGTGCAATATGTCAAATTAAAGCTAAGATGTTAGATTTTTAATTTTTCAGTTGTCAAAACCTAATTTTTATACTTTATCAGTAATCAAGCAATGTGTGTGTGATTTTACATATTGGGCATTTTAAATTCTTCAACTTTAGCCGTTTATGACACTTTCAAAAATGTAAAAATTTTGGAAAAATGTTAATGACATAATCCTCTGATGATTTAGGAATAACAAGATGTGCAACAAGGCATGTTTGAACTGTTTTTTTTTTTTTTAGTTTATAAATACTCAAAGAAAACTCAACCCCTAATTTCACAAAAATGCTAAGAATGTATAGGTTTCTTTTTTTTTTTTAAGTTTGCTAAGCTTCTGTTTACTTTCAAGTGAATTTTATTTTAATTTTTTTATTTCCATTTGAGCAATACTGAAAATACTTTTACTTTTAACTTGTGAAGTAAATTTTAAAACAAGTATTTTTGTACTTGAGCAATTTTTTAATTAGATACTTGTACTTCAGTATTTTTTTGCCCTGTATCTGTACTTTTACTTAAGTAAAAAAAAAAAAAAAAAAAAGTACTTCATACACCACTGACACCACTTACACAATGAGTTGCCACAGCACACTACCGCTAGTGTTTAACAAGCTAAACGATGATTGACACATCTGCACCTTTGACACACCTTTCGGCAAATACAACAAAATCCTCTGTGCAGTTGAGTTATTTCACATGCAACTTTCATTGTCAGCAGCATCGTCTCCATAATGAATGTCAAGCTCTAGCTGTAGCGATGATGTGCCATGTTTTACCTTACCTTGTAAAAAAAAAAGTTTTAAACATTTTACTGTCCCACTGTGCCACCTTCATAATGTGAATTATTTGTTAACAAGAGTAATTTAGAAAACTGCTTGTCTTTATCAAATGCTTCATTGAGCCCAATCAAATTCAATCACGTTTTGACGCTCACACTACTGAGAACAGACTCTCACTTACACAATGAGTTGCCACAGCACACTACCACTAGTGTTTAACAAGCTAAACGATGATTAACACATGATGGTAGATTTACCAAGCTTCTCTGGGAAGATCAAAGCAACACCCCAGTCAAACATCGTTAACTTTAAAAAGCTAACTACAGGGCACTGCTGACCAAGAAAAGCAGCAGCAGGGAGAGTGAGAGGCTGTACAAGCATGAAGCAGAAAAACATAAATAATATTTTTTAAATTAGCTTGATTCCTATCCTCTGTAAAACTGGTGCGATCGACCAGATTTCCAATCATGTGATCAGATCTGGACATCCCTAATGAGTATTTTACCTTTTATACACACTACGTTTGTTTACATTTAATGTGCAGCAATACGCTTGCGTAGAATTCTCAAAATGTACGCGATGTGTGAAATGCAATGATAGGATTACCTTGAAGTCGTACGTGTAGTTGGTGTAAGGCATCACATGGCTGTCGTATGCGCTCTTGAGCTGGAAATTATGCGTAACGCTACCACCGCTGTTGCTGTTGTTGCCGCTTCCACTGGTGCTGGTGTTGTTGCCGTTGCCGCCGTTGCTGCAGCTGAAGTTGCTGAGGCACTCATGGTAACGCAGCTCCTTGAAATCTTTGTGGTTGTCGGCCACGCCGCCGTTGCTCAGGTACTCCACCACACCTGTGTCAAATTACATTAGCATCCTTTACACACAGGTTTTATACTTGTATATTTACATCAGTCCAGAAATACACACCTTTCTCCATGTAATATTCTGACTTTATTCTAGTGAGTGTTAAGTTTTTTCTTAAATACCGCAGAACTCTAAAACTGTTGTTCAGGGAAATCACATAATATTGTACTGACTTGACAGCACACGTAACAAACATGGAGATGGAGTGGATTTAAGATGAAGAGACTTTATTTCAATTTTAAATTATGACATTGGTGGTGTTATATATTTGAGAGTGTTGGAGAGTTTGGAACAACGCGAGCACACGGAAGTCAACTGCCTTGCGGTTCGGTTGTAAATTCGTAGTGCACAGGAACACTAACGTCCTCTGGCTAGACAGCAGTTTGCTTCGGCCCTTTGCAATATTTACACAACAGCAGATTGTCTTCTAGTGTTAGTCAAGGGAAGAGTTTGAGCGAGTCTGATCAGAATTTGTAAATCTTGCTAGCAGTGTCACTGCTAACACTGGCTGTAGGCACTTCGGACTCGATACGGTCAGACCCAGAAAGAATCTCCTGCCGCATTTCTCTTGCTAATTTCTTTTCCCCTCTAGTTTAAGATATTTTGAAAATAGCACTCAATTTTCTTCATTGCCACTGTACTGTGATTATGAATAGATGGATGTGAGAATTTTCAGTGCTAAAATAACTCAAAATTTACTGTAGCTACAAAAGATGGGGATCAAGATCGTATTTTATAGGAGCAAAATGCGTATTATAGGGGTATAACCTGTGCTCGCATTTGTGCTCCCATTCTTTTTTTCTCTACTCGCAACGAATTATATTTTTAGGCGCAAATGCGAGGAAAAGGCTCGCACTGTACAGCCCTGGCAAGACTGAGTATCTGTGTGTAAATGAGAAGGACCCAAGTGGAAGAGTGAGGTTACAGATAGAAGAGACCAAGAAGGTGTAGGAGTTAAAGTATTTAGGCTGAACAGTCCAGAGCAATGGAGAGTGTGGAAAAAAAGTGAAGAGCGTGTACAGGCAGGCTGGAACGGGTGGAGAAAATTGTCTGGTTTTATGTGTGATAGAAGAGTTTCAGCTGAAATGAAAGGAAAGGTCTATAAAACTGGTGAGACCAGCGATGTTGTTTGGTTTGGAGACAGCAACACTGAAGAAAAAAAACAGAGGAGGCAGAGCTGGAGGTGGCAGAGACAAAGATGATGAGGTTCTCTTTACAAGTGACCAGAATGGATAGGTTTTAGGAACAGGAGTGTTACAAAATATCGAAATGGTGATACAGTATATCGGGATCGGGATCACCGCCAGTCTTTCCGATTTGGGTGCGTTTACATTCATTCATTTCCGTGTCAATTTCTGTTCTGCAACCTGAAACCAAACAGGAAGTGACCAATCAATGCCCCAAAATCAACAGAAAGTGACCCTGAAACACGTTAAAGTCAACAGAAAGTGACTGAAAAGCAACAGCAAATGACCTGAAATTTAACTCATTGCTTGCCATAGACCGCCATAGACATCCAATCCATTCGAAATAGGAGGTTGGCCCCTCCCACTCCAAACGGATTGGACGTCTACTAGTTATAAACTTACAGCAGTAGGATGAAGACCGCTTGTTTTTCTGTTTATTAGTTGTTTTGTAGAATATCTTAGAATGATTCCCTGACCAATAAAGGTGCGTGAAATTTTCGACTCTTATTCGCTATTCGGCCGCTGAAGACTCAAGAACGATTCACAAATACCTATATTCTTATTATTTAAATACGCTACGTAAAGAGGAACTAAAACACAGTCAGCGCGGTCTTCGGGACGCAATGAGGAACGGACCGAGAGTAAACTTCCACAACTCATGCCACAAGATGAAAAACCGCAGACAACCGCTACAAACAACACCCAGTTGCTCCAAACTACGCCCACATAATGGTATGGTAGATATCAAATGTATATAGAACTAGATGCGAAATGACAGACTCGGCCGCGTTAGCACATGTATAAAGAATTAGGTGCCAAATGATAGAATCTCCGGCATTTGTAAACGGCCGCCATCTTAAAGCAGTTGATTTCTCAGGAAGGCTTTGTTGGATAGAACCTTCCTAGCAAACCTAAGTGACTTTTTATCTAAAGTACTCCTAAATCGGCAAAATCTTAAATCTTTCTTTGATAGCTGAAACAGTTTTAAAACTTTCACATGCCGAAAGTAGACAGAGGGGAAATAATGCAATAACGGGAGCGATTTTAACAACTTTAACGGTTGACATTAAATGACTTCCAACATACCAAAGGTTACTATCTAGCTATAGAAATATCCCTGTGTCTAGTTAAGTTTAGGGTAAAGAATTGGGCTAGGGCCAATCGTCCCAAAAACCCTTTGAACTTCAGATAGTGTGACCTGTTTTTTTTGGGGGGGAATGAAAAAAAAAAAAAATATATATATATATATATATATATGAACAGTAACACCAATTACTTTACCAAGTAACAAAATACTTTTACATTCAGGTAACTGAGTTACTAACGCAATTAGTTTTTGGGAGAAGTCATTTGTAACTGTAATTAATTACTTTTTAAAAGTACGATTAACAACACTGGCTATTGACCGCCATTGACATTCAATCCATTCGAATTGAGAGGGTGGCCCCTCCCACTCCAAATGGATTGGACGTCTACTAGTGATAAACATACATCAGAAGGATGAAGATCACTTGTTTTGCTGTTTATTAGTTGTTTTGTAGAATATCCTAGAATGATACCCCAACCAATGTATTGATAATCGGTGCATCGCCATATCGTGAGATGATCGTTATCGTAAGCTTTGTATCGCAAATTGTATCGTATCGTGAGGTACCAAGAAGTTCCCATCCCTAATTAAAAATGAGCATATCAGACAGACAGCACAAGTTAGAGGATTTGGAGAGAAAGGCAGAGAGGCCAGACTGAGATGGTTTGGGCATGTCCAGAAGAGAGATTGTGAGTGTATTGGCAAAAGGATGCTAGATTTGCATAAGCCAGGCAGGATGTGTAGAGCAGTGTTTTTCACCAGGTGTGCCGCGGCACACTAGTGTGCCGTGAGAGATTGTCAGGTGTGCCGCGAGATTTTTTTTTCTTTTTTACGTCATCGGACGGAGTTGCAGTAGCAAGGAAGTAAGGAGTAGGTAGAACGTTCTCGGTCGTGTGCCGATGAGCGAGGTATCGCTTGTGTCACGTTCAATAACTGCTCGGATTTCTAGCCATCAGCGACCTTGCTGTCTGTGACGATGTGGACCCTAGCACATCTACTGCACATCATTTTGTTAGACTCGTTATGTGTCGATATACTCAAAAGTATCCTTTCTATTTTATCCATATGTGAAGACCGTCAATCCTCCAACCTGTGTTTTATTCCAACACATTGTTTAGGACAGCAAGGTGGCTAATGGCTAGAAATCCGAGCAATTCTTGAACGCGACACGAGCAGCTATCCAACAGCGCCATGGTGCCAACTTAGTTTACACGTCATCTTCAAACGAAATACCCGTCGATTCAAAACAAGTCGATGGACTATTTTGTTCGCCTTCGTGAAAACACAGAGAAACAGGCAACTTTTTTGAGAAAAACTGCAAAGGTAAATGAGAAAGCCCTCAAAGCCAGTTACCTTGTTGCTGAACTTGTTGCTAAATCCAAAAAGTCCCACACTGTGACAGAGACATTAATACTACTTGCCTGCAAAGCCATTGTCTGAGAGATGCTCCGCCCTGATGCGGTTAAAGACATTGCTCAAGTCCCCCTGTCTGATAATTCTGAGCTTTTTCAAGCTTAACTGAAAAAACTAAAACAAAAAACAAAAAAAACAGAACGACTGATTGCTGTTGAAGAATAAGGATATCGACTTTGTGTTCATCTAGACAGACTCAAGTTTCACACTCAGTAAGTATGCATACTGAGAAATTATTTTATAATTAAATATACTGTACAGAAAATAATTTTGGAATATTTTTGGTTTGCGGTGTGCCGCGAGATTTTTTCCAGTGTAAAAACATGCCGTGGCTCAAAAAAGGTTGAAAAACACTGGTGTAGAGGACGACCAAAGCGGAGGCTTATGGATGTTGTTAAAGAGGACATGCAAGTAGTTGGTATGAGAGCAAAGGATGCAGACGACAGGGTTAGATGGAGTCAACTGATTCACTGTGGCAACCCTTGAAGTGAAAAGTCGAAAGGAAAAGAAGACATTCTAGAGAAGTATATGCATCAATCCAAGGAGCCTTATCCTTGATTTTTTTTTTTCCGTATCAGGGCCGACTAATTGTGGTCCCATTGTTGCTTGGAGGTTAAGAGTTTGAAAATATGCTTACATTTCACTTTTGACAGTCAATGCCAAATGGGCAAAGGCAATGAAAAGGAAACTCTTAATTTAGCTTGATTCAGCTTGACGGCGTTCCTACCAGAGTCAGGCAGCGAGTTGAGGTCGGCACACAGCACAATAGGGATAGGAGACGCATCTGACTCGCCCGCCGCCTTTTCAGCGATGCTCTTGAGCTCAGAAAGGAACATGACTGTCTGGATCAGCTTTACGTCTGAGTATTCAGGGTCCCAGTGCATATGGGCGTTGGCAACCAGCACAAGTGGCTTCTCCGGAGCCGTCTTTGTGCCTGTAAACAGAAAACATCAAACTCATCATCTAAAGTTGGAAGCTTAATTTTTTACTAACAACGGTCCTAGCTACCTCCAGAGAACAAGTCCTTGTTGACCTGCAGCAGCACAGCCACACCGATGTTGTCCTTGGTCATCACCCTGTTGAGCATCACCTCGGAGCCTTCAGAGTTGGCCATAGCCACCTGGTTGAACTCCACTGTGTGTTTCTGGACCAAAGTAAACCTGCACACAAATACCATTTCAACTAAACAAAAACAATCAAACACAGTAAAACTGTGGCCTGACAACTTGCTGTGGGGAGATGCTCACTTGTCAGTTTTGAAGAAGACCGCGCAGCCATCTACATGCTTCCTCTCCTGCTCTGACACCAGCTTGGCACGGGATTTGGGACAAAAATAGCCGTCGTAACCTCGCGACTTTAGCGTCTCCAGAAAGAAAGAGTAGTACTGCTCAGTCTCCACCTCCTGGACAGACATTTATATTGTATGAAGTACAGGGTTTTCCTGACATATAAAAGATTGTGGCGCACCGCCACACCGCAATAAAAGCCGCCACGCCTTGCAAATGACATGTTTTTTTTTTTTTAAGATTCAAAGATGCATTCAAAATGATAATTCATGTAATTTAACAATACATCTAAATTAATTTATAGAATATAGCTTATTATTTACGCACTATTTGTCAGAAGTCACCTGAAATAGCAAGTTAAACGCAAATAGTTCATCACATCGGTTCTCCTTTTTGCAAGCTTTTGTCTGACTACGTTGGCACTTGAGTTGGAAATAGGGAGAAAAATTCACAGAAAGGTATTTCAAGTTAATGTCTTATATGTATGTCTTTCCAATGCTGAATCTGAATAAATACATTGAACACACAAAAAAAGGGGTCGGGGGGTGCCACCGCGGTTTTTCACTGTAATACGGGTGGCTTACAGCTACATTACTCCTCCGTAATAATATGACTTTTTTTCTCGTTGCAATAGTATGACTTTAACCTCATATTGCTCTTGTTTTATTTATTTATTTATTTATTTATTTATTTATTTATTTTTTGGCCCTAATACTCCATCGCAAATGTAGACCGTCATGTTCTGAAATATTACATTAGCCTGGCTAATGAGATATTTCAAATAGATCTTTGTTATAGTTCTTCTTGGAAAAAATAATTGTAAAAAAATTTCTCATTTGTCATGATATAAAGCAATTTCGCCGCGGCATGACATGGTAGAGCTGTGAATACAATGCAGCCTACCACCACCCATAGACATTATAGTGTATTGACGGGGCGCGGGGCCAATTCATGGGGGGCCTATCTCGATCAAAGATGACCGGGTGGAAACACAGACAAAGAGCTTTTTCCGTTGAAAATTTTTTAGAATAAATGCTTAAATCCCTGAATTCTGTATACCGTAATTTCTGGACTATTGGGTGTCCCTGATTACAAGCCTCACCCAGTACATTTTTAAAGGAAAAAACATTTTGTACATACATAAGCCTCTCCTGCCTATAAGCCGCGTGTGCCCACTTAGTAACAAGAGACATTGACAAAGAAATACAGTTTTCAAACGTTTAATAACACACCTTAACTTTTCGTTCCAAACAGCGCCGGCAAACACGGCAGTAATATAGCAGCGGCACGTAAGTTGCATAGCATCAGCATGGCGGTGCAGCACTAATTGTGCTGGTTAATAAAAACATAAAAGTCTTTGTTAGCAATCTTCATCTTCCTCCTGTGCATTCAAACCATGAAAGTCTTCACCCTCAGTGTCGGATATGAAGACGCTCAGATGCACTTCGCCACGCACGCACCTACTCAGTCTCTCCTTCGCGTCGCCTTCAATGTCTCCCATAATGAGGCATATTCACTCCCAGCCTGTGCCGTCCTCTTCCCAGCAGACTGGCCACTCAAAAGCCGTTGATGATGGCGTACTCTTTCACAGCGCTTCACGCTGCCAGGCTCCCCCGGCAAACCTGTACAAAAGCTGCTCTTCGCATGCAGAGAGTCTTGGCAAACGATCTCTCGCCGCTCGTCATCAAAGTGTCCCATACAACTCGGGTGGCCAATTTAATTTCTTCTAGCATTTTCCATGATGCAGGTCTGCCAATTCTACTCATGCACAAAGACGATGGTCCGCCACCTCTATTCATCCACAACGGACAAAGTTAAACTACCGGTAGTAGTGCAAACTAGCATCTTCCTCGACACATATATTCCACGTGTCTCACTCCCACATTCCATGCTCGAGCGCCCCTGGCGGCCGTCAGAAAAATACACAAATTGGCCGCATCATTGCACACGCCGCAGGACCCAAAATGAGAGAAAAAAGTAGCGACTTGTAGTCCGGAAATTACGGTAGATGTGGAAAAACTGTTCGATTCCTGGTTAAAAGCAAAAAAAAAAAAAAAAAAAAAAAAATGTCCAGGTAGCATTTATTTTAGACAGCTAAATTCTGGTAAAAATGCATTCCTGTGACATTTTCTCTCTTAAAAGTATTACAACTTAGCTTTGTCAGTAAACTCTTAACTTTATGATTTTCTTCTAAAAAGCATTTGAGTTCACATCTAACTTGTTGACTTTTATTTGTTATCATCACAACAAATTTCTAGTGGCTTTGTAGCTTCTTCTTCCAACGTAGCATGTTTCTTTAAAAACCAATCATTTCCTTTAGGCAAATTGCTGACTTTTTCCCCTCAAAAACACAACTTCAAGCTTATTCTTGGGGGGGGGGGAAATTATTCCCGAACTCAAATAACTAATCGAACAGTGAACAATTTCGCCAGCCATCTAACCTGCAGGCTGACGATGTCAGCATCGCAGCTGTTGATCTCTTCCATGATGCCCTTTTTGCGGTACTCCCAGCTTAAGGCCCAGGAAGGACAGTAGCCGTAGAGCTGTCTTGTGGCATACTTGTCGCACAGCACATTGTAGGACATGACGGTGAAGGCAGCTACGACAGAAAAAAAAAACAACTAAAATATCAAATGGGATTAGGGATGTCCTGATCCGATCACATGATTGGAAATCGGGACGATCGCGCCATTTTTCAGAGGATCGGAATTGGATGAAAAGGATCGGGTTCATGTTTTTCTGCTTCATGCTCGCACAGCTTCTCACTATGCCTCCTGCCAAGCAGTGCGGCCAAACTGTCAAAGTGCAGCTTGCGTTTGGTACTTAAAGTCAACAATGATTGACAGGTTTGTAGCTTGATGTTACCAGAGAAGCTTGGTAGCTCTACAATCAAAGGCACAAATGTGTCTATCATTGTTAAACTTGCTGCCCAGTTATACGTGTACTGTGGCAATTCATTGTGTGAGAGGCTGTTCTCATCAGCTTAAGCGTCAACGCGTGAGGGGATTTGAGTGTACTCACTCAATGAAGCATTGAATGAAGACAAGCGTTTTTCTACTTTATTCTTGTTTGAAAATAATTCACATTAGGAAGGCAGCACGGTGTAACAGCAAAATGTTTGGAACTTTTGTTAAAAAAAACAAACAAACAAAAAAACAATCTTTTTTCAGTATCGGGACAGAATCTCAAAATCAGGTGACTCGGCAAAAATATATAATTGGGACATCCCAAACAATGACAGTGTAAAACCGCAGCTAACACTGCTAACCTGTGGGCAGCGTAAGGTCTCGTTCTTGAAGTGTGATCCACGGTCTTTGGGGGAGTTGCTCCGGATGCACTATAATGAAATACAAAATAAAAATGTAATTAAATTCTTAGTAAATATATAAAATTGCAATAAATTTTCAAGACTGACACGTACATCTTTGAAAAAAATGACAGTGAGCTAAGCTTTTTTTTTGTTTGTTTTTACACTCCTGTAATTTTCTGCTTTTGATCCATTTATTCATCTTCTGAACCGCTTATCCTCACGAGGGCTTCAGGTGCTGAAGCCTATCCAAGCTAACAACAGGCACGAGGCAGGGTACACCCTGAAGTGGTTGCCTGCAGGTGGCAGGGCACTTTTTTTTTCCAAAACAAGGGAAATTTGTCTTTGGGATTATTAAAAAACATCATTACAACATTTTCCAATCATATTTTTAAATTAAATATTGGTTTGGTGGTATCAAAATCATTAATTAAAAGGTGTTTGAAGAAATAAAATAAAAAAGTACAAATATCAATATTTGCGTCTACCGGCTAGATTGTCGAGCATGTAGTTTAAAAGCTTTCGTGTTCCGTCGGGCTCTTGGTACAAGTTGAGAATGTCTTGTGACAGAGGGTTTCCTGCAGCAACAACAACAACAACAGTCAATGAGATAAAAGATTAATTTTAATTCCAGACAGAGAATGCAGTCAGTGCTGCTTTAATAAAGAGGAGACTGACCTTTCAGTCCCAGCGTTTGTAACTGGAAAAGCTTCCCAAGTTCATAAGGCAGAACACGTAAAAGGTTGTTGTTTAAAAGCAGTTCCCTGAAAAAAAATAAATAAATATTTTTTTTTTTTTTTAATAATTTGAAATAATGTGTTTTTTGTTTGTGATCATAAAGAAGAACTTGCTTACAAAGAGATGTTGACAATGATAAAATTGCTGCTTAAAACCAAAATAGCAACTTTGTTTTAAAAACAAAAAAAAGGGGAAAAAGTATATTGTCTTTTAAAGAAGAAAGCATTGCACTGTCCTCGTGGGAAAAAAAGGTGAAAACTGTGCCCACAATAATACTGCGAATCTGAAGCGACACCTCGAAGTCGACACGCTTATATTTATGCGAAGGTAAATTGCTACAGGTCATTTAAGATATCATAGACCTATAGTTTTATTCAGCAAATCGTCCTTTATCATTTTAATATGTATTTTCCACATTTTTGGTGAAAATTGGAGCGCCGAATTTAGGCTAATATTTTAGTTTATTTGCGCTGCTGTTATAAATAAGCCTTTGAAAGCAAACAAGCTAATGTGCAGCCTGCTAACATCATGTTATGAGGAGAACATTTGGCTATACAGTGGGGAGAACAAGTATTTGATACACTGCCAATGGGTTTTCCCATACTTGTTCTCCCCACTGTATGTGATCAAGCAGCACGTGCTTTAACCTGTATTTGTATTTGGACATAGTGTAAAGACGTGTTGCTGTTCCCCATAGGTTTAATCTTTCGTTCAACTTTTTTTAATGCGCCGAAAACACTCGCTTAATTCACACTTACACTCGATATCGTGAAACAGCAACCTAGATGTACTGTTAGATCCACCACAAGTCCCATGCCATTTTATATTTGGACAATTTAAGTTTCTCTTTGAACCCCAAGGCTATACGAACCAAGAGACTCCGCAAACAATACAGCTTTTGTTGAAAATAATCCTGACCCTTTTATTTATTATCATCATTTTTGTTTGTTCTACATTTGTTGATTGTATGTGAATTATTCAACCCATGTTTGTATATTTGTATTTGTTTTAATACAAACAAACAAACAAAAAAGTTCCATGCCATTGGCAGCGTGAGCCCAGGGTGATCATGGGACACGTAGTCCAGTATATAAATTTGTATTATCATAACAGACTGTGTCTTTGGCCGCCAATGCCAGGCAACATGTTAATCTGAGGGCATTTGATGTCATTTCATCACCATTTTCGATCAAGGCTATTTCTTTTTACCGGTATGCCATTTATGGGTAACTTCCTGTTGATTTTGGGGCATTTACAGGTTACTTGCTGTTGATTTTGGGTTACTGAAAAGGAACTGACTCAAGAATGTCCCCAAAGAATAGGAAGTGACTCAAAATCAACAGGAAGTAACCTGTAAATGACCTAAAATGAACAAAAAGGGACCTTTAAATGCCCACAAAAAACAGGCTGTGAATGCTCTGATTTCAGAGCCGTTGACGGTGCTCGATGTCCAAACCAGTCTAAATGAATTGTAGGCCTAGCGCCTTCAATGGCAGTCAGTGAGCTGATGTAGACGCTATTCCACTCGAAGTTTTTAGTAGCGAACTGTTGGCTCTATTTCTTCTTTTCTTTAAACAGTGACACCTTTTTAAAACGATATTTCGATTCTTGGTGGGAGCATATCAATAACCTTTTGGGCTACGGGTCGCTGACGTACGCTGAAGTTGCGGATAACGTACCGTATAAAATATATTAATCCCAAACTCCCGTATTTAGTGCACGGCCACTAATAAAACAAACACACACCATTAGAAGTTTTAAGGCAGACTGCTGTGATTTCTCTGGTATTAAAAACATCGTCTGAAAATGTAATACCTACTGCAATTTTCCTTTGATATTCCGGATTTTAAATTTAAGACATTTTAAGATTTTTTTAGGGACCTGCCGGGACCCTGGGACTGAATTTTTAATCATTTTAGGGCGCTCGTCGTGAAAGGATCCCTAAACGCAGGTCTAATCATGACAAACACACCAACCACATTTCATCTTGTATCACTAGAAAGTCCTACCTGAGAGAGACCATGTTGCCCAGTTCAGCAGGTAGGCTGCGGAGCTTATTGGACGACAGATTCAGGTAGACCAAACGAGGCAGTTTTGCGATGTCGGGGGGGATGCGTGTCAGATTGTTGTCGTTGATGTGCAGCGCTGTCAAGTGCGTCAGCGTCCACAACGAGCTGCTCAAACTTCGCACTCGCCCTGTCATACAAGAAACACAACTACTATATACAGAATAGGAATAATAATAATAATAAAAATAATACAAAAAATGTAATCGCAGTTCTTAGTTCTCCCAAAGTATCGAAAATATTATGGTTTGGTAGAACATGTTGATGTTTAAACAAGTTTCTCTTTTGTTATATACATTGATCTCGCTACTTCGCGCTTCAAAATTTGCGCCCTCGGTCTATCGCGGATTTTTTTTTAATTTAAAAAAAAAAAAAAAAAAAAAACAGATAAGCTGTCCCGAGCCGATCACGTAGTCTTACTCATCTCCCTTCTCGTTGTTGGTCAGGCAGTGAGTGCACTGGAGTTCCTTGTTAAAGTTAACAATGATTGACAGACGTTGATGTTTGATGTACCCAGAGAAGTGAGCTTCAAAGCGCCGCATGCGTCGATCATTGTTTAACAGTTGCTGTGGCAACTCACTGTAAGTAAGCAGCTTTGGACTTGAGTGGACTGACACAATGAAGCATTTAATAAAGGCAAGCATTTTTCTCCCTTATTCATGAAGAATAATTCGGTGGGACAGTACTATGTTTAAAACTTATCATAATTATTACATTTGAAATGCGTGAAAACCTTTAAAGCTTTATTGAAATATATATATATATTATAGTTTAAGTTTTTTTTAATTATACTTTGGGGAAAAAAAGTGAAAAAACCATGTATAACATATAACATATATTTACATATTATATATATATATATGTTATATATACTAGAGGTGTGCAAAATTTCCGATTCTTAGATTATTCGCGATTCGGCCGTGGAAGATTCGAGAACGATTCACAAACATCCAAATTCCGATTATTGAAATATGCCAAGTAAAGCGGAAGTACAACACACTCAGCGCACCGCGCGGTCAATGAGCAACGGAGCAAGAGTAGCTAAACATCATGCTTCTCATTACCTGGCCCCTCGGGTAATGCCAATGCTCAACTCACGGCTCTAGCTCAACTCATGCCACGAGATAAAAAAACACAACAACATACCTGAAGCTGCTACAAAAGTACGTCATCCACATAAGGTTACAGTAGATATCATTTATATAAGACTAGATGCACTACGGTAGCGGTAGCGTTTGCAGCACATCTACAAAAAGCTAGATGCAGACGTAGTAAACGGCCGCCATCTTAAAGCAGTACACTTCTCTGCAAGGCTGTTGTAGCGAACCTTCCAAGCAAACCTAATTAACTTTTTATCTAAAATACTCCTAAATCGGTAAAATATTGACTTGAATCTATCTTTAAAATAGTTTTAAAACTTTCACATGTCGAAAGTTGACAAAAGGGAAATTATGGATTAACGGGAGCAATTTTAACAACTTTAACGGTTGATTCACAACATTAAATTAATTGAATGTAGTTTAAAGCTGCTGATACAGAATGGGGACTGGAGTTTTTTATTTAATGTTATTTTTGTATATTTGTTTACTGCTATATTTTAACTTGATACTGAAATAGTAGTTTGGTTTAGCCTGAGAGTATTTTGGAACAATTTTGGAACAAATGTACAAAATAGGGGGGGTGCATCAATAATCGTTTTAGAATCGAATCGGACCATCTGAATCGTAATCGTAATCGAATCGTTAGGTGCCCAAAGATTCCCAGCTCTAATATATACTGTATATTTATCTTTCCGATGCTAAATCTGAATAAATACACTGAAGACATTGGGCGCTACTTCGCGGTTTTGGTCCCCGTTTAACGTGAAAAACGATGGATCACTGTAAATTACTTTTACAGTAAATATAGCTAGTTGGCCACAATTGAATAAACCGTGCCACTGACCAGATATCTCGAGCTCGGCCCATTGAGACTTCTTTCCATTGGCCGCCTCCTCGGCTGTCATGATGGTGTAACATCGGCGAGGATCCGGAGGATCATATTTTTCCTTTGGCATACCGCTTAATCTGGCAAGACAAAGTGGTAGATAGTATATGTTGTTTCTATGGTTGTTTATTAGTGATGTATCAGAAGTTCATGTAAATCCTTTGCAAATTATTTCGCATCATTATATTTAAAAAAAAAAAAGGCTAACTACAGAGATAGACCGATTATTGGCCGGGTCGATTATTAGCACCGATATTTGGAAATTTGATGTATATCGGTATGAGCCTTCTCTAAATTCGACCGGCCGATATATAAAAAAGCAATTTAAAATCTGTGTTGTTAATAACAGCGTTAGAGTATGACAGCGTTTCTAAATGCGTTATTTTTTTCAGCAGTGAGTAATCTACCTACCGTAATTTTCGGACTATAAGTAGCATCTGAGTGTAAGTCGCACCAGCCATAAAATGGCCAACGAAGAGGAAAAAAACTATATATAAGTCGCATTTTTGGGGGAAATTTACTTGATAAAATCCAACACAGAGAACAGATATGTCATCTTGAAAGGCAATTTAAAATAAAAATACAATAGAGAACAACATGCTGAATAAGTGTATCATTATGATAATGTTACATGATGCATGAACAATGAAATGCGAACGTGGCCGGTATGTTAACGTAACATAGCTATTAAGAGTAATCATAGCATAAAGAACATGCTAACAAGTTCACCAAACCATTCGTGTCACTCCACAACACCAAAATAACATGTGAAATGATAATAATGATAATAATAATGATAATAATGTGTTACTAATAATTTCACACATAAGTGGCTCCAGAGTATAAGTCGCACCCCCAGCCAACCTACGAAAAAACTGCGACTTATAGTCCGAAAAATACGGTGGTTACTTTTTTGATCTGTGCAACGCCATTACCGTTACTGAGGATGTGAGGCGCGTTGCAGCATTACTATACACAGCTCACAACTGCCTGGGAGAGAACAGCAGAGCGGGAGGAAGGCGAAGGAAGGGGGTCTTGACGTTGTTCCAAATGATTGGCTCAGAGCAATAGCATTCGCTTTAGCATTAGCATTCAGCGCGGCAAGCGTTATCTTAAACTTTCAGGCATTTTTTTTTTTTTTAACATATCGTTTGTGTCGTCCAGGTGAGTACAATTAATTGAAAATAATGTACTGTATTTCTGCTAACCATGCATTATCATCACCAAGTTGGCTTTGTCCTCGTAGATACTACAATATATATTTTTTTATTACCAAGTAGTCACTTGCCCTAAATTTTTCTTCAATGACGTATCTATGAAACTTGCGTGATATTTTTTTTAAATCAAAACAACTAGAGCAAAAACAGGAGATTCAGAGCCTCACCTGCATATTGAAAAATAAGAGTGTGACAATATCTCGATACAGCGATATATCGCGATATTTTGCTACCCGATCGGCTATCGATATGCTCCCGCCATGTATCGATAATTTTATTTGACATATTGGCCATACAATGGAGTGTGGAAGCTGTAAACTGCTCAATGTTTGTTGGGCAATTCCTTGGCGGTCCACTATGGGCGCTCAAGAGTGGCGGTGAATGTAAAGTGCGCACAAGTCGTCTAGAGAAGAAGAGAGGAAGCTCCAAGTGGGTTGAAAAAAATAAAAAAGCTTCGTGAGAACGGTGGGGGAAAAAGTGAGAAAAATATTGCTACAAATCGCACATGTGGACACACTTCGCTTTCATCACTTGAGGTAAGAAAGTTTTGCAATGTAATTGATTTTTTAATCTACATGTATTATTTTGATGAAATTTGGTGTTGAACTAGAAACTGCAATTTCGGGAGAAATTACACACCTTGGTCTTTCCTCTGTGGAGATACAAATCTTAGCCCCACTCAGGTCTATCAATAGAATGGACCATAATGCCAGTCATTGGCACTAAACAAAGTTAAAGCCATTAGAAAAGATTGGGAGAATTGGACGTCCATGTCCGTCAATGGCAGCACCCTCCATAATTGTTAATGGAATCGGGGAAGTTTGGGGGACACGTCCTATTGATATGTAGTCATTTTCTGTTGATTTGGGAAAAAAAAAAAAATTCCCATTGAAAATGAATGGGAAAAATTTTGGACGTCCATGGACGTCAATGGTATCAACTTACATAAGCGTCAATGGAATCCAAGTACATTGGCATCAATAAAATGAACAAACATGAAGAAATGCCATTGGAAATGAATGGGAAGTTTGGACGTCCATGAACGTCAATGGCATCACCCTCCATAAGCGGCAATGCAATCGGGGACATTTGGGGGACACGTCCTAATGATATCTAGTCATTTTCTGTTGATTTGGGAAAAAAAAAAATTTCCCATTGAAAATGAATGGGAAAAATTTTGGACGTCCATGGACGTCAATGGTATCAACTTACATAAGCATCAATGGAATCCAAGTACATTGGCATCAATAGAATGAACAAACATGAAGAAATGCCTTTGGAAATTAATGGGAAGTTTGGACGTCCATGGACGTCAATGGCATCACCCCCCATAAGCGGCAATGCAATCGGGGACATTTGGGGGACACGTCCTAATGATATCTAGTCATTTTCTGTTGATTTGAGGAAAAAAAAAAATTTCCCATTGAAAATGAATGGGAAAAATTTTGGACGTCCATGGACGTCAATGGTATCAACTTACATAAGCGTCAATGGAATCCAAGTACATTGGCATCAATAGAATGAACAAACATGAAGAAATGCCATTGGAAATGAATGGGAAGTTTGGACGTCCGTGGACGTCAATGGCATCACCCTCCATAAGCAGCAATGCAATCGGGCACATTTGGGGGAAACGTCCTATTGATATCTAGTCATTTTCTGTTGATTTGGGGGAAAAAAAAAAAATTCCCATTGAAAATGAATGGGAAAAATTTTGGACGTCCATGGACGTCAATGGTATCAACTTACATAAGCGTCAATGGAATCCAAGTACATTGGCATCAATAGAATGAACAAACATGAAGAAATGCCATTGGAAATAAATGGGAAGTTTGGACGTCCGTGGACGTCAATGGCATCACCCTCCGTAAGCGGCAATGCAATCGGGGACATTTGGGGGACACGTCCTAATGATATCCAGTCATTTTCTGTTGATTTGGGGAAAAAAAAAAAAATTCCCATTGAAAATGAATGGGAAAAATTTTGGACGTCCATGGACGTCAATGGTATCAACTTACATAAGCGTCAATGGAATCCAAGTACATTGGCATCAATAGAATGAACAAACATGAAGAAATGCCATTGGAAATGAATGGAAATTTTGGACGTCCATGGACGTCAATGGCATCACCCTCCATAAGCGGCAATGCAATCGGGGACATTTGGGGGACTCGTCCTAATGATATCTAGTCATTTTTTGTTGATTTTGGGGAAAACAAAAAAATTCCCATTGAAAATGAATGGGAAAAATTTTGGACGTCCATGGACGTCAATGGTATCAACTTACATAGGCGTCAATGGAATCCAAGTACATTGGCATCAATAGAATGAACAAACATGAAGAAATGCCATTGGAAATGAATGGGAAGTTTGGACGTCCATGAACGTCAATGGCATCACCCTCCATAAGCGTAAATGGAATTGGGGACGTTTGGGGTATACGTCCTATTAATATCTGGTCATTTTCTGTTGATTTGGGGAAATTTAGTTTTTTCCCCATTGAAAATGAATGGGAAAATTTTTGGACGTCCATGGACGTCAATGGCAGCACCCCCTATAAGCGTCAATGGAGTTCGGAACGTTTGGGGGAGACGTACTATTGATAACTGGTCATTTTCTGATGATTTGGGGAAATTTAGTGTTTTCCCCATTGAAAATGAATGGGAAAAATTTTGGACGTCCATGGACGTCAATGGCAGCACCCCCCATAAGCGTCAATGGAGTTGGGGACGTTTGGGGTATACGTCCTATTAATATCTGGTCATTTTCTGTTGATTTGGGGAAATGTAGTTTTTTCCCCATTGAAAATGAATGGGAAAAATTTTGGACGTCCATGGCCGTCAATGGCATCGACATCCATATAGTCAAATGAATCCAAGTACATTGGCATCAATAGATTCGACATGCATGGCCGTCAATGGCATCAATGCAATGTAAAGTCCATTGGAAATACTATTGAAAGTGAATGGGAACTTTTCCCATTGGAAATGAATGGGATAGTTTTTGGCAAATATCCGGAGAACCGTAAATTTTTTCCAAATTCTGTATACAATCTTTATGCCCCCCACCGTCCCGGAATTTTTGATGTCCAAATTATGTGATTTGGTCAAAAATTGTAGGACAAGTAGCGTTTTGAAAAAGTTGTAAAAAATCGGAAAATCGCCGTTTACGGGCGAACGAAAAATTTTTCGGGGCCGTTTGAAAAATTCCCATCGTCGCGCGAAAATTCCGGTCGTGTCGATACTTGAACGGTGCCGATCGGTGGTACGGTTCGGGCTGCGCGGCGCGCCGAAAAAACGCGGAGAAACCATTGCATAATAATAATAACTAGGCCTGCAAGCAGGACTGAACGGGCCCTCGCGATCTAGCGCAACTCGGACGTCACGCAACTCGGACTGTGTGCAGGTCAGGGCGGTGGCAGATCCTCCTCTCTAATCATCTCATTAGAACCTAACATGCTCGAAAGTCGCCTATTTACATTCCCACACCCAAGAGATAAAAACCCCTATTGGAGAGAGTACTACAAAAAAGGAGCCACTACTGAGCTGTGCAGCCAAGCCCTTATTCAAAACTAAAATTAATCTTCTAACTGGGCCAATTCGACCAAGTGTGCCAACTATTGTGGCTCTATAAGCTGCCTGAGTCTCTGAAAAAAAATATTTCCTTTAAATGGCGAACAAAGGGTCGTCACGGCAACAGACAGAGACACGTGGACATGGGCCGTAAATAAGTATTTTAATAGGTCTTGAAACTACAATGACCAACCTGAAAAGAACTGGACATGTATTGGAAAAACGAGTGACTTTCTATTGCCACTAGTTGGCGCTGTAGGGTTGATGCAAATGACCCCTACAAGGCCCTTCAGGGTATGACTCTCAACAAGCACGGGAAGTTTGGCGCAGATATGTTGTATATCTGCCGAGTTATGACTGTTCAAAGTTTTTGGAGAGAAAAATTGTTGACAGTCATTTTCACTTTCCTGTTTGGACCCCTCCGCTTCAACGAAACTTCAATATTTTTCATCAGGCACCTGAACACAGGTCTTAAGGCTTCCCTTTTGCAGGTTTGAGGTAGATTGATTTTTTCCCTTTAGAGGAGGAGTGTGTCCCGTAAAAAAGGGCATTTCCTGTTCCCACTAGGAGGCGCCAGGCACAAATGGTAAATTTTCAATCCAGTCCTGCTCAGGCTAGTATACCTCACACACATGCCAGATTTAAAATAGATTGAACGTTGTATGAGGGAGTTATCAGTCATTTTCCGAATTCGGTGTTTTGGCGAAAAAATGGCCGACTTTGGCACCCCGCCCAGGTCAGGCCCGTGAATGAAAACACACCATTTTTATAACTTAAGATTTCATATGCCTCATGAACAGGCTCGCCAATTTTGAGAATGATCAAACTAATTCCCTAGGTGCCAAGGTGTAAAATGTGCACACTGTAAATCGATAAAAATTTCACATTCAATCCAAAATACCCGATTTCCTGTAGGATTTGGAATGTGTGTGCAAGAGACTTTTTGGAGCAGTTTTGCACAAAGTTTTGACTCTCCAAATTTCATCACTCTATGTTAGAAAAACCTAAATGGAGAGGCCTTTTTGAAAATTTCAAGGGGGCGCCACTGAGCCATTTTGTTAAATTTTTTCGTAACGTTGCAAGATTATCGAACGTTATCCAAAGCCGCATGTATGTGCAAATTTTGGTGAGTTTTTATGCATATTCAAGCCTCCAAATGTAAACTCTTACTGTGAACCCATGAAAATTTCACATTCGATCCAAAATACCCAATTTCCTGTTGGATTTGGAATATGGGTGCAAGAGACTTTTTGGAGCAGTTTTGCATAAGGTATCTACTCCCCAAATTTCCTTGCTCTATGTTGAAAAAACCCAATAGGAAAGGCCTTTTTTAAAACTTCTTTCTTTCGCCACTAGTTGGCACTGTAGAGTTGATGCAAATGACCCCTACAAGAACCTTCAGGGTATGACTCTCAACAAACACGGAAAGTTTGGCGCAGATATGTTGCATATCTGCCGAGTTATGACTGTTCAAAATTTTTGGCGAGACAAATTGTTGACGGTCATTTTCACTTCCAGTTTGGACCTCTCCGCTTCAACGAAACCTCAATATTTTTTATCAGGGACCTGAACACATGTCTTGAGGCTCCCCTGAAACAGGTTTGAGGTCAATAGATTTTTTTCCCTTGGAGGAGGAGCCTGTCTCGTAAAGAAGGCCATTTCCTGTTCCCACTAGGGGGCGCCAGGCCTAATGGGTAATATTTCAATGCAGTCGTGTTCAGGCTGGGATATCTCATATACATGCTAGAAATGAAAAAGATTGAACGTTGTATCACGGAGTTTTTAATCATTTTCTGAATTTGGTATTTTGCCCAAAAATGGCCGACTTTGGGACCACGCCCAGGCCCGACCCTTGAGTGAAAACACACCATTTTGAAAACTTAAGATCTCATATGTCTCCTGAATACTCTGACCAATTTTGAAGACGATCCAACTATTTTCTTCAGCGACAAGGTCTCAAATGTAAATCGATAAAATTTCACATTTGATCCAAAATTTCCGACTTCCTGTTGGATTTGGAATATGGGTGCAAGAGACTTTTTGGAGCAGTTTTGCACAATGTATCGACTCGCCAAATTTCATCGTTCTACGTTGAAAAAACCTAATAGGAAAGGCCTTTTTGAAAATTTCAAGGGGGCGCCACTGAGCGATTTTGTTAAATTTTTTTGTAGATTATCAAAATTTACGCAAAGTTGCATGTATGTGCAAATTTTGGTGAGTTTTCGTGCATGTTCAGGCCTCCAAATGTAAACCCCAACTGTGAACCGATAAAAATTTCACATTTGATCCAAAATATCCGATTTCCTGTTGGATTTGGAATATGGGTGCAAGAGGCTTTTTTGAACAGTTAGGCATAAGGTATCTACTCCCCAAATTTCATTGCTCTACGTTGAAAACCTGAGAGGAGAGGCCTTTTTGAAAATTTTAAGGGTAAAGGGGGCGCCACTGAGCCATTTTTTGACATTTTTTCAAAACGACACAAGATTATCGAAATTTACGCGAAGCGGCACGTATGTGCAAATTTTGGTGACTTTTCGTGCATGTTCAGGCCTCCAAATTGGCCATTTTCATTTGCCCTGAAAAAAGAAGAATAATAATAATAATAATAATAATAATAATAATAATAATAATAATAATAATAATCCTTTGCAAAACAATAGGGCCTTCGCACGTCTAGTGCTCGGGCCCTAATAATAACTAGAAACTGCAATTTCGGGAGAAATTACACCTTGGTCTTTCCTCTGTGGAGATACAAATCTTAGCCCCACTCAGGTCTATCAATAGAATGGACCATAATGCCAGTCAATGGCACTAAACAAAGTAAAAGCTATTAGAAAAGATTGGGAGAGTTGGACGTCCATGGCCGTCAATGGCAGCACCCTCCATAAGCATCATTGTAATTGGGGACATTTGGGGTACACGTCCTATTGATATCTGGTCATTTTTTGTTGATTTGGGCAAAAAAAAAAAATTCCCATTGAAAATGAATGGGAAAAATTTTGGACGTCCATGGACGTCAATGGTATCAACTTACATAAGCGTCAATGGATACCAAGTACATTGGCATCAATAGAATGAACAAACATGAAGAAATGCCATTAGAAATTAATGGGAAGTTTGGACGTCCATGGACGTCAATGGCATCACCCTCCATAAGCAGCAATACAATCGGGGACATTTGGGGGACACGTCCTATTGATATCTGGTCATTTTTTGTTGATTTGGGGAAAAAAAAAAAATTCCCATTGAAAATGAATGGGAAAAATTTTGGACGTCCATGGACGTCAATTGTATCAACTTACATAAGCGTCAATGGATACCAAGTACATTGGCATCAATAGAATGAACAAACATGAAGAAATGCCATTAGAAATTAATGGGAAGTTTGGACGTCCATAGACGTCAATGGCATCACCCTCCATAAGCAGCAATACAATCGGGGACATTTGGGGTACACGTCCTATTGATATATGGTCATTTTTTGTTGATTTGGGCAAAAAAAAAAAATTCCCATTGAAAATGAATGGGAAAAATTTTGGACGTCCATGGACGTCAATGGTATCAACTTACATAAGCGTCAATGGATACCAAGTACATTGGCATCAATAGAATGAACAAACATGAAGAAATGCCATTAGAAAAGATTGGGAGAGTTGGACGTCCATGGCCGTCAATGGCAGCACCCTCCATAAGCATCATTGTAATTGGGGACATTTGGGGTACATGTCCTATTGATATCTGGTCATTTTTTGTTGATTTGGGCAAAAAAAAAAAATTCCCATTGAAAATGAATGGGAAAAATTTTGGACGTCCATGGACGTCAATGGTATCAACTTACATAAGCGTCAATGGATACCAAGTACATTGGCATCAATAGAATGAACAAACATGAAGAAATGCCATTAGAAATTAATGGGAAGTTTGGACGTCCATGGACGTCAATGGCATCACCCTCCATAAGCAGCAATACAATCGGGGACATTTGGGGGACACGTCCTATTGATATCTGGTCATTTTTTGTTGATTTGGGGAAAAAAAAAAAATTCCCATTGAAAATGAATGGGAAAAATTTTGGACGTCCATGGACGTCAATTGTATCAACTTACATAAGCGTCAATGGATACCAAGTACATTGGCATCAATAGAATGAACAAACATGAAGAAATGCCATTAGAAATTAATGGGAAGTTTGGACGTCCATAGACCTCAATGGCATCACCCTCCATAAGCAGCAATACAATCGGGGACATTTGGGGTACACGTCCTATTGATATATGGTCATTTTTTGTTGATTTGGGCAAAAAAAAAAAATTCCCATTGAAAATGAATGGGAAAAATTTTGGACGTCCATGGACGTCAATGGTATCAACTTACATAAGCGTCAATGGATACCAAGTACATTGGCATCAATAGAATGAACAAACATGAAGAAATGCCATTAGAAATTAATGGGAAGTTTGGACGTCCATGGACGTCAATGGCATCACCCTCCATAAGCAGCAATACAATCGGGGACATTTGGGGTACACGTCCTATTGATATCTGGTCATTTTTTGTTGATTTGGGGAAAAAAAAAAAATTCCCATTGAAAATGAATGGGAAAAATTTTGGACGTCCATGGACGTCAATGGTATCAACTTACATAAGCGTCAATGGATACCAAGTACATTGGCATCAATAGAATGAACAAACATGAAGAAATGCCATTAGAAATTAATGGGAAGTTTGGACGTCCATGGACGTCAATGGCATCACCCTCCATAAGCAGCAATACAATCGGGGACATTTGGGGGACACGTCCTATTGATATCTAGTCATTTTCTGTTGATTTGGGGAAAAAAAAAAAATTCCCATTGAAAATGAATGGGAAAAATTTTGGACGTCCATGGACGTCAATGGTATCAACTTACATAAGCGTCAATGGATACCAAGTACATTGGCATCAATAGAATGAACAAACATGAAGAAATGCCATTAGAAATTAATGGGAAGTTTGGACGTCCATGGACGTCAATGGCATCACCCTCCATAAGCAGCAATACAATCGGGGACATTTGGGGGACACGTCCTATTGATATTTAGTCATTTTCTTTTGATTTGGGAGAAGAAAAAAAATTTCCCATTGAAAATGAATGGGAAAAATTTTGGACGTCCATGGACGTCAATGGTGTCAACTTACATAAGCGTCAATGGAATCCAAGTACATTGGCATCAATAGAATGAACAAACATGAAGAAATGCCATTGGAAATGTATGGGAAGTTTGGACGTCCCTGGACGTCAATGGCATCACCCTCCATAAGCAGCAATGCAATCGGGGACATTTGGGGGACACGTCCTATTGATATCTAGTCATTTTCTGTTGATTTGGGGGAGAAAAAAAAAATTTCCCATTGAAAATGAATGGGAAAATTTTTGGACGTCCATGGATGTCAATGGCAGCACCCCCCATAAGCGTCAATGGAGTTGGGGACGTTTGGGGTATACGTCCTATTGATATCTGGTCATTTTCTGTCGATTTGGAGAAATTTAGTTTTTTCCCCATTGAAAATGAATGGGAAAAATTTTGGACGTCCATGGATGTCAATGGCAGCACCCCCCATAAGCGTCAATGGAGTTGGGGACGTTTGGGGTATACGTCCTATTGATATCTGGTCATTTTCTGTCGATTTGGAGAAATTTAGTTTTTTCCCCATTGAAAATGAATGGGGAAAATTTTGGACGTCCATGGAAGTCAATGGCAGCACCCCCCATAAGCGTCAATGGAATTGGGGAAGTTTGGGGGACACGTCCTATTGATATCTAGCCATTTTCTGTTTATTTGGGGAAATTTTGTTTTTTCCCCATTGAAAATGAATGGGAAAAATTTTGGACGTCCGTGGCAGTCAATGGCATCGACATCCATATAGTCAATTGAATCCAAGTACATTGGCATCAGTAGATTCGACATGCATGGCCGTCAATGGCATCAATGCAATGTAAATTCTATGGAAATCCCATTGGAAGTGAATGGGACTTTTCCCATTCGAAATGAATGGGATAGTTTTTGGCAAATTTCCGAGGAAGCGTAATTTTTTTCCAAATTCTGTATACAACTTTTATGCCCCTCACCGTCCCGGAATTTTTGATGCCCAAATTATGTGATTTGGTCAAAAATTGTAGGACTAGATACATTTTGAAACTTTTTTTTTTTTCATGGAAAATTGCCGTTTACGGACGAACGGAAAAATTTTCGGGGCCATTTGTAAAGTTTCCTGTGTCACGCGAAAATTCCGGTCGTGCCGATACTTGAACGGTGCCGATCGGTCTAACGGTTCGGGCTGTGAAGCGCGCGTTTTTTTTCCATTCAAAATGAATAGGAAAGTTTTTGGCAAATTTCCGGGGAACCGTAAATTTTTGCCAAATTCTGTATACAACTTTTATGCCCCTCAACGTCCCGGAATTTTTGATGCCCAAATTATGTGATTTGGTCAAAAATTGTAGGACTAGATACATTTTGAAACTTTTTTTATTTTTCGGAAAATTGCCGTTTACGGGCGAACGGAAAATTTTTCGTGGCGGTTTGAAAAATTCCCATCGTCACGCGAAAAATCCGGTCATGCCGATACTTCAACGGTGCCGATCGGTGCTACGGTTTGGGCTGTGCGTTGGCTCAAAAAAACGCGGAGAATTATTGAATAATAATAATAATAATAATAATAATTATTATAATAATAAAGTTGCACAATAACAATACCTTGTTCTTTCCCTTGGAAAGACCAAGGTAATAATAATAATAAAGTTGTAGAATAACATAACCTTGTTCTTTCCTTTGGAAAGACCAAGGTAACTAGAAACTGCAATTTCGGGAGAAATTACACACCTTGGTCTTTCCTCTGTGGAGATACAGATCTTAGCCCCACTCAGGTCTATCAATAGAATGGACCATAATGCCAGTCAATGGCACTAAACAAAGTAAAAGCCATGAGAAAAGATTGGGAGAATTGGACGTCCATGTCCGTCAATGGCAGCACCCTCCATAATTGTTAATGGAATCGGGGAAGTTTGGGGGACACGTTCTATTGATATCTAGTCATTTTCTGTTGATTTGGGGAAAAAAAAAAAATTTCCCATTGAAAATGAATGGGAAAAATTTTGGACGTCCATGGACGTCAATGGTATCAACTTACATAAGCGTCAATGGAATCCAAGTACATTGGCATCAATAAAATGAACAAACATGAAGAAATGCCATTGGAAATGAATGGGAAGTTTGGACGTCCATGAACGTCAATGGCATCACCCTCCATAAGCGGCAATGCAATCGGGGACATTTGGGGGACACGTCCTAATGATATCTAGTCATTTTCTGTTGATTTGGGAAAAAAAAAAAAATTCCATTGAAAATGAATGGGAAAAATTTTGGACGTCCATGGACGTCAATGGTATCAACTTACATAAGCGTCAATGGAATCTAAGTACATTGGCATCAATAGAATGAACAAACATGAAGAAATGCCATTGGGATATAATGGGAAGTTTGGACGTCCATGAACGTCAATGGCATCACCCTCCATAAGCGGCAATGCAATCGGGGACATTTGGGGGACACGTCCTAATGATATCTAGTCATTTTCTGTTGATTTGGGGGAAAAAAAAAATTCCCATTGAAAATGAATGGGAAAAATTTTGGACGTCCATGGACGTCAATGGTATCAACTTACATAAGCGTCAATGGAATCCAAGTACATTGGCATCAATAGAATGAACAAACATGAAGAAATGCCATTGGGATATAATGGGAAGTTTGGACGTCCATGAACGTCAATGGCATCACCCTCCATAAGCGGCAATGCAATCGGGGACATTTGGGGGACACGTCCTAATGATATCTAGTCATTTTCTGTTGATTTGGGGAAAAAAAAAAAATTCCCATTGAAAATGAATGGGAAAAATTTTGGACGTCTATGGACGTCAATGGTATCAACTTACATAAGCGTCAATGGAATCTAAGTACATTGGCATCAATAGAATGAACAAACATGAAGAAATGCCATTGGAATAAATGGGAAGTTTGGACGTCCCTGGACGTCAATGGCATCACCCTCCATAAGCCGCAATGCAATTGGGGACATTTGGGGGACACCTCCTATTGATATCTAGTCATTTTCTGTTGATTTGGGGAAAAAAAAAAATTTCCCATTGAAAATGAATGGGTAAAATTTTGGACGTCCATGGACGTCAATGGCAGCACCCCCCATAAGCGTCAATGGAGTTGGGGACGTTTGGGGTATGCGTCCTATTGATATCTGGTCATTTTCTGTTGATTTGGAGAAATTTAGTTTTTTCCCCATTGAAAATGAATGGGAAAAATTTTGGACGTCCATGTAAGTCAATGGCGGCACCCTTCATAAGCGTCAATGGAATTGGGGAAGTTTGGGGGACACGTCCTATTGATATCTGGTCATTTTCTGTTGATTTGGGGTAATTTTGTTTTTTCCCCATTGAAAATGAATGGGAAAAATTTTGGACGTCCATGGCAGTCAATGGCATCGACATCCATATAATCAATTGAATCCAAGTACATTGGCATCAGTAGATTCGACATGCATGGCCGTCAATGGCATCAATGCAATGTAAATTCCATTGGAAATCCCATTGGAAGTGAATGGGACTTTTCCCATTCGAAATGAATGGGATCGTTTTTGGCAAATTTCCGAGGAAGCGTAATTTTTTTCCAAATTCTGTATACAACTTTTATGCCCCTCACCGTCCCGGAATTTTTGATGCCCAAATTATGTGTTTTGGTCAAAAATTGTAGGACTAGATACATTTTGAAACTTTTTTTTTTTTCACGGAAAATTGCCGTTTACGGACGAACGGAAAAATTTTCGGGGCCATTTTTAAAGTTTCCTGTGTCACGCGAAAATTCTGGTCGTGCCGATACTTGAACGGTGCCGATCGGTCAAACGGTTCGGGCTGTGAAGCGCGTGTTTTTTTTCCATTCAAAATGAATAGGAAAGTTTTTGGCAAATTTCCGGGGAACCGTAAATTTTTGCCAAATTCTGTATACAACTTTTATGCCCCTCACCATCCCGGAATTTTTGATGCCCAAATTATGTGATTTGGTCAAAAATTGTAGGACTAGATACATTTTGAAACTTTTTTTATTTTTCGGAAAATTGCCGTTTACGGGCGAACGGAAAATTTTTCGTGGCGGTTTGAAAAATTCCCATCGTCACGCGAAAATTCCGGTCGTGCCGATACTTGAACTGTGCCGATCGGTGCTACGGTTTGGGCTGTGCGTTGGCTCAAAAAAACGCGGAGAATAAGATGAATAAATAATAAGTACAATAAAGTTGCACAATAACAATACCTTGTTCTTTCTTTCAGAAAGACCAAGGTAATTATATAAAATAAACCAGGACCCTAAACTGGATAAAAATGAATATCGAACAAGCCTGATGTTTACTGATTTATTTGATATTATTTGAGAACCACTTTCCATCTAGTTTACTACACAAACTGTTATTACTGCCATGTTGATACAATAAGCTATAAAAATGGTTTGAATAGCTTCCAAGATATAGAAGGTGATGTGAATGATAATTAATGTAGCCTACATATTAAAATAGGTAATTATTGCATTTTTAATTTCTATACAGTACATTCAATTCATATATTTTTAATTCACTCAATACTTCCAACACAAAAAAAACAAAAATAACATTCAATTCATATATTTCTTTTAATTCACTCAATACTTCCAACACAAAAAAAAAATCAGGATTTCAACTCAAAAGCTATAAGGTAGCTAATATTTTTTGTTTTATTTTGTTGTTTTTAAGGTGAGGAAGAATGTGACTGAGTCCGACATCTCAAATGCTGAAGCAGATGGTGGAAGCGCTCAAACCAATGCTTTTGGCAACAAAGGTCATATACGAAGAAACGACCCACCAATTTTATCATTGCCCCACTCTAAGCTCAACTGCTGACTGACACCTAAAGCACTATTTTTTTTTTTTTTTTAAGATTTAAAAGAAATTAAGGGTGCCATTCATCATTCTCTCTCCAACAGATATCAGTGGTTTTGGGTTGTTTCTCTATATATGCAGGTACACAATTTGCAGTAGATTTATATTTACCTTGGTCTTTCTGAAAGAAAGAACAAGGTATTGTTATTGTGCAACTTTATTACCTTGGTCTTTCTGAAAGAAAGAACAAGGTATTGTTATTGTGCAACTTTATTACCTTGGTCTTTCTGAAGGAAAGAACAAGGTTATGTTGTTGTGCAACTTTATTGTACTTATTATTTATTCATCTTATTCTCCGCGTTTTTTTGAGCCAACGCACAGCCCAAACCGTAGCACCGATCGGCACAGTTCAAGTATCGGCACGACCGGAATTTTCGCGTGACGATGGGAATTTTTCAAACCGCCACGAAAAATTTTCCGTTCGCCCGTAAACGGCAATTTTCCGAAAAACAAAAAAAGTTTCAAAATGTATCTAGTCCTACAATTTTTGACCAAATCACATAATTTGGGCATCAAAAATTCCGGGACGGTGAGGGGCATAAAAGTTGTATACAGAATTTGGCAAAAATTTACGGTTCCCCGGAAATTTGCCAAAAACTTTCCTATTCATTTTGAATGGAAAAAAAACGCGCGCTTCACAGCCCGAACCGTTAGACCGATCGGCACCGTTCAAGTATCGGCACGACCGGAATTTTAGCGTGACACAGGAAACTTTACAAATGGCCCCGAAAATTTTTCCGTTCGTCCGTAAACGGCAATTTTCCGTGAAAAAAAAAAAACTTTCAAAATGTATCTAGTCCTACAATTTTTGACCAAATCACATAATTTGGCCATCAAAAATTCCGGGACGGTGAGGGGCATAAAAGTTGTATACAGAATTTGGAAAAAAATTACGCTTCCTCGGAAATTTGCCAAAAACTATCCCATTCATTTCGAATGGGAAAAGTTCCCATTCACTTCCAATGGGATTTCCAATGGAATTTACATTGCATTGATGCCATTGACGGCCATGCATGTCGAATCTACTGATGCCAATGTACTTGGATTCAATTGACTATATGGATGTCGATGCCATTGACGGCCATGGACGTCCAAAATTTTTCCCATTCATTTTCAATGGGGAAAAAACAAAATTTCCCCAAATCAACAGAAAATGACCAGATATCAATAGGACGTGTCCCCCAAACTTCCCCAATTCCATTGACGCTTATGAAGGGTGCCACCATTGACTTCCATGGACGTCCAAAAATTTTCCCATTCATTTTCAATGGGGAAAAAACTAAATTTCTCCAAATCAACAGAAAATGACCAGATATCAATAGGACGTATATCCCAAACGTCCCCAACTCCATTGACGCTTATGGAGGGTGCTGCCATTGACGTCCATGGACGTCCAAAATTTTTCCCATTCATTTTCAATGGGAAATTTTTTTTTTTCCCCATATCAACAGAAAATGACTAGATATCAATAGGACGTGTCCCCCAAATGTCCCCGATTGCATTGCTGCTTATGGAGGGTGATGCCATTGACGTCCAGGGACGTCCAAACTTCCCATTCATTTCCAATGGCATTTCTTCATGTTTGTTCATTCTTTTGATGCCAATGTACTTGGATTCCATTGACGCTTAAGTAAGTTGACACCATTGACGTCCATGGACGTCCAAAATTTTTCCCATTCATTTTCAATGGGAAATTTTTTTTTTCCCCCAAATCAACAGAAAATGACTAGATATCAATAGGACGTTTCCCCCAAAATGTGCCCGATTGCATTGCTGCTTATGGAGGGTGATGCCATTGACGTCCACGGACGTCCAAACTTCCCATTAATTTCCAATGGCATTTCTTCATGTTTGTTCATTCTATTGATGCCAATGTACTTGGATTCCATTGACGCTTATGTAAGTTGATACCATTGACGTCCATGGACGTCCAAAATTTTTCCCATTCATTTTCAATGGGAAATTTTTTTTTTCCCCAAATCAACAGAAAATGACTAGATATCATTAGGACGTGTCCCCCAAATGTCCCCGATTGCATTGCCGCTTATGGGGGGTGATGCCATTGACGTCCATGGACGTCCAAACTTCCCATTCATTTCCAAAGGCATTTCTTCATGTTTGTTCATTCTATTGATGCCAATGTACTTGGATTCCATTGACGCTTATGTAAGTTGATACCATTGACGTCCATGGACGTCAAAAATTTTTCCCATTCATTTTCAATGGGATTTTTTTTTTTTTTCCCAAATCAACAGAAAATGACTAGATATCATTAGGACGTGTCCCCCAAATGTCCCCGATTGCATTGCCGCTTATGGAGGGTGATGCCATTGACGTTCATGGACGTCCAAACTTCCCATTCATTTCCAATGGCATTTCTTCATGTTTGTTCATTTTATTGATGCCAATGTACTTGGATTCCATTGACGCTTATGTCAGTTGATACCATTGACGTCCATGGACGTCCAAAATTTTTCCCATTCATATTCAATGGGAATTTTTTTTTTTTCCCCAAATCAACAGAAAATGACTAGATATCATTAGGACGTGTCCCCCAAATGTCCCCGATTGCATTGCCGCTTATGGAGGGTGATGCCATTGACGTTCATGGACGTCCAAACTTCCCATTAATTCCAATGGCATTTCTTCATGTTTGTTCATTCTATTGATGCCAATGTACTTGGATTCCATTGACGCTTATGTAAGTTGATACCATTGACGTCCATGGACGTCCAAAATTTTTCCCATTCATTTTCAATGGGAATTTTTTTTTTTTTTCCCAAATCAACAGAAAATGACTAAATATCATTAGGACGTGTCCCCCAAATGTCCCTGATTGGATTGCCGCTTATGGAGGGTGATGCCATTGACGGCCATGGACGTCCAATTCTCCCAATCTTTTCTAATGGCTTTTACTTTGTTTAGTGCCATTGACTGGCATTATGGTCCATTCTATTGATAGACCTGAGTGGGGCTAAGATTTGTATCTCCACAGAGGAAAGACCAAGGTGTGTAATTTCTCCCGAAATTGCAGTTTCTAGTTATTATTATTATTATTCAATAATTGTTGACGTTTTTTTCGGCGCGCCGCGCAGCCCGAACCGTACCTCCGATCGGTACCGTTCAAGTATCGGCACGACCGGAATTTTCGCGCGACGATGGGAATTTTTCAAACGGCCCCGAAAAATTTTCCGTTCGCCCGTAAACGGCAATTTTCCGAAAAATAAAAAAAGTTTAAAAATGTATCTAGTCCTACAATTTTTGACCAAATCACATAATTTGGGCATCAAAAATTCCGGGACGTTGAGGGGCATAAAAGTTGTATACAGAATTTGGCAAAAATTTACGGTTCCCCGGAAATTTGCCAAAAACTTTCCTATTCATTTTGAATGGAAAAAAAACGCGCGCTTCACAGCCCGAACCGTTAGACCGATCGGCACCGTTCAAGTATCGGCACGACCGGAATTTTCGCGTGACACAGGAAACTTTACAAATGGCCCCGAAAATTTTTCCGTTCGTCCGTAAACGGCAATTTTCCATGAAAAAAAAAAAAGTTTCAAAATGTATCTAGTCCTACAATTTTTGACCAAATCACATAATTTGGGCATCAAAAATTCCGGGACGGTGAGGGGCATAAAAATTGTATACAGAATTTGGAAAAAAATTACGCTTCCTCGGAAATTTGCCAAAACCTTTCCCATTCATTTCGAATGGGAAAAGTCCCATTCACTTCCAATGGGATTTCCAATGGAATTTATATTGCATTGATGCCATTGACGGCCATGCATGTCGAATCTACTGATGCCAATGTACTTGGATTCAAGTGACTATATGGATGTCGATGCCATTGACTGCCATGGACGTCCAAAATTTTTCCCATTCATTTTCAATGGGGAAAAAACAAAATTACCCCAAATCAACAGAAAATGACCAGATATCAATAGGACGTGTCCCCCAAACTTCCCCAATTCCATTGACGCTTATGAAGGGTGCCGCCATTGACTTACATGGACGTCCAAAATTTTTCCCATTCATTTTCAATGGGGAAAAAACTAAATTTCTCCAAATCAACAGAAAATGACCAGATATCAATAGGACGTATATCCCAAACGTCCCCAATTCCATTGACGCTTATGGGGGGTGCTGCCATTGACGTCCATGGACGTCCAAAATTTTACCCATTCATTTTCAATGGGATTTTTTTTTTTTCCCCAAATCAACAGAAAATGACTAGATATCAATAGGACCTGTCCCCCAAATGTCCCCGATTGCATTGCTGCTTATGGAGGGTGATGCCATTGACGTCCAGGGACGTCCAAACTTCCCATTCATTTCCAATGGCATTTCTTCATGTTTGTTCATTCTTTTGATGCCAATGTACTTGGATTCCATTGACGCTTATGTAAGTTGATACCATTGACGTCCATGGACGTCCAAAATTTTTCCCATTCATTTTCAATGGGAATTTTTTTTTTTTCCCCAAATCAACAGAAAATGACTAGATATCAATAGGACGTTTCCCCCAAATGTGCCCGATTGCATTGCTGCTTATGGAGGGTGATGCCATTGACGTTCATGGACGTCCAAACTTCCCATTCATTTCCAATGGCATTTCTTCATGTTTGTTCATTCTATTGATGCCAATGTACTTGGATTCCATTGACGCTTATGTAAGTTGATACCATTGACGTCCATGGACGTCCAAAATTTTTCCCATTCATTTTCAATGGGAAATTTTTTTTTTTCCCCAAATCAACAGAAAATGACTAGATATCATTAGGACGTGTCCCCCAAATGTCCCCGATTGCATTGCCGCTTATGGGGGGTGATGCCATTGACGTCCATGGACGTCCAAACTTCCCATTCATTTCCAAAGGCATTTCTTCATGTTTGTTCATTCTATTGATGCCAATGTACTTGGATTCCATTGACGCTTATGTAAGTTGATACCATTGACGTCCATGGACGTCCAAAATTTTTCCCATTCATTTTCAATGGGATTTTTTTTTTTTTCCCAAATCAACAGAAAATGACTAGATATCATTAGGATGTGTCCCCCAAATGTCCCCGATTGCATTGCCGCTTATGGAGGGTGATGCCATTGACGTTCATGGACGTCCAAACTTCCCATTCATTTCCAATGGCATTTCTTCATGTTTGTTCATTTTATTGATGCCAATGTACTTGGATTCCATTGACGCTTATGTCAGTTGATACCATTGACGTCCATGGACGTCCAAAATTTTTCCCATTCATTTTCAATGGAAATTTATTTTTTTTCCCCAAATCAACAGAAAATGAGTAGATATCATTAGGACGTGTCCCCCAAATGTCCCCGATTGCATTGCTGCTTATGGAGGGTGATGCCATTGACGTCCACGGACGTCCAAACTTCCCATTAATTTCCAATGGCATTTCTTCATGTTTTTTCATTCTATTGATGCCAATGTACTTGGATTCCATTGACGCTTATGTAAGTTGATACCATTGACGTCCATGGACGTCCAAAATTTTTCCCATTCATTTTCAATGGGATATTTTTTTTTTTTCCCAAATCAACAGAAAATGACTAGATATCATTAGGATGTGTCCCCCAACCTTCCCCGATTCCATTAACAATTATGAAAGGTGCCGCCATTGACGTCCATGGACGTCCAATTCTCCCATTCATTTCTAACGGCTTTTACTTTGTTTTTTGCCAATGACTGGCATTATGATCCATTCTATTGATAGACCTGAGTGGGGCTAAGATCTGTATCTCCACAGAGGAAAGACCAAGGTGTGTAATTTCTCCCGAAATTGCAGTTTCTAGTTGTACTTATTATTTATTCATCTTATTCTCCGCGTTTTTTTGAGCCAACGCACAGCCCAAACCGTAGCACCGATCGGCACAGTTCAAGTATCGGCACGACCGGAATTTTCGCGTGACGATGGGAATTTTTCAAACCGCCACGAAAAATTTTCCGTTCGCCCGTAAACGGCAATTTTCCGAAAAATAAAAAAAGTTTCAAAATGTATCTAGTCCTACAATTTTTGACCAAATCACATAATTTGGGCATCAAAAATTCCGGGACGGTGAGGGGCATAAAAGTTGTATACAGAATTTGGCAAAAATTTACGGTTCCCCGGAAATTTGCCAAAAACTTTCCTATTCATTTTGAATGGAAAAAAAACGCGCGCTTCACAGCCCGAACCGTTAGACCGATCGGCACCGTTCAAGTATCGGCACGACCGGAATTTTCGCGTGACACAGGAAACTTTACAAATGGCCCCGAAAAATTTTCCGTTCGTCCGTAAACGGCAATTTTCCGTGAAAAAAAAAAAAGTTTCAAAATGTATCTAGTCCTACAATTTTTGACCAAATCACATAATTTGGGCATCAAAAATTCCGGGACGGTGAGGGGCATAAAAGTTGTATACAGAATTTGGAAAAAAATTACGCTTCCTCGGAAATTTGCCAAAAACTATCCCATTCATTTCGAATGGGAAAAGTTCCCATTCACTTAATGGGAAAAGTCCCATTCACTTCCAATGGGATTTCCCATGGAATTTACATTGCATTGATGCCATTGACGGACATGCATGTCGAATCTACTGATGCCAATGTACTTGGATTCAATTGACTATATTGATGTCAATGCCATTGACTGCCATGGACGTCCAAAATTTTTCCCATTCATTTTCAATGGGGAAAAAACAAAATTACCCCAAATCAACAGAAAATGACCAGATATCAATAGGACGTGTACCCCAAATGTCCCCGATTGTATTGCTGCTTATGGAGGGTGATGCCATTGACGTCCACGGACATCCAAACTTCCCATTCATTTCCAATGGCATTTCTTCATGTTTGTTCATTCTATTGATGCCAATGTACTTGGATTCCATTGACGCTTATGTAAGTTGATACCATTGACGTCCCTGGACGTCCAAAATTTTTCCCATTCATATTCAATGGGAAAATTTTTTTTTTCCCCAAATCAACAGAAAATGACTAGATATCATTAGGACGTGTCCCCCAAATGTCCCCAATTGCATTGCCGCTTATGGAGGGTGATGCCATTGACGTTCATGGACGTCCAAACTTCCCATTCATTTCCAATGGCATTTCTTCATGTTTGTTCATTTTATTGATGCCAATGTACTTGGATTCCATTGACGCTTATGTAAGGTGATACCATTGACGTCCATGGACGTCCAAAATTTTTCCCATTCATTTTCAATGGGAAATTTTTTTTTTCTCCCAAATCAACAGAAAATGACTAGATATCAATAGGACGTGTCCCCCAAACTTCCCCGATTCCATTAACAATTATGGAGGGTGCTGCCATTGACGGACATGGACGTCCAATTCTCTCAATCTTTTCTAATGGCTTTAACTTTGTTTAGTGCCAATGACTGGCATTATGGTCCATTCAATTGATAGACCTGAGTGAGGCTAAGATTTGTATCTCCACAGAGGAAAGACCAAGGTGTGTAATTTCTCCCGAAATTGCAGTTTCTAGTTATTATTACCTTGGTCTTTCCAAAGGAAAGAACAAGGTAATGATATTCTACAACTTTATTGTACTTATTACCTTGGTCTTTCCAAAGGAAAGAACAAGGTAATGATATTCTACAACTTTATTGTACTTATTATTATTATTATTATTATTTATTCATCTTATTCTCCGCGTTTTTTTGAGCCAACGCACAGCCCAAACCGTAGCCCCGATCGGCACCGTTCAAGTATCGGCATGACCGGAATTATCGCGTGACGATGGGAATTTTTCAAAACGCCACGAAAAATTTTCCGTTCGCCCGTAAACGGCAATTTTCCGAAAAAAAAAAAAAGTTTAAAAATGTATCTAGTCCTACAATTTTTGACCAAATCACATAATTTGGGTATCAAAAATTCCGGGACGGTGAGGGGCATAAAAGTTGTATACAGAATTTGGAAAAAATTTACGGTTCCCCGGAAATTTGCCAAAAACTCTCCCATTCATTTCTAATGGGAAAAGTTCCCTTTCACTTCAATGGGATTTCAATGGAATTTACATTGCATTGATGCCATTGACGGCCATGCATGTCGAATCTATTGATGCCAATGTACTTGGATTCAATTGGCTATATGGATGTCGATGCCATTGACGGCCATGGACGTCCAAAATTTTTCCCATTCATTTTCAATGGGGAAAAAACTACATTTCCCCAAATCAACAGAAAATGACCAGATATCAATAGGACGTGTCCCCCAAACTTCCCCAATTCCATTTACGCTTATGGAGGGTGATGCCAATGACGTCCATGGACGTCCAAAATTTTACCCATTCATTTTCAATGGGAATTTTTTTTTTTTCCCCAAATCAACAGAAAATGACTAGATATCATTAGGACGTGTCCCCCAAATGTCCCCGATTGCATTGCCGCTTATGGAGGGTAATGCCATTGAGTCCATGGACGTCCAAAATTTTACCCATTCATTTTCAATGGGAATTTTTTTTTTTCCCCAAATCAACAGAAAATGACTAGATATCAATAGGACGTGTCCCCCAAATGTCCCCAATTGCATTACTGCTTATGGAGGGTGATGCCATTGACGTCCAGGGACGTCCAAACTTCCCATTTATTCCAATGGCATTTCTTCATGTTTGTTCATTCTATTGATGCCAATGTACTTAGATTCCATTGACGCTTATGTAAGTTGATACCATTGACGTCCATAGACGTCCAAAATTTTTCCCATTCATTTTCAATGGGAAATTTTTTTTTTTCCCCAAATCAACAGAAAATGACTAGATATCATTAGGACGTGTCCCCCAAATGTCCCCGATTGCATTGCCGCTTATGGAGGGTGATGCCATTGACGTTCATGGACGTCCAAACTTCCCATTAAATCCCAATGGCATTTCTTCATGTTTGTTCATTCTATTGATGCCAATGTACTTGGATTCCATTGACGCTTATGTAAGTTGATACCATTGACGTCCATGGACGTCCAAAATTTTTCCCATTCATTTTCAATGGGAATTTTTTTTTTTTCCCCAAATCAACAGAAAATGACTAGATATCAATAGGACGTGTCCCCCAAATGTCCCCGATTGCATTGCCTCTTATGGAGGGTGATGCCATTGACGGCCACGGACGTCCAAACTTCCCATTCATTTCCAATGGCATTTCTTCATGTTTGTTCATTCTATTGATGCCAATGTACTTGGATTCCATTGACGCTTATGTAAGTTGATACCATTGACGTCCATGGACGTCCAAAATTTTTCCCATTCATTTTCAATGGGAATTTTTTTTTTTTCCCCAAATCAACAGAAAATGACTAGATATCAATAGGACGTGTCCCCCAAATGTCCCCGATTGGATTGCCGCTTATGGAGGGTGATGCCATTGACGGCCATGGACGTCCAATTCTCCCAATCTTTTCTAATGGCTTTTACTTTGTTTAGTGCCATTGACTGGCATTATGGTCCATTCTATTGATAGACCTGAGTGGGGCTAAGATCTGTATCTCCACAGAGGAAAGACCAAGGTGTGTAATTTCTCCCGAAATTGCAGTTTCTAGTTGTACTTATTATTTATTCATCTTATTCTCCGCGTTTTTTTGAGCCAACGCACAGCCCAAACCGTAGCACCGATCGGCACAGTTCAAGTATCGGCACGACCGGAATTTTCGCGTGACGATGGGAATTTTTCAAACCGCCACGAAAAATTTTCCGTTCGCCCGTAAACGGCAATTTTCCGAAAAATAAAAAAAGTTTCAAAATGTATCTAGTCCTACAATTTTTGACCAAATCACATAATTTGGGCATCAAAAATTCCGGGACGGTGAGGGGCATAAAAGTTGTATACAGAATTTGGCAAAAATTTACGGTTCCCCGGAAATTTGCCAAAAACTTTCCTATTCATTTTGAATGGAAAAAAAACGCGCGCTTCCCAGCCCGAACCGTTAGACCGATCGGCACCGTTCAAGTATCGGCACGACCGGAATTTTCGCGTGACACAGGAAACTTTACAAATGGCCCCGAAAATTTTTCCGTTCGTCCGTAAACGGCAATTTTCCGTGAAAAACAAAAAAGTTTCAAAATGTATCTAGTCCTACAATTTTTGACCAAATCACATAATTTGGGCATCAAAAATTCCGGGACGGTGAGGGGCATAAAAGTTGTATACAGAATTTGGAAAAAAATTACGCTTCCTCGGAATTTTGCCAAAAACTATCCCATTCATTTCGAATGGGAAAAGTCCCATTCACTTCCAATGGGATTTCCAATGGAATTTACATTGCATTGATGCCATTGACGGCCATGCATGTCAAATCTACTGATGCCAATGTACTTGGATTCAATTGATTATATGGATGTCGATGCCATTGACTGCCATGGACGTCCAAAATTTTTCCCATTCATTTTCAATGGGGAAAAAACAAAATTACCCCAAATCAACAGAAAATGACCAGATATCAATAGGACGTGTCCCCCAAACTTCCCCAATTCCATTGACGCTTATGAAGAGTGCCGCCATTGACTTACATGGACGTCCAAAATTTTTCCCATTCATTTTCAATGGGGAAAAAACTACATTTCTCCAAATCAACAGAAAATGACCAGATATCAATAGGACGTATACCCCAAACGTCCCCAACTCCATTGACGCTTATGGGGGGTGCTGCCATTGACGTCCATGGACGTCCAAAATTTTACCCATTCATTTTCAATGGGAATTTTTTTTTTTTCCCCAAATCAACAGAAAATGACTAGATATCAATAGGACGTGTCCCCCAAATGTCCCCAATTGCATTGCTGCTTATGGAGGGTGATGCCATTGACATCCAGGGACGTCCAAACTTCCCATTAAATCCCAATGGCATTTCTTCATGTTTGTTCATTCTATTGATGCCAATGTACTTGGATTCCATTGACGCTTATGTAAGTTGATACCATTGACGTCCATGGACGTCCAAAATTTTTCCCATTCATTTTCAATGGGAATTTTTTTTTTTTCCCCAAATCAACAGAAAATGACTAGATATCAATAGGACGTTTCCCCCAAATGTGCCCGATTGCATTGCTGCTTATGGAGGGTGATGCCATTGACGTCCACGGACGTCCAAACTTCCCATTCATTTCCAATGGCATTTCTTCATGTTTGTTCATTCTATTGATGCCAATGTACTTGGATTCCATTGACGCTTATGTAAGTTGATACCATTGACGTCCATGGACGTCCAAAATTTTTCCCATTCATTTTCAATGGGAATTTTTTTTTTTTCCCCAAATCAACAGAAAATGACTAGATATCAATAGGACATGTCCCCCAAATGTCCCCGATTGCATTGCCGCTTATGGAGGGTGATGCCATTGACGTCCATGGACGTCCAAACTTCCCATTAATTTCCAATGGCATTTCTTCATGTTTGTTCATTCTATTGATGCCAATGTACTTGGATTCCATTGACGCTTATGTAAGTTGATACCAGTGACGTCCATGGACGTCCAAAATTTTTCCCATTCATTTTCAATGGGAATTTTTTTTTTTTCCACAAATCAACAGAAAATGACTAGATATCAATAGGACGTGTCCCCCAAATGTCTCCGATTGCATTAACAATTATGAAGGGTGCCGCCATTGACGTCCATGGACGTCCAATTCTCCAGTTCATTTCTAATGGCTTTTTGTTTTGTGCCAATGACTGGCATTATCATCCATTCTATTGATAGACCTGAGTGGGGCTAAGATCTGTATCTCCACAGAGGAAAGACCAAGGTGTGTAATTTCTCCCGAAATTGCAGTTTCTAGTTTACAGCAATGTTGCACAGAAAAGGTGTCACTGTTTAATAAATGACTTAAACAGTATTTTTTCTATTTTGAAATATCTTTTTTGTTTGTTTGTTTCAACAGCTGTATCGCAGAATATCATGTATCGAATTTCTGACCAATATATTGATAATCGCTGTATCGTGATATTGGGAGATAATCGTTATCGATAGCCTTGTATCGCAAATCATATCGTATCGTGCGGTGCCTTGAGGTTCCCACTCCTATTGAAAAAATATATCTATATATATTAGGGGTGTGACAATATACACAAGTCACGGTTCAGTACGTACCTCGGTACAGAAATCACGGTTAGGTGCGGGTTCAGTACAACAGGAAAAACAAAAAAGCTTCTTTTCTCACAGCATTTGAAAGTGAAAGTTTGTATATAAGTACATACTTAATATTAGTGCATTTTTTTTCTAAAAAGTGTGACCCATATTTTTTGGGGGGAGGGTGAAAAAATCAGTTCAATTCAGTCAGTTAATATAAACAGATTTGACGTGAAAGATGGTATAGAATGTATCATGTAAAAACATGTAGAACATGAAAAGTAACGTCAGTACCTCTCATTGGTAATTAATTACACTTACAATGAGGGACCTGAGTTACTAACTCAATTACTTTTTGGGAGAAGTATTTTGTAACTGTAACTAATTACTTTTTTAAAGTAAGATTAACAACACTGTTTAAAACTGGGTCATTTCGGCTCAGACGCAGCCGCGCCTCTCTCTCCTGCCTGCTGCACTAGTATTTACCCTGTCCTCTGAGTGGTTAAATGGTTGTCAAGGAATTGCTTCCCAGCATATGCTTCTCAAATGTTGATATATAGCTTTATTATTGCTTTATAATTGTACAAGTGTTATCTAAAATCATAATTCAGAGCACAGCTGTCTAACATCTTGAGGCGAGGGAGGGCAGGTCAGTGCTTTATAAGGTAAAGCTGTTCTTCAAAAAACACATTGTAACATTTAATTGGTAAAAGTGCAGCCTGGCTACCCACGCTTCATGTTATGGAGTATTTTGACTTATAATCATGGGACCATTGTTCATCATGTGACATATTTTGTCTTTTCATGGAACTATTGTTTTACCAGTTAACCCTGCCTTCCAATATTATAACAGTCCTGAGCTCTGCCACGTTAGAGCATCATTGTACTCCGTGTGTGATTGATGTTCTCCTTGTGATCGTAACTAAACTTTTAAAGGACTTCTGTCGTAAGAGCCTTTTCGTTCTAAAAACAAAGGGAGAACGGATTTCCTTCCCTGAAAATGGTAATGGTAAATGGAGTTACACTCGTATTGCACCTTTCCACCTTTTTAAGGCCATCAAAGCGCTTCACACTATATCCTCATCTACCTACAGGCGACGAAGCACCAGGAGCAACGTGAGGCTTAGCATCTTGCTCAAGGATAATTAGACAAAGTCATCAGGGCTTTCTTTTCTCTTTGGAAAAAATTCAGAGCTATTTATTTAACCTTTAATTCAACTCTATAAAACATGTTTCTTAGCATAGGAAAAACAGGCACTTCTAGAGCTATTATTTTCTATGTGTGTGATTCAATAGAGATGCTTTAGGTATTTCAATGAAGTTCAGTGTTTGCATTATTTAAATTTTTTTAACATCAAATTTTACATAACATTTTCCTGCAAATGAATATCGGCTCCAAAAATCGGTTATCGGCCCCTCTAACTACTAATAATTGGTATCGGCCATGAAAAACCCATCATGGTTCATCTCTATTACAAAGTAGTATGCGAGCTAAAAATCAGAAAAACACAACATGGAAAAGTAGCCTTAGAACAAAGAGATGGCCAAACAAACCGTCATTTTGTCCCTTTACTTTAGCCATCTAACTCAATTTTTTTTTTTTTTATCATACTCTTCAAGTGTGAATGTCTTAGAAAGTGGCCTTCAAGCTTAAAATTGATTAACTACTTTTAATGTCAATTAACCAATAAAAACACTAGTTTCTGCATCTTTCACTTTTGTTAACAACTGCAGAAAAAAAGCAGTGAAGTCTAATTAGTCCTTTTATAATAAACAGCCTCGCCGTGAACATGTCAGTAGCTCAATCAACAAAAACACATTGTGGTTGTCAGTGTTGTTAATAACGGCGTTACAATATAACGGCGTTACTAACGGCGTTATTTTTTTCAGTAGTGGGTAATCTAATTAATTACTTTTCTCATCGTGGCAACGCCGTTACCGTTACTGAGGACGGAAAGGCATGCGTTACTATGCGTTACTATACTGGTTGAAAAGTCTGAGGGAGACGGACTCACCGAGACGACAGAGCAGAGCAGGAGTGGGGAGAGGCAAGAAAGTTGTGACGCCGAGCAGACGCGATGCTAGGTAGCTCCAATAATACATGTTGTAGCCGATAGCCTACAAACTACGCCCGCATGTTATGGTAGATATGGTAGACATGGTAGATATCACATGTACTGTATATAGATATAACTAGATGCAAAATGACAGACATTGCACTAAATGCGTTAGTAGACAGCCGCCATCTTGAAGCAGTATACTTTTTAGGACGGCTCTGTTGTAGAGAACCTTCCTAGCGAACCTAAGTAACTTTTTATATAAAATACTTCTAAATCGGCAAAATCTTGACTTGAATCTATCTTTAAATGATGAAACAGTTTAAAAACTTTCATATGTCGAAAGTAGAGAGAAGGGAACTAATGCAATAATGGGAGCAATTCTAACAACTTTTAACAGTTGATCCAGGGTAAAGAGTAAATTAGGGTAAAGAATTGGGCTCGGGCCAATTGTACCAAAAACCTTCACAAAAAACTTCACACAGTGTGGCCAGTGTTTTTTTTTTGTTTGTTTGTTTGTTTGTTTTTTTTGAGGGAAAAAAAAAAAAAAAAGGAATTATCACCAATTACTTTGCCAAGTAATTAATTACTCTTACATTCAGGTAATTGAGTTACTAACGCAATTACTTTTTGGGAGAAGTAATTTGTAACTATAATTAATTACTTTTTTTCAGTAAGATTAACAACACTGGTGGTTGTACTGTATGTCACCGTTGTTATCCAAATCCATAATCAAAAATAAATATCCTCCAGTTCATCCAAAAGGAAAGAATGGTCTTAAAAATTCATACGCCATCCTCCGTGAACCAGTCCAACAAACTAACAATTAAATCAAGGGTCTTGACTCAAGCATAAAACCAATTATAAAGTTATGCCACATGGTTTCATACTTCCAATCGTGCATGAGATTACGCAGCCACTGCAATCATGAGGTTAGCTGGAGGTGACAAGTTTGCAGAAAGTCTTATATAACCTGTTCACACGCTCGCTCACACAACACAAAAATACACATAGAAAATATTGTCAAATATCCGAAGGCGCAGAGTTATTAGCCTTTGTGAAGTATTTCGGAAAACTTTTCAAGGAAAAGAAAAAGGGAAAACGACGAGTTAATGGAAAATATGTAGCGTGTCTGTCAACTGAGGCAACAGCTGAGGCACGCGTGCACGCATATGCGCATGCGTATGAGGCTCCAAACATAGCACCCGCCACGTGACGACCAGCTGTCACTCACCTGGCAAAGCAGGTATGGCCACGCCCTCCAGTCTCACCAGACCGGCGACTTTTTATTTACACGAGTCTAAAAGACGGCGGATAGTAAACTACGTGCAACTAGCGAAATGGTTTTAAAGAGAGAAAATCAGTCAGTCTGCCCTGAACGCGCCACACGATCAATTTGACCCGCCGACATATGAGTACTAAACATGATGTAAGCAACGGGACGGCGTCGACAACATGGCGCCGTTCGGCAACAAGCTCCACGGCAGCGTTACCTTCATTCGTGGATGGTGACTGTTGCGTAGAAGATGAGGGCAATGATTCGCATCGATAAGGACTTGTAGACGCAGCTGTGCTCGGTGGGAGCACCTCCGTCCAGGCAAGACCCTGAACGTCTCGGAAACAGTGGGGCAAACAACAAACGTCACTTCCGGACCGTTTCCGCTTGTTTGTACGTACGCACGTATAGATATCACATACAAAACTAGATAAATGACGTACTCTGTGAGCCAATGTGGACAAGCGTCGCCAATTGGCGGCCATTTTGCGTCGGAGCCGTCGCGTAAAGAACTTTGATATAACTATAAAGTGTTCCGTTTTCGAAGTTTTTTTTTTTTTTTTTCGAACGACCTGGTTTTGAAATTGACAGATGTAGTCAATAAATAGCTTACCTAAAAAAAAGCAGGTTTATTTTCCCAACATCCAGCCAGAATCATAGCCATGTTTATCAATTTTGTGATAAAAAAAAAAATAGAACAAATAAAACATGTAAATCTGGCAAGAATTCAACTTGTTAAGAGAACTTTAGTGCTTTATTTGCAAAAATGACTCACCGTATGTCCGCTACATAAGAGCCCGTCATTGAAGTCTTCCGAAAAAAGATGACCGCCAGTTACTTACGCCATCAACTTCGCCTTCATACATCTAGCCTTATATATGTGATATCTATCTGCGCACTAGCGTGATACATGTTTTTTTTTTATTTTTTTTATTTTTTTTTTATTTAAGTAACTTTTTCCTAGTTCCCAAACGTCGTATTTTATTTTCCCTACATACGAAACATCATAACAAGATAATAAAATGTTAAATGATCATCACAGAGGCGTTTGTATACTACTTTAGAAATTATTGTGACCAGAATTTTCTTCACTTTTGGTTTTGCGCCCATTTTTTTCAAGAGTTGAACTCTTAAATTACCGTAAGATTGTTTATGGGTCCACAATAAGCCTATTTCACTCAAATACTGGTCACAAAACGTGTGTAAATCATTCAGTTAGAACTTCTTTGACAAGGAGATGTAAAATCTTGGTTGAGATTGTTATGTACTTACATTTATATGTTCACTTGTATGCATTATGTAGTCTTTTATTATTAGTCAAAGCAATCATGCATTCACATTCTGGTTAGTTTTAACATATATCATTTGTTATCACAAGAGTAAGCTAATTCTATGTTAGCCCTTTGAAGATTATAAAGGTGTAAAATGAACACCACAGGCTATTCAAATCTTTGTTAATCCAAGCAGGGGAGGTCAGAAGACATCCCCCAGAACTGTTCCTTGTTGATCATTGGTTTGAATGAGTAAAGTAAACGCCCACTAGATTGTAAAATGTGAGGTATATATTGGAGTCAGATGCTGTAATGTGTGTGCCTCATTCATTAAAACTTGTGTTTGTTGTTTGATTGCACCCTGAGACTCTCAGCCTTTTTGTGTCAACTCCGTTTGTAGTAAAGCCTCCAGAACAGAAAACGAATGCGCGGCGTTGTAAGTACAAGGTCGAGATCCAACGCCAACAAGATCAAGTTAGGTTTATTAATTGAGTATCACGAACACAGCATTGACAATATTTTATGGCAATATTTCATAATGGGCCAACTTAAGGTATGTCCAGGCTGTACATAAATAAAAAAAGAACATGGCACAATGCATCCGTTCCAAAGTATTCCCAGAAAGCATATAAAGTTTTCTCTGACGCCAACTGAAAGCCTGTATTTCCCCAGCTAATTAAATGCCTCAGCAAGGCCGGACTCCATCACCATGGATTTGGGAGTTAGGAACAAACCAAGTGTGCCAGCTAAGCGCCCATTGCCTGGCTGCCAGCTTTACACTGATTATATTAACCCTTAGATGTCCACCATTTCCATTGATGGGGTCGAAGTGACCCAAAATAGAGTATGCATTTTATGCTGTAAAATGTAAGAAATTCCTTCTCTCCTGTTAGAATGGGAGAGAACTATACGATGTAATACCAGACTAAACAATACAGTTTCCAAGATCGTTCTACCTAAATCACCCGTCCCCTTTCATTTTATTTGGGATGGCCCTAGCAACAGATGGGTGTCTTGCCCCAATAGGAAATTAGGAAAGCAAGCTGGGAACACCGCTTGAACTTGTTTTTGCTTATGTTTGTGCATGTGTGTCAAAACATTTTCATGTAGCAATTTGCAGAGGTGGGTAGTAACGCGTTACATTTACTCTGTTACGTTTACTTGAGTAACTTTTTAAGAAAAAATATACAACTAAGCAGAGGCAGAGTTTGACTTTAGTGGTGGGGGGGCAAACACAGTGTCAGCAATCAAATTAACTTACAAGATACATATATGCTCGGATAGTAGTTTAGCGGTTTAGGGGACAGTGCCTCTGGATTAGCAGACCAGGGTGGTGGTCCCCCTTTTTAAGAAGCTGGACCGGAGGGTGTGTTCCAATTATAGAGGGATCACATTCCTCAGCCTCCCCGGTAAAGTCTATTCTGGGGTGCTGGAGAGGAGGGTGTGTTGGGAAGTCGAATCTCGGATTAAGGAGGAATAGTATGGTTTTCGTCCTGGCCATGGAACAGTGGACCAGCTCTACACCCTTGGCAGGGTCCTCAAGGGTGCATGGGAGTTCGCCCAACCAGTCTACATGTGTTTTGTAGATTTGGAGAAGGCGTTTGACCATGTGCCTTGGCGAGTCCTGTGGGGGGTGCTCCTGGAGTAAGGGGTACCGAGCCCCTTTGTAAGGGCAGTTCGGTCCCTGTACGAGTGGTGTCAGAGTTTGGTCCGCTTTGCCGTCAGTAATTTGAATTCGTTCCCAGTGAGGGTTGGACTCCGCCAAGGCTGCCCTTTGTCACCGATTCTGTTCATAAGCGTTGTGGGCGTCCGGTTTTGTGGCCTCAGCATTGCATCTCTGCTTTTTGCAGATGATGTGGTGCTGTTGGCTTCATCAAGCCGTGACCTCCAAAACTCACTGGAGCGGTTCACAGCCGAGCGTGAAGTGGTTGGGATGAAGATCAGCACCTCCTAATCCGAGACCATCGTCCTCAGTCGGAAAAAAGTGGCGTGCCCTCTCCGGGTCGGGGATGAGATCCTGCCTCAAGTGGAGGAGTTCAGGTATCTCGGGGTCTTGTTCACGAGTGAGGGTAGGAGGGAGCAGGAGATCGACAGGCGCATCGGTGCAGCGTCTACAGTGATGCGGACTCTGCATCGGTCCGGGCTCTCCCTTATAAATAGGGTAAGAAGCTCAGTCATCCGGGAGGGACTCGGTGTCGAACCGCTACTCCTCTGTGTTGAGAGGAGCCAGTTGAGGTGGCTTGGGTATCTGATTCGGATTCCTCCTGGACGCCTCCCTGGAGAGGTGTTCCAGGCGGTGGGAGGCCGCGGAGACGACCCTGGGAACACCTTGGGATCCCGCCGGAGGAGCTGGTTGAAGTGGCTGGGGAGTCTGCACTTCCCTGTTAAAGCTGCTGCCACCGCGTCCTGACCCGGATTAGGCGGCAGATGATGTATGGTTGGATAGTAGCTTAGCCCATGCTCGTACATACAGTGGAGCAAATAAGTATTTAGTCAACCACTAATTGTGCAAGTTCTCCCACTTAAAATATTGCAGAGGCCTGTAATTGTCAACATGGGTAAACCTCAACCCTGAGAGACAGAATGTGAAAAAAAAAAAAAAAACAGAAAATCACATTTTTGATTTTTAAAGAATTTATTTCCAATTTAGAGTGGAAAATAAGTATTTGGTCAATACCAAAAGTTCATCTCAAATAGTTTGTTATGTACCCTTTGTTGGCAATAACGGAGGCCAAACGTTTTATGTAACTCTACACAAGCTTTTCACACACTGTTGCTGGTATTTTGGCCCATTCCTCCATGCAGATCTCCTCTAGAGCAGTGATGTTTTGTGGCTGTCGTTGGGCAACACGGACTTTCAACTCCCTCCGCAGATTTTCTATGGGCTTGCAATCTGGAGACTGGCTAGGCCACTGAAGGGAAAAGAAACGCACACACCATATAATTGTTTGCATTAGTCTAACACATTCATCTAACTATTTTTTAAGCAGACTCCACTACATGCCCTTTGGCACAGTAAAGTGAATCACCTTATCCGGGCTAATGAGGGGGAGATGAGAAAAATGGTACAGTTTCTCGTAGGCACCGTCTAACTGTTTGCATTACTCTAACACACGTAATATAATTAATCAGGAAATAATATCATTTCCATATTTACGGTAGGACTGCACTACTAATATAAAATAAATAGCACACCATAGTTTAATGAGAAGAAATAGAAGAGATACACAATGCCGTCTTATCACAGAAGAGCAACGCGTGCGTCACGAACAAGATTGACACACCAACTCTTGTAGATGCCACTAAGGCAGAATAATGAAATAAATAATTGACTCTTTGATCTGGGGGTGTAATGTTAAGCATTTAGTTTTTTTGATATGGGGTGGGAACTAAAGTTCACTGTTGCAAGTTGACAGGGGCACTATTAAGCGTTACATCGGCTTATTATCTGATGAATACCACTAGAGTACAGACAACTTTACAGTACCTCTGATCAAGATCAACAAGGAAACATCTCAAGTGCATAGTGCATGGAAGAATTGAAGCTGAACTAATTTCCTGTGGAGTAAAGCGGCCAATGAGGTAATTTAGTTTGTGTTATTTGTTAGTTTGCGTTAATTGACTTAGTTTCTGTTAGTGTAGGTATGTATTCATGTTGTTTTATGTTTCTGTGTGAATATTTTGACTTCATGTATATATTTATCTGTGCTGTATGAAAATGATCTGACTTAATGTATATATTTGTCTGAACTGACTTTATGTATATTCTTATCTGTATTGTACAGTTCTCGCGGCATTGTCACGGCATTGTCAAGGCATTGTCACAGCATTGTCAAGGCAAATCAAGGCATTGTCAAGGCAAATCAAGTTCTGTGATTAAAGCCCGTAAAAGAGAAACAGCTTGGTTCGTGATTTCGGCTCGAGAGGGAATTACAGTGAGAACTCATCGCCAACGCGACGTGAGTGAGAACTCGGCGCCAACATGACGCGAGTGAGAACTCAGCGCCAGTGCGATGAGAGAAGAGCTCATCGCCAACGCGATGCGAGTGAGAACCCGACGCCAGAGCGACGTGAGGGAAGAACGTGAACAAGCCAGTGCGTGCCCAACCGCGGTCAACCGCGTCGGTGTTCAACTTTCCGGTGGAGCCGCTTGTCAAAGGACAGCGTCAAAGGAAACAAAGAGTGTTTCATCCTGCCGGTAATCAAAGAGGGTTGTTAAGTGCTCCCAACGACAAGCACGTTTAAGCCAAGTTAAATGTGAAGATTGGAAGTAGCCTTAACAACTCTTTTGAGTTTCAGCATTCAGTTAGATCGCGCACAGTTTAAGTTAAGGACATTAATATTCATTTCATTAAGGGAGTTTGAAATATAATAAGGTTAAATGTGACACCGTTTCTGATTACATATGTGTTGTATTTGATATTGAATGCATATAGGTTATTGGTTGAGTGTCATTAAGTAATTCTGAGAACTGTTTAGTTAAAAGTTGCCTATTTTCAGGGATTCAAAGTTTAACACTAGAAAACCCAGCAGAGGCCGACTTGGCTTTTCCCAAGACAAACACTCCTAATATTCCCTAGCACTGGCCGATTTGGCCTCTCCTCCGTGACTCACGTGATAGTTTGTGTCAGTTCAAGTCAAGCTACATTTATTTAATTGCATTTATTTATGAACTTTTTACACATTTTTAATTCACCTCTCCTATACTCCACACATAATGACAGAAAGAATGACCCAAATGTGTAATTTGTTTTGAAGAAGGCAAAAAAAAAGTTTTAGAACTGCAATTTGAGTGTCAAGCAGGAATTTTGGCTATAGTTTAGAAGGACTGAATCAGTGGCATGGAGTATGGATTGTGGTCATTGAAGTTAATGTATGTCTAGTTGTTGCATTTCCATATGAACGGCTGTTGTCTGTCCGACAACGACAACAATTCAAAAGCACTTGAATCATTTTTGCCACCTCTGGGTTTTCCGGGGGACAGGCCATATCGGCCATTGTTTGGGACGAGTAGGAGTACCTGAATTCTCTGGGACTTTTAGTGTTAAGAAGTTTCTCTCATTTTAGTGTCTTTGAACATATAAGATAAAAGGTTGAATTGTTTCAAAGCAATTTATCCAAGGGAAAGTCACTTTAATTTGCAAACAAATCAAGCTAATTAATCAAATTTATAATTACTCTGATTTCCTAATTCTGAAGTTTCATTTAAATTAATATATTAAAACTCGAAATTTCATTTAAATTATATCCTAAAATATACTACTCAGCAGATTGGAACAGTGGGTAGGACTTACTGACACTATTCTTCAGTGGTTCACATCCTATTTACATGATAGAGGTTTCTTTGTGTCAATTGGAAACTATCAGTCAGAACGAACCAAATTCACGTGTGGAGTCCCTCAAGGGTCAATTCTTGGACCACTCTTATTTAACATCTATATGCTTCCGTTAGCTCAGATAATGGAACAGTATGACATCTCCTATCACGCCTATGCAGATGACACACAACTGTACATTTCTGTGTCCCCACATGATTATAGTCCCTTAGTCTCCCTGAGTAAATGCATTCGTCAAATCAATGACTGGATGTGCCAGAATTTTCTCCAGTTAAATGTGGAGAAGACAGAGGTGATCATTTTTGGGCCAAAAAAGGAAAGGTCAAAGATAAGCAGCCAACTTAGCACAATGTCACTTACAGCTACAAATCAAGTCAGAAACCTTGGCGTAATTATTGACTCAGACCTAAAATTTGATAGCCATCTAAAGTCCGTCACTAAATCCGCTCATTACCACCTAAAAAATATAACCAGAATTAAGGGGCTTCTGACTCAACAAGACATGGAAAAACTTATGCATGCATTCATTTTCAGTAGATTGGACTACTGCAACGGTATATTTACAGGTCTTGATAAAAAATCAGTCAGGAAGCTGCAGCTAATACAGAATGCTGCAGCCAGAGTCCTCACAAATACAAGGAAGCTGGACCACATTACACCGGTTTTGAAATCGCTACACTGGCTTCCAGTGAGTCAAAGGATAGACTATAAAATACTACTGCTCGTCTACAAAACACTTAATGGCCTTGGACCAAAATACATGCTTGACTTGTTAGATTCCTATGAGACATCTAGACCCCTAAGGTCGTCTGGAACGGGTCTTCTGCATGTTCCAAGAACAAGAACCAAGCAGGGTGAGGCAGCATTTAGTTATTATGCTCCTCACCTCTGGAACAAGTTACCCGAACATCTGAAGTATGCTCAAACTGTTAGCTCCTTTAAATCAGGGCTAAAAACACTTTTGTTTGGCACTGCATATCCATAACTGTCTATATATTTAAACCTACCTGCCTTCTATTCCTCTTGTGCTTATCTCCATTGCTGATTTCAATGATTATTATTAGTAGTAGTTTTTGCTTTATTTTTATTTATTTATTTATTTTTATTCTGTGATTAAATGCGATCATTTGTCTTGGTTTTTACGTTGTGTTGATTTAAATGTGATTTTTATGGTCTTCATGTGATGTAAAGCACTTTGAATTGCCTTGTGTTGAATTGTGCTATATAAAGAAATTTGCCTTGCCTTGCCTTGCCTAAAAATGGATGACAAAGACATTGCAACTGAAATCCAAGACCCAGATCTTACTCCTGGAAATGAGGAAGCGTCTGTACACAATGAACCATTAGAAGCAAGCCCTGCAAAGGAAGATGAAGTTGAAATAGAAACCAGCACAGCTGAAGGCCAGAGAATCAGAAAACTTACTGAAAAGGGTCTGGAACTCCATAAGGACAAAATAAAGAAACTTCAGCGTAATTTTGACAAAACCTATGAGAGATGGAAAGTTCTTGCTAAAGAGGCCAAAAAGGTACTCTCTTCACCTCACGCAAGCAATGTTCTACAAGAGCTCAAGAATAAAATCTACACGGCTGATATGGAAGTAAAAGAACGCTATGAGGATGTTCGTCAACACAGTGTCCCGAACGGAGACACCCGCCGTCGGGTGGACACCTGCGAGGCTGTGTCAAGGCAAATCGCAGAATGGGTGCATGTGTTACTGCACGGAAACAGAGATCAGTGTTTATCCACAGTACAAGCACGATGGAGTAATGCTGGCTCAGTGTTCTCATCACAAGACCGAGTGTCCATATTGAGCAGATCAGTCTCCAGATCTGTTTCAAGACGATCAAGCCAGTCTTCCACAAGGAAACAAGAAGCAGAAGCAGAGTTAGCTGCAACTAAAGCCACCTTGGAAGTTCTAGAAGAAATGGAACAAGAAGAAAGGGAGCTTGAAAGGCTTGAGGCAGAGAACAGGAGGAAGTTAGCACAACAAGAAGCAGAAAATGTGTAAAGAAATAAGCTGTTAGAAGAGAAGCGCAGACAGTTAAAACGCTTGGAAGCAACTAAAAGAATGAATGCTGCAAAGGCAAGACTGCAGGTTTATGAACAAGACGCGGTCATAGATGATGGATGATGATTGGATCTTCTCCATAGCCATAAGTCATCAGAGCCTTCACCTAAACCGAACGTCCCTCCAAGGCACAACACTTATTCAGAGCCTGCTAGAGAATTCCCATCTACAAGCCATGAAGTTGCTTGTCCTACTTTTCAGGACAATAGCACAATTATGCTTGCCGAAGCGATAGCAGAGTCCATAAACGCAAGCCGTCTTCCTGTGCCAGAACCACCTGTCTATAGCGGAGACCCAATAAGATACAAGGACTGGAAAATGTCATTCCAAACCCTCATAGGCCGGAAGAACATTCCTGTAAATGAAAAGATTTACTTCCTCCGCAAGTATATTGCAGGACCTGCAAGGAAAGCAATTGAGAGCTATTTCCTGGTGGGCACAGAGAAAGCCTATGATTCAGCATGGCAAATATTGGAAGAACGATACGGCAATTCCTTTGTGGTCACTAAAACTTTCCGCGACAAGCTAAATTCGTGGACAAGGATAGGACCCAAAGACAGTGTTGAATTGAGGGAATTTGCAGACTTCCTTCGAGGGTGTGAAGCAGCAATGAGCGATATTAAGAGTCTTGAAATTCTAAAAGACTACAGTGAAAATCAAAAAATGCTGAGTAAGCTTCCTGACTGGCTCACTGCCAGATGGAATAGAAAGGTCATAGAATATGAAGAAGAAACTCAAAAGCTTTCAAATTTCAGCAGTTTTGCTGAGTTTGTGTCTAGAGAAGCCAAAATTGCTTGCTATCCGATGACTTTACTTTATGCTCTGAAGAATGATTCTGAAAGAACAAAGCCATCTAAGGTCCGAAATGTTGGTGCAAGGGTGCTAGCAAGTGCATCAGAAGAGAAACCATACATTGAAGGACAAAAGGGAGTGTAGCTGCCATTAAGGCAGAATAAAGAAATAAATAATTGACTCTTTGATCTGGGGGTGTAATGTTAAGCATTTAGTTTCTTTGATATAGGGTGGGAACTGAAGTTCACTGTCGCAAGTTGACAGGGGCACTATTAAGCGTTGCATCGGTTTATTATCTGATGAACAATATTAGAGTACAGACAACTTTTCAGTTCCTCTGATTAAGATCAACAAGGAAACATCTCAAGTGCATAGTGCATCAAAGAATTGAAGCTGAACTAATTTCCTCTGGAGTAAAGCGGCCAATGAGGTAATTTAGTTTGTCTTATTTGTTATTTTGCGTTAATTGACTTAGTTTCTGTTAGTGCAGTTATGTATTCATGTTGTTTAATGTTTCTGTGTGAATATAATTTGACTTCATGTATAGATTTATCTGTGCTGTATGAAAATGATCTGACTTAATGTATATATTTGTCTGAACTGACTTTATGTATATTTTCATCTGCATTGTTCAGTTCTCACGGCATTGTCACGGCATTGTCAAGGCAAATCAAGGCATTGTCAAGGCAAATCAAGTTCTGTGATTAAAGCCCATAAAAGAGAAACAGCTTGGTTCGTGATTTCGACTCGAGAGGGAATTACAGTGAAATCAGCTCTCCCAGCAAACTCCAAGGACAAAGCGCTTTGTCCTAAAACAAGTAGAGATAGCCCGGACAACAAAGTTGATAGCGGGCGTCCCATCCGCGCACGAACCTAAGCCGCTCAAAACCGGCCACAGAGGGGAAGACCCAAAAGCAACGCCCAGACACACCTTCGGACACACCTTTGACACGGCCCGCTTCACCAAGGACTTTAAAAAGACTGGACACTGAGATAACACAGTTTTTGCTGCTCGGAAACATGTAGCCTTGTTTTGGATCCAGAATTGTCCCTCCGTCGTCTGTTTTTTGCCTTGTTTTTGACCATTGTCGACGAATAAATTGTCAACCTGCTTTCGGCGAGTCTTTTTCAAACTTTTGGAACATGGAGTAGGGTTAATATCAGAGGTGGACGCGCAAAGTTCTGCCTTCCCGGTTGGCGCGTGCGGAGGCAGCATCGGCCGAGCCGCACTTGTTTTGACTGTCGCTGTTTCCGTGCGTCTTGGCCGGGGGGGCAAATTTCAACAGTTGGCGACCCTGACGTTATAGGCCCAGACGACGGAGGGGATGGACGAGCGGCTGCGGAAGAGTCAACTGAAGCCCTTTCTAAAGGTAAAAAGACGTTTGGTCATAATTCGAGGCGGGTGAAAGTTGACTTGAAGCGACCTTTGACCATTTTGTGTTTTGTCTAACGGTGATTGTTGCATTCTGTTTAAGACATACGGGGAATTAGTTTGGTAACAGTAGTCTTAACACTAGAAGGGGTAGTATTATAGATTTGTGCATGAAGTACAACATCCATTTCGTAGTTTAGGCTGGGTGAAAAAAAAAAAAAAAACGATAAAAGGACAAGTTTAGATTAGGAAGCGTGGTGTCCCCGGAAACCAATTAAATTGCGAGAGACAACAATTGAAAAGGGGTTGTGAGTCGCCCCCTCCCCCCCAACCCCCGTGCTTCCCTTTCCTCCCGCATGCTGGTTGGCGTCTGGGCGACACAATCACCAGATTGTTGTTTCCCGCTTTGATTTGGTGGGACACACGTAATATATACATGCGCATGTATGCATATACATATAAATATATGTGTATGGGATAGGAATGGGCATGTATATGGAATTGTAGATTAGTGTGCGAGTACCCCCCGAGTTTTAGTCGGATTGCGAGGGATCGGCAGTTACAAGCTCATTGTGACTGTTGGTTTCCGATCTGACGCGGGGGCTGTTGCGCGCAGTATGTGTATGTATATATGTGTGTATAATTGATTGCGCATATATATATATATATATATATATATATATATACATATATATATATATATATATATACAGTGCTGCTCGAAAGTTTGTGAACCCCACAGCGATGGTCAGATTTTTTGTAAAAAAAACTAAAATAACCTTATTAAATGTTAAGTTATACCCAAATCCACAATACTGACATTCCAAATAATGGACTGAAACAAAAGAAATAGTTATATTGTCATTCTTTATTTAACAAAAGTGGTTGATTTAAGAAAAACTCAGATATCATGTGTGCAAAAGTATGTGAACCCCTTCAGTTAATAGGATATTGCGCCTCCTTTTGCAGAGATTACCTCAACCAAACGGTTTCTGTAGTGACTAATCAGCCTCTCACATCTACTTTGGGGGATTTTTGCCCATTCTTCCTTGCAGAACGCAGTCAGTTGAGAGAGGTTTGATGGGCGTCTGGCATGAACTGCTCGCTTCAGGTCCCGCCACAGCATTTCAATGGGATTTAGGTCAGGACTTTGACTGGGCCAGTCCAGAACACGAATCTTCTTCTTTTTCAGCCATTCCTTGGTTGTATTGCTGGAATGCTTTGGATCATTATCATGTTGCATGATCCACCTTCTGCCAAGCTTTAACTTCAAAACAGATGGCGTCAGGTTATGTTCTAGGATTTGACAATATTCCTTAGAATTCATGATTCCCTGGACTATGTGGAGTTGTCCAGGTCCTGAGGATGAAAAGCAAGCCCAGATCTTGACATTCCCACCTCCATGCTTCACTGTTGGGAGAAGGTTCTTTTGGTGGTATGCAGTGTTGACTTTTCGCCAGACATGGCGGTTTTGGTTGTGACCAAACAGTTCAATTTTGCACCTACATCAGTTGATGAAAACTCTTTTTAATTTAGTCTCGACAACACAACTGTTAAAAAAACAAAAAAAAAACTACTGAATTGATTGATTAGGAAATCAGGTTGAAATAATAGAAAATTCCAAAATGTTGAGGGGGTTCACAAACTTTTGAGCAGCACTGTATATATATATATATATATGGATAGACATATACTTGTCCAAAGGAAGTGAATTGACTGGCGAGGCAGCGTCAGGCCGGGTCAAATTCACCGGGACTGGAACGTGGCGGTTCCCCACCTCACGTCTGACGAGGCGGAGGTTGTGAGCTGGGTGGAGGAACCCTAGGGAGTGGTCCCTCCTTAAAAGATAGGTTCAAGACCCGTCGGGGGAGACACTGTGGTTTCTTTGGGCCACCTTTTGTGGTCCAGGACGGCCCCAGGTACAACCGACAAAACAGTATAGGTTAAGGCCGCTGTTGGAGTGACGCCCAGCAGCAAAGAGGGCCTCGCTGCTTGCGGGAAGCAGGAATAATTTTGCTGTGGTAGCAAAAACATGGCCATAAGTATACATTCGCCCGGCAGAAAATATAGGTTAGGGACCCGAGATGGATAGTTGTACAAATGCACTTAAATTGACCATGACAAGAAAAGTAACAATTAAAATGGGGAAGCCGGGGTGGACTGCCAGTGTTGTTGTTTCAATGTTAAGTTGCTATGGTGTTGTGTAGTGTCTTGTTAAAGTAAGTGGACGTTTTGTTTTGCTTAGTGTTGTTCGAAATAAAGCTGAAAAAATAGGAAGCGCCCCTGTTAACGTTCAGCGAGACAGCCGTTGGGATGGCGCCTAGAGTAGCGCAATCTGATTGGAAAAGAACACTGTGTTCAAAATAAGGAGTGCGGGCCGGCCCGGCGGTGGCCCCTATTTGCAACATGGGGTCCTCGACGGCATCCGCTGGGTTTTGCCAAAATTAATTATAAGGGGAGGTTAGAATCGAAGCGGGGAATTTTCCAGTCCTTTTTGTTAACTATTTAAGATAAAATTGAGAGCCAAAGAGGGAAAACATATAAAAAAATCAGTGGATCTGATTAGAAAAGGAACACAGTGTTCAAAATGAGGTGCGCGGGCCGATGGGCGTGAGACCCCCCCTTGCTCTTGTTCTGGCCAAGCAAAGCAAGGAGGGCTGGCAACATTCAAGCACATTTTACTATTGGTGATATCAAATTGACAGTCTAATGAAAAAACTGAATATCAAAATAGAACTCGAGATGAAGAGCTAATAAAGTGAAAAAGAGGCGGCATTAGAGGAAAATAAACCCGTGAGCTTGATTGAATATGATAGAATGCTTTAAAATTACAAAAGCTGCTTAAATTGCTTAAAAACAATGAAACTGGTTTTATTCAGCGGGGCTGGCGTGTCGGCCTCGGCTTGATCACCCGGTATCGGCAATTCCAGCTCCGGCCAGAAACCCAGTACCAAAAAGAATAGCAATAGTTTTGTAAGTCTTGACCAAAGATTGAAATGGGTTCGTGAAGAAGTATAATATAAATGATAACTTGATAAACTTTTTATCAGAGCGTGGTGAAAAAACTGATACTTTCTTTCAATGCAGGTTAAGAAACACTAGAAAACCCAGTAGAGGCCGACTCGGCCCTTCCCCAAAACAAATATTCCTAATATTCCCAAGCAATGGCCGATTTGGCCTCTCTTCCTAAAAAACCCAGAGGTGGCCCAGATGACCCAAGTGCTTTTGAATTAGCAAGTCGTTGTCCGACAGACACCAACCATTCATATGTAAATGCAACCACTAGACATACATTGTGTTAGAATGCGGCCCAAAAGGAGGGGAACACACCACGGTTGCACACTTCATGTGATAGTTTTTGTCAGTTCAAGTCAAGCTACATTTATTAATTTACATTAATTTATGGAGTTTTACGCTTTTTACAAACTTTTAATTTACTTCTCCTATACTCCACACAGAAAAACAGAAAAAAAATGGCCCAATGTGTACATTGTTTTTGCAAAAAAAAAAAACGTTTTAGAACTGCAATTTGAGTTTAAAGCAAGATCACGTATATAGTTAAGAATGACTGGATCTAATGGAGCATGAATTGTGGCCATTTTGTCTGAAGTTAGTACGAGAAAATGTGTGAAAACCTTTGAGAAAAACAGAAACAGAATTTGTGTCAAGAGAAGGTGGAAGGGAGCGGCCCTGAACGGTTTCTTTGAACACACTGAAACAATGACTGAATGTCCTAATAGTCCTAATTATTATGAAGGGAATATGTACTGCACAGTGTTGTCAATCTTACTTCAAAAAGTAATTAGTTACAAGTTACTAACTAAATTACTTTTTGGGAGAAGTAACTCAGTTACCTCATTTTAAGAGTAATTTGTTACTCAGCAAAGTAACTCATGTTACTTTTCATGTTCTACACGTTATTACAAATATACATTATAAAACATTTCACATCAAAGATGTTTATGATAACTGATTGAATTGATTTTTTTCATTCCTCCCCAAAAAACGTAGGTCAGATTTTTTACATTTTTTTTTTAATTCACCTAAATGAGAGTTAGCGGTATACAATCTCATTGGGCTGTCATGATAAATGGTTAAAAAAAATCACAGGGACCTTGATTACTTGCCATTGAAAATAAATGGGAAATTTGTTTTTATATGTATTTGTTTAAATTCCGATACAGGACATACCATCTTCATAAGTAGGACTGATAATTCAACTTCAGAAACTTATTTCTTACTTGCCTACTGTAGGTTGATAAATTTGTACGTAGATTTGTGTATGTCTTAGTCAATCCAAAAAAAGGTTCCTTCAATCAAAGTATATATTTTCAATCGAAAACAAAAACCACTTGAATGAAAGCAAAATGTGTTTGAATGCAAAAGTTGCCTGAATGATAGCTTGTATCTGAACCAAGAGTGGTATTTACTAGTCTTGCATATTTTTTTTTCCAGCCATTTCATGTGAGGTGCTTTTCTTGTTACCACTGTTGCTTGGTATGCTTAGTTGTAGTGTTTCTGAATATCTATGTATCTCAATCTATATCGACAGCAAATTGTTAACTGATCTTTTCAAAAATGTTTTTTTTTAACATGTAGAGGGTATTCAAACAAATACATCCGAATAAATTAGAATTATTAAAATACTGTCAAAATATCCTCAAAAGTTTAGCAGTTTATTGTCAAGTAAAAAGTGTCTGAAAGTAGCCTGACGCCCAACCCCCTTCCACAGCTAATGGCTGAAAATTTTCCCCCAACGTCCCTTCCACAGCTAATGGCTGGCTGCAAGTAAAGAAACAGCAGCCTGACTTGTTTACGTTTGCATTCAAACACATTTTGCTTTCGTTCAAGTGACTTTTTTTTCTCGATTGAAAATATATATTTTTATTGAAAGAACTTTTTTTGGCTTGACCAAGAAATAAACAAATCTAGCTACAAATCTATCAACCTACAGTAGGCTCTCAAAGCTGTGATTGATTCTCATAAAATTTTGTCTGTCTTTATTTGAAAGGAAATTTTTGCATTCAAACACATTTTGCTTTCATTCAAGTGACTTTTGTTTTCGATTGAAAATATATACTTTGATTGAAGGAACCTTTTTTTTGATTGACTAAGACATACACAAATCTACCTACAAATTTGACAACCTACAGTAGCCTTTGAAAGCTGTGATTGATTCTAATAAAATATAAGAACATATCAAAAGCAAAATAAATATACCAACACAAGAATTTTTTTGTCTGTCTTTATTTTGAGGCAACTTTTACATTCAAACACATTTTGCTTTCATTCAAGTGACTTTTGTTTTTGATTGAAAATATATACTTTGACTGAAGGAACCTTTTTTTTCTGGACTGACTAAGACATACACAAATCTACCTACAAATTTATCAACCTGCAGTAGGCAAGTAAGAAATAAGTGTTAGCTGAGGAGGGTGTTGGGCGAAAAAGGCTCAAGTCAGGCTACTTTAGCTGAGGAGGGGGTTGGGCGAAAGAGAAAGCAGCCTCACTCTTTGAGTGACATAACTATTGCTGATTCTCAGGTGCACAAATACTTGAACTGAATCCCAGTAGATAAAAATATATAACAAATACATTTTAAAAATCATACAATGTGATTTCTGGATTTTTTTAGATTGTCTCTATGAGTGGAAATGCATCTATGATTGAAATTTCAGACCTCCACCTCTTTTCAAAGTGGGTGGACTTGCAAAATCACAAGGAGTGCAAATAATTGCTCCTCATTGTATACCAAGTAGTCCCAGGAAAACAAAAAATTCTTGATAACCTTTCAACAAGTCCAGTATAGAGGATAAAGGGTGTATTAGAGGTACATTTGTGTGTGTGTTTTCTATAGTATTTCAACGTTTTGACTTGATAGTTTTGATTTGCTGTGATTACTCTAGTTTGAATCCTATGCATCAATAAATACCAGGAAGAAAAGACAAAAATTAACTTCGTCAGACTCTTATTTCAGTTTTACATTTGATACTGATTCAATGTTCTATTTTCTGCAGGCATCACAAATATACTGTTATAACAAATATTGCTAGCATATAAAGGCCCCACAAATACACTGTCAGGGATAATTTTTTCTGACAGTAAAATCGTAAAACAATACACATTATTAAAATGTGCAAAACCCCATAAATGTAGCTTGACTTGAACTGACACATAATATGACATGAATAGTACTACTGTTGTGTGCTCCCCTCCATTTGGGCCGCATACCAACACAAGTGGTTGCATTTCCATATGAACGGCTGTTGTCTGTCGGACAACGACTTGCTAATTCAAAAGCACTTGGGTCATTTAGGCTACCTCTGGGTTTTTTCGGAGGAGAGGCCAAATTGGCCATTGCTTGGGACCGTTAGGAGTAGCAGAATTCTCCGGGACTTCTAGTGTTAAGAAACTGAGAAGGCTGAAGTCCCTGGATGTTTGCTAAAGTCATAGATTAAATAAGCTTTCTCTAACAAATGTTTTTTATTCAACCACAAACTTACAATTATTAGAATAACAGACATGCGAGCAGAAAAAGCAAAAGAAAACCTTAAAGTTAATAATGTGGAATTGGCATCATGGCTCGCTCTTAGTATAACGAATAGTTTGGAATTTAATTGAATTTTTAAGGGATTTGAGCATGATGAATATGGGGATGGTGTCACTTTTGGATCACATGTTGATAGAATTGGCTGTCGTGAATTCAGTTGTGATCCAAAGAACAACAGTATATCTTTATCGATTTTAGCTCTGACATCAGAAGACAATTATAATTGACCTAATTTTTGCTGTTATGAAAATATAGTAGGAAATAAGTGGCCAACTTTGTCGAGACAGGCCACGACCAAATTTAATTGACAAATTATTAAATAGGGAGCGATTATAAAACCTGTAATAATGTAATATAAGAATTGTAAGTATTTGAGCTAATTGACAATCATAACACCCCTTAAAGTAACTAGAACATCTTTGGAGTTAAAAAAATGGGCAAATTGTTCTTTCATAACACTTATCACGATTCCAAATTTACATCGGAGATAACGTTCCCAGAATGAGATAAATTGTAAGTCTTATTAATTTTTAACTTTTATTTTTAACTTGGATATTTGCTTTTCATTGTTGACCTTTGAAGGAAATAGTTTCATTTAATATATTTTCTTTTTTCTTTTGCACTTTTGTAAAACTGATTTTTGATTTATTTTGTAGTTCCGTTTAATTTGGAGTCTATAGAAGCTAATTTAGGTTTGAGATGCCTTGCCTAATGGGTTAAAGTTTAGGAAAGAGCAAAGTTTTAAAGTGGGTCATCTCAAGCTCAAGGCTCTGGTTGTTTTGGTAAAACAATAGATAAGATAGTCCTTCCCTAGCCACTATTGACTCCCTAAAGAATGCGGAGGGAGAATCTCCTTCATGTGTTAATTTTAATATACGGGACAATGTAAAAGTTGATTTAGGTTTTTAAAGGACTTAATGCCAAATTTCACTAAAATATAATCTTTTGGATCACCTGCAGATGGAATGGGGCTATCCTTGCGACCCAAAAAGGAAAAAACATTTTCACCAATTTCATGATTTGGGATGAAAAGACAAGTCCAATGTATGTAAATTTTGTTGCTTTTAAATTATAGGGGAAATTAGCAGCCAATTTTTTTTTGTGCCGAATGCCATTTATTATGCCGGGGAAATTGCTTATACTAAAGATTAAATATAATACCCGGAGACTGTAAACTATAATTAGATAGAATCTAGATAGGAGTTACTTTAACTTCGGAATACTTATCATTATTTCCAAATCTACTGCCTATAAATACAATTTCCTCAGTATGAGATAATTTTTATGGTATCATCTTTGATTTTTTGATCTTTTGATGAATTACCCTCATTTGATATTTTTCCATTTCTTTTGACACCTTTATAGAACAGACTTTTTTATTTTATTTTTAAGGACGTGAATAATCTTTAAAAAAAAAAAAAAAAAAAAAAAAAAAGGAGGAGTGGAGAAAGTGTTGTTTGATTCCATGCCTATGCTAACTGTATTTTTCATTTTTTATAATTTTTCTAAAAATTATATTTTTTTATATTGGTATTGCATTTTTTTCATTTTTTATAAAATTTCTATTTTTATATTTTATATTTGCCTGTTTGGAGGACATCGTTTAATTTGTGTTTAAAAAAAAAAAAAAAAAAAACTTCTTGGCTTGCATTTATTCTATTGATCCTATTTACTGGTTTGTTATTTTGAAATTATTTTCTGGGGACCTAAATGTTTCACAAAAGGGGAGAACGATACATATTTTGAACGACATAAGGAACAAAAGAAAAGGCATCAATTTCCAAGACATAAATATTTTAATTATTGCTAAGTGGCTTTGTTTTGGATCTGAATTGGACATTAGGGGTTTGTAAACTGGAAATAATAAGATACAGTGCCTTGTAAAAGTATTCGGCCCCCTTGAATCTTGCAACCTTTCGCCACATTTTAGGCTTCAAACATAAAGATATGAAATTTAATTTTTTTGTCAAGAATCAACAACAAGTGGGACACAATCGTGAAGTGGAACAACATTTATTGGATAATTTAAACTTTTTTAACAAATAAAAAACTGAAAAGTGGGGCGTGCAATATTATTCTGCCCCCTTGCGTTAATACTTTGTAGCGCCACCTTTTGCTCCAATTACAGCTGCAAGTCGCTTGGGGTATGTTTCTATCAGTTTTGCACATCGAGAGACTGACATTCTTGCCCATTCTTCCTTGCAAAACAGCTCGAGCTCAGTGAGGTTGGATGGAGAGTGTTTGTGAACAGCAGTCTTCAGCTCTTTCCACAGATTCTCGATTGGATTCAGGTCTGGACTTTGACTTGGCCATTCTAACACCTGGATATGTTTATTTTTGAACCATTCCATTGTAGATTTGGCTTTATGTTTTGGATCATTGTCTTGTTGGAAGATAAATCTCCGTCCCAGTCTCAGGTCTTGTGCAGATACCAACAGGTTTTCTTCCAGAATGTTCCTGTATTTGGCTGCATCCATCTTCCCGTCAATTTTAACCATCTTCCCTGTCCCTGCTGAAGAAAAGCAGGCCCAAACCATGATGCTGCCACCACCATGTTTGACAGTGGGGATGGTGTGTTCAGGGTGATGAGCTGTGTTGCTTTTACGCCAAACATATCGTTTTGCATTGTGGCCAAAAAGTTCAAATTTGGTTTCATCTGACCAGAGCACCTTCTTCCACATGTTTGGTGTGTCTCCCAGGTGGCTTGTGGCAAACTTTAAATGAGAAATGGTATCTTTGAGAAATGGCTTTCTTCTTGCCACTCTTCCATAAAGGCCAGATTTGTGCAGTGTACTATGGACAGACTCTCCCACCTCAGCTGTAGATCTCTGCAGTTCATCCAGAGTGATCATGGGCCTCTTGGCTGCATCTCTGATCAGTTTTCTCCTTGTTTGAGAAGAAAGTTTGGAAGGACGGCCGGGTCTAGGTAGATTTGCAGTGGTCTGATGCTCCTTCCATTTCAATATGATGGCTTGCACAGTGCTCCTTGAGATGTTTAAAGCTTGGGAAATCTTTTTGTATCCAAATCCGGCTTTAAACTTCTCCACAACAGTATCTCGGACCTGCCTGGTGTGTTCCTTGGTTTTCATAATGCTCTCTGCAATTTAAACAGAACCCTGAGACTATCACAGAGCAGGTGCATTTATACGGAGACTTGATTACACACAAGTGGATTCTATTTATCATCATCGGTCATTTAGGACAACATTGGATCATTCAGAGATCCTCACTGAACTTCTGGAGTGAAGGCCCAAGTACACTGCATGCGTGATCGTTGCGGTTCCGGTCCGGTTCAGTGTTGCCTGCGTGTCACGCAGTCCGTCAAAAACAGGCAAATCATACCGGCTGCTGCACGGCTGCGGTCCGCCAACTCCGTCCCCTCGTGAGCTCTCGCGTGATCGCGCGCGATAATGTGCCATTTAAATCAACGACAAACACACGGAGTCTGTAGTATGTACTCATCAGAGAAGCAGAGAGAGAGCACATTTTTTTCCTTGCTTATTGATAATGTAACGTTTGCTAAGCGGAAGTTTGGCCGCGAAAACAACACACGAGCTTCAACGCCTTTTTCCTCTTTTTCTTTATTAACTTCCCGCCACCTCACCAATGCAAAAACAACAACTACAGTGGGGAGAACAAGTATTTGATACACTGCCAATGGGTTTTCCCATTGTCAGTGTATCAAATACTTGTTCTCCCCACTGTATTTACACTGACGCTATCTAGTCCACCAATCGGAGCGTCGCGCTGGTGCACCAGCACACCAATGACAGCCCCGCGTTGGTAAATAAATTAACCCACCGATGACAGCCCCGGCGACGCTACAATATTTTAGTTGTGTCTGTCTCTTAATTCCAGATTGACTGCATCATGTTGAGATCAGGGTTCCGTGTGTGGAGGGAAGGGGGGCTATTATGCCCTTGGTTGTGTCGGTGCGTTTATATCTTTGTGCACATTTAAAATTTATGGCACGTAACATCTCATAGAGCTGTTATAAACAACTGATAAATAATCTGTCATATTTATAAAATGGATAGCGAATTATATTCGACACGAACTAAAAAACAGCGTACTTGGAATTGGTGTCTCAACACTGCAGATTCATGTGGCCAGCGCAAACTGTTGTTTTTTCTATGAAGAGTCAAGTGAAATGTAGGAAAGAAAGAGAAATGTCTTGAATAGACCACCAGGTCGAAACTTGTGGGTGTCTCTTTTTTCTCTTTCATCTCTTTTTTCTCTTTCGTACTTTTCCCCCTCGACTCTGTATACAAACCGAGATTGTTTGTGCGCGGGGGCACGAGAATTTCTGCAGTGGAACCACTTCCAGATACGCTCTTTTTTTTTTTGCTTAGCACGTCGTGTTTGATATCATTGCCAGAAAAACACACATAATAGGACACTTTGCAGTTTCGCTTTTAATGGTGTCCTTATAGTAACGATCCGCTGCATCATAAATGATTTTGTGGGTTTCCACCTCCATGATGAAGCGCTCATCATCCATCTTCGCTCGTGTTTAAAGCGTGATTAGGCACCTGGGTTGTTACGTCCAGGCCCAGCTCCGCCCATTTTGCCGGATGCGTGTCCGGCAAAAATAGAAAATAGCCTATACCATCCGGCGGGCATGCGGCACGCCGGAGGTGGTTCGCAGTCATGCCGGAGCACTGACGCGGGCGGTATACGTTGAACAATAGGATATAATGGGAACGGATCGACTCCGGCGCTATTTTTTACCGGAGTCGGACCGGAAACGCAACGATCACGCATGCGGTGTACTTGGGCCTTGAGTTTGCTGCACTGAAAGTAAAGGGCCGAGTAATATTGCACGCCCCACTTTTCAGTTTTTTATTTGTTAAAAAAGTTTAAATTATCCAATAAATGTTGTTCCACTTCACGATTGTGTCCCACCTGTTGTTGATTCTTGACAAAAAAATTAAATTTCATATCTTTATGTTTGAAGCCTGAAATGTGGCGAAAGGTTGCAAGATTCAAGGGGGCCGAATACTTTTGCAAGGCACTGTATATAAATGCTTTTGTGTTGATTGTTGCATTGGTAAACATTGAACAGTTTAAACTTGGAGTAGACAACCACACACCGTAGTAATGAATGTATAACTCCCATCTTTTGACAAAATGATTCCTTGTGACTAGGGTCGTTGACGATCAATATTATTTATTAAGCTTATTTTTAAAAAGAAGAGTTCGAATCTCAAATAATGGTATTTAGACCACCATAGGGGATAGTTTTTGATTTTGTCTAGATAATTGGGGTATCACACAAATTGATGTAAATTGCGAATGATAACATGGACTGGGTATTCATAATGCACTTTGAGTAGTAGCTATGAGTGATATAGTCATGCTTACAATTGCAATTGTGGGCATGGCTAGAGGGGGTTAAGTGGGTCAAGGTAACACCAACATTATTACTGAAAGTTAATATGGATGCGGACAACTGTAAATTTTTATTGACTTATACAGTCTGTTCAACTCTAAACATACAGTTCTTAGGCCCAACAAACAGTAAATTATTATAAACGTAATACTATTCATAATCTCATTTAGACATATGGAGTTTGACACATTGCTTTAATAACACGACACATTTTAGGAGCACGCAGAGGCCATTACAACGATCTAAAGTTTTCCCTGACCACATTGTTTCCCAAAAGATTTCAAGGTTTAAGGATAATGATCTGCCACATCACATGTTGGAGTTTTGAGACGGGTGCTGTTGGGACGTTTCAGGTGGTAAGGTTACAAATAGGCCCAGTTATGATAAGTAAGTATGACAAATGGGCTATTCTTAAGTTCATCCTTATTTCTATTTATCGATCCCCTGAAACACCAGATGTGTATGTTGACAGGATGGGAAGACATTCCCTCTGAACGCTAGCTGAGCTGGAGCTGGGTGTGACATGCGGAGCCATCTCACCGGCACACGGACCACCGGTTGCGCGGGTGGGAGAAGGGATCGCCAATGGTTGGAGGATCAAAGGTTTGATTCTAGACCCCACCTATTCCCTCAGGGCTATGACATGCGGACAAAGTACCGCGCCAGCCGTGAGTTGGTGGTTGTGTGAGAACAGGTGCTCTCAAAATAATGGCTCATCGCCAAGGGACAGCCATCACGACTGTCCCCACGGTTTCATACTCACCCCAGCTGACGATGCTGTGTTTCGTCGAGGTGAATGTTTTCGGGTCCTTTTGAGATTGAGAGAGTATTTAAATGTTAGAGATATTACCCTGCCTTAGACGTCTCACGGGCATTAGGCAATACTAAAACATGTGATTACGTGACATATTTTAAGTACACCACATAGTCCCAGATGTATTTGATTAAGATTCTTTACTTTTATTATTTTATTTTCACTTTCTAATGATTAACTTTCCTGTAGGTACCACATTATATTTTAGACACTTTAAAGCAATAATGTGAAGTAATTTCTTCACATGCCAAATAGGGTCACAAGTAAAGTAATTAAACATTGTCCAACAAATAAAGCATGAAAAAATAATTTATATGTTGTATATTTGACAAAATAATCGCGTTTCCGAAGTTCGAGCCTGAAAGGGGACGAACCCGGAAGTGATACGTCACACTGGGAATGCGATGGCACCTCCATACATACCCGTCGTACAAAGCCCCTCAAACAATGATTCAAACACCGATATAAGCGATAGATCGAGCGCAAGGGAGGAGATCCAAGTTTTTGAAGAGTTGGAGGAAGAAGAGGAGCTTGGAATTTTATGTTGGACCGTACATGTATTAGCCAGACGCTAATCAGGATGCAAACAATGTGCCTAGACTACCTTACATGGAATGGATACAAGACCCATCGAGATTACAACATTGGTATGATATAGGCTGTTATTATTTTCATGATTTGAAGATGCAGGCATTTGCACATAATTTTATGTTTTTGTCTATCTGATGACATTGTTAAAAAAAATAATAATCAGACTTCATGTTCATTTTGGCAGATCCGGCAGCTCTCGTGCAAATAAAATAATAATAGGGGGACCAAACGTCCTCTTTTGCCCGGACAAGTCCTACTTTTACGTGGTATCCTCGTCGTCCGGGCGGGTTTTATAAATTCATAAAAATGTCCGGTTTTCATGATTTTTCACGGGACCAATTTGAAGAGAATCTCTCCGACCGCTGGGTGGCAGCAGTTGACATGGCTCCTACTAGAAGGGAGGGAAGGAGTAGTTATTCTTGTTTTTGTTGGCACTTTACCCCTATCATGAGGCATTACCGCCATCTACTGGGTTGACAATTTGGCCACAACGCCTGCCCAGTTGTTAAGTTTTTTACGATAAATACGTATGTAATGGCAACTGTTGACGTCTGTCGGAGCTTTGACTGTAAAATCCCGTTTGGTGTCCCATCATTGCACGGCCGGTGATTGTAAACTTTTATAGCAAAGTTTGATTTTTGCCTCAGCTAAGTATCAGTAAGCTAAACCACACTAGGCATTATGGGAAACGTAGTTTTGGACTGCTACGTTTGGAAACATGCTAGTTGAATAGTTTGTCAGTTTTTTTCGGTTATTGTTTGTGTGCAATCTACAACATTGAATGACAATATCAATTGAATGGGAATAACAATTTGTCAAGGACAATTGTCGCTATAGTAATTTATAAAAATGTTTAGTTGGCACATAGCCTACTGTGTGTATGTTTATTGACTGGACTACATTTCCATGGGTCTGCATTATATCTATCTATAAGTCATTATTATTATTATTCCAAAATGCATTTTTCCATCCAGAGTGAGGGGGCACACTCTAAATACATTAAAGTGATATAGGCATCTTTGAGTGAACTTCAAGTAAAATTCAAGTATCTTGAGGCCGGGCGGAGTGTCCTCTCTTTTGGAAATCAAAATATGGTCACCCCTAATAATAATATAAAAACGTTGGGGGGAAGAAGGAGATGAGTCGTTGTTATATCTTGACCGAGTGACCCACACGACACCTTTATTGGCTTTTACAACTTTACTCAACGTCTTGCCAAGTGACTCTGAACAACAACTTTTCTCTTAGTCAAGGAGTAAGGCACAAACAATAACACATCTAAATGACATGCGTACCCTTTACTGGTGAACTCCCGTAGTACAACTAAATAATATCCACTATATCACAGTCGTCGATGGCTTTCTCCACTTTATTGTGGCAACAATAAGAAAACAAAGTGGCGTCTAATGGCGTGAGGAAATGTAGTTTTTTCACACAAGCGAACAGATTACAAAGCACCACTTCAGTGTTGTCCCGAGACTACATTTCCCATGATTCACTGCGTGATCTGCGCGCTTGCTGATTCGCTGCCAGACATTAAAACCAGCATGCTTGTTGTTGTCACCTGTCAGCGGCTCTCGCACGTAAAACACAAACTAGAAGGCTATCAAGCGATCACCGTGAAAGAAATGCCGAACCGTACAAATGCAATGCAATGCTAGAAACATGAAGGTGGAAATACATAATACAAATACAAATAAATGTGCACAAACTCACCGGCGGTGTGTGTCTCTTACTGCAACGTGACCGTGAATTACCGCGATGCCGACCCGCTTATGTGCACATCCACACCCCTTTCCCGATTGACAGTGGATTAACCCTTTCGGACAAGATCGTAGATGACGCACAATTTAAACACGCTTAACCTAGCGAACGAGTTAACTTTCGGCTAACGTCGCTGGCCTATACTGTTCATTCCACAACAGTTGGCAGCTCTGCTTTGACAAAGTCATCAGTCATCTATCCAAAAATCACACTAACTTTTTGGCAAATCCTTTATCATAAGCAGACTGGTTAAGGAAGCAGGCATCTTCGAAGTGTTTGCAGCAGAGAACACTACTCGATGATGGCATGAAATTCATTCGCTTCGTGCGAACGAAAGATGTCCATTTACGTGCCCTGCTATCCTTTGGCCACTCATACAACTTTTCGTTTGAGTGAGAACAAAACATCGCCACACACCGCCGTGGCATCTTACCGAGAAGCAATGCAACAAACAATACTGTTCTATGGTGGACTTCCCTCGCACTTCCCGGTGTGACGTAATTTCCGAAGATTTCCGAAGATTGCTGAAGAAAAGCATTTTCGTTGTCAAGGGCGTTGCTATGGGTTAAACAAAGAATCTGGAAGGGTTGCGTTAAAAAAAATAATGACAATATGCTTATAACTGTTTAGCCATTGATATTATTCAAAAACATGGTTGGCCAACCTTACTTCACATTACAGCTTTAAACTCATTGTTTGTGTTCTACACAAAGGCTAAGTCGTTCTATGCTTTAATTGGTGATTGGTTTAAAGTATGTTGGCGGCTCTGTATACTTTTGAGTTGAACAGATCACAGCTACACTGGGATCTACTCTGGGGGGGGGCAACCATGACTGATCCGGACTGGGAGAAAATAAGGACCCTTTCCCATTCCCATTTGACCCATTTCCTATGAAGCGACAATTGATTATGGAAATAAATAGGTTTAGCGTCATGGTCCCTGTGGCTATAGTGCTTTTGTTTGTTTGTTCTTTTTATATTATTTTTCACTAAAAGGTTTGGATTTTTTTTGCGTTTTCCGTTTTTTATTGATTTCACATGCGGATGTTGCTGTTAGGAATGTGGTGTGGAAAGACGCCCCTGACTTTGTTGGTAAGTGGTGGGAATACACATTGTTTATGTAGTAGGGTTTTATTTTTTCCGTCACATTTTTTCAATCTTTTGCAGTCACATTTGGGTTTTGTGATTCCTCGACACATGTCATATAAGTTCACTGGGTTGTTTTATATCTCCACAATCACAGTAGATTCATTTTTGTTCTTGGGATTTTTGTTCAAAGACTACTATTTTTTCGTTAGGTTATAAATCATAATACTCAGTAGATTTGTGCCATTTTTAAGTCCCAGTTCTTTTTTATTCTTTAGCCTTTAGCCATTTTTTGTCATTTGGGATGGAGAATATAACTTTTATTATTTTTATATGTATATATATATATATATATATATATATATATTTTTTTTTTAAATTAGGATATTTATTCATTTTTTGGCAAATGGGGCTAATAAAGTTTTTCTTTAATTGGGGTGGAATAAAGTTTTCCTTCAGGCGTCTGTGTCCATCATTTTCAACAACTGGTAAGGGGTGACGATGTTTATTTCGGGTTTCGACTTCATTGTGTCCAAGTTTTTCTGTATTGCAACATTCCGCTTTTGTACGGTACCGCTTTTTCATCATTCTCTAGTCAATGGGGGAATGTTTTTCGCTGTACTATGTTTTTAGATGTAGCAGTTTGTCAGTGATGATCTTTTTTCCTTTAAAAGCCATATATGTAAAGCCATTCTGAGGTTTTTGACACACTGTACTCTGTTGCGTTCTTTTTTTGTTCAGGGCTGCGCCCAGTTCCCTCTTACTACAGGTGGTGTTTGACCTTAACTTTACAGAAATAGACAAGGGGGAACTTAAATTTAAATTTACTGGGGCCGAATTTAACTGAATGTATATCTCATTTTTCTTAGCGACAGGACTAACTGGATCGGTAGCCCGTCTAATTGAGCATGAAAAATCGGTCTCAATGCACCTGTACAAAGAAGTCACTGTGAGCTATAGCTACGGGACCAAAGACAACGAAGGATTAACCCTTTGAGGCGGTAGCATAGTGTTTTAAAGAGTATTTAACAGGAGTCCTGAGGGGGACTTGCAAATTTCGCACAACCCTGTTTAAACTGTTCATCAATTACTACATTTCTTCCACCACTTGCTAAAGCTAAGTTCTAAGGCCACAGCCATGTTTTTACGATCCCTGTCGGGGCTTGTGAGGGGGATTGAAGGGAAAAGAAACTGTCATCGCACACACCATATAATTGTTTACATTAGTCTAACACATTAATCTAACTATTGTTTAAGCAGACTCCACTACATGCCCTTTGACACAGTAAAGTGAATCACCTTATCCGGGCTAATGAGGGGGAGATGAGAAAAATGGTACAGTTTCTCGTAGGCACCGTCTAACTCAGTACTTCTCAAATAGTGGGGCGCGCCCCCCTGGGGGCGCGCAGAGTGATGCCAGGGGGGGCTCATGTGTCCTCGGGGAACATGCTTTTTTCTTTTTTTTTTTTTTGCCGGACTGGAATAAAGTGTACTTGCACATCCACTCAGTGGGTGGCAGTGGCGCTCTCATTTTCAGAGTGCGTGCAGTATTTTTGAACTAAGGAAGAGCACTCAGCACACAGAAAACAGATATGAAGAGCAGTGCGCCGCCGCCGTTTTCGAAAGCCGTTTTCCGACCGGACTCACTCACGCAGCGACCCACTGTCTTGTCCGGTTCTCACGTCGCCGCCCGAGAAGTGCCATTTTCGGCTTGGGATCGTCACGACGACCGCCCTCACCTACGGTTCTACCTCGGCCGCCGAGAATGCGCTTTTTTTCGTGCCGTTTGCCTTTTAGCTTTGACTTTTAATACAGTGGGGTGATGAGGAAAGACTACTGTTTACTGTGTCTGAAAATAATTATAGCGGACTGCCAGAAGCCAAATCAATTAAGACGCCACTTAAAGACATTCGACCCCAATCTCATTGATAAGCCGCTTGATTGTTTTTCAGCGAAAACGTGCCGAAAAACGTGCTTATTGCCAACAATAGTCCTTCTTTGTCAGTGTTATATCAGTAAACCAGTGAGCATTGTTAGCATGCTCATTGCAAAATGACTCCACACCATTGCAAATGAGGTAATACTGAGTGTGAGCAGCAAAAAAAAAACTGTCCTTCTGTCCAAGGACACTCTTTTTTTCCTTTATTCATTTTTGTTTTTTTCGGTCAAATTTTTTGGCATATTGTCCTCATGAGTAAATGTTTCTAATCAATTTGAATTTGTTATTATTTACGGATTTTATTACATTTTATTTTTCTGTATCAAATGGTCAAAAATACCTTGAGTGTATTTTTACAGTTTGAATATGACTTTTTTTAAAAAAATTCAGGCAAATTGATGCACGTCAAGTCTTCTCTGTTACAAACAAAACAATGTTAATAAAGTTATACTTTATTATAAGTTGATCTGTTACTTTTTTTCTTTATTAGAAAAAAAGGACACAATGTTAGGCAGATGCGTATTTATAATAGTAATTTTATAGACGAATAATACTATTTACAGTGGCGGCTGAGAGTTTGGGGGGGCGCGAAACATTTACGTCTTGCTTGGGGGGGCGTAACAGAAAATAATTGAGAAGCACTGGTCTAACTGTTTGCATTACTCTAACACACGTAATATAATTAATCAGGAAATAGTATCATTTCCGTATTTACGGTAGGACTGCACTACTAATATAAAATAAATAGCACACCATAGTTTAATGAGAAGAAATAGAAGAGATACACAATGCCGCCTTATCACAGAAGCCCAACGCGTGCGTCACAAACAAGATTGACGCACCAACTCTTGCAATCAGCTCTCCCAGCAAACTCCAAAGACAAAGTGCTTTGTCCTAAAACAAATAGAGATAGCCCGGACAACAAAGTTGATGGCGGGCGTCCCATCCGCGCATGAACCTAAGCCGCTCAAAACCGACCACAGAGGGGAAGACCCAAAAGCAACGCCCAGACCAGGGGTCGCGTTAACTGAATATTTTCCGTCGTTGACCGTTTTTTTAAAACGTTGACGGAAAAAACTGAAGTCTATCTGTCATGTTGACAGGTTGCAATTCACACCCCAGACCACAGGGTGGCGAGTGAGCATATTCATTAGCTATTGTCTCTCTTGATGCATGACGTCGTTGGCCTTACTCAGAAAAATGTCAAGGCAACTGAGTGTCTGCCTGGCAAGGCCAGACTGTTCTCCCTGTATTTTTCAAACACTGAGAGAAAAGTCTGGGACGCAGCCCATTAACGGCCTCTCGAGTAGGTACAAAATCAATCGACGAATCAGATTTGTTTATTTGCGTGACGTGTTCTTCACGAGCAACGTCACTCTTGCGCGCCGAAAGTCGTCTCCACGACAACACGGATGGCAAAGCAAATGACCGTCTCTGAAGTGCCAGTCAGATGATCTGTTTGAAAAATAATTTTGACCCATTGCAAAAATATTTTTTTGTTCATTTCATTCATTGTAGTTGTTTGTTTTATTGCTTTACAATTTATAGACAACATTTTACTGGATATCTAATTATGAAATGCATCTGCAATGTTTTTTCTATCCTTTATTATATCATATATTTTCCAACAAGGCAGCCGGGCTGGCAGTTATATACGCTTCAAAAGGTACCATTTTTTCCCCTCTGAGCACCTGCCCCCCAAATTCTCTGTGCACGCCACTGACTATTGATCATTCACTGCCAGGGGCAGCTCTTCCAATTCCAATCGCCGTGATTGGAAGATGATAGGCAGCCTTTTTGTAACCACTTGTCGTGCAACAAGTTGGCCACTAGATTGTGCTATATGCGCACACACACAGCCACGCTTCGGCCTCGCAGGGAGTTAAAACAAGTAGGGTCTGTTTTTTTTTTTTTTTTAATGAAATAAATCAAATCATGCGAAGTGAAAAGTGCTGGCAGGGTGACTAATAATAAAAATAGAGTGAAAATGTTATCAAGCTTTTTTTTTTAAATGTGCATTTTGGTCCTGGGTGGTTTGAACAATCTCCAAGGGCTTCGGTGCCCCAAACACAGCACCTGCGTCTCCCTGGCAGCCAAACACACACATACTTGCACACGCACGCGCACATCTGTGTCGTCACTTGATTCCATTTAGTGCTCTTTTTTATTTTTTTATTTTTTATTTTTTTTATCATTAGTTTCATTTTACTCACCCTGTTTTAGTGTCTTTATTATAGACGATTTACTGTGTCCTACGTTTGACTTAAATGTCAGACCGCTGTTGACCTTAACGGTGATCCCACTTCACAGTGTCGGAATTCTCGCCACATTTGTCACTGCGAGTGCATAGGCAACACCTTAAATGTCATGTAAACGAAACACAAGGATGGCAAATGTACTGTGTTGACTCAATTAAAATACACTTTCTGTGTTGTTTTCTCTGCGGTAGTCAATTATGAGTTGGGTCAGATGAGGTCAACTTTGCTGCTATGCCACACTCACTCACCATGACAAAAACTTGAGAAAAAAATAGCTGATCTCTTGTGCTTTTTCAAGTACAGGCTTTTTCGAGTGTCTGCATATTTCATGATGAACGAGCCTATTGGGGCGGCGACTGATGTTTTTAACTTTAAAACTTTCAGGGAGTTAACGATATAGTGTGCTTGTTGAACATTGGAACTTTGGTTGTACTTGTCCTTTTAATTGGACTGCTGCACAAATCGGCGACCAAAGTGTCAGATCAAAAAGATTTTTGGTTCCAAAGTCATTGTAGCATAGAATGTATGATTCCTGTTATTACTCATTTCCTTAAAAAACATGACTTTTTTTTTTTTTTCTTTTTTAAAGAAAACGTTTTATTAGATGGGGCTTGGCAAGGCAAAGGCCCAGCTAGTAAAATTCCTCAACTTCATCATTACTGTTTCTTTTGGAGACGCAGAGCCCAAACCGTATTGAAATGACGGGAATTTTCGTGCGACACAGGGAATTTTTTTTTTAATGAAAATATCTCCCGTTCGCCTGTAAATGCGGGGTTTTTGAAAAAGAAAACATTCAAAGTGCTACTTGTCCTACAATATTTGACCAAATCACATACTTAACACATCAAAATTCCAGGACGGTAAGGAGCACAAAAGTTGTATACTAAAACTTAGGACTCCCTGAAAAATTCGCCAAAGACTGTCCCATTCATTTCTCATGGGATGCCATTAACAGCCATGTACGTCCAAATGTCCTGTTCATTTCCAATGGCAAGAAAACATAGGTCCTTGTGATTTTTGACCATTTACCATGAAAGCCCATTGACATTCAACTGGCGCCCAAGTAAGTCGATGCCACTGAATGCCATGCATGATCATGCCATTGACAGCCATGTACATCCAAATTTTCCATTCATTTTTAATGACAGAAAAACCTGTGTGTTTGATATTTTTGATCAAAAACCATTACCATTACCATTACAGCCCATTGGCATTCAACTGACTCCTAAGTACCGTAATTTTCGGACTATAAGCCACTACTTTTTTCCTTCATTTTGAATCCTGCGAGTTACACTCCAGCGCGGGTTATTGGTTGATTTATTTGGGGTGATAGGCAACACCTGCCTCCTAGCATGCATTGCAGCGCTACAGATGTAAATATCAATCAAAATTCATGCTTTGCGCTAATTATTTATTCAGTTACTGTTCAAGTTGTTTCATTAATGGCTTTTTATGGTATCATGTAACATTTTATTTGACAGCGGCGTCATAAGACCGTTATAATTATGACATGATAATATCATGGGCATTACTGAATGCTTATGACAGTATCACAATCCGGCAAATTATGTTACTAAATCCTTTTATATCCAGCTCAGATCTTTTACATCCATTCAAAAGGGAGATAATTTGCTGGATGACACAAAATGACATCTGTCATAAGCATTCACTAATGCTCATGACAGTGTCATGTGACAGTCTTATGGCGGCACTCTCAAATGAAGTGTTACAAAATACCCTAACTAGCAGTTAATGAAACAACTGGAACAGTAACTGATGAAATAATTACCACAGAACACGAACTTTGATTGTTATTTACATCTGTGGCGCTGCAATGCATGCTCGGAGGCCTGTTGGACAACAACAGTATTGACAGCAGGTGGCAGCTGAGGTTGACTGTCTCCCCCAAGGGAGCAGTTATGGCCAAATGAAGCTTCTTGTAGCAATGAAGCTTTGCAGCCAATTGGTTCAAAGCTTCATGGTGGTTCATTTGGTCTTCTAACAGTCGTATGATGCCGATGTCTAATAAAGTGTTACCGGTTAATATATTTTGGTGTTATTATCCCATAATACAGCAAGGACAGCTGCGACTTATGGTCCAGTACGGCTTATCTATGAACAAATGCCGTTTTCGTGTCACATTTGGTGGGTTGCGGCTTATAGCCAGGGGCGCCTTATAGTGCGAAAATTACGCTAAGTCGATGCCATTGATAGCCATGCAACATAATGTAACGTATCACCGAAATGTCCCCAAATCAACAGCAAGTGATCCGATATCAACAGGAAGTGTCCCTGAAATGTCCCCAAATCAACAGGAAGTGTCCTGATATCAACAGGATGTGTCCCCACAATGTCCCCAAATCAACAGGAAGTGACTTGATATCAACAGGACGTGTCACCACAATGTCCCCAAATCAACAGGAAGTGACCTAATATCAACAAGGGGTGTCCTCGAAATGTCCCCAAATAAACTGGAAGTGACCTGATATCAACAGAAAGTGACCTGATATCAACAGGATGTGTTCCCAAATCAATAGGAAGTGACCTGATATCAACAGGACGTGTCCCCAAAATGTCCTCAAATCAACAGGGAGTGACTTGATATCAACAAGAGGTGTCCCCAAAATGTTCCCAAATCGACAGAAAATGACCAGATAAACCTGTATCTACCAAAGCAAAGCCCCATCGTAATTCTCCAGAAATTGCAGTTCCTTGTTGAGAAAGAAATACAAAAATATATCTATTCCCATCCCACTCAAATGTGACAACTCTTATCTTAAAACAATTTGAGCTACCTTTCAAATTTACAATTTATTTGTTCGATCAATCAGGTTTTATCTCCTAAAATACATAATATATATACTAGTATATATATATTTTTTGATCCTCCATCCGTCTGTCTGTGTTTTAAATGGAAATATTGCCACCGTGGATGGAATTGTTCTTTTAATTGGACCACTGACACATCAGCAAGTAGTGTTTGCCCCAAAAGACTTGTGTCCTGGAGTCATTAAAGCATAATGGGAAAAGTAAAAATGTATAAATAAACCTCATTATGTCACACAGTGTGTGCATGCTGTCTAAATCCTCCGGAGTGCTTCAAGTTGTCCATGTTTTATTCATAGAACCGAGAAAACAGAAGGCACACACGCCTGTCATTTGCATGTTCACACCTAAATTCAACGCCCCCACCTATACTGTGACTCATTTGTCCCTCCTGGACCCCCCGCCCCCTCCCCCACACTCGGCTTGGACCGCTTTGATGGCAAAAGGAAAAAAATCCTGTAGGCGAGAAAAGTGTTGATTACTGATATGTGCCCAAATATTGCCAATTAACTTTTTAAACTTTTTTGCCAAAATGACATGTTTATCTTCAAAAGGATAACTTGAGACATTGATATTTACTGGTTTACTTGTTTCCTTGAGAAAAAAAACGTGCTTGAAATTTGGTAGCTATTGGCAGGGGAAAAAAACCCCTGGCATTTTTGGTTTTGAGGAAAACAAAAGGGGACAAGCAGGACTGAATTGGCCCTCACAGTTTGGCGCAACTTGGACGTCATGCAGCTCAGCTTGAAACTCGCCTCTTTTTTGTGTGGAACCTCTTTTGTGTTGTGGGCCTGGCTGACAGAGATGTTTTTGTATATCCTGAGATGAAAAATTAATTCACACACCTAGGTGAAAAAAACCCTATTGAAAAGGGTGCTACAAACAATGAGGTGCTACTGAGCTGTGCAGCCACGCCCTTATTCAAAACCAAAATGAATCTTCTAATTGGTCCAATTCGACCTAGTGTGCCAAATAATGTGGCTCTATAAGCTGCCTAAGTTCCTGAATAAATTTCCTTCCTTTTAATGGTGAACAAAGGGTCGCCATGGCAACAGACAGCAAAAAGGCATGTTTATTTAATATTTCACGCGGTATTTTATGCTCCTGAATGAACTGGACCACTTGGATGTGCGTGGAAAAGATCGATTTATAGGCTATATTAAATTTTTGGAATCCCGCGCCATGAAAATGACTAACTTCCTGTATTGAGGAGGAATGCGAATGTGACGTCATCCGGGTCAGCATCTCACAATACAGCATTGCTTTATAGCATGCAAATGGACTGCGGTTTCAGCTGATTTTGCAGATTAATTTGTTTATTTTTCGCATCACGCCAGCCAAATGTGCTGCAGGGTTTTGTTGCTGCACCAGGTAGAGGTGTGTGAGCCTTTTTGGGTTCCAAAAAGTTCCCGTTCACCCCCAAACAAGTTTGACATCTTACAAGGAAGTGAGTAAACATCATGTTTTGTATTATGTCAAATACTGGGATCATGGCACACGTTTTAATAAGGAGGCGGCTTGCATTTTTTTGGCTGACAATGCTCCTTGTCGATCGAGAATACCGCTCGGCTGACGACCGACGGCTTGTCGTACACCCCCCTCGGTTTATGCTCGTGCGGTTCTCAATATCCTACAGACTACCAGCATCCTCTGCCCTCTTCGTGTGCCCGGCAATAGACCACTATCCTCAGGTTGGGCTACGCGCTCATCGGACGTCGTCCGGTTTGTCCGGCGGTCATTCTCCTGCTGCTTCACCGGCAAACGAACTCTCCTGCCCTCAGCAGGGGAACGACGAGCTATCACTTTCTCGCTGCCGGGACTGGGGGGGTGGTTTGTTGCCGATCGACGAAGACAATCAACAACCCCACCACCGTGTGACATGTTCCGGGGTAGTTTTGTGTGATTTTTCGCTTGGAAAGGCGGGAATAAGTCTTTAAAACACCACTCGGTTTGGGTCAGCATGTTGACTAGCTGTCACGCCTCCTGGTTTGTTTACGCTCTCCGAAACTGGGGCAGGGAAATGATAAAAGCCGGACTAACTCCGGTGGCATAAAATATCATTCGGGAGATGCAAGAAATCGACAGTTTTTACCATTATGGAGTAATTTTTCCATGCCATACTTAATAAATGCATTTTAAATATTTCATATTTCATATAGCACAAGGCTGTTGTTTGTCATGACCATACCATTTATTTAGCAATTGGGGAAAACTACATGGATAAAAAGAATATCCTGTAAAAATCTTGGAGTAGAGAGATTAAAACAATGACATTTTGCGGCTCTCTTCGTCGCATTTTCCTCATTCTGAATCTTCCCCCACAGTGGGCTGGATGCTAAATCAGATCAAATTGTGATCCTCTAGCTGGGAACGCTAGAGCGCTAAAATGACAGGCGGGGCTAAACGACAGATTAAAATACTAATTTCTCTTCATCTGCGCTTTTCCAAATTGTTGTATATAGTTGAATCGTCTCAAAATATGATTCTAATTCACTTAATAATGCTATTTAAGATTTTTTTCATCCTGTCACAGGCACTTTAACATGTAGTATTACAACAGGTGTTGTACACGGACCAACTTGAAAGGAACTGGGCATGTATAAGTAAAACGAGTGACTTTCTAATGCCACTAGTTGGCGCTGTAGGGTTGATGCAAACGACCCCTACTGGATCCTTCGGGGTACGACTCTCATCAAGTACGGGAAGTTTGTGTTAGAGCACAGCAGTAGGCCTGTGTGTTTCTCCCCCTCCCCCAGTCATTTGCACTCATTCCACCCACCTGTTCTGCACACCTGATCGTCATCATAGCCTCCCTTCTTATACACCCTCAGCCCCCTGCCGCTTACCATGGCGTGTTTGTTAGCACTTACCTGTGACAGGATGAAAAAAATGTTAAATAGCATTATCATGTGAATTAGAACCGTATTTTGATTCGACTATATACAACAATTTGGCAAAGCACAGATGACAAGAAATTAGTCTTTTAATCTGCCGTTTAGACCCGCCTGTCATTATAGCGGTCTAGCGTCCCTAGCTGGAGGATGACGTCAGCAGGGTCATGATTTCATCTGATTTAGAATTAAGCCCATTGAGGGGGATGATTCAGAACGAGGAAAATACGACACAGAGCAGCAAAATGTCATCATTATTTCAATCTCTCTACTCCAATATTTTTACAGGATATTCTTTTTATCTAAGTATTTTTCACCAATTGCTAAATGAATGGTATGGTCATGCCAAATAACAGTCTTGTGCTAAATGGAATATGAAATATTGAAAATGCATTTATTCAGTACGACAGGGCCAAATTACTGCATAATGGTCAAAACTGCCAACTTCTTCCTCTCCCGAACGGTATTTTATGCCACTGGGGTTAGACTGGCTTTTGTCATTTCCCTGCCCCGGGCTTCAGAGACGGAGGAAAGAGCCTAAACAAAACAGGAGACGTGACAGCTAGCCGACATGCAAACCCGAACCTAGCAGCTTTTCCAAGTCTTATTCTCGTCTTTCGAAAACGAAAAATCACACAAAACTACCCCGACTCATGTCACACACAGCGGCGGGGTTGATTGTCTTCACCGATCGGCAAGCCCCCGGCGGTGATCAAATTTCAGCTCGTCATTCCCCTGCTGCGGGCAGAAGTGCTCGTTGCCGGGGACTCAGCTGGAAAATGACCACCGGAGAAACCAGCCGACGTAGGAGCGGGGGGCTGCTCTTGGCCAAGCCGAGGAAAGCGCATTCTCGGCTGGCTCGCAAATAGGACCGAGCGGGCTGGATCGGCCAGTCAAACCGGTCGACATCAGAGTGGAGGGCTGCTTGTTGCCAAGCCGAGGAAAGCGTATTCTCGCGGGCACGCGAATCGGACCGAGGGGGTGGAAGTGACCATGGTGTGTGACAAGCCGCTGGTCGTCGGCCGAGCGGCCTTCTCGGGGGACAAGGAGCATCGTCACCCACAAAATGCAAGCCACCTCTTTATTAAAATGTGTGCCATTATCCCAGTATTTGTGTGCCATTATCCCAGGATTTTACATAACATAAAACATGTAGCTTACTTCCTCCAATGGTCCCACAGTTATCGGACTTGTTATGGCCATTATCTGCCTGCTGACGTCACATTCGCATTCTTCGTTAATCCAGGAAGTCACTCGCGCGGGATTCAAAAAATTGAATAAATATATCGATCGCTTCCACACACATCCAACCAGTCCATTTCATTCATAAGGATAAAATACTGTGTGAAATATGAAATAATCATGCTTTTTGCTGTCATAGGCACTTTACAGCAACTTACGAGCGTTTGCCAGTCACCTTGCCTTCCCGAACCTTGATGCATGTTTTTGACCTTTTGGACCTCTAGCCCATACCTCGTCTGCAACTCTGCCTTTTTCTTTCTGTATTTCAGTGACCCTCAACCTGCGCTGGGAACCGGAACATTTCCTGCCTTTGCCTCACTTGACCCCCCCGTTCAAACAACCCTACAGACTTCACAGAAAAACAAGGTTACTTCTTGTCAAAGAATTCGCTCAATAAACCTTTGATTTGAGTTCTACATTTTTAGGTCCATTTGTTCCGTGGTTCATGTCAGTTTGGCGCAGATATGTTGTATAGCTGCTAGTTATGACTTTGAAAATTTGTCGTGAGAAAAAATGAAATCTTCATCAGGCACCTGAACATGTGGCTTCAGGCTCCCCTGCACAGGTTTGAGGTGAACTGATTTATTTTTTTTTTTTTACTTAAGAGGAGCAGCCTGTTTGGTAAAATGATGAATGACCAGCGCTAAAGATAACTAAGGTATCACATCAGCACTGAAAACTTAAAATAAATAAGTTACTGTAATGTAAATAATTCAATTTAATTTGAGTAATGCAAACTCGAACAATTTATCAGATCAGATTAGTTTTCCTTTTATTGTCATTGCACACATACACACACACACAAAAACACCGCAATAATGAAATTATTAAGGTTGATTTGAGTCCTTAAAACTTAAGTTAAATAATTATGTAAATTGCATCCAATTAACCCTTTAACGGTCAGTGGCGACATGTTTACACATATCATCTTTGAAGCCTCGTCATGCTGAAATGACGTCACCCACATGCCGCAGTTTAGGTCTCGTTTTAAAGCGTGGAAGTTAAGGTGCACGCCCGTTTTTACTTGAAAACAATCGAAAAGGAGATAATGTCATTTGAGTTTTATAGTTTTATTGCCCTCATAAATAAACAATAAAATGCTGCACGGACCATGTGTTTATGTCCATATTTCCATCATTTCTTGTCCTTTTTCAAAACGGAAAGCACCACAAAAAACTACATATCCCAGGAGCCATTGTGAGCTCACAAAGGAAGGACGTCATCCAAAAACTTTTCATATTGCCGAGCGAGGCACCATCGAAAGAGTGGGAGGCGAGGTAGCGAGCGATGGCCAGTTGGATTGAGCAAGTGACTTTGTGAAATGTGCAGGATGAATCAAAAACTGAATTAGGCGCAAGCAAATGCATTATTTCATCAACTTGAGGAAGAGGATGGGCCAGATTTGTTGTTGTTTTCTTTGGATGAGTCAGCGAGTGAGAAAAGTGACAGCACTGTGCAAAGGGCGGAAGAAGAAATGACACCCCCTGGAAGTGTCAAGTGACATACATGCCCTGTGTCTTGTTCCAGGACGAAACTGAGTATCATGTGAAACTGAACTAAACAGGTTTATTGTCGATATTTTTAAAATACTTTTTTACAATGTTATTATTATTTTTTTTACCAATCAATCTTTTCAATTTGTTTGTGTTTGAGAAACTTGATTGTATGTATTATGCTTTGATAAGGTGATGGGTGCAGTACCTGACCTCACAAAAACGATACCAACCCTTTTTGTGTATATGTATATTTATATATATATATATATATACATAAAAACTACCCCGACTCATGTCACACACAGCGGCGGGGTTGATTGTCTTCACCGATTGGGAGGAAACCCATGCAGGCACGGGGAGAACACGCAAACTCCATACAGGAAGACCGAAGCCCGGGATTGAACCATTGATCTCAGAACTGTGAGGCAGACGTGCCACTGTGAGCCAGACGGTCTGCCTGTATTTATCTGATCTGACTTCATGTATATTTTTATCTGTATTGTTCAGTTCTCACGCCATTGTCATGGCATTGTCATGGCAAATCAAGGCATTGTCAAGACAAAAAGTTCTGTGATTAAAGCCCGTAAAAGACTTGGTTCGTGATTTTGACTTGAGAGGGAATTACACAGTGGTATAAAAAAGAATCTGAACTTTTTGGAATTTCTCACATTTCTGCATAAAAACACCATCAAGTCTTATCTGATCTTTGTCAAAATCACACAGATAAAAAAACAGTTTCTGCTTTAACTAAAACCACCCAAACATCCATAGATTTTCATATTTTAATGAGGATAGTATGCAAACAATGACTGTCTCCTTAGCCAGAGGGCTCACTTACTTATTTTTACCCCTTTTGACGTTTGCATGCTATCCTCATTAAAATATGAACACCTATAAACAATGTTTTTTCATCTGTGTGATTTTGACATAGATCAGATCACATTTAATGGTGATTTTATGCAGAAATGTGAAAAATTCCAAAAGGTTCAGATACTTTTTCATACCACTGTGGGTGGATGGATGGATGGATGGACGTTACTTACATTAACCTTTTAGGACCTGGGTGTATTTTGTCCGAATTTGCATGCCTTTGATGCTGCCAAAGGGGGAGCACGAAATGTTAAATGTGATAGACTTAAATATTTTCCCCCTTTCTGTCATTGTTTGCATACTATCCTCATTAAAATATGATAACCCACAAATGTTTGCGTGGTTTCAGTTGAAACAGACACTTTATTTTCATCCGTCTGACTTTGATAAAGATCAGCTCACATTTGATGGTTATTTTATGCAGAAATGTGAGAAATTCCTAAAGGTTCAGATACTTTCTCATACCACTGAAACAATATACTCGCAAGCGGGGTGGCCAGCAAGTGAGGTGGCCAACAAATTTAAGGGTGGGACCATGGCCACTGCTTGGCAGCACCACTGTTACTCATGATTTATAAGTCTGCCAATATTCGTGTTAAACAAGTGAAACAGTCTTTTTGCGAGCAAAACTGTAGCTTTCCTGTTGCAGCATGATGAATTTGCTGTTTTATTTTAGCATGGCTTCTGAAGACCTTTTATGGGTGTACTCATGACAGAAATGTCTAAGTCAAACGAGATTCAGAGGCTGTTGTTTTTATTTCTCTTATGAGTTGATGATATTATCAAACTCAAACTTTGGAAAATTAATTTCCCAAATCAAGGTGCCACTGTACGTGCTGAAGTTGTAGACACTTGACACGTTGCAGTTTGATGCTGTACTGGTACCTACTGTAATGAAGGTATCATATACTAGTATGTGTAATTGCAGTCTATTTAAGGTCTTCTTGCTGCCACCTCCACAACATTTGCACGCGAGGATAAATGATGGTAAAGTATTCTTTTTGACGAGCAGTGGGTGGAAGAACGTCTTATAGGTCAAAACGTGGTGGATTTTTATCAAACGACACCACGCAAGCTGACACGTGTCACGCTTAAAGCACTTGCTGCTGAATTGACTCACGGCCCACGTGGTCCATTCAACTCGACTTAAAAAGGAAAAAAATCTGTACAAATGAATGGCATAAAAAGAATCATTTTAATAACACAATGTACAAACCGGATTCGGTTGAAGTTGGGAAATTGTGTAAAATTTAAATAAAAACAAAATACAACGATTTGAAAATCCTTCTCAACCCATATTCAACTGAATACACTACAAAGACAACATATTTAATGTTCAAACTGATAAACCTAATTGTTTTTTGCCAATAAAAATTAACTTAGAATTTCATGGCTGCAACACGTCCAGTAGAAGTTGGGAAAGGTGGCAAAAATACTGAGAAAGCTGAGAAAAACTCATCAAACACCTATTTCGAACATCCCACATGTGATCAGGCTAATTGGGAACAGGTGGGTACCATAAAAGGAGCCTCCCCAAACATGCTCAGTCATTCACAAGCAAGGATGGGGTGAGGTTCACCACTTTATCCACAACTGCGTGAGAAAATAGTTGAACAGTTTCAGAACATCATTTCTCAAAGCAAAATTGCAAGGAATTTAGGGATTTCAACGTCTATAGTCCATAATATATTCAAAAGGTTCAGAGAATCTGGTGAAATCAATGCACGTAAGCGCCACGGCCGGAAACCAAGACTGAATGACCGTGACACTGCCTTAAAAACCGACATGAGTGTGTAAAGGATATCACCAAATGGGTTCAGGAATACTTGAGAAAACCACTGTCAGTAAATACAGTTCGTCACTACATCAGTAAGTGCGGGTTAAAACTCTACCATGCAAAGCAAAAGCCGTTTATGAACAAAATCCCGAAACGCTGCCGGGTTCTCTGGGCCCGAGCTCATGTGACTGATGCACAATGGAAAAGTGTTTTGTGGTCTGATGAGTCCACTTTTCAAATTGTTTTTGGAAACACTGGACGTCGTGTCCTCCGGACCAAAGAGGAAGCTACCATCCGGACTGTTATCAACGCAAAGTTCAAAAGCCAGCATCTGTGATGGTATGGGGGTGCATTAGTTCCCATGGCATGGTTGACTTACATTTCTGTGAAGGAAATATAAATGCTGAAAAGTACATACAGATTTTGGAGCAAAATATGCCGCCATCCAAGCGATGTCTTTTTCATGGACGCCGCTGCTTATTTCAGCAAGAAAATGCCAAGCCACATTCTGCACGTGTTACAACAGCGTGGCTTCGAAGTAAAAGAGTGCAGGTTCTCCCCTGGCCCGCTTGCAGCTCAGACCTGTCTCCCATTGAAAATGTGTGGCGCATTATGAAGTGTAAAATACTGTTGAACAACTGCGGTTCATCAAGCAAGAATGGGAAAGAATTCCACACGAGAAGCTAAGAGACTTAGTCTCCTCTCTTTCAAAACATTTATTGAGTGGTATTAAAAGGAAAGGTGATGTAACGAAGTGTAACCATGCCCTTTCCCAACTTCTACTACACGTGTTGCAGCCATGAAAAAGTTAATTATTATTTGAAAAATAAAAGTTTATGAGTTTGAGCATTAAATATGTTGAATCTGGTTTGTATTTCACCTAAAATAAGATACAAGATAATGATGACAAAACATCTGGTTACAAAAAAAAAAGGATGATTTAAATTTGAATAAAATAAAACATTAAAATAAAATACAATGGCATAAAAGTAAGGGGCACAACACTTGGGAGGCAATGAGCGATGGTGAAATGTGAAATTAATTGCCATTGAGCTAAAAGTCAACACATGGGGCGCGATGCGACTGCAGCGGCAAACGACAGTGACTCGCATCGCTCTCTGCCTCTGCGTCATCGCTCGTCGCTGATTTGCAATGAATTTTGAGTGCATTTTAAAGCCAACAGCTTCCTATACTGCTGTTTTTTTTTAATTTATGTCCCAGAAATCATGCAGAGAGGTATCATCAAGCATGTGCTATTCGCACACTGCTACTATCATACGCTCCTCCATGTTGACAGTGATTTTGTTGTTGTTTTTTCTGTACAGACAAGAGGAAAAAAACTTTATTCAGGTTTATTCAGTCATGGATTTCACATTGTGAAAACACAGGAAAATTTACAAAATAATGCCATCCAAACAATAAGTCATGACATCAGTGAGAATAAAAGCCACATTTGGACTCATTTTTGCGTTATTTTTGGTCTTCGCATGTAAAATTTTCAGGAGAATAGCTGCCTGGAAAGGCCGTCCTTCGTCGTCAGTGGCAGCCAGTGAGTTAAAAGCAGTATGCCGGTTATCTAAATCCTTACCATGGCAACCGTCACCGTTGCAGAGCTTAAATAAATCCTGAATGGTTGTGCGGGTTGAGGTAAAAAACGACACCAAACATCTTGTATTCCAAGGAAAAGTCAAAATTCATGTTTAAAAAGTTTTTTTTTTTTTTAAATTAACACAACAATTGTAGAGACAAACAAAAACAGTATTGTAGCAAGATGAACTCAAATTAGCATTCAATAAAATACAACATAAGAAATGAGTAAATACATTTTTTCAATTCAACACAATTGTAATAAAGTATTTAAAAAGTTAATATATTATTTAAAAAATAAAGTGAAAACAATGAAACAACAATTATAATACATCTGACAACTGAATTGTATTCATTAAGAAAAAATGATTAGATACATACAATAATGAAACAATAAAAAAAATAAAAGGTGAAAAAAATCGTAGAATAAAAAAAAAAAAAGATTATTAGGGAAACAGTAGAGCTATAAATGTTTTAAAAGACCTATTAATGGAATGAACTAGAACTATAATTTCACAATTTCTAAAATCATTTTGTGTAGTAAAACTTTTTGTGGTAACTTTTGCGTTACGCAAAAGTATGCAAAATATCCCAAAGATTTGAGGAACTATCGTTTTTGTCTTTTGGAGCATCAGTCGGGCATCTTAAATCAAAGCTAGATGACTCCGCACATTTTTACATGCCAAGATGTCTCCCTGCATCATTGGATGTGCTCTCAAAGGTCAGCTTGCTAGTTAACGTTGCTAAAAAATGGCAAAGAAGCCAGAACATTTCAATGCGGCAAATGTCAGTCACACTATATACTTGGGTTAAGAAAAATTGGTTAAAAGAAAGAAAAAGAAAAAAGGAAACTGGAAACATGAATTAGCATTGATGTTATGTTTCAAAACACTGCTAATAACAATACGTGATAAAAAGTCAACACACCCTCAAACTGCACTGGCCAATAAAAAATTAGCCTCAATGTCATGTTAATTCTACACCTACATAACATTGATTCTTAACACAGGTGATAAAAAGATTTTTGTGGTATATTTCTCTATAGTGTCAAAGCGCTTTTAGCAGTGGTGGATGCTGATCTTTCAATGAGGGGAAGCAGAGTGGGCGGCAACATCAACAGCCTGAAGTATCAAGAAATTCTTGCAGCCCATTACATTCCAAATCACAAGAGAGGGCAAATTCGTGAGCAGTATTCGAAGGCGAAAAAGGTTAAGGTGCTTCAGGACTGGCCGGCCCAGTCACCAGACATGAACATTATTGAGCATGTCTGGGGTAAGATGAAGGAGGAGGTTTTGAAGAATAAACCAAAGAATCTTGATGAACTCTGGAAGTCATGCAAGACTGTTTCTTTGCCATTCCAAAAGACTTCATCAATAATTTATTTGAGTCATTGCCAAGACAAATGATGGATGGAGTCCTCCAAGCTTATGGGAGTCGCACACGATATTATCCCCCCCAAGACACCTTGACTTTATGTCCTAATCTTATTGTAGCATATTTGTGTTTTCAAAATAATTCATGGTAGAAGTTATACTCTATTTTTGTAAGCGACAAGACTTTGGTCCTTGCCAAAACAGCCGTTATGGGCTTTACCAAGTTTTTATTTTGCACCTAGTTATTAATCCTTCAAATCAAATCCTTCAAATTAAAATTAACCTTTTATTGTAAGAACAAAATGATTAGGAATAAAATTATATATATATCATTTTAAGTCACTATGTCCTGATGCGACAAGGCTTTTTTCAGGGACTGTAGAACCCGATTCGTTACATTAATATTATCATTATTACGATTTGTATTTATAAATTATTTGTTTTGCTAGGTGTAATTGCTATTTGTAATTGTACCAGCAGTATTTTTTAAGGATTTAGTGTAGGTTTTTGGGATGTGGAACCAATTAATCGAATTATAATTTAATTCTTTTGAGAAAATCCTGCTCGACATACGACCATTTCGACATACAAACCAGGTCCTGGAACGAAGTAAATTCATATCTAGCGGCACCACTGTATACAGTATATTAATGCTGTAAAACATGGATGATGAAATCACTGTGGTACTGTTTTTTGTTCCTACCAATCGAGTTTCTGCTAAAACAAGCAGCACATGACTGCAAACAACTACAGTGGTATGAAAAAGTATCTGAACCTTTTGGAATTTCTCACATTTCTGCATAAAATCGCCATTAAATGAGATCTGATCCTTGTCAAAATCACACAGATGAAAACACAGTGTCTGCTTTAACTAAAACCGCCCAAACATTTATAGGTTTTCATATTTTAATGGGGATAGTATGCAAACAATGACATAAGGTGGAAAAATAAGTAAGTGAAGCATCACATTTGATATTTTGTGCACCCCCCCCTTTGGCAGCAATAACTTCAACCAGACTTCCTATTTGCCTAGTACACCAGACTCACTGCTGTTCCAGCTATAAAGTCTGGTGACCGTTCGGCTGATCAAATTCCCAGGGCAGAGCAAGCCACAGCAAACAGACAGCGGAGTGGACCAACCAGCGACGGACGGACGTGCCGTTGATAAAGCGACAAGAAACTAGCGAGAGGGAATAAACATACGAGAAGAACGAAGTTTATTCAACATGGCCAGTGGGGATGAGGTGTTGATGGTGGTGAGCTGTTCCATTTTCATCCTCACATGACGTTGTGTGTTACTCTAAAACAATTCAATTTTTGTTTCATCAGTCCACAAAATAATTTGCCAAAACTTCTGTGGAGTGTCCAAGTGCTTTTTGCAAACATTAAACACGCAGCAATGTTTTTTGTTTTTTTTGACAGCAGTGGCCTCCTCTGTGGAGTCCTCCCATGAGCACCATTCTTGGCCATAGTTTTACATATAGTTGATGTGTGCACAGAGACATTGGACTGTGCCAATGATTTCTGTAAGTCTTTAGCAGACACTCTAGGGTTCTTTTTGACCTCTCTGAGTATTCTGCGCTGAACTCTTGGTGTCATCTTTGGTGGACGGCCAATTCTTGCGAGAGCAGCAACAGTGCCAAACTCTCTCTATTTGTAGACAACTTCTCTGACCTTCGATTGATGAACATCCAGACTTTTAGAGATGGTTTTGTATCCTTTCCCAGATTTATACAAATCAACAATCCTTGATCGCATGTCTTCAGACAGTTCTTTTGACCGAGCCATGATGCACATCGGACAATGCTTCTCATCAAGACAATTCTTACCAGGTGTGTGTTTTATAATGGGCAGGGCAGCTTTAAACCACTCATCGGTGATTGAGCACACATGACTTAAATTGTTTGGTAAAAATTGGTTTCAATTGCTCTTTAAGTCTCTTTAGGCAGTCTCTTTACTTACTTACTTTAGGTCTCTTTACTTATTCTTTTTGTCATTGTTTGCAAAATATTAAAACCTATAAATGTTTGGGTGGTTTTAGTTAAAGCAGACACTGTTGTTACATCTTTGTGATTTTGACAATGACCAGATCACATTTGATGGTGATTTTATGCAGAAATCTGAGAAATTCCAAAAGGTTCATATACGTTTTCATATCACTGTACCCAGCCTCCTGCCCATAGTTAGCTAGGACAGGCTCAAGCACCTCTGTGACCCTCATGGGGTCAAGTTGTACAGGAAGATGAATGAACGTAAAAAGTTAAACGAACTTCGACAGCACATGGTTACTTCCCACCATTTGTAATTACTAGCAATACGCGTTAAACAGCGTGAGCGTCATAAAAGGGCCTTTAGCATTTCAGCTTGCCTTTGTTTATGTTGTCGTTGTCTCGTCTCTTAGTGCCGTGCCGCACCGCTAATCAGCGTGAGAGTGCCACGCGATCACAGCCAATTAAAACCTTTACTGTGTGTGTGTGCGTGTGTTGGGTATGTTCTATCCTATTAGTGGACGGCGCTGCTGATAAGCCGTCAACACTTATGCCGCCAGGCTGCCCGTCACGTCAGCAGCAAGTGAAACCTAGGAAGCGCTTGTTAGCTGAAAGCATGTCAGCAAAAATGCAAAAATTAAAGAAATGACTAATTAACAGAGAACACGAAAACTTGTTTTATTGAGTTTTGTCAGAGTTTGTCTTTATTTTTCAACATAATGAAACAAAAAGGGAACAATTATATCATTTTGAGGAAAAGTGAGATTTTAAACAAAAATATATTTACTAGAAAAGTTGTATTTTCAGCAAAAAAACGTAATGTTATGAACATTTTCTGGCACAAAAGCTTGTATTATTATTTCTGAGAAAATACTGGTCTTTTTTGGTAATAATCAGCATAAAGACGATATTTTTCAAACTCTATGGCACACCTAAAATCCTTAATTTTTCCCAAAAATGAAGAGTGCGCTTTATAATTCAGTGCACCATATGGATGAATTCTGGCTATGATTAATGACCTCAAACCTATTTCGTTGGAGCATAACAGTATTATACCGCTCCATTAAAGTGCTCAGTCAAGTGTTAAACTTTGAAAAAGTAATTATAGTTACAAATTACTTCTCCCAAAAAGTAATTGAGTAACTCAGTTACCTCATTGTAAGATTAATTAGTCATACATTCTGTAACATCTTTCGCATCAAAAATGTTTTTATTAACTGACTGAATTGAACTGATTTTTTCATTTAAAAAAACACATACAGTTGTGGTCAAAAGTTTACATACACTTGTGAAGAACATGATGTCATGGCTCTCTTGAGTTTCCAGTTATTTCTACAACTCTGATTTTTCTCCGATAGAGTGATTGGAACAGATACTTCTTTGTCACAAAAAACATTCATGAAGTTTGGTTCTTTTATGACTTTATTATGGGTGAACAGAAAAAAGTGATCAAATCTGCTGGGTCAAAAATATACATACAGCAGCGCTAATATTTGGTAACATGTCCCTTGGCCATTTTCACTTCAATTAGGCGCTTTTGGTAGCCATCCACAAGCTTCTGGCAAGCTTCTGGTTGAATCTTTGACCACTCCTCTTGACAGAATTGGTGCAGTTCAGTTAAATTTGATGGCTTTCTGACATGGACTTGTTTCTTCAGCATTGTCCACAAGTTCAAGTCAGGACTTTGGGAAGGCCATTCGAAAACCTTAATTCTAGCCTGACTTAGCCATTCCATTACCACTTTTGATGTGTGTTTGGGGTCATTGTCCTGTTGGAACACCCAACTGCGCCCAAGACCCAATCTTCGGGCTGATGACGTTAGGTTATCTTGAAGAATTTGAAGGTAATCCTCCTTCTCCATTATCCCATTTACTCTCCGTAAAGCACCAGTTCCAATGGCAGCAAAACCACAGCATAATACTACCACCACCGTGCTTGACGGTAGGCATGGTGTACTTGGGGTTAAAGGCCTCACCTTTTCTCCTCCAAACATATTGCTGGGCATTGTGGCCAAACAGCTCGATTTTTGTTTCGTCTGACCACAGATCTTTCCTCCAGAAGGTCTTATCTTTGTTCATATGATCAGCAGCAAACTTCAGTCGTGCCTTAAGGTGCCGCTTTTGGAGCAAGGGCTTCCTTCTTGCACGGCAGCCTCTCAGTCCATGGAGATGCAAAACACGCTTGACTGTGGACACTGACACCTGTGTTCCAGCAGCTTCTAATTCTTGGCAGATCTGCTTTTTGGTGATTCTCGGTTGAATCTTCACCCTCCTGACCAATTTTCTCTCAGCAGCAGGTGAAAGCTTGCGTTTTCTTCCTGATCGTGGCAGCGACAAAACAGTGCCATGCACTTTATACTTACAAACAACTGTTTGCACTGTTGCTCTTGGGACCTGCAGCTGCTTTGAAATGGCTCCAAGTGACTTTCCTGACTTGTTCAAGTCAATGATTCGCTTTTTCAGATCCATGTATGTATATTTTTGACCCAGCAGATTTGATCACTTTTTCTGTTAACCCATAATAAAGTCATAAAAGAACCAAACTTCATGAATGTTTTTTGTGACAAAGAAGTATCTGTTCCAATCACTCTATCGGAGAAAAATCAGAGTTGTAGAAATAACTGGAAACTCAAGAGAGCCATGACATTATGTTCTTCACAAGTGTATGTAAACTTTTGACCACAACTGTAGGTTACTTTAAAAAAAAAAAAAAAAAATTCACCTATAGACAAGTTTCCTGGGCGAATACATTTTTTGCTACAGACTTCCGGTGGAAGTAGACATACACTAAGTTTAAGGGGGGGCATGCAGCCATTTAAAATGGATTAAAGTTGACGCAACCTCTGTCATGTGTCCTTTTATGTACCACATTGAGCATGGAGAAAAGTAAGAAGACCAAAGAACGGTCTGAGGACTTGAGAAGCAGAATTGTGAGGAAGCATGGGCAATCTCAATGCTGCAAGTCCATCTCCAAAGACCTGAATGTTTCGGATTCAAACGGCGTGAATGAAAAGGGACTCTATGGTAGGATACCCAGGAAGACCCCACTTCTGACCCAGAGACATAAAAAAAAAAAAAAAAAAAAAAAAAAAAAACAGGCTGGAGTTTGCCAAAACTCACCTGAGAAAGCCAAAAACGTTTTGGAAGAATGTTCTCTTGTCAGATGAGACAAAAGTAGAGCTTTGGCACCAGTAATATTTGAAATGACAACAAAAGTAATTCAAATTTAGGCTTTAAAATGTGGACTGGACACTCAATCATTGGTGACAGATGATAGGACAAACCACAACAAAGTAGGCGCTTGAAACAAAAGTAGGAAAATATTTGTAATGCGGAAAGCCGCTCATGATAAGACTTGAGTTGGGGATGATCCACTTTGACAACTTGGCTTTGTGATCAAAGCTTGTTTGTGCACCAAAACAGACTAAGAAAACAGGAAGTCAGTGTTTTGAGGAAGAAAAAAAGATTGTCAGTGAAATATAAATAAAGAAAAAAATAGAATAATGAGTTTTTCTGTGTGTGTGTGTGTGTGTGTGTCTGTATGAGGGGAGGTGCGTGCGTGTTCATAATTAAGCATGGCCCTTTGGAGGGGAGTGACACAATGTCACAAAAGCTGGTGATATGCTTGTACATTTGTTATTATAGGCTGTTTTTTTTTTTTTTTAATATACAGTAAATCAAGGACGTATTATTTGAAGCTTAATTAGGTGTGTCCTCATCTGTGCTGGAACTTCAAGAAAATAGTACAGACCATACGCAGCGAATAAATGGCAGATTTGATATCAGCTTCCTTTTCCTATTTCCTTTTTAGGCAAATAATAAAAATACCAATTGAGTTAAAAGATATTATTCATTCATTTTATTTTAGATTTTAAAATAATATTTTAATGTACATATGAAATGAGTTAGAAGGTGCTAATAGGACCCTGAATGACTGCTTACCCAGGCCAACCTCCCATATTTGAAAGTGACTCCCCGGAAAAATGTTAAAACCCTGCAGTACCGGATGTTGCCACTTAGGCTACGTCTACACTAGGACGGATAATTTTATGCCTTGTTATTCAGACAATATTTTAAGGAAGGAGCAGCCTTGTGTGACGGCATTGTCCGCGCGGGTCACCTCTGAAGCGGAAGCTTGTAATTTTTCGGCGTTGTTCGATGTCTTCTCCGGACATATTCAAGCGTAAAATTTACAAGTCTTTTGTTTTAAAAAGAGGAGCAGGAAAGCCGCGTCAGTACTAATGTTCCCTCTAAGCTGTGCGCGCGCGCAGTTGCGCACTGCTTGAACATACTCTGCGCACAAGAAAATCTATGCAGCGCACAAAATAAAATTCAACCTAAACGTATTGTGGCGTCACTACTACTGTCAGCGCTGCAGTATTGGTGCGTTTGATACGGCAACGCGGCGCTTCTTCCACTGGTGGTGAAAAGAGAGCTAGACTCCTGATCTAATTTAGTGAAGCAACATTCCGCTGCAAATCTTTGCAAGCGCTACAGTATTAATTAATATCGAATTTCAGAACTGATATAATCTAGTTAATTAAACCAACCGATCACCTTAGAAAATAAAAGGATCACCGTAAGAGCTTTGCCTCTGTCACACCGTGGTGAGGTTTGTCGTGTCATGGTTATTTCCTGCTTTATTTTGAAAGTCTTCCCCTCCTTGTTTCAGAGCACTTGCCCTTCCTCATGTGCTCCCTAATCACCAATTAGTTCCACCCCTTCCCCATTACCTTCTGTGTGTATATATAGTCAGTCTCCCCTTTGTTTTGTGCCAGAGTGTCTTCGTCCGCTGACGTGTCATTCCAGCCTGCTATTGTCCACAGCCAAAGCTACCACGTGAACCTAGTCCTGGCTTTTTGAGTTTGTTTGCTGCTTTACGTTTGATAGTATTTTTGCCTTCCTTGTGAAGTGAATTTTTGTTGAAGAACCTGCCTTTTGATCGCGAATATTTTGTCAGCTTTTCTGAGTTAATTTGTTACTTTGTGTTGATGATGAGATTTTTGCCTCCCACTGTGGAGTGACCTTTTGTTGTGCCATATTGTAAAGTAAATACATTTTTGTTAAACAAGAAAACTCTGCATTTGAGTCCTGCCTCGAGTCCAGTCCTGACAGTACACTCTGGCCAGTATGGACTCAGCAGAGTTTAACCAGCTGTCTGCAGCCATGCGTTCCCAAGAGACCCGTATTGCTCGACAGGAGGAGTTCCAGACTGCCATGGCGGCTCAGCTGGTTGGGTTAATATCCCAGCTTAAGGACCTCACCAGCAGCCTGCATTCGACGGCCAGACCATCAGCTGAGCCCACCCCACCTGTGGCTGTTCCAGTCCCGGCAATTCCTGCCCTAGGGACCGGGGCCAAGCTGGCCCCCCCGGAACTGTTCTCCGGTGAGCCGGGGAAATGCAAACATTTCCTGATTGACTGCTCAATTCATTTTGAGTATTCCCCCCAAGCATTTACCACAGACCGATCCAAAATTGCCTTCATGATTTCCCACCTGGCCGGCAGGGCAAGAACATGGGCCATGGCTGAGTGGGGCCGAAATTCCTTGCTGTGCCACTCTCTTGAGGAGTTCAAAACCGCCCTCATGACAATTTTTGACCCGGTTTCCACAGAAAGAGAAAGCGCAAGGGAGCTGAGCGCAATAAAGCAAGGCAATGGCACAGTCATTGATTATTCCATCCGATTTCGCACATTAGCGGCAGAGAGTGGGTGGTGCCCTACTGCTCTCTACGATGTATTCCTGAAAGGGCTGTCAGTCCCCATCCAAGAGCGACTGGTGCCATTGGACCTCCCGTCTGACCTGGACTCCCTCATCGCCTTGGCCATCCGGACGGACAACCGCCTTCATGAACTCCAGCAGCGGCAGAAGGGCCGAACCACAGGGGAGGTGTCACCGCAATCCCGGGAGCAACAGTGGCTGGAGCACCGCAACTTGTCGTCCAAAGCGGACCTTTTACCCCCTGTGGAAGAGACTGAGCCCATGCAACTCGGCCGGGCACGGTTGACGCCAGAGGAGCGACGGCGACGACAGCAAGAAGGCCGTTGCTTCTACTGCGGGGAATCGGGTCACCTCGTTGCTTCCTGCCCAGTCAAAAGACCAAAGACTGGTAATCAAGCCAAAACATCAGAGCTTGCTCCACGACCCTTCACGCCAGTTAAGGTAACCCACCGTGCAACCACTACTGACTTAAGGGCTCTCATTGATTCAGGGGCAGATGAGAACTTAATGGACTGGGGCTTGCTTGCAGACTTGGGGCTTGAATCCGTACGCTTAGCCAAGCCTCTTGAAGCCAGATCCCTGAATGGCGAGAAACTGTTCACCATTACACACTCTACAGAACCAGTAGAACTTTATACTCATGGTCACAAAGAACACATAACCTTCCATCTCTTTCAGTCACCAGCCCGGATGCTAATTCTGGGCCACTCATGGCTGTGCAGGCACAGACCCCACATAGACTGGGGGTCAGGGGCAATTCTGGGTTGGGGAAAAGACTGTTCTAAACATTGTGTGCTCCACTCTGAAGCTGGGCCATCTGCCGCGTCTGTTAATAATGTTTCTCTCCGTGTTGCCGCAGACACTGAGGTCGACTTGAGAGCTGTGCCCTCTTGCTACCACCATCTTCAGGAAGTTTTCAGTAAATCCAAAGCCATGTCACTGCCACCACATAGACCATACGACTGCGCCATAGACCTGATACCTGGTTCCACCATTCCCAGGGGTCGCCTTTACTCAGTCTCCGGTCCAGAGAAAGCAGCCATGACGGAATATATAGAAACTTCACTAAAGGCCGGGCTTATTCGTCCTTCTTCTTCCGCGGCTGGAGCTGGTTTCTTTTTTGTGGCCAAGAAAGACGGGTCATTAAGGCCTTGTATTGACTATAGCCCTCTAAATGCTATTACTGTCAAGAACCTCTCATGTCGTCTGTGTTCGATCAACTCCAACAGGCGGCAATATTCACAAAGTTAGATCTTCGTAACGCATACCACCTTATTAGAATCAGGGAGGGGGACGAATGGAAAACGGGTTTTAACACACCTAGTGGTCATTATGAGTACTTAGTTATGCCGTTTGGGCTCACCAATGCCCCAGCAGTCTTTCAGGCAATGATCAATGATGTATTAAGAGACTTCTTAGATCACTTTGTCTACGTGTACCTAGATGACGTTCTCATTTACTCACCCGACCTTCGCACTCATAAGAGACATGTAGCAACAGTTTTGCAGCGACTATTGGAGAATAATCTTTACGTCAAGGCAGAGAAAAGTGAATTTCATGCCACAACCATCTCCTTCCTGGGCTTCATTGTAGCCCCTGGAAGTGTGCAGATGGACCCGGCTAAAGTGAGTGCTGTGGTCGAATGGCCCACTCCAGATAGCCGCAAGAAGTTACAGCAATTCCTTGGATTTGCAAACTTCTACAGGCGGTTTATCAGAGGCTTCAGCGCAATAGCGGCACCATTGCATGCTCTTACTTCCTCCAAGGTGCGGTTTGCCTGGACATCAGAGGCGAAGGCCGCTTTCCAGGACCTCAAGACCCGCTTCACTACAGCACCGATCCTGACCATGCCAGACCCCAAACGACAATTCGTAGTAGAGGTGGACGCTTCCAACGAGGGCATTGGCGCCATCCTGTCTCAACGCTTCGAGCAAGATGGGAAGATGCATCCCTGCGCTTTCCTGTCGCGGCGGCTGTCCAAGGCAGAGCGCAACCATGATGTCGGCAATCGAGAGCTCCTGGCTGTCAAAGTTGCGCTGGAGGAGTGGAGGCACTGGCTGGAGGAGGCAGAGCACCCCTTCATTGTCTGGACAGATCATAAGAACCTAGAGTATCTACGCACAGCCAAACGCCTCAATTCCCGCCAGGCCAGGTGGGCGCTGTTTTTTAATCGTTTTTCTTTTTCCCTTTCTTACAGGCCAGGGTCCCAGAACACCAAGGCCGATGCGTTGTCACGGCTCTATGACCCTGCGCCTGTTGCCAAGGCTCCCGAACCTATCCTTCCACTGACCTGTGTGGTTGGAGCGGTGACCTGGCAGATAGAAAATGAGTTCAAGCAAGCTAATGGTGAGGCTCCACCACCTAGGGGGTGTCCCGAGAATCGACTTTTCGTTCCTGTTGCCATGCGCCCCCAGGTGATTCACTGGGCCCACACTTCGCTGCTTTCCTGTCATCCGGGAGTACGGCGAACGATGCACGCCATCTCCCGGAGGTTCTGGTGGCCTTCTATGGAACTGGAGGTCCGGGAATACGTCAGGGCGTGTTCGGTCTGTGCCAGAAACAAGACTTCTGCAAGATCACGAATGGGCCTCCTGCAACCGTTGCCCATCCCCACAAGGCCATGGGCCGACATATCAATGGACTTCGTCACGGGGCTCCCAGTCTCCCAGGGGAATACCACAATCCTCACAGTGGTGGACCGTTTTTCCAAAATGGCCCGCTTCATTGCCTTACCTGCACTCCCTACAGCCAAAGAAACTGCAGAAATCATGATCAACCATGTCTTCAAGGTCCATGGTTTCCCGAAGGACATCGTCTCTGACCGGGGGCCTCAGTTCGTTTCCCGCTTCTGGAGGGAATTTTGCCGCCTAATCGGGGCCAAGGCCAGCCTGACCTCAGGCTACCATCCAGAGTCCAATGGCCAGACCGAACGCCTAAACCAGCAGCTGGAGACTGGCCTCCGGTGTCTCGTTTCCCAGAATCCTACAACATGGAGCAAACACCTGGTCTGGGTAGAGTATGCCCATAACACTTTGCCCACGTCAGCCACAGGATTTTCCCCATTCCAATGTGTTTTTGGTTATGAGCCACCTGTCTTCGCAGCCCAGGAACAGGAAGTGTCTGTGCCATCCGCTAATGCCATGATCCGCCGTTGTCGGCGTATTTGGACAGCCGCCCGGCAGGTCCTTCTTCGCCAAGGGGACAGGGTCAAGAAAGCCGCAGACCGCAGGAGGCGTCCAGCACCTCCCTACCAACAAGGTCAGAGGGTTTGGCTCTGTGCTAAAGATCTGCCCCTCAAGGTTCCGTCCAAGAAGCTTGCGCCGCGTTTTGTGGGCCCTTTTCCGATCTCTAAGCTTGTTGGTCCTGCGGCTGTCCGTCTTCGTCTGCCTCGCTCCCTCCGGGTCCATCCCACGTTTCATGTCAGCCGAATCAAGCCTGTTGTGGAGAGTCCCATGGTCCCGGCTGTTCCTCCTCCTCCGCCTCCAGTGGTCATCGATGGGGGTCCCACGTACAAAGTCAAGAAGCTGCTGGCGGTGCGCTCCAGGGGTCGGGGTCGGCAGTATCTTGTGGATTGGGTGGGGTATGGTCCAGAAGAGAGGCAGTGGGTTCCGTCTCGGTTCATCTTGGACCCCAGCCTTATCACTGACTTCCACCGAGCCCATCCCAACTCGCCTGGACTGTCTGGTAGCCGGTCCTAGACGGGGGGGTTCTGTCACACCGTGGTGAGGTTTGTCGTGTCATGGTTATTTCCTGCTTTGTTTTGAAAGTCTTCCCCTCCTTGTTTCAGAGCACTTGCCCTTCCTCATGTGCTCCCTAATCACCAATTAGTTCCACCTGTTCCCCATTACCTTCTGTGTGTATATATAGTCAGCCTCCCCTTTGTTTTGTGCCAGAGTGTCTTCGTCCGCTGACGTGTCATTCCAGCCTGCTATCGTCCACAGCCAAAGCTACCACGTGAACCTAGTCCTGAAGAATTTAGTAAGGCTTTTTGAGTTTGTTTGCTGCTTTGCGTTTGATAGTATTTTTGCCTTCCTTGTGAAGTGAATTTTTGTTGAAGAACCTGCCTTTTGATCGCGAATATTTTGTCAGCTTTTCTGAGTTAATTTGTTACTTTGTGTTGATGATGAGATTTTTGCCTCCCACTGTGGAGTGACCTTTTGTTGTGCCATATTGTAAAATAAATACATTTTTGTTAAACAAGAAAACTCTGCATTTGAGTCCTGCCTCGAGTCCAGTCCTGACAGCCTCTTCCAGAGGCGCCTCTAGACTAGATAAAAAATACATCACAGTTCGCCGTCACTCATTTTGGCCCTTCTTCAAGTTACAAATATTGCAAAACACACGGAACAGTAATTAGGCTTTTTTTTTTTTTTTTTTTTTAACACTCCCACCAAAATTATGCATACTAGTAACAGGAAACAAATGAATAATTTTCAACAATGAAATGATGACAATTCAGTAAGCTTTCGAACATTTCGAACGACACAAGAATTAGCTTTTGTACGGGACGCTCTACAAACGAAGGCTTACAAGTGAGTTGCCCTTTGTAATTCAGTCTTCTATCACCAAAGGATATTTTCACTTCCCGTACAAGTCCATCCTTGCCGATGAAAGTTTGCTTTCAAATAATGTTTTGAATAGTGCTGTCAAATTTATCGTGTTAATGGGCGGTAATTCATTTTTTGAATTAATCACGTTAAAATATTTGATGCATTTAACGCATGTGCGGAATAACCCGCTCATGCATTGCCTCAAACAGATTACAATGATGCCGTTTTTTGCACATTGAGAGCTAAGAGGCAGAGAAAGGCAAGTGGACACAGGCGTACATTGGACCGCGCCATTTATTGGCATAAGCTTTGGCAACTCCTTAACAACAAACATAAGTATCATTTAAAGTGCATGTGACATGAAAATGCATGTTTATTTCAAAATACATGCGGTATTTTATGCTCCTGAATGATATGGACCGCTTGGATGTGTGTGGAAGCAATCGCTATATTTATTTAGTTTTTTTAATCCCGCACCATGAAAATGAGTGACTTCCGGCAACAGTCTCGAGTTGAGAAAGAGGGCGCTGTGATGTGTACGGTAGAAGGAGTCCTCTTCACTATACAGCCGTACTGTTGTATGAGAAGGACTAAGGATTCAGCTGATTTTGCGGATTAATACATTTATTTTTTGCATCACGCCAGCCAAACGGCTGCAGAAAAATCTTGCTGTATGAGGGAGAGGCGTGTGCGCCTTTTTGGAGTTTCAAACGGTTCCCATTCACCGTGGATATTGGCCAAAACAAGCCCTACTACTGTGGGACATTAGGATTTACGAGGAAGTGAGTAAACATCTTGTTTTGTATTATGTCAAAGACTGGGATCATTTTAATATGGAGGTGGCTTGCATTTTGTGGCTGACATGCTCCTTGTCGCACATACCCCCGCCGGGCGAGCACTATACTCGGCTTTTGCACTCTTGGTGTGCCCGATCTTCTGTCAAATTTTCCACCCGATCAGAAATTTGTGTTAAAAATAGCTGCGAATACAGCGATTACAAAGTAAACACTACAAACTTTCTTTAAATAAAGGACTACTTACGTTTGATCATTGATAGGCATGTAAAAAGCTGTCCTCATGCACATTAGCTGCACGTTATGTGCACAACAACTGCAGCCGCCCTCCTCTGGGGAACAAACTGTATATTGCTCTCTACCGGGCGGTTTGCCGATCAGCGAAGACAATCGACAACCCAGTCGTCATGTCAAAACTTTGAGACATCACTCGGTTCGGTTTAGCATGTCGGCTAGCTGTTACGCCTCTTGGTTTGTTTACATTCTCCGAAGCCGGAGAAGGGAAATGACATAAGCCCGATTTAGGTGTCATAAAATATCGTTCGGGAGATGCGACAGTAAAGGTGAAGTCGACAGTTTTGACCATTATAGAGTAATTTTGCCATGTCGTCCTGAATAAGTGCATTTTTATTATTTCATATTCCATTGAGCACAAGACTTATTTGTCATGACCATACCATTTATTTAGCAATTGGGGGAAAATACTTGGATAAAAATAATATCCTGTAAAAATATTGAAGTAGAGAGACAGAAACAATGACATTTTGCAGCTCTGTTCGTCGCGTTTTCCTTGTTGTGAATAATTCCCCCTCGACGGGGTGACTGGTCCTTCTCAAGCCATTTATTTAGCTATTGGGGAAAAATACTTGGATAAAAAGAATATCCTGTAAAAATATTGCAGTAGGAAGACTGAAACAATGACATTTTGCGGCTCTCTTCGTCTCGTTTTCCTCGTTCTGAATAATTCCCCTTCAATGGGCTGAATAGTAAAACCGGTGAGCCCATTCTCCCGCTGACGTCATCCACCTGTTAGAGCCCTATAATGGTAGGCGTGGCTAACCGGCAGATTAAAAGAATAATTTCTCGTCATCTGCGCTTTGCTATATTGTTGTATATTGTCGAATCGTCTCAAAATATGATTCTAAGTCACATAATAATGCTTTTTAAGACTTTTTTTCTCATGTCGTATGCTCTTTAATGAAAGCACAACAGAAATAATATTCCTATCCCTAAAAAAAAAATAATGTTCACAAAAAGAAAAGCGCTCAATGCAAAGTCAACTGGCATTTCCAGTCAAGTCAAGCTATGCAAAATACACATAAAACTTACTCAGACTTTGGTCAAACTCTATTCAAACATTTCGTTTAGCTCAACAAATATACTGGATGGCAATATTTAGTCACAATATACAAACTATCAGAGGTCTCGTACGTTGTGAAGCCAGCACTCTAATGACGTGGATGGACCATTAAACAGGGAACTACGGCGTCAGTCAAGGGACAAAACACACTCATTAGCTTGATTTCTAAGTAATTTAAACCTCGCCATTGTCACCTTGTGGTGTATTTCAATCACTACCTTACGTAGTTAAAGACACTGTGGAAGAACAAGGGAGCCCGTGTGACGTCATCGCTCGGCGACGTCAACAATGGCGAGCTACTATTTTATTTTTTTAATTGAAAATTTTACCAATTTTATTTAAACGAATATATTAAGAGGGGTTTTAATATAAAATTACTGTATCTTGTACTAACATTTATCTTTTAAGAACTACAAGTCTTTCTATCTGTGGATCCCTTTAACAGAAAGAATGTTAATAATGTTAATGCCATCTTGTGGATTTATTATTATAATAAACAAATACAGTACTTATGTACAGTATATTGAATGTATATACCGGTATCAGCCTTGTGTCTTATCTTTCCATTCCAAACATTTTATTTATTTTATTTTTATTTTAGAGATGGTTTGAATTGCAATTAATTACGATTATTTAATTTCTAAGCTGTGATTAACTCGATTAAAAATTTTAATCGTTTGACAGCCCTAGTTTTAAACAATATATGGCAAAAAACACTCAGGTGACTTGAAGTTCTGCTCTGAGACCTCCAATTTGGCCAAATTTCAAAATTGTCCTATATGCATGTGTGATACATCATTGGAAAGCTGAAAATCTCAATTTTCTGGGGGAAGAAAAAAAATGAACAGGAGGGCATTTAAACAAAACAAAAAGAAAAAAAAAATAAACAGCAAAACCCTAGCCTGGTACACCAGACTCACCGCTGTTCCAGCTATTAAGTCTGGCCACCATTCAGTGGATAAAATTTCCAGGGCGGCGCAAGCCGCAGCAAACAGACAGCGGAGTGGACCAATCAGCGACGGGCAAACGTGACGTTATTAAAGCGTCGAGGGACTTGCGTGCGGAAGTAAACATACGAGTAGAGTGGAGTTTATTCAAAATGCCTAGCGCGAGACAGGCTGTTGTCAATGACTTGTGTCAATGTGTTTTTGGTAATTTAAAACCGATTTTACCGTGGATTGGAACATATTCTCGCCTCTCCCGTTTGCCATCTGTGTTGTTGTGGAGACGACTTCCGACGCGGAAGAGTGACGTTGCTCGTTAAGAACACGTCACGCAAATAAACGAATCTGATTTGGACAGTTGATTTTGTGCTTGCTCGAGAGGCCGTTAATGAGCTGGATCCCAGACTACTCTCACAATGTTTGAAAAATACAGGGAGACCAGTCTGGCCGTGCCAGGCAAGCAAATCCCTATTTGGGAGGTGAGAGCACGCGAGAGCAGAATTACAGACGCCATGACTTGAACGAGATATTATCGCGTACTTACCTTGTTTCGAACCAAAAACTCCATGTAGCATGTATCACTGAGTGTCGAGACACAGCTGTGAATGGCCACAGCTGGATTTTTTGGGGGATTTTATGGGTGAAACATGGTAATATAACATGGGTCGAATGCAGAAATCACAGACATCAAGGATTGGTCGAGATTTTCTTTTTCATATATTTACCCTTTAAACTTTTTTTTTTTTTTTTTTTTTCAATAGATAGATTGGATATTGGAATGGATAGATTATTTATCATCTAACATATCGGAGAAAATGCAACAGTAACAAAAAAAATACAAGTAAGCGATAGTTATGAGGTAGATATCCATGACTTTTTTACAGACACCATTTTTTTCATTGTTACGTAATTTGTTTAAAAGTTTAAAATATGCGAGTCAAAAAATTTTTTAAAGTCGTTTTTATTTAAAAAAAAAAAAAGAAATATTACACATCAATTAATGATTATAAGCTAAAAATGACAGACATTTTGAATAATAAATATAATTAATTACCTTCGTTTTATGACTGGGTTGAAACAAAAGCAGTTGCGCGACGCCTGTAAACAGGGGTACAAGCGGTAGGGGTTTCCAGGGTAAAACGGACAAACAACTAGTTTGGGGGCTTAATGTGCCATGAATCTGCTATGGCAGCATATAGACATATTGTTCTATCAAACACAACAGTTGTTTTGGCTGAAAATACAGCAATTTCTTTTAAAGAGGAGTGCAAGAGCAGAAACTGCTTTTTCAGTCTTGTTTGTGTTTTCCACCATATATTCTTGAATTTCTGACAAACAAGCTTATTTTAAGATTATATATACTAGCTTTTTGTTCAAAATAAGTCTGTTAGGAAAAATAGCTAGCTGAAAATAAGCTTAATTCTGGATATCGGAGTGAGTAAAATTTGGCTGATAATTTCATGTATTTCTAGTAGATTTACACTGAAAACAAGGGAATTTAACTAGTTTTAAGGTGGTGTTTTTGCAGTGTATCTGCCATAGGAATCTTGATTGTCCTTTTTTGTCTCAGCAGTTTTAATGTGTGAGTTTGTTATACTGTACTCCCATTGTGGTTGTTCATTATGTTTTATTTCTTAAGTCATCTATGCCACAAGTGGACCTTACCCAGGTCAAAGCAGGATTCTTCCTATGGTTAAAGCAGGACTCTCACATATAAAATAGTACACATTTCATGAGCAACGAGATTTTTTTCTTTTTCTTTTCATGTGGCCAAATCAATGACGGTATGTTAAAAATAAACTAATGAAAATTACTGCTGTAGTTTCATTCTTTTAACAAGCCATGTACAGTGTATCACAAAAGTGAGTACATCCCTCGCACTACTGAAGACATTTAAGTATATCTTTTCATGGGACAACACTGACAAAATGACACTTTGACACAATAAAAAGTAGTCTGTGTGCAGCTTATATAATAGAGTTAATTTATTTTCCCCTTAAAATAACTAAAAAAAATATCTAAACCCCTGGCAACAAAAGTGAGTACACCCCTTAGAACAGGGGTGCCCAAGTTCAGTCCTCGAGAACCCCTATCCAGCTTGTTTTCCATTTCTCCCTCCTCCAACACACCTGACACAAATAATCAGGATCATTATCAGGCTCCTGCAGCGCTTGCTGATGAGCTGATCATTTGATTCAGGTGTGTTAAAAGAGAGAGACATGGGGAACAAGCTGGATAGGGGCTCTCGAGGACTGGACTTGGGCACCCCTGCCTTAGAAACTTCGTTCATCCCAAAATATCCAAAATGGAGTACTGCTTGTCATTTTCCCTCCAAAATGTCATGTGACTCATTACAGGAGTGCTGTCAGCATTGCTGCAGAGACTGAAGAGGTGGGGCGGTCAGCCTGTTAGGTCTCAGACCATACTCGGTACTCTACATCTAATTGGTGTGCATGGCTGTCACCTCAGGAGGAAGCCTCTTCTGAAGACGGTACACAAGAAAGGCCGCAAACAGTTTGCTGAAGACATGTCAACAAAGCACATGGATTACTGGAACCATGTCCCATGTCTGATGAGACGAAGATTAATTTGTTGGGTTCCGATGGTCGCAAGCATGGTTGGCGGCGACCAGATGATGAGTACAAAGATAAGTGTGTCATGCCTACAGTCAAGCATGGTGGTGGGAATGTCATGGTCTGGGGCTGCATGAGTGCTGCAGGTGTTGGAGAGTCACATTCCATTGAGGGAAACATGAACTCCCAACATGTACTGTGAAATACTGAAGCAGAGCATGATCCCCTCCCTCCAGAAACTGGGTTGCAGGGCAGTGTTCCAGCATGACAATGACCCCAAACACACCTCCAAGATGACAACTGCTTTACTGAAGAGGCTGAGGGTAAAGGTGATGGACTGGCCACGTATGTCTCCAGACTTGAACCCAATAGAACATCTTTGGGGGATCCTTAAGCGGAAGGTGGACGTGCGCAAAGTCTCAAATATCCTGCAGCTCCGCAACGTCATCATGGAGGAGTGGAAGAGCATTCCAGTGGCAACCTGTGAAGCTCTGGTCAACTCCATGCCTAGGAGAGTAAGGGCAGTTCTGGATAATAGTGGTGGCCACACAAAATACTGACAGCTGACATGTTGTATGTTAATATTGACAACTTTCACTAAGACGTGTACTCACTTTTGTTGCCAGGGGATTAGTTATTAATGGCTATATTTAGAGTTATTTGAAGGGAAAATGAATTAACTCTATTATATAAGCTGCACACATACTACTTTTCACTTTGTCAAAATGTCATTCCGTCAGTGTTGTCCCATGAGAAGATGTACTTAAATATCAGCAGAAATGCGAGGGGTGTACTCACTTTTGTGATACACTGTACTTTAAAGGCTTGAAACCCAAATCCATACTACAACTCTGGGTAACACTTTATAATAACTATCCGTTTTACTAGTTAATAAATCATTAGTAAACTGTTGATAAATGATTTATTGTTGATTTGTGAAGTATTTGTTAACAGTTTGTTAAGCATTTACAGGGTGTTCCAATATGGTTGACCCATTGTAAATGCCCATGCTAGTTGATGGATCTTAAAAAGCTATACACACTTTATGTTGAAGGTCATAAGTTTTATTGGTTAAATATACAAAGAAAAGTACAAATATTTGTTGGTTCTATGGCAGATTTTCATAAATGTGCAACATGAGCGCTGCCTGCAAAATGCCTTATCAAAAATCCTTTTCTTTTGAAGTGAACGCCATTTCTTAACCTGAAAAGATAGAAATGCCAAACGTTACACACAAAAACTTGAAACGTTTCTAAACAAACTGTGTTTCAGGTTAAGAACACCCTGTAAATGCTTAACAAGCTGTTAACAAATACTTCACAAATCAACAATAAATCATTTATCAACAGTTTACTAACGATCTATTAATAAAACGGATAGTTATTATAAAGTGTTACCCAACTCTGCCTGTCGAGCTTCTGCAAAGGTAACAAATCCAGATTAATTCTTGAAAGTGACCCTGACAGATCTCGACGGTTATATAAGTAACTCATCAATGTTCGGATTGAATTTTTTAAAGCTCACACGGGAAGATAATTGAAACCCTGTTTTAAAGTGACTAATGCTGTAAAGTGGCTTTGAATGGTTTGTTTAATGAAAGTTGTTGGTGACTTTAAGTGTCCTGTCAGTCAAAAGTCCCCAAAACTCTGTTTTTTAATTTAAGAGACTTTCTTCCAGTGCAGCTGAAATGCAGATTTTCCTTGAGAAGAGTAAACAAAGAGATTGCAAGTGCAATGCGACACTCGTCTCGGACAACAAAGTCAACGTGAGTGACGCGTGCTTATTACATCTTATCGTTAAGTCCGTTCGCCGCAAGTCAACGCTTGACGTTAAGCTGACTTGCAAGTTTCCGGTGAGTTGCTCATTGTTGGTCGTCCTGTGTCGTTTGCGTGCAGGTTGTGTTGGCGCTTGCAAATAAACGCGACCTCAGAGAGTTCATTGACAGTCATGCCGTTGTGTTTTGTTGTCTAGCAGATGTTCCGTTGTAGAGTGCATCTTCAACGACGCGATCACTGAATACAAAGACGAAAAGAAGGATTTATTCTCCTCACAGTAGGACAGGTTTCTCCTAAATTCACAAGTTTTGTCTAACAACTTAGTAATTCTTTGACTTTTTTCAATGAAATGCTTTTTTTAATGACATTTTTCAAAGATTTTTTTTCAACAAAACTATAGTTACTTGAAGGAAATACAAAAGCAAACCAGAATTTCGGATTTTTTTTTACATGAGGCTTAATCTAGAAAAGGAATAAATACATTTTAATTAACGAATAAATGCACAGTTGAATTAACGTGAACAGTAGAAAGCGCATACAGGAGGACGCTTCTCTCTAAGCAGCTTTCTACTACAGTTTAATGTTATGCTTACGCTGATGCAGGTCGGACTTTCAGTAGGAAAAAATTAGTGGCGTGTTCCCCACCTCCACCACATTGATGTCATTTTACATTACTTAAAGTGGCTGCTGCTGGCCGAAAAAACCTTCCAATATCTTTTCTCTTCGAAAGGGTCGGCATGTAAGTCTGAATATAATGAAAATAATTCTGTCAGGGAGTGCTGGGCAGGCAGGTGTGTGTGGACCCAAACGCAGGAAACAAAAATGAAAGGCAGGAGGCAGATGGCGATGAACTCAAAAAATATTTTAATGATATCTAACAAAAACACAAAGTACAACCAAAACCACTGGGAATCAAAAGGGCAAGATTTAAACAAAACTTACTTAAATCGGAGGGACGGATACACGAGGGCTTGGAACGGACTTGACTTTGGCAGAGACGGACATAGACAATGACGCAACAAGGAGTGACAAGAAACTGGGTCATTATATACGCAGACAAGGGGTAACGAGACGAGGAACAGCTGGGTAACACAGGTGGATGCAGATTGCAGGATACACTGGGAAAACACACAAAGGTGAGAGCAATGGGTAATCACAGGGACAAGTCACACAAGGAGAAACCAAACACAAAACCTAACAAATTCACTTAATAATGTCTATTCTGTCCTATCCTTGCAACATATGGGAAAACAATCTAACTGAACTCACTATACAATGCAAATAAGGTTGGTTAAAAGTTGGTGGGGACAATTTGAGCATCCTGAAAAGTTGTGTCCCTGTCGTTCCTATGCTAATCTACGCGCTAGGTTCAATGCCATTATTGTGGAAAAAAAATAATCCTTTCCACAGATGTATTGGTTTTCAAGTACAACTTAAGTGTGAAGAAGTCATCCATAGATCTGTAAGTTTTAAAGTTGTATGTGCACATTCCAGCTTATTTCAACTCATAATGACTTCTACCTCCAGTCACTTCGAGCGCACCTGTGCATCCCTTCTATGACCCCCACCCACTGCTTCCCCCATCAATCCCCAGGTAAAATTACTACTACTCATCACCCATGAAAGAAAAGCTGCAGGCTGCACTAAACAAAGCTGAGATCTTGATCTTTTTTTCTTTTGCTCCACTGCGGGGAAGCGCCAAGTAGTTCACGACGTGAAGAATAAAGCAGAAACACATCTGAAGGCTTCACCTGGGATGCAGCTGTTTAATGTCCCTCTTGCCCCCATACACCCTGTTTTAATAGGTCATAACGAGGGAAACTGAGGAGAAAAAAACAGACAAATTAAAGCTCATCACGTGTAACTCGATAATATGCAGTGATCCATCGCTATATTGCGCTTGAAACTTCAAGGCCTCGGACCATTGTGGATTTTTTTTTCCATTAAAAAAAAAAAAAATACAGTATTTTATTTAAAAATATTAGGATATATTCATGTATACATGTACAAATCATTGTTTTATTTATATGGCGGAAAACACAGATAAGGCTAAAAAAGCAGTTTCTGCTCTTGCACCAGTCTATAAAATAAACTGCTGTATTTTCAGCCAAATGAACTGTTGTGTCTGATAGAACAAAATGTGTAAATGCTGCCATAGCAGATTCATGGCGCATTAAGTCCCGGAACTATTTTTAATTTGTCCGTTTTAAAGACGTCGCGCAACCACTTTTGTTTCAACCCGGCCATAAAAGGAAGGTAAGTAATTACATTTATTATTCAAAATGTCTGTCATTTTTAGCTCAGAATCAATCGATGTCTAATATTCCGTTTAAAAAAAAAAAAGACAAAAAAATTATTCACTCGCACATTTTGAACTTTTAAACAAATTACGTCACAATGAAAAAATTGGCGTCTGTAAAAAGTCACGGATATCTACCTCATAACTATCGCTTGGTTGTATTTTTTTTTCGTTACTGTCGCATCTTCTCCATTATTTTAGATGATAAATAATCGATCCAAAGAAAAATTAAGAAAAAAAAATTTTTTTTAAAGGCTAAATATATGAAAATCTCGATTACTCCTTGATGTCTGCATTTTCTGCATCGCGACCTTCTTATATTAACATGTTTCACCCATAAAATCCCCAAAAAATCCAGCTGTAGCCATTCACATCTGTTTCTTGACACTCGATGATACATGCTACATGGCGTCTTTCTCGTGTGCTCTCACCTCCAGTTAGGTTTTTGCTGTTTATAAAATATATATAAAAAAAAAAAAATACCATCCTGTTCAAAATTTGGCTTCCCCCAGAAAATTGACATTTTAAGCTTTCCAATGAAGTATCACACGTGCATATCGGACAATTTTGAAATTTGGCCAAATTGGGGGTCAAATTGAAGTCAGTATGCTCGCTTAATGCAACATTTCGATATGCTTGCTAAAAGTTAACAAACATGACAATGAATGGAATTGTTCTTCACAGAAATTGCTGATAGTTTCACCTCAGATAACCATGAACTTTTATGACCACGGAATATCCCAGACACAGCCTGTCTAGTTTCTATATGTGTCATTATATAACTGCCCACGCAGAAAGGTTTATGACCTATTTTGCAAGAATTGCAAGAGAAGAGCTAACCACCAAAACTTTCCACACACCTTCATACCAGTATTTAAGAAAGACTGAACACTTCTTGTTGTGCGTTTTCTCTATGCAGCGTGTTCTGTAACTAAATGCACCCAGAAAATTCTATTCAATTCAATTGTATTTGTATAGCCCTATATCACAACAAGGTTGTCTCAGAGGGCTTTGCAGAGGCAATATGATACAAAGTCAGAAACAGTAGATGTTGTTCTGTAACTAAATGCACCCAGAAAATCCAATTCAATTTTATTTATATAGCCCTATATCACAACAAGGTTGTCTCAGAGGGCTTTGCAGAGGCAATATGATACACTGTCAGAAACAGTAGATCAATTAAATAAAGTTCTGGGCATCCTTCATCCTTAGACCCTCCATGTCGGCAAGGAAAAACTCCAAAAACCCTTTGGAAAAATGAGAAACCTTGGAGAGAACCACAATCAGGAGAGATCCACTCCCAGGACGGATAGACAAGATACACCAGGGCTGCTAATGGGAATTAGCAGACGGAGTTACAGCTTATAAAGATGCAATAGAGTAAGGGAACAAGGAGCGGTTCATCTAGCCAGATGTGACGGGGTGGGGGTGGGCAACGAGGACGTCCATCCAGCCAGTGGTCTGGATAGTCAGGAGGCTGCAGCTGAAAAATAGCCCCTCCCCAGAGGGGAGGGGGGAAAGGGGACACCGGGTGACTAGTGATGAAAAGACTAGTCAACTAGATATTAAAATAAGAAAATAGAAATAAAATAAGACAAGAGGTAGGTAGCGTAAGAAAAAGAAGATAGGACTCAGTGGCTGTACTTCCTCCAGTGTTATAGCTTCTAGTACAGCTTAGACTGAACAGTGAGTCTATTCTGGTTTCAACTAGCCTGACCATAAGCTTTATCGAATAGGAACGTTTTTAGTCTAATCTTAAATGTACAGACTGTGTCGGCTTCTAAAATACTAGCTGGAAGCTGATTCCATAAGACAGGAGTTTGGTAGCTAAAGGCTCTAGCTCCTACTGTACTTTTAGAAACCCTGGGAACTACCAGTAGACCTGTATTCTGAGAACGGAGTGTTCTGTTGGGGCGGTATGGAACCAGAGCATCGGTGAGATAAGATGGCCCCAAACCATTAATGGTCTAATAAATTTAAATCTAAACTCAATTGGAAGCCAGTGAAGGGCCTGGAGCACAGGGGTGATGTGCTCTCTTCTATTAGTCCCTGTTAAAATTTCTGAAATTAAAACTGCGTAGTATTGATCTCTTGTCTCCAGTCTTCATTAAACAGTTTAGTCTAGCCGTCTCACCTGAATTGAAAACAAACACACGGTAGCCTGGTACTCCAGACTCACCGCTGTTCCAGCTATTGAGTCTGGCCACTATTAAGCGGATAAAATTTCCAGGGCAGAGCAAGCCACAGCAAACAGACAGCGGAGTGGGCCAATCAGCAACGGGCGGGACGAGGGACTTGCACGCGGAAGTAAACATACGAGGAGAGCGGAGTTTATTCAACACGGCTAGCGCGAGACAGACTGTTGTCAATGACTTGTGTCGATGTGTTTTTGGTAATTTAAAACTGATTTTACCGTGGATTGGAACATATTCTCGGCTCTCCTGTTAGCCATCTGTGTTGATGTGGAGACGACTTCCGACGCGGAAGAGTGACGTTGCTCGTTAAGAACACGTCACGCAAATAAACGAATCTGATTTGTCGATTGATTTTGTACTTGCTCGAGAAGCCTTTAATGGGCTGGGTCCCAGACTATACTCTCAGTGTTTGAAAAACACAGGGAGAACAGTCTGGCCATGCCAGGCAAAACACACGGAGGACCTGAAAGACTGCCTCCAACAGTTTATATGTACAATTTGTTATACGTTGATAGGGAGCTACTTGGCACTGCTGACTTACAGGAGACATCACCATATCATGTATTTTTATGACTGTTGAGGTACTGTTTGTGTGTAAGTGTGTTTTTTGTATCGTATATTTTTGTTTTTTTTCGTTTTGTTTCAGGGGGTACTGTCCCCTCATACATTATGGTCACACAGGTTATGAATTTGATCTCATTGCTGAAGATGTATGCCAAATTTAACTTCTGCGACTGGAAAACAAAACAAAAACCAAAAAATATACATACATACTGTATGTGATAATCTATGTACTGCACATAGAGGATATGGTCAGACAATATTTTGCAAAATAATTCCTTCTCAACAGACACACACACACAAATTAACGAATCACTCATGGTTCAGAGGCAACTGAAATTATACACTTAGCCAGTACATCGTACCACGCACATATGAAGCTTCGAGAAATCAAGCCTTTCTCGAACCGATTGGCCAAAGTGGTTCAATGCCTAATGAGGCTTCATCTAACCAGCACAACTAAAAACAAAATGCTTGTCACAAAATTACTTACGGCGATATAAGAGAACATGACAACACACGATGGGATAAACAATGAAACAAGAACAGACAGGGAACTTCAATACTTAAATACAGACATGGGGTAGCGAGACAATGAGTCGCAGGTGGGTGACACAAGAGGCAGTGGATTGGTCAACACACAAGGAGAAATTTTTATTTTAAAATTAAATTTTAAATTTGAAAGCTTCATGTGGTCCTTAAGCATAATAAGAAAATAAATTTTATTTAAATGTAATTTATTTAAATTTAATTTGTATATATGGTCACTAATTTGTATCATAAATGTTACATTTACATTTTTTTCTTTTACTGCAACAAGGTCTAAAAATGCCTCAAATGGGATACATTTGCCAACATAATTCATTTGCACTTTGGACTTAATGTTTGTTCATTTACCTATGTCAGGCTACTTATTTAATTCCTTATAAATAAATAAAATAAAAAAAGTCAATGTTTGCGTTATTTTCAAAATATATTCAATTTCACTCTGCATAATGTATAATGTATAATGTTAATGCATGGTACTATAAATATATATATATTTTTAAATAACATACATATGTCATTGTTGACATTATCTTCCATTTTAATGTACTGTACATCCTATGTTATTAGGTAGTTAAAAATGAGGTTTTGCATTTAGATGTGAGGAAACATGGGAAAATAAAAATTATGAGATGGCGGTCAGGGTTACTGTATGACATTTTTGTTAACCGTTTATTATATGCATATTATTATTATTTGCATATCATTGAAAAAAAAAATACAATTTTGAATGAAAATCAGTTTCTCATCTTTGTATAACTGCCAAAAGCAGTTTTGTTTGCATTTCTGTGGTTTAATGTTTTTGAACCCCCTGACACAAAAAAATAAAAAATAAAATAAATAATAATATATAAATTCAGGCTCAGTGTTTGTGCTACGTTTATGTCGGGGAAATCTGGCAAGAAATTCTAGCCACTTTCACCCATACGTGTATGTATCTCTTTCGAAGGCTGTAAAATCTGAATAGATTGAACCCCTTATAAAAAATAAAAACCCAGTAAATAAACTGTTCCTCTACTTCGCAGATTTTCAATTATCAGAAATTTTATCCAAGGTGAGGCTGAGAGCAAAGTGCAGACAAATGGAGACTGTGGAGTACAACGCAGTAGCATGAGCATGTGTGCCTGCAGCTATCTTGTTCTAAATGTTTGTTCTTGGTAATTTAGTTTGTGTGTTTTTTTTGTTTAACATTTGTATGCCGCTTGCGACCAAACGTGTGAGCTGTGTGCGTGTGTGCTTGTGCGCGATGCAGGTCACAGGCTGTCAACAATGTCGGGAGATGAGTTCCACATGAATGCTTCAGCACCTCGCTTCACACTCGCTTTTCCAGTCCTGGCATCCTTCTTGTCTGGCGTGGCTCTTCCCCTACATGTGTTGGTCTTTTGTTGATCTTTTTGCTTATGAATGATAAGTAACTTTTGAATCATTCATGCCATTCGCATTTGCATTCAGTCTTGAATTTCAATACGCAATTAAAGAAGAATTTTATAATGGTGGCCTGGAAGAATCGTAAAAGTTTAAGTATTGTATTTTTCAACTGGAGTCAGGATATTAAAAAGACACATTTACGTTGTTTTCTTTAGAGCGTGACCTAGGCCTGGGGGTGCACCAATCCATTTGAGATCTTAATTCCGAATTTGGTTTTAACATGGACGCCTAAGATTAAAATGACAGATTAGAATTGCTATTCTTACATGCATAGGAGAGGTGGGCATAATCAGTCCCACACTGGAGTGCGAGAGTGTCATCTTGTGAAGATTAAAATTGCACCATTACATTTCTTTTTTTAGATCACTTTTGGGTGTGTAAAGTGGAGATAGGGTGCGGCACTTGGTCAAATCAGTCAGGATGTTTCCATTCCTATGGGCAGAAAGGAAGCATTCTAATACGCAAATGCACACACGCACCTACTCACACAGTCAGGGGTTGACTGGAACCAAAAAATGGCCCTGGCATTTCTGTCCTGGGCGGCCCACCTTGTGTTACTAACGGGACAATAAGAAGGAGCTTAGTGATTTGTACCCTTTGTAAAAAAAAAAAAAATCTTGTAACTGAAGCAACTTTAGCCTCGTGTATCACAAAACTGTCAACCTTGGCCCAAGGTAGCCCTTATGAAACATCATTTTTTTCCCGTAAAACTTGGGTGGGGGTGATGCTAGCGTAGAGTGTTTTCCTGTACAATATTTAGAGTGTATCACAAAATTGAGTACACCCCTCGCATTTCTGCAGATATTTAAGTATATCTTTTCATGGGACAACACTGACAAAATGACACTTTGACACAATGAAAAGTACCGTATTGGCCTTTTGGGCCAATATGACCCGAATAATAATAATAAATAAGAAGTAATAAGTAATAATAAGTAAGTAAGACAATATAAGACGGCCCTGATTATAAGACGACCCCCTCTTTTTCAAGACTCAAGTTTGAAAAAAGACTTTTTAAACACCAAATTAATTTTTATACAGAAAATAATTACAGTACATCCGAAACAAATTATTATAACAATATATTTGAGAGAAAAAGCATGTTATTTTGCCTCATCTAAATCTTAATATCTGAACATTTAAATATGTAAACTAAAGTGAAATCACATTCGTAAATGAATGGCTACTGATGTTTGAAATGTAAATAAACCAATCTATTGTGATAAAACAACAAAATTGCAATAACTGCATTAACCATCAAAGTGAAGTCTAACTGTAACTGTAGTCTTGAAACAAATCTGAATAAGGAAAAACATTACAATAAAATAATGCAAACTGGTTAAACTTTAGAGTAGCTGAGATCTGTCATGACAGAACATCACTTCAGTGAGCTCTGGCGTGATGTAGCGTCGTGAATGGGTGTAACGTCTAGACCGCGAATATAAGACGACCCCCTCTTTTTCAGTCTTATCTCAATGCAAAAAACACCGTCTTATATTCGGGCAAATACGGTAGTCTGTTTTAAGCTTATGTAGAGTTGATTTATTTTTATTTTTCAAAATAACTCAAAATATAGCCATTAATATCCAGTGTTGTCAGTAACGCATTAGTAACGCGTTACTGTAATCTGATTACTTTTTTCAGTAACGAGTAATCTAACACGTTCATTTTTCTACACCAGTAATCTGATTAAAGTTTGTTTCCTTAGTGTCTCTGCGTTACTATTTTTTCATTGCCTCATAACGTATGTAGAATGAAGAATATTGTAGTCATGTACGAAGAGCATTTTGAATAGAAAATGCTAAAATAAAAGGTTCCCGGTATGTGTTTCCATGACAACCTCTTAGCTATTTCCTGTTTTGGTCTCGCGTCACGTGTTGTGGGACTGAGGTGGGTGGACATTCGCGCTGAGTATTGAGACGTTGCGAGGGAATGTTGATCTGTGGATATCCATGAATGAAGGTGAGTATTTTTCCTTCATTCTGGAGGGTATCAGCAAAACGTTGGACCCCCTACATGCGCGGCCGTTTCGTAGCTTTGCCGTAGCAACGACGGGCAGTCATCGCTCCAAGTTGGCAAGCTTTGTTTACATCATATGCGTGTTGCACATTCATGCCGTGAGGTGATGTGTTCGTTTAGCATCTGTGGGGTGTGTTGTAAGTCCGACTGAGTGTAAAGTGATTAGTTGCCGCCACGTTTTGTGGCCAAATTGACCCCGTGTGTGTTGAGTGGAGTACTTCCGGGTAGTTAATGTGCACGGCTGCACGCGCATCCGCGCCCGCCAACACATTTGTGTTTATTGCACTGGACAATCCACTTGTGTGTTGTTGATTATTGTGCCGTCAGTTTGCATTGTTTTACATTGGCACTGATATGCTGTTAACCATAACCCGAAATTCAGAAGTTTTGACATTAGGCTTAATCTTAAAGTTAGAGGGGTTTAATTGGTCGGTGGAGTTGATTTCAACAAATTCCAAGCAGTTTGTCAGATATTTGTTAGTTTCAGGGCTCCGGAGTGGCTAAGCTAGCGCGAAATTCTGATATTCCCCTTTAAATTCAATCATCGGAAAGTCAATTACATGTAATGTCATTTTTCTGTTGTCATTCTTATGTTGAGGTGGCAAAGGGAGAAAAATGGGTAAAAAGTAACTAATAGATCACTTAGTAACTTCGTTACTTTGATAATGAAGTAATCAGTAATTAAATTACTTTTTCAAGTAATCTGTGACAACACTGTTAATATCTAAACCCCTGGCAACAAAAGTGAGTACACCCCTGAAAAAACGTACATCCCTAAATGTCCAAATTGAGTAGTGCTTGTCATTTTCCCTCCAAAATGTCATGTGACTCATTACAGGAGTGCTGTCAGCATTGCTGCAGAGACTGAAGAGTTGGGGGGTAGCCTGTTGTGCTCAGACCATACTCCGTACTCTACATCAAATTGTTGTGCATGGCTGTCACCCCAGAAGGAAGTCTCTTCTGAAGACGGAACAAAAGAAAGCCTGCAAAATGTTTGCTGAAGATGTCAACAAAGGACATGGATTACTGGAACCATGTCCTATGGTCTGATGAGACGAAGATTAATTTGTTTGGTTCTAATGGTCTCAAGCATGTGTGGAGGCAACCAGGTGAGGAGTACAAAGATAAGTGTGTCATGCCTACAGTCAAGCATGGTGGTGGGAATGACACCCCTCCACTTCCTTAATCTCTGCAGCAATACTGACAGCACTCTTGTAATGAGTCACATGACATTTTGGAGGGAAAATGACATGCAGTACTCAATTTGGACATTTAGGGACATATGTAATCCCATGCGGTGTACTCACTTTTCTTGCAAAGGGTTTAGATATTAATGGCTATATTTTGAGTTATTTTGAGGAGAAAATAAATGAACTCTATTATATAAGCTGCACACAGACTACTTTCATTGTGTCAAAGTGTCATTTTGTCGGTGTTGTCCCATGAAAAGATATACTTAAATATCTGCACAAATGCAAGGGGTGTACTCACTTTTGTGATACACTGTACGCCGTATCCGTTAAAAAGATTCCGTACAAAATACGGGCTGGTGGGAAAAAAATTGCGAATATGGTCATAGTGGAATAGTAAATTGGATTTCCAATCTTCTATTCTTACTGTATTCAATTGATTTGCCATGCACTACAGTATTTTGTTTGTTTGTTTATTTCCTTTTCAGGCATGACAGATCCATACATACAGCATTCAGTTGTGTTTATATTCAGTAAAAACCCGAAAAGGGCTGACGGGAGAAGCCGAAGCTTATTAAATGCCGCTAACCGTAATCCAAAGGACGCAAATTATCGAAAAATAATTCGATTTAGAAATTTTAATGTCCTATAATTCTTTTTTTTTAGGGGACCTTTGGCAAATATGACATTACGCGATTAACTCATTACCAGTCCTGTAATTAATTCAAATATTTTAATTAAATATATACAGTGGGGCAAATAAGTATTTAGTCAACCACTAATTGTGCAAGTTTTCCCACTTGAAAAGATTAGAGAAGCCTGTAATTGTCAACATGGGTAAACCTCAACCATGAGAGATAGAATGTGGGAAAAAAAACTGAAAATCACATTGTTTGATTTTTGAAGAATTTATTTGCAAATCATGCTGGAAAATAAGTATTTGGTCAATACCAAAAGTTCATCTCAATACTTTGTTATGTACCCTTTGCTGGCAATAATGGTGGCCAAACGTTTTCTGTAACTTCACAAGCTTTTCACATGCTGTTGCTGGTATTTTGGCCCATTCCTCTGATCTCCTATAGAGCAGTGATGTTTTGGGGCTGTCGTTGGGCAACACGGACTTTCAACTCCCTCCACAGATTTTCTATGGGGTTGAGATCTGGAGACTGGCTAGGCCACTCCAGGAACTTGAAATGCTTCTAACGAAGCCACTCCTTTGTTGCCCTGGCTGTGTGTTTGGGATCATTGTCATGCTGAAAGACCCAGCCACGTCTCATCTTCAATGCCCTTGCTGATGGAAGGAGATTTTCACTCAAAATCTCTCGATACATGGCCCCATTCATTCTTTCCTTTACACAGATCAGTCGTCCTGGTCCCTTTGCAGAAAAACAGCCCCAAAGCATGATGTTTCCACCCCCATGCTTCACAGTGGGTATGGTGTTCTTCGGATGCAATTCAGTATTCTTTCTCCTCCAAACACGAGAACCTGTGTTTCTACCAAAAAGTTCTATTTTGGTTTCATCTGACCGTAACACATTCTCCCAGTCCTCTTCTGGATCATCCAAATGCTCTCTAGCGAACCGCAGACGGACCTGGACGTGTACTGGCTTCAGCAGGGTGACACGTCTGGCAGTGCAGGATTTGAGTCCCTGGCGGCGCATTGTGTTACTGATAGTAGCCTTTGTTACTGTGGTCCCAGCTCTCTGTAGGTCATTCACTAGGTCCACCAGTGTGGTTCTGGGATTTTTGCTCCCTGTTCTTGTTATTATTTTGACGCCACGGGGTGAGATCTCGCATGGAGCCCCAGATCGAGGGAGATTATCAATGGTCTTGTATGTCTTCCATTTTCTAATAATTGCTCCCACAGTTGATTTCTTTACACCAAGCGTTTTACCTATTGCAGATTCAGTCTTCCCAGCCTGGTGCAAGTCTACAATTATGTCTCTGGTGTCCTTCGACAGCTCTTTGGTATAGGCCATAGTGGAGTTTGGAGTGTGGCTGACTGAGTTTGTGGACAGGTGTCTTTTATACCGATAATGAGTTAAAACAGGTGCCATTAATACAGGTAACGAGTGGAGCCTCGGTAGACCTCGTTAGAAGAAGTTAGACCTCTTTGACAGCCAGAAATCTTTCTTATTTGTAGGTGACCAAATACTTATTTTCCACTCTAATTTGGAAATAAATTCTTTAAAAATCAGACAATGTGATTTTCTGGGGTTTTTTTTCACATTGTCTCTCATGGTTGAGGTTTACCCATGTTGACAATTGCAGGCCTCTCTAATCTTTTCAAGTAGGAGGAACTTGCACAATTTGTGGTTGACTAAATACTTATTTGCCCCACTGTAAGCACCAATTTTTTTTTATTCAATCATAATATGTCTGTTCTCCCTGTGACTCGTCCACTCCTTTTCTTAACTAATGGAGATAGCGGGCCACAAGATGTTTATTTGTTTATCAATCATTTTTTGTATTTATTGATTTTATTTTATTGTTTTTAATTTATTTTATTATTTATTAATTATACGTGTTGTGAGTGTGTTTGTCAATGTGTTATTGATCCCACTGTGGAATGTGTACAACTACAAATACAGGTATTCCTTGGTTTACAAACAAGTGTCGTTCCTACGGTGGCGAAGGATTTAACCCTTTAAGTACCTCTAAATCTCAAAATAACAATCCAAAAAGTCCAAAATTATTTTATTTTGTTTAATGATGGCGGATACACAGCCCTTGGTGGCAGCATTGTGTCTGGCTGCACTGTTGCCTTCTACTGTATGTGTGATGCCGTTTATGTGGGTCTCAATCACAGACTCAGAGACCAGAAATAACGAACAGGTTTGTATTTAATAAAAAGTACAACCAAGGACGCATGCCAAACTTATGCGAGTATAACAAAGTACAACTAAGGGAATGCAAAGTCCAACAGAAAGTAGAGCACAAACAGTCCCGGCCCGGCTCCCCTTGATTTTAATGCATTACACACCAAGGTTGTGGGATGGATGGGACCTGTTGGGGGCGGTTGACATCACGGTTGCCTCCTCAGGGCAGGCCCTGCCATTCCCGCACCTCTTTTAACGCATCACACACATCATATTCCACGGGGGAGCTCCAGCAAAGGGTGGTGGGACGGGTGGCTGGGTAAAAATTCCATGCAACGGTCCCACTGCCCCAAGCCGAGCTCTCCTATTTTAAAGCATACGTTGCACTACCCTCCCCACACAATCCAATCACGGTGCTGGATAATGGCTGCCAGTCGGGGACAGTAATAGGGTGGTAGGTGGGTACCAAAGTTTTTGTTTATGGCGTGGCTCCCGGGGTGTTGCCTCCCCTCTGCCTGGGCTGCCGGCCACGGGAGAGGTCGGGGCTCTGATTTCGTGTTGCCCCGTGGCGGCTTCTCGGCGTTCCCCTGCTTCCGCCTTCCCCTCTCTTCTTTTCCGTGGCATCCATCCGCCCTGCGTTCCAGTGCGGGTTGCTAGCTGGACGCCGGTGTGTCAGCTGGGTGTCACCTGCTCCGGTGGGGGGCCCTGCCCTGGGCTTGGTGGGCCGTTGGGTGTCCAGCGGTGTTCCATGCCGGCTGGAGGGCAGCGGCTGTGGCTCCTGGGCTGGTGGGGATGGGCGTGCGGGTTGGTGGTGCTCCCCCTCTCCTCATCCCTGAAGGCTGGTTGATGGGGGCGCGGGTGGCCCGGGGAACCACCCCTCATCCCTGAGGGGTGCCGATGGCCCCTTTGCTGGGCTGCGGGAGAAGGGAGGGGGTGCGCTGGCCCCTCCTTCCCCCCTGGGTCGGCAGGGGATGGGGCCGCGAGCCTTGGGTTGCGCCCGCGGGGCATCTCCGCTCGTCTGCGTGGCTATCGCATGTTCGATTCGCACATGGCTGGATGTGAATGGGCGCGCTCGGGTGGAGGTCCTCCGTGCCGGGATTGGCGATGGGGCAGCGTAGGGTGGGTTGCCAGAGGGCTCACACTCACAAGGGATTTACACGATTACTGGGATTTAGATCACAGGGCTGATTTGTGTACACTTCACCCCTCCCAATCACTTATATTCTGGACCCCCCCCCCCCCCCCCCCCTTTCCCTGGTTAACAAGCCCCCCACATGGTGTCAACCGGAAATACATCTAGCTGACAATAACACCAACATATTGATAATTAGAGTAAGTCTTCAATGTACTGTACTTCTTGTTGTTGTTTGTGTTACTTCGGTCTTCCTCTTCTTTTCTCCTGTTCCCCCATAATCCCCTGCTGTTCGCTGCTTTGTCTTAATAAACGAGATATGTTCAATGATCACAATGGGAGTATGTCATACTCCAATGTGAAACATTAAAACTGTTCAGATCAACCGGACACTCGGACTTCTATTCTCCGTGTCAAACAGCTGAAAAGGACAGGTTAGAAAAAAAAAAAAAAAAATTGAGCACCAAAAACTGAAATGAGCAAACAAGGATACAGCCGTGAGAAACGTCAGAGAGCTTGAAGATAAGGGCACACACAGTGGTAAGCAAGGCAACGATCCAAAAAGTCCAAAAGTATTGTATTTTGTTTTGTTTGATGGAGGATACACAGCCCTCTGGTGGAAGTGTTAGGTCCGGCTGGACCGTCGCCTTGCAGACTCGTCTGACATGGATAAAGGACAGCTGTGCTCTGATGTAGCCCACATCAGGCTGTAAGTTGGTTCAGCTGATATTACGACTGGAGACAAATGGAGGACAAATGGAAGTCAAAATCTCGTAAGTCGAGTACGTCGTAACCCGGGGACTACCTGTATATATAGCTATAAATTTTAAACATTGTGAAAATAATAGCTATAAACTGTAGCACATGCAAACTGACTTTATAGAAAACTAAAACAACCCTGTAAATTAGTCTTGTCTACTAATTTCTCTCAAGCGCACGAAACATGGTGACAGACCAGTGCATGTCGACATACCCGCTTTTGCTGACGCTCTACAGGGTTTTGTGCGAATCAACATGAGAGAATTCTTCCAAATTTCGTCGCATCAACAGGCTTTTCAGCAGTGTCTCGGCACTTACCTCTCATTCATTTCCGTATCAATTGTCCGGGGGAAGGGGAGAGCTGAGCACTGAGATATCTCATTAGACTAACAAAAATTGGACCAATGAATGGCCCGCGTGCCACGGCTGAGAAACTTTTAAAAAAAAATTTTAAATAGCGTCACCGGCCTAAAAATGTGTGTCGGTCCACTGGGATGTGCCCAATATGCCCGATGGCCAGTCCTCCTCTGGACACAGCAGAAAAATACCAGAATTTAATTTTTTGCTTCCACACACCTCCATCCACACTTGTCTGTCTGTGTGTTTTTATGCTTTGTTTTACACTGCTACACTCTGCATGCCAATCTATACACACATCCACATCCTCCCCGGACACACATTTTGCATGACATTCACCCACCAGGCAGTGCATGCGAAACCAAATTCACTCTGAGCTACATGCACAAAAGTATTGGGACCAATGGGAACATTAAAAAAAAAAAAAACTTCTATTGATCATCAGTTAATCAATTAGTCAATCGATTACTGTCTATAATCTTTTTTTACATGTGCAACTTTCCTGTTCAACTGTCAGTCAAGTGGTGGTCTTGACTTCTTTGGCCACTGGAGGGCAGTAGAAGCCTTTGGGAGCGTGTGTGTCGTCTGCGTGTGCGCCCGTACGTGCATCGAGTACAGTAAAGCCTCTCAGTGTTTGTGTGTGACCAATGGCAAGTGTAAATGTAAATGAAAGCTGCTGTCGCCCTGTGAAATTGATTCTAAAAATGTTCTTTCATCTTGAGTCCATGTATATATACGTGCTATCATATTCCATAAAGGCCGGATTCACTCCCTTAAGCAAAACAGGTCAATTTAGCAGCATTATGGCACATTATTCTCTTAAAAGTGGTGCACCCACCCCTTACTTTGATCCCATCTTTGGTTTTATGTTGGTAAGATTAAACATGATGTTTTTTGGTGGCAACCAGCCTTTATTTTGATATATCTGAGGCAAGGGCGTAGGTTTGCATAGGGACGGTAGGGACCAAAAACTACCAACTTTTCAGGATGCTCAAAATGTCCCCACCAACTTCAAAGCAACCTTATTTTCTTTATATAATGACTTCAGTTATGTAGGTAATTTATATTTTCTTCCCATATGCTGGAAGGGTAGAATAGACCCTAACATTGTGAGGTGAATTATTTTCATTATGTCCGGTCCATTCATCCCCCCTCAAATGCATGTTAGATTTTTTATTTTTTTTATTTTTATTTTTTAATTTCAATGTATCATGTATGTACCACTGCACTTATTGTGTTTTCTATGATACTTGTAAGATTTTAGTTCCACTGATGGTTTTCTAACTTATCTAAATTACACACACAGCTACTAAGGATATTGTACAGTATGTGCAATTCCTGTCATATGTTGTTCTATTAAGTTCCCAAAATATACAAGTTTCGTATTGTACAAATTTACTAAGGATCATATACAGTATGTGGTTTGTGTGTTACATGCTTTACGTACAAGTTCCAGATGAAACATATATGAACTTTATGAAATGTACAGTATATGTTTTCCATATGGGTCTAGTTACTAAATTATACAAGTTTCATATTATCCAAATTTACTAAGGATCATATATGCTGTTTGAGTGTCACATACTTTACATACAAGTTACATATAAAACATATATGCTCTTTATCAATTTTACATACTGTATATCTTTTCCATATGGGACAGGATGAGGTTGCATGAGAGTGTGTGGCATGGGCAGCTTGCACATGTGAAAAGGTACGTCAATACCAAAATGTACTGTCTACCTAGGTTCAGTTGGGTTGGCGTGGTTCAATGGTAGAGTGGTCCATCCCCAACCTAGAGGTTGAAACCAACGTTGCCTCTGATGAAGTATAATGATCACTTAGTGTCATACCGCTTTGAGTGCCTTGACGGTTGAAAGGCGCTATACAAGTGAAAGTTCATTTACTTTTTCCAGAACAACATTTTCTCCCATGTAGAGGACCTTTCTTTCAGAGCTGACCTTGCATTTTTCAACACGATAATGCCAGAGCGCATGCAGCGTTAATTACAACACCAAGGCTGCGTAGGAAAGGGATCCGGGTATTGAAATGGCCAGCCTGAAAACCATATTTTTCTCTTATAAACAAGAATGGGGCAGCATTCCTATTTTTAAACTTGAGAAACTTGCCTCTTGTCTCTCCAGACGTTTGCAAACTCTTCTAAGAAGAAGAGGGGTTGCCTCATAGTGGGGAAAATGCCCTAGTCTCTTTTTAAGATTTGTTGACACCATGGAAAATAAAAGAAACATATTTTCCTTTAGAAAGATACATTTACTCAGTTTAAACATTTGACACGTTATCTATGTAACTTGTGGGAGGGGCCAAAGGGGTCGGATGCGTAGGGAGTTGTGTGGCAGCCAAAGGCAGGGGCCTTGGCAATCCGAACCTCAGCTACAGAAGCTAACTATTGGGATGTGGAATGTCACCTCTCTGGCGGGGAAGGAGCCCGGGCTGGTGTGTGAGGTGAAGTTCAGACTAGTTATAGCCAGACTCTCCTCCCCACACAGTTTGGGTTCTGGTACCAATTCTCTCGAGAGGGGTTGGACTCTCTTCCACTCTGAAGTTACCCACGGGGAGAAGCGCCGAGCAGGTGTGGGCATCCTTATTGCCAACCGGCTTGGTGCCTGTACGTTGGGGTTTACCCCGGTAGACGAGAGGGTAACATCCCTCCGCCTTCAGGTGGGGGGACAGGTCCTGACTGTTGTTTGTGCTTATGCACCGAACAGAAGGTCAACCTGGACACCCTAGGCCGCAGTTCAATGATCGACTTTGTAGTCACGTCATCGGATTTGCGGCCGCATGTTTTGGACACTCGGGTGAAAAGAGGGGCGGAGGGGTGGTGTGTTGGCTCAGAGGGCGGGGGAAAATGCTGGCCAGGCCTAGCAGACCCAAATGTATTGTGAGGGTCTGCTGGGAACGTCTGGCAGAATCCCCTGTCGGAAAGAGCTTTAACACCCACCCCCGGCAGAACTTCTTCCTAGTCCCGGGGGAGGTGGGGGACATTGAGTCCGAGTGGGCCATGTTCCGCACCTCCATTAGTGAGGCCGCCGCTTGGAGCTGTGGCCGTAATGTGGTTGGTGCCTGTCGTGGCGACAATCCCCGAACCCGCTGGTGGACACCATCGGTAAGGGATGCCGTCAAGCTGAAGAAGGAGGCCTATTGGGCCTTTTTGGCCAGTGGGATTTCGGAGGAAGCTGACAGGTACCGGCTGGCCGAGCGGAATGCAACTTTGGCAGTCGCCGAGGCAAAAACTCGGACATGGGAGGAGTTCGGCGAGGCCATAACCGACTTCCGGACGGCTTCGAGAAAATTCTGGTCCACCATCCGACGTCTGTGGAGACGAAAGTAGTGCACCATTAACACTGTGTATAATGGAGATCTGGTACTGCTGACATCGACTCGGGACGTCATGAGTCGGTGGGGAGAACACTTTGAAGACCTACTCAATTCCACCGACATGTCTTCCTTTGAGGAAGCAGTGTCTGGGGACTCCGAGGTGGGCTCTCCTATCTCTGGGGTTGAAGTCAATGGGGTGGTTGGAAAGCTCCTCGGTAGCAAGGCCTGAGGGTGGATGAGATCCGCCCGGAGTTTCTAAAGGCTCTGGATGTTGTGGGGCTGTCGGGGCTGACACGTCTCCACAACATCGCTTGGACATCGGGGACAGTGCCTCTGGATTGGCAGACCGGGATGGTGGTCCCCCTTTTTAAGAAGGAGGATTGGAGGGTGTGTTCCATTTATAGAGGGATCACAGTCCTCAGCCTCCCCGGTAAAGTCTATTCAGGGGTACTGGAGAGGAGGATCCGTTGGGAAGTCGAATCTCGGATTCAGGAGGAGCAATATGGTTTTCGACCCAGCCATGGAACAGGGGACCAGCTCTTCACCATTGGCAGGGTCCTCGAGTGTGCATGGGAGCTCGCCCAACCAGTCTACATGTTATGTAGATTTGGAGAAGGTGTTCGACAGTGTGCCTCCGGGAGTCCTTTGGGGGGTGCTCCAGGAGTATGGGGTACCGGGCCTGTTGGTAAGGGCTGTTCAATCCCTCTATGACCGGTGTCAGAGTTTGGTCCGCAATTCATTCTCAGTGCGGTTTGGACTCCGCCAATGCTGCCCTTTGTCACCGATTCTCTTTATGGACAGAACTTCTAGGTGCAGCCAAAGCGTTGTGATTTGGTGGCCTCAGCATTGGATCTCTGCTTTTTGCAGATGATGTGAAGCAGTCAGGATGAAGATCAAAAATTCGAAATTCGAGACCATGGTCCTAAGTCGGAAAAGGGTGGCATTCCCTCTCCAGGTCATGGATGAGATCCTGCCCCAAGTGGAGGAGTTAAAGTATCTTGGGGTCTTGTTCACAAGTGAGGGTATGAGGGAGCGGGAGATCGACAGGCAGATCGGTGCAGTGTCTGCAGTGATGCGGACTCTGCACCGGTCCGTAGTGTTCACCACTAAGGAAGGAGGAGGAGCTGAGCCAATAGGCGAAGCTCTTGATTTACCAGTCGACTTACGTTCCTACATACCATACCTATGGTCATGAGCTGTGGGTCGTGACAGAAAGGACAAGATCCCGTATGCAAGCGGCCATAATGAGTTTCCTCCACAGGGTTTCCGGGCTCTCCCTTAGAGAAAGGGTGAGAAGCGTGGTCATCCGGGAGGGACTCGGTGTCGAGCCGCTACTCCTCTGCGTTGAAAGGAGCCAGTTGAGGTGGCTCGGGCATCTGGATCGAATGCCTCCTGGGCGCCTCTCTGGAAAGGTATGTCCCACTGGTAGGAGGCCCAGGGGATGACCCAGGACACGCTGGAGAGACTATGTCTCTCGGCTGGCCTGTGAACACTTTGGGATCCTGCCGGAGGAGCTGGTTGAGGTGGCATGGGAGAGGAAAGTCTGGGCGTTTCCTTCTAAAGCTGCTGCCTCCGCGACCCAACCCCAGACTAAGCAGTAGATGATGGATGGATCGATCTATGTTCTATTCTGAATTACATATGGAAATTTGGCACTTTCACATCATTCCATTCAGTTTTTATTCACAATTTGTATAGGAGCCTAGCTTTTTTGGAATCAGGTTTGTAGGCGTGTGTTCTCAGAAAGTTTGGGAAATATGCATAGAAGGACACGCTATAATCCAGAGGGGTTTGGGGTATGCACACATTTAATTTCAACATAAAGCAGGCTTTGCTTTTCCCTGTCTAAATCGGTGAACCCATTCTTTTGTTATATGCTCACATCCTAAATTCTAAAGATTTTTAATGTGTGATTCACTTTAGTTTAATCCAAATGGACCAATACACTAAGTATCTACGTAGTCACATTTTGGTTATGTTTAAGCCAGTGTAGTGGCTAGAGGGGGTGCGCCTACTACTTTTGGGATTTTGGGCAGGGTGCGTTTGGGGAAAAACTCATGTCTCTCTTCCACTATAAGCATGTGTGGGTGTGTGTGAGAGGGAGAGAGAGGTGCTAATGCACATAGGTGTGATTAACACCCCAGCACATGGTCTGACGGTGCGAGCCATACTGCTAAGCACGATGCCCGTCTCTGTATGCGTGAGCATGCAGTGTGTAGTATGAGTGTGTATAATAAGTGTGTATTTTCAGTGTGTGTGCGAGTCAGCTGCAGGAAAATGTCCTTGACCTTGAACACATCATCCAAACTTGAAAGACGCAGGAAGTCTCATTAAAGAAAATCAATCAATTCAAAGTGACTTTAACACCACACAACTAGGTCATATTATCATATTTTCTTTATTTTTACATGTGTGTCAATATAGATGCTGTTGAATTGAAGTCAATTTAACCAAATGATCTGCCTATACTTACATAATTCACATCACATTTAATATTTTGACACGTGTAACTTTAAAAAAGAACTCTAAATGGTCAAAATGTCCTTGAAATGTGTGATTCAAATATAAACTTATTAAATGCCAGTGACGACAGAACACGTCCAATCCATTTTCACAGCTAACTTGGCTTCGTGAGAATTTTTTGTTATTCTATTCATTACATTTAAAAGGACACCACCTTTGGGAGGCTTTATCTTCAAAAATGTGCTACCAACTTTTTGGTTCTTTTGGAAGATGGCTTCTTGAGAATTCTTGAGAATTTATTCAAAAACACAGTGCCTATCAAATTTTCTGTTGCTAAATGAAGCCGACTGAGAAATTTATCTTCATACACTCTATAAGAAGTCTTTACCTGAGATGCTCCTGGAAAACTCCAAAATGATCTTAAAATGGCTGCCTTAAAGTGCCCGTGACAGCATAAAAAATCTTAAATAGCATTTAGGAATTAGAAACATATTTTGAGACGATTCGACAATATACAAATATTTGGCAAAGCGCAGATGAAGAGAAATTAATCTTTTAATCTGCCGTTTAGACCCGCCTGTCAGTATAGTGCTCTAGCGCCCACAGCTGGATGATGACGTCGACAGGGTAACAATTTCATCTGATTTAGAATTCAGCCCATTGAGGGGGAAGATTCAGAACGAGAAAAATACGACACAGAGCAGCAAAATGTCATAATTGTTTCAATCTCTCTACTCCAATATTTTTACAAGATATTCTTTTTATTATATTTATTAAGTATTTTTTTCACAATTGCTGAATAAATGGTATGGTCATGAGAAATAACAGGCTTGCTCTAAATGGAATAAGAAATATTAAAAATGCATTTATTCAGTACGACAGGGCAATATTACGTTTTATTTTTACAAGATATTCTTTTTATCTATGCGTTTTCCCCCAATTACTGCATAATGGTCAAAACTTTTTGAAACCCAGAAAGGCTCACACGCCACTCCCTGGTGCAGCAACAAAATCCTGCAGCACATTTGGCTGGCATGATGCGAAAAATATATGAAATAATACGCAAAATCAGCTGAATTCTGCATATTGTAGTATTCGCTGTATACTGAAGATGATTATCCAGCTGACGACACATTTGCATTCTTTGTCAATCCAGGAAGTCACTCATTTTCATGGCGCTGGGTTAAAAAAATTGAATACCTATATCGATCGCTTCCACACACATCCAAGCGGTCCATTTCCTTCATGAGCATAAAATACCCTGGGAAATATGAAATTAACCTGCTTTTTGCTGTCATAGGTACTTTAAACTCGGGGGACCATATTTTCATTTCCAAAAAAGAGGACACTCAGCCTGGCATCTCGATACTTAAATTCTACTCGAAGTTCACTCAAAGATGCTTTATCACTTTACCATATTTAAAGTTTGCCTCCTCCGTCTGGAAAGAAATTCAGTTTTATAACAAAATAATAGCTATATAGCCAGAGACATAAATTCAAATTCTCAGAGGTTACACAACAGGCTTTATTATTCCTAAAATAATAGACAATAATCATGTAAAAAAACAAAAAAAACAACCCCCCCCCCCAAAAAAAACGGAATGAAAAGTTACTCGTCTGCATTAGCGAATCATCCTTGAACAAAATAATAACCATCTTTCCAACTCTTACTGTAGAAATAAATAATCTGAAATAATGATCTAAATAATATTCTTTAGAAAATCCATTTTTTTTTTTTTTTTTTTTTTTTTTTTTAGACTGTTTTTGTCTTTCCAGTGAAATAATGTAAATCAAACCGTAGCCTCACAACTATTCTGTTTTAACAACAACAACAAAAATGACACTTTCGACTTTAGTTTTTGTTTTGTTTTAGCACTTTTGGGGGATGATTAGGACTGACTATCTCCCCCCCCCAAAAAAAAAAGCAGTATGAGATTAAAGTTGTACTATTGGTACGAGGAAAAAAAGTCGTATTATTACGTAGGGGTAATGTAGCTGTAAGCCGCTTCGAGCTTCACGTCCGTGTACAGTACCTTAGCTGGAAGCTACGACGAAGCATTACATTATAAATCTTTCTATGGATAATAATTTGATGTAGATGAAGCAAAGTTTTAAGGATTTCGTTATTTGTAAAACCAATTCTAAAACATAAGATACCTTCAAATTCAATATTGTTGATTTTAATGGAGGCAGCAACACACTAGGTAAACTACATACAGTAGCTGCTTATTCAGCGACGGTAGCCCTTCGTAATAATACTTTTATTCTGGTAGTAATAGTACGATAAAAAAAGTCGAACTGTTACTACGAGAATAAATATCAAATTAATAGTACGAGATTAAAAATCTTAATATTACTGTATTTTTCGGCCTATAAATCGTAGTTTTTTTTGATAGTTTGGTTGGGGGTGTGACATACTCTGGAGCGACTTATGTGTAATGATTAACATATTATTATATCATTTCACGTTATTTTGGTGTTTTGTAGTAACCTCGATGGTTTGGTCAACTTGTTAGCATGTTCTTTACGCTATAGTTATCTGAATAACTCTTAATAGCAATGTTACGTTAACATACCACGTTTGCATTTCGTTGATCATGCATCATGTAACGTTATCATACTGTAACCTTATTCAGCCTGTTGTTCTGTATTGTATTTTTTATTTTAAATTGCCTTTCAAGATGACATATCTGTTCTATGTGTTGGATTTTGTCAAGTAAATTTCCCCCAAAAATGCAACTTATATTCCGGTGCGACTTATGTATGTTTTTTTTCCTCTTCGTTGGGCATCTTATGGCTGGTGCAACTTATACTCAGGTGCAATTTATAGTCCGAAAAATACGGTTCGTAGTGCTAATGTTGCTGAATAAGCAGCTACATACGTTACATAGTGTTTTGGGCGCCTCCGTTAAAATCAGCAATATTGAAAGCATCTTGTGTTTTAGAATCGTTTTAATAAATAAGGAAATCATTAATATTTTTGCCTCATCTACATAAAATTATGATCAATAGAAGGATTTATAGTAATGCTTCGTCGTAGCTCCCAGCTAAGGTACATGTATGTAAAGTGCATAGCAGTTTACAGCTACATTACCCCTACGTAATAATACTTTTAATCTCATAGCAATAGTATGACTTTAATCTCACAGTTCTCTTTTTCTTTCTTTCTTCATTTGGCCCTAATACTCCGATGTAGACGATGGAACACTGCTCCAACGTCTGTTTTCTCTGTTAGTGAGCGCAGCAGAGCAGAACCAACCACTGGGCGTTAGGGCTCCCGCCCCTCTTTCCTGATCCCTGCCGCAGGTGAGGGGAGTTTGCCTGATTACAGGTCCAGTGCCAGACGGGTGGAGCGGCCACAGCTGAGAGCAATCATCATCATCAGCCAGCTTAAAAGCCCAGCAGAAGCACGTCGCCAGATGAACTCTGGTTTTCTTGTCAGTTGTTTCTCGCACTCCTATTATATATATATTGATTTTGACACCCGGCTCATGACATCCTTTTCTCGTCTCCAGGCCCTGATCAGCGCACCCCTCATCGGATAACTCAGCTTACCTGTGAACCGTCAACCCACTAACCGCCTGCTATTCACGTTGGCCTCTATGGTGCCCACCGCAACTACTCCTCCTTCCGCCCAAGCAAACTTCCTGTGTTAAATAAACTTGGCATCTCTCCGCTCTCTTTCCCTGTTGTCTGGGTCAGGATCCCCCACCGGTTCTGCAATTCCTAACATTGGGCAGGCTCTCTGGGGTCACAGAGAGCGCAGTACCATAGAATTCTGTGCAAAGCGTCAGTCAATTTCAACACACACTAATTGGTCCTGTGAATAATAATGAAAACTGGACATTTTCATGAATTTATAAAGCACCGCCGGACGTCCTGGACAGAATGTAAAAAGTGGACATGTCTGGGCAAAAGAGGACATTTGGTCACCATACCTTAAACAAAAATGGGACCCTTGTCTTTTCAGGAAGATATTGTTCACTTTTTTGTAGGTGTACTCATGATGCATTTGCTTACTAAATTTCATATTTATGAGAAAAACCTGGTGTCCTGAAATTCCTTCTACTTGTCCTACCATTGCCCAGTGCACTTGAGCACACATCTGCACAACGGTGACAGGGATTTTGTGTATTTTTGTCCCAGTGGCGCCCTAGTGTTGGGGGGCAAAAAGTGTTTTGGTAGATTTTTTTTTTCTCTTTTCTGGTTTAAATTAATTAAAAAGTATATATTGAAACTAACCTTGTTTGCTACCGGGTCACGTTGAATAAGAAAAATTTAACTGTCGGCAGAGAAGGAATAAAAATGACGCATTTAACGAATTAGCTATTTTTTTCTTTACAAAAACAGCAAAATTCAATTCGAGGTTGAAAATGAAGATGATTATGAGAGTTCTGTCTACTTTTGGTGTCTTCAAATAGGTAAGACATGCTTGCATTGTTGCCATATATTGTTTGTCGTATCTCTTTTAAATGCTACGAATGCTAACGTATTTAAAATTCTTATAGCAAATCGCTCACACATAACTCCACAAACCATAGCTCTAAACCTAATGACAAATGCATACAAAAACATATATGAGCTGAAACAACTTACAGCTTTATGTGGGCCAAACCAGGGCGCAGCTGTCCTTTATCCATGTCAGATGAGTCTGTAAGGCAGCCAGACCCAACATTCCCACCAGAGGGCAGTGTATCCTCCATCATTAAACAAAATGCAATACTTTTTGGATCGTTCTTTTTTAGATTTTGAGTTATTTAAAGGGTTAATTCCGACTTGCGCGGAAATTTGGGTTATGTCGCCAGCGTAGGAACGGAACTCGTTTGTTACCCGGGGTCTACCTGTATAATCAAACGAAAGTATACGTTTCTGTAAAAGTGGAGTTTTTTTTTTTTTTTTTTTCAGCCATCAGTATTCAGAATCAAAATTTGGACATACTTTGCAGATAGTCAATTCCCCCGCTCATGCTCATCAACTTCCATCTCTCCTTCACCTCATCCTACACTCTGCTGCTCTACTTTGTCTGGACAGAAATGGGGATATATCACTCTAAGTGTAATGCGATTCATCAGTGTTTCTCAACTGGTAGGTTGTGACCCCAAAAGTGGTTTATGTTGCCTAGTTGGGTTATCTAGCTAACATCTCTCGTTCCTCCTTGCTGATTTATCCTTGCTGCAAGGAAATAACTTTCTAATATCCAACTGAAAGAGTAATGCTATTTGAGTATAATAGAAATAACAAATAATACATCTTGTTACAAATTACAGGGACTGCAATTATAAATAAAATGCTTGTAAAACACCTGGAAATGATGATGAGAACCTATACAAAATTGTTAGAGGTTTTACCCTAAAGAAGCAATTAATTCATACTGATTGATTCTATGCATTTTGGTCATATAAACAAATAGCAATAAATAGCATCAGTATTGATAAAGTTCAAATACCACATATCATTTTAACACAATATCAGACAAAGCTCTTTTTTTAATTTATTTATTTATTTATTTTTTTATTTTTTTATTTTTTTAAACCTGTCCTGTTCAGCTGTTTGACACAGAGAATGGAAGTCTAAGTGCCCGGATTCTGAACAGTTTTAATGTTTCACATGGAGAGTCTGACATACTCCCATTGTGATCATTCAAAATACCTTTTTATTATGACAAAGCAGCGAACAGGAAGGGATTATGGGGGGACAGAAGAAAAGAAATACAAGAGAAGAAAGAAAAGAAACACATACACAAACAACAACAAGAAATACATTGAACATCTAAACTAGTTACTAATATGCTGGTGCTATCGTCAGCGAGATGTATTTCCGGTTTACACCATGTGGGGGCCAATTGGCCAGTGAAAGAGGAGAATGGGGGTGGGGGTGTCTATAAGACTATAAGCTAAGTGATTGAAAGGGGTAGAGTGTACACAAATCAGTTCTGTGATCTAGAACCCAGTAATCGTGTGAATCTTTTATGAGTGTAAGCCCGTTGGCGACCAACCCTACGCCGCCGCACCGCCAATCCCGGCACCGGAACCCCCAACCCGAGCATGCCCTACCACATCCAGCAGCACGCAAGCCCCACCGGGCGCGCGACAGCCACGCAGACGGGCGGAGAGACCGCGCGGGCGCCAACCCAGGGCCACGGCCCCCACCCAGCCAGCCCGGGGAGGGAGGGCGGGCGGGGGGGTGGGGGGGGCCATGCGCAGCCCATCCCGCCGCCCAGCAAAGGAGCCACCGTCCCCCCCCGGGACCCAGGGTGGTCCCCCGGGCCACTCGCGCGCCCATCAACCGGCCTTCAGGGATGGCAGGAGGGGACGCATCACCAACCCCACGCCTACACCCACCCCCGCCCGCCCATCCGGGCCACGAGCCACAGCCACAGCCCCCCAACCGGCACGGCACGCCACGGGACCCCCAGCGGCCCACCAAGCCCCAGGCAAGGCAGGGTCCCCCGCCGGTGCAGGCGACACCCCGCTGATACACCGGCGCCCAGCCAGCGACCCGCGACGGCGCGCAGGGCGGATGCCCAGCCAGAGAAGAGAGGGGAAGGCGGAGGCAGGAGAACGCCCAGGGACTGCCACGGGGCGATGCAAGATCGGAGACCCGACCCCCCAACCCACTCCCGCGGCCGGCAGCCGAGGCAGAGGGGAGGCCACACCCCGGGAGCCACGCCATATAGAAAAAGTGTGGGACCCACCTACCACCCTATTACTGTGGCTGCCAGGTTCCCGACTGGCAGCCATCACCCAGCACCGTGATGGGGGTGTGAGGGGAGGGTAGTGCAATGTATGCATTAAAATAGGAGAGCTTGGCTTGGGGCAGCGGGACCGCAGCATGGAGTTTCTGTCCAGCCGCCCGTCCCACCGCCCTTTGCCGGAGCTCTCCTGTGGAGTATGATGTGTGTGGTGCATTTAAAAAAGGTGCAGGGATGGCGGGGCCTGTGGTGAGGAGGCAGCCGTGAGGCCCCCCCCCCCCAACAGGTCCCAACCATCCCACAGCCTTGGTGTGTGGTGCATTAAAAACAGGGGGGAGTCGGGCTGGGACTGTAAAGCCCCGTCCCAACTCTCCCCGGAGAAATGTATGAGCATGTAAGTGCCAGGGTGAAATATATTTACAGTGCCGAAGTGAGAAGTGGGTGAGTTAAGAGGCAGGCTCCCGCGGGCGTGGCCCCGTCCACCAGAACCACCGGCCCCAGGGCGGAAGAAGCGTCAGGGCCCCGATCAATCCCCGCCCCAGACCACCCACGGCGCCTCCGCGACCGCCCACCCCCCTCCCACCCACCGAGCACCCACCCCGCACCCCGAGCAGGCGCCACACCAAGCGCCGGCGACCAGGGGGCGTTCACCCCACCGGCAAGGGACAGCGAGCCTCACCCTAGGCCCCGCGGGCCCCAAGAGGCCCCGCCAACGACCCCACCGGCCGGGGGGCAGCCGCGGCCGCCGCAGCCTAGGGAGGCGGACAGGGCCGGAAACAGACCAAGGGGAGGGAAGCGCACCCCCCACAACCCACCCCCGGGCCAAGAGGGGTGCGCGGTATGGCACCAGAGGGCACCTCCCCGGCACCCGGTAAAGGGAGACGCGGCTCCGGCCGGGCGGACCTGGGAGGGAGCCATGGCTGCCGCATACACCCCCCGGCCCCCACCCCAACTCCACCCGACCCCGGCCGGCCGGGGAAGGGCCGCTGCCCCGGACCGGCACCCGCGCGGCCCCCGCACCCGCCCACGACACCAGCGCGCGCCCGACGGGACCCCCCGCACAGCCAGACGCAACCAGACAAGCCCCGGCCGAAAATCCCGGGGGCCAAGACCGGCGGCGGGACGGCCCAGGGCAGGACGCCAACAAACTCCACCTGTAAAGCTGATAGAAGAAGAGGTTTATCAAACACCATTAGATGTATGCCAAGGACCAGTGAAGTGTATTATTTACGCATAGTTCCTTAATTGTTCCAAGTCTGATAAGTAATACATAGGGTGTTCCAAAAAAAAGTTAGACAAAGCTCTTGAGCGAAAGCCTCACTCAAATTCCATTTAATGGTCATTGTATTCTTAGCCAGTTAGCTAAAAGACGGCAGCTAATCTGCTACTTCAATTTGCGTACATAGTTTACCGCAGTTAGCTGCCTGATCCGTAAAGAGTAAAGTTGAACTATTTGAATGAACAATTCATGGGAATAGGCCACCAAACAAGGTTTAACACAGAGGTAAAAATAAACAGCAAGTACGGGCAGTTTATCTAGCACTAACCTATAAAGCAGGTGGAAAGATGTCATTTCCACCATTGACTGTATGACTGGCACACACACCATAATAAAGATGCCTTTTTTCACATGTTGTTGGAATAGTTGAAGAAAAAAAAAAGATTCTCGATTATATACATGGTGTCTCTAAAAAGCGCCAAACAGGCCCTCAACTTATGATGTACCGTTGGAGCATTAAAATAGGCTACACCTCTTCACTCCTTCACTTCTACACTCTACCATCCATGTTTTTCTACTTTACAACACATCAGAACGAGTTTCCAACTTGCAAGTTCAGATCTCCCGACACACATAAACCCAGTATATCTCACTGAAAGTGCATCGCGAAATTATCAACTCATATGCCTATAACAGCCAAAATTACGTGCGTAAATTATAATATTAAGGAGTCGTGTGCAGATTGTGTATATGGAGTGAATAGAGTAATATAACCATATTAAATTAAAACTCCAAAGTATTTTATTCATTTATTATTTTTCCATCCATCCATCCATCCATCCATTATCTTCCGCTTAGTCCGGGGTCGGGTCGCGGGGGCAGCAGCTTTAGCAGGGAAGCCCAGACTTCCCTCTCCCCAGCCACTTCAGCCAGCTCCTCCGGCGGGATTCCAAGGCGTTCCCAGGCCAGCCGAGCGACATAGTCTCTCCAGCGTGTCCTGGGTCGACCCCGGGGCCTCCTGCCGGTGGGACATGCCCGGAACACCTCTCCAGGGAGGCGTCCAGGAGGCATCCGAACCAAATGCCCGAGCCACCTCAACTGGCTCCTCTCAACGCGGAGGAGTAGCGGCTCGACACCAAGCTCCTCCCGGATGACCGAGCTTCTCACCCTATCTCTAAGGGAGAGCCCGGACACCCTGCGGAGGAAACTCATTTCGGCCGCTTGCATCCGGGATCTTGTTCTTTCGGTCACGACCCACAGCTCGTGACCATAGGTGAGGGTAGGAAAAGAGATCGACCGGTAAATCGAGAGCTTCGCCTTTTGGCTCAGCTCCTTCTTCACCACAACGGACCGGTGCAGAGTCCGCATCACTGCAGACGCTGCACCGATCCGCCTGTCAATCTCCCGCTCCCTCCTACCCTCACTCGTGAACAAGACCCCAAGATACTTGAACTCCTCCACTTGGGGCAGGATCTCATCCCCGACCCGGAGAGGGCACTCCACCCTTTTCCGGCTGAGGACCATGGTCTCGGATTTGGAGGTGCTGATCTTCATCCCAACCGCTTCACACTCGGCCGCGAACCGCCCCAGTGAGAGTTGGAGGTCACGGCTTGATGAAGCCAACAGCACCACATCATCTGCAAAAAGCAGAGATGCAATGCTGAGGCCACCAAACCGGACACCCTCAACGCTTCGGCTGCGCCTAGAAATTCTGTCCATAAAAATTATGAACAGAATCGGTGACAAAGGGCAGCCTTGGCGGAGTCCAATCCTCACTGGGAACGAATTCGACTTACTGCCGGCAATGCGGACCAGACTCTGACACCAGTCGTACAGGGACCGAACAGCCCTTACCAGGGGGCTCGGTACCCCGTACTCCCGGAGCACCCTCCACAGGACTCCCCTAGGCACACGGTCGAACGCCTTCTCCAAATCCACAAAATACATGTGGACTGGTTGGGCGAACTCCCATGCACCCTCGAGGACCCTGCCGAGGGTGTAGAGCTGGTCCACTGTTCCACGGCCGGGACGAAAACCACACTGCTCCTCCTGAATCCGAGATTCGACTTCCCGACGGACCCTCCTCTCCAGCACCCCTGAATAGACTTTACCGGGGAGGCTGAGGAGTGTGATCCCTCTATAATTGGAACACACCCTCCGGTCCCCCTTTTTAAAAAGGGGGACCACCACCCCGGTCTGCCAATCCATAGGCACTGTCCCCGATGTCCACGCAATGTTGTAGAGGCGTGTCAGCCATGACAGCCCCACAACATCCAGAGCCTTTAGGAACTCCGGGCGGATCTCATCTACCCCTGGGGCCTTGCCACCGAGGAGCTTACCAACCGCCTCAGTGACTTCAACCCCAGAGATCGAAGAGCCCACCTCAGAGTCCCCAGACTCTGCTCCCTCAAAGGAAGGCGTGTCGGTGGAATTGAGGAGGGCTTCGAAGTATTCTCCCCACCTACTCACGAAGTCCCGAGTCGAGGTCAGCAGTACACCATCTTCACTATACACAGTGTTAATGGTGCACTGCTTTCCTCTCCTCAGACGCCGGATGGTGGACCAGAATTTCCTCGAAGCTGTCCGGAAGTCGTTTTCCATGGCCTCGCCGAACTCCTCCCATGTCCGAGTTTTTGCCTCGGCGACCGCCGAAGCCGCAGTCCGCTTGGCCAGCCGGTACCTGTCAGCTGCCTCCAGAGTCCCACAGGCCAAAAAGGCCTGATGGGCCTCCTTCTTCAGCTTGACGGCATCCCTTACCGCTGGTGTCCACCAGCGGGTTCGGGGATTGCCGCCACGACAGGCACCAACCACCTTACGGCCACAGCTCCGATCGGCCGCCTCAACAATGGAGGTGCGGAACATGGCCCACTCGGACTCAATGTCCCTCACCTCCCCCGGGACAAGGGAGAAGTTCTGCCGGAGGTGGGTGTTGAAACTCTTTCTGACAGGGGATTCTGCCAGACGTTCCCAGCAGACCCTCACAATACGTTTGGGCCTGCCAGGTCTGGCCAGCAACCTCCCCCACCATCGGAGCCAACACACCACCAGGTGGTGATCAGTTGACAGCTCCGCCCCTCTCTTCACCCGAGTGTCCAAAACATGTGGCCGCAAGTCCGATGACACAATTACAAAGTCGATCATTGAACTGCGGCCTAGGGTGTCCTGGTGCCAAGTGCACATGTGGACACCCCTATGTTTGAACATGGTGTTCGTTATGGACAAACCGTGACGAGCACAGAAGTCCAATAACAGAACACCACTCGGGTTCTGATCGGGGGGGCCGTTCCTCCCAATCACGCCCCTCCAGGTCTCACTGTCATTGCCCACGTGAGCGTTGAAGTCCCCCAGTAGAACGAGGCAGTCCCCAGAGGGGGCGCTCTCCAGCACACCCTCCAAGGACTCCAAAAAGGGTGGGTATTCTGAGCTGCTGTTCGGTGCATAAGCGCAAACAACAGTCAGAACCCGTCCCCCCACCCGAAGGCGGAGGGAGGCTACCCTCTCGTCTACGGGGGTAAACCCCAACGTACAGGCACCAAGCCGGGGGGCAATAAGTATGCCCACACCTGCTCGGCGCCTCTCACTGTGGGCAACTCCAGAATGGAAGAGAGTCCAACCCCTCTCGAGAGGATTGGTACCAGAACCCAAGCTGTGTGTGGAGGAGAGTCCGACTATATCTAGTCGGAACTTCTCTGCCTCACCCACCAGCTCAGGCTCCTTCCCTGCCAGAGAGGTGACATTCCATGTCCCAAGAGTTACCTTCTGCAGCTGGGGGTTGGACCGCCAAGGCCCCCGCCTTTGGCTGCCGCCCAACTCTCTACGCACCCGACCCCTTTGGCCCCTCCCACAGGTGGTGAGCCCATGGGAAGGGGAACCCATGTTGCCTTTTCGGGCTGTGCCCGGCCGGGCCCCATGGGGACAGGCCCGGCCACCAGACGCTTGCCTTCGAGCCCCACCTCCAGGCCTGGCTCCAGAGGGGGGCCCCGGTAACCCGCGTCCGGGCAAGGGAAACTGGAGTTCATTTCTTTTTCTCATCATAAGGGGTCAATTTGAGCCATGCTTAGCCTGGCCCCTCACCTAGGACCTGTTTGCCATGGGTGACCCTGCCAGGGGCTTAAAGCCCGAGACAACATAGCTCCTAGGATCATTGGGACACGCAAACCCCTCCACCACGATAAGGTGATGACTCGCGGAGGAGATTTAAGTGTTTATTTATTTATTTTTTATAAGTGAAACCACACAACTTTAGTCAGGTGTGTGCCCAATCACTGATGAGTGGTTTAAAACTGCCCTGCCTACTATAAAACACACACCTGATAAGAATTGTCTTGATGAGAAGCATTGTCGGATGTGCATCATGGCTCGTCAAAAGAGCTGTCTGAAGACTTGCGATCAAGGATTGTTGATTTGTATAAAGCTAGGAAAGGATACAAAACCATCTCTAAGAGTCTGGATCTTCATCAATCGACAGTCTGAGAAGTTGTCTATAAATGGAGAGAGTTTGGCACTGTTGCTACTCTCCCAGGAGTGGCTGCCCACCAAAGATGACACCAAGAGTTCAGCGCAGAACACTCAGAGAGGTAAAAAAAAAAAAGAACCCCAGAGTGTCTGCTAAAGACTTACAGAAATCACTGGCACAGTCAATTATCTCTGTGCACACATCAGCTATATGTAAAACTATGGCCAAGAATGATGTTCATGGGAGGACTCCACTGGTGTCTAAAAAAATCCCGTTGCTGCTTGTTTAATGTTTGTAGAAAGGCACTTGGTCATTCCACAGAGGTTTTGGCAAAATATTTTGTGGACTGATGAAACCAAAGTTTAATTGTTTGGGAGTAACACACAACGTCATGTGTGGAGAAAAAATGGAACAGCTCACCAACATCAACACCTTATGCACACCGTGAAACACGGTGGAGGGAGCATCATGATTTGGAGCTGATTTGCTGCTTCAGGGCCTGGACAAATTGCAATCATTAATGGAAGGATGATTTCAAAAGTTTATCAGGATCTTTTGCAGGAAAACCTGAGGCCGTTTGTCAAACAGTTGAAGCTAAAACAGGATGGATGCTGCAACAAGACAATGATCCAAAACACAGAAGTAAATCAACTTCAGAATGGTTTCAGATGAAGAAAATACACGTTCTGTGTGGCCAAAGGTCAAAGTCCGGACTTGAACCTCATTGAGATGCTGTGGCATGACCTAAAGACAGCGATTCATGCCAGATTTTCCAGGAATCTGACTGAACCACAGCAGTTTCGTTGAGAAGAATGGGCCAATGTTATTCCTGATCAATGTGTCGGACTGATCTGGAGCCACAGGAATCATCTTGTTGCTGTCTAAGGGGGGGCACAAAATATTAAATGTGATGGGGTTCACTTACTTATCCCCCCCCCCTTCTGGCATTGTTTGCATACTATCCTCATTAAAATATGAAAACCTATAAATGTTCGGGTGGTTTTAGTTAAAGCAGACACTGTTTTGTCATCTGTGTGATTTTGACAAAGATCAGATAACATTTGATGGTGATCTTATGCACAAATGTGAGAAATTCCAAAAGTTTCAGATACTTTTTAATACCACTGTATACTGAAGCACTGCGGCACGTGCCCCAGTGAAATATGTCTGGCGACGCCCATGCTGTTTTGTTGCTCTCATCATGAGATACAGTACGTCTACCCCAAAATTATTTTTGCATTGTTAAACAAACTACGGTGTTGAATTAAAAGTTTAAAAGTCACACACCTCCAAATTCCTTGCAAGTAATTGTCTAACCAACACATTTTCGACAAAAAGGTCTCAACAGAAGACATTTAGGGGAAAAATTCCAGGCTTTCTTGTCACTTTTTTCTCACAGCGCACTCTTCGCCGAGTATTCCGCGAGAAATAATTTGATGTGAGCGGCCCGTTTTAAAAGGGCGCTTGTCACTCGGCGTCCTTGTCAGCTTCGTGTCAGAGTGTAATTAGCAGGCTGGCAATGGACGAGCGTCATTTCACTTTGAGACCAAAACCAAGTCGCTCTGAGGATGTCATTAATGAGACGGTTTCCTCTCTGCGTGAGCAGGAAATGGACTTTTTGGAGAGCCCCACAAGTGCCTGGTGGTAATTGCAGGGGAGAGGTGAAAAAAACCAAGGAACGTTAAGTATATTTCAATAAAAAAAAGGCATGTTTGCTTAAGAAAGCAGAGCAGTCATGAACTCCCTGAGTGATGAACGTGTGTGTACGCATTTCAAGGCTGTTTAAACGTACGACGGCTGTGAATAGATCGACTAAACACACAAAATGGGAGCACTCAGAGGCATACTAAGCCTAAAATACCCATCCACAATCCTAATAGTGATGATAATTGGATCTAGATAGTAAATAATCCAGGTCCAAGCGATTAAATGACAGCCAGAGAACAGAAGAACAGGTAAAGTTCAAGTTTAGATTCCTATGTTACCTATTCCTATGATTATGTAACGAAGTAAAAGTACTTGGTTGCTGTACTTAAGTACATTTTTGTGTATCTGTACTTTACTTCAGTACAAATATGAAGTGGTACTTTTTACATTTACTTCACTACATTTTACAGCGCACAGCTGTACTTTTTACTCCATTACTTTTCAAATTGTCGCCTGCGTTACATGTTACTTTTGTTGTTTTTTTTTCTCCTTAGGAATTGATAGTTTTCGTTTTCATGCCTTTGTGCAATCGATAGGCCCCTTGCAACTATACCGTAACTGAGCACTAGAGGCAGACACACAAGTACAAGCAAAATTAGACACAGGACAAGACACTAGCCACGTTTACATGCTGACTTTTATTCATACCGATTCAAATCATTCCGAATGGAAATTTCACATCAGCTGTTTACATGTCACTTCATCTATTCCGATCCAGCGTTTACATGTGATTGCCTTTATTCCGAAAAGACGTTTGACAACTGCCGTCTGACATGCGCAGATTAATCAAAACAAAGCGTCACGTTGCAAAACATGGAGATCGATCGTCAGATCAGCTGCTGTTTTAACTTTTCGAGTGGAAACAAAACTTCAGAATGATACGCCGTTCATTTAAAAAGTTGTGTGGGTGAGCTGTGCGTGTGCTTGGAAGCCATGTTGCAAGTGACGTTACTTACGTCACCAAGTGACATCACCACGTCAGTACGGCGCATGCGCAGAAAGAACGCAACCAGACACCATTCCGCTTCCCTGTTTACATGATATAATTTTACTTCTAATCGGTTTGGGAAAAGGAATCTTCCACCCCTGTGAATCGGAATGAAATTCCATTCGGTTTGGGCCTGTTCATTCCGAATGAGGTGTTTATATGGAACACATTTATTCGGTTTGAACAATTGACTAATAAAAACCACCAGACTCTTGTACAGTAGGAGGCGGTATGCACCTGATAATTGCTTGCAATCTGACATTAAGCTAAATTATTGTGTTTTTGAGCTTGTTAATGTTCTGTTCACAGTGCAGTCAATTTTATTGCTTGTTTTTTTTCATTTTCCACAGTTATTAATAAAACTGAGCAGTCAATTAATTTTATAAGTAGTCACGTGGTGCGTCATTCTGTATAGAATGCACTGCAAGGAAATTAAACATTTAATCATGAAGGCTCATTATGTATTTATAGCCAACTTAGTCATTTTGATAGTAGGCTAATATAGATACATACAACATGTGTTGCCTTCATTATAATGCTTCTATAAAGCTTTTAATTTTTTTGCGGCTCCAGACATTTTTGTTTTTTGTTATTTTGGCCAAATATGACTCTTTCAACATTGTTGGTTGCTGACCCCTGGTATAAACAAATCTACCTGAATTAACACAATTAAATTAAATATAAATGAAATATACTGCTGACATAATGCATATAATTCTCATCATAGACAATAATTGGCAAACCCATTAAGCAGGAAATTAGAATAACAATCTAGATTGACAAGTGAATTGGAAACATAACAAACCTTTAGCCTCAACAATGTAGTCAAAGGGTCCAACTATTAGCGTTGCAATTAGCACAGGGCGGCTAGCGTAGGGTGACCATATTTTGATTTCTAAAAAAGAGGACACTCAGCCCGGCCTCAAGATACTTGAATTTTACTCGAAGTTCACTCAAAGATGCCTATATCACTTTAATATATGGCGGAAAACACAGACAAGACTGAAAAACCAGTTTCTGCTCTTGCACTCCTCTTTAAAAGAAACTGCTGTATTTGAAGCCAAAACAACTGTTGTGTTTGATAGAACAACATGTCTATATGCTGTCATAGCAGATTCATGGCGCATGAAGACCCCGAACTATTTTTAATTTGTCCGTTTTACCCTGAAAACCCCCGTTTACAGACGTCGCGCAACCGCTTTTGTTTCAGCCCAGCCGTAAAACGAAGATAATTAATTATATTTATTATTCAAAGTGTCTGTCATTTGTAGCTTAGAATCAATAATCGATGTCTGATATTTCGTTTTAAAAAAAAAACGACTTAAAAAAATTATTCACTCGCATATTTTAAACTTTTAAACAAATTATGTCACAATGAAAAAATGGCGTCTGTAAAAATGTCACGGATAGATACCTCATAACTATCGCTTAATTGTATTTTTTTTTTGTTACTGTTGCATTTTCTCCGATATTTTAGATAAGTAACCGACCCAAACAAAAAAAAATTGAAAAAAAAAGTTTAAAAGGGTAAATATATGAAAGATAAACTCTCGATCACTCCTTGATATCTGCCATTTGTGCATCGTGACCCCTGTTAAATTACCATGTTTCACCCATAAAATCCCCTCAAAATCCAGCTGTGGCCATTCACAGCTGTGTCTTGACACTCAGTGATACATGATACATGGAGTTTTTGGATCAAAACAAGGTAAGCACTCGATAATATCTCGCTAAAGTCATGGCGTCTGTAATTCTGCTCTCGCGTGCTCTCGCCTCCAGATGGGGTTTTGCTGTTTAAAAAACATTAAAAAAAAAAAAAAAAAATGCCCTCCTGTTCAAAATTTTTATTCCTCCCAAAAATTGAGATTTTAAGCTTTCCAATGATGTATCACACATGCAAATCGGACAATTTTGAAAGTTGGCTAAATTGGGGGTCTCAGAGCGGAACCTCAAGTCACCTGAGTGTTTTCCGCCATATTTAAAGTGTGCCCCCTCACTCTGGATGGAAAAATGCAGTTTGAAAAAAAATAAATAATGACTAAAAAAAAAAAAAAAAAAAAAAATGTGCCAACTAAACATTTTTATAAATTGCTATCACGACAATTGTCCTTGACAAATTGTTATTCCCATTCAATTGATGTTCTCATTCAATGTTCTAGATTGCACACAAACAAAAACCGAAATAAACTGACAAACTATTCAATCAGCATGTTTCCAAACGTATCAGTTCAAAACTACGTTTCCCATAATGCCTAGCGCAGTTTAGCTTACTGATAGCTAGCTGAGGCAAATTTCAAACTTTGCTATGAAAGTTTACAATCACCGGCAGCGCACCGATGCGACACCAAACGGGATTTTACAGTCAAAGCTCCGACAGAAGTCAACAGTTGCCATTATATACGTAAAAAAAAAAAAAAACAGGCATTGTGGCCAAATCGTCAACCCAGTAGATGGCGGTAATGCCTCATGATAGGGGTAAACTGCCAACAAAAACAAGAAGAACTACTACTTCCCTCCATTTTAGTAGGTGCCATGTCAACTGTTGCCACCCAGCGGCCGGAGGGATCTCTTCAAATTGGTCCCGTGAAAAATCATAAAAACAGGACATTTTTATGAATTTATAAATCCCGCCCGGACCACGAGGACACTACGTGAAAGTAGGATTTGTCCGAGCAAAAGAGGACGTTTGGTCACCCTAGGCTAGCGAATGTAACAGATTATTAGCTGAGGAACTGTCATAAACCAATCGTGTTTATACACTGCTAAGGCACACTTCAACACTTAACTTACTTCTCTCATTTACACACAACTTTGAGATGGTAAGTAAACATGGCGGTAGCTTGGGGAATGAACTACACTGCTGTGAAGGGAGGAGAGAGTTACTCAAGTGAGCTTCGCTCTTGTTAAAGGGCCAGCATCTCAACAATTAAACAAAAGCACACACTGTAAAAAATTGCTGTAAATTTACGGCCAATTTTGAACACTAAAATACCGTTTTTGTGTTAAACAGTTTATTACTGTAGTTAGCTATGCAATTGTGGTTAGTTAGCAATGCATTGTGGGTTACCAACATTAAAGCAACAAGACAAATGCTGTAAACGGTATGTTAATATTTCAATTACATGACACTACAGTATTTTTTGGAAACTCAGTTTTGACTGGAAAACTGGAGCATGGTCAGAAATCTGACATCTTTTACATTGTGGCTATATAGACTATGTTTTTTGCCAATTTAAATAAAAATAACTAGACACCGCAAATAATTTGCCATCAAATCCTGGAGGACCTAATTACCCATTATTTGGATGTTGGAGACTTTTCAGAGGATGACTTTAGATGTCATATGCTGCTCTTCAGTGCTTGTTCTTCAACTTATATTGGGATTTATGTCTACCAATTTATAAATGGTAAGTTAATTAAGTCTTACTCATATTACCTACAATATTTTATATTAAACTAAAGTTCAGAGGATTGCTGGGTAGTGATATATAATATTGATGTTTATTCATCTGGAGTGCCAGTAGAGGGCAGTTTTCTATTGTTTTGCAAAAGATGCTGCTGAGTGAATGCTTTGGGGAAATAAATAAAAGGTGTTTGCCTGAGAGCGGTTAAAAAGGCAAAATCTAATATAACACAATAAAATTTATTTTGAATTATTTCTCTATTTATATTATTATTTATTTCATAAATTTATTATGTTTATGTTTTGATTATGTTAGTTATTTTAAATTTTGATGTTGCAAATTTTAGCTAAATGCATTAGCGTTAGCTGTAGCGGATGATGGATGGGAGTTGAGCCTCAGACTACAACACCATCACATCGACGTAAACACCAGACTGGATGTTTTGTTGGCCTACAGGCTATATTACTATTTTATTTGACGTCGCCTCCATTCTGTTCTACTCATATGTTATATGTTTCTTGTTGTATCCTCACTCTCATCTAAACAGGCCCTTCCCCGCTAATTGTAGTATTCCATCACCCCGAAGGCTAATTTATGCTTCTGTGTAGCGGTGACGGCAGACCTACGCCGTTGACGCAGACCCGATTACGACCCTACGCCATAGCCTGACATGCATCTCCAAAAAGTCCTGACTACACATCATGTCAACGTGCGTGACGTGAACGTCGAAGGACTGTGCTTGGTCCGCTCAGAACGTTGTTTACGGTTCAGCACAACAACAACACCATTTTCAAACATTCGCAAACGACCTCTGTGTCGCCTACGCTTCAACATTTTTTTTGACAACATTTGTTGTTTAATGTTGATTAGCTGCAGCTGCAAATACACACGTTCCATTGCCATTGTTGTCAATGACCGGAGGAAAATCAAAGGAATTCGACAAAAGTCCCCCAAAACCATATGAAGACAAAGTTACACCCATCTAGTGGTATGGCATGAATTACTGTGGAAACCTCACTGGCTGCAACAAACTTTGTACCCACGTCACACATGAGACCAATGTTTACATTTGTAGTAAATTAGACAGGCGCTTTAATTTTTTTTTTACAAACTTGCTTCTTCATATTGAAGAACCCATGCGAAGAATGGGGGTATTGTGGACAATTATTTTCCGTGCATTGTTATGAATGAATTTAAAAATGAATGAATGTGATTGGCTGTGGAAAGTTTTTTGGTTTAAAAGTTTAGGTTTTCTGCCGTCACCGCTACGCAGAAGCATAAATCAGCCTTCACGGTGATGGAATACTACAACTAGTGGAGAAGGGCCAGTTTAGATCATAGTGGGGATACAACAAGAGACAAATAATATATGAGTGGAATAGAATGGAGGCGACATCAAATAATATAATAATATAGCCTATAGGCCAACAAAACATCCAGTCTGGTGTTTGTGTCGATGTGATTGTGATATAGTCTGAGGCTCAACTTCCATACATCTTCCGCTACAGCTAGGACTAATGAATTTAGCTAACATTTGCAACATCAAAATTTAAAACTACTAAAATAATCAAAACATTAATATGATCAATTTATTATATAAATAATAATATAAATAGAGAAACAATTCAAAATTCATTTTATCATATTATAACTCCACTGTTAGATACATATGAGACTCTTGGATTTTGCCTTTTTACCGCTCACTGGCAAACACCTTATATTTATTTCCCCAAAACATTCACTCAGCAGCATCTTTTGCAAAACAATAGAAAACTGCCCTCTACTGGCACTCCAGACAAATAAACATCAATATTGTATATCGCTACCCAGCAATTCTCTGTACTTTAGTTTAATATAAAATATTTTAGGTAATATGAGTAAGACTTTATTAGTGTACCGTTTAGAAATTTGTACACATACATCCCAATATAAATTGAAGAACAAGCACTGAAGAGCAGCATATGTCATCTAAAGTAATCCTCTGAAGAATCTCCATCATCCAAATTATGGGAAATTGGGTCCTCCAGGATTTGATGGCAAAGTATTTGCGATGTCTAGTGATTTTAATATAAAATGGCATAAAACAACACAGTCTATATAGCCACAATGTGAAAGATGTCAGATTTCTGACCATGGCCCAATTTTCCAGTCTAAACCCAGTTTCCAAAAAATACTGTCATGTCATGTAATTGAAATATTAACATACCGTTTACAGCATTTGTCTTGTTGCTTTAATGTTGTTAACCCACAATGCATTGGTAACTACCCACAATGCATTGCTAACTACAGTAATAAACTGTTTAACACAAAAACGGTATTTTAGTGTTCAAAATTGGCCGTAAATTTACAGTGTAGATAAAAGAGCCAAACGCTGCTCTGGGACCCTAGGTAGCAGACCCCTGTTATCGACAAACAACCTTCCACGATCACACCTATGGAGAATTCCAATTAGCCTACAGTGCATGTTTTTTGGGAGGATGTCGTAGGAAACAAGAAAATCTAGAGAAAATGCTATGAGGCATGGGAGGGACATGAAAACTTCATACAGGAAGGCTGGAGCCCAAGATTACACCATTGAACTCAGAACTGTGAAGCAGACGTGCTAACCACTCACCCACCATGCTGCCTTTTTTATTTGTTTATTTATTAGCACATTACTCGGCAGAACAACAGTAAAGAAATAAAATTATATCTTCAGGTTTGTTTCAGGCATGCACTCATGATTCATCCAATGTTTTATATCACCTCACAGAGGTTTAAAAGTTTATGTTATGTGAAAATGTATCATTGCTTTAAAAATTAATTACCAACACAGCACAAAAAGTCAAAAAAAAAAAAAAAAAAAGATTCAATGTCAAAGGACATTGCTAATCATTTTGCATACACACACACACAGCACAACTGCATACATTGATGGCATAAATAATTAGTTATTGCTTTCAAACTTAAAAAATCCTCTGTTGTAAAGTCATACATCTTTGTGTTAAGGGAAAGCAAAAGTAGTTATTTTATATTAAGTCTTAAAATGATTTTGCCGATGAATCTTTCTTTAGTCAGAATCAGAAATGGCTTAGAAAAATAAGAAGCATTCGTATGGATCGATCCCGAATCCTGATTTGTGATAATCTCCTACTCAATCGAGCCTTCTGGAGGTCCAAAAGGTTCAGAATGAAAAAATAATTCTCATATAAGACCTAATGTTTCTTTGATGTTGTCCGTGCTTCTATTTCCTTGAGTGAATCAACTTTTATTGATGACATGTCAGGTCCCTTGTGGACTCAAGTGCACCCGCAGGCCTTGCACATCTGTCTTCATTGTATGGAAAGGACTCGGCAAATGAAATAAAGCCCAAGAAATTCGACATGACACTTTCATTCTGTGCATGTGTGCGTGTGTGTGTGGAGAAAATAGCGAAAAGTAGGAGGACAGGCAGCAGATGTTAAATCAGCACGTTGACCTCCGCATTGATTTGGACACGCGTCTTCTGCTGTGTGTTGACATGATGACAAACCACTGAATGGCTCACGCACAAGCACACAACGCGCAGTATATAACACGCATACACACACGTTTGTGTGAGATTGCCGTTTGCGTGTCAGATTGCTGACCAGCTTTATGCATTTTGATGCCGTCTTTGCTCCTCTTACTGCCGCCCACTTGCTGAAAAACTGAGCATAAAATCACGCACACCAAGTAGCCCCAGAACAAAACAGAGCCTCATCCATGTTTCAAAGCAGGCACAGTGTACATTTCCGGGACTGCTGTGTGTTCAACAGAAGGGTACTAACCAGAGGCGTGGGGAGTAGGGTGCTGAGGGGATTGTAGCCCCCCTCTGATGGCAGCAAGGGGGAAGTGGTAGTTGCACTATTTGAAACTGACTATTACTCTTCGTTCACTTATAACCAACATCTGACTATTACTCTTCGTTCACTTATAACCAACATCTGTCGTTGAGGCAGGGCCTCTTCTTCGTCTGGGCTGTTGGTTGTGGGATGATGGGAGTGGGGGTTCATTTCTCGCGCCTCTCAATGTTCTCCCACTTCCTTGTTCCTCTCGCTTTACTACCCGGGCACCCTCCTTTGACCCTGGTTTGGTTCATCAGCTGGACACCGGCAGGGCGGCGGGGTACAACCACGTCCGGGTGGGGATCCTTTCCTGTACCCGGCCTAGTGTGTCGTGGGGGTCCCACGGTGTGCCGCGCTCGCTGGGGGTCCGGGTGGGCGGGGGATTATAGGGGTGGAAGTGGGGCCGTCCTTTCCTAATGACAGGTTAATAGTTGGTATCAGTGTTGTTTTCGTCAACGATGACGATAATGAAAATATTTCGTCAACGAACACTTTTCCATGACGATAATGAGCCAAAAACATGCTTTAATGCCAGTTTTCACTTTAAGAGACGAGATGAAAATGTGCAATAGTTTCCGTCACATGTTCACAATGTGTGACATTTTAGTGTATGTGTAGTTGGCCAGTTACCACTGTAGCAGTGTCTGGTTGTGTCACTCGTGATGTGCTGCTCCAAACTCACCAGTTATCGTCTCCAGTCTCCATCCAGGCTTGCACACACGGTAAGATTTTTATTCTTGGCCATGAGCTAAAAACGTGTTTTGGGTGACTAAAACATGACGAGACAAATGCGACGAAAATGCGCAACAGTTTCCGTCACATGTTCACAATGTGTAACATTTTATGTGTAGTTAGCCTGGTACCATCGTAGCAGTGTCTGGTTGTGTCACTCATGATGTTTCGCCGCCCTTCCCGATTCACCAGTGTGTCGTCTCCAGTCTCCATGCAGGCTTGCACGTACGGTACGTTTTGTTTTCTTGGCCAGAGAAAATTTGCAATGTTGCTTTAGCACTCTAAATTATCTGTAGGTATGAATGTGTGCGTGAATGGTTGTCTCATTGTGCCTCTATTGGCAACCAATTCAGACAGTACCCCGCCTACTGCCTGTAATTAGCTGGGATCGGTTCCAGCACCTCCGCGACCCTCGTGAGGATAAGTGGCATGGAAAATGAATGAATGAATAAAATATGACTAAGGCTACGTTCATACTACAGGTCTTAATGCACGAATCCGATTTTTTGTCATATCCGTTTTTTTGGCGTGCCCGTTCAGACTGCTTTTATCCATTGAGACCGTTCAAGTATTACGCATGCGCACTAATTCGCAGTCCGACACGCGCTAAGCAAGAAGACCCGCATGCGCAGAAGCATCAAAACAAATGACACACGTCATCCGTCATTCCAGGGATATCATGTTTTGCTTTTCAAAAGGAGGACACAAATAACAGACATAAATAATCCCCGTTTAGGCTTATATTCAAAGTTTATATGGATCGATAGCATGCACGCACTGTCCGTGCACGTCACACACATATGGGCAGTTTGCCCCGACTCTCTCGCGGCTGTGTAAGCAATGTTGAAATATTGCTCACTTGTAACAGAGAAAACTGAGCATTCTCAGGCTTATCCTCAACCCATTTTTATTTTTTATGACTGTTGTGAAGTCCAGCCCTTCCCCGAAAGCCGTGTTCACTGCAAGCTAGGCGCTAATAACGCACAGGTGCATCGCTACGGTAACGACTCTCTCGCTATTTCATGACGTAATTGCTGCATGAAATCCGATTTGCGGGACTGGACAGTACAGACCGCCGCGACAGTCTGGAAAAATGTGGCCCAGATCGGATTTAGACCACATACGAAAGTGACCCAGATCGGATTTGAAATGGTCCCGTTCTATGCGACTTGTCACGTTCAGACCGTCAGGTTAATGCCTCACTCGAGTCGGAAAAACACGAAAAAATCGGATTCGTGCATTAAGAGGGCTGCCAAAAACAACACCTGTTGGCATGGATGGTCAGTGGTATCGTACAAGACAGTGCCCCCTTTGCCGGAGCTGCGGGGGCAAGGGTGTGCCGAGCTTGCTCCCTACCTATTGCCGGGGGCGGTGCCGGGGCAGCATTTCCACTTTTCTGCAGGACTATCACACGTCTGAATTGGTTCATGCATGATTGGGTACAATTAGACACATCCAGGTAGCATAAAATACATTGTGACGTCATCAACTTGCAGGTGATTTACATAATACTGGGTTCCCCACCTCACATTGCTCTATTGTGTACACTCCACCCTGCCTAACCACATCTCCTTTTGACTTACAATGCCTTCTTCTTTTTGCTCAATCATCAGGACCCCCAGATGGTGTCCATGGCTAAATATAACATTTTAAAGGATGTCCCCCGTTTTGGCATTTTTGGCTAGCATTGTTGTAAAATCTCGGTAAGGGAATGATGTCGTCATATAGCGACACATTAAACTTTCTTTACATTTTATTCAATCAATAATATAGGATGTTTTAAACTGAAGCCACTCTTGACCAATTACAGACCAGTTGTGACAACCGTTGGGCTGACCTGCGTCACCTAAACTGAACCGCGGCCCATTTTGTTTGAAAATCGGACAAATTGCGTCCGGCTTATGGGTTGTGCCGGACGCGGATACATCACTGAAAAGGCTGAGTGTGCGTCGGTCAGGTCACCCTTGCGCACCCGCACACACGAGGAAGAGCGCATTTGCTCCCACGAAGAAGTCACGCAGCTGAGTGAGAGAGAAAGGGGAAACATTACAGCTGCAAGTGTTGCTTGTGAAACATCCACAGAGGCAAAACCTGTATGCTTTTGCACTGTTTATGGTGCGTTTTCAATTGTGGTCGATTACTTGGGGCGAGTTGATTTGATTGGTTTTGATGATGTGCGGACGCGAACTGATACGTGCTAATCGTTTGTGTGGATTTTTATTGATGTATCAGCAGCTAGTTATAAACGCAAATTGGAATTGCTGTTCGTGAAGATGAAACTGATTTAATATCATTTTTATTCTAGATTTATTCTGCAAGTGTTGATGTCGTTAACAGCTGAATAAAGTCAGCAAACCACACGGACTTCTGCCATCATAATTTCGGAGCTTAGTTCGCTGTCTCACTAGAACTTAGCTCCAACATCTTTGGTGAAGACAGTAAAATGATGTATAATAGATGCTTTTGGATAGTTATTTTAAGATTTAGGGGTACTTAAAGGGTTAATGCCGACTTACGTGGAAATTTGGGTTACCTCACCAGCGTAGGAACGGAACTCGTTCGTAATCCAGGGACTACCTGTATTTAAAAACGAAACAATGTTATACAGCGGTGTACTTAAAGTAATAATAATTTTATAGACAAATGAAACTATTTACTGTGGTAGCAGGGAGTTGGGAAGGCGCAAAATGTCTTCCTGGGGGGTGCGGGGGGGGGGGGGGTATAACTAACAGATAATAATTGAGAAGCACTGGCTTAACCATTGAGAACCGTGTTCGAACTATTTCCAAAAAAAGTTTCGTGTCTATTGAAATATTAGGGCCATTGAATGGATAATTGAAGTGCAAATCTTATATAATGCTCCTTTAAAGCTTACAAATATCTTTCTTCAGCTCCAAAATCTGCTTTGGGATCAATATCAACGGCTGAGCCATTCATAAAACGTGTATGAGTTCCTGCCTTGTACGCACCTTTAAACAGGAGTGCGTGCGTGCAGTAAGTAAAAATTCAGAACTAATGTGATGGTGAAAATATCGACAATGCTTGAAGTGAGGGTATTTACTGCTGTTGTTTTTGTTTTACTTTACTCTTGTTAAATTTTGGATTTCTGTTTGCCTCCTCATATTATGGATTGAAAAACGTAATGAAATTAGAATTGGTTAACCTAAGTTCTTCATATTTTATTTGAGTATAGATTATGGCAGCCAGTCAGCAGCCGAGTGAGTCGATGCCCTTTTTTTCCCTTTGTGGATGCATTTATGCAGCTGGAAAAAAAAAATCTCAAGCAGAGTTGACTGCCGTGTTGGTTATTTTTATAGCAGAGAAAAAAGCAGTAAATCAACAACAACAAGTAAACTGTGACCCGGTCTACTCACAGCCTCAAGAGATCTGATGGACTCGAAAATTAAGGGTTACGATTGCATATTAATTTGAAAATCGACCGGATCCACCGTATTTTTCACGAATGACTTCCGGTCTGCCCGATCCTACCTAGTAGTATTGACGCAGAAGTGCCTTGTCTAGCGTCAAATAACAGACACTGCTGTTCTTTTCGCGTGCGACGCATTGAGCCGCTTCTGGGACGCGTCTAACACGTGGCCGCACTGCGACTGGTGTGTATTGGCTTTTCACTGCGTTATCGCTGCGGCATCTTTGACGCGCCGTTGACGTTTCTGGTGCGTTACTGGGGTGAGCGTTCACCTTAGTTTGACTCACCTTGTACTGACTCCACACATAAAAGCTGGAAAAAGGCCTCAAAAAACAAGTTGACAATTTATTCCAAGTTGACAGCAATCAGACAGAAAGGCGAAAACAGCAAACAGACCCAGACGAAGAAGAAGGCTGGATCCAGGGTCAACAGATAAAAGAAAGATTCTTGAGAGAAGACAGTGGCTAACTAAAGACAGTCTTTTGAAAGCGTTTGTGAGGTTGGCTGAGGGACGGAAAAGGGTGTGTTCGGGCGTTGTTTAGGGTAATTGTCTGTTGCGGATTGGGCAGGTGAGTTCGTGCCTCACTGTTTTCAGGGCGGCAAGAGTTGAGGATTTTGCCAGCCTCAGCGCCGCATGAGTGTGGAGTGTTAAACTTCTCAGTCGCAGGTTCTTCCATTATCAAATGTGCCTTGTTGGAGGAGAGGATGTCCTTCCATCGTTCTGGACTGTCCATTGTGGGCCGGCACAAGAGCTGATGGTAGCGTCTTCTCAGACTTGAGGTGGTAGGCGGGGTGGATGTCCCCCTCCATCCCATGGATTGTCTTGCTCAGTCAGCATCCATCTCGCTCAATCAGCTGTGTGACGCACGCTTGTGGCTCCTCAGCTGGTGTGGCATTCCTGTGCTGGTTATCTCCCTTATGCCTTGGTGCTGCAAATTCCAATCACTCACACACAAGCTCTCATCTACCTCAACATTCATCCAGGCCTTTCAGACTTGTAATAAAGTCTACTTGTTTTCCTAAACTATGATTAAATGCCTTTTTATTACAAACAGTCAAACAGTAAATACGGGTAAAGATACTATATATGTCAGTCCAAAATGGAAAGAGCGCTGATTATTTTTTTATCAGTGAATTCGTTTTTTTTTTTAATTTAACAAAATACAAAGTTTTTGTCTTTCAGTTGATAAAAACACTTCTTACTGAGTATTAGGGTTTTCGGAAAAACAAACGGCCATGATATTCGTTGGGCTGAGTTTTAATTCAGCTCTACTACCCAAGTGTATTGCACCAAAGTTTGTAATTTGCCCTCCGACGTCCCTAACAAGTGCCTCACCACATCAGCCTAGCATGTGTCGTCTTCTGTGACGACAGATGTCAGTGACCTCATTCTGGCCTGGTTGGTCTGTGTTCAGTGTGCATGCTGAGCAAACCAAGAACAAACAGTACAAGCAAACAAAACAGTTACTTTACAACAGTTAGTTACTGAAAAAAGTCTGTACAGTAAACGCACCTTCACACTATAGCTGCACGCGGTGCCGACAGTTGGTTTTGTGTAATGGTGTAATGGTGTCTGCCTATGTATGTAATGTGAAAATAAAGTTCTCACTCCTGTAGCAGCATGATGGGAGCTTTCACCTATGGGCAGCAAACTTGACTGAGATCGACTGGCATTGCATGCAAGGGGAGTTGCTATCACATACCTGGGTATAGTGAGGCACGGGAATTGGTGTATGAAAAAATCTGGTCTTTTCCTCAGTTAATGCTGTTAATGCTTTCTGAAAAAACATTAAGACATTGCACAAACCAGACAGATTGTTTAAGCATTATACTCCTAGCTCAACTCTGCATTCATACCCCACCAGGCATGCTACTAGTGGCAACACACTACGCAATACCTTCCATGAAAACTAACTCAAAACAACATACAGTGTTATGTAGAGCTATGGTGGAATGGAATGCCCTTCTAGACCAAATTTTAAAAATTCAAAGCAAACTTAGTTTCAAAGAACAAATAAAGCAGTATTTAAGGGTCAACTTTATTCCATTTTTGTTGGAAATTGTAATGGAATTCTCTTTGTTGTTGTCTACTATTACTACTACTATTACGTATTTTCTATTTACCTCTTTACTGTCTCTTCTTTTTTCTCTCAGTATGTTCACTTATGCCTTTTTTAGTGTGTGAATTTTGAAGATAAGAACTTATTCTTATCGTTTTTTATATATAGCCTATGTTGATTTGTATGTTGATGTCTTGTTTATTTGTGTGGACCCCAAGAAGAGTAGTGGATGTGTTCATCAGCTCATGGAGATCCTAATAAAATAAAATACAAATATTATGGCTTTACCAAATGGAATCAATTCAGAACTTCAAAAAAAAAAATCACCATATAAGGGTTGAACACCCTACTGAGTATCGATTAAAAATTCAGCAATTTGTTTTGTACAGTGCTACCTCGACATACGAACGCTTCAACACATGACCTTTTCGACATCCGACGCAAAATTAGACTCGCCATTTGCTTCTACATCTGACGACGTGCTCGAAATACGACGACATGACAGCGTTGCGGACATGCGCACAGCAGATTTTCTTCTGAGAGAAATCAACACTGGTTCCAAGAAGGTTAGTGCAGGTGGTGAAAGGAAAAAGGTGACACTTACCCAGAGGGTTCCCCTAGCGACGAAACTCCGAGGCGCAATGAAGGTTGGCAGCCGGCCGCAATGGGGAGCCCAAATCCGATCGGCGGCCGCGCCGGAGACGAACCGAGAACCGCGGCGCTTTCGGGCGATTTATTTCAGAACTTGTGCAACACAACACTCCTACTGTCTGCTCCAGTTGACGATAACAACAAAACATTAAACGAGAAAGTAAAATCTCAGCTGCACTTTTCTTACTCTGAGATGTCAGTCACGCGGTGCGTTCAGGTACAGCACGCAAAACACGTATGCCACTTTAAGACCCGATTCATTACATTATTACAGGAATTATTACTATTATCATATTCTGATGTTTATTTATAATTTATTTGTTTTGCTATGTGTAATTGCCATTTGTAATAGTAATAGTTTATTAAAGATTTCGTGTAGGTTTTCGGGCTGTGGAACCAACTAATGGAATTATAACGTATTCTCATGGGAAAATCCTGCTCGACATAAGACCATTTCGACTTACAAACAAGGTTCTGGAACATACTAACTTCGTATGTATAGGTACCACTGTACTTTTAATGAAATATAAAACTACTCTTATGAACTGAATTCATTTGTTTGGCTTTCAATTGGAAAGACAATTTTTTTTTTTCTACACCTAGCATGCACATTAGCTTCTCCACATTACCAAGCAAGTCACTGTCTGCTATATCTGCCGTACGCTCATTACTTCCCAAAAAGGTCAAGTGTTTTTGGTGTGCATATGCTATATATGGTAATCCTCGCGGCGTGAAGAACCAATCAAGTGATGTCATCGGCAAGGCGGGAAGTGAAATATTGCCGCCCTGCCTAATGACATCACACGACATTCTGCTTCTCCTTTAGAGACGAACCACGAGTAAGATGAATAGATGAGTTGGCGCTCCTCGTTCCGAACCATCGCCTCGGCTCGCTGGAGAATGATCAGATACTCCGATTGGTTCCCAACGGCATGGGAGAAATGTACTAACAGAAGCACCTTCTCATAATCATCATCATCTTAAATCTCTACTCTGGTAGAAAACAAGTCGGCCAGTAAAAAGTCAAATAAAAGTAATAAACGTGAGGGTTGGTTGGTCCGCCGCATGCGTGCGTGCGATCATCACTCAGCGTGCGGCTAATGAAAGCGGAGGCCACGGAGATGATCTGCAAATGAACCAATCAGTCAGCTGGGAAGAAAAGTGAGAATTAATTAAAAGGGATGATGATGATCATAAAGATCAGTCAGTCAAAAGAAGTTGAATGTTTCACTTCTCAAAGCCAGACCTTGGAGTCAGTTTCTTATTGCAATATGAAATTTGTTATATAGGTCTATCATAAGTAGTACAGATCGGGGCCCTGACGCCTCTTCTGCCCTGGGGCCGGTGGTTCTGGTGGACGGGGCCACGCCCGCGGGAGCCTGCCTCTTAACTCACGCACTTCTCACTTCGGCACTGTAAATATTTTTCACCTTGGCACTTACATGCTCATACATTTCTCCGGGGAGAGTTGGGACGGGACTTTACAGTCCCGGCCCGGCTCCCCCCTGTTTTTAATGCACCACACACCAAGCTTGTGAGATGGTTGGGACCTGTTGGGGGTGGGGGTACCTCACGGCTGCCTCCTCACCACAGGCCCCGCCATCTCTGCACCTTTTTTAAATGCACCATCATACTCCACAGGAGAGCTCTGGCGGTGGGACGGGCGGCTGGGCAGAAGCTCCATGCTGCGGTCCCACTGCCCCAAGCCAAGCTCTCCTATTTTAATGCATACATTGCACTACCCTCCCCTCACACCCCCATCACGGTGCTGGGTGATGGCTGCCAGTCGGGAACCTGGCAGCCACAGTAATAGGGTGGTAGGTGAGTCCCACACTTTTTTATATGGCGTGGCTCCTGGGGTGTGGCCTCCCCTCTGCCTCGGCTGCCGGCCGCGGGAGTAGGTTGGGGGGTCGGGTCTCCGATCTTGCATCGCCCCGTGGCAGTTCCTGGGCGTTCTCCTGCCTCCGCCTTCCCCTCTCTTCTCTGGCTGGGCATCCGCCCTGCGCTCCGTCGCGGGTCGCTGACTGGGCGCCGGTGTATCAGCGGGGTGTCGCCTGCACCGGCGGGGGACCCTGCCTTGCCTGGGGCTTGGTGGGCCGCTGGGGGTCCCGTGGCGTGCCGTGCCGGTTGGGGGGCTGCGGCTGTGGCCCGGGTGGGCGGGCGGGGGTGGGTGTAGGCGTGGGGTTGGTGATGCGTCCCCTCCTGCCATCCCTGAAGGCCGGTTGATGGGTGCGCGGGTGGCCCAGGGGACCACCCTGGGTCCCGGGGGGGGGACGATGGCTCCTTTGCTGGGCTGCGGGAGGAGGGATGGGCTGCGCATGGGAGTATGTCAGACTCTCAATGTGAAACATTAAAACTGTTCAGAATCTGGGCACTTAGACTTCCATTCTCTGTGTCAAACAGCTGAACAGGACAGGTTTTAAAAAAAAAAAGAAAAAAAAAAAAAATAAGTAATACAGTTACATTTTCAGGAGTCATTCGAAGATGATATCCTAGAGCAGTGGTTCTTAACCTGGGTTCGATTGAACCCCAGGGGTTTGGTGAGTAAGTCTAAGGGGTTCGGCGAAGGTAAAGAAATGCAGAGTCCTATTTTCGTACGCTAAGAAAATCTACAGAAAAACAGTGCTGGTGTGAAAGCGCCCTAAGACAATAATACAGATTGGTCTGGGCCCCCTCTCTCTGTCCACCTTTCGGTGACTTCCGGCTTCAAAGGAAGGCCCCGTTTTTAGGAGGAATCAATTTTTATGTCTGCATGCAAATGAACAAGTGAGCCCACTCCCAGTCAGCGTAACAAAGGTGGAGAAGGAACTGAAAGGCTACCAGAGGAGAATATTTGTTGAGAACATAGGAGGTTAAAGAATGTCCATCTATGGTCACTGTTCCCATCAACAGTCATTGAAACAAACATTCCTTTGGTCTAATTGCACCCATAAATTAATGAAGCCTAAAGACAGGGAAGAACTTAACTTTGCTTACAAAGTTCAAAAGAGGGTCATGAACCACTCAAGCTTTCTGGTCAAAACTAAACCATACTGTAAGTAAATGACTTAGAAATACACAGTGTTTAAAGGCAATGAAAGGAAATATGCGAAATATATGAAATATTTCTCTCCAATGCCCATAGATTTGACAGACTGACAAAACTGAATTATGGAGAAAAAACATGACATTTTGTCATTGAGAGTGGGTGCAGCTTGGCAAAGAAGTGTGATGACTTGCCATAAAGCAGAAAACTCTCATAAGTGAAGCAACTTTGTGTTAATTGCTCCTGACTTTGACTATCTGACATCTCAGTCGAGAATCTCCTGAAAAGCGTCTCGTAATCGTTCCCATCAAACGTTTTAATTAACGCTTCTTCTTCTTTTTTCCCTCCGTCTTTTGACAAAGCGGCGAACGGGATGCGAGTCAGTACTGCCCTCCCGCTTCCTCTTCGTGCGCGCCTCACACTCATTAGCTAAGGAATCAACTTCATCATCATCAATTTGCAGCAAAGATGCCAGGTCCTTGTCAGCTGCACGCACCTGCGTTCGCTTTACCCCATATTTTTGCATCACTATGCGATACGGATTATATACAGTATGTAATACAGAAGGATGAGCAGTTCACCCAGTCAGCTGTAGATCATAATAAAGTAAATAATATAATAATGCACAGGGTAGTGTATAATATATGTATAATGTATAATATATGATATGATACAAAAAAACAGTATTAGAATATTTATTTAAAAATGTATTATATTTTGTACATGTTTTGACCTATGGAGGGCACCATGTTTTATGCGTGCAATGGACGCTCAGGGTGATAACGTAGTTAGGCTGGAGGGTGGGGAATGAACAGAAAGGTTACCAGAGGAGGAGATTTGTTGAGAACAAAGGAGGTTAAAAAATGTCAATCTATGGTCACTTATTTCATCAACAGTCGTTGAAACAAACATTCCTTTGGCCTAATTGAACCCATAGACTTCATAATGATATTGACAGGTCACATTCGACCTTCAGGGCGCCACGCCTTCAAGTAGGGGGCCATTCCACAATTCGCTTCAGTTATTCCCAGTCGGTCGCAGCGACAAATGCAGCGATCTAACGCCGGATTTATGTTAAAAAAGTATGAAAGCTGTACCGCATAAAAACAGGAAGGATTGTCTCAGGAGTGATTTGCTCGAGGATTCGAGGATAATTATGATATTTTTATCGTAGCATGCATGCATTTTGACACGTTGTGAGAAAAATCAATGGGAGAATGGCGGCCGCTAATTTCCTTACTGACTAGCCTCATAGTTCGCAATATTTACGTAAAATAAATAATACCTGCATGTTTTTTATTTATTTATTTTTTTACTTTTGACCAAGAATCGAGACTGTTTTACGTCCATATCTATCAAGAATTCAGAGTTTGTAGCATTTATTCACAAGGATTTTCACCGGAAAAGCTTTGTTTACATATGGCGGCCGCCACATTGACAGACAGACGAGCATTGTACTTCGACATATTTACGCAAATTAAATGCTACCTGCACATTTTTTTTGCCTTTAACCAAGAGACTGCTTTACGTCCATATCTATAAATAATTCAGGGATTTAAGCATTTATTCACAAAAATTTTCAACGAAAAACCTCTTTGTCTGTGATTCCACTCAGTCAGCTTTGACGGCCACGCCACCAATGCAAGCCCCCTATTCCTCGGCCCCACGTCCCATGTCCCTGTCAATATTATTATTAAGTCTATGAATAAAACGTAAAGACAGGGAAGAAAATTACTTTGCTTACAAAGTTCTAAAGAGGGTCATGAATAGGGATGGGAATCGAAATCCGATTCCAATTCGGAACCGGTTCCGAGTGTTTCGAGGCCTCGACATCACAATGAAAAAGCCTTAATGATCCCTTGAACGATTCCTAAAGACGCGTATTGCGTCGTGACGTGTGTTGTTGTCCAGACGCATCAAACTAGCATGGCGCCAAGAACCACTCGCTCCAAAGTTTGACGACACTTCACCAGGAAAGAGTGTGAAAATGAAAGGTTACGACGGGTAAGCACGAGCATTGCAGCCATAAACATAACAATGACAGCACGTAGGTTCAAACGCTCGAAAGTGTGTCTTCACTTAACGAGGAAAAATTACAACAAAGCGACTTGCAGAAACAAATCAATTTCGTCCCCAATAACAAACAGGTTTACATCAACGTAAATCAGCGATGATTAGCTGCTAATAACAGTATGGTTAGCATTCGTTCGCTAGCATTAGCACATCGTTCAAACCACTACACAACTGGATTTAAGTGTCCGATCGCGAGTGGAAACACAACAACAACAACACAAAAGATGATACATACAGGCGTTGCCTCTGTAGATATTAACATTAACAAAGAACGTAGGCTCGTAGAAGTGTTTCCCTCTCTCACTCACTTGGATGCGGCATTTCTTCTTTGGGTGTATGCGCGCTCCAGCAGTCCTCAAACTGCGGCCCGCGGCCCAAATACGGCCCGCCTCCACATTTGGTCCGGCCATTTTGAATTTTTTTTTTTTTCTCAATCGTGTTATTTATTTTCTGGCCTTTTCCTTGAAGAATTCAGAGATGGTTATTTGGTTATTATCTATTTAATTAATAGTGTTTTTATTATTAATTATTATTATTATTATTATAAAGAATCCAGAAAGGGTTATTTGATTGTGGCTTTCTGAAAAACAATAATTTTTTACATTTATGCACTTCTGCGATCGTCACACTTTTTCTGTAACAAAATGACCCCGGCCCCTCATCAGAGAAGGGAAAAGTTATGTGGCCCTCACAGGAAAAAGTTTGGGGACCCCTGCTTTAACACATATTGCCAAAGGCAGAACAACAACCTATCTGCCAATATATACCAATATTTTTTATTTCTATTAGATAAATGTTTCAGTAAATTCAGTACATTCTTGTGTATTTGCCACTTATTGCCACAGTTAACATTGAGGCTTTGGGCCTTTTTTGATCTCGTTGTGAGTTTGTAAGGTTGTGACTTCTGATTAAACAAACAGAGAGTATTATTCCAGAAGTCTTGGTCTTTGTCTACATTCACTCTGGCAAATTTCAGTCTGGCCATCATGTTCTTCTTGAAGAGCAAAGGTTTCCCTCTTGCACACCTCTAATGAAAGTTAAACTTATGAAGTCCCTTTCTGACTGTAGAGGCATGCACTTTCACATCAACAGTAGCAAGAGCCTGTTGTAGGTCCGTGATGACATTTTAAGGTTTTTGGAGACTTCTTTTAGCCGGTTGCGGTCTGCTCTCGGGTTGTACTTGCTTGGACGGCCCGACCTGGGCATGTTAGCAGTGGTTTTGAATGTCCTCCACTTGTAGACTATTTTCCGGACAGTGGAATGGCTAATTTTATATTCTTATGAGATCTTTTGAAATGCCTCACCAGACTCATAAGTGTCTACAATCTTCTTTCTGAAGGCCTCAGACAGCTCCTTTGATCTAATCATGGTGTTTTCTCTCACTTCAACAGTCAGGGGCACACCAAACTAAATGTGAGGGTTAAATAAGGCAAGCCTCCTTCAAAACACTGGGTAATGGTGTTCTCCTCATGTGCACCTGATGTGATACACCTGTGTGTGATTTTAGCCATTTTAAGTGGGATTGAATATGGGGTGTCCTAATTTATTCCTCAACAGAAATTGCATTTATTTAAAATCAAATTTACAGAAAGTTATTTACAATAAAATCTTTTTTTTCCAGTTTTAATTGTTTAGGTTTATTACTTGAATCTCTAAAGATTGGTAAAATTGATATTAAATATCCATATGACCTGAGAAACACACAGGCTTCCATAGGGTGTCCTGGTTTTTCAGGATTGCAGATCGATAAACTATACACATACTATCGATGGAGAAAAAAAATAACATGGCTCTTGTGGTCTTATTTAATGTTATAAACACTGTGCTTGAACGCTTCCTTTTTTAAATTGTATTTTTATTTATTTTTTAAAATTTCCCTTCATCTAGCAACGATGGGGAGTCCACAGCCGTTACTGTCACTGGACGAACACTACCGGTAATTTACAGTTTCTTCCTATGCTGCGAGAACCCCAACACATGTGGATATCGGTTAAAAGCGGCAAATATTTACTATTTGTGTTATTATTGACTCTTTTATTACCTTGTTCATACCTCTCATACTTTTAACCATTGTGTTTTCTTGTGGTAGGTTTAAAGCAGATTGTTGATCAGATGACCACATTAGTCACGTAGTGTATTCAAACCACCCTTATTTGATATTACTGCATTTAAGTATTTTCTTAAGGCATCATTAATATGTTCTGTCTGTATGCATCTAAACAAAACAAGCTGAAAGCACACGATAGGACTTTGGGTGTCAAAATAGCCTCGTGTAGGACGTTTCGCCAGCGTAGCGCATTTTGGGAGAACACTGGTTTTATCTTACTCTTGTCTCATCCCGTCTTTCCTGTTCATTTTGCCTTTGCTGCTCGTTTTGTGAAATATCGACAGTGCTGTCATGCTTATTAATGTCTCTCTTGGGCTCAAATTGAAAGGGCTGAACAGACGACATGTTTATGTTACTAGAGTCATACTCTGGAAGCTCCTCAGCGTAACCCAGTGACGTCACCGCCCTGTGATGTCAACAACAATGGTGACCTATTAGTTAAACTAATTATACACATTATATAAAAACGAAAACATCAATAACGTCAAATTATTTTAACTCATAATAATCTTTATCTTTGAAGAACTACAAGTCTTTCTATCCGTGGTTCCCTTTAAAATATTCTATATTAATTATTCAATAACAAAATTAAAAATATATTTTTTTTTACTTTAATTATACAAAATTGACCAAATATAAATACATTCAAGGAGAATACTAATGCTGAATACTAATAAAAGTGATTAAATTAACATATTATGTATTGAATATTGTAGAAAAGGAAAATCTAATGTAACGTAAAAAATCATTGTATGAATTGACATTCGTATCAAAATATCTATCTATCTATCTATCTATCTCTCTCTCTCTCGCTCTCTCTCTCTATCTATATATATATATACACACATATATATATATTGTATATACTGTATATATATATATATATATACATATTTAAAATGAGCGTAACTATGCTCAGAAAACACTTGTAGATCATAAAAAAAAAATAATAATAATAATTAAAAAAACACGAAGAACTTTTCACTAGATTGTTTTCTTAACGTCTTTTTTTAACCACAACTTGGAGAGATATTTTGTGGTTGTGTGGTACAACAGATTATTTGGATGTACAAGTAGTTTTTTTCATCAGTGTTTACGAGTCACTTTTGTCTCACAAAACGCGACAAGGGTGAGACATAACTCGTGCACTTGCAACTGGGCGTTTTTTAACCCACAGAGGAAAAAAAATCACTTGCAGACAAACAAAAAACACTTGAAGAACAAGTTACTACCCTGTGATTTTTTTTTCTGTTTTAATTGTTTAACCACCATTTGGAGAATGTTTTTTTGCTTTTGTTTTACAACACAACATTTGTATGTATAAGTAATTTTTTTCGTCTGTAGTTACAAGTGACTTTTGTCTCAGAAAACGCGACAAGGGGGAGACAAAACTTGTGCACTTGTAATTGGTAGTTTTTAAACTGTAGCAAAGAAAAAACACCCGTAGAACAAAAAAATCACTTGCAAACGGAAAAAAAACAACTTGTAGAATTTTTTTTTACATTGCGTTTTTTTTCATATTTATTTAACAACGCAAAATTTGGAAATACAAGTTTTTTTGTTTTGTTTTACAAGTTAAAATTAGTCATTGTACAGGGATTTTAAAAATTTATTTTAAAACTAGGTTACAAGTAACTTTTTCGCTCATAAAACTCGACAAGAATGTGACAAAACTTGTGCACTTGTAATTGGTAATTTTTAACCCGTAGTGAAGAAAAACACGTGTAAGATAAAAAAAAAAAAAACTTGCAAACACAAAAAAAACCCCAACTTGTAGAACAATGTATTCCTTTGTGTTTTTTTCATGTTTAATTTACAACGCAAAATTTGGAATTAAAAGTGTGTTTTTCTCTGTTTTACAAGTCAAAATTTGTCATTTTACAGGGATAATTTTCATTTTACAACTTCATTTCTTTTGGCACGATTCTATCTCCATAATTACTACAAAGCATTTGTAATTGCGATCAATTTCTGGGATAAATTGAGTGTTATCTGACAAAATTGCAGAGGTGCCAATACTTTTGGCCAGTACTGTAGGTGTAGTGTGTGCGCGAATGGTTGTTCGTCTCCTTGTTCCCTATGATTGGCTGGCAACTGATTCAGGGTGTACCCTGCCTGTTGCCTAGAGTTATCTGGGATTGGCTCCAGCACCTCCATGGCCCTCTTGAGGATAAGCGGCTCGGAAAATGAATAAATAACAAAAACAATGAATTCAAGTCAATAAAACTAATGTAACATTGCAATACAAAGAAAAAATGACTATAAAAGCGATATTAAATAAAACAAGTCTATTTACCCAGTGTACGAATGCCAATATCTGTAAAATGTGTAAAAATGTGGAACAACATAAATCCTCTCAAAACTCTTCCCACCTTTATGTGACCTTCAACATGACCAACTCAATCAAAAAAAATCATTTTTTCCCTTTTTGTTTCTGCTATAGGACCACTTTGAAATATTCTATATATACAGTATTTAAAGTGAGCGTGTCTTATCGTCATTTTTCCATTTCAGCACAAAGAAAGAAAAAGAGGAGAAAATCGACGTAATGGTGGTGTGCTAATTGGAAATTCTAATTGTGGCGATGGCATCTCGCTAATTGAATTAAAAGCGAGAGGAGAAAAAAAACGATGGATGGTAGCTGGTGACATTGAGAGAATAAGAAGAAAAGCATGAGGAGGATGACGATGAGAAAGAGGCAATGCACATCACAATACATACATACTATACACATTCCCCACAATACAAGTACACAGTAGACTTGAAAAGCAGTAAATAAGGACATTTAGAGTCAAGAGAGGGATTCACACATTTGCTGTGTCTTTATTGTCGGTGTGGACACGCACACTAACTGCAAAATGCACACAGCAGTAGACAATGCATATGGTGGGACGGAATGCAGCACGCAAACACTTCCTGCAATCTTGGCAGATGTTGTCAGGCTTGTGCCAAATAGGGAAAGGTGACTGTGAATAACTGTTTGCTTAAAGCGGAAGTTCAGGATTTTTGACATTAGGCTTAATCTTCGAGTTAGTGGGGGTTTAATTAGTTGGCTGAGTTGATTTCAACAAACTCCGTTTCGTTTGCAAGTTATTTGTAAGTTTCAGGGCTCCGGAGTGGCTAAGCTGGCGCAAGTCAATGGCCCCATTATAGCATGCCAATAAAAAAACATACAGTATGCCCCCACGAAAATCATCGACGACCCATGCAATCAATAGGGTTGGCTATATTTTCAGGATAAAGTTATTAAAACTTACAATTGCATTTTAATAATTGCAGTATGAACATCAACATTTGTAATCCAGAAGCTCTGCAGAAGAGCAAGGAGGGAGTGATATCACATTGTTTTTTTTTTCACCGCTGATTTTTTATGTTGTAGCCAGCAGTAAGTGACCAGTTTATGTTTTTCCTCGTTCTTCATAGGGAATTTGTGGAAACTTTCCTTTGCCCGTTTCTTCTGTATGTTTCCACAGCCTCTAAATCAGTGGTTCTTTATAGCTAAAGGTACTGAACCCCACGAGTTTCACATGTGGATTCACCGAACACTCAAGAATTGGATAATAAAGGAGTTTTTCCTCAAATTCAAAACAAATATCTAAGCTAACAAGCTAATAATTTAGCAAAGTCCCATTTAATATTCTTCTCATTTTGACAGCATGTTTTATAAATAGGTCAAAATTTGAGACCATTTTGCCCATTGGTCTGTTGTATTCCCTCATACCAAGTGCGAGTCAACCTTCCACTGAGCAAACCAGTTGATCTTCCTATCAGATCGAGGACTAGGAATTAAAAGAAATGGATTTAGGCTGTAATTTAGGAGCAAGCCAGTCCAAAACCTGCTCCAAAAAGCCACTTTGCTTAGATTTAATCAGCGTATGAAAATAGGGCTCTGCGTTTGATAAGATAATTATTAGATGATTACTAAATATTTGCTTTTAATAATGAGTGCTTGTAATAAAGTTGAGTTGTTGATGATTGATTGCTATACGCATGTTTAACACTTAATAAAACTGCCTTGTCATTTGGACCGATTTAAACTAGCCTATGTTCCACAGGTCAGCTTTAAGCATAAGCTGCGGACATTAAACAATGTAGCAATATGCCCAACCCAAATAAAAAGAAATGGCTCGGGAGGGGTAGGTTTAGAACGATCTTGGAAACTGTATAGTGTAGTGTAGTATTGAATTGTATAGTTCCCATTCTCCTTGCACCAGTTCTCAAAAGCTGGGTGCCATCTCTGCTTATTTGGGGTAATTCTATAAATTTCAACCTACGGATTCATATTTGAACTTGACATTTAATTGGTCCTTTGAGCCAGATTGAATCAGCGACCTAAGGATTCCTATTTGAACTTGACAGCCTTTCTTGACTTTCGCCGAACCCCTTAGACTAACTCACCGAACCCCTGGGGTTCGATCAACCCAGGTTAAGAACCACTGTTCTAAATGCACTTTTCGCCATGTTGCTGGCCATCTGTTAATTCAGCAGACTGATGCTGTATTCGAGGAAGGTGGGAAGTCAGGGTTTCCAACCACTGATCTGGAAAAATACCATTAGTACACCTCCACTATTTGATCGCTTATGGGAAGTAAGGTTTGCTGGAGGTCAAAATGTCTTTTCAATGCCAAAATAAAAAAATTTAAAAAAACTTGTGGCGATCAGCCATCCTTGCTGTTTACATGTGCTTGGAATGCTTTAAGGTCGCAACTGGTACTCTCCGAGCGGGATAAGTCCGACTTCCCACCTTCCTCGAATGCAGCGTGAGAACCAGTGACCGAAGCACTCCTCTTCATTGGGGTCGTATTACGCATCTAAAGTAATAGTCCTGCAGAATGAAATGAATTACGGCAGTTTGGTGTGACATTGTTTTGGCCGCATGTGTGTTTTGAAACAATGATCGGTGTTTTGAATTTATTTGACTATGTTGGTCTGTTCGTAGATTTGTATCGTTTTTTTTTTTTTTTTTTTTTAATTGGCATGTTTTAATGGTGCCATTGACTCGCGCTAGCTTAGTCACTCCGGAGCCCTGAAACTAATAAATAACTTGCAAACGAAACTGAATTTGTTGAAATCAACTCCACCAACTAAATAAACCCCTGCTAACTGGAAGATTAAGCCTAATGTCAAAATTCCTGAACTTCCACTTTAAGTAAAAGTACAGATAATACTGTAAACTGTTTTGATACAAATCTGGCCCAGTGCTTGCCCAGATTGGGTAACGTGTGCCATATCTGGGCCATACATCAATATGGTTTCCGCTACTTTGGACCAGTTCTGGTCCATGTGAATCCATATTGACTTTGGTCCATTGTTCAAAATGACACAGGGGTGGGTCCGTTTTACGAAATTGGGCCAAAATTTGCTGTACATCTGGCCCATGTCCGCTTCAAAAAGACACTAAGATGGATCCGTATACGAAGTTAGGCCCAAACTTGCAGTACATCTGGCCCATGTCCGCTCCTGTTATATTTTGCTATCTGGGTGGTGCAGACATGGGCCAGATGTAATGCAAATTTCGGCTTAGGTTTGTAAAACGGATCCTCCCGTTTGGGTATGTCCGGTGTTTACGGTCCGCCCCGGAACAGTGCATAACCTATTATTTGGACTTTCATATTGCTGATCCGGGCCGCATCTGGCGCACTGACGTTAAGCGGGTGTGATTGCTATGCGGATCTGGCGAGCTTAGGCAGGATCATACTGACTGACTGACTAACTGCCAAAGTGACTGACTGGACAAGTTATTGACAGACTGTTAAAAGTTAAAAAAGAAACAATATGAACAAATTGTGTTACCGTGGTGAAGCCTTGTTTTGTAAACGATGGCATTTGCAAAAGAGCCTGGCGCTTTTTGTATAAAAACAAAGAGAATGAAAATTAGGAACCATTTGCCAGATAACGCAAACAAATTATAGAAAAAAGAAAAGTATTGAAGAAGCAACTCCAGAGACGTCGGCTTGTTATTTGAGGCAGTGACAGTCATAAATGTACTTCTTATTAATAGCAATTGCCAATTTGCCTCACGGGCTGTTCAGTCAAAATCCATATTAGCGTCAATAAGGTAAACAGTGTGCAAAAGCACCCAGATGAGTCGACAAATTGCCTCTTTTATCACCAAAATTGGGCGCAAAGAACTCAAATTCACACACGCGGGCACGCACACCCTGCGGTGTATGCAATCAAAACATCTCCTGCCGTGAATGTTAATCAACTCATCGAGCCTGTTTTAAAAAGCCATGAAAGATAAAAATAACAACAAGGCCGGGGTTAAAGAAGATAGTGTAATATGAGCGAAAAGGGCGGACTGGCATACAGGGATATATATCCGGGATTTTCCGGTGTTCTGCCAAAATCTCCTACATCGGCGGAACTTCTACATTAGTCGAATTTGACACCCAAAGTCCTACCGTGCGCTCAAAACGTGTTTTGCTCAGATGCATACAGGAATAACGTTCTAAAAAAATGCCTGCAGAAAACACTTAAATGTAGTTATATCAAATAAGGACTGTTTAAATACGCTACGTGACTAATGTGGTCAACTGCTTCAAAGCTAACACAAAAAAAAAACAATGGTTAAAAGTATGAAAGGGTAATACATGCAAAAAGTATCTTTGAGGCAGTGAAAAGGTTCTAAATAACTATATAAAAACAAAAATAGTGAGTACTCGCCGCTTCTAACCCATGTGCGCATGCGTGTGGATGCATGCGCAAGCGCGATGAGCATCGTGTAGGACGTTTCGCTGCGTTGTAAAGAATGGCTGAACACCGGTTGGCTGGTTTTGGGAGAAATAAGTAGGGTCGTAATTCCTATATGTAGGCCCTACATATTTTACACGTACACGGGAAAAATAAGTATTTTGATGAAAAATAAATAGGAATTGGTGACTGCGGTGAAACTAGTGCGTGTTTGTGTTCTGGGAGTCAAATAAGCAGACACTAAAATTAGTGCAGCGGTGTAATCCAAGCATTACGATAAATGCATTATGACCAAAGGATGTAAAGTTGTTTGATCTTAAAACCGCTCCATCTGTATGTGCGTTATGTGTGCTGTCACGTCAGTACAATATTATGTGATTTCCCTTCATCAACGGGTCGTTTTAGTAGTTGGTAGGTTACGGTTCTCATTTTTGTGGCACTGTAAATCCAAAAATCTGAATCAATTCTGGCCAAGGTTGGTGAATATTGGTAGTAGACCTCTCGGACTAATCCGATACTCAAAACTATGCAGTTTTGGTGTACAATATTTAGAAAAATGAATTACAAGTTCTACATGTATACGTTGATCAGTATACCGTTCTTATCTATGTGGTACTGTAAAGCCACAATTTTAATTAAGGTCTGGCCAAGGTTGGGGAATTTTAGTCGTGGACCTTTCCTAATGCTCAAATACTCAAAGCTGCATGTTTACTGGGCCGATATTTAGAAAAATTAATTAAATGTCCTACATGTGACCTTTGATCTTGTTACAGTTGTCATTTTTGTGGTAGTGTAAATCCACAATTCTGAATAAATTCTCACCAAGCTTTGTAAATATTAGTAGTGGACATCTCTGTCTACTCACACACTCAAAACTACCGTATTTTTCGGACTACAAGTCGCTCATGAGTATAAGTCGATCCAGCCATAAAATGCCCAACGAAGAGAAAAAAAAAAACATATACAAGTCGCACTGGAGTATAAGTCGAATTTTTTGGGGAAATTTACTTGATAAAATCCAACACATAGAACAGACATGTCATCTTGAAAGGCAATTTAATATAAAAATACAATAGAGAACAACATGCTAAATAAATATACAGTGTACAGTGCATGAACAACAAAATGTGAATATACTTTCCTACGCTACGGCTCGGTCCTGGCAATACAGCGAACTCCCAAAAGACAATGCTGGACGTCCGTATAATTTGCTGAATCAATTTGGTCCTCGATAGAAAACAGGTTCGCATCAACGTAAATAAATGATAATTAGGTACTATTAGTAATAAGTAACAGGTTAGCATGCGTTCGCTATCATTAGCACATCGTTCAAACAACCACACTACTGGCTCTAAGTGTCCGATCGCGGGTGGAAAACACACAACAACAACAGAAAAGATGATACACGCAGGCGTTGCCTCTGTAGAGATGATTTAAAAGCATTAACAATGCAAGTAGGTTCGCAGCCGTCTATTCTCTCTCGCTGTAACTCGCCCACTTGGCACTCACTCACTCAGAGCTACGTAGCTGTCAGTCTTCTTCTGGCGTGTGAGCACCCTTCTCCACGTAAACAAGTGCGAGTGCGCCCTCACGTGGGCGTGAAAGTGCCACAAACTAAATGCATCCATTTCAAGATAAAAAAAGTCAATATTACAATTGAACATACACTGCCAAAGTCAGAACACGAACGTGGCCATAGCTATAAAGAGTTATTCAGATAACTATAGCATAAGAACATGCTAACAACTTTACAAAACCATCAGTGTCACTGCACAACACCAAAATAACATGTGAAATTATATCATAATGTGTTAATAATTCCACACATAAGTCGCTCCTGAGTATAAGTCGCACCCCCAGCCAAAATATGAAAAAAACCGCGACTTATAGTCCGAAAAATACGGTATGCATTTTTACTGTGCCAATATTTAGAATATTTGAATTATAAGTGCTACATGTATACTTTGATCAGGTTAGAGTTCTCTAATGGTTTACTCATGTTATCGTTTATTGTATCAATGACCTGTTTGCATTAAAATCACTACACTGTTTTAATTATTTAACTGTGGGCTAATTAAGGGCTCAGGTTATTGTTTACTATATGATTTTTGTCTAAAACAACATCAAATGCTGTTTTTTTTTTCATCAAGGTAAGCACAGGTACTTGTGTTGCCGGCTGGATGGCTTCCAACACCATCCATGAAGTGGGCCGGTCTTTCAATGACTCCTGGGCCACTCAACCCCCTCAATCAAGTTCAAAAATAGAATTTTCAAGTTTAATATAAACTCGTTTGTTCCTAAGAGTGTAGTGGTTTGCACGGTATTTGCATTCCCTGACGCACCACCCGTTGGAGCGGTTGGAGCACTGCATCACTTGTCTCTTATGAAAACTTCTAGTTGGTTTGGATAATGTGTTAAAAAATGCCTGCATATGCATGTGTACTTCTGTATAAGTACTTTAAGTGTTTATACGTGTACTCGGCCTGAGCCTAAGAGAGAGAGAGAGAGACAGAGAGAGCGAGATATGAATGGTTGTACATTTTGGGTACAAAAATGTTCTCTTCACGGCAATGTGTGAGATGTATAGAATGCGCGCGTGTGTGTCTGTGTGCTATGTTTCATTGTTGAGCAGCACAGATTGCTAAACTAGGGATTGAAAAATGGGACGTTTCTGCCAGCAGACGACAATTGATCAAAAGCATAACTTTTTGTCTCCTCATTCTCTTCTCTTTTCTCCCCCCCCCTCCCCTTTTCTCCTTTGTCACGGTCGTCATCTTCCTATCACACGATGCTACACTTTCATCTCCTCTGTCTGCGGTCATTCAAGAACAGATTACAGCTCACACTTTGACACATTACTTGTATTAACACAAACACTCATTAATTTAGCAGGAAAAAAACAAGACATCTCATAATGGATAATTGCATGTCGATTGATTGGTTGGTTTTCATAACCCAACAGACAATAAGGTATATTAGCCACTGGTCCTGAGGGCCAGTAATGCATCAGGTATGGATCCCAATAATCACGAAAAAAAAAACAATTTGCTTGAATAACATGAATATTTTTTTTTTAGGCTGCAAACAAAAATATTTGTAAACAAAGAATGTAGAAAATAAATACATACTTTCTTTTCACCTATAGAATAAATACATACTTGTTAATAATCTCTTATCTATCCAGGAAGGCAAACAAATACACATTTGTCTTAAAATCACTCAACATTGTCTAAATAAATAAATTAAATATACCTTAGTTCGGGAAATAGAAAAATTGAAAAAAATGAAGCCTACCTTCAGTTAAAACACGACTGCGTTTTTCCACAAGCATCTCTTTAAGTGCGTCAGTCGGTTGAGCAATTATGGAAAAAATCTAAATCATGGTTAATTAAACTTTTTACTTTGTTTACCATTAATGTATGATTATCTGAAAAAAAAATGTCTGCATAGGCTGCAAATAGATATATGTTACAATAAACAATATAGAAAATAAATAAATACATTTTAATTACAGTAGCAATGCACCAATAGGTATTTGGTTTCAAAAGTGTAATGTAACAACATGCTCTATAGCCTTATTTCCTGAAAAACCCGGCCGTTTACAAGAAGAAAACAGCAGCATGTGTTTTTTTATTTTTTATTTTGACTATCAACACTTTCCTATGAAACACTGACTTGGTTCTTGCTCATGTTTTTCTGGTTCTATAGTTTCCAGCAAGGCAGGAGGAAGAGGGCCCGGGGAATGGAACAAACAGCACAACAGGACTGTCAGGCGGGTGTCCGGGACACTAGACATGGGGCGACCAAGCCAGTCGATTGGGCGGGCATCCTGGGGGCCAGACGTGGGGCGACCGAACGAGTCTCTCAGCCGGGCGTCCAGGACGAGGTCGTGGCAGGAGACGTGGTCGTGGCCGGAAACGTGGTCGTGGCAGGAGACGTGTTTGTGGCAAGAGGCGAGGTCTGGACGGCGCGGTCCGCCGCCCCAGCCGTGGCAAGAGACGAGGTCAGGATCGGATGGCGCGGTGCTCCGTGCCGCCCAGCCATGGCAGGAGACTTGGCCAAGGCTCTGGAGCGACGTCATCGAGGCAAGGCTCTGGAGCAGGAGCTGCCATAGAGTCATCTGGCGGCACGGGCACGGAGTCGTCTGGCGGCTTGGGCTCTTGACTGCGTGGAGCCGGCGCGGGGACCTGACTGTGAGGGGCCGGCGCAGGCACTTGACCATTAGGAGCCGGCACGGGAAGCCGAGGAGCTGGCACGGGAAGACGGGACGTCGGAACCTGAAGGCCCATGCCGTTGACGTGGACGAGCATGCCGAGGCTTATGGACGGAGGTTTTGGGTTGAGCAGGAGGCACGTGACAAGGTGGAATGGGAATTCGAGGGGTGCAGGCAATACGTCCCTTACCTGGGTGTCCCCGGAGGCCACAACGAGGAGGTCCAGTGTAAATGGTCAACCTGGAGCCCAGGTAAGGGTCCGGGGGAAAAGGCTGGGAAGTGGAATGAGGGAGGTGTGACAAAAACTGAGAGGGTGAACAAGAGGGCAAGGTCGGAGTCAGAGTCAGTATCTGAATATAGGAGAGCATATATTTTATGATCCTCCTCGAAGTCCGTAAAATCAGAGTCCAACAAAACGTGCTGTGATCGGCAGGTGGGTTGAGATTGGGCTTATGCCTGTCGGCGAGCCTGCCGAAAATGTATCTTTCCCGCTGGGTCCACGAGTGGTTGCGCCATTATGTCAGGATGCTTGGGTATGGTGGACCCAAAAGCAGCGAAAACAACAGGGAGGCAAGGCAGGGTGGCGATCAACTCAAAACTGTTTTAATATCAGTGACAAAACTTAAATTACCAACAAAGGCCCCAAAAAGAACAAACCAAATTCAAACAAAAGACTGGGTATGAAACCTACTGAGATACAGGGACGATGAGAGCATGGACGCTGACATGAATTGAGAACAGACGTTTGGAGAGACACTTGGGTAGACGTTGACCGAACAAGACACACAACACATGGGGAACTTAAATCCAGGCATGGGGTAAGGAGAGAATGAGACAAAGGTGGTTGATAAAAGAGGCAGCGGATTGGTTAAGACAGAAGGAGCAGGCCACAACAGGTGAAATCAAAGGGTAATCACAAGGACAAGAAACACCAGGGCAAAATATTAACAAAACTTACCTCAAGGCATGACATTTTTTTGTTGTTGTTAAAAATAAATCGATAAATATAACATATTAACATTAGGGATCAAATATACTGTATATGTTGATTTTTGTGCTCGTGTGTGTGTGTTAATAACATGGTCACCACCTGACACCTTGCTTGCTACCATGTCAGGCTAAATAAGGCGCCATTGAAACGGAAAAGTTAACTGTTTACAGAGGAGGCGTTAACATGGTGCAAAAGCGAATTCGCGATTTTTTCTTTACAAAAAGTGCAAAATTTTTTAAAATTCAATTTGAGGTAGAGAATAAAGATGATTATGATAGTTTATTATCGTGCCCAGTGAGGAAAAGTTAGCTGCAAGTTTAGACCGTGGAGAACTTACGTACTATGTGGAAGTGTGGGGGAATACCTATCGCAATACGACAAATCCTTTAGTCATAGTACAGAAACGAGCAGTTCGCATCATTCATAAGACTGGATTTCTGGATCACACCCATGAACTATTTCTTCAATCTAAATTGCTTAAATTTCAAGACCTAGTCGATTACAACACTTCCATAATTCTATATAAAGCTTTCAACAACACATTACCCGCAAAGTTACAAACACATTTCACCATTCGTGAAAGAGCTCACAATTTAAGAGCTTACGGGGAGTTCGTACTTCCTAGATTTAGAACGACTCGTAAGAGCTTCTGTGTGTCTGTAAGAGGAGTTAAATTATGGAACAATCTGAGTTCATCACTAAGAGAGTGTAAAAATATTCACATATTTAAATTTCATTATAAACAATTAATTTGGTGTAAGTATATTCAGGAAGGGTCTTAAATGTACATCACTGTTTCTGTAGGTCTTTTTACCATACTGGTATGGATATACGCAATATAAGTGTGTGTGTATTTGTATATATTTACACACACAAACACACACACACACACACACAGACACACACACACATATCTATATATAAATATATATATATATATATATATATATACACATATTTTGGGTTTGTTGTTCTTGTTTTTCTCTCTTTTGACTAAGGGAATCGATATTGAGGGTTCGGCCCTCCCGTTACATGTGTCAGGGAAGGATGTATTCTATGTAACTAAACAGAAACAGGTTGCAGGAAAATAGTTATTTATTTTGATGATTATTGAGAAATCGGGGTGGGATTTAATAAGTTTTCTTCGTCCCACTCCCTTTCAGGCATTTTGTTTTGTTTTGTTTTGTGTCTTTTTTTTTTGTCTCTGTTGTTTCTTGAAAGCAAAGATCTGTATTTGTGAAGATGAATGTAACTGCCTGGAATGAAATGAAATTAAAAAAAAAAAAAAAAAAAAAAAAAACTTCAAATAGGTAAGACACGCTCGCATCGTAGCTATATTATTGTTTGTTGTCACTGTTGAGCTGCCGCCATACAGAGCGCTGTTGGATATTTGCATTCAATTTTTGTGAGTGTTGTGAAAAGTGGGTGTTAAATTGAGTCTTACTGGACCTTTTAGTTTTCAAATGTGTTTGCCTCTCATTGCGCCGTCTAGCTGCAGGGATTTGCATTATAATACACGTGCGCTTTTATTTCCAATACAAAAACTCTAACACACACTATAGACAAAATAGAACGCTGTCTTTGTAGTAGTCTAGTAGTAGTACGTAAACTATCCAGCGTGCTAGTGTACTGCCATTGTGCATGCCTTGTATGGTGAAAAAGTGCGAGCATGACAAATTTGGCCCGAAACGACTGTTTTTGGATGAGAGAAACAAAATAAGATATTCAGCACCCCCTCCTGTGAGGGACTTCCGGTACCCCTGCAGCTCCGGGATGGGTATGTTGGTGATTTGACCTTTAGCTCTAAATTGGTTAATGTTAAGAAGTTGACCGTCGGTTCCGTACATGATTGTGACTCCCTGGGGCAAGTGTTGGTTTATGAAATGGAGGATCACAGCAACATAGATGGAGAATAGTGTTGGAGTGATGACACATCCCTGTTTGACTCCCGTATCAACCCTGAAGGGTTCTTTTTCGTCTCCAATGCCACTGAGTACTGTGGCAGACATATTGTCATGCAGCAGTCTCTGCAACCTGACGTATTTTTCTGGGCAGCTAATCTGTTTGTCTTATTAATGCCCTGTCCCCAGCAAAAAGTGTACATGCAGGTTATGCTGTTACATTGTGCCTACCAATATTGAGACCAAACCTACACCCGTGGCGATCCTACGTAAATTTGTACAATATGAAACTGAAACATTATATGACAGGAATTGCATATACAATATAATATATATGGCGGCAAACACTCAGGTGACTTGAAGTTCCAGTCTGAGACCCCCAATTTGGTCAAATTCCAAAATTGTCCGATATGCATGTGTGATACATCAATGGAAAGCTTAAAATCTCAATATTCTGGGTGAAGAAACATTTTGAACGGGAGGGCATTTTTTTTTTTTTTTTAATGTTTTTTAAACAGCAAAACCCTATCTGGAGGTGAGAGCACACGAGAGCAGAATTACAGATGCCATGACTTTAACCAGATATTATCGTATACTTACATTGTTTTGATCCAAAAAGTCCATGTAGCATGTATCACCGAGTGTCAAGAAACAGATGTGAATGGCCCCAGCTGGATTTTGGGGGGATTTCATGGGTTAAACATGGTAATATAAAAAGGGTTGCGATGCAGAAATCGCAAACGTCAAGGAGTAATCGAGATTTTCATATATTTACCCTTTTAAATGTTTCTTTTTTTTTTTTTTTTCCCAATCTTTCTTTGCTTGGATTGATTGGATTTATCATCTAACATATCGGAGAAAATGCAACAGTAACAAAAAAAAATACAATTAAGCTATAGTTATGAGGTAGATATCCGTGACTTTTATACAGACGCCATTTTTTTGTGACGTAATTTGTTTAAAAGTTTAAAATATGCGAGTGAATATTTTTGTAAAGTAGTTTTTTTTTTGTAAAACGAAATAATAGACATCAATTAATGATTCTAAGCTAAAAATGACAGACATTTTGAATAATAAATATAATTAATTACCTTCGTTTTATGACTAGGTTGAAACAAAAGTGGTGATGCGATGGCCCTAAACGGAGGTTTCCAGGGTAAAACGGACAAATTAAAAATAGTTCGGGGGCTTAATGCGCCATGAATCTGCAGTGGCAGCACATAGACATATTCTATCAAACACAACACTTCTTTTGGCATAAAATATAGCAGTTTCTTTTAAAGAGGAGTGCAAGAGCAGAAACTGCTTTTTCAGTCTTGTCTGTGTTTTCCGCCATATATTTGAATGAAAAGAATGCAATAGTGGCCACTTTTAAGAGTAAATCATAATATGAGACTTAGATATTTTACTAGAATTGATGTAAATTCGTATGGTTTTTTTTTCTATGTCTTTTCCTTACGGGGTGCAGCAACCTTTTTTTCTGGGTCTACTTCTTTTGAGTGTATTCAGTGTATTTCATTACTTTCATTTGAGAATTGAATTATGTGTAATTTTGTATGTTGTTTATGATTTTTTAATTTCCTTCATAGTACTTTATTGTAAATAATTAAATGTAATAGTCTGACTTTAAAAATCCATTAAAATGTTACGAAATTAAGATATATTTATTGTGTAATGTTCATTATTAATTAAAAATGAATACTCTTCAAGCACAGTTGAATTTTCATCAGTGTCGTGCCTTAAAGTCTACAAAAGACAAGGTAAAGGACGTCAGAAATGAATCTCAACCACATTTTCAGACGAGTTATATTGAAATTTGTTGTTGAAATGAAATAATAACGAGGTGAATAAGTAGACAGCATTTGTATAAATAAATCAAGTCGGCCAAGTTAGAGAAAAGTAACTTTTCTAATGCGTCACTCTGTGCCTGATGTTTCATGTGCGCCATTAACTTTGACGTTCAACACGCTTGAGACTCGCTGTGGGAATTCAGGAAATAAATAAATTAACACGATAACATGAAAGTAAAAATGAAGAAGCAGGTACAATTTATGTTTCCTGTTTTCATGCTGCTTTCATTCAATGTCCAGCCGGGTCCCTGTTGGCATGTGGGAATGTGTGGTAAAGTTGTGGCTGTGTTGTGGCTATGCTGAGTTAGCAGAAAATGAATTAAGATCTGTACAAACACACACACACACATATATATTTTTTTCTCACAGTCACACACACACTCGCACACCTATGAAGTAAATAGGATTAGATGTAGCTGAAGTTATTACAGGAAAGTGTTTTGTCGCTCTGCACTCTCACAGGTCAGACTGGACGTGTGTGTGTGTGTGTGTGTGTGTGTGTCCGCGCGTGCATGTGTACGTCCTTGTTCAAGTGACATTTTGGGCATTTTGTAACAAACTATCATCCTATGTTGTGGTTACGCTGCTATAATCTATAAAGTGACCTCCACTTTTCAGGTGCATGCTACAGAAATGTGTGGTCTATTTTGAATTTCCATTGTGCATGACCCATACAGAAAAGAAATAGAAAAAACATAAGAATTTACCGTATTTTTCGGACTATAAGTCCCACCTGAGCATAGGTTGCACCAGCCATAAATTGCCCAAAGAAGAGGGGGAAAAAACATATATATCGCACTGGAGTATAAGTGGCATTTTTTGGGGAAATTTACTTGATAAAATGCAACACATTGAACATATATGTCATCTTGAAAGGCAATTTAAAATAAAAATACAATAGAGAACAACATGCTGAAAATAGTGTACATTATGATATTGTTACAAGATGCATGAACAACCAAATGCAAACGTGGCCGGTATGTTAACGTAAAATAGCTATTAAGAGTTATTCAGATAACTATAGCATAAAGACCATGCTAACAAGTTTACCAAACCATCAGTGGCACTCCAAAACACCAAAATAACATGCATGTAAAGTGTATATACTAGTATTTTGCAGGGAGATTATGCTGTATATACTTTATATAGCATGTGATTAAAATGAAGCAATTTGGGAGTAGTGCTAAGGGTCTTGCTCAAGGATCCAACTAGAGGTTGTCATGTATGCCCTTGCTGGATTTGTACCTGGGCCCATCAGGTGAAAGGCAGAGGCTTTATCAACTGACTTATCAGAGTTCCCATCTCTTTATACATGTATATATTTAATTATATGTGGTGGAAAACACAAACAAGGCTGAAAAAGCAGTTTCTGCTCTTGCACCCCTCTTTAAAATAAAGTGCTGTATTTTAAGCCAAAAGTACTGTTGTGTTTGATACAACAATACGGCTATATGCTGCCATAGCAGTTTCATGGCGCATGAAACACATGCACATTTGTCCGTTTTACCCTGGAGACCCTGCGTTTACAAACACCGCGCACACACCACAGCTTTTGTTTCAACCCAGCCATAAAAGGAAGATAAGTAATCCTATTTATTATTTGATTCATTTTTAGCTTAGAATGATTAATTCACTCTAATATTTAGTTTAAAAAGAAAACCTTTATAAAATTATTCACTTGCATATTTTAAACTTTTAAACAAATTACGTCAGAATGAAAAAAATAGTGTCCGTAAATGGTAAATCATAACAATTGCTCAATTCACATATCACAGTATATATTTTTTTCCTACTGTCGCATACTCTCCGATATTTTAGATGATGAATAATCGATCCAAACAAAGAAACATTGGAGAAAAAAAAAAGGGTAAATAGTTGAAAAAGAAAATCTCAACCACTCCTTGATGTCTGCGATTTCTGCATTGCGACCCTTGTTATATTACCGTGTTTCACCCATAAAATCCCCCAAAAGACCAGCTTGGGCCATTCACAGCTGTGTCTTGACACGTGTTGAGACATGCTACACGGGGTCTTTGGATCGAACAAGTACGCGATAATATCTCGTTAAAATTATGGTATCTTTATTTATGCTCTCTCATGCGCACACCTTGAATCATGGTTTAGGGGTTAGAAAAAGAAAAAAGTTTTTTTTTTAAAATGACCTCCTGTTCAAAATTTTTCTTCCCCCAGAAAATTGACATTTTGAGCTTTCCAATGATGTATCACACATGCATATACGACAATTTTGAAATTTGCCCAAATTGGGGGTCTCAGAATGGAACTTCAAGTCACTTGAGTGTTTTCCGCTATATATATTTACAGGCCAAAGGTTTGGACACACCTCATTGAATGCAACACAAATGAAGGTCCCTACCCCATTGATAAAGCATAAATTCCACTAATCAACAGACCGATAAGGAAGCTAAAAACTACAGAAGGATGCCTGCTGACTACGGAAGCTGATCCTGCATCGTGCTGACTGGGAGACCCAACGCGAGCGTCATACAGCTGACTGAGTGAGATTGACGCTGACCGAGCGAGGCAAGCAGCCAAGATATCTCACGAGCCCACGTCTGGACCACCAAATTCAATCATCAGCTCTTCTGATAACCAACACTGGACAGCACTTTAGCTCGCGCTGTCTTTTCTCGGGTATCTTTTGTTTACCTGTTGATTGTTGACCCTGGATCCAGTCTTCCTGTTCGTCTGGGTCTGTTTGCTGTATTGCCTTGCTGTCTGATTGCTGTCGACTTGGAATAACTTGTCAACGTGTGTTTCCAAGCCTTTTTCCAGCTTTTAAAATGGAGTCAGTACAAGGGGTTAAACTAAGGTGAATGCGCGGTGTTTGGTGGGGTTGTTGGAGTTGCGCCGGCCCGGGTCGTTGGAATTGCGCTAGTGCGGTTCCGGCGATTTGGCTAGCATGATTCCGGCAATCCGGCTAAAAAGACAAATTCCAACATTGGCAACGTTAATGGGAGCCATTGAGTTAAAAGTGTGCCTTGTAAGGGGAAATAAAATCATAATTAGTGCATGAAAGGGTTAACATTTCCAGTCGAAAAGACAAGGTCACACATACACATGCACAGGGCTGACTCATTCACATTGCATTACTTGTGTTCGCCCCTTTTAACAACTCACATTTTGATGTGTACCCTTTGCCCGCCAAGTTGTCAAGTATTCATTTTTAATCGCATAACAAGGGTCGTTAGTGTTGAGCGTCACAGCTAATTAAGCAACGGTGGAAGGACGCTGTCACAGTACTTCCACGTGCTTGCTGTTAAGTATAGAACAAACAGCTACAGTGTTACTCATGTGAACACTGACTTCCATCTATGCAAAGTCGATGAGAAGTGTGTCATTGCATAGTTAAAATCTGGTCAGTGTTATGCAAACGTACAGTAAAACTGTTCATGGGTATGTTTTAGTTTCATTTAAAAATTGGGCTCACAGATCATGTGTATGTCTGCGTTTGTCTTTCCATCATAGTGTTCACCTTATCCTCTATCCTTATCAAGGGGACACTTCTTTGTGGAGACATTTTGGCATGTCCCTACTTGGAAAAATGCAAACATAAGCTCCTTTCACCCTATTAGTCTGTGTGTGTGTGTGTTGGAGGCCCTAATTTGATGTCTAAATAAGTGGTCGCTGCCTTCCGGGGCTTTCCTGGCAATACATCACAGCAGCAACAATGGAGGCAGCGACGCGGGGGACCCCAAGGGAAGCGCTGCTCGGCTACTCAGGCTCGGCCTTGTGGGAAATGCGAAGAACGCTAAATGACACACACACGCACACAAGGTGTCTTTTGTGGACTTTTTGTCATTAGTGTGTAAGGAAGCGAGCGCAAGTTGTCCTCACAAGAGCAAACACACTCATGAATAATTGAACTCTCCTTCATGTCAGCGTAAGTGACACCAACAAGAGCACTTTAAGTACATAGCGCATACACATGACACAGTAATGTAATGTGATAGAATGTGATGTCATGTAATATGTGGGCCGGAAACTGCATCAGTCCAAGTGCACGTTCGCACCTTGTCGACCTTAATTTGAGGCTTTAGGTCCCTTGTTCAGAATTACATTTTGTCATCTTTACTTGTAGTTGTATAATGTAATTACATTTGGTTGGGATGTGCGGTACGGAAACATATTGCTGCCTCATCAGAAAAGAAGTAGTTGTGAATAAAGTGCCTGCATTCATCAAAACAAAAAAAGCAATTCCTTCTGGTTCAGGTGACTGGCGGAGTCCTATATACAAGAGCGTAGGTTTGCATAGGGACGGTAGGCTTATTACGCGACCAACTTTTCAGGATGTTCAAACTGTCCCCACAAACTTTTAAGCAAGCTTATTTGCATGATGTAATGAGTTCAGTTATATAGGTCTTTTAGGTCTGTAGGTCTTCCCATATGTTGTAAGGATAGAATGGACCCTTCCATTATTAAGTGAATTATTTTCATGATGTTCAGACTTAAATTTACCCCTTTTCAGTTGACTAAATATTGAGCTAGAATATAGTTTTATTTATCTTTCCTACAGACGGTGGTTGTGTGGTGGTCGCCACGTTACGTCAATTAATTGATTTATAGCGAGCAGCTAGCCTAGTTTGGTTAACAGGTGGGACTGGACAGTCGGCTAATTTACCGAGTTGCACACCGACAAAGGCAACTTCACGAGAAAAATAGTTAAACAACTGAGGTTTCGTGGGCCCACACATACACTCAGTATGTGTTACCTTTGCTTAGGGGCTGCAGGCGGACGCGAGGATGGCAGGTATTGTACACACAGCTCCTGATGCAATTAATGTGCCGCCTTCGTTAGTTCGTGTCTGCGCTGCGCATTCATGTTGACAAATGATGGGCGCTACGCGCCTCACATGAGGGCGTGTGTTTGCGCTTTTGGAGGACAGAGGGCTGTTACAGTTACTCTGGCTGCGGCGCTTGGGAGAGCACATGCATTACTAACGTAACTAGGCCTGCAAGCAGGAATGAACAGGCCCTCGCAGTTTGACGCAGCTCGGACGTTAAGCAAACCTGGACGGCACGCAGGTCAGGGTGGCGACAGATCGTCCCCCTCTAATCATCTAATGAGAACCTAGCTCGCTCGAAACTTTTTTGGGGATTAGAAATACATTCGCACACTTATTGGGCTAAACCCTATCGGAGAGAGGACCACAAAAAAGGAGGCGCTACTGAGCTGTGCAGCCACACCCTTATTACACATCACTTCTGCTCATTAATATTCATCACATTAGCTACTGTTGCTAAGTGGGGACAAGCCACTGTTTGTAGATAGGCCTGTAATTGTCAACATGGTTAAACCTCAACCATGAGAAACAGAATGTGGAAAAAAAAAAACAGAAAATCACATTATTTGATTTATACATAATTTATTTGCAAATCATGGTGGAAAATAAGTATTTGGTCAATACCAAAAGTTGATCTCAGTACTTTGTTATGTACCCTTTGTTGGCAATAACGGAGGCCAAACATTTTCTGTAACTCTTCACAAGCTTTTCACACACTGTTGCTGGTATTTTGGCCCATTCGCCCATGCAGATCTCCTCTAGAGCAGTGATGTTTTGGGGCTGTCGTTGGGCAACACGGACTTTCAACTCCCTCCGCAGATTTTCTATGGGGTTGAGACCTGGAGACTGGCTAGGCCACTCCAGGACATTGAAATTATTCTTATGAAGCCACTCCTTTGTTGCCCTGGCTGTGTGTTTGGGATCATCGTCATGCTGAAAGACCCAGCCACGTCTCATCTTCAATGCCCTTGCTGATGGAAGGAGATTTTCACTCAAAATCTTTCGATACATGGCCCCATTCATTTTTTCCTTTACACAGATCAGTCGTCCTGGTCCCTTTGCAGAAAAAACAGCCCCAAAGCATGATGTTTCCACCCCCATGCTTCACAGTGTGTATTGTGCAATTCAGTATTCTTTCTCCTCCAAACAAGAGAACCTGTGTTTCTACCAAAAAGTTCTATTTTGGTTTTATCTGACCGTAACACATTCTCCCAGTCCTCTTCTGGATCATCCAAATGCTCTCTAGCGAACCGCAGACGGGCCCGGACGTGTACTTTCTTCAGCAGGGGGACATGTCTGACAGTGCAGGATTTGAGTCCCTGGCGGCGCATTGTGTTACTGATAGTAGCCTTTTTTACTGTGGTCCCAGCTCTCTGTAGGTCATTCACTAGGTCCCCCGGTTTGGTTCTGGGATTTTTGCTCCCCATTCTTGTTATCATTTTGACGCCACAGGGCAACAAAGGAGTGGCTTCATAAGAATAATTTCAATGTCCTGGAGTGGCCTAGCCAGTCTCCAGGTCTCAACCCCATAGAAAATCTGAGGAGGGAGTTGAAAGTCCTTGTTGCCCAACGACAGCCCCAAAACATCACTGCTCTAGAGGAGATCTGCATAGAGTAATGGGCCAAAATACCAGCAACAGTGTGTGAAAAGCTTGTGAAGAGTTACAGAAAACGTTTGGCCTCCGTTATTGCCAACAAAGGGTAAATAACAAAGTACTGAGATGAACTTTTGGTATAGACCAAATACTTATTTTCCACCATGATTTGCAAATAAATTCTTTAAAAATCAAACAATGTTATTTTCGTTTTTTTCCCCCACATTCTGTCTCTCATGGTTGAAGTTTACCCATGTTGACAATTACAGGCCTCTCTAATATTTTCAAGTGGGAGAACTTGCACAATTAGTGGTTGACTCAATACTTATTTGCCCCACTGTATATATTATATCCTCTGGTTGTCCTACGTCTCTGACTGTTCTTTGGGTTTTTTTTAGTTAGTTTTGTGTAGCGATCGCAAATGCTACTCAGTGATAGCCAACGAACACTTTTAATTTTTTTCATTGTGAACAAATCTTAATTCTATAACTTATTTACACTTCCCCTTACTAACGTTGTTTTTATTTATTTATTTTTTTTTTTTACAACAGAAACGTAACATTGGCAGTCAGATACCATTTTAATTCTTTTCTGTCATGATTGTTTGTATTCTCAGTTCATTTTCCTGTATTCAGCACCTGATTGAGCCAGCTGGGCGGGGTAACGTGACACACCTGTGCTGCATTAGGAAGGCTCAATATTTAAGGAAGCCTGTCACCATCTGCAAGTGTCGGATTATTGCTTGCTACTTGCCTTGCTTACCGCCTGTGTGTTCATCGTCAGCCTTCGAGTTTCCCGACGTTCTACGGTTGTATTTTGGTTTGGTCATCTTTACGTTAGTGCTCTTTTGGGCATTGTAGTTAGATTCTTGTACTCTGTTATATTCATGCATTCTAGCGTGCTCTCTTGGTTGCACTTGTTAAACTCGCGTTTGTTAGCGTGCTCTCTTAGTTGTTCTTGTTAAACTCGCATTTGTTAGCGTGCTCCCTTTGTTGTTCTTGTTAAACTCGCGTTTGTTAGCGTGCTCCCTTTGTTGTACGTGTTAAACTCGCGTTTGTTAGCGTGCTCCCTTTGTTGTACTTATTAAATACAAACATTTACTCTACTGATCTCCTGGTCTATGTTTTGGATCCACATTAACGGCTTGCCGTTCATAACATTTTCAGGTCATTCCTTTTTAGACAGAAGCAGCACGGCACGTCACACCAAAAAATAAGTTAAAAATATCAAAATGGCTTACCTCTTTGTCCTCTGAAGGACAATGCTAACCCAACAAAATGTTTACTGCATAAATGTTTACTGCCGAGCTGGCGTTAAAAGTCCGCGCAAGTTGATTCGGTCTTCACATTTTCTCTTCCAAGTTTTTAGTTTCCGGAAACGTATGAAGAAAACATCCTTCATATGTCATAATTTCTAGAGTCGTTTCTACAAGTTACAAAAAAGCAATGTGTGATCAGCAAGTTCATTTTTGAAAGATTACCGGAGAAAAGTAGCATAAGTTACATTTCTTCTATGCGAGGGTGGGTCTATAATGTCCCACTTCTGCTTTATTTCCGCTTTACGATGCAACGTCAAGGTCTAAAAATAGCACGCGTGCGGTAGGCCATTGGGCCTGTCTCTAATGTACACCCTGTAAAAATTTCACATTCAATCCAAAATACCCGATTTCCTTTTGGGTTTGGAATATAGGTGCAAGAGACTTTTTGGAGCAGTTTTGCACAACGTATCGACTCCCCAAATTTCATCACTTTACATTGACGAAACCTAACAGGAGAGGCCTTTTTGAAAAACTCAAAAAGGGGGCGCCATTTTGTTAATTTTTTTGCAACGTTGCAAAATTATCCAAATTCACGCAAAGCCGCATGTATGGGCAAATTTTAGTTAGTTTTAGAGCATGTTCGGGCCTCTAAATTGGCCATTTTCATTTACTATGGAAAAAAGAAAATCCTTTGCATTCCAACAGGACTCTGGCACCAGTTGGTGCTCGGGCCCTAGTAATGATCATGAGCTAATAACCTTGATAAGGGCACTTGCTAGGTTAAGACAGCAAGGGCCAGTGCCTGAGCACCACCTGCCATCTAATGTGAGCATGCCACTCCTTATAGCTGCTCTACCATTGGCTATTGCCTTGAATTCCTGGCATCCAAATGGCTAAGAGGGATCTCTACCGTATGTCTATGTGTGCATCCCAGTGTCCACTTCATTTGCCCCTTGTGTTCCTACAGCTTTACATGCATGTATTAACTTATATTCTTTACTCTATTCTTGTTTTTTTACATGATGCACAGCTTGGATTTTATGTTTATTGTGCAATAATCTAATTGTTACATGTATTAGTTACATGTTTTCATGCATTTGTATGCATAATAAAAGATTTATCTCGGATTTTGTTTTTTTTTTGGAACGGATTAAGGCATTTACATGTAAAACGCATCTGTATTTACAGAATTTTCAAGTTATGAAGCTACTTTCAGAACCAATTATTTTTTTAGCTAGAGGTACCACTGTAATTTAACAACTGTTTGAACAGAAGCAACAGTTATTACTGTACATCACAACTGTTGGACCTCCATCTTTTTGAGTACTATTACCTCTGTCCACTGTAACATACTTTATGTGAGTATACCTAATACTTTGACCTGTGGCAGCCTCCATAGTCACTAATTTTGCTCATCTTCAGCAGAGGTTAAACTCTCTGTTTGCTGAGATGCACTCTTCACAGGGTCTCTCTTCTTGATTTTCTTCTCCTCAGTTTTGTTTAACTTTCAATCAGCATGCTAGCAAATCAATTAAGCCCGCCGGCAAAACGGCTATTTATAAAATAAGTTGATGGCATTCATTAGCGTTTAACACGCATAATGGACACGTAATGAAGACCAAATGAAGAGGTACGAGCGCCAAGATGGCGTTTACGCGGCTTGGAGATGTTTACGAGGGCCAAAGTGCTTTGCGTTTATGTGGTGAACGCTGGAAAAGGGGCCAGAATGAAACATTTGTTGCAAGAATCTAGGTCAAGGCGACAACCAGAGTCTATTGGGAGCTGACAAACGCGACAGGAGAGACAAAAGATGCCAAATTTCCAGCACAGATGGCGGCTATTAAACTTTGGCCACAAAATTGATGTCTGGTGAAAATCCACTGATACAAAAAAAAAGTTGGGAGACTATACAAATTGTGAATAGAAACTTAATGCAACATTCCACTGATCGCTACCCATCCCTTATTTCGATCATTGTTTGCATTATGTGCATTACGGTAATGCACATAATGCAGTGGTGGCTTTAGAGTTCAAGTCCCACAGGGAGCTATCCAAGAATGGATCTATTTCACATTAACATGAACTGACATTAAATTAAAAAATCTGTGAAATGAAATCACTAGGAATGGGAATCGAGAACTGGTTCTAACAGAGAACCGGTTGCGCGTGTATCAATTCCATGGAATCATTTTGGTAATTATTTAATGATTCTCTTATAGATTCCTAACAGTACAATCATTGTCACAGAATTGACGCATGACACACACCGACTAACAAGCAATTGTCACAACACGAATGTTCACAGTGTAACCACCTATAAGTAGCAGGTAAGGTCACCACTGAGTCACACAGCAGAGGTATTTTTTTTAAAAACATTTTTTTCTCAAATTATTTTTACATTACAGTACTTTAGTTTGAGTCTAGGACTAGGGGTCCCTGAAGTGGACCAACTCTTGGATAGCATAGGGACCATAAGAGGTTATTTATTATTATATATTTAGACAAACAATGTTCAGTGGTCATAAGACAAATGATTTTTTTGCATTCCTGGATAGTTAAGAGATTATTGACAAGTCTGTATTTATTGTCCATCCATCCATCCATCCATCCATCCATCCATTATCTTCCGCTTAGTCCGGGGTCGGGTCGCGGGGGCAGCAGCTTTAGCAGGGAAGCCCAGACTTCCCTCTCCCCAGCCACTTCAGCCAGCTTCTCCGGCGGGATTCCAAGGCGTTCCCAGGCCAGCCGAGCGACATAGTCTCTCCAGCGTGTCCTGGGTCGACCCCGGGGCCTCTCGCCAGTGGGACATGCCCGGAACACCTCTCCAGGGAGACGTCCAAGAGGCATTCGAACCAGATGCCCGAGCCACCTCAACTGGCTCCTCTCAACGCGGAGGAGTAGCGGCTTGACACCAAGCCCCTCCCGGATGACCGAGCTTATCACCCCATCTCTAAGGGAGAGCCCGGACACCCTGCGGAGGAAACTCATTTCGGCCGCTTGTATCCGGGATCTTGTTCTTTCGGTCACGACCCACAGCTCGTGACCATAGGTGAGGGTAGGAACGTAGATCGACCGGTAAATCGAAAGCTTCGCCTTTTGGCTCAGCTCCTTCTTCACCACAACGGACCGGTGCAGAGGTGCAGTGTATTTATTGTGTATGTTATTATAATTTAAGTAATGTTCAAATATTGTAATTTAAATTTGCTAATAAAATCCAGACATTAATTCTGGAAGTTTTTAAAATGTCTCTGGAAACAACGGTTTGAATGGAACGGTGTATCACCTGAACCAATACAAATGAAATTGGCAATCTTTTTGTCACGTTAAAGTCATCAAAGACGCGTTTTCAGCTCGTCGTCGTGAAATCCTCGTCATGAAAAAAATGTTCGTTCTCGAAATGTTTTCGTTGTCGTTGACGAACACAACACTGGTTAGTATCAGTGTTGTTCATAACAGCATTAGAGTATAACAGCGTTACAAACGGCGTAATTTTTTTCAGTAGTAGGCATAAGCGGATTTTCAGGGGGGGGCCCTGGTGGCTGAAAAGTGTCATTGCATATAATTGGCTTTCCTATACAGTATCCGATTTTAAAATTAAGAATTTTCCGGTAAAATATTCTCTATCAAAGTTGTAAAGCAATAAAACAAAAACCAAAAATAAATTAAATGAACAAAAAAAAAGATATTTTTATAAGGGGTCAAAATAATCTTTCGAACAAATTATGTGACTAGCACCTTACAAGGTCATTTGCTTTGCTTAGCCAAAACCACCCGAAGACTGAAAAGGCAAGATGGATATACGTCATTTTTTTCAAACCTAAGCTTTCAAAAGGGACAACAACTTCTAAGCAAGAACCAAGGATTGAAAATGTGGACCATGAAACGCAAGAGACCACCATCAAAATTGTGAGCGAAATTTCAATTTGCCTCACTAAAGACGCTAATTGTACAACAGAGCCACCACCGGTGTCCTGCCAATGTAGTTACCCCCTTCAAAAATTGTGTCCCCTGGCCACGGGAGCGCGCACATACACATTAGTTATGAGGGTTGTCAACATAAACGAGTGATTGAAGCCCAAAAAGAACCACAGTTATATATTTTAGACATTGACGTTTACAAAACAGGAGAAACTCCATACAGGACTTGGATTACAGTATAAGAACCGTTATAGGTCATCCTATGAGTAAAACAGTGAAACATTGCCTTTTTTAACGTTCAGTACGTATGTTACGGTATATGACAGAAAAAAAAAAAAAAATTTGATGGATGTGCCATGTTTTAAAACCTTGTAGATACATACATCACCAAAACACGGAGCTCAAGCAAATCAGCGCAGTGCAGTGGCTCCACCCAGACTGTGTTGTTGGTGGAATGACGCGAGAAAAGTCTGAGGGACACGGACTCAGGAGTGGGGAGGAGGGAGGGATAGTTGTTGCAAATGCGATGCTAGGTGGCTCCAATGCTGCAGCAGACAGCCTACAAACTACTGTGTCCACATGATTCTATGGTAGATATCGTATATCACGTATAGAGAAATAGATGCAAAATAATACTCACCAGCGTTAGTAAACAGCCACCATCTTAAAGCAGTAGATTTCTCAGGAAGGCTCTGTTGTAGAGAACCTTCCTAGCGAACCTAAGTAACTTTTTATCTAAAATACTCCTAAATCGGCAAAATCTCGACTTAAATTTATCTTTAAATGATGAAACAGTTTTAAAACTTTCACATGTTGAAAGTAGACAGAAGGGAACTAATGCAATAACGGGAGTGATTTTAACAACTTTAATGGTTTATTCACAACATTAAATGACTTCTAAACATTGCAAAGGCTACTATCTAGTTATCGCCAAATCCGCAATTCCCTGTGTCTAGTTAAATTAGTGTAAAGAATTGTGCTAGGGCCAATAGTCCCAAAAACCCTTTGAACTTCACATAGTGTGACTTATGTTTTATTTTTATTTTTTTTGGAATGAAAAAAAAAAAACAAAAAAATATGAAAAGTAACACCAGTTACTTTGCCAAGTAACTAATTACTCTTACATTTAGGTAACTGAGTTACTAACGTAATTACTTTTTGGTAGAAGCAATTTGTACTGGAATTCGTTACTTTTTTAAAGTAAGATTAACAACACTGGTTAGTATAAGTCAGTACAGATTGGTTTTTATTGATCATTTAGCCAATCTATTAATTCGGTTCATATTCGTGAGAAATGTAGCCCTGACCCCCGTTCACCCAATCTGTTTGGTCTTATTAATGTCCCGTCCTCAGCAAAAAGTGTATATGCAGGTTATCCTGTTATATCATCCCTACCAATGTTCAGACCAAACCTTGATTTTTCTGCTATTCCTTTTATGTGCAATTGACTTTTCAAGACTCTTATGCTAACTTTTTTTGTCGACACCATGAATTTTAAAATTTACATATTTTCCCCTTAAAAGGATACATTTTTTCAATGTAAACTTTTGATCTGTCCTCCAAGTTCTATTTAGAATAAAATATTAAAACTTGGCACTTCCACATTCCATAGGGTTCTGTTTTTACTCACATCCCAACTTTTTGGGAATCCCATTTTTTAAAAAAGTTTTTCTTTTATTTATTTATTTATTTTTTTAAAGCTATGTATTTTAGTTATTTTTATTTATATATATATTTTATAATTTCATTGCTGTTGATGATTTTGAAAGTCCAATCTATTCGCTGTTAAAGGCACTGCATCATGATCATTCACTGACAGCTCGTCCCAGTCTATTTTGTATTTTTAAAAATATATTTTCATTCATTTTTCTTTTACTTTCTTCCTTTTTTTTCTTTCTTTTTTAAAATCAAATGTTGGTGTATCTTCATCAAATATTATTGCCAAATTTTAATGCCTGTTTTATGTTTTACATTGAATAAATATGTATACCTAATATTTGTTGTCCCCCCAATCGATTGTACCTAGGTTAATATTTATTTTTTCTTTTTTTTTTTTTGCGATTATTTTTTTCCCCAGTAATTCTAACATTCTTCCATTTTTTTCTTATTGTCCAAATAAGTCAATATTGTTTTGATTAATGAATAAATAATAAAAAAAAAAACTGTTTTAATCCCGTTGTATTGATTTTGTTTGCGATGCGTAGGTTTTTATTTTATCATATTATGATTCATTATTAATATTATCACTGTAAATCCGGGTTTTTTTTGTGGCTATAAAGAAAGACCAGAAAGGCGTCAAATGTCCCCGATACCAAACTGACTATTTAGCTTTGTCAAACAACAGACCACTCAAACAAGCAATCGAGCAAACAAAACTCCTACACACTCCTGTGGAGTCGCTGCCTCGGTGTGAAGGGGGGTTTCACTCTGGATAGCTGCAATTAGCATCTTGAATACTTGCAAATCCAGGTCTCCCTTTGCTTTGTCAAACACTGAGGAACATGGAGATGGCCAGTCGCCGTGTTCTACAACGTGATTGTCATGGCAGCACTGAATGCGTATTTGTTGTATCGGGCATGCACCGGAAGGCAAGAGAGACAGGTAGACTTCTTGGGTTGTCTTGCAAAGGAATTGGCTCACTCTCATGTGGGCACAAAGAAGGGAGAGAGGAAACATTGCTTCGGCAACAGCCTCCAACACCTAGCCCCAGGAAAAGGGCGAAGTGTCATGGGTCACCACATAAAAAAAAAAGTTTATTTTTTACTACACTGTCCTTTGTACAGTAGGCTAACTGTCCAACATTCAGTTGTCAAGGTTCACAGTTTATTATGTTGAAGCACACAATGACCAAAGAACTTTCCACAGCAGCTCAAACAGCTGATTTGTCACAGCAAACACAAGCTTCAGTACACAGTAAATACTAGGCAAACTACAGCTTTTGGAAGATGCCTGCCCTGAGCGGTCCACTGTCCTACAAAGCCAAAGCACCCCTGCTCTGCAAACACTCAAGATGCTAATTGGAGCAATCCAACCCTGTGGTTTTGCGATTGTGAGTGGGAAGAACTAATGAGGACCTCAATGCTCACAAAAGATATGCTGATTAGGGTCAGATGACCCTTCTCTGAATACAAAAGGGATTTGTATCAACTCAACCACCGCTGGTATTTCTAGTGATTATTATTATTATTACTTTTATTATTATTATTGATGGTAGCTCTGCATGTAATGCAAAAGCATCCATCTATGTCAGGGTTCACTAAATCCGGACCTCGGAGCCACTTTTCCTTTCGTGTTTTCCAAGTCTCCCTCCTCCAACACACCTGAATCAAATAATCAGGATCATTATCAGGATCAAATGATTATGTCATCAGCAACTTCTCCAAAAGCCTGATAATGATCCTGATTATTTGATTCAGGTGTGTTAGAGGAGAGAGACGTAGAAAACACGACAGGATTGATGGCATCGAGGTCCAGATTTAGTGAACCCTGATCTATGGTATTCCGTTTTTTTGTTTTTTTAAAATTGCGTTTCTTTGACGCGCTGCATAGCCCAAAACGTTTGGCCCATCGGCACCGTTCAAATACTGAAATGACCAGAATCTTTCGAATGAACCCCCCCTCCCCTCCCGAAAATTATAATTTGTGGCAAAATGCATTTTTTTTTGGTAGGAAAAATGTTTTTTTCCCAAAATGTATCTAGTCCACCAGTTTGTAAATCCAAGTCACATAAATATACATAAAACAATTCAGGAAAGTTGTATACAGAATTTGCCAAAAAACCTACAGTTCCCCCAAAATTTGCCAAAAACTTTTGTCTCTAATGGGATGCCATTGCCATGTACATTGTTCCATTCATTTATAATGGCCAAAATTTCCCCTTCATTTTCAATGGCCGAAGAACATGGGTGGTTGTGACTTTTTGACTAAAAACCTACCATTACAGCCCATTGACATTCATCTGGCATCTAAGTAAGGCTATGCCATTGACAGCCATGTACGTCCATGCCATTGACGCCAATGTACGTCGATTCTATTGATGCCAATGTACTTGGATGCCATTGACGGCCATGTATGTTAAAATATCAATAGAAAATAACCTGATATTAACAGGAAGTGAACCTGAAATCAGAAGAACGTGACCTCAAGGGGTTTACCAACAAAAGTAAAGCTACATTTGTCTTTCCAGAAATTGTGTGTTCTCGTTATTTATATTATTATTATTTTTTTAATATTTCACTCATCATTCTTTTGAGAAGTTTGTATTTCATGCTGCATGGACAAATCAAATTACAATATTTTGAATGAATTCGCACAGGCGAAAAAAGATGCTCATTCTCTTGCTATGGCGGTGTGCTGTTTTATTCCCCATTTTCCTCCTCAAACTCAGAGCACAAACCTAAAAAGCTCCTGTCTCAAAAAAAGGAGCAAATTCAACATGTGGAGCACCACTTTGTCAGCAATTTTTTTGTTCTTGTTGGTGGGGCGGTGGGGCTATTTAGCCCACTTTTCCATGTGGTGGTCTCGCCTACGACATTAATCTTTCATGCGATTATTTTTCTGTGAAGGCAAAGTATTCTCTTATTCATCTGTCCTCTTTTTTATCTGACACGCTGCTATTTTTCTTCTTTCATTCTCCCGCCGTTTTACTACTTCATCATTTGCTGCTGCGTGACAGCGACACATTAATCCTGTCCCGCACGCACACACACAAGAACGCATGCACATGCAATAGAAATGGTGACCCACACACAGGTATGAACTACTTTTAAGAAATAAGGAGTACGGCTTTCAATAAAACCCCCCCACCAAAAAAAAAAAAAAAAATCAAACAGAGTGGGCTAACTCAATTTCTGTCACCTTAAAGTCAAGTGGTCTGCTTCAGTTTAGTTCCAATTTTGTCATATAAGTGGGCAATCCTTTATTGTACTCAGCACTTCTCCAAATTAATCTGTACAACAATGGGCAGAAAGAAACGTTTAGAGTTTGATCGACGATTCAGGAAATAAATAGAATCAAGTTATAGGCAGGTTTCTGAGGCACTTCCGTTTTACTTCCACAATTCTGCTCACGTTTTACAGGTTCTCGAACCAAAACAACGATGAAACTGGAGCGGAATCACCCATCAAGATCCCTCAAAAAAGACAATTTGGAAATATCGCATCCATCTACAATCATCATGACATATGAGGACAACTTGAAGAAATGGCTAAGAGTGAGCACAACCAAAATATTTTTGTATTTATTGATTTAATGGCAGTGAAAGGAAACGCAATCAGGAACCTAAAAACCTCCGAGGCATCCAGTGCCTGCACAGCAACAAATTTGAACTTATCCAGATACATGAACACCGGAATTTTGTGTTCATGAAGGCAGATGTGGAACCAAGACAGTGCCACCACAAACATGGGTGCTGTTTATAGAAGTGGGAGACGTCGAGACTGCAGGCTGGACTGTGTCGCAGGTCCCGTTATAAAGCTGGGCGTTCATGTAGCCATGTTGCCGCTGTGTTATGGAAGGTATGTTCCAAATACTAAAGCATAAATATTGCGCATGAAACAGTTGAGACATCATGAGCTTTGCTAAACGATAAAGAAATGGAAAACACTTATCGACTACAAGTCATACACGCAAGGTGAAAAAAGCTGTTTGGCAAGGGAAGACAACTTGATGTGCCTCATAACAACTAACTGTACGTGGATGGACATATATCGGGACTACTTGCATTCTACTTTTTAAACATGCTCCCTAAAAGTGTGGATGACTTTGATGATGGAAGACTCGACTTATGCTCCACCCACGTTAATGTTTTTCTAATTTATAAATTGTGATTTATTGACCTGTTATGCACATGCACCAATTTGTTATAAATAAAACAAGAAATGGAATCATGTTGTCCAAACGTTTTATGTGACAGATATCTGCAATAAAAAAGAATGACATACTACTTGTTTACATGGGACATGGATGATGAGCTCATAATACTACAGTGGGGAAAATAAGTATTTAGTCAACCACCAATTGTGTAAGTTCTCCTACTTGAAAAGATTAGAGAGGCTGTAATTGTGAATATGGGTAAACCTCAACCATGAGACACAGAATGTGGACCAAAAAAAAAAACAACAGAAAATCACATTGTTTGACTTGTAAAGAATTTATTTCCAAATTAGAGTGGAAAATAAGTATTTAGTCACCTACAAACAAGCAAGATTTCTAACAAGGTCTAACGAGGCTCCACTCGTTACCTGTATTAATGGCACCTGTTTTAACTAATTTTCGGTAAAAGACACCTGTCTACAACTGTCAGTCACACTCCAAACTCCACTATGGCCAAGACCAAAGAGCTGTCGAAGGACACCAGAGACAAAATTGTAGACCTGCACAAGGCTGGGAAGACTGAATCTGCAATACTGTAGGTAAAACGCTTGCTGTAAAGAAATCAACAGTGGGAGCAATTATTAGAAAATGGAAGACATACAAGACCACTGATAACCTCCCTCGATCTAGGACTCCATGCAAGATCTCTCGGAGCCTCATCTATGTCGTGTTGAATCCATCGTTGGAGATTCCGTGGGTTCCTCTGGTTTGATTTTTCAGTTTGTCTACTCATTCCTTACTTCAGCCGCACTTCATGTTGTTCTGTATAAACCAGAAGTCCGTAGCAGAAATCAAAGATAGCGCTGCTCAATTTTTGCTCAGGAAACTTGTCTATACTCTGTATGACTCTGTGCATATACATATGGCGGAAAACAGACAAGAGTGAAAAAGCAGTTTCTGCTCTTGCACTCCTCTTTAAAAGAAACTGCTGTATTTTAAGCTAAAACAACTGTTGTGTTTGATAGAAAAATATGTCTATATGCTGCCATAGCAGATTCATGGCGCATTAACCCCCCGAACTATTTCTAATTTGTCCGTTTTACCCTGAAACCCCCCGTTTACAGCGTCGCGCAACCGCTTTTGTTTCAACCCAGCCATAAAACGAAAGTAATTAATTATATTTATTATTCAAAATGTCTGTCGTATTTAGCATACAATCATTAATTGATGTCTCATATTTCGTTTTAAGAAGAAAAACGACTTAAAAAAAGTATTCACTCACATATTTTAAACTTTTAAACAAATTGTCACAATGAAAAAAATGGCGTCTGTAAAAAAGCCACAGATAGCTACCTCATAACTATCACTGAATTGTATTTTTTTTGTTACTGTCGCATTTTCTCTGATATGTCAGATGATAAATAATCGATCCAAACAAAAACAAAGTTGAAAAAAAAAAAAAACGTTTAAAAAGGTCAATATATGAAAAAGAAAATCTCGACCACTCCTTGATGTCTGCGATTTCTGCATCACGACCCTTGTTATATGACCATCTTTCCCCCATAAAATCCCCCAAAAATCCAGCTGTGGCCAACCACAGCTGCGTCTTGACACTCAGTGATACATGCTACATGCAGTTTTTGGATCAAAACGAGGTAAGTACGCCATAATATCTCGTTAAAGTCATGCGTAATTCGGCTCTCGCGTGCTCTCACCTCCAGATAGGATTTTGCTGTTTAAAAAACAAAAAAAATTTTTTTTAAAAAGCCCCCCTGTTCAAAATTTTTTTCCCAATTTTTCAGAGAAAATTGAGATTTTAAGCTTTCCAGTGATATATCACACATGCATATCGGACGATTTTGAAATTTGGCAAATTGGGGGTCTCAAGTCAGAACTTCAAGTCACCTGACTGTTTTCCGCCATCTATCTATCTATCTATCTATCTATCTATCTATCTATCTATCTATCTATCTATCTATCTATCTATCTATCTATCTATCTATCTATCTATCTATCTATCTATCTATCTATCTATCTATCTATCTATCTATCTATCTATCTATCTATCTATCTATCTATCTATCTATCTATCTATCTATCCATCCATCCATCCATCCATCCATCCATCCATCCATCCATCCATCTATCTATCTACATACGCATTTGAATTCATTCCAGGACCTATTCTATAAGTCGAAATGGTGGTATGTCAAGCGGAATTTTCCCATAAGAATACTTTGTAATTCCATTAATTGGTTCCATAGCCCAAAAACTTATGCTAAACCCTTAAAGAGGAAATATCACACAAAACGAACGCCCAGATATTAAAATAACAATACAATAAGATTTTCCATAATCCAAACCTGTCTTGAAATAATACAGTGGCATAGTTCTTTATTATTGGCATTTTTTTATCACAGGTCTTCAGTTACAAATGAAAATTTAAACGTCACGATTGGGTATTCTCAGCAATTTTCGGAGAGGACATCACAAGCGGGACTGCATGTAGAAAAGTCTGTCGACTTGTGATGCATCAAAGGTTGAGCTTTCCGCCACAAAATGCCAAACTATTGCATTGTTAGTGGATGCAGGTGTGTTGGAAATTAAGATCATAGACTTCATAACCCATTGACATGACACGGGAAACAGCCGATCTGGAGGAGGCCTATTTTCAAAAACTTCAAATTCAAATATTTTCAAAACCAAGCTGCTACCAACCTCAAACCAAAACAGGCACCTACCTTAGCCATTTATAAGTTTCCATGAGCAGCGGCATCAAAAAATTCAAAGTCGTTCCCTTATGAAATCTCGATTAATATATTTTTTATATACTGTAAGTATAACAAAACTTAAAATGGTTATATAAGTCTCAGATTTTATACTAGATGCACAAAAATCAGCAAATGCAGAGATAATCGCCTATATTTTCAGGATCAATAGCAATATTTAAAATATAAGTTTTTGACCGAAATACCAACTCCATTTTTTTTTAATTTACTGCAAGTTTTTAAGTTGCTTCAAGTTGTCTTTAAGTTCACTGTGGTGCCGCCTTACAACAAGTCCACAGCAAAGAGCTTTTAACGTTGAAATTCTTGTGAATAAATGCTTGAATCCCAGAATTCTTTATAGATATGGACGTAAAACAGTCATGATTCTTGGTTTAAAGCCCCCCCCCCCCCCCCCCAAAAAAAAAAAACGTGCAGGTAGCAGGGATTTTATGTAAATATGGCAAAAGTGCGGATCGTCTTTAAGTTCACTGTGGCACTGTCTTACAACAAGTCCACAGGAAAGATCTTTTTACTTCAATCACTGAATCCTTTATAGATATGAACATAAAACTGTCTCAATTCTTTGTTAAAAGAGCTAAAAACCATGCAGTTACGCATCTATTATACGTATATATGTCGAAGAATGACTCCACTGCTGTAGCGGCTAATTTCTCTCGTTTCAAAATGCATGCATGGTACGAAAAATATATTTTACCTTGAATCCTCGAACAAATCACTTCTGAGACAATCCTTCCTTTTTGTATGCAGTACAGCTTTCGTGGTTTTTCAAAAATCCAAGCTTAAACCCGGCTTTGACATGACCGTGTGCCGTCTTCGGCTGACTATTATTAAATGAAGCTTCAAGCTCGGCCCCCTATGGTAAGGCATGACGCAAAGAATGACGAAGTATCAGGTCAATAGGTAATGAAGTCTATGTTAAGATTTAGTGTTCTCCACATTTAAATTTTCAAAAGAGGATGCACTTTGACGAGTCTTGGTGGGATTTGTGCAGCAAACCCGGAGCGATTTTGGAGAACCCGGACCAGGGGCTGTCGTGTTTTTGCAACATTTAAGGAGTGCTTCGAAAATGCAATGTGCTTCGAAATCCCTTGCGGTGCCATCCTAGAAAATAGAAAAGAATCAGGATATGTTGGTTTCTCAACTTCCATTGTTGATTAGCAGGCAGAGTCCGTCCCCAGATGGGCTGTGTTGTTATGTACTGCCATTTCACATGCCTTGTATGGAGGAAACGCATGACATATTTGAATCGAAACGGCTGTTTTTGGATAGGAAAAATTAGAAAAGATCCTCAGCACCCCCTCCTGTGAGTGACATACAGCGCCCCTGGTGGAAGTCTAAAGTATGTCCGCCTGTGAGTGCTTTGTGACTGTGGTGGGGCTCAGCGGCACCTCCTGCTCAGTAGTGAAAGAAACTACAGTGCCAGAAGTCAAGCCTCCAAACACAAGCAACTACATTAAAGGGATTCTCGATCTAAAAGACAAGTAATTCTTAAAAGATAAATGTTTGCATGTGTTATAAGAATTTGATATTAAAACCCCTCTTAATGTTTTTGTTTTAATAAAATTTGTAAAATTATTTTAAGAGATAGCTCGCCATACTTGTTGACGTCGCAGTGCGGTGATGTCACTGGGCACGCTACCGAAATTCCAGGGTGTCACTCGTTAGCTACCCCAAGATGTCGTCGGTTCTACTCTTCCAATTTGAACCAAAGCGGAAAAGTGAAGAGCAGGACAGCACTTTCGGTCGTTCACAAGACGATCAGCAAAGGCAAAATGCAGAGAAGGAAATACCTGCTAAGACAAGATGTTGGGCAAAACTGGTACTGTACTTGCGGTAAGTGCGTCTCAATGACAACGGAGCGAGAGAGCGTATGCTGTCAAGAACTCCGGTTTTTGTTATCATATCTTCAAGGTGAGCTATTGCGTGATCAAACTTATTCCAATATAACTAGGTAGATTGTTAGCATCCAGAGCTTTCGTGTGCTTTACATACAGTACAGGCCAAAATTTGGACAAACCTTGTCATTTGTGCATTTTTATTTTCATGACTATTGACATTATAAACTCTCACTGAAGGTAATAAAACTATGAATGCACACGTGTGATAGTCAAGACCGGAGTCGTGTCGTGGCTGACTGTCCTCATTAAATTCGTCATCTGGATCGAGTGTCCTCCATGTCTTGTACATCCAATTCACGTTTAGCTACGTAAGGGGGGGTCCATATTAAGTGCTCGGCGCGCATCAGCTGGCCACTGTATCGCTGCATCGGACGTGTCTGGATCAGTTTGAGTGGCAGCATCACTCATATTAGGTGAATACTGAACAGACACACTTACTGCCTGATGAACTGACAGTAGAGGTGAATTATTAGCTTCCTCTGTAACTAGCAGTACGCCAGAAGGTTCGCCTACTGCTATAGTGACAGGAGCGGCTTGCCTACTTGAGAGAGCGGCCAGCTGTTTCTTGTCTTTGGCACTTTATTGGGTGCATTTCACTCGATATCCGAGTGCGTTGAGGCTTCTTGTGAGGGAAAATAGTTGGAACAGCATTTATTTTTGTCTCCGCTTATATCCAGCCGGTCCGGTGAGCTCTTTTATAAGTTGTCGTCGACTAAAAGCCTCGAACGCGGTAGGAGAAAAATGGCGAGAACAAAGCCTTGGGTCTTTGTGAGGTTTTGTCAGTCTACAGGCATTTTCCCAAACCTTTCTGCTCTTCTTGTCAATAGGAAATCTGTGGAGGCTCACATCACTTCCCTTGTTTCCATTTGACAGGAAATTGCAACCAAAAGCAGCACATCGTGGCATTTTACTTAGCGAGTTTAATCAGCAATACACAATTGTTGTACACAATTGGAAACGTCCCGATTATGTCATCATTTCGAGCCTGCAAAACATGGTGCTAACCTTCGGTCAAAATACAGTGATATCTCAGCTCACGAACGCTTAAGCTCACGAACTTTTCGCCTCAAGAACATTAAATTCGCGAGCATATAGTCTCTGCTGACGAACTAGTTTTCGGCGGACGAACCAATTCACGCGGTCGAAAAGCGCCACGAGAAGCTGACGCACGATCACGGCGTCCCAGTTCGTCCCCTCACTTTCGTTGAGTGCGGACGTGGTTTGTGTTTGATAGACATTTTGGACCATATTGAGTGTACTTTTGCTATTATGGGACCGAAAAAGAGTTACCTACAGTCCTTATGGAAGGTGACTCGTGTTACCAATTCGCCCTCGACTGGTAATTGGCAGTGCTTTCAGCTTCCCACTGTAGTGAGAAGTGGACCGGCAAGTCACGTTGGCTCGTTGTCGTCGGTTGTCTTCGGTTCGCCCGATTTCCTCTCCAGAAAGGTGGCGGCGTGCATACAAACACCCAGAGGCGTCGGATGGCTTTTTGTGGGCACTTTTATTAACAACCAAAAGCATGTGGGGGGCACAGCAGTGGAGTCTACGCTAACTGCGCACTTTGCCGGTAACACTCTCCTTCCAAACAGTAACTCCCTCCCTCCCTCCTCCCACTCCATTCCATCACGCCATCAACTACCATCACAAAGGTAAATAAAACGACTTTATTATACAGTACAGTTTATTTCTTTAGTTATAATACATTAGCACATGTATTATACATAAAATAAGGTATATTTTTGTGTAGTTTTAAGGCTTATTTAGTAGAAAATTATGTTTTATGGGGACCTGGGAACGGATTATTCTCATTTTAATGGTTTCTTATGGGAAATAAATGTTCGGAAGACGAACTTTTCGCCTTACACACACTTTCTGGGAACCAATTATGTATTGAGCTGAGGTATCACTGTATGTACTAAATATTATTAAATATTGCCATTGATTCAACATTTTATGTGTTTCTAACAACATATTTTAGTACAAGAGAACAATTTTAGCTTATTAGAGCCTACATGTCTTTAAGATCAAGGATCCCTTAAAAAAAACAACAACAACAAAAGCAACCAAAAAAACACCAGAAATATGCTTGATTTTTCGCTATTTGTTTTTAACAAAGCAAGTGTTGCTAGGATGGTTATGAAAGTCTCTGAATCAACTCAGAACAAATGAATGACATTTTTAAAATGCCTCCCGTGGATATTAATACGACAAGATCACTGATTTGCTCATTTCGCTGTCACTTAAAAAGGGATTCAGTCTCAGCCAGATCATCCAATAATCATGCAGAGAACCTGGTCATCTGGGCAAGCCAAGCCCCGCCCACTGCTCAGAGATGGACAGCATCCAATGGGCGGGATGAACCTAGCCTTTAGCCAATGACTCGCTTTGCTTAAAAAAAAAAAAAAAAAAAAAAAAAACTAAATGTAACTTTTGTATTGTTGTTGACTTGTATGAAATAATAAAAATGGAGTACAGATACTTTTTGATTTCCCCCATGGCCTTTAAGAAAGTTTGTAGATCCAAACCATAAAGGTTTTTCTTTATTGTCAGCATTTAAATTAGCAAGCAAATGCCAATGAAACAAAACTCGCCTTAGCAGAAGTAACGAAATGATTTTTAGCGCAGTGACAATAAGTGTTAAGGACAGCAGTTAGTGAAAACATCGTATGTGGCTCCAACCTGTGGAGGAGAAACTGCCTCCTTTATTCAATTGAGCGTCTATGCAAACACATCGACTGAGCGCACTCACAGGCGAACGTCAGGCCAGCGGAGCGTGACCAAGTTTCGCTTCGAAGAGCCTCACTAACGGCTGGCCGTCATTGTTTGTTTCCGCATCGACTCGATTAAGCCGCCATCATTATCCTGGCAGGGAGAGCGCCGCCGCAATCAGCGTCCCTGCAGATGCCGGCTCGGATGCGAGTGGGCCGCCTGAATAAAAAAAAGAAATAAACACAAAATTACACTTTTGAAAGAAATCAATGTGACTCGGGGGAAGCATTGAGGAAAAGGGCAGCATTTTAAACAGAGAACAACTTGGCGTTTTCTTTCTGTCTGGTAGTTGTTCAAATTCAGTAGCAATTAGTCACAAACTTTCATTTGAGTTTGTCTTTGAAAGACCACTGAAAATTTGCTGAAATTACTCTAAAATGGCACTTTCAAGCGAAATGGTTTAATCCCTGTGTCTTTCCATCATGGCCTCTTGGGACCTTTGAGGTGGGATGGGGGTCTCTATTTATCAGAATTGCCAATTTTCCCATTCCTAAATTAGTAGGGCTTTGTGGATGGAATCTTGTAAAACAGACATAAAATGGATATACCAAAAATCTTTTTAAAAGCCTGCAGCAAAGCAAAATTGCATGCTTCCTGTGTCTTTTCAGGCATGGCTTTTTTTTTTTTTTTAAATAGTTGATTGTCAAGAAAATGTCATGTTGTCTAAAAGGACCTGCTTCGAGGGTTGGATTTCACATGCTAAACTCGAGAAGAACTACCCTAATTTTCTGACTATAAGGCGCACCTGACCGTAAACTGCACACAACAAATATGACACGAAAAACGCATTTGTCCATAGATCAGACATACAGGACTATAAGCCACACCTACCAAATCTGACAAGAAAACACTGCACGATAAGCCACAGGAATAGTCACAAATAAAGACTGACTCAAAAAAAAAAACTCAATACGAACCCCCTTTTTTTTTGACAAATGACGAGACAAATTTTACGTCAGATGTCAAAAGGATCATATGTCGAGGCGATCGTATATCGAGGTACCGCTGTACAAGCAAGATTAAGCAGGTGAACAAGATATTGACCAATAAAAACACAGTGGGAGCAGGGCACCTAAAGATTGGTGGTGCACACAGTGGGTGGGGTCATTATTTCCATTTTGCACAATTTTAAATAAATTTGAGCAGTCAATGAATTTTCTAGTTCTTTCTTTGAATATTGGCGCAGCTCAATGTAGTGAAAAAATTAGGACACTCCATGAAATATTCAGTTCTTTATTAAGAAATATTCACATATCTATGTCTGATCTTGTTTTTCTTTATCTCTGGAAAAGAAAGTGATTTAATTGAAGGTAAACAACAAAAATTAACATTGTTGTACTCATTAAAACAGATATATCAACCAAAATGCATATTGTTACTGAGGAAAAAGTTACACCCTACCATCTAATAGCATCTAATATGTTAACCCCTTTGGCTTAAAAACTCAAGTGATACGCTTTTTGTAGCCATCTACCAGTCAAAAGAGGAAAAAATGTGAACAATGGATCAACTTGTGCGGTCGTCCAAAAGACCCGTTTAAAGCCAGCAAGGTGAAGCCATTCACCTTCATATGCAGTAAACATTTTGTTGGTGGCCATGGTCCTTCAGAGAACGAAGAGGTAAGCCATTTTGATATTTTTACTTATTTTTTAGCGTTGCATTTTGCCGTGCTGCTTCTGTCTGACAATGAATGACCTGAAAAAAATAAAAATGGCATCTGACTGCCACTGTTGCCTTTTCTGTTGTAAAAAAAACAACTTTAGTAAGGGGGAAACGTTAATAAATTATAAAATTAAGATATGTTATTAATGAAAAAATTAAAAGCGTTGGTTAGCTGTCAGTAAGTAGCATTTGCGATCGTTACACAAAAATAGCAATAGAAATTACCCGCAAAGACAATTAGAGGATATAATATATAAGAAAGACAGGGCATATGGTGGTAAAGGATAGATTGTTGAAACAGGAGAATGTCTTTGTCAGTGGCGTAAGGCAATGCACACAAGAAAAAGCTGTCAATAAAAAAGCTACCTCTGGATCAGGTCGGCTATTTTTCAGCCCTCGACACTCAAGCCATCTCTTTAACTGAACATTTGGTTGTTCTTCCACATCTTTACCAGTGAATTTGGCACTAGGGACATAATTTTCGGACAAATTGGTAGGTTTAGCTCCGTAAACATCTCGTACGTACACTATTTCCATGCATTTATGTAGCACTAGAGACAAATGCGAGCTTGACCTGCCTAGCAACAATTGCTAACTTCATGAATATTAATGCCCAAAAGTGACGTGTTGTGTGCGGTACGCCATTGCTTCGAGTGGGCGGGTATGTTGTCTTCCGGGCTGTGGAGGTTGTTGTCAAGCAGATGGCTGTCACTTTCTATACTTTCTATACTACACTTTCTATTCCAGTGTTTATTTGCATGGCTTTTGGTGCCCCTGTTGTTGGTCGACTGTCGATACCAAATTTCATGTAAAGCGTTTAAATGTTCATGTGTTTAGCGCTGAGAGGACACCCGATAATGTCTTTTAATTGTGCTCAAGTGCACGTGTGTGGGGGTGCGCACGTGCGTGTATATGTGTGTGTACCATAGACAGGAAGGGCATCCCAGGTGCAGCTGGTGAACCTCTGGGTAGCCGGAGGAAGCTCCGATAAAAGCTTCCAACTTCCCAATGCGAGTCCAGATTAACAACCCGCAGGAGTGACCTCAGCTGTCATTGACACGCGCGCATATGCACACTCACAGACATACTAGTATTTAAAGCACATTAAAAGGAAGTCAATGTTGTATGCTGCTCGCGTCTATACATGCAAATAACATATAAACCAAACATATGGAGGGTGTGAAAACACATTACAAGATATTTACATTTAATAATGTACTCATCGAGACACACGCTGTATATGTACACACTAAGGTGTTAATTAAACATTGTGACAGGTGATGTCGCTTCCGAATACCCCACCAGCGTGCCCACTGTTTCAACCAGCTGTCATGTTTCTGTCTCGTACACACACATGCACACGCTTTCAGTTTTAGCAACAATGTTTTAGCATAATAACGTTCAATTTTTAATCATGATTGAATACTTTTTTTGTTAGCATGTAGTGCTTAAAAATTTTTTTTTCATTTCTATCAAAATTGGTTTTTAAATAGAAAAATTGCAATTTTTAAAAAATATTTTTGAACATATTTGTTTTCCTAAAGTATATTTTACCTAGATATTGTTATTATCACAATGATCCATGTCCAAGAGCCGACTGCCACCGTTGTGGAGGTTTTATTCCATTTCTAGCAATATTAACAAACACTGTCTGAGCCGCTCCAGCTTTTATTTTGTTACTTCGGGTCACCAGTCATGTGAATTTGCATACAGTGGTACCTAAACATACGAAGTTAATTCGTTCCAGGAACTTGTTTGTAAGTCGAAATGGTCGTATTTCGAGCAGGATTTTCCAATCAGAATACATTTCCATTTCATTAATTTGTTCCGCAGCCCGAAAACCTACACTAAATCCTTAATAAATACTGCTGGTACTATTACAAATGGGAATTACACATAGCAAAACAGAAAATTATAAATAAAAATCGGAACACTAATGATAGTAATAATTCCTTTAATAACGTAACGAATCGGGTTCTAATGTGGCGGACGTGTTTTGCGTGCTGTACCTGAATGCACCGCGTGGCTGACGTGACAGAGAGAAAGGTGTGGTAGAGATTTCACTGTCTCTTTTAATGTTTTTTTTTGTTGGTGTCAACTGCAGCGGACAGTCGGCGTCAATGTTCCCTCTAATTTTTCACGTGTCTGAGCAGACACACAAGCTCCCTGAGCACACTGCCGACCACTGTGAGCAACATCAGATGTGTACCCTTGGGTACACACGCCTGTTCAAAACCCTGGATCATAGCAAGTTACATGGCTTATTAAAATAATAAAACTACAGCAGCAATTTTCATTAGTTTACGTTTAACATAATTGATTTGGCCCACATAAAAAGAAAAAGACAAAAATCTCGTTGTTCATGAGTGTTGGAATGTTCGACAGCTTACTGAATTGTGGTAATTTTGGTTGGAGAGTAATAACCATAGCCTAATTTGCCTCCCGAAAGTATTTTATTTGTAATTTACCGTAACTTAATTTACGCTTTTATTTTGGTGTGTAACCTGTTCCGGGTGTTTTGTAATATTTGTAACTTGAAGGAGGGCCAAAATGAGTGACGGCGGACTGTGAGGTTTGTGATCCTGGTGATCCTTTTATTTTCTAAGGTGATCGGTTCGTTTAATTAACTAGATTATATCAGTTCTAAAATTAGATATTATTTGATACTGTAGTGCTTGCAAAGATTGGCAGCGGAATGTTGCTTCAGTAAATTAGCACATGAGTCTAGCTCTCTTTTTTTACCACCATTGGAAGTGTCACATTGCCGTATCGAACGCACTAATAAGAGCGTCGCATTGCTGTATCGAACACACCAATACTGCGCCGCTAACAGTAGTAGTGATGCTACAATACGTTTATGTTGAATTTTATTTTGTGCGCTGCGTAGATTTTCTTGTGCGCAGAGTATGTTCAAGCAGTGCGCAACTGTGCACGCGCGCAGCTTAGAGGGAACAATGGTCAGTGTGTTTTGTTGCACAAGTTCTGATATAAATAATTAAAAACTTGACAAAGCTGGCGATTTCTTTGGCGATGTTACCACAATAAAAATTGCCAGCTGACCTCATAAAGACTGGCTAACGCAGGTCGGAGGAGGACCGTTCAGATCGTAGAGATTCCACGGCCGTATTGTCGAGCCAGTTCATGGATGTGCACGCCACGCTCATATTTTTCTATCATTTTCATCTTGATTTCAATGGTAAGTGTTTCATGTTTTTCACACCTGCACTAACTTGCACTAAATGAAACTCTGGCGCTGTCATAAGCCAGCTATAGAAACAAATAGCGAGTCAAAATCTATGTCGGATGATGAAAAGATTGTGTTTCGAAGGGATCGTATGTCGAAGGAACCACTATTTATTAGCAAAATTACAGTGCATTGACATTCATATGGCACCCAAATAATGTGATGCTATTGACAGCCATGCATGTCCAAATTTCCCATTCATTTTTAATGGCAGAAAAACATTTGTTGTTGTGATTTTGGACCATACGCTTACCCATACAGCGCATTGACATTCATCTGGCACCCAAGTAAGGCGATGCTATTAACAGCAATGCACGTCCAAATTACCTATTCATTTTCAATGTAAAAAAAAAAACGGGTGGTTGTGATTTTGGACTTGGGGGTCTCGCCTGCCATCGGCTTTCCTGTTGATATCATGTCACTTTCTGTTGATATTTTGTCATACATGGCCGTTAATGGTATCCACTTGCACATGCGTCAATGGAATCCAAGTGTGTTGGCCACAATAGAATCGAAATACATGGCTGTCAATGGCACGGCCTTACTTGGGTGCCAGATGAATGTCAATGTGCTGTAGGAGTAAGTGTACAGTATGGTCCAGGCATGAAAATGGGTCAGGGGTTAAAAAGGTGAGAAAGGTGTGGAGGAAATATGTTCCGGCGTTCTGCCAAAATGTCCTCTCTCGGGGAAACGTCCTACATGTGGCGAATTTGACCATTTTAATTTTTCACATAAGGCTTAATATTCGAGCGGGGGTTTAATTAGTTGAAGGAGTTGATTTCAACCATCATTGACTCACACTAGCTTAGCCACTTCGGACCCCTGAAACTAACAAATAGCTGGCAAACTGCACAGAATTTGTTCAAATCAACTCCAACGACTAATTTAACCCCGGCTAAATCAAAGATTAAGCCTTATGTAAAAAATTCTGAACTTCCCCTTTAAAATAAAGACCATTGAATATGGCCATTAAAATGTTGTCTATAAAAGTTTTAGAGCAATAAAATAAACAACAAAAATGAATGACATGAACAAGAAACCTTCAAACTATTTCATACTGGGTCCAAATTATTTTTCGAACAGATCATGTGACTATAGCACCTTAGAGACAGCCGTTTGCATTGCTTAGCCAAAACTACAGCTGAGGAGGCAAGATGGATATTTAGAATTTCTTTAAACCTAAGCTTTCAAAACCTTCAACAACAACTGATCTTGAACCGAGGATTGAGCAAGAGCAGCATCAAAAAGTCCTGGCTTTCGTGTTCCCTGTTGTGCTGTACTTCCAAGTGGTGCTTGAATTGGATGCTTATAGCGGTCGACAGTCTTTTTGAGCCAGCGCAAAGTTTGCAGCGCACGGAGATATTTTTGTCATCTTTACTGGACAAAAATGTAAAGTAATGGCTGTGTTTCCAGTGTGCAAATGCAGCCGTTTGTAGTATATCTCCTGCCTATTTCATTGCATCTTGGTGAGGAAGCAAGACTATGTTGTTTTGGCCGCAAACTCCCAGCGCTCACGGCTCACGCATTATGGTAATGCACGTGACCCTTTTTTTTCCCATCCCTGATTAGAAAATGTGACATGTGATGTCACTCCCATGACTACAGTATTCTTCATTCTACATGCATTATGGGGCAATAACAAAATAGTAACGCACAGGCATCAAGGAAAGTAATTTTACTCAGATTACTGATTTAGAAAAATGAAGGCGTTTGATTGTTCTTTACTGAAAGAAAGTAATCAGATTACAGTTACGCATTACTCACATAACGCGCTACTAACAACACTGCTTTTATATTACTGTTAAATACACAAGCTTGACGCTACCTTAACGGGAGCTATTTTTTCAACGGACGCTCTGGCAGTGTTCAACGCAAGCTGCAACAAACGGCAGTAACTTTGTCATACCGCAAAATATGAAAACGATTAAAACCATTACTCACCAAATTCAATATGCTGGCGAATGCATTCATCTAAAAAAAATTGGGAGTGAGACCTCACCTCGTCCAGCGAACGTGAATTTGTGCTTAGGACAAGATCATCTGTCGCAATTAGCGATCTTTGACGCTCTTTTTTTCCTCCCTGCATACAAACTTGTTTCTCTCTCAGCGGCTGTGATTAAACTCAATGAAGTTGCTCTCCTAGCGAAGCCTTGCCTATCATTCGTCTTTGTTTTTAGTAACTTTGTGTATTGAATTTGAAAGGAAAATGTGTTTTGTTTTTGGCGAACTTTTTCATGAAGCTAAACTGTTGAAGCGACTCACACGTGGAAAAATATGATTGTACAACGTTTTAAATGTATTCATTAGGTATATTTCAGTTACCACGATTTGAGAGATCAATAAATTGAAGAATTTACGCCTTGCGTTTGGAGTGTGAAGCGGCATGCAATGTTAAGAGTCTTTTGAGCTCGAATTGCTGTGTCCAGCGCTGTTACTCTGCTGCACTCTGTGAATTCTCGTGCACTCTCTAATGAGCCGGAACGCACGCGGCTCTTTATAGTGTGTCACGTGACTGTGACGCAGCCGGTAACGCGCTCGGCCAAACAGACACACAAGTACGGTGGATGAATTATGACAAACAAAGGGTCACCTCAAGTGTTTGTTTTTGGGTTTGCTGGAATAGCGTCACTGACACTCGCAGCATCAAACAGGGGAGGGGTAAGGGCTGCCGCGCCAAGCCACTTCTGGCTGCATTTTCGACACATGAAAAATAACGAATATGTACTACTGTATGACGGAAAATTTTAGTGGTTTTGTAACCGCGACGTTTTCATAGCATGGTAAACCGTGAAGGTAACCAGCACATGCCTACACCCGAACCCTCCCCCCACCCCCTTTAAAAGTTTTTTCCTCGGATCTACATGATTCACGTAGGTCATCCTTTTTTACTTCAAAACGGCGAATTTCGCCGAAAGGTGAGAGATTTTCATGCCTGATGGTCAAATATCTCAACCACACATTTTTCTGCCATTGAAGATATATGGGAAATTTGGACGTGCATGGCCTGCAAAAAATGCCATATAACAAAAAACTACAATATGTCAAAAGCCATTATGCCATATACCAAACAAATGTTATAAACCAAATAGAAATGTCATATGCCAAAAGCCATTTTGTCACATCCCAAAAAAAAAAAAAAAAGCCGTATACCAAAAGTAATTTTGCCATATACCAAATACCACTTTGCGGTCTTGGCCCTCCTGGACACTAGAATGAGAGAGGTTCGTTAAAGTGAGACACTTTTACTTTCTCTTTTCATGTTCTATATTTGTTGCCATCGGCTACAGCTGCCAGTAGCTGTGTTGTGTTGCACAAGTTCTAAAATAAATGATTAAAAACCTGACGAAGCTAGTGACTTCCTTGCCGATGTTACAATAATGATAATAATAATGAGAGTCATCCTCGAGATCGTAGACATATTCTAGCCGTATTGTTGAGCCAGTTCACTAACGCGCAAACCCAGCGCTCATATTTTTTATCATTTCCTTCTCAACTTCAATGGTAAGTGTCACCTTTTCCCTTTTTTTCACCACCTGCATTATCCCTCTTGGGACTCATGTTGATTTCTCTCACAAGAAAATCTGCGGTGCGTCCGTGTTGCTGGAAAACAATGAAATTGCGACGGCGTCATAAATCATCGTATTTCGAGCATGTCGTCATATGTCGAGACAAATGACATGGCAAGGTACCACTGTAATTTTAAAATTGATAATTTATTCAAATTACACGTGATTATTCTCAAGTAAAATGTCAACATGTAGTATATTTGTCAACAATTTATTTAGTGTGATACTGAAGTCACTGATTGATAAAATAAAAACACTACATTTATTCAATTATATAATTTGTTTTAAAATAAGCAGTTCTGAAACATAATATCCATATATATTTTATATCCATCCAACAATATTATTTTTTTCAGTGTAACCAGATGCTAAAATAATTAGAATTCGATCAGTTAAATTCCCTTATTTCACTCAATTTGACTCATTCAAGTTGAATTCATCCAACAAGAATCCAGAAAATAGTGAGTAAGGGAGACTTGTTCTTTCCTCGCTGCGAGCTGTTTACATCGTTAACATTTCTGCCTTGACAATCAGCTTGTGTGTGTGTTCATGCGTGTGTGTTGGGGCATGCTGCAGGTTGTCTTTTAAATAATCTGCTGGGGGATAAAATGAATGATGCACCTGCAATCCCACAGCTCATTCGCGCTAGCTGCCAAACAAACTTTTTTCTCTTCTTGGCCACCATATTACTGTGACGTGTGTGTGCCTGTGTATGTGTGCGTCCAGGTGTGCGTTCACGCCTCTCCACGTTAATAAAGCCGGGCAGATATAGCCGTCAGCTCGCTCTGTTGATTCAGGCTGGAGGCCAAAGCGCTGCCGTATCCTGGCTCACTGGCTGTCTGGATCCATCAACGTCCTTCCATCTGTGTCGTGCCCCCCACCAAAGCGCCCCCCCCCCCAAAGTCCACCCGCTCGCATCTGTTCGTGTTTCTGTGTTGGTATCTCCGATCTGTCACTAATTCAAGGGGCTTACGTTTTTTGAGAGTTGTTCGATACATGGCAGCAGATAATATTCGTGTCCTTGGTGAAGCAGCATGTGGTGCACCATTTTCTTTATAGATGACTGTGATCACAAGAGCAGCCTCGAGTCTCTTCAACACTACTTTTGCTTAACCAGTAGTTCTGAGGACCTCTAGGCCATATAACCAATTCCGCCCTGTTTGCTAAACAAAGAGTAAGGAAATAGACAAGCTCTTATCAGCTTTGTTAACCTGCATGCATCGTTCAAGTACCATCTTGAAATAAATGACGCGCTCACGTGAGGAATAGGTTGGATGAGACAAACATTTCCATAAAAGGCTATGCAGGGACACGGAAATGAAATTCTAACATATTGTTACTTGGATTTGTGATTTTGGTACAATTGGACAAAGTCAATATACTGTGCATATGGATATCGCCAGACATGGGTTGAAAAAAAAAACATGGGTGCTACAAAAAAAGTAACATATTTTAATGCTCCAACAATACATCACAAGTTGAGTGACTGTTTGGTGCTTTTTATAAACACCATGTAATAGAGAATTATTTTTTCAATTACTCTGACAACCTGTGAATGCAGCATCAATATCATGGTGCATGTGCCAATCGAAGAGTCGACTTTGCAAATGACATCTTCCCATCTGCTTTACAGGTTAGTGCCAGCTAAACTGCCTATCCTTGTTGTTCGTTTTTACCCCTTGTTTGGTCGCGTATTCCCATGAATTGTGAATTTAAATGGAAACTACTCTGGCTGGCTGCCCACCCCGATTGGCTGGGGAAGGGCCGTGGCCCTGGGGCGGCCCCCGCCGGCATTTCCGCTCTTCTGCAGGACTATCACATGTCTGATGGGATCCACGCATGACAAGGTGGTATTAGACAAACTAAAGTAGAATAACTTGGGGTCAGGATCAGCTATCGGATAGCATAGAATAGGATACCAGTATACTTAGACTCACAAGGGATTCACACAAATACCGGGTTCTGCACATCACATGGCTGATTTGTGTACGCTCCAACCCTCCCAATCACTTATATCTTTCTGACTCTCCCCCCTACAACAACTGGCTAACAACAAGTGGCTAACAATAGCACAAACATATTCATAGTTAGTGTAGGCGTTCAATGTATTTCTTGTTCATGTTTGTACTTCTTCTGTCTCTCTCTCCTTCTTTTCTTCTGTCCCCCCCTAACTCCTTCCTGTTCGCCACTTTCTACTAATAAACAAGGCATGTCAAATGATCACAATGGGAGTACAGTGGTACCTCTACATACGAAGTTAATTCGTTCCAGGACCTTGTTTGTAAGTCGAAATGGTGATATTTCGAGCAGGATTTTCCCATAGGAATACATCATAATTTCATTAATTTGTTCCAGTGCCCAAAAACCTACACTATATCCTTAATAAATACTGCTGGTGCTATTACAAATGGCAAATACACATAGCAAAACAAATAACTAAATTTGAATAATATAATAATGATAACAATAATTAATAGATATTCCTGTAAATAATGTAACGAATCGGATTCTAATGTGGTGGACACTTTTTGCTGTACCTGAACGCACCGCTGGGCTGACGTCATAGTGAGATAGGTCGGTGCGGAAGAGATAATACTTTCGTTTTCTTGAGAGCACAGTCAACTGCGGAGAACAATGGGCCTTTTGTGTTGGATAAGTTATTAAATAAATGATAAAAACGTGTCGAAGCTGGCGATTTCCTTGGCGATGTTACCACAATAATAATTGTCGGCTTAACTTATAAAAGACTGGCGAACGGTGGTCGGAAGAGGACCGTGGAGCTGTATTGTTGAGCCAATTGACGGATGCGCACCCCACGCTCATATTATTCTATAATTTGCATCTTCATTTCAAAGGTAAGCATCACTTTTTTCTTTGTTAACCAACTGTACCAACTTTTTTGAAACCTGTGTTGATTTCTCACACAAGAAAATCCGCCGTGCGTTCGTTTGCGGTGCTGTCATGTCATCGTATTTCGAGCATGTTATCGGATGTAGAAACAAATGGCGAGTCAAATTTTACGTCGGATGTCGAAAAGATCGTGTGTCGAAGCGATCGTACTGTATGTCGAGGTACCACTTTATGTCATATTCCCATGTGATACAATAAAAATTGTTTAGCCCAATTGGACACTCAGATGACCATTCTCTGTGTCAAGCAGCTGAACAGGACAGGTTAAAGAAAAAAAAAAAAAAGAAAAGAAACTTCTCTGGTCGCAAATTGAAGTATCAGATTTGCTGCCATTTTATGATTGACTATGAATATGATGACAATTACAAGTGATTTCAGTGAGAGGCTCTCAAGACCTTTGTCTAGTATTGTGTTAATATGATATGTGGTATGGTAGAAATTGAATGTGTAAAATGCCAAAGGGCTAACTTATGTCAATACTCAATCAATAATTAATACTTTTGTCGTGTTCGTTTACCCAGAGCAGGAGTATACTAATAATTAAATGCTAATCTGAATAACGAAGAGTCACAGACCTGAAGTAGTTGCAATTTGATCCGAGCATATTGGTTCCAGAGATAAAACAATTGACAGTTACAAAAATCTGGCTGATTCTCTTACCCACTTATAAAGACTAATAACAGAAAAACAGGAGTATCAGTGAAATCCTACAGCCAGGCACATTCCTTACGTACTCCACTGGAGAACAGATTAGCATACTAAGTACATGGGGAGATATGATATTGAGATGACGTGGAGAGCAGGTGTCCCGATAAGAAGGCCTCTTGTGAACCTCCGGTCTAGACCCCGATGTCAGCCTTTGGCTCATTCTGTTGGTACTTGGCAACCTGTGACCCTATCTCGGCCTTCCTCTAAACAATGCGTTCTTACCCTTGTACCGTATATCACTGGGTGAGTCGCCCACTTATGGGGAAGTAAAGAAGGAGAAGATTGAAACTTCACTAATTTACAGTTTCCCTGCGAGGGCAAAATTCACAATCTACGAAGGCAATACAGGTCGCCTTCCCGTGAGGTCACCGTTGCAGGCAACGTGACTACTGCTTGACTGTTCTACTGCGTTAACACTATCAACAAAGGCCAATTAAGGTACTTTTACTTGTAGATTAAAATATAACGTAATAAGAATGTATGCGAATAAACACAGTTATGTATGGCGCAATTTTCCTAACTCTAACAGGTATTTGAACTGTATCATTACTGATGCTATTTATTGCTTTTGTTCATATGACCAAAATGAATAGAATTAATCTGTATGAATTGCCTATCTTTGGAATATAACCTCTAACAATTTTGTATGTGTGCTCATCATAAATTACATACAGTGCCTTGCAAAAGTATTCTGCCCCCTTGAATCTTGCAACCTTTCGCCACATTTCAGGCTTCAAACATAAAGATATGAAATTATTTTTTTTTGTCAAGAATCAACAACAAGTGGGACACAATCATGAAGTGGAACAACATTTATTGGATAATTTCAACTTTTTTAACAAATAAAAAACTGAAAAGTGGGGCGTGCAATATTATTCGGCCCCTTTACTTTCAGTGCAGCAAACTCACTCCAGAAGTTCAGTGAGGATCTCTGAATGATCCAATGTTGTCCTAAATGACCGATGATGATAAATAGAATCCACCTGTGTGTAATCAAGTCTCCGTATAAATGCACCTTCTCTGTGATAGTCTCAGGGTTCTGTTTAAAGTGCAGAGAGCATTATGAAAACCAAGGAACACACCAGGCAGGTCCGAGATACTGTTGTGGAGAAGTTTAAAGCCGGATTTCGATACAAAAAGATTTCTTAAGCTTTAAACATCTCAAGGAGCACTGTGCAAGCCATCATATTGAAATGGAAGGAGCATCAGACCACTGCAAATCTACCAAGACCCGGCCGTCCTTCCAAACTTTCTTCTCAAACAAGGAGAAAACTGATCAGAGATGCAGCCAAGAGGCCCATCATCACTCTGGATGAACTGCAGAGATCTACAGCTGAGGTGGGAGAGTCTGTCCATAGGACAACAATCAGTCGTACACTGCACAAATCTGGCCTTTATGGAAGAGTGGCAAGAAGAAAGCCATTTCTCAAAGATATCCATAAAAAGTCTCCTTTAAAGTTTGCCACAAGCCACCTGGGAGACACACCAAACAAATGGAAGAAGGTGCTCTGGTCAGATGAAACCAAAATTGAACTTTTTGGCCACAATGCAAAACGATATGTTTGGCGTAAAAGCAACACAGCTCATCACCCTGAACACACCATCCCCATTGTCAAACATGGTGGTGGCGGCATCATGCTTTGGGCCTGCTTTTCCTCAGCGGGGACAGGGAAGATGGTTAAAATTGACGGGAAGATGGATGCAGCCAAATACAGGAACATTCTGGAAGAAAACCTGTTGGTATCTGCACAAGACCTGAGACTGGGACGGAGATTTATCTTCCAACAGGACAATGATCCAAAACATAAAGCCAAATCTACAATGGAATGGTTCAAAAATAAACGTATCCAGGTGTTAGAATGGCCAAGTCAAAGTCCAGACCTGAATCCAATCGAGAATCTGTGGAAAGAGCTGAAGACTGCTGTTCCCAAACACTCTCCATCCAACCTCACTGAGCTCGAGCTGTTTTGCAAGGAAGAATGGGCAAGAATGTCAGTCTCTCGATTTGCAAAACTGATAGAAACATACCCCAAGTGACTTGCAGCTGTAATTGGAGCAAAACGTGGCGCTACAAAGTATTAACGCAAGGGGGCCGAATAATATTGCACGCCCCACTTTTCAGTTTTTTATTTGTTAAAAAAGTTTAAATTATCCAATAAATTTTGTTCCACTTCATGATTGTGTCCCACTTGTTGTTGATTCTTGACAAAAAATTACAATTTTATATCTTTATGTTTGAAGCCTGAAATGTGGCGAAAGGTTGCAAGGTTCAAGGGGGCTGAATACTTTTGCAAGGCACTGTATATGAAAAAAAAAATATATTATTTGTTATGTAGTATACTGTATTTAACATGTGTTATTTTTTTATTTCTGTTTGACTCAAACAGCATTACACTTGCAAATGGATATAGAAAGTTATTTGCTTGCAGCAAGGATAAATCAGCAAGGAGACATGAGCGAGGTAAGCTAGGTAACCCACCAAGGCAACATAAAACACTTTTAGGTCACAACCTACCAGTTGAGAAACACTGATTACAGTAATTGCATAATACTTACAGTGATAAATTTCCATTTCTGTCCAGACAACGTAGAGCAGAAAAGTGCAGGAAGAGGTGAAGGACAGATGGAAGTAGATATGGTAAGCAAATGAACAAATATGAGCAGAGGTGAATTGACTATCAACAAGCATGTCCCAGTTTTGATTTTGAATACTGACGTCTAAAAATAAAATTAAAAAAAGAAACTTGTATTTTAGTTTGATTATATATGGTTTACAGCACTATTTCTGATTTTTTATTATAGATAAGTGCTAAAAAAAAATGTTTGCTCGCCAGTGCCCCAGTATTGTATTAGGTCTAGTGACACCCCTGACTGTACATCAATTAACATATATCTTGTATCCCAGCAGTCTAAGGGATGATCTAAGGGATCATTTGGTCATTTGAATTTCATCGTTTGACTTTTTAACTGTAATAGTAGCAGGGACAAAACAACTAGAAATCAGAAAATGGAGTGAGTTGACACCAGTGGCGATTTCTCTAAGACTGCAAGGGAAGTTCAGCTTCCCCTAAAGTGTCAAAAAATAAGTGATCAAATGTATACTGTTGTGTGTACATGTCATTGACTAATTATGTGCAACAACGCGCTTTTGTTCAGAATTAGCTTCTTATCACTGGTTTATGATGCTGCTTGGTTTTCATTCATTCGCGCAGCTTCAGAGTTCTTTAAACAGTGCGGAATACGCTAAGTTAGAGTACATTGTTCTACTACAGTGAAACGAGACGGGTCATTGGCTAAAAGCTGGGTTTATCCTGCTTATCGGGCGCTCAGCGTCTCTGGGTTTCTCTGGGCAGTGGGCCTGGACTATGCACTTTATGCATGATTATAGGATGATCTGTCTGAGGCTGAATCACTTTGTGATTGACAGCGAAATGAGTGAAACAGTGATAAGGTGGAAATGTCTGTGATAGCATTCTTCAATTTTCATTCTCTTGTTCTGAGTTGAAGGCATTTAGAGTTTACTTCCTGTTGATTTGAAGGGACTTTCTATTCATTTGGGGACATTCTTGAGTTACTAGCTTGTTTTTCTGTGTATTAGTTGTTTTATAGAATACGTTAGAATGATTTACTGACCCGTGTATCGATAATTGTAGTATCGCCATATCGTGAGATCATTGTTATCGTAAGTCTTGTTTCGCAAATCGTATCGTACACAAAGGTTCCCACCCAAAGACTGCAAAAAGATTTTTTCGATAGGGACAATGGGGGTCAAAGCGGCCTCCCTAATCCAGCGCTGGATTGGCATCCTGGAAGAGTAATTGGTCAGCATAGGGTGTGACTCGCCTGTCAATCTGACAGGTTAGTCCCGCCTTCATCCATCAGCTGAAGACGCGTCACAGCAACACCAGTGACTCTTTGATGAGGGTGGAAGTTTTCGCCAAAACATGTCAGGTGTTTAAACCACCTATAACTATTGTCTGGGATAAAAGAAATATTTGACTTCTACGTACAGTAAGTGTAGACAAAATGAACTCAATACAACGAAAAATAATTTTGACCCATTATGAAATACTTTGTAGGATCCCTGTTTATTTTATTCATTTTGTTTGTTTTTTGTTTTATAACTTTACAACTTTTATAAACAACATTGTAACGGCTAGGTTTTTGTTTTAAAGAGGAAGTTCAGATTTTTTGACATTAGGCTTAATCTTCAAGTTAGTGGGAGTTTAATTAGTCGATGGAGTTGGTTTTGACAAATTCCATGCAGTTTGTCAGTTATTTGTTAGTTTCAGGACTCCAGGGTGGTTAAGCTAGCATGAATAAACGGTGGTTGAAATCAACTCCATTGACTTATTAAACCGCCGCAAACTCGAAGAGCCATATGTGAAAAAATCTGATCTTCCCCTTTAAATTCATTTGATTCAATTACAGTGGGGCAAATAAGTATTTAGTCAACCACTAATTGTGCAAGTTCTCCCACTTGAAAATACTAGAGAGTCCTGTAATTGTCTATATGGTTAAACCTCAACCATCAGTGACTTAATGTGGAAAAAAACAGAGAAGCAAATTGTTTGATTTTTAAATAATTTATTTGCAAATCTTGATGGAAAATAAGTATTTGGTCAATACCAAAAGTCTTTGTTATTTGTTATACTTTGTTATGGACCTTTTGTTGGCAATAACGGAGGCCAAACGTTTTCTGTAACTCTTCACAAGCTTTTCACACACTGGTGTTGGTATTTTGGCCCATTCATCCATGCAGATCTCCTCTAGAGCAGTGATGTTTTGGGGCTGTCGTTGGGCACCACGGACTTTCAACTCCCTCCGCAGATTTTCTATGGGGTTGAGACCTGGAGACTGGCTAGGCCACTCCAGGACCTTGAAATGCTTCTTACGAAGCCACACCTTTGTTGTCCTGGCTGTGTGTTTGGGATCATTGTCATACTGAAAGACCCAGCCACGTCTCATCTTCAATGCCCTTGCTGATGTAAGGAGATTTTCACTCAAAATCTCTTGATACATGGCCCCATTCATTCTTTCCTTTACACAGATCAGTCGTCCTGGTCCCTTTGCAGAAAAAACAGCCCCAAAGCATGATGTTTCCACCCCCATGCTTCACAGTGTGTATGGTGCAATTCAGTATTCTTTTTCCTTCAAACAAGAGAACCTGTGTTTCGACCAAAAAGTTCTATTTTGGTTTCATCTGACAATAACACATTCTCCCAGTCCTCTTCTGGATCATCCAAATGCTCTCTAGCGAACCGCAGACGGGCCTGGACATGTGCTTTCTTCAGCAGGGGGACATGTCTGGCAGTGCAGGATTTGAGTCCCTGGCGGTGCATTGTGTTACTCATAGTAGCCTTTGTTACTGTGGTCCCAGCTCTCTGTAGGTCATTCACTAGGTCCCCCCGTGTGGTTCTGGGATTTTTGCTCCCCGTTCTTGTTATCATTTTGACGCCACAGGTTGAGGAGTGAGTTGAAAGTCATTGTTGCCCAACGACAGCCCCAAAACATCACCGCTCTAGAGGAGATCTGCATGAAGGAATGGGCCAAAATACCAGCAACAGTGTGTGAAAAGCTTGTGAAGAGTTACAGAAAACGTTTCGCCTCCGTTATTGCCAACAAAGGGTACAAAAGAAAGTATTGTGAACTTTTGGTATAGACCAAATACTTATTTTCCACCATGATCTGCAAATAAATTATTTTAAAAAATCAAACAATGTGATTTTCAGTTTTTTTTTTTTTTTTTTCCACATTCTGTCTGTCATGGTTGAGGTTTACCCATGTTGACAATTACAGGCCTATCTAATATTTTCAAGTGGGAGATCTTGCACAATTAGTGGTTGACTAAATATTAATTTGCCCCACTGTACATGCGTTAGCATTTTTCTGTTGTCATTCTTATGTTGAGGCAGCAAAGAGAGAAAAATTGATAAAAAGTAACCGAAAATTACTTTCAAAATAACTTCATTACTTTGATAATAAAGTCATCAGTAATTACATTACTTTTTCAAGTAATCTGTGACAACACTGAAAATAATGATACTAAAAAATACAAATTCAAAATATAATGAAAGATAAACAATAAACAACAAATTAAAAACATTAGAAACTAATTCAATACAAAAGAAAAAGCCAATTAATTATTTGTGAATTATTTTTTTAATATATACATATTTAAAAACAAAACAAAACAAAAAAACACATCACGAGAAAGTTCAAGCGAACAGACAAATACCAAGTCAAAAAAAGCAAAATACTGCGTTCAAGGACACTACTTCAATGTCCACTTCAGCTCATGAGAAGAGTGTCATTACCCTCAACCTTGCTTCAATGGATGGGTGCATCATCATGGTTAGTGGTGAGGCGACGTGAAAAGAAAAAGCACACCAACTCTAAGGGCTGAAAAACTTAAAGTTCCAGGGGGGAAGAGTTAAGAGGGCAGAGGGTCATACTGAAAAAGTATGTCCTAAAAATACCTGAAAGATCAATTTAAAAGTGTTTGACACACAAAATGTTAAAATGAAATCTGCTAATGACAACCATCCACATACCCAAATACATGTTTTTGTAAAAAAAAAGTGATTTTTGTTTTGTTTTTTCTGCCGTCAGTAAAAAGTAGTAAAAAGTCAAATGATAAAATGAAAATGACCCAATGATCCCTTTGATCAAGTGACATCAGTCCTGACTGGCTAGAATATGGGCATCACTAGACCTAATACAATACTGGGGCACAGTGGGGCATTGGCAAGTGAGCAAAACTGTTTGGTTTTTTTTTTGCCCTCGATATTCAAAATCAAAATTGGGACATCCCTTGTTCATTCACCTCTGCTCATGATCGTTAACTTCCATCTGTCCTTCACCTCTTTCTTCACTCTACTGCTCTTCTTTGTCTGGACAGAAATAGGGATATATCACTGAATAATTAGTGTTTCTTACCTGATGGGTTTTGACCTAAAAGTAATTCATGTTGCTAAGTAGGTTACCTAGCTTACCTCTCTCATTTCTCCATGCTGATTTATCCTTGCTGTGAGCAAATAACTTTGCCCCCCTTTTTTTTTTTTTTTTTTTTTTTTAAATAACATACTAATAGCCATTTGCAATGGATTACATGGACTGCAGTGACAAATAAAATAAAAAGGCTGGAAATTATCATGAGCACACACACAATATTGTTAGAGGTTATTTCCCAAAGATAGGCACTTAATTCATACAGATTGATTCTATTCAGATTGGTCATATATATAAACAAATAGCATAGTATTGATACAGTTCAAGTACCACATTTCATATTAACACAACATTAGACAAAGCTTTTGAGTGAGAGCCTCTCACTCAAATCACATTTAATTGTCATTGTATTCATAGGCAGTGATCTAAAAGACAGTGACTACTCTGCTACTTCAATTTGCAACCAAAGTAGTTTACCGCAGTTAGCAGCTTGATACATCAAGAGTAAAGTTGAACAATTAAAATTCCCAATTCATGGGAATAGGCGACCAAACAAACATCAACACAGAGCTAAAACGAAGTTTATCTGGGAATAACCTTTAAAGCAGGTGGGAAGATTTGTGCAGTCGACTGTATGATTGGCACACGCACCATAATATTGTTACTGCATTCACTTATTGTTGGACTAACTGAAAAAAATAATTCTCTATTGTGTCTAAAAAGCGCCTAACAGTCCCTCAACTTGTAACGTGTCGTTGGAGCATTAAAATAGGCTACTCTTCTTTGTAGCAACCATGTTTTTATCCCACGTTACGACAAAACATCAGAACGATTTTCCAACTTGGGAACTCTGATCTCCGGACACACATGAATGCAGCATATCTCCCCATGGTGCTTCACAGAAGTATGAACTCACATGCCTATCACAGCCAAAGTTACGTGCAATAATGACCATATTAAGGATTCATGTGTAGATTCTGTATATGGAGTGAATACATGTAGTCCCCGAGTTAAGAATGAGTTTCGTTCCTAAGCTGGCGACATAACCCGAATTTCCGTGTGAATCAGAATGAACCCTTTAAGTAGCTCTAATTCTCAAAATAACTATCCAAAAAGTTTAAATGTATGGTATTTTTGTTTAATGATGGAGGATACACTGCCCTCCGGTAGCAGCATTGGGTCTGGCTGGACCGTCGCCTTGTATGACTTGGGAGCAGACTCAGCCGTCTGACATGGATAGCTGCGCTCTGGTTTGGCCCACATCAGGCTGTAAGTTGTTTCAGCTAATATATGTGTGTGTATGCATTTGTAATTAAGTTTAGAGCTACAGTTTGTGGAGTTATGTGTGAGCGATTTGCTATGAGAATTGTAAATACTGTACGTTAGCATTCGTAGCATTTACGATTAGGGCTGCAGCTATCGAATATTTTAGTAATCGAGTAATCGACTGAAAATTCTATCGATTAATCGAGTAATCGGATAAAACAAATATATTTTTAGGTGAAGAGCAATTATGAATATACATGAGAAAACAAGACATTTCATCTAATCTTGAACCATTTTCAGTCAATCAATGTCTTTATTTTCGATGTATATTGTTGAAAACAGCCAACAATTGCATCTCAGATGTAACTAGAATAAAAAAAAAAGACAAATTCACTGCTTTCATTCAAAAAACCTTTAGATCTTATTAAAAAAACATATATATATATATTTATACTTAAAAATGCCATTACGCTTGATAACACACATCACTTAAAAGTTAGGATTTTTTCCCACGTGTTTCAATTGAATTTCTATTTGTGTCAAGCCATTTTTAAGTTCTAGTTAAGTTTTAAGTTAGTCTAAACTGTAAGTCCTGATAGGATTTTGTGTTTTTGCAGTGTTCAAGATAAATGTATGATACAGGCTGTATTGGAGCACATTAGGGACCAGTGCTACTTGGTGTTTTATCCAGCAATGACTACTAAGCTAAAATTGATAGTTAGCATTATTGAGTTTTTATTTTACACCCTTATCACTCCACAAAGCTATGTTATGTTAAAGCCTGTATGTAAGACACGTTAGCCACGCATCGAAAGTGGTCATAATTAATAGAAACCTAGCCCTCCGCAGGGCTAACGTTGCGTGAGCTAGTGACTCAGACAGTAACGTTAATCTTATTTTTTAGCGCTTAGCGCTCTTTATTAGCGCTTAGCGCTCTTTACTAGCGCTTAGCGCTCTTTATTAGCGCTTAGCGCTCTACTGCTTTAAGATGGCCGCTGTTTATTACCTCTGCCCAGACGCGGCCGAGTCTATCATATTGCATCTAGTTCAACATACATGTGATCTCTATGAGACTCCTCAGATGCTACCTGCTACCAACTTAACATCACGCGGGCTAGTTTTTAGCAACGTCGGCGTAGTTTGGAGCGGCTGTCGGCTGCGGAAATGTTTTTTATATTTTTTTATTGCTTCTTCCTCTACGCACGTGACGTCGGCGCGTTGTCCCGCATTAAAAGTAGTCCGAGCGAAACGTGATGCTTAGAGCTGTCAAAATAAACGATTACTCGAGGTGAATAAAATTACTCGGATCAGTTTTTAAACTCGAGTTACTCGAGTTGCTCGAGTATTCGTTTCAGCTCTATTTACGATAGTGGACTTTTGTTAGGCTAATTTAATCTACTAAATTCACGTATTGATCAGACCAGATGGACGTTTGACCACCAATTGTTTTGTGTCAAGTGTTTTATTGATAAAATCTGTTTCATTTTTAACATAAGTGTACATATGTGTGTTACAGCTTTACAAATTTTCAAAGTTGAAGTAAAAAGCACAATTACCTTGTTTGCTGTCATTCAAGCTGAACAGCTTTAGTGAGGACAGAACATGTCATATTGATAAAGTAACAAGATACTGTGAAGTACAATAAGGTACTGTTTATGCGACAAAAAACAAAACAAAACAAAAAAAACGACTGGAGACAAAATGGCGGATGAGACGTCGTTGTCGTAAAGTTGAAATCGCTTAAGTCGAGTATGTCGTAACCTGGGGACTACCTGTAGATTAATCTGACCATATTAAAAAGGCACATTCTGTAGATTATGCTATGTGGATTTAAAAATAGTGTTTTTGCTTTATACCATTGAAATTTATACTGGGGCGCTGCACATCAATACTGGGGCATGTGCCCCAGTGAAATATGTCTGGCAAGGCCTGTGATAAGGACCACATTGTATGGACAGTGCACCTTCTTTTCTTTTTGATGAGTATAACTGTTGCACAGCAGATGTAAATGTAACGGTTTTAAGATTGGTAAATTAAGTATAATTTTACAATATGACCAGTGTTGTCAGTAACGCTATAATCTGATTATTTTCTTTCAGTAAAGAGCAATCTAACGTGTTCATTTTTCCAAACCAGTAATCTGATTAAAGTTAGTTTCCTTAGTGCCAGTGCGTTACTATTTTGTTGTTGCCTCATAATGATGCAAATATAGAATACTGTAGTCATGTACAAAGAGCATTTGAATACAAAATATTGCTCTTGAGTTTGGGAGTGACATCATATCCCAGGTTTTCTCATTGAAAAAAAAATCAGATTACGTGTATTACCATGCTGTGTGAGCACTGTCTGCCACGGCGGTCAACAACATAGCCTGGCTACCTCGTCAGAATGCTAACAAAGAAAGGCAGGAGAGATACCGCAAACGGCTGCAATTGCTCATGGAAATACAGCCATTACTTCACATTTCTGTCCATTCAAGATGACAAAAATATCTCAGTGTGTTGCAAACTTTGCGCTGGCTCAAAAAGACTGTCGACCGCTAAAAACTCGACATTCAATCCAAAGAACCACTTGGAATTACAGCACAATGCGACAAAACTCGAAACAAAGCAAGAAACAGGTAACGAGACAGCCAACACTTCTACTGTTTGTAACCAGCCTTTACGTACATATTATAGTTACAGTTTGTAACCATAGGCGGAGTTTTACTTTTGTGGAAAGTGGGGGCAAAACATGTTGATGACTGAAACAATAGTCAAATGTTTGGACACTCCTCATCATTTTTGTGTTTTATATATTTTCACTACTATGGTATTCTCACTGAAGACATCAAAATTATGAATGAAAATGTGGAATCATGTACTTGGCAAAAAAAAGTGAAATGACTGAAAACAGGTTTTATATTCTACATTCTTCAAAGTATCATCCCTTGAGGTGTCTACATACTTTTGGCCTGTACTGTATATATATACATCTTGACACTGTTCATGTTCAATCCTTGGTTCAAGCTCAGTTGTTGTTTGTAGCTTTTTAAACCTTATGTTTAAAGAAATTGCAAATATCCATCTTGCCTTCTCAGGTATAGTTTTGGCTAAGCAAAGCAAAGGATCGTCTCTAAGTTGCTAGTCACATGATCTATTCGATTTATTTATCCACTTCATTCATTTTTGTTGTTTTATTGCTTTACAACTATTATAGACAACATTTTAACAGCTAGGTCTTTATTTTAAAGGGGACATTCAGAATTTCTGCCATTAGGCTTAATCTGGGAGTTAGCGGGGGTTTAATTAGTCATTGAAGTTGATTTAAACAAATTCCGTGCAGTTTGTCATTTACACTGGTACCTCGACATCCGATCGCTTCGACACACGTACTTTTCAACAACCAACGTAAAATTTGACTCTCCATTTGTCTCTACATTCGATGACATGGTTGAAATACGATGACATGACAGCACCGCAGATGAATGCACGGCGGATTTTCTTGTGTAAAAAAACACAGGTTTCAAAAAGGTTGGTACAGGTGGTTAAACAAGGAAAAAGGTGACGCTTACCTTTGAAATGAAGATGTAAATTATACAAAGATATGAGCGTGGGGTGCGCATCCGTGAACTGGCTCAACATTACATCTCCACAGTCCTCCTCTGACCACCGTTCGCCAGTCTTTATAAGTTAAGCTGACAATTCTTATTGTGGTAACATCGCCAAAGAAATCGCCAGCTAACTCAGGTTTTTATCATTTATTTCAGAACTTATCCAACACAAAACGCCTACTGTCGGCCGCAGTTGACGTTGTTCTCAAGAAGACATTGGAAGTGAAAGTAATTCTAAACCTCACCGCTCCATCTCTCTGTCACGTCAGCCAGGCACGTACAGCAAAAAATGTCCGCCATATTACAACCCGATTCGTGACATTTTTGCAGGAATTATTATTATTATTATTATATTATTATTCCGATTTTTATTTATAATTTACCGTATTGGCCCGTATTTAAGACGGTGTTTTTTGCATTGAAATAAGACAGAAAAAGAGGGGGTCGTCTTATATTCGCGGTCTAGACATTATACACATTCACGACGCTAGATGGCGCCAGATATCATTGAAGCGATGTTCTGTCATGATAGATCTCAGCTACTCTCCCCATTCACGATGGTAGATGGTGCCAGATATCACTGAAGTGATGTTCTGTCATGACAGATCTCAGCTACTCTCGTTTAACCAGTTTGCATTATTTTATTGCAATGTTTTTCCTTATTCAGATTTGTTTCAATACTACAGTTACTGTTAGACTTCACTTTGAAAAGAAGCCAGAAGCCAATCATTTACGAATGTGATTGCACTTTAGTTTACATATTCAAATGTTCAGATATTAAGATTTGATTGAGGCAAAATAAAATGCTTTTTCTCTCAAATATATTGTTATAATCATTTGTTTCGGATGTACTGTAATTATTTTATGTATAAAAATGAATTTGGTGTTCAAAAAGTCTTTTTTCAAACTTGAGTCCAGAAAAAGAGGGGGTCGTCTTATAATCAGGACCGTCTTACATTCGGGCCAATACAGTATTTGTTTTGCTATGTGTAATTGCCATTTGTAATAGTACCAGAAGTATTTATTAAGTATTTAGTGTAGGTTTTTGGGCTGTGGAACGAATTAATGGAATTATAATGTATTCTTATGGGAAAATCCTGCTCGACATACGACCATTTCGACTTACAAAACAGGTCCTGGAACGAATTAACTTTGTATGTAGAGGTACCACTGTATTTGTTAGTTCCAGGGCTCCAGAGTGGCTAAGCTAGCGCGAGTCAATGGTGGTTGAAATCAACGCTATCTGAAAGATTAAGCCATATGTGAAAAATTAAATTACATGCAATGACATTTTTTGGCATTGTTATGTTGCAGCAGCAAAAGCAGAAAAAATTGGTAAAAAGCGATAGTTACTTTGATAATAAAGTAATCAGTTAAGTAACTAGATTACTTTTTTTAGGTGTAATCAGTAATTAAATTACTTATTCAAGTAATCTGTGACAACACTGATTATGGCAAATGTGGAGTTAAGTATATTTTTGGGGGGCATGAGAAATGTAAGGTGGGGCATAGAGTGTACAAATGGTCTGAAATGCTTCAGAAAGACAGTCCATACAGTTTCTATTGAGATGTAGTCAATGATATTTTCCAAAACTAAAATATGTTTTTGCTTGCATACTCTTGGACTTTTCTTACAACACAAAATCTCATTTTATATCAAACTTACAATATGCCTGTTTAGTGTACTTTTACTGATAATGCCCCATCTGCGCTCAGGTAAAAAGTGATTTAATCTTTCTATTTTTTGAGGGGGGTAAACACAGATGTGCAGATAAGACTTTTGGCTTCAGCACGTTGTTAGTCCATTCTGTTCAAATGTGACTTTCTCTCCTATCGACTTTAGTGCGCTCAGCATTTAATGCCTTCAAGTGGCTCCAGAGGATCAGGACATTTCTCAGCTCTCGTCATTGGCTCCACTCGGCTGACACTCTCCTCACTTGCTCTTTATCTGATGCTGGTCTCACGTTGCTTCCCTCTTCATATCAATCTTCCACTTGAAGCACTTTTCTCTTGTCATTCCTGCTCTTTAATGTATCTGACCTTGTCTGCAACATGGAGGTTTCCTTTGCCATGACTCGGATGTTTTTCTAGTTGTAAGTCATTGACCTATCCGCTGCTGATTCTTCATTGTGTCATTGCTATGTTGATTGAATTAGTCTCACATTTCACTGTAGATTTTCAGCTATCCAGTTCATGGCAAAAGTTGAATGAAGATCAGTGTTGTTTTTTGCAACCCTTTTAATTTTCCGTCTTTTGGACGATAATACTTATTTGTCTTAGTCAGATTTTAGCCATCTCAAAATGTGTTTGTCTTCGTCTAGTTTTAGTCGTTTACAAAAAAATGTTTTCGTCTGTAAAATTATTTATATTTGGAGTAATGTGTATTAAAGGTTTTCATACGAATGGTGTACATACGAATTTAATTCGTTCCATGAAGCTGGTTTGTCGAAATGGTCGTACATCGAGCGGGATTTTCCAATAAGAATACATTATAATCAAATTATTTCGTTACACAGGCCCAAAACCCTACCCCAAAGCCTACGCTAAATCCTTAATACATCACTAGAACTATCAAAGTGTGGATCAGTTGATACAAATCCCTTTTGTTGCCGAAGCAATTTTTCCTTCTGCGCACTCTTTGCGCCCACATGAGAGTGAGCCAATTCCTTTACATGACCCACCAAGAAGTCCACTCGTCTCTCTTGCCTGATAGAACACATATGCATTCAGTGCTGCCATGTTAATCATACTGGCCATCTCATGTTCCTTCGTGTTTGACAAAGCCAAGGGAGCCCAGGATTTGCAAATATTCAAGATGATAATTGCAGCTATCCAGGAGTGTGTAGGAGGGGTTGTCTGCTGGATTGCTTGTTTGAGTGGTCTATTGTTTGACAAAGCCAAGTAGTAATTTTGGTATGGGGGTCATTTGACGCCTTTCTGGTCTTTCTTTATAGCCAAAAAAAGCCTAGCACTTCCAGTGTTAATAAATACTGCAGGTACAATTACAAATAGCAATTACACGTAACAAAACAAATAATTATAAATACAAATCAAAATAATTATAATAATGTGAACGAATCGGGTTCTAATGTGGCGGTTGTGTTTTGCATGCTGTTCCTGAATGCACCGTGTGACTGACAACAGAGGGAGAGGTGTGTGTTAGAGTGGGAAGCTTTCTCTTTTCAAGTGCTGTTGTTGTTGGCGTCGGCTACAGCAGACAGTAGCCGTGTTGTGTTGCAACAGGTTATGAAATAAATGATTAAAAACCTGATGAAGCTGGCGACTCCCTTGCCGATGTTACAATAATAATATTAATGAGAGTCTTCCTCGAGATCATACTAGACGTATTCCAGCCGTATTGTCGAGCCAGTTTACTGACGCGCACATCACGCTCATATTTTTTTTTTATCGTTTCCTTTTTATTTTCTACGTCAGAAGATTATGGATGAATAAAGAAAAAAAAAGGACTACAAGATTAATGTTGTACTGGTACTACGAGAAAAAGTCGTAGTAACAGTTTGACTTTTTTTCTTGTCGTAATAGTACGACTTTTTTCTCATACTATTACTAGGAGAATCAAAGTCTTATTTCGTTGGGCTAATATAACTGAATAAACTGCTACTTACTTTACGTAGTGCTTCGCCTCCGTTAAAGTGCACAATATTGAAAGAATCTTGTGTTTTAGAATCGGTTTTACAAATAAGGAAAAGGAAATCCTTCATATTTTGGCTCATCTACATCAAATCATTATCAATATAATGATTTATAGGCTACATCCACTTCGTCGTACCTCCCAGTTATGTAGTAGCTTTACAACATAAGTGATGTAATAGCGAATTGGAATAATATTGAGCATCTACTGAGTCTATATTTTAGAATCTGCTTCATAATAAGGAAATCCTTTATCTTTTGGCTCATCTCCATCAAATTATAATCAATTGTAGAGAGTAGAGCTGGGAATCTTTGGGCACCTAACGATTTAATTACGATTCAGAGGCTACGATTCAATTATAAATCGATTATTGATGACCTCCCCCAACCCCCAAGCTATTAGCTGCTTTAAATGTTTTGTACATTATTACGAAAATTGTACAAAAAGCCTCTCAGGCTTCAATAAACAAGTTACATTCAAGGTATCAGTTCCAGTGTTGCTAATCTTACTTTCAAAAAGTAATTAATTAGTTACATATTACTTCTCACAAAAAGTAATTGAGTTTGTAACCTGAATGTAACAGTAATTAGTTACTTGGCAAAATAACTGGTGTTACCTTTCATGTTTTTTTTTTTTTTTTTATCCCAAAGAACAAAACAAAACAAAACAAAACAAAACAAAACATAGTAACCTTTGCTATGTTTGGAAGTCATTTAATGTTGTGAATCAATTGTTAAAGTTGGTAAAATTGCTCCCGTTATTGCATTAGTTCCCCCCTGTCTGCTTTTGACATGTGAAAGTTTTAAAAGTATTTCATCATTTTAAGATAGATTCAACTCAAGGTTTTGCAGATTTAGGAGATTTTAGATAAATAATTACTTAGGTTCGCTAGGAAAGTTTCCTGCAACAGAGCCTTCCTGAGAAGTCTACTGCTTTAAGATGGCGGCTGTTTACTAACGCCGGTGAGTCGATCATTTCGCATCAAGTTCTCTATACATGCGCTAACGCAGCCGTGGATGTCATTTCACATCTAGTTATATATACATATGATATGTACCTTAGTATCATGTGGGCGGAGTTTATAGGGTACAGTCAGGTATTATTGGAGCCACTTAGCATCTCGTTTGCAATGGCATCACAACTCCCGTCCCTCCTCCCCAGTCCCGCTTTGCTCTCTCGTCTCCGTGAGTCCGTGTCTCTCTCAGACTTTTCTCACGTCATTCAACCAACGTAGTAACGCATAGTAAAGCACGCCTTTACATCCTCAGTAACGGTAACGGCGTTGCCAAGATGAGAAAAGTAATTAATTAGATTACTCACTACTGAAAAAAAAAACACCATTAGTAACGCCGTTATTAACAACACTAAACAGTTCAAAACAATAAATAAAATACTGAAATCCCCATTCTGTATCAGCAGCTTTAAACTACATTCAGTTAATTTAATGTTGTGAATCAACCGTTAAAATTGCTCCCGTTATTCCATAATTTTCCTTCTGTCTACTTTCAACATGTGAAAGTTTTAAAGTTGAAAAGTGGGAGCGAATTGCGTCGGGGCCCGGCACGTTTCAAACAGGGGTCGCGTTAACCGAATATATTCTGTCGTTGACCGTTTTTTTAAAACGGTGACGGAAAAAACTGAAGTCCATCTGTCATTTTGACAGGTTGCAATTCACACCCCAGGCCACAGGGTGGCGAGTGAGCATATTAATTAGCTATTGTCTCTCTTGATGCATGACGTCGTTGGCCTTACTCGGAAAAATGTCAAGGCAACTGAGTGTCCGAAGTTTCTTCAAAAAGCCCCAAAACGACGATGGTGTTGATAAAAGAGGTGAAAAAAGAGGGACTGATACAGTGGAGGATGAAGGACAAACAAGCAATCAGCCCTCGGCAACTACTGAGTGAGCAAGCGGCAGCAAGGAGGTCAGGAGGGAGTACAGAGTGTGAGACTGCGTTCAGGCCACAGCAGGTGAAATGTTAATTTTATTGTTCCATATGTAGCCTACCTACTGGGCCCACAGTCAGCTGTTTTTGTCACTGCGGAAAAAAAGTTACATATTCATCTGCTTGATGTGTGATGGCACGGTGTGGATTCTCTGTTAAGCTTGTTCGTACAGAATATTAATTAAAAATGAATGAAAACGAAATACTATTGAATATGCCATTATTATAATTTTAAAAATTTAAGTGACAGGTAAAAATAGATTATGACCAGATTTTTATGACCCTGTCAGTCAAAATGACAGACAACAAAAAAGTCTAGCGCAACCTCTGGTTTCAAAATAAGTTACATTGGTGCCGTGACCCAGATTGGCAGCGAAGGTTTTCGGAGGTGAGTGTGACGGGTACACGCTGGTCCGCGTGTGTGAGGCGGTGCGTAGAAAACCTTCCCTCCGATGCCTTCAAGTAGGGACGATGGCGGCCTTGCCGTTGGCTTGAGCTTTATGGCGCAGTGGTTAGCGTTTCTACACTGTCAGTATTGAGTGCGTCATGCAGCGCGGCGTGGGTTTGCATCCCAGCCTGGTCATGAAAGGTGGGAGCGGATCGCGTCGGGCGCGATGCATTTCATACCAGTTACATTCGCTTGGAAGGTTCGCTACAACAGCCTTCTAGGGAAGTCTACTGTTTTAAGATGGCGGCTGTTTACTAACGCCGGCAAGTCTGTCACAATCTGTTCACATCTAGTTTTCTCTTCGTGTGTTGCTAACACTGAGTCTATCATTTCGCATCTAGATCTATAGACCTATGATATCTATTATCTACCGTAGTTTTGTAGCGGTTGTCGGCAGCAGTCGGGGATTATTGTTTTTTTTATGTAGCGGCATGAGTTGAGCCAGAGCCGTGAGTTGAGCATTGTAATTAATGTAAAGTAAGGACATGCATGATGTTTACACTCGGTCCGTTTCTCATTGCATCCCGAAGTCCGCGCTGACTGCGTTTTAGTTCTGCTTTACTTGACACATTTCAATAATCAATATTTGGATGTTTGTGAATCGTTCTCGAATCTTCCACGGCCGAATCGCGAATAATCTAAGAATCAGAAATTTCGCACACCTCTAATCTATAGATGGCTTTATACTGATGCTTCGTCGTAGCTCCCAGCTACTGTAAGGTACATGTACATCAACTGCGTATGTCTTTAAGACATAGAGAAACGTATTTCTGTGTATTTCTAATGTATAACTTTACTGGCTGGCAGCGTTCAGAATAGAGTTAAATATAGTGGTATGCTTTTACATGCAGCATGTGACTCGCATGAGACGTCATGCCTGTTTTTTTTTTTTTTTTTTTTTTTTAGATTCAGCTTAAGAAATAGTTAATTAGCAGTCCTTATTTGATTCATTCATTCGTCAGAAACCAGACTGAACACAAACACCCTTAATTGCAATGTTTATTTACGAACGGTTGCCGGCTCTAGTTAAAAGATTCTTTGTCTACTGCTTTTCAAATGTTGTGTTCTCTTGTGACTAGGTTGTGAGCCGGAAAGGTGCTGGCTAATGTCCGTATCAGCTGAGCCATTATTTGTGTTTACACATAGCACGTTCTGGGTATACTAGTAATTATGAGACTGCATTATATGTCATTTATATTTTTTTAACCTGTCCTGTTCAGCTGTTTGACATGGAGAATGGAAATGTGAGTGACCTTATGGTCACTCACCACGTGGGGGTGGGGGTGCGTCCCCTCTTCTAGTCCCTGAAGGCCGGTCGATGGGAGCGCCCGGGGGACCACCCTGGATCCTGTGGGGTGACGATGGCTCCTTTGCAGGGCTGCAGGAGGAGGTATGTGCGGCGATGCTGTGAAAATAGAACAAGTCTCTATTTTTGGCCCCCACCCCTTAGTGAAACTCACTCAAGACTCTGCGCTCGGTCCAAAACTGTCGCCACCACTCACTTTTGCCGAGAAGTCTCCTCTCACATACACAATGAATAGGTGCCGCAAACCATTCATTGTGCACCCTTACACCAGCTTGCCGCAAGTGTGAAACAGCCTTTACACTTTTGGCTTTCGAAAAATGGAAATGCCAGTTTAGTCAGTTTGACCTGTTGTTGGACATATACACTTTTGTAATGGTGGTCTTCGATTGTCCTATGGTCTCTGCTGCATACAGAACGACTGGAAGTATGTTCTTTGTGTGTGCTGACACCACCATGGTGTAAGCACATGCAGAGATCTAAAGAAGAAAAAAAGTGCTTCCACAAAATCCTAGAATTTTTTTGTCTTCTTCCATGTTGTCCCCCACCTTGTTCTCTATTCACTTGCTGTTTAAATCCGCTGTGATCTGCTCTACTCTCAGTAACAACTGCTAACACTCTGCCCTCTTGGTCAGTTACCATGGATATTTGTTCTAAGCTGACCTGTATGTTTGTTTGTTTTTTGGGTGGGGGCATTCATTTATCCCCCTTCTTTACCATTTTTTCCTCACCTTCAATCCTGTGACATCAACTTAACCAGCAATGTTGCATCTCATCCAATGAAATATAAATGCACCGCACGACCTCCCTCCTTCTATCTCCTCAATATGTCTCCCATTTACACAGGAGAAAAGAAGGGGGAAAAAAAGACGTTGAGGCGGCGAGTGGGGATGACACGCATGTTTGTGCCACGCGATTGCCGTTTGCTTTTCATCTGCCGGATAGATTGGGCTCTTGACCCAACATCCTTGCTCTTTTCCTCTTTTCTTTTATGAAATAGACAGTCGTCCTTTCTTGTTGTTTGCTGATGGATTTTACAGAGAAATAGAAAAATGTTTTTTTTTTTTTTTTGTATGATGAAATATTAAAAGGGGAACAAAACAAATATAGTGATGATGTATAAACAACAAACACATTTATATTGTAAATTTACCAGTGAAATGTCTCGGTAACGAACAACATGGTTCGATGCCCAGGGCCATTTTTGCACGCTGTTTGGAAACAAAACAAACATTTCAGGTTTAAAAGTAAAAAACAGTCATAATGCATTTTACTCACCCAGAGTTTGTTGTCAGAGGTTTTCACTCTGAGCTATGCCATATCTGATCGCAGGTATCTTTGACAATATTTTTTTCTCATCTTTGAAGGACAAAAAAAACTAGGCCTGCAAGCAGGATTGAACGGGCCCTTGCAGTTTGTCGCAACTTGGACGTCACGCAACTCAGGTTTCTCATTATGTCATGAGAAAATAGCATGTGCTTAAAACTTACCTCTTTTTGTTTTGTGGGCATGGCTGAGAGAGAAGTTTTTGTATATACTGAGTTGAGAAATGCATTCACAAACCTAGGTGAAAAACCCCCAACTGAAGAGGGTCCTACAAAAATGGAGGTGCTACTGAGCTGAGCAGTTACGCCCCAATCAAAACCAAAACAAATGTTCTAATTGGGACCATTCGACCAAGTGTGCCAAATTTCGTGGCGCTATAGACAAGTTTCGGAGGTACTTCCGCTTTACTTCCTTATGTCTGTCTACAACCTCCGTTTTCAATTTGTTTATCATTGATGTCAATGGCATTGGAGTAGCATCACTCATTAAAAACCCTGAAAAACCACGATTTGGAAATACCGCTGCCTTCTGCCATCTCGACATGGGAAGACAACATAAAGAAGTGGCTGAGGGTGACCACAAGTAATATATTATTGTATTTTATTGACTCTATGGCAGCGAATGGAAACGTAATCAGGAAACTCCGAGGCATTTAGCCACAAAGTTGGATGTGTCCTCATACACGAACACGGGAATTTTGTCTTCATGAAGGCGGATGTAGAACCAAGCCAGTAGCACAAACCATGAGTGCTGGTAAGACCGGAGAGATACCTCGAAACTGCAGGCTGTCCCGGGCGTTCGTGTAGTCATGCTGCCGCTGTCTATGGAAGGTATGTGCTCCAAAAATATGAAACCTAAAATCTGGCGCATGAAACGACTTGTTGCCTTTGCTATTGATCTTACGATGGTGATTGTAATTATGAATTGTAATAATTTTTACTACAACTACTGCTGCAGCTAGCCTGTTGCTAATCAGTACTTGTTGGATGCCACTGCATAAACCCGAGTGTTACAAGTTTTTGTTCGTTTGTTTACAGCTGGAAAACGCTGTTGGGCAAGGGAAGACAACTTGACTTATATGTTGATGGATATACAGTATATCGAGACTACATGAGTCCTACTTTGATGATGGATGGCTCGACTCCTGGGGGCGGCTGGGAGGCAGGGGCTGGGACAGATGGTGGTTCGCCTCGCGGCCGCATTTCACCACATTACCGAGATCCAACAACGAACTTTTTAACTGCAGCAACTTTATGATACACTATTGGAGCTGGAATTACCGGGGACAGCGGGAGAAAGCCCGTCTGAATGCCGCCAAGGGTCTCGTAATGTCGGGGGAAAATTTGGCTCCCTTAAGCTCTGCTATTTGATAACACGTTCCTCGTATGCTCAACCTTCGTTAATATTTTTCTAATCATCTTATAAATTGTAATTTATTGGCCTGTTTTGCACATGCACCAATCGTTTTGAATAAGACAAGAAATGGGATCATGTTGTCCAAATGTTTTTTATTGCGATCATTATCTGCAATAAAAAAGAATGATGTACTTTTTTTTTTTTTTCTATATTTTTTCTATATTCTATATATTTTTTTCTATATTCTATATCTTGTACAAGCCCTAGCAAAAAGTATGGAATCACCAGTCTTAGACGAGCACTCACTCAGACATTTTATCATGTAAAACAAACTCAGGTATAAAGCTTGAAAAAATAATGAATTAGTTCAAAATTGCAACTCTTTACCATTCAGAAAAACTAAAAGAAATGAATAAAAAACATTGTGGTGGTCAGTAAATTTTACTTTTATAGAACAGGTGCAGGGAAATATATATATATATATATATATATATATATATATATATATATATATATATATATATATATATATATATATATATATATATATATATATATATATATATATATGGAATCACTCCATTCGCAGGAAAAAAAAATGGAATCATGACAAACGAACAAAGTCTTCTAAATCTCTAGTATTTAGTAGCACCACCTCTGGCTTTAATGACAGCTTGCAGTCTCTGAGGCATGGACTTGATGAGTATTCTTCATCAATTTGGTGCCAACTCTCTTTGATTGCAGTTGCTAGACCATCCTTGCAGGTCGGAGCCTTGCTGTGGACCTTTTTTTTTTTTCAATTTTCAACACAGGTTATCAATAGGGTTGAGATTTGGGATATTTGCAGGCCATGACATTGACTGGATGAGTCTTTCGCCAAGGAATGCTTTAACAGTTTTAAATCTGTGGCATGATGTGATGTCATCTTGGAAAATGACAAACATATATGCAATTGAAGGGATAAGAAAGCTGTCTAAAATTTTAATAACTTTAGTGCATTTAGTGACGATTTAACCACAGCCATCTCCCCAGTGCCTTTTCCTGACATGCAGCCCCATATCATCAAAGACCGAGGGAATTTTGATGTCTTCTTCAGGCAGACATCTTTGTAAATCTCACTGGAACAGCACCAAACAAAAAAATCCAGCATCATCACCTTTTCAAGAGTCAAGAATCTGCGTTGTATGTGCAAATTTTGGTGAGTTTTTGAGCATGTTATAGGCCTCCAAATTTTCCACATTCATTTGCCCCTAAAAGAGAATAGTAATAATAACAATAATCCTTTGCATTACAACCAATTGGTGCTCGGGCCCTAATAATTAACTGGATATACAGTGAAAAGACAATAAGCCAACGATATCCTGACAAAACATTGACCCCCAAATTCCACTCACCACCTGTGTGCTGCACTGAGCTCCTATGCGGACTGCCTGTGTGGGCCGCGATGCTCAATGCCCATTGCAGACGTCTCTCATCGGTCCATACACTCATGGACACTCGACGTGCCTGAGCAAAACGGAGGAGACCACGTGATCAGCCGGGGCGTCACTAGACTTAATATAGAAATTAAGCACTTATTTACATTATAAATAAATAAAAAGGCCATTGTGGAAAAAGACATTATGAGAATAATAAACCTCCTAAAACCATTAAAATGCAGATAAAACCGCTTTTGGCAAAATTATTTCTATAACACATACAAACAAAAAAAAACCTGCTGTTAATTCAAAATTAAGTATTTTTTTCAATGAATTGCAAAATTAAAGTTAACAAAAACAGCAGTAACCCCAATCTCCATTCCTAATTTTTAATTTTCCCTCATTTCATCACATCTGAATGCAAAAGCTACATTAAATTTTAACTACCTAAGAACATTGAATGTGTTAGGATTCGCGGAATGGAGAGGATCCCTAAACCAGACTCAGTCTGAATCCACACCGTCTGATGCTGGGACACGGTTGCATGACGGCTTCGAAAACATCGCAGGTAATTTTGTAACTGTTGCGTTTGTGCTACGAATGTCTGCGGCAATCAGACAGAGGAAATCACGAGGGCTCTCATGAGAATGCACGAATTACAGCACAATATGTACTATGTACGTCCCAACGTCAGACACTTGTGAATAAACGATGGGTAATAAGGGCAACATTTGTTTTTTGTTTTATCACGACACAAATAATAAAATATAAATTACCAACTAAGTTTTTCTTTTTTCTGCATGACGACATTACAAGATCATGAAAAAAAGTAAAACAAATTTTATCTGTTCATGATAATTAAAAGTATGGAAAATAAAATAGCTTTCCATAATATTTCACCTTGAAGTCAAAATAAAAACCGTGATCCTCGTTGTCAAAAGTGCTTTATTTTGAAAGGAAACGGATAGTTTTATTTTGTATCAATGCTAAATATCCTTTCCAGCATGGTGGTATTGTTGTAACCTCCTGCAGTCCAGCTACGCCGTCTGGTTCTGCGTCAAGCCTACGATTACCTGCGGCACATCGTAGACGATTCCGCAGGCGGTGGAAATTGTCATATTGGTTAGTATGCTTCCGAATACCTACGAGGTCGTGAACGCAGCCAATCTTGTTGCAGCCGCAGGCGGTGTGAATTCGGGGTCAAGCACGGTATAGTGATGAACAAAATACATTATTGAAGGTGTTGGAGCTTTCTGATCGGGATAGTCGAGCTGGCGTGAGGCTATGAAGCTCGTGAAGGTGGCAGGCGTAAAATCTGACGAGAGGCGCGCACAAACAGGACCTGGGCCGAGAGCAAATAAGTTGTGAGCCGGTGATCAGAGAATTCAGTAAGAAATGCGAGATACAACTGATGTGGGAAACGGACACGTTATAAGTAAAGTAAGTAAATATAAGTAAAATAACATTCCCAGAAATAAATACAGATGACTTATATAAGTATTGTGGTGACCCTTTATTATTTGACATAATTCACCCACGGAACTTGTGTGTACATTTGGCCGAGCGCGTTACCGTCTACGTCAAAGTCACATGACAGAGATACTTAAGAGCCGTGTGCGTTCCGGCTGAGTTCAGAGTTCACAGAGAGTCCCAAGCGGCCGGACACAGCAACTCGTCTGCTCAACGGGCCAACAAGACTCTCGCATCGCATCCGCCACATTGGTGACCCCGTCTGGCCTCGCTGAAGTCTCAGAGGCATATTTCAAACACTTTTAGCAATGGCGGCTACTAGCTTTCTCGAGCTCGTGATGTTAAATGAGTCTTCTGCGGCCGCGTGGTTCGAATGCACGGAGCCGCAGTTCGCCCTATACCCTACGCTTCTACCACGTGGTGGACAAATATTGAGTTTTTTTTTGTTTTTGTTTTGTCTAAATTATAAGGAAATAAATAAGCAACATAAATGATCAAAAATAAGTCCAAAGTACACATTGACAGGGAAGATGTTCTGAACATCTTCATCAGAGCAAATCAAACAAATAAGCAGTGTTGTCACAGATTACTTGAAAAAGTAATTTAATTACTGATTACCTCAAAAAAGTAATCTATTTACTTTACTGATTACGTTATTATCAAAGTAACTGAGTTACTTTGAAATACGTCATTGCAAGTAAAATGAAGACATATATTTATACCAAACCATTTGTAATTGCAATCATTTTGTGGGAGAAATTTAGGAATATCTGACATAATTGCAGGGGTACCGATACTTTTGGCCAGCAGTGAGAGTTATGAGACAATCCCAAAATAGTAACGCACATACATTAAGGAAACTAACTGTAATCAGATTACTGGTTTGGAAAAATGAGTGTTAGATTGCTCGCTAATGACCACTCAGACCACAATGCATATAAGCCTCTTCAACTCTCCTTTCTCTTAAAGAACTGATCAATTTTGTGTTGCAATGCCCTTTTTTATCACATTAATTCGACAGGCTAGATCTTGTTCCTTTTTTTCTTTCCTTCTTTTTTTTGGATGTTCCAGAAAACGTGCATTTGAACCAGTCAGAGCTATCTTTGCTGATCACATTTCAGTATGTCAACCAAGGCAAGTTTTTCTGCGCGCATGCGCACATCGACACCACTCGTCAGATGCATAATTGCAGCAGCTGGGGATAGTCCCGTGCTGTCCGTGGACTAAATAAATCATAATAATCGGTTGAAATGGATGACGCTGCACAAGCACTTTATTAGGCTTGTTGTTAACGCTCGTTTATGAAAGTCTGACAATAGTAGATTGTTTTCTTCCTGGAGTTGCATGTGTGGCAGCCTGGCAGGTTTTTTTTTAACATGGGGTTTTGACAGTTGCTGTAATATTGTCAAAGCACTGTTTTGCCCCGTTACGGCCCTGAATCTTACACCGGAATGACATTACGGACTGCTCCGGCTCACTTTCACCCCTGGCTATATTACACAATTTATCAAAATGGTATTCATTTCAAAATGTTTTTATTTATTTAATATTGACCCTTTTGGGGTTCCATAATTCAGTGAAATTTGGGGGTGAGAATTACAAAAACAGAGAGCAAAGTTAGTTAATTCAAAAAGAGTAACGACTCCTTCCTCGCAACGCATGAAACATCATAATACTATCAACAGCATGTTGTAATGACTTATTTCATAAACCAAACCACCGACCTGACAAAGATATTTTTTCTCCCCCCCTTTTCTCCATCTAACGAGACTTGTTCGTCTGTGTAGCTTTCCTAAAAATATATTAAAAAAAAAAAAATTCAACGCGGGAATTTGCACAAATGAGCCCCGATGGGAAGCAGGTAACAAGGACAGATGGGCCACGCTAGATCGTAAAGCGTTTTAAGCCTACGCCATCCAACGTGGGCGCTGAAGTTTGATCATTTTGAGGATTCACTCTGAAAAAGTGCGTGAGAGGGCATGGTGATCGCTGCCTGCAGCTTTAAGTTTGTTTTTGTGTTTGTTTGCTGTGTGCCAAACCAGCCACGATGTAATACCACTCTAATCGTCCATCTGCGTCCAAATAACACACAAAGTCTCTCAAACAGACGCACGCAAGCAGCCAAAAGCGCAGAAAACAACACTTGGAGGGAGACTGAATCAGTATCAAGTGGTATTAACATAAAAAGCAGGATAAAAAGAGCAGACCGTGATGACCGGTCGCCCTCTCGTCTTCCTTCTGGCCTCCCCTTTATCTCGCTCGTGGCGGAGAAATTAAATGGTAGGATTTTTCACCCGCCCACTCTTGACTGCCGTGTGCAACAGGCGGAACAGCACATTGTCAGCCTGTTGGACACACTCTGTCAGGGCCTTGGATCGCTTAGCTGTCGGAACACAATTATTTCCAGCCATGCAGATGAGCTCGCTCCATGTGAACATTTGGGTTTTGCATGATTGACTTGAACATATATTCATTGTGCTAGCGAGAAGAGCTATGACATGACTCAATCATGTCAGAGGTTTTTTTTGGTTTTTTTTTTGTCTGAAGGTTTTACCATTCGGTTACCAAATTTGGCGGTATCTTTGTCATCTATGCCATTCCACCAAAACCAGACACTGAGGTAAAAATTTGAAATACAGGTAGTCCCCGGATTACGAACGAGTTCCATTCCTACGCTGGTGATGTAACACGAATTTCCGCGTAAATTGAGTTAAACCCTTTATGTACCCCTAAATGCCTCCTAAATCCCAAAATAACTATCCAAGAACATGAATTATATGTCATTGTTAGGGTTGGGCATCGTTCGAATTTGAACGATACCATTTCCATGTTTCAATTCCGGTTCCAAACGATTCTCAATTCCATTTCTTTTAATTGGGTAGGTAAAAAATACATTACTTTATATTAATTTCTTAACTTCTCGATTATTTTTTAATTATATGAACTTTCCATTAACTTTGCATTGAATTTCTCACAGGGCTGTTTTTAACTTGTATTTAAATATCAGTCTTTGAACTTGAATATTGATGAAGTTTTTTTCCACATGAGTGGACTTTCACAAAAATGTTTATTTTTGAATACTCACGGAGAAAATATTTACACATACTCTTTTGCCTATGTTTTAAGGTGTCTCATGCTGCAGGCCTTTATTGTATTGCATCATTTGTTTTAGGTGGTATTTCTAGTTAGCTAAGGCTGATGTCAGGGGGTGTTTTCTGTCCCTTGATTTTAAATTGACTACTTTTTAAGTTTGATTTATTTCTAAACTGATATATTGTTCATCCGTCCACAAGATGTCACTATTGTAACTCTGGATAGTTTTCTTTTTTTTTTTTTTGGTTTTGCTATGTGCGCTTGGCTTCCCCTAGTGGTGTTTTACTCGAAGCAGCAGGCAAAAATAAGTTGGAAAAGAATCCTTCAGGTGTTCAGACGCTACACACCTCCTCTGCACTACACATCGTTGGGAACCCTTGATAAAATAAAATCTTTAAGTTTTCACATTTGAACACAGGGTCCGATATCATTTTGGTGTGTTTATTCTGTTACTTTGTTGTTATTTATGTGAAACGAAACAACATGTTTTTGTGCTAAGCTAAAGTAGCCACTTTATTTGATTTGCTCATAACGAAGCTAGTCTTCATGTGGCTTCTCCTTTGTGGTGTTCGGCAGCTATTTTTTATGGTTGGCGGTCAGGGCACTGAAACTTGGAATCGGAAAAAAAAAAAAAAAAAAAATTGGGACGAGTCCGGGAGAACCAGAGTGTTAGTCCCGGATCCCATCGATGCCCAACCTTAGTCTTTGTACTGTCCTCGCAAAGACATTGGGGCTAGCTTGACAGCGAGCTAAGCTCCGAAAGGATGATGTGAGACGTCCGTGTGGTTTGCTGACTTTATTCAGCTGGTCATGATATCAACCGTTGCAGAATGAAACTAAAAGGAAAATAGTTTCATCTTCAATAACAGCAATTTAAATTTCTGTTTATAACTAGCTGCTGATACAGCAATAGCAATCAACACAAATGATTAGCATGTATTAGTAAGCGTCCGCACATCAACAAAAACAATAAAATAAACTCGACCCAAGTATTCGACCACAATTGAAAATGCACAATAAACAGTACAAAAGGTGTTATATACAGGTGTTATATACATCTGCAGATGCTTCACAAGCAACGAACGTGCGCACAGACTTGCAGCTGTAATCTGTCCCCTGTTAGAAATTAAATATTTAAAAGGCCACAATACCCCAGTGGGGGTCAAGGGCAAAAAATATTACTTATATTAATACTTAATTAATCAATAATTAATACTTTAAATCGTGTCCCTTACCTGAGAGCTGGAATATACTAATAACTCAATAATAGTTCAAAGAAGAGAGTCACAGACCTGAAGTTGCACTTTGATCCGAGTGTATTGGGTCCAGAAATAAAGCGACTGACAAACACAGAATTCTGGCTGATAGTTCCCTTACCTAGAGTTAGCCCATAATAGCGTAAGTATCAGTAAAGTCCTGCAGCCAGTGTACATCCTAATATACTGCAGAGGCGTGAACAAATTAGCATCAATACACATGAGAAGATGAGGTGATGTCATGATTAGAAGATGTCACGTGCCTCTCTTGTGGAGACGTCAGTGCCGGCCGTTTGTTCATCTTCTTGGTACCGTGGTGACCTTTGAACCTGTTATTTCACCGTGCTAAGCAATTTATTACGTTACGGTTACGTGTAGCTCATCCGTAGGTGAGAAATACCAGACCCATTCCAAGGGAAGGGAAACCTTTAAGAGTTTACTCTGAGCAAAATATGAAGTCATCTCAAGAGGAAAGTGTTTGCATGCATGTGACTTATACAGGACTGTCTCAGGAAATTAGAATACACAATATTCTAATTTTTTGAGACAGTCCTGTGTATATATACAGGACTGTCTCAGGAAATTAGAATACACAATATTCTAATTTCCTGAGACAGTCAGGAAATTAGAATATTGTGTATTCTAATTTCCTGAGACAGTCAGGAAATTAGAATATTGTGTATTCTAATTTCCTGAGACAGTCCTGTATATATACACAGGACTGTCTCAAAAAATAAGAATATTGTGTATTCTAATTTTCTGAGACAGTCCAGTATGTCCGTTCTGTCGAGTGGACGTCTACTAAAAATGTGATCTTGCAGTTAATGCTGATTAATAGAAGCTCGAGTACATTTAAATCAATGTTATCATCATACGATTAAGGCTTTATATATTCATAATGTTATTAATTATAAGCATGTGTATAGAGTAAAAACTAATGAGATTGGGTGCAGTTTTATTTAACTCTAGCACCCCTCACTGGGCTGAACGACTTCTTCGTGGGAGCAAATGTGCACTTCCTTATGTGTGCACGTGTGTTCTTCGTGTGCGCAAATACGTCCTTCGTGTGTACATGCTCTTACTCGTGTGCCCTTAGTACTACCTATGCTTCGCTTCCTGCGCCAAGATTAAGCATGCATCACAAACCAAAAAGTCAACATTGTTAAAAATAAGTGTAACCCGGGCACTACCTGTATTTAATTTTTAGCAGATGTTCTTTTAAAAAAAAAAAACAGCAAACACGTTTGCTTTTCAAATGTTTGAATAGCTCTGACAGTTTATTATAAACGCTAATGGAAAATTGGCGCTGCCGCACTGCTGCCCAAAGTAGTTGCACTTAGCAATTGATATCTGTAATTTGCAGTGGTGGGTAGAGTAGCCCAAAAATGTACTCAAGTAAAAAGAATAGCATGACTAGCATTAAAATAATATCACTCAAGTAAAAGCGCTGCAACTAGCTGGCAAGCAGTTCAGGGTGTACTCCGCCTCCTGCCCATTGTTAGCTGGGATGGGCTCCAGCACCCCCGCAACTCTTGTGAGGATGAGCGGTAAAGAAGATGAATGAATTAATGAATATTCAAGTAATGAGTAACTCCTTACAATGTCACATTTTTTTCAAGGAGACAACCTCTCACGATCTACCTTAAAGGGGAAGTTCAGATTTTTTGACATTAGGCTTAATCTCCTGGTTAGTGGGGGTTTAACTAGTCAGTGGAGTTGATTTCAACAAACTCCCTCAGTTTGTCAATTATTTGTTAGTTTCAAGGCTTTGGAGTGGGTAAGATAGCGCGAGTCAATGGTCCCATTTTAGTATGGCAATAAAAAACGACAGATGTATTAACGTATTGGCCCAAATATAAGATTATAAGACGACCCCCTCTTTTTCAAGATTCAAGTTTGAAAAAAGAAAATAATTACAGTACATCTGAAACAAATGATTATAACAATCTATTTGAGAGAAAAAGCATGTTATTTTGCCTCATTCAAATCTTAATATCTGAACATTTAAATATGCAAACTAAAGTGCAATCACATTCGTGAAAGAATGGCTTCTGGTTTTTTAAATGTAAATAAACCAATCTATCGTAGTAAAACAACAAAATTGCAATAACTGCATTAACCATCAAAGTGAAGTCTAACTGTAACTGCCGTCTTGAAACAAATCTGAATAAGGAAAAACATTGCAATAAAGTAATGCAAACTGGTTAAACTTGAGAGTAGCTAAGATCTGTCATGACCAGGAGTCGCGTTAACAGAATATTTTCCGTCGTTGACCGTTTTTTTAAAACGGTGACGGAAAAAACTGAAGTCCATCCGTCATTTTGACAGGTTGCAATTCACACCCCAGACCACAGGGTGGCGAGTGAGCATATTAATTAGCTATTGTCTCTCTTGATGCATGACATCGTTGGCCGTCAAGGCAACTGAGTTTCCGAAGTTTCTTCAAAAAAGTTTCTTCTTGAGACATTTTATTATGCACAAGCGGGCACACAATTCAAGTCCATGCGCACCAGGAGGAAGGTGTGAGACTGCGTTCAGGCCACAGCAGGTGAACTGTTAATTTCATTGTTCCATATGTAGCTACCTACTGGGTTCACAGTCAGCTGTTTTTGTCACTGCGGAAAAAAAGTTACATATTCATCTGCTTGATGTGTGATGGCACGGTGTGGATTCTCTGTTAAGCTTGTTCGGACAGAATATTAATTAAAAATGAATGAAAACTAAATACTATTGAATATGTCATTATTATCATTTTAAATGTGGTGGTCCTAGCCCACACTCCCCTCTACTGGCTTTTATTGTTGTTACACTTCCTGTTTTATGTGGCATGAGCTCAACCTTGGCAGACCTGGGAGTGCACCTGCAGCTCATCACAATCAACTCTGCTTTTAAGGAGCGGCCTGGGCAGCAAGCAGGTGCCAGATGATTCTGCCAGTCACCATTGGTACATCGGCCAACTAAGCTTGTAGTTTGTGACTCTGGTCTTTGAACTTTTTACTAATTCTGTTTTTTGTCATCAGGACACCCACCCATCAAAGCCCTCGCAGCCACAGCCATTGACCATTCAACCCACCAGCTGCTCAACACTCTGTCCTTGTACAATAAATACCACTTCACACTTCATCTGTTTCCGGCTCGCATTTTGGTCCAAATCAACTTTGCCTACTTTGCCTACCTTGCCCTAACATAATCATCTGGCCACTAAAAATGGACCAAGCGACCGCTGACACCTTCCAGGAGGCCCTCGGACACCAGGGAATCATGCTGGGCAAGCATGAGCAAGTGCTATGTAGCCTTGGGGAAATACTCAGGACAATTGCCATGGACTTACAGCAGGTCAAGACACAGCTCTCCCCGCCATCCAGGGCCAGTTCTACTGAATCCGTGAGTAGTCCGACAGGTGGCCTACCGAGCCCCCCTCAGCCGAACGTATTCATTCCAACCCCTGAATGTTATTCGGGGGAGTTGGGCTCTTGCAGTCGTTTTTTGCTCAATTGCAATCTAGTGTTTAATATGCAGCCTTCTAGTTATGCTTCTGATGCCGCCAGGGTTGCTTTTTGCATTAATCTGTTAAGGGGAAAGGCTGGTCAGTGGGCGACGGCACTTTGGGAGAGAAACTCGCCTATGTTAAATACTTTTGAGGCCTTTTCCAGGGAACTCCGCAGGGTATTTGATCACCCTGTTCGTGGGAGAGAGGCCAGAAACCGCCTCATCTCCCTCCAGCAGGGTTCTAAATCAGTGGCAGACTTTTCAGTCGCGTTTCGTATTTTGGCCGCAGAAAGTGGCTGGGACGAGCTTGCCTTGGTCTCAATTTTCTCACGCAATTTGGCAGACGATATCAAGGACATACTAGCAACACAGGATGAACCTTCCACCCTAGAAGAGCTAATTACCCTAGCTATAAAAATAGATAATCGCCTCAGGGAACGTAGGAGGGAGAAAGCAAACAAATCATGCCCATTCCCGCCACTCGCGTCACCATCGGCTGGTGCAGTCAACCCACCCCGTGATGCCACTCCGACACTGACACTCCCTTCTCCTTTGGAGGAGCCCACGCACCTTGGGCGAACCCAGTTAGCTCCGGACGAGCGCCGCCAAGATAACCCTTGCTCTTACTGCAGACAAACTGGACACTATGCGATCTCCTGCTCAGCACGGTCACAAGACAGGGCTCACCAGGGAAAGAGCCCGCTAGTAAGCCTAAAGTCCTCAGATCCTCGCCTTCTGTCACGACTCGTACTCCCTGCTAGCATCTCCCATGATTTGGACGCTAAGCCACTTCAGGTTCTCATTGATTCAGGTGCTGACGACAGTTTCATGGACGAAAGTTTTGCAAACAAAGCCAAAATCCCTCTCGAACCCCTCAGTGCCCCGAAAGTAGTAGAAGCCGTGGACGGTAGAAAGCTGTTTTCGGTAACCCATCGCACCATCCCTCTCATGCTCAAGGTCTCGGGAAATCATCATGAACTAATTCAATTGTTTATTATCTCCTCACCAGTAGCACATGTCATCCTTGGTCTCCCCTGGCTAAAACACCACAACCCAAACATCAACTGGACGGAGGGAAAGATCGTGGGATGGAGCAATCGCTGCCACTTGGAATGTCTTGGCTCGGCGCACCCACTTGGTAGACCGGTAAGAAAGCCAACCTGTCTGCCAGTGCCTCCTGACCTCACCAATGTGCCCCCTGAATACCATGACCTGGCTACAGTGTTCAGCAAGGACCTCGCCCACACTCTGCCTCCCCATCGCCCCTATGACTGTGCAATTGATCTCCTGCCAGGGGCTCCCCTTCCATCGAGCAGACTCTACAACATATCCGGTCCTGAAAGAGCAGCCATGGAAGAATACATCAGAGACTCTTTGGCTTCTGGTATCATACGCCCCTCTTCCTCTCCAGTCGGTGCCGGTTTTTTCTTTGTGGAGAAAAAGGATTCCACTCTCCGCCCCTGCATTGATTACCACAGCCTAAACCAAATAACAATAAAGGATAAGTACCCTTTGCCTCTAATTGACCCTTCTTTTGAGCCCTTCAGTCATGCCAGGTTCTTTACCAAGCTGGATCTCCGAACTGCATATCACCTCGTCCGAATCCGTGAGGGGGACGAATGGAAGACTGCGTTCAACACTCCCCTAGGTCATTTTGAATACCTAGTAATGCCCTTTGGTCTAACAAATGCCCCCGCTGTATTTCAAAGACTCATGAACGACCTGTTCAGAGACATTCTGAATCGCTTTGTGTTTATTTACCTTGACGATATACTTGTGTTTTCCCGTTCCCTAGAGGACCATCGCCATCACGTCAGGATGGTCCTGCAGCGACTTTTGGAGAACCGGCTTTACGTCAAACCAGTGAAGTGCGAGTTCCACGTGTCATCAGTGAGCTTTTTGGGCTACATCATCGCCCAGGGCCAACTCCAACCAGACCCGATAAAGATAAAGGCAGTCGTTGACTGGCCTACTCCCATTACCCGTAAAGAGCTACAGAGATTCTTGGGTTTTGCCAATTTCTATCGTCGCTTCATTAGGGACTACAGCAAGGTGGCACTCCCTCTGACCCAACTCACTTCCACCAAACACCCCTTTGCCTGGTCTGAAGCCGCAGGTAACGCCTTTTCACGTTTGAAGTCCCTCTTCACCTCTGCCCCTATCCTCAAACACCCAGACACCTCACGCCAATTTGTGGTGGAAGTGGATGCATCCGACGCTGGGGTAGGGGCTATTTTGTCCCAGCGGGATCCCACTACCCAGAAATTGCATCCATGTGCCTTTTTTTCCCGGCGGCTGAGCCCTGCCGAGAGAAATTATGATGTGGGCAACCGCGAATTGCTGGCGGTTGTTTTGGCCCTACAAGAATGGCGTCACTGGCTGGAAGGTGCTAAGATCCCTTTCTTAATCTGGACAGATCACAAGAACCTCTCGTACATCCAATCCGCACAGCGTCTTAACCCCCGACAAGCCCGATGGTCACTGTTTCTTGCCCGGTTCAATTTTACACTTTCATACCGCCCAGGTTCACGCAATGGTAAAGCTGATGCACTATCACGGTTACATTCTCCAAATCTGGACACAGAAGACCCTGGGCCCATTCTCCCCTCGGCCTGCGTGGTCGGTGCAGCTAGATGGGAGATCACATCACTGGTCAGGGAAGCTCAAAAGGCGGATCCAGATCCAGGAAACGGTCCCCCAAACCGCCTATATGTCCCATCTGGCGTGCGGTCTCAAGTCCTGGAATGGGGCCATTCGTCCAAGCTAACCTGCCACCCTGGTATCCATAGGACCCTCTGTTTCCTCCAACAATCGTTCTGGTGGCCTGGTATGGCCAAAGATACCCGCAACTTTGTCAATGCCTGCACTGTCTGTGCTCGAGGGAAGGCCTCCCATCAGCCACCCACTGGTCTGTTACGCCCTCTCCCTGTTCCCAGTCGACCTTGGTCCCACATCGCAGTTGATTTTGTAACCGGTCTTCCTCCCTCTGAAGGTAACACAGTTATACTTACCGTTATCGATCGTTTTTCCAAGTCCGTTCACTATGTTCCCCTTCCCAAACTACCCTCTGCTCTTGAAACTGCAAATCTCTTGGTCAAGCATGTTTTCAGGCTTCATGGCATCCCCTTAGACATCGTTTCAGACCGTGGTCCCCAGTTCTCCTCGGTGGTGTGGAGAGAGTTCTGCAAGGCGGTGGGGGCGACAGCCAGTCTCTCTTCGGGATACCATCCCCAGACCAACGGCCAGACAGAAAGGGCAAACCAGGACCTAGAAGCTGCTCTGCGTTGTATTACCGCCCACCATCCGGTCTCCTGGAGCACTTTCCTTCCTTGGGTTGAGTATGCCCATAATTCACTCATCTGCTCGGCCACTGGTATGTCCCCTTTCATGGCTTGTAATGGATTTGAGCCTCCATTGTTCCCAGAGCAGGAAAAGGAGATAGCCGTTCCTGCTGTGAAGGACCATGTCAGCAGGATTAGGGAAATCTGGAAGACTGTAAGGGCTGCCCTCGCTCGCACCGCTGAGAAAAACAAGAGACTGGCCGATCTCCATCGTTCACCAGCCCCAGAATACAAGGTGGGACAGGAGGTCTGGCTGTCCGCCCGGGACCTCCCCCTGCAGGTAGAGTCAGGCAAACTGGCCCCCCGCTTCGTGGGCCCGTACAAAATAGCAAAGATCATCAACCCATCTGCCGTTCGGTTGGACCTCCCGGCATCCATGAATGTCCACCCCACCTTTCACGTTTCCCTTCTCAAGCCAGTTTCCTCCAGTGACCTGTGTCCTCCTGCCGTTGCACCTCCCCCGCCCCTTCTCATTGATGGCCACCCCGCTTTTGCAGTCTCTAGGATTCTTGATGTCCGGCCTCGCGGCCGTGGATTCCAGTTCCTGGTGGACTGGGTGGGCTATGGCCCTGAGGAGAGGTCATGGATTTCTCGTAGCCTCATTCTGGAATCGTCCCTCTTGCGGGACTTCTATGCCGCCAACCCTGGAAAGCCGGGCAGGCCGCCCGGTGGCGTCCGTTGAGGGGGGGGTACTGTGGTGGTCCTAGCCCACACTCCCCTCTACTGGCTTTTATTGTTGTTACACTTCCTGTTTTATGTGGCATGAGCTCAACCTTGGCAGACCTGGGAGTGCACCTGCAGCTCATCACAATCAACTCTGCTTTTAAGGAGCGGCCTGGGCAGCAAGCAGGTGCCAGATGATTCTGCCAGTCACCATTGGTACATCGGCCAACTAAGCTTGTAGTTTGTGACTCTGGTCTTTGAACTTTTTACTAATTCTGTTTTTTGTCATCAGGACACCCACCCATCAAAGCCCTCGCAGCCACAGCCATTGACCATTCAACCCACCAGCTGCTCAACACTCTGTCCTTGTACAATAAATACCACTTCACACTTCATCTGTTTCCGGCTCGCATTTTGGTCCAAATCAACTTTGCCTACTTTGCCTACCTTGCCCTAACATTAAAAATTTAAGTGACGGGTAAAAATGGATTACGACCGGATTTTTATGACCCTGTCAGTCAAAATGACAGACAACGAAAAAGTCTAGCGCAACCTCTGGTCATGACAGAACATCGCTTCAATGATATCTGGCGCCGTCTAGCTTCGTGAATGGGTAAAATGTCTAGACCGCGAATAAAAGACGACCCCCACTTTTTCAGTCTTATTTCAATGCAAAAAAAAACGTCTTATATTCGGGCCAATACGGTAAGCCTGAGCGACATATCGTTTAAACATCGCAATCGCGATGTGCGTATGCGCGATAGTCCCATCGTAAGGACATGCGATAGTTTTTTTCTCCTTCATGCTCTCCGCACAGCTTCCCTCCCTCCCTCACGCAGCTCTTTGTTCTTCAGTCACTGCAACACTTCCTTATTAAAGTTAACGATGTTGAGAAATGGTTGTGTTTGATCTTGCCAAAGAAGCGGACTTCACACGTGCAGCAATGTATCAATCATCGTTTAACTTGTTAAACAGTTTGCTGCAAGGAAGCGCGCGCTGGAATGAATGTGTGTGTGGAGACGTTCGAGGCAGTCTGATGTGTTGTGTCGTGGCAATGAACGCCAGAATTGATTTTGAGGAGTTTGTAATTTCTACATGTCACTCCAAAAGTCACAGCCAAGGAAGGTAACAAGAAGCATAAAGCCAAGCATTTTTCTACTACAGTACTTTCTTCTAGTTTAAAAATGATTCGGTGGGACACTTATGTTTAAAACTGATTATAATTATTACATTTGAAGTGCTTAAAAACTATTTATTAAATTATACAGTATATATAAATTTTTTAAAATCATACTGTGGGGAAAAATGTGAAAAAACATGTCTTATATGTATCTCTTTCCAATGCTAAATCTGAATAAATACATTGAACACCCACACACAAAAACAAAACAAAAAAAAAACAAAAAAAAAATTGGTGCACTACTTCACGGTTTTTCACCTATCGCGGCAGGTTCTGGTCCCCATTAAACGCAAAAAATGAGGGATCACTGTACACTGTGGTCATGGTTAGTCATCCAAAGTCTTTCCAAACAGTTATTCAAGTCATCTAATGAAAATTTCTTAAAAAATATATACCGTATCGGCCCGAATATAAGACGACCCTGATTATAAGACGACCCCCTCTTTTTCAAGACTCAAGTTTGAAAAAAAGACTTTTTAAACACCAAATTCATTTTTATACAGAAAATAATTACAGTACATCTGAAACAAAAGATTATAACAATATATTTGAGAGAAAAAACATGTTATTTTGCCTCATTCAAATCTTAATACCTCAACATTTAAATATGTGAACTAAAGTGCAATCACATTCATAAATGAATGGCTTCTGGTTTTTGAAATGTAAATAAACCAATCTATTGTGATAAAACAACAAAATTGCAATAAGTGCAATAACCATCAAAGTGAGGTCTAACTGTAACTGTAGTATTGAAACAAATCTGAATAAGGAAAAAAATTACAATAAAATAATGCAAACTGGTTAAACTTGAGATCTGTCATGACAGAACATAACTCCTCATGTTCAGCATTCGCTTCAATGATATCTGGCGCCATCTACCGTCGTGAATGGGTTTAATGTCTAGACCGCGAATATAAGACGACCCCCACTTTTTCAGTCCTATTTCAATGCAAAAAACGCTGTCTTATATCCGGGCCTATACGGTACATATTTTTTATATAACATTGTATTATATCAATATAATATTGCAATGTTTTGCAACCCCCCCAAAATTGCAAGAATAGTTTTTTTCCAATATCGTTCAGGTCTAATATGCACACATGAAAATTACTGATGACCCATGCAATCAATAGTGTTGGCTATGTTTTCAGGATAAAGTTACTAAAACTAACCATTCAGTGTCAATAACTGTAGTATGAACGGCAACATTTATCATCAGACGAAAACTGGCATTCATCTCATTATGTTCTAGTCTCCAAAACCCCTTTTTTGGCTCGTCACGTCATCGTCATGAAAAAACTGTTCATTGACGAAATATTTTCGTTTTCATCATTGTTGAAGAAAACAACACTGCACAATAGTGTGCTAAAGCACAACTTCAGGATGTAAACCTTGAAAGTAGGTGTATTTTCATAAATGATTTAGAAAATAGAGAAGGGCAGTGTAAAATCTAATCATTAAGTTTGCGTTTGAAGATGCATTTACCGCAGAGGGATAGTTCAGATTTAGGAGGCAAAGCTTAAATGTCGGTAGAGTTTGACTATGAGTGCGGAACTATGTGTATTTGGTCTGAGTTGTGACTTAAAGCTGTTCCTGTATGATTTTGTTTCCTCTCATGCAAGCACCCTTGATCAATAATTTTGACAAAATACATACAGTACATTGCCTGCAGAGGGCGTCATCATATATTTTGACATTGAGAAGGCCCTGGTTTCAGTAAAAAAGCTCACAAATGATAGTCAGACGAATGTAATTACTTTGTGTTAAGTTTTACTGATATTCTCACAATCTAATCATCACTAGTTGTTTAAAAAACAATAGGATGTCTAATTATTGTCAAACACATTACTGGCATAGCCAAATATCATCACTTCGGCTCAACAGAACACATCCACACAATAGCTATCGTTACTTGATTAGCCTGCCGTTACTTTGTTTTAATGTACCAACTGTTTCCTGACAAAATCGGCGTCTTTTCAAACGATTGCTCCTTTAAGAAAGGTTCCTGAAGTGCACACATTTAACATTTGATTGAGGAGTCTTGCTGTCGGCTGCTGTTACTTGCTGTTGTGTGATCTTTACAGCAGGAGGTTAATCTTACCGTACGCCACCTTGGGCGACGGCGGGAATAGAAGAAGAAAAAAAGTCTCGTCAGGAAAGAGGAAGAACATGAGGGGTGCGGAGACTTGGAAGGAGTGCAGCAGTATTTAATTAGCCTCGGATGACTAACTGACTGGCTGGGGAAAGAAAGGGAGGGAAGGAAAAGAAGTCCACTTTTGCTGCCTGTCAAACAGCCTGTTAGCAAACCCTCCATAGAGTGACGGATGGCGGGGAAAGAGGACGGATGCTGACGGATGGGCAGAGAGCGGCCGAGTGACAGCTACAAAATGACAAGCAGACAACAGAATAAAGAATGGACACCGCCAAGGGGCGACGTGATTACAGGCGCGACCGTTCCAATGTCGCCTGCAACCATTGATGCTGTCTTCAAGAGCACAAGGGGAAGTGTAAAATATGACACCTGGAAGATAACCAGATAAGACTAATGAATGTAAAGATGGAGTTTCAAATACCGTAAAGCAAACGCGACCCCACCAGTCAAGTTAACTGGCAACCCACTCAGCAACTAGAAGAACTTGTCTACTGCATGCTTCAAACTAATACTTGGTTTCTGTCTCATAAAATTGACGGTTTTGTTCAAATGTGACAAACTCTGTAAATCATTGTTCTGTGAACACACCAACAAAAAGGTTACAGGGCTGTTAAGGAGGATGTTCTTCATCTTGTGTTGTCTCCTCGGAGGGAACAAACTCTCTCACATATGCGGCGGCTAATAAATCTAAAACATCTTTTATAGGATTTTGGGGGCAAGCGTTTCAATCCAGTTGAGTGGAGTGAGATTTAATCTGCGAGGCCTTCGCTGCTATTCAAGGTAATATTTGCTGACCATCTGCCCTGCCGAGGAAAAAAAGACATTTTTGTTCAGAGATGCTCTGACTTCAATGTCTCAGTTGACATTTTCTCTCATTTATGAAGGGGCCAAGTTGATACACTCTGTCTTCCTGTGAAGTCATTTTTGTTTGACCCTACGATATAGGATTGAAAAGGAATATAAATGGTTTCGTTTTTCACTTCTATACAGACAGGTGGAGGGTGAGTCAATTGAAAGAGATGACTGGCTGATTCAAACCAACTCGGTAGACTTGTGTTTTTTCGGGCATAATTTTCCGTGCGTCTATTCGTGATCAAATTTATATTCTAAAATCATTGTTGCTAATACAGGTTCTCCCCGTGTTACGAACGAGTTCCGTTCCTACGCTAGCGACATAACCCGAATTTCCACGTAAGTTGGAATTCACCCTTTAAGTACCCCTACATTAAATTCCCACTGAATCTCAAAATAACTATCCACAAACATGTATTATATGTCATTTAATAAATTAAATTAAAGTACGTGAGTGTTTTTCCTTCATTCTGGAAGGTTCCAGCGATAGGTTGGAGCCACTAAATGCGTGGCTGTTTCGTGGCTTTGCAGTTACAACGGCGGGTAGTCATCACTCCAAGTCGGCAAGCATTGTTTACATCGTATTCGTGTTGCACATTTCTGCTGTGAGGTGAAGTGTTCATTTAGAATCTTTGGGATGTGTTGTAGCTTAGTTGCCGCCAGTGTTTTTAATAATGGCGTTAGAGTATAAAGGTGTTACTAACCGCGTTATTTTTTTCAGTAGAGCGTAATCTAATTAATTACTTTTCTCATCTTTGCACCGCCGTTACCGTTACTGAGGATGTAAAGGCGTGCGTTACTATGCGTTACTACGTTGGTTGAATGACGCAACAAATGTCTGAGAGACACAAGAGAGCAGAGCGGGAGTTGAGAGTAGGGAAGGGAGTTGTGATGCCGTTGCAAACGCAATGCTAGGTGGCTCCAATAATACCTGATTTTAGCCGATACCCTAAAAACTACACCCACATGATGCTACGATAAATATCACATGTACAGTGGGGCAAATAAGTATTTAGTCAACCACAAATTGTGCTGCAATTGTTCTGCTGCCAGTCAGAACAAGGCCTATGGATGTACACCACCTGCTGCCTAAAGGCAGCTGGGATTGACCTCAGGTTACATGCTCATCTATTGATTATATTGTGTTGGTGCTATTTATTTCTATTGTGTATGTTGATAAGATCATGGAGCAGTCAAGAGTGTTGTCTAATTTTTGCTGGCACTCAGCTGGACTAGGCTGCAGCCCCCTTGTTATATCAATTGGTTAAACATATTTTAATATACAAATAAAATCCAAAACATAATCAATCATCTTGTCCATGAAAAAGCTGAGTGGGATGCTTGGCTAATTTAAACAATACTGTAAATATAAACTGTTCAACATGTGTTAGGTTAGCCAGTTTTGGTCATCTGAGGAGAAGAACGCTGCTATCAGACCCTTTAGTTTTGATTGCCAAGCACCCGGAAAGAAGGAGGCGAGGTTTTGAGCTAGTCCAGTACTGATCCAGCTGTTTAGTAAGACTTCAGAAATATCCGCCTGAGAAAATCTCTTCCATTAACCTGACAGCGGATCCAAACTCTAAATGTAACTCCTCTTCTAATGTGTGAAAATGTTTAGACTGGCAGAGTTAAACAATGCTGGATGTGTGGGTGATCTATCAAGCGTTTGTTCAACATAGCCTTACCACAAGCAGTAAATCGATCCCAGTGCTGTGTTTATCAGGCAGTTTTTGACTTGCCTTTTTTTTCTTTGTATGGGTCATAAAAGCTTTGGTTTTCATTATATATTCCTCAAACGTTGTGACCAAATGTTGTGTATGTACAGTGGGGCAAATAAGTATTTAGTCAATCACCAATTGTGCTCCTACTTGAAAAGATTAGAGAGGCCTGTAATTGTCAACATGGGTAAACCTGAACCATGAGTGACAGAATGTGGGAAAAAAAAAAAAAAAAAAACATTGTTTGATTTTTAAATAATTTATTTCCAAATTAGAGTGGAAAATAAAAGTATTTGGTCACCTACAAACAAGCAAGATTTCTGGCTTACAGAGGTCGAACTTCTTCTAACGAGGTCTGACGAGGCTCCACTCGTTACCTGTATTAATGGCACCTGTTTTAACTCATTAGCGGTATAAAAGACACCTGTCTACAACTGTCAATCACACTCCAAACTCCACTATAGCCAAGACCAAAGAGCTGTCGAAGGACACCAGAGACAAAATTGTAGACCTGCACCAGGCTGGGAAGACTGAATCTGCAATAGGTAAAACGCTTGGTGTAAAGAAATCAACTATGGGAGCAATTATTAGAAAATGGAAGACATACAAGACCACTGATAATCTCCCTCGATCTGGGGCTCCATGCAAGATCTCCCCCCGTGGCGTCAAAATGATAACAAGAACGGTGAGCAAAAATTCCAGAACCACACGGGGGGACCCAGTGAATGACCTACAGAGAGCTGGGACCACAGTAACAGGCTACAAACAGTAACACAATACACCGCCAGGGACTCAAATCCTGCACTGCTAGACGTGTCCCCCTGCTAAAGCCAGTACATGTCCAGGCCTTTCTGCGGTTCGCTAGAGAGCATTTGGATGATCCAGAAGAGGACTGTGAGAATGTGTTATGGTCAGATGAAACCAAAATAGAACTTTTTGGTAGAAACACAGGTTCTCGTGTTTGGAGGAGAAAGAATACTGAATTGCATCCGAAGAATACCATACCCATTGTGAAGCATGGGGGTGGAAACATCATGCTTTGGGGCTGTTTTTCTGCAAAGGGACCAGGACGACTGATCTGTGTAAAGGAAAGAATGAATGGGGCCATGTATCGAAAGATCTTGAGTGAAAATCTCTTTCCATCAGCAAGGGCATTGAAGATGACACTTGGCTGGGTCTTTCAGCATGACAATGATCCCAAACACACAGCCAGGGCAACAAAGGAGTGGCTTCGTAAAAAGCATTTCAAGATTCTGGAGTGGCCTAGCCAGTCTCCAGATCTCAACTCCTTGGAAAACCTGTGGAGGGAGTTGAAAGTCCGTGTTGCTCAATGACAGCTCCAAAACGTCACTGCTCTAGAGGAGATCTGCATGGAGGAATGGGCCAAAATACCAGCAACAATGTGTGAAAAGCTTGTGAAGAGTTACAGAAAACATTTGACCTCCGTTATTGCCAACAAAGTATTGAGATGAACATTTGGCATTGACCAAATACTTCTTTTCCACCATGATTTGCAAATAAATTATTTAAAAATCAAACAATGTGATTTTCTGGGTTTTTCTTCCACATTCTGTCTCTCATGGTTGAGGTTTACACATGTTGACAATTACATGCCTCTGTAATATTTTCTAGTGGGAGAACTTGCACAATTAGTGGTTGACTAAATATTTATTTGCCCCACTGTATATAGACCTAGATGCGAAATGATAGACTCGCCGGCGTTGGTAAACGGCCGCCATCTTAAAGCAGTAGACTTCTCAGGAACGCTCTGTTGTAGAGAACCTTCCTAGCAAACTTAAGTAACTTTTAATCTAAAATACTCCTAAATCGGCAAAATCTTGCTTGACTCTATCTTCGAATGATGAAACCGTTTTAAAACTTTTACATGTCAAAGTAGACAAAAGGGAACTAATGCAATAAAGGGAGCAATTTTAACAAATTTAACTGTTGATTCACAAAAATGACTTCCAAAAATAGCAAAGGTTACTATCTAGTTATCGCAGTATCCGCAATACCCCTGTGTCTAGATAAGTTTAGGATAAAGAATTGGACAAGGGCCAATTGTCTTCAAAAACCCTTTGAACTTCACATAGTGTGACCTATGGTTTTTTTTCTGGGAAAAATAAATAAAAATAAAAAATAAATAAAAATAACCATGAAAAGTAACACCAGTTACTTCGTCAAGTAACTAATTACTCTAACATTCAGGCAACTGAGTTACTAACTCAATTACTTTTTGGGAGAAGTAATGTGTAACTGTAATTAATTACTTTTTTAAAGTAAGATTAACAACACTGGTTGCCACCATGTTTTGTGGCCAAATTGACCACGTGTGTGTACGGCATACTTTCGGGTTGTGCGCGCGCATTCGCACCAGCCCCCACCTTTGTGTTTATTGCACTGTAAAATTCATTTGTGTGTTGTTGATTATTGTGCAGTCAATTTGCATTGTTTTACATTTGCACTGATATGGTGTTCACCCTAAACACTAACCTGAAGTTCAGAATTTTTTACATTAGTCTTAATCTTCAAGGTAGCGGGGGTTTAATTAGTCTTTGATTTCAACATATTCCATGCAGTTTGTCAGTTATTTGTTAGTTTCAGGGTTCTGGAGTGGCTAAGCTAGTGTGAGTCAATGCTGTTTGAAATCAACTCCATCAACTAATTAAACCCCCACTAACTCGAAGACTAAGCCTTACATGAAAAATTCTGAGCTTCCCTTTTAAATTCAATTATCGGAAAGTCAATTACATCTGATTACATTTTTCTGTTGTCATTCATATATTGAGGTTTCAAAGGGAAAAAAATGGTAAAAAGTAACCAATAAATTACTTGTAAAGTAACTTAGTTACTTTCATAATAAAGTAAACAGTAAAGTAACTACTTTTTTGAGGAGTAATCAGTAATTAAATTACTTTTTCAGGTAATCTGTGACAACACTTGTCATGTTAAAGAGGCAGCTTTTCTGTCTTCTTGGTATGTCTTCTTCATTCATTCTTCATTTTTGTGGATCTGCTTTTGATAAATTTGTGTTTTGGGGCTAAATTTAGAAACAGCATTGAATGACCCCTTGAAATATACAAAGTGACCCTAAAATAGGCAATTCTAACCAAAATGCCTGAATATTTGTGTCTTTTCAAGTATGCTTCTTTTATGCATCAACTCATGATAGACATGTCCATCAAGTCCCATATTGCTAAATGAAACGGGATAATGGCTATTTTTTTTTTCCCAACACAATTCAAGTGACCCTTGAAAATGACCAATACGTCCCTAAAATGGCTGCTCCCAACCACAATGCGTCATTTTGGGACATGTTTGTGAGCTTACTCATGATAGATGTGTCTACCATATTGCCTGTTTCTCTATACAAGTGTGTTTGTCTTGTTCTCCCATCTTCCTGGTGGCTTTTCAACCCTCCTTCTTCCCCGTCTGCTTACCTTGATAAATAAAACGCCTTGTTTGGTAATACACAGCCCCGGGGGGAAAGATAAACATCCGAATTGAGTGTTGGGGATTCGCAATCTTCAGACAGCAGCCTAAAAGAGAGCCTTTACCCCCCTGAGGACACACTTTGACGCTCTCATCTTCTTCCTTTGCTTGTATCTTAAATATGTCTTCTTTCACGAAGCACCTAAGTGCCTTCAATAAGACATAGTCATTTATTGTAGCCATGTAAATATTCCAGTCTCACATGCCTGGCTGACAATTAGGAGATATTGAGGAAAAATGTATTAAAAGGGGAAAAAGACAATTCAGGGAAAACACGTACCATATTTTCCACACTATAAGGCGCATCGGAGTATAAGGTGCACCTTCATTGAATGGTCTATTTGAAAACTGTTTTCATATATAGAACACACCGCATTATAAGGCGCAGCAGCAGTAGTAGTAGTACTAGTAATGGTTTGTGTTGTGTTATGCATCCACTAGATGGAGCTGCGTAGTAATCCATATACAGTGGTATGAAAAAGTATCTGAACCTTTTGGAATTTCTCACATTTCTGCATAAAATCACCACCAAATGTGATCTGATCTTTCTCAAAATTACACAGATGTAAAACCAGTCTCTGCCTTAACAAAACCACCCAAACATTTATAGGTTTTCATATTTTGATGAGGATAGCATGCAAACAATGACTGAAGGGTGAAAAATGAGTAAGTGAACCCTCTGCCTAAGGAGACTTAAGGAGCAATTGAAACCAAATTTTTACCAAATCATTTAAGTCAGGTGTGTGCCCAGTCACTGATGAGTGGTTCAAAGCTGACCTGCCCACTATAAAACCTGGTAAGAATTGTCTTGATGAGAAGCATTGTCTGATGTGCATTATTGCTTGGTTCAAAGAGGTGTCTGAAGACCTGCGATCAAGGATTGTCTATTTATATAAATCTGGGAAAGGATGCAAAACCATCTCTAAAAGTCTGGAGGTTCATCAATCGACAGTCAAAGAAGTTATCTACAAATGGGGAGAGTTTGGCATTGTTGCTTCTCTCCCAAGGAGTGGCCGTCCACCAAAGATGACGCCAAGAGTGCAGCGCATAATACTAGAGAGGTAAAAAAGAACCTTAGGGTATCTGCTAAAGACTTACAGAAATCATTAGGACAGTCCAATACCTCTATACACACATCAACTCATTGTAAAACTATGGCCAATAATGGTGTTCATGGGAGGACTGCGCGGAGAAAAAAAAAAAACATTGTTGCTCGTTTAATGTTCACGAAAAGGCACTTGGACACTCAACAAAAGTTTTGAAAAATATTTTGTGGACTGATGAAACTAAAGTTGAATTGTTTGGGAGTAACACACAACATCATGTGTGGAGGAAAAATGGAACAGCTCACCAACATCAACACCTCATCCCCACTGTGAAGCATGGTGGCGAGAGCATCATGATTTGGGGCTGTTTTGCTGCCTCAGGGCCTGGACAACTTCCAATCATTAATGGAAGAAAGAATTCAAAAGTTTATCAGGAAGTTTTGCAGGAAAACCTGAGGCCGTCTGTCAGACAGTTGAAGCTAAAAAGAGGATGGATGCTGCAACAAGACAATGATCCGAAACACAGAAGTAAATCAACTTCAGAATGGTTTCAGAAGAAAGAAATACACGTTCCGGAGTAGCCAAGTAGCCAAGTCAAATTCCAGACTTACACTCCATTGAGATGCTGTGGCATGACCTAAAGACAGTGATTTATGTCAGACATCCCAGGAATCTGACTGAACTACAGCAGTTTTGTAAAGAAGAATGGGCCAAGATTAGTCCTGATCGATGTGCCAGACTGATCTGCAGCTACAGGAAGTGTCTTGGTTGAAGCTATTGCTGCCAAAAATTGGGGGTGGGGGGGGGGGGGGGGAGGGGCTCAAAATATTAAATGTGATGGTTCACTTACTTATTTTTCCCTCTCTGTCATTGTTTGCAAAACTATTCTCATTAAAATATGAAAACCTATTAATGTTTGGGTGGTTTTAGTTAATGCAGACACTGTTTTCTGTGTGATTTTGACTAAGATCAGATCACATTTGATGGTGATTTTATGCAGAAATGTGAGAAATTCCAAAAGGTTCAGATACTTTTAATACGACTGTATATGTGACATCTAATTATAACGTGAACTGTCGTCTTTTGAGAAAATTGAAGGCTTTTAGATGCACGTTATAGCGGGGAAAATATGGTATTTAAGATTATTATTGCTTTATGTTTCTTACACCCACACCTTAATTGTTTTTCTTGTAGTATGACACCACGTTCTCATCCTTAAAATATATTCTATTTTGAATAAGAAAACAGAGTATGGATCTTTCTTTTAATATTTATTCATGGACATAAGGTCACTTTAACAGCTGTTTGACATTTTTCAAAGGACAGTTGCACCTTGGGGGTCCCACACACATGGACACGCGCACACACCGTGGCTAGCGCTGGGAATGATTTTCAATCTAGGAAGGTAAATAGTCACCGTGTTTAGACGACACGCAATCAGTGTGCGTCATCTACGCGCACATACACACTTGTACATACAGAAAAGTCACACACAACGGTATACAGGTACTTGGGTGTAATTGTATACACATGCAATTCTATTAGAGGCCCATAAAAACACACACATAAACAAAGTTAGGTAATGACACTTGGGTTCAAAAGTATTTGGATGGTGATTGTGGCAACCGCTGAAGGGAAAAACCGAAAGGAAAAAAAGAAGAGAATCAATCTAGCCATTACGCTCAAATGCAGCTAAATGTGCACATCGGTAGGAGGGATTTTGGTAGGTTTCGTTTCATGTTTTTAGGTTTTTAAGTCTTATCATTGGATTTTCATGTCCATCTGTTTTCCCTCCAGGCACTCTTGTCTTGTTCAGGTGCGCTTTGTTGTCTCATCAATTTGTTTGTATTTAGTTAATTTGAATTATTGCTATTGTCACAAGTTACGTCTCATAACGGCATGATTTCCCCCTACAAATAAAAGATTGTGGTGCACTGCCACACCAAAATAAAAGCTGCCACGCCTTACAAATGAGATGCTTTTTTTTTTTTTTTTTTTTTTTTTATAATTTATATATACTTTACTGTATATAGCCCATTATTTAAGCACTATTTGTTAGAAGTCATCTGAAATAGCACGTCAAATACAAATTCCTCCTTTACACATTTATTTTGAAAATCACATCGGTTCTCCTGTTGCAAGCTTGTGCCTGACTACGTCGGCGCGTAGTTAGAAATCGGGAGAAAATTTCACAGAAATGTATTTCAGATTAATGAATGTAATTCTGGTTTGAGTCTGTGAAAACGACCTTAAAGTGCCTGTGACAGCAGAAAAAAAATCTTAAATAGCATTATTATTTGAATTTGAATCATATTTTGAGACGATTCAGCTGTATAAAACAATTTGGCAAAACAATTAGAAATTAGTCTTTTTATCTGCTGTTCAGCCCCGCCTGACATTATAGTGCTCTAGCGTCCCCAGCTGGATGATGATGTCGGCAGGGTCACGATTTCATCTGATTTAGAATTCAGCCCATTGAGGGGGAAGATTAAGAACGAGAAAAATATGACAGAGAGCAGCAAAATGTCATGATTGTTTCAATCTCTCTACTCCAATATTTTTACAGGATATTCTTTTTAATCTAAGTATTTTTCCTCCAATTGCTAAATAAATGGTATGGCCGTGACAAATAACAGTCTTGTGCTAAATGGAATATGAAATATTAAAAATGTATTTATTCAGCACGGCAGGGCAAAATTACTGCATAATGGTCAAAACTGCCGACTTCTTCCTCTCCCGAATGTTTTTTTTGTGCCACCGGAGTTAGTCCTGCTTTTGTCATTTCCTGCCCCAGCTTCGTAGACGGAGGAAAGAGCGTAAACAAACAGGAGGCTTGACAGCTAGCTGACATGCAAACCCGAGCAGCTTTTCCTAGTTTTATTCTCGCCTCTCGTAGAAGAAAAATCACACAAAACTACCCGGCCTCATGTGACACATGGCAGCAGAGTTGATTGTCTTCACCAATCGGCAAGCCCCCGGCGGCGAGCAAGTTTCGGCTCATCATTCTGCTGCAGCCACGGTGGGCTGGCAGTGCTCGTCGCCGGGAACGGTCGCCAAAAATAGCCCATTCCCGGCCGACAAACCGGCCGGCGTCGGAGCGGGGCACTGCTTGTGGCCAAGCTGAGGAAAGCACATTCTCGGCGGGCACACAAAGATGACCCAAGGGGACTGAATCGGCCAGCCCCCGGTGGCGAGCAAGTTATGGCTTGTCGTTCTGCTGCAGCCACGCCGGGCTGGCAGTGCTCGTCGCCGGGAATGAATGCCGAAAATAGCCCAATGTCGGTGGACAAACCAGCAGATGTGAGAGCCGGCGGCTGGTCGTGGCCAAGCCGAGGATAGCCGAGATAGGACTCAGTGGCTGTACTTCCCCCAGCATTATAGCTCCTAGGGCAGCTTAGACTGAACTGTGAGTCCAGTCAGTTTTCAACTAGCCTGACCATAAGCTTAGTCAAATTGGAACGTTTTTAGTCTAATCTTAAATGTACAGACTGTGTCGGCCTCTTTATTATTAGCTGGAAGCTCATTCCATAAGACAGGAGCTTGGTAACTAAAGGCTCTAGCTCCTACTGTACTTTTAGAGACCCTGGGAACTACCAGTAGACCTGCATTCTGAGAACGAAGTGATCTGTTGGGGCGGTATGGAACCAGAGCATCTGTGAGATAAGATGGCCCCATACCATTAATGGTCTTAAATGTAAGAAGGAGGATTTTAAATTTAATTTTAAACTCTGGAAGCCAGTGAAGGGCTTGGAGCACAGGGGTGATGTGCTCTCTTCTATTAGTTCCTGTCAAAAGTCTTGCTGCTGCGTTCTGGACTAGCTGAAAACCTTTTAGGGAACTTTTAGGACAAGCTGCAAGTAAGGAGTTACAGTAATCCAATTGTGAATTAATTTTTCTGCATCATTTTAGACTATTTCTAATTTTGGCTATTTTGCGCAGGTGAGAAAAGGCTGTTCTGCAGGTTTGTTTAATGTGAGCCCTAAATGATAGGTCTGGGTCAAGTGAGGCTACACTCACATTTTCCAGAGTGACTATCTGGGCAGTTAGAGAGTCTCTCCCACTTTTAGGGCCTATTATAAGGACTTCTGTCTTTTCAGGCTTAAATAAAAGATAATTAGCGCTCATCCAGGTATTTACATCTCGGACGCAGGTACAGTGATACCTCAGCTCACGAACGCTTAAGCTCACGAACTTTTCGCCTCAAGAACATTAAATTCGCGAGCATATAGTCTCTGCTGACGAACTAGTTTTCGGCGGACGAACCAATTCACGCGGTCGAAAAGCGCCACGAGAAGCTGACGCACGCTCACGGCGTCCCAGTTCGTCCCCTCACTTTCGTTGAGTGCGGACGTGGTTTGTGTTTGATAGACATTTTGGACCATATTGAGTGTACTTTTGCTATTATGGGACCGAAAAAGAGTTACCTACAGTCCTTATGGAAGGTGACTCGTGTTACCAATTCGCCCTCGACTGGTAATTGGCGGTGCTTTCAGCTTCCCACCGTAGTGAGAAGTGGACCGGCGAGTCACGTTGGCTCGTTGTCGTCGGTTGTCTTCGGTTCGCCCGATTTCCTCTCCAGAAAGGTGGCGGCGTGCATACAAACACCCAGAGGCGTCGGATGGCTTTTTGTGGGCACTTTTATTAACAACCAAAAGCATGTGGGGGGCACAGCAGTGGAGTCTACGCTAACTGCGCACTTTGCCGGTAACACTCTCCTTCCAAACAGTAACTCCCTCCCTCCCTCCTCCTCCCACTCCATTCCATCAAGCCATCAACTACCATCACAAAGGTAAATAAAACGACTTTATTATTCAGTACAGTTTATTTCTTTAATTATAATACAATAGCACATTTATTATACATAAAATAAGGTATATTTTTGTGTAGTTTTAAGGCTTATTTAGTAAAAAATTATGTTTTATGGGGACCTGGGAACGGATTATTCTCCTTTTAATGGGTTCTTATGGGAAATAAATGTTCGGAAGAAGAACTTTTCGCCTTACACACACTTTCTGGGAACCAATTATGTTCGTGAGCTGAGGTATCACTGTACTTAGTTTATCCACTTGCCTAATCTGATCAGGTTAATTGATAAATTCAATTGTGTGTCGTCAGTGTAACAATGAAAATTAATGCTATGTTTTCTGATGATATTGCATAGAGGCAGCATATACAACGTAAACACGTAATGAAGTATGTATTAGGGCCAAATAAAGAAAAAAAAGGACGATGAAATGTAAGTCGTACTATTATTACTGGAAAAAACGTATTTATATACGTATTTTTACGTAAGGGTAATTTAGCTATAATCATCTACGCATTTTAGGTACATGTACCGGAGCTAGGATGAAGCATTAAATCCTTCTATTGATTATAATTTGATGTCAATGAGGCAAAATATTAAGGATTTCTGACACGGAACGCGGGCAGGCTGGTGGTGTGGACCCAAATGCAGGGAAACAAAAGGCAGCAAGGCAGGTGGCGGTGAACTCAAAAAACGTTTTAATAATAACTAACACAAACACAAAGTACAACCAAAAGTACTGGGGATCAAAAAGGCAAGGTTCAAACAAAACTTACTTTATCGGAGGGACTACTATATGAGGGCTTGGACAGGACTTTGACAATGACATTGACAATGGCGCAAAAAGGAGTGAAAAGAAACTGGGAGCTTACTCTATATACACACAGAGATGAGGGGTAACGAGAAACAAGGAACAGATGGGTGACATCGAAGGATGCAGATTGGCGGATACACTAGGAGCAGAAACGACAGGTGAAATCAATGGGCAATTACAGAAACACACAAGGAGGGAACCAACACAAAACCTAACAATTTCCTTATTTCAACTGATTCCAAAACACAAGACGCTTTCAATATTGATTTTAACCGAGGTGGCAATGCGCTACATAAAGCACGTAGCTGCTACATTAGCCCCACGTAATAATACAATTTTTATTCTGGTACTAGTAATTTACCATTTATCCTCAGAGAAATAGTTTTGACTTTTTTTTTTAAATCGTATTACTACGTAATAGCTCCCAGCTAAGGTCCATGTACACAGTGCGTAGCAGCATTACCCCTACGTACCACCACAGCTTAAAAAAATGAGAGTGGATACCCTGTAATAGGGATGTCCTGATCACATATTTTTGCACCCGAGTCCGAGTGACCTGATTTTGAGAATCTGCCGATACCAGTGATGTACCGTGAGGTTCGTGACAAGTGAGGCACTGACTTCCACTCAGATTTACCAATACACAATATATATATGGCGGAAAACACTCAGGTGACTTGAAGTTCCGCTCTGAGACCCCCGATTTGGCCAAATTTCAAAATTGTCCTATATGCACGTGTGATATTGCCTGGTATACCAGACTCACCGCTGTTCCAGCGATTGAGTCTGGCGACCGTCCAGCGGATCAAATTCCGAGGGCGGAGCAAGCCACAGCAAGCAGACAGCGAAGTGGACCAATCAGCGACGGGCAGACGTGACGTTGTTAAAGCGACAAGTAATTAGCGTGAGCGGAGAATGGAGAAGTTTATTCAACATGGCTAGCGAAGGCCATGTTGACTGTTGTCAATGACTTGTGTCGATGTTTTTTTGGTAATTTAAGACTGATTTTACCACGGATTGGAACATATTCTCGGCTCTCCCGTTCGCCATCTGTGTTGTAGAGACGACTTTCGGTGCGCAAGAGTGACGTTAACGCAAATAAAAGAATCTGATTGGACGGTTGATTTTGTGCTTGCTCGAGAGGCCGTTAATGGGCTTGGTCCCAGACTATTCTCACAGTGTTTGAAAAATACAGGGAAAATAGTCTGGCGGTGCCAGGCAATGTGTGATAAATCATTGGAAAGCATAAAATCTCAATTTTCTGGGGGAAGAAAATTTTTGAACAGGAGGGCATCTTAAAATATGTGAACATTTTTAAACAGCAAACAGGAGGTGAGAGCACGCGAGAGGAGAATTAAAGACGCCATGATTTTAAAGAGATATTATCGCTTACTTACCTTGTTTCGATCCAAAAACTCCATGTAGCATGTATCATCGAGTGTCAAGACACAGATGTGAATGGCCAGAGCTGGATTTTTGGGGGATTTTATGGGTGAAACATGGTAATATATCAAGGGTCGTGATGCAGAAATCGCAGACATCAAGGAGTGGTCGAGATGTTCTTTTTCGTATATTTACCCTTTTAAAGGTTTTTTTTTCTTTTTTTTTCTCAATTTGTCTTTGTTTGGATCAATTATTTATCATCTAACATATCGGGGAGAATGCGACAGTAACCAAAAAAATAAATAAATACAATTAAGCGATAGTTATGAGGTAAATATCCGTGACTTATTTACAGACACCATTTTTTTCCATTGTGATGTAATTTGTTTAAAAGTTTAAAATATGCGGGTGAATAATTTTTTAAAGTTTTTTTTTCTTTTTTTTAAACGAAGTATTAGACATCAATTCATGATTCTGAGCTAAAAATGACAGACATTTTGAATAAGAAATATACTTTCCTTCTTTTTATGGCTGGGCCGAAACAAAAGCGGTTGCGCAACGTCTGTAAACAGGGGTTTCCAGTGTAAAACGGACATATTAAAAATAGTTCGGGGGCTTAATGCACCATGAATCTGCTATTGCAGCATATAGACATATTGTTCTATCAAACACAACAGTTCTTTTGGCTTAAAATACAGCAGTTTATTTTAAGGGGTGCAAGAGCAGAAACTGCTTTTTCAGCCTTGTCTATTTTTTCATATATATATATATATATATATATATATATATATATATATATATATATATATATATATATTACTTGTTTGTGAAATCCATGCGACCAATCTTCTCAACAAAAATGTCTATTTTTTTGAAGAGGTGCACTGTTGTCCTTCAGTTTTAAAAGTCTTTTTTTCTCAATAAAGATGATTGCCTGGGATGAAAGCCGTCCTTGACTAATCCTCTTCCAACTGTATGTTTTGATTTTTTTTCAATGCTGAAAAGGAAAAGTTTTCTGCGCTGACTTTTAACATGAGTGGCCGATAATTTGGCCTTATTTAGGCTTTGAGGCAAATTCTTTATATCACAGGCTGCGCCTAAAGGTGAAAAAGCGCTATACATGTATAACACCATTTACCCATTTTGTCTGTGTCCAGACACTGCCACTCATTGAAAACAGAAGGCAGGGAAAGCAGAAATCCCGTAGGATATACACAGTTTTTTCACGAGTACCACTTGAAAAGAGATATTGATGTTTTTTCTTCTTCTTTTGTCTTCTTTGTTAGAGAACGAGGAAGACAGCACATTAGTTCACAGGCTCACAGTCCGACGATGATAGGTGCCCTCCGTCGTCCCGTAAGGCAGGCATATTATTTGCCTCATGGAGTGAATTATTTACAGCCGTTTTGTAATTAATCCACGAGTTTTAAAAACGGTTCATATATAACCCACATTATGGAAATACAGGGCTTGTCACCAAAGTCTTTTATTTGTTAAATATAGAGGAACAGAGACACAGGATTTCCCGTGCATAGAAACAGGGTTACTGAGAGATTACACAGTGTGCCTTGTGACATTTTTTTTTCTTGTGGGCAAAGCGCTGATATAAATTGTGTAAATGACTCATTTATTTTCTTAAAACAAACTAAACAACAAAGTTGAATAAGGAGGAGGCAGACTGTATATAATCAGTTTGCTTTATCAAACAGTTGTTCATAAATTTAGTCCAAATCCAATTTCAAAGCACACTCTCTTGTATGACAATTTACAGTTTGAATGGGAGTCTGTGTTGAAAGCTGTTATATGAATGGGTTTATGTGTGTGGTTTCTTTATAACATGAAAATAAAACAACTTTAAGTTCTAACAATAACTCAACTGTTGATATGCTCCAACACAAAATACAAAAGGACACTTAAGCCACTGATTAGCATAATTGCTAATTAGCTTGTAATGTCTTATCAACAGGGAATACAAACAATAAAATTGGCTTCATTTACTCACCTCTGAGGGAGGAACACTTGATCTAACAACTCATAAGACAATCTAACTCTCGACACTTCCTAATATTATTGATTCAGCAACCCACCCTGAGTGTGGCAGTGAACTCTCGCTCTCTTGCTCTAATCACTGGTGCATGCACAGCCTCACATTACACACAAACAAGGACCCACACAGGGCCACTGATAGCTGTCGGCAAAAATCGATTATCAAATTCGTTGGAAACTAATTTATTAATCAATTTTAATTGATTTAATCGATTAGTTATTGCAGCCTTATTACCAAATGACAAAAATTAAATGTACTTTTTATTTTTTCCATGACTGACAGGTGAGGCTCTGCCTCCCCTGAATGCATGTCACTGGCTGACAACGAGTCCCTATCCGATACTGAAAAAAATAGTTTTTAATTAAAAAAAAATTTTTTTTTTACTTGAACTAAAGTTCCAAACATGTTACAGTACTGTACTTTTTTACAGTACTTACTCTTCCACTTTTTCTGGGAGTGTTGCGGAGTATAAAACATATATTTTTGTATCTTTTGACAATGCCATTGTATTTCTGGATTATTTTGTCACTTTTTAGTCTTTAAAAAGTAAAATAATAATAATTAGGCCTGAATGATATTAGAAAATTACGTTGTACATTGTAATATTATATTGCCAAGGCTCCACACTTTTTTCTTCAGATGCACTAACACAAAATATAGGCACACAGAACTTTAAGGTTTATGTGCTAACCACTGTCCCACTGTGCCGCCTTCATAATGTGAATTATATTTAAACAATAGTATTGTAGAAAAATGCTTGTCTTTCTTCACTCATTCACTCCCAGCCGTTTTCACCGGAGCAAGGCCCTTCGCTAACGGCCGTTTTACTGAATTTGGACTGATTTTGCAAGGCCCACAGATAATTCTGTTCTATTGCTATATAAACATGGAACCCACCAAAAGAAAGAGTAGACTCTCTTTTTTCAGCAGACAAAAAAAGTTCATATCTTTTTCCATTCTTTAGAAATCAGCATTAGAAAATAGCTTAGTTTGAGCAATTTTCCAATTTCTGATGAAAAAAACAGCGGAATTGAGCTTTTAGTAAAAGCATACATTTCAATCATAACTTTGACTTTAACACAGCTATTCTTCACTTTTGTGACATCCCAAATATCTGAATATTGTTTTTATTCTACAAAATAACATAAACAATAAGGTAAATAGAGCTTTTGATCGCAAAGTAAAAATTTATTTACACATAACTAAACCATTGAACTGTTGAACTATTTGCACACATAACAACGGGGAAGGCTCGCGGCTGCTCCTGGTTGAATGAAGTGGCTCCCAGTAATTTGATGAGTCTGGATCAAGATCGGTCTCACTTTTTTCATCATCTTCATCATCTTCATTGTTGGTTTCAACCTCGGGCTCAGGAGTAACGCAACGTGAGCTGCGCAGAACGCGTGTGGAACCTGACGCTGTTGAGGCCGTCACCATCTGTCTCATTAAGATAGATTTTTTTGAATTGTTCTTTGACGATGGTATCATTTTCTTTTCAAAACACTCGTCCAGTGTCGTTTGCCTTTTTTCCCCGCTCATTCTCCACATTTTTCTCAAATTCTTACGCGTCTTTACTCCAACTTCCGTTTCCTGACTATATTTCTTCACCTCCTTTCTTGGCCCGAGATGAGTTCTTTCAAAATGCGCTACGCTGCCCTCCAGTGGCCAGTTTTATTGCTTTAAAATGACTTTTGAGCATTGTGCATTGCAGTTTAGGTGCAACAGAACCTAGAGATGCCGCTTGTCAAAAAAAACAACAACAAAAAAACGTAAAAGACGTATGAATACGTTTTTGGGACAATGAAACAATTAAAAATAGAACGCATTTATACGTCTTTGGGAGCAAATGAGTTAAATGCTTCATTGAGTGAGTCCAATCGCGCTGCAGAGAACAGCCTCTCACTTGAATGAGTCACCACAGACTTGTGTGTAACAAACTAAACAATGATTGACACATTTGAAGCCTTTGATCGTTGAGCTACCGAGCCTTCTCTTGCAAGATCAAAGCTCCAAACCTGTCAATCATCGTTAACTTTAAGAACCAACAACAACTGTGCCAGTGAGCAAGAAAAGCAGCGAGAGAGAAATATATTTTTTTAATTAAAAACCCTATACTTTTAACCGATTCCGATCCTCTGAATAATGTCGCCATCAGCCAGATTTCCGAACACGTGATCGGATTGGGCATCTGTAATATTAACCCTTTCTCAACAAACGTATTAAGTTTTTCTTCTCAAAAAGATTTTTGTGACTTGATCTTACAATTCTGACTTCATTCTATTTGCTAAATTATATTTTTGCACTGCCTACCCTCGTGTTTCGTAGCGGTCAAATGTGAGGTGGCACAAAATAAATGTTCTGAAGCAGGAAATAATGAATAAATCTGTTAGTGTGGAGCCTGCATGCAAGCATGTAGATAAATTACCTGTGTTTCCCCCTCCATTTTCCATATGTTGATAAGAGAAGGCGTGAGCAGGCGTCCAATTACATCAACCCACAAAACAGCTCATCACTTTTATTCTATATGTGTGTGTTGATGCCGGTAACCTTGTTAGCAGCGTATGACTTTGATGTATGAGTTGCCGGTGTAAAATAAAAGCCCAGGCTTAAATTAGGCATACACCAGTGCAAAACTGGGTACTACATCACCATCTTGCTTTATTAAGATGTAAAAAGTGAGCCAGCCGTTATCTGGTCAAGAATTCCTTGTGAATGCTCTATTACAACTACGAGCAATTTTTTTGTAATAATCAAACTGTTAAATTTATATCTTCTTTGGCACAATTTCTCTTTTGTTCATGACCTTCAATCATATTGCATGCAGTTTCTATGTACCAAGGATTATTTAATTAATTGTTATTAATTTATTTTCAGGTCTTAATTTAATCAATAATGGTAAGACACAAATGAAAAATAATTGTAAATAATAAATAGTAAATATCCCCCCTGCAAAAATAGAATTGCTTTATAGCAACACTAGAGAACTTTTCAAACTTTATAAAATATTTACTTAACATTTGTGATATGTCGACTGACGAGTTCAGCAACACAAGGGAACTTTTCAAACTTTATCAAATATTTTCATGACGACTGACGAGTTGAATGACACCTCTGTTATGGCCTGAGGGGTCTGTATCATTTTCATTGGCACTAACTAACTTTCAGGAGGGTGGGAGGAACACTGCCACACACACACAAAAAAAAAAAAAACCTACAAATGTGCTTGTCGTTACCCGATCGTGACGGGTTACCAGATCGCGATGGATTGCTACTGCGTATGCGTGAACCAATGCCAGTTTTTCTTGAGTGATGACAGCAGATTTAGATATGTACGAGTTAGATTAAACGATAAAAATATTCTTTTTTTTTTTTTTTCAGTTCTGTATGTTACAACCAATTCTGTAACTTTTAAATAAAGTTTGTTTATTTTTAACAGCGTGAATGGTCTCTGAAGGGTTTAATTGGGGTGAGGCTGGAGGAAGACTGGTATGTAAGGAAAGCACTTTTTAAACTCTTGAAAGACATTAAGTTGAAGTAAAGATCGTAAGCGTGGAGGCATGTGTGCTGTACATTTTGTACATGAGGTGGTGGTATCCATCTGAAAATTGATTGTAAGAAGAAGAATTTTAACGCACATACGCAGTACGGCTACTCAATTGCGACCTCCTTTTCATGTGACTGTGCAACATAACTTCCCCTGTTGACTTTATGCTTATAAACGCGAGACATTCGGACATATAATTTAAATATTCTTGAATGGTCTTGCATGTAGGTTGAATAATAATTAGGGATGTACCGAAAGCAAAATTCTTGGCCGAAACCGAATATTGCAAACAAATCCGAAACCAGAAGGCCGAAAAATAACATGCATATAATCCTTTTTTTTTTTTCCTAATTATTATTTTGTTTCATTATTTTACAATTAATGCTCTTTGCCTTGCCAGACTGGCATTGGTTCTACAACCTTGAGAAATTTTGTTTGAAAGGTGCTGATTTGGAAACCCTATGGGAGGGTGCATTCCCGGTGGAAGTGAGCTTTTTGTGGAAAACTCTGAACGTGTCCTATAGTCAGTGTTGTCAGTAACGCGTGACTAAGGCTAGGTTCATACCGCAGGTCTTAAAGGGGGGTTCAGAATTTTTGACATCAGGCTTAATCTTCGAGTTAGGAGGGGTTAATTAGTCAGTGGAGTTGATTTCAAAATATCGTTTGTTAGTCTTCTATTATTTTTCAGAGCTCCGGAGTGGCTATGCTAATGCAAGTCAATATGGCCAATTAGCATACTAATAAAAAAAAAAAAACATATGCACGCAGGAGAATCATCGATGACGCATGCAATCAATAGTGTTGGCTATGTTTTCAGGATAAAGTTATTAAAACTTTTCATGTCAATAACTGCAGAAAGAACAGCAACATTAGTAACTCAGTTGCTTTGCAGAGAAGAGAACAAGCTGGCTGGGCAAGCTGGGTGGTCTTTTCACCAATATTTTATTTTTTTATTTTTTTTGTGGCAACGAAGCGACTTCCCGCCCCCAAAATGCAGGGAAGAATTGGAGCTGAACAGTTTTCAGGAACTCAATAAATCGTTGCAAGAGAACACATTTTGCCACTTCTCAACAAAGGTGTTCTTGAAACTTTTTTCTTCATAGACAAGACCAACTGGAAAAAAAAACGGACAGCTATCAATTAGGTAAGTGGATTCCTGCATGCTTTATTTTGCCGCTGGGCGAATATTTGTATACTCTAAGCTTAGTTCTACTTCAGGAAAGCAGCTATATCATCTCAACAGTAATGCATTGTGAGCGTAAAAGCATGTCAATATAAAAAGCAGTATGGCAATTATTTACAAGAATGTACCTAAATCATCAAGCAATACAGTATGTCAAAAATGAAAAACATTATAAAACTCTAACATAGGCAAATTTGTTGAACATAACTTCAAGTATTATTTCATGTATTTCAATGGCGTACCACAAGCAACACGTCACTTCCGTTCATTAATATTCATGACATTAGCTACTGTTGCTAAGTAGGGACAAGTAGGGACAAGCCACCGTTTGTCCCTAATAGGAAATGAATGGAAATCGTGTACGAAGGAGATGTTTACAGAGCTAAACCTACCAATTCTCTCCGAAAATGATGTGCCTGGTGCCAAATTCACTGGCAAAAATGTGGAAGAACATAAAAATGTTCAGTTAAAGAGATGGCTTGAGTGTCGAAGGCTGAAATAGACGAAAAAAAATGAGCCGACCTAACATAGCTTTAGCTTTTTTATCGACGCGACTGACAATGACAGTCTCCTGTTTCAACAAGCTATTCTTTACCATCAGCCCTGTCTTTCTTATATATCCTCTGGTTGTCCAACGTCTCTTACCGTTCTTGGGGGTAATTTAGTTAGCTTTGTGTAGCGATCGCAAATGCTACTCAGTGACAGCCAACAAACACTTTTAATTTTTTCATTGATAACACATCTTAATTCTAAAATTTATTTACACTTCCCCCTTACTAAAGTTGTTTTTTTATATATACATATATATACTGTATATATAACAGAAACGGTAACAGTGGCAGTCAGATACCATTGTAATTCTTTTCAGGTCATTCATTGTCAGACAGAAGCCGTACAGCACAACGTTACGCTAAAAGAATAAGTTAAAAATATAAAAATGGCATACCTCTTTGTCCTCTGAAAGACCATGCAAACCCAACATAATGTTTACTACATATAAAATATGAATGGATTCACCGAGCTGGTGTTAAAGTCCGCGCAAGTCGATTCGGTCTTCACATTTTTTCCTCCCGAGTTTTTGGTTTCCGGAAACGTAAGAAGAAAACATCCTTCATGTGTCGTAATGTCTAGAGTCGTTTCTACAAGTTCCAAAAAAGCAATGCATGATCGGCATGTTCGTTTTTGAAAGATTACCGGCGAAAAGTAGCACAAATTACATTGAGTCTATGTGAGGGCGGGTCTCTAATGTCCCACTTCGGCTTTACTTCCGCTTTACGATGCGACGTCACGGTCTAAAAATAGCCTGCGTGCGGTATGCCATTGCCTGTGATGGTCACCTTAGAGCACTTGATTTGAAAACGTGAAGTTACGTAATTTGCGGACTATAAGCCGCTACTTTTCCTCCCTCATTTTTAATCCTGCTGCATATAGTAGAGTGCTGCCTATTTGTTGGGAATATTGATGTTAGGGCTCTTTGGACTGGAGACCAGACGAGGGGAAGCGGCGACAGGTGCCAGCCATTAACATCAGCTGCCTACAAAAGCCTGATCGTCGTTGCCGCTCGTCGCCAGTCCAACTCTTTCGGCATTCCCGTCAGTCACGTCCAGCAATCAGGTATTCTCTACGTATATACACCCGGCTAATCTTACCTTTGTTCCGTCCCAGGATTCCCCGTGCCTGCTGACCTGCATACCGTTGCCTGATATCACGTCTACGCCTGCCAGCGACCACACGACGTGCACGTGTGCTACAACGACCCTCGACACGCCCCTGAAAATAAACCTTGTTAAATAATAACGGAATTCTCCCTTGTCTGCTTTGGGGTCCCATTCCCAGCGCACCCTAACAATTGAACATGTGTCCAAGCTAGAGTTCTGTAACTTTTATAAATAATATATATACTTTTGATCTATCACGTGATGATTTTGGCACTTTCTTTTTTAATCACCCAGTATTATGGTTTTCTTGTTTTAGGCAACTCCGATTGGTGGCATATAGGGTTGTTCTTGAGTGGGCGTTGAACGGCAAACATCTGGGAAGAGGCCAGCGACGTGTTCTTCCATCGTGTGTCGTCTCCTGCATCCGTGACAAGTGCACTTCTGTCAATGGGAACTACAATGGTTTTAGGGAAACTGAAGATGCTCTGCAATTGTTCTAAGTTCAACTCCTACATATCCAGAAACTTGTGATCTTTTAAACCTTTACATTTCACAAATAAGACAATATGTGTGTTTTTTTTTTTTTTTTAATTATTTCGTACACTCAAAAAAATCTATTAAAAAAAAAAAAAAAAAAAAAAAGGAAAATGTCAGCCTACTTATTTTTTAAAACTACTGACATGTAAAATGACTTTTTCTTTATCAGGCCTTTTGATGCCTGCAATGGTTTGGGGAATTGTAGTTGGAGGCTTGAAATAAAAGTCTGGATCAGCAAACTTCACTGATGAATCCTGCAGTCTTTCCAGGACAATGCGGCACCAAATTCTGTTAGAATGTCTGCATTGTTGGCACGTAACTCCTCCAGGCAACCCATCTTTTTGTTTGCTTTGGAAACTCCAAGCTGTATCTCAAAGACCCTAATAGAGTAAATTTGATTGAGATATGTACACATAAGAAGGGTAGAGTGCAATTGGTAATGGGACAAATGTTGATAGAACCTACCATCAGCATTCCTCGCTTGCTGGCGCCCTTGCCTTCATAGGGTTGAAAACAGAGTGGAGCCTCTTCTGGGTGTACTGTACCTTCAGCATCTTCAGGTCACCTAGAGATCACAGTAAAAAGTAGCTTGTTAGATTTGTCATGATAATATGCCTGTGTTGTAGACACAATCGCACCACAGAATAAAGTAAACCCTAATATCTAAAAAACATATGTAGGATTGTCATGTTCAGTAAAAAAGTTTTAGAATTATTGATTTTTTAAATCGTATTTAGGAGCGTTGTTCAAAGCTTTCCCAAAGACCAACTCAGACATTACTTCTTGGTGTATTCCTTTATTTATTAAAAGCTAGGTAGGTGTCACTTATCTAAGGACATAGAAACGTAACAGTTATCACTCAGCGTAAGCTCCAAAGTTTTCTTCTCAATTTTTCATGAAAGTGATAAAGTATTCCAATATCCCCCAGTTCACTCACAATCCTTACTATAAATAACCCTTCAATAACTGATTGCGTGAGGTGTCTGGGGCGAATAGTGAAGGATAAAAAAATATTGTAGGATTGACATATTACTTATTTACATACTACTGACTACTAGTCCCAATGAGGAAGCGTCAGAGTACGTGTCTGTGTGTGGGGTTGTGCAAAAAACGATGGTTGCTCACGCACATAACCTATGAACCATTCGTAAACTGAATCCCAACCCGAAGTGGAATGATTTACTACATTCGGGATGGTGATCTGATAGTTGACTGAACTCTTCCCCTTGTGTGTGTGAGTGAACACAACTCCATTCAAAATGAATACGGGAGTCGGGAGGTAGCATCTGAGCTCCAGGTGCTTTATTGTGCTGCACTGTCGCATCCAAAAATGAAGCAGAGTGAAAAGATGATGCCTTCGAAGGTGCAAACAACACAACCAGCGCTCACTAAACGACAGACTGACGAAAATACTACAAAAATGGCAGCCGCAGTACTTCCTTGCTGTCAAACGGCTGTTAAAATATTAGCACGAGGGAAAAATGCACTTCGTGAGATATTGGACAGAACATTGACCATTGTTTCCAATTTAAAAACGCGAACCATAAATATGCATGGTGTTAGTTACAAGCCTCACTAACGGGAGCTGCGATATTGAGGTGTGCATACGATATACTTTCATATATGAAAATAAATTTTTACCTGTTTATCAGAAGCTCTTGAAGAAATATGGACAGTCGAAGGCACATCATTTGGTTTCAGGAGAGGCGCTGAAAATGCGCGCTGCAAATACTCCAAAGCAGTACTTTTTCCACCGGTGTGTGTATGTCATATCCAGCAGTGTAACCACTTTTTATATAGTTCCTCTTTCTTCACAGGCAAGCGGTGGAAACTTTCCTTTGTCCATTTCTTCTGTATGTTTCCACAGCTTCTAAAAGCACATTTTACCATGTTGACGTCCTTCCGTGAACACTCTGTTTTGAATTTATTTGACTATGTTAGATCTGGGAATATCGGTTTTTATATCGGTTTTTATTAGCATGCTAATTGGCCATATTGACTTGCATTAGCGTAATCACTGAGGTGCCCTGAAAATAATAAAAGACTAACAAATGATACAGAATTTTTTTCAATCAACTCCACTGACGAATTAACCCCCCCCTAACTCGAAGATTAAGCCTGATGTAAAAAATTCTGAACTTACCCTTTAATGCACAATTTCTTCGTGTTTTTCGGAGCGGTCTGAACGGGACAGATCGCATAAAAGTGGACCATTTCAAATCCGATCTGGCTCACTTTCGTATGCGGTTTAAATCCGATATGGGCCACATTTTTCCAGAATTTGCTGGTGGTTTCAACTTTCAGGTCTCCCAAATTGGAATTCATGCAGCAATTACATCAGCAAAGAGCGACTGCGACAGGCAGGACAGCAGCAATGTAGCTATGCATTAGCGTTAGCGCCTACCTCAAACGTTTACGCTGCCGGAGGGCTAAACCACAGTCATAAAAAAATAAAATGAAGTAAAGGATAAGCCTGATAATGCTCGATTTTCGTTCGTTTCGCCAAATGAACAATGTTTCTGTTTTGCTTACATGGCCGAGTCGGGGCAAACTTACGTGCACACGTAAGGCTTACGTGCGTGCGTCATTTACGCACAGTGCGTGTGCATTCAGTTCATACAAACTTTGAATATAAGATTATGATATTTGTGTCCTGTTTTTGCAAATAAAAATATGATAAACCTAGAATGACATAAAGCCAGCATGTGTAGTTTTTTGTGTTGATGCTTCTGCACATGCAGGTCAGTTCGTGTCGGACTGAGAATTTGTGCGCATGCGTAATACTTGAACGGGCTAAATGGACATAGGCAGTCTGAAGGGGCACAACAAAAAAACAGGTATGACAAAAAATTTGAATTGTGCATTAAGACCTGCAGTATGAAGCTAGCCTAAGTGAGGCTAACCCACAAACCACAGCTGACGAGTTATGTTGAGGATGGGGGTTATCACACCAGCGAGTGCAAGCCAGGCCAATTTTTATGTGTAAACTGGTAGGCCCTCTTTTTTTCCTACTCAGACAAAACTTTTTGTCTCTAGTTGCCATCTTTGCAGCATTCACACGAAAGCGTTCGCATCGTCTTCAGTCTGTATAATGAATGGGGAAATGGGGAAGTGACACATGCCGTAAAGCAGTCAGCACATTTGGAATTTTTTTTGTGTGGCAGGGTTCCTGCCACCCTCCTCAAAGTTGATTTGTGCCGGTGAAAGCGATACAGACTCCTTCAAGATATAAAAGAGGTGTCATTCAACTAGTTGGCAGTCGACATACTGTATATCACAAATGTTATGAAAATATTTTATAAAGGTTGAAAAGTTACCTAGTGTTGCTTTAAAACTCCAAACTAATTATTTATTTATTTTTACCGATGAAATTTATACTGGGGCACTGCAAATGGATACTGGCGCACATGCCCCAGTGAAATATGTCTGGCGACGCCCATGGCCAAACTCAGGGGCGTCACTAGGTTTAAAGAACGGGGGGGGGCTTAGCCCCCCAGGAGATGCGCACAAATGGTGTTATACTTATATAGCGCTTTTCCACCTTTTCAAGGCGCTTTACACTATCTCGCCATCCACCTACTGGTGACGCAGCACCAGGAGCAACGTGGGGTTCAGTATCTTGCTCAAGGACACTTAGAAGAGTTCATCAGGGCGAAGAATCGAACCCACAACCTCTGGGTTGGGGGACAACTACTCTACCACTGAGCCACGCCACCCCCTGCACATGCACAAAACTTTACAAACAGCTAACAAAGACTGATAATTTATTCATTCTTCTTCTTATTGTTGTTGTTGTTTCAGTTAATTTTTTAATATAGTACAACAACAGGAAAAAAATAGGTACAATTGCAAGTTACTTGGTGGATGGAAGCATCAAAGAATGCCGTTCTCATACCGTTTTTAAGAGTTAATTGGGCTACCACTCTGTTCTGACAACTACAGGTCAATAAAGGTTGTGGAGTGATTATTATTAGTATATTATACTATATCATATCGACTATCCACCGATGATAATCACATGTGAATAAGCTCAGCTTCTGTACACATCTATACGTAAAGTGAGAAACACTGCTGATACTCCGGAAGGAAGTCAGCCCAAAGATAGTGCTAAAAAGAGTGCACACTTAAAGTGCTTGTGACACGAAAAAGCATGTTTATTTCATAATACACGCTGTATTTTATGCTCCTGAATGATATGGACCGCTTGGATGTGTGTGGAAGCGATCGCTATATTTATTTAGTTTTTTGAATCCCGCGCCAGGAAAATGAGTGACTTCCGGCTTCGGTCTCGCATTGAGGAGGAGGGCGCTGTGACGTGTACGGTAGAAGACGTCCTCTTCACGCTACAGTGTACTGTTGTGTATGAGGACGAAGGATTCAGCTGATTTTGCGGATTAATACTTTTATTTTTTGCATCACGCCAGCCAAACGGCTGCAGAAAAATCATTCTGTATGCGGGAGAGGCGTATGCGCCTTTTTGGAGTTTCAAAAGGTTCCCATTCACCGTGGATATTTACTGTGGGACCATTGGACTTACAAGGAAGTGAGTAAACATCTTGTTTTGTATTATGTCAAATACGAATACAGTGATTACAAAGTAAACACTATAAAATTCCTTTAAATAAAGGACTACTTACGTTTGATCATTGATAGGCATGTAAAAAGCTATCCTCATGCCCATTAGCAGTTAGCTGTTAGCACGTTAGCTGCACAACAATTCCAGCCACCCTCCTCCAGCGAACGAACTGTAAATTGCTCTCCGCCGGGCGGTTTGCCGATCCGCAAAGAAACTCGACAACCGGGTCGTCATGTCAAATAATCCAGGCTAGTTATGTGTGATTTTCCACTTCGAAGACTTTGAAACATCCCTCGGTTCGGATTAGCATGTCGGCTAGCTGTCACTCCTTCTGGTCTGTTTACATTCTCCGAAGCCGGGGAAGGTAAATGACATATGTCCGATTTAGGTGTCATAAAATATCGTTCGGGAGGTGTGACAGTAAAGGTAAAGTCGACTGTTTTGACCATTATGGAGTAATTTTGCCATGTCGTCTTGAATAAATGGATTTTTATTATTTTATATTCCATTTAGCACAAGATTGTTATTTGTCATGACCATGCCATTTATTAAGCAATTGGGGAAAGTACTTGGGTAAAAAGAATATCCTGTAAAAATATTGAAGTAAAGAGACAGAAACAATGACATTTTGCCGCTCTCTTCGTCGCGTTTTCGTCATTGTGAATAGTTCCCCCTCAACGGGCTGACTGGTCCTTCTCAAGCCATTTATATAGCTATTGGGGAAAAATACTTGGATAAAAAGAATATCCTGTAAAAATATTGGGAGTAGAGAGACTGAAACAATGACATTTTGCAGCTGTCTTCGTCGCGTTTTCCTCGTTCTGAACAATTCCCCCTCAATGGGCTGAATAGTAAAACCGATGAGCCCAGTCTACCGCTGACGTCATCCACCTGTTGGGGACGCTAAAGCCCTATAATGGTAGGCGTGGCTAACCGGCAGATTAAAAGACTAATTTCTCGTCATCTGCGCTTTGCTAAATTGTTGTATATATTCGAATCGTCTCAAAATATGATTCTAATTCACATAATAATGCCATTTAAGACTTTTTTTCTGGTGTCGTATGCTCTTTAACTTTATAAACAACCGGGACATTCGCAATACATTTCAGACTAACTAGCTCGCAGCAGCAAAGTAGCAGCGTTATTTTAGAGCTGGGATGTAACTTTTGCCGCAAAACAACAAAGTTAAGACGTGCGCAAAGATTGTCTGTAGTGTGCAAGCCAGGTTTTTATTTGTCAAACCCAGTTGGTTTATTAATTATATGGTACTGTCTGCTGTTAGTCGGGGGCTGGAGCTAACTGTTACTACCAGCAGTGATAAATACTCAATTTCTTGGAAAACCTTCTTCTGTCCATCCTTCATCCATCTATTCATGCTCTGCTCTATCCAGACAGCCGGCAAAATCAGACAACTCGCCCTTCATTCAACCAAATTGTAGAAACGTGCCCCTTCACTTGCCTGGAACTCCAGACCCACCGCTGTTCCAGCGATAGAGTCTGGCGACCATTCCACGACTCCAACTTCCAGGGCAGAGCAAGCCACAACAAACAGACAGCGGAGTGGACCAATTAGCGACGGGCGGACGTGACGTTGGTAAAGCGACAACAAACTACAAATAAACATACGAGGAGAGTGGAGAAGTTTATTCAACATGGCTAGCGTGAGACAGACTGTTGGTTTTAGCGACTCGATGTGTTTTTGGTCATTTAAAACTGAATTTACCTCAGATTGGAACATATTCTCGGTTCTCCCGTTCGCCATCTGTATTGTTGTGGAGACGACTTTCGACGAGCAAGAGTGATGCTGCTCGTTAAGAACATGTCACGCAAATAAACGAATCTGATTGCCCGGTTACTTTCGTTCAGGCTCGAGAGGCCAATGCGGAGCTGGGTCACAGACTGTTCTCCCGGTGTTTAAAAAATACAGGGAGAACAGTCTGGCCGTGCCAGACAACCCTTTCACATCCTCAGTAATGGTAACTGTGTCGCAAAGATGGGCAAAGTAATTCATTAGATTACTCACTACTGAAAAAACACCATTATACTCTCATGCTGGTCCGGTACTGACTTCAAGCAAGGTCACAGGGAAAACGCGGAGTGGATTTTCAGTGATGTGGGCATTCTCTATCTGAACAAGTGGAATGCATTGGATAATTACAAACTGAAGGGAAACTGACAGATTTATGATCATATTTAAGTTAATTATGATAGGTTATATGATCATTGATTTAAACTTACTGTATATTCTGGAAACTTTATAGTGAATTCAAATAAATAAATACATAAATAAAACAACACCAAATTATTTAGGAGGGCTTGAGAATATTTTAGGGGGCTGCCTAACGACGCCACTGGCCAAACGTCAGTATTTTTAATTTATTTCTTAAAAAATAAAAATAAAAAAAGAGAGAAAACAATTGCTTTAAAAAGTTGTATGTATACAAAAACCATGTCCTCTATTTGAGGGAAAGCACATTTTGTCATTTTTTCGCTACATTTTGCCACAAAAAAACCACACATTTTTCACCTAAATTTTGCTCAAATTGCAACTTGCACAACCTCAGAGGTGCTGGACTTTATTGCTTTTTAATTTTCCAAATAAATGATATGAAAACAAGTTTCCCAACATAAGGAAGCCAATTAAAGAGAATAAACAAACAAGCGAGAGCCTTGCAGAAATGGAAGTAACGACAACGAGGACACCACTTGTCGTAATTACCTGTGTACTTTTTCCTTTTCACGCGGATAATGAGCAAAAACACTCACACATGCTCAACCAGATAAAAGCGGCATTTAAGGCATTCACAAACAGCAAGTGAACAGCCCAGAGGTCGGCATTTTAATTGAACTTTCAAGCCTATCTTGCAGTTGTTGTTGTGTTTTTCTTTGGTAATTCAGTTACAGAGACTTGACAGAGGCAAAGGCAAAGGGCTGAAAATTAAAGTGAAGCCATGCAACGACATAAAGTGGACACACAAAGTGTCAAAGGCTGCAAATAAATATAAATACAAGCAAGGGTTAGCAGGGGTTGACAGTAAGGGAAATTAACTTCTGGCCCCACTATCAAAACCACTGTCCCAGGTCAATACATCAGTGATTGATCCCAATAATCACAAAAAAAAGATCTGCTTGAATCTCATTTCCTTAGGTAGATTTAATGAAAAGTGCAGCAAACTGGTGCAAAAACATGAATCTAGTGCAAATAATCCTATTCCAATTTCATAATCACTCCAGTATACATAAATCAACCCAAATCGATTCCACTGACCACATATACATATGTGAATGTTTTCGGAAAACAGACATACACACAAAATAACATTTATTCTTGGGAGCTGCGAGACAACCCTGTGCCTGGGTGAAGCTTTCCTGTCTTCCCCTTACCGCCCTCTGGAAGTCTGCCCCAGCTCGGTTGTTGTGGCAACAATTTAGAAGTCAAAGACCGTTGTGATGACAATATGATTTTCTCCATAGTCACGTGGATGAATTATCACTTGTTATGTTCATACCATAGGTTTCATCCTCATTAACTTTTCTCTTAACTCACTTGTCTGCATATGTGGGCACTGGGCATTGATCTCACAGTCAACCCTGTTCTTTGTCTCATCGTAGCCGAGGCAATTCCAGTGGTCTCGCCACTGGGACTGAAACTATCTCTCCGTTTTCTTTTTATTTTGGATTTGGCTTTCCCTCAACTCTTCCGGTGACTCTCTCTTTCTTGATTGGTCTTTATTCCCCGGTGCTGGGCCAGATGCTAGGGGTTTCATAAACATGTTATCTTGTAGTATAACGAGATACTAACAATCAATCAGCAGCAGTGATAAAGTTGCGCGCGTTCAAGCGGGAGCCAGGTGTGTCTACGCCCCATGGAGAGCAATTGCTGGCTGCATAGACTATAAGGTTGTCTTTGTTCGGGATAGCGTAATATCACACCGAAATCCGACAAACTCTTCATCTGCACTTTAATGTGAAAAAAGATATTGGATTGCATGTCAATAATTGTATAATGAACAAGGACATTTGTAATCCAGCAGCTCTGCAGGGAACAGGCTATCTAGGCCAGCAGAGCGGAGTGATATTACATCGTTTTTTTCATCACTGATTTTTTTTTTTTTTTTTGTGGGGGGGAAACGAAAGGAACTCCCCAGCAGACTGAGCACGAGTGGCCGAAGCATTCCTCTCTATTGTGGTTGCATTGCGCATCTAAAAAAAAAAAAACAGTCCTGCAGAATAAAATGAATTACGACAGTTTGGTGTGACATTGTTTTGGCCGCATGGGTATTTCGAACAATGATCTGTATTTTGAATATGACTATTGTTAGATGTGTTAATATTGTTTTTTTATTAGAATGCTAAGCAGGTACCATTGACTTGCGCTAGTTTAGCGACTCTGAAACTAACAAATACCTGACAAAATGCACATAATTTGTTTAATTAAATCAACTCCACCGAATAAATAAACCCGCGCTAACTGGAAGATTAAGCCTAATGCCAAACATTTTGAAATTTTCATTTAATGTTTGTTTTTACCCCCGTTGTGTTATTTTATATTTACTGTAATTTTCTGCCACGCATTTCTGGTTCGTGAAAAAAAGGCCCATATCACACCAGTCTGCGGTGCAAAAAATGTTGGGGACCACTGGGCTATAGTACTGTATAACAATATTAGTTCATATATAATGAAATTGTGCTGAGAAAAATATATACCATTATTTAAAAAACAAAAGACATTGTAAGCAGTTACTTACAATGTTACTCATTACTTGAGTATTCTTTTCAAGGAATACTTTTTGTACTTGAGTAAACCTGGACGACTACATTTACTTGAGTAATGTTATTTCGAAGCAACGCTACTCTTACTTGAGTAAAGTTTTTGGCTATTCTACCCACTGCTGAGTACAACAGTATCGCTTGCCAGCCTCACAGTGGAAATGATCTCCCTCTTTCCCCTCTCTCACGCTCGCACTGAGTTGTGCTTGCTCGACCATCTCCGCCATAAACAAGATTTATCGGCACGGGTTTCAGCATGGCGTCTGAAATATGAACGACGGCGAGGAGACTCTGGAGCCAATTAAAGAGAGGAGATGTCGTCTTTAAAGTGATTTGTAAAGTGCTTTACGGTGTGTTGATGCCACAGCTTGCCTTATAACCTCAAGCCGCACACCTAATAAACAGACACCTTTGGAGGGAAAAAAAAGTTACTTTAAAGGTCACTAGAATGTCTCATCACGTATATACACAGTGAGACGCTCAAAATGAGGACCATAGCACAAAAAAATGGAGATAACAGTTGCTATGCTAACATGTATCACCTTCATTATAGAAAGGCCAAAGCATTTAAATAAAGATTTAACCTAATGCACCTTGCAGTCAACTAGGATATTAAGTCCTTCAGTGGTAAAAACTTGTTTTTACATCCTTTACGCATTGCAATGTGGAAAGTATGGAGGTAGATTTGTGTCTTTATTATTTAATCAAAAAAAAAAAAAGTTGCTTCAATCAAACAAAAAGTTGCTTCAATCAAAATATACAGTATATTTTCAATCGAAGAAAAAGTCACTTCAATAAAAAAAAAATGTTTGATTGCAAAAATAAAATTGAAAGTTAAAAAAATGTATCTGAAAACAATTTTTCTTTGATTGATTTTTTTTTTTTTTAATTTAAGTCGTTTTTTTTTTTTTTGTTTTTTTTTTTGATTGAAAAAACTTTTTTGATTGAAGTAATGTAATTTTGCGTTTGGACCACATTTTGGCTAGGACATTTGTGTCTATTATTCAACCAAAAAATAAGTTGCTTCAATCAAAAAAACTTTTTAATCAAAGAAAAAAATCATCATTTTCTTTTTGAAAATATTTTTTTTATTTGAAATATAGAATATTGAATCATTTTGACACAAAGATCCAACTTCAACGCTGCTTCCGACATGTTTGAGTGGCAGGTGACTACGCCAATGACATAAAAGCATGAAGCAAGAATAATGGCCACCAGGGCTCCATCGAGCCATCGGACTGTGCTCGAGTCCAAGCTGAAAATAGGGCACCGGTACGGGGGTGTGACATCGGCATCTCGTCAGATTGCCCGCAATGGTACGGTGCCCTGCTGCTTAATATGATTCAACACGGGGAACTTCACCCGCTGTCCTGACGTGACGGTTGGCAATCGGGGTCCAACCGGAGTGTTGCGACGCGCCGGTACGTGAGTAGCCGGCAAGTGGCCCGACACTAGCCTGCCCAGTAAGCGAGTGGACAACCGGCGGGCCTTCAAGTGCCTTCAAAACGTTTTCCATTTAAAAAAAAAAGTGCACTCAAAATTTTTTTCACTTTAAAAAAAAAAAGAGTTTAAAACTTTTTGCTTTTCAAAAAATGTCACACTTCAATAAAGGATATATTTCAAATAAAAAATATATTTTCCCAAAATATATATTTTTGCAAATGATTTTTATCTTTGATTAATAAGTTTGTTTTTTTTTTTTTTTGACTGAAGCAACTTTTATTGTTTTTTTTTTTTTTTTTTTTGACTGAAGCTACTTTTATTGGGATTGAATGATTTAGACACAAATGTCCTACCCATAATATGGCTCAAACACAACAAGGATTGATTCAATCAAAGAAAACAGTTATAATAAAAAATGAAGTGTTCAAAGGCGAATTTCTCAGTCTCAAATATTTGTTCACATTCACACCTTTTTTTCTACGATTGAATTTTAAAAAAAATTTTGATTGACGTGATTTTTCTTTTGAAAATATATATACTTTTTGTTTGAAGCAACTTATTTTTTGATTGAATAATTAGGACACAAATGTCCTAGCCAAAATGTGGTCCAAACGCAAAATTACATTACTTTAATCAAAAAAGTTGTTTCAATCAAAAAAAAAAAAAAAAAAAAAAAAAAAAAAAAACCATAAACACTGACAAGCTATTAGGAGCAATAGTTCAAGTGCATCCTGCTAACAGTTGATGTGCTAGCATGTAACAAAATTAAAACGGTTGAAAACACTCAAGTGGCTTGAAGTCCTGCTCTGACACCTCCAATTAAGCCAAATTTCAAAATTGTCCTATAAGCATTTATGATACATTATTGGAAAGCTTAAAATCTCTATTTTCTGAGGGAAGAACATTTTTGAACAGGATGACACTTTTTGACACGTGAAAAGTCAAATCAGGTGAGTTAAAAATAGACATTTTTGAGACCTTTTAAATTTACTTTCGGTTTCTCATTAAAAAAACAACAAGTTTTGGGCACCCATCCTAGTACATAATAAATAACAAAGACTTCTAGTAACATTTTGAAACAGAAACTATTTCTTAAAGATGATTTTTCCACTCCTTGTCATTTCATAGTTGTTGAGTGAAAGGACACATTGACTTGCATGAAAAAGAGATGTAACCGTTACCTCGGGGCCGATACTCAACCATGTCAGGGGGAAAAAATATTTTCCAAATAAAAACAAAATGGCTGCCAACAAGCATCCTAGACTAGATTGTGTTCAACTTTAAAAGGATTTCAGTTGGCAAGCTGGCAAGCAGGAACTGTGAGTGTGAGACTCTAAAGCAGTGAAGGAGGGTCGAATGTGAATGGTTCAAACCCGCCTTTCTGTGTCACTTCCTGGCCGCCGCCTGTTGGCGTGTGAAGCTAAGAAGCTAATCCTGTTAGCTTACTGTCCACCAAGCTCTTTATTTGGTCAAGTGCTGACCAGGCAGAAAGATGCTCAAGTGGAGGTGAAGAGCAATTAGAGGTACAAAGACACACACACGCACGCACACAGTACTTTGCCTTAAACACTTTGTCAATCGTCACCTTTGCGAGGCAGCAAAGTCAGACGGGGCAGAATGATATCCACTGGACAATTCATTCGATACAATAGACCACCATCAAAGCCAAACAACCCCCAAAGTTTACACAGTGGTACCTCTACTTATGAAATGAATTGGTTCTGGAAGTAGTTTCGTAACTTGAAAATTCTGAAAGTAGAGACGCATTTTTCATGTACATTCCCTGCTCCGTTCCAAGCCCCACCAAAATTTAAGCATACATATTTTATAATTCATAAAAATGCATCAAAATATGTAACATATACATGTTACAATTAGATTATTGCACAATAAACATACAATCAGAGTTGTGCATAATGTAGAAAACAAAAACAGAGTAAAGAATAAAAGTTAATACACTCATGTAAAGCTGTCGAAAATGAGCGGCTAATGAACAGGATGCTGGGATACACACATGCACTTACAGTAGAGGTCTCTCTTGGACAATTGGATGCCAGGAATGCTAGGCAGTAGCTAATGGCAGAGCAGTTTGTTACGTTCAGTAAACTCTGGGAGCTGCGAGTACCAGCCATACTGTATTTTTGCCTTTCGTATCCTGAAAGAGGGAATATTTTCCCGTTAAGGCGTGTCTTAACCTGAAAATTTTGTATGGAGAGACGTTCATAAGTAGAGGTACCACTGTATTGGAATTGTTACTGTTATTGTTAATGACTTGCTGCTTCTTTTTAAAAGTTTTTAGACCATTTATCTTGCTGCCTCTTTGTGAATGTTCATCCAGAAAACAACAACAAAAAAACGTTAAAATATTAAACCTGTCACATTAATTTTCACATTATAACGTGGTAAGATCTTGGGTTAAAACTTGAGAAGTTCAACATCTTGTTGAAGTCACTCACTGAGTCCTTTATGTGTCCAAATTACTCCTATTACCAAATTTTCCTCTACAGTGCCGCAAACAAATAAGAGTAAAGCACTTGAAAAGACTGAAGATTTAAAACTCGACCAGAGACTTCACTCTCACCTTAATTTTCTGTATTATTGGGTTAAAACATCTGGCTCTTCGTCACGCGCGTTTCCGGCTGATACACGAGAGAGTTACAAGAGAGAGTTACAAGAGACACGAACGGCCGAACACGGCAACGCAAACTCAACTCACGATTTACGAGACTCATTAACTAACTACACTGGTGACCCCGACGTGATCGTTGAAGTCTCAGAGGCATTTTATGAACACTTAAAAGTGCATGTGACACGAAAAAGCATGTTTATTTCATCATACACGCGCTATTTTATGCTCCTGAATGATATGGACCGCTTGGATGTGTGTGGAAGCGATCGCTATATTTATTTAGTTTTTTGAATCCCGCGCCATGAAAATGAGTGACTTCCGGCTTCGGTCTTGCATTGAGGAGGAGGGCGCTGTGACGTGTACGGTAGAAGACGTCCTCTTCACTATACAGCGTACTGTTGTGTATGAGGACGAAGGATTCATCTGATTTTGCGGATTAATACATTTATTTTTCGCATCACGCCAGCCAAACGGCTGCAGAAAAATCTTTCTGTATGAAGGAGAGGCGTATGCGCCTTTTTGGAGTTTCAAAAGGTTCCCATTCACCGTGGATATTGGCCAAAACAAGCCCGACTACAGTGGGACCATTGGACTTAGGAGGAAGTGAGTAAACATCTTGTTTAGTATTATGTCAAATATTAATACAGCTATTACAAAGTAAACCCTACAAACTTTCTTTAAATAAAGGACTACTTACATTTGATCATTGATAGGCATGTAAAAAGCTCTCCTCATGCACATTAGCACGTTAGCTGCACAACAACTGCAGCCACCCTCCTCCGGGGAACGAACTGTAAATTGCTCTCCGCCGGGCGGTTTGCCAATCCGCGAAGACAATCGACAACTCAGTCATCATGTCAAATAATCCAGGCGAGTTATGTGTGATTTTCCGCTTCGAAGACTTTGAAACATCACTCTGTTCGGGTTAGCATGTCGGCTAGCTGTCACGCCTTTTGGTTTGTTTACATTCTCCGAAGCCGGGGAAGGGAAATGACATACAGTATGTCCGATTTAGGTGTCATAAAATATCGTTCGGGAGGTGCGACAGTAAAGGTGAAGTCGACTGTTTTGACCATTATGGAGTAATTTTGCCATGTCGTCCTGAATAAATGCATTTTTATTATTTCATATTCCATTTAGCACAAGACTGTTATTTGTGTCATGACCATGCCGTTTATTTAGCAATTGGGGAAAATACTTGGATAAAAAGAATATCTTGTAAAAATATTGAAGTAAAGAGACAGAAACAATGACATTTTGCAGCTCTCATCGTCGCGTTTTCCTCGTTGTGAATAGTTTCCCCTCGACGGGCTGACTGGTCCTTCTCAAGCCATTTATATAGCAATTGGGGATAAATACTTGGATAAAAAGAATATCCTGTAAAAATATTGGAGTAGAGAGACTGAAACAATGACGTTTTCCTCGTTCTGAATAATTCCCCCTCAATGGGCTGAATAGTAAAACCGATGAGCCCAGTCTACCGCTGACGTCATCCACATGTTGGGGACGCTAAAGCCCTATAATGATAGGCGTGGCTAATCAGCAGATTAAAAGACTAATTTCTCGTCATCTGCGCTTTGCTAAATTGTTGTATATAGTCGAATCGTCTCAAAATATGATTCTAATTCACATAATAATGCCATTTAAGACTTTTTTTTTCTCATGTCGTATGCTCTTTAAAGCAATGGCGGACACTGGCTTTTTCAAGCTAGCGATGTTCAAGGAGTCTTCTGCGGCTGTGTGGTTCGCATGCACCGAGACGCTCTGGTGCTTCCCAACACCAAAGTTCCCGTCTCACCTCCAGCGACACTCTCGCTTGCCTCGGCTTCGGCAGTGCTCGATGCCGCCGCGCCTGTGTCAGGCCTTCTCAATGCCGCTGCACCTGTCTTTGACCTACTCGACAACGATGCGCCCGCCTCTGGCTTTTTCGACGATACCACGCTCGCCTCTGGCCTGCTCGACAACACCCCGTCTGTACCTTGCCTTCTCAACGGCGTTCCATTCGGCCCTGGTTTTCTCGTCAACGCAGCGTCTGCTCTTGGTCTTCTTGATGACGTCAATTCTGTGCCTGCGTCTCTGGCCACTGCTGATGTCGCTCCAGCTCCAGCGCCTCCGGAAGTCTCAGAGGTCGCTCCTCTGCCCCTGCGTATGAACGCCGCCGCCGACGTCTCTCCTCGTTTACCGCTTTTGGACAACGATGATGTCGCTTCGACTCCGATTTTGGCGTTTCCGTCGCTCCTGCTACGACCGGTCAGCTTGGTTCATTTCGCCAGTCGCCCTCCTCCCTGGCCATGACTGGGCTACTCCACCGCCACGCCTGTCCCCCTCGTTTCCAGATTAAACTGGGTGGCACTGCACGTCGCTCTTCTTGACCTCAGCCACAGCTGAGCAACGCATGCCGCCTCTCTGGACTCCCGCTTCTCCGGCCACGCCTGGACAGTGCTGCACGATGCACACTTGATCGTCCTGCTCGTTCATCCAACGCCTGGCATCTCGGACGTCCTCCAGATCGTCTTGCTCGGTTGTCCCACACCTGGCATCCTGGACGTCCCCCTGACCGTCCATTCGGTCGTCTACCACTGACGCCCGAGGCGTCCAACCCGGTCATTCCGTTAAGTCAGGTAAAGCCTGGCTTCCTGTGTGGGTGAATTCTGGGGGGACTGTGTAGTGACTACTACCTCATAACAGAATTTACCTATGGAACTTATGTGGAACATGTTGTGTTCCGTGGGGGGGGGGGGACTCTTTGTCGCGCGTTTCTGGCAGATACACGAGAGAGTTACAAGAGACACGAGCGGCTGAACACAGCAACGCAAGGTCAGCTCACGAACTACGAGACTCACTTACTTCATCCCTACAGTAGCCTATTTTAATGCTCCAACGATACATCACAAGTTGAGTGACTTGCGCTTTGTATAGACACAATGTAATGGAGTTCATTTTTTCGATATACTCAAACAACACGTGAATGCAGCATCAATATTACGGTGCGTGTGCCAATCATACAGTCGACTGTGCAAATGACATCTTCCCACAGGTTACAGGTTAGTGCCAAATAAACTGCCTTTCCTTGTTGTTCATTTTTATCTCTGTCTTGATGTTTGTTTGGTTGTCTATTCCCATGAATTGTGAATTTAATCGGTTCAACTTTAGTCTTCACATATCAGGCAGTTAACTACGGTTAACTACTCTGGTAGCAGATCAGCTGTCGTCTTTGAGACCACTGACTACGAATACAATGACAATTAAATATGATTTGAGTGAGGATCTTTGTCTATTGTGTTGATCTGATATGTGGTATTTGAACTGTATCAATCCTGATGCTATTCATTGCTATTTATTTATATGACCAAAATGGGTAGAATCAATTTGTATCCCCGGTAGTACACCAGGCATGTCTAAGGCGCGACAACGTAGCTGCCGCGTAAACGCAGTGAAACGGTCGTTAAAGTCAGTCTGCCAATGCACACCAGACGCAGTGCGGCCGCGTTTTAGACGCATCCTAGAAGCGGCACAACGCGTCACATGCGGACAGAACGGCAGAGCTTATTATTTAACTCGAGATGCGACCCTCCTTCTTCAATACTACTAGGTAGGATCGGGCAGACCGGAAGTCACTCGTGTAAAAATACGGTGGATCCGGTCAATTTTCAAAATAATATGCAATTGTAACCCTTACTTTTCAAGTCCATCAGATCTCGAGGCTGTGGTTAGATCAGGTCACAGTTTACTTGTTGTTGATTTACTGCTGTCTTCTCTGCTATAATAATAACTAACGCGGCAGGACAGTATCAACTCTACTTTTAATCTTGGTGCATCAGTACCTTTGGTGTTCAATACAAAACCCTCCTACCACAACGATACAGGTAGGAACATAAAATATAGAATATAAATGAATACTACATCACATTTGTAAAACATACATACATAATAAAATAAAGAATAGCCAAATAAAATTAAATTGAAATGAGCTGAAAAAAACTAATTAAATAATAAGAATAATGCACAAATCCTGCTTAGAGCATCACGCAGAAATTAATTTAACTGTATAACTTGAGAAAATCCATCAATAAAGCTTGGAAAACCGTTCATAAAAAAAAAAAAAAAAAAAAAAAATTAATTGAGGCTTTTCATTTGTAAAATACATCTTACAATCTTTGTCATTAGGATTGGTTTTCTCTTTAGCACAGGACCTTTTTTCTTCTTGTCTTTCAGAGTGAAAGCTGACTAATAATCGAGGTCTGAAAGGCAAATCGTTGTTCTATTATTATCTTTAAATACCCGCTACTCCCACGCGATCTTGCAATCCTTGCGTGAAGACGCTCTGCTCGTAAAACATGTCATATGGAACTTGACGGCGAGCGTCACTGGTGCGTTGATGCGCCGGTATCGCTGACACGCCGTAGACGTGCCTGGTGTGTTACTGGGGTATGAATAAATTGCCCATCTTTGGGCTATTCAAAATCAATTAAATTCAATTTTATTCGTATAGCCCTATATCACAACAAGGTTGTCTCAGAGGACTTTGCAGAGTCAATATGATACACAGTCAGAAGTCAGCTATAGCAGTCAGTCAACAGTCAGCTATAACCTCTAACAATTTTGAATGTGTGCTTATCATAATTTCCAGCTGTTTTACAAGCATTTTATGTGTTACTACTGTCCCTGTAATCTGTAACAAGATGTTTTTTTTTCTTAATTTTCTATTTTACCTATATAACTTGGTTTTGACCATAGTATGTAGAAAAAACAAAAATACAGATGACAGTACCTGCTGTTTCTGTTGAATTACCAAATAAAAAACTATTAAGTCTCTTTTTTTTCTGATGAATGTTTATCCTAACAAGTTGAATAATTATTATCATGCTTCAAAATCAAAAGGTTTCGTAAAGCATGTTTGTTGTCAATGGGAATAATAAAATATTACAAATTTTAAAGTAAAAATAATATTACAAATTTCGACAAATAATTTTTGGATTTTTTTTTTTTTTTTTTTTTTTTGTCTTTTGGGTCCAAAATGTTGATTTATCATTGGTCAGTGAAGAAAACAACAGTTTGGACATGAAGGTTATGGTGTCCCGAACAAAGAGATCCAACCAGGCCATTGTGAACAATTTTTTTTCTTTAAAATATAAAGGCAACATCAAAGGCATGCAAATTCGGACAAAATAGGCGCAAAGGATTAATCCAGGGTAAGGGGGTCTGTTATGATGAAGATTAGTGTATATAAAAGGGATCTAGGAAGCCATGTTTCTGTACAATTGCTATTATGAAGTAAATAAAAGTAAAAAAAAAAAATTAATAAATAAATAAATTCTAAGTCCTGCAATGGGACTATCATGCATGCACAAATTGCGAAGCCGAAGGTCAAACGATATATTGCCTACTTTTTGGAATAAATAAGTGCTAAAATTTGCCCGCTCGACAGTGCCCCAGTATTGTATTAAGTCTAGTGACGCCCCTGGCCTTGTGTATGACGTGGTGCTGGGTTTGCAATGATTAATGCATCCATCTTAAGTATTGAAGCCTGACAGTAGTGACGTCTTGGCCATTTCTATACATTCAGGCTTATGTGGCTATCGCCTGAGGCTCATCATTGATTTTCATGAACAGCCGTCCATACTTAACCACAGAATGGATTGACATTTGTAAAATGTTGGGGTCGGAGGCTCTTTGCATCTATAAAATACAGTATGTGTGTGTGAGGGCCATATTTTTGTGTAGGATGCCGTAAATGACTATTTAAGGGGGTTAAGTGCACAGAGCAATCGCCCTGCCTTAGGCACTGCAGCAAAACCGTGTTGGGAATCCTGCATAATGGGCCATACTAGACTTTGCTAGCTGACAGCTCGTAGCGGGACTCTTCCAATGTACTTTGAGATAAACGGGAAAGATAACATTCCGTATAGGGGATACACTGTATTGAGTAAAGCTGTTCATTCACTACTTTATGTCTTTGGTTCACTACTTTATGTCTTTGGACCCCTTCAATTTTAATGGTAAGTTTTCCGTTATTGTTTTTTTTTCTATCATGTTGCAGTCTTTATTATTCAATTCAACAGATGATTAAAGACATAACGACTCTCCTTTTGTGATGCCTCTATAAAACATTGAGATTTGGACTAAAAGGTTAATAACATCTCCCTCTGTATGACTGACAATTAATGCAAAGAGTTTCAAGAAGTTTTTCCAGTTGCTGATGGGATTGGCATTAGTATAAGTTGTAAGATGGCTATGTTTTGGGTCAGTATAAGAACTGCAATGGCTGGCAGTAAATTATTGTCAGTTGTATTTTTTTTCCATGTGATATCACCAACTTGTGGGTGAGCATACACACTACACTGTTTTCCCTGAGATTTCAACGACTGTTAAAACTGAGAATTTAGCAGCCAAATGACCCCCCCCCCCCCCAAAAAAAAAAGAATACTTAAGATGACATACAGTGGGGCAAATAAGTATTTAGTCAACCACTAATTGTGCAAGTTCTCCCACTTGAAAATATTAGAGAGGCCTGTAATTGTCAACATTGGTAAACCTCAACCATGAGAGACAGAATGTGGGAAAAAAAACAGAAAATCACATTGTTTAATTTTTAAAGAATTTATTTGCAAATCATGGTGGAAAATAAGTATTTGGTCTATACCAAAAGTTCAGCTCAATACTTTGTTATGTACCCTTTGTTGGCAATAACGGAGGCCAAACGTTTTCTGTAACTCTTCACAAGCTTTTCACACACTGTTGCTGGTATTTTGGCCCATTCCTCCATGCAGATATCCTCTAGAGCAGTGATGTTTTGCAGCTGTCGTTGGGCAACACGGACTTTCAACTCCCTCCTCACCCCGTGGCGTCAAAATGATAACAAGAACGGGGAGCAAAAATCCCAGAACCACACGGGGGGACCTAGTGAATGACTTACAGAGAGCTGGGACCACAGTAACAAAGGCTACTATCAGTAACACAATGCGCCACCAGGGACTCAAATCCTTCACTGCCAGACGTGTCCCCCTGCTGAAGAAAGTACACGTCCAGGCCCGTCTGCGGTTCGCTAGAGAGCATTTGGATGATCCAGAAGAGGACTGGGAGAATGTGTTATGGTCAGATGAAAAAAAAATAGAACTTTTTGGTAGAAACACGGGTTCTCTTGTTTGGAGAAAAAATAATACTGAATTGCACCATACCCACTGTGAAGCATGAGGGTGGAAACATCATGCTTTGGGGCTGTTTTTCTGCAAAGGGATCAGGACGACTGATCAGTGTAAAGGAAAGAATGAATAGGGCCATGTATCGAGAGATTTTGAGTGAAAATCTCCTGCCATCAGCAAGGGCATTGAAGATGAGACGTGGCTGGGTCTTTCAGCATGACAATGATCCCAAACACACAGCCAGGGCAACAAAGAAGTGGCTTCGCAAGGAGCATTTCAAGGTCCTGGAGTGGCCTAACCAGTCTCCAGGTCTCAACCTCATAGAAAATCTGTGGAGGGAGTTGAAAGTCCATGTTGCCCAACGACAGCCCCAAAACATCACTGCTCTAGAGGAGGCTTAACCGGTCTGCTTTTGATCAAGGATTTGTCAAAAAGTAAGTGTGATTTTTGGATAGATGACTGATGACTTTGTCAAAGCAGAGGTGCCAACGGTTGTGGAATGAACCGTAGAAGCTAGCGACGTGAGCCAAAAGCTAACTCGTGGCAATCCCCGATCATAGTTGTTGTTGCGTTCGCTAGTAAAGCGTGTTTAAATTGTGCTTCATCTACGATCTTGCCCGAAAGGGTTAATCCACTGTCAATCAGGAAAGGGGTGTGGATGTGCATATAAGAGGGTCGGCGTCGCTGTAATTCACGGTCACGTTGCTGTAAGAGACACACACCGCCGGTGAGTTTGTGCACATTTATTTGTATTCGTATAATGTATTTCCACCTTCATGCTTCAAGCATTGCATTGCATTTGTACGGTTCGGCGTTTCTTTCACGGTGATCGCTTGATAGCCTTCTAGTTTGTGTTTTACGAGAGCCACTGACAGGTGACAGTTGACAACAAGCGTGTTGGTTTTAATGTCTCGCAGCGAATCAGTGAGCGCGCAGGTCACACAGTGAATCACGGGAAATGTAGTCTCGGGACAACACTGAAGTGGTGCTTTTTAATCTGTTTGCTTGTGTGAAAAAACTACATTTCTTCACGCCATTAGACGCCACTTCCTGCCAAGAGCCCCAAGCTGTGTTCGTACTGTTAGGTCCATGTGTTAATAAAGAAACAAGTTGTTAGCACGTCGTGTGTTCGATACCTTTGTCAACAAAAAGCTCATAACAAGACACTATGCACGATCCGTTTAAGAGACGCTGGGACTGGAGAGCTGTGAGTAGTAGGAGGCGAGGGGAAGATGAGCGAGAATCAAAACTTTGCGGTTGAATGTGGCGGCAGCCCGCTATTATTTTGTTTTCTTATTGTTGCGACTAATCTCCTTCTTTCCCCCCAACGTTTTATATTATTATTTTATATGCACGAGAGCTGCCGGATCTGCCAAAATGAACATGAAGTCTGATTATTATTTTTTTAAACAATGTCATCAGATAGACAAAAACATAAAATTATGTGCAAATGCCTGCATCTTCAAATCATGAAAATAATAACAGCCTATATCTTACCAATCTTGTAATCTCGATGGGTCTTGTCTCATTCCATGTCAGGTAGTCTAGGCATATCTTTTGCATCCTGATTAGCATCTGGCTAATACATGTCAGGTCCAACATGAAATTCCAACCTCCTCTTCTTCCTCCCACTCTTCAAAAACTTGGATCTCCTCACTTGCGCTCGATCTATCGCTTATATCGCTGTTTGAATCATTGTTTGAAGGGCTTTGTATGGCGGCCGTATGTATGGAGCGCTGCCATCGCTGTTTTCGGTGTGACGTATCACTTCGTCCCCTTTCAGGCTCGAACTTCGGAAACGCGATTATTTTGTCAAATATACAACATATGAATTATTTTTTCATGCTTTATTTGTTGGACAATGTTTACTTTAATTGTGACCTTATTTGGCATGTTATGAAATTACTTCACATTTCTGCTTTAACCAAATTCTTATTTTCTACCATGATTTGCAAATAAATTACTTAAAAATCAAACAATGTGATTTTCTGTTTTTTTTTCACATTCTGTCTCTCATGGTTGAGGTTTAACCATGATGACAATTACAGACCTCTCTAATATTTTCAAGTGGGAGAACTTGCACAATTAGCGGTTGACTAAATACTTATTTGCCCCACTGTACATTCATCTTCTGTACCGCTTATCCTCATCAGGGTTGCTGGTGGTGCTGGAGCCAATCCCAAGTAACTTTGGGCAGGAGACAGGATACATGGTGAAGTGGTTGCCAGCCAATTACAGGGCACATATATATCGAGTATGAGACAAATATGTGTATATATATATATATATATATATATATATATATATATATATATATATATATATATATATATATATATATATATATATATATATATATACAGGGGTTGGACAACATAATGAAAACACCTCACATTATAGCATCATAATCATTGAACATAATTGTTAAAGAATGACATGAGGAACATTCTAATGAAAGTAAGCATCCCTATGGCCAGCACAATCCCCAGACCTCAACATTATCATGCATTTACGGTCAGTTTTAGAGATTCAATTAAGACGTAGATTTCCACCATCGTCTCTAAAAGAGTTAACTAACTGAAGAATGGCTTAAAATTTCTTTGGAAACAATTCACAAGTTGTATTAGGCAAGGCAAGGCAAGGCACATTTATTTATATAGCACAATTCAACACAAGGCAATTCAAAGTGCTTTACATCACATGAAGATCATGAAAATCACATCTAAATCAATACAACGTAAAAACCAAGACAAAAGATCGCATTTAATCACAAATAGAATAAAAATAAATAAATAAAAATAAAACAAAAATATAACAAAAACTACTACTACTACTAATAATAATTGAAATCAGCAATGGAGATAAGCACAAGAGGAATAGAAAGCAGGTAGATTGAAATATATAGCCAGTTATGGATATGCAGTGCTAAACAAAAGCGTTTTTAGCCCTGATTTAAAAGAGCTAACAGTTTGAGCATACTTCAGACGTTCAGGTAACTTGTTCCAGAGGTGAGCAGCATAATAACTAAATGCTGCCTCACCCTGCTTGGTTCTTCTTCTTGGAATATGCAGAAGATCCGTTCCAGACGACCTTAGGGTTCTAGATGTCTCATAGGAATCTAACAAGTCAAGCATGTATTTTGGTCCAAGGCCATTAAGTGTTTTGTAGACGAGCAGTAGTATTTTATAGTCTATCCTTTGACTCACTGGAAGCCAGTGTAGCTATTTCAAAACCGGTGTAATGTGGTCCAGCTTCCTTATATTTGTGAGGACTCTGGCTGCAGCATTCTGTACTAGCTGCAGCTTCCTGACTGATTTTTTTATCAAGACCCGTAAATATACCGTTGCAATAGTCCAATCTGCTGAAAATGAATACATGCATAAGTTTTTCCATGTCTTGCTGAGTCAGAAGCCCCTTAATTCTGGTTATATTTTTTAGGTGGTAATAAGCGGATTTAGGTCCGAGTCAATAATTACGCCAAGGTTTCTGACTTGATTTGTAGCTGTAAGTGACATTGTGCTAAGTTGCCTACTTATCTTTGACCTTTCCTTTTTTGGCCCAAAAATGACCACCTCTGTCTTCTCCACATTTAACTGGAGAAAATTCTGGCACATCCATTCATTGATTTGATGAATGCATGTACTCAGGGAGACTAAGGGACTATAATCATGTGGGGACACAGAAATGTACAGTTGTGTGTCATCTGCATAGGCATGATAGGAGATGTCATACTGTTCCATTATCTGAGCTAACGGAAGCATATAGATGTTAAATAAGAGTGGTCCAAGAATTGACCCTTGAGGGACTCCACACGTGAATTTGGTTCGTTCTGACTGATAGTTTCCGATTGACACAACGAAATCCCTATCATGTAAATAGGATGTGAACCACTGAAGAATAGTGTCAGTAAGCCCTACCCACTGTTCCAATCTGCTGAGTAGTATGCTGTGATCAACCGTGTCGAATGCGGCGCTGAGATCCAATAGTAACAGAACAGATGATTTGCCTGCATCGGTATTCCGACGAATATCATTTAGGACTTTGATAAGCACGGTCTCGGTGCTGTGTTGTGGCCGAAATCCAGACTGAAATGAGTTAAAAAGATTGTTTTGCATCATAAAAGTCTGGATCTGTTCGAACACAACCCTTTCGATAATTTTCCCCAGGAATGTCAGATTTGATATTGGCCTGTAATTGCTAATGGTTGAGGCATGCAGATTAGGTTTTTTTAGGAGAGGTTTTATTACTGCAGTTTTTAAAGTCTGTGGAAACTCTCCTGTTTGGAGAGAAGTATTTATAATCTGAAGAATGTCTGGGGCTATGCAATGAAAAACAGTTTTGAAAAAGTTTGAAGGAAGGATGTCAAGGCAGCATGTTGTGGGCTTTAATTTTGACACAATTTCTGTTTAAAGTGGCATAGTCCAAGAGGCTAAACTGTCTAAGATTGACGTGGGGGACGTTTTGGGAGGCATTTAGTGTAGCAATTGTTAATCTGGAGTTTCACACAGTCTGTCTAATCTTTTGTACTTTGTGTGTAAAGAATGCTGCAAAATCATTACAGGACACTTCAGATGCCAATTCCTGTGGTATTGATGCTTGTGGGTTTGTCAGTTTGTCAACAACAGAAAATAGTGTTCGAGTATTGTTGGTGTTTCTACTAATGATCTCTGAAAAATATGACTGTCTAGCATTTTTCAGTTCCTGGTTGTATTTGCGAAGACTCTCTTTGTAGATATCATAAAAAACTAGGAGTTTGTTTTTTCACCATCTGCGTTCTGCTTGTCTACAATCTTGCTTTTGTTTTAAAGCTAGTATGGCATTTCTCCAGGGTGACCTCTTCTTTCTTGACAAAGTTTTTGTTTTGGGGCAATAGTGTCAATTACGGTCATCACACTGGAACTGAAACTATTTACAAGTTCTTCCACTGGAGCTGTTGTAGGGGTTAATGGTGAGGCATAGGCCTGTGTGAATAACGCACAAGTGTTATCACTTATGTAACACTTCCTAATCACCTCTGTTTCCCTTTTCAGAGGATGGACGGGGGTGGTCATTTTAAACATAATGCAGTAGTGGTCAGACAGAGCAACATCATTCACTGTGACCTCAGAGATGTTAAGACCTTTCGATATTATTAAGTCCAGTATGTGCCCTCTGTTATGTGTTGGAACTGTGACATGCTGAGATAAACCAAATGTATCCAAAATATTTAAAAGCTCTCTAGCACATCCTTCTTCAGGATTATCAACATGAATGTTAAAGTCACCCACTAAAACAACACAATCAAAGTCCATGCAGACAGAAGACAGTGTTTTGGTAAACTCATTAAAAAAACATTGTGTTATACTTTGGTGGTCTGTAAATTGTTACCAAGGCAGCTCTGCAAGGGCTTTTTAGCTGAATGACAATATATTCAAAGGAATCAAACTGACCACATGAAATATTCGTGCATTGAAAACTGTCCCTGATCAGATTGGCAACCACACCTCCTTTCTTATGGGTTCTTGGCACACTAAAGAAATTGAAGTTTGTGGGAGTTGCCTAAATCAGAACTGTAGAGCTATTATATTGATCTAACCAAGTTTCTGTTAGGAACATCATGTCAAGGTTATGTTTGCTGATAAAATCATTAACTAAGTCAGATTTGCCAGCTAAAGATCTGATATTTAGCAGAGCCAATTGTAGATTCCAGACTGGATTCACTGGTGAGTTTTGGGAATGACATACTATGCTTAACAGGTTGGCAGAGTTGATTGAACGTTTTTTATTTCGCGCCAATCTAGCCCTTTTTTTGTTGTTTATCACCACTGGGATTGTTGAGCATACAGACTGTACTCCATAGGGCCCAGGCTTTTGCTGGGACAGAACATTCTTTTTAATGTTGTCACAGCCTGGACCCGGTGCGTATCATATTGGTGTCGCCAGCATGGCTTCCTCGATAGTAGGATAATACCGTGTAGTTCGAGAGTTGTAGTGCTTTGGCTTTGCCCCGAGAGAATTCCAGGGGAGGCTGGTTGGTTTGTTGCCATGTTCCCCTGGCACCTGTCAGGTGAGACAGGTACAGGGTGGAAGCGAAGACATGAACTTGAGGAGATCAAGAGACTGGTTAACCTTGCTATCTAGATCCATGAAGTCCCAACCAGGTTGACTCATTATTCCATCCAAACTAATGGTATTAATCAATACCTCGGAGAATTGAGGCTGTAATTGCCGCAAAAGGCGGACCTACGCCATATTAAATTAGTTTTTGTTGATCTTTTAAGGTGTTTTCATTGTTTGTATACAGAAACTACATACAGTAGGCCTATAAGGCATATACAGTATGTATGAATACTTTATATACAGAATACTACATAGATAAACAACCTTCCACATTCAAGGCCTTTTCACACTAGCGTTAGCCTAGTGTGAAGAGCGGTCCACGGCAAGCGCAAAACTGAGGAGCCAAGTAGCCTGACGTAGACACAGGAAAAGCGGCAAGCATATTTACAATAGTCCCAATTACCAATCTGTTTATTTTTCATTTTTGCGCAACAAAACAGCAACTTTTCCTATTTCAATGATGAGGGGCCATTATAATAGCCGTGTAAAGAGTTTTACCAGTTTCGATGAGAAGGTGAATCGTTTTTTTTGTCGTTCGTGAACTACAGTTCCACACAAACGCACATCAAGGTACCATTTAGCTTAGCGAGGAGAGGTATGAGAGTCATTTTTTGAGTGTCCCAGAGCTTGCGAAACTTAAACACATTTATCAAGGTTTTGTCGGCCGTAAGTTATGTATATCCATCTGGGAAACAGTGTGATAGCACACCTGACCCACTACTATTGGATTCGTTGTTGATGTAAGGGCGGCAGCGAAAATAGAGCAAGGCTCTATTTTGGGCCCAACCTCTCGGCACAAATTTTTTCAAACTTGCCGTTCCGCCCAAAACGGCCACTTACTTTCGCCGAGAAGTCCCACATGTACAATGAATGGGTTGCCACTGAACCTTTCACACTAGGCTGTCGCTAGTTTTAAACGGCCTTCACAATTACACCACATTTAGTATTTCAATCAGCATATCATCCATGTTTTTGGGAGACGTCTGAGAAAGCCGGAGTACTTGGAGTAAACTCACACAGGAAAGGGGAGAACATGCAAATTCCACACTGGAAGTCGAGAGCCCGCCTTGGAACTCTTGATCTCAGGACTATAAGGCAGACAACTAACCATTCTACCACTGTGCTGCCCTATTTGAGAGAACAGCATATGTTTTTTAATTTGATGTTACCATAGTAACCAACGTTCCAGCTAAGTTGCGTGCATGCGCAATCGCACACTGCTTGCACATACTTAGCGCGAAGAAAATCCATGGATAAAATAAAATCGTGTTGTAGCGTCATGAGGCTGTCAGCGCCACGGTGATGTGTCAGCGCGACACTCCTATTGGTGCGTTCCATACAGCAATACAACGCTCTAGTTGGTGGGTTACTACACCATGATTGTATATAGTTGCACGACCTGGGTGGGTGTAGAGAAAAATAAAGAGTGAAAAGTGAGCTAGACTCCTTTGCTGATTTACTGAAGCAACATTCCACTGCCAATCTTTGCAAGCGCTATAGTATTCAATGATATCTAATTTTAGGACTGATGTAATCTAGTTAATTAGACCAACACAATTGTTTTCTGTACCATTTTGCAGTGTAACTTAATGAGCAACAGGTGTCTAGCAAATAATATGATACAGGTCACTTCAGTTACGTTACGCAGCCAATCATAGTGTTGCACATATGTGCCCTGCTGTGCAGGTTAGCTAGCTAACAACAGTGCAGTGGAGTTAAGAGACGCAAATGCTAACACTTTATCATGGAGAAAGGAACAGGCAGCGATGTTAACACTCATCAAGCCAAAGTCATAAAGAAATGCGGTTCTTTTAAGATGGAATGGCTGTCAGAGTATGTGAAACTTAAGATTTTTTCTCTATTTTTTATTTGTCCTGTATAGCTGTTTAGACACAGAGAATAGGACTCTTGTGTGTCATTATTGTCTGAACAGTTTTACTGTGGGAGTTTGATATACTCCCATTGTGGTTGTTCATTATCAAATTTATTAACTCACCTATGCCACGACTGCACCTTACCCAGGCCAAAGCAGGACTCTCACATATAAGATAGTACACATCTTCTGAACAACGAGATTTTTGTTTTTTCATTTTAAGTGGGCCAAATCAATTATATTAAAAGTTAAAGTAATGCAAATTGCTGCTGTAATAAATTATTTTAACAAGCCATGTAAGGTTTTGAACAGGCATGATACTGGCATGTGGCCAAAGTGTACACATCTGATGTTGCTCACAGTGGTCCTCAGTGTGCTCAGGGAGCTTCTGAGTCTACTCAGACGCATGAAAAATTAGAGGGAACATTATTAGTAACCATGGCAATATCACTTTTTCTCACTAGTATGCACTTCACAATTTATTGTGTGTTTGTGGGTGTGTGCTCTTGTTTTGGTGTGTCACTTCATTCACACACTTTCTGGTAATTCCCTATTTGCTGTCTCTTCAAATCCACTGCAGCCTTTATCATCAATGGAAACAAATAGCTTCACACTCCCTAGACACACACTTACATACACACTTACTTTTTGTGAGACTCGTGACCCGCATTATTACAATTATTCTTTACCCGTTACACCAACGATGCGTTTGGATATATATTTCTTTTTACAAAATAACACTAAACCTTGGGAATAAAGTAAGCACTCTGAGTATCATTTTTGGACAAAAATCACTCAGTTACATGTTTGCCACTCTTTTTGTGTGATTTTTTCCAGCGATGGAGAGTGGGAAGCGGGTGCTCTGATTGGCTGCTGTGGTGATAGATGCCCGGCCAGTTTTCTGATTACTGCGTTCTTCGATCTCCCGGGCTCAGCGTAATCAGAATAAATGTCCCCCAAGGGTGGAAGACATGTTTGTGTACGAGTGTGTGTGTGTGTCAGTATAAGATAGAAAACAGAAGAGAAAGTGGGTAATAAGTACAGTTACACAAGGTCAAAACACAACTGACTAGCTAGCGTGTTCTATTTCAATAATATTTCATTATTACATGTCATACAAAAAATGCACAATTTAGATGGTGTGATATTAACTCATGAAAAACAAAAAGACAATCTCATAACGTCAATAAGCGAATACTAAGGTCATAAATCCCTCATTCATGATCATTGAATATTACGAGTAATCTTTAACACTTGTCGTGATCAGGCAAGTACAACCACATACAACAAAACTAATCTTCATGTTGTCATCATCTGTTATTGTGTGTAGATTTGTTAAGGGCCGAAGAGCCTTTAATATACAGTATACAGTGTATCACAAAAGTGTGTACACCCCTCGCTTTTCCCCGCAAACAGTTTGCTGAAGACATGTCAACAAAGCACATGGATTACTGGAACCATGTCCTATGGTCTGATGAGACGGGCGGGCATTCTTGTGTACCGTCTTCACAAGAGGCTGACAGCCATGCACACCAATTGGATGTGGAGTGCGGCGTATGGTCTGAGCACTAACAGGCTGACTCCCCACCTCTTCAATCCCTGCAGCAATGCTGACAGCACTCCTGTAACGAGTCACATGACATTTTGGAGGGAAAATGACAAGCAATAGTCAATTAGGACATTTAGGTATGTACGTAGTTTCTGAGCGGTGTAATTACTTTTGTTGCCAGGGGTTTAGATATTAATGGCTATATTTTGAGTTATTTTGAGGGGAAAATAAATTAACTCTATTATTTAAGCTGCACACAGACTTCTTTTCATTATGTCAAAGTGTAATTTTGTTAGTGTTGTCCCATGAAAAGATGTACTTAAATATCTGCAGAAATGCGAGGGGTGTACTCACTTTTGTGATTCACTATAATTGAAAACCTTAAAAAAATAAATACTGGCACATTTCCCCGACAAAATTCTAATGTCAAATTTTCCTAGCCCTGGAGGTAAGGCATGATGGCGCCTAGTGGCCGGGCCTGCACCCATGGGATCCGTCCGGGCAGAGGCTGAAGAGGTAACATGGGTTCTCCTTCCCATGGGCTCATCACCTTTGGGAGGGGCCAAGGAGGTCATGTGCGTAGAAAGTTGGGTGGCAGCCAAAGGAGGGATCCTTGGCAGTCCGATTCCCAGCTGCAGAAGCTGGCTCTTGGGATGTGGAATGTCACCTCTTTGGTCGGGAAGGAGGAGGTTAAGAAGTTCTGACTCGATGTAGTCGGGCTCACCTCCACACATGGCATGGGCTCTCGACAAGTCCTCTTGAGGGGGGGTTAGACACTCTTCCACTCTGGAGTTCAACACGGTGAGAGGCGACGAGTAGGGGTGGGCATACTTATTGATTAAAAAGCTCCTCGGTGGCAATTCCCCGGGGGTGAATGAGATCTTCCCGGAGTTTCTAAAGGCTTTGGATGTTATGGGGTTGTCTAGGTTGACACGCCTCTGCAACATCGCATGGACATTGGGCACACTGCCTGTGCCATGGTAGACCAGGGTGGTGGTCCCTATTTGTAAAAAGAGGGACTGGAGGGTGTGTTCCAATTATAGGGGATCACGCTCCTCAGCCTCAGGTCTACTCAGGGCTACTGGAGAGGAGGGTCCGTCAAGAAGTCGAATCTCAGATTTCAGAGGAGCAGTGTGGATTTCGGCCGGGCCGCGGAACAGTAAATCAGCTCTATACCCTCAGCAGGGTTCTCGGGGGGTCATGGGAGTTTGCCCAACCAGTTACATGTGTTTGGTGGATTTGGACAAGGCGTTCGACCGTGTTTCCTGGGGAGTCTTGTGGTGGGTGCTCCAGAAGTATGGGCTATCGGAATCCCTGATACGGGGGGTCCGGTCCCTGTATGACTGGTGCGTCTTATAGACAGATTATCTAGGCACAGCTGAGGTGTCGAGGGGGGGCCGGTTTGATGGCCTCAGTATTGCATCTCTACTTTTTCCAGATTATGTAGTGTTTCTCTCTTCATCAAGCTGTGACCTTCAAATCTCGCTGGAACGGTTCACAGCAGAGTGTGAAGCAGTCGGGATGAGAATCAGTACCTCCAAATCCGAGACCATGGTCCTTACTCGGGAAAAGATGGAATGCCTTCTCGGGGTCCAAGTGAAGGTCCACAAGTATCTCTGGTCTTGTTCACGCGTGATGGAAAAATGGAACGGGAGATCGACAGGTGGATAAGACGAAGCTCTCTATTTACGGGTCGATCTACGTTCCACCCTCACCTATGTGGTCACGAGCTGTGGGTCGTGAGCGAAAGAACAAGAACCCAAATAACAGCAGCCAAAATGAGTTTCCTCAGTAGGATGCCCAGGCTCTCCCTTAGTGATAAGATGAGAAGCTCAGTCATCCAGGAGGGCCTCGGAAGAGAGCTGCTACTCCTTTGATTCGAGAGGAGCCAGATGAGGTGGCTTGGGCATTTGATTAGGATGCTTTCGGGGCATCTCTCTGGTAAGGTGTTCCGAGCACGTCCCACTGGGAAGAGGCCACGGGGCCGACCCAAACTAGGGAGACTATGTCTCCCAGCTGGACTGAGAAAGCCTTGGAATCTCGAAGAAGAGCTAGATGAAGTGCCTAGGGAGAGAGAAGTCTGGGCTTCCCTGGTGAAGCTGCAGCCCCAGCGACCAGACCTCGGATAAGCGGGAGAAAATGGATGGATGAATGAAATGTTCCTAGCTTTATGATGGAAAAGGAGGTTGTCAACCCCTCAACCGTGAGGGACACCTTATGTTAATGTAAAGCATTCCACAACTAATCCATGTCTTTTCATATTTTTGCTGCTTTCAAATGACATCAGATTGAATTTTCTTTCTTTTTTTTAGTAGGCTAGACGATTTAAATAGATTTTTAATGAGTAAAAGTCATCACAATTTTTGACACGGCTGCTATTATTTTTCTCTATATCCTGGCGAGAGGCGCGTCCCCATTCATCATACGTCTGCAGTCCATTTTCTTATGAATTCAAAAAGCCGTGCATACAGCCGTGCTCAGGAAATTGTCTACAGGCAGCGAAGGCGTCCCGGACATCCATCATCAGCAAGAAGAAGAAGCGGTATTGAAAGTGACTCACACAGATTGGCAGAATGACGTTTAAGGGACGACTTGTCGTTTGACCTCAACGTTTCCTTGCTGTTAGTTCAATGTTTTAAAACTTGTTGGGTCAAACTGGCAACATCCATATTTTACTCATATATAATGTCACTTGGTTTTCCTGTTGACCTATGACAAAATAAGAGCCCTAAATCGTCTGGGGTTGCTTTATAAACAATAAAGTTAGCAGTGGTGGAATGTAACAAAGTAAAAGTACTTCCTTACTGTACTTAAGTACATTTTTGTGTATCTGTACTTTACTTGAGTACAAATATGAAGTGGTTCTTTTTGATTTTAGTTCACTACGTTTTACAGAATGTATCTGTATTTTTTACTCCAGTCCTTTTCAAAATGTCGCCTGCGTTACACGTTTTTTTTTTCCTAATTGTGAATTGATAGTTTCATTTTCAGTTAACTATACCATAACTGAGCACTAGAGGCGGCACCACAAGTACAAGCAAGACTAGGCAGGTGAACAAGATATTGGCCAATAAAACCCAACAGTGAGAGCAGCTTGCGATGGGTGTTTCACACTCTTGATCAGTAGGTGGGGCGTATGCTCCTGATAGTTGATTGCAATCCGCCGTTAAAATAAATTTTGGCAATTTCTTAGCTTGTTAAGCTACCGCTTACAGTGCAGTCAATTTTACTGTTGTTTTGTCCTGCCATTTTGTACAATTTCTCGGTCTAATGTGAAAGTGCCCTAAGTAACAAAGTATGAACATAAGTAGGTTGGTAGGTCAGTCAATTGGCAAACCGGTAGAGGTATTGTAGTTATGCTCGTTAGTAGGTTGTAGGTTGATCAGTCAAAGGTCAGATGGGAGGCAGATCGGTTAGGTTGATTGGGTAATCTCTATGTTGATAGCAAAGGTGGTAGGTACGATACGTAGGTACAGGAGGCAGGTAACTAAGGAAGTATTAAGTTGAGTAGGCACTCGTCCTCGTAGATATCTTGCAACACCAGAGGATTTTTGAGAATGAATTGCCTTTTCAACGTGTTTCATGCCTGGACTTCGACTAGACTGGTCCAAAACAATATATATATATATATATATATATATATATATATATATATATATATATATATATATATATATATATATATATATATATATATATATATATACATATATATATATATATATATGAATAAATTAGGGCTCAAAATTATCTCGTTAACGGGTTAGGGTTAGCGCACAAATGCGCCGCTCAAACAGATTAAAATGACAGCACAGTGAAATGTGTACTTGTGTTTTTCGGAGTTTTGGCGCCCTCTGCTGGCGCTTGGGTGTGACTGATTTTAAAGGCTTCAGCACCCATGAGCATTGTGTAAGTAATTATTGACATCAACAATGGCGGGCTACTAGTTTATTTTTTTTGATTGAAAATTTTATAAATTTTATTAAAACGAAAACATGAAGAGGGGTTTTAATGTAAAATTTCTATAACATTTATCTTTTAAGAACTACAAGTCTTTCTATCCATGGATCGCTTCAACAGAATGTTAATAATGGTAAGGCCATCTTGTTGATTTATTCTTATAATTAGGGTTGTTCCGATCATGTTTTTTTGCTCCCGATCCGATCCCTAACGTTTTAGTTTGAGTATCTGCCGATCCCGATATTTCCCAATCCGATTGCTTTTTTTTGCTCCCGATTCAATTCCAATCATTCCCGATCATATACATTTTGGCAATGCATTAAGAAAAAAATGAATAAAACTCGGACAAATATATACATTCAACATACAGTACATAAGTACTGTATTTGTTTATTATGACAATAAATCCTCAAGATGGCATTTACGTTATTAACATTCTTTCTGTGAGAGGGATCCACGGATAGAAAGACTTGTAATTCTTAAAGGACAGATGTGACTTTGTAAACTGTGACTAAATATTGCCATCTAGTGGATTTTTATGAGCTTTCAGTAAATTATAATTCATTTAACTTCTGCCCAAATGCATGATGGGAAGTGCACCCATGACTGTGCGTAGTGCTACCAATTGATATATGTTCTCTGCGTTGGGGAATAAGATAGGGCGTTAAGAAAAAGGTCAATTATAACCTTGCTTCCCCACATAGTTTCCCACGATATTTCTAATTGTAGGGAGAGGGATTGCAAGGCTATAGTCAATTAACAAAGGCTGCCAAAATTTACTCTATTCATTATACACTACCTTTTAGCTCTCTATATAGGTAAAAGGGCGCCATTACAGATTGATCACGACAATATATGAGAGGGTCATAATGCAGAGCATGTATTAATTGCGTTAAATATTTTCACGTGATACATTTTTTAAAAAATCAATTACCACCGTTATCGGGATAAACTTGATAACACTACCATAAGCCTAAGCTAAAGACTCTGGATGAGTGTAACATTATGTCTGTAACATTAAATACAATTAGAAAACGATTTAATTAAAAAATATATATATATTAAAAAAAGGCAAGTCCGATATTTTTTTGCCGATTCCGATACTTTGAAAATGACGTGATCGGATCCGATCGGTCGGGACATCTCTAGTTATAATAAAGAAATACAGTACTTATGTACCGTATGTTGAATGGATATAACCATCTTGTGTCTTATCTTTCCATTCCAACAATAATTTACAGAAAAATATGGCATATTTTATAGATGGTTTGAATTGCAATTAATTGCGATTAATTACGATTGGTTAATTTTTAAGCTGTAATTAACTCGATTAAAAATTTTAATCGTTTGACACCCCTAATATATATATAATATACACGTATACACTGCTGGCCAAAAGTATTGGCACCCCTGTTATTCTGTCAGATAATGCTCAATTTCTCCCAGAAAATGATTGCAATTACAAATGCTTTGGGAGTAATAGCTTCCTTTATTTTGTTTGCAATGAAAAAAACAACGACAAAAAAAGAATGAAAAAAAAAATCTTTTTACACAAAACTCAAAAAATGGGCCGGACAAAAGTAATGGCACCCTCCACCTAATACTTGTTAGCACAACCTTTAAACAAAATAACTGCGAACAACCACTTCCGGTATCCATCAATGAGTTTCTTTCAATGCTCTGCTGGAATTTTAGACCCTTCTTGTTTGGGCCACTGCTCAAGGTCTCTGAGATTTGAATGGTGCCTTCTCCAAACTACCATCTTCTCCACAGGTGTTCTACTGTATGTGATTCAGGTCTGGACTCATTTGGGGCCACTTTAGAAGTCTCCAGTGCTTTCTCTCAAACCATTTTCTCGTGTGTTTTGGGTCATTGTCCTGCTGGAAGACCGATGACCTCTTAGGGAGACCTAGCTTTCTCACACTGGGCCCTACATTATGCTATTGGTAGTCTTTAGACTTCATAATGCCATGCACACAATCAAACAGTCCAGTGCCAGAGGCAGCAAAGAAACCCCAAAACTTCAGGGAACCTCCGCCATGTTTGACTGTGGGGACCGTGTTCTTTGTTTGAAGGCCTCGTTATTTTTTCCTTTAAACTCTATGTTGATGCCTTTTCCCTAAAAGCTCTACTTTTGTCTCATCTGACCAGAGAACATTCTTCTTCCAAAACGTTTTTGGCTTTCTCAGGTAAGTTTTGGCAAACTCCAGCCTAGCTTTTTTATGTCTCTGGGTCAGAAGTGGGGTCTTCCTGGGTATCCAACCATAGAGTCCCTTTTCATTCAGACGCCGACGGATAGTACAGGTTGGCACTGTTGTACCCTCGGACTGCAGGACAACTTGAACTTGTTTGGATGTTAGTCAAATGTGGAACACACAAGGACAGATGTTGGGTCCACTTTAATGCAGTTTAACTGGCTGCAAGTGTGATTTAGTTATTGCAACCACCTGTTATGTGCCACAGGTAAGAAACAGGTGCTGCTAATTATACAAATTACAGAAGCATCACACGATTTATCAAAGGGTGCCAATACTTTTGTCCGGCCCATTTGTGGACTTTTGTGTAATATGTTAATATTTATTTATTTTTTTTTTTACATCATCTTTTGTGTTTTTTCATTGCAAGCAAAATAAATGAAGATAATACTACCAAAGCATTTGCAATTGCAATCAATTTCTGGGAGAAATTGAGCATTATCTGACAGAATTGCAGGGGTGCAAATACTTTATTGTATTGTTCCCATATTTCTTTCAGTCTTCGTCAGTCCACTGTTGATGTCACATCGCTGTCACATTCTGGTCTATTCCTGTCTGTCCTCATGTTTTCTATCATAGTAGTACAGTAAGTCCTCAGAATATTCTTCCCGAAGGCTTGGTTATTATTGGAATGTTAGATGTTTGGTAGATAAGTAAGTAGGTCAATAAATAGTCAGGTAAGTAGGGGGATTGGAGGGTACAGTATCAAGTGCAGTATTATGTAAGTAGGTAAAATGAAAAAAAGTAACTAAGGAAACAAGAGTAGGAAAGTTAATTGGTTAGCTGTTGGACTGTAAAATGTCAAAAGTTGGTAGGTCGAACATTTCTATCCATTTACGCAAGAGATTTTAGGTGAGTGCTCCTATTTATGTTCGCAGTGATATCAGAAAACCAGCCTGTTAAATGCACATACAGTGCACGACGAATTTGACTACACTTTTCAATTTTGTGTTGATGTTTATTTCCTTCAACTGTTTCCTCTTTCTACTTTAGTAAGGAGTGAAAGCAATTCAGCAAGTGCTCTAAATGACCCATTTGGACAAGATGATATTGTTCTGGGGGACTCAATTACATTCCATGCCGACTCCCCAAGGCTTTACAGTTAGACCCCTGAGGTATGGAAAAACCACAGCTCCAGTCATCTCTTTTTTGTGTGTTTAAATCAAAATAGGGTGCCATTTTCTCAGCACGATTGCAGTTTGTTATCAAACACTTGCAGCAAAATGCTCACACACATACATAAATATATATATAGCGGAAAACACAGACAAGGCTGAAAAAGCAGTTTATGCTCTTGCACTCCACTTTAAAACTAGAAACTGCAATTTCGGGAGAAATTACACACCTTGGTCTTTCCTCTGTGGAGATACAGATCTTAGCCCCACTCAGGTGTATCAATAGAATGGATGATAATGCCAGTCATTGGCAAAAAACAAAGTAAAAGCCGTTAGAAATGAATGGGAGAATTGGACGTCCATGGACGTCAATGGCGGCACCTTTCATAATTGTTAATGGAATCGGGGAAGTTTGGGGGACACGTCCTAATGATATCTAGTCATTTTCTGTTGATTTGGGAAAAAAATAAAAAATTCCCATAGAAAATGAATGGGAAAAATTTTGGACGTCCATGGACGTCAATGGTATCAACTTACATAAGCGTCAATGGAATCCAAGTACATTGGCATCAATAAAATGAAAAAACATGAAGAAATGCCATTGGAAATGAATGGGAAGTTTGGACGTCCATGAACGTCAATGGCATCACCCTCCATAAGCGGCAATGCAATCGGGGACATTTGGGGGACACGTCCTAATGATATCTAGTCATTTTCTGTTGATTTGGGGAAAAAAAAAAAAATTCCCATAGAAAATGAATGGGAAAAATTTTGGACGTCCATGGACGTCAATGGTATCAACTTACATAAGCGTCAATGGAATCCAAGTACATTGGCATCAATAGAATGAACAAATATGAAGAAATGCCTTTGGAAATGATTGGGAAGTTTGGACGTCCATGGACGTCAATGGCATCACCCCCCATAAGCGGCATAGCAATCGGGGACATTTGGGGGACACGTCCTAATGATATCTAGTCATTTTCTGTTGATTTGGGGAAAAAAAAAAAATTCCCATTAAAAATGAATGGGTAAAATTTTGGACGTCCATGGACGTCAATGGCAGCACCCCCCATAAGCGTCAATGGAGTTGGGGACGTTTGGGGTATACGTCCTATTGATATCTGGTCATTTTCTGTTGATTTGGAGAAATGTAGTTTTTTCCCCATTGAAAATGAATGGGAAAAATTTTGGACGTCCATGGACGTCAATGGTATCAACTTACATAAGCGTCAATGGAATCCAAGTACATTGGCATCAATAGAATGAACAAACATGAAGAAATGCCATTGGAAATGAATGGGAAGTTTGGACGTCCATGAACGTCAATGGCATCACCCTCCATTAGCGGCAATCCAAGTACATTGGCATCAATAGAATGAACAAACATGAAGAAATGCCATTGGAAATGAATGGGAAGTTTGGACGTCCATGAACGTCAATGGCATCACCCTCCATTAGCAGCAATGCAATTGGGGACATTTGGGGGACACGTCCTATTGACATCTGGTCATTTTGTTTTGATTTTGGGGAAAAAAAAAAAATTCCTTTTGAAAATGAATGGGAAAAATTTTGGACGTCCATGGACGTCAATGGCAGCAACCCCCATAAGCGTCAATGGAGTTGGGGACGTTTGGAGTTTACGTCCTATTAATATCTGGTCATTTTCTGTTGATTTGGGGAAATTTAGTTTTTTCCCCATTGAAAATGAATGGGAAAATTTTTGGACGTTCATCGAAGTCAATGGCGGCACCCTTCATAAGCGTCAATGGAGTTGGGGACGTTTGGGGTTTACGTCCTATTGATATCTGGTCATTTTCTGTTGATTAGGGGAAATTGTATTTTGTCCCCATTGAAAATGAATGGGAAAAATTTTGGACGTCCATGGCCGTCAATGGCATCGACATCCATATAGTCAATAGAATCCAAGTACATTGGCATCAATAGATTTGACATGCATGGCCGTCAATGGCATCAATGCAATGTAAATTCCATTGAAATCCCATTGTAAGTGAATGGGAACTTTTCCCATTAGAAATGAATGGGAGAGTTTTTGGCAAATTTCCGGGGAACCGTAAAGTTTTGCCAAATTCTGTATACAACTTTTATGCCCCTCACCGTCCCGGAATTTTTGATACCCAAATTATGTGATTTGGTCAAAAATTGTAGGACTAGATACATTTTTAAACTTTTTTTTTTTTCCGGAAAATTGCCGTTTACGGGCGAACGGAAAATTTTTCGGGGGATTTTGAAAAAGTCCCCGCGTCGCGCGAAAAATCCGGTCGTGTCAATACTTGAATGGTGCCGATCGGTGGTACGGTTCGGGCTGCGCGGCGCGCCGAAAAAACGCGGAGAATAAGATGATGATATAATAAATAATAACTAGAAACTGCAATTTCGGGAGAAATTACACACCTTGGTCTTTCCTCTGTGGAGATACAGATCTTAGCCCCACTCAGGTCTATCAATAGAATGGACCATAATGCCAGTCAATGGCACTAAACAAAGTAAAAGCCATTAGAAAAGATTGGGAGAATTGGACGTCCATGGCCGTCAATGGTGGCACCCTTCATAAGCGTCAATGGATTTGGAGAAGTTTGGGGGACACGTCCGATTGATATCTGGTCATTTTTTGTTGATTTGGGGGAAAAAAAAAATTCCCATTGAAAATGAATGGGAAAAATTTTGGACGTCCATGGACGTCAATGGTATCAACTTACATAAGCGTCAATGGATACCAAGTACATTGGCATCAATAGAATGAACAAACATGAAGAAATGCCATTGGAAATGAATGGGAAGTTTGGACGTCCGTGGACGTCAATGGCATCACCCTCCATAAGAGGCAATGCAATCGGGGACATTTGGGGGACACGTCCTATTGATATCTAGTCATTTTCTGTTGATTTGGGGGAGAAAAAAAAAATTCCCATTGAAAATGAATGGGAAACTTTTTGGACGTCCATGGACGTCAATGGTATCAACTTACATAAGCGTCAATGGAATCCAAGTACATTGGCATCAATAGAATGAACAAACATGAAGAAATGCAATTGGAAATAAAAAGGAAGTTTGGACGTCCGTGGACGTCAATGGCATCACCCTCCATAAGAGGCAGTGCAATCGGGGACTTTTGGGGGACACGTCCTATTGATATCTAGTCATTTTCTGTTGATTTGGGGAAAAAAAAAAATTTCCCATTGAAAATGAATGGGAAAAATTTTGGACGTCCATGGACGTCAATGGTATCAACTTACATAAGCGTCAATGGAATCCAAGTACATTGGCATCAATAGAATGAACAAACATGAAGAAATGCCATTGGGATTTAATGGGAAGTTTGGACGTCCATGAACGTCAATGGCATCACCCTCCATAAGCGGCAATGCAATCGGGGACATTTGGGGGACACGTCCTAATGATATCTAGTCATTTTCTGTTGATTTGGGGAAAAAAAAAAAATTCCCATTGAAAATGAATGGGAAAAATTTTGGACGTCTATGGACGTCAATGGTATCAACTTACATAAGCATCAATGGAATCTAAGTACATTGGCATCAATAGAATGAACAAACATGAAGAAATGCCATTGGAATAAATGGAAAGTTTGGACGTCCCTGGACGTCAATGGCATCACCCTCCATAAGCAGCAATGCAATTGGGGACATTTGGGGGACACGTCCTATTGATATCTAGTCATTTTCTGTTGATTTGGGGAAAAAAAAAATTTCCCATTGAAAATGAATGGGAAAAATTTTGGACGTCCATGGACGTCAATGGTATCAACTTACATAAGCGTCAATGGAATCCAAGTACATTGGCATCAATAGAATGAACAAACATGAAGAAATGGCTTTGGAAATGATTGGGAAGTTTGGACGTCCATGGACGTCAATGGCATCACCCCCCATAAGCGGTAATGCAATCGGGGACATTTGGGGGACACGTCCTAATGATATCTAGTCATTTTCTGTTGATTTGGGGAAAAAAAAAAATTTCCCATTGAAAATGAATGGGAAAAATTTTGGACGTCTATGGACGTCAATGGTATCAACTTACATAAGCGTCAATGGAATCTAAGTACATTGGCATCAATAGAATGAACAAACATGAAGAAATGCCATTGGAATAAATGGGAAGTTTGGACGTCCCTGGACGTCAATGGCATCACCCTCCATAAGCAGCAATGCAATTGGGGACATTTGGGGGACAGATCCTATTGATATCTAGTCATTTTCTGTTGATTTGGGGAAAAAAAAAAATTTCCCATTGAAAATGAATGGGTAAAATTTTGGACGTCCATGGACGTCAATGGCAGCACCCCCCATAAGCGTCAATGGAGTTGGGGACGTTTGGGGTATACGTCCTATTGATATCTGGTCATTTTCTGTTGATTTGGAGAAATGTAGTTTTTTCCCCATTGAAAATGAATGGGAAAAATTTTGGACGTCCATGTAAGTCAATGGCGGCACCCTTCATAAGCGTCAATGGAATTGGGGAAGTTTGGGGGACACGTCCTATTGATATCTGGTCATTTTCTGTTGATTTGGGGTAATTTTGTTTTTTCCCCCATTGAAAATGAATGGGAAAATTTTTGGACGTCCATGGCAGTCAATGGCATCGACATCCATATAGTCAATTGAATCCAAGTACATTGGCATCAGTAGATTCGACATGCATGGCCGTCAATGGCATCAATGCAATGTAAATTCCATTGGAAATCCCATTGGAAGTGAATGGGACTTTTCCCATTCGAAATGAATGGGATAGTTTTTGGCAAATTTCCGAGGAAGCGTAATTTTTTTCCAAATTCTGTATACAACTTTTATGCCCCTCACCGTCCCGGAATTTTTGATGCCCAAATTGTGTGATTTGGTCAAAAATTGTAGGACTAGATACATTTTGAAACTTTTTTTTTTTCCCGGAAAATTGCCGTTTACGGGCGAAGGGAAAAATTTTCGGGTCCGTTTGAAAAATTCCCATCGTTGCGCGAAAATTCCGGTCGTGCCGATATTTGAACGGTGCCGATCGGTCAAACGGTTCGGGCTGTGCAGCGTGCGTTTTTTTTTCATTCAAAATGAATAGGAAAGTTTTTGGCAAATTTCCGGGGAACCGTAAATTTTTGCCAAATTCTGTATACAACTTTTATGCCCCTCATCGTCCCGGAATTTTTGATACCCAAATTATGTGATTTGGTCAAAAATTGTAGGACTAGATACATTTTTTAACTTTTTTTTTTTTTCGGAAAATTGCCATTTACGGGCGAACGGAAAATTTTTCGGGGGATTTTGAAAAAGTCCCTGCGTCGCGCGAAAAATCCGGTCGTGTCAATACTTGAATGGTGCCGATCGGTGGTACGGTTCGGGCTGCGCGGCGCGCCGAAAAAACGCGGAGAATAATTTGATGATATAACTAGAAACTGCAATTTCGGGAGAAATTACACACCTTGGTCTTTCCTCTGTGGAGATACAAATCTTAGCCCCACTCAGGTCTATCAATAGAATGGACCATAATGCCAGTCAATGGCACTAAACAAAGTAAAAGCCATTAGAAAAGATTGGGAGAATTGGACGTCCATGGCCGTCAATGGCGGCACCCTTCATAAGCGTCAATGGATTTGGAGAAGTTTGGGGGACACGTCCGATTGATATCTGGTCATTTTTTGTTGATTTGGGGGAAAAAAAAATTCCCATTGAAAATGAATGGGAAAAATTTTGGACGTCCATGGACGTCAATGGTATCAACTTACATAAGCGTCAATGGATACCAAGTACATTGGCATCAATAGAATGAACAAACATGAAGAAATGCCATTGGAAATGAATGGGAAGTTTGGACGTCCGTGGACGTCAATGGCATCACCCTCCATAAGAGGCAATGCAATCGGGGACATTTGGGGGACACGTCCTATTGATATCTAGTCATTTTCTGTTGATTTGGGGGAGAAAAAAAAAATTCCCATTGAAAATGAATGGGAAACTTTTTGGACGTCCATGGACGTCAATGGTATCAACTTACATAAGCGTCAATGGAATCCAAGTACATTGGCATCAATAGAATGAACAAACATGAAGAAATGCAATTGGAAATAAAAAGGAAGTTTGGACGTCCGTGGACGTCAATGGCATCACCCTCCATAAGAGGCAGTGCAATCGGGGACTTTTGGGGGACACGTCCTATTGATATCTAGTCATTTTCTGTTGATTTGGGGAAAAAAAAAAATTTCCCATTGAAAATGAATGGGAAAAATTTTGGACGTCCATGGACGTCAATGGTATCAACTTACATAAGCGTCAATGGAATCCAAGTACATTGGCATCAATAGAATGAACAAACATGAAGAAATGCCATTGGGATTTAATGGGAAGTTTGGACGTCCATGAACGTCAATGGCATCACCCTCCATAAGCGGCAATGCAATCGGGGACATTTGGGGGACACGTCCTAATGATATCTAGTCATTTTCTGTTGATTTGGGGAAAAAAAAAAAATTCCCATTGAAAATGAATGGGAAAAATTTTGGACGTCTATGGACGTCAATGGTATCAACTTACATAAGCATCAATGGAATCTAAGTACATTGGCATCAATAGAATGAACAAACATGAAGAAATGCCATTGGAATAAATGGGAAGTTTGGACGTCCCTGGACGTCAATGGCATCACCCTCCATAAGCAGCAATGCAATTGGGGACATTTGGGGGACACGTCCTATTGATATCTAGTCATTTTCTGTTGATTTGGGGAAAAAAAAAATTTCCCATTGAAAATGAATGGGAAAAATTTTGGACGTCCATGGACGTCAATGGTATCAACTTACATAAGCGTCAATGGAATCCAAGTACATTGGCATCAATAGAATGAACAAACATGAAGAAATGGCTTTGGAAATGATTGGGAAGTTTGGACGTCCATGGACGTCAATGGCATCACCCCCCATAAGCGGTAATGCAATCGGGGACATTTGGGGGACACGTCCTAATGATATCTAGTCATTTTCTGTTGATTTGGGGAAAAAAAAAAATTTCCCATTGAAAATGAATGGGAAAAATTTTGGACGTCTATGGACGTCAATGGTATCAACTTACATAAGCGTCAATGGAATCTAAGTACATTGGCATCAATAGAATGAACAAACATGAAGAAATGCCATTGGAATAAATGGGAAGTTTGGACGTCCCTGGACGTCAATGGCATCACCCTCCATAAGCAGCAATGCAATTGGGGACATTTGGGGGACAGATCCTATTGATATCTAGTCATTTTCTGTTGATTTGGGGAAAAAAAAAATTTCCCATTGAAAATGAATGGGTAAAATTTTGGACGTCCATGGACGTCAATGGCAGCACCCCCCATAAGCGTCAATGGAGTTGGGGACGTTTGGGGTATACGTCCTATTGATATCTGGTCATTTTCTGTTGATTTGGAGAAATGTAGTTTTTTCCCCATTGAAAATGAATGGGAAAAATTTTGGACGTCCATGTAAGTCAATGGCGGCACCCTTCATAAGCGTCAATGGAATTGGGGAAGTTTGGGGGACACGTCCTATTGATATCTGGTCATTTTCTGTTGATTTGGGGTAATTTTGTTTTTTCCCCCATTGAAAATGAATGGGAAAATTTTTGGACGTCCATGGCAGTCAATGGCATCGACATCCATATAGTCAATTGAATCCAAGTACATTGGCATCAGTAGATTCGACATGCATGGCCGTCAATGGCATCAATGCAATGTAAATTCCATTGGAAATCCCATTGGAAGTGAATGGGACTTTTCCCATTCGAAATGAATGGGATAGTCTTTGGCAAATTTCCGAGGAAGCGTAATTTTTTTCCAAATTCTGTATACAACTTTTATGCCCCTCACCGTCCCGGAATTTTTGATGCCCAAATTGTGTGATTTGGTCAAAAATTGTAGGACTAGATACATTTTGAAACTTTTTTTTTTTCCCGGAAAATTGCCGTTTACGGGCGAAGGGAAAAATTTTCGGGTCCGTTTGAAAAATTCCCATCGTTGCGCAAAAATTCCGGTCGTGCCGATATTTGAACGGTGCCGATCGGTCAAACGGTTCGGGCTGTGCAGCGTGCGTTTTTTTTTCATTCAAAATGAATAGGAAAGTTTTTGGCAAATTTCCGGGGAACCGTAAATTTTTGCCAAATTCTGTATACAACTTTTATGCCCCTCATCGTCCCGGAATTTTTGATACCCAAATTATGTGATTTGGTCAAAAATTGTAGGACTAGATACATTTTTTAACTTTTTTTTTTTTTCGGAAAATTGCCATTTACGGGCGAACGGAAAATTTTTCGGGGGATTTTGAAAAAGTCCCTGCGTCGCGCGAAAAATCCGGTCGTGTCAATACTTGAATGGTGCCGATCGGTGGTACGGTTCGGGCTGCGCGGCGCGCCGAAAAAACGCGGAGAATAATTTGATGATATAATAATAATAATAACTAGAAACTGCAATTTCGGGAGAAATTACACACCTTGGTCTTTCCTCTGTGGAGATACAAATCTTAGCCCCACTCAGGTCTATCAATAGAATGGACCATAATGCCAGTCATTGGCACTAAACAAAGTTAAAGCCATTAGAAAAGTTTGGGAGAATTGGACGTCCATGTCCGTCAATGGCAGCACCCTCCATAATTGTTAATGGAATCGGGGAAGTTTGGGGGACACGTCCTATTGATATCTAGTCATTTTCTGTTGATTTGGGGAAAAAAAAAAAATTCCCATTGAAAATGAATGGGAAAAATTTTGGACGTCCATGGACGTCAATGGTATCAACTTACATAAGCGTCAATGGAATCCAAGTACATTGGCATCAATAAAATGAACAAACATGAAGAAATGCCATTGGAAATGAATGGGAAGTTTGGACGTCCATGAACGTCAATGGCATCACCCTCCATAAGCGGCAATGCAATCGGGGACATTTGGGGGACACGTCCTAATGATATCTAGTCATTTTCTGTTGATTTGGGAAAAAAAAAAAATCCCATTGAAAATGAATGGGAAAAATTTTGGACGTCCATGGACGTCAATGGTATCAACTTACATAAGCGTCAATGGAATCCAAGTACATTGGCATCAATAGAATGAACAAACATGAAGAAATGCCTTTGGAAATGAATGGGAAGTTTGGACGTCCATGGACGTCAATGGCATCACCCCCTATAAGCGGCAATGCAATCGGGGACATTTGGGGGACACGTCCTAATGATATCTAGTCATTTTCTGTTGATTTGGGGAAAAAAAAAAATTTCCCATTGAAAATGAATGGGAAAATTTTTGGACGTCCATGGACGTCAATGGTATCAACTTACATAAGCATGAATGGAATCCAAGTACATTGGCATCAATAGAATGAACAAACATGAAGAAATGCCATTGGAAATTAATGGGAAGTTTGGACGTCCGTGGACGTCAATGGCATCACCCTCCATAAGCAGCAATGCAATCGGGCACATTTGGGGGAAACGTCCTATTGATATCTAGTCATTTTCTGTTGATTTGGGGAAAAAAAAAAAAATTCCCATTGAAAATGAATGGGAAAAATTTTGGACGTCCATGGACGTCAATGGTATCAACTTACATAAGCGTCAATGGAATCCAAGTACATTGGCATCAAAAGAATGAACAAACATGAAGAAATGCCATTGGAAATGAATGGGAAGTTTGGACGTCCCTGGACGTCAATGGCATCACCCTCCATAAGCAGCAATGCAATCGGGGACATTTGGGGGACAGGTCCTATTGATATCTAGTCATTTTCTGTTGATTTTGGGAAAAAAAAAAAATTCCCATTGAAAATGAATGGGTAAAATTTTGGACGTCCATGGACGTCAATGGCAGCACCCCCCATAAGCGTCAATGGAATTGGGGACGTTTGGGATATACCTCCTATTGATATCTGGTCATTTTCTGTTGATTTGGAGAAATTTAGTTTTTTCCCCATTGAAAATGAATGGGAAAAATTTTGGACGTCCATGTAAGTCAATGGCGGCACCCTTCATAAGCGTCAATGGAATTGGGGAAGTTTGGGGGACACGTCCTATTGATATCTGGTCATTTTCTGTTGATTTGGGGTAATTTTGTTTTTTCCCCATTGAAAATGAATGGGAAAAATTTTGGACGTCCATGTAAGTCAATGGCGGCACCCTTCATAAGCGTCAATGGAATTGGGGAAGTTTGGGGGACACGTCCTATTGATATCTGGTCATTTTCTGTTGATTTGGGGTAATTTTGTTTTTTCCCCCATTGAAAATGAATGGGAAAATTTTTGGACGTCCATGGCAGTCAATGGCATCGACATCCATATAGTCAATTGAATCCAAGTACATTGGCATCAGTAGATTCGACATGCATGGCCGTCAATGGCATCAATGCAATGTAAATTCCATTGGAAATCCCATTGGAAGTGAATGGGACTTTTCCCATTCGAAATGAATGGGATAGTCTTTGGCAAATTTCCGAGGAAGCGTAATTTTTTTCCAAATTCTGTATACAACTTTTATGCCCCTCACCGTCCCGGAATTTTTGATGCCCAAATTGTGTGATTTGGTCAAAAATTGTAGGACTAGATACATTTTGAAACTTTTTTTTTTCCCGGAAAATTGCCGTTTACGGGCGAAGGGAAAAATTTTCGGGTCCGTTTGAAAAATTCCCATCGTTGCGCAAAAATTCCGGTCGTGCCGATATTTGAACGGTGCCGATCGGTCAAACGGTTCGGGCTGTGCAGCGTGCGTTTTTTTTTCATTCAAAATGAATAGGAAAGTTTTTGGCAAATTTCCGGGGAACCGTAAATTTTTGCCAAATTCTGTATACAACTTTTATGCCCCTCATCGTCCCGGAATTTTTGATACCCAAATTATGTGATTTGGTCAAAAATTGTAGGACTAGATACATTTTTTAACTTTTTTTTTTTTCGGAAAATTGCCATTTACGGGCGAACGGAAAATTTTTCGGGGGATTTTGAAAAAGTCCCTGCGTCGCGCGAAAAATCCGGTCGTGTCAATACTTGAATGGTGCCGATCGGTGGTACGGTTCGGGCTGCGCGGCGCGCCGAAAAAACGCGGAGAATAATTTGATGATATAATAATAATAATAACTAGAAACTGCAATTTCGGGAGAAATTACACACCTTGGTCTTTCCTCTGTGGAGATACAAATCTTAGCCCCACTCAGGTCTATCAATAGAATGGACCATAATGCCAGTCATTGGCACTAAACAAAGTTAAAGCCATTAGAAAAGTTTGGGAGAATTGGACGTCCATGTCCGTCAATGGCAGCACCCTCCATAATTGTTAATGGATTCGGGGAAGTTTGGGGGACACGTCCTAATGATATCTAGTCATTTTCTGTTGATTTGGGGAAAAAAAAAAAAATTCCCATTGAAAATGAATGGGAAAAATTTTGGACGTCCATGGACGTCAATGGTATCAACTTACATAAGCGTCAATGGAATCCAAGTACATTGGCATCAATAAAATGAACAAACATGAAGAAATGCCATTGGAAATGAATGGGAAGTTAAGACGTCCATGTACGTCAATGGCATCACCCTCCATAAGCGGCAATGCAATCGGGGACATTTGGGGGAAACGTCCTAATGATATCTAGTCATTTTCTGTTGATTTGGGAAAAAAAAAAAAAATCCCATTGAAAATGAATGGGAAAATTTTTGGACGTCCATGGACGTCAATGGTATCAACTTACATAAGCGTCAATGGAATCCAAGTACATTGGCATCAATAGAATGAACAAACATGAAGAAATGGCTTTGGAAATGATTGGGAAATTTGGACGTCCATAGACGTCAATGGCATCACCCCCCATAAGCGGTAATGCAATCGGGGACATTTGGGGGACACGTCCTAATGATATCTAGTCATTTTCTGTTGATTTGGGGAAAAAAAAAAATTTCCCATTGAAAATGAATGGGAAAATTTTTGGACGTCCATGGACGTCAATGGTATCAACTTACATAAGCGTCAATGGAATCCAAGTACATTGGCATCAAAAGAATGAACAAACGTGAAGAAATGCCATTGGAAATGAATGGGAAGTTTGGACGTCCCTGGACGTCAATGGCATCACCCTCCATAAGCAGCAATGCAATCGGGGACATTTGGGGGACAGGTCCTATTGATATCTAGTCATTTTCTGTTGATTTGGGGGAAAAAAAAAAATTTCCCATTGAAAATGAATGGGTAAAATTTTGGACGTCCATGGACGTCAATGGCAGCACCCCCCATAAGCGTCAATGGAGTTGGGGACGTTTGAGATATACGTCCTATTGATATCTGGTCATTTTCTGTTGATTTGGAGAAATGTAGTTTTTTTCCCCATTGAAAATGAATGGGAAAAATTTTGGACGTCCATGTAAGTCAATGGCGGCACCCTTCATAAGCGTCAATGGAATTGGGGAAGTTTGGGGGACACGTCCTATTGATATCTGGTCATTTTCTGTTGATTTGGGGTAATTTTGTTTTTTCCCCATTGAAAATGAATTGGAAAAATTTTGGACGTCCATGGCAGTCAATGGCATCGACATCCATATAATCAATTGAATCCAAGTACATTGGCATCAGTAGATTCGACATGCATGGCCGTCAATGGCATCAATGCAATGTAAATTCCATTGGAAATCCCATTGGAAGTGAATGGGAACTTTTCCCATTCGAAATGAATGGGATAGTTTTTGGCAAATTTCCGAGGAAGCGTAATTTTTTTCCAAATTCTGTATACAACTTTTATGCCCCTCACCGTCCCGGAATTTTTGATGCCCAAATTATGTGATTTGGTCAAAAATTGTAGGACTAGATACATTTTGAAACTTTTTTTTTTTTCCGGAAAATTGCCGTTTACGGGCGAACGGAAAATTTTTCAAGGCCGTTTGAAAAATTCCCATCGTCGCGCGAAAATTCCGGTCGTGCCGATACTTGAACGGTACCGATCGGAGGTACGGTTCGGGCTGTGCGGCGCGCCGAAAAAAACGTCAACAATTATTGAATAATAATAATAATAATAAATAATAATAAAAAAAAGTACAATAAAGTTGTACAACAACATAACCTTGTTCTTTCCCTTGGAAAGACCAAGGTAATAATAATAAAGAAGTACAATAAAGTTGTACAATAACATAACCTTGTTCTTTCCCTTGGAAAGACCAAGGTAACTAGAAACTGCAATTTCGGGAGAAATTACACACCTTGGTCTTTCCTCTGTGGAGATACAGATCTTAGCCCCACTCAGGTCTATCAATAGAATGGATCATAATGCCAGTCATTGGCAAAAAACAAAGTAAAAGCCGTTAGAAATGAATGGGAGAATTGGACGTCCATGGACGTCAATGGCGGCACCTTTCATAATTGTTAATGGATTCGGGGAAGTTTGGGGGACACGTCCTAATGATATCTAGTCATTTTCTGTTGATTTGGGGAAAAAAAAAAAAATTCCCATTGAAAATGAATGGGAAAAATTTTGGACGTCCATGGACGTCAATGGTATCAACTTACATAAGCGTCAATGGAATCCAAGTACATTGGCATCAATAAAATGAACAAACATGAAGAAATGCCATTGGAAATGAATGGGAAGTTAAGACGTCCATGTACGTCAATGGCATCACCCTCCATAAGCGGCAATGCAATCGGGGACATTTGGGGGAAACGTCCTAATGATATCTAGTCATTTTCTGTTGATTTGGGAAAAAAAAAAAAAATCCCATTGAAAATGAATGGGAAAATTTTTGGACGTCCATGGACGTCAATGGTATCAACTTACATAAGCGTCAATGGAATCCAAGTACATTGGCATCAATAGAATGAACAAACATGAAGAAATGGCTTTGGAAATGATTGGGAAATTTGGACGTCCATAGACGTCAATGGCATCACCCCCCATAAGCGGTAATGCAATCGGGGACATTTGGGGGACACGTCCTAATGATATCTAGTCATTTTCTGTTGATTTGGGGAAAAAAAAAAATTTCCCATTGAAAATGAATGGGAAAATTTTTGGACGTCCATGGACGTCAATGGTATCAACTTACATAAGCATGAATGGAATCCAAGTACATTGGCATCAATAGAATGAACAAACATGAAGAAATGCCATTGGAAATTAATGGGAAGTTTGGACGTCCGTGGACGTCAATGGCATCACCCTCCATAAGCAGCAATGCAATCGGGCACATTTGGGGGAAACGTCCTATTGATATCTAGTCATTTTCTGTTGATTTGGGGAAAAAAAAAAAAATTCCCATTGAAAATGAATGGGAAAAATTTTGGACGTCCATGGACGTCAATGGTATCAACTTACATAAGCGTCAATGGAATCCAAGTACATTGGCATCAAAAGAATGAACAAACATGAAGAAATGCCATTGGAAATGAATGGGAAGTTTGGACGTCCCTGGACGTCAATGGCATCACCCTCCATAAGCAGCAATGCAATCGGGGACATTTGGGGGACAGGTCCTATTGATATCTAGTCATTTTCTGTTGATTTTGGGAAAAAAAAAAAATTCCCATTGAAAATGAATGGGTAAAATTTTGGACGTCCATGGACGTCAATGGCAGCACCCCCCATAAGCGTCAATGGAATTGGGGACGTTTGGGATATACCTCCTATTGATATCTGGTCATTTTCTGTTGATTTGGAGAAATTTAGTTTTTTCCCCATTGAAAATGAATGGGAAAAATTTTGGACGTCCATGTAAGTCAATGGCGGCACCCTTCATAAGCGTCAATGGAATTGGGGAAGTTTGGGGGACACGTCCTATTGATATCTGGTCATTTTCTGTTGATTTGGGGTAATTTTGTTTTTTCCCCATTGAAAATGAATGGGAAAAATTTTGGACGTCCATGTAAGTCAATGGCGGCACCCTTCATAAGCGTCAATGGAATTGGGGAAGTTTGGGGGACACGTCCTATTGATATCTGGTCATTTTCTGTTGATTTGGGGTAATTTTGTTTTTTCCCCCATTGAAAATGAATGGGAAAATTTTTGGACGTCCATGGCAGTCAATGGCATCGACATCCATATAGTCAATTGAATCCAAGTACATTGGCATCAGTAGATTCGACATGCATGGCCGTCAATGGCATCAATGCAATGTAAATTCCATTGGAAATCCCATTGGAAGTGAATGGGACTTTTCCCATTCGAAATGAATGGGATAGTCTTTGGCAAATTTCCGAGGAAGCGTAATTTTTTTCCAAATTCTGTATACAACTTTTATGCCCCTCACCGTCCCGGAATTTTTGATGCCCAAATTGTGTGATTTGGTCAAAAATTGTAGGACTAGATACATTTTGAAACTTTTTTTTTTCCCGGAAAATTGCCGTTTACGGGCGAAGGGAAAAATTTTCGGGTCCGTTTGAAAAATTCCCATCGTTGCGCAAAAATTCCGGTCGTGCCGATATTTGAACGGTGCCGATCGGTCAAACGGTTCGGGCTGTGCAGCGTGCGTTTTTTTTTCATTCAAAATGAATAGGAAAGTTTTTGGCAAATTTCCGGGGAACCGTAAATTTTTGCCAAATTCTGTATACAACTTTTATGCCCCTCATCGTCCCGGAATTTTTGATACCCAAATTATGTGATTTGGTCAAAAATTGTAGGACTAGATACATTTTTTAACTTTTTTTTTTTTCGGAAAATTGCCATTTACGGGCGAACGGAAAATTTTTCGGGGGATTTTGAAAAAGTCCCTGCGTCGCGCGAAAAATCCGGTCGTGTCAATACTTGAATGGTGCCGATCGGTGGTACGGTTCGGGCTGCGCGGCGCGCCGAAAAAACGCGGAGAATAATTTGATGATATAATAATAATAATAACTAGAAACTGCAATTTCGGGAGAAATTACACACCTTGGTCTTTCCTCTGTGGAGATACAAATCTTAGCCCCACTCAGGTCTATCAATAGAATGGACCATAATGCCAGTCATTGGCACTAAACAAAGTTAAAGCCATTAGAAAAGTTTGGGAGAATTGGACGTCCATGTCCGTCAATGGCAGCACCCTCCATAATTGTTAATGGATTCGGGGAAGTTTGGGGGACACGTCCTAATGATATCTAGTCATTTTCTGTTGATTTGGGGAAAAAAAAAAAAATTCCCATTGAAAATGAATGGGAAAAATTTTGGACGTCCATGGACGTCAATGGTATCAACTTACATAAGCGTCAATGGAATCCAAGTACATTGGCATCAATAAAATGAACAAACATGAAGAAATGCCATTGGAAATGAATGGGAAGTTAAGACGTCCATGTACGTCAATGGCATCACCCTCCATAAGCGGCAATGCAATCGGGGACATTTGGGGGAAACGTCCTAATGATATCTAGTCATTTTCTGTTGATTTGGGAAAAAAAAAAAAAATCCCATTGAAAATGAATGGGAAAATTTTTGGACGTCCATGGACGTCAATGGTATCAACTTACATAAGCGTCAATGGAATCCAAGTACATTGGCATCAATAGAATGAACAAACATGAAGAAATGGCTTTGGAAATGATTGGGAAATTTGGACGTCCATAGACGTCAATGGCATCACCCCCCATAAGCGGTAATGCAATCGGGGACATTTGGGGGACACGTCCTAATGATATCTAGTCATTTTCTGTTGATTTGGGGAAAAAAAAAAATTTCCCATTGAAAATGAATGGGAAAATTTTTGGACGTCCATGGACGTCAATGGTATCAACTTACATAAGCGTCAATGGAATCCAAGTACATTGGCATCAAAAGAATGAACAAACGTGAAGAAATGCCATTGGAAATGAATGGGAAGTTTGGACGTCCCTGGACGTCAATGGCATCACCCTCCATAAGCAGCAATGCAATCGGGGACATTTGGGGGACAGGTCCTATTGATATCTAGTCATTTTCTGTTGATTTGGGGGAAAAAAAAAAATTTCCCATTGAAAATGAATGGGTAAAATTTTGGACGTCCATGGACGTCAATGGCAGCACCCCCCATAAGCGTCAATGGAGTTGGGGACGTTTGAGATATACGTCCTATTGATATCTGGTCATTTTCTGTTGATTTGGAGAAATGTAGTTTTTTTCCCCATTGAAAATGAATGGGAAAAATTTTGGACGTCCATGTAAGTCAATGGCGGCACCCTTCATAAGCGTCAATGGAATTGGGGAAGTTTGGGGGACACGTCCTATTGATATCTGGTCATTTTCTGTTGATTTGGGGTAATTTTGTTTTTTCCCCATTGAAAATGAATTGGAAAAATTTTGGACGTCCATGGCAGTCAATGGCATCGACATCCATATAATCAATTGAATCCAAGTACATTGGCATCAGTAGATTCGACATGCATGGCCGTCAATGGCATCAATGCAATGTAAATTCCATTGGAAATCCCATTGGAAGTGAATGGGAACTTTTCCCATTCGAAATGAATGGGATAGTTTTTGGCAAATTTCCGAGGAAGCGTAATTTTTTTCCAAATTCTGTATACAACTTTTATGCCCCTCACCGTCCCGGAATTTTTGATGCCCAAATTATGTGATTTGGTCAAAAATTGTAGGACTAGATACATTTTGAAACTTTTTTTTTTTTCCGGAAAATTGCCGTTTACGGGCGAACGGAAAATTTTTCAAGGCCGTTTGAAAAATTCCCATCGTCGCGCGAAAATTCCGGTCGTGCCGATACTTGAACGGTACCGATCGGAGGTACGGTTCGGGCTGTGCGGCGCGCCGAAAAAAACGTCAACAATTATTGAATAATAATAATAATAATAAATAATAATAAAAAAAAGTACAATAAAGTTGTACAACAACATAACCTTGTTCTTTCCCTTGGAAAGACCAAGGTAATAATAATAAAGAAGTACAATAAAGTTGTACAATAACATAACCTTGTTCTTTCCCTTGGAAAGACCAAGGTAACTAGAAACTGCAATTTCGGGAGAAATTACACACCTTGGTCTTTCCTCTGTGGAGATACAGATCTTAGCCCCACTCAGGTCTATCAATAGAATGGATCATAATGCCAGTCATTGGCAAAAAACAAAGTAAAAGCCGTTAGAAATGAATGGGAGAATTGGACGTCCATGGACGTCAATGGCGGCACCTTTCATAATTGTTAATGGATTCGGGGAAGTTTGGGGGACACGTCCTAATGATATCTAGTCATTTTCTGTTGATTTGGGGAAAAAAAAAAAAATTCCCATTGAAAATGAATGGGAAAAATTTTGGACGTCCATGGACGTCAATGGTATCAACTTACATAAGCGTCAATGGAATCCAAGTACATTGGCATCAATAAAATGAACAAACATGAAGAAATGCCATTGGAAATGAATGGGAAGTTAAGACGTCCATGTACGTCAATGGCATCACCCTCCATAAGCGGCAATGCAATCGGGGACATTTGGGGGAAACGTCCTAATGATATCTAGTCATTTTCTGTTGATTTGGGAAAAAAAAAAAAAATCCCATTGAAAATGAATGGGAAAATTTTTGGACGTCCATGGACGTCAATGGTATCAACTTACATAAGCGTCAATGGAATCCAAGTACATTGGCATCAATAGAATGAACAAACATGAAGAAATGGCTTTGGAAATGATTGGGAAATTTGGACGTCCATAGACGTCAATGGCATCACCCCCCATAAGCGGTAATGCAATCGGGGACATTTGGGGGACACGTCCTAATGATATCTAGTCATTTTCTGTTGATTTGGGGAAAAAAAAAAATTTCCCATTGAAAATGAATGGGAAAATTTTTGGACGTCCATGGACGTCAATGGTATCAACTTACATAAGCGTCAATGGAATCCAAGTACATTGGCATCAAAAGAATGAACAAACGTGAAGAAATGCCATTGGAAATGAATGGGAAGTTTGGACGTCCCTGGACGTCAATGGCATCACCCTCCATAAGCAGCAATGCAATCGGGGACATTTGGGGGACAGGTCCTATTGATATCTAGTCATTTTCTGTTGATTTGGGGGAAAAAAAAAAATTTCCCATTGAAAATGAATGGGTAAAATTTTGGACGTCCATGGACGTCAATGGCAGCACCCCCCATAAGCGTCAATGGAGTTGGGGACGTTTGAGATATACGTCCTATTGATATCTGGTCATTTTCTGTTGATTTGGAGAAATGTAGTTTTTTTCCCCATTGAAAATGAATGGGAAAAATTTTGGACGTCCATGTAAGTCAATGGCGGCACCCTTCATAAGCGTCAATGGAATTGGGGAAGTTTGGGGGACACGTCCTATTGATATCTGGTCATTTTCTGTTGATTTGGGGTAATTTTGTTTTTTCCCCATTGAAAATGAATTGGAAAAATTTTGGACGTCCATGGCAGTCAATGGCATCGACATCCATATAATCAATTGAATCCAAGTACATTGGCATCAGTAGATTCGACATGCATGGCCGTCAATGGCATCAATGCAATGTAAATTCCATTGGAAATCCCATTGGAAGTGAATGGGAACTTTTCCCATTCGAAATGAATGGGATAGTTTTTGGCAAATTTCCGAGGAAGCGTAATTTTTTTCCAAATTCTGTATACAACTTTTATGCCCCTCACCGTCCCGGAATTTTTGATGCCCAAATTATGTGATTTGGTCAAAAATTGTAGGACTAGATACATTTTGAAACTTTTTTTTTTTTCCGGAAAATTGCCGTTTACGGGCGAACGGAAAATTTTTCAAGGCCGTTTGAAAAATTCCCATCGTCGCGCGAAAATTCCGGTCGTGCCGATACTTGAACGGTACCGATCGGAGGTACGGTTCGGGCTGTGCGGCGCGCCGAAAAAAACGTCAACAATTATTGAATAATAATAATAATAATAAATAATAATAAAAAAAAGTACAATAAAGTTGTACAACAACATAACCTTGTTCTTTCCCTTGGAAAGACCAAGGTAATAATAATAAAGAAGTACAATAAAGTTGTACAATAACATAACCTTGTTCTTTCCCTTGGAAAGACCAAGGTAACTAGAAACTGCAATTTCGGGAGAAATTACACACCTTGGTCTTTCCTCTGTGGAGATACAGATCTTAGCCCCACTCAGGTCTATCAATAGAATGGATCATAATGCCAGTCATTGGCAAAAAACAAAGTAAAAGCCGTTAGAAATGAATGGGAGAATTGGACGTCCATGGACGTCAATGGCGGCACCTTTCATAATTGTTAATGGATTCGGGGAAGTTTGGGGGACACGTCCTAATGATATCTAGTCATTTTCTGTTGATTTGGGGAAAAAAAAAAAAATTCCCATTGAAAATGAATGGGAAAAATTTTGGACGTCCATGGACGTCAATGGTATCAACTTACATAAGCGTCAATGGAATCCAAGTACATTGGCATCAATAAAATGAACAAACATGAAGAAATGCCATTGGAAATGAATGGGAAGTTAAGACGTCCATGTACGTCAATGGCATCACCCTCCATAAGCGGCAATGCAATCGGGGACATTTGGGGGAAACGTCCTAATGATATCTAGTCATTTTCTGTTGATTTGGGAAAAAAAAAAAAAATCCCATTGAAAATGAATGGGAAAATTTTTGGACGTCCATGGACGTCAATGGTATCAACTTACATAAGCGTCAATGGAATCCAAGTACATTGGCATCAATAGAATGAACAAACATGAAGAAATGGCTTTGGAAATGATTGGGAAATTTGGACGTCCATAGACGTCAATGGCATCACCCCCCATAAGCGGTAATGCAATCGGGGACATTTGGGGGACACGTCCTAATGATATCTAGTCATTTTCTGTTGATTTGGGGAAAAAAAAAAATTTCCCATTGAAAATGAATGGGAAAATTTTTGGACGTCCATGGACGTCAATGGTATCAACTTACATAAGCGTCAATGGAATCCAAGTACATTGGCATCAAAAGAATGAACAAACGTGAAGAAATGCCATTGGAAATGAATGGGAAGTTTGGACGTCCCTGGACGTCAATGGCATCACCCTCCATAAGCAGCAATGCAATCGGGGACATTTGGGGGACAGGTCCTATTGATATCTAGTCATTTTCTGTTGATTTGGGGGAAAAAAAAAAATTTCCCATTGAAAATGAATGGGTAAAATTTTGGACGTCCATGGACGTCAATGGCAGCACCCCCCATAAGCGTCAATGGAGTTGGGGACGTTTGAGATATACGTCCTATTGATATCTGGTCATTTTCTGTTGATTTGGAGAAATGTAGTTTTTTTCCCCATTGAAAATGAATGGGAAAAATTTTGGACGTCCATGTAAGTCAATGGCGGCACCCTTCATAAGCGTCAATGGAATTGGGGAAGTTTGGGGGACACGTCCTATTGATATCTGGTCATTTTCTGTTGATTTGGGGTAATTTTGTTTTTTCCCCATTGAAAATGAATTGGAAAAATTTTGGACGTCCATGGCAGTCAATGGCATCGACATCCATATAATCAATTGAATCCAAGTACATTGGCATCAGTAGATTCGACATGCATGGCCGTCAATGGCATCAATGCAATGTAAATTCCATTGGAAATCCCATTGGAAGTGAATGGGAACTTTTCCCATTCGAAATGAATGGGATAGTTTTTGGCAAATTTCCGAGGAAGCGTAATTTTTTTCCAAATTCTGTATACAACTTTTATGCCCCTCACCGTCCCGGAATTTTTGATGCCCAAATTATGTGATTTGGTCAAAAATTGTAGGACTAGATACATTTTGAAACTTTTTTTTTTTTCCGGAAAATTGCCGTTTACGGGCGAACGGAAAATTTTTCAAGGCCGTTTGAAAAATTCCCATCGTCGCGCGAAAATTCCGGTCGTGCCGATACTTGAACGGTACCGATCGGAGGTACGGTTCGGGCTGTGCGGCGCGCCGAAAAAAACGTCAACAATTATTGAATAATAATAATAATAACTAGAAACTGCAATTTCGGGAGAAATTACACACCTTGGTCTTTCCTCTGTGGTGATACAGATCTTAGCCCCACTCAGGTCTATCAATAGAATGGATCATAATGCCAGTCATTGGCACAAAACAAAGTAAAAGCCATTAGAAATGAATGGGAGAATTGGACGTCCATGGACGTCAATGGCGGCACCTTTCATAATTGTTAATGGAATCGGGGAAGTTTGGGGGACACGTCCTAATGATATCTAGTCATTTTCTGTTGATTTGGGGAAAAAAAAAAATTACCATTGAAAATGAATGGGAAAAATTTTGGACGTCCATGGACGTCAATGGTATCAACTTACATAAGCGTCAATGGAATCCAAGTACATTGGCATCAATAGAATGAACAAACATGAAGAAATGCCTTTGGAAATGAATGGGAAGTTTGGACGTCCATGGACGTCAATGGCATCACCCCCCATAAGCGGCAATGCAATCGGGGACATTTGGGGGACACGTCCTAATGATATCTAGTCATTTTCTGTTGATTTGGGGAAAAAAAAAAATTTCCCATTGAAAATGAATGGGAAAAATTTTGGACGTCCATGGACGTCAATGGTATCAACTTACATAACCGTCAATGGAATCCAAGTACATTGGCATCAAAAGAATGAACAAACATGAAGAAATGCCATTGGAAATGAATGGGAAGTTTGGACGTCCCTGGACGTCAATGGCATCACCCTCCATAAGCAGCAATGCAATCGGGCACATTTGGGGGACAGGTCCTATTGATATCTAGTCATTTTCTGTTGATTTGGGAAAAAAAAAAAATTTCCCATTGAAAATGAATGGGAAAAATTTTGGACGTCCATGGACGTCAATGGTATCAACTTACATAAGCGTCAATGGAATCCAAGTACATTGGCATCAATAAAATGAACAAACATGAAGAAATGCCATTGGAAATTAATGGGAAGTTTGGACGTCCGTGGACGTCAATGGCATCACCCTCCATAAGCGGCAATGCAATCGGGCACATTTGGGGGAAACGTCCTATTGATATCTAGTCATTTTCTGTTGATTTGGGGAAAAAAAAAAAATTCCCATTGAAAATGAATGGGAAAAATTTTGGACGTCCATGGACGTCAATGGTATCAACTTACATAAGCGTCAATGGAATGCAAGTACATTGGCATCAATAGAATGAACAAACATGAAGAAATGCCATTGGAATAAATGGGAAGTTTGGACGTCCCTGGACGTCAATGGCATCACCCTCCATAAGCAGCAATGCAATCGGGGATATTTGTGGGACACGTCCTATTGATATCTAGTCATTTTCTGTTGATTTTGGGAAAAAAAAAAAAATTCCCATTGAAAATGAATGGGTAAAATTTTGGACGTCCATGGACGTCAATGGTATCAACTTACATAAGCGTCAATGGAATCCAAGTACATTGGCATCAATAGAATGAACAAACATGAAGAAATGCCATTGGAATAAATGGGAAGTTTGGACGTCCCTGGACGTCAATGGCATCACCCTCCATAAGCAGCAATGCAATCGGGGATATTTGGGGGACACGTCCTATTGATATCTAGTCATTTTCTGTTGATTTGGGGAAAAAAAAAAAATTCCCATTGAAAATGAATGGGTAAAATTTTGGACGTCCATGGACGTCAATGGCAGCACCCCCCATAAGCGTCAATGGAGTTGGGGACGTTTGGGGTATACGTCCTATTGATATCTGGTCATTTTCTGTTGATTTGGAGAAATTTATTTTTTTCCCCATTGAAAATGAATGGGAAAAATTTTGGACGTCCATGTAAGTCAATGGCGGCACCCTTCATAAGCGTCAATGGAATTGGGGAAGTTTGGGGGACACGTCCTATTGATATCTGGCCATTTTCTGTTGATTTGGGGTAATTTTGTTTTTTCCCCATTGAAAATGAATGGGAAAAATTTTGGACGTCCATGGCAGTCAATGGCATCGACATCCATATAATCAATTGAATCCAAGTACATTGGCATCAGTAGATTCGACATGCATGGCCGTCAATGGCATCAATGCAATGTAAATTCCATTGGAAATCCCATTGGAAGTGAATGGGAACTTTTCCCATTCGAAATGAATGGGATAGTTTTTGGCAAATTTCCGAGGAAGCGTAATTTTTTTCCAAATTCTGTATACAACTTTTATGCCCCTCACCGTCCCGGAATTTTTGATGCCCAAATTATGTGATTTGGTCAAAAATTGTAGGACTAGATACATTTTGAAACTTTTTTTTTTTTCACGGAAAATTGCCGTTTACGGACGAACGGAAAATTTTTCGGGGCCATTTGTAAAGTTTCCTGTGTCACGCGAAAATTCCGGTCGTGCCGATACTTGAACGGTGCCGATCGGTCTAACGGTTCGGGCTGTGAAGCGCGCGTTTTTTTTCCATTCAAAATGAATAGGAAAGTTTTTGGCAAATTTCCGGGAAACCGTAAATTTTTGCCAAATTCTGTATACAACTTTTATGCCCCTCACCGTCCCGGAATTTTTGATGCCCAAATTATGTGATTTGGTCAAAAATTGTAGGACTAGATACATTTTGAAACTTTTTTTATTTTTCGGAAAATTGCCGTTTACGGGCGAACGGAAAATTTTTCGTGGCGGTTTGAAAAATTCCCATCGTCACGCGAAAATTCCGGTCGTGCCGATACTTGAACTGTGCCGATCGGTGCTACGGTTTGGGCTGTGCGTTGGCTCAAAAAAACGCGGAGAATAAGATGAATAAATAATAAGTACAATAAAGTTGCACAATAACAATACCTTGTTCTTTCTTTCAGAAAGACCAAGGTAATAAATAATAATAAAAAAAAGTACAATAAAGTTGTACAACAACATAACCTTGTTCTTTCCCTTGGAAAGACCAAGGTAATAATAATAAAGAAGTACAATAAAGTTGTACAATAACATAACCTTGTTCTTTCCCTTGGAAAGACCAAGGTAACTAGAAACTGCAATTTCTGGAGAAATTACACACCTTGGTCTTTCCTCTGTGGAGATACAGATCTTAGCCCCACTCAGGTCTATCAATAGAATGGATCATAATGCCAGTCATTGGCAAAAAACAAAGTAAAAGCCGTTAGAAATGAATGGGAGAATTGGACGTCCATGAACGTCAATGGCATCACCCTCCATAAGCGGCAATGCAATCGGGGACATTTGGGGGACACGTCCTAATGATATCTAGTCATTTTCTGTTGATTTGGGAGAAAAAAAAAAATCCCATTGAAAATGAATGGGAAAAATTTTGGACGTCCATGGACGTCAATGGTATCAACTTACATAAGCGTCAATGGAATCCAAGTACATTGGCATCAATAGAATGAACAAACATGAAGAAATGCCTTTGGAAATGAATGGGAAGTTTGGACGTCCGTGGACGTCAATGGCATCACCCCCCATAAGCGGCAATGCAATCGGGGACATTTGGGGGACACGTCCTAATGATATCTAGTCATTTTCTGTTGATTTGGGGAAAAAAAAAATTTCCCATTGAAAATGAATGGGAAAAATTTTGGACGTCCATGTACGTCAATGGTATCAACTTACATAAGCGTCAATGGAATCCAAGTACATTGGCATCAATAGAATGAACAAACATGAAGAAATGCCATTGGAAATTAATGGGAAGTTTGGACCTCCGTGGACGTCAATGGCATCACCCTCCATAAGCAGCAATGCAATCGGGCACATTTGGGGGAAACGTCCTATTGATATCTAGTCATTTTCTGTTGATTGGGGGGAAAAAAAAAATTCCCATTGAAAATGAATGGGAAAAATTTTGGACGTCCATGGACGTCAATGGTATCAACTTACATAAGCGTCAATGGAATCCAAGTACATTGGCATCAAAAGAATGAACAAACATGAAGAAATGCCATTGGAAATGAATGGGAAGTTTGGACGTCCCTGGACTTCAATGGCATCACCCTCCATAAGCAGCAATGCAATCGGGGACATTTGGGGGACAGGTCCTATTGATATCTAGTCATTTTCTGTTGATTTGGGGAAAAAAAAAAATTTCCCATTGAAAATGAATGGGTAAAATTTTGGACGTCCATGGACGTCAATGGCAGCACCCCCCATAAGCGTCAATGGAATTGGGGCGTTTGGGATATACGTCCTATTGATATCTGGTCATTTTCTGTTGATTTGGAGAAATGTAGTTTTTTCCCCATTGAAAATGAATGGGAAAAATTTTGGACGTCCATGTAAGTCAATGGCGGCACCCTTCATAAGCGTCAATGGAATTGGGGAAGTTTGGGGGACACGTCCTATTGATATCTGGTCATTTTCTGTTGATTTGGGGTAATTTTGTTTTTTCCCCATTGAAAATGAATGGGAAAAATTTTGGACGTCCATGGCAGTCAATGGCATCGACATCCATATAGTCAATTGAATCCAAGTACATTGGCATCAGTAGATTCGACATGCATGGCCGTCAATGGCATCAATGCAATGTAAATTCCATTGGAAATCCCATTGGAAGTGAATGGGACTTTTCCCATTCGAAATGAATGGGATAGTTTTTGGCAAATTTCCGAGGAAGCGTAATTTTTTTCCAAATTCTGTATACAACTTTTATGCCCCTCACCGTCCCGGAATTTTTGATGCCCAAATTATGTGATTTGGTCAAAAATTGTAGGACTAGATACATTTTGAAACTTTTTTTTTTTTCACGGAAAATTGCCGTTTACGGACGAACGGAAAATTTTTCGGGGCCATTTGTAAAGTTTCCTGTGTCACGCTAAAATTCCGGTCGTGCCGATACTTGAACGGTGCCGATCGGTCTAACGGTTCGGGCCGTGAAGCTCGCGTTTTTTTTCCATTCAAAATGAATAGGAAAGTTTTTGGCAAATTTCCGGGGAACCGTACATTTTTGCCAAATTCTGTATACAACTTTTATGCCCCTCACCGTCCCGGAATTTTTGATGCCCAAATTATGTGATTTGGTCAAAAATTGTAGGACTAGATACATTTTGAAACTTTTTTTTTTTTCCGGAAAATTGCCGTTTACGGGCGAACGGAAAATTTTTCGGGGCCGTTTGAAAAATTCCCATCGTCGCGCGAAAATTCCGGTCGTGCCGATACTTGAACGGTGCCGATCGGTGGTACGGTTCGGGCTGTGCGGCGCGCCGAAAAAAACGTCAACAATTATTGAATAATAATAATAAATAAAGAAAAAGTACAATAAAGTTGTACAATAACATAACCTTGTTCTTTCCCTTGGAAAGACCAAGGTAATAAGGCGAATAAAGTTGCAGAATAACAATACCTTGTTCTTTCCATAGGAAAGACCAAGGTAATAAGGCGAATAAAGTTGCAGAATAACAATACCTTGTTCTTTCCATAGGAAAGACCAAGGTAATAATAATAACTAGAAACTGCAATTTCGGGAGAAATTACACCTTGGTCTTTCCTCTGTGGAGATACAAATCTTAGCCCCACTCAGGTCTATCAATAGAATGGACCATAATGCCAGTCATTGGCACTAAACAAAGTTAAAGCCATTAGAAAAGATTGGGAGAATTGGACGTCCATGTCCGTCAATGGCAGCACCCTCCATAATTGTTAATGGAATCGGGGAAGTTTGGGGGACACGTCCTATTGATATGTAGTCATTTTCTGTTGATTTGGGAAAAAAAAAATTTTCCCATTGAAAATGAATGGGAAAAATTTTGGACGTCCATGGACGTCAATGGTATCAACTTACATAAGCGTCAATGGAATCCAAGTACATTGGCATCAATAAAATGAACAAACATGAAGAAATGCCATTGGAAATGAATGGGAAGTTTGGACGTCCATGAACGTCAATGGCATCACCCTCCATAAGCGGCAATGCAATCGGGGACATTTGGGGGACACGTCCTAATGATATCTAGTCATTTTCTGTTGATTTGGGAAAAAAAAAAAAATCCCATTGAAAATGAATGGGAAAAATTTTGGACGTCCATGGACGTCAATGGTATCAACTTACATAAGCGTCAATGGAATCCAAGTACATTGGCATCAATAGAATGAACAAACATGAAGAAATGCCTTTGGAAATGAATGGGAAGTTTGGACGTCCATGGACGTCAATGGCATCACCCCCCATAAGCGGCAATGCAATCGGGGACATTTGGGGGACACGTCCTAATGATATCTAGTCATTTTCTGTTGATTTGAGGAAAAAAAAAAATTTCCCATTGAAAATGAATGGGAAAAATTTTGGACGTCCATGGACGTCAATGGTATCAACTTACATAAGCGTCAATGGAATCCAAGTACATTGGCATCAATAGAATGAACAAACATGAAGAAATGCCATTGGAAATTAATGGGAAGTTTGGACGTCCGTGGACGTCAATGGCATCACCCTCCATAAGCAGCAATGCAATCGGGCACATTTGGGGGAAACGTCCTATTGATATCTAGTCATTTTCTGTTGATTTGGGGAAAAAAAAAAAAATTCCCATTGAAAATGAATGGGAAAAATTTTGGACGTCCATGGACGTCAATGGTATCAACTTACATAAGCGTCAATGGAATCCAAGTACATTGGCATCAATAGAATGAACAAACATGAAGAAATGCCATTGGAAATAAATGGGAAGTTTGGACGTCCATGAACGTCAATGGCATCACCCTCCGTAAGCGGCAATGCAATCGGGGACATTTGGGGGACACGTCCTAATGATATCTAGTCATTTTTTGTTGATTTTGGGGAAAAAAAAAAAATTCCCATTGAAAATGAATGGGAAAAATTTTGGACGTCCATGGACGTCAATGGTATCAACTTACATAGGCGTCAATGGAATCCAAGTACATTGGCATCAATAGAATGAACAAACATGAAGAAATGCCATTGGAAATGAATGGGAAGTTTGGACGTCCATGAACGTCAATGGCATCACCCTCCATAAGCGTAAATGGAATTGGGGACGTTTGGGGTATACGTCCTATTAATATCTGGTCATTTTCTGTTGATTTGGGGAAATTTAGTTTTTTCCCCATTGAAAATGAATGGGAAAATTTTTGGACGTCCATGGACGTCAATGGCAGCACCCCCTATAAGCGTCAATGGAGTTCGGAACGTTTGGGGGAGACGTACTATTGATAACTGGTCATTTTCTGATGATTTGGGGAAATTTAGTTTTTTCCCCATTGAAAATGAATGGGAAAAATTTTGGACGTCCATGGACGTCAATGGCAGCACCCCCCATAAGCGTCAATGGAGTTGGGGACGTTTGGGGTATACGTCCTATTAATATCTGGTCATTTTCTGTTGATTTGGGGAAATTTAGTTTTTTCCCCATTGAAAATGAATGGGAAAAATTTTGGACGTCCATGGCCGTCAATGGCATCGACATCCATATAGTCAAATGAATCCAAGTACATTGGCATCAATAGATTCGACATGCATGGCCGTCAATGGCATCAATGCAATGTAAAGTCCATTGGAAATACTATTGAAAGTGAATGGGAACTTTTCCCATTGGAAATGAATGGGATAGTTTTTGGCAAATATCCGGAGAACCGTAAATTTTTTCCAAATTCTGTATACAATCTTTATGCCCCCCACCGTCCCGGAATTTTTGATGTCCAAATTATGTGATTTGGTCAAAAATTGTAGGACAAGTAGCGTTTTGAAAAAGTTGTAAAAAATCGGAAAATTGCCGTTTACGGGCGAACGAAAAATTTTTCGGGGTCGTTTGAAAAATTCCCATCGTCGCGCGAAAATTCCGGTCGTGTCGATACTTGAACGGTGCCGATCGGTGGTACGGTTCGGGCTGCGCGGCGCGCCGAAAAAACGCGGAGAAACCATTGCATAATAATAATAATAATAATAATAATAATAAAGTTGTAGAATAACATAACCTTGTTCTTTCTTTCAGAAAGACCAAGGTAATAAAAAGTACAATAAAGTTGTACAACAACATAACCTTGTTCTTTCCCTTGGAAAGACCAAGGTAATAATAATAAAGAAGTACAATAAAGTTGTACAATAACATAACCTTGTTCTTTCCCTTGGAAAGACCAAGGTAATAATAAAAACTGGAATAATAAAATAATAATTCCTGTAATAATGTGACCAATCGGGTGCTAATGTGGTGGACGATTATTGCTGTACCTGAACCCACCGCGTGGCTGATGTGACGGTGAGATACAGCGTGCGGTTCTATTTTAACTTTCTTTTAATGTTTTGTTGTTGGAGTGGTCGAGATTTTCTTTTCTCTTACTCTTATTAATTTTTTTTTTTTTTCTAATTTTTTCATTGTTTGGATCGATTATTTATAATCTAAAATACGACAGTAACAAAGAAACACAATTAAGTGATAGTTATGAGGTAGATATCCAAGACTTATTTACAGACACCATTTTTTTCATTGTGACGTAATTTGTTTAAAAGTTTAAAATTTGCGAGTGAATAATTTTTTAAAGTAGTTTTTTTTTTTTAAACGAAATATCAGACATCAGTTATTCATTCTAAGCTAAAAATGACAGACATTTTGAATAGTAAATATAATTCCTTACCTTCTTTTTATGGCTGGGTTGAGACAAAAGCGGTTGCGCGACGTCTGTAAACAGTGTTTCCAGGGTAAAACGGACAAATTAAAAATAGTTTGGGGGCTAAATGCGCTATGAATCTGCTATGGCAGCATGTAGACATATTGTTCTATCAAACACAACAGTTCTTTTGGCTTAAAATACAGCAGTTTATTTTAAAGAGGACTACTAAAGAAGACGACCGGTCGAGCCAGTAGTAATCGGGACACTAGGGGCAGTAACCTGAAGCTGGGTGCATGGCTCCAACAGATACATGGAACAACGTCCGACGTATCCGTTCAGAAGAGCGCAATCCTAGGGACAGCTAAGATCCTGCGCAGAACCCTTAAGCTCCCAGGCCTCTGGCAGAGGACCCGAGCTTGAAAGGCGAGACCATGATTTTTTTTTGTATATATATATATGGCGGAAAACACCCAGGTGACTTGAAGCTCCGATCTGTGACCCCAAATTTGGCCAACTTTCAAAATTGTCCGATATGCATGTGTGATACATCATTGTAAAGCTTAAAATCACAATTTTCTGGGGGAAGAAACATTTTGAACTTGAGGGCTTTTAAAAAATATATATATATATATTTATAAACAGCAAAATCCTATCTGGAGGCGAGAGCATGCGAGAGCAGAATTACAGACGCCACAACTTTATTGCATACTTACCTTGTTTCAAACAAAAAACTCCATGTAGCATGTATCACTGAGTGTAAAGACACAGCTGTGAATGGCCACAGCTGGATTTTTTGGGATTTTATTGGTGAAACATGGAAATATAACAAGGGTCGTGATGCAGTAATCGCAGACATCAAGGAGTGGTCGAGAGTTTCTTGTTCATATATTTACCCTTTTCAAGGTTTTTTTTGTTGTTTTTTTTAAATTTTCTTCGTTTGGATCCATTATTTATCATCTAACATATCGAAGAAAATGCAACAGTAACAAAAAAATACAATTAAGCCATAGTTATGAGGTAGATAGCCGTGACTTTTTTTACAGACACCATTTTTTTCATTGTGACGTAATATTTTTAAAAGTTTAAAATATGCGAGTGAATAATTTTTTAAAGTAGTTTTTTTTTTTTTTTTTTTTAATGGAATATTAGACATCAATTAATGATTTTAAACTAAAAATGACAGACATGTTGAATAATAATTAATTAATTACCTTTGTTTTATGGCTGGGTTGAAACAAAAGTGGTTGCGCGACGTCTGTAAACGGGGGTTTCCAGGGTCTTGTCTGTCTTTTCCACCATATACATATATATAAATATACATATATGTATTGGTTTCAGAAGAAGGACAGGAAGGCCGGTGCCACAACACGCTGTGCAGTTATGGCCCACTTTTAATTAACAAAAAGCAAAAAGTAACAATCAAAAAGCAAACAATAACAATCAACATCAGGTGTTACCTGATAAGGCAATTGCTTGCAGGAGAGGTGGTCGCCTCTCAGGGGTCTCGCTATCCACGGTTCTGAACCCCTGTGGCGACCCCTGTGGCACTGGGATGCCACACACCCTCTCCCTTAGATGGAAACCGGTGTCGCTCTCGGCTTGTTCCAGGGCCGTTCTCCGCCTTGTCTCAGGGTGGCGGCTGTTATCTCCGGGCCACTCTCTGCTTTTGCGGCAACTTTCCTCGGAGATGCCCTCTGCCTCAGCTGCGCACATTTGCACCTGCACGCCGTCTGCCTCCGTCGCACTTTCTTCTTCAGCATTTTTTGGCAGCAGGGGACTAGCTTGCCCCCATTCTCCACCTCTGTAAACGTCCGGGTTCGAAAGGAGAACAGGCAGGCCGGTGCTACAACATGCTGGGCAGTTATGGCCTGCATATATATAACAAATAGTAAAAAGTCACAATCCACAAAGCAAAACAAACCAAAAATCCGTCATAGGGAATCACGGCCACGCCTTGGAATGCCTCTCCAGTCCTTCCTTGGGGTAGCTCCAGCGACTCCTTGCAAGTCTCTCCCCTTTTACAGTTGTGGTCAAAAGTTTACATACACTTGTGAAGAACATGATGTCATGGCGCTCTCGAGTTTCCAGTTATTTCTACAACTCTGATTTTTCTCCGATAGAGTGATTGGAACAGATACTTCTTTGTCACAAAAAACATTCATGAAGTTTGGTTCTTTTATGACTTTATTATGGGTGAACAGAAAAAAGTGATCAAATCTGCTGCGTCAAAAATATACATACAGCAGCGCTAATATTTGGTAACATGTCCCTTGGCCATTTTCACTTCAATTAGGCGCTTTTGGTGGCCATCCACAAACTTCTGGCAAGCTTCTGGTTGAATCTTTGACCACTCCTCTTGACAGAATTGGTGCAGTTCAGTTAAATTTGATGGCTTTCTGACATGGACTTGTTTCTTCAACATTGTCCACAAATTCAAGTCAGGACTTTGGGAAGGCCATTTGAAAACCTTAATTCTAGCCTGATTTAGCCATTCCAGTACCACTTTTGATGTGTGTTTGGGGTCATTGTCCTGTTGGAACACCCAATCTTCGGGCTGATGACGTTAGGTTATCTTGAAGAATTTGAAGGTAATCCTCCTTCTTCATTATCCCATTTACTCTCGGTAAAGCACCAGTTCCATTGGCAGCAAAACAGCCTCACAGCATAATACTACCACCACCGTGCTTGACGGTAGGCATGGTGTACTTGGGGTTAAAGGCCTCACCTTTTCTCCTCCAAACATATTGCTGGGCATTGTGGCCAAACAGCTCGATTTTTGTTTCGTCTGACCACAAAACTTTCCTCCAGAAGGTCTTATCTTTGTCCAAGTGATCAGCAGCAAACTTCAGTCGAGCCTTAAGGTGCCGCTTTTGGAGCAAGGGCTTCCTTCTTGCACGGCAGCCTCTCAGTCCATGGAGATGCAAAACACGCTTGACTGTGGACACTGACACCTGTGTTCCAGCAGCTTCTAATTCTTGGCAGAAATGCTTTTTGGTGAGCCTCGGTTGAATCTTCACCCTCCTGACCAATTTTCTCTCAGCAGCAGGTGATAGCTTGCGTTTTCTTCCTGATCATGGCAGTGACAAAACAGTGCCATGCACTTTATACTTACAAACAATTGTTTGGACTGTTGCTCTTGGGACCTGCAGCTGCTTTGAAATGGCTCCAAGTGACTTTCCTGACTTGTTCAAGTCAATGATTTGCTTTTTCAGATCCATGTATGTATATTTTTGACCCAGCAGATTTGATCACTTTTTTCTGTTCACCCATAATAAAGTCATAAAAGAACCAAACTTCATGAATGTTTTTTGTGACAAAGAAGTATCTGTTCCAATCACTCTATCGGAGAAAAATCAGAGTTGCAGAAATAACTGGAAACTCAAGAGAGCCATGACATTATGTTCTTCACAAGTGTATGTAAACGTTTGACCACAACTGTATATATTAGGGAGAGTGCTTTCATTGCAATTGCCTGCAGGTGTGGTAGTCGCCTCCTAGGGGTGTCGCCATCCGTGGTGCTGAACCCCTGTGGCAAGCCCTCTGGCACTGGGACACTACAATATACATATATATATATATATATATACACACCACGTATATACAGTATAAATAGCGTATTAACACAGAAAAAGCGAAAAGAGAAAAATGTTGATGTTGTACCTGAAGGTCACACAGAGTTTCAGCTTTGGTTTTAACAAGTTTAGCTCTGAGCAAAGCCGCTGTCTTCCAGTCAGGGCATAAGCTGTCTTTTTAGGGGAATTGAAGTCAAGAAAGCAGAACGGACATTGCTGCTCCGCAGAACAGAGTGACGGTGAACTGAGTGCCATTGAGATTTGATGCCAAAAGTACCTGGTAGCATCTTCAGACTCATTTGGCTCAGTCAAACTTTTAGTAACATTTGAGAACAATAGGCACCAGTTTTATTACTTTATTTCCAGTCGCCAAGTTGTGAATGAGCTGGCGAAAAATAATTTATGTTCATGCTATTTACAATGTAATACGATACAATAGTGGGGATTAGTAATTTACTTGACTTGTGGGGCGGCACGTGAAGGAGTACCTTTTCTTGTAGGCACCATCAAACTGTTTGTATTGTTCTAACACGCTTAGTATAATCAATCAGGGAATAGCATTGTTTCTCGTATTTATGGTTTGACTGTTTGTATTACTTTAACACACCCAATATAAAATAAATAGCACTTATACCATAGTTTAAGGAAAACAAGCAGAATACATGACGCCTTCTTATCACGGAAGGCCAACGTGTGCGCCATGCAACTGACAGAGCAAGCTTGACGCTGACAAGCCCACCTCTGCACCACCAACTCTCGCAATCAGTTCTCCCGGGAAGTCCAGAACAAATGGCGGGACGCCCTGTCCCAACACAAGGAACACCGGTGAACGCCCGATATCCAACTGATAACACGACTGACAAGACTCCAAGAGCCCCATTGACGCTGAGGTGGCAAAATCCACAACCCTCGATGCCCTGACAACAGTAACTCCCAAATCTTCCTGTCCAATCCACAACCAAACAATAATCCCAAACATAGCCCAAACATACCCTTCTTCCTGCCCATGCCCCCCCACCCCCACCCGCGAGAGCCTTCAAAAGACTTAATGTTTAACTAAGCATTGTCATTTTGTCTCGGGAACCTTTTGCTGACTTGTGATATAGTGACCTTGGATCCTCCCTTGGGTCCCTCTGTTGTCAATTGTCAGTTGTCAACTTGTGTATCGAAGCTTTATTCCAGCTTTCAAAATGGAGCCAGTACAAGGGGTTAAGACTAAGGGGAACACGCGGAGTTTGGCCTTTTGGCCGGGTTGTCGGGGTCTCACCGGCCCGGGCCAGTGGATCTGCGCCAATGCGGGTCCGGTGGTTCGGCTGGCGTGATTCCAGAAATCTGGCAGATTCCTCCACACGGCACGGATTAATAATTTCAAAAAGGGCGGTTGATGTTGACCTGATCAGTAGGTCACAAAATGAATTGAACTCACAAGTCAAGTTATTGCTGTACTTTATGCCTATGTGACATGATTGAGTTAATGTTCAAGATCAGCCTATAATAGCCATGTGATTGACAAAATTCTCAAGTCTTGGTTATTTATTCATTCCTACATTTTCCGAGTCGCTTATCCTCACTAGGGTCATGGGGTGCTGGAGCCAATCCTAGCTAACTATGGGCAGTAGGCGGGGTACACCCTGAATCGGTTGCCAGCCAATCGCAGGGCACAAGGAGACGAACAACCATTCACACACATACACTCATACTTAGTGCCAATTTAGAGTCCGCCTACCATGCATGTTTTTGGGATGTGGGGGGAAACTGTAGTACCCAGAGAAAACCCACGCAGGCCCGGGGAGAACATGCAAACTCCACACAGGAAAGTCGGAGCCCAGGATTGAACCCTTGATCTCAGAGCTGTGAGGCAGACATGCTAACCACTCTGCCACCATGCTGCCAGTCTCGGTTATCAATAAGCAATTAAAATCGTGTCAAACCCTGGACTCCCCTTATTTCTGTTGCTGTGTTGTAAAACATATTACGTTGTCCAGCCTGGTATGACGTTGATTGAACACTCTGACAGTCTGATTGCATCCTCCAGTCGTCTATCTGGAAATGTTACTGCGGTCTTTCATCCGCCTCAGCTCGTATTATACAATCTTCTGTCACTTCACCTTGTTGTAAAATTGGTCGAATTTGCTTCATGTATCCCCTCCCCCCTTTTTTTCTTTTTACCAGCGTTGACATTTGTGTATGTTAGTTGCCAGGCTTTGGTATAAATCTATATTGATGATATAGCCGTTCCCATGGGACGAGGTGGATGAGAGCCAATCCCACTGCCTATTGACTGCTGTAGAATTGCTTTTGTAATATTGTTTGTGAAGACAGACGACTGGAGGGGGAAAAGGACTGGAGGAAAAAAAACATTCTACCAAGGTGTGATTTTTTTTTTGGTAGTTTCTTTTATTGTACCTTTCTTTGGAAGATGGGGGGTGGGGGGGTGAACCTCTCAGAGGGCTGAAGAGATGAGAGATGACAGGAAGTGTGGAAAATTACAGTGCAGAATCAATAAGAAAAAAGGGGAGGAGGACAGCTGCAAATGGAAAAAAGTTGAGCAATAGAAAAGCTGTGAATTAATATACATAGAAGAGGTTACAGGTTACACACACTTTGAAATGACACCAAAACTACGCATGGCTGCTTGATACTGTTACGTGACTCATTAAAAACATGGAAAATATTGTATGATTTGCATTCACAACAGACAAGAAAAAGGTCTCGCAATGTAACTTTAAGGGGAAGTTCAGAATTTTGGACATTAGGCCTAATGTTCAAGTTAGTGGGGGGTTAATTAGTCAGTGAAGCTGATTTCAACAAAATTCCGTGCAGTTTGTTATTAATTTGTTAGTTTCAGGGCTCCGGAGTGGCTAAGCTAGCATGAGTCAATGGTACAATCTTAGGATGTCAATAAAAAACAACATATGCACGCATGAAAATCACTGATGACCCATGCAATCAATAGTGTTGGTTATATTTTCATGATAAAGTTATTCAAACTTACCATTGCATGTCAATAATTATAGTATGAACAACAACATTTGTAATCCAGCAGCTCTGCAGGGTGGAGTGATATCACATTGTTTTTTTCACCGCTGATTTTTTATGTCTGAAGGGAATAGTATATTTTATCGTATTTACCGTTCGACTGTTTGTGTTACTCCAACACACTTGATATAATCAATCAGCGAATAGTATCTTCTCGTATTGACTGGTTGTATTACTTTCACGTAACAAGAATAAAATAAATAGCATTTATATCATAGTTTAAGGAAAACAAGCAGACTATATTTGACATACTGTAGGGCATAAGAGATACATGACCTGATATTTTTATCACGGAAGCCCTACGCGTGCGTCATGCAACTGACTGAGCAAGATTGATGCTGACGAGGCAAGACATCTACAAGCCCACGTCTGCACCACCAACTCCAGCAATCAGTTCTTTCGGACAATCCAGAACAGATGGCGGGATGTCTTGACAAGGGATATCCGATAAGGAGCAACCCGTGACCGAGAAGTGAACTCTTAGCAGTCACATTGTGCTGAGGTGGCAAAATCCACAACCCTCGTTGCCCTGACAACAGTAACTCCCGAATCCTCTTGTCCGATCCACAAACAGACAATAATCTTAAACAACACCCAAATACCCCCTTCTTCTGCCCACAGCCTGCCCCGCGAGAGCCTTCAAAAAGACTGAATGTTTAACTAATCGTCATTTTTCTCTGTAATCTTTTGTTGACTTGTGATATGGTGACCCTGAATCTTCGCCTGGATCCCTCTGTGCCGTATGATTGCTGTCGACTCAGAATAAATTGTCAACTTGTTTTTCAAAGCCTTTTTCCAGCTTTCAAAATGCAGTCAGTACAAGGGGTTAAGACTAAGATGAACGCACGGTGTTTGGTCTTTTGGCCGGATTGTTGGATTTTCGCTGGCCCGGGATGTTGGCGCTGCGCCAGCTCGGGTCCGGCTGTTCAACTGGTTTGATTCTGGCGATCTAGCTAAAAGGTGAGATTCCTTCATGTCGAAGCCAGCAGCAAGTAACCACAGTATTGTTCCTCTTTTTTTTCATAGGGAATTTGTGGAAACTTTTTATTTGCCCCTTTCATCTGTTTCCACAGCCTCTAAATGCACATTTCTTTATGTTGCCATCCTTCAGTCAATTCAGCAGACTGAGGCTGCATTCGAGGAAGGTGGGAAGTCGGAGTTTCCATCCTCCGACTTGGAAATATATGATTGGAATGCCACTCTAACTGGGAGGTCTTAGTCCCGAAGTCGGGGGAAAAAATGTGCCCAGACATCAATCTGATGCCACTCGACAAAATAACGCTGCCCATTGCAAAATCGGCAAACCGTCAATATTTAAACTAAAGAAAGCAGTTTAAAGTGCGTGCTCAGCCATTGTTTTTCCTCCACTATTTGATCGCTTATGAGAAGGCAGGTTTGCTGGAGGTCTAAATGTCTTTTGATGACCAAAATAAAAAAAACAACTTGTGGCAATCAGCCATCTATACTGTTTACGTTCGCTTGGAAGGCCATGAGGTCGCAACTGGCACCATCCGAGTGGGACAAGTCCGACTTCCCACTTTCCTCTAATGCAGCATGAGCACGAGTGGCCGAAGCACCTTTCTATTGTGGTCACTTTACACATTTAAAAAAAAAAAAGAGAATGAAATGAATTACAGAAGTTTGGCATGACATTGTTTTGGCCGCATGTGTATTACGAACAATGATCTGCATTTTTAATGTGTTTGACTATTTTAGATCTGTTAAAGCGGAAACTTTTGACATTAGGTTTAATCTTCGTGTCAGCTGAAGTTTAATGAGTTAGTGGAGTTGATTTAAACAAAATCCGTGCAGTGTTTGAGTTATTTATTAGCTTCAATGTTCCGGAGTGGCTAAGCTAGTGCGAGTCAATGGTCCTGTCTTAGCATGCCAATAAAAAAAATATTATTAAACAAAGTGGACCCCATATTTAATACTGAAAATGGTTTTGACACAAATCTGGCCCAGTGCTGGCCCAGATTGAGTAACATGTTTGCCATACTTAATGTAGTTTCTCCTACTTTGGACCAGTTCTGTCCCAAACTGTTTGCTGATGCAACAAGTAAATTCATACTGAGTTTGGCCCATGGTTCAAAAAGCCACTGGGTTGGATCCGTTTTACGAAACTATAGGTAGGCTATATTTTGTTAACCTAGGTAACGTTAACGCTCAATTGAATAACTTTAACAGTCAAGCAGTGACTTCAAAACATGATTATGGCTTTGAATAAAGCATTTACCATAAAAATTTGCCATCTGCCAAGATGTTTTGTCCTGACTCCTGCGTGGTCTCCTGTTTAGTGTCGCAGCACGGATGCCCGCTTTCAGGGTGCGCACTGCTATGACGTCACACATCGGCCATTAAATACAGATTTTGACCACGTTCGGTCTGCATGCTCCGTCCCGAAACAGTGCGTAACCTATCATCTGGACTGTCAGATTGATGATCCCGGCCCCATCTGGCGCACTGACTTTCATCGTGTGAGGTTAATGTGTGACTCTGGCAAGCTGAGGCCGGATCTGGCACACAGTCACCTAACCTACAACTCCAGACTCACCGCTGTTCCAGTGATTGAGTCTGGCAACCTTCCCGCGGATCAAATTACCAGGGCAGCGCAAGCCACAGCAAACAGACAGCGGAGTAGACCAGTCAGCGACAGGCAGATGTGACGTTGGTAGAGCGACAACTCTAGCGTGGCGTGAACAGAGAAGTTTATTTAACATGGCTAGCGTGAGACAGACTGTTGTCAGTGACTTGTGTCGATGTATTTAAACTGATTTCACTGCGGATTGGAACATATTATCGGCTCTCCTGTTCGCCTTCTGTGTTGTTGTGGGGACGACTTCCAAAGCGCAAGAGTGACGTTACTCGTTAAGAACACGTCACACAAATAATCGAATCTGATTGCACGGAGGATTTCGTTCGGCTCGAGAGGCCATTAAGTAGGTGGGTCCCAGACTATTGTCAGCGTGTTTGAAAAATACAGGGAGAACAGTTTGGCCGTGCCAGGCAAACTGTCACCTGCTATTAGGGACGTCTACTTTTGACAAACTAATTTGAATTTAGAGCAGAGGGATGAAAAGAGCCACATGATGGGACGACAATGGCACTGAAAGAGTTAAAGATGAGGCTTAGGAATAGGGGCAATAATGAACGTCACTTGCTTTTGTGTCACGTTGCTGCAATTAAAAATAAACTAGTAAGAATTTTAAGAATATCCATGAGAGGGTCAAAATGTCTTTTATGCCACTCAGTAAATACCTCAATATCAACTGAACATTATCAACTTAGCAAAGGGAGACTTTTGACACAGCTCATTAGATTCTGTTAATAATGTTGTGGCTGGGCAGTGCAATTGTGCCAATTCTGTGACCTCATAACACACACTGTTGGAGATGCACGGGGGTGTGTGTATGTATGATTGCAGCACCAGGTTAAAAAAGAGCGAGCTATCATACCGCTGTGCTTGTTTACACGGAAAATGTGGCGATGATGGCACCCCAGCGTGTGATTGTAAAAAAAAAAAAAAAAAAAAAAACGTAGTGCCATCGAGTGCTGTTACTTCCTTTTCGCCGCCGCCATTGATTACACCTTGCCATTTATCCACAACCTTCACAATGCTGCAATCTTGTACATGTCAAAATTACATTCCTCCCAGTTTTTTCGATCCACTCCACTGCTTGGAAGCTTTTATGTCGGCAAACATCAAATAAGCCTTTTGTGTTAATTCGGTACTGTTGTTGAATTGTTGCAGTATACAAATTATGCTCTGTTCCATAAACATCTTTTTGAGCATATGTATTCTGTGGCACCAAAGAGTGCTTTCGCAGTGAAGCTTTTCCAGAAAGTTCTTGTGCAGGGATTGGGTTATGAATCCACATGACAGGGCTGAAACGAGGCAAGGCCACACACACACACGCAAACACGTACAGTTGCCTGACTTTCTCTTCCTTGCCTTGTCTCTTATCCACACAGCTTGTAGACGCCTTTCATAGTTTGTGCTGACAGAGCGCTCTCCAACAGGAACAACAACAACAACAACGACAATAGCTGGAGCCTCCCTGCAACAGCATCGAGTATTTGTGTGTGTGTTTGCTGTGGGCACATAACTCTGCTTTATCAGCCGCATTCTGGAAACAAAAAGCTGGGTCCCCCTTGAATGTAAATCTTAGCGTTTTATGGCAACGTCTTGCTGAAAGTTTTCAGGCCTAGGCAGGAAGTGTTTACACTTAAACTGAGTAAGCACACACACAGAATCATCACAGCATACCTCACACTTGACAACCCATCAACCGACAATCATGAGTTTTGCCCCATATAATCTCCAACGTAACACCAGGACTGACCATTGACAAATAAAATATAGAATCTAGGCGAGCCAAATTTTTGACATCAGGCCTAATCTTCCAGTTAGCGGGGTTTTAATTAGTCTGTGGAGTTGATTTCAACAAATTCCATGTAGTTTGTCAGATATTTGTTTGTTTCAGGGCTCCAGAGTGGCTAAGCTACCGCAAGTCAATGGTACAATCTTAGCATGCGAATATAAAACAACATATGCATGCATGAAAATTACCGATAATCAATGCAATCAATAGTGTTGGCTATGTTTTCAGGATTGTTATTAAAATTTACCATTGCATGTCAATAACTGTAGTACGAACAACAGCATTTGTAATCCAGCAGCTCTGCAGGCAATAGGCTGTAGTCGGCAGCAAGTAACCACAGTTTACATTGTTCCACGTTCTTCATAGGGAATTTGTGGAAACTTTCATTTGCTTTTCGTCTTCTGCGAAAAAAAGAGGAAATTATATTTACGTCATTAAGCTTTGCACTGTGACTCTGGAATTAGGGGCTGATTTCACACATGCCATGTCCTTGGTAAGTCCAGGACTTATACTAGGACAGATTTCCCGTGAATGACGCAGGTTGGACAGTTTCACACACTTGTCCCGTGTTGCCCACTGGCGCTCTCTGTGAGGGGAGGGGCTGGCACGATTTTATAACCTGGACATTACGTCATTTTTGGTCAGCATCGGCTGTCACAATGTTGGTCAAATCGTGTTTTGTTCTGGGGGGAGTGTTCCCGACGTCGTAACTGCAGCCAATTCAAACTCATCAAGACTGAATTTAAGATAGTGGTAAGATCTGGCCTAAAAAATCCAGCCTGACCCGTCCCGAGCCTGATCAATTAACTTGATTTGCAGGACTGAGACTGAACCCCCCCCCCCAAAATTTGATGTTTTATTTGTAGGCCCAATCCTGAAAAAAAAATAAATAAATAAATAACTAAAAATTGTATTTTATGTGTTGGCCTGAGCCCCCCCCCAAAACCCCGAAATGTTATGTTTTATTTGTGAGGACTCAGGCGAAGGAAGAAAGGGAAGGGATGCGCCAGTCACACCTGGACAGTGCACTGCTTGCTGCTTGGGAAAACGGACTGGTTGCGTTTTGTGTGATCACAATTGTGATGAAGCCTGTACGTAATGATAACAAATAAAAGCCTGTCTTTTGTAACAAATTCTCAGCTGGCAGAAAAAAACCCCACAGCTTTTCTAAATGTTTAAATAGTCTACATATTTTTATGATCATTAGAAATGCATTCACTGCATACAATGAAATAACACTGAAAAAGTTTGTTAAATATATTTGTCGTATGATAGCAAAGGGCTACATTTGTTACACTCACTTACAATTTGAAGCCTTTCCACACCCCACGGTACATGTTCGTCTTTTCAATTCCCCCGTATTTAGTTTGTTTTTAACAAATTGCTGCTCCATATCGAAATACCAGGTCAAAAATATGTAATAGATACAGTTTTGTGGACTCCCAGAGGGGAAGATTTAAAAAGGGCGCATGACATGGTCTGGCTCTGCAGCTCCTGTTTTCAATTTCCATACAGCACCTTATCTTTTTTATCCAAATTATTTATTTTGTAACAGATATTTCTTAGTTTAATATCCAAACATCGTATTAGTATACAAATATAATTATATGGCGGAAAATTCTGAGACCCCCTATTTGGCCAAATTTCAAAACTGTCCTATATATGCATGTGTGAAGAAAATTTTTGAACAGGAGGGCATTTAAACAAAAAAAACATTTTTAAACAGAAAACCCTAAATGGGCGGCACGGTGGCTGAGTGGTTAGCACGTCTGCCTCACAGTTCTAAGATCAAGGGTTCAATCCCGGGCTTCGGCCTTCCTGTGTGGAGTTTGCATGTTCTCCCCGTGCCTGCATGGGTTTCCTCCGGGTACTCCGGTTTCCTCCCACATCCCAAAAACATGCATGGTAGGCTGATTGAACACTCTAAATTGTCCGTAGGTATGAGTGTGTGCGTGAATGGTTGTATGTCTCCTTGTGCCCTGCAATTGGCTGGCAACCAGTTCAGGGTGTCCCCTGCCTACTGCCCCGAGTTAGCTGGGATAGGCTCCAGCACCTCCGCGACCCTCGTGAGGAAAAGCGGCATGGAAAATGAATGAATGAATGAATGAACCCTAAATGGAGGTGAGAGCACACGAGCGCAGAATTAAAGATGCCATGTTTTTAACGGGATATTACTGTGTACATTCCTCTTTTCGATCCAAAAACTCCATGTAGCATGTATCACCGAGAGTCAAGACACAGCTGTGAATGGTCACAGCCAGATTTTTGGGGGATTTTATGGGTGAAACACGGTAATATAACAAGGGTGGCATTGCAGAAATCGCAGACATCAAGGAGTGGTCGAGATTTTCATCTACATACTGTATGTTTACCCTATTAGACTTCTTTTTTTTCACATTTTCTTTGTTTGGATCGATTATTTCTCATCTAAAATATTGGGGAAAATGCGACAGAAATGAAAAAAATACAAATGAGCGATAGTTATGAGGGAGATATCCGTGACTTTTTTACAGACGCAAAGTTTTTCATTGTGACGTAATTTGTTTAAAAAAATAAAAATATGCGAGCGAATAATTTTTTTAAAGGCTTTTTTCTGTTTTTGAATGAAATATTACACATCATTTAATGATTCTAAGCTAAAAATGACAGACATTTCAAATAATAAATACGATTACTCACCTTTTTTTGGCTAGGTTTAAACAAAAGCGGCTGCACGACGTCTGTAAACGGGGGTTTCCAGGGTGAAACGAACAAATTAAAAATAGTTCAGGGGCTTAATGTGCCATGAATCTGCTATGGCAGCATAAAGACAAATTGTTCTATCAAACACAGCAGTTCTTTTGTCTTAAAATACAGCAGTTTATTTTAAAGAGGGGTGCAAGAGCAGAAACAGCTTTTTCAGCCTTGTCTGTGTTTTCCGCCATATATTTATTAATTAATTATTTAAAAAGTTAGCAAGAGAGAGGACACCAGCCCGACCCAAACGTAATAATTGACATTTTAGGCCCGACCCGGCCCGAAATTCGGGTCGGGTCGGGTTCAGGCTTGAGAACTTATTTGTAATTTAAGCCCAGGCGATCCAAGAGAAGGGTGGAAGAAAGAATCCAGCTGGCTGGCTTTGTTTTCTTGTCTTATCGGCTCTCTGTATTCCGCTTAGGTTAATATTGTGTTTGATGTTTGTTTACCGCTTTTTGTCTTACTGCGAAGAGGGAGGAAGTGACGATTGGCCCGCCATGATATTTAAGTCATCAGTCATCAAGCTGTGACCCGGAAATTTAACGCCTGCTTTCACACACACCGCCTCACGGGATAGTCTCGGACATGATACATAGACGCGACCCGTGAAATCTCTGTGTCAGTCGACACGGGAAATTGTTTTCACACACAAATGCTGCACAGTAAAATCCCGCGATATTCCCAGTGTTTCAGAGTGTGTGAAAGGGGCTATAGTCTCTCCAGCGTGTCCTGGGTCGTCCACGGGGCCTCCTGCCGGTAGGACATGCCCGTAACACATCTCCGGGGATGCGTCCAGGAGGCATCCGAACCAGATGCCCGAACCACCTCAACTGGCTCCTCTCAACGCGACCGAGCTTCTCACCCTATCGCTAAGGGAGAGATCGGACACTCTGCGGAGGAAACTTTTTCCAGCCGCAGGTATCTGGGATCCTGTTTTTTTAGGTCACGACCCACAGCTCATTACCATCGGTGAGGGAAGGAACGTAGAGAGACTGGTAATTCTAGAGCTTTACCTTTTGACTCAGCTCGTTCCTCACCACAACGGACCGGTTCAGAGTTCATATCACTGCAGATGCTGCACTGATCCGCCTGTCGATCTCCCCCTCCCTCCTACCGTCAATCGTGGACTAGACCCCAAGACACTCAGTCAGCCGACCCGGGAAATTGCTGTCAGACATAAGCACTACCAGTTTAAAGTGCATATGACAGCAAAAAACATGTTTAGTTCATATTTTCCGCTGTATTTTATGCTCCTGAATGAACTGGAACGGGAGGATGTGTGTGGAAGCGATCGATATATTTATTCAGATTTTTTAATCCGACGCCATGAAAATGAGCAACTTCCATGATTGACGAGGATTCCGAATGTGACGTGTGTAATCATCTTCACTACACATTCAACACTACAGTATGCAGAACGACTGCGGATTCAGTTGATTTTGTGGATGAATTCGTTTATTTTTCGCATCACGCCAGCCAAATGAGCTGGAGAAAAATTTTGCTGCACCAGGAAGAGGCGTATGACCGTTTTTGGGTTTCAAAAAGTTCCCATTCACCCCGGGATTGGCTTAAATATTCTGACAGCTGTGGGACCATTGGACTTACAAGGAAGTGAGTAAACATCGTGTTTTGTATTATGTCAAATACTGGGGTCATGGCACACGTTTTAATAAGGAAATGGCCTGCATTTTGTGGCCGGCGATCGGCGGCTTGTCGCCCCCGTCTCCCCCGATCCTCTTTGCGTGCCCAGCGAGAATGCACTTTCCTCGGCTTGGCCACGAACAGCTCCGTGCTCTGATGTCGGCCGAGAATGTGCTATATTTAGCGTTCATTCCCGGCGATGAGCACTTCCAGCCCACCGTGGCCCCAGTAGTATTTTGCTTGCCCGGTCCTCTTCGTGTGCCCGCCGAGAATGCGCTTTCTTCGGGTTGATGATGAGCCCCGGCATCCCGCCATGGCCATAGTACAACGATGAGTTGGCTTCCACCGAGAATTGGCTATTTTTCGCGTTTATTTCCGGTGACGAGCACTGCCAGCCCGGCGTTGTTTATGCTCTTTCCTCTGTCTCGGAAGCCGGGGCGGGCAGGGAAATGACAAAAGCCGGTGGCATATAATATCGTTCAGGAGGTGCAAGAAGTGGACAGTTTTGACCATTATGGAGTAATTTTGCCCTGTCATACTGAATAAATGCATTTTTCATATTCCATTTAGCACAAGACTGTTACTTGCCATGACCATACCATTTATTTAGAAATTGGGGGAAAAATACATCGATAAAAAGAATATCCTGTAAAAATATTGGAGTAGAGAGATTGAAAGAATGACATTTTGCTGCTCTCTTTTTCACATTTTCCTCGTTAGGAATAATTCCCCCTCAATGGGCTGCTCTAAATCAGATGCTGACATCATCCTCCTGTTGGTTGGCGTGGCTAAACCTCAGATTAAAAGACTTTTTGTTGTAAAATATTCAAATTGTCCCAAAATATGATTCTAATTCACAAAATAATGCTATTTAAGCACTTTAAGCAATTTACGCACTTTAAATCCCTGGATTTGAAGAGTTCAGCGTATGTCTGACAGATGCTTTAGAGAGCAAAGGTTTGTATCAGAGTTGCAATTTTAAAGCCATGACAACAACAAGGTGCATTTGCTGTAATTACTGGAGCTAATGCACAGATAAGTGAACAAGGCTTTTCAGAGCACAAAGATAAAATCAGCGAGGAAGGGACAAAAAGGAGTAAATATAAAGTTTGGGTGTGAGTGAAGTGGGGGAAAAACAAGAAAAGGTTTGGAAAAGGTTTAAAGGTTTTTTGTAATCTACCATTAATTTGGCTTGCACCAAACCACAAGGGAATGCTGGGAAATCAATGTCGGTTGATTGCTACATTTACAGAACAGCACAAAACACACAAGCTGCCTGTTCTCCTCCCGTTTCTTTCTTCCTGCTCGTGTCGCTGCAGTTATTTCTCTAGCCTAGACTCGGCCCATGGTGAGTTTGAGGAATATTGGACAAATGCAGCATGGGCTTCGCTGTACAGCTCAATGTTGTTATTACTGTTGCCGCTGTGTGACTGATTGCAAAATGTTTGATTGAGTGCGTGCGTCGCAGTGGGAAACAAAAGCAGTGAATTCACCTTTAAAGTTGGGCGCAGCACATTTGGAAAGGGCTTTGCAAGATCAAATTGTGATACTGTGTTCTATTGTAATAGAACATTTCACCATGAAGTTTAAAATCCAAGCAAACGCTGGTGGGACTACTGATGGAAAAATCTGAATGCAGAGTGATTACAACAGCAAATAGAGAAATGGTTTGAATGATGATTTGTGCCTGATTCACTATCGTACAAGTTTGAATGCGTGGCATCATGTTACAAGATGTAAATTGCTTCGGCGACATGGAGGCAGAAGCTGTAATTTACCTTTCATCCCGTTCGATGATAACAAGTAGAAAATGGAAATTCAAACAGTAACAGCACAAAATGCAATAAATAAATACGACTACTACTACTAATGCTCATTTACTGGGAGCAACTTTCAGTAGCATTTTTTCATGCAGACAACCGTTTTAGATCATTTTGACTGTTGAATTCACCCCACAAGTGTGTGAGCAAGGATGTGAGTTGTCACCTACAGCAGCTTCTTGCAAGTGTTTTCATTTTTGTATTTGTGAGTTTTAGCTGAAAATGCTGAAAATCCAATAAAGACATTAATTGGACCTTTTACCCCAGTCATTTAAAGAAAGCTCTTATCTTAAATTTTGACTTTGTAGTCAAAGTAACACTAACTCCATGAAGTTGCCCCGCCCCCCATCAGACAAAAATTTATAGAAAAATTATGTCATTCGTGTCATTGCTTCAGTGGTATGAAAAACTATCTGAACCTTTTGGAATTTCTCATATTTCTGCATAAAATCACCATCAAATTTCATCTGATCTTTGTCAAAATCACAAAGATGAAAAAGCATTGTCTGCTTCAACTAAAACCACCCAAACATTTATAGGTTTTCAGATTTTAATGAGGATAGCATGCAAACAATGACAGAAGGGGGAAAAATAAGTAAGTGAACCATCACATTCAATATGTGGGGGCGCACTTGCTCACGCAAAGAAGAGCGTGCTTACACGGCAGAAGAAGACGTGCAGATACGAAGCATCCGAGTGAGTGAGCAAGCTAGTGAAAAAGGAAAACACAGCTGCGAGCCTACGTGCATTTTTGATGCTTGTAAAATGTCTACAGAGGCAACGTCTGTATGTAAAGTCTTCTGTATTGTTGTTGAGTGTTTCCACTCGCAATCGGACACTTACAGCCAGTGGTGTAGTTGTTTGGATGATCATTTGGGGGTTTAGCTTGCTGTATACTCTCAAATGACGATGCAGGACATCGGTATGATTTTTAAAAACTTTATTTTGCCGTTCATCCTTACATAATCACTTGAAGAACTACTAACTAAAAATAGAAACGAAACAATCAACTTCGTCCTCAGTAAAAAACATGTTCGCAACAACGCAAATCCGCGATGATTAGCTACTAATACAGTTATGACAGTCACAAACATCATCCAAACAACTACACAACTGGCTTTAAGTGTCCGATCGCGAGTGGAAACACACAACAACAATACAAAAGACTATACATACAGGCGTTGCCTCTGTAGATAGCATCCGAGCGAGTGAGCAAGCTAGTGAGAGAGGAAAACACAGCTGCAAGCCTATGTGCATTTTTGATGCTTGTAGAATATCTATGTAAGTATGTCAATAAGTCAAAAAACCATACTGTTGTCCTGCACCGTCATTTGGGAGTTTAGTTCGCTGTTTAGCCAGGACCGAGCCTTAGCGTCTTAGTGAGGACAGTACAGCTGCGTTCAAGTGATGCCAGTAAATGGTATAGGCACCCTATTTGATGGTACTCACCGATACCGATAACACCATTTCGGGCCGGATCGGCGCTCCCTGCCGATACTGGTATTATTTCAACATTAGAGAAGACAACCTTGGTTTTTCAAAGTGGACTCTAAATGGCTATGGTAATTCTAAGATTTGATGCAATTTTGTTGATAAAGGAGGACAAATCCTACTGCCTGTTTGTTGAGTTTTTGTTGTTCTTGCTGGCCTGTCAACAGTAGATAGAACAGCTGATAGGTTGATTTCAATTGAATTTGATACATTTAGTACAGGTCTATATACCGTAACTACTCATCTGTTTTTGCAGTTATTGATAACTATATCACAGAATGGCGAAAGAAAGGTTGAGAGAGAAATCACGATGGTAGACATAGGCTTAACCGCTCTTCTCCTCGTGAAGTGTCCAGCCACCACTCGATGTCGTCACACTGTCTGCTGTGCCGAGTAAATCATCATCATCTGACGCCTCAGGTTCAAACATGTAAGGAATAAATCTTTCCTGGGAGCCCTCATCGTCGCTAACGTCACAAAAAGCGATCCTGAATGGGTACTTTTGCTGGAAATATCATTAAAGCTTCTGCTGCTATGTTGCCTTCTGTCAATTACATCACACTTCCAGGTTGAGGAAGGCAGTATTGACGGAGTGCAAAAAAACTAAAATAATGCAAATTATTCTCGCAATTATGCGTTAGAAATGACGGTCATTTTGACAAACCCGCCCAAAGTTTAAATTCGTCAAATTACACCGAAATCTGACAAACTCTTCATCTGCCCTTTAAAAAATACAACAGAAAAAAACACGAGGTGCCTTGTGCTCATTAGGCTCAGACGTCGACCCGCTATAGCAACAATGGCGTACCGCACGCAACACGTCACTCATTAATATTCATGACATTAGCAATTGTTGCTAATGTCATGAAGCTTGTGTTTGTCCCTAGAGCTAAATGCATGTAAATAGTGTACGAAGGCGATGTTTACTGAGCTAAACCTACCAATTCTGTCCGAAAATGATGTCCCTGGTGCCAAAGTCACTGTAAAGATGTGGAAGAATATACAAATGTTCAGTTAAAGAGATGGCTTGAGTGTCGAGGGCTGAAAATGACGGAAAAAAGAGCCGACCTGATCCAGAAGTACCTTTTGTTATCGACACGTTTTTCTTGTGTGTATTGCCTTACGCCACTGACAATGACATTTTCCTGTTTCAAGAATCTCTCTTTACCACCATATGCCCTGTATTTCTCATATATTATATCGTCTGGTTGTCTTACGTCTCTGACCGTTCTTGAGGGTAATTTACATTGCTAATTTTGTTTTGCGATCACAAATGCTACTCAGTGACAGCCAACGAACACTTTTAATTTTTTCATTATTAACAAATCTTAATTCTATAATTTATTTACACTTCCCCCTTATTAAAGTTGTTTTTTACAATAGAAAAGGTACAAAAAGTGGCAGTCAGATGCCATTTTAATTTTTTTCAGGTCATTCATTGTCAGACAGAAGCAACAAGGCAAAACGCCACGCTAAAAAATAAGTATACATATCTAATGGATTTTTGTCCTCTGTAGGCCCATGGGCCCAACAAAATGTTTACTGCATATAAAATGTGAATGGCTTCACCTTGTTGGCGTTAAACCGGATTATTATTATTTTTTTCTTTTTGGGTTCGGGAAACGTATGAAGAAAACATCCTTCATATGTCGTAATGTCTCAAGTCGTTTATACAAGTTCCATAGCAGCAGTGTTTGATCGGGATGTTCTTTTTTGAAAGATTACCAGCAGAAAACAAGCAGTAAAAACATGGATTGTATGCGAGGGCGAGTCCATGTTTACCCACTTCCGGGTTAGGATGGCGATGTCATGGTCTTAAAATAGCATTCGTTCAGTACGCTATTACACCGTCATGATACTGCAACACCCAAATTGAAATGTCATGAACAATAGGCCGATAGGAGAGCAACATACTGATGGGAATGGGATGGGAACGATCATGACCAATAGGGCAGCAGGATCTTATGGCGTGACATTTAAAAGCAGAAAGCAGGAAGAATAAATGTATCTATTTGCCTCTCTTAACCTGAAATTTCCTTCTTAACAAAAGGCATTTTTCTCATTTAAATGTGTCCTAACCTGCAAATAACGTTTGCCAGTAGAGGTTCCACTGTACAAACAATAAAAAAGTTAATTTTCCATTTGTCCACTTTAATGATGAGACATCGTAAAGCCAATAATTATAAAAACTTCCAAAGTCGCCTTTGCCTGCCTCGAGGCTTTGGAGTCAAACGGGAGCATGCACAGCTTCCTATTTTTGATGTTTACGGCAATAAACGCGAGGGCGGCGGCGGGAAGCGACGGAAGAGCGATACGCCGCAGACGCTTTCACAGTTTTCATCAGGAATTCGCCTCGCGTGGAGGCGGGAGAGAAATTACACCCAAACACATCCGTCACATTTGCATATATTCATAGTTTTTGGGCTGTGCAGATCTCACACCGTCGTCCACGACTTCCTCACCCCACCCCACTCACTCAAAAAACCTCACACACATTCCGCTGCATCCCGGTCATTAATTCCAAGCACTGGCCAGAGAGCTTTAATGTACGCAGATGAGATTTAGAGGCCAGCATCCCCCAACAAAGAGTCAAAAGGACAAAGCGTGGCCATTGTGAGCTCGGCCTCGCAATGAAAGCATTGAGATAACTGTTCAATATTTATGAAAGGGTGCTGCTTGGCGTACACGCACACACGCACGCACGCACAAACACGCCCGCGCACACACAGGACAACACCATGCAAGCAAACAGCTTCCAGTTGACTCATTCATTACATGAATTGATTTAGTTGAAGTCTCCCCAGTGGTTCTTCTGTGTTATTAAGCTTCTTTATTCCATCGTGTGTGTGTGCGTGTATGCGTACATGCTTGTGTGTAACCAGAGGAAGTAGCTTAAGAATGTCAGTTTAAGTTTTTTTTTCAGCATATACACTTGCTTTGATGTCCTTTGAAGTGTCGAGTACAAAAGATAATGCTCACGGGCCTCAACATTAGGTACACCTGCCTTATGCAAAAGTAACCACAATTTAACAGTTGTGTGGAGACCTTCACTAAGGCCTGAAAATGATTTTTTAATGTGTGTTTGTGCGAAAATGGATTTGATTTACAGGTAGTCCCCGGGTTACGACGTACTCGACGTACGTGATTTCGACTTTACGACGAGTCTCGTCCGCCTTTATTTTTTTCTTTTATGTCGCGTACGTAGCACCTTATTGTATCTCACAGTCAGTGTTGTCAGTATCCCGTTACTGTAATCTGACTACTTTCTTTCAGTAACGAGCAATCTAACGCGTTCATTTCTCCAAGCCAGTAATCTGAGTAAATTTAGTTTCCTCAGTGCCTGTGTGTTACTATTTTGTTGTTGCCTCATACTGTATGTAGAATGAAGAATACTGTAGTCACTTACGAAGAGCATTTGAATAGAAAATACTGCTCTTGAGTTTGGGAGTGGCATCACATCTCACGTTTTCTCATCGGAAAAAAAACGGGTCACGTGTATTAACATGCTTTGTGCGCACCATCTGCCACTGTGCCACATAGCCTGGCTACCTATCAGGAGGCTAACAGTAAAGGAGCCGGAGAGATACAACAAACTGCTGCATTTGCTCACTGGAGATACAGCCATTACTTCACATATCCGTCCAGTAACGATGACAAAAATATCTCGGTGCGTTGCAAACTCTGCGCTGGCTCAGAAAGACTGTCAACCGCTATATACTCGACATCCAATTCAACAAGGAAGCACTTAGAATTACAGCACAACGGGTCGCGAAAAAAACTCGAAACAAAGCCGACAGGTAACGAGACAGCCAGCACTTCTACAGTTTGAAACCAGCCTTTATAATATGTGTAATTATGTACATTTTATAGTTGGTTTGTAATCATAGGCGGAGTTTTACATTTGTGGAACCGGGGCGAGAAGCATGTTGAAGACTGAAACGAAAGTCAAAAGTTAGGACACACTTCATAATTTTGGCGTTTTATATATTTTCACTGCTATTGTAAATTCCCACCGAAGACATCAAAACTATGAACGAACATCTGGAATGGCAAAAAAAGTGAAATAACTGAAAACAGGTTTTGTATTCTACATTCTTCAAAGTATCCACCTTTGAGGTGCCACCAAACTTTTGGCCAGTACTGTATATATATATATATATATATATATATATATTAGGGCTGTCAAACGATTAAAATTTTTAATCGAGTTAATTACAGCTTAAAAATTAATTAATCGTAATTAATCGCAATTAATCGCAATTCAAACCATCTATAAAATATGCCATATTTTTCTGTAAATTATATATATATATTCTGTAAAATAATTTGTTGGAATGGAAAGATAAGACAAAAGATGGATATATACATTTAACATACGGTACATAAGGACTGTAGTGGGCATTTCACTCTACTGTCATTTAAATCTGTCTATGCTGTCCTCACTCTGAAGCATTTACTTTTTCCAAAGCTGGACAGCTAGTGAACGACGCCTTAATCATCAGACTTCTTCCTTTTTCATCTGATTTATTAATTATATGGCCTCAAACCATTGTCCTCTTTAGACCGTAGTGAAACTACAAAAAAAAAGTACACAAGCATTGCATTAGCAACAACGTTAGCTTAGCACGCTATACAGGTTCACTACACATAAACAAAAAGCGTCTCATACAAAAAATATAACATTTCGCTTACTTACATAATATGTACATTCTTTACAACAACCATACTTACAGACAAATCTTGTCCAAGGATCATATAAGCACAACATTACAACGTAGGCGTCAGCCCGAGACGTCGTGCAGCCATATTGAACTGGCAAGAAAGCAATAAACCATGTCGCAACGCGACCACAAGAGTTCGCTGTTAGACAGCACAAAAAAACCTTGCTGTAAACTTACCAAAAGGCAGAATAATGTCTGAGCGGGACATGTGCGTTAATTGCGTCAAATATTTTAGCGTGATTAATTTAAAAAATTAATTACCGCGCGTTAACGCGATAATTTTGACAGCCCTAATATATATGTATATATATATATATATATATATATTAGGGGTGTAACGGTACACAAAAATCTCGGTTCGGTACGTACCTCAGTTTTGAGGTCACGGTTCGGTTCATTTTCGGTACAGTAAGAAAACAAAATGCAAAATATGAATGTGTTAGTTGTTTATTACACACTTTTGTGCTCTCAACAATAGGAACATTAGCCTATACAAAGCTAGAATTCTGCTCAAAAAGTAGCAGGTATTTAAAGATAATCCAACAACAATTTGCCTTTCAGACCCCGCGTATTGGTCAGCTTTCTTTCTGAAAGAAAGAAGAAAAAAGTCCTGTGCTAAATCCCAATGACAAAGATTTTAACATGTATTTTACAAATGCAATGCCTCAATGAAATATTTTTTTTCTTATGAACGGTTTTCAAAAGCTTTATTGGTGGATTTTTCTCAAGTTAAAGCGCCACACAGAAATTAATACATTTAATTGTGTAAGCAGGATGTGTGTATTATTTTATTTAATTACAGGTGTTTTAGCTCATTTCAATGTATTTTATTTAAATGGGCTATTATTTTATTATGTGTTTATATTTTACAAATGTGATGTAGTATTCATTTATATTTTATATTTTATGTTGTATAACTTTAGTTCCTATGTGAATATTAGTTCCTACTTGTTTTGTTGTGGTAGGAGGATTTTGTATTGAACACGGGGCCGTGTTGGTTATTATTATAGCAGAGAAGACAGCAGTAAATCAACAAAGACAAGTCAACTGTGCCCAGATTTACCACTCATGAGATCTGATGGACTCAAAAAGTAGGTTACGATTGCATATTAGTTTGAAAATCGACCGGATCCACCGTATTTTTACACGAGTGTCTTCCGGTCTGCCCGATCCTAGCTACCGGTAGTAGAACTGACGCAGGAGGGCCGCGTCTCCCGTCAACTACAATCAACTCTGCCTTTCTCCTGCATCGCGTTGAGCCGCTTCTGGGACGCGTCTAATACGCGGCCGCACTGCGACTTGTGTGCGTTGGCTGACTGACTTTAACGCCCGCTTTTCACTGCGTTCTCGCGGCGGCCACGTTGTCGCGCGGTTGACGTTTCTTAACTGTCCTACCGTGTTGGTCCTAATTATAGTAGAGAAGACGGAATAAATATAATCTACACAAAGAAACTGTAACCTGATCGACTCAAAGCCTTGAAAAGTACCGAAACTGTTCAATACAAATACATGTACCGTTACACCCTCAATATACATATATATGTATATATATGTGTGTGTGTGTATATATATATATATATATATATATATATATATATATATATATATTTTTTTTTTTATATATATACACACACACACATCTTGATACTGTTCGAGTTCAATCAACTATTCAAGTTGTTGTTGGTAGCGTTTGAAAGCTTAGGTTTAAAGAAATTCTAAATATCCATCTTGCCTCCTCTGGTGTAGTTTTGGCCAAGCAAAGTAAAGTCTCCAAGGTGCTAGTCACATGATCTGTTCGAAAAATGATTTTCACCCATTATGAAAACTACGTTGTAGGATTTTTGTTCATTCCATTATTTTTTGTTGTTTTATTGCTTTACAACTTTTATAGACAACATTTTAACGGCTAGGTCTTTATTTCAAAGGGGAAGTTCAGAATTGTTTACATTACGCTTGATCTTGGAGTTAGCGGGGATTTAATTAGTCGTTGGACTTTATTTAAACAAATTTTGTGCAGTTTGTCAGTTATTTGTTAGTTTTAGGGTTCCGGAATGGCTAAGCTAGGGCGAGTCAATGGTGGTTGAAATCAACCCCATCGACTAATTAAACCCCCGCTAACTCAAAGATTAAGCCTTTTGTGAAAAACTCAATAACACGCGATGACATTTTTCTGTTATTTTTATGTTGAGGCAGCAAAAGGAGAAAAATTGGTAAAAAGTAATTGATAAGTTACTTTAAAAGTAACTTAGTTAATTGATAATAAAGTAATCAGTATAGTAACTAGATTACTTTTTTGAGGTGTAATCAGTAATCAGTAATTAAATTACTTTTTTAACTAATCTTAGAATCTTATTTTATTACTTTACTTTATTAATATGACCTGTTCTGTCCTCACTAAACGTGAAGTTGTTCAGTTTGACACCCAGAAAAACAAGGCAATTTTTAGAACGTGACGTCACCATCGTAACGTGGAAGTGGGTCATTATAGACACGCCCTCGTATACAATCCATGTTATTTCTGCTTGTTTTCTCCGGTAATCTTTCAAAAAAGAACATGCTGATCAAACACCGCTGCTATGGAACTTGTAGAAACCACTCTAGACATTACGACATATGAGGGATGTTTTCTTCATACGTTTACTGAAGCCCAAAAAAAAAAAAAAAAAAAAAAAATGGTATCTGACTGCCACTGTTACCTTTTCAGTGGTAACAGTTCCTTTCAGTACCTTTTGGCTGAGCACCGGTGAGTACTCTTCTCTCGCCGAACTGTTACCACCGGAATGCTGCTATTTTAACTCGCCGCGAGCTGAGGGTCGAAAAGGAGGCGGAGTAGCAGTTGTTTTTAAAGATTCCTTTAAAAGTTGATCGATCAGCCTGCAAGCACCCTGCGTGACTTTTGAGCACTGCCTGTTCGAAATTGGTCGCTGGCACGCTGTACTGTGCGCTGTCATTTACCGACCACCCAAGTACAACAAGGATTTTTTAAGTGACTTTGCTGAATTCTTGGCTGAAATTTTACCAAAATATGATCGTGTCCTTATTCTTGGGGATTTTAACATTCATGTCTGTTGCCCTGATGAGCCAATCTCCGGCAGCTTCTTAAATGTTATTGACTCTTTTAATCTGGTCCAATCGGTGGTCGGACCTACCCATCAACTCGGCCACACGCTTGATTTGGTGCTATCACATGGGTTTTGTGTGTCCAATCTGAACATTCATGATGCAGTATTTTCAGACCACATGCCCATTCTATTTGACGTTCCTATTCGGCGGGAAGCTAAACTTTGCGCACCCCCAAAACGCTGTCGCACATTTCACTCCTCCTCTCCAGCTCTGTTTTCTTCGACTTTTTTGGATATCAGCAACGATCTCCCTCATTCACCCGAGAGTTTAAATGCTGATGAGCTGGTTGCTTCTTTTAATACTGTTTGCTTACGAACACTGGACACGATCGCTCCCCTAAAAAATCGGCACGTCAAACCAGCACCGGAGCCCTGGCTTAATGACGTCACTCGCGCCGCCAGACGAGAGTGCAGGAGAGCGGAGCGCTCTTGGAAAAAGGACAAGCTGCACGTTTCCTGGGAGATCCTAAAAGACTGCTTGGTGAAATATCAGAAGACTGTGAAAGCTGAGAAGCACAAGTACCTCTCGGAAATTATTGCTAGTAGTAATAATCCCCGTGCTCTCTTCAAAACTATCAATTCTGTCATCGATGCTCCAATTTCCCTAGATCCTGATGCATTGAATGAAAAATGTGACCGCTTTCTTCAATTCTTTATTGACAAAGTTGCTACAACTAGAGCCAGTATTTCACCATTTTGCGATGATCCCTCTGTTCCCATGCGCTGTTCATCTGTTTTCGCTCAGTTTGAGCAAGTTTCTCCTTCTCTGGTCGAAGACATTGTTAGTAATATAAAGCCCTCCGGTTCCCCCTCCGATGTAATTCCCCCTCGCTTATTTAAAGAGGTTTTTGACATCATTGCTCCATACATCTTAAAAATTATTAACTGTAGTCTTCTTACTGGCACAATGCCATGTGACATGCAGTAGTAGAACCTTTATTGAAGAAAAGAGGCCTAGACTCCACCCTCTGTTCAAATTTTAGGCCCATTTCTCATCTTCCATATATTTCTAAAATACTAGAAAAGGTTATCTATAGTCAGCTGCTACCATTCCTTGAAGAAAACCAGATTTCAGAACCATTCCAATCTGGTTTTAAATCCCTCCACAGCACTGAGTCGGCACTTTTAAGAGTATCAAATGATATACTTCTGGCAACAGACTCTGGCAAGTTTGTTGTTTTAGTTCTTTTAGATTTATCTGCAGCATTTGATACTGTAGACCATGAGATTTTAATTTCTCGTCTTGAACACAGTGTGGGTATTCAAGGTGTCGCTCTTGAATGGTTTAAGTCTTACCTAAATGAACGGAGTTTTTGTGGATGGGGAATGGGGAATTTCATGTCCAAAAAGGCATCACTTCCACACGGGGTTCCCCAGGGATCTGTTCTCGGCCCTCTTTTATTTTCGCTTTATTTATTGCCTCTTGGCTCTGTTTTTAGGAAACATGGTGTTTTATTTCATTTGTATGCCGATGACTGTCAGATCTATTTTCCAATGGCGCAAAATGGCACTTTCTGTCAACTTATTGAATGCCTCAACGATATAAAGTCGTGGCTCTCATGTAATTTTTTAAGTTTGAATGACAGCAAGTCTGAAGTCATGGTGTTCAAACCAAGTAGCCAGGCCTCCCTGAACGTTGACCTCGGTTCATTGTCTCCGTTTCTTAAGAATTATGTCAAAAATCTAGGGGTCCAATTTGATTCGGATTTTAAATTTGAGAAGCAGATTTCTTGTGTTATACGGGACTGTTTTTATCAGCTTCGCCAGATTGCTAAAGTGAAATCTATTGTTTCGCGCTCTGATATGGAAAAATTGATTCATGCTTTTGTTATTACTCGGCTGGATTACGGTAACTCTTTGTATGCAGGTGTCGGTCAGGCGGCATTGGCCCGTCTGCAACTTGTACAAAACTCTGCTGCTCGACTCCTAACCAGAACCCGCAGGCGTGAACATATCACCCCGATTTTAGCATCTCTGGCTCCTGGTACATTACCGAACACATTTTAAGATATTATTATTTGTTTTTAAATGTTTGAATAATCTTGCGCCGCCATATCTGTCAGAACTGCTTCAGCCTTACAGTCCAACCAGAACCCTCAGATCAGCTGACCACCTGTTTCTAATAGTCCCAAGATCAAGGCTGAAGCTTAGGGGTGACCGGGCATTTGCAGTGATGGCGCCCAGGCTGTGGAACCAATTACCACTTACTATTAGACAGGCCCCCTCACTTACGGATTTTAAATCACGCCTTAAAACATTTTATTTTTCTTCAGCTTTTAATGTGCAATGACAGTTTATGACCTCATCTTTTTATTTTATTTTATTTGATGTGTTTCTTTTATCTTTCAAAGTTGACTTATTTTGCTGTGTTATGCTATGTAAAGCACTTTGGTCTCCTTGGCGGATTTTTAAATGTGCTATACAAATAAAGTTGATTGATTGATTGATTGATTGATTGATTTTCTGTTGTAAAAAAAAAAAAACTACTTTAGTAAGGGGGAAGTGTAAATAAATTATAGAATTAAGATTTGTTTTTAATGAAAAATTAAAAGTTTTCGTTGGCTGTCAGTGAGTAGCATTTGCAATCGCTGCACAAAACTAACAATATAAATTACCCGCAAGAACGGTCAGAGATGTAGGACAACCAGAGGATATAATATATAAGACAGGGCTGGTGGTAAAGGATAACTTGTTGAAACAGGAGAATGTCATTGTCAGTCGCGTAAGAAAAAGGTGTCGATAAAAAAGCTAATGCCATGCTTAGGTCAGCTAGTTTTTTTCGTCTTTTTCAGCCCTCGACACTCGTCATTTCTTTAACTTAACAGTTGGATGTTCTTCCACATCTTTACCAGTGAATTTGGCACAAGGGACATCATTTTTGGACAGAATTGGTAGGTTTAGCTCTGTAAACATCTCCTTCGTACATGGTTTCCATTCTTTTCCTGTAAGGGACAAACGGTAGAGTGTCCCCCCCTTAGTAACAGTAGCTAACGTCATGAATATTAATGAACAGAAGTGACGTGTTTCTTGCGGTATGCAGGAAGGATTGTCTCAGGAGGGATTTGTTCGAGGATTCAAGATAATTATTATATTTTTCGTACCATGCATGCATTTTGAAACGTTTTGAAAAAAATCAATTGGAGAAATTAGCCTCTACAGCATTGGCATTATACTTGGCAATATTTTTTTGTTTTTAACCAAGAATTGAGACTGTTTTACGTCCATATCTATAAAGAATTCAGGGATTTAAGCATTTATTCACAAGAATTTTCAACAAAAAACGCTCTTTCTTTACAGATGGCGACTGCTTATTGTTCACAGTTCACAATTTTTACATAAAATAAATGCTACCTTCACGGTTATTCTGCTTTTAACCAAGAACCGAGACTGTTTTACGTCCATATCTATAAAGAATTCAGGGATTTAAGCATTTATTCACAAGAATTTTCAGCGGAGAAAGCTCTTTGTTTACATATGGCGGCTGCTAATTTCCTTACAGACTAGCCTCATATTTCGCAATATTTACTTAAAATCAATGCTACAAGCATGTTTTTTTTTTTTTTTTTTTTTTTTTGCTTTTAACAAAGAATCGAGACTGTTTTACATCCATATCTATGAAGAATTCAGAGATTTAAGCATTGTTTCACATGAATTTTCAACAGAAAAAGCCATTTTGGTAGCCCCCTTATCCCAACAAAGAGCTAAGAGACATAGTTACAATTGTGGTCAAAAGTTTACATACACTTGTGAAGAACATAATGTCATGGCTGTCTTGAGTTTCCAGTTATTTAACTCTGATTTTTCTCCGATAGAGTGATTGGAACAGATACTTCTTTGTCACAAAAAACATTCATGAAGTTTGGTTCTTTTATGACTTTATTATGGGTTAACAGAAAAAGTGATCAAATCTGCTGGGTCAAAATTATACATACGTGGATCTGAAAAACCAAATCATTGACTTGAACAAGTCAGGAAAGTCACTTGGAGCCATTTCAAAGCAGCTGCAGGTCCCAAGAGCAACAGTGCAAACAAGTGTTTGTAAGTATAAAGTGCATGGCACTGTTTTGTCACTGCCACGATCAGGAAGAAAACGCAAGCTATCACCTGCTGCTGAGAGAAAATTGGTCAGGAGGGTGAAGATTCAACCGAGAATCACCAAAAAGCAGATTTGCCAAGAATTAGAAGCTGCTGTCAAGCGTGTTTTGCATCTCCATGGACTGAGAGGCTGCCGTGCAAGAAGGAAGCCCTTGCTCCAAAAGCGGGACCTTAAGGCTCGACTGAAGTTTGCTGCTGATCACATGGACAAAGAGAGACCTTCTGGGGGAAAGTTCTGTGGTCAGACGAAACAAAAATCGAGCTGTTTGGCCACAATGCCCAGCAATATGTTTGGAGGAGAAAAGGTGAGGCCTTTAACCCTAAGTACACCATGCCTACCATCAAGCACGGTGGTGGTAGTATTATAAGCTTCTGCTTTTTCCGTCTCCCTTGTTAATGTTGATGATGATGATGATGATGATGATGATGACAATGACAATAAATAAATAAATAAATTATGCTGTGGGGCTGTTTTGCTGTCAATGGAACTGGTGCTTTACAGAGAGTAAATGGGATAATGAAGAAGGAGGATTGCCTTCAAATTCGTCAAGATAACCTAACGTCATCAGCCCGAAGATTGGGTCTTGGGCGTAGTTGGGTGTTCCAACAGGACAATGACCCCAAACACACATCAAAAGTGGTAATGGAATGGCTAATCAGTCTAGAATTACGGTTTTCGAATGGCCTTCCCAAAGTCCTGACTTAAACCCCATTGAGAACTTGTGGACAATGCTGAGGAAACAAGTGTTAGGTTTTGTGTTGGTTTCCTCCTTGTGTGTCCCCGTGATTGCCTATTAATTTCACCTGTTGTGCCTTCTACTTTATCTCTGAACTTGCATCCTCCTGTGCTCACCTGTTTTTCGTTGTCTCGTTACCCTTTGTCTGCGTGTGTATATAAGCTCCCAGTTTCTTTTCAGTCCTTGTTGCGTCATTGTCAATGTCTATGTCAATGCCAACGTCAAATTTCAAGTCCTGTCCACGCCCTCGTGTACCAGTCCCTCTGTTTAAGTAAGTTTTGGTTTGAACATTGCCTTTTTGATCCTGAGTCCTTTGATTGTACTTTGTGCTTTTGGTTAGTTGATATTAAAACGTTTTTTGAGTTCACCACCACCCGCTTTGATGCTTTTATTTCCCTGCAATTGGGTCCACACCACCTGCTTGCCCGCGAATTCCTGACAGAATGACGCAACAAATTGTGAACCCAGCGGGAAAAGTTAATTTTCGGCAGGCACGCCGACGGCCATCAACCCAAACCCGACCACAGCACATTTTGTTGGAGTCTGATTTTTCTGATTTTGAGGAAGACCATAATTTATATGACCTCCTCTATTGTGATTCTGACTCTGACCCCGATTTTGATTCCATGCCCTTTTCTTCACCCTCTCAGTTTTTGTCACGCCTCAGTCATTCCACGTCCCCTTCCCAGCCTTTTTCCCTGGACCCTTACCTGGGTTCCCGTTTGGCCATCTACCCTGGACCTCCGCGTGGTGGCCAGCGGGGGCGCCCAGGTAAGGGCCGTAGTTCCTACACCCCTCCTTTGATCCCACCAGGTAATGTGCCACCCAGTCTGCCATTAAACACCATCCGGAAACCACGGCGTGCTCGTTCACGCCGACGGCATGTGCCCACACCGGCTCCCCGCAGTCAAGTGCCCGCGCCGACTCCCCGCAGTCAAGTGCCCGCGCCGACCTCTCCTGTTTACCCCTGCGACTCCGCTGCTGTCCCGCCAGCAGACTCCTGCGACTCCGCTGCTGTCCCGCCAGCAGACTGACCTGACTCTCCTCACGATGACGACGACGTTGTTCCCCGCTTCCTGCCACGGCTTGGCGGCATGAACGACAGAGGCCTACCTCGCCCGGGACGCCCGCTTGATCAACCCGTGCGGTCCCCCAACGTCTGGCGCCCCAAGCGCCCACCCGGTTAACCCGTGCGATCGGCCCACGTCTGGAGTCCTGGACGCCCGCCTGACTAGCCCTGATGAGCTGATGTTGCTCCCTCTTCCAGGCGTCCAACTTCACCATGTTTAGGACCTTTTTTTTTCTCTTCAGGACGTCTGGGATCCGTCCCTTGAGGGGGGGGTTCTGTTAGGTTTTGTGTTGGTTTCCTCCTTGTGTGTCCCCGTGATTGCCTATTAATTTCACCTGTTGGGCCTTCTAGTTTATCTCTGAACTTGCATCCTCCTGTGCTCACCTGTTTCTCGTTGTCTCGTTACCCTTTGTCTGCGTGTGTATATAAGCTACCAGTTTCTTTTCAGTCCTTGTTGCGTCATTGTCAATGTCTATTAGTGACGAGATTTGTCGTTCACTTGAGCAAACGAATCCATTCCGGTTCGTTCAGTAAAAAGATTCGTTCAAACAAATCGTTCAACGAATCGTTCGCCCCCCTCATCTCCCTCCCCGCCCAAACGAATCGTTCGGTTACTGAACGGGAAGTGACGTTACCGAACGAATCACCAAAGACCGCTTCGCAGTATAACTGAACGGGAAGTGACATTGCTTGGTCCCTCCCTCTCTTCCACATTGACCACTCGTCGTAGTTTCAGAAATGAGTGACAGGCGGTATCATTCTGCTTTCACAGACAGCCTCGTCTCCCTCCTGCTGCTGCAAAAGCGAGGGAGAACTTCCGCGTCGTCTGTCCTAGTTCTATGGGCTCAAAGTCATGGCTCGTGCTTGCATTTCGATTTAGGACACGGTTAAACATTTTCCTTTTGTGAGGGGAGTAAGGGGCGGGGGCGCACGGACTTTCTTTAGCAGGTTCTTGATCACACATACAATCACATTTACAGCATGTTTGCTGTCACGAAAATAAAAATACATCGAAAGTTTAATTTCTGAATATGGAACGACCAACACATCATATTTACATCTCGCTCTGTTGTATTTTTATTTTTTAGTATTAAGATGATCGTGTTGAATTTTTGCACTGGTATTAATAAATAAAATAATCCGGTCAGCTCCCCTGTCGTCCCCGCATCTCAGATCGTCAAATGCTGACGAGAAATAATTGTTTGCTCTTTACGATGTCGCCTTTCTACTCTCATTAGTCTGTTAAGAAAAATGTAGACATATTGCGACATCTCCCGTGTCCGCGTGCTTTGTTTTTGGGCGCTTGAGTAGCACATGATGGACGGATTGACATAATTTGTCAAACCAACCAACACCTGACACGAAGAAAAAAAAAAAAAAACACTCGGAAAAAAATTACATGTATATACAGTTTCATTGCAAATCAGTATTATGGTGATCATATTGTTTTTTTGCACCGGTATTAATAAATAAAATAATCCGGTCAGCTCCCCTGTCGTCCCCGCATCTCAGATCGTCAAATGCTGACGAGAAATAATTGTTAGCTCTTTACGATGTCGCCTTTCTACTCTCATTAGTCTGTTAAGAAAAATGTAGACATATTGCGACATCTCCCGTGTCTGCGTGCGTTGTTTTGGGCGCTTGAGTAGCACATGATGGACGGATTGACATAATTTGTCAAACCAACCAACACCCGACACGCTGACACGAAAAAAAAAATAAAACACTCGGGAAAAAATTGACATGTATATACAGTTTCATTGCAAATCAGTATTATGGTGATCATACTAAATATTTTTTTCTGTGCACATATGAGGTAAATATCGCTGCCATGAAGCCTCCATATAGTGACAGTTCTCTGCCCGCTTCACTGCCGTCACGCGACCGCAGCTCAGCTTTTGCTTGCCTCGTAGCTACCCGTGTTTTAAATGACTGTAAATTTGATAGTATGTCGTCATAGGCAGTCACGAGTTTGTTGAGAAAAGTACTACTCTAAACAATGCTCGCTAGATTTGTGTGGTGTTTTTGTCTGTTTGAGCAGCATTTGATAGGATCCACGTTAACAAATATGTGACAAAGTCATTTCCTTTCTTTTTCTGATTCATTCACCGCATAGTCATTACTGGAAAATCAAGTTAGCAGCAAGCTAGGTCAGGAACCGGAGGACCGAGTCACTGAACGGGAAGTGACAAAACTCAGTCTTGCCCCCCTGCCTGCACGCTGGCTGCTTATTGGCCACACGTGGACGTGAGTGACAAACGCCCTGATTCTGTTTCCGGTCCCTCCCCTGCCCGCGATGAGGCTAGCGTCTGATTGGTCGTGTGCGATGTCAGAAGACGCTGCCGCTTGCTCAACGCCCTCCCACGCAGCGAACAAGCACCACCTTCATAGAACGAATCAGTGCAGATGATGATTAATTCGGTCTCGTTCACCAAAACAATTCGTTCAAAAAGAACGAATCGTTCGCGACCGATACAACACTAATGTCTATGTCTATGCCAACGTCAAATTTCAAGTCCTGTCCACGCCCTCGTGTACCAGTCCCTCTGTTTAAGTAAGTTTTGGTTTGAACATTGCCTTTTTGATCCTGAGTCCTTTGGTTGTACTTTGTGCTTTTGGTTAGTTGTTATTAAAACATTTTTTGAATTCACCACCACCCGCTTTGCTGCTTTTGTTTCCCTGCAATTGGGTCCACACCACCTGCTTGCCCGCGAATTCCTGACAACAAGTCCATGTCAGAAAGCCATCAAATTTAACTGAACTGCACCAATTCTGTCAAGAGGAGTGGTCAAAGATTCAACCAGAAGCTTGCCAGAAGCTTGTGGATGGCTACCAAAAGCACCTAATTGAAGTGAAAATGGCCAAGGGACATGTAACCAAATATTAGCACTGCTATATGTATATTTTTGACCCAGCAGATTTGATCACTTTTTTCTGTTCACCCATAATAAAGTCATAAAAGAACCCAACTTCATGAATGTTTTTTTGTGACAAAGAAGTATCTGTTCCAATCACTCTATCAGAGAAAAATCAGAGTTGTAGAAATAACTGGAAACTCAAGAGAGCCATGACATTATGTTCTTCACAAGTGTATGTAAACTTTCGACCACAACTGTACGTAAAATAAATGCTAACTGCACTTTTTTTTTTAATTTAACTAAGAATCGAGACTGTTTTACGTCCATATCCATAAGGAATTCAGAAGTTTAAGCATTTATTTACAAGAATTTTCACCAGAGAAGCTTTGTTTACATAAGGCGGCCGCTACCTACATTTACTAACAGACTAGCATGTACGTACTTCGACATACAGTATTTATGTAAAATAAATGCTAACTGCACGTCTTTTTAAATTTTTTTTGCTTTTAACCAAGAATCGAGACTTTTACGCCCATATCTATTAAGAATTCAAGGATTTAAGCATTTATTCGCAATAATTTTCAACGAAAAAAGCTTTGTAATTCCACTCGGTCAGCTTTGACGGCTTCGCCAACAATGCAGACCACCTAATTGGCCCCACGCCCCGATACATTATGAAGTTTATGTGTCAATCTAGTCTGATCAAAATAGAAACTTAGTAGATCAAATTAGCCGAATTTGCCAATTTTGCCAAATTTGTCTGAAGAAGAAAAAACTGTCTCCAAAAGAACCAAAGGTAAGATAATCATCAATCTATGATAGCTAAAACAAAACACCGTAATGCTGCGGGACCAAAGCAAGTTACTTTTGTCAGCCCTCCTATCAATCACCACATAACCTTCCAGTAACATTAAAATATTATTTTCTGTTGTCATGAGCATAAATGCTTCTGGGTGCTCTTGAGTTTGAATGTTTCTTGCTATGTTTTTGAAATGTGAAATCGAATATTAACTATTAAATTGCAAATATATTATTCAATATTAGCGGCCGTTCTGTGCTCCTCCCGAATGCACATATGGCCAGTTCGTCTATGTCCACCACTGACAATTTCATGGGCATTGCCCTGCTCCATATGATGTCCACACTTTGGCCACCTGTGGTCAATGTAATAAAGACTTAAGGAATAAGAGAGACTGTTGCATTTCTTTACATTACTGGGATAAAGAATCTATGAATCAGACCAATACTATCTAATTGAAAATCAACAAAGCTACCAAACATCCAATAATTTTTCTACTGCACTGCCTTGTTGGTGATGCCACCCCATTATTGTAATGACAAAAGACACTGTTTCATGACATCAGAGCTTAATTCTGTCGGCAAAGGAAAACAAGAAAAACGCTAATAGCTAAAGAATGATGACGAAATGGCAACAAAATTGCGTCGCAAAACCATTTGGGCTTGTCCTCGTCTACTCCCTCTCCCATCACGTCGCCCTTTTTTATTAATATTTTTGTGTGTTTTTACAGCCGCATCAGTTAAAGTGCCTCCTGACTCAATTCCTGTTTCACCGGGGCGCTGCGATTTACACCCCCATTCCAGGCGAGACGCAGCTGGGTAGGGTGAGGCGGCGGCGGGTGGCTGAAGCAGGGAGGCTGTGATGGGATGCGGCCGGGGCCAGGATGAGCCATTACTTGTCAGATTTACAATCCTCCATACTATCTCCCCTCCATCCAACCTCTGAAGGGTTCAAGGTTCAATTCCATTTGGAACCTGTTTAGCGAGAGCATCCACGCTCTGCACGAGGCGGTCGGCGTTTACGCCCGGTCTGATCGGGCGCGTACGTCTTCGGCGGCTGCCAGACGCTGCGGCGGGAGATTTACGAGCTGCCGCTTGACACAGAGAGGGCGCGAGCGTTCAATCCACACTTTTTTTTTTTTTTTTTTTTTTTTTACGTCAGGACGCCAAGCCAACCCCTGCTCTCTTTAAGGAATTAAAAGAAGGAAAAACACAAATGGGAAAATGAGAATCAGGAATGATGACTGGGAGAAGGAGTAAAGCTTTCAGTCATCCATCAAGCCAAGTGGTCGATGAATTGATGAGTAAATCAGACAGCAAACAGTAAGTCCAGGCTAAAGCTCCATTAGCGGAGAGCTATGTCATCATTTCACGCCACAGTCCGCAGGCCCGTGGCGAAAAATCGGCCATTTATTTCCAAGCAGGCCGCAAGCACTGGCTGTCAATAAGGCGAGAACTGGGACACCGAGTTTAACTTATGTCTGCTCTGCCTAATGATGGATTCGCTGTCAAAAGGAGCACATTAAAGGTAAGAGAACTAGTGGGAAAAAATGACTAACAATTAGATTAAAGAAAAAGACATTAATCAAGTATTTAAGCCTCGTAGATTCAACTGTACATGTCAACATTGGTTCCAGCAAGTAAGAACTTGACATTATTTTAGGCAAAACTGTGATGGTTTGGTAAGCATGGTAAGTTTTGTTTGTTCCCTATGTCTTTCAGTTCCTGTCTCGTCTGAGGAGGTCTTCATTTCCATCTCTTTGTCAGCCTTTAACTTGTGTTCCACTTTCTCATTCTTTTGTTTGCATTCAGTTCCCTTCCTTTTTTCTGTCTCTGTAGTTTCTTATTCACTGTCATCAGAGGTGGGTAGGAACACGTACATTTACTTGAGTAACTTTTTGAGGGAAATGTTATTTTTTAGAGTAGTTTTACCACGCAATACTTTTTACTTTTACCTGGGTAGCTTTCTGAAGAAGCTCTACTCTTACTCCGCTACTTTGGGCTACACTGGAGTTGTTACATTTTTCCTCTTTATTCCACATAGACTTTATTTTTGCCCATTTTTGTCTTTTTTATTTTGAGTGGGCAAAATCAATTATACTAGAGGTAAAGTAATGAAAATTGCCGCTGTAATTTAATGCTTTTAATAAGCCATGTAACTTGATATGATCCAAAGCTTTGAACAGGCATGATACTGATGTGTGGCCACAGAGTACACATCTGATGTTGCTCACAGTGGTCCTCAGTGTGCTCAAGGAGCTTGTGTATCTGCTCAGACACATGAAAAATTAGAGGGAACATTGCGCCCGACTCTTTCCACAGGGCCCTTCTCTCTCAGCAAGGCAACTCACTCAAAAAGTGAAGCCCGAATTTTATTTATTTATTTTTTTGCAGCCAGAATAGTCATTTAATATAATGGCACTTGACACAATGTACCTCACATTATACACAATTTTTTTACTTTATCTTATAAGGCGCATTATTGACAAAATTTAGAGAAAATTGAAGGCCTTTAGGTGCGCATTATAGTGCGGAAAATGCGGTACATTCAAGTACAAGAATCGAAGAAAAAAATTACCCAAGTAAAACTATAAAAGTACTTGCTTTAAAACTTACTTAACAAGTAAAAAATTAAAGTATTTTCTCCCGATGCAAAAATGTAATATGTATTTATATATATACCATATTGGCCTGAAAAAAAGACAGTGTTTTTTGCATTGAAATACCACTGAAAAAGAGGGGGTCGTCTTACATTCGCGGTCTAGACATTATACCCATTCATGACGCTAGATGGCGCCAGATATCATTGAAGCGATGTTCTGTCATGGCAGATCTCATGCTACTCTCAAGTTTAACCAGTTTGCATTGTTTTCTTGCAATGTTTTTCCTTATTTAGATTTGTTTCAAGACTACAGTTACAGTTAGACTTCACTTTGATGGTTAATGCAGTTATTGCAAGTTTGTTGTTTTATCACAATAGATTGGTTTATTTACATTTCAAAAACCAGAAGCCATTCATTTACGAATGGGATTGCACTTTAGTTTACATATTTAAATGTTCAGATATTAAGATTTGAATGAGGCAAAATAAAATGCTTTTTCTCTCAAATATATTGTTATAATCATTTGTTTCGGGTGTACTGTATTTTCGGAATAAAAAATTAATTTGGTGTTCAAAAAGCCTTTTTTCAAATTTGAGTCTTCAAAAGAGGGGGTCGTTTTATAATCAGGGCAGTTTTATATTTGGGCCAATACGGTATATGGTGGAAAACAGACAAAACTGAAAAAGCAGTTTCTGCTTTTGCACTCCTCTTTAAAAGAAACTGCTGTATTTTAAGCCAAAACAACTGTTGTGTTTGATAGAACAATATGTCTATATGCTGCCATAGCAGATTCATGGTGCATTAGGCCTCAGAACTATTTTTAATTTGTCCGTTTTACCCTGACAACCCCGTTTACAGACATCGCGCAACCGCTTTTGTTTCAACCCGGCCATAAAACGAAGGTAATTAATAATACAGTGGGGCAAATAAGTATATAGTCAACCACCAATTGTGCAAATTCTCCCACTTGAAAATATTAGAGATGCCTGTAATTGCCAACATGGTTAAACCTCAACCATGAGAGACAGAATGTGGAAAAAAAAACAACAGAAAATCACATTGTTTGATTTTTAAAGAATTTATTTGCAAATCATGGTGGAAAATAAGTATTTGGTCAATACCAAAAGTTCATCTCAATACTTTGTTATGTACCCTTTGTTGGCAATAAGGCCAAACGTTTTCTATAACTCTTCACAAGCTTTTCACACACTGTTGCTGGTATTTTGGCCCATTCCTCCATGCAGATCTCCTCGAGAGCAGTGATGTTTTGGGGCTGTCGTTGGGCAACACGGACTTTCAACTCCCTCCCAAGATTTTCAATGGGGTTGAGATCCGGAGACTGGCTAGGCCACTCCAGGACCTTAAAATGCTTCTTACGAAGACACTCCTTTGTTGCCCTGGCTGTGTGTTTGGGATCCTTGTCATGCTGAAAGACCCAGCCACGTCTCATCTTCAATGCCCTTGCTGATGGAAGGAGATTTTCACTCAAAATATCTCAATACATGGCCCCATTCATTCTTTCCTTTACACACATCAGTCGTCCTGGTCCCTTTGCAGAAAAACAGCCCCAAAGCATAATGTTTCCACCCCCATGCTTCACAGTGGGTATGGTGTTCTTCGGATGCAATTCAATATTCTTTCTCCTCCAAACACGAGAACCTGTGTTTCTACCAAAAAGTTCTATTTTGGTTTCATCTGACCATAACACATTCTCCCAGTCCTCTTCTGGATCATCCAAATGCTCTCTAGCGAACCGCAGACGGGCCTAGACGTGTACTTTGTTCAGCAGGGGGACACGTCTAGCAGTGCAGGATTTGAGTCCCTGGCGGCGCATTGTGTTACTGATAGTAGCCTTTGTTACTGTGGTCCCAGCTCTCTGGAGGTCATTCACTAGGTCCCCCCGTGTGGTTCTGGGATTTTTGCTCACCGTTCTTGTTATCATTTTGACGCCACGGGGTGAGATCTTGCATGGAGCCCCAGGTAGAGGGAGATAATCAATGGTCTTGTATGCCTTCCGTTTTCCAATAATTCCCCCAGAGATGATTTCTTTACACCAAGCGTTTTACCAATTGCAGATTCAGTCTTCCCAGCCTGGTGCAGGTCTACAATTTTGTCTCTTGTGTCCTTTGATAGCTCTTTGGTCTTGGCCATAGTGGAGTTTGGAGTGTGACTGACTGAGGTTGTGGAGGTGTCTTTTATACCGATAGTGAGTTAAAACAGCTGCCATTAATACAGGTAACGAGTGGAGCCTCGTTAGACCTCATTAGAAGTTAGACCTCTTTGACAGCCAGAAATCCTGCTTGTTTGTAGGTGACCAAATACTTATTTTCCACTCTAATTTGGAAATACATTCTTTAAAAATCAAACAATGTGATTTTCTTTTCTTTTTTCCACATTCTGTCTCTCATGGTTGAGGTTTACCCATGTTGACAATTACAGGCCCTCTAATCTTTTCAAGTAGGAGAACTTGCACAATTGGTGGATGACTAAATACTTATTTGCCCCACTGTATTTATTATTCAAAATGTCAATCATTTTTAGTTTGTGTAAGGCCCCGGATACGGGAAAGAAGGAGAGGAGTCGGTATTGGCTTACCGACTTTATTGTGTTAACAATTTTAAAGAAAAACAATATCAAAATAACAGCGGGCTGCCTCGACATGCGACCGCCATCTCTCACTATCTCGCCCGTTCTCACATTCTTCCTACTCGCTTCCCCCTGCGTCACAGCTCCCCAGTATGATCGTCTCTTAAGGGGGCCGTGATAGTTACAGACATTACAATATACAATGAATAGGTTGCCGCTGAACTCTTCACACTCAGCTGCCACTAGTTTCAAACGGCCTTAAACAGATAATAATAATTTCTAAATCTCATTTGCAAGGCGTGGCGGCTTTTATTTTGGTGTGGCGTTGCGCCACAATCTCTTGTACGTAGGGGAATGCATATCTATAAAGAATTCAGGGATTTAAGCATTTATTTACAAGAATTTTCAACGGAAAAAGCTCTTTGTCTGTGTTTCCAATTGGTCAGCTTTGACAGAGATAGGCCACCTATGAATCGGCCCCCCGACCCGTGTCCCGTCAATCCATTATGAAGTCCATGGTACAGTAACGAAGTGCTTTTACTTTGTTATATTTCACCACTGGTAATTATACAAAAGTTCACTGGAGGTGCTCGTGCCAATGGAGAGGTTAACACCAAACCTCATTGGTTAAAATACTTGTCAGTCAGGGAATAGTTTAATAAGCGTAATAATGAAAAAAAAAACTAAAGAGCAACAGTTGACAAATGATCTGGTGCTAACCGTGTTGAGGCCACCAGAGGAGGCCTGTTTGTGTCAGTGTACACTGAGTTTGACTGCCATCCAATACAATACATGGAGCAAGCCAAGAGGATTTTGCATTATGTTTGTGTTTTGTTGGCACTCTGGGCTTGTGATTCGATATAAAAGCGGACACCTTCTCACACGGATATATTGATCATCGCATTAAACGGGATTTAGAGTTTAAAGCAATGAGAATGTGCTGAGACAGTTGCAGCGCGTGGGCTAATGGACTGTATGACTTATATAGAGACTCACGCACATACAGCATATAGAGTGTATATGAATATAAAGGAAAACGACAGCTACAGCTCTTCCATTCGCTCTATGCTTCCTGAGGGACTGCTTAGCCAAGTGATAATGTGCCTTTTTACATTTTGCATAAAAGGTGTACAGTGTAATTTATGAGTGCAAAACCTCCTACAGGACCGTAACACACTACTACTTATGTCCCATATGCGCAAGTAGATAGTAGCAATGGGCAATTAGCCCAGGAAAGGCTTCTTTTAAAAAAAAATTTTTTTAATCTTGTTCACTTTTATTTCATGAATGGTTTTAGTGGCAGACTTGCAGCAGCCGTGTTTGACTTCGGCGGTCGGTGGCCGTCCTTCTGTCGATGTTATTGTTAGTTTCCTTTGTCTTTTGCGCTTCGCCCGTCACCATCTGTTTTCTTTTTCTCTCTGATTGGCCTCCATCTCCCATCGCTCGCAGTGAAGGTGACCTGAGAAGCGCATCTATTGATAAAGATAGAGAGAGTGGCTGGCTGTACACGACTAAAATACATGTCAAACTACTTCCTCTGAAGCAGAGAAATGACATCAACAGTAATGAAAAGTCTATTTTATTTTTCCCTTTTATTTTTATTTTGGTTATCATATTTTTTGGACTGTGATTTGCAGTTTTTTTTCATAGTTAAGCTTGGGGTGCGACTTATACTCTGGAGCGATTTATGTGTGAAATTATTAACACTGGAAGTACTGGGGGGGTTTTGGCTATAAAGAAAGACCAGAAGGACGTCAGATGACTACAAACTGACTACTTGGCTTTGTCAAACTATAGACCACTCAAACAAGTCATCGAGTAGAACACCCCCCCCCCCACACACACTCCAGTGGAATCGCTGCCTAGGTGTGAAGGGGTTGTTCCACTCTGGATAGCTGAAATTAGCATCTTGAATATTTGCAAATCCAGGGCTCCCTTGGCTTTCTCAAACACGGATGAACACAGAGATGGCCAGTCGCCCTGTTCTACAATATGATTGACATGGCAGCACTGAATGCATATGTGTTGTATCAAGCATGCACCGGAAGCCAAGAGAGAAAGGGTGGATCTTGCAAAGGAATTGGCTCACTCTCATATGGGCGCAAAGAGGGCACAGAAGGAAAAATTGCTTCGGCAACAACCACCAACACCTAGCCCCAGGTATAGGGCGACGTGTCATATGTTACCACCTAAAAAAATATTTTGTTTTTTATTACACCATCCTTTGGATATAGTTTCTTTTGTTGTCTTTTTCACATACGTTTCTTTATTGAATAAAAAGCTTTTTTTTTTTGCAAAAAATGACTTGTGTTGTGCATCATCAGCCATCCATTATCAGCAATATGACATTTGTAGCTCCATAAATACTAGACACAGTACAACTAAATATTCAGAGAAATTGAGACAGCTGTTCTTTCTCAATGGTAGTGTTGTATCGGTCGTGAACGATTTGTTCTTTTTGAACGAATTGTTTGGGTGAACGAGACCGAACTAATCACCTTCTGCACCGATTAGTTCTAGGAAGCTGGGGCTTGCTTGCTGCGTGGGAGGGCGTTGAGCAAGTGGCAGAGTCTTCTTAGATCGCGCACAATCAATCAGACGCCAGACTTATCGCGGGCAGGGAAGGGAGCTGAAACCGAATCAGAGCGTCCGTCACTCACTTCCACGTGTGGCCAATAAGCAGCCAGCGTGCAAGGCAGGGGGCAAGACTGAGTTATGTCACTTCCCGTTCACTTACTCGGTCCTCCGGCTCCTGACCGAGCTTGCTGCTAACTTGACTTTCCAGTCACGTGGAGAACGAGTCAAAAAATGAAAGGAAATGACTTTGTCACATATTTGTTAATGGTGAGCCTATCTTATGCTGGCTCAAACAGACAAAAACATCACACAAACCTCGCGAGCATGGTTTAGTGTACTACTTTTCTCAACAGACTCAGGACTACATAGGATGGCATACTATCAAATTTACAGTAGTTTAAAACACTTTCGCGGGTAGCTACGAGGCAAGCAAAAGCTGAGCTGCGGTCGCGTGACGGCAGTGCAGGGGGGAAAGAACTCACTGTATGGAGGCTTCATGGCAGCGATATTTACCTCTAATGTGCACAGGAAAATGAATATTTAGTATGATCACCATAATTCTGATTTGCAAAGAAACAGTATATACATGTCAATTTTTTCTGAGTGTTTTATTTATTTTTTTCGTGTCTGGTGTTGGTTGGTTTGATCAATCAATGTCCATCCGTCCATCATATGCTACTCAAGCGCCCAAAAACAACGCACGCGGGCATGGAAGGTGTAACAATATGTCTCCATTTTTCTTAACAGACTAATGAGAGTGGATAGGCGACATTGTAAAGAGCAAACAATTATTTCTCTTCAACATTTGACGATCTGAGATGAGGGGACGACAGGAGAGCTGACTGGATTCTTTATTTATTAATACCAGTGCAAAAAGGATATTTCAATACAATCATCTTAATAATGATTTGCAGTGAAACTGTTTTGCATCAAAATGTAGTATTGTTTTCATTTCAGAGCAATACATTTGACAACCAGCTATTTACACTTTAGTTTTAACGATAGTTACCAGAAATAATAGTGAGGAGCATAAAAACAAAAACACAACAGAGCGTGAGGTAAACATAATGTGTTGGTCGTTCCATATTTAGAAATTAAACTTTCGATTTCTCTTTTTATTTGGGTGACAGCAAGCGTGTCACGTAGGTTGGTGGCGGCAATATTGTATATGTGATCAAGGTCATGCTAGAGAAAGTCTGTGCGTCCCCGAGCCCAAATCCACAAAAGGAAAATGTTTAACAGTGCCCTAAATCAAAATGCAAGCACGAGCCATGACTTTGATCCTATAGAAATAGGACAGACGACGCGGAAGTTCTCCCTCGCAATTGCATCGGCGGAGTAGACTCGAGACGAGGCAGCGAAAACAGAATGATATAGTCTGTCACTCACTTGTGAATCTACGACGAGCAGCCAATGAGGAGCCTGTGTGCAAGAGGGGGAGGGGTTAGTTTGGCAACGTCACTTCTCGTTCACCAACCGAACGATTCATTTGGGTGGGTGGGGGTGGGAGGATGAGGTGGGCGAACAAGTCGGTCAACGATTTGTTTGAACGAGTCTTTTTACTGAACGAACTGGAATGGATTCGTTTCCTCAAGTGAACAACATATCCTGTCACTACTCAATGCTGTAATGTCAAACAGTCCTCCGCAACAAATCCCCAGCAAAAAAGTGCTCTGATATCTTCCCAATTTTGGCAAATCGTGCACAATTCGATCACATTAGACAACCATACTGAGCAGTTACCAAACTATAAAACATACTGTAAAAAGGTTGCCTGCCCGATTGCCTGCCTGAGCGGTCCACTGTCTGACAAAGCCAAGGCAGCCCTGCCCTGCAAACGCTCAAGATGCTAAATGGTGCAATCCAACCCTGTAGGTTTGCGAGTGTGAATGGGAATGAGTAATGAGGACCTCAATGCTCACAAAAGATATGCTGATTAGAGTCAGATGACCCTTCCCTGGGTATAAAAGTGATTTGTATCAACTGATCCACTCTTGGTAGTTCTAGTAATACTGTATATTAGTTCACATTTTATTTTCGCACTAAACCGCAAGAGTGCGCGGTTATATTGGATGTAGTGATTTGGAGTGACACTGATGGTTTGGTAAACTTGTTAACATGTTCTTTATGCTATAGTTACCTGTAAGGGATTTTCACACTAGTGTCAGCCCAGTGTGATGAGCGGTCCATGGCAAGCACAAAATGGGAGGAGCCACGTAGCCTGACGTTGACGCTTTCAGGAAGTAAAAAGCGGCAAGCATATTTACTATAGTCCCAAGCACCAATAAGTTGATTTTTCATTGTTGCGCAAGAACAACTTTTACTATTTCAAGGAGTAGCGGGCATTATAATAGCCATATAAAGAGTTTTACCAGTTTCGGTAAGAAGGTGAAACGTTTTTTTGTTTTTTTTTCTTGAACACAAGTGCACATAGAGGTACAATTTAGCTTAGCAAGGAAATGTGTGAGTCATTTTTCGAGTGTCCCAGAGCTGGCGAAACTATAAAAAAGTGCATTTATCAAGGTTTCGTTGGCCGTGGTTCGTGTACATCCGTCCACCGAAACAGCCTGATAGCACAGATATAAGTACGCCTGCCCCTCTGCTATTGGATGACTGTTGACATTGGCGCTGTGGCGGCCACCTCTCGGCGCAAATTGATTCAAACTTGCCGTTCAACCCAAAACAACCGCTCACTTTCGCCGAGAAGTCCTCTCCCACATACATAATGAATGGGTTGCCGCCGAACCCTTCACACTAGGCTGCCACTAGTTTGAAACGACCTTTAATAGCTATGTTACCAGGGGTGAAAGTGGGCCAGAACGTTGTTTCGATACAACATTCGGGAGCGCAACCGGGCAGAACGGTGCTTTGATCCCGAAAATATGACGGCAACTGTCAAATTTCCATGATTAAAAAAAAAAAAAAAATGCCAGGCTGCCGTACACTCATCCCCATAAAGAAAACAATCTACTAACGTCAGACTTGCATACGCAAGAGTTAACAACAAGCCTAATAAAGTGCTTGTGTAGCGTCATCCGTTTATTTATTCCACAGAGTTCTCCCAGCGTGTCTAACGAGTTGCATCGATGTGTGCATGCGCGCAGCTAACCACCCTCCTGGCCTGGACTCCAGTTGTCCATTCAATTGGCTGACATACAAACATGCGATCAGCATGGATAGTTAGCTTTGATTGGTTCAAATGCACGTTTTCTGGGACAATAACAAAGAAACAAGCTTGTTGAATGCATGGAACAAAAAAAAAAAAAGGCAATGCAACGGAAAATTTGATCAGATCTTTAAGAGAAAGCAAAGAGTTGAAGAGACAAAGAGGTGCTGAAAGTCAACCACAGCAGGGAGTGCTGAGGATCTTTTTTAGTTTCAGTCCAAATTTGTCATGCTTGCGTGATTTCTCCACACATGGTGTGCACAATGGCAGTACACACGCATGCTGGATATTTTACATACTACTACTAGGCTACTACAAAAACAGCGTTCTATTTCACCTACAGTGTGTTGGAGTTTTTGTATTGGAAATAAAGGCGCCTGTGTATTATATTCCAAATCCCTGCAATTAAGTGGCGCAATGACACATTAACCCATTTGAAAACTAAAAGGGCCAATAAGCCTCGGTTTAACATCCCCTTTTCCCAACACTAAAATAAATTGCACACAAACATCCAACAGTGCTCTGCACGGCAGCAGCTCAACAGCAACAACAAACATTAAAGAGCAACTGAAGACCTTTCCGGATTTTGGTGTAATTTTACGAATATAAACTTTGGACGAGTTCGTCAAAACAACCATGACATTATCAACACGTAACTGCAAGGATAATTTGCGTTTTTTTTTGTTTTTTTGCACTCCGTTAATGGTCCCTTCGCAAACCCGGAAGTGTGATGTAGGCAACAGAAGACTTAACCTGAGGCGTCAGATGACGGCGATTTACTTGACACAGCAGATTGCATCATGACGCCAATTGACAGCTCGACACTTCCCGAACGGGAGAGTGAGTGGTAAGCCTAAATCCAGCATCGTGATTTTTTTATGAGAGAGAATGAGATTACATGGTTGTATATTTTTCCACGCTCTCCACATAGCTAAAACTGGATATTAGGTAATGGGACAGCTCCTACTGATCTAAATATGGTAAAGCTAGCCCAAATGTGGCTAAATGAATGATATGTTATTGATTTTTCAAAATAAATGACAAAACGATTTTATTTTCCAGGTGTTGCTGTAAACCGTCAAGTAATTACCCTTCCAAGAGTATACCTGTGTCGTCAGGAGATCCCAGACGTGAGAGCCAAACTTGAGGAGGCTGAAGCACTGACAAGGGCATGACTTACATTTAAAAAATAAAACCATAAATTGTAAACAACATTGACACATTTTGTTGACTGTTTAATGTATTCTATTGGTATATATTGTAATTATATTACATTCTGAAAAAAATTCAATAGGCCACAATAATAAATGACACCAGATTTATGTTGAATCAGCATCAGCTTTCGCTGTCAGATTGTGACACAACTTATAAGCTAAGTTATACCAAACACACAATTGCACACATCAAAGAACATAAATTTAGTAAGCAACACAAAGTTAGGATAGCAACGGACTAGCGCAACATTGAAAAATGAAAGTGGCAGTGGGAAATATGTATTTACTCTTTTCTGTAGCATTAAGTGTTCTCTATACAAAGATAGTGCATTATCATTAAAATGTGAAGGTAGATTTTACTTTTAAAAATGTGTACTCTATATATGACTAGTATATGATTTCATCTCATCAAAATTTGCTACATTTATTTATTTCTCCTAAGTCATCATCATCTGATGTCGCAGACGGAAGAAATTCAGCATCTGTCAAGCCTCATAGGATCTCTTCAGTCGTCATCGCTGGACACCGCATCACTTGGGTCATCATATGACTCGACCCACTCTCTCTTGATTTTGGGAAACTGGGTGGCGACTGACTTGCAACGCTTTTTTCATCGTGTTGAGGGTTTCCGCCGCTTAATTTTTTATGTTTGGCTTCCTGGAGAGAAAAAAAAAATAATAATAATCACAGCAGCATGAAAATATTGGATGAATCCTAATTTTAATTTATTAATAATTTCTTGGTGATCAAATAATGATGCCCCAGTCAAAGCAGCATCTATTTGATGCTATTGCTCCCTCTTCAAATAGGAAGACCTTGATGTTGAAGTATAATCGTTATGTTTTATTGAGATGTATTTGATACATTAGGGCCTGGCAGAGGATTGTTTATATATATGTATATATATACAGTGCCTTGCAAAAGTATTCGGCCCCCTTGAATCTTGCAACCTTTCGCCACATTTCAGGCTTCACACATAAAGATATGACATTTAATTTTTTTGTCAAGAATCAACAACAAGTGGGACAATCGTAAAGTGGAACAACATTTATTGGATAATTTAAACTTTTTTAACAAATAAAAAACTGAAAATTATCCAATAAATTTTGTTCCACTTGTTGTTGATTCTTGACAAAAAAATTAAAATTTTATATCTTTATGTTTGAAGCCTGAAATGTGGCGAAAGGTTGCAAGATTCAAGGGGGCCAAATACTTTTGCAAGGCACTGTAAGATCGTGAAGTGGAACAACATTTATTGGATAATTTAAACATTTTTTAACAAATAAAAAACTGAAAAGTGGGGCGTGCAATATTATTCGGCCCCTTTACTTTCAGTGCAGCAAACTCACTCCAGAAGTTCAGTGAGGATCTCTGAATGATCCAATGTTGTCCTAAATGACCGATGATGATAAATAGAATCCACCTGTGCGTAATCAAGTCTCCGTATAAATGCACCTGCTCTGTGATAGTCTCAGGGTTCTGTTTAAAGTGCAGAGAGCATTATGAAAACCAAGGAACACACCAGGCAGGTCGGAGATACTGTTGTGGAGAAGTTTAAAGCCGGATTTGGATACAAAAAGATTTCCCAAGCTTTAAACATCTCAAGGAGCACTGTGCAAGCCATCATATTGAAATGGAAGGAGCATCAGACCACTGCAAATCTACCAAGACCCGGCCGTCCTTCCAAACTTTCTTCTCAAACAAGGAGAAAACTGATCAGAGATGCAGCCAAGAGGCCCATGATCACTCTGGATGAACTGCAGAGATCTACAGCTGAGGTGGGAGAGTCTGTCCATAGGACAACAATCAGTCGTACACTGCACAAATCTGGCCTTTATGGAAGACTGGCAAGAAGAAAGCCATTTCTCAAAGATATCCATAAAAAGTCTCGTTTAAAGTTTGCCACAAGCCACCTGGGAGACACACCAAACATGTGGAAGAAGGTGCTCTGGTCAGATGAAACCAAAATGGAACTTTTTGGCCACAATGCAAAATGATATGTTTGGCGTAAAAGCAACACAGCTCATCACCCTCAACACACCATCCCCACTGTCAAACATGGTGGTGGCAGCATCATGGTTTGGGCCTGCTTTTCTTCAGCAGGGACAGGGAAGATGGTTAAAATTGACGGGAAGATGGATGAAGCCAAATACAGGAACATTCTGGAAGAAAACCTGTTGGTATCTGCACAAGACCTGAGACTGGGACGGAGATTTATCTTCCAACAGGACAATGATCCAAAACATAAAGCCAAATCTATAATGGAATGGTTCAAAAATAAACGTATCCAGGTGTTAGAATGGCCAAGTCAAAGTCCTGACCTGAATCCAATCGAGAATCTGTGGAAAGAGCTGAAGACTGCTGTTCACAAACACTCTCCATCCAACCTCAGTGAGCTCGAGCTGTTTTGCAAGGAAGAATGGGCAAGAATGTCAGTCTCTCGATGTGCAAAACTGATAGAAACATACCCCAAGCAACTTGCAGCTGTAATTGGAGCAAAAGGTGGCGCTACAAAGTATCAACGCAAAGGGGCCGAATAATATTGCACGCCCCACTTTTCAGTTTTTTATTTGTTAAAAAAGTTTAAATTATCCAATAAATTTTGTTCCACTTGTTGTTGATTCTTGACAAAAAATTAAAATTTTATATCTTTATGTTTGAAGCCTGAAATGTGGCGAAAGGTTGCAAGATTCAAGGGGGCCAAATACTTTTGCAAGGCACTGTATATATATATGTATATATATATATATATATATATATATATATATATATATATATATATATATATATACAAAAATAAAGATATGAAATTTATTTTTTTTTGTCAAGAATCAACAAGTGGGACACAATCGTGAAGTGGAACAACATTTATTGGATAATTTAAACTTTTTTAACAAATAAAAAACTGAAAGGTGGGGCATGCAATATTATTCGGCCCCTTTACTTTCAGTGCAGCAAACTCACTCCAGAAGTTCAGTGAGGATCTCTGAATGATCCAATGTTGTCCTAAATGACCGATGATGATAAATAGAATCCCCCTGTGTGTAATCAAGTCTCCGTATAAATGCACCTGCTCTGTGATAGTCTCAGGGTTCTGTTTAAAGTGCAGAGAGCATTATGAAAACCAAGGAACACACCAGGCAGGTCCGAGATACTGTTGTGGAGAAGTTTAAAGCCGGATTTGGATACAAAAAGATTTCCCAAGCTTTAAACATCTCAAGGAGCACTGTGCAAGCCATCATATTGAAATGGAAGGAGCATCAGACAACTGTAAATCTACCAAGACCCGGCCGTCCTTCCAAACTTTCTTCTCAAACAAAGAGAAAACTGATCAGAGATGCAGCCAAGAGGCCCATGATCACTCTGGATGAACTGCAGAGATCTACAGCTGAGGTGGGAGAGTCTGTCCACAGGACAACAATCAGTCGTACACTGCACAAATCTGGCCTTTATGGAAGACTGGCAAGAAGAAAGCCATTTCTCAAAGATATCCATAAAAAGTCTCGTTTAAAGTTTGCCACAAGCCACCTAGGAGACACAACAAATATGTGGAAGAAGGTGCTCTGGTCAGATGAAACCAAAATTGAACTTTTTGGCCACAATGCAAAACGATATGTTTGGCGTAAAAGCAACACAGCTCATCACCCTGAACACACCATCCCCACCGTCAAACATGGTGGTGGCAGCATCATGGTTTGGGCCTGCCTTTCTTCAGCAGGGACAGGGAAGATGGTTAAAATTGACGGGAAGATGGATGCAGCCAAATACAGGAACATTCTGGAAGAAAACCTGTTGGTATCTGCACAAGACCTGAGACTGGGATGGAGATTTATCTTCCAACAGGACAATGATCCAAAACATAAAGCCAAATCTACAATGGAATGGTTCAAAAATAAACGTATCCAGGTGTTAGAATGGCCAAGTCAAAGTCCAGACCTGAATCCAATCGAGAATCTGTGGAAAGAGCTGAAGACTGCTGTTCACAAACACTCTCCATCCAACCTCACTGAGCTCGAGCTGTTTTGCAAGGAAGAATGGGCAAGAAGTCTCTCGATGTGCAAAACTGATAGAAACATACCCCAAGCGACTGGCAGCTGTAATTGGAGCAAAAGGTGGCGCTACAAAGTATTAACGCAAGGGAGCCGAATAATATTGCACGCCCCACTTTTCAGTTTTTTATTTGTTAAAAAAGTTTAAATTATCCAATAAATTTTGTTCCACTTCACGATTGTGTCCCACTTGTTGTTGATTCTTGACAAAAAATTAAAATTTTATATCTTTATGTTTGAAGCCTGAAATGTGGCCAAAGCTTGCAAGGTTCAAGGGGGCCGAATACTTTTGCAAGGCACTGTATGTATGTATGTATGTATGTATGTGTATATATATATATATGTGTATATGTATATATATATATATATATAATAGTCCAACACTTGCAGGTGGTGACAGGCTTCCTTAAATATTGCGCTTTCCTAATCAAGCACAGGTGTGTCGCATTACCCTGCCAATCTGGCTCAATCAGGTGCTGCAAAAAGAAAGAAGAACTGAGAACACACTCAAAACATGACAGAACCCCCCCCTCAACGGACGCCCCCTGGCGGACCACCTGGTTTCGTGGGATGAAAAGAGTGGAAATCCCGCAGAAGCGACGGATCGAGGATCCAGGAGCGGGGGATCCATTGGCGTTCCTCAGGGCCATAACCTTCCCAGTCGACCAGGTACTGCACCCCCCTACCCCGCCTCCTAGAATTGAGAATGGTACGCACCGTATACACCGGCTCACCGTCGATCACGCGAGGAGCAGGAGGAGGCACTGGCGGAGGGTTCAGGGGACAGGTGGAGACAGGCTTGAGCAGCGAGACGTGGAAAACGGGGTGGATCTTCATCGAGCTTGGAAGCTTCAGCCTGACTGCAACAGGATTCACCACAGAGTCCACAGCGAAAGGGCCCACGAATCTAGGGCCCAGCTTCTTAGAAGTCCCAGCAAGGTGTAAATCCCGCGCCGACAGCCAGACCATCTGGCCCGGACGATAAGCTGGAGCGGGTCTCCTTCGGCGGTCAGCAATTCGACGGTTGCGGGCCGCCGTACGGACAAGTGCAGCCCTTGTGTCCCTCCAGACCCTATGGACTCTCTGCAGGTGCACCTGGACAGATGGCACGACGACCTCGGCTTCCTGGGAAAGGAATAGCGGCGGCTGGAACCCATATGCGGTCATGAAGGGTGACCTCCCGGTGGCTGAGCAAACGAGGGTGTTGTGAGCATACTCCACCCAAGGGAGGTGTGAAGACCAGGAGGCTGGGTGCAGGTGACAGACGCAACGAAGGGCGGCCTCCAGCTCCTGGTTGACACGTTCCGTCTGCCCGTTGGACTGAGGGTGGTAACCAGAAGACAAACTTGATGTGGCCCCCAATGCCTTGCAAAACGCTCCCCAAACCCGAGAGACAAACTGGGGGCCCCTGTCGGAGACTAGGTCACTCTGTATGCCATGAGTCCGAAATACGTGCGTTACCAGCAGGTCAGCGGTTTACAGAGCCGAAGGCAACTTGGTGAGAGCGACGAAGTGTACCATCTTGGAGAATCTGTCCACCACTGTCAAGATGACTGAATGACCCCTGGAGCGTGGAAGGCCAGTGATGAAGTTAAGTGCAACATGAGACCAAGGGCGAGATTGAACAGGCAAGGGACGCAGAAGTCCTGCTGGAGCACGGTGGACTGCCTTGCCCCGAGCGCGGACGGAACAAGCAGAAACATAGTCCATAACGTCTTTTCGCATACCTGGCCACCAAAACTTCTGGGAAACGAGGAAGAACGTGCGGGACACACCCGGGTGGCAGGCGAACTTTGAAGTGTGACTCCACTTCAGCACTGCTGCACGCTGAGCCACTGGAACAAATAGCTTGCCAGCAGGGCAGCCTCCAGGCACCCGAACGCCTTGCAGGGCTTCTTCCACAAGCCGTTCGACCTCCCAGCTTAGCGCGCCAACTATCAGGTTTCCAGGGACAACAGGCTCCTTCGAAGGCTCCTCCCCCGCCGGCTCATGAAGCCTTGATAGTGCATCGGGCTTCCCGTTTCTTGACCCAGCACGGTAAGTGATCACGTAGTTGAAACGAGTCAGGAGTAACGCCCAACGGGCCTGGCGTGAGTTGAGGCGCTTGGCGGCCCGAAGGTATTCTAAGTTCTTGTGGTCGGTAAGTATTTGGAATGGTACCTCTGTGCCCTCCAACCAGTGCCTCCATTCCTGCAAAGCCTGGACTATAGCGAGCAGCTCCCTGTTGCCCACATCGTAATTCGCCTCCGCAGGGGTGAGGCGGCGGGAGTAGAAGGCGCAGGGGTGCAGTTTCTGGTCGACTGAAGACCTCTGGGACAGGATTGCCCCCACGCCGGAACTCGACGCGTCAACCTCGACCACAAAAGGAAGATCTGGGTCAGCATGGACAAGGACGGGAGAGCTCGTGAATGACCGTTTAAGACTTACGAAAGCGGCCTCTGCCACAGGAGACCACACAAACGGGCGTTTGTCAGAGGTCAGCCTGGTAAGGGGCTCAGCCCTCATACTATAATTTCGGATAAAACGCCTATAAAAATTGGCAAACCCAAGGAATCTTTGTAATTGCTTACGTGACGTGGGAGTCGGCCATTCTGCTACTGCCTTAATTTTAGCTGGGTCAGGTCGTAGCTGCCCTCTTTCCACAATAAAACCAAGAAACTGGATTGACGTTTGGTGGAACTCACACTTTTCGGCCTTGACATACAATCTATTTTCGAGTAATCTTTGCAGAATGATGCGGACATGTTGGTGATGTTGCTGCAGGCTTCTAGAAAATATTAGAATGTCATCTAAATAAACAAAACAGAACACATTTAGCATGTCACGCAATACATCATTTATGAGGCTCTGAAAAACTGCAGGTGCGTTAGTTAGGCCGAAAGGCATGACCAGGTACTCGAAATGCCCGAGCGGGGTTTTGAAAGCGGTTTTCCACTCGTCTCCCTCACGAATCCTGACTAAGTGGTAAGCGCTGCGCAAGTCTAATTTGGTGAATACTGTGGCCGATTTCAACAGAGCAAAGGCCGAATCCAACAAGGGCAGCGGATATTTATTTTTGATAGTGATCTCATTGAGACCCTTGTAGTCGATGCACGGCCTAAGACCCCCATCTTTTTTGCCGACAAAGAAAAACCCCGCCCCCAAAGGAGAAGATGAAGGGCGAATGAGGCCAGCGGCCAAGGAAGAGGAGATGTATTCCCTCATCGCCTCTTCCTCCGGTTTAGAGACCTGGTATAATCTAGAGCTAGGTAGCGTGGCATTAGGCAATAATTCAATTGCACAGTCGTACGGACGGTGTGGTGGCAGGGTTTTAGCACGCTCTTCGCTAAAAACTTGCTGGAGGTCGTGATATTCGGCCGGAACATTCTCCAAATTAACCGGCTCGATGGCCGTCTGCGTTTGACTAGGAAGTAAGCATGCAGAACGTAAGCAGTGTGCATAACAAAATGTACTCCACGTCACTACTTGTGTCTTGGCCTAATCGATATTAGGGTTATGCACTTTTAACCAGGAGAGCACCAGTACAACTGGGGCCGATTTGCACGGCATCACTAAAAAACTACGGATCTCAAAATGATTACCAGACAGCTTTGTTTTGAGCGGAGGCGTAATAAAGTTCACGTCCTCCAGGGGTTGCCCATTGAGGTCTAAAACCTTTTTAGGCCTAGCGAGTCTTATCAATGGACATTTAAGAGCGTCAACAACACTCCGGTCTATAAAACAGTCATCCGCCCCCGAATCAACTAAAGCAGTAAACCCAAAATTAACCCCATTATATGACATTTCTCCCGGTAGTTTCAGTCTCAAATCACCTCGAGGGTGTATTGGTTCATTTAATTTGTCGCGAGGCAACTCGTTTGATGGACTGCGGTCATGCCCGAATCTCGTTCCCCCTCGGGCGAGGGGGACCCCATCGGCCGAAGATCCGAGGCGACGTGAAGGGATCGCGTCACAGGCGGCGACATGGTGCCCCGGCAAGCCACAGTACAGACACAAACCCGTTGTCATCCGTCTCCGTCGCGCCGCAGCAGAAAGACGACCGCCACCGAGCTGCATAGGCTCCACTCCTGTCGAGCCTGGACCCCGCGTCGGCGTGGAGGCAAACGACGGCTCGACAAAGCCATTTGCACGGACCGCAGTCGGGCCGCCCCCCAGCGAAGGCCAACGACGTCCCCGAGACTCCACGGCACGCTCCCTCTCGTGGTTCTTCAGATGATTGTCCAAAAGCACGGACAGAGAAATCAGATCCTCCAGAGTCAACGAATCATCCCGGGCTGCCAACTCATCCTTCAATTCAATTCAATTTGTATAGCCCTCAATCACAACAGAGGTCTCAAAGGGCTTTACAGAGGCAATATGATACACAATTAGAAATGAAGCAACAAAGATGAATAGATACAGTTCAAGTCCTGGGTATCCCCTATCCTTAAGACCCTCCATGCCGGCAAGGAAAAACTCCAGAGTCAATTGGGAGAAAAATGAGAAACCTTGGGGAGTACCACAGTCAGGAGAGATCCACTCCCAGGACGGATAGACAGGAACCCCAGAACGGCTAATGGGAATTAGCAAGCGAAATTGTAGTCCGTAAAAATACAGTGGAGTAAAGGAGCAAGAAGAGGTCCCTCTGGTCAGATGAGACGGGGGTAGCAGCGAGGACGTCAATCCAGCCAGGGGTCCGGACAGTCAGGAGGCTGCAGCTGAAAAATAGCCCCTCCCCAGAGGGGAGGGGGGAAAGGGGACACCGGGTGACTAGTGATGAAGAGACTAGACAACTAGATATTAACATTGGAAAATAGAAATAAAGTAAGACAAGTGGTAGGTAGAGTAAGAAAAGGAGATAGAACTCAGCGGCTGTACTGCCCCCAGCATTATAGCTTCTAGTGCAGCTTAAACTAAACTGTGAGTCTACTCCGACTTCAACTAGCCTAACCATAAGCTTTGTCGAATAGGAACGTTTTTAATCTAATCTTAAATGTGCAGACTGTCTCGGCTTCTTTAATACTAGCTGGAAGCTGATTCCATAAAACAGGGGCTTGGTGGCTAAAGGCTCTAGCTCCGACAGTACTTTTATAAACCCTGGGAACTACCAGTAGACCTGCATTCTGAGATCGGAGTGTTCTGTTGGGGCGGTATGGAACGAGAGCATCGGTGAGATAAGATGGCCCCAACCCATTAATGGTCTTAAATGTAAGAAGGAGTATTTTAAATTTAATTCTAAACTCGACTGGAAGCCAGTGAAGTGCCTGGAGCACAGGGGTGATGTGCTCTCTTCTATTGGTTCCTGTTAAAAGTCTTGCTGCTGCGTTTTGGACTAGCTGAAGACCTTTTAGAGAGTTTTTAGGACAAGCTGCAAGTAGGGAGTTACAGTAATCCAATCTCGATGAAACGAACGCGTGAATTAATTTTTCTGCATCGCTTTTAGATAAAATATTTCTAATTTTGGCAATGTTGCGCAGGTGAAAGAAAGCCGTTCTACAGGTTTGTTTAATGTGTGCTTTAAACGATAAGTCAGGGTCAAATAAAACTCCTAGGTTTTTAACTGTGGCGCTGGAGGCTACACTTACATTGTCCAGAGTGACTATCTGGGCAGATAAAGAGTCTCTAGCACTTTTCGGGCCTATTATAAGGACTTCTGTCTTTTCAGGGTTAAGTAGAATATAGTTAGTGCTCATCCAGGTATTTATATCTCGGACGCAGGCGCTTAGTTTTTCTACTTGCCTGACCTGCTCAGGTTTAATTGATAAATACAGTTGTGTGTCGTCAGCGTAACAGTGAAAGTTAATGCTATGTTTTCTGATGATATTACCTAGAGGAAGCATATACAGCGTAAACAAGATGGGCCCGAGGACAGATCCTTGCGGCACACCATAACTAACTCTAGAGTACGATGATGATTGCTGGTTTACATTGACAAACTGGTACCTATTAGATAAATATGATTTAAACCAGCATAGGGCTGCTCCTCTAATGCCTATGTCACATTCTAATCTCTGCAATAAGATATTATGGTCGATTGTGTCAAAGGCTGCGCTCAGGTCCAGCAGAACCAGGATTGAGACTAATCCAACGTCAGCGGCAAGTAACAAGTCATTAGTTACTTTAACTAATGCGGTTTCAGTGCTATGATGAGCTCGAAAGCCAGACTGGAACTGTTCAAATAAACTATTGTCCTGAAGGTGCTGACAGAGCTGTTTAATTACCACTCTTTCAAGGACTTTGGAGAGAAATGGTAAGTTAGAAATAGGTCTATAATTGGCCAAAATATCAGGATCAAGAGTAGGTTTTTTCAAGAGCGGTTTAATAACTGCATATTTAAAGGACTGCGGCACGTAGCCAGTAACTAATGAGGTATTTATTATATTTAAGATAGTGTCAATAGTTAGAGGCAGGGTCTCTTTAAAAAGTTTGGTTGGGATTGGGTCGAGGAGGCACGTTGATGGTTTGGAGGACATTATAATTGAAATTACATCAATTTGGTCTACAGTGGTAAAGTTATTTAATATTTTAGAGGGTTTTATAGGAGATTCCGAATTCTTTGTCTGCACTTTATCAGACCTAATAACTGGAAGTGATTCATTTATTTTATTTCTAATAGTTGCGATTTTATTGTTAAAAATTTTTAGGAAGTCATCACAGCTAAGGGTGGTTGGGATATAAGGTTCTATTGAGGTGTGACTGTTTGTCAGCCTAGCTACAGTGCTGAACAGAAACCTAGGATTATTTTTGTTTTCCTCTATTAAGGATGAGTAATATCTGGTTTTAGCCGTACGCAAGGCCTGCTTATATGTCACTAAGCTGTGTTTCCAGGCAGAGAGGGTGTGCTCTGTGTTGGAACGGCGCCAAAGTCTTTCTAATTTACGTGTCGATTGTTTAAGAGAGCGTGTTTCAGCATTATACCAGGGAGAGGCTTGTCTCGGCTTGACAAACTTTAATTTGGAGGGAGCGACGACATCGAGGGTGGTACAAAACGTAAACAGAACACCATCAACAAACTCGTCATTAACAGCAAGGCCGGGCATCATTCCTTCATAATTAGATGACATGGAGGCAAATATAGGCTGAATTATCTGTTTATACTCTGAAACAGAGTGATCACCTAATGTCCTTGTCATGGTTTAATGTTTTGAGTTCATCTCAGTTTCAAAAACTTTCCCCCCTTACATTTAAAAAGGGGTGTGTAGACTTTATGTGCACTGTATTCAAACTGGTATATTCACATTTTATATTCAAATATATTTAATTGGATCACTTATGATTTTGACTGCAGACGACAGCCCCCGCCGAAAAATATCACACAGAGCCGCTTCGCCATATCCGCACTCCGCGGCCAAAATGCGGAACTGAATGGAGTAGTCCGCCACGGACCGATCGCCTTGAAAAAAATCCAGCAGGCGGCTGCCTGCCTCCTTGCCTTTAACCGGATGGTCAAAAACCCTCATAAACTCAGTCTTAAAAGTCTCGTATAACTGACGGATCGTGGGTCTAGAGTTGCTTACCGCCATGGCCCATGTAGCCGCTTTACCGGCGAGGAGACTCATGGCATATGCTACACGAGATCTATCACTCTCAAACGTGTATGGCTGTTGGTCAAAAACAAGGGAGCACTGGTGCAAAAATTGTCGGAAAGCACCGGGCTCTCCCTCATAACGTTGGGGGTGTGGCAACACCGGCTCCCAAAAAGACGCCGGCGGGCCCATCGGAGAGGGAGGGAGCTGATCGGGCGCCGAGGCAGCGTCAACTATGCCACCGGACTGTGCAGGTGACGTCATCTTTTCTACTCGTGTAATCAGCGAGCTGATCGCATTTACAAGTTCGCGCAGTGACCGCTCGTGCTGGCTGATCATGTGGCCGTGACCAGCGATTGCATGGCGAATACTTTCAGAATCTGCGGGATCCATGGTCGGACTATTCTGTTATGATAAGGGGAATCATATAATATGGATCCAAACACAGACTTTGAAATTAGAAGTATTTATTACAAAAATGAGAACAAAGGGAGCACGCAAAAACACGCGAGGTAAAATGCAACGCAAAATGGGCACGAACCGAGTCGGCGAGGGAACTAAGGGGAAGGCAATAATGGCCAGAAAAAGCTGAATCAAATGACAGCAAAGTCCAATAAAAAAATACTACTAGCAATGAGATAACAAAAGATACAACCGTAACAGGCAAGAGATCTCCAGAAGACGCACACAGCGGTAAGCAAGCATGTAGAATGTAATAGTCCGACACTTGCAGGTGGTGACAGGCTTCCTTAAATATTGCGCTTTCCTAAACAAGCACAGGTGTGTCGCATTACCCTGCCAATCTGGCTCAATCAGGTGCTGCATAAAGAAAGAAGAACTGAGAACACACTCAAAACGTGACAATATACAGTATATACAAATATATGTGTATATATGTATATTAGGGCTGTCAAACGATTACAATTTTTAATCGAGTTAATTACAGCTTAAAAATTAATCAGAATTAATCGCAATTAATCACAATTCAAACCATCTATAAAATATGCCATATTTTTCTGTAAATTATTGTTGGAATGGAAAGATAAGACACAAGATGGAGATATACATTCAACATACAGTACATAAGGACTGTGTTTGTTTATTATAACAATAAATCAACAAGATGGCATTAACATTATTAACATTCTGTTAAAGCGATCCACGGATAGAAAGACTTGTAGTTCTTAAAAGAAAAATGTTAGTAGAAGTTATAGAAATTTTATATGAAAACCCCTCTTAATGTTTTCGTTTTAATAAAATTTGTAAAATTTTCAATATATATATATATAAACACACTCACCGGCCACTTTATTAGGTACACCTGTCCAACTGCTCGTTAACACTTAATTTCTAATCAGCCAATCACATGGCGGCAACTTAGTGCATTTAGGCATGTAGACATGGTTTAAGACAATCTCCTGCAGTTCAATCTGAGCATCAGTATGGGGAAGAAAGGTGATTTGAGTGACTTTGAACGTGGAATGGCTGTTGGTGCCAGAAGTACTGGTCTGAGTATTTCAGAAACTGCTGATCTACTGGGATTTTCACGCACAACCAACTCTAGGGTTTACAGAGAATGGTCCGAAAAAGAAAAAATATCCAGTGAGCAGCAGTTCTCGGGGCGGAAATGCTTTGTTAATGCCAGAGGCGGGAGGAGAATGGCCAGAATGGTTTGAGCTGATAGAAAGGCAACAGTGACTCAAATAACCACCCGTTACAACCAAGGTAGGCAGAAGAGCATCTCTGAACGCACAGTACGTCGAACTTTGAGGCAGATGGGCTACGGCAGACGTGTACCTAATAAAGTGGCCGGTGAGTGTATATATATATATATATATATATATAATGAATATATATATATATATATATGTATATATGCAGTGGTACCTCTACATACATGTCGGGCAGGATTTTCCCAAAACAATAAATTATAATTCCATTAATTCGTTCCACAGCCAAAATCCGTCACTAAATCATTAATAAATACTGCTGTTACTATTGCAAATAGAAATGACAAAGAGCAAAACAGATAAATTATGAATCAAAATCATAATAATAGTAATATAATAATAGTAATAATAATAATAATACCTGTAATAATGTAATGAATCGGGTTCTAATGTGGCGGACTTTTTTTGCTGTGCCTGAACGCACAGCGGGCTGACGTGACGGTGAGCAAGAGTTTACTTTCTGTTTTGATGCTGGCATCCGCTGGTGTTGCACAAGTTGATGGAATAAATGATTAGAAACCTGACGAAACTGGCAATTTCTTTGGCGATGTTACCACAATAAGAATTGTCACCTTAACTTATAAAAACTAAGCTTGAGAACGATAAACCAATACGACCGGATATCCGGTTTTACAGGTGAGAGATACAGCTGTATCGATAGTAAAGTTACCATTCGACAGTAATTAGCCAATAAATATTCAATGAACCCATAGTAGAGATAGAATTTGGCTATCGCGAGCACAAGAATCGGCTTCTAATGCTTAGTTCAATGCATTACTTAATATGATAATTTAGCTTTTACCTCACATGCTGCACTTGTGTCATTCACCACACAGTGCACTTAGATTGTGACCGCCGTCGTGGTTGCCTCAACTTCCCATTTTGTTCGGCAGAACCGCTAGTAGTCGCCGTCATTACTCGATCGTCACGGGCGTGTCATAACAACGCGAGAGCTAACAAAACCACTGTAACGCACGCTCCGTAGCGTTTTCTTCACAGCCCAAAACGAAACTAGTAGTGGCAACGAATCAACATGCTAAAACAATGGACAGTTTGCGCACCACGCCAGCGACGTGCAGCGATTGATTTTCAACGCACCCAGGAAAACAAAAGTCGGACTTTGAAGTGATGAAGACAGTCAGATCTGTTCGCATGGGGCAGAGCTAGTGTGAAGTGGTACAGAAATCGTGAGTTTTTAACCCTAAAAATGAACCCACTACAATGGTGGAAAGGGCGGCATATTGTTTCCACGAAACGCAGTCTACTTAAACATGAACATGTGGATCAGTTGATCTTGAAAAATCTGCCCTTCCAAAAAGATACAGACAGTGATGAGGAATAAAACATGTGGAAGCACAGGCGCAAGTGAATAACTTTGCTGTGTATGAGGTTAATGTAATGATTATAGACCTGTCTGTCTAAAATGCCACGTTTTTATTCCCCCAGTTATACCAGTAGTAAAGCATAATTTATTATTTATTTATGATAACACTAGCAGGTTCAATTCTTTTTTTCTAGAGCTGCTGCATATAATTAATATTTTTTGCTTGTAAGTTGTTTATGTTAAAAGTTTGCACTTAAGTTACTTACCTATTGTGTTCAAAACATCAGGAAATACAGTAATTAAATTACTGCACTTTATTGTTGTCTGTCACTGGAGTTATATTTTATTATCAATCCCATCCAACAAAATGACGGTCATATAGTAAGCTTTATTTTTTTTTCATAAAAAAATAAAACATTGGTATGAAATTTTGTTAATTTAATCTTTAATTTTTTTTATATGTTTAAAATACTGTACGAACACACACAACAAATGTTTACTATCGTATCGTTTTCACTCTGTATCGAACCGTATCGTTCTTAAACTGTATCGAATCGTATCGAATCGCTCGGCCTTAAAAATGTATCGTTTTTTAAATCGAATCGTAACCTGTGTATCTAGATACATATTGAATCGGCTTCATGCCAGAGATTCCCAACCCTAATAAAAACTGGCAAACGGAGGAGGACCGCCGCCGGAGATCGACATTTCACGGCCCTATTGTCGACCCTCTTCATGGATGCACACACTATGCTTATATTTTGCTATCATTTACGTCTTCATTTCAATGGTAAGCGTCACCTTTTCTTTTTTTTCTCCACCTGCACTAACCTGTTTGGATCCAGTGTTGATTTCTCTCACAAGAAAATCAGCCGTGCATCCGTCTTCCGGCAAAACAAAGAAACTGCCGCGCTGTCAAAAATCATCGTATTTCGAGCATGTCGTTGGATGTAGAAACAAATGGCGAGTCAGATTTTACATCAGATGTCGAAAAGATCATGTGTCGAAGCTATCGTATGTCGAGGTACCACTGTACCCCACGATTTTATTCGATTATGATATAGGGTGCTACGGTTCGATTATTGAACGATGATCACGGTATTGACGGGGATCACGATTATCGATGCATCATACATTACTAATCAATGAAGTAGCCAAACAAATTTTGTCCATTATTTATTTAAAATAGCCTAATGATTCAACAGGAACGATGCAAACATGCCTATACTACCAAAAGCTGCCCTTAAGTATTTTTTTTTTTTTTACAAGTGCAAAAACATTAACCAAATTAAAGGAACTACTTATTTCTCAACATGCCTGTACAACAAACAGCTGACCTTGAAATGCTCTTTTTCACAAGAAGGTGCAAAAACATTTGCTGTTCCAAAGGCAGTACTTATTTCTCTCAACAATACAATAAAATTTACACTGGTTGAATGAATTCCACATTTTCTGGAAACAAACAAAGTGTCTTTAGAAATAAGACCATTATACTTTGTTTTCACAGATTTCTGTACTATTTTGCATGTTTTTAGTGTTACCGCTGTACTTAATACTGGTTTTAAACGTTCTGCATCTGGAATAACTTTTGTACACCTCCAAACAACAAACAACTGGACATGGAAATACATGTTAGCGAAGTCGCTAATTAGCATAGTGCTCGGCGCTAACTAGTAACAAGCTACACAGCTAAACAGTACAGGAGGGTTCATATACTCACCTCTGATAGACGGAAAACGGCAAAAACTAGGGACTTTTTCCAATTAACAGGACTTGAAACTACTGCTGGACAACTGAAAGACAAGGAGCAACGAACTATCTCTCTTCCCCTCTTCGCTGTAAAAATATAAATTGCGCACAGAAGAGGACCCAAAGCGTGATCACCGGGTCCCTGCCTGTCTCATACACAAGCTTCTTGACTCTTTGGAAAAGGAGTAAATCTCTCGCTCAGTAACCAGCTGCATCCATCATAACATTGTGCGTGCGTCCGTTAAAGGTGTCCACGCGGCGGACGTGTCTTGAATTTTGTTCCGCTACGAGCCGCTGTCATAAAGTTATTAGGGAAAATCATTGTTTTTGAACATTTATGAATCGTAATCGAATCGTCACGTGTCAAATCGCGACGCATCTAATAATTGATTTTTTGGCAACCCCTTATATATATATATTTTCTGCTGCAGCACCCCACTTCCTGCGCAACAGAAGAGACTTATTTACTCTGATTGGGAGGTTCAGAACAGCTTCCATGTTAATCTTATAATGCCTTTTAAATGTGAAAACTTTATGTTGTCCTCATACATAGTATAGAACAATTAAAAAATTTTTTTTTTTTAATTTAGCAGGACAGATTTATTTCTAGTATTTATTCATTTCCCAAGCCATTTATCCTCACGAGGGTCACGGGGGTGCTGGAGCCAATCCCAGCTAACTATGGGCAGTAGGCTGAGTTTACCCCTGAATCAGTAGCCAGCGAATCGCAGGTCACAAGGAGAAGGACAAACATTCGCGTACACACTCATATTTAAGGATAATTTAGAGTGTTCAACCAGCCTGCCATGCATGTTTGTGGGATGTGGGGGGAAACCGGAGTACCCGGAGAAAATCCACGCAGGCACGGGGAGAACATGCAAACTCAGGAAGGCTGGAGCCTGGGATTAAACCCTTGATCTCAGAACTGTGATGCGGACGTGCTAACCACTCTGCCACCGTAGTACCAATTCTGGTATTTTATGTATTAAAAATACATTGCTAGTAATTGTTTTTCCATGTGCTTATGTCACTAAAATATGCACCTATTTAATTCAGTTTTGAGTAAAATTATTAGATTAATTACCAATAAAAAATCATACAAAAAAAGAATTGAAGGGTGAAGGTTATCGGGTCGGCCAGCTCTACCACTGAGGTGTCCCTTTATTTTTTTCAGGTTTTCAGGAAGTTGGCAACCATTTTGGCCAGTCAGTCAGTTGATTGGTCAATTAGTCTTTTAGTCTAGATTATCCCCCCCTCCCGCAGTAACACATTTGCAGGATTTCTCCTAAAAGTACTCCTGCATCCAGTAGCTTGACTGATTCATAGACTGTCAATCTGTCTTTCAACGCATTCAAATGATGGCACATATTTCTTACACAGAGGTGCTAAATAACCTGCCATGCTGGCAACGCCACAAACCGATCTGAAAAACACGTGCGTTTCCTGCTTGTTTTTTCCCGTGATTTGGAAGAAGGTAAGCTTTAAGTGGGTCGAACACAAACCCCGATATCCCTTTTCAAGCCCCCCGAGGGATATTATCTGTGCTCCATTGATACTGTCTGTCTCTAGGCGAGTGGAAATAATGCTGTTGTTGTCTTGGTGCGCACCTGAATCAGTGGAATTAATTAGGCCGCAAAAGTTTGCTTTTGAATTCACGGTTACGGTCTCAAACTATATTTTATGCCAAATATGCTGCCCCTGCTGGACGTTTTATGAGGTGTACCTGCAAAATTTGACTTTTCGTCTTATTACTGTACGCTGCTGCTCTGCTTTAACACGAACCGCCCTTTCTACGAGTCTTTTTACATTCTGCCATCTGTCATTGGTCCGAACTTTTACAAGAGCAGGAAACAACAGACCGAGAAGACTTTTAATTGGCCTACAGAGAATAATGGGCTCGTTGAAGGCAAACAAAAATAAATAAAAAATTAGAAAGGGGGAAGGAAAAAAAGACAGCAGGTGTTAAAGCTGGCTCGCTTGCTCTGAAGAGTACCCGGCCCCCTAGGCATCCCCGGGGGCCCTGAAGAGGGCGCCAGTGGGTCGGTGGAAAATATGCCAAATGATGTTGTTTAATCTTGTCGTGTTTTTCTATGCCGTCCCGGAAACGATTGTATTTTTCGTGGGACAACTGGTAAAAAAATAGAGCAATTCTGGCAAAAACGGATGGATGACAACTGTAGTGATGCTCTAATTTGGATTTTGCCTTGATATATGATGGAGGTTTTGTGTAAAGAAAGGACTTAGATTTGTATCTTGTGAATGTTGAATTTTTTAAATGTTTGCTGTTTCGTTTCTGGATGCTAACTCGTAGACCACCGATTGGCTAATGTTACTGTACTCTATAAATGCATGTTCAAACCTAGAAACACAGAAACACGGCTGATTTTTTTTTTTGCCATGTGTTGTGTCTAATAGCATTAGCACTGGGTATAAAGTTTGCTTTTAAAATGTGACGTTGTGCTTCATGTTTTGTGCAGTGTGACTTGGCATGGGTGCAATCGACAGGCAAGACAAGTGAAGCTGAGCCAACTCTGCCGCTTTGACATGTCGCTGATAAAAACAAAAATACACAAAAAAAACCCCAGTTTGGATAAACATCTACACCATCAAACGGCTAACAAGGTGGCTGCGAGTGAGTGCAAAAATTAAATGGCAACAAAGACTTACTTCAATAGACGTCATCTGGCCCAATAAAAGAGAACAGCTGGATTTAACTCAGCAGAATCTCATCACTGACAAATTTCAGAGCATTCGTGGTCTGCCGGTAGAAGTTTACAGTACAAAGACATCCCTGTTAAAGTCGACACACTAATACAGCACCCATGAAAGAAAGGTGCTGCAAAATTTGAATTACATATCAAACTAATTTTGAAATGTTACTTTTTCATACAAAATCACAACTTTTTTAAACTCATGTAAAAGGGCACGCGTCGTTGCTATTTGCAAACTCAAATTTGCTACCATGTGTAGTTAAAGAAATATAGTTTTTTCAGTAAACTTTACAATAAGGGTCTCTTAATGATGAAGGAATCTGACCGTTAAGCCAGATTGCCGGAATCACCCCAGCCGAACTGCCGGCCCTGCGCTGGTGTAGCTCCAACGACCCTGGCCGGCAAAACTTGGACAATCTGGCCAAAAGGCCAAACTCCACATGTTCACCTTAGTCTCAACCCCTTTTACTGACTCAATTTTGAAAGCTGTAAAAAGGCTTTGAAACACAAGTTGACAATTTATTCAGGTCAACAGCGATCAAATGGCAAGGCAAAACAGCAACAGACCCAGGCGAGGAGGCAGACTGGTTCCAGGGTAGCCATATCACAAGTCAACGAAAGATTCCCAAGAAAAAGGATTAGTTAAACATTCAGTCTTTTTGAAGCCTCTCGCGGGGCGGGCCGTGGGCAGGAAAATGGGTATGTTTGAGTCTTCTGTTGCAGATTTGGGCGGTCAAGTTTGTTTGTCACTGTTGCTGGGTCATGGTTAATGAGGCAACTGAGGCGGAAAGTTCAGTGCTCCTCACCGTCTGAGAGGCGCTAAGCTATCAAACTTAGAGTTCTTTTTGTTATCGGGTGTTGTGGTAGTACAGGACGTCCCGCCATTTGTTCTTGACTGTCCCGAAGAGCTGATTGTGGGATTTGGTGTTGCAGACATGGGCTTGTAGATGTCTTGCCTATCACGCGGTAGTCAGCGTCAGTCTTGCTCAGTCAGCTGCATGACACACACGTTGGGCTTCCGTGGTCAGAAGGCGTCATGTATCTCTTATGCCCTATGTCAAATATATTCTGCTTGTTTTCCTTAAACAATGATATAAATGCTATTTATTTTATATTGGGTACATTAGAGTAATAAAAACAGTAAATAGGAGAAAAGATACTATTCCTTGAATGAACATTAGTTAATGCATTTTTAGACAATAACTAATTTTCAATTAACACGATAATAATTCACATAAGGCCTTATCTAACACTAATTAATGTATAAATTAACATTGGTTCATGCATATCCAAACAGTACCTAATGGTTGAAAACCATTGAAAATCACAGCCCACTAGGCCTGGGGCAGGACAGGATCCCTTTACCCGGTGGGGGCGTCCAACGTCGACACTCAGCTGGGCTAGGGCCCAAGCTGGATCCCCAGGTAGAAAGTAAGTAATTGGTCAATACCAATATTTCATCTCAATACTTTGTTATGTATCCTTTGTTGGCAATAACAGAGGCCAAACGTTTTCTGTAACTATTCACAAGCTTTTCACACACTGTTGCTGGTATTTTGGCCCAATGTTCCATGCAGATCTCCTCTAGAGCAGTGATGTTTTGGGGCTGTCGTTGGGCAACACGGACTTTCAACTCCCTCATCACCCCGTGGCGTCAAAATTATAACAAGAACTGGGAGCAAAAATCCCAGAACCACACGGGGGGACCTAGAGAATGACCTACAGAGAACTGGGACCACAGTAACAAAGGCCACTCTCAGTAACACAATGCGTCGCCAGGGACTCAAATCCTGCACTGCCAGACGTGTCCCCCTGCTGAAGAAAGTACACGTCCAGTCTGCGGTTCGCTAGAGAACATTTGGATAATCCAGAAGAGGACCAGGAGAATGTGTTATGGTCAGATGTTTCTACCAAAATAGAACTTTTTGGTAGAAACACAGGTTCTCGTGTTTGGAGGAAAAAGAACACTGAATTGCACCATACCCACTGTGAAGCATGGGGGTGGAAACATCATGCTTTGGGGTTGTTTTTCTGCAAAGGGACCAGGACGACTGATCTGTGTAAAGGAAAGAATAATTGGGGCCATGTATTGAGAGATTTTGAGTGAAAATCTCCTTCCATCAGCAAGGGCATTAAAGATGAGATGTGGCTGGGTCTTTTAGCATGACAGTGATCCCAAACACACAGCCAGGGCAACAAAGGAGTGTCTTCGTAAGAAGCATTTTAAGGTCCTGGAGTGGCCTAGCCAGTCTCCAGAACTCAACCCCATAGAAAATCTTGGGAGGGAGTTAAAAGTCCGTGTTGCACAACGGCAGCAAAACATCACTGCTCTAGAGGAGATCTCCATGGAGGAATGGGCCAAAATACCAGCAACAGTGTGGGAAAAGCTTGTGAAGAATTACAGAAAACGTTTGGCCTCTGTTATTGCCAACAAAGGGTACATAACAAAGTATTGAGATGAACTTTTGGTATTGACCAAATACTTATTTTCCACTGTGATTTGCAAATAAATTCTTTAAAAATCAAACAATGTGACTTTCTGTTTTTTTTTCCCACATTCTGTCTCTCATGCTTGGTTTACCCACGTTGGCAATTACAGGCATCACTATTATTTTCAAGTAGGAGAATTTGCACAGTTGGTGGTTGACTAAATACTTATTTGCCCCACTGTATATATGTGAATTGATGTTAAGTATTGTATTATATATATACATTTTTTTATATCGCTTAACTATTAGTTGCTTTCTGGTTATGCATTAACTAATGTGACAATGAACAATGTGTAATTATTTTATTAGTTCGTGTAAGTTAAGGGATTATATGAAATGTTTTAATGTTACTTAAACACTAGACCCTGCAGTTTATAGAGAAATTACGATGGGGCTTTGCTGTGGTACATACAGTTCAAAGACCAGGCCAGTTGATTTGGGTACACTTCCAGTTGATTTGGGGTCATTTCGGGGACACGTTCACTTCACTAGTCTCTCCTTACTTGCAATACAGTGCCGAAGTATGGGGCAATAATTACAAAACTTCGCTATATTCAGTAAATGTACTGCAGAAAAGGGCATTACGGATCATACACAAAGCTGGTTATCAGGATCATACAAACACACTATTTCATAAGTCAAAATTGCTCAAGCTTTCGGATATCGTACAATACCAAACAGCACAAATAATGTTCAAAGCTATAAGAAATTAATTACCTCAGAATATTCAGCAGTTGTTTACAAACTACGAAAAAAGTTACAATTTCCGGGGATATTGGGACTTCAAAGAACCCAGATTTCGGACGACAAGGAAAAGTTTTTGCATATCAGTATGTGGGGTGAGTCTACTGAAGAAATTTCGTGTGGATTTAAAACAATGTATAAATATTGGACAATTTAGGAAACTGTATAAAGATATGATTTTCAAAAAATATAAGAATGATGGAAATATGGATAACTAGGGTGTTGTGGTTATTGGGATATGGGACATTGCTGTCATTTATTCATTTATCTATGTTTTCTGGGCTGTTTAATGGACTGGGCTTTTGCAACATTTGTGTATAGGTCATATGCAGGGTTATATGGTGAGATTGTATATGTGTTAAACAAGAATGTATATACAAGAATGTATATATTTAAATGTAAGGAATTGAGCTGATATGTCAGGACTTAAGGACAAGGGGTGTGAGTAAATAAGTTTTTACTTCTTCTGACTCGTTTTCGAATACTCATATTTTTTTTTTTTCATTTTTTTTTTTCATTATTGTCACCGATTATCGGTACCTATGAATTAAGTATTCGAAATAAACGTGTTCAAACAAACACGTCCGGTTGCATGGCTGTCAATGGCATCAATTTACTTGAGCACAAGTTGAATGTCAATGGTCTTTAATTGAAAGTTTTTGGTCAAAAATCACAACCACCCAGGTTTTCCTGCCTTTGAAAATGAATGGGACATTTGGACATACATGGCTGTCAAGGCATAAACGTGCATAGTTGTCAATGGCATCAAATTACTTGAGCACCAGTTGAATGTCAATGGGCTGTCATGGTAAATGGTCAAAAATCACAAGAACCTATCTTTTCCTCCCATTGAAAATGAATGGGCAATTTGGACATATATGGCTGTCATTGACAAATGAATGGGACAGTTTTTGGCGGAACTGTAGGTTTTTGCCAAATTCTGTATACAACTTTTATGTCCTTTACCGTCCTGAAATGTTTGATGTGTAAATTATGTCGGTCAAACTGTTTGGGCTGAACGGCGTGCCGAAAAAATGCGGTGAATAAGATTATGAAAGACAGAAAGAAACAATAAATTGAGTTTTCTATCTGGGGCTTATATGACTCTACTCACAAAGTTACACTCTCACTGCCTTTTTTACTAAATTTACTAAATCTTAAATTATGTTACTTTTTTGTGCACAATAATGTACAGTGTACACGTATGGTATTAGAACAGAAGATTGTACACCTTGGAGTACATTTTGAAACTCACCCATTCATATTGGAACCAAAGTAGATGACTTCACAACCTTGATGTACCGCTAAACATCTATGAGATGAGACAATTTTCTTTATTTCACATGTTTATTTATTCCTTCATCATCTCCAGAGCTTGTCCTCACAATGGGGAATTTCTCATGTATTCATGTACAATCCCCATTTTTTAGTTTTGATGTTTGAAATTACAGGAAGTAATATTAAAAAAAAAAAAAGTAAGGACCTCCCAAGATATAGAGTGATAAGATGTCAAGTGAGACCACCACATGATGTGTCTTCGTAATCCCAACGTTTTTAAATGCTTAGCACGACCAAACGTAGGCTTTACAAGTACATTGCGGAAGTGAAACAGATTTTAAATGTAAGGCTTGGATTTGAATCTCAATTTACACTAACCCGCAACGTTGAGAAGCCCTTCAGAAGCTCTTAGGCGAGAAATCTTTAATGTCGTCGCTAAATGACTACAAAAAAGAAAAAGGCTCATTCTCTCTCCAATTTCTCACTCCGTCGCCCCTCTGGTTAGCGCATTCCGTCAGCCACTCGCCAACGTGTCAGTCATGTTCCGACGCCCGAGTAATCCCGCCATCGCCCAGGCTGTTAAGGGGCTAATTACAGACTATATTGGCCGTCACGGGCTTCTAATCCTCCCGTACCATTCACTTTGGCCCATTAAGGACCTCCGGGGATTATGCTAACAATTGTCCTGGCTCTTTGATGGTATTCGGGGGATTAGTATTAAAGTACGTGGCAAGCGTTCCTGAGGCGACTTGTGCGTTTTTACAAAAAAAGGTTGTGACACGAGAATTAAGCGGGACGTCAGGCCAACGGATAGGTCGCAGGAGGAATCTGGTGCGCTTGTAACTCATTACATTTAACATGGCTCAGGACATTTCAGCTAAAGTTAATAAAGTAGCCTTACATTTCTAAAGAAATATAATTACCATTGTTTAGTCACAATCTGGATAGAGTTCATTGCATAGGTGTTTGGAGCGTTATAATTAGGTTTTCATCATACAGTGAAAGTATCTGAACCATTTAGAATTTCTCACATTTTTGCATAGAATCACCATCAAATGTGATCTGATCTTTGTCAAAATTACACAGATGAAAAAACATTGTCTGCTTTAACTAAAACCAGATAGTATGCAATCAATGACAGAAGGGTGAAAATGAACCATCACATTTAATATATTGTGAGCCCCCCTTAGGCAGCAATAACTTCAACCAGACGCTTCCTGTTGCTGCACATCAGTCTGGCACATCGATCAGGACTAATCTTGGCCAATTATTCTCTACAAAACTGCTGTCGTTCAGTCAGATTCCTAGGATATCTGACATGAATCGCTGTCTTTAGGTCATGCCACGGCATCTCAATGGGGTTCAAGTCTGGACTTTGATTTGGCCACTCAAGAACGTGTATTTTGTTCTTCAGAAACCATTCTGAAGTTGTTTTACTTCTGTGTTTTGGATCATTGTCTTGTTGCAGCATCCATCCACTTTTTAGCTTTAACTACCTTACAGACGGCCTCAGGTTGTCCTGCAAAACATCCTGATAAACTTTTGTATTCCATTCTTCTATTAATGATTGCAAGTTGTCCAGGCCTTTAGGCAGCAAAACAGCCCCAAATCATGATCCTCCCTCCACCATGCTTCACGGTGGGGATGAGGTGTTGATGTTGGTGAGTTGTTACGTTTTTCCTCCACACATGGCGTTGTGTGTTACTCCCAAAAAATTCAACTTTGGTTTCATCAGTCCACAAAATATTTCGCCAAAACTTCTATGGAGTGTCCGAGTGCCTTTTTGCGAACATTTAACGAGCAACAATGTTTGTTTTTTGTTTTTTTTAAGACCGCAGTGGATTCCCATGAACACCATTATTGGCCATAGTTTTACATATAGTTGAGGTGTGCACAGAGATATTGGACTGTGCCAGTGATTTCTGTAAGTCTTTAGCAGACACTCCAGGGTTCTTTTTTACCTCTCTGAGTGTTCTGCACTGAACTCTTGGAATCATCTTTGATGGACAGCCACCCCTAGGGAGAGAAGCAACAGTGCCCAACTCTCTCCATTTGTAGACAACTTATCTGACTGTCGAATGATGAACATCCAGACATTTAGAGATGGTTTTGTATCCTTTCCCAGCTTTATACAAATCAACAATCCTTGATCGCAGGTCTTCAGACAGCTCTTTTGACCGAGCCATGATGCATATCAGACAATGCTTCTCATCAAGACATTTCTTACGAGGTGTGTGTTTCATAGTGGGCAGGGCAGTTTGATACACCTGACTTAAAATGTTTGGTAAAAATTGTATTTCAATTGCTCTTTAGGTCTCCTCAGGCAGAGGGTTCACTCATTATTCTCCCTTCTGTCAATGTTGGCATTCTATCCTCATTAAAATATGAAAAACTATAAATGTTTCGTTATGTCTAAGTCTCCCAAGACAGTATTTTATCATCTCCTCATTGTCATGAAAAAATTGTCAACGAAATATTTTCGTTATAGTCACTGTTGACGAAAACAGCACTGCATAGAAGGTAAGAGAACTTGTCTTTACGTAAAAATATACTTCTGAACAAAGGAAGCACATTCCGTTAAATTACTATGTGAAGAATACTGAAATATTTGTGTGAACAGCAGAAAATCGGGGAAGCGTATTATTATGCGCACAAAAGAAAATAACTTTTGAAGGGTTTTTTGGGTGGGTGCTATTATATACAATTGCAAAAAAAAACCATTCCCAACAATGTGGGTATGAGACGTCAACAGACCAGGAAGATAGCATATCTGATTCATGCAGCTGAGATGTCGGCGTGAGGTCGTTTTTAAAAGCGTTCTCTCTCTCAAATTGCAATTGTATAACTTCTAGTTGTACAAAATTGAAAGTGGTTGACTAAACTCACTGTTTGTTGTTGATAAAAACCTGTCCTCCTGAAGCATTGCCTAAGCTTTTATAATAACAAGTGTGATGTGTGACAGTAGATCCCCCCAAAAAACATTCCCACAATGCACCACCTCTAAGGGGAGGAAGAGGGAAGCGTGAGGATATCTTGGAAGTAGCAAAACTAAAAAGTGCAGCAGCAAATTAGGGACGGAAAGGAAAAGTGAGAAAGATCTTCGGGTGGGCGAGGAGAAGTGGGAGGGGGAACCACACGGGAGGATGAGTAGCCAAGCAGCCAGCCCAAATGTGCGATGAAGAAGAGGAGGGGGAGGAGGTAACGACAGGCTCTCTGGTGTCCTCCATCTTTGATCTAAATGTACTTTGGCATCTCTGCTCACACGCAATTAGAGTCCTCGCTCGCCCGGCAGACGCACATGAAATGGCCGCTTAATGACTTCCTCGGCAACGCCGGGCTTCCATCTGGAGCTTCTTGTTAACTCTCCTCCTCCATCCTCCATCCATCCCTTCTCTATTACAACACCTCTTCATCGTCACGTGACCCGCTCACTGTCTTGTGTTCGAAGCTTTACAGGCTTGGCGGAGTTCACTTTTTGGCAAGGGAACGGGTGGCACATGAAAGTCTTTGTAAGCGTTTTTTTTTTTTTTTAACACCGTAACATATAATTTAAAAAAAAAAAAAAAAATGGGAAAGAGATGACAGCGGAAAACTTTCCAAACTCATCACAAGTTTGAAAAGTATATAAAACAGACAAATACATTTTTTTAAGTTTTAATGAAGCCTCATTAACTTGTTACAGGATCTAACTACAACAGTATATAGCATGAATGGACGGTAGAGATTCATATTTTATGTCTTTGTGAATGATAAAGACGATCAGCTTACTTGTGGATGTCAATGGTCAATGTTTACATTGTGATTGTGTGAATGAAGAAACTAATATTTACAGTGTGTGCGCAGCATTTTTAAAATAGGCAAAGATCTCCTTTAAACATAGGCGGAGTTTGATTTTGTAGAGGTGGGGTAAGGGGGGGGGGGCAAAACATGTTGATGAACCTGGAAGGCAGTCTCAGCAATAAAATTAGTTATTGAAACTTACCATTGTATGTCAATAACTGTAGAATGAACAGCAACATATGTAATCCAGCACCTCTGCGGGGAAGAGGCTGCAGAAAGGAGTGATATTTTTTCCACTGGTGTGTTTATGTCGTAGCCAGAAGCAAGTAACCATAGTTTATATTGTTCCTCATTCTTCATAGGGAATTTGTGGAAACTTTCCTTTGCCCATTTCTTCAGTCTGTTTCTACAGCCTCTAAATGCACATTTCACCATGTTTCAGTTTTTCAGTCAAGACTCAGTAGACTGATGCTGCATTCAAGGGAGATGGGAAGTCTGAGTTTACCAACCTCTGAGCAGCAAAAATATGATTGGATCGCCACTCGAACTGGGAGGCCCTAGTCGCAAAGTCTTCACAAGTTGTTTCAATCTGACGTCACTCGACAAAATGGCGCTGCCCGTTGAAAAGCAAACCATCAATAGTAAAGAAGGCAGTTTACAGTGTGTGCTATTTACCTTCGCGGCATTTTTCCTCCACTATTTGATCACTTACGAGAAGGCAGGTTTGCTGGAGGTCAAAATGTCTTTTGATGGCCAAAATAAAAACCAACTTGTCGCGATCAGCCATCTTGCTGCTTACACATCTTGCTGCTTACATTCGCTCAGAACGCTTTGAGGTAGCAACTGGTACCATCCGAGTGGAATGAGTCTGAATTTCCATCTTCCTTGAATGCGTTACGCATCTGAAAAAACAGTCCCACAGAATGAAATTAATTACGGCAGTTTGGTGTGACATTGTTTTTAGCCACATGGGTATTTTGAACAATGATCTGTGTTTTGAATTTATTTGTCTATGTTAATCCTGCACTGCCCCCTCTGCCCCCCCCCCCCCAATGTCCACCACTGCCTTTAAATGTATATTTATTAGGGGTGTGCCATCTTAGGCACCCCACGATTCGTTTATTATTCGATTCAGGGTGCTACGATGCGTTTAACAGGAACAATGGAAACATGTCCATACAACAAAAAGCTGCCCTTAAACTGCTTTTTTTTTTTTTTTTTTTAACAAGAAAGTGCAAAAACATTAACCATTTTAAAAGCAGTACTTATTTCTCCACATGCTCATACAATACTCAACTGACCTTGAGGTACTCTTTTTCACAAGAAGGTGCCAAAACATTTGTTGTTTCAAAGGCAGTACTTACTTCTCTCAACAATACAATAAAATTTATACTGATGGAATGAATTCTACATTTTCTGTAAACAAATAATGTGTCTTTAGAATGGAGACCATTAACAATATACTTTGTTTTCACATATTACTGTACTATTTCGCATGTCCCCCCATGAGTCATCACCTTATCGTGGTGGAGGGGTTTGCGTGTCTCAATGATCCTAGGAGCTATGTTGTCTGGGGCTTTAAGCCCCTGGTAGGGTCACCCATGGCAAACAGGTCCTAGGTGAGAGGCCAGACAAAGTATGGCTCAAAAAGACCCCTTATGATGAGCAACATTAATGAACCCCAGTTTCCCTTGCCCGGACGCGGGTTACCGGGGCCCCCCTCTGGAGCCAGGCCTGGAGGTGGGGCTCGAAGGCAAGCGTCTGGTGGCCGGGCCTGTCCCCATGGGGCCCGGCCGGGCTCAGCCCGAAAAGGCAACGTGGGTTCCCCTTCCCATGGGCTCACCACCTGTGGGAGGGGCCAAAGGGGTCGGGTGCGTAGGGAGTTGGGCGGCAGCCAAAGGAGGGGGCCTTGGCGGTCCGACCCCCAGCTGCTGAAGCTAACTCTTGGGACATGGAATGTCACCTCTCTGGCAGGGAAGGAGCCTGAGCTGGTGTGTGAGGCAGAGAAGTTCCGACTAGATATAGTCGGACTCTCCTCAACACACAGCTTGGGTTCTGGTACCAATCCTCTCGAGAGGGGTTGGACTCTCTTCCACTCTGGAGTTGCCCATGGTGAGAGGCGCCGGGCAGGTGTGGGCATACTTATTGCCCCCCGGCTTGGCGCCTGTATGTTGGGGTTTACCCCGGTAGACGAGAGGGTCGCCTCCCTCCGCCTTCGGGTGGGGGGACGGGTTCTAACTGTTGTTTGCGCTTATGCACCGAACAGCAGTTCAGAATACCCACCCTTTTTGGAGTCCTTGGAGGGTGTGCTAGAGAGCGCCCCCTCTGGGGACTCCCTCGTTGTACTGGGGGACTTCAACGCTCACGTGGGCAATGACAGTGAGACCTGGAGGGGCGTGATTGGGAGGAACGGCCCCCCCGATCAGAACGCGAGTGGTGTTCTGTTATTGGACTTCTGTGCTCGTCACTGTTTGTCTATAACGAACACCATGTTCAAACATAGGGGTGTCCATATGTGCACTTGGCACCAGGACACCCTAGGCCGCAGTTCGATGATCGACTTCGTAATCGTGTCATCGGACTTGCGGCCGCATGTTTTGGACACTCGGGTGAAGAGAGGCAAGCTGTCAACTGATCACCACCTGGTGGTGTGTTGGCTCCGATGGCGGGGGAAGATGCTGGCCAGACCTGGCAGGCCCAAACGTATTGTGAGGGTCTGCTGGGAACGTCTGGCAGAATCCCCTGTCAGAAAGAGTTTCAACACCCACCTCCGGCGGAACTTCTCCCTTGTCCCAGGCGAGGTGGGGGACATTGAGTCCGAGTGGGCCATGTTCCGCACCTCCATTGTTGAGGCGGCCGATCAGAGCTGTGGCCGTAAGGTGGTTGGTGCCTGTCGTGGCGGCAATCCCCGAACCCGCTGGTGGACACCAGCGGTAAGGGATGCCGTCAAGCTGAAGAAGGAGGCCTATCGGGCCTGTTTGGCCTGTGGGACTCCGGAGGCAGCTGACAGGTACCGGCTGGCCAAGCGGACTGCGGCCTCGGTGGTCGCCGAGGCAAAAACTCGGACATGGGAGGAGTTCGGTGAGGCCATGGAAAACGACTTCCGGACGGCTTCGAGGAAATTCTGGTCCACCATCCGGTGTCTGAGGAGAGGAAAGCAGTGCACTATTAACACTGTGTATAGTGAATATGGTGTACTGCTGACCTCGACTCGAGACGTCGTGTGTCGGTGGAGAGAATACTTCGAAGCCCTCCTCAATTCCACCGACACGCCTTCCTTTGAGGAAGCAGAGTCTGGGGACTCTGAGGTGGGCTCTTCGATCTCTGGGGTTGAAGTCACTGAGGCGGTTGGTAAGCTCCTTGGTGGCAAGGCCCCGGGGGTGGATGAGATCCGCCCGGAGTTCCTAAAGGCTCTGGATGTTGTAGGGCTGTCATGGCTGACACGCCTCTACAACATCGCATGGACATCGGGGACAGTGCCTCTGGATTGGCAGACCGGGGTGGTGGTCCCCCTTTTTAAAAAGGGGGACCGGAGGGTGTGTTCCAATTATAGAGGAATCACACTCCTCAGCCTCCCCGGTAAAGTCTATTCAGGGGTACTGGAGAGGAGGGTCCGTCGGGAAGTCGAATCTCGGATTCAGGATGAGCAGTGTGGTTTTCGTCCCGGCCGTGGAACAGTGGACCAGCTCTACACCCTCAGCAGGGTCCTCGAGGGTGCATGGGAGTTCGCCCAACCAGTTTACATGTGTTTTGTGGATTTGGAGAAGGCGTTCGACTGTGTGCCTAGGGGAATCCTGTGGAGGGTGCTCCGGGAGTACGGGGTACCGAGCCCCTTGGTAAGGGCTGTTCGGTCCCTGTACGACCGGTGTCAGAGTCTGGTCCGCATTGCCGGCAGTAAGTCGAATTCGTTCCCAGTGAGGGTTGGACTCCGCCAAGGCTGCCCTTTGTCACCGATTTTGTTCATAATTTTTATGGACAGAATTTCTAGGCGCAGCCGAAGCGTTGAGGGGGTCCGGTTTGGTGACCTCAGCATTGAATCTCTGCTTTTTGCAGATGATTTAGTGCTGTTGGCTTCATCAAGCCGTGACCTCCAACTCTCACTGGAGCGGTTCGCAGCTGAGTGTGAAGCGGTTGGGATGAAGATCAGCACCTCCAAATCCGAGACCATGGTCCTCAGTTGGAAAAGGGTGGACTGCCCTCTCCGGGTCGCGGATGAGATCCTGCCCCAAGTGGAGGAGTTCAAGTATCTTGGGGTCTTGTTCACGAGTGACGGTAGGAGGGAGCGGGAGATCGACAGGCGAATCGGTGCGGCGTCTGCAGTAATGCGGACTCTGCACCGGTCCGTAGTGGTGAAGAAGGAGCTCAGCCGAAAGGCAAAGCTCTCGATTTACCAGTCGATCTACGTTCCTACCCTCACCTATGGTCACGAGCTTTGGGTCGTGACCGAAAGAACTAGATCCCGGATACAAGCGGCCGAAATGAGTTTCCTCCGCAGGGTGTCCGGGCTCTCCCTTAGAGATAGGGTGAGAAGCTCGGTCATCCGGGAGGGACTCGGCGTCGAGCCGCTACTCCTCCGCGTAGAGAGGAGCCAGCTGAGGTGGCTCGGGCATCTGGTTCGGATGCCTCCCGGACGCCTCCCTGGAGAGGCGGCATGTCCCACCGGCGGGAGGCCCCGGGGACGACCCAGAACACGTTGGAGAGACTATGTCTCTCGGCTGGCCTGGGAACGCCTTGGGATCCCGCCGGAGGAGCTGGTTGAAGTGGCTGGGGAGAGGGAAGTCTGGCCTTCCCTGTTAAAGCTGCTGCCCCCGCGACCCGACCCCGGAACAAGCGGAAGATAATGGATGGATGGATGGATATTTCGCATGTTTGTAGTATTAAAGCTGTAGTTAATCCTGGTTTTAAACGTTCTGCATCTGGAGTAAGTTATGTTGCTAATTAGCATAGCGCTTGGCGCTAACTCGTAACATTCAAAAACAACGACAGTAAAGGCTAAACAGTACAAGAGGGTTCGTGTACTCACCTCTGATAGACAGACACAGGACTTGGCAAAACACTACGGAATTTTACTAATTAACACGACATGAACCTACTGCTGGACAACTGAAAGACAAGGAGCAACAAACTATCTCTCATCCCCTCTCGCTCTAAAAAATAACTTGCGCACTGAAGCTCGACTGCCGGGGCCTTGCCTGTCTCATGCACAAATTTATTTTCCAGTCTTTTGAAAAGGAGTAAATGTCTCACTCGGTAATCTGCTGCATCCATCATGACGTTGTGTGTGCGTCCAAGGTGTCTGGGCAGCAGACGTGTCTTGAATTTCGTTCCGCTACGAGTGGCTGTCATAAAGTTATTTAAATCATCGTTCTTGAACCTTTATGAATCGTAATTGAATTGTCACATGTCGAATCGCGATGCATCTAATAATCGATTTTTTGGAACTCACTTAATGTTTTTGTGAACAATATCCAGTGTTGCTGGTATTTTGGCCCATTCCTCCATGCAGATCTCCTCTCGAGCAGTGATGTTTTGGGGCTGTCGTTGGGCAACACGGACTTTCAATTCCCTCCACAGATTTTCTACGGGGTTGAGATCTGGAGACTGGCTAGGCCACTCCAGGACCTTGAAATGCTTCTTACGAAGCCACTCCTTTGTTGCCCTGGCTGTGTGTTTGGGATCATTGTCATGCTGAAAGACCCAGCCACGTCTCATCTTCAATGCCCTTGCTGATGGAAGGAAATTTTCACTCAAAATCTCTCAATACATGGCCCCAATTATTCTTTCCTTTACACCAGTACTTCTCAAATGGTGGGGCGCGCCCCCCCAGGGGGGCGCAGAGCGATGCCAGGGGTGGCGCGAGTGACCTCGGGGAACATGCTTTTTTTTTTTTTTTTTTTTGCCATACTAGAATAAAATGTACTTGCACTTCCACTCCGTGGGTGGCAGTGGCGCTCTCATTTTCAAAGTGCGTGCAGTATTTTTGAAGTAAGCAAGAGCACACGGAAGAGACTCATGCAGAGCTGGACTCACGCAGCGACCCACTGACTTCTCTGGTTCTCACGTGTCCGGCCGAGAAGTGCCGTTTTCGGCTTGGGATCGTCACGACCACCGCCCTCACCTACGGTTCTCCCTCGGCCGCCGAGAACGCGCTTTTTTCGGGCCGTTTGCCTTTTGGCTTTGACTGTTAATATAGTGGGAAATGAGGAAAGACCACTGTTTACTGAGTCTAAAAATGATTATAGGGGAGAGTCTGAAGCCAAATCAGTTAAGACGCCACTTAAAGACATTAGACCTCAATCTCATTGATAAGCCGCTTGATCGTTTTTCAGCGAAAACGTGCCGAATATTGCCAATTGTCACAATCGTCCCGCTTTGTCAGTTTTATATCAGTAAACCAGTGAGCACTGTGGTGAATCAGCGAAAATAAAAACTTTCCTTCTGTCCAAAGACACCCCCCCCCCCCCCACCTTCTATTCAGTTTTGTTTTTTTTTCGGTCAAAATTTTTGGCATGTTGTCCTGAAGAGTAAATGTTTCTAATCAATTTGAATTGAATTGAATTATTTACTGATTTTATTGTATTTTATTTTTCAGTATCAAATGGTCAAAAATGTACCTTGAGTGTATTTTTACAGTTTGGATGTGACTCTTTTTTTTTTTTTTTTTTTTTTACTTCAGGCAAATTTATGCGCGTTGTCTTTTCTGTTACAAGCAAAACAATGTTAATAAAGTTATACTTTATTATAAGTTGATCTATGTTACTTTTTTTCTTTAATAGAAAAAAAAGGACACAATGTTAGGCTGAGGCGTACTTATAATAGTAATATTATAGACAAATGATACTATTTACAGTGGCGGCAGCAGAGAGTTGGGGGGGCGCGAAACAGAAAATAATTGAGAAGCACTGCTTTACACAGATCAGTCGTCCTGGTCCCTTTGCATTGGATTTTTGTTCACCGTTCTTGTTATCATTTTGACGCCACGGGGTGAGATCTTGCACGGAGCCCCAGATCGAGGGAGATTATCAGTGGTCTTGTATGTCTTCCATTTTATAATAATTGCTCCCACAGTTGATTTCTTTACACCAAGCGTTTTATCTATTGCAGATTCAGACTTTCCAGCCTGGTGCAGGTGTACAATTTTGTCTCTGGTGTCCTTCGACAGCTCTTTGGTCTTGGTCATAGTGGAGTATGGAGTGTGACTGACTGAGGTTGTGGACAGGTGTCTTTTGTACCGATAATGAGGTAAAACAGGTGCCATTAATACAGGTAACGAGTGGAGCCTCGTTAGACCTCGTTAGCCCTCGTTAGAAAAAGTTAGACCTCTTTAACAGCCAGAAATCTTTCTTGTTTGTAGGTGATTAAATACTTATTTTCCACTCTAATTTGGAAATAAATTCTTTAAAAATCAAACAATGTGATTTTCTGTTTTTTTTCCCACATTATGTCTCTCTTGGTTAAGGTTTACCCATAATGACAATTACAGGCCTCTCTTATATTTTCAAGTAGGAGAACTTGCACAATTGGTGGTTGACTAAATACTTATTTGCCCCACTGTATATATACAGTGTATCACAAAAGTGAGTACACACCTCGCACTCAAAATATAGCTATTAATTTCTAAACCCCTGGCAACCATCTTCAGAAAAAGGCTTCTTCCTGGGGTGACATGCAAACCAATTTCATGTAGAGTACGGGGTATGGTTTGAGCACTAACAGGCTGACCCCCCCCACCTCTTCAATCTCTGCAGCAATGCTGACAGCACTCCTGTGACGAGTCAGATGACATTTTGAAGGGAAAATGACAAGCAGTACTCAATTTGGACATTTAGGGATGTGCATTTTTTCATAGGGGTGTACTCACTTTTGTTGCCAGGGGTTTATATATTAATGGCTGTTTTCTGAGGGGAAAATAAATAAACTCTATTATATAAGCTACACACAGACAACTTTTAATTGTCTCAAAGTTTCATTTCGTCAGTATTGCCCCATTAAAAGATATACTTAAATATCTGCAGAAATGCGAGGGGTGTACTCACTTACACTGTAAATATATATTCTTCAGAGAGTTTGGTCCATATTGACATGATGGCATCTCACAGTTGGTGCTGATTTGTCGGCTGCACATCCATGATGCGAATCTCCTGTTCCACCACATCCCAAAGCTCTATTGGATTGAGATCTGGTGACTGTGGAGGCCATTTGAGTACAGTGAACTCATTGTCATATTCAAGAAACCAGTCTGCGATGATTCCAGCTTTATGACATGGCACATTATCCTGCTGAAAGTAGCCATTAGAAGTTGGGTACATTGTGGTCATAAAGGGATGTACATGGTCAGCATCAACACTCAGGTAGGCTGTGGCGTTCCAACGATGCTCAATTGGTACCAAGGGGCCCAAAGAGTGTCAAGACAATATTCCCCACACCATTACACCACCACCACAAGCCTGAACCGTTGATACAAGGCAGGATGGATCCATGCTTTCACGTTGTTGACGCCAAATTCTGACCCTACCATCCGAATGTCGCAGCAGAAATCGAGACTCATCAGACCAGGCAACGTTTTTCCAATCTTCTATTGTCCAATTTCGATGAGCTTGTGCAAATTGTAGCCTCAATTTCCTGTTCTTAGCTGAAAGGAGTGGCACCCGGCATGGTCTTCTGCGGCTGCAGCCCATCTGCCTCAAAGTTCGACGTACTGTGCGTTCAGAGATGCTCTTCAGCCTTGTAACGGGTGGTTATTTGAGTCACTGTTGCCTTTCTATCAGCTCGAACCAGTCAGGCCATTCTCCTCTGATCTCTGGCATCAACAAGGCATTTCCGTCCACAGAACTGCCGCTCACTGGATATTTTTTCTTTTTCGGACCATTCTCTGTAAACCCTAGGGATGGTTGTGCGTGAAAATCCCAGTAGATAGCAGTTTCTGAAATACTCAGACCAGCCCTTTTGGCCCCAACTACCATGCCACGTTCAAAGTCACTCAAATCACCTTTCTCCCCATACTGATGCCCGGTTTAAACTGCAGGAGATTGTCTTAAACCATGTCTATATGCCTAAATGCACTGAGTTGCCGCCATTTGATTTGCTGATTAGAAATTAAGTGTTAACGTGCAGTTGGACAGGTGTACCTAATGAAGTGGCCGGTGAGTGTATATATATATATTAGGGCTGTCAAAATTATTGCGTTAACGGGCGGTAATTAATTTTTTAATCACGTTAAAATATTTGACGCAATTAACGCACATGCTCGCTCAAACAGACTAAAATGACAGTACAGTGTAATGTCCGCTTATTACTTGTTTTTTGGTGTTTGGCTCCCTCTGCTGGTGCTTGGGTCCAACTGATTTTATGGGTTAGTACCATGAGTGAGCATGGTGTAATTATTGACATCAACAAGGGCGAGCTACTAGTTTATTTTTTGATTGAAAATTTTACAAATTTTAATAAAACGAAAACATTAAGAGGGGTTTTAATATAAAATTTCTATAACTTGTACTAACTTTTATCTTTTAAGAACTACAAGTCTTGTAGTTGGATCGCTTTAAGAGAATGTTAATAATGTTAATGCCATCTTGTTGATTTATTGTTATAATGAACAAATAGAGTACTTTTGTACCGTATGTTGAATGTATATATCCGTCTTGTGTCTTATCTTTCCATTCCAACAATAATTTACAGAAAAATATGGCATATTTTATAGATGGTTTGAATTGCGATTAATTACGATTAATTAATTTTTAAGCTGTAATTAACTCGATTAAAAATTTTAGACGTTTAACAGCCCTAATATATATATATATATATATATATATACATACATACATACATACATACATACATACATACATATATATATATATATATATATATATATATATATATATATATATATATATATATATATATATACATACATACATACATATATATATATATATATATATATACATACATACATACATATATATATATATATATATATATACACATATATATAGGGATGGGAATCGAAATCCGATTCCAATTCGGAACCGGTTCCGAGTGTTTCAAGGCCTCAACATCACAATGAAAAAGCCTTAACGATCCCTTTAACGATTCCTAAAGACGCGTATTGCGTTGTGACGTGTCTTGTTGTCCAGACGCATCAAACTAGCATGGCGCCAAGAACCACTCGGTCCAAAGTTTGACTACACTTCACCAGGAAACAGTGTGAAAATGAAAGGTTACGACGGGTAAGCACGAGCATTGCAACCATAAACATAACAATGACAGCACGTAAGTTCAAACGCTCGAAAGTGTGTCTTCACTTCACGAGGAAAAATTACAACAAAGCGACTTGCAGTCATTGCAAGGTGGAGATAACTGCATCGGGAGGGAATACGACTGTGCTGTCCTCACAGAGAGGCTAAGGCTCAGTTCTGGCTATACAGCTAGCTAAACTCCCAAATGACGATGTAGAAGGCGTTGGTATAATTTGCTGACTTTATTCAACCATCACTTGAAAAGTGAAACTAAGAATCGAAATGAAACAAATCAATTTCGTCCCCAATAACAAACAGGTTTGCATCAACGTAAATCAGCGATGATTAGCTGCTAATAACAGTATGGTTAGCATTCGTTCGCTAGCATTAGCACATCGTTCAAACCACTACACAACTGGATTTAAGTGTCCGATCGCGAGTGGAAACACAACAACAACAACACAAAAGATGATACATACAGGCGTTGCCTCTGTAGATATTAACATTAACAAAGAACGTAGGCTCGTAGAAGTGTTTCCCTCTCTCACTTCGCTCGCTCACTCGCTTGGATGCAGCATTTCTTCGGGTGCCAAAACTGCGGCTCGCGGCCCGAATACGGCCCGCCTCCACACTTGGTCAGGCCATTTTGATTTTTTTTTTTTTCTCAATCGTGTTATTTATTTCCTGGCCTTTTTCCTTGAAGAATTCAGAGAGGGTTATTTGGCTATTATCTATTTAATTAATAGTGTTTTTATTATTAATTATTATTATTATATTATTTTTTTTATTTTATTTACTTTCATTCCGTGAAGAATCCAGAAAGGGTTATTTGATTGTTGCTTTCTGAAAAACAATAATTTTTTACATTTATGCACTTCTGCAATCGTCACACTTTTTCTGTTACAAACTGACCCCGGCTCCTCATCAGAGAAGGGAAAAGTTATGTGGCCCTCACAGGAAAAAGTTTGGGGACCCCTGCTTTAATACATATTGCCAAAGGCAGAACAACAACCTATCTGCCAATATATACCAATATTTTTTTATTTCTATTAGATAAATGTTTCAGTAAAATGTTACACATTCTTGTGTATTTGCAACTTATTGCCACAGTTAACATTGAGGCTTTGGTCCTCTTTTGATCTCGTTGTGAGTTTGTAAGGTTGTGAGTTCTGATTAAACAAGCTCGATGCCAATCAAAACGTTTGTTCTTCTTTTTCCCCAAATTAGAATCGATAAGAGAATCGATAAAGAATCGAATGTTTAAGCAATATCGATAATGGAATCGGAATCGTAAAAATCCTATCAATTCCCATCCCTATAAATATATATATATATATATATATATATATATATATATATATATATATATATATATATATATATATATATATATATATATATATACAGTGCTGCTCAAAAGTTTGTGAACCCCCTCAACATTTTGGAATTTTCTATTATTTCAACCTGATTTCCTAATCAATCAATTCAGTAGTTTTTTTTTGTTTTTTTTAACAGTTGTGTTGTCGAGACTAAATTAAAAAGAGTTTTCATCAACTGATGTAGGTGCAAAATTGAACTGTTTGGTCACAACCAAAACCGCCATGTCTGGCGAAAAGTCAACACTGCATACCACCAAAAGAACCTTCTCCCAACAGTGAAGCATGGAGGTGGGAATGTCAAGATCTGGGCTTGCTTTTCATCCTCAGGACCTGGACAACTCCACATAGTCCAGGGAATCATGAATTCTGAGGAATATTGTCAAATCCTAGAACATAACCTGACGCCATCTGTTTTGAAGTTAAAGCTTGGCAGAAGGTGGATCATGCAACATGATAATGATCCAAAGCATTCCAGCAATACAACCAAGGAATGGCTGAAAAAGAAGAAGATTCGTGTTCTGGACTGGCCCAGTCAAAGTCCTGACCTAAATCCCATTGAAATGCTGTGGCGGGACCTGAAGCGAGCAGTTCATGCCAGACGCCCATCAAACCTCTCTCAACTGACTGCGTTCTGCAAGGAAGAATGGGCAAAAATCCCCCAAAGTAGATGTGAGAGGCTGATTAGTCACTACAGAAACCGTTTGGTTGAGGTAATCTCTGCAAAAGGAGGCGCAATATCCTATTAACTGAAGGGGTTCACATACTTTTGCACACATGATATCTGAGTTTTTCTTAAATCAACCACTTTTGTTAAATAAAGAATGACAATATAACTATTTCTTTTGTTTCAGTCCATTATTTGGAATGTCAGTATTGTGGATTTGGGTATAACTTAACATTTAATAAGGTTATTTTAGTTTTTTTTACAAAAAATCTGACCATCGCTGTGGGGTTCACAAACTTTCGAGCAGCACTGTATATATATATATATACATACATACATACATACATACATACATACATACATATATATATATATATATATAATATATATATATATATATATTTTATAAAACTGCAATGTATATATGTGAACACAAAGAGTGTTGGTCTAAGTTCCCCGCACAGCAAATCAACTGGAAATGTATTTTGTTGCCTGGGGCTGTCAAGTGAGTTTGTGCTGCTAATGTGATGTGTGGCGTCGCAGCAGTAAATATAGCATTAGCATTCAAATGAGCCGCCCTTGGCATTTAGTAGCCGTCCCATAACTAGCGGACTACTGCCTCCCTACATATATTCATTACTGTGTTTTCCATTTCATTTTTTTTTTACTCTTCATTATTCTCCATTTATTTTATTGTTGCTCTAGTGCTAAAGTTGCTTTGAGTTCACTCAGATGGTGTCACAACATGGCATGGGCATGGAGGACCCAAATGCAGGGAAAACAACAGGGAGGCAAGGCAAGGTGGCGCTGAACTCAAAGTCGTTTTAATGATCAACAAAACTCCGAAAAAGGACAAGCACAAAGTACAAATCAAACTTGAGGAGAACAAAAGACTGGGAATCAAACCTACTTTGGAATATGGGAACATCAGGCATAGACATGGAACGCAAGAGGAAGAGAAACACGAGGACTTGGACAGGATATCGACATCGACACCTGGAAAGAGACTTGGATAGACAATAAAAAAAAAAAAAACCACAGCGCATGGGGAACTTAAATACAGACATGGGGTAACAAGTAGGGTTGTTCCGATCATGCTTTTTGCTCCCGATCCGATCCCGATCGTTTTAGTTTGAGTATCTGCCGATTCTCGATAATTTTTCCCGATGATATACATTTTGGCAATGCATTAAGAAAAAAAAAATGAATAAAACTCAGACGAATATATGCATTCAACATACAGTACATAAGTACTGTATTTGTTTATTATGACAATAAATCCTCAAGATGGCATTTACATTATTAACATTCTTTCTGTGAGAGGACTCCACGGATAGAAAGACTTGTGACTTTGTATATTGTGACTAAATATTGCAATCTAGTGTATTTGTTGAGCTTTCAGTAAATGATACTGTGGCCATCCCAAATGCATGATGGGAAGTGGAACCATGACTGTGCGTCGTGCTACCAATTGAAAGATCTTCTCTGCGTTGGGAAATAACTTAAGGTGTTAAGACAAAGATCATTTGCCACCTTGCCTCCCCACATTGCTCCCCAGGATATTTCTTATCATAGGGAGAGGGATTGCAAGGCTTTAGCCAATCAAAAAAAGGCTTCAAAGGCTGCCAAAATTCACTTTACTCATTTTGTGCTGCCTTTTATCTCTCTATATAGGTAAAACGGCGTCATTACAGATTGAGCACGACAATGAGTGAGAGGGTCGTGCAGCGCATACATTAATTGCGTTAAATATTTTAACGTGACACATTTTTTAATAAATTAATTGCCGCCGTTGTCGGGATATATTTGATAACCCTACCTTAAGCCTAAACTAAAGACTCTGGATGAGTGTAACATATTATGTCTGTAACGTTAAATACAATTAGAAAACAATTGAATTAAAAAAAAAAAAAAGTATATTAAAAAAAGGCATGGCCGATATTTTTTTGCCGATTCCGATTCTTTGAAAATGACGTGATCAGACCCGATCCCGATCGATCGGGACATCTCTAGTAACAAGACAATGAGGCTAAGGTGGGTGAAACAAGAGGCAGCGATTTGGTCGACACACAAGGAGCAGGCAATCACAGGTGAAATCAATGGGTAATCACATAACAAGACACACTAGGGCTCAGAACCAAACTCAAACTATGACAGGCGGAATCTTTGGATACTTCGACAATGGACACCGGGCCTTATCAAACAAAAAGGGTTTGGAGGATATCTCTTTATGAGGTTAGGATCAAAGCATTATACATACATACTACAAGTTTCCTGAATACACACAACTATGCACAAATTAAAAAGATTGATTGTGAACAAATATAACATTATACTGAAAAAAATATTTACAAAAAACAGTTCAGTTCAATTTCTTCAGGCATGCCACTCAATCAAATAGCCCACACTTCCAGGGGGCGTGTCCTCCTCCTTCCGCCCTTTGCGCACCACTGTCACCGCTTCTCACTCGCCGACTCATCCGAAGAAAACGATGACAAATCTGGCCGATACTGTTCCTCGAGTTGATGATAAATTTGGTTTTCAATTCATTCCACACATTTCACGAAGTCGCTGGCTCAATAAAACTGGCCGTCGCTCGCTGCCTTGCCTCCCTCTCTTTAGATGGCGCCGTGCTTGGCAATATATTGATGGTTTTCGGATGACGTCTTTCCTTTGGGAACTCACGATGGCTGCTGGGATACATAATATTTGTGTTCTTTTCGTTATGAAAAAGGACAAGAAATGACGGAAATATGGACATAAACACCATGCAGCGGGGTGACGTAACTACAGCGTGACGAGGCTTCAAAGATTATATGTGTAAACATGTCACCGCCGACACGTCCGGTGTTAAAGGGTTAAATATATAAATAAATATGTAATCAGGTAATACATCTGCAGTGTTTTTTTCTTTTATTAATTCACATTGTTCTAACGAGGTAGCCGGGCTGGCAGTTACATACACTGCAAAAGGTGCCCTTTTCTCCCCTCTGGGCACCTACCCCCCAAACTGTCTGCGCATGCCACTGGACATATCCCATGTTGGATATGTTGATGGATGTTCTATCAACACTTTGAATTAACTGACCAATTAATAAGTTTAAGAATTTTAACATGCTGGAGATAAATATCGATGACATGCATGTTATGTCACTATTATACAGTGGAGCAAATAAATATTTAGTCAACCACTAATTTTGCAAGTTCTCCCACTTGAAAATATTAGAGAGGCCTGTAATTGTCAACATGGGTAAACCTCAACCATGAAAGACAGAATGTGGAAACAAAAAAAACAAAAAAAACAGAAAACCACATTTTTTTATTTTTAAAGAATTTATTTGCAAATCATGGTGGAAAATAAGTATTTGGTCAATGCCAAGTTCATCTCAATACTTTGTTATGTACCCTTTGCTGGCAATAACACAGGTCAAACGTTTTCTGTAACTTTTTACAAGCTTTTCACACACTGTTGCTGGTATTTTGACCCATTGCTCCATGCAGATCTCCTCTAGAGCAGTGATGTCTTGGGGCTGTCGTTGGGCAACACGGACTTTCAACTCCCTCCACAGATTTTCTATGGGGTTGAGATCTGGAGACTGGCTAGGCCACTCCAGGACCTCGAAATGCTTCTTACGAAGCCACTCCCAAGACCCAGCCACGTCTCATCTTTAATGCCATTGCTGATTGAAGGAGATTTTCACTCAAAATCTCTCAATACATGGCCCCATTCATTCTTTCCTTCACACAGATCAGTCGTCCTGATCCCTTTGCAGAAAAACAGCCCCAAAGCATGATGTTTCCACCCCCATGCTTCACAGTGGGTATGGTGTTTTTCGGATACAATTCAGTATTCTTTCTCCTCCAAACACGAGAACCTGTGTTTCTACCAAAAAGTTCTATTTTGGTTTCATCTGACCATAACACATTCTCTCATTCCTCTTCTGGATCATCCAAATGCTCTCTAGCGAACCGCAGACGGGCCTGGATGTATACTTTCTTCAGCAGGGGGACACGTCTGGCAGTGCAGGATTTGAGTCCCTGGCGGCGCATTGTGTTACTGATAGTAGCCTTTGTTACGGTGGTCCCAGCTCTCTGTAGGTCATTCACTAGGTTCCCTAATGTAACGGTTCTGGGATTTTTGCTCATCGTTCTTGTTATCATTTTGACGACACGGGGTGAGATCTTGCATGGAGCCCCAGATCGAGGGAGATTATCAGTGGTCTTGTATGTCTTCCATTTTATAATAATTGCTCCCACAGTTGATTTCTTTACACCAAGCGTTTTTCCTATTGCAGATTCAGTCTTCCCAGCCTGGTGCAGGTCTACAATTTTGTCTCTGGTGTCCTTCGACAGCTCTTTGGTCTTGGCCATAGTGGAGTTTGGAGTGTGACTGACTGGGTTGTGGACAGGTGTCTTTTATACTGATTATGAGTTAAAACTGGTGCCATTAATACAGGTCACGAGTGGAGCCTCGTTAGACCTCGTTAGAAGAAGTTAGACCTCTTTGACAGCCAGAAATCTTGCCTGTTTTTAGGTGACTATATACTTATTTTCTACTGTAATTTGGAAATAAATTCTTTAAAAATCAAACAATGTGATTTTCTGTTTTTTTTTTCACATTCTGTCTCTCATGGTTGAGGTTTACCCATGTTGACAATTACAGGCCTCTCTAACCCTTTAATGCCAGCAATATGAAGCAATCATCAGAGAATCCCAAAATTTGAATAATACGGTCCTAATGAAACTTTTTTTTCAAATTTATAAAAAAAAAAAAAAAAAGTCAAAATGAATATGTGTAATAAGTGCTCAGATATCTATAACACTTGCTAAATGCTGTTTGTTTTTTTCATGGAACCTGCAAATGCATGTGTTGACTTGCATCGACCATTTTTTTCCCCAAAAGAAATGTCAAAATTCTGAATTAGTCTCAAAATCATGAAATTTTAGGTGTATCAAATGTGATACATTTGGCAATACAGTGCTAATCTTTTCAAGTAAGAGAACTTGCACAATTGGTGGTTGACTAAATACTTATTTGCCCCACTGTATATTGTAAAGTTCCATGTTCTGCATGTTATTGTGCTCGATGTCATGGGAAAAAAACAACAACCTGCAAATAGATCGTCATAAGTTCGTCTTTGAGCGTGTGTGTGTGTGACATGCGTACTAAGTGTGATGGATGAATGTTCCTGTAATTGCACACATTATCAAAACACAGACACCTACACAATTTTTGTCACATCAATGTAGTAGGCACGCACTGCTTTAACATCTTGCCCTTTATTTTGGACAATGGCAACACACACATGCACTCACGCACACACATACTGTCAGTTGCACTTGAGTGTGCCATTTGTCTACAGTTTGTGGAGATTCACAACAGCAATGACACCAGTGTATATGGAACAGTTCTTCCCATTGAACTCACATTTTCATTCCATGCTTGAATTGTTATAAGTGTAAATGTAGAAGGTTGAGTGGTAAGCCAGCTTTGCTTCAGGGAACAGGTTGGTTTTAAAAAACACGCTGAGAAAAATACAGAGCTCAAACACACACTCTAGACCGTTACGCGACAAAAATAAAAATAAAACACAAAATGCCGGACAAGACTCCGGCATTGTAAAGTCGAAATCACGCAAGTCGGGTGCGTCGTAACCAGTGTTGTTAATAACAGCGTTAGAGTATAACGGCCTTACTAACGGCGTTATCTTTTTTCAGTAGTAAGTAATCTAATTAATTACTTTTGTCATCTTTGCAACGCCGTTACCGTTACTGAGGATGTAAAGGCTTGTGTTACTACGCATTAGAATGTTGGTTTAACCCTTTAAGGTCTGAGCCTATTTTGTCTGATTTTGCATGCCTTTGAAGTACCTTTATATTTCAAAGAAAGAATTGTTTACGATAGCCTGCTTTGGTCCCTTTTTTTGTGACACCTTGAACTTCATGTCCAAACTGTTGTTTCCTTCACTGACCAATTATAAATCATCATTTTGGGCCCAAAAAGACCAAAAATTCCAAAATCGTTTTGTCAAAAGTTTTAATATATATGTCCAATTGACAACCAAACATGCGTAACGAACCGTTTTGAAACTTTGTAATATTTATTCAACATGTTAGGATGAACATTCAACCAAAAAATTTTAGAATAAATAGTCTTATATTTGACAATTCAACATAAACAACAGGTATAGCCATTGGCGTTTTTTGCCTTTATACATGCTCTAGTCAAAACAGGTTATATACAGCAGACCAAACAGTAAAGAACAGTGAAAAAATATATACCATCTAACACAAAAAGTGTTTAGAGGCCATCTCTTTATGAGTTTTAGGTATTGCGGCCCATCACCTGATGAAAACTATGTACACACAATCAAGCTTCTTGAACACACATTTATATACACAAATTGAGAAGACTGATTGTGGGGGAAAAAAATATATATATATAACATTGGAAAAAAAGTGTTTTCAAAAATATTTACAATAAACAAGTTAAATTTTTTTCAGGCATGCTACTCCGAAAAGCAGTTTTGTCCTTGAATTAGACACAGGGCTACATCACACAGCCCACACTTCCATGGGGTGTCGGTCCTCTTTCCACCCTTCCATTTTCATTTCACTTTACTTTCATTGTCACTATAAATGTACATGAAAAAAAAGTCAGTATTTATGAAAATAATAAAGTATAAAATAAAAATATATGCAGCAATAAATAATAATGGAAATCTATATGTATGACAATAGAAAGAATACCATAGCTGAATATGTGCTACATCCCTAATCTTCATATAGAAAGAAGAACACCACAAATTATAAATTCCTGCCTGGATACACACAGTGCACGTACGACTTTGATCTGATATGCACATTTTATTATTATATACACAAACACACACTAATATTGCATCAAAATTAACTTTGTCTTGCAATATCAAAAGAAACTTTCAAAAGAAACTTTTTCAGCATAAAAAAAAAATTTGAGTTGGCTTACCTCTGCTCGTCGATGGCGTCACCCACGTGTTCAAATCCGTCACTATCTTCACTCGAGGACTCTTCCGAAGAAGACGATGATGACGAATTTGGACCATCCTCTCCCTCAAGTTGATCAAAAAGCACAATTGCTTGCGCTAAATTTAGTTTTCCGTTCATTCTCAAAGTCACACAAAGTCGCTCGCACGATCCAAACGGCCGTTGCTCGCCACCTCGCTGCTTCAGAACACTCCTCCCTCTCGTTCGGTGGAACCTCGCACGGCAGTTATATTTATTTTAAAAAAAACGCATTTTGTGCTTCCACTGTGACTGCGAAAGGGTTCGTTTGATTTTTGTTTTTTTTTCATGGAGCTTCCGTTTTGAAAAAGGACAAGAAATGATGGAAATATAGACATAAACAAATGATTCATGCAGCGTTTTAATGTTTTTTTGAGAGGACAAAAAACTATAAAACTTAAATGACAATATCTCACGTTTTAGTTGCTCGATTGACTTCAAATAATAACGAGAGTAAACCGCAACTTCCGCACTTTAAAACGAGACCAACCAACGGCATGTGGGTGACGTAATTAAAACGTGAGGGCGCTTCAAAGACGACGTGCGGTGAGGACGCGCCGGCGCGTCCTTCGACTCTCAAGGGTTAATGATGCGAGAAAAGTGAGACACGGAGAGATCAGAGCAGGACTGGGGAGGAGGCAAGGGAGTTGTGACGCCGTTACAAACCGATGCTAGGTGGCTCCAATAACACCTGACCGTACTCGATAGAACTACAAACTACGCCCACATTATGCTACGGTAGATATCACATGTATATAGAACTAGATGCGAAATGACAGACAAAGCGGAGTTAGCACATGTATAGAGAACTAGTAGAGATATACAAAATTTCAGATTCTTAGATTATTCGCGATTCGGCCGTGGAAGATTCGAGAACGATTTACAAACATCCAAATTCCGATTTTTGAAATATGTCAAGTAAAACACAGTCAGCACGGTCTTCGGGACGCAATGAGGAACGGACTGAGAGTAAACATCATGATTGTCATTACCTGGGTAATGACAGTGCTCAACTCATGGCACTGGCTCAACTCATGCCGCCAGATAAAAAAACAAAAACAACTAGGCCTGCAAGCAGGACTGAACGGGCCCTCGCAATCTAGCGCAACTCGGACGTCACGCAACTCGGACTGTGTGCAGGTCAGGGTGGTGGCAGATCCTCCTCTCTAATCATCTCATTAGAACCTAACATGCTCGAAAGTCGCCTATTTACATTCCCACACCCAAGAGATAAAAACCCCTATTGGAGAGAGTACTACAAAAAAGGAGCCACTACTGAGCTGTGCAGCCAAGCCCTTATTCAAAACCAAAATTAATCTTCTAACTTGGCCATTTCGACCAAGTGTGCCAACTATTGTGGCTCTATAAGCTCCCTGAGTCTCTGAAAAAAAATATTTCCTTTAAATGGCGAACAAAGGGTCGTCACGGCAACAGACAGAGACACGTGGACATGGGCCGTAAAAAAGTATTTTAATAGGTCTTGAAACTACAATGACCAACATGAAAAGAACTGGACATGTTTTGGAAAAACGAGTGACTTTCTATCGCCACTAGTTGGCGCTGTAGGGTTGATGCAAATGACCGCTACAAGGCCCTTCAGGGTATGACTCTCAACAAGCACGGGAAGTTTGGCGCAGATATCTTGTATATCTGCCGAGTTATGACTGTTCAAAGTTTTTGGAGAGAAAAATTGTTGACAGTCATTTTCACTTTCCTGTTTGGACCCCTCCGCTTCAACGAAACTTCAATATTTTTCATCAGGCACCTGAAGACAGGTCTTAAGGTTTCCCTTATGCAAGTTTGAGGTAGATTGATTTTTTCCCTTTAGAGGAGGAGTGTGTCCCGTAAAAAAGGGCATTTCCTGTTCCCACTAGGAGGCGCCAGGCACAAATGGTAAATTTTCAATCCAGTCCTGCTCAGGCTGGTATACCTCACACACATGCCAGATTTAAAATAGATTGAACGTTGTATGAGGGAGTTATCAGTCATTTTCCGAATTCGGTGTTTTGGCGAAAAAATGGAAGAATTTGGCGCCCCGCCCAGGTCAGGCCCGTGAATGAAAACACACCATTTTTATAACTTAAGATTTCATATGCCTCATGAACAGTCTCACCAATTTTGAGAATGATCAAACTAATTCCCTAGGTGCCAAGGTGTAAAATGTGCACACTGTAAATCGATAAAAAGTTCACATTCAATCCAAAATACCTGATTTCCTGTAGGATTTGGAATGTGTGTGCAAGAGACTTTTTGGAGCAGTTTTGCACAAAGTTTTGACTCTCCAAATTTCATCACTCTATGTTAGAAAAACCTAAATGGAGAGGCCTTTTTGAAAATTTCAAGGGGGCGCCACTGAGCCATTTTGTTAAATTGTTTCGTAACGTTGCAAGATTATCGAACGTTATCCAAAGCCGCATGTATGTGCAAATTTTGGTGAGTTTTTATGCATATTCAAGCCTCCAAATGTAAACTCTTACTGTGAACCCATGAAAATTTCACATTCGATCCAAAATACCCGATTTCCTGTTGGATTTGGAATATGGGTGCAAGAGACTTTTTGGAGCAGTTTTGCATAAGGTATCTACTCCCCAAATTTCCTTGCTCTATGTTGAAAAAACCCAATAGGAAAGGCCTTTTTTAAAACTTCTTTCTGTCGCCACTAGTTGGCACTGTAGAGTTGATGCAAATGACCCCTACAAGAACCTTCAGGGTATGACTCTCAACAAACACGGAAAGTTTGGCGCACATATGTTGCATATCTGCCGAGTTATGACTGTTCAAAATTTTTGGCGAGACAAATTGTTGACGATCATTTTCACTTCCAGTTTGGACCTCTCCGCTTCAACGAAACCTCAATATTTTTCATCAGGGACCTGAACACATGTCTTGAGGCTCCCCTGAAACAGGTTTGAGGTCAATAGATTTTTTTCCCTTGGAGGAGGAGCCTGTCTCGTAAAGAAGGCCATTTCCTGTTCCCACTAGGGGGCGCCAAGCCTAATGGGTAATATTTCAATGCAGTCGTGTTCAGGCTGGGATATCTCATATACTTGCTAGAAATGAAAAAGATTGAACGTTGTATCACGGATTTTTTAATCATTTTCTGAATTTGGTGTTTTGCCCAAAAATGGCCGACTTTGGGACCACGCCCAGGTCAGACCCTTGGATAAAAACTCACCATTTTGAAAACTTAAGATCTCATATGTCTCCTGAATAGTCTGACCAATTTTGAAGACGATCCAACTATTTTCTTCAGCGACAAGGTCTCAAATGTAAATCGATAAAATTTCACATTTGATCCAAAATTTCCGGCTTCCTGTTGGGTTTGGAATATGGGTGCAAGAGACTTTTTGGAGCAGTTTTGCACAATGTATCGACTCACCAAATTTCATTGTTCTACGTTGAAAAAACCTAATAGGAAAGGCCTTTTTGAAAATTTCAAGGGGGCGCCACTGAGCCATTTTGTTAAATTTTTTTGTAGATTATCAAAATTTACGCAAAGTTGCATGTATGTGCAAATTTTGGTGAGTTTTCGTGCATGTTCAGGCCTCCAAATGTAAACTCCAACTGTGAACCGATAAAAATTTCACATTTGATCCAAAATATCCGATTTCCTGTTGGATTTGGAATATGGGTGCAAGAGGCTTTTTTGAACAGTTAGGCATAAGGTATCTACTCCCCAAATTTCATTGCTCTACGTTGAAAACCTGAGAGGAGAGGCCTTTTTGAAAATTTTAAGGGTCAAGGGGGCGCCACTGAGCCATTTTTTGACATTTTTTCAAAACGACACAAGATTATCGAATTTTACGCAAAGCCGCACGTATGTGCAAATTTTGGTGACTTTTCGTGCATGTTCAGGCCTCCAAATTGGCCATTTTCATTTGCCCTGAAAAAAGAATAATAATAATAATAATAACTAGGCCTGCAAGCAGGACTGAACGGGCCCTCGCAATCTAGCGCAACTCGGACGTCACGCAACTCGGACTGTGTGCAGGTCAGGGTGGTGGCAGATCCTCCTCTCTAATCATCTCATTAGAACCTAACATGCTCGAAAGTCGCCTATTTACATTCCCACACCCAAGAGATAAAAACCCCTATTGGAGAGAGTACTACAAAAAAGGAGCCACTACTGAGCTGTGCAGCCAAGCCCTTATTCAAAACCAAAATTAATCTTCTAACTCGGCCAATTCGACCAAGTGTGCCAACTATTGTGGCTCTATAAGCTCCCTGAGTCTCTGAAAAAAAATATTTCCTTTAAATGGCGAACAAAGGGTCGTCACGGCAACAGACAGAGACACGTGGACATGGGCCGTAAAAAAGTATTTTAATAGGTCTTGAAACTACAATGACCAACATGAAAAGAACTGGACATGTTTTGGAAAAACGAGTGACTTTCTATCGCCACTAGTTGGCGCTGTAGGGTTGATGCAAATGACCCCTACAAGGCCCTTCAGGGTATGACTCTCAACAAGCACGGGAAGTTTGGCGCAGATATCTTGTATATCTGCCGAGTTATGACTGTTCAAAGTTTTTGGAGAGAAAAATTGTTGACAGTCATTTTCACTTTCCTGTTTGGACCCCTCCGCTTCAACGAAACTTCAATATTTTTCATCAGGCACCTGAAGACAGGTCTTAAGGTTTCCCTTATGCAGGTTTGAGGTAGATTGATTTTTTCCCTTTAGAGGAGGAGTGGGTCCCGTAAAAAAGGGCATTTCCTGTTCCCACTAGGAGGCGCCAGGCACAAATGGTAAATTTTCAATCCAGTCCTGCTCAGGCTGGTATACCTCACACACATGCCAGATTTAAAATAGATTGAACGTTGTATGAGGGAGTTATCAGTCATTTTCCGAATTCGGTGTTTTGGCGAAAAAATGGAAGAATTTGGCACCCCGCCCAGGTCAGGCCCGTGAATGAAAACACACCATTTTTATAACTTAAGATTTCATATGCCTCATAAACAGTCTCACCAATTTTGAGAATGATCAAACTAATTCCCTAGGTGCCAAGGTGTAAAATGTGCACACTGTAAATCGATAAAAAGTTCACATTCAATCCAAAATACCCGATTTCCTGTAGGATTTGGAATGTGTGTGCAAGAGACTTTTTGGAGCAGTTTTGCACAAAGTTTTGACTCTCCAAATTTCATCACTCTATGTTAGAAAAACCTAAATGGAGAGGCCTTTTTGAAAATTTCAAGGGGGCGCCACTGAGCCATTTTGTTAAATTGTTTCGTAACGTTGCAAGATTATCGAACGTTATCCAAAGCCGCATGTATGTGCAAATTTTGGTGAGTTTTTATGCATATTCAAGCCTCCAAATGTAAACTCTTACTGTGAACCCATGAAAATTTCACATGCGATCCAAAATACCCGATTTCCTGTTGGATTTGGAATATGGGTGCAAGAGACTTTTTGGAGCAGTTTTGCATAAGGTATCTACTCCCCAAATTTCCTTGCTCTATGTTGAAAAAACCCAATAGGAAAGGCCTTTTTTAAAACTTCTTTCTGTCGCCACTAGTTGGCACTGTAGAGTTGATGCAAATGACCCCTACAAGAACCTTCAGGGTATGACTCTCAACAAACACGGAAAGTTTGGCGCAGATATGTTGCATATCTGCCGAGTTATGACTGTTCAAAATTTTTGGCGAGACAAATTGTTGACAGTCATTTTCACTTCCAGTTTGGACCTCTCCGCTTCAACGAAACCTCAATATTTTTCATCAGGGACCTGAACACATGTCTTGAGGCTCCCCTGAAACAGGTTTGAGGTCAATAGATTTTTTTCCCTTGGAGGAGGAGCCTGTCTCGTAAAGAAGGCCATTTCCTGTTCCCACTAGGGGGCGCCAGGCCTAATGGGTAATATTTCAATGCAGTCGTGTTCAGGCTGGGATATCTCATATACATGCTAGAAATGAAAAAGATTGAACGTTGTATCACGGAGTTTTTAATCATTTTCTGAATTTGGTATTTTGCCCAAAAATGGCCGACTTTGGGACCACGCCCAGGTCAGACCCTTGAGTGAAAACTCACCATTTTGAAAACTTAAAATCTCATATGTCTCCTGAATAGTCTGACCAATTTTGAAGACGATCCAACTATTTTCTTCAGCGACAAGGTCTCAAATGTAAATCGATAAAATTTCACATTTGATCCAAAATTTCCGGCTTCCTGTTGGGTTTGGAATATGGGTGCAAGAGACTTTTTGGAGCAGTTTTGCACAATGTATCGACTCGCCAAATTTCATTGTTCTACGCTGAAAAAACCTAATAGGAAAGGCCTTTTTGAAAATTTCAAGGGGGCGCCACTGAGCCATTTTGTTAAATTTTTTTGTAGATTATCAAAATTTACGCAAAGTTGCATGTATGTGCAAATTTTGGTGAGTTTTCGTGCATGTTCAGGCCTCCAAATGTAAACTCCAACTGTGAACCGATAAAAATTTCACATTTGATCCAAAATATCCGATTTCCTGTTGGATTTGGAATATGGGTGCAAGAGGCTGTTTTGAACAGTTAGGCATAAGGTATCTACTCCCCAAATTTCATTGCTCTACGTTGAAAACCTGAGAGGAGAGGCCTTTTTGAAAATTTTAAGGGTCAAGGGGGCGCCACTGAGCCATTTTTTGACATTTTTTCAAAACGACACAAGATTATCGAATTTTACGCAAAGCCGCACGTATGTGCAAATTTTGGTGACTTTTCGTGCATGTTCAGGCCTCCAAATTGGCCATTTTCATTTGCCCTGAAAAAAGAATAATAATAATAATAATAATAATAATAATAATAATAATAATAATAATAATAATAATAATAATAATAATCCTTTGCAAAACAATAGGGCCTTCGCACGCTCAGTGCTCGGGCCCTAATAATAATAATAATCCTTTGCAAAACAATAGGGCCTTCGCACGCTCAGTGCTCGGGCCCTAATAATACCTGACTGCTGCCGACATCCGCTACAAACTACGTCCACATAATGCTGCGGTAGATATCATATGTATCAAGAACTAGATCTGAAATGACAGACTCGGCGACGTTAGGAGCACATGTATAGAATACTAAATGCAAAATGACAGACTTGCCGGCGTTAGTAAACAGCCGCCATCTTTAAGCAGTAGACTTCTGAGGAAAGGCTGTTGTATAGTGAACCTTAAATCAGTAGACTTCTCAGGGAGGCTCTGTTGGAGAGAACCTTCCTAGCGAACCTAAGTAACTTTTTTATCTAAAATACTCTAAATCAGCAAAATCTTGACTTGAATCTATCTTTAAATGATGAAACAGTTTTTAAACTTTCACATGTGAAAAGTTCACAGAAGAGAACTAGTGCAATAATGGGAGCAATTTTAACAACTTTAACGCTTGATTCACAACATTAAATGACTTCCAAACATCGCAAAGATAAAAACTGTTGGTTATCGCAATATCCGCAATACACCTGTGTCTAGTTAAGTTTAGGGTAAAGAACTGGGCCTGGGCCAATTGTCCCAAAAACCCTTTGAATTTTTACAAAGTGTGACCTATGTTTTGTTTTTTTAGAATTGGAAAAAAAAAAACACGAAAAGTAACACCAGTTATTTTGCCAAGTAACTAATTACTCTTATATCAGTTACTTTTTGCGAGAAGTAATTTGTAACTGTAATTAATTACTTTTCTAAAGTAAGATTAACAACACTGTTCGTAACCCGCGGACTACCTGTAATAATAAAAATACAGTGACTCCAGTTCTAATGTTTCGTTTGTTTTGCATGCTGTTCCTGAACACTCCATGTGACTGATGAGAGAGAAAGAGGTTCGGTAGAGTGGGAAGTTTTTACTTTTTTTCATGTTGTTGTTGGCATCGACTATGGTGGACAGGAGCCGTAGTTTGTTGCACAAGTTCTGAAATAAATGATTAAAAACCTGACGAGGCTGGCCACTTCCTTGCCGATCTAACAATAATAAGAATATTAATAATACATCAAAAACAAATAAGTGTTTTTATTGACACCTTAATCCTTAAAAGTCGCGGAACGCGTCCTCCGCGCACGTCATTTTTGAAGCCTCATCACCTTGTAATTACAACACCCCCGTGCAGCTGGTTGGTCTCGTTTGAAAGTACGAAAATTGAGGTACACTCTCATTTTTATTTGAAGTCAATAGACAGCAAAACGGAAAATAAAGTAATTTGAGTTTTATGGGTCTATTACCCACATAAATAAACATTAAAACGCTGCATGATTCATCTCCATATTTCCATCAATTCTTGTTCTTTTTTAAAATGGAAAGCACCACGAAAAAGCACATATCCCAGGAGCCATTGTGAAGTCAGGGAGGACGGACATGATGTTAACATTTTTAATATATTGCTGAGCAAGGCGCCACCTAAGGAGAGGGAGGTGAGGTAGTGAGCGACGGCCATTTGGATTGAGCGAGTGACTTTGTAAAACGTGCGTCCAGAATCAAAAACTAAATTTAGCGCAAGCTAAAGCATTATTTCATCATCTCGAGAAAGAGGATGGGCCAGATTTGTTGTTGTTTTCTTCGAATGAGTCAATGACTGAGAAGAGTGACAGAGGTGCGCAAAGGGCGGAAGTGACACCCCCTGGATGAGGGGGCTGTGTAATGCAGCCCCGTGTTTTGTTCCAGGACGAAACTGAGTGGCATCCCTGAAAAAATTGAACGGGACTAGTTTGTTGTCGATATTTTTGAAATGACTTTTTTCCAATGTTATATTTGGATTAATTTTTTCCGCAATCAATCTTTTCAATTTGTACTGTATATCGATCCAGAAGCTTTATTGTACGTATATACTTTTTATAAGGTGAAGGGTGCAATACCTTACCTGACAAATACTGTAGATATCCTCCTAGCCATTTTTGTGTTAGGCCATGTCTACACTTAGCAGGGTTTTTTTTTTTTAAACCGAGGAACCTGCCCTCGTACATCTGGAAAAAATACACCAGCACATTTATAGGAAAAAAAGCTTCCACAGCCAACCACATTCACTCATTTTTAAGTACATTCATAATAATGCGCGAAAAATAATTGCCCATAATGCCCCAAGCCTTTACATATGTTGTACAATACCAAGCACTGCAAGAGTTGATAAATAAATCAAAGCAAAAAGCACCTGTCTAATTTACTCCAAATGTAAACATTGGTCTCATGTGTGACGTAGGGGCATAGTTTGTCGCAGTCAATGACATTTCCACAGTTAAATCTTCGGTTATCAGTGTCCACATGATGGCGCACATCTTTACTTTAGATAGAGTTTTTGAGAACCCTTGTATAAATGTGCATGTGGATGATAGGCCAAACCGTTGAAAAAGTTCTTTATGCCAAATATCTTGATGCGCGTAGAGATGGGAGGCCATACACACTCACCACTGAGCCTCATTTTGACTTTTATAATGGACATTAAATCAGTTGGATCAGCTTGTAGTGTGTTTTCCAAATACATTTTCATGTATAATTTTTGTGTGACTTTGTTGTGAGCACATTCAACTATGGAAACGACAAAGTATTTAATAAAAATATTTCATTTATTCAGATCAACAACGTGTTACTTTAGTGTTCCCTTTATTTTTTTTACCTGCTGTTTCTGTTAATTTATCAAATATAAAACTATTCGGGTTTTAACCAAGAATCGAGACTGTTTCACGTCCATATTTATAAAGAATTGAGAGATTTAAGCATTTATTCACAAGAATTTTCAACAGAAAAAGCTCTATGTTTACATATGGTGGCCGCTAATTTCCTTACTGACTAGCCTCATAGTTCGCAATATTTACGTAAAATAAATGCTACCTGCACATTGTTTTCCCCTTTTCTTTTAACCAAGAATCGAGATTGTTTACGTATCTATAAAGAATTCAGGAATTTAAGCATTTTTTTCACAAGAATTTTCAATGGAAAAAGCTCTCTGTCTGGGTTTCCACTCGGTCAGCTTTGATGGAGATAGGCCCACTATGAGTCGGCCCAGCGCCCCGTGTCCCGTCAATACATTATGAAGGCTATGATTGGATGTCAAAAGGATTGTATGTACAGTGTACACTGTAAATTAAAGAAAAAAGAGAAAGCGCTAATGTCACCATTAAATGATTTTCCTCATTTGTGACATTGTAGAGGTGGAGGTGTTGACTTTTGACACTAAGGTGGAGGTAGTTGTGTCGATGTAAAGGCAAAGGCTCATCCGCTCGCCCTGCCTTCTTTTCATCAGTGCGGTGGGGAGAGCGTGGGTGATGGCGGCGATGTTGTCGTCATCGTCTGATGCTACGACTCGCTGTCGTTATTAATACAGTCACACTTTTATTTATTCATTAGCGCGCTCATATTTTATTCATCTCCTCTTGCCTTTTTTTTTTTTTTTTACTTTTATTTACAGTGAAGGCAGCAAAGCTTTTCAGATGACACTCGTCAGTGATGGAGTTTGATCAAACCGCGCAAATGCTGTGCATATGGGTGCGCGTGTATGTGAGTGTCTAACAGAAGGTGAGGTAAAATAAAAATAAAAATAAATAAATAATTAAAAAAAAAAGGAAAATGACAAATTCAGCACTTTATACAGACAATTTCACCACATAACATAACATGATTTTATGTGAAAAATAATGCTGGAACGAAAGAATATGAAATATGACAGATAAATAAATAGCAATAAAATAGAATGATTAATCTAATATAAATAAACATGAAAATATTTAAAATAAATAACAGCCATGAAAAGAAATTGTGTAATTTGATGTCACAAGTAAACTAATTTTAAATACATACGCTGGAACAAATGAATGTTAAATATGACATGAACATATTAATAATAATACATATACTTGACAAATACAAGAATCGATTTATGTAAAAATAAATCACAATTTTTCTTTATACTCAAATATCATATTCACCACTGATTTTCTGGTGCATATGCCTGAAAATTGAAGTAATATCCGCATAAAAATTTGGATTACCGTTACCGGTAGTCGTTAGTCGTTGAGAATTTTTTGTGCCCACATTTTTTTTTTTTTTTAACATTTGTGATGCTGCCGCTATTCTCAGTGCGCAGCTAAAATTATGCCTTGGTATTATGTGTAATTTGTACCGTTAGACGTTATGGGCACATTCAGTCATTCAAGCTTGACGCAAGCGTGTCCCATTGTTTCCAACAACACAACAGTTTTTAGGAATCGTCACAATGTCATACAGGAATGCATTTCCAAACACAGCCTATCATATTGGAACAAAGTACTTTTTTCTCCTACAAGGCAATACAAACTGGCATGCTCTTTGTTATGCATGTAGTCATGTATAGTACACACCATTATTAGGGCCCAAGCACTAAGCATGTGAAGGCCCTATTGTTTTGCAAAGGATTATTTGGGCCCGAGCACTAAGCGTGCGAAGGCCCTATTGTTTTGCAAAGGGTTATTTTAAAAAAAATAATTTTTATTATTTTTTCAGGGCAAATGGAAACGGCCAATTTGGAGGCCTGAACATGCACGGAAAGTCACCAAAATTTGCATATACGTGCCGAAAATTGTAAATTTCGATAATTTTGCAACGTTGCAAAAAAATCTAACAAAATGGCTCAGTGGCGCCCCCTTGAAATTTTAAAATTGGCCTATAACATTAGGGTCTGTCAGCGTAGAGCAATGAAATTTGGGTGAGTCTATACCTTGTCCAAAACCGCTCCAAAAAAGCATTGGCACCCATATTCCAAACCCAACAGGAAATCGGTTATTTTGGATCGAATATGATATTTTTAACGATTTACAGGGTGGACATTTGAGACCTTTTCGCCGAGGGAGTTGGATCATCTTCAAAATTGGTGAGACTGTTCAGGAGACATATGAGATCTCAAGTTTTGAAAATGGTGCGTTTTCATTCACGGGTCTGACCTGGGCGTGGTGCCAAAGTCGGCCATTTTTTCGGCAAAACACCAAATTCAGAAAATGATTAAAAACTCCGTGATACAAGGTTAAATCTTTTTCATTTCTAGCATGTATATGAGATATCCCAGCCTGAACACGACCGCATTGAAATATTACCCATTAGGCCTGGCGCCCCCTAGTGGGAACAGGAAATGGCCTTCTTTACGAGACAGGCTCCTCCTCCAAGGGAAAACAATTTATTGACCTCAAACCTGTTTCAGGGGAGCCTCAAGACATGTGTTCAGGTGCCTAATGAAAAATATTGAGGTTTCGTTGAAGCGGAGAGGTCCAAACCGGAAGTGAAAATGACCCTCAACAATTTGTCTCGACAAAACCTTTGAACAGTCATAACAGCAGATATACAACATATCTGCACCAAACTTCCCGTGCTTGTTGAGAGTCATACCCTGAAGGGCCTTGTAAGGGTCATTTGCATCAACTCTACAGTGCCAACTAGTGGCAACAGAAAGGAGTTTTAAAACAGGCCTTTCCTATTGGGTTTTTTAGACGTAGAGCAATGAAATTTGGGGAGTCCATACGATAATCTTGTGACGTCACAAAAAAAATGTAACAAAATGGCTCAGTGGCGCCCCCTTGAAATTTTAAAATTGGCCTATAACATTAGGGTCTGTCAGCGTAGAGCAATGAAATTTGGGTGAGTCTATACCTTGTCCAAAACCGCTCCAAAAAAGCATTGGCACCCATATTCCAAACCCAACAGGAAATCGGTTATTTTGGATCGAATATGATATTTTTAACGATTTACAGGGTGGACATTTGAGACCTTTTCGCCGAGGGAGTTGGATCATCTTCAAAATTGGTGAGACTGTTCAGGAGACATATGAGATCTCAAGTTTTGAAAATGGTGCGTTTTCATTCACGGGTCTGACCTGGGCGTGGTGCCAAAGTCGGCCATTTTTTCGGCAAAACACCAAATTCAGAAAATGATTAAAAACTCCGTGATACAAGGTTAAATCTTTTTCATTTCTAGCATGTATATGAGATATCCCAGCCTGAACACGACCGCATTGAAATAATACCCATTAGGCCTGGTGCCCCCTAGTGGGAACAGGAAATGGCCTTCTTTACGAGACAGGCTCCTCCTCCAAGGGAAAACAATTTATTGACCTCAAACCTGTTTCAGGGGAGCCTCAAGACATGTGTTCAGGTGCCTAATGAAAAATATTGAGGTTTCGTTGAAGCGGAGAGGTCCAAACCGGAAGTGAAAATGACCCTCAACAATTTGTCTCGACAAAACCTTTGAACAGTCATAACAGCAGATATACAACATATCTGCACCAAACTTCCCGTGCTTGTTGAGAGTCATACCCTGAAGGGCCTTGTAAGGGTCATTTGCATCAACTCTACAGTGCCAACTAGTGGCAACAGAAAGGAGTTTTAAAACAGGCCTTTCCTATTGGGTTTTTTAAACGTAGAGCAATGAAATTTGGGGAGTCCATACGATAATCTTGTGACGTCACAAAAAAAATGTAACAAAAGGGCTCAGTGGCGCCCCCTTGAATTTTTCAAAAAGGCGTTTCCTATTAAGTTTTTTTAACGTAGAGCAATGAAATTTGGGGAGTCGATACCTTGTGCAAAATTGCTCCAAAAAGTCTCTTGAACCCATATTCCAAACCCAACAGGAAATTGGGTATTTTGATCGAATGTGAATTTTTTATCAATTAACAGGGTGCACATTTGAGACCTTGTCACAGAGGGAGTTAGTTGGATCATCTTCAAAATTGGTGAGACTATTCAAGAGACGTAGGAGATCTAAAATTTCCAAAATGGTGCATTTTCATTCACGAGTCTGACCTGGGCGTGGACCTAAGTCGGTCATTTTTTCAGCAAAATGACAAATTCAGTAAAAGACTAATAGCTCCTTGACACAACGTTCAATCATTTTCATATCTGGCATGTATGTGTGGGATCCCACCCTTAACACGAGTGCATTGAAACATTACCCATTAGGCCGAGCGCCCCCTATTGGGAACAGGAAATGCCTTTTTCTTAACTAAACAGGCTCCTCCCCCAAGGAAAAAAAATATATTCACCTGAAACCTGCATCAGGGGAGCCATAAGACATGTGTTCAGGTGCCTGATGAAAAATACTGAGGTTTGGTTAAAACAGAAGCAGAAGCAGAAGAGTCCAACAGGAGAAGTGAAAATGACTGAAGCCATTTCGTCTCACCACAAGTTTTGAACAGTCATAACTTGTAACTACAACATATCTGCGCCAAACAGCTCGTGCTTGTTGAGTCATACTCTGAAGGGTCCTGTAGGGGTCACTTGCATCAACCCTACAGAGCCAACTAGTGGCAATAGAAAGTCACTCAAGTTTCAAGACCTTTTGAAATACTTATTTCACGGCCTATGTCCACATGTCTCTGTCTGTTGCCGTGACGACCCTTTATTCGCTCCTTTTTTGTAGTACTCTCTCCAATAGGGTTTTTTATCTCTTAGGTGTGTGAATGTAAAGAGGCGACTTTCGAGCATGTTAGGTTCTAATGAGATGATGAGAGAGGAGGATCTGCCACCACGCTGACCTGCACACTGTCCGAGTTGCGTGACGTCCGAGTTGCGCTAGATTGCGAGGGCCCGTTCAGTCCTGCTTGCAGGCCTAGTTATTATTATTAGGGCCCGAGCACTCAGCGTGCGAAGGCCCTATTGTTTTGCAAAGGATTATTAGGGCCCGAGCACTAGGCGTGCGAAGGCCCTATTGTTTTGCAAAGGATTATTTTTTTAATTTTTATTTTATTTTTTCAGGGCAAATGAAAACGGCCAATTTGGAGGCCTGAACATGCGCGAAAAGTCACCAAAATTTGCACATACGTGCGGAAAATTGTAACTTTCGATAATTTAACAATGTTGCAAAAAAATTTAACAAAATGGCTCAGTGGCGCCCCCTTGAAATTTTAAAATTGGCCTATAACATTAGGGTTTGTCAGCGTAGAGCAATGAAATTTGGGGAGTCTATACCTTGTCTAAAACCGCTTCACAAAAGCAATGGCACCCATATTCCAAACCCAACAGGAAATCGGTTATTTTGGATCGAATATGAAATTTTTATCGATTTACAGGGTGCACATTTGAGACCTTTTCGCCGAGGGAGTTAGTTGGATCATCTTCAAAATTGGTGAGACTGTTCAGGAGACATATGAGATCTTAAGTTTCTAAAATGGTGTGTTTTCATTCACGGGTCTGACCTGGGCGTGGTGCCAAAGTCGGCCATTTTTTCGGAAAAACACCGAATTCAGTAAATGGCTAATAATTCCTTGACACAACTTTCAATCTTTTTCATATCTGCCATGTATATGCGGTATCCCAGCCTGAACACGACTGCATTGAAATATTACCCATTAGGCCTAGCGCCCCCTAGTGAGAACAGGAAATGCCTTTTTTTACGAGACAGGTTCCTCCTCCAAGGGAAAAAAATCTGTTGACCTCAAACCTGCATCAGGGGAGCCTTAAGACCTGTGTTCAGGTGCCTGATGAAAAATATTGAGGTTTCGTTGAAGCGGAGGGGTCCAAACATGAAAGTGAAAATGATCGTCAACAATTTGTCTCGCAAAATACTTTGAACAGTCATAACTCAGCAGATATACAACATATCTGCGTCAAACTTCCCATGCTTGTTAAAAGTCATACCCTGAAGGGTCCTGTAGGGGTCATTTGCATCAACTCTACAGTGCCAACTAGTGGCGACAGAAGGGAGTTTTCAAAAAGGCGTTTCCTATTAGGTTTTTTTAACGTAGAGCAATGAAATTTGGGGAGTCGATACCTTGTGCAAAACTGCTCCTAAAAGTCTCTTGCACCCATATTCCAAACCCAACAGGAAATCGGGTATTTTGGATCGAATGTGAAATTTTTATCAATTAACAGGGTGCACATTTGAGACTTTTTCACAGAGGGAATCAGTTGGATCATCTTCAAAATTGGTTAGACAATTCAGGAGACATATGAAATCTAAACTTTTCAAAATGGTGCGTTTTCATTCATGGGTCTGACCTGGGCGTGGTGCCAAAGTCGGCCATTTTTTCGGCAAAATGACAAATTCAGTAAAGGACTAATAGCTCCTTGAAACAACGTTCAATCTTTTTCATATCTGGCATGTATATGCGGCATCCCACCCTTAACACGAGTGCATTGAAATATTACTCATTAGGCCTAGCGCCCCCTAGTGGGAACAGGAAATGCCTTTTTTACGAAACAGGCTCCTCCTCCAAGGAAAAAAAATCTATTCACCTCAAACCTGCATCAGGGGAGCCTTAAGACATGTGTTCAGGTGCCTGATGAAAAATACTGAGGTTTGGTTGAAGCAGAAGGGTCCAACAGGAGAAGTAAAAATGACTGAAGCCATTTCGTCTCACCAGAAGTTTTGAACAGTCATAACTTCTACAACATATCTGCGCCAAACATATCGTGCTTGTTGAGTCATAGTCTGAAGGGTCCTGTAGGGGTCATTTGCATCAACCCTACAGCGCCAACTAGTGGCAATAGAAAGTCACTCATTTTTTAAAATATATGTCCAGTTCTTTTCAGGTTGGTCATTGTTTCAAGACCTTTTAAAATACTTATTTTACGGCCCATGTCCACATGTCTCTGTCTGTTGCTGTGATGACCCTTTATTCGCTCCTTTTTTGTAGTCCTCTGTCCAATAGGGGTTTTTATCTCTTAGGTGTGTGAATGTAAAGAGGCAACTTTCGCGCATGTTAGGTTCTAATGAGATGATTAGAGAGGACGATCTGCCACCACCCTGACCTGCACACTGTCCAAGTTGCATGACGTCCGAGTTGCGCTAGATTGCGAGGGCCCGTTCAGTCCTGCTTGCAGGCCTAGTTAGGGCCTTCGCACTAAGCGTGCGAAGGCCCTATTGTTTTGCAAAGGATTATTTATTTTTTTTTTTCATGGCAAATGAAAACGGCCAATTTGGAGGCCTGAACATGCACGAAAAGTCACCAAAATTTGCACATACGTGCAGAAAATTGTAAATTTTGATAATTTTACAACGTTGAAAAAAAAATGTAACAAAATGGCTCAGTGGCGCCCCCTTGAAATTTTAAAATTGGCCTATAACATTAGGGTCTGTCAGCGTAGAGCAATGAAATTTGGGGAGTCTATACCTTGTCCAAAACCGCTCCAAAAAAGCATTGGCACCCATATTCCAAACCCAACAGGAAATCTGTTATTTTGGATCGAATATGAAATTTTTATCGATTTACAGGGTGCACATTTGAGGCCTTTCCGCCGAGGGAATTAGTTGGATCATCTTCAAAATTGGTGAGACTGTCCAGGAGACATATGAAATCTTAAGTTTTTAAAATGGTGCATTTTCATTCACGGGTCTGACCTGGGCGTGGTGCCAAAGTCGGCCATTTTTTTCGGCAAAATGACAAATTCAGGAAATGACCAATAGTTCCTTGACACAACGTTCAATCTTTTTCATATCTGGCATGTACGTGCAATATACCCCCCTTAACACGAGTGCATTGAAATATTACCCATTAGGCCTAGCGCCCCCTAGTGAGAACAGGAAATGCATTTTTTTACGAGACAGGTTCCTCCTCCAAGGGAAAAAAATCTTTTGACCTCAAACCTGCATCAGGGGAGCCTTAAGACCTGTGTTCAGGTGCCTGATGAAAAATATTGAGGTTTCGTTGAAGCGGAGGGGTTCAAACAGGAAAGTGAAAATGACAGTCAACAATTTGTCTCGCAAAAAAGTTTGAACAGTCATAACTCGGCAGATATACAACATATCTGCGCCAAACTTCCCGTGCTTGTTGAGAGTCATACCCTGAAGGATCTTGTAGGGGACATTTGCATCAACTCTACAGTGCCAACTAGTGGCGACAGAAGGGATTTTTAAAAAAGGCCTTTCCTATTGGGTTTTTTCAACGTAAAGCAATGAAATTTGGGGAGTCCATACATTATGCAAAACTGCTCCAAAAAGTCTCTTGCACCCATTTTCCAAATCCAACAGAAAATCGGGTATTTTGGCTCGAATGTGAAATTTTTATCCATTTGTAGTATAGTTTACATTTGGAGGCCTGAACATGCACGAAAACTCACCAAATTTTGTACATACATGCGGTTTTGCGTTGATTTCGATAATGTTGCGACGTTACAAAAAAATGTAACAAAATGGCTCAGTGGCGCCCCCTTGAATTTTTCAAAAAGGCGTTTCCTATTAGGTTTTTTTAACGTAGAGCAATGAAATTTGGGGAGTCGATACCATGTGCAAAACTGCTCCAAAAAGTCTCTTGAACCCATATTCCAAACCCAACAGGAAATCGGTTATTTTGGATTGAATATGAATTTTTTATCAATTAACAGGGTGCACATTTGAGACCTTGTCACAGAAGGAGTTAGTTGGATCATCTTCAAAATTGGTGAGACTATTCAGGAGACATAGGAGATCTCAAATTTTCAAAATGGTGCGTTTTCATTCATGGGTCTGACCTGGGCGTGGTGCCAAAGTCGGCCATTTTTTCGGCAAAATGACAAATTCAGTAAATGACTAATAGCTGCTTGACACAACGTTCAATCTTTTATATCTCTGGTATGTATGTGCGGGATCTCACCCTTAACACGAGTGCATTGAAATATTACCCATTAGGCCTAGCGCCCCCTAGTGGGAACAGGAAAGGCCTTTTTTTAACGAAACAGGCTCCTCCTCCAAGGAAATAAAATCTATTCACCTCAAACCTGCATCAGGGGAGCCATAAGACATGTGTTCAGGTGCCTGATGAAGAATACTGAGGTTTGGTTGAAGCAGAAGGGTCCAACAGGAGAAGTGAACATGACTGAAGCCATTTCGTCTCACCACAAGTTTTGAACAGTCATAACTTGGAAGATCTACAACATATCTGCGCCAAACATCTCGTTCTTGTTGAGTCATACTCTGAAGGGTCCTGTAGGGGTCATTTGCATCAACCCTACAGCGCCAACTAGTGGCAATAGAAAGTCACTCGTTTTTCCAATACATGTCCAGTTCTTTTCAGGTTGGTCATTGTAGTTTTAAGACCTTTTGAAATACTTATTTTACGGCCCATGTCCACATGTCTCTGTCTGTTGCCGTGACGACCCTTTGTTTGCCATTAAAAGGATTTTTTTTTTTTTTCTGAGACTCAGGCAGCTTATAGAGCCACAGAATTTGGCACACTTGGTGGAATTGGCCTAGTTAGAAGATTCATTTTGGTTTTGAATAAGGGCTTGGCTGCACAGCTCAGTAGCGGCTCCTTTTTTCTAGCACTTTCTCCAATAGGGTTTTTTATCTCTTAGGTGTGTGAATGTAAAGAGGCGACTTTCGAGCATGATAGGTTCTAATGAGATGATTAGAGAGGAGGATCTGCCACCACCCTGACCTGCACACTGTCCGAGTTGTGTGACGTCCGAGTTGCGCTAGATTGCGAGGGCCCGTTCAGTCCTGCTTGCAGGCCTAGTTATTATTATTATTAATATAATTTTTCAGGGCAAATGAAAATGGCCAATTTGGAGGCCTGAACATGCACGAAAAGTCACCAAAATTTGCACATACGTGCGGAAAATTGTATATTTCGATAATTTTGCAACGTTGCAAAAAAATGTAACAAAATGGCTCAGTGGCGCGCCCTTGAAATCTTAAAATTGGCCTATAACATTAGGGTCTATCAGCGTAGAGCGACGAAATTTGAGGAGTCTATACCTTGTCCAAAACCGCTCCAAAAAAGCATTTACACCCGTATTCCAAACCCAACAGGAAATCAGTTATTTTGGATCAAATATGAAATTTTTATCGATTTACAGGGTGCACATTTGAGACCTTTTCACCGAGGGAGTTAGTTGGATCATCTTCAAAATTGGTGAGAATGTTCAGGAGACATATTAGAGCTTAAGTTTTCAAAATGGTGCGTTTTCATTCACGGGTCTGACCTGGGCGTTGTGCCAAAGTCGGCCATTTTTTCGGCAAAATGACAAATTCAGTAAATGACTAATAGTTCCTTGACACAACGTTCAATCTTTTTCATATCTGGCATGTATGTGCGGTATCCCACCCTTAACACGAGTGCATTGAAATATTACCCATTAGGCCTAGCGCCCCCTAGTGAGAACAGGAAATGCCTTTTTTTACGAGACAGGTTCCTCCTCCAAGGGAAAAAAATCTGTTGACCTCAAATCTGCATCAGGGGAGCCTTAAGACCTGTGTTCAGGTGTCTGATGAAAAATATTGAGGTTTCGCTGAAGCGGAGGGGTCCAAACAGGAAAGTGAAAATGACCGTCAACAATTTGCCTCGCAAAAAACTTTGAACAGTCATAACTCAGCAGATATACAACATATCTGCGCCAAACTTCCCGTGCTTGTTGAGAGTCATACCCTGAAGGGTCTTGTAAGGGTCATTTGCATCAACTCTACAGTGCCAACTAGTGGCGACAGAAAGGAGTTTTAAAAAAGGCCTTTCCTATGGGGTTTATACAACGTAGAGCAACGACATTTGGGGAGTCCATACCTTATGCAAAACTGTTCCAAAAAGTCTCTTGGACCCATTTTCCAAATCCAACAGAAAATTGGGTATTTTGGATCGAATGTGAAATTTTTATCCATTTGTAGTATAGTTCACATTTGGAGGCCTGAACATGCACGAAAACTCACCAAATTTTGCACATACATACGGCTTTGCGTGGATTTTGATAATCTTGCGACATTACAAAAATGTAACAAAATGGCTTAGTGGCACCCCCTTGTATTTTTCAAAAAGGCTTTTCCTATTAGGTTTTTTTAACGTAGAGCAGTGAAATTTGGGGAGTTGATACCTTGTGCAAAACTGCTCCAAAAAGTCTCTTGAAGCCATATTCCAAACCCAACAGGAAATGGGGTATTTTGGATCGAATGTGAAATTTTTCTCAATTAACAGGGTGCACAATTGAGACCATGTCACAGAGGGAGTTAGTTGGATCATCTTCAAAATTGGTGAGACTATTCCGGAGACATAGGAGATCTAAAATTTTCAAAATTGTGCGTTTTCATTCATTCACCTGAGCGTGGTGCCAAAGTCGGCCATTTTTTCGGCAAAATGAGAAATTCAGTAAATGACTAATAGCTCCTTGACACAACGTTCAATCTTTTTCATATCTGACATGTATGTGCGGGATCCCACCCTTAACACGAGTGCATTGAAACATTACCCATTAGGCCTAGCGCCCCCTAGTGGAAACAGGAAATGTCTTTTTTTTTACTAAACAGCCTCCTCCTCCAAGGAAAAAAAATATATTCACTTGAAACCTGAATCGGGGAGCCATAAGACATGTGTTCAGGTGCCTGATGAAAAATACTGAGGTTTGGTTGAAGCAGAAGAGTCCAACAGGAGAAGTGAAAATGACTGAAGCCATTTCGTCTCACCACAAGTTTTTGAACAGTCATAACTTCTACAACATATCTGCGCCAAACATCTCGTGCTTGTTGAGTCATACTCTGGAGGGTCCTGTAGGGGTCATTTGCATCAACCCGAGAGCACCAACTAGTGGCAATAGAAAGTCACTCATTTTTCTAACATATGTCCAGTTCTTTTCAGGTTGGTCATTGTAGTTTCAAGACCTTTTGAAATACTTATTTTACGGCCCATGTCCACATGTCTCTGTCTGTTGCCGTGACGACCCTTTATTCGCTCCTTTTTTGTAGTACTCTCTCCAATAGGGGTTATCTCTTAGGTGTGTGAATGTAAAGAGGCAACTTTCGAGCATGTTAGGTTCTAATGAGATGACTAGAGAGGACGATCTGCCACCACCCTGACCTGCACATTGTCCGAGTTGCGTGACGTCCGAGTTGCGCTAGATCGCGAGGGCCCGTTCAGTCCTGCTTGCAGGCCTAATTATTATTATTTTTTTTATTTTTTTCAGGGCAAATGAAAACGGCCAATTTGGAGGCCTGAACATGCATTAAAAGTCACCAAAATTTGCACATACATGCGGAAAATTGTAAATTTCGATAATTTTGCAACGCTGCAAAAAAATGTAACAAAATGGCTCAGTGGCGCCCCCTTGAAATTTTAAAATTGGCCTATAACATTAGGGTCTGTCAGCGTAGAGCGATGAAATTTGGGGAGTCTATACCTTGTCCAAAACTGCTCCAAAAAAGTATTGGCACCCATATTCCAAACCCAACAGGAAATCGGATATTTTGGATTGAATATAATATTTTTATCGATTTACAGGGTGCACATTTGAGACCTTTTCGCCAAGGAAGTTAATTGGATCGTCTTCAAAATTGGTGAGACTGTTCAGGAGACATATGAGATCTTAAGTTTTTAAAATGGTGCGTTTTCATTCACGGGTCTGACCTGGGCGTGCTGCCAAAGTCGGCCATTTTTTCAGCAAAATGACAAAATCAGTAAATGACTAATAGTTCCTTGACACAACATTCAATCATTTTCATATCTGGCGTGTATGTGCGGTATCCCACCCTTAACACGTGTGCATTGAAATATTACCCATTAGGCCTAGCGCCCCCTAGTGAGAACAGGAAATGCCTTTTTTTACGAGACAGGTTCCTTCTCCAAGGGAAAAAAATCTGTTGACCTCAAACCTGCATCAGGGGAGCCTTAAGACCTGTGTTCAGGTGCCTGATGAAAAATATTGAGGTTTCGTTGAAGCGGAGGGGTCCAAACAGAAAAGTGAAAATGACCGTCAACAATTTGTCTCGCAAAAAACTTTGAACAATCATAACTCAGCAGATATACAACATATCTGCGCCAAACTTCCCGTGCTTGTTGAGAGTCATACCTTGAAGGGTCTTGTAAGGGTCATTTGCATCAACTCTACAGTGCCAACTAGGTGGCGTGGCTCAGTGGTAGAGTAGTTGTCCCCCAACCCAGAGGTTGTGAGTTCGATTCTTCGCACTGATGAACTCGCCTAAGTATCCTTGAGCAAGATACTGAACCCCATGTTGCTCCTGGTGCTGCGTCACCAGTAGGTGAATGGTGAGATAGTGTAAAGCGCTTTGAGCGCCTTGAAAGGTGGAAAAGCGCTATATAAGCATAACACCATTTACCAACTAGTGGCGACAGAAAGGAGTTTTAAAACAGGCCTTTCCTATTGGGTTTTTTCAACGTAGCGCAATGAAATTTGGGGAGTCCATACCTTATGCAAAACTGTTCCAAAAAGTCTCTTGCACCCATTTTCTAAATCCAACAGAAAATCGGGTATTTTGAATCGAATGTGAAATTTTTATCCATTTGTAGTATAGTTTACATTTGGAGGCCTGAACATGCACGAAAACTCACCAAATTTTGCACATACATGCGGCTTTGCATGGATTTTGATAATCTTGTGACGTTACAAAAAATGTAACAAAATGGCTCAGTGGCGCCCCCTTTAATTTTTCAAAACGGCGTTTCCTATTAGGTTTTTTTAACGTAGAGCAATGAAAATTGGGGAGTTGATACCTTGTGCAAAACTGCTCCAAAAAGTCTCTTGAACCCATATTCCAAACCCCACAGGAAATGGGGTATTTTGGATCGAATGTGAAATTTTTATCAATTAACAGGGTGCACATTTGAGACCTTGTCACAGAGATAGTTAGTTGGATCATCTTCAAAATTGGTGAGACTATTCCGGAGACATAGGAGATCTACAATTTTCAAAATGGTGCGTTTTCATTCATGGGTCTGACATGGGCGTGGTGCCAAAGTCGGCCATTTTTTCGGCAAAATGACAAATTCAGTAAAAGACTAATAGCTCCTTGACACAACGTTCAATCTTTTTCATATCTGGCATGTATGTGCTGGATCCCACCCTTAACATGAGTGCATTGAAACATTACCCATTAAGCCTAGCGCCCCCTAGTGGGAACAGGAAATGCCTTTTTTTACGAAACAGGCTCCTCCTCCAAGGAAAAAAATATATTCACCTGAAACCTGCATCAGGGGAGCCATAAGACATGTGTTCAGGTGCCTGTTGAAAAATACTGAGGTTTGGTTGAAGCAGAAGAGTCCAACAGGAGAAGTGAAAATGACTTAAGCCATTTCATCTCACCACAAGTTTTGAACGGTCATAACTTCTACAACATATCTGCGCCAAACATCTCGTGCTTGTTGAGTCTTACTCTGAGGGTCCTGTAGGGGTCATTTGCATCAACCCTACAGCGCTAACTAGTGGCAATAGAAAGTCACTCATTTTTCTAATATATTTTCCAGGTCTTTTCAGGTTGATCAAGACCTTTTGAAATACTTATTTTACGGCCCATGTCCACATGTCTCTGTCTGTTGCCGTGACGACCCTTTATTCGCTTCTTTTTTGTAGTGGTCTCCCCAATAGGGGTTTTTATCTCTTAGGTGTGTAAATGTAAAGAGGCGACTTTCGAGCATGTTAGGTTCTAATGAGATGATTAGAGAGGACGATCTGCCACCACCCTGACCTGCACACTGTCCGAGTCGCGTGACGTCCGAGTTGCGCTAGATTGCAAGGGCCCGTTCAGTCCTGCTTGCAGGCCTAGTTTTTTTTATTGTTTATTTTTGTAGCAAATCACAATAGTAGAAAACACGGAAACAAATATGGTGCATATTACATGCAGCACACGTACAGTGTCACATTCAAGTTTTATATGTACACGTATGCTAACATGTATGATATAGCAACCACATGAACTTGTTTGACCTATTTCCACTTGATTACATTTGCACTTTTTCCTCCATTTGGACTCTTTTTGGATGCACTCAATGAAATGAGTAATGACTCCGCCAATAAAACATGAGCATCGATTGAATATACACACACACTCACACATCCCTACTTACTCACACGCACACAGACACACACAGATCAATGGCATGCGAGCTAATGGGCTGTCATGACCTGTTCATCGAGCTGAGACCGTGAAGGCCTTGATGCGCATTGAACGCCTCGAGGGATCAAACCCCGCACAAAATGCCAGCGTGAGCGTCATTCAGCACTGGGCTGGAGTCACTGGTACACCCACCAGTTCTGCCTTCAAGTTCCAACCCGGAAACAATTGAATTCAAAATGGTGGCTTCAGCCCAAAATGGCCATTTACTTCAGGAACGAAATTGAGAAGGTAACTGTTAAATAGTAAGTTGATCTGTGAAAATTGTAGCAGGATTTTTTTAATTTGTACTTTCTGGGTGATCATAAATAGTACATTTCAAAATGGGTGCCTTCTGAAGGAATCTGACCTTTTAGCCAGATTGCCTGAATCACGCCAGCAGAACTGCCGGACCTTCGCTCGTGCAGCTCCAACGACCCGGGTCGGGGAAAGTCCAACAACCCCACCAAAAGGCCAAACTCCACGCGTTCACCTTAGTCTTACCCCTTGTGCTGACTCCATTTTGAGCTGGAAAAAGGCTTCAAAACACAAGTTGACAATTTATTTGGGTCGACAGCGATCAAACAGCAAGGCAAACTGCAATTAGGTCCACGACAGAGAGGCAATTCTGGAACCAGGGTCAGCAAGGGCGTAGGTTTGCATAGGGACGGTAGGGACATAACACTAGCAACTTTTCAGGATGCTCAAATTGTCCCCACCAACTTTTAAGCAACCTTATTACATTATAGAAAGAGTTCAAATATATAGGTAATTTAGATTGTCTTACCATATGTTGTAAGGATAGAATAATTGCAATTATTGAGTGAATTTTCATTATGTTCACACTTACATTTATCCCTTTTCACTTGCTAAATGTGCCAACCCATTTTTTTCCCCCTCAAACTAACGTTTGGTTGGCTGATGACTTGAAGCCACCCATGCCGCCACAAAGACACACACACACAGACATACTCACACAACCCCGACAGATTCATGTTGACAACATGCCACCCGCTTCGGAGAGGAAGGATATTAGAAGGTTTTTTTCGGCCAGCAGCAGCCTTTGTAAGTCATGTAAAAAGATGCCAATGTGGCGGAGGTGGGGGTAAGACCACTAATTTTGCTCCTGAATGTCCGACCTGCAACAATTAGCATAACATTAAACTTGCTAACCGTCAAAACTACTGCGGTCAGGCCAGCCTACACATGGAACAAGGAAGTCAAGCTAGTCGTCCTTTATTTGGATCATTGTTTGCCTTATGTGCATTATGGTAATATCGTCCCTACCTATGTTGAGACCAAACCTACGCCCTTGCCGAGAAGCGACAGTTGTTAGCTAAACGTTCAGTGTTTTTGAAGTCAGCAATACGGTGGGCCGAGTGTTGTTTAGGATAATTCTTCTGTAGCAGATTTGGGCAGTCAAGTTAGTGCATCACTGTTCGTTGCTGGGTCATGATTACTGAGGCAACTGAGGTGGGAGGTTCGTCCTGCCTTGACGTCTGAGAGGTGCCTAGCTATCAAACTTAGAGTTGTTTTTTTATCGAGTGTTGTGACAGCACAGGACGCCCCGCCATTTGTTGTGGACTGTCCTGAAGAGCTGATTGCGGGATTTAGTGTCGCAGACGTAGGCTTGTAGATGTCTTGCCTATCACCTGGTAGTCAGCATCAATCGTGCTCAGTCAGCTGCATGAAGCACGTGTTGGGATTCCGTGGTCAGAAGGCATCATGTATCTCTTATGACCTATGTCAAATATATTCTGCTTGTTTTCCTTAAACTATGATATAAATACTATTTATTTTAAATTGGGAACGTTAGAGTAATACAACAGTCAAACAGTAAATACGAGAAAAGATACTATTCCGTTATTTATTATATTAAGTGTGTTAGAGTCATACAAACAGTCGAACGGCAAATACGAGAAAAGACACTATTCCCTTCACTTCCTGTACAATGTAAAACTGCAGTGTTTAGCCTCTGTTGACCCTATGGGGCTAGACACACAGGAGGCAACGAGTGATGTCAAAATGCGAAAGTCATTGCCGTTGAGCTGAAAGCCAACACATGGGGCACGTTTTGATTGCACCGGCAAATGACATGCACCGTCTTCTGCCTGTGCGTCATCGTTCGTCTCTGATGGCCTGTGAATTTGGAGGGCATTTCAAAATCCCCGGTCTTTTCTGAGTGCCACAGTTGCCACAGAACGTGACCCTGCCATTCCCGGACCTCTTTGAACGCACCACAAACATCATACTTCACGGGGCTGCTTCGGCAAAGGGCGGCTGGGAAGACCTTCCATGCAGCGTTCCCACTGCCCTCAGCAGGGCTCTCCTATTTTAATGCATACACTGTACTACCCTCCCCACACAATCCCATCACTGTGCTGGGTAATGGCAGCCATAGTAATAGAGCAGTAGGTGGGTCCCATAATTTTCTCTGTGGCGTGGCTCCCGGAGCGTGGCCTCCTCTTCGCTGGGGCTGCGGTTGTGGGGGTCGGGGCTCCAGTCCCGTGGCAACTTCTCGGCGCACACCAGCTTCCATCTCTCTCTTCTGCCCGTGTATCCTTGGGCCCCAGGGTGGGCCGCCGGCTGCGTGTCAGTGGGTCAACACACGGTCACCCTCTCCGGGTGGGGAGCCTGTCCTACCTAGTGGGCTGTAGGGTTCCCACAGTGTGCTGTGTTGGTTGGGTGGTTGCGGCGGTGGCTGGTGGGCTGGGTGGGCTGGTTATGGATGGTGGTGGCGCGTTCCCCCATCCCTTCCATGAAGGCTGGCTAATGGGGGACGGATGGTCCGGAAGATGACCCTGGGTCAGGAGGGGTGGCAACAGCCCCTATGCTGGAGCTGTAGGAGGAGGGATGACTGGGGAGGGGCCCTGGGGCCTTCCCCGCACAGCATTTTCACTTGTCTGCAGGACTATAACACTTCTGATGGCATTGACTGGGTGCAATTAGACACACTAAGTTAGAGAGAATGTTGGTACCAGGATTGGCGATCAGGGAGCATTGAATAGGTTGTCAACATATCCACATGTACATGCAATGTTCCCTCTAAGCTGCGCGCGTGCGCAATCGCGCACTGCGTGAACATACTCTGCGCACATGAAAATCTATGCAGGGAACAAAATAAAACTAGGCCTGCAAGCAGGACTGAACGGGCCCTCGCAATCTAGCGCAACTCGGACGTCACGCAACTCGGACTGTGTGCAGGTCAGGGTGGTGGCAGATCCTCCTCTCTAATCATCTCATTAGAACCTAACATGCTCGAAAGTCGCCTCTTACATTACCACACCCAAGAGATAAAAACCCCTATTGGAGAGAGTACTACAAAAAAGGAGCCACTACTGAGCTGTGCAGCCAAGCCCTTATTCAAAACCAAAATTAATCTTCTAACTGGGCCAATTTGACCAAGTGTGCCAAATATTGTGGCTCTATAAGCTGCCTGACTCTCTGGAAAAAAAATATTTCCTTTAAATGGCGAACAAAGGGTCGTCACGGCAACAGACAGACACGTGGACATGGGCCGTAAATAAGTATTTTAATAGGTCTTGAAACTACAATGACCAAACTGAAAAGAACTGGATATGTATTGGAAAAACGAGTGACTTTCTATTGCTACTTGTTGGCGCTGTAGGGTTGATGCAAATGACCCCTACAAGGCACTTCAGGGTATGACTCTCAACAAGCACGGGAAGTTTGTCGCAGATATGTTGTATATCTGCCGAGTTATGACTGTTCAAAGTTTTTAGCGAGACAAATTGTTGACGGTCATTTTCACTTTCCTGTTTGGACCCCTCCGCTTCAACGAAACCTCAATATTCTTCATCAGGCACCTGAACACACGTCTTAAGGCTTCCCTATGCAGGTTTGAGGTAGATTGTTTTTTTCCCTTTAGAGGAGGTGTGTGTCCCGTAAAAAAGGGCTTTTCCTGTTCCCACTAGGAGGTGCCAGGCACAAATGGTAAATTTTCAATCCAGTCCTGCTCAGGCTGGTATACCTCACACACATGCCAGCTTTAAAATAGATTGAATGTGTATGAGGGAGTTATCAGTAATTTTCCGAATTCGGTGTTTTGACGAAAAAATGGCCGACTTTGGCACCCCACCCAGGTCAGGCCCGTGAATGAAAACACACCATTTTGATAACTTAAGATTTCATATGCCTCATGAACAGTCTCGCCAATTTTGAGAATGATCAAACTAATTCCCTAGGTGCCAAGGTCTCAAATGTGCACACTGTAAATCGATAAAAATTTCACATTCAATCCAAAATACCCGATTTCCTGTTGGGTTTGGAATACGCATGCAAGAGACTTTTTGGAGCAGTTTTGTACAAGGTATCGACTCTCAGAATTTCATCCCTCTACGTTGAAAAAACCTAAATGGAGAGGCCTTTTTTAAAATTTCAAAGGGGCGCCACTGAGCCATTTTGTTACATGTTTTCGTAACGTTGCAAGATTATTGAACGTTATGGAAAGCTGCATGTATGTCCAAATTTTTGTGAGTTTTCGTGCATGTTGAAGCCTCCAAATGTAAACTCCTACTGTGAACCAATAAAAATTTCACATTCGATCCAAAATACCCGATTTCCTGTTGGATTTGGAATACAGGTGCAAGAGACTTTTTGGAGCAGTTTTGCATAAGGTATCTACTCCCCAAATTTCCTCGCTCTATGTTGAAAAAACCCAATAGGAAAGGCCTTTTTTAAAACTTCTTTCTGTCGCCACTAGTTGGCACTGTAGAGTTGATGCAAATAACCCCTACAAGAACCTTCAGGGTATGACTCTCAACAAACACGGGAAGTTTGGCGCAGATATGTTGTATATCTGCCGAGTTATGACTGTTCAAAGTTTTTGGCGAGACAAATTGTTGACGGTCATTTTCACTTCCAGTTTGGACCTCTCCGCTTCAATGAAACCTCAATATTTTTCATCAGGCACCTGAACACATGTCTTGAGACTCCCCTGAAACAGGTTTGAGGTCAATAGATTTTTTTCCCTTGGAGGAGGAGCCTCTCTCGTAAAGAATGCTATTTCCTGTTCCCACTAGGGGGCGCCAGGCCTAATGGGTAATATTTCAATGCAGTCGTGTTCAGGCTGGGATATCTCATATACATGCTAGAAATGAAAAAGATTGAACGTTGTATCACGGACTTTTTAATCCTTTTCTGAATTTGGTGTTTTGCCCCAAAATGGCCGACTTTGGGACCACGCCCAGGTCAAACCCTTGAATGAAAACTTACCATTTTGAAAACTTAAGATCTCATATGTCTCCTGAATAGTCTGACCAATTTTGAAGACGATCCAACTTTATCCTTCAGCGACAAGGTCTCAAATGTAAATCGATAAAATTTCACATTTTATCCAAAATTTCCGGCTTCCTGTTGGGTTTGGAATATGGGTGCAAGAGACTTTTTGGAGCAGTTTTGCACAATGTATCGACTTGCTAAATTTCATCGTTCTACGTTGAAAAAACCTAATAGGAGAGGCCTTTTTGAAAATTTCAAGGGGGCGCCACTGAGCGATTTTGTTAAATTTTTTCGTAGATTATCAAAATTTATGCAAAGTTATATGTATGTGCAAATTTTGGTGAGTTTTCGTGCATGTTCAGGCCTCCAAATGTAAACTCCAACAGTGAACCGATAAAAATTTCACATTTGATCCAAAATACCCGATTTCCTGTTGGATTTGGAATATGGGTGCAAGAGGCTTTTTTGAACAGTTAGGCATAAGGTATCTACTCCCCAAATTTCATTGCTCTACGTTGAAAACCTGCGAGGAGAGGCCTTTTTGAAAATTTTAAGGGTCAAGGGGGCGCCACTGAGCCATTTTTTGACATTTTTTCAAAACGACGCAAGATTATCGAAATTTACGCGAAGCCGCACGTATGTGCAAATTTTGGTGACTTTTCGTGCATGTTCAGGCCTCCAAATTGGCCATTTTCATTTGCCCTGAAAAAAGAATAATAATAACTAGGCCTGCAAGCAGGACTGAACGGGCCCTCGCAATCTAGCGCAACTCGGACGTCATGCAACTCGGACAGTGTGCAGGTCAGGGTGGTGGCAGATCGTCCTCTCTAATCATCTCATTAGAACCTAACATGCGCGAAAGTTGCCTCTTTACATTCACACACCTAAGAGATAAAAACCCTATTGGACAGAGTACTACAAAAAAGGAGCGAATAAAGGGTCATCACAGCAACAGACAGAGACATGTGGACATGGGCCGTAAAATAAGTATTTTAAAAGGTCTTGAAACTACAATGACCAACCTGAAAAGAACTGGACATATATTTTTAAAAAATGAGTGACTTTCTATTGCCACTAGTTGGCGCTGTAGGGTTGATGCAAATGACCCCTACAGGACCCTTCAGACTATGACTCAACAAGCACGATATGTTTGGCGCAGATATGTTGTAGAAGTTATGACTGTTCAAAACTTGTGGTGAGACGAAATGGCTTCAGTCATTTTTACTTCTCCTGTTGGACCCTTCTGCTTCAACCAAACCTCAGTATTTTTCATCAGGCACCTGAACACATGTCTTAAGGCTCCCCTGATGCAGGTTTGAGGTGAATAGATTTTTTTTCCTTGGAGGAGGAGCCTGTTTCGTAAAAAAGGCATTTCCTGTTCCCACTAGGGGGCCCTAGGCCTAATGAGTAATATTTCAATGCACTCATGTTAAGGGTGGGATGCCGCATATACATGCCAGATATGAAAAAGATTGAACGTTGTTTCAAGGAGCTATTAGTCCTTTACTGAATTTGTCATTTTGCCGAAAAAATGGCCGACTTTGGCACCACGCCCAGGTCAGACCCATGAATGAAAACGCACCATTTTGAAAAGTTTAGATTTCATATGTCTCCTGAATTGTCTAACCAATTTTGAAGATGATCCAACTGATTCCCTCTGTGACAAGGTCTCAAATGTGCACCCTGTTAATTGATAAAAATTTCACATTCGATCCAAAATACCCGATTTCCTGTTGGGTTTGGAATATGGGTGCAAGAGACTTTTTGGAGCAGTTTTGCACAAGGTATCGACTCCCCAAATTTCATTGCTCTACGTTAAAAAAACCTAATAGGAAACGCCTTTTTGAAAAATTCAAGGGGGCGCCACTGAGCCATTTTGTTACATTTTTTTGTAACGTTGCAAGATTATCGAAATCCACACAAAGCCGCATGTATGTGCAAAATTTGGTGAGTTTTCGTGCATGTCCAGGCCTCCAAATGTAAACTGTACTAGAAATGGACAGAAATTTCACATTCGATCCAAAATACCCGATTTTCTGTTGGATTTGGAATATGGGTGCAAGAGGCTTTTTTGAGCAGTTAGGGATAAGGTATCTACTCCCCAAATTTCATTGTTCTACGTTGAAAAAACCCAATAGGAAAGGCCTTTTTTAAAACTCCTTTCTGTCGCCACTAGTTGGCACTGTAGAGTTGATGCAAATGACCCCTACAGGACCCTTCAGGGTATGACTCTCAACAAGCATGGGAAGTTTGGCGCAGATATGTTGTATATCTGCTGAGTTATGACTGTTCAAAGTATTTTGTGAGACAAATTGTTGACGATCATTTTCACTTTCATGTTTGGACCCCTCCGCTTCAACGAAACCTCAATATTTTTCATCAGGCACCTGAACACAGGTCTTAAGGCTCCCCTGATGCAGGTTTGAGGTCAACAGATTTTTTTCCCTTGGAGGAGGAACCTGTCTCGTAAAAAAAGGCATTTCCTGTTCTCACTAGGGGGCGCCAGGCCTAATGGGTAATATTTCAATGCAGTCGTGTTCAGGCTGGGATACCGCATATACATGGCAGATATGAAAAAGATTGAAAGTTGTGTCAAGGAATTATTAGCCATTTACTGAATTCGGTGTTTTGCCGAAAAAATGGCCGACTTTGGCACCACGCCCAGGTCAGACCCGTGAATGAAAACACACCATTTTACAAACTTAAGATCTCATATGTCTCCTGAACAGTCTCACCAATTTTGAAGATGATCCAACTAACTCCCTCGGCGAAAAGGTCTCAAATGTGCACCCTGTAAATCGATAAAAATTTCATATTCGATCCAAAATAACCGATTTCCTGTTGGGTTTGGAATATTGGTGCCAATGCTTTTTTGAAGCGGTTTTAGACAAGGTATAGACTCCCCAAATTTCATTGCTCTACGCTGACAAACCCTAATGTTATAGGCCAATTTTAAAATTTCAAGGGGGCGCCACTGAGCCATTTTGTTACATTTTTTTGCAACGTTGTTAAATTATCGAAATTTACAATTTTCTGCACGTATGTGCAAATTTTGGTGACTTTTCGCGCATGTTCAGGCCTCCAAATTGGCCGTTTTCTTTTGCCCTGAAAAAATAAATAAATAAATAAAAAATAAAAAAAATAATCCTTTGCAAAACAATAGGGCCTTCGCACGCCTAGTGCTCGGGCCCTAATAATAATAATAATAATAATAATAATAATAATAATAATAATCCTTTGCAAAACAATAGGGCCTTCGCACGTCTAGTGCTCGGGCCCTAATAATAATAATCCTTTGCAAAACAATAGGGCCTTCGCACGCCTAGTGCTCGGGCCCTAATAATAATAATAACTAGGCCTGCAAGCAGGACTGAACGGGCCCTCGCAATCTAGCGCAACTCGGACGTCACGCAACTCGGACTGTGTGCAGGTCAGGGTGGTGGCAGATCCTCCTCTCTAATCATCTCATTAGAACCTAACATGCTCGAAAGTCGCCTCTTACATTACCACACCCAAGAGATAAAAACCCCTATTGGAGAGAGTACTACAAAAAAGGAGCCACTACTGAGCTGTGCAGCCAAGCCCTTATTCAAAACCAAAATTAATCTTCTAACTGGGCCAATTTGACCAAGTGTGCCAAATATTGTGGCTCTATAAGCTGCCTGACTCTCTGGAAAAAAAATATTTCCTTTAAATGGCGAACAAAGGGTCGTCACGGCAACAGACAGACACGTGGACATGGGCCGTAAATAAGTATTTTAATAGGTCTTGAAACTACAATGACCAAACTGAAAAGAACTGGACATGTATTGGAAAAACGAGTGACTTTCTATTGCCACTAGTTGGCGCTGTAGGGTTGATGCAAATGACCCCTACAAGGCACTTCAGGGTATGACTCTCAACAAGCACGGGAAGTTTGTCGCAGATATGTTGTATATCTGCCGAGTTATGACTGTTCAAAGTTTTTAGCGAGACAAATTGTTGACGGTCATTTTCACTTTCCTGTTTGGACCCCTCCGCTTCAACGAAACCTCAATATTTTTCATCAGGCACCTGAACACAGGTCTTAAGTCTTCCCTTATGCAGGTTTGAGGTAGATTGTTTTTTTCCCTTTAGAGGAGGTGTGTGTCCCGTAAAAAAAGGGCTTTTCCTGTTCCCACTAGGAGGCGCCAGGCACAAATGGTAAATTTTCAATCCAGTCCTGCTCAGGCAGGTATACCTCACACACATGCCAGATTTAAAATAGATTGAACGTTGTATGAGGGAGTTATCAGTCATTTTCCGAATTTGGTGTTTTGGCGAAAAAATGGCCGACTTTGGCACCCCGCCCAGCTCAGGCCCGTGAATGAAAACACACCATTTTGATAACTTAAGATTTCATATGCCTCATGAACAGTCTCGCCAATTTTGAGAATGATCAAACTAATTCCCTAGGTGCCAAGGTGTAAAATGTGCACACTGTAAATCGATAAAAATTTCACATTCAATCCAAAATACCCGATTTCCTGTTGGGTTTGGAATACGCATGCAAGAGACTTTTTGGAGCAGTTTTGTACAAGGTATCGACTCTCCGAATTTCATCCCTCTACGTTGAAAAAACCTAAATGGAGAGGCCTTTTTGAAAATTTCAAGGGGGCGCCACTGAGCCATTTTGTCACATGTTTTCGTAACGTTGCAAGATTATTGAACGTTACGCAAAGCTGCATGTATGTCCAAATTTTTGTGAGTTTTCGTGCATGTTGAAGCCTCCAAATGTAAACTCCTACTGTGAACCCATGAAAATTTCACATTCGATCCAAAATACCCGATTTCCTGTTGGATTTGGAATATGGGTGCAAGAGACTTTTTGGAGCAGTTTTGCATAAGGTATCTACTCCCCAAATTTCCTCGCTCTATGTTGCAAAAACCCAATAGGAAAGGCCTTTTTTAAAACTTCTTTCAATCGCCACTAGTTGACACTGTAGAGTTGATGCAAATAACCCCTACAAGAACCTTCAGGGTATGACTCTCAACAAACACGGGAAGTTTGGCGCAGATATGTCGTATATCTGCCGAGTTATGACTGTTCAAAGTTTGTGGCGAGACAAATTGTTGACGGTCATTTTGACTTCCAGTTTGGACCTCTCCGCTTCAACGAAACCTCAATATTTTTCATCAGGCACCTGAACACATGTCTTGAGACTCCCCTGAAACAGGTTTGAGGTCAATTGATTTTTTTCCCTTGGAGGAGGAGCCTCTCTCGTAAAGAATGCTATTTCCTGTTCCCACTAGGGGGCGCCAGGCCTAATGGGTAATATTTCAATGCAGTCGTGTTCAGGCTGGGATATATCATAAACATGCTAGAAATGAAAAAGATTGAACGTTGGATCACGGAGTTTTTAATCATTTTCTGAATTTGGTATTTTGCCTAAAAATGGCCGACTTTGGGACTACGCCCAGGCCAGACCCTTGAATGAAAACACACCATTTTGAAAACTTAAGATCTCATAGGTCTCCTGAATAGTCTGACCAATTTTGAAGACGATCCAACTTTATCCTTTAGCGACAAGGTCTCAAATGTAAATCGATAAAATTTCGCATTTGACCCAAAATTCCTTCCTGTTGGGTTTGGAATATGGGTGCAAAAGACTTTTTGGAGAAATTTTGCACAATGTATCGACTCACTAAATTTCATTGTTCTACGTTGAAAAAACCTAATAGGAGAGGCCTTTTTGAAAATTTCAAGGGGGCGCCACTGAGCCATTTTGTTAATTTTTTTTGTAGATTATCAAAATTTACGCAAAGTTAAATGTATGTGCAAATTTTGGTGAGTTTTCGTGCATGTTCAAGCCTCCAAACGTAAACTCCAACTGTGAACCGAAAAAATTTCACATTTGATCCAAAATACCCGATTTCCTGTTGGATTTGGAATATGGGTGCAAGAGGCTTTTTTGAACAGTTAGGCATAAGGTATCTACTCCCCAAATTTCATTGCTCTACGTTGAAAACCTGAGTGGAGAGGCCTTTTTGAAAATTTTAAGGGTCAAGGGGGCGCCACTGAGCCATTTTTGACATTTTTTCAAAACGACGCAAGATTATCGAAATTTACGCGAATCTGCACGTATGTGCAAATTTTGGTGACTTTTCGTGCATGTTCAGGCCTCCAAATTGGCCATTTTCATTTGCCCTGAAAAAAGAATAATAATAACTAGGCCTGCAAGCAGGACTGAACGGGCCCTCGCAATCTAGCGCAACTCGTACGTCACGCAACTCGGACTGTGTGCAGGTCAGGCTGGTGGCAGATCCTCCTCTCTAATTATCTCATTAGAACTTACATGCTCGAAAGTCGCCTATTTACATTCCCACACCCAAGAGATAAAAACCCCTATTGGAGAGAGTACTACAAAAAAGGAGCCACTACTGAGCTGTGCAGCCAAGCCCTTATTCAAAACCCAAAATTAATCTTCTAACTCGGCCAATTCGACCAAGTGTGCCAAATACTGTGGCTCTATAAGCTGCCTGAGTCTCTGAAAAAAAATATTTCCTTTAAATGGCGAACAAAGGGTCGTCACGGCAACAGACAGAGACACGTGGACATGGGCCGTAAATAAGTATTTTAATAGGTCTTGAAACTACAATGACCAACCTGAAAAGAACTGAACATGTATTGGAAAAACGAGTGACTTTCTATTGCCACTAGTTGGCGCTGTAGGTTTGATGCAAATGACCCCTACAAGGCCCTTCAGGGTATGACTCTCAACAAGCACGGGAAGTTTGCCGCAGATATGTTGTATATCTGCCGAGTTATGACTGTTCAAAATTTTTGGAGAGAAAAATTATTGACAGTCATTTTCACTTTCCTGTTTGGACCCCTCCGCTTCAACGAAACTTCAATATTTTTCATCAGGCACCTGAAGACAGGTCTTAAGGCTTCCCTTATGCAGGTTTGAGGTCGATTAATTTTTTCCCTTGGAGGAGGAGTGTGTCACCGTAAAAAAGGGCATTTCCTGTTCCCACTAGGAGGCGCCAGGCACAAATGGTAAATTTTCAATCCAGTCGTGCTCAGGCTGGTATACCTCACACACATGGCAGATTTAAAATAGATTGAACGTTGTATGAGGGAGTTATCAGTCATTTTCCGAATTCGGTGTTTTGGCGAAAAAATGGCAGACTTTGGCACCCCGCCCAGGTCAGGCCCGTGAATGAAAACACACCATTTTGATAACTTAAGATTTCATATGCCTCATGAACAGTCTCGCCAATTTTGAGAATGATCAAACTAATTCCCTAGGTGCCAAGGTGTAAAATGTGCACACTGTAAATCGATAAAAAATTCACATTCAATCAAAAATACCCGATTTCCTGTTGGGTTTGGAATACGCATGCAAGAGACTTTTTGGAGCAGTTTTGTACAAGGTATTGACTCTCCGAATTTCATCCATCTACGTTGAAAAAACCTAAATGGAGAGGCCTTTTTGAAAATTTCAAGGGGGCGCTACTGAGCCATTTTGTTACATTTTTTCGTAACGTTGCAAGATTATTGAACGTTATGCAAAGCCGCATGTATGTCGAAATTTTTGTGAGTTTTCGTGCATGTTCAAGCCTCCAAATGTAAACTCCTACTGTTAACCGATAAAAATTTCACATTTGATCCAAAATACCCGATTTCCTGTTGGATTTGGAAAATGGGTGCAAGAGACTTTTTGGAGCAGTTTTGCACAAGGTATCAACTCCCCAAATTTCCTCACTCTATGTTGGAAAAACCCAATAGGAAAGGCCTTTTTTAAAACTTCTTTCTGTCGCCACTAGTTGGCACTGTAGAGTTGATGCAAATGACCCCTACACGAACCTTCAGGGTATGACTCTCAACAAACACGGGAAGTTTGGCGCAGATATGTTGTATATCTGCCGAGTTATGACTGTTCAAAGTTTTTGGCGAGACAAATTGTTGACGGTCATTTTCACTTCCAGTTTGGACCTCTCCGCTTCTACAAAACCTCAATATTTTTCATTAGGCACCTGAACACATGTCTTGAGGCTCCCCTGAAACAGGTTTGAGGTCAATAGATTTTTTTCCCTTGGAGGAGGAGCCTGTCTCGTAAAGAAGGCCATTTCCTGTTCCCACTAGGGGGCGCCAAGCCTAATGGGTAAAATTTAAATGCAGTCGTGTTCAGGCTGGGATATCTCATATACTTGCTAGAAATGAAAAAGATTGAACGTTGTATCACGGAGTTTTTAATCATTTTCTGAATTTGGTGTTTTGCCCAAAAATGGCCAACTTTGGGACTACGCCCAGGCCAGACCCTTGGATGAAAACTCACCATTTTGAAAACTTAAGATCTCATATGTCTCCTGTATAGTCTGACCAATTTTGAAGACGATCCAACTATTTTCTTCAGCGACAAGGTCTCAAATGTAAATCGATAAAATTTCGCATTTGATCCAAAATTTCCGACTTCCTGTTGGATTTGGAATAAAGGTGCAAGAGACTTTTTGGAGCAGTTTTACGCAATGTATCGACTCACCAAATTTCATCATTCTACGTTGAAAAAACCTAATAGGAAAGGCCTTTTTGAAAATTTCAAGGGGGCGCCACTGAGCGATTTTGTTAAATTTTTTTGTAGATTATCAAAATTTACGCAAAGTTGCATGTATGTGCAAATTTTGGTGAGTTTTCGTGCATGTTCAGGCCTCCAAACGTAAACTCCAACTGTGAACCGAAAAAATTTCACATTTGATCCAAAATATCCGATTTCCTGTCGGATTTGGAATATGGGTGCAAGAGGCTTTTTTGAACAGTTAGGCATAAGGTATCTACTCCCCAAATTTCATCGCTCTACGTTGAAAACCTGAGAGGAGAGGCCTTTTTGAAAATTTTAAGGGTCAAGGGGGCGCCACTGAGCCATTTTAAAAAATTTTTTCAAAACGACGCAAGATTATCAAATTTTACGCGAATCTGCACGTATGTGCAAATTTTGGTGACTTTTCGTGCATGTTCAGGCCTCCAAATTGGCCATTTTCATTTGCCATGAAGAAAGAAGAATAATAATAATAACTAGGCCTGCAAGCAGGACTGAACGGGCCCTCGCAATCTAGCGCAACTCGGACGTCACGCAACTCGGACTGTGTGCAGGTCAGGGTGGTGGCAGATCCTCCTCTCTAATCATCTCATTAGAACCTAACAAGCTCGAAAGTCGCCTCTTTACATTCCCACACCCAAGAGATAAAAACCCCTATTGGAGAGAGTACTACAAAAAAGGAGCCACTACTGAGCTGTGCAGCCAAGCCCTTATTCAAAACCAAATTAATCTTCTAACTGGGCCAATTCGACCAAGTGTGCCAACTATTGTGGCTCTATAAGCTCCCTGAGTCTCTGAAAAAAATATATTTCCTTTAAATGGCGAACAAAGGGTCGTCACGGCAACAGACAGAGACACGTGGACATGGGCCGTAAAAAAGTATTTTAATAGGTCTTGAAACTACAATGACCAACATGAAAAGAACTGGACATGTTTTGGAAAAACGAGTGACTTTCTATCGCCACTAGTTGGCGCTGTAGGGTTGATGCAAATGACCCCTACAAGGCCCTTCAGGGTATGACTCTCAACAAGCACGGGAAGTTTGGCACAGATATCTTGTATATCTGCCGAGTTATGACTGTTCAAAGTTTTTGGAGAGAAAAATTGTTGACAGTCATTTTCACTTTCCTGTTTGGACCCCTCCGCTTCAACGAAACTTCAATATTTTTCATCAGGCACCTGAAGACAGGTCTTAAGGTTTCCCTTATGCAGGTTTGAGGTAGATTGATTTTTTCCCTTTAGAGGAGGAGTGTGTCCTGTAAAAAAGGGCATTTCCTGTTCCCACTAGGAGGCGCCAGGCACAAATGGTAAATTTTCAATCCAGTCCTGCTCAGGCTGGTATACCTCACACACATGCCAGATTTAAAATAGATTGAACGTTGTATGAGGGAGTTATCAGTCATTTTCCGAATTCGGTGTTTTGGCGAAAAAATGGAAGAATTTGGCGCCCCGCCCAGGTCAGGCCCGTGAATGAAAACACACCATTTTTATAACTTAAGATTTCATATGCCTCATGAACAGTCTCACCAATTTTGAGAATGATCAAACTAATTCCCTAGGTGCCAAGGTGTAAAATGTGCACACTGTAAATCGATAAAAAGTTCACATTCAATCCAAAATACCCGATTTCCTTTAGGATTTGGAATGTGTGTGCAAGAGACTTTTTGGAGCAGTTTTGCACAAAGTTTTGACTCTCCAAATTTCATCACTCTATGTTAGAAAAACCTAAATGGAGAGGCCTTTTTGAAAATTTCAAGGGGGCGCCACTGAGCCATTTTGTTAAATTGTTTCGTAACGTTGCAAGATTATCGAACGTTATCCAAAGCCGCATGTATGTGCAAATTTTGGTGAGTTTTTATGCATATTCAAGCCTCCAAATGTAAACTCTTACTGTGAACCCATGAAAATTTCACATTCGATCCAAAATACCCGATTTCCTGTTGGATTTGGAATATGGGTGCAAGAGACTTTTTGGAGCAGTTTTGCATAATGTATCTACTCCCCAAATTTCCTTGCTCTATGTTGAAAAAACCCAATAGGAAAGGCCTTTTTTAAAACTTCTTTCTGTCGCCACTAGTTGGCACTGTAGAGTTGATGCAAATGACCCCTACAAGAACCTTCAGGGTATGACTCTCAACAAACACGGAAAGTTTGGCGCAGATATGTTGCATATCTGCCGAGTTATGACTGTTCAAAATTTTTGGCGAGACAAATTGTTGACGGTCATTTTCACTTCCAGTTTGGACCTCTCCGCTTCAACGAAACCTCAATATTTTTCATCAGGGACCTGAACACATGTCTTGAGGCTCCCCTGAAACAGGTTTGAGGTCAATAGATTTTTTTCCCTTGGAGGAGGAGCCTGTCTCGTAAAGAAGGCCATTTCCTGTTCCCACTAGGGGGCGCCAGGCCTAATGGGTAATATTTCAATGCAGTCGTGTTCAGGCTGGGATATCTCATATACATGCTAGAAATGAAAAAGATTGAACGTTGTATCACGGAGTTTTTAATCATTTTCTGAATTTGGTATTTTGCCCAAAAATGGCCGACTTTGGGACCACGCCCAGGTCAGACCCTTGAGTGAAAACTCACCATTTTCAAAACTTAAGACCTCATATGTCTCCTGAATAGTCTGACCAATTTTGAAGACGATCCAACTATTTTCTTCAGCGACAAGGTCTCAAATGTAAATCGATAAAATTTCACATTTGATCCAAAATTTCCGGCTTCCTGTTGGGTTTGGAATATGGGTGCAAGAGACTTTTTGGAGCAGTTTTGCACAATGTATCGACTCGCCAAATTTCATCGTTCTACGTTGAAAAAACCTAATAGGAAAGGCCTTTTTGAAAATTTCAAGGGGGCGCCACTGAGCCATTTTGTTAAATTTTTTTGTAGATTATCAAAATTTACGTAAAGTTGCATGTATGTGCAAATTTTGGTGAGTTTTCGTGCATGTTCAGGCCTCCAAATGTAAACTCCAACTGTGAACCGATAAAAATTTCACATTTGATCCAAAATATCCGATTTCCTGTTGGATTTGGAATATGGGTGCAAGAGGCTTTTTTGAACAGTTAGGCATAAGGTATCTACTCCCCAAATTTCATTGCTCTACGTTGAAAACCTGAGAGGAGAGGCCTTTTTGAAAATTTTAAGGGTAAAGGGGGCGCCACTGAGCCATTTTCTGACATTTTTTCAAAACGACACAAGATTATCGAAATTTACGCAAAGCCGCACGTATGTGCAAATTTTGGTGACTTTTCGTGCATGTTCAGGCCTCCAAATTGGCCATTTTCATTTGCCCTGAAAAAAGAATAATAATAATAATAATAATAATAATAATAATAATAATAATAATAATAATCCTTTGCAAAACAATAGGGCCTTCGCACGCTTAGTGCTCGGGCCCTAATAACTAGGCCTGCAAGCAGGACTAAACGGGCCCTCGCAATCTAGCGCAACTCGGACGTCACGCAACTCGGACTGTGTGCAGGTCAGGCTGGTGGCAGATCCTCCTCTCTAATTATCTCATTAGAACCTAACATGCTCGAAAGTCGCCTATTTACATTCCCACACCCAAGAGATAAAAACCCCTATTGGAGAGAGTACTACAAAAAAGGAGCCACTACTGAGCTGTGCAGCCAAGCCCTTATTCAAAACCCAAAATTAATCTTCTAACTCGGCCAATTCGACCAAGTGTGCCAAATACTGTGGCTCTATAAGCTGCCTGAGTCTCTGAAAAAAAATATTTCCTTTAAATGGCGAACAAAGGGTCGTCACGGCAACAGACAGAGACACGTGGACATGGGCCGTAAATAAGTATTTTAATAGGTCTTGAAACTACAATGACCAACCTGAAAAGAACTGAACATGTATTGGAAAAACGAGTGACTTTCTATTGCCACTAGTTGGCGCTGTAGGTTTGATGCAAATGACCCCTACAAGGCCCTTCAGGGTATGACTCTCAACAAGCACGGGAAGTTTGCCGCAGATATGTTGTATATCTGCCGAGTTATGACTGTTCAAAATTTTTGGAGAGAAAAATTATTGACAGTCATTTTCACTTTCCTGTTTGGACCCCTCCGCTTCAACGAAACTTCAATATTTTTCATCAGGCACCTGAAGACAGGTCTTAAGGCTTCCCTTATGCAGGTTTGAGGTCGATTAATTTTTTCCCTTGGAGGAGGAGTGTGTCACCGTAAAAAAAGGGCTTTTCCTGTTCCCACTAGGAGGCGCCAGGCACAAATGGTAAATTTTCAATCCAGTCGTGCTCAGGCTGGTATACCTCACACACATGGCAGATTTAAAATAGATTGAACGTTGTATGAGGGAGTTATCAGTCATTTTCCGAATTCGGTGTTTTGGCGAAAAAATGGCCGACTTTGGCACCCCGCCCAGGTCAGGCCCGTGAATGAAAACACACCATTTTGATAACTTAAGATTTCATATGCCTCATGAACAGTCTCGCCAATTTTGAGAATGATCAAACTAATTCCCTAGGTGCCAAGGTGTAAAATGTGCACACTGTAAATCGATAAAAAATTCACATTCAATCAAAAATACCCGATTTCCTGTTGGGTTTGGAATACGCATGCAAGAGACTTTTTGGAGCAGTTTTGTACAAGGTATTGACTCTCCGAATTTCATCCATCTACGTTGAAAAAACCTAAATGGAGAGGCCTTTTTGAAAATTTCAAGGGGGCGCCACTGAGCCATTTTGTTACATTTTTTCGTAACGTTGCAAGATTATTGAACGTTATGCAAAGCCGCATGTATGTCGAAATTTTTGTGAGTTTTCGTGCATGTTCAAGCCTCCAAATGTAAACTCCTACTGTTAACCGATAAAAATTTCACATTTGATCCAAAATACCCGATTTCCTGTTGGATTTGGAAAATGGGTGCAAGAGACTTTTTGGAGCAGTTTTGCACAAGGTATCAACTCCCCAAATTTCCTCACTCTATGTTGGAAAAACCCAATAGGAAAGGCCTTTTTTAAAACTTCTTTCTGTCGCCACTAGTTGGCACTGTAGAGTTGATGCAAATGACCCCTACACGAACCTTCAGGGTATGACTCTCAACAAACACGGGAAGTTTGGCGCAGATATGTTGTATATCTGCCGAGTTATGACTGTTCAAAGTTTTTGGCGAGACAAATTGTTGACGGTCATTTTCACTTCCAGTTTGTACCTCTCCGCTTCTACAAAACCTCAATATTTTTCATTAGGCACCTGAACACATGTCTTGAGGCTCCCCTGAAACAGGTTTGAGGTCAATAGATTTTTTTCCCTTGGAGGAGGAGCCTGTCTCGTAAAGAAGGCCATTTCCTGTTCCCACTAGGGGGCGCCAAGCCTAATGGGTAAAATTTAAATGCAGTCGTGTTCAGGCTGGGATATCTCATATACTTGCTAGAAATGAAAAAGATTGAACGTTGTATCACGGAGTTTTTAATCATTTTCTGAATTTGGTGTTTTGCCCAAAAATGGCCAACTTTGGGACTACGCCCAGGCCAGACCCTTGGATGAAAACTCACCATTTTGAAAACTTAAGATCTCATATGTCTCCTGTATAGTCTGACCAATTTTGAAGACGATCCAACTATTTTCTTCAGCGACAAGGTCTCAAATGTAAATCGATAAAATTTCGCATTTGATCCAAAATTTCCGACTTCCTGTTGGATTTGGAATATAGGTGCAAGAGACTTTTTGGAGCAGTTTTACGCAATGTATCGACTCACCAAATTTCATCATTCTACGTTGAAAAAACCTAATAGGAAAGGCCTTTTTGAAAATTTCAAGGGGGCGCCACTGAGCGATTTTGTTAAATTTTTTTGTAGATTATCAAAATTTACGCAAAGTTGCATGTATGTGCAAATTTTGGTGAGTTTTCGTGCATGTTCAGGCCTCCAAACGTAAACTCCAACTGTGAACCGAAAAAATTTCACATTTGATCCAAAATATCCGATTTCCTGTCGGATTTGGAATATGGGTGCAAGAGGCTTTTTTGAACAGTTAGGCATAAGGTATCTACTCCCCAAATTTCATCGCTCTACGTTGAAAACCTGAGAGGAGAGGCCTTTTTGAAAATTTTAAGGGTCAAGGGGGCGCCACTGAGCCATTTTAAAAAATTTTTTCAAAACGACGCAAGATTATCAAATTTTACGCGAATCTGCACGTATGTGCAAATTTTGGTGACTTTTCGTGCATGTTCAGGCCTCCAAATTGGCCATTTTCATTTGCCATGAAGAAAGAATAATAATAATAATAATAATAATAATAATAATAATCCTTTGCATTACAATAGGGCCTTCGCACGCCTAGTGCTCGGGCCCTAATAATAATAATAATAATAATCCTTTGCATTACAATAGGGCCTTCGCACGCCTAGTGCTCGGGCCCTAATAACTAGGCCTGCAAGCAGGACTGAACGGGCCCTCGCAATCTAGCGCAACTCGGACGTCACGCAACTCGGACTGTGTGCAGGTCAGGGTGGTGGCAGATCCTCCTCTCTAATCATCTCATTAGAACCTAACATGCTCGAAAGTCGCCTCTTACATTACCACACCCAAGAGATAAAAACCCCTATTGGAGAGAGTACTACAAAAAAGGAGCCACTACTGAGCTGTGCAGCCAAGCCCCTATTCAAAACCAAAATTAATCTTCTAACTGGGCCAATTTGACCAAGTGTGCCAAATATTGTGGCTCTATAAGCTGCCTGACTCTCTGGGAAAAAAATATTTCCTTTAAATGGCGAACAAAGGGTCGTCACGTCAACAGACAGACACGTGGACATGGGCCGTAAATAAGTATTTTAATAGGTCTTAAAACTACAATGACCAAACTGAAAAGAATTGGATATGTATTGGAAAAACGAGTGACTTTCTATTGCCACTAGTTGGCGCTGTAGGGTTGATGCAAATGACCCCTACAAGGCACTTCAGGGTATGACTCTCAACAAGCACGGGAAGTTTGTCGCAGATGTGTTGTATATCTGCCGAGTTATGACTGTTCAAAGTTTTTAGCGAGACAAATTGTTGACGGTCATTTTCACTTTCCTGTTTGGACCCCTCCGCTTCAACGAAACCTCAATATTCTTCATCAGGCACCTGAACACAGGTCTTAAGGCTTCCCTATGCAGGTTTGAGGTAGATTGTTTTTTTCCCTTTAGAGGAGGTGTGTGTCCCGTAAAAAAGGGCTTTTCCTGTTCCCACTAGGAGGCGCCAGGCACAAATGGTAAATTTTCAATCCAGTCCTGCTCAGGCTGGTATACCTCACACACGCCAGCTTTAAAATAGATTGAATGTGTATGAGGGAGTTATCAGTAATTTTCCGAATTTGGTGTTTTGACGAAAAAATGGCCGATTTTGGCACCCCGCCCAGGTCAGGCCCGTGAATGAAAACACACCATTTTGATAACTTAAGATTTCATATGCCTCATGAACAGTCTCGCCAATTTTGAGAATGATCAAACTAATTCCCTAGCTGCCAAGGTCTCAAATGTGCACACTGTAAATCGATAAAAATTTCACATTCAATCCAAAATACCCGATTTCCTGTTGGGTTTGGAATACGCATGCAAGAGACTTTTTGGAGCAGTTTTGTACAAGGTATCAACTCTCCGAATTTCATCCCTCTACGTTGTAAAAACCTAAATGGAGAGGCCTTTTTGAAAATTTCAAGGGGGCGCCACTGAGCCATTTTGTTACATGTTTTCGTAACGTTGCAAGATTATTGAACGTTATGGAAAGCTGCATGTATGTCCAAATTTTTGTGAGTTTTCGTGCATGTTGAAGCCTCCAAATGGAAACTCCTACTGTGAACCGATAAAAATTTCACATTCGATCCAAAATACCCGATTTCCTGTTGGATTTGGAATATGGGTGCAAGAGACTTTTTGGAGCAGTTTTGCATAAGGTATCTACTCCCCAAATTTCCTTGCTCTATGTTGAAAAAACCCAATAGGAAAGGCCTTTTTTAAAACTTCTTTCTGTCGCCACTAGTTGGCACTGTAGAGTTGATGCAAATGACCCCTACAAGAACCTTCAGGGTATGACTCTCAACAAACACGGAAAGTTTGGCGCAGATATGTTGCATATCTGCCGAGTTATGACTGTTCAAAATGTTTGGCGAGACAAATTGTTGACGGTCATTTTGACTTCCAGTTTGGACCTCTCCGCTTCAACGAAACCTCAATATTTTTCATCAGGGACCGGAACACATGTCTTGAGGCTCCCCTGAAACAGGTTTGAGGTCAATAGATTTTTTTCCCTTGGAGGAGGAGCCTGTCTCGTAAAGAAGGCCATTTCCTGTTCCCACTAGGGGGCGCCAGGCCTAATGGGTAATATTTCAATGCATTCGTGTTCAGGCTGGGATATCTCATATACATGCTAGAAATGAAAAAGATTGAACGTTGTATCACAGAGTTTTTAATCATTTTCTGAATTTGGTATTTTGCCTAAAAATGGCCAACTTTGGGACCACGCCCAGGTCAGACCCTTGAGTGAAAACTCACCATTTTGAAAACTTAAGATCTCATATGTCTCCTGAATAGTCTGACCAATTTTGAAGACGATCCAACTATTTTCTTCAGCGACAAGGTCTCAAATGTAAATCGATATAATTTCGCATTTGATCCAAAATTTCCGGCTTCCTGTTGGGTTTGGAATATGGGTGCAAGAGACTTTTTGGAGCAGTTTTGCACAATGTATCGACTCGCCAAATTTCATCATTCTACGTTGAAAAAACCTAATAGGAAAGGCCTTTTTGAAAATTTCAAGGGGGCGCCACTGAGCCATTTTGTTAAATTTTTTTGTAGATTATCAAAATTTACGCAAATTTGCATGTATGTGCAAATTTTGGTGAGTTTTCGTGCATGTTCAGGCCTCCAAATGTAGACTCCAACTGTGAACCGGTAAAAATTTCACATTTGATCCAAAATATCCGATTTCCTGTTGGATTTGGAATATGGGTGCAAGAGGCTTTTTTGAACAGTTAGGCATAAGGTATCTACTCCCCAAATTTCATTGCTCTACGTTGAAAACCTGAGAGGAGAGGCCTTTTTGAAAATTTTAAGGGTCAAGGGGGCGCCACTGAGCCATTTTTTGACATTTTTTCAAAACGACACAAGATTATCGAAATTTACGCAAAGCCACACGTATGTGCAAATTTTGGTGACTTTTCGTGCATGTTCAGGCCTCCAAATTGGCCATTTTCATTTGCCCTGAAAAAAGAATAATAATAATAATAATAATAAAAATAATAATAATAACTAGGCCTGCAAGCAGGACTGAACGGGCCCTCGCAATCTAGCGCAACTCGGACGTCACGCAACTCGGACTGTGTGCAGGTCAGGGTGGTGGCAGATCCTCCTCTCTAATCATCTCATTAGAACCTAACATGCTCGAAAGTCGCCTATTTACATTCCCACACCCAAGAGATAAAAACCCCTATTGGAGAGAGTACTACAAAAAAGGAGCCACTACTGAGCTGTGCAGCCAAGCCCTTATTCAAAACCAAAATTAATCTTCTAACTTGGCCATTTCGACCAAGTGTGCCAACTATTGTGGCTCTATAAGCTCCCTGAGTCTCTGAAAAAAAATATTTCCTTTAAATGGCGAACAAAGGGTCGTCACGGCAACAGACAGAGACACGTGGACATGGGCCGTAAAAAAGTATTTTAATAGGTCTTGAAACTACAATGACCAACATGAAAAGAACTGGACATGTTTTGGAAAAACGAGTGACTTTCTATCGCCACTAGTTGGCGCTGTAGGGTTGATGCAAATGACCGCTACAAGGCCCTTCAGGGTATGACTCTCAACAAGCACGGGAAGTTTGGCGCAGATATCTTGTATATCTGCCGAGTTATGACTGTTCAAAGTTTTTGGAGAGAAAAATTGTTGACAGTCATTTTCACTTTCCTGTTTGGACCCCTCCGCTTCAACGAAACTTCAATATTTTTCATCAGGCACCTGAAGACAGGTCTTAAGGTTTCCCTTATGCAAGTTTGAGGTAGATTGATTTTTTCCCTTTAGAGGAGGAGTGTGTCCCGTAAAAAAGGGCATTTCCTGTTCCCACTAGGAGGCGCCAGGCACAAATGGTAAATTTTCAATCCAGTCCTGCTCAGGCTGGTATACCTCACACACATGCCAGATTTAAAATAGATTGAACGTTGTATGAGGGAGTTATCAGTCATTTTCCGAATTCGGTGTTTTGGCGAAAAAATGGAAGAATTTGGCGCCCCGCCCAGGTCAGGCCCGTGAATGAAAACACACCATTTTTATAACTTAAGATTTCATATGCCTCATGAACAGTCTCACCAATTTTGAGAATGATCAAACTAATTCCCTAGGTGCCAAGGTGTAAAATGTGCACACTGTAAATCGATAAAAAGTTCACATTCAATCCAAAATACCTGATTTCCTGTAGGATTTGGAATGTGTGTGCAAGAGACTTTTTGGAGCAGTTTTGCACAAAGTTTTGACTCTCCAAATTTCATCACTCTATGTTAGAAAAACCTAAATGGAGAGGCCTTTTTGAAAATTTCAAGGGGGCGCCACTGAGCCATTTTGTTAAATTGTTTCGTAACGTTGCAAGATTATCGAACGTTATCCAAAGCCGCATGTATGTGCAAATTTTGGTGAGTTTTTATGCATATTCAAGCCTCCAAATGTAAACTCTTACTGTGAACCCATGAAAATTTCACATTCGATCCAAAATACCCGATTTCCTGTTGGATTTGGAATATGGGTGCAAGAGACTTTTTGGAGCAGTTTTGCATAAGGTATCTACTCCCCAAATTTCCTTGCTCTATGTTGAAAAAACCCAATAGGAAAGGCCTTTTTTAAAACTTCTTTCTGTCGCCACTAGTTGGCACTGTAGAGTTGATGCAAATGACCCCTACAAGAACCTTCAGGGTATGACTCTCAACAAACACGGAAAGTTTGGCGCACATATGTTGCATATCTGCCGAGTTATGACTGTTCAAAATTTTTGGCGAGACAAATTGTTGACGATCATTTTCACTTCCAGTTTGGACCTCTCCGCTTCAACGAAACCTCAATATTTTTCATCAGGGACCTGAACACATGTCTTGAGGCTCCCCTGAAACAGGTTTGAGGTCAATAGATTTTTTTCCCTTGGAGGAGGAGCCTGTCTCGTAAAGAAGGCCATTTCCTGTTCCCACTAGGGGGCGCCAAGCCTAATGGGTAATATTTCAATGCAGTCGTGTTCAGGCTGGGATATCTCATATACTTGCTAGAAATGAAAAAGATTGAACGTTGTATCACGGATTTTTTAATCATTTTCTGAATTTGGTGTTTTGCCCAAAAATGGCCGACTTTGGGACCACGCCCAGGTCAGACCCTTGGATAAAAACTCACCATTTTGAAAACTTAAGATCTCATATGTCTCCTGAATAGTCTGACCAATTTTGAAGACGATCCAACTATTTTCTTCAGCGACAAGGTCTCAAATGTAAATCGATAAAATTTCACATTTGATCCAAAATTTCCGGCTTCCTGTTGGGTTTGGAATATGGGTGCAAGAGACTTTTTGGAGCAGTTTTGCACAATGTATCGACTCACCAAATTTCATTGTTCTACGTTGAAAAAACCTAATAGGAAAGGCCTTTTTGAAAATTTCAAGGGGGCGCCACTGAGCCATTTTGTTAAATTTTTTTGTAGATTATCAAAATTTACGCAAAGTTGCATGTATGTGCAAATTTTGGTGAGTTTTCGTGCATGTTCAGGCCTCCAAATGTAAACTCCAACTGTGAACCGATAAAAATTTCACATTTGATCCAAAATATCCGATTTCCTGTTGGATTTGGAATATGGGTGCAAGAGGCTTTTTTGAACAGTTAGGCATAAGGTATCTACTCCCCAAATTTCATTGCTCTACGTTGAAAACCTGAGAGGAGAGGCCTTTTTGAAAATTTTAAGGGTCAAGGGGGCGCCACTGAGCCATTTTTTGACATTTTTTCAAAACGACACAAGATTATCGAATTTTACGCAAAGCCGCACGTATGTGCAAATTTTGGTGACTTTTCGTGCATGTTCAGGCCTCCAAATTGGCCATTTTCATTTGCCCTGAAAAAAGAATAATAATAATAATAATAATAATAATAATAATAATCCTTTGCAAAACAATAGGGCCTTCGCACGCTCAGTGCTCGGGCCCTAATAATAATAATAATAATAATAATAATAATAATAATCCTTTGCAAAACAATAGGGCCTTCGCACGCTCAGTGCTCGGGCCCTAATAATAATAATAATAATAATCCTTTGCAAAACAATAGGGCCTTCGCACGTCTAGTGCTCGGGCCCTAATAATAATAATAATCCTTTGCAAAACAATAGGGCCTTCGCACGTCTAGTGCTCGGGCCCTAATAATAATCCTTTGCAAAACAATAGGGCCTTCGCACGCCTAGCGCTCGGGCCCTAATAATAATCCTTTGCAAAACAATAGGGCCTTCGCACGTCTAGTGCTCGGGCCCTAATTAAACATAAACGTATTGTTGCGTCACTACTACTGTCAGCACCGCAGTATCGGTGAGTTCGATATAGCAATGCGACGCTCCTATTGGTGCGTTCGATATGGTAACGCGACGCTTCCATTGATGGTGAAAAGAGCGACTCCTGTGCTAATTTACTGAAGCAACATTCCGCAGCCAATCTTTGCAAGCGCTACAGTATTAATTAATATCTAATTTTAGAGCTGATATAATCTAGTTAATTAAACCAATCGATCACCTTAGGAAATAAAAGGATCACCGTAAGAGCTTTGACTCTTCCGGAGGGGCCACTAGACTAGAGCAAAACTCTCACAGTTCACCGTCACTCATTTTGGCCCGCCTTCAAGTTACAAACATTGCAAAACCCACGGAATAGGAAATACACCAAAATAAAAGCATAACAGGAAGTTATGGTGAATAAACAAATATAATACTTTCGGGAGACAGAAATTAGGCTTTAGTTGTTTACACTTCCACCAAAATTATACATACTAGTCCAACAAACAAATAATTTACAACAATGAAATAACCACAATTCAGTAAGTTTTCGAACATTCCAACACAAGAATTAGCTTTTGTACAGGACGCTGTACAACAGAAGGCTTACTAGTGTGTTGCCCTTTGTAATTCAGTCTTTTATCACCAAAGGATATTTTCACTTTCCGTACCAGTCCATCCTTGTTCCAAGTTTGCTTTCAAATCATGATTTAAACAATATCTATTCTTGAATTTCTGACAAACAGGCTTATTTTAAAGGGATCCTCGATCTTTAAGACAAGTCATTCTTAAAAGACAAATGTTAGTATGAGTTATAATTTGATATTAAAACCCCTCTTAATGTTTTCGTTTTAATAAAATTTGTAAAATTTATTTTAAGTGATAGATCGCCATTCTTGTTGACGTCGTAGTGCGGTGACGACACAGGGCTCGTTGCCGAACTTCCAGCGTGTCACTCGCTAGCTACCCCAACATGTCGTTGGTTCTGCCCTCCCAATTTGAACGAGATTGGAAAAGTGAAGAACAGGACAGCACTGTCGGCCGTTCACAAGACGAACAGCAAAGGCAAAATGTAGAGCAGGAAATACCTCATAAGACAAGAGTTGGGCAAAACTGGTGATATACTCACGGCAAGTGTGTCTCAATGACACGGAGCGAGAGCGCGTATGCTGTTGAGAACTCCGGTTTTTGTTAGCAGATCTTCAAGGTAAGCTATTGCGTGATCAAACTTATCCCAGTATAATTATGTAGGTTGTTAGCATCAAGAGCTGTCATGTGCTTAACATACAATACAGGCCAAAATTTTGAATACACCTTGTCCTTCGTGCATTTTTTATTTTCATGACTATTGACATTATAAACTCTCACTGAAGGTAATAAAACTATGAATGCACACGTGTGATAGTCAGGATCAGAGTTGTGTCGTGGCTGTCCTCGTTAAATTTGTCATCTGGATCGAGTGTCCTCCATGTCTTGTACATCCAACTCACGTTTAGCTACGTAAGGGTGGTCCATCGGCGCGCATCAGCTGGCCACTGTACCATTGCATCGGACGTGTTTGGATCAGTTTGAGTAGCAGCATTACTCATATTAGGTAAATACTGAACAGACACGCTTACTGTCTGATAAACTGACAGTAGAAGTGAATTATTAGCTTCCTCTGTGACTAGCGGTACACCCGAAGGTTCGCCTACCGCTGTAGCAACAGGAGCGGCTTGGCTGCTTAAGAGAGCGGCCAGAGTGTCTTGTCTCTTTATTGGGTGCATTTCACTCGATATCCGAGGCGCGTTGAGGCTTCTTGTGAGAGAAAATAGTTGGAAAAGCATTTGGTTTTAGTCTGCGCTTATATCCAGCCGCTCCGGTGAGCTCTTTCATAAGTTGTCGTCGACTAAAAGCCTTGAACGCAGTAGGAGAAAAATGGCGAGAACAAAGCCTTTGGTCTTTGGGAAGTTTTGCCAGTCTGCTGGCATCTCCCCAAACCTTTCTCCTCTTCTTGTCAACTGGAAATCTGTGGAGACTCACGTCACTCCCCTTGTTTCCATTTGACTGGAAATTGCATCCAAAAGCAGCACATCATGGCATTTTACTTTGGGAGTTTAGGCAGCAATATGCAATTGTTATACACGCTACACATTTGGAAACATCCCATTTAAGTCATCACTCCGAGCCCGCAAAACACGGCGCCAACTATTGGTCAAAATATGTACTAAATATTATAAAATATTGCCATTGATTTAACATTTTATGTGTTTCTAACAACATATTTTAGTACAAGAGAACAATTGTGGTTTATTAGAGCCTACATGTATTTAAGGTCGAGGATCCCTTTAAGATTATATATGCTAACTTTTTGCTCAAAATACGTCTGTTAAAGGGATCCTCTATTTTTAAGACAAGTAATTCTTAAAAGATAAATATTAGTATGAGTTATAATAATTTGATATTAAAACCCATCTTAATGTTTTTTTGTTTTAATAAAGTTTGCAAAATTATTTTAAGTGATAGGTCGCCATTCTTGTTACGTCGCAGTGCGTGACATCACCGGTCCCGTTGCCGAAATTCCAGCGTGTCACTCGTTAGCTTTCCCAACATGTCGTCAGTTCTACCCTTCCTATTTGAACCAGATCTGTAAAGTGAAGAGCAGGACAGCACTGTCGGTCATTCACAAGACGAGCTTCAGGGAAAAATGCGTGCAGCAAATACCTGATAAGACAAAAGTTGGGCAAAACTGGTGATGCGAGAGAGTGCTGTTGGGAATTCCGGCGTTGTTCCGAAAAATAGCCGCCCTGCGTAGAATGTCCCCCCTGACGGAAGCGCCCAAATGTCACTCGTACAAACAGCTTTTTCTTACCAATCGACGGACACGGAAACAAGTTTCTTTTACCGTGAAAATGTATTATTTTACTCTGCTTGAACTAATAAATATTGTATTGTGAATATGTATTATTTTACTCTGCTTGAACGAATGAATCTTGTACTGTGAAAATGTCTTATTTTGCCCTGCTTGAACTAACAAATATCATACCTGTGTGATTGTCATCGGGATATGGTCGTGAAAATCTGTAGACTAATACATTTCTGTTCAAAGATGGTTATGTGGCCCAGTCCACGATTTGTTACCAAAATACATTACTAGTATTTTGTGTCATTTATTTATTTAAAACTGATTTTACAGTCGTAAATCCATTACTGTAATGCGTCCATGAAAACATTTGACGTTTTCACCTCAATAAAGCCTCAGAATTTTTCGGCACAACACCGGTTGGGAGCGAGAGTGTATGATGTTGGGAACTCCGGTTTTATTAGCAGATATTCAAGGTAAGCATATTGCGTTTTCAAACTTATCCCAATATAATTATGTCGATTGTTAGCATCCGGAGCTGTCGTGTGCTTTACATACAGTACAGGCCAAAGAGCACACCTTCTGTAATCCATGTCTTGTACATTGTAACACGTGGTAGCTAGGATACGTGTATAAAAGTACCAAAAAGGAGAGAAGCTTCCACTTATGCACATTTATTCACAAAAAATAATATTTCCACCTTGACCACTCTTCACTCGGGAGCTCTGCAGTACGCAAACACGCGTTCCCTGACGAACTCCAAAATTGTTGTAAGGTCCACGTCAGAGTCACTGTCGTCACTGTAGCGTGCCATAGTGCTTTAATTATTTAGTATGATTTGGGGAAAACTCCCACGAAGAACAGTCAACAAAAAAGATAGCAATAGTAATCCAAATCCGCGTTTTTTACTCACTCGAAGATCCAGGAATTAGACCGATCCCATGCAATGTCGCAGCCGCGATCAGGCCGTCAATTCCACAAAAAAAGACGGATCCGAAAAGCCACTGTAGGACCGACGAATCAACAAAATGGACAGATCCGAAACCAATATTGCAGACGCGGTGGGACTGTCGGATCCAGAAAATAGACGGATCCCTTACTTGACTGAGGATCCAGGAAAAATGTTCGGGCGCCAGTTGTAACGCGTGGTGGGTAGGATACGTGCATACAGGGACCAAAAAGGGAGAGAAGCTTCCACTTATGCACATTTATTCACTAAAAATAATAATTCCACCTTGACCACTCACTTCACTCCCTTTGTTTGCATTTGACTGGAAATTGCATCCAAAAGCAGCACATCATGGCATTTTACTTCGCGAGTTTAGGCAGCGATAAGCAACTGTTGAACACGCTACACATTTGGAAAGATCCCAATTACGTCATCACTGCAAGCTGGCAAACCATGGCGCCAACTAACGGTCAAAATATGGACTAAATATTATAAAATATTGCCACTGGTTTAACATTTTATGTATTTGTAACAACATATCTTAGTCCAAGAGAACAATTGTGGTTTATTAGAGCCTACATGTATTTAAGTTAGAGGATCACTTTAAGAAAACTAGCTTGCTGAAAATAAGCTTATTTCAGCATATCTAAGTGAGTAAAATTTGGCTGATAATTTCATGTATTTATCATAGATTTACACTGAAAATAAGGGAATTTTATCTAGTTTTAAGGAGGTGTGTTTTTGCAGTGTAGCTGCAATAGGAATATTGATTGTCCATATTGTCTGAACAGTTTCAATGTGTGAGTTTGCTGTACTCCCATTGTGGTTGTTCATTATGTTTTATTTATGAAGTAATCTATGCCACAACTGGACCTTACCCAGGTCAAAGCAGGCTTCTTCCTATGGTTAAAGCAGGACTCTCACATATGACATAGTACAAAAAAATCTCATGAACAATGGGATTTTTGTTTTTTTCTTTTTATGTGGATCAAATCAATTATATTAAAAGTAAAGTAATGAAAATTGCTGCTGTAGTGTCATTCTTTTAATAAACCATCTAACTTGCGATGATCCAGGATTTTGAACAGGCATGTGTACCCAAGGGTATACAACTGATGTTGCTCACAGTGGTCAGCAGTGTGCTCAGGGAGCTTGTGTGTGTCTGTTCAGACACATGAAAAATTAGAGGGAACAATGCGTACTAGTGATTCACATATGACTGTCCTACACCTCACATCGCTGATTTGTGTACGCTCCACCCCTCCTAATCAAATCTCTTTTTGACTCATCCCCCCTCCTCTTTCTACTCGGCCCCCCACATGGTGTCCACGGTAAATAAGAGTGGCTAACGATAGCAGCTCTACTGTATGTTCATAGGTGGTGTAGGCATACATTGTATTTCTTGTTGCTTTTTGTTCTTCTCTTCTTGTCTCTCCTCTTTTATTTTTCTTTCTGTCCCGCCATTACCTGTTCCTGCTCGATGCTTTTGCCTAACAATTGAAACACAGTTAATAATAACAACAGGAGCGTATTCCAATGTGATACATTAAAATTGTTCAGACCATAAGGACACTCAGGCTACGTTCATACTACAGGTCTTAATGCACGAATCCGATTTTTTCGCGTTTTTCCGACTCGAGTCAGGCATTAACTTGACGGTCTGAACGTGACAAGTCGCATAGAACTGGACCATTTCAAATCCGATCTGGGTCACTTTCGTATGTGGTTCAAATCCGATCTGGGCCACATTTTTCCAGACTGTCGCGGCGGTCTGTACTGTCCACTCTCCCAAATCGGATTTCATGCAGCAATTACGTCATCAAATAGCGAGAGAGACGCTTACCGTAGCGGTGCCGCTGTGCGTTATTAGCGCCTAGCTTGCAGTGAACATGGCTTTTGGGGAAGGGCTGAGCTTGACAACAGTCATAAAAAATAAAAATGGGTTGAGGATAAGCCTGAGAATGCTCAGTTTTCTCTCTGCTCCAAGTGAGCAATATTTCAACATCGCCTACACGGCCGAGGTCGGGGCAAACTGCCCGTAAGTGTGTGTGACGTGCACGGACCGTGCGTGCAAGCTATCTATCCATATAAACTTTGAATATAAGCCCTAACGGGGATTATTTATGTCTGTTATTTGTGTCCTCCTTTTGAAAAGCAAAATATGATATCCCTGGAATGACGGATGACGTTTGTCATTTGTTTTGATGCTTCTGCGCATGCGGGTCATCTTGCTCAGCGCGTGTCGGACCGCGAATTAGTGCGCATGCGTAATACTTGAACGGTCTCAATGGATAGAGGCAGTCTGAACGGGCACGCCAAAAAAACGGATATGACAAAAAATCGGATTCGTGCATTAAGACCTGTAGTATGAACGTAGCCTAAGATTCCCATTCTCCGTGTCAAAGGAGCTTGAACAGAACAGGTTGAAAAACAACAACTGTGATTTGCCTTTTTAATACATAAATTTAAATAAATAAATATTAGGACTGTCAAAATGATCGCGTTAACGGGCGGTAATTAAGTTTTTTAATTAATCACGTTAAAATATTTGACGCATTTAACACACATGCCCCGCTCAAACAGATTAAAATGACAGCACAGTGTCATGTCCACTTGTTACTTGTGTTTTTCGGTGTTTTGTCGCCCTCTGCTGGCGCTTGGGTGCGACTGAATTTATGGGTTTCAGCACCACATGAGCATTGTGTAATTATTGACATCAACAATGGCGAGCTACTAGTTTATTTTTTGATTGAAAATTTTACAAATTTTATTAAAAAGAAACCATTAAGAGGGGTTTTAATATAACATTTCTATAACTTGTACTAACGTTTATCTTTTAAGAACTACAAGTCTTTCTATCCATGGATCGCTTTAACAGAATGTTAATAAAGTTAATCTTGTTGTTGAAAACGCCAATTACCAAGAAGGGCAGAATTGGTAACACGGTGAAAGCGGCATAAAGCCAAAAAAGAGAACCAGACTAGCCAGAGCCTGAAATTATTTAAAGGAAAATATGGAGTGTGCTACTGTGTGTACTCTATGCTTAGCTGAGCTGCATACCATGGTAGCACGTCGGCTATGAACGAACACTTGAAGCGCCGTCACCCAGGTGTATATCGGAAGACAACAAGAAACAGCAAGCTAGCGGATTGTAAGTCCATACAACTTTCTAACGATTTTTTTTTTAATTGAAGTTGCCTTTATGTGCGTCATATCAATGTGCATTTTTATTTAATAATAAAAAAAAAATAATAATAATGATATATATATAATGTAATTATTCATTCATTCATTCATTCATTTTCCATGCCACTTTTCCTCACAAGGGTCGTGGAGGTGCTGGAGCCTATCCCAGCTAACTCGGGGCAGTAGCCAGGGGACACCCTGAACTGGTTGCCAGCCAATTGCAGGGCACAAGGAGACATACAACCATTCACGCGCACACTCATACCTACGGACAATTTAGAGTGTTCAATCAGCCTACCATGCATGTTTTTGGGATGTGGGAGGAAACCGGAGTTCCCGGAGGAAACCCACGCAGGCACGGGGAGAACATGCAAACTCCACACAGGAAGGCCGAAGCCCGGGATTGAACCCTTGATCTTAGAACTGTGAGGCAGACGTGCTAACCACTCAGCCACTGTGCCACTATAATGTAATTATATATTTTATTATTATTAAATGTATTAGGATCATCAAAGGTCCCACTTGGGGGGAAAATATATTATGTATATATATGTATATCAGAGGTTGCGCGAGACTTTTTCGCTGTCTGTCATTTTGACTGACATGGTCATAAAAATCCGGTCATAATCTATTTTTACCCGTCACTTAAATTTTTAAAATGATGATAATGAAATTGTGGTGACCCTTTGTTTGGCATAATTCACCTTGCGTACTTGTGTGTCCATTTGGTCGAGCGCGTTACTGGCTACGACACAGTCACGTGACAGAGACACTTAAGAGCCGCGCGCGTTCCGGCTTGAATAGAGAGTTCACAGAGAGCAGCAGAGCTAAAGCGGCTGGACACACCAATTCGAGCTAACAAGTCTCTTAACATTGCATACCGCTTCAACATATTCAATAGTATTTAGTTTTCATTCATTTTAAATTAATATTCTGTCCGAACAAGCTTAACAGAGAATCCACACGGTGCCATCATCACACATCAAGCAGATGAGGTTACATATGGAACAATGAAATTAACAGTTCACCTGCTGTGGCCTGAACGCAGTCTCACACTTTCCTCCTGGTGCGCATGGACTTGAATTGCGTGCCCGCTTGTGCAGTCCCTCTTTTTTCACCTCTTTTATCAACACCATCGTCGTTTTGGGGCTTTTTGAAGAAACTTCGGACACTCAATTGCCTTGACATTTTTCAGAGTAAGGCCAACGACGTCATGCATCAAGAGAGACAATAGCTAATTAATACGCTCACTCGCCACCCTGTGGTCTGGGGTGTGAATTGCAACCTGTCAAAATTACAGATGGACTTCAGTTTTTTCCGTCACCGTTTTAAAAAATCGTTCAATGACGGAAAATATTCGGTTACCGCGACCCCTGATGTATATATGTATATATTGGATAATTTAAACTTTTTTAACAAATAATTGTCATTGTCCTGTTGGAAGATAAATCTCCGTCCCAGTCTCAGGTCTTGTGCAGATACCAACAGGTTTTCTTCCAGAATGTTCCTGTATTTGGCTGCATCCATCTTCCCGTCAATTTTAACCATCTTCCCTGTCCCTGCTGAAGAAAAGCAGGCCAAAACCATGATGCTGCCACCACCATGTTTGACAGTGGGGATGGTGTGTTCAGGGTGATGAGCTGTGTTTCTTTTACGCCAAACATATCGTTTTGCATTGTGGCCAAAAAGTTCCATTTTGGTTTCATCTGACCAGAGCACCTTCTTCCACATGTTTGGTGCGTCTCCCAGGTGGCTTGTGGCAAACTTTAAACGAGACTTTTTATGGATATCTTTGAGAAATGGCTTTCTTCTTGCCACTCTTCCATAAAGGCCAGATTTGTGCAGTGTACGACTGATTGTTGTCCTATGGACAGACTCTCCCACCTCAGCTGATCTCTGCAGTTCATCCAGAGTGATCATGGGCCTCTTGGCTGCATCTCTGATCAGTTTTCTCCTTGTTTGAGAAGAAAGTTTGGAAGGACGGCCAGGTCTTGTTAGATTTGCAGTGGTCTGATGCTCCTTTCATTTCAATATTATGGCTTGCACAGTGCTCCTTAAGATGTTTAAAGCTTGGGAAATCTTTTTGTATCCAAATCCGGCTTTAAACTTCTCCACAACAGTATCTCCGACCTGCCTGGTGTGTTCCTTGGTTTTCATAATGCTCTCTGCACTTTAAACAGAACCCTGAGACTATCACAGAGCAGGTGCATTTATACGGAGACTTGATTACACACAGGTGGATTCTATTTATCATCATCGGTCATTTAGGACAACATTGGATCATTCAGAGATCCTCACTGAACTTCTGGAGTGAGTTTGCTGCACTGAAAGTAAAGGGCCGAATAATATTGCAAGCCCCACTTTTCAGTTTTTTATTTGTCAAAAAAGTTTAAATTATCCAATAAATGTTGTTCCACTTCACGATTGTGTCCCACTTGTTGTTGATTCTTGACAAAAAAATTAAATTTCATATCTTTATGTTTGAAGCCTGAAATGTGGCGAAAGGTTGCAAGATTCAAGGGGGCCGAATACTTTTGCAAGGCACTGTATATATGTATATATATATCCTGTATATACATAATATAATAAAAAATATATATGGAAACACAACACTGGCCTGCTTACTGTAATCCATGACTGCATGTTAGTTACTTTATATTATAAAGTATTATTGTATTATTGTGTATATACATATAGTAGTATACTGTAAAATTAACACTATATATTTAATTTTTGTTACTATGACTATGTGTGCCTTTCATTCAAATAATTTTGGTAATATTTCAGTGTGCCCTCGGCTTTATCTATTTTCAGGTTAAAACAAAAAAAAGTTGAACAGTTTTTCCCCTCCCCAAAAAATGCGGAATGCCAACCAGAAAGAGCGTCTGAACTCACACAAAGTATTCTGAAAATGATTGTCCGGGACATTGCGATTATTTTTAACATTTAGAACAATATAGACAATGACATACCGCAAAAAGAGTAAGAATTGTTTTGACTCCTGTTAAAAAGGTAACGTCACAGTGTTTCAATTTACATTTTTTTGCACCAGTTAATGCTAGCAGCATTTGACCTCATTGTTCGTGATTTATTATTGATGTTTATGTTATTTATTTATACGTTAATAAAGAATGTAGGTGTTCCAAAATGTTTTTTGTGAATTAATAAGCTTTACCAAAAATTTCAATATTAAATTAGTAAAAAAAAAATAAAATAAAATAAAAAATATATATATATAAATTAGATAAGTCGACTAATCGTAAAAATAGTCGGCTGACTAATCAGGAGGAAATTAGTCGTTTGGGACAGCCCTAGTTGATTTACTGTTATAATAAACAAATACAGTACTTATGTACCGTATGTTGAATGTATATATCCATCTTGTGTATTATCTTTCCATTCCCACAATAATTTACAAACAAATATGGCATATTTTATAGATGGTTTGAATTGTGATTAACTACGATTAATTAATTTTTAAGCTGTAACTAACTCGATTAAAAATATTAATCGTTTGACAGCCCTAATAAATATATACTGTATTTAAGCTGCTCAACACAAGGCAGCACCGGTAATTTAAATTTTGTACTTGTCAACAATCAAGAGTATGTTTCTGTGAATAAAGCAGTGTCAGTAATTGAGTAGCCGTCATGGGTTTAAAAGCCCAAAAATGTTCCTTCTACCCTATGGGAGAATGTCCTTCCAAAATAATTACCTCCACCAAGGAGTTCATGTTTTTATCACCTTGGTTTTGCGTTCCTAACATTACGTCTTCTTGCTGGTGTGTTTATCATGATGTCCTGATGTTTACTGGCTAATCTCAAAGCAAACCTAGGTTTCCAGAGAATGGGCATCAGTTGTGACCATTCAGCTAGTTTAGGATGTATTATTTGTTTTGTTAATGTTCAAGAAAGTTATTGAAAGTGCACTGCAGGCTAAGTCTGTCCTTGGATTACAATTTTAGTCGACTAAGGGATATCTATATATATAAATGGAACTGTCGGTGTGTGTGTCTGTGTTCCCTATGGACTTCGAAATGGCTGCGTGGATGTTTACGAAATTTTACACAGTTGTATTTTAAGTGTGTGGGACTGTACTTAGATGGGTTTGATCTCTCTAAGACTCCATTTAGTGCGGAAAATTAATTCAAAATCCACCAAATTAGCATAGAATATCGCTGATTGTGATGGCGACTGCGCCATCTTTTGGGCAAAATGGATGATTGAAATGTTGCAGTTGGCTTTCAAACTTTACGGTTTCATGTCCAAATTGAAAAGTGCTGTGATGATACATTGTGGCTTCTAGTACTCCACAACAAGTATTTTTTTCTGGGCAATTTTCTAAATATTACTAAGGGGTTCATTTCAGATGGATTTTCATACTGTACACTACCGACTGTATGATTGGCACACGCACCGTAATATTGATGCTGCATTCCCATGTTGTTGGAGTAATCAAAAAAATGAATCTCTATTACATGTAGTCGATGAAAAGCGCCAAACTGTCAATCAACTTGTGATGTATCGTTGGAGCATTAAAATAGGCTACATTTCTTTGTAGCAACCATGTTTATATGCCACATTACAACTTTACAACACATCAGAACGATTTTCCAACTCAGATCTCCCGATACAAATGAACGCAGCATATCTCCCGAAAGTGCTCTATGTGCATAAATTGCCATATTAAGGTGCCATGTGCAGATTGTGTATATGGGGTGAATAGAGTAATCTGACCATATTAAACAGGCACATTCTGTAGATCTTGCTTGACTTACAACTCCAAAGAATTTTTAATTTTTTACTGGTGAAATTTATACTGGGGCACTGCAAATCAATACGTGTATGTGCCCCAGTGAAATAATGTATGTCTGGCGACGGCCATCAAGTCATTTTCCAAGACTCATAGCATTTATGCGTGGATAATAGTGTTTTATTGACCAAAAGAATTATTTTTCAAGCTTAAAAAACTAAATAAATAAAAAGGTTTTCTGGCACAAAATAATGAGACTGTTTCCAGTACTGTACGGGAGTTTTCCCAGATCGTAAAGTGCTTGCTTCCTTGCTAAATGATTTTTTTCCCCTCATGTACACTAATGAAATTATGCGGCACTTCACCGCTGTTCGCGACTCCACACGTTCGACGTCGGCTGCCTGGTGTCAAAGGACGCGTGCTGTTACAAGAGCGCCGCAGCGAGAATTAGGGACGTCTCTATAGACTTGGGGGGAAAAAAATCGCGTGAGCTTTTCTTTCTTTTCATTAGACACGTTTGCCTCGCCACTCGTCTTCCTTCCGCCCACGTTTGTTACATCTCGTCGCACAGGTGTAGAAACAATGAATAGAAAAAGTCAAGATGAAGAAACTCGCCGACATGCTGCAGTCGACCATAAAACGCCTCTCAGCGCTTTTCCCCCCGTCCCGATCCAATTTAGCTATCCGACTGCCTCCCCCGCCCCTCCATTTTCCTTTCTTTCTTATTACTTCCTCCCCCTTACCTCCATCTTCCCTCACCTGCTATCTTTGGCTAGCAACATGAAAGGCTAAGCTATGCACCGATAGCCAGGGGAGACGCGGGGCAGAGAGTTAATTAACTTGCTATCTAGCGCTCACTCTTAGAGCGAATTGGAACGCTTAATAAGAGTACACCAATATATTAGGGCGCCGGTTATCAAACTGGGGTCCCTGAACCCTCGGGGAGGCGCAAAAATAATTTGCAATATAGTGAAACCCTGTGAGTAATTGACGCCCACCCAAGGAGGTTAGTAATTGCATATATACACTTGCTATGGCTTTGGTGTGACTAAATTTTAGCTCCTCACTTCACTTTGACAGAGTTCCGTGACCATAAAAAACTATCTTAACGGGAAGCTGTACAGGTCACGCATTACCACTTGAAATGTTTATTCAGTAGTATGTCACAAGGTGGAAGTGTTTTAATATTTTGATTTGTTTTAATATTGTGTGCTGTGGGTTGCTTTTAGATTTATTGTTTGTAGTTTTAACTTCCAACCTAATTGACACCAATCGGAACTTACGCAGGACACCTGTAACACTCTGGTCAAGATAACAAAATGGAGGACTAAGCCAATTGGAGGCTGACGGGGGCGGGACAAAAGCAGTGCCACTGGTCAATAAAAGGCAAGGTGACGTGGACACTGGGAGAGCACAGGGCCACGAGGGCACAGGGCCACGAGAACACAGAGCCACGAGGGCATGGAGCCAGGAGGACGCCGAGTCACGTCAAGTCAAAAGTCAAGTCCTGACGAGAGGCGCTGGAACGACCAGGCAGCCTAGAGACTGGAGACGATCACTGGAAGGCCCTGGCCAACGTGTCACGACCTGAGACAACCACAGCGGCAGGGTGACAGGCCCTGCCTCGGCTGTAAGTATTGCAAAGACGAGCGTGGCACGTGGCGGAGCAAAATTATTATGTCCAGGGGCATTAGAGACTCGGGCACCCGCACTGCTGGTTGCTGTGTTTTGCATCTCAGGTTTGCAGACAGTGGAGAGACAAGAGCGACTCCCCAAAGGACGTTGACTCCACCTGGCCAAGATCAACTTCGAGTGCCCTCCTCCTATTGTTGGCTTGTGACTTTTATGGTTTCAGCCATTTTAGCATTTTTTAGCCCTTTAGCATTTTTTAGCCTTTTTAGTTTTTTGAAATTTTAATAAATATTGTGAACTGTGAACAGTCTTGAGTATCTCCTTGGTCGCACGGTGTCTCTCTCCACCCGGTTTCTCACATCTTCCCCCCGTGACAAGTATCTTGACTTTCAAGTTTAACTCGTTTTGTTACCAAGCTTGAACCTCTTACTAAATCAGTTTCCCCTAGTGCTATGAAATGTGATGCGATTAATCCATTCTAGTACTCCCAAATGACCCAATATTTAGATAAGATTTGTTACTGCGGACGAGCTAAGGGGGAAAAAAAAACGGATTAAAAAAAAGTGAGAAAAAATGTGACAGTGTTAGCTTCTCGGCAAGGTGTCAGGTGTAATTTCACGCGTTAGAAGCCGGAGCCCTCCTCGCTCCGTCTCCCGTCCCTCTGGCCGTTTTCCTCGACGCGCCGCCCAAACCCTTTGAAGCCAACTTTTTCTTATTAGCCTGGCACAAAAGGGAGGCGATGGATGCGCTTTGGCGAACACTCACCGCCTCGCTTGTTCGTCCCGCAGGGGGGTGGGAAAGGCGGAGGTTCAAATGGAAATCGTCAGATGCTATTTCCTCCGAACCTCGCTTACCTTTTCTGACTGACGCAGCGCTGACGAGAGCACGCTGGATTTATCCACGACTATTTACATCTTGACGTCTCAAGCGTCCCTTTTTACACCGTCAGAGGCCTGACAGAGACACCAGGGAAGTGTTTGCCCTTTGAAGTGAAATTGGGCGCTGGTAGGGGGGTTGGCTGTGAGCAACTGGTTAAACGCACGTAAAGAGAAGCAGAGGCGACAAACAGCTGGCGGGAAAAAAATCCAAAGAATGAAAGGTGGTTAAGCTGCTTTCAGACTCTGCCAATGCCATTTGTCCCCTTCATTAAAGCAGACACGTGACACAGTTTTTCCACTATTTCAAACAGTTTCAAGGTTCTTTCATTACAATGAGTCGTGGTCAAATATTTAAGCTACAGTGCCTTGCAAAAGTATTCGGCCCCCTTGAACCTTGCAACCTTTCGCCACATTTCAGGCTTCAAACATAAAGATATAAAATTTTAATTTTTTTGTCAAGAATCAACAACAAGTGGGACACAATCGTGAAGTGGAACATAATTTATTGGATAATTTAAACTTTTTTAACAAATAAAAAACTGAAAAGTGGGGCGTGCAATATTATTCAGCCCCCTTGCGTTAATACTTTGTAGCGCCACCTTTTGCTCCAATTACAGCTGCAAGTCGCTTGGGGTATGTTTCTATCAGTTTTGCACATCGAGAGACTGACATTCTTGCCCATTCGTCCTTGCAAAACAGCTCGAGCTCAGTGAGGTTGGATAGAGAGTATTTGTGAACAGCAGTCTTCACCTCTTTCCACAGATTCTCGATTGGATTCAGGTCTGGACTTTGACTTGGCCATTCTAACACCTGGATACGTTTATTTTTGAACCATTCCATTGTAGATTTGGCTTTATGTTTTGGATCATTGTCCTGTTGGAAGATAAATCTCCGTCCCAGTCTCAGGTCTTGTGCAGATACCAACAGGTTTTCTTCCAGAATGTTCCTGTATTTGGCTGCATCCATCTTCCCGTCAATTTTAACTATCTTCTCTGTCCCTGCTGAAGAAAAGCAGGCCCAAACCATGATGCTGCCACCACCATGCTTGACAGTGGGGATGGTGTGTTCAGGGTGATGAGCTGTGATGCTTTTACGCCAAACATATCGTTTTGCATTGTGGCCAAAAAGTTCCATTTTGGTTTCATCTGACCAGAGCACCTTCTTCCACATGTTTGGTGTGTCTCCCAGGTGGCTTGTGGCAAACTTCAAACGAGACTTTTTATGGATATCTTTGAGAAATGGCTTTCTTCTTGCCACTCTTCCATAAAGGCCAGATTTGTGCAGTGTACGACTGATTGTTGTCCTATGGACAGACTCTCCCACCTCAGCTGTAGATCTCTGCAGTTCATCCAGAGTGATCATGGGCCTCTTGGCTGCATCTCTGATCAGTTTTCTTCTTGTTTGAGAAGAAAGTTTGTACGGACGGCCGGGTCTTGGTAGATTTGCAGTGGTCTGATGCTCCTTCCATTTCAATATGATGGCTTGCACAGTGCTCCTTGAGATGTTTAAAGCTTGGGAAATCTTTTTGTATCCAAATCCGGCTTTAAACTTCTCCACAACAGTATCTCGGACCTGCCTGGTGTGTTCCTTGGTTTTCATAATGCTCTCTGCACTTTAAACAGAACCCTGAGACTATCACAGAGCAGGTGCATTTATATGGAGACTTGATTACAAAAAGGTTTATATTTATCATCATCGGTCATTTTTGACAACACTGGATCATTCAGGGATCCTCACTGAACTTCTGGAGTGAGTTTGCTGCACTGAAAGTAAAGGGGCCGAATAATATTGCACGCCCCACTTTTCAGTTTTTTATTTGTTCAAAAAGTTTAAATTATCCAATAAATGTTGTTCCACTTCACGATTGTGTCCCACTTGTTGTTGATTCTTGACAAAAAAATTAAATTTCATATCTTTATGTTTGAAGCCTGAAATGTGGCGAAAGGTTGCAAGACTCAAGGGGGGCGAATACTTTTGCAAGGCACTGTAACTCATATATCTAAGATTTAGTTATATAGCTAGAGCATTCATATTAGAAGCGATTGCTCTAAGGGCACTTTCACATTTGACCAGGAGGACCAGGGTCCAGTTGGAGAGCTAGCTCGCAACACCACTTGCAAATGACTTGTTGAAAATGTTCACTATTCCCACTGGGCCAACCGAACTTTCCGAGTAGCATCACGTGGATGAAAGGTGCGCTCATTGCTTGGACACATTTAGAAGAGGAAACAATAGTAATAATACATTTTATTTCTAGAGCGCTTTTCAAGCCACACAAAGATGGAATCACAGTGCAAACAAAACAATCATAAAAAAAACAATAAATAAAAAAAAGATTGAAAAAGATTAAAAAGATAAAAGATTAAAAGCAAGATAAAGAGATGTAAAGCTATAACAGAGCTAGGGATCATGGTGGGTAAGAAAGAGGGAACAGGTGTGTTTTGAGTCTGGATTTCAAAAGTGAAAGGGTAGATATACTGCGAAGATCAGGGGGTATGGAGTTCCAGAACTGGGGCGGGGCACAGTGACTAAAAGCTCTGGAACCAAAGGTGGAGAGACGGACACAGGGGACGGAAAGGTGGAGGATAGTGGAAGAGCGAAGTGGACGGGGTGGATTGTTTAAACAGAGTAGATTGCAACGGTAGTGAGGGGCCAAGCCATGGAGTGCTTTGAAGGTAATGATCTTGTAATTGATATTTTGTTTGACTGGAATCCAGTGATGTTGAGGGAGGATGGGGGTGATGTGGTGTGTGGTGGGGGTCCGAGTGATGGGGCATGCTGCTGAGTTCTGGAGGAGCTGCAGTTTTTGGAGAGACTTGTTTGGGAGATGAAAGAGCAGTGAGAGACAGTAATCGAGCCGGGAGGTTATTAGACTACAGACCAGGGTGGAAGCGGTATGGAAGGAGATGAGAAATATTGCGGAGGTGGAAATAGGCTGATCTGGTGATGTGGTTGATATGTGACCGGAAGGACAGCGTGCTGTCGAGGATGACACCCAGACTTTTAACCTGAGTAGAAGGAGAGATCGATACATTGTTGATGGTAATAAAGAACTTATTCACATGAGAGCATTGCGGTGGTTCCAACTAGGAGGACTTCTGATTTTGAGCTGTTGAGTAGGAGGAAGTTAGAGGAGGATCAAGAGTTAATGACATCCAAGCAGAGGGTAAGGGAGGAAGGGAGGAGGTTGGTTTTGAGGAAATGTAGAGCTGGGGGTCATCCACGTAACAGTGGAAGTGAATGTTGTGTTTGCGGAAGATGGAACTGAGGGAGAGAATTACCGAATTTGCCCGAATATAAGACCGTGTTTTTTGCATTCAAATAAGACTGAAAAAGTGGGAGTCGTCTTATATTCGGGGTCTCGATATTATACCCATTCACGACGCTACGTGGCGCCAGATATCATTGAAGTGAATGCTGAGGAGTAATGTTCTGTCATGACAGATCTCAGCTACTCTCAAGTTTAACCAGTTTGCATTATTTTATTGCAATGTTTTTCCTTATTCAGATTTGTTTCAAGACTACAGTTACAGTTAGACCTCACTTTGTTATTGCAATTTTGTTGTTTTATCACAATAGATTGGTTTATTTACATTTCAAAAACCAGAAGCCATTCATTTACGAATTTGATTGCACTTTAGTTTACATATTTAAATGTTCAGATATTAAGATTTGAATGAGGCAAAATGACATGCTTTTTCTCTCAAATATATTGTTATAATCATTTGTTTCGGATGTACTGTAATTATTTTCTGTATAAAAATTAATTTGGTGTTCAAAAAATCTTTTTTCAAACTTGTACTGTAATTATTTTCTGTATAAAAATTAATTTGGTGTTCAAAAAGTCTTTTTTCAAACTTGAGTCTTGAAAAAGAGGGGGTCGTCTTATGATCAAGGCCGTCTTATATTCGGGCCAATATGGTAAATGATAAAGAGGAGCGGCCCCAGGACAGAACCCTGGGGCACGCCAGCGGAGACAGGGAGGGATTTGGATTCATGGGGGCTGAATTTAACAAATTGTGTGCGGTCGGACAGGTAGGAAGTGAACCAGGAAAGAGGTGTGTGGGTGATACCAAGTGAGGAGAGCCGGTCGAAAAGGATTGTGTGGGAAATGGTATCGAAGGCGGCAGTGAGATCGAAGAGGACAAGGATTGATAACAGACCAGAGTCGGATGCTTTGAGGTGGTCGTTTGTGATTTTAAGTAAACCTGTTTCGGAGGGGCGGAAACCGGATTGAAACTGCTCATAAATGTCATTGGTAATTAGGTGGTTATGGAGTTGGGATGCAATGTTTTTTTCAAGAATTTTGGAAATGACAGGTAGGTTAGAGATGGGGCGAAAATACTTTCCTCCTGGGAGGGAAGAGAGCATCACAGCAGCTGCACGTCATGTAGCTTAAGCGGTCCTGTGCATTCACAAGCAAAGTGGGTGCGCTTAAAGCGGGTCGAGATCCACAAGCAGACCAGTTTGTTTGTTTGGTCTGAACTCGAGTTCAGATGCATGTTCACATTTACTCAGGTGGCTTTCTCACTAGCACTGTTAGCTAATGTGAATGTGCATCTGAACTCTAGTTTGGACCAAATAACCCAACTCTCGTACGCTCAAAAATCGTGGATCTCGGTCTGCTTTAAGTGCACCCTGCTTCGCTTGTGAATGCAAGCGGACCAGGGTGCGCTTTGCAACTTTATGTGCAGGGTCACAGCGTGGAGCTGTGTTGATCTAGGCTGCTTCACAAAACAGTTGACAAAAAATTGTCACATACAGATGCACGTTTATACTATTATTTCAAAATAAAAGATTGTAGTAAAAAAAATAACTTTACACAATTTAAAATGTAAAAGTAAAGCTATGCTACATTGCGTGCAGCATCACACCACCACGCTGTGGCGCTCCATGCTCCCTTTGGCTAGGGGTGCGACTTATACTCTGTAGTGACTTATGTGTGAAATTATTAACACATTATTATATCATTTCACATGTTATTTTGGTGTTTTGTAGTGACACTGATGGTTTGGTAAACTTGTTAGCATGTTCTTTATGCTACAGTTATCTGAATAACTATTAATAGCTATGTTACGTTAACATTACCGGCCACGTTCGCATTTCGTTGTTCATGCATCAAGTAACATTATCATACGGTACACTTATTCAGCATGTTGTTCTCTATTGTTTTTTATTTTAAATTGCCTTATAAGATGACATATCTGTTCTATGAGTTGGATTTTATGAAGTAAATTTTCCCCAAAAATGCGACTTATATTTTTAATTCCTCTTCATTGAGCATATTTGGGCTGGTTCGACTTATACTCAGGTGCGATTTATAGTCCGAAAAATCCGGTAAATATGCACTATAACGCACTCAATTTTTTTTCAGAATTTGCTTCTTAGAGGCTGCTTGCTTTTCATTCATTTGTGCTGTTTCACAGTCCTTTTAACAGTGCGGATGTGGTGCATCTCCAGAGTTGAAAGTACATTGTTTCACTACAGCGAAATGCAGAGGTGGAATGTAACAAAGTATAAGTACCTCTTTACTGTACGTAAGTACATTTTTGCGAATAAAATGTTTTTTTTTACTTTTACTTCACGAAATTTTAGAGCAGGTACCTGTACTTTTTACTCCACTACTTTTCAAATTGTCACCTGCGTTACACATTACTTTTGATTGTTTCTTTTCTTCTCATTGTGAATTGATATTTTCGTTTTCATGCGTCCGCCGCAAGCACTGTACAACTATACCACAACTGAGCACTAGAGGAAGCAACTGGAGTCCAAGCAAGATTAGGCAGGTGAACATAATATGGAGAAATAAAAATCACCACACTCTTGTACAGTACGTGGCAGTATGCACCTGATAGTTGGTTGCAGTTTTTGAGTTTTTGAGCTTGTTAAGCTTCTGTTTACACTGCAGTGAATTTTATTGCTTGTTTTTACCATCGTGCACAATTTTAAATGCAATTGAGCAGACAATTAACTTTCTGGTTCTTTCTTTGAATATTGACTCAGATCTTTCATGTATGTATGTGAGTGTGTGTAAATACGTATGTATACATTTATTTATTTATTTTTCCTTTCAGGCATGACAAATGACAAACATTAGTATATTACATTTTTGCATCTCGAGAAAATACTTTAACTTTTTATTTGTAAAGTAAATTTTAAAGCAAGTACTTTTGTACTTTTATTGAGTATTTTTTTTTCTTAGATACATCTTTGATTAGATACTCTGCTGTCCCGGACACTCTGGTTCTCTGCATGTGATTGGATGATCTGTCTGAAGTTGAATCCCATTTTAATTGACAGCGAAATGAGCGAATCAGTGATCTTGTCGTATTAACATCCACGGGTTGCATTTTTCAATTTTCATTCCGTTGTTCTGAATTGAAACAAAGACTTTCAGAATAATCTTAGCGACACTTGCTTTGTTAAAAACAACTAGCGAAAGATCAGGCATATTTCCGTGTTTTTTTTTTTTTTTCCTATTACAGCTGCTTGTGTTTGGAGACTTGACTTCTGGCACTCTAGTTTCTTTACCGAGCGGCGGGTGCCGCTGAGACCCTCCACGGTCACAAGCACTCACAGGCGGATACGCTTTGAGCTTCCCCCCATTGAAAGACCAGCATCTGCCACTGATTCATTTAAACAGTATTTACCATTTAGACTGAACAACATATCTAAGAAAATCCCCACAGGCACAGAAAGAACACACAAAATCTACACAGGAAGGCCAGAGCCTGTGATTATGCCACTTACTTTGAACAAGGTGCTAAGATTTGGTCCCCTGATATGACATGGTGGCTGCCCCTGCCCCTAATGGGTGATTTCAATGTAGAGAACAATTTCTGCTGTCAAACGTGACCAATAAACCACCTGTTAACGGCTGTACTCATTTGAATCAAAATGTGGCCAGAGGAATTTGTTTTCTCTGGTTGTTCCCGAAGGACGCGTAACCATAATCTGTAATGCCAGTGCAAATCAAATAGAATGTGATTCAGTTGGCCAGTTGGGAATTTCACATAGTAGTTTGGTTTGCAGGCTTCCCTTGCACTCCAAATTAACTGAGTCATTGCCTGAATTGTAATTCAGAGTCTTTTGACTCCCAAAGACTGAAACACGAGGCAAGAGCAATGAAAGGAGCCCCGCTAAATGATGTCTTCATGCGCCAACAAAACCATCAGGATGAAAGGAAGTGCAGTTACTGTACATGAAAAAGATGTTCCTTCATTTCCTGAAATACAATTTGCAACCCTTCCACGGAGAAACAGTACACTTCCTTCTTAAAAGAGAATAATTCGGTGTCAATCCAAATTGGTGATTCACTGATTTTCTGACTGACTTGTAATTGAATCTATTGACTCTTAAAGATAAGAATATAGATTACCATTTTTTTTTTTGTATACTCAAAATTAACTGACAGATAACAGACTGATATGGAATTATACGAGATTCTGTGTGAAATGTGAGAGCCATTTTATTGTTCTTTTATTTTTAATTTTGAAATCAATATTACAGGGCTTTGAGCGCCTTGAAAGGTGGAAAAGCGCTATACAAGTATAACACCATTTACAATTTACCATTCGAAGAACCTGAGTATCCATTACATAGAAAGGAAGTGGACTTACATGATAAACACACACACAAACAGTTTCTGGAATACACATTAATATAATTTCCTTGAAAAAAAAGGCATCCTTTTTTCATGGTAATTGGTGCATTGTGCATGTCTATGTCAGGGGCGCCCATTATGTCGATCACGATCGACCAGTAGTTATAGCAACAAACTGAAGCTGGAAACCTAATTACAAATGCATACACAAACATACATTAGCTGAAACAACTTATTGCCTTATGTGGGCCAAACCACATATCGCACCCCTAATTAGTGCACTTTTCATCGTGATTAATCTTTTTTAACTATTACTTTACGTTTGGTCTTGGCCGTCACATCTGGGACGTCACATCCAGTGAGTGTATCGTTTGTTTGTTAGCGCTGCTACTAGTCGCTAATCTCCTAGTGCTCCTCAATTTGTTCTATCCCACGGACACATCGGAAAATCGATCCTAGGCTGGTTCGGCTCTCCTAGTGCTCCTTAATTTGTTTTATCCCACGATTTAACAGCGTAAACGCCTGGTCGTGGATTAAAACTACTCTACTCTCCTCTTTAGCTCTATCTTGCTAGCCTAGTTTATCCAAGCTATGGCTAGCCCTCTGCCTTCTTCCTCCCGTCTTTTCTGCTCAGTGTGCTGTATGTATTGCGAGCACCCTGGCTCCTTCGTCGAGGACAGTAGTAGCTGTAGGAAGTGTAGCTTAGTCACAGGGCTGGAGACCAGGGTTTCTGAGCTAGAAGCACGGCTCTGCACTCTAGAGACGAAAGCTAATCCGAGCTATAGCCACATAGTTGGGGTGGCTCAGTGGTAGAGTAATTGTCCCCCAACCCGGAGGTTGTGGGTTCGATTCTTCACCCTGATGAACTCCTCTAAGTGTCCTTGAGCAAGACACTGAACCCCACGTTGCTCCTGGTGCTGCGTCACCAGTAGGTGGATGGTGAGATAGTGTAAAGCGCTTTGAGCGCCTTGAAAGGTGGAAAAGCGCTATATAAGTGTAACACCATAACACCATAGTAGCAGGGCCCGCAGGTCGTGCTTGCAGTGCGAGCGCAGTTAGCCCCCCAGCAAGCCCCGTGCAGCCGGGGGAAATTAAGGACGGATTTGTGACTGTACGGGGGAAGCGTAGTGGTAAACGCACAACCTTAGTGCACCAGCAGCTTCACGTCAGCAATAGGTTTGCCCCCCTCAGCGACACACCGGCTGAACCAGACACTCTCGTAATTGGAAGCTCCATAGTTAGAGACGTGAAGCACCCGGCGGTGTCTGTCAGGTGTTACCCAGGGGCCAGAGTCAGTGACATCGAAGGAAACCTCAGGCTCTTAAAGCAGAGTAGGAAGAGGTTCCGCCGTATCGTGATTCACGCAGGCGGTAACGACGCCCGGCGGAGACAGTCTGAGGTGCTCAAATTAAACGTAGCCTCGGTGTGTAAACTTGCTAAGTCGATGGCGGACACCGTAGTTTTCTCTGGTCCTCTGCCTAATTTGGTCAATGATGAGATGTACTCTAGATTCTCATCATTTAACCGCTGGTTATCTAGATGGTGCCCAGAAAACGATATAGTCTTTATTGATAACTGGCATAAGTCCGGGCTCATGCGCCGAGACGGCATTCATCCGACTTGGGACGGTGCTGCTCTCTTAACCCGAAATTTGGCTGCCAAACTTGGCCTCCCAAAGTCACACTTCAGAGTGGGGGCCCGGGCGCAGTGTTGTAGTGTAAAACACAACTCTGTTAGTAGTGATCACTCACCTCTTTCTGAGCTGTCACAAATCCAACATTCAGGACAGAAGATAGAGACTGTGTCCGTGCCTCGTATAGTGAACAGGAGAAAACAGAGTACTATAGGAACGAGACCAAAGAATTTAATACATATAGCCCCTGATAGCAGTGAAAATAAAATAACTCTTAATAAATATATAAAATGCGCATTATTAAACATCAGGTCAATCCCGCCCAAATCTCTGTTAGTTAATGACTTAATTGGGGATTATAATATTCATATTTTGGCCCTGACTGAAACTTGGCTTCAGCAGGATGACTTTGTTAGACTTAATGAATCCACGCCCCCAAGTCACGTGAATTTTCATACAGCTAGAAGCACGGGCCGTGGAGGGGGGGTGGCAGTAATATCACACTCTTGTTTAGGTATGAGCCCAAAAAATAAAGCTAATTACATTTATAACTCCTTTGAAAGTCTAGCACTATCAATTATAGATGCTTACTGGAAGAGCCAAAAACCAGTTCTTTTCATCGTGGTTTACCGTCCCCCTGGTCCCTACTCACAGTTTTTGTTAGATTTCTCTGACTTTTTATCCAGTATTTTGCTAAGCTGGGATAGAATTATAATTGTAGGGGATTTTAATATACATGTTGATGATGAAGGTGACTCCCTTGGTAAGGCCTTTAATGACCTACTAGATGGGACTGGCTTCATTCAAAATGTAAATAAACCAACTCATAGTCACAAGCACACCCTGGACTTGATTTTAACCTACGGTACGGAGATTAATGATCTTAGTGTCCATCCCCACAACCCCGTACTGTCTGATCATTTTCTAATTACCTTTCAGTTTGTGCTTCAAGATAATCCGCCACTAGTGGCTAGAACTCAGATGAAAAGGACATTATGCGATCGCTCTGTTTCAGAGTATAAACAGATAATTCAGCCTATATTTGCCTCCATGTCATCTAATTATGAAGGAATAATGTCCGGCCTTGCTGTTAATGACGAGTTTGTTGATCGTGTTATGTTTACGCTTCGTACTACCCTCGATGTCGTCCCTCCCCCCCAAATTAAAGTTTGTCAAGCCGAGACGAGTCTCTCCCTGGTATAATGCTGAAACACGCTCTCTTAAACAATCGACACGTAAATTAGAAAGACTTTGGCGCCGTTCCAACACAGAGCAAACTCTCTCTGCCTGGAAGCACAGTTTAATGACATATAAGCAGGCCTTGCGTACGACTAAAACCAGATATTACTCATCCCTAATAGATGAAAACAAAAATAATCCTAGGTTTCTGTTCAGCACTGTAGCAAGGCTGACAAACAGTCACAGCTCAATAGAACCTTATATCCCAACCTCCCTTAGCTGTGATGACTTCGTAAAATTTTTTAACAATAAATTCGCAACTATTAGAAATAAAATAAACGAATCACTTCCAGTTATTAGGTCTGATAAAGTGCAGACAAAGAATTCGGAATCTCCCATAAACCCCTCTAAAATATTAAATAACTTTACCACTGTAGACCAAATCGATGTAATTTCAATTTTAATGTCCTCCAAACCATCAACGTGCCTCCTAGACCCAATCCCAACCAAACTTTTTACAGAGACCCTGCCTCTAACTATTGGCATTATCTTAAATGTAATAAATACCTCATTAGTTACTGGCTACGTGCCGCAGTCCTTTAAATATGCAGTTATTAAAGCGCTCTTGAAAAAAACCTACTCTTGATCCTGATATTTTGGCCAATTATAGACCAATTTCTAACTTACCATTTCTCTCCAAAGTCCTTGAAAGAGTGGTAATTAAACAGCTCTGTCAGCACCTACAGGACAATAGTTTATTTGAACATTTCCAGTCTGGCTTTCGAGCTCATCATAGCACTGAAACTGCATTAGTTAAAGTAACTAACGACTTGTTACTTGCCGCTGACGTTGGATTAGTCTCGATCCTGGTTCTGTTGGACCTGAGTGCAGCCTTTGACACAATCGACCATAATATCTTATTGCAGAGACTAGAATGTGACATGGCATTAGAGGAGCAGCCCTCTGCTGGTTTAAATCATATTTATCTAATAGGTACCAGTTTGTCAATGTAAACCAGCAATCATCATCGTACTCTAGAGTTAGTTATGGTGTGCCGCAAGGATCGGTCCTCGGCCCCATCTTGTTTATGCTGTATATGCTTCCTCTAGGTAATATCATCAGAAAACTAGCATTAACTTTCATTGTTACGCTGACGACACACAACTGTATTTATTAATTAAACCTGAGCAGGCCAGGCAAGTGGAAAAACTAAGCACCTGCGTCCGAGATATAAATACCTGGATGAGCACTAACTATCTTCTACTTAACCCTGAAAAGACAGAAGTCCTTATAATAGGCCCGAAAAGTGTGAGAGACTCTTTAGCTGCCCAGATAGTCACTCTGGACAATGTAAGTGTAGCCTCCAGCACCACAGTTAAAAACCTAGGAGTTTTATTTGCCCCTGACTTATCATTTAAAGCACACATTAAACAAACCTGTAGAACGGCTTTCTTTCACCTGCGCAACATCGCCAAAATTAGAAATATTTTATCTAAAAGCGATGCAGAAAAAGTAATTCACGCGCGTTCGTTATATCGAGATTGGATTACTGTAACTCCCTACTTGCAGCTTGTCCTAAAAGTTCTCTAAAAGGTCTTCAGCTCGTCCAAAACACAGCAGCAAGACTTTTAACAGGAACCAATAGAAGAGAGCACTTCACTGGCTTCCAGTCGAGTTTAGAATTAAATTTCAAATACTCCTTCTTACATTTAAGACCATTAATGGGTTGGGGCCATCTTATCTCACCGATGCTCTGGTTCCATACCACCCCAACAGAACACTCCGATCTCAGAATGCAGGTCTACTGGTAGTTCCCAGGGTTTCTAAAAGTACTGTCGGAGCTAGAGCCTTTAGCCACCAAGCCCGTTTTATGGAATCAGCTTCCAGCTAGTATTAAAGAAGCCGAGACAGTCTGCACATTTAAGATTAGATTAAAAACGTTCCTATTCGACAAAACTTATGGTTAGGCTAGTTGAAGTCGGAGTAGACTCACAGTTTAGTCTAAGCTGCACTAGAAGCTATAATGCTGGGGGAAGTACAGCCGCTGAGTTCTATCTCCTTTTCTTACTCTACCTACCACTTGTCTTACTTTATTTCTATTTTCCAATGTTAATATCTAGTTGTCTAGTCTCTTCATCACTAGTCACCCGGTGTCCCCTTTCCCCCCTCCCCTCTGGGGCGGGGCTTTTTTTCAGCTGCAGCCTCCTGACTGTCCGGACCCCTGGCTGGATAGACGTCCTCGCTGCTTCCCCCGTCTCATCTGGCTAGATGGACCTCTTCTTGCTCCTTTATTCCACTGTATTTTTACGGACTGTAACTTCGCCTGCTAATTCCCACTAGCAGTTCTGGGGTTCCTGTCTATCCGTCCTGGGAGTGGATCTCTCCTGACTGTGGTACTCCCCGAGGTTTCTCATTTTTCTCCCAATTGACTGAGTTTTTGGAGTTTTTCCTTGCCGGCATGGAGGGTCTTAAGGATAGGGGATACCCAGGACTTGAACTGTATCTATTCATTTTTGTTGCTTCATTTCTGTAAAGCCCTTTGAGACATTGTTGTTGTGATTTAGGGCTATACAAATAAAATTGAATTGAATTGAATTGAATTGACTGAAGAAAACACATTTAAAGTAGATAATACTGGTCATCAGCTGTTAGAATATTATTTGGATGTATCAAGCTTGTTTCATTTAATTTAAGCAAAGCAAACAAAACAAACACTTGTAACCAACGGAAGGGTCCACAAAACATGCACATAGATGTGGAGCACTAGTTAAGTTTAATTTAGTTTCAAATTAAATGTAATATTTACACTATTATATGAAACCTGAATGACAGTTTGTGTCTGAACCAAGAGTGGTATTTACTAATCTTGCGTATTTTTTCCCAGCAATTTCATGTGAGGTTCTTTTCTGTTTACCACTGTTGCTTGGTGTGCTTAGTTGTAGTATTTCTAAATATCTATGTATATCAATGTACAGTGGGGTAAATGAGTATTTAGTAAACCACTAATTGTGCAAGTTCTCCCACTTGAAAATATTAGAGAGGCCTGTAATTGTTAACATGGGTAGACCTCAACCATTAGAGACAGAATGTGGAAAAAAAAACAAAAAAAAAAACAGAAAATCACATTGTTTGATTTTTAAAGAATTTATTTGCAAATCATGGTGGAAAAGAAGTATTTGGTCATTACCAAAAGTTAATCTCAATACTTTGTTATGTACCCATTTTTGGCAAAAACGGATCCCAAACGTTTTCTGTAACTCTTCACAAGCTCCATGCAGATCTCCTCTAGAGCAGTGATGTTTTGGGGCTGTCGTTCGACAACTCCCAACTCCCTCCTCACCCCGTGGTGTCAAAATGATAATGGAACGGTGAGCAAAAATCCCAGAACCACACGGGGGGACCTAGTGAATGACCTACAGAAAGCTGGGAGCACAGTAACAAAGGCTACTATCAGTAACACAATGCACCGCCAGGGACTCAAATCCTGCACTGCCAGACGTGTCCCCCTGCTGAAGCCAGTACATGTCCAGGCCCGTCTGCGGTTCGCTAGAGAGCATTTGGATGATCCAGAAGAGGACTGGGAGAATGTGTTGTGGTAAGATGAAAGCAAAATAGAACTTTTTGGTAGAAACACAGGTTCTCGTGTTTGGAGGAAAAAGGATTTGAATTTGAATTGCACCATACACACTGTGAAGCATGGGGGTGGAAAAATCATGCTTTTCGGCTGTTTTTCTGCATAGGGACCAGGACGACTGATCTGTGTAAAGGAAAGAATGAATGGGGCCATGTATCGGGAGATTTTGAGTGAAATTCTCCTTCCATCAGCAAGGGCATTGAAGATGAGACGTGGCTGGGTCTTTCAGCATGACAATGATCCCAAACGCACAGCCAGGGCAACAAAGGAGTGGCTTCGTTAGAAGCATTTCAAAGTCCTAGAGTGGCCTAGCCAGTCTCCAGATCTCAACCCCATAGAAAATCTGTGGAGGGAGTTGAAGGTCCATGTTGCTCAACGACAGCCCCAAAACATCACTGCTCTAGAGGAGATCTGCATGGAGGAATGGGCCAAAATACCAGCAACAGTGTGTGAAAAGCTTGTGAAGAGTTACAGAAAACGTTTGGCCTGTGTTATTGCCAACAAAGGGTACATAACAAAGTATTGAGATGAACTTTTGCATTGACCAAATACTTATTTTCCACCATGATTTGCAAATAAATTCTTTAAAAATCAATGTGATTTTCTGTTTTTTTTTTCCACTTTTTGTCTCTCATTGTTGAGGTTTACCCATGCTGACAATTACAGGCCTCTCTGATATTTTCAAGTGGGAGATCTTGCACAATTAGTGGTTGACTAAATACTTATTTGCCCCACTGTATATCCACAGCAAATTGTTAATTGATCTTTTCAAAAATGTTTTTTAACATGTAGAGGGGATTCAAACAAATACATCCGAATAAATTAGAAATATTAAAATACTATTATTAAAATCCTCAGAAGTTTAGCAGTTTAGTGTCAAGTAAGAAGTAACAGTGTCTGAAAGTAGCCTGACTCATGAAGGTTTCACCCAACCCCCTCCTCAGCTAATGGCTGAATTTGCAAGTCAGGCCTTCCTGAGTCAGGCTACTTTCTCTTTACTTGCAATGGTTTCTCCCACCCCCCTCCTCAGCTAATGGCTGAATTTGCAAGTAAAGAGAAAGTAGCCTGACTCACTGTAGCCTGACTCACTAGGTGAGTGGGTGAAACCTTCCTGAGTTAGGCTACTTTCAGACACTGATACCTTTTACTTAACACTAAACTGCTAAACTTCTGAGGATATTTTAATGCCAATTAAGCCTAAACGATATATCGTTTAAACATCGCCATCGCGATGTGCGCATGCGCGATAGTCCCATCGCAAGGATGTGCGATAGGTTTTTTTTTTTTCCAATCCACAAACCTTTTTTCTGCTTCATTTGCTCGCACAGCCTCCCTCACCCCCGCTCCCAGCTCTCAGTAACTGCGGCACTTGCTTATTAAAGTTAACGATCGCTTTGATCTGGCCAAAGAAGCCGACATCACACGGGCAGCAATCTGTCAATCATCATTTAAATTGGTAAACAGTTTCTGCAAGGAAGCGCAGGCTGGAATGAATGTCTGTGTATGGGGGGGGGGGGGGGGGGGTGGAGATGTTCGAGACATATAAAATGAACGCCAGAAGTGATTATGAGGAGTTTGTAATTTCTTCATGTGACTCCAAGAGTCACAGCCATGTAAACAGAAGCATTTAATAAAGCCAAGCATTTTTCTACTACAGTACTTTATTCTTGTGTAAAAATGATTCGGTGGGACAGTTATGTTTAAAACTGATCATAATTATTACATTTAAAGTGCTTAAAAAGCATTTATTAAAATATAGATATATATACATTTTTTAAAATCATACTTTGGGGGAAAAAAGTGAGAAAAAAACATCTCTTATATGTATCTCTTTCCAGTGCTAGATCTGAATGAATACATTGGGCACACACTCACACACACAAAAAAATGGGGGGGTGTACGGTACTTTGCGGTTTTTCACTTATCGCGGCGGGTACTGGTCCCTATTAACCGCGAAAAACGATAGAATATTGTACACTGTGGTCATGATGAGTCATCCAAAGTCTTTCCAAACAGCTATTCAAGTCATCTAGTAAAAATTTCTGTAAAAAAAAAAAAAAAAAAAAAAATTTTTTTTTTTTTAACATCGCAATATAATATCGCAATATATCACAAACCCCCAAAAAATCGCAGCAATAGTTTTTTCCAATATCGTTCAGGCCTACTCTCAATGTGTTTTCTTCAGTCAGAAAAGTAAGAGTTAAAAAAGATTAATCTATATAAAAAGTGCACTAATTATGGGTGTAAATAATAAAAAAAGGACACCACTAATTGTAATGTTACTTCATTGTTCATTGTGTTTCTTCATGTGTAATGTTTGTTTTGTTTTTCAGTTTTGCTAAACGCACAAGTGCACTTAGTGCACTTTTTATCGTCACTTTTGGTTACGTAACAACTGTCCGAACGGACTTATGACGTACATGACGTACACGTCAGCCCTAGGGCTGACATTTGAAGGGCCCGTTTGAAGGGCCAAGGGGTAGGGAGAGAAAAATAGAAATGAGATGCGGCCGGCGGTGCATCAGTAATGGCCCCATTTACAAAACAAAGGCTAGGCAAAATGGGACATCCTGGTAAGATTAGGGAGCACCAAAACCCCTGGTAGTTCTAGTGTTAAGTGTTTTGTAGACGGGTAGTAGTATTTTATCGTCTATCCTTTGACTCACTGGAAGGCAGTGTAACGATGTAAAAACTGGTGTAAGGTGGTCCAGTTTCCTTGTATTTATGAGGACTCTGGCTGAAGCATTCTGTACTAGCTTCAGCTTCCTGACTGATTTTTTTATTAAGACCTGTAATATACTGTTTAAATAGTCCAATCTACTGAAAAGTTTTTCCATGTCTTGTTGAGTCAGAAGCCCCTTAATTCTATATTTTTAGGTGGTAATAAGCAGATTTAGTGACGGACTTTAGATGGCTATCAAATTTTAGGTCTGAGTCAACAATTACGCCAAGATTTCTGACTTGATTTGTAGTTGCAAGTGAATTTGTGGTAAGGTGCCTGCTTATCTTTGACCTTTCCTTTTTTGGCCCAAAAATCAATTCTGTCTTCTCCACATTTAGATGGAGAAAATTCTGGTACATCCATTTATTGATTTGATGAATGCATTTACTCAGGGAGATTAAGGGACTATAATCATGTGGGGACACAGAAATGTTGTGTGTCATCTGCATAGGTGTGACAGGAGATACTGTTCCATAATCTGAGCTAGGGGAAGCATATAGATGTTAAATAAGAGTGGTCCAAAAATGGACCCTTGAGGGACTTCACACGTGAATTTGGTTAGTTCTGACTGATGGTTTCCGATTGACACAAAGAAATCCCTATCATGTAAATAAGAAGTGAACCACTGAAGAACAGTGTGAGTAAGCCCTACGCATTGTTCCAATGTGTATGTTGTGATCAACCGTGTCGAATGCAGCGCTGAGATCCAATAGTAGCAGAACAGATGATTCGCCTGCATCGGTATTGCGACAAATATCATTTAGGACTTTTATAAGCACGGTCTCGGTGCTGTGTTGTGGCCTAAATCCAGACTGAAATGATTTAAAAAGATTGTTTTGCATCATAAAAGCTGGATCTGTTAGAACACAACCCTCTAGATAATTTTCCCCAGGAATGTCAGATTTGATATTGGCCTATATTTACTAACGGTTGAGGCATCCAGATGAGGTTTTTTTTAAGAAGAGGTTTTATTACTGCAATTTTTCTTTTCTCAATTTTTCAAAGTCTGTGGGAACTCTATCTCTAACTATCATCAATCTTCAAAATGGCTCGTTGACCATGTTTGGTTGCCAATGGGACATAAATATTACAAATTTTGACAAAAGACTGGGGATTTTTTTCTGGTGTCTTTTTGGGTCCATAATGTTGATCATAATTTGTCTGTGAAGAACACTAACATGAAGGTTATGGTGTCCTGAAAATGGGAGCCAACAATGCCACTGTGAACAATTGTTTCTTTGAAATATAAAGGCAACATCAAAGGCATGTAAAATCAGAAATAATAGGCCCGGACCTTAAGGGGTTAAGTATTTAACAATATTTTCATACAATTCCTTTGCATGCTGATGTGGCAAAAATCAAGTAAGTCAAGTCATTCCCTGGGTTGAGCAAGTCAGGTAATCTAGTCTTTCATATGGGCCGTTTACATGGTGACGCTCTGACACCAAGACGCAACAAATGTGTGACGGAATGGCCTCGCTACGGTGGCTGAGAGGTGTCAGGCGAAATGCACATGGAATGGCTTCATTACAGTGGCCGAGAGGTGTCAGGCGAAATGTATAGTCCAAACACTTTGCAAACTAAAAAAAGCATGAATGCAAGCAGGCACAACACGACTCCCACTTTCCAAAGCGCAACTGCAAGTCAGCAAAAGCACGAACCGCAATTGCCACAAAACGGATGCAAAAGCAAAACGCACGAATGCAAACTGCCACAACACGAGCCCCAATTCCTAAAGCGCAATTGCAAATTGGCCTTTATATGGTGAAGTCAAAAACGTAAGGCAAAAATGCAAACATTTGTTTCGGCCTCCAAAGCAGAAGGATTTAATGGCGTACAGTAAGCAACACGTCACTTTTGCTCATTAATATTCATGACGTTAGCCATTGTGGCTAGTAGGGTCAACCTCCAGTTTGTCCCTAATAGTAAATGCATGGAAATATTGTACGAACGAGATGTTTACTGAGCTAAACCTACCAATTCTGTCAGAAAATACTGTCTCTCGTGCCAAAATCACTGGTAAAAATGTGGAAGAACATTCAAATGTTCAGTTAAAAAGATGGCTTGAGTGTCGAGGGCTAAAAAAGAGCCGACCTGATCCAGAGGTAGCTTTTTTAACGACACCTTTTTCTTGTGCGCATTGCCTTACGCCACTGACAATGAGATTCTCCTGTTTCAACAAACTATCCTTTACCATATATATATTTTCTGGTTCTCTGACATCTCTGACTGGTCTTGGGGGCTATTTTTGTGTAGCGATCGCAAATGCTACTCACTGACAGCTAACGAACACGTTTCATTTTTTTTATTAGTAACAAATCTTAATTCTATAATTTATTTACACTTCCCCCTTACTAAAGTTGTTTTTTCTACAACAGAAAAGGTAACGACAGTGACAGTCAGATAACATTTTTATTTTTTTTTTCAGGTCATTCGTTGTCAGACAGAAGCAGCACGGCAAAAAGCCACGCTAAAAAATAAGTAAAAATATCAAAATGGCTTACCTCTTCGTCCTCTGTAGGACCATGGCCCCCACCAAAATGTGTACTGCATATGAAATTTGAATGGCTTCACCTTGCTGGCAGTAAACATCCTTCGTATGGCGTAATGTCTAGGGTCGTTTCTACTTGTTCTAAAGCAGCAGTGTTTTCACGGCACGCACTTTTTTGAAAGATTACCAAAGAAAACAAGCAGAAATAATATGGATTGTATGCAAGGGCGTGTCTATAATGACCCACTTCCGCGTTACGATGGCGACATCTAAAAATAGCATTTGTGCAGTACGCTATTGTGGGGATTGCTCCGCAACTACGTATATGCATGGAACGCTCTCGCTCCGATGACGTCTGCACTCGCACACATCACATTGAGCGTGCGCAGTCGCTGCTGGTAAACATTCAAAACAGCAAACATGGCGGATCAGTGGCTTTAATTGACCGATTTTATCATATTCTTAATTTAAATATATTTCATTTTCGTGTTTTTGTGCCAAAAGAAAAAAAACGCATGGAGGCCATTGCTTCGAGTGGGTAGGTGTGTTGTCTTCTGGGCTGAGGAGCTTGTTGTCAAGGAAGTGCATCATTAGCTGTTGCCTTGTAAAATTGCACCGCCCTTTAGGGCCCGGCATTAATACTATGGAATTGCAACATTGTTCGACTGGAGACGGAATAAAAAAAACATGAAACTTGAAATGAAATTAGTCGTATTCTTGGAGCGTCACCATGTAAACGATCCCTTCGTCACACCCTTGTGTCTGCTCTTACCTGGGGTGCAGCCCTGTAAAATTCCAATGTCAGTGGACTCATTAAAAGAAAGTGGGGGTATTTATTTAACATTTTAAAAAGCATAAATTGGTAGGTCACTGTCAACAGAATTAACCATTTAGTTCCTCAGAGACGCCCCCTCCTGAGAATGACCAAAATGTTGGCAAGCTGTAAATTAAAGGTAATTGTCTAACTTATCAATATATTTGAATTACATTATCATACTATTTATTATCGTGGTCCCAATTCATTTGAAATGAAAAATATAAAATAAAAATCCGGATTTTCATGGGCCCCCCTCCTACTTGGGCACTGGGTAGTTAAGTCAATCAACCTCACATACCACACCCATGGCTCTTGAGTCCTCCACAGTCCACCTCTGGAAATGTTCTGACTGAGTGGATAAAATGTATGTGCCCAAATGATTTTTCTAACTACACAACACGATTAAGAACAAAAGCCCTGAGTGGCACTTGTGATGACAGCAGCGTCGCAAGGGTGCGACACGATACGAAAGAGGGCAACGCATTCGCTCCTCCATCAGCAGATTTGAGAAGCTCGGGGGCGACCGAGGTCCATGTCTGCATCGATCAGCAATCAATGCTCCAGTGTCATCCATTACATACCATTTTCAACTTCGGATGCCCAACTTTTTTTTTTTTTTTTTTTTACCCAATCGAAAAAAATTACTCTGTGCGGTATATTTGATCTCAGAGAACTTTCCGGAATGGATGTGTAATGAGCCAGTGGGCCTGCAAATCAGTGAAGGGAAAAAGTAATTTAAAACACAGTCCTGCTCTGAAGTGCCGATGTGACATGATTTCCTCGGTGACTTCAAACGTACGAGATGATTTTATGTTTTTTTAAATGAAATATTTGCTTTAGCCACGATACGACGACGAAACCTGAGTGATTGGGAACATTACCTTAAATGCATTGCGAGGAAAGTTTGAATCAACTCATGATCTCAGATTACATTTTATTGTACACCTTGAATAAGAAGTTTAATTCATGATTGGAACAAACCAAAAAATAAAGGTTGACAAATCTAGGAGTTTCACAATTCACCGATGTACGGTATATGTAGAGTATTTGTTGCAAGAGGTGGTAGAAGAGTGTGTCATAATTGTGAGATAATATGACAGTTCACTCAAGGGCAAGCTTTGTTGTTGTATATCTGTTAATCAGCATTTTGCAATCGTTTGCAAATTCTCCGTCTTGAAATTGTTGTTTCATATTTTGAAGGTTGCATGTAAATGTCAAGGTTAGAATTTTGCTTGACATGGTTCTTTTCACAAAAAGCTGTCTTTCTCCACTTTTTGCGCAGATACTAGCAGGGGCGTCACCACACCTATACAATACTTGGGCACAGCGGAGTACTGGCGAGCGAGCACATCTTTTTAAGCAATCATGTACCATAAAAAGTCAGAAATAGCACTTTAAACTATATGTAATCCAACCAAAATAAAAATGGTGAGGTTTTTTTTTTATTTTATCTCCTGTTTTTTAGCTATCAGTATTCATAGTCAAAATTGGGAAATCCCTTGTCGATAGTCAATCTCTTCTTCACCTCTTCCTACACCCTAGTGCTCTACTTTGATTGGACAGAAATGACAGTAAGTGTGATGCAATTACGGTAATCAGTGTTTCTGAACTGGCAGGTTGCGACCTAAAAGTGGTTTATGTTGCCTAGGTGAGTTACCTAACTTACCTCTCTCAGTCTTCCTTCCTTATTTATCCTTGCTGGAGGCAAATAACTTTCTAATATTGATTTGCAAGAGTAATGCCGTATGAGTTAAATAGAAAGAAAACAAATAAGACGTAACGGTTTACAGGGACTGCAGTAACAAATAAAATGCTTTTTAAATAGCTGGAAATTATGATGAGTACACTCACAAAATTGTCAGAGGTTGTATCCCAAAGTTAGGCAATTAATTCATACAGATTGATTCTATTCGTCATATAAACAAATAGCAATAAATAGCATCACTTTTGATACAGTTCAAATATCACGTCATATCGAGACAATATCAGACAAAGCTCTCGAGTGAGATCCTCTCACTCAAATCCCATTTAACTGTCAATGTAGCCATAGCCAGTTAGCTAAAAGACTGCAGCTAATCCGTTACTTCAATTTGCGTACGTAGTTTACCGCAGTTACCTGACTGATACGTGAAGAGTAAAGTTGAACCATTTAGCTTCACAATTCATCCGAATACGCGACCTAACAAACATCAACACAGAGGTAAAAACGAAGAACAAGGATGGGCAGTTCATCTGACACTAACCTTTAAAGCTAGTGGGAAAATTTCATTTGCGCTGTAGACAGTATGGCAGTGTGTCACACGCACTGTACTACTGGTGCTGCATTCACGTGTTGAGTAATCGATAAAATGATTCTTTTATTACTTCGTGTCTATTCAAAAGCACCAAACAGTTACTCAACGTGTGATGTATCGTTGAAGAATTAATATAGGCTACTCTTCTTTGTAGCAACCATGTTTTTATCCCACATTACGACTTTCCAACACATCAGAACGATTTTCCAACTAGGGCACTCAGATCTCCCGATTCACATGAACGCAGCATATCTCCCGAAAGCGCTTCGCGGAAGTACCAGCTTATATGCCTATTACAGCTAAAGTTACGTGCATAAATTACCATTTAAAGGAGCCATGTGCCGATTGTGTATATGGAGTGAATAGAGTAATAAAGTAGAGAAATGAAATAGGCGCACGCAATAGATTGTGCTATGTAGACTTAAAACTCCAAAGTGTTTTATTTATTCATTCATTTATTTTTACCTAACTCGTAAGTCAATGCACTGCTGTATAATGAGACAGGAGCAGGGAATGAGTGAATGATTTGGATCATAGCCCTGGCCATCTAATATTTTCAGTCTGTCAGAAAGTTAAAATGATTATATTGTCATGCATGTAGATTTAATACCTGGCTTTGATGAAGTACATTTCAGTATTTTTTTTTTTTTACTTTTGAGGTGCTTTCGCCTCAGTTGTCTTTCAACTACAGTATAACCAATTCTAATATCTATTCTGTTAAATCTCCTTCGGAGCAAAACTTTAAAGCTTTTAGTTAGCCGTGTTCCTCTTCCAATTATATATATGGATGGCATTGTTTCCACGATTCCATAAAATATACGCCGCTTTTGTCTTTGCTGGGCTGTGAACGACGATGGGAAAGCGTCGTCAGCGTTTGAGGGAGACGGCGTGATGAATGAGAGTGATTAATGCTTCCGACGACAGTGGCCCAAAAAAAAAAAAAAAAACCTCTTTTGTTCCTGTTAATTATTCAGGCGGCTCCTTGAATAACGATAATGTCATCAATTCTTTATCTGTGTGTTGTAGAAACTTGAGAAAATGTTGAAATACAAAGTGAGTACGCGGACAAAAACGAAGAAAGCACTTGTAAACTTTGTTGAAGGCCGATTCATGTTTCTGACAAGCTTCAGTCAATGTCATCGATAGCAACGAACCGACTTTAGATTTCTGATTTACAGTGCTAGCCAAAAGTATTGGCACCCCTGCAATTCTGTCAGATAATGCCCAATTCTTCCCAGAAAATGATTGCAATTACAAATGCTTTGGTGTATTTATTTTGCTTGCAATGACAAAACACTAAAGAGAATGAATATTTTTTAATCAGCATCATTTTACACAAAACTCCAAAAATGGTCCGGACAAAACTATTGGCACCCTTTGAAAATCATGTGATGCTTCCCTAAATTGTGTAATTAACAGCACCTGTTACTTCCCTGTGGCACATAACTGATGGTGGCAATAAACAAATCACACTTGCAGCCAGTTAAAATGGATTAAATTTGACTCAACCTCTTTCCTGTGTCCTTGTGTGTACCACATTGAGCATGGAGAAAAGAATGAAGACCAAATAACTGTCTGAGGATTTCAGAAGCAAAATTGTGAGGAAGCATGGGCAATCTCAAGGCTACAAGTCCATTTCCAAAAACCTGAATGCTCCTGTGTCCACCGTGCGCAGTGTCATCAATAAATGTAAAGCCCATGGCACTGTGGCTAACCGCCCTAGATTTGGACGGAAAAGAAAAATTGACGAGAGAATTGAAGACAAAAGATTGTGCGGATGGTGGATAAAGAACCTCAACTAACATCCAGACAAAGTTAAAGCTGTCCTCCAGTCCCAGGGTACAACAGTGTCAACCCGTACTATACATCGGCGTCTGAATGAAAAGGGAAAGTATGGTAGGATACCCAGGAAGAGCCCAGTTCTGACCCAGAGACATAAAAAAGCAAGGCTGTAAATTGCCAAAACTTATCTGAGAAAGCCAAAAACATTTTTGAAGAATGTTCTCTGGTCAAATGAAACAAAAGTAGAGCTTTCTGGGAAAAGGCATCAACATTGAGTTTACAGGGGAAAAAAAGAGGCCTTCAAAGAAACACAACCGAAAAACAAAACAAAAAAATGTCTGACTGCAGTGTTGTGCGCGGAGCTAACCTGTCAGGTGAAAGTGATCAATCACTTGTAAAGTAAATAACGTGTTTGTCCAATATTCTTCTTTCTTGTTTTTGTACACTTTATCAAAAATGTACAGTTCATGGACTTAGTTACTCTTGTAGCCCGCAACAGTTTTTGTTTTGGGGCATGGCCTGCCGTTAGAGGATTCGAAGATGTATTAGTTTTCCCTGAGACCTACGTGACGTTATTTCAACGCTTTTGAGTCGAAGCCGTAAACTTGAATTTGTCCTCAGACAAGATTTGTTGTCGTCGAAAAGAGAGTTGTATTCACACACCCACAAAAAAATCCGAAGTCAGAATTTTGTGGTTACAGATAAAAATGCCTAAATACAAACATGAATGTGTAAATGTGAGTATGAATGTTTTATATGTGAACACAAATGAGTAAATAGGAGTACGAATGTTTCTGACAGCTATCTTACTCCAAAGGCCTTTAACTTGAGACCGACTGGTGTATTAGTAAACACTATCCACTCGGGGGTCCCAAGAAACTGTAATATACTCTAAACACTGTAGGCATGACCTTTACGTGTTTGATTGTTGCTCCAATGTTTTTAATAAAAGACAAAAGTGTCATATTAACACAGGAGGTTAAAGTCAGGACAGCGAATGGATTGTTGTCAGTAGAAAATGCAGGCCCAAGTGGCAATTGATTCTGGCACGGTGGCCTGACGTCTTTGTTTAGTGTCACCGTACTTTTGGACTTTCTCATATCCTCTTTTGGCGCCCGACTGGTCGGCGGATCACAAGTTGGCAAGCGAGTGGAAGAATGGATCTGAAAAGTAGGAAGCTAGTTGGCTGCTCTTGTCTTCCTCTACAAACTTTTGATTTGAGCTGAGATTGAATTCAGATGGAGGGAAAAAGCAGTTTGTACAAGTACCGCAATGATGAGTGACACTTTTTTTTTACTTTCTGGAAATAATTCCCACTTTTTTTCCGTAAAGTATAGTAGGTCAATCTACAACTACACCCAACTTGCACTCAACTTCAAGAAACCTCGCATGTTCGGGTCGCCAGGGTTGAAAGACTAGAAATATCCTGATGGTCCCAGGATTTAATATCACTAATGATGTGCTCCAGCGGATTCGTAAAATGTATCTTTCACCACCTGTATATATACTGGATGTACTCCCCCCATACACGCAAACACACATTGTAAGCTGCGTGAAGGGCGCTCTAGGCTCTTGGCCCTCTACTGCCAGATATGGCGAACCTGATGAAAAGTGATAGTGAAGAAAAATAAATGGATAAGTTAGTGATTCGGAGAGAGATTGAGAGTATGCCAAACAAGTTTTATGTTGTGTTGTTTATGCGATAGTTCTCTGAATAACTGTTCATGTGCTACCTTAAAAGACACCTATTTAGTAGGGTTTTCTGTTTTATTGTTAGTTGTTATTCATAATGCCATTCATTTATTTATTTTAATTAACTGACAAACCAGTAAAGTTAACTACTTGTAGTCCCCGTGTTACGACGTACCCGACCTATGTGATTTCGACTTTATGACGCCAGAGTCTCATCTGCCATTTTGTCTCCAGTTGTTTTTTTTTATTTTATTTTTAGTCACATGAACAGTACCTTATTGTACCTCACAGTATTTCATTTTTTATGTGATTTAAGTAATATGATAGTTGTGCCGTCTATTTGATTATAATGTTGACTTTTGTTTTGTGACACAAGCTTTTATTTTGGCGCAGAAAGCGTAGAGCAAGTCGTATGCACGCGAGTAAGAGCTCGTGTGCACACAAAGAAGAAGGTATTTGGGCACACACAAGTAAGAGCGCATTTGCTCCCACGAAGAAGTTGCGCATCCAAGTGAGAGGGGTGAAAGTTAACAGCTTAGCTTGCTGTCTAGCTAAGATTTAGCTTCAAAGTCTTAGCAAGGCCTGTGCAATTATGTACGATACATGTTTTTGGATAGTTATTTTGAGATTTAGGGGAATTTAAGGGTACTTAAAGGGTCAATTCTGATTTACGCAGAAATTTGGGTTACTTTAGCGGTGTAGGAACGGATTACGGAAAACTTGACTGCCTGTATTTTATTTTATCTTTTACCAAGTTAGGTTGTGTTATGGTTCCTGGAGGGTGTGACCCAAAAGCCTAAGCAACGAGAAGTCACTAATGAGAAAGAGCCCAAGGGCGTGTTTATTAAGCAAAGTACAAAAAAGGGAAATCGTTGAGAATTGGTGGCGCTGCAGCATGGGCGTTGCCAGACATATTCTATATAATGCTGCGTTGCGTTCATTTCTATATGAAGATCTGAGTTGCCAAGTTGGAAAGTCGTTCTGATGTGTTATAAAGTTGTGATGTGGGATAAAAACATGGTTGCTACAAAGAGGAGTAGCCCATTTTAATGCTCCGCTCGTCTGCGTGGCTGTCGCGTGCTTGGTGGGGCTCGCGTGCGGCTGGATGTGATTGGGTGCGCTCGGGTGGGGGGTCCCGGTGCCTGGAGTGGCGATGGGGCGGTGTTGGTTCGGTCGCCAACGGGCTTACACTCACAAGGGATTCACACGATTACTAGGTTCTAGATCACAGAGCTGATTTGTGTATACTCTACCCCTTTCAATCTTATAGACTCCCCCACCCCCGTCCCCTTCTTTCCCTGGTCAACAGGCCCCCCACATGCTGTCAACCAGAAATACATCTAACTAACGATAGCACCAACAGATTATTAGTTAGTGTAGGCGTTCAATGTATTTCATGTTGTTGTTTGTGTTTCTTTTCTTCTGTTCCCCCATAACCCCTTCCTGTTCGCTGCTTTGTAATAATGAACGAGGTATGTTGAATGATCACAATGGGAGTATGTCATACTCTCAATGTGAAACATTAAAACTGTTGAGATCAACCGTATACTTAGACTTCCATTCTCCGTGTCAAACAGCTAAACAGGACAGGTTTAAAAAAATAAATAAATAAAAAATTAAAATTAAAAAAATTAAAATTAAAAAATTAAAAAATAATAATAAAGTGGAGTGACTGTATGACGCTTTTGAAAAACACTGTGTAACAGATTCATTTTTTTCGGTTACTCCAACAACACTTGAATGCAGCATCAATATTACATTTCGTGTGCAAATCATAAAGTCAACGGTGCAAATGACATCTCACCTACTTTACAGGTCAATGCCGGATAAACTGCTCATCCTTGTTTTTCAATTTTACCTCTGTGTTGATGTTTGTTTGGTGCCCTAATCTACGGTGGCCAAGAGGTGTCAGGCGAAATGCAAAGTCCAAACACTTTGCAAATAGAAAAAACCCGAACCCCAATTGCAAACGCTTTGCAAAAGAAAAAAAGCACGAATGCAAACTAAACTGCCACAACACGATCCCCAATTCCTACAGCGCAATTCCAAATTGGCAAAAGCACGAACCCCAATTGCCACAACACGACAGCAAATGGCTCGCAGCACGAATGTAAAAAGCTTGCAAGAAGACCCAGAAATAACAAAAAAAAAAAAAAAAAAAAAAAAAAAAAAAAAAAAAAAAAAAGGACAACGTAGCTTTTCCTTAGCTTAGCTCCCGCGGCTAATGGAGCGTACCAACTCTCTCAATAACAACTAGCACAAACGTAGAGCAAACAAATTAGGGTCCATTTTGCAGTAAAATGGGGGGCTGAGATATTAATTTCGAGTGATGACGTCCCTCTAAGCCCCTAATTTACTGCAAAATGGTTCCGAAGTGGTGCCATTGTGGTGCGATTGTAACATCCCAAGTAACAATGTCAGGCTTAGTTCAATCACAACTCAGCGACTGCTCGTGAAAGCCGAGCGTGCTCTCCCTCTACTCTCGCTCCTGCATGATGCGTTCAATTACGACGAAAAAAAAAACAATGATCACAAAATAATGACAGTCTAGAACAGGGGTGGGCAAACTATTCCACAAAGGGCCGCTGTGGGTGTGGGTTTTTGCTGCAACCCATCAAGAGGACACCTTTTCACCAATCTGGTGTGCTATAAGTGCAATCAGTTGATTGCAGTCAGGTGCTTCTTGTTTCCATTGAAACCTCATTGGTTAAAAGCTCTGTGCTGGATCAGTTGGAACAAAGACCAGGACCCACTGCGGCCCTCGAAGACCAGTTTGCCCACCCTTGGTCAAGAAGGTGTAATTATTTCGAAATTTGCCCCCAATGAGTAATTCGTTTCCGGTTTAGAGGTAAACCACGCGGGCGAAGACGTAACATATGAGGCTGCTCCTTTCTACGCATGCGTAGTTTGCACAAATGCAGGCGTACCTTGCAGAAGCGGGGGGGGCCTTAAACGCAATTTAAACGTAAGTGTGGACAGCAAGGGTGTAGGTTTGCATAGGGACGGTAGGGACATAACAGTACCAACTTTTAAGGATGCTCAAATTGTCCCCACCAACTTTTAAGCAACCAAACTTGCATTATATGAGTTCAGTGATATACCGTAATTTCCTGAATATAACGCACACTTTTTTTCCCCCAAAATCAACTTGTAAAATCATGGTCCGCATGATAAGTGGGTACATGGATGGAGACACAAATATATATATATATATATATATATATATATATATATTAGGGCTGTCAAAATTATCGCGTTAACGCGCGGTAATTAATTTTTTAAATTAATCACGTTAAAATATTTGACGCAATTAACGCACATGTCCCGCTCAGACAGTATTCTGCCTTTTGGTAAGTTTTACAGCAAGGCTTTTTGTGCTGTAACAGCGAACTCATGTGGTCGCTTTGCGACATGGTTTATTTTCTTGCCAGTTCAGTATGGCTGCACGACGTCTCGGGCTGACACCTACGTTGTAATGTTGTGCTTATATGATCCTTGGACAAGATTTGTCCATAAGTATGGTTGTTGTAAAGAATGTACATATTATGTTAGTGAGCGAAATGTTATATTTTTTGTATGAGACGCTTTTTGCTTATGTTTAGTGAACCTGTATAGCGTGCTAAGCTAACGTTGTTGCTAATGCAATGCTTGTGTACTTTTTTTTTGTAGTTTTACAACGGTCTAAAGAGGACAATGGTTTGAGGCCATTTTATTAATAAATCAGATGAAAAAGGAAGAAGTCTGATTATTAAGGCGTCGTCCACTAGCTGTCTAGCTTTGGAAAAAGTAGGCGCTTCTGAGTGAGGACAGCATAGATAGATTTAAATCACAGTAGAGTGAAATGCCCACTACAGTCCTTATGTGTTAGGTTTTGTGTTTGGTTTCTACTTGTGTGACTTGTCCCTGTGATTACCCATTGCTCTCACCTGTGTGTGTTTTCCCAGTGTATCCTGCAAACTGCATCCACCTGTGTTACTCGCTGTTCCTCGTCTCGTTACCCCTTGTCTGCGTATATAATGACCCAGTTTCTTGTCACTCCTTGTTGCGTCATTGTCTATGTCCGTCTTTGCCAAAGTCGAGTCCGTTCCACGCCCTCGTGTAGCAGTCCCTCAGTTTAAGTAAGTTTTGGTTTGAACCTTGCCTTTTGATCCCTAGTCTTTTTGTTTGTACTTTGTGCTTTTGTTAGTTATAATTAAAACCATTTTTTGAGTTCTCTGCCACCTGCTTTGCTGCTTTTCTTTTCCTGCGTTTGGGTCCTCACACACCTGCCCGCCCAGCAATCCCTGACAGAATGACGCAACCAATCCTGGACACAGCGGGAAAGATTCATTTTCGGCCACCGCACCGACACCCTCAATCCACCCACAGACCACAACACATTTTTTTGGATTCTGATTTTTCAGACTTTGAGGAGGATCACAATTTATATGACCTCTTCTATTCTGATTCTGACTCCGACCCAGATTTTTTTCCCATGCCCTTTTCTTCACCCTCTCGGTTTTTTTTAGGCCTCCCTCATTCCATACCACCCAGTCCGTCAATGAACCCTGCCCAAAAGCCTCGGCGATCTCGTCCACGCCGACGTCGTGGGCACGTCTTGACGGCTCGGCTTCCCGCGCCGGCTCCACGCAGTCAAGTTCCTCCCGCGCCGGCTGCCCGCAGTCAAGTTCCTCCCGCGCCGGCTCCCCGCAGTCAAGTTCCTCCCGCGCCGGCTCCCCGCAGTCAAGTTCCTCCCGCGCCGGCTCCCCGCAGTCAAGTGCCTCCCGCGCCGGCTCCCCGCAGTCAATTGCCTCCCGCGCCGGCTCCCCGCAGTCAAGTGCCTCCCGCGCCGGCTCCCCGCAGTCAAGTGCCTCCCGCGCCGGCTCCCCGCAGTCAAGTGCCTCCCGCGCCGGCTCCCCGCAGTCAAGTTCCTCCAGCGCCGACTCCCCGCAGTCAAGTGGCTCCCGCGCCGACTCCCCGCAGTCAAGTGGCTCCCGCGCCGACTCCCCGCAGTCAAGTGGCACCCGCGCCGACTCCCCGCAGTCAAGTGCCTCCCGCGCCGACTCCCCACAGTCTTGTTCTCCCGCCAGCAGTCTCCTGCGACTCCGCTGCTGTCCCGCCAGCAGACTCCTGCGACTCCGCTGCTGTCCCGCCAGCAGACTCCTGCGACTCCGCTGCTGTCCCGCCAGCAGACTCCGGCGACTCCGCTGCTGTCCCGCCAGCAGACTCCGGCGACTCCGCTGCTGTCCCGCCAGCAGACGACGGCGACTCCCCTGGTGTCCCGCCAGCAGACGACGACGACTCCGCTGCTGTCACGCCAGCAGACGACGACGACTCCGCTGCTGTCACGCCAGCAGACGACGACGACTCCGCTGCTGTCACGCCAGCAGACGACGACGACTCCGACTCTGTTCCTGGTCCGCACGACGACTCCGACTCTGTTCCTGGTCCGCACGACGACTCCGACTCTGTTCCTGGTCCGCACGACGACTCCGACTCTGTTCCTGGTCCTCACGACGACTCCAACTCCGTTCCTGGTCCGCACGACGACTCCGACTCCGTTCCTGGTCCGCACGACGACTCCGACTCCGTTCCTGGTCCGCACGACGACTCCGACTCCGTCCTTGGTCCGCACGACGACTCCGACTCTGTTCCTGACCCTCGCCCCGATGATGCTGCTCCCCGTTTCCTGCCACAACGTGGCGGCATGGACGACCGAGCACTACCTCGTCTGGGACGCCCGCCTGATTTGCCCGTGCGGTCACCCAATGTCTGGCGCCCCGGGCGCCCTCCCGATCGACCCGTGCGATCGGCCCACGTCTGGCGTCCTGGACGCCCGCCTGACTGGCCGTGACGGGCTGGTGTTGCTCCCTCCTCTGAGCAACCTTCTGACTTTTTGTTTCCTCGGGACGTCTGGGATCCGTCCCTTGAGGGGGGGGTACTGTTAGGTTTTGTGTTTGGTTTCTCCTTGTGTGACTTGTCCCTGTGATTACCCATTGCTCTCACCTGTGTGTGTTTTCCCAGTGTATCCTGCAATCTGCATCCACCTGTGTTACCCAGCTGTTCCTCGTCTCGTTACCCCTTGTCTGCGTATATAATGACCCAGTTTCTTGTCACTCCTTGTTGCGTCATTGTCTATGTCCGTCTTTGCCAAAGTCGAGTCCGTTCCACGCCCTCGTGTAGCAGTCCCTCAGTTTAAGTAAGTTTTGGTTTGAACCTTGCCTTTTGATCCCTAGTCTTTTTGTTTGTACTTTGTGCTTTTGTTAGTTATAATTAAAACCATTTTTTGAGTTCTCTGCCACCTGCTTTGCTGCTTTTGTTTTCCTGCGTTTGGGTCCTCACACACCTGCCCGCCCAGCAATCCCTGACATTATGTACCATATGTTGAATGTATATATCCATCTTGTGTCTTATCTTTCCATTCCAACAATTTATTTTACAGAATATATATATAATTCACAGAAAAATATGGCATATTTTATGGATGGTTTGAGTTGCGATTAATTGCGATTAATTACGATTAATTAATTTTTAAGCTGTAATTAACTCGATTAAAAATTTTAATCGTTTGACAGCCCTAATATATATATTTTTTTTGACACGGCCACGTTGTGTTGAAGAAACGTATGCAGTGATCTGTTGCCGACCATTATTTTGTTTCGGTAATACTTCTTTCGGTAATACTGATCGGCCGAATGATTTCGTCTGTGTTAAATTCTGCTTTTTTCACTCTTCATAAAGCAGAGAATTTAGTTTCTTGAACTCATTTGAATCAACGTTTATTGCAGCTCCGCAACTCGGACCATAACAAACGTAACAACAGACTTCCTGTGTGTGTCCGTCAACTATATGGGGCGGCCGTGGCAGTTGGTAGCAAGAGTTGTCTTTGAACCAAAGGGTCAGTGGTTCGATTCCCGGCTACGACTGCCCACCATCGAGGTGCCCTTGGGCAAGGCACTGAGCCCTGATTTTCCTCCAATGGGTTGACAGCGTTGGTGCATTGGTGTGAGAAAATGCGCGTGAATGGGTAAATGTGTGCTAATGTAAAACGCTTTGGGCATGGTAAACATGCAGATAAATGCCCTATATAAGTACAGTCCATTTACCATTTATATCTGTCCCTCAGGAAACTCAAATCCAAATAACAATAGTTCCTATTGTTACTGTTGTGTCGACAGCGATGAGCGCTCTCGGACTTCCGACTTGCGTTCTCACTTTCATTATACCGTATCAATCCATGGAATCCATGGATTTATTCATCATGATGAAACGAGCAAGTTATACAGCAGCCTTTAAAACAAAAGTCACATCTGTTTTGTTTTCTCCTAGATTCTGGTTAAGTTGGAGAAGTTGTCAAATCATATTATTACCGTAAATATTGTCAGTTTATGGTAATGTTTTGAACTACCAATATGCTATGCATGTGCTGTGTTTCACCATTCAGTAAAATGACATTTCTGTATCTGTACATGAGCTCTGTTTTCTTGTATTCTTCTATTTATTGGTGCTAAAATTAGGGTGCGCGTTATAAATGGGTACAATAATTTCCGCTAGATTTTACAAGTAATTTTGGGGTGCGGATTATACACGGGTGCGCCTTATATTCGGGAAATCACGGTAGGTAATTTAGATTGTGTTCCCATATGCTGTAAGGATAGAACAGACCCTACCATTAGTAAGTGCATTATTTCCATTATGTTCAGACTTACATTTATCCCTTTTCAATTGCTGAATGGTCCATCCGCCCCCCCCCCCCGCCCCCCCCAAACACACATTTGATTGCCTGATGACATGACCATAGGTAGGTAGAGTAGCCAATAATTTCACAGTAAGATTAGTTTTGCTTCTAAATAATATTACTCAAGTGAGAGTAGTAATCAAAAAAATTATTCAAGTACAGGTAATGTTCAGACTTACATTTATCCCTTTTCAATTGCTGAATGGTCCATCCGCCCCCCCACCCCCCCCAAACTTACATTTGATTGCCTGATGACATGACCATAGGTACACGTAGGTAGAGTAGCCGAAAATTTGAGAGTAGCATTGCTTCTAAATAATATTACTCAAGTGAGAGTAGTAATAAAAAAAAAAGTTAAAAAAAAAAAAAAAAGTGTAATTAGTAACGTTGTGAGTAACTGCTTACAATGTTTTTTATTTATTTATTTTTTTAAATCATGGTATATTTTCTTCCTCAGCACAGTTTGATTGATAGGAACTGTTGTTATCATTACTATACTATATTATTATTTTAACCTATTACATGACCATATTAATCCAAAATAATGACAAAAAAATCCTCCAATACAGACCACAACAACAATACGAAATAAAGAGCACGGGTCCCCTCTAGTGGATAAAAAACATTGTTAACTCTAATTGGTATAATGGAGTCATGTGGTTGTTTCGACGTCTCATTGGTGAAACAGACGGCCACTGTTGACATCCCTGGCAATAATAAAGTCAATATGTATAATGAAGACGAAAAATGTAATGACACTAGTGTAGGCCAAAGTAGTGGAGTAAGAGTAGTGTTTCTTCACAAACCTACTCAAGTAAAAGTAAAATATATTGTGTGGTAAAACTACTCTAAGAATTACATTTTTCTAGAAAAAGTTACTCAAGTAAATGTAACTGAGTAAATATAACGCGTTACTACCCGCTCCTGGACTTTACCTAACCCACCTCCTCCGCCCCCCTCGAAAAGGAGGGGTGTTAGAAGTGTTTTTTTGGCCAGCAGCAGTTTAGTTTGGCCACTAATGTTAAAATACGTCAATCTGGCAGAAGTGGGGGAAACACCACTAATTTTGCTCATGAAATTCCGACTATCATCAGAGTTAGCATAACATTAAACTGTGTGGCCATGCTAACCTGCAAAACTACCTCAGTCAGGCCAGCCTCCACAAAGCAAAACAAAGTCAAGCTAGTTGTCCCTCATTTGGATTTTTGCTTGCATTATGTGCATTACAATAATGCAACACAGTGGTTTCAGAGTGCAAGTCCCTTTATTGAAAAAAAAGAAGAAAAAAAACTGGGAGCTATTCAAGATTGGGTCCACTTCAGGGGGACACTGACATAACCATGAACTGACATGGAAAAAAAAAATCCGTGAAAGAAATCACTCGTCAGAATTTCATGAGAGTACTTTGGTTCGGGGTTGTCTCGTATGCCTCAAATGTACTGTAGATCGGTCCTTGGATATCTCAGATTATCACCTGAACCAATACACATGAAAGTTTGTATAACTCAATACAGATCTATTTTGCATTAATCATGTAACATATTAATTAATTAGGTTTATATTGGTGAGAAATGTAGCCCTGACCCACGTTCAGTAATCTGTTTGCTCATATTAATGTCCCGTTCCAAGCAAAAAGTGTACATGCAGGTATGCTGTTATATCGTCCCTACCAATGTTGAGACCAAGCCTTTGCCCTTGTTTGACAGGTACAAAAATAGTCAGCAAAATACCCTTGAGAAAAGTATCTGTCCTAGTGTAGATGTAGCCTCAGTGAGGAGGTAGAGGAGGATGTCTAGGTGAAGAGGAGTGAGCCATAACAGGTTGTTTCTTTAAAAACAAACAAACAGACAAACAAAACATCATTTGCTGCCGCTGCTGTTTTTCTTTGGTGGAGGTGGTTGAACAGAACAGACAGGCATGAAAAAATAAGCTGAATGTTTCTTTGAGGAAATCTTCAATTTAGCGCTATATAAGTATAACACCATTTACCATTTACCATTCTTTGGTCCTTTATGCTGTTTCCCTTCTTTGGCGAGGGATTTCTATTTCTTCTAATTTCCAAACAAACATTAATGTTAATGTGCGCTCTGAAGCTTAAAGTCATTTTTCTGAAGTAATGTCATAAAAAGCTGTTCCAAACTCTTGGTGGAGTGATAAGTTAAATCCTCAATGTGCCTCTTAAGTGCTTTATCACAGATTAGAGCAATTAACACTCAAAAAGTCCTCTATTCTCCAAGGCTTGATAATTACTATTTTATGATGTGTGCGTGAATGTTGCGTGGCACTTGAGACCACCTAAAACCAACTCCAGGGCTGATTATTATTATATTTTTATTAAGAACAGATCACGATACAGCTTCGAATTGGGATTATTTAGAAAAGGAAACTTTTTGGGCACAGTTCATTAGTTTGTTCTATAGGTAGTTTGTTATTTATTCATAATATATTTTAATATTAAAATATTTTAAAGTTATCAAACCACATGGATAGAAAGCAAAGCTTATTGACAGGGGAAAAAGTATGGTTGGGGGGATGAGTGCTACAACACACTACAGGCTGAAAATGATGACAAAGAGCATGCATGCCCTCTACTGGCTAACTCGTAACCTGCAGGCAACTAGTCTGTAGTTAATTAATCAACAATTACAAATGAAAAAAAATAAAATAAAAAAGAAATTGAGAATGGGCTCCAATTTTCAAGACGATCCGTCCACGAATAACAGAGGAATAGGACTTGAAAGGTAGATTCCACAAGGTGAAGAACAACAACTACTTGAATGGTTCGCATCATTATTAATCACAAAAAAGAATGACTTTTTGAGCGAGCGGGCTAAAAACAAATGTGAATCAGCATTTTAGGGGGACCTGATTTCTAAATTTTCAAGAACGATTCAAGGAATTGTTTGGTTTATCTCACATTTTTTGTGGCTGTGCATTTTGTCTAACATATATCATTGACGTCGCCAGACATATTTCTTTGAGGCACGTGCCCCAGTATTGATCTGAAGTGCCCCAGTATAAATTTAACCTTAAAAAAAAATTAAAAATTAAAAAAATACTTTGTTTTGAGTCTACATGCATAATGTGCCTATTTAATATGGTCATATTACTATATTTTCTCCATATATACAATCTGCACATTGCTCCTTAATATGGTAATTTATGCACTTATGCACGGCTGTAATAGGCACATGAGTTGACACTTCCGTGAAGAACATTTGGGAGATATGCTGCATTCAAGTGTATCGGAAGTTCTTAGTATTCCCGTTCGAAAATCGAACTGATGTGTTGTGAAGTTGCATTGTGGGATTAAAACATGGTTGCTACAAAGAGGAGTAGCCTATTTTAATGCTCCGACGGTACATCACAAGTTGAGTGACTTTTTTGCACATTTTATAGACACTGTGTAATAGATAATCATTTTTTCCATATACTCCAACAACATGTGAATGCAGTATCAATATTACGGTGCGTGTGCAAAACTACCAGTCATACAGTTGACGGTGATGACTGTGATGATGAAATGATATCTTCCCACCTGCTTTACAGGTTACTGCCAGATAAACTGCCCATCCTTTTTGTTGGTTTTTACCTCTATGTTGATGTTTGTTTGGTCGCCTATCGCCACGAACTGTGAATTTAAATGGGTTAACTTTACTCTTTACGAATCAGGCAGGGAACTGCGATAAACTACTCTGGCTGCAAATTGAAGTAGCAGATTAGCTGCCGTCTTTTAGCTCACTGGCTATGAATACAGTGACAATTAAATGTGATATGAGTGAGAGGCTCTCACTCTAGAGCTTTGTCTGATATTATGTTTGTATGACATGTAGTATTTAAACTGTCTCAATACTGATGCTTTTTTATTGGTATTTGTTTATATGACCAAAATGAATAGAATCAATCTGTATGAATGAATTGCCAAGCTTTGGGTTATAACGTCTCACAATTTTTTCTGTGTGCTCCTCATAATTTCCAATTGTTTGACAAGCATTTTATTTGTCACTGCGGTCCCAGTGATCTGTAGTAAAATGTCTTACTTTTTAACACTACAAGTCCCATGGGTGTCCCATTTTGGGACATCCTGGGATCATCCCCAAGACTGTCCCACTTTGGGACAGAGTGTAGCCTATTTTGTAAATAGGGCCATTACTGATGCACCAAGGAAGGACACGTCGGCCCAATCCCATTTCTATTTTTCTACTCCTACCCCTTGGCCCTTCAAATGGAGCAATAAGGGGTAGGGCTTGAAACGTCAGCCCTATGAATTGGGACACCCCTTCACACTCACGTACGTCATAAGTCCGTTCGGCCAGTTTTTACGTAACCAAAGTGACGATAAAAAGTGCAATAAGTGCACTTGTACGTTTAGCAAAACTGAAAAACAAAACAAATATTACAAATGAAGAAACACAATGAACAATAAACTAACATTACAATTAGTGGTGTCCTTTTTTTTATTTATTACACCCCTAATTAGTGCACTTTTTTATCGTGATCAATCTTTTTTAACTATTACTTTTCTGACTCAAGAAAACACATTGAGAGTAGATAAATTGGTCATCGGCTGTTAGAATATTATTTGAATGTACTAGCACTAGTAGTGCTCCACATCTTTGTGCATGTGTTGTGTTGTGTGTACTTCTAGTGTTAACTCCATTTGCTCACAGCAAGGATAAATAAGTAGGGAGGAATGAGAGAGGAAAGATACAGTAGGTAACATGAACCACCTTTAGGTCACAACCTCCCAATTGAGAAACACTGATGAATTGCATAGCAGTTACAGTGATATATCCCAATTTCTGTCCAATCAAGCTAGAGCTCCTGAGTGTAGGAAAATGTGAAGGAGAGATGGGAGTTAATGAGTAGAGGTGAATTGTCTATCAACAAGGGCTGTCCCAATTTTGATTATGAATACTGATGGTTGAAAAACAAAAAAGTCACTTTTTTACAGAAACGTGTTTTGTTTTGATTTAGGTTTAGGTTTGTGAAGGAATCTGACTTTTTAGCCAAATTGCCGGAATCACGCCAGCGGAACAGCAAGACCCGCGCTGGCACAGCTCCAACGACCCTGGCCGGCGAAAAAACGGCCAAAAGTCCAAATTCCGCGCGTTCAACTTAGTCTTAACCCCTCGTACTGACTCACCTCAGTCTTAACCCCATGTACTGACTCCATTTTGAAAGAAGGCTTCAAGACACAAGTTGACAATTTATTCAGGTTGACAGCGATCAAACAGCAAGGCAAACAGCAAATAGGTCCCCGACAGAGAGGCAGTTCTGGATCCAGGGTCAGCAAAACAACGAGCACATCGGAATGTCCCCGAGAAGCGACAGTTTTTAGCTAAACCTTCAGTCTTTTTGAAGTCTGCGGTACGGTGGGCCGGACGAAGGGTGTGCCTGGGTGTTGTTTAGGATAATTCTTCTGTTGCAGATTTGGACGGTCAAGTTCGTGCGTCACCATTCATGGTGACGCACGAACTTGGTGGTGGGACATGGTTGCTAAGGCAACAGAGGTGGAAGGTTCGGTGCGCCTCAGCTTCTGAGAGGCGTCGAGCTATCAAACTTGGAGTTTTTGTTATCTGGTGTTGTGGTAGTACAGGACGTCCCGCCATTTGTTTGGACTGTCCTGAAGAGCTGATTGCGGGATTTGGTGTTGCAGTCGTGGGCTTGTAGATGTCTTGCCTATCACCTGGTAATCAGCGTCAATCATGCTCAGTCAGCTGCATGATGTGCGCGTTGGGCTTCCATGGTCAGAAGGCGTCATGTATCTCTTATGCCCTATCTCAAATATATTCTGCTTGTTTTCCTGAAACAGTTATAAAAATGCTTTTTGTTTTATATTGGGTATGTTAGAGTAATACAAACAGTAAAACAGTATACAGTATATATGAGAAAAGATACTATTTCCTTAAGGATTATATTAAGTGTGTTAGAGTAATACAAACAGTTGAACGGTAAATACGAGAAAAGATACTATTCCCTTCATTTGATATAGTTTAAAGTGCCATTTCTGACTTTTTATGATAGATAAGTGCTAAAAACAAAAGAAAAATATTTGCTTGCTAGTTCCCCATTGTGCCCCATTAATATATTAGGGTTAGTGACGCCCCTGACATATGTACATACATATAGAGTAAGGAGCAGAAGTATTTGCAAATACTTCTACTACTCACTGTACATATGTACTGTATATACATATATATGTTTTAGAGCAATTGTAAATGTTGAGGGTTGGAAGTAGGACGGGTTGCAGGCAGGCTGGGTGCCTGTTATTGTATCAATAACAAAAAGGAAAGAACAAGCAAAACAAAAACTTTTGCTTCCGGGGATCACGGCCACGCTGTGGAATGCTACTCCCTGGGTTGATCTCTAATCCTGGAGATAGAAGAAACAAACAAACAAAAAAAAACTAATGTTAGTCAGCGGTCTCCATCAGGGTTACATAACCACAATAAAAACGTCCGAGCCACCACCAAGAGCTCCCGCATACTCACTTCTCACAAACACCTCTTTGTGATTTTCTCCCACCTTTTACAGACAAGTTTCCGAGGAAATTCCGCCTTTCTGCTCGCGACTTTCGTTTTAGACATTCTCTAACCAAAACCCTGAAGGAATTTAGTCCTCCCAGCCAAAGCTGCACGGAGACGCGGGCAGCCGAACGGAAAAGGTGCTTCGCTGCCCGACGCCCCCGCGAGCCAAACTGGGAGGAAGCAAAACTCTGCGCGTTTCTGTGTTAACCCTTTGCACTGACTCCAAGTTCCAAAAAGTTTGAAGAAGGCTCACCGGAAGCAGGTTGACAATTTATTTGTTCACAGTGGTCAAAAACAAGGCAAAACAGACAACGGGGGAAAAATGCTGGATCCAGGGTCGGTAACACAACGGCTACATAGGAATGTTTCCGAGAAGCGACAAATTGTTATCTCAGTGTTCAGTCTTTTTAACGCTTGCGCTGGATTGGGCCGGGTTGAAGGCAGTGGGACGTGGTTGCCATAGCGACCGACGCAGGCCTTGACGTCCTAGGCGCCCTTGCTATCAAGTTGTTGGTAGGGCAGGAGCGCCCTGACACCTACCGGAGTGCTGATGACGCTTTTCTTCGCCTATCAGGCGATAGGCTCGTTCACTTTACTGTGTCTAAGGGCATGGGCCTGTTTCTTTAAGCTTTGGTTAAATGCTTAACTATAATAAATGTGTTAGACTAATGCAAAGAGTTATATGGCGTCTAAGAGAAAAGTAACTATTTACTTCAACCCCAATGAAACTGGAGTGGCATCACCCATCAAAATCCCTCAAAAAAACAATCTGGAAATATCACATCCATATGCCATCATCATGACATAGGAGGGCAACATGAAGGAATAGCTAAGAGTCATCACAGCCAAAATATATATTGCATTTAATTGATTTTATGGCATTGGAAGGAAACACAATCAGAAAGCTGAAAATCTCCGAGGCACAGCAACAAAGTTGAATGTGTCCTAATCAGTGTTGTTAATAACGGCGTTACAATATAACGGCGTTACTAACGGCGTTATTTTTTTCAGTAATGAGTAATCTAATTAATTACTTTTCTCATCTTGGCAACGCCGTTACCGTTACTGAGGCGGGAAAGGCGTGCGTTACTATGCGTTACTAAGTTGGTTGAATAAAAAAAAGTCTGAGAGAAACGGACTCACGGGGACGAGAGCAGAGCAGGAGTGGGGAAGACGCCGTTGCAACCGCGATGCTAGATGGCTCCAATAATACCTGACTGCAGCCATAGCCGACAAACTACGCCCACATGACACGGTAGATATCATATTATAGATATAGACGCATTTGACAGCCACTGCTGCATTGCCAACATGTTTTAAGGACTACATGCGTTTGTAAACAGCCGCCATCTTAAAGCAGTAGACCTCTCAGGAAGGCCCTGATGTAGAGATCCTTCCTAGCGAACCTAAGTAATTTTTTTTTTATCTAAAATGCTCCTAAATCGGCAAAATCTTAACTTAAATCTATCTTTAAATGATGAAACAATTTTAAAACTTACACATGTTTAAAGTAGACAGAAGGGAACTAATGCAATAACGGGAGAAATTTTAACAACTTTAACTATTGATTCACAACTTTAAATGACTTCCACACATAGCAAAAGTTACTAGCTAGTTATCGCAATACCCTTGTGTCTAGTTAAGTGGAGGGTAAAGAATTGGGCTTGGGCCAATTGTCCCCCAAGCCCTTTAAGCTTCACATTGTGTGACCTGTTTTTTTTTTTTTTTTTTTTTTGGGAGAAAAAAAAATATCACTAGTTACTTTGCCAAGTAACTAATTACTCTTACATTCAGGTAACTGAGTTACTAAAGCAATTACTTTTTGGGAGAAGTAATTTGTAACTGTAATTAATTACTTTTTTAAAGTAAAATTAACAACACTGCATGGCACTAAATGCGTTAGTAGACAGCCGCCATCTTAAAGCAGTAGACTTTTTAGGACGGCTCTGTTGTAGAGAACCTTCCTAGCGAACCTAAGTAACTTTTTATCTAAAATACTTCTAAATCGGCAAAATCTTTACTTGAATCTATCTTTAAATGATGAAACAGTTTTAAAACTTTCATATGTCGAAAGTAGAGAGAAGGGAACAAATGCAATAATGGGAGCAATTTTAACAACTTTTAACAGTTGATTCAGGGTAAAGGGTAAATTAGGGTAAAGAATTGGGCTCGGGCCAATTGTACCAAAAACCTTCACAAAAAACTTCACATAGTGTGGCCAATGGTTTTTTTTTGTGTGTGTTTTTTTTTTGAGGGAAAAAAAAAAAGTAATTATCACCAATTACTTTGCCAAGTAACTAATTACTCTTACATTCAAGTAATTGAGTTACTAACGCAATTACTTTTTGGGAGAAGTAATTTGTAACTATAATTAATTACTTTTTTTCAGTAAGATTAACAACACTGGTCCTAATACATGAACACAGGACTTTTGTGTTCATGAAGGCAGACGTGGAACCAAGACACGATGATGATTGTAATTATGATGATGTTTAATATTATTTACTTCAACTTCTGCTATGGCTGGAACACATGCCTAATACTAAACTATGCTCGCAACTGCTGCTAATCAGTACATGTAATGTCTGTGTAGATTGTACAATTATGTACAATTTTACAATTCTGAGTTTTGCCTTACAACTGAGACGTTAGCTTTGCTAAATGTAGTTATGCAACGATAAAGAAATGGAAAACACTTGACTACAAGTTAAGCCTGAACGATATATCGTTTAAACATCGCCATCGCGATGTGCGTGTGCGCAATAGTCCCATCGCAAGCACGTGCGATAGTTTTTCTTTTTTTTGATCCACATACGCCTCACTTTCTGGTCTGCGCACAGCCTCCTACCCTCCCTCTCCCAGCCTTTTGATCCTCTCAGTCACTGCGGCACAACAATGGCTTTGATCTGGCCAAAGAAGCAGACTTCACACGGGCATCTGTCAATCATCGTTGAACTTGTTAAACAGTTGCAAGGAAGCCGCGCTGGAATGAATGTGTGTACTGTGGGGACGTTGGAGACATTTAAATGCCAGAAGTGATCATGAGGAGTTTGAAATTTCTACATGTCACTTCAACGATCACAGCTAAAGTAGATAAACAGAAGCATTTAATAAAGCCAAGCATTTATCTGCTACAGTACTTTATTCTTGTTCAAAAATGATTTGGTTGGACAGTTATGTTTAAACTTATCATAATTATGAAATTTGAAGTGCTTAAAAACCATTTATTTTTATACATTTTTTAAATCACTTTGGGGGGGGGGGGATGAGAAAAAAACATGTCTTATACACGGTGACCCAAAAAAAAGTTTACACTGCCATAATACAACTTAAATGCCATGTTTATTCATCTTAGAATTAGAATTGAATCACAAATTATACGTTATTGTAAAGAACATGTACAGTACACTCTATTTTTCAATGTGTCCTCCCTTAAGTGTCACAACAGCCTTCAGGCGCCTGCGGAACGCTTCTTTATGTAGGATGCTGTCATCTTTTCCCAAGATCTAACAATGGACCTCTCCAAGGCTGCCACAGCAGTTTGTGGCTTCTTACAGGCACTGTCCTCCACAGTTGCCCATATGCTATAATCCAGGGGATTGAGATCTGGACTCTGGGGTGGCCACATATCACCTTGTCAATCAACTTTTTGGTCGGCACAGATCGGCACTTCCAGACCCAGGTTTTCGTGAGGCTGTTCCAATATCTTTCAGCTTCTTTTTAACTTTGTAGACTGCATATCTGGATATTCTCAGATTTGCTGTAATCTCAGTAGGTGTCAGACCGGCACGCAGCAATTCAGGTACAGCTAAAGTTTTCTTCATTTTCAGCAGAAGCACAGGAATTGTAGAGACGAGAGATTACCAGCTGCATTGAGTGATTAATGAATCACTTAAGCATGACAACCTATTTAGATATGTTTCAATGGCTTTTAAACAAGCAGTCAACTGAGTGTAAACTTTTTTTTGGGTCAACCTGTATGTATCTCTTTCCAATGCTAAATCTGAATAAATACATTGGGCACAAAAAACACACACACAAAAAAAAAATTAAAATGGGGGGGTGGGCTACTTTGCGGTTTTTCACTTATCGCGGCGGGTTCTGGTCCCCATTAACCGCAAAAAACAAGGGATGACTGTACACTGTGGTGATCTAAAGTCTTTCCAAACAGCTATTTAAGTCATCTTGTGAAAATATCTTGAAAAAAAAAAAAAAAAAATGTTTTTGAATATCGCAATATAATATCGCAATATATCGCAAACCCAAAAAAAATCGCAGCAATAGTTTTTCCCAATATCGTTCAGGCCTACTACAAGTCATGCACGGACTTCTTACCCAAAATTGCACGAATGCAAGTGTTACAGGTTTTTGTTTACAGATGGAAAACACTGTTATGCCAGGGAAGATAATTTGATGTGCCTTACAACTTACTGTACGTTGATGGACATATATCAAGACTATGTGCATTTTACTTTTTACCCATGCTGCTTAAAGTTGTGGATGACTAATGACGGAAGGCTCGAGTTATGCTCCACCTACGTTAAATTTTTTGTAATTATTTTATAAATTATGATCTATTGACCTGTTTTGCACATGCGCAAACTGTTATAAAAATAAGAAATGGAATCATGTTGTCCAAAAGTTTTATTGTGTTCAATATATGTAATAAAAAAAAAAGGTTTTTGTCTAAGTTTATATGGATGTACATCGGTGATGAGCTCATTCCATTACTATAACCAGATGAAAAATAGCATGCAGTATTTCCTTGTAACAACAAAATTTGTTGCAGCACTTCTGCATTCGGCAGCTCATTCATTTTCCATGCCGCTTATCCTCACGAGGGTCATTGAGATGCTGGAGCCTATTAAGCTAACAACGGGCAGTAGGCAGGGTACACCCTGAATTGGCTGCCAGCTAATCGCAGGGCACAATGAGTCATACAACCATTCACGAACACACTCATACCTACTGACAATTTAGAGTGTTCAATCAGCCTACTACACACGTTTTTGGGATGTGGGAGGAAAAGGGGAGTCACCGGCAAAAACCCACACTGGCAAGGGCAAAACAGGTAAACTCCACACAGGAAGGCCGGAGCCCGGGATTGAACAGTTAAACCCAGAACTGTGAGGCAGATGTGCTAACCATCCGGCCACCGTATTTGGCAACTGTCATATTATTTGTAATTTCGCCTCATTTTGCTCACTCAGGTGGCTGGCGTATCAATCTCCAACTCATGGTAACACAGGCTACACAGACTCTTAGAATTTTGTCCATGAATGATCAACAAAGTGATAAAGAATATATACTATTTTAGTTGGATCCTTTAAGTTTAAAGCAGCGACCCAAATCCATAACTTATTATCTGCTGCTAATTTCAATTTAAGGCGTATGGCAAGTTAGATCCACACTGGCACTTTTCAAGCAGCTGGTCGCTGATCAAAACATTCTGCTTCCAACCATATACGTACGTATATAGGCACTTCCAGGAGTTGACACAAGCACGCACAGCACAGATAATCCCCTACCCTCATCTAAGTCGTGCTGAATCCATTTTTGGAGATTCCGTGGGTTCCTCTGGGTTGATTTTGCAGTTTAACTTTGTCTACACACTGTTTACCTCAGCCGCACTTCATCGTGTTCTGTCTAAACCAGTAGCAGTCCGTAGCAGAAAATTTCAAAGATGGCGCCGCCCATGTTTCGCTCAGGAAACTTGTCCATATGCTGGTGAGAGCTCCTTGCTTGGTGACGAGCGACCATGTGGGAGGCTATTGGCTGCATGTGCGATGGTCACCTCTCTGGAGTTTCACTTTCCAGGGTTACTAATTCTTGTCCCCATGCAGTGAGTTCGCTGTCCAAGGTACTGAACCTCTGTGGTGAGCCCTTAAGCACCAATCACTGGGGCGCCACATGTCTATTATTATGATAATATTTCTCCGTTTTTGTCGTTATATTATAACATGTAACATTTATGAATTTATCAAAATATATATATATTTTTTTTACCGTAACGTAGCATGATTGGCTGGCTTCAAGGTCATGTGATGTGAACACACTCTCTCTCTCTTTGCTAAAAGATATAACGGCACATATGTCTTCCTGGGGCCGTCTAAGTCTAAAAATAAAAGCACTCAATGCGCTGTGCTGAGTTGTTTTAGATCCAAGTGTCTGCTAAATAGCATTTAGAATATTGTGTGGCCGCCATTAACGCTGAACGGTCCATCTATCCATCCGTTTAGCGCCATTTAGGCCGTAAGTCGTCAGGCCGGATGACGTTTAGACACTCAGTGGCTCGTTAGCCAGGCCAAGGGTGAGACGTCTGCGGAAGGGACACGCCGCCTTCGCTTCATTTACAATATTTTTAAGTCACAGATATGCTCTAAACACCTCTGCTGGACAAGTTAAAGCAAAAATATGAGAGGAATAAAAAAGCTCTGCTGTGTTTACTTCACCATATAAGGAGGCCAATGTAATCCAGGAGGAGACTGAGGGCACGATTCAACAAAGTAGAGACTGGAGTACAGAACTGCTCAACACAATTAAGATATTTAAAACTTTTTTTTTTTTTTTTTTTTTGTGTATACAACAATATATACACACACACACACACACATATATATATACTGGACTGTCTCAGAAAATTAGAATATTGTGTATTCTAATTTTCTGAGACAGTCCTGTACATTAATCCACCATTTAAAGCAGGGGTGTCCAAACTTTTTGCAAAGGGGACCAGATTTGGCGTGGTAAAAATGTGGGGGGCCGACCTTGGCTGACGTCCTTTACATAGAACAATATACAGGACTGTCTCAGAAAATTAGAATATTGTGTATTCTAATTTTCTGAGACAGTCCAGTATATATATATATATATATATATATATATATATATATATATATATATATATATATATATATATATATATATATATATATATATATACAGTGGGGCTAATAAGTATGATAATGGTAATGAGTGGAACCTCGTTAGAAGAAGTTAGTCCTCTTTGACAGCCAGAAATCTTGCTTGTTTGTAGGTGACCAAATACTTATTTTCCACTCTATTTTAAAATCACACAATTTGATTTTTTTTTTTTTTTTTTTTTCTCACATTCTGTCTCTCATGGTTGAGGTTTACCCATTTTGACAATTACAGGCCTCTCTAATCTTTTCAAGTAGGAGAGTAATTGGTGGTTTACTAAATACTTATTAACCCCACTGTATATATATGTGTGTATATATATATATATATATATATAAATATATATATATATATATATATATATATATATATATATATATATATATATATATATATATATATATATATATATATATTAGGGCTGTCAAAATTAACGCGTTAACGCGCGGTAATTAATTTTTTAAATTAATCACGTTAAAATATTTGACGCAATTAACGCACATGTCCCGCTCAGACAGTATTCTGCCTTTTGGTAAGTTTTACAGCAAGGCTTTTTCTGCTGTCTAACAGCGAACTTTTGTGGTCGCTTTGCGACATGGTTTTTTCTTTTCTTGCCTGTTCAATATGGCTGCACAACGTCTCTGTTGTGCTTATATGATCCTTGGACAAGATTTGTCCGTAAGTATGGTTGTTGTAAAGAATGTACATATTGTTAATTAGCGAAATGTTATATTTTTTTGTATGAGACGCTTTTTGTTTATGTTTACCTGTATAGCGTGCTAAGCTAACGTTGTTGCTAATGCAATGCTTGTGTACTTTTTTTGTTGTTGTTGTAGTTTTAGGACAGTCTAAAGAGGACAATGGTTTGAGGCCATTTTATTAATAAATCAGATGAAAAAGGAAGAAGTCTGATTATTAAGGCGTCGTTCACTAGCTGACTAGCTTTGGAAAAAGTAGACGCTTCGGAGTGAGGACAGCATAGACAGATTTAAATGACAGTAGAGTGAAATGCCCACTACAGTCCTTATGTACCGTATGGTGAATGTATATATCCATCTTGTGTCTTATCTTTCCATTCCAACAATTTATTTTACAGAATATATATATAATTCACAGAAAAATATGGCATATTTTATAGATGGTTTGAATTGTGATTAATTGCGATTAATTACGATTAATTAATTTTTAAGTTGTAATTAACTCGATTAAAAATTTTAATCGTTTGACAGCCCTAATATATATATATATATATATATATATATATATATATATATATATATATATATATATATATTGGGTTAGCTGGGTGGCTAACCCAATGTCAGACAGTCTTCATCATGTAGGACCCCCAGAAGGGAACAGTACCATCCAACTACCGGCCTGCCTATCACCTGCCTCAGAACCACATGGAAGCTCCAATCAGGCATTATAGCGGCTAAAATGAGCAGACACATGGAGCAATACATGCACAAAGCACAGAAAGGGATTGGCAATAACACCAGGGGAGCCAAGCACCAACTACTGGTGGACAGGGCAGTCCCTAGAGACTGCAAGGCCAGGAGCACCAACCAGTGCACTGCCTGGATTGACTACAAGAAAGGTAAAAAAGGGAGCAGACGTCCACTTATGCACTTTTAAAAGACAAAAATAAATAAATCCAGCTGAACCACTCGTTACTCGAGAGTACAACGGACCACGCACACATGATCACACTTGACTCCCAATTTTTCAATTACTTATTTTTTTCCCCCTTCTGTCATTTTTCGCATACAATCCTCGTTAAAATATGAAAAGCTATAAATGTTTTGGTGGTTTTAGTTAAAACAAATGCTGTTTTTTTTCATCAGTGTGATTTTGACAAAGATCAGATAACATTTAAAGGTGATTTTATGCAGAAATGTGAGAAATTCCAAAAGGTTCAGATACTTTTTCATTCCACTGTATATGTATTATATTATGTTTGTATTCTTTTATATATACTCACATATAAATATAATTATTTACTTTTAAATAGTTTTTTGTATTTCTAAAAAAATGTCTTTTTATATTATAGTAACATTTTCTCCTAGATATTTTATTTTTACATACACATTTTGTTGTATTATAACATTTTTTGTTCTGGCTTTGCTACTTTTTCCAATTCTTGTATTTTTTAAATCTTGATCGGTGCTTTTGAAGTCACTCAAAAACTTTCAGGTGTCTCAGAAAAGTGGCCAAAAGCGCTAAAACCATTGTAGATCACCCTTACCGTTTTTTTCTTTTTTTAATATACGAAAAGATGGCAATCCAACAAAGCTCATTGGCGAAAGGGGAAGTACAGGTGAAACACTCACACATGGCCCGCAGGCAGCACAACACACAATCTTACACACTCGCTTGAACAAAAAGTGTCAAAAGATAAAATATCAGGCGTTTGGAGATGACATTAACTCCCCTTGTTTGATGTCTGCCTGCCTGCCAGGAGGGAGATGAAGAAAATGAAGTTTTTGGGAGCCACACTTTGAAAGTTTTGCATTTGAGAAAAAGGACTTGTGTTTTGGAACCGCCGTTTTGCATATTGATTCATGCGAGAGGTGCGTAAGCGAGAGAGCGAGCAATCCATTTAACTGGGTACACGTCGCAATGATAATCAGAATTAGAATGCCTTTTAATCATAGGCAGAGTTTGAATTTGTGGTGGGGGACATGTTGATGACTTCGAAACGCAGTGTTAGCTAAAAAAAAAATTAACATATGTGTGTGTGTGCGGGGGAGGGGGTGTAAACATCTTGACACTAATCGTGTTCAAGTGTTCAAGCTCAGTTGTTATTTAATCTGAATATAGCAAGAAACCGTCTCTAGAAGTACTAGTCATGTGATCTGTTCGAAAAATAATGTTGACCCATTATGAAATACTTTGTAGGATTCTTATTCATTTCATTCATTCTTGTTGTTTGTTTTATTGATTTAAAACTTTTATGGATAACCTTTTAACGACTAGGTTTTTATTTTAAAGGGGAAGTTCAGAAATTTTGACATTAGGCTTAACAATTTCAACAAATTCTGTGCAGTTTGTCAGTTATTTGTTAGTTTCAAGGCTCCAGGGTGGCTAAGCTAGCGCGGGTCAATGTTGCCTGCCTAGCATGCCAAAAAACAAAACAAAACGATATTAATCTATCAATCTCCGCCTATGCCTTTGTTGTCATTGAAAATAAATACAACGGAATTAGAGTGCTGCTCCAGTAAAGTGCTTTATTCTTAAAAAAAATATATATATATATGTAAAACACAATGTTATTCATGCAATTAGCAAACCACATTCATCTCTCAAAATTGTTTGTCATGTCCAGGCATTACGAAATTGCACCCGAGGATGAAGTAGACTTGTGCAAGTCCACAATTCTCTCGTGGAACTCTTGCCTGAGTTTTTTTCCCCAAAACCGTTAATCTTTCTGTATGTAAACTTTTTATGTTAAAGGAAACCACGGACAGAAAGACTTGTCATTCTTAAAAGATACATGTTAATATCAGTTATAATAATTTAATATTCAAACCCCTCTTAATGTTTTCGTTTTTATAAAATTTGAAAAATTTGTTTAAATAATAGGTCGCCATTGTTGTTGACGACACAATATGGTGACATCACTGGGCAGTTGCCGTAAAAGCAATTAAATGAAAGTCTCCAGCGGGATTTGAACCCAAATTTCCCATGCAACACACGAGCACTTAGACCACAGGACTGTACTTCTGCGTGACATTTGAGTCACGATTTCCCTTAGAAAGCAATTGCAACTCACATGCGCTGTCTGTGCTGTAAAACCAGAAAGGGAAACACAACTGAAAAGAAACTGCGGCTGGCTTGACCACGGAATTAAAAAACGTGGCTGACTTCAGATAGCAAGCAGACAACAGGAACATAGGGATTGTGTAAAAGGGTTTATTGAACACACAAAAATTACGCGATCGCGAAAAAGGAGATGCTAAAAGGGCCCGTAGGTCGGGATCAATTAAAAAAAAAAAAAAAAAAAGAGGCAGACAAATGTCAAAATCAAGGAAATGATACCACTGAGAACGAAGGGATATAAAAACTGTCGGATGGCAGCAAGTCAATACAAGCCGCCTAAGATCAGTTTAAAGACACTGCTGATGAACTGGAATTGGATGCAGGTACAACGTTGGGATTCCATCCCACATCTCTGTAACAAACCAATCTGACCAGCAGCAGAATGTGACAAAATCATGCCAGTCATCATACTAGCTTCGCTTGCTAGCTAGCACAGCCTTTCTCCCAGTCCAGGCCAACCGCGCCATCACCCTCAGCGTGCATTGCGCGTGTAAAACATGGCGCCCTCCGTAGGTCAAAACATGCGCTAAATATTATAGATTTTTCAATCAATGGCAATCATATATGCATTTCTAATAACATATTTTAGTAAAAGAGAACAATTGTGGCTTATTAGAGCCTACAAGTCTTTAGGTCAGAGGATCCCTTTACTGTCAAAAGTCAATATTGTTTATGTTTTGTTATTTGTTAATATGTTTTCTAAATTTCACTTTTTTTAAAAACAATTTTTGTCATAGTATTTTGCATTTACTATTTTGTTGTCTTTTCTAACTTGTCTGTCACATTATTTTTGTTTTCAAATATTCTGAGACAATATTTTATCCCATGTGTTTTTCAACCGATCAATTTTTTCAATATTGTGTGACACATCGACCTACAGGGCGTGACTCTTCATCTGTCCATTTGAACGCTATCAGCATCAATTGACTGTCAGCTTCTCCCGCGGGACAATAAATCATCCAATTAACACTCTGCTAATGGGCACGAGTGTAATTAGAGCTGTCAGCAACCCCCACAACCTTAATCTCCTCCTCTTACTGCGTTATTCCAACGTGCAGAGTTAACTTCTCTTTTACCACGACTCATTTTGTCCCGCTGATTGGTATTCCGCCGGGATGAGTGAAAACACACACCCAATCTGGCACGCACTTTTTCAACACCTGACTAATTCTTTGTGAGATAAGCACAAAGGAAGTTGCAACGGGGGAATAATGACAGTCACATGTAAACCTGGCCACGTGTTTCTGTTTTTGTCGTCCCATGCTGTTCTTTTTTTTTGTTTTGTTTTTGTTTTATAACAGTAATTGATGGTAGTTTTTGCATGTAATGCAAAAACAACTATCTACGTTATTTTTTTTCAATGGCGTTTCTTCAGCACGCCGCGCTGCCCAAACAGTTTAGCCCATCAATATCGTTGGAATACCATAATGACACAGGGAATCTTTCAAATGGCCCTCTAAAAATTATCGTTCCCGCCAAAACGCAGGTTTAAAAAAAAAAAAAAATGTATTCAGTCCTACAATTTTTATTCCATTCACATAAATCATACATCAAAAAATTCAGGAAGCTAAGAGGCATAAAAGTTATACAGTATATGTTAAAGTATACAGAATATGCAAAAAAACCAACCACATCCATCATGGTGAATTAATGTTAGGTATTGCATAATATTAATCTTTTCAGTGGTACTAAACCATTTGTTTAGTTACTGTCTGGTTATGCGTTACTAATGTTAATTAATGTACCGTATTAATTAATATCAGATAAGGGATTATATGAATTATTAGAATCTTACTTAAAAAATAATTATTGTCTAAAAATGCATTAACTAATGTTAATTAAGGGACCCTTATTGCAAAGTGTTACCCTCTATTCAATTACCTTAAAGTTTTTTTTAGGCATTTTGTTAGTAACAATGAAGACAAAATGGATGGCTATTTCCTTGAAAAATAACATTTTATTACAGCTTGCCGACATAACTGTACTTTATGACAATTATTGTACTGTATTGTTTTATAGGGATCCACGGATAGAAATTTAAAAAATTAACGTTAATATAAGTTAAAATAATTTGATATCGAAACCCCTTTTGATGTTTTCGTTTTTATACTATTTGTAAAATTAGTTTGACTAGTGAGTCCCATCGTTGTTGATGTCGCAGGGCGGTGACATCACAATACACTGCTGGGCTTCCAGAGAATGACTCTAGCGACATAAACATGTCATCTGTTCAACCCTTTCAATTTGAACCCGAGAGGAACATTACTGTCAATATTTCACAAAACAAGCAGCAAAAACAAAATGAAAAAAATGATGTTCTGCCAAAACGTGCTACTCCGGTGAAACGTTCTACAAGAGGCGAATTTGACACCCAAAGCACTACCATGCGCTTTCAGCTTGTTTTGTTTAGATGCATACAGACAGAACATACTACAGATACCTTAAGAAAATACTTAAACATAGTAATATCAAATAAGGTGGTTTATTTATGCTACGTGACTAATGTGGTCAACAGATCAACAACCTGCTTTAAAGCAACCAGAAGAAAACACAATGCTTAAAAATATGAGAGGGAAACACATGCAAACAGTATTTTAAGACAATGGAAAGGAAATAAAAGAATAAAAACACAAATAGTAAGTGCTGGCAGCTTTAAAAGATGAGCGCATGTGATGGACTTCTCGCCGCGTGGAAGGAATCGCAGTTACCCGGTAGTAGACAATCTACGTCATCAGGACTAAGCGTCTATTGCGTGCTTTTTTTTTTTTTTTTTTATGTGGGGGTTATGATTTTATATTGCAAATTTTCTTGTTCTAATATTTAAGAAAATATTTTGACAAATTATTTTGTATTTATTTACATTGTGCATTTACATTTTCTTTCCAATGCTTATTTATTTAGTTTTCTTTTCCACTTTTTTTTAATTTATTTTTTTTAATAATACTTGTTTAAGATGGGACTTTCACGAGTCGAGCTCGAGACTCACTCAACACCTTCAACATGTGAATTGAGACTGGTTTTGATGATGAGTCCATCTTTGATTTGGATCACTAAAATTTTGGCACTAGTTTCATCATCCAGTATTTTGTATTTTCAGTAAAGTATTTTTAAAGAATAGAACAGTTTTCTTACAGGTATTCCCTATTATCCCACAGACATTTGTTAAGCAATATGTGCATTTCACTTTATAAAACAACATTTCACTGCAAAATCAAATGGAGGCTTTTTTGTTGACATTGACTTTGAGTTTTGCACTGTTCCTTGAGGTGGCACAACACGAAACGACTCGTGGCTAATGCTTTGCTGATACTCATCGCAAAACCTGAAGGGGAAACAAAAGCCCCGGGTGAGGAAACTCAATTAATCGTGTCACGATGATCCTTTTTTATTTTTTAAAAAATAAATCTCTTCTCTCTGAAACAGGGCATGGCAGCAAATCAGTCCAAAGCACTTGACACTTACCAATGAACACATTTACTTTATTGCAGGAAATCCACAAATGCCAGAAAAAAATGTACAATGGCTACATATGAAGTACAGTGCTACCTCGACATACGATCCTTTCGACATCCGACGTAAAATTGGACTCGTCATTTGTCTCGACATATGACATACTTGAAATAAGACGATTTACAACAGCATCGCAAGTTGATTGCTTTCCCACAAGACAGCGGCACGACGGATTTTCTTATGAGAGAAATTAACATGGGTCCCAGGAAGGACCCATTGAAATTAAGATGGCCATTTTAGAAATATATGAGCATGGTGTGCGCTTCACAAACTGGCTCGAAATATGCCTCCGATCTCGACGATCCTCCTCTGACCTCTGTTCACCAGTCTTTATAAGTTAAAGTGCCTATGACAGCAAAAAGCATGTTTATTTCTAATTTCACGCGGTATTTTATGCTCCAGAATGAAATGGACGGCTTGGATGTGTGTGGATGCGATCGATATATTTATTCAATTTTTTGAATCCCGCGCCATGAAGATGAGTGAGTACGAATAATGTGAATGTCAGCGGGATAAACATCTTCAGTATACAGTCAATCCTACAGTATGCAGTACGACTGCGGATTCAGCTGACTTTGCGGATTATTTCATTTATTTTTACCTATCACGCCAGCCCAGTGTTAATCAGGAGGGGTGAACTGAAAATACTCCCTGTCCACCGAGAAGGAAACACGACCGGCGGCTTGTCCCACACCATGGTCCGATGACCGGCAGCTTGTCCCACACCATGGTCGCTGGCCGATAAAGGCGTGCCCGCCGAGAGTGCGCTTTCCTCAGTTGGCCACAAGCAGCACCCGCTCCCACGTCAGCCGTTTTTTCCATCGAGAATGGTCTATTTTTGGCGTTCATTCCCGGCTACGAGCACTGCCTTGGCCGCAGCAAAACGACACGCTTTCCTCGGTCTCTGAAGCTGGGGCAGGGAAATAACAAAAGTCGGACAAACTCCGGGGGTATAAAATAACGTTTGGGGAGGAAGAAGTTGCCAGTTTTGACCATTATGCAGTAATTTTTCCCTGCCATACTGAATAAATTCATTTTTAATATTTCATATTCCATCTAGCACAAGACTGTTATTTGTCATGACTATACCATTTATTTAGCAATTGGGGAAAAAAATACTTTAAAAATATATACTGTATATCCTGTAAAAATATTGGAGTAGAGAGATTGAAATATTATGACATTTTGCTCCTCTCTGTCATATTTTCCTTATTCTGAACCCCCCCCCCCCCCCCCCCCGCAATGGGATGAATTCTAAATCAGATGATATCGTGACCCTGCTGACGTCATCATCCAGCTGAGGACGCTAGAGCGCTATAATGACAGGCGGGTGTAAACGGCAGATTAAAAAACTTTTCTCGTCATCTCCGCTTTGCCAAATTGTTATATATAGTCGAATCATCTCAAAATATGATTCTAATTCATATAATAATGCTATTCAAGACTGTTTTTTTATCCTGTCACAGGCACTTTCAGGTGACAACTATTACGATTGTAACAACAGCAAGGAAGTCGCCAGCTTTGGTAGGTTTTTAATCATTTATTTCAGAACTTGTGCAACACAACACGACTACTGTCCCCTGTAGCCGACGCCAACAACAACAGAACATGGAAAGAGAAAGTAAAACTATGCCGCACGTCTCTGTCTCATTAGTCACATGGTGCGCTCAGCTGCGGCTTCTCGAAGCTTTCCTGGTTCCGCCTTTCCCTTTCTTTTCTGCCCGAATATCCTCCTTGGAGTCTGGCATGGGTTGCTGGCTGAGTGCCAGTGGGTTGGCGGGTTGCTGCCCACTCAGGGTGGGACCTTGTCCTACGGTGTGCTGTGTCAGTTGGGAGGTTGCGGCGGTGGCTGGTGGGCGGTCGGTAGTTGGGGCGGTGTTGGGTCATCTCATCCATTCCGTGAAGGCCGGAAAGTCGGGGGTCAAATGGTTCGGGTGACCACCCTGGATCCCGAGGGGGATGACGGCGGCCCCCTTGCTGGAGCTGCGACCCGAGGGATGGGCCGCGCTGGCTCAACCCCCCTGATTGGCTGGGGGAGCCCCTGCACTGCATTTCCACTAGTTTACAGGACTATCACACGTTTGATTGGATCCACGCATGACTGGGTGCAATTTAGACAGTCTATTCATTCATTCATTCATTTTCCATGCCACTTTTCCTCACGAGGGTCGTGTCATGTGGGAGGAAACCGGAGTTCCCGGAGGAAACCCACGCAGGCAGGCACGGGGAGAACATGCAAACTCCACATAGGAAGGCCGAAGCCCGGGATTGAACCCATGATCTCAGAACTGTGAGGCAGACGTGCTAACCACTCAGCCATCGCCACAATTTAGACACACTATAGTAGATAAATTATCGGTGCCAGGATTGACGATCGGGCAGCATTGAATAGGATTTCAATATATCCACACTTACAAGCGATTCACATAATACTGGGTTCTACAACTCACATTGCACATTTGTGTACGCTCCACCCCATCCAATCATATCTATTTCTGACTCTCCACTCCCCTTTTTTCTCCTCGGTCATCAGACCCCCACATACTGTCAACCGTAAATACAATTAGCTAACGATAACATTCATAGTTAGTGTGGACCTTGAATGTATTTCTTGTTGTTGTTTGTTCTTCTCTTCTGTCTCGCTCTCCTTTACTATTTTCCTTTCTGTCCCCCTATAGCCCCTTCCTGCTCGCTGCTTTCTCCTAATAAATGAAACACAATGAATAATCCCAATGGGAGTATTTTATACTATCATATGATACATTAAAAGTGTTCAGACCAAGAGGACACTCAGATTGCCATTCTCTGTGTCAAGCCCCTGAACAGGACAGGTTAAAAAAAAGACACAAAAAAAACCATGGTGTATTCAGGAACAGCATGCAAAGAATAGCCACAACATTAGAACCCAATTCGTTACATTTTTATGATCTGTATTATTATTTTGATATGTATTTATAATTTATTTGCTTTTCTATGTGTTGTTATTTGTAACTGCACCAGCAGAACGAATTCATTGAATTATAATGTATTCTTATGGGAAAATCCTGCTCGACATACGACCATTTGGACTTACAAACCTGGTCCAGGAAAGAAATCAATTTGTATGTAGAGGTACCACTGTCATTTCATTCCTTGCGAATGTCTGCATTTCATTTGTTCTCATTTCCACATGACTAAAATTTTCACTTTACTCACAGCTGGAGCCTGCCTTGAAATTTTTGTCTGCAACAAGCTAATGCTCATGACTTGAAAAAGTCCAACAATGAGGAACTCAAGAAAGGAAACCGAGACAGAAAAGGAGAATAGCAAAAATATATACATACCTACATACAAGAAAAATACATCATTAACACACAGTACATATGAACGTAGAAGTGCAAAGGAATATAGGTTGGATAGGGACGTGATAGGGCAAGGCAGGTGCACACACAATGCAAGGCGGGGGATCCAGTATTAGGAAAATCACCTGTGACTACTGTAGGTCAATATCCTGCTCTTTGCTACTCAATGGCTAATCCTGGCACCAACCTGAATGTGCCTAGCTGCACCTAGTCATGTGTGAAACAACTCCGGCATGTGTTAGTCATGCAGGTTTTAGTAATGCACGGTTTTAAAATCTTACTTGAAGTTTTATCTTTTAATATATATATATATATATTTTTTTTTTTAGCAAATTATCTTTAATCAAGAAAAGTCTTTGAAGAAAAGTTTATTGTCTCAAGATTTTTCCCCGCAAGGACCTACTTTTTTGAATGAGAACCTAATTTCAGGAAAGGTTTTCATCATTTTTAAAGTATAATTTTGAAATTTGCTTAAATGTGGCTTTTTTTAAAGAATATATTTTATTTTGGTTTAGTATTCAGAAAGTCTGTTTTCTGGTAGATTTTTTTCAGAATTTTTTTTTTTTTTTTTTATCGTAACTTTATTCCAAATTGACATGAAAATGGAAATGGAAAACGACAAGGCCGTTTTTAGGGGTTATGGTTTTGGTTTGTGATTTTAATGAGCAGGAATTTGCAAAAAAATGCTTAATTGATATACAGTAATTTTTTGCATGTAAGTTCAAATTTACAAAATTGAACAAGTTGCTTCCTTGCTGGAGAGTGTCCTGGCAATTTATTTCTCAGGCTGCACGAGGAGCGGTGGTCTTGTCTTGGAATAAACATAGTGCGATTGCATTTTAGTAGGTGGCGAGCGGGCCCTCATTGTTTTGACAAAAACACACACGAAAGCCAAGATGTTTTATTCAACAAGTCGACTTACTTAAGCAAAACAAAAAGTCATGAGAGCAATAGCTTGTGTCAGCCACGCATTACAAAATTGCACATCTGGGGTACAAAAACCACCACCACAAAATTCATCAAGAGAGGGCCAAGAATAAATTCTTTAAAAAAAAAAAAAAAAAAAAAAAAGTGGGAAAGTGTGGGAGGGAAAAATTCATTTATTCATCCTTCTCAGTCAAAATGGTTTGGACATCAAGCATCAATAGCACTGACAGATGAACACCAAGTCTTCCCGATGTAAATGACTCAGACATCAATCACCAATGGCATGCAATGAGTTAAATACTGAAAAAAACGCAAACAAACACACAAAAAAAACTATCAACTTTAGATATCGGTGGAGTTACACTTTTGGGGAGAAGGGCAAAAATGAAACGCAGTATCGTCAATAAAATTAATTTACTATACAGTATATGTATATATATATATATATATATACATATATATATTAGGGCTGTCAAACGATTAAAAATTTTAATCTAGTTAATCAAAGCTTAATAATTAATTAATCGTAGTTAATCACAATTAATCGCAATTCAAACCATCTCTAAAATATGCCATATTTTTATGTAAATTATTGTTTGAATGGAAAGATAAGACGGATATATACATTCAACATACTGTACATACTGTAAGTACTGTATTTGTTTATTATACCAATAAACCCACAAGATGGCATTAACATCAACATTCTTTCTGTGAAAGGGATCCACGGATAGAAAGACTTCTAATTCTTAAAAGATAAATGTGAGTACAAGTTATAGTAATTTTGATAGTTTGTATATTGTGACTAAATATTGCTATCTAGTGTATTTGTTGAGCTAAACTTAATGTGTGAATAGAGTATTATTTTGCATAGCTATTTTGATTGGGAATGCCAGATTTCTTTGCATGAGTGCTTTTCTTTTTGTGAACATTATTTTAGTTTTGAGAGATAGGAATATTATTTTTGTTGTGCTTTCACTAAATGATACTGTAGCGACTTATATGTTCTTAACTGCCCAAAGACATGATGAGTCACGGTGGTTGCTGCAAATGGTATATCTTCTCTGCGTTGAGTACAATACATAGTGTTAAGAAAAAGATCATCTCCAGTTATTCTACCACATGTCGCTTGCCACAATTGTTATAACAGTTGTGGAAGAGATGCCACCGCTTATTCCATTAAATAGTGCGGCTATAATAAATGCTTGCGTTACCAATTCGCCCTTCTTGGTAATTGGCGGTGCTATGGACCAGCGATCCATATTGGCTCTCTGTCGTCGGTTGGCTCGGTTCGTCTGATTTTCTCCAGAGGAAGATGGCGGCGTATATATAAATACCGAGGAGCGTTGGATGGCTTTTTGAGGGTTCTTTTATTAACAAAACAAAAGCATGTGGGCACTTTCTCCACTCTCTCGCTCCCTCTCTCGCTCGACCACTTTCTTCCTCACTGCTCAATCTGACAATGCCTGTCACATTGAAAATAACAACGACCCGCTTGGCGGGTGCTGGTAACACCTGCATCCAGTCCACTTGCTTGTCTCTGCCCTTAGCTCTCAATATACTTCAAACTGCGCCATTGTAGTCTTACCGCCCGTTAACGCGTTAAATTTGACAGCCCTAATATATAATATATATATATACATACATACATACATACAGTGGGGAAAACAAGTATTTGATACACAGTCAATGGGAAAACCCATTGGCAGTGTATCAAATACTTGTTATAAATATATATATATATACACATATATATATACATATATATATACATATATACATATATTAGGGCTGTCCCAAACGACTAATTTTCTCCCGATTAGTCAGCCGACTATTTTTACGATTAGTCGACTAATCTAATAATTAAAATTAAACAAAAATTTTTTTTACTATTTTAGCAATGAAATTTTTGTTGACGCTTATCAACTCACAAAAACATATTGGAACACGTAAATTATTTATTTAAGTACAAATAAACACATAAATAACAATAATAAATCAAAAAATAAACAACGAGTTCAAATGCTTATAGAATTAACTAGTGCGAAAGAATGGAATGTAAACAGATTCAGAACACTGACTTTGCCTTTCCAACATGATTCAAAGCAATTCTTAAAAAAACACCTAGCATTAATATTATAGTATAGTACTATATATAATAGGATTATAATAATTATAATAATTATTCATTGCCAATCAGATTTTTCATAAAGGGTGTCATTTTAAAGGTATTCTTAGTGTAGAATCTGAATTTTGAAGTATGTGGGATTAACTCCAGAAATCGCTATTTATATGAAGAACATGACATGCTTTTATTTTGATATGGGCACCGGAAGTACGTTTGCTAAACCGTTAACTTCAGCTTTACACGCCACAAAAAAAGCACTTTTTGTAATTGCATGTAGTGTCAGTAATAGATTTTTTTGGTCATTTTTTTTCGTTTGCAAATGCTGTTAAACAGCTATTTTTCATGTTTGAAGTGTCACCTTTTAACCGCAAGTTTGCTTTCACGAGACGACTGCTAATGTTTTATAGGAGGCTAAAGTAAGTTGCATTTTTCCCCCATTCACCTCAGTGTAGCAGTGCTAACGTTACAGTGTTTAATATAGAGGTGTTTTCTTATTTTGTATGTCTGAACTTTAATCCTACAGCGTGTTGATAAGAGAAAGGAACTGGAGTCTCATATGCCATCAGCACGCATGCACGCACGCACGCACGCACGCACGCACGCACGCACGTACGCAACGATAAAAGGCAGCCGCGAAAATTACCGGCCTCATTTTTATTTGCCGTGCGATAAGTGTACTCATTGCATATCGTGACAGGCTTAGCAAATTCAATAAAACATGTCGTTAGTTAGTTAGATGGACTTACAAACTGGGTGACGGCGCTTTAGGTGTTTATTCACGGCCGACGTGCAACCAAGCTTGGCATTGAAGAGACAGGACAAAAGAGTGTACCCTCCTTTGTTTCTTTGAAAAAAGTCAATGTTTTGGACACTCTGGTGCGCTTTTTGGCTTTGTGCCGCTTTCCCCGCTTGCATACAGAGCGTCCGACATTCTGAACTTTCCACGCATATATTTTTTTAACCCTTCATTAACCGTCGACGGAATGTTTTGCTCGTCGACGGATTTACGTCATCAATGACGTCGACTATGTCGACTAGTCGGGACAGCTCTAACATAAATATATATTCTGGATCCTGGAATGTCTGAAGCTATAGAAGGTCAACACCACACTTAGACCCTTCATTGCAAACTCAATGAGGCTGTGGCAAACCACCCTTGAGGCAAAGTTCGAGCCAATTGCGCAATTCTCCATCAAATGTGGCATACATCAAGGAGATGCCCTATCACCATTGCTGTTCTGCATAGGCTTGAACCCCCTCAGCCAATTGATCAACAAGACATGTTATTGATACAGACTTAAGAATGGGGCCGCAGTCAGTCTCCTCCTCTTCATGGATGACATCAAGCTGTACACTAAGAGCGAGCAAAACATTGACTGACTGACCCACACCACCAGGATCTGCAGCGGGGACATTGGAGTGTCATTCAGACTGGAGAAATTTGGCCGAATTTTGACCAAGGAAGGTAGTCCGGACAGAGGGCGTTGCACTCCCAGAGGGCAAGATAGAAGATGGTGAAGAGAGCTACAAGTACCTTGGAATACCACAAGCAAATGGTAACCACGAAGCAGCAACAAGGAAAGCTGAAACGGTCAAGTATCTGCAACGAGTTAGGCAGGTCCTGAGAAGTCAGCTCAATTGCAAAAACAAGATCCGATCAATTAACAGCTATGCCCTACCAGTGATCAGATACCCTGCTGGGATAATAAGCTGGCCAAAGGAGGAAGTTCAACCCACAGATGTGAAAACATGCAAACTGCTCATGCACGGAGGGTTACACCCCAAATCCAGTATCCAGAGGCTATACGCTGAGTGCAAGGGGGGAGGCAGAGGGTTAGTGAGCATCAGGACCACTATACTAGACGAAACATCCAAGCTCCACAAATACATCACGAAGATGGCCCAGATAGATGAGGCACTTAGTGAATGTCTCGGGCACTGGAAACTGGAAAAAAGTGGAGTTGGAGTAACCATCATGGGAGGATAAACCTCTGCATGGGATGTACTTCAGATAGCTGAAGTGGCAGATCTGAACAAGTCCTACCAATAGTTAGAGAGGGCTGGACTGAAAGACAGCAAAAAGGTGCTCATTGCGGCAGCACAGGAACAGGCCTTGAGCACCAGAGCAATAGAGGCCCAGATATACAGTACCACAACAGGCAGAATCCCAGGTGCAGGCTGTGGAAAGAGACCCCAGCACATAACTACAGGGTGTAAGATACCGGCAGGAAAAGAAAACATGGAACGCCATAACCAAGTAGCCAGTATAGTGTACAGAAACATCTGTTAAGAGTGTTGACTGGAGACCCCTAGATCTCAATGGGAAACACCTCCCAAGGTGGTGGAAAATAAGAGGGCTAAGATCCTGTGGGACTTCCAGATACAGACTGATAAGATGGTTGTGGCCAACCAACCGGACATCGTGATCATGTGTAAGCAGCAGAGGGCAACCGTTGTGACCGATGGAGCCATTCCCAACGACGGCAATAGGAAAAGGAACACAAAAAACTAGAGAAATACCAAGGGCTCAAGGAAGAGCTGAAGAGAGCCTGGAAGGTGAAAGCAACAGTGGTTAGCACCCCACTATTTGAGAAGTAACAGTCAAGTGAAAAAAAAAACCTTTTATTTTAATTAATCCATTCATCTTCCAAACCACTTATTTTCATGAGGGTCGCAGAAGTGCTAGAGCCTATCCCAGTTAACTATGGGCAGCAGGTGGAGTACACCCTGAATTAGTTGCCAGTACAAGGAAATGAGAAAATGGTTCTCAACCACACCTAGTGACAATTTGGCTTGTTAAATCAGCCTGCAATGCATGTGTTGTAGATTTGCAAGGAAACCGGAATACCTAGGGAAAACCCATGCAGGCACAAAAAGAACATGCAACCTCCACACAAATAGGCCAGAGCCTGGGAAGGAACCTTTGATCTCAGAACTGCAAGGCGGCTGTGCTGAGCACTCATCCACCATGTCACCACTTTTCCTTTTTTACATACCAAAACTATTCACTTGTTCGATAAAAGGTCAAGTGTAAAGTTGACCCGATCATATATTTTGGCACCCTGCGCGAGTTCGAGTCACCGGATTTTGAGGATCTGCTGATAACTATTTTTCCACCTGATCCTGATCTTCTAAAAATGTTGCATTGTAAAAAAACATACATTCTTGTAAAAACAATCTTTTTAACCCAATTCTGATCTTCAGGAGTCGCTGATGGGCTCGGGTTTGTGGGGGTGGATGGGTGGGAGAATACGGAACAAATTTAAACATTTCTTATTTTCAGCATCGTCATATGATATTGTTTAGCCACAACTTGATTCATTACCTCATCACTATTCGTCCTTCACTCAGCCGCTGGAAAAAGAAATGTCATTCATTCCAACTGCTGGCAGTCAGAAATTACAACACTGTGTGCTGGTCCTCATGGGAAATGCAGTCTTCCTTAAAAGAAAACACTTCTAGTGCCAGGAAGAAGGAGTCTAAGGTGGAGTATTGGTGTCCAAACTTGAGAACATTTATTCTTCTCACAACGGAACTTCCACTAGTAACATGAGGCACATGGGAGAGTCTAGAGAGGTGTGTCTGCCTCAAAAGGGGCCAGGCGGAACTAATTACATAAACACATTCCTCTAGGTGAATTGTGTGCAATGCAACACCACACACTACCGCTTTTGTCCACTGGCACCGCTAAAATCAATCAAAACTGAAAGTTCACTGGCTTTAAAGGGCTGATGTAAAAGTTCAATTCTTGAGCGTTTTACTTAGTGAAATTTTATTGAATGCATCATTCGCTGTGTCAAAACTCACATTTAAAAAAAAAAAAACTGACCGTGTAGTTTTTAGGTTACTGCCATAGCAACACCTTAGCAATGAGGGACGTGCCTCGCTGCCGGTCGCTACCTGATGACGTAATTTACAGAAGACCTCGGCAGCACTCCAATACTGGAGAGCTGTACAATACAGGTAGTCCCCGGGTTATGAACGAGTTCCAGCGTAACTTGGAATTAACCCTTTAAATACCCCTAAATACCCCCAAAAACTCAAAATAACTATCCAAAAACGTGTCATATCAATAAAACAAAGTAAAAAAAAAAAAAAAAAAAGATACTGTTCTTACCATAAATGCTAATGGATGATAAAAAAAGTTACTCTGAGTATGCTGGGATGTTCGTAATTGAAGACACAAGAGTTCATGTTTCACTGGTGTTTGCTGTAGTTTTACTTTTAAACCCCAGACACACCATAGAACACTTTGGCCTGCTAGTGAACAAACAGGGAGATCAAAGTGACTTATGAAGCTTATTTAGAGCTTGATTTCAGCCACTTGGACAAGGTCGAGCTCAGTGTTGTTAATCTTACTGAAAAATAGTAATTAATTATAGTTACAAATTACTTCTCCCAAAAAGTAATTGCGTTAGTAACTCAATTACCTGAATGTAAGAGTAATTAGTTACTTGGCAAAGTAATTGGTGATAATTATTTTTTTTTTTTCCCTAAAAAAAAAAAAAAAAAAAAAAAAAACATTGGCCACACTATGTGAAGTTTTTGTGAAGGTTTTTGGTACAATTGGCCCGAGCCCAATTCTTTATCCTAATTTACCCTTTACCCTGAATCAACTGTTAAACGTTGTTAAAATTGCTCCCATTATTGCATTTGTTCCCTTCTCTCTACTTTCGACATATGAAAGTTTTAAAACTGTTTCATCATTTAAAGATAGATTCAAGTCAAGATTTTGCCGATTTAGAAGTATTTTAGATAAAAAGTTACTTAGGTTTGCTAGGAAGGTTCTCTACAACAGAGCCGTCCTAAAAAATCTACTGCTTTAAGATGGCGGCTGTCTACTAACGCATTTAGTGCCATGCAGTGTTGTTAATTTTACTTTAAAAAAGTAATTAATTACAGTTACAAATTACTTCTCCCAAAAAGTAATTGCGTTAGTAACTCAGTTACCTGAATGTAAGAGTAATTAGTTACTTGGCAAAGTAACTAGTGATATTTTTTTTTTCCTCAAAAAAAAAAAAAAAAAAACAGGTCACACAATGTGAAGCTTAAAGGGTTTGGGGGACAATTGGCCCTAGCCCAATTCTTTACCCTCCACTTAACTAGACGCAAGGGTATTGCGATAACTAGCTAGTAACCTTTGCTATGTGTGGAAGTCATTTAAAGTTGTGAATCAATCGTTAAAGTTGTTAAAATTTCTCCCGTTATTGCATTAGTTCCCTTCTGTCTACTTTAAACATGTGTAAGTTTTAAAATTGTTTCATCATTTAAAGATAGATTTAAGTTAAGATTTTGCCGATTTAGGAGCATTTTAGATTAAAAAAAATTACTTAGGTTCGCTAGGAAGGATCTCTACATCAGGGCCTTCCTGAGAGGTATACTGCTTTAAGATGGCGGCTCTTTACAAACGCATGTAGTCCTTAAAACATGTTGGCAATGCAGCAGTGTCTGCCATTTGCATCTAGTTCTATAATATGATATCTACCGTGTCATGTGGGTGTAGTTTGTCGGCTATGGCTGCAGTCAGGTATTATTGGAGCCACCTAGCATCGCGGTTGCAACGGCGTCTTCCCCACTCCTGCTCTGCTCTCGTCCCCGTGAGTCCGTTTCTCTCAGACTTTTTTTTATTCAACCAACTTAGTAACGCATAGTAACGCACGCCTTTCCCGCCTCAGTAACGGTAACGGCGTTGCCAAGATGAGAAAAGTAATTAATTAGATTACTCATTACTGAAAAAAATAACGCCGTTAGTAACGCCGTTATATTGTAACGCCGTTATTAACAACACTGGTCGAGCTACTACTACTACTTCCTCAGTGGAGAACAGAAAGCGACCAGATTGGGTGTGCATTCATGATAATTAAGCTTATAAATTTTACCATTTTGATTTAACTTCTAAACAAATTATTGTTAACAATATAGTCCCAAAAATTTGTACAATGACGACAGGAAAACAAAAAAATGTAAAAAAAAAAAAAAAAAAATTGTGCATCATGTAAATTTTCAACTAACCTTAATGATACAACAGCTCCTTTTATTGGTGAAACAAATATTTTCAGGGAAACTTGACTGCTGTTCCACTGAGAAAAATATAGAGCTCACACACACTACACTGTTATGTAAAAAACAGTGTAGTGGCTGCTGGCCTGTCATAAGTAGATAGAACAGCTCACAGGTCGTCTATTCGTGTGAATTTGATACATTTATTTTGTAGATCCATATAAGGCGGAAACACTCAGGTGACTTAAAGTTCCGCTCCGAGACCCCCAATTTGGCAACTTTCAAAATTGTCCGATATACATGTGTGATATATCATTGGAAAGCTTAAAATCTCAATTTTCCGGGGGAGGAAAAATTTTGAACAGGAGGGCATTTTTTTAAAAGAAAAAAAAAATTAAACAGCAAAACCCTATTTGCAGGTGAGAGCATGAAAGAGCAGAAACAAAGACGCCATGACTTTAACAAGATATTTTCATGTACTTACCTCTTTTCGATCCAAAAACTCCATGTAGCATGTATCACCGAGTGTCAAAACACAGCTGTGAATGGCCACAGCTGGATTTCTGGGGGGATTTTGTAGATGAAACATGGTAATATAACAAGGGCCGTGATGCAGAAATTGCAGACTTCAAGGAGTGGTTTAGATTTTCTTTTTCGTATATTTACCCATTTAAGCATTTTTTTCTTCTTCAATTTTTCTTTGTTTGGATCGATTATTTATCATCTAACATGTCAGAGAAAATGAGACAGTAACAAAAAAAAAATATATATAATCAAGCGATAGTTATGAGGAAGATATCCGTGACTTTTTTACAGACACCATTTTTTTTTATTGTGACGTAATTTGTTTAAAAGTTTAAAAAATATGAATTATTTTTTAAAGTCTTTTTTAAAACAAAATATTAGACATCTATTAATGATTCTAAGCTAAAAATGACATTTTGAAATCAAATGGTACAAGTAGTAATGGTAATTGGAGAGTATTTATATAGCGCTTTAAATTAGCACACATTTACACATTCACGCACCAATGGTGCTGCCAACCCATTGGGGGCAAATCAGGGGTCAGTGCCTTGCCCAAGGGGACTTCGACAGTGGCCAATCATAGCCTAGAATCAAACCGCTGACCCTTTGGTGCCAGGACAACTCGAGCTACCAACTGCGCCACTGGCACTCAGTAGTAGGTAATAGATTAAGAACTTCAGTACTTTATTTGCCCTTTTCCCAAAAGTGCCCTTTTAACCATGTGCCCCCCCCACTCCATAAATTGTTCCAAATTGCTGCTCAGTTTTAATCAGATCGCATCTCTAAATTTCCTTCCACCGATCACGGTCAATGATATGAAAATCAAACAGATTTTTTTCCCCCTTTCACATCTGCTTATTTGATTACATTTGATCTGATGGCACAGGTGTTCAAATTACACCATTAAATGTTTGCCGAAATAAAAACACAGCGGGGTGAACTCGGGTGAAGTGTTATTTTTTTTCCCCCTCAGACATTTTAATGCCGCGGGGCAGATAAGAAACGGTGTTGGAGATGAGATATTTTGTTGGCCCCCCCTGAGTTGTTCATCTTCACCTTAAATTGATATGCGGCAAAGAATATAGCTTCCATGCAACACTTTCGATGAATTTATACCAGGAAAGAAAAATCCACATTTGCTGGATACCACTACTCGGATACTTTGAATTTAAAGTCAATTTGGTTTTTAAATCCAGGACTTGAGTTCTCAATTAGGATGCCAGGAGGATTTTGGGGTGTCTATATAAAGTTTTCAAGGCATGGTTAAGCAAGGGCGTAGGTTTGGTCTCAACATTGGTAGGGACGATATAATAGCATAACCTTGTACACTTTTAGCTGGGAAATGGAAATTAATAAAACCAAACAGATTAGGTGAACGGGGGTGACGTTAACAGTAGCAAACACATACAGGAGTACATTTCTCTCCAAGCAGCTTCCTGTTCGAGTTTTGCAGGTTAGCAAATTCATGCAGTTTAATGTTATGCTAACTCTGATGCAGGTTGGACTTTCAGTATTAAAATTAGTGGTATGTTTCCCACCTCCACAACGTTTTTACATTACTTACAGTGGCTGCCTATAATATTCCCTCGAAGGTGTGTCCCCTTATCCCATATCTGAAAGCTGGTTGATGGGGTAACGGATGGTCTGGGGGACCACTCTGGGTCCTGGGGTGATGACGGCGGCTCCCTTGCTACCGCTGCAGGAGGAGGGATGGGCTGCACTGGCTCGTCCGCCTATTGGCTGGAAAATGGCTATGGCCCTGGGCGGGTCCCGCGCAGCATTTCCACTTGCCTGCAGGACTATCACAATTCTGATGGGATTCACGCATGACTAGGTGCGATTAGACACACTCAAGTACAAAAATTTGGTGTCAGTTTTAGCGATGAGACAGCATAAAATAGGATGCCAACATATCCACACTCACAAGGGATTCACACAAATACTGGGTTCTACACCCCATATGGCTGATTTGTGTACACTTCAACCCTCCCAATAATTTATCTTTCTGACCCCTCCCCCTCTTTCTCCTTGGTCATCAGGCCCCCCATGTGGTGTCAACCAAAAATACAACTAGCTCACGATAGCCCCAACATATTCATAGTTATTTTTATTTGTATTTTTTTTGTGTTGATAACAATGTATTTGCTGTTGATGTTTGTGCTTCTTTCTGCCTCTTTCTCCTTCTCTTTTCTTCTGTCCCCCCATAACCCTTCCTGTTCGCTGCTTTCTCCTAATAAACGAGGCACGTTGAATGATCACAATGGGCTTATGTCATACTCCCATGTGATACATTAAAACTGTTCAGACCAGTCTGACACTCCGGTTCCCATTTTGCGTGTCAAGAAGCTAAACAGGACAGGTAAATTTTTTTTTTTTAAAACGTGTGTTTGAGGGGTTAAATGGACTGACACATTGAGTGAAAAGAGGTAACTGTAAGTCTGAACATAATGAAAATTAACTTAGTAATGGTAGGGTCAATTCTCTCCTTACAACATATGGGAAGACAATCTAAATGTATATGTACTGTATGTACTGTATACATTACAGAAGTCATTATATTAATGCAAATAAGGCTGCTTAAAAGTTGGTGGGGACAATTTTGAGCATCCTGAAAAGTTGGTAATGTTATGTCCCTATGAATACCTACGCCCTCTTGGTTAGGGTTTTAATTTGGACTTTAAATCAAAAATAAGATTTCAAATTGGGTTGGTAAATGACGGCTTTAAGACAAGGTTCGGATTGCTATGGATGTGTTTCATCAACATAGCAACATTTATGTTGTGCCCTACAATGGTCACCAATTACTGTACTGCTCCTGGTTGTTCCATAGGTTACGCAGTACTTGACTTTCACGATTTCGACTTTACGACGCTGAAGTCTCAGCCGCCACTTTGTCACCAGTCAGTGTTTTTTTTTTTTTCCGCATAAACAGTACCTTGTTGTACCTCACAGTAGATTATTTTTTACTTCACTTTCGTAATATGACATGATCTGTCCTCACTAAACGTGAAGTTGTTCAGCTTTACAGACATCAAACAAGGTAATTGTGCTTTTTGAAGCTTTTTACTTCCTTCACTTTTGACAATTTCTTAAGCTGTAACACACAAATGTACACATATGTTCAAAACTAAACGCAATTTAACAATAAAACACTTCACACAAACAATGGTGTTCAAATGTCCATATAGTCTGATCAATATGTGAATTTAATAGAGTAAATTTGCCTAATTTGCCTAACAAAAGTCCGCTATCTTAAAATCTACGAATAGTCACGTATTTACAATTCTCATAGAATATCGCTCACACGTAACTCCACAAACTGGAGCTGGAAACTTAATTACAAATGCATACACGTACATATATTAGCTGAAACAACTCACAGCATTATGTGGGCCAAACCAGAGTGCAGCTGTCCTTTATCTATGTCAGACGAGTCTGCTCGTCACTCATACAGTCCAGCTAGACCCAAAGCTGCCACTAGAGGGCAGTGTACCCTCCATCATTAAAAAAAACACAAAAACAATACTTTTGGACTTTTGGGATAGTTATTTTGAGAGGTTAAAAGGGTTAATTCTGGCCTACACGCCTCAGATGAGTGTCCAAGGGCAGAGCCACCTAGGAAGAAATCTGGCCGCGCCACGTGTGGTCACATGGTTCAGGCGTGAATTTCCAATGGAACTGACAGTGGTGATTGCGACATTTATGGGGAAAAGAGATAAAATCACACATCTAAATACTTGTTTGATTATCTTATTGCACTATGATATATTTGTAAATGCTAGTTTTACATTTAGTACATTTGGAGTAGTAACTGAAAAGGATGTAAATTGTTACGCAGAAAGGAAATTTCCCATGTTGCAGGGAAAGTTTCATGTTTGTGTTAGCATTAGAATGGGAAATGAACTTTTACATTAAAATGCAAGATGATTTAATTTTTTTCCTTTTTCACAATGTTTTTTCCAGAAAATGTCTTTATTCACATACCTGAGGTAATACGTATATACAGTGAGGAATACGTAGTATACAGTGAGGAAAATAAGTATTTTAACACCCTGTGATTTTGCAAGTTCTCCCACTTGGAAATGATGGACAGGTATGAAATTTTCATGGTAGGTGCTTGTCCACTTTGAGAGACAAAAAAATCCAGAAATCCAGAAGTTCATGATTTTTTAAAAACAATTTATTTTTATTACACTGCTGCAAATATGTATTTGAACACCTGGAAAAATCAATGTCAATAATTGGTACAGTAGCCTTTGTTTACAATCACAGAGGTCAAACATTTCCTATAACTTTTCACCAGGATTGCACACACCATTGCAGGGATTGCAGGATTGCAGGGATTTTGCACCACTGCTCCACACAGATCTTTTCTATGTGGCAGCACGTGTGATTTTAAAGTTTTTAAAAATGTGCCCACTCTGGGTTTTTACCAGGGAAATAACTACTGTTAAAAGGTAAGCAAGGCGCCAAGGTTTGTGCTACAGAGAGCAAGAGGCAGTTCTGCGGCAGTTTATCAGCTGATGGATAAGGGCGTGACTCACCTGTCAGGTTGACAGGCGAGTCACGCCCTCTGCTGACCATTCACTCTTCCAGGATGCAGGTCCAGAGAGCATGTAAGCCCCTCGTCCCTGTTGATGGTCCTCGGGCCCCGCTTGAAAAGACGCGTTGCACCAACACCAGTGACTCTCTGACGAAGGCAGAAGTGTTCGCCAAAACATGACACGAAGTCAAAACAACCTAAAACAATTGTCTGGAATAAAAGAAAAATTCAACTAATCTACAACCCCAAGCAAAAAGTACGGAATCACCAGTCTCGGACGAACACACACTCAGACATTTTATCATGCAAAACAAACTCAGCTAAAAAGCTTCAAAAAATTTTAAAAAATAGTTCAAAAGTGCAACTCTTTAGCATTTATAAACACTAAAATAAATAAATAAAAAACATGGTGGTCAGTAAATGTTACTTTTGTAGAGAAAGTGCAGGGAAATAAATATAGAATCACTCCTTTCTGAGGAAAAAAATATGGAATCATGAGAAACAAACAAAGACATAACAATTAAAACACATCTCTAGTATTTAGTAGCACCACCTCTGGCTTTTATGACAGCTTGCAGTCTCTGAGGCATGGACTTGATGAGTATTCTTCATCAATTTGGTGCCAACTCTCTTTGATTGCAGTTGCCAGATCATCCGTGCAGGTCGGAGCCCTGCTGTGGACCATTTTTGTCAGTTTCCACCACAGGTTTTCAAGAGGTTGGAGATATGGGCTACAGTGCCTTGCAAAAGTATTCAGCCCCCTTGAACCTTGCAACCTTTCGCCACATTTCAGGCTTCAAACATAAAGATATAAAATTTTAATTTTTTGTCAAGAATCAACAACAAGTGGGACACAATCGTGAAGTGGAACAACATTTATTGGATAATTTAAACTTTTTTAACAAATAAAAAACTGAAAAGTGGGGCGTGCAATATTATTCGGCCCCCTTGCGTTAATACTTTGTAGCGCCACCTTTTGCTCCAATTACAGCTGCAAGTCGCTTGGGGTATGTTTCTATCAGTTTTGCACATCGACAGACTGACATTCTTGCCCATTCTTCCTTGCAAAACAGCTCGAGCTCAGTGAGGTTGGATGGAGAGTGTTTGGAAACAGTAGTCTTCAGCTCTTTCCACAGATTCTCGATTGGATTCAGGTCTGGACTTTGACTTGGCCATTCTAACACCTGGATACGTTTATTTTTGAACCATTCCATTGTAGATTTAGCTTTATGGTTTGGATCATTGTCCTGTTGGAAGATAAATCTCCGTCCCAGTCTCAGGTCTTGTGCAGATACCAACAGGTTTTCTTCCAGAATGTTCCTGTATTTGGCTGCATCCATCTTCCCGTCAATTTTAACCATCTTCCCTGTCCCCCCTGAAGAAAAGCAGGCCCAAACCATGATGCTGCCACCACCATGTTTGACAGTGGGGATGGTGTGTTCAGGGTGTTGAGCTGTGTTGCTTTTACACCAAACATATCGTTTTGCATTGTGGCCAAAAAGTTCCATTTTGGTTTCGTCTGACCAGAGCACCTTCTTCCACATGTTTGGTGTGTCTCCCAGGTGGCTTGTGGCAAACTTTAAACGAGACTTTTTATGGATATCTTTGAGAAATGGCTTTCTTCTTGCCATTCTTCCATAAAGGCCAGATTTGTGCAGTGTACAACTGATTGTTGTCCTATGGACAGAGTCTCCCACCTCAGCTGTAGATCTCTGCAGTTCATCCAGAGTGATCATGGGCCTCTTGGCTGCATCTCTGATCAGTTTTCTCCTTGTTTGAGAAGAAAGTTTGGAAGGACGGCCGGGTCTTGGTAGATTTGCAGTGGTCTGATGCTCCTTCCATTTCAATATGATGGCTTGCACAGTGCTCCTTGAGATGTTTAAAGCTTGGGAAATCTTTTTGTATCCAAATCCGGCTTTAAACTTCTCCACAACAGTATCTCGGACCTGCCTGGTGTGTTCCTTGGTTTTCATATTGCTCTCTGCACTTTAAACAGAACCCTGAGACTATCACAGAGCAGGTGCATTTATACGGAGACTTGATTACACACAGGTGGATTCTATTTATCATCATCGGTCATTTAGGACAACATTGGATCATTCAGAGATCCTCACTGAACTTCTGGAGTGAGTTTGCTGCACTGAAAGTAAAGGGGCCGAATAATATTGCACGCCCCACTTTTTAGTTTTTTATTTGTTAAAAAAGTTTAAATTATCCAATAAATGTTGTTCCACTTCACGATTGTGTCCCACTTGTTGTTGATTCTTGACAAAAAAATGAAATTTCATATCTTTATGTTTGAAGCCTGAAATGTGGCGAAAGGTTGCAAGATTCAAGGGGGCCGAATACTTTTGCAAGGCACTGTATTTGATGATTCTGGAACTCTGGTTTGGTGCTGTTCCAATAAGATTTACAAAGATGACTGCCAGAAGAATACATCAAAATTCATTCAGTCCTTGATGATATGGGGCTGCATGTCAAGTAAAGGCACTGGGTAGATGGCTGTGGTTGAATCTTCAATAAATGCACAAGTTGACATTGAAATTTTAGACCGCTTTCTAAACATATGTTTAGGGATAGTGAAATCATATTTCAAGATGACAATGCAACATGTCACAGAGCTAAAACTGTTCAAGCATTCCTTGGAGAAAGACTCATCCAGTCAATGTCATCGCCTGCAAATAGCCCAGATCTCAACCCTATTGAAAGCCTGTGGTGGAAATTGAAAAAACAAAAGGTCCACAGCAAGGCTCCGACCTGCAAAGATGGTCTGTCAAATGCAATCAAAGAGAGTTGGCACCAAATTGATGAAGAATACTCATCAAGTCCATGCCTCAGAGACTGCAAGCTGTCATAAAAGCCAGAGGTTGTGCTACTAAATACTACAGATGTGTTTTGATTGTTATTTATTTGTTTGTTTCTCATGATTCCATATTTTTTCCTCAGAATGGAGTGATTCAATATATATATATATATATATACTTCCCTGCACTTGCTCTATAAAAGTAACATTTACTGACCACCACGATGTTTTTTATTCATTTCTTTTAGTGTTTCTGAATGCTAAAGAGTTGCACGTTTGAACTAATTCATTATTTTTTTCAAGCTTTTTATATGAGTTGTTCTACATGATAAAATGTCTGAGTGAGTGCTCGTCCGAGACTGGTGATTCCATACTTTTTGCAAGGGGTTGTATAAGGGTAGACAAAATGAACTCAGTACAACTGCAAATTTAAATTGCTGTTATTGAAGAGGAAACTGATTTAATTTCATTTTTATGGCAATTAATTGGCAATTAAGCAAACTATCGATGTCAGACATGACCCAACTTGCCCTATGGACAAGTCGCGGAATAAAGGTAATGAACAGCGACATGCACTGACAAACGTGTTTTTGCTCGCATTTTACAAAGCTAAACATGCACGTTCAATGAGGTCTTATGAGGAGGACATCCCACTTTTAAAAAGGCTTGGAGTTAATGTGGGAGCCGCATAATGCCCTTTATTTTGAATTGGTGCTTTTATGTTTATTTCTTTACATTTCACTTCAAAGTAATGCCAATTTTGTTGTGCCAGTTGATGTTAATCAAGCAATAATTGTTAATATAATTAATTAAAGTTAATTGGCTCTAAGTAAAGCTTGTCATAAATTTATCGCATCAGGCAGGTCGGCTCCCAAGCTCAATGAGGACCAAGTCACATCTCCAGGTCCTCCTCTGAGAACCTGGTCGAAAAACATTATGTGCACCCCTGCGTATAATGCATGCTTTTGGATAGTTATTTTAAGATTTGGAGGATATTTTGAGGTACCCCAAATTTGGGGTACTTAAAGGGTTAATTCTGACTAACGCGGAAATTCGGGAAAATTGAAACTCGTTCGTAACCTAGGGACTACCTGTATTCATTTATAGCAGCAGCCACTGTCGTGTCTTAGTAATGCTCATTTTCAAATACCACAGAAGAAGCGGAATACCTTGCTAGTTCCTCAGTGCCTAGCCTTAACTGTAGATTCGTACACTGAAAAAATAACTGATGGATTTACTTAATAAAATCATTGTAACAATTTGCACTTACTTCTATTGAGTAAATTCTACTGCTTGTGAACTGAATATTGCAAGCAGTAAAATTTACTTAATAGAAGTAAGTGCAAATCGTTACAATGAATTTATCAAGTAAATCCACCAGTTATTTATTCTGTGTACAATCAGCGATGAGTGTACGTTTTCACTGATACTTACTTTTTCCAGTTCCTTAATGTAATTTAGTTTTTTTATTTGACGTTGGGTTTTCTGATTTGTCATTGTTTTTTTTAATTTCCTGTTGTTGTTTTTTTTTTTTTTTTTCTGTTGTGTTTTGCACTTCAGGGCCACCATACACCTCTGTATTATTATTTTTCAGAAATTCATATCCATTCTAACAACTGAGCGAATAAAATGAGCATCCATTCTAACAACTGGGTGAATAATATGTGCACATTAAAAATAAAATCATTTGCTGGGTGACGTCTTGTGGAAATGTCAGTGTACTTTAGTTGCTGCTTTTAGAAAGTTAAAATACAAAAATTGTTTAAAAAAAAAAAAAACGGAACTTGTCATTATTTTTTTCTCTCCATTTTTTGTTTCACTGCATATGAGGGAAAAGAATGAAAGTTTCTATTTGTCATCTTTCGTCTCACTCATGTGTGCTCAACTCACTTGTGCACCCGATGCATAAATCATACATCACAGATTTTAAATCCACTTTTCTGTTCTCTCAGGCAACATTTTTAGTTTACATAAAAAAAGAATCCCAATTGATAAATAGCATCACCGCCTGACATTTTAGCTATAACAGGAAAGGGTTTTTGAAAGTAAGTAATAATTCACCAGCCGGGATTAGATGAGAGCTGCTATTTCAATTGTATAATGACTAAGGATACTTGAAATGTGAAATGTACATAGGTTGAGAATTGCATAAAGAATAAAAATAAAAAAATTAAAAATGATTTTTCTGACTTTCCCCCACTTTTTTACAAAACTTTATTTCAGTCAAGATTTATTAAAAAAAAATTAAGAAATTGTAAAGAAAATCCAACAATTACTCCTTTTAGAAACTATTTTCAAAAAATCATTTAAATCTTGAAATCTTGCTATTGTTTGCATCAAACACAAAACAACAAAACAGTGTGGACTTCTCAAAGAATTTTTTTGATCAGTCCCAAAATTATTTTAAAAGTTTTGAAATTGTTTTTCCAAAACACAATTTTTGAATTAAGATTTTCTTTGTCCTTTTTTCTTGTGAAAAGGAAAAAAGTCAATGATAAACATAGTCTGTGTCTTTTTGTGTGTGTGTGTGTGTGTGTGTGTGTGTACGTAGTTAATTATGTTGTTTGAGCAACATATGAGGCTGTTTCCCACACAACATCATTAGCCACAGTGGTACCGCTACTTACAAATGTCTCTACATACAGTTTTTTCACAGTAAGACACACCTCAAGGGGAAAATATTGCCTCATGTTACAAACATGGGCATCGCCAGACCTATTTCACTGGGGCACGTGGCCAGGGGCGGTACTAGCCTACATGGTGCCCTGTGCGATCATACGCTTTTTGCTTTGGTGCTCCCAAAGATTTTAGAAGTGACCCTAGAAAGGAGCATGATCAATGATAGGCCAAAACAGTCCACAGAAAAATATGATATCTTGATGTCATTCCGCTATTATGACCTACGCACATGGATATTTAACCATGAAATATTTCATCGCTAAATTCTGCTAATGTGACCAATTGAGAAAGCTAGCTACTACATGGAAAATTCGTACGGCGATACCATTGGTAATGGTGACATAAATATATCATAACGTGCTATAGACATTTATTACATTAAAAATATGGTATTCTTGTAGTCCATAACTCCTGTTATTTCTGACAGTGATCCTATAACTAGCACACATAACGAAATAACCTCTAAATTATTGTTGCATATCTTTTCATTATGTAGGTTTTAAGTCAATGGCAAGAGAGAAAGAATTAGCAACTTACCTTTGTCTTTTTCTCATTTTTTCATAGCCTCTTACCTTTTCTTCTGAAAAAAAGAGGGTTTAGGCCTTTTTTTTTTTTTTCTTTCTTATCCATTTCTTCGTTAATCAACAGTGGAAGTTACCCTTCCCACAAGGTGTTTCTGATATTACGACCAGTGGCAGGGTTAAGACAAAACCAATACTGTACTTTAAGTGTACAGATAGTCTCATTTTAATGTAGTGATAGTGTAAGGGCGTATTAGACGCAGGGCTGTCAACAGACTTGCAGGGGCCCGGGGACAAGAGACCATTATAGGCCCCCCCCACCCCACCCCTGCCACCAGCTAGTCACAACAACATACGCAGTACTTTAACGCTTTGCAAGCGATGCCAGTGTAAATTTTCAAGTTATTTAATTTGAGATATATTTAAATTTAACAGACCATAATGTGATCTGACACAATATAAACAAACAATTTCCATCTATTATCCCATGTAGGCTACAATACAATACACCTGAGAGTGCTATGCCTGCCTGCTAAGCAACAAAACAGTATAACTAAACATCCTGTGCCTGCCCCCTCCACATCCCTGGGGTTATCAAGCCCTCAAACGGTGATGCGCCTAGATTTATTGACAGCAAAGTAATTTATAACATCAGTGAAATCCATTTTTTGAGCAAGCTTACGCTCACTGGAGAGCATGGTGTTACCGGCATCCCCAAGGGGCCGCTGTCCCCTACAATATGACCGGCTTTACCGATTTGGTGCAGACGAAGAGGTGGGCGAACATAAGGGGGTGAGAGAGGAGTTGTTGCGCGGTAGTGCTGAGTTGAGTGGCTGTGAGTCCCCCATTGTTAATAAAAGTTCCAGCAAAAAGCCATCCGACGTGTCTCTGAGTTTTTATGCACATTGCCACCTTTCTGAAGGAAGACCCGGATGAACTGACAACAAACGTGCCGTCTACTCCACACTACGGTGCAGAATTGAGAGCACCGCAACTTACTATAAAGCGCAGTTTGGTAACAATGGCTAGGTTTTTAAGACTGCCCTTTGATATGGTGGAGCATTGGTAGCTTTTTTATTATTTTCATTTTACTGAAGGCTCGTTCTCCTCCAGCTACAATCACTGGCAAAGACAAGAACATGCGCAGCACTTGAGTGCACCAGAGTGGGGTAAAACCATTCTCTGCTGAGGGGGTTGTGCAAAAAAAGGAAAAAAATCCATATTTTAAATATTTAAGTTTTTAAGTATATATCGAGTAGAGCATAATATTTAATCAGACAACGATTTTAATAAAAAAGAAATATGTGAATGTAAAGTAAAATAAATTAAGGGTCATTCAGGGGCCCCTATGGTCATGAAGCCTGGGACATCATACGTGGTTGCTCCCTCCCATCGACGGGCTTGATTAGAAGTTACAGCCCACGTAGATAAAAATCAAGACAAAATGGAATTTGAAATAAGACTAGCGTAAACAGCTTGTATTATGAATTTCTTTAGACTATTTGAGAACATTAGGATACTAAGTTACTCACACTGCAGTCCAACAATGGGGATAAGAGCGCCACGCCCCACGTTTTTCAGTAGTGTGACAGTCAAGGTGAATGATGTCACTCGCTGATCCAATCTCCGCCCCCTTCCTTCTCCTGTTATGTGTGGCATGCAGACAGAAACCGTGATCTGCAGAAAAATGTATACAAATTTATTTGTATGGCACAAATTAACACAAGGCAATGTAGACAAATACTCTTGTGCACCTAGCGCGCGTGTGCCCCAAGCAATTTGCCGCCCCAGGCGACTGCACCATTGGCCCGTGCCAGGAACCGTCATTGCACGTGACCCAGTTTTGATCTGCAGTGCCCCAGTTTAAATTTCACAGGCACTGTAAAATAGATAAATAAAGTACTTTTTAGTTTTACGTCTAAACATAAATGCATGTAACTTTGGCTGTGATAGGCAAATGAGTTGATACTTCCGAGTAGCACTTTTTAGAAGACATGCTGCATTCATGTGTATCGGGAGATCTGACTTCTGGAAAATCGTTCTGTTGTGTTGTAAAGTCGTAATGTGGGATAAAAACATGGTTGCTACAAAGAGCGGCAGCCTATTTTAATGTGCCAACGATACATCACAAGTTGAGTAACTGCTTGGCGCTTTTTATTGACACCATGTAAGAGAGAATATATATTATTTTTTTTATTACTCCAACAACACATGAATGCATCATCAATATTACAGTGCGTCTGCCAAACGGCCAATTACCGTATTTTTCGGACTATACATCGCACCTGAGTATAAGTCGCACCTGCCCAAAAATGCGCAATGAAAAGGAAAAAAACATATATAGGTCAAACTGGAGTTTAAGTCGCTTTTTTTTTTTTGGGGGGGGGGGGGGGGGGGGTTCTGATAGAATCCAGCACCGAGAACAGACATGTCATCTTGAAAGGGAATTTAAAATACAATAGAGAACAGGCTGAATAGGTGTAAGGTATGCTAACATTACATGATGCTAGAAGTTAGATTGGGCCTAAAAAAAATCCAGCCCGACCCACAGGTATTAAGCCTTTTGACAGTGAGATCTACGCAACTCGGCCGAGAAATGTAATTTTGATGTTAACTCCCAAACCGCTGCGCAGAAGTCAACCAAACTTCACCCAATAGTGTATTATATCACAATCTAGTAGTTACATTTGGAAATTTGGTTCTAGGACATTTGGTTTGAGCGCAATCCTCAAGCTTAGTTCAAAAAAGTCATTTAAGCCTTTTGGCAATGAGATGTACGCAATTCGGCCGAGAAATGTAATTTTGATGTTAACTCCCAAACCGCTGCGCAGAAGTCAACCAAACTTCACCCAATAGTGTATTGTATCACAATCTAGTAGTTACATTTGGAAATTTGGTTCTAGGACATTTGGTTTGAGCGCAATCCTCAAACTTAGTTCAAAAAAGTCATTTAAGCCTTTTGACAGTGAGATCTACGCAATTCGGCCGAGAAATGTAATTTCGATGTTAACTCCCAAACCGCTGCGCAGAAGTCAACCAAACATCACCCAATAGTGTATTGTATCACAATCTAGTAGTTACATTTGGAAATTTGGTTCTAGGACATTTGGTTTGAGCGCAATCCTCAAACTTAGTTCAAAAAAGTCATTTAAAGCCCGACGCCCGACAGGTATAAAGCCTGATCAATTAACTTGATTTGCTTGCCCAAAAAAAACCCCAAATTCTATGTTTTATTTGTAGGCATGAGCCCAAAAACAAAATTTTATGTTTTATTTGTGAGGACTCGGGAGAAGGAGAAAATGCGGGGATGCGATGCGCGGTTGCGTTTTGTGTGATCACGTTTGTGACGATGCAGGTGCATATATGCATAATGATAACAAAGCCTGTCTTTTGTAACGAATTCTCCTAGTTAAAAAATGTATATCTTTTATATTTGCGTGACCGTTCCAACAGGCGAATGGTGGATTTGACATTTATTTTAATCTCCTTGAGTTTAATCTCCTCGAGTTGGCAGAAAAAAAGCTTGTTTTATCAATGTTTAAATAGTCTACATATTTTCATGTTCATTATAAATGCATTTAAACAACTAAATAACGCTGGAAAAGTTTGTTAAATATATTTCTCGTCTAAGACCAAAGCACCACATTCGTTTACATTCAGCGAAGCCGACACAGGTTTCCGTATAGCACCTTCAACATTCAATTTGAATCCATTCCATATCCCACTCCTACTGAAGTTGTTTGTTTTTCAATTCACCTGTCTTTCGTTTGTTTTCACTCCTATAACTGCTCCGTATTGAAAAAGAAATACGAGAATGCTCGCGGAGGGGAAGATTGAAAAGATAGCGGGGCCACTGCGTCCAGGTGCACAGGCATGCACAGCACTTTCTCTGCTTTATCCAAATTATTTATTTTATTTAACATCCATACATCGTTTTAGTATAAATATATGAATTTATATATATATTTTTTTTAAAAAATAGCGAGAGAGAAGTCGGCCTGACCTGACCGTAAATAATCACACATAAGTCGCTCCAGAGTATAAGCCGCACCCTCTGCCAAACAATGAAAAAAAAACTGCGACTTATAGTCCGAAAAATATGGTATATACAGTATATATATGAAGGAAAACACTCAGGTGACTTGAAGTTCCGCTCTGAGACCCCCAATTAAGCCAAATTTCAAAATTGTCCTATACGCATGTGTGATGCATCATTGGAAAGCTTAAAATCTCTATTTTCTAGGGGAAGAAACATTTTGAACTGGAGGGCATTTTTTGACACCTTAAAAGTAGGTCAAATCAGGTGAGTGAAAAATCGACATTTTAGAGACCTTTGAAATTTTCTTTAAGTTTCTCATGTAAAAAAAAGGTTTTGGACACCCATCCTTTTTGTTTGTTTATTTGTTTTTCTGAAGCCACAAGCTACCCACTACTAACCCTAACCTGGACTTCGGTTCTCCAATCCAATATGATGCCTTCAAAAAGATGCTGTCTCCACCTCACTCAGTGATACACTTAATTATTTATTCATTCAATTTCCAAGCTGCTTGTCCTCACAAGGGTGCTGGAGCCTATCCCAGCCAAATAGGCTAGCTTGTGTCAGTCCACATATAAATAAAGACTCACTAGTGGAAATTCCCTGCCCAAATGTACACAGTTGAAAAATAATAAGTATAAACAATCAGTTCCTTTTCATTTATCATCTTTAAAATGAAAAGAGTTCATTTTGTTTACCAAAAGGGGACGGCCACTTCTTATGCATAAGTTGAAGCACAGCAAGGGCGTAGGTTTGGTCTCAACATTGGTAGGGACGAAATAACATTTCAACCTGCATGTACACTTTTCCCTGTGGACGGAATATTAATAAGACCAAATACAGTAGATTATTGAACAGGGGTCAGGGTCACATTTCTCACAAATATGAACCAATCAATTGATAGGCGAAATGATCAAAGCAAAATAAATCTGTTCTGACTAATACTAACTTTTATGTGAAATTGTTCACGTGATACAACTTTCGATTCAAACCTGCGTTTTCAATAACTACTCAAGAAGTATTTTGAAGCGCAAGTTCCTTTATTAAAAAATTGGAAGCTATCCAAGAATGGGTCCACATCTGGGGGACACTGGAGCACCCCTAGACTCAAACTAAAGTATTGTAATATAAAGTAATTTGGGAAAAAAATTCATGAAAAAAAATTTGAGCTATCCAAGGACCAATCTACATTTGAGGCAGCCTAGACTACCCCAAGACTCGAACCAAAGTACTTTCATGAAATTCTGATGTGTGATTTCACAGATTTAAAAAAAATAAATGTTTTATGTCAGTTAATGTTCACGTTCATGTCAATGTCCCTCTGAAGTGGACCCATTCTTGGGACTTTCACTCAGAAGCCACCGCGTTGCATTACAATATTGCACATAAGGCAAACAATGATCCAAATGACGGACAGCTAGCTTGACTTTGCTGTTCCTTGTGGAGGCAGGGCTGACTGCAGTAGTTTAGTAAGTTAGAAAATTCACACAGATTAATGCTATGCTAACTCTGATGCAGGTCGGCCCTTTAGTAACAAAATTAGAGGTGATATTCTAACATCCCTCCTCTTCAAAAGGCGCAGAGGAGGCGGCATGTTGCATTTCAGTCGGCGGGGTTTTGTGAGTGTGCGTCTGTATGGAGGGATGGGGGGACAGGGGGGTCAATTCATCAGCCAATGAGGGGGAAAAAATGGACCGGTACATTCAGCAAGTGAAAAGGGATAAATTAAGTCTGAACATAACGAAAATAATTCACTTTATAATAGTAGGGTCTATTCCATCCTTACAGAATATAAGACAATCTAAATTACCTATACAACTGAAGTCATCATATAATGCAAATAAGGTGGCTCAAATGTTGGTGGGGACAATTTGAGCATCCTGAAAAGTTTGTAGTGTTATGTACCTACTGTCCCTATGAAAACCTATGCCCTTGAGGCACAGTTTAAGAACACTGGGGAAAAAATACATTCATTATGTAAAACATATTTCTTCAATTGCTTCTTTACATAAACGTTTTGTACATTTTACATTTTGTTTACTTCTATTACACCTCAAAACAAGGGTTGCATTTTGTGCATGTTCTTTTCTATGTTGTCTGAAATGTCGACATTGCATTGCCAGGATGTCATTTTTTAATTTGTTTTTTTATTACACTCTAGGGCGCTCATACTAAAAGCAGCCGTTAGGCATGAATTTTTGACACCACACAAGCTTGTCGAAATGTCGCTGGATGAAGCGCGGATCACCACCTAATTCCCGATGGTGGTGGCAACCTCCCTGTTAAAAAATTCAAGTCCAAAAGATGGGTGTGTAGAGAAAAAAAAATGATGTGACAGCAAGCATAAACAACATAGTCAAGAGCATTTTTGATACATTTTGCGCCTTATTTACTCGCATATACTCGTATTACGTCACACTTTAATCGTACCTTAATCAATTAACTCGTATTAACTTATTTGATCACATTTACTGTATGAAGTAGACTTCCATTCAGCAGAATGGTAACATCTGGTCACATGCCCGCTTGCTGACTCCGTGAGAAAGAGAACTTTTTACCTCTATAGTGTACCGTAAAAATTAGCTGCATGTGTGAAATCATAAGTGGTACTTCTCCAAGATGCATCTAGTACTTTTCACCTACAGACAAGCTATACGTAAAGGACAATAAATTGTTTAGCGCAATAGAAATAACAGCTTAACAGGTCACGCCAGCTCACAGAAGAGGGAACCAGCGATGACCCCAACGCTTCCAGGAGGGATGCACATGACATCACTTCATCATGATATCATCTAATCTCATTATGTGATTAGATGCTAATTTATTCAAACTTTGGACTATGGACAAGTTTCCTGAGCGAACATTGGGTGGCGCAATCTTTGACATTTTCTGCTACGGACTGCTACTGGTTTAGACAGAACAACATGAAGTGCGGCTGAGGTAACCAGTGTGTAGACAAAGTTGTAACACTAACAAAAAACAAGTAACAAGTAACAAGAGGACATTACACTTCTGTCATTTTAATCTGAGCGGGGCATGTGCGTTAATTGCGTCAAATATTTTAACGTGATTAATTAAACAAATTAATTACCGCCCGTTAACGCGATCATTTTGACAGCCCTTGTATATATATATATATATATATATATATATATATATATATATATATATATATATATATCAGTGACGTGCGGTGAGGTTCATGGTTGGTGAGGCACTGACTCCTTTAGTGTCAGATTTCCAAATATATAAACCAAAAAGGGTAGCTTATTCAATTGGCTACTGGTTATTTCATATCTCATCAGTATTCTTCACAAAACACGCACACACGGTACATATTATCGATACGTAAAAGTAAGAAAATAACATGCATTTGCTCTACACACTGTGTTGGCCGTCGCAATTCTATAATTCATGCAACATAAATGAGAGTAAAGAGTGGTGTACAAAACCACAGAATTCAATTCTGACCTTTAGTGAAATATTCAGTTGTTTTTAAAACTTTTAATTCTGATACTTTAATCAATTTATTACAGATTGCTAAACAAAAAGTGTGAAAAGAAAAACAAAGAATATTTTATTTAAGGCCAAAATTTAGTTTTTAATTATTATATTGTATTTTTCTTAGTCTAAGCTCTTTTAAAAAAATTTTTTTTTTTTATAAGATTGAAATTAAAACTGTTTGTGGTCTTGCGCCTGTCCTTCACCACAAAAACCGGCGTTACTTTGGAAAGGCATAGGTTTGGCCTCAACATTCGTAGGGACGATATAACAGCATAACCTGCCTATAGGTACACTTTTTGCTGGGGACGGGACATTAATAAGACCAAACAGATTGGATGAAGGGGGCAAAGGGCCACATTTCTCATGTATATGAACTTAATTAATTAATAGGCAAAATGATCAATGCAAAATAAATCTTTATCAACTGATAATAACTTTTACGTGCATTGGTTCAGATGATAAACTGTTCGATTCAAACCTTTGTTCTCAAAAAATACTAAAGAAACATTTTGAAAACTTCCTGAATAAATGTCTGGTTTTTATTAGCAAACATAAACATAATGAAAATAATTCACTTAATAATGGTAGGGTCAATTCTATCCTTACAACATATGGAACTATTGAAAGATCTAAATTCTCTATATAACTGAACATTATATCATGCAAAAAAGGTAAGGTTGCTTAAAAGTTGGTGGGGACAATTTTAGCATCCTGAAAAGTTGGTAGTGTTATGTCCCTACGCCCTTTTTGTAAAAGTCTTCCTTATTTTCCTTTACTTTAAAAAAATCTCTCCGCCTCAATGGAGAGGATTGCTTCAATTAGATTGTTCTGTGTTCTATTTGTCAAGCCAGAAAACACAGTGGATGTTTCCAAATGTCTAGCTAACCTTTCATCTTTCTCAGCAAAACCATGTAATCGTTCTACATATATGCCACGTTTAGAAGAGCTTACACGCTCATCGTTACCACGAAATGTTAACTCCTGTTTAGCTAGGATACAGGTTGCATTAATGAGGTATTTCAAACTCTTTCGGTTTTCCTTTACCTTGGGCGTTGTGGCTGCTACCGTTGAGCTTCCGCTGTTCGTCAAAGCCAAATCGATCCTTGAGTTTCCAAAAGTTTTTAAAGCAATCAGGCTTTGAATGTGAGTGGTCGAGCTCTCATGTTTGCTGAGGCTTCGTGGTAGTTTTTTAATGTCACAATATCTTGTGTTAGTCCAGACATTGGCACAAGTTGAGAAGAAAAGGCAGGGAAAGCAGCAAAGGCGATTTTTCGAAGGACAGCCACATAGTCTTTTCGGGTGTACCACTCCGTTTGAAAAGCGCGAGTTATCTTCTGTCCCGCAGTTTGAAGCAAACCTTTTAGCTCCGGTGTGGTGTTAATCGCGTCCACTTTTGACGGAAAGTCCAGTTTCACGTACGCCCCCTTTCAGTGCGGCAGAGTACTATCTGCCGCAACCTGTGCCTTTTCACTGTGGTTTTATTTCCCATCAGCAAAACTAAATATGTCGCTAACAAACATTAAACTTTAAGGGTTAAAGACATTAGCCAGACTGTGGAAAATCAGGTCAAAGAAACGTATCTGGAAACATTATAATGGCGACATGCAGATGTACGGCCACCAGCACGCTCCAATTCCATGTATCAACCCAGTTTGTTATGGATTGCACAATCAGAGGTGAGGCTTTCCTCGTTGCTGCCGCACCTCTCGTTTCATTTCTTTATTTGAACAGGAAATTGGCAAATTCAGCGATTTTGACTATAAAAATGTTTGAAATGAGTCATACATAAAGAGCAATGGACAAATATTAATATAAATTTGATGCTATAATTTTTTTGTCATGATGACAGGTGAGGCTGCCTCACCTGCCTCCCCTAACCGCACGTCACTGATCTTCAAACATTGCTCTATCCAGATACTGTGCACTTCATCAGGTAAAATGCTGACTTGTTTACAATACAAAACTGGTGGAAGAGAGAAAACAAATTGAAGGTCATAGCTTTAGTTTATAAGATGTTGTTACACATTCAACTGGTTTGGATGCCACGTTCAGTCCTAGTTTGGCAAAACTACTGTAATGTTGGTCTTGCTAACCTAGCCGTTGTTTCTGAGGCAGAAATCTCGTCTTTGTGACTCTTTCTACGTTTCCTTCTTCACGTATACAATGTGCCGCTGCTTTAATTCTCTTACACACACACACACACACACACACATATTGAGAGGTGTGTTTGTGTCTTTTTTATTGGATTATGCTGGCACCTATTTTTAGGCCAACACACACAAGTGCAAAAGCTCACATACGGACGGACGGAGGAGGGAAGGTTGATCCACTCAAAGGTTGCTTTCCTATATCACCATGCAGTCACCTTGAAATCACATCATCCTGCAGAGCCTGGCTCGGCTCTACAATGCCACTAGAAATATTCAATACATTCTTTTTGTCCATCTCTGACCTAGAAAACATTACAGTATATCCAAACAAGAAAAAATAAAAACCTCATGAATTTGCTTCACCTTACAGTGTACTCTTATATGTATGCTGTGTTTTGCCTGTTCAAAAAATAAAGTGAATAAGTTAAGGTTTTGAATGTTTATAAAAAGTTAATTTAATAGTGAGTTTAATTTTCTTTTGTAAACCAATTTGAATTTGGATGTTTGATGAGAAATTATTATATAATATTTAACATTTTTAACAGTAAAAAAAAAATAGGAATGCAGTTAAAGTAACACAAAATAACATGTAAAAAAAATAAAATAAAATAAATTAAGGGGGAAAAAAAAGGAAATGTTGCATTCGGGTCAAGTCGAGAAGGTTACAATGTTCTTTAATTTTGTTTTGTTTTGTTTTGTTTGTTTTTGCTTCTGAACAAAATGAAGATTGGATTTCATCTTATTCAGTTGTTGGTATGGTATCACACAACTTGCACATTTTATCCAATTGGAAGTTGTTAGAAATCTGAAGTATACAGTGCCTTGCAAAAGTATTCGGCCCCCTTGAATCTTGCAACCTTTCGCCACATTTCAGGCTTCAAACATAAAGATATGAAATTTAATTTTTTTGTCAAGAATCAACAACAAGTGGGACACAATCGTGAAGTGGAACAACATTTATTGGATAATTTAAACTTTTTTAACAAATAAAAAACTGAAAAGTGGGGCGTGCAATATTATTCGGCCCCTTTACTTTCAGTGCAGCAAACTCACTTTAGAAGTTCAGTGAGGATCTCTGAATGATCCAATGTTGTCCTAAATGACCGATGATGATAAATAGAATCCACCGGTGTGTAATCAAGTCTCCGTATAAATGCACCTGCTCTGTGATAGTCTCAGGGTTCTGTTTAAAGTGCAGAAAGCATTATGAAAACCAAGGAACACACCAGGCAGGTGTTGTGGAGAAGTTTAAAGCCGGATTTGGATACAAAAAGATTTCCCAAGCTTTAAACATCTCAAGGAGCACTGTGCAAGCCATCATATTGAAATGGAAGGAGCATCAGACCACTTCCAAACGTTCTTCTCAAACAAGGAGAAAACTGATCAGAGATGCAGCCAAGAGGCCCATGATCACTCTGGATGAAATGCAGAGATCTACAGCTGAGGTGGGAGAGTCTGTCCATAGGACAACAATCAGTCGTACACTGCACAAATCTGGCCTTTATGGAAGAGTGGCAAGAAGAAAGCCATTTCTCAAAGATATTCATAAAAAGTCTCGTTTAAAGTTTGCCACAAGCCACCTGGGAGACACACCAAACATGTGGAAGAAGGTGCTCTGGTCAGATGAAACCAAAATGGAACTTTTTGGCCACAATGCAAAACGATATGCTTGGCGTAAAAGCAACACAGCTCATCACCCTGAACACACCATCCCCACTGTCAAACATGGTGGTGGCAGCATCATGGTTTGGGCCTGCTTTTCTTCAGCAGGGACAGGGAAGATGGTTAAAATTGACGGGAAGATGGATGCAGCCAAATACAGGAACATTCTGGAAGAAAACCTGTTGGTATCTGCACAAGACCTGAGACTGGGACGGAGATTTATCTTCCAACAGGACAATGATCCAAAACATGAAGCCAAATCTACAATGGAATGGTTAAAAAATAAACGTATCCAGGTGTTAGAATGGCCAAGTCAAAGTCCAGACCTGAATCCAATCGAGAATCTGTGGAAAGAGCTGAAGACTGCTGTTCACAAACACTCTTCATCCAACCTCACTGAGCTCGAGCTGTTTTGCAAGGAAGAATGGGCAAGAATGTCAGTCTCTCGATGTGCAAAACTGATAGAAACATACCCCAAGCGACTTGCAGCTGTAATTGGAGCAAAAGGTGGCGCTACAAAGTATTAACGCAAGGGGGCCGAATAATATTGCACGCCCCACTTTTCAGTTTTTTATTTGTTAAAAAAGTTTAAATTATCCAATAAATTTTGTTCCACTTCACGATTGTGTCCCACTTGTTGTTGATTCTTGACAAAAAATTAAAATTTTATATCTTTATGTTTGAAGCCTGAAATGTGACGGAAGGTTGCAAGGTTCAAGGGGGCTGAATACTTTTGCAAGGCACTGTATATGCCACAGGATCCCAGTTGGTGCCAAAGGGAAACAATATTAACTAACTTTTAGTTGTGTCCATTACCCGAGAGCATAAGTATAATGTATATATATATGGGTGAAAACACTCAGGTGACTTGAAGTTCCGATCTAAGACCCCCAATTTGGCCAAATTTCAAAATTGTGTGATACATCATTGGAAAGCTTAAAATCTCAGTTTTCTGGGGGAAGAAAATTTTGAGATAGGTTAGCTAGGTTAAACACCTAGGCAACAAAAACCACTTTTAGGTCACAACCTACCAGTTAAGAAACACTGATTAATTGCATAACAGTTACAGTGATATATCTAGACAAAGTAGAGCAGCAGAGTGTAGAAAGAGGTTAAGGAGAGATGGATGTTGAAGAGCATGAGCAGAGGTCAATTGACTATCAACAAGGGACGTCACAATTCGTCTTTTGATATTGATGGCTGAAATGTTTTTTTTTTTTTTAACTGAAACTTGTTTTGGTTTGATTATGTATAGCTGAAAGCGCTATTTCTGACTTTATGATAGATAAGTGCCCAAAAATAAAAATGCTCGCTCGCCAGTGCCCCTTTCTGCCCCAGTATTCTATTAGGTCCCTGATCGCCCCTGATCTTACATATTGTGCCATTGAATATGAAATGCAGCAACCAATAATATTACCTTCAGAGAATGTGCGATTTGTGCAATGCAAGACATTTCGCTCCAACAACTTGATTATTGTGTAGAACGTGGACAATGTGATGGATAATGCAGACAAACGTGTAAACCAAACAAGTGTGCTTGTGTTTTCTAGTCCACGACCGCATTTAAGGCAAACTAATAGCGACATGTCGCCACCATATATCTCCACGGCGCAGATAAAGAAAAAAAGAAAATCGCATCACCAAGATAGGGAGCACACTGCTTTCATTTTAATGCTGTGTGTGTCTATGTGTATGAAGCTCACCACAGCTAAGATAAACACTTATTTGCTGTGTGTGTGTTTGTGTGTGTGTTACTGGTCCTTCAAAAGACAGGAAATCAGCCATTTTACTTTGAAGTAGCCATTTTCAAGCAAACTATGAAAAGTTACTCCTCAGAGAGGTAGAAAAATACAGCCTCAAAAACACTCTTCACTCAGGCTAGGTTCATACCAGAGGTCTTAATGCACAAAGCCGATTTTTTGTGTCGGATTACATTTTCTTATTTAACCTGTCCTGTTCGGCTGCTTGTCATGGAGAATGGGAATCTGAATGTGCTATTGGTCTGAACAGTTTTAATGTATCACATGGGAGTATGATATACTCCCACTGTAATGATAATTCATTGTGTTTCGTTGATTAGGAAAACGCAGAGAGCAGGAAGGGGTTATAGGGGGACAGAAAGGGAGATAGAAAATGAGAGACACAAGAGAAGAAGAAACAACAACAAGAAATACATTCAATGGCATCACATAAACTTAACCATCAGTTGACGAGACAGCTTCTACAGACATTGTGCCACGGCTTCCCGTAGGGGGCAGGGCCAGGCAGAGCGTTGTTGCGGCTTTCACTGTGATAAACTCAAACACGCTGCGTTTTAACGCCGAACAAATGGAAACAGCAACAACACTTTTAGTGCATACAAGCCGGCAGGAATGTCTCGAGAGTGATTTGGTGAAGAATTGAAGGCAATTATTATATAAAATACCACCATGCGTGCGCTTTGAAACGTTGTGAAATGTTTGCGTGACTTATTGCTTGAAATATTTACGTAAAATGAGTGATAGCTGCTCGTTTTTTGCTTTTATCCAATATTATACAATGCTTTACGTTCATGTCTACAGAAATTCTGGGATTTACGCATTCATTTACAAGAATTTTTAAATTAAAAAACTTTTTTGACGGCTGCAACGTTAAGATTTTGCGACAATTCGACTATATACAACAATTTGGCAAAGCACGGATGACGAGAAATTAGTCTTTTAGTCCGCCATTTAGCCACGCCTACCATGAAAGGGCTCTAGCGTCCCCAACAGGTGGATGACGTCGGCAGGGTAATGGTTTTATCTGATATTAGAATTTAGCCCATTGAGAGGGAATTATTCAGAACGAGGAAAATGCGACAAAGAGAGAGCCGCAAAATGTCATTACTTTAGTCTCTCCAATATTTTTACATGATATTCTTTTTAATCAAAGTATTTTTCCCCATTTGCTCAATAAATGGTGTGGTCAGGACAAATAACAGTCTTGTGCTAAATGGAATATGAAATAATAAAAATGCATTTATTCAGTACGACATGGCAAAATTATTCCGTAATGGTCAAAACTGTCGACTTCACCTTTACTGTTGCACCTCCCGAACGATATTTTATGCCACTGTAGTTAGTCAGGCTTCGGAGAATGTAAACAAACCAAGAGGCGTGACATCTAGCCGACATGCTAACCCGAACCGAGTGACGTCTCAAAGTCCCATTTTTTTGCTTTTCGAAGTGAAAAATCACACAAAATTAGCTTGGACATGTCACACGGCGGCGGGGTTATCGATTTTCTTCGCCGATCGGCAAACCAACTGGCAGCAAGCAAGTTACAGCTCACTGCCCTGCTACGGACAGGAGAGCTCGCCGAGGAAGCAGCTGGAGAGTACCCTTGGACGACGTTGGAAGAGCGTGTTGCTGCCATATGGTCAACACGAATATGGCATAAAATAATGCTTTACTACACGGCGAAGACATAAACAGAGAGCAGCTTGCAGTTGTTTTGCAGCTAACATGGCAGGATATGTCTGAGAACTTTTCTACATCTCTGTCCATGATCAAACGTAAGTAAATATTCCTTTATTTAAAGAAAGTTTGTAGTGTTTACTTTGTAATCCCTGTATTCGCGGCCATTTTTAACACAAAGTTGCAATTTCTGATGGGGTTGGGAAATTTGACAGAACTCCGGGCACACGAAGAGGCAATAAACCGGGTATAGCACTCTCCCGGTGGTGGGGGTGGTGTGCCAAGCCGCCGGTCGTCGGCCGAGTGGCATTCATGGTGGACAATCAACCACAAAACGCAAGCCACTTCCGTATTAAAACGTGTGCCATGATCCCAGTAATTGACATAATACAAAATACGATGTTTACTCACTTCCACAGTTGCAGGGCTTGTTTTGGCCAATATCCTAGGTCAACGGGAACGTTTTGAAACCCAAAAAGGCTCACACGCCTCTCCCTGGTGCCGCAACAATATTCTGCAGCCGTTTGGCCGGCGTGATGCGAAAAATAAATGAATTAATCGCAAAATCAGCTAAATCCACAGTCCATCTGCATGCTATAAAGCAATGCTGTATTGTGAGATGCTGACCCGGGTGGTATCACATTCGCATTCGTCCTAAACGAGACTGAAGCCGGAAGTCACTCATTTTCATGGCACAGGATACAAAAATTGAATATATAAAAAGATCGCTTCCACAAACACCCAAGTGGTCCATTTCATTCATGAGAATAAAACACAGCATGAAATATGAAATAAACATGCTTTTTGCTATCATATGCACTTTAAGTTCTTTATAATAGGCCCCTACGGATTGGCTCCGCGCCCCGCTTCCGTCAATTGATGATGGTCTATGGGCTACGCTATCTATGAATATATAATAATAATAATATAGTAATATATATAGTAACACTATCATTGACTAATTGTATTTCTGGTTGACAATGTGGGGGGCCTGATGACCGGGGAGAAAAGCAGGGGGGAAGAGTCAGAAAGAGATGTGATTAGATGGGGTGGAGCGTACACAAATCGGCAATGTGAGGTGTAGAGTCCAGTATTATGTGAATCACTTGTAAGTGTAGAAATGTTGACATCCTATTCTATGCTAGCTGAACGCTTATCTTGGCACCGATAGTTTCTCTACTTGAGTGTGTCTAATTGCACCCAAACATGCGTGAATCTCATCAGACTCTTTAATAGTCCTCCCAGCCCGTCATCCCCCCGGTACTCAGGGTGGTCCCCCAGACCATCCGCGCCCCTATTAACCAGCCTTCAGGGAAGGGTTGAGGGGACACGCCACCGGCCACCCACCAGCCTCTGCCGAAAATCCCCAACCAACACGGCACACCGTGGGACCCCCATGGCCCACTAGACCCGGGGCAGGTCAGGGTCCCCATCCGATTCAGAACACTTGAGAGGTCAGACTGCAGCCATATTCTGGAAAAATTCGGCCCAGATCGGAGTTGAAACCACATACGAAAGTGACTTAGATTGGATTTGAAATGGTCCAATTCTATGCGACTTGTCCCATTCAGACCGTCATGTTAATGCCTCACTCGAGTCGGAAAAACACGGAAAAATCGGATTTGTGTATTAAAACCTGCAGTATGAACCCAGCCTTAGAAAAATGAAATGTGCTGGGCTTTTCTAAAATGAGACGACGCATGAAAAAGTCCCAAGAAGGCTTGCCGAAACCATTATTGTGGGTCGTTTCCAGAGTTTCGACAAAAACAAATCGCTTCAAATTTCAGACACTGGACTATTTGGCAAAATAAAAACTGGTAGACCCACAAAAAAGTCTTGAGAAGTGATGCCTTAAAACACAGGAAGTCAGCCGTTTTGCTTTTAAGCAGCCATTTTAGTGGTGGTCCAATAGGACAAAGTACTCAGTGAGAAATTCAGCCTCTTTTACTTGGCAATAAGAACATTTGTAGACATGTCCATCATCTGTAGACCTCAACAAATTCCATACCATGCCTTGAAAGACAAGACTTTCTATTAAAAACACATTTTTGAGTCAATGTGGCTTTATAAAACTCAAACTAGGATGAATATTAAACCCCGGAAGCTTGTTTTACTTAGTAGCATAAAATGTATTAGCCATCTCTATTATGAAAGGACCCACAAAATGTCTCACGAAACTAGACACACTAAGACACATGAAGTGTAAAGCTTTGGCCAATAATTTTCTACATTTCTTGTTCCCCACCAAAGCCTAACTGTTTGAGTTTTGTTGCTTAGTTTTTACCATGTCCAGTGGCCGTAACGATTCACCATAAAATCCGAATCTAATAAGTCAACCCCACAAGGTCAGATCTTGAGTAAGCCCAACTCCCAACAAATCTGCCAGTTTACAGGTTCGGCCCTTTTAAAAATAAGCAGTAAAGGTGAGCGAGTGAGAGGAAAGAATGGGACGAATTCAAAGGAAGATACCACCTGATTAAAAAGGTGCGGGGCCAGAGAGGCATAGAGGGAACAAATAGAAAGGGACGCATAGAGGATGACTTGCTGTTACAATAAAAACTAACGACAGATGCACAAATCGACACACAATAGCTCTGGTGACAATCCATCCATAAACCTCACACATAGGAGTCTACTTTGTAATACTATCCTGTTAAAAAAAAAAAAAAAAAAAAACCTTCAACCCCTACAGCAGTGGTCTCCAACCCGGTCTGCACTTTTTCACCAATCTGGTGTTTTACAAGTTCAATCAGTTAGCTGATTGCGGCCGGGTGCTGCTTGTTTTAGCAGAAACCTCATTGGTCCAACTATCTGTGCTGGATCGGCAGGAACAAAAACCACGACCAGCAGCAGGCCTTTGAGGACCAGGTTGGAGACCACTGTCATACAGGAAGACATATTCAATAAATCCAAGGCCGGGTGAGGGGTATTAGTACATTCGTATTGCCGTTGGATTGGGAAATGAATAGTAAAGAAATTGGAAATATAAAAAAATTGCTTCTATTCTCACTGTTTTTTTAAAGACAATATGGTAACTAGTCTTACACTTGTATAGCGCCTTTCCAATATATCGATCTGTGGGGCATTTGCTACCGGGCCGCAGAGAAATAATAAATAATTAGTTTACGACCATAATGACTAATCTGAGTAGAGATTTGTGTATGTCGCCTTCTAATGGTTGGCCGCCATTACTGGGGTGTTTGCACATCTAAAGCAGCCCAGCGTCAGTCAATGTAAACAGTAACATTAGCGGCTGTTGCCTGTGTGATGTGGGCGGCGACGTCTTTGGACAGCTTTACTACGGGAAAAAAGCCAGATGAGGGCCTACAACCAAGTCAATTCTGCATAACATGTGGGTAAAAGCTAGTAAATGAGGTAACAAAACCGAATGCACTGAGAGCACCATACCTCGTGGCGCACCGTATTGCGAAAGCCAAGAAACCTTTCACGATTTGAGATTACATACAGAACACATTATTCTTGCGACCGAGGATATTTGCCCAGCGTTTCTGCATCCCCCATGGTAACTCCATTGTTGTTGGAGGTCGCCCTCGATGACGTCAAGCCATCGGGTGTGGGACTTCCCTTGTGGTTGTCTCCAGCCTAGGGCCTTTAGGTCAAACTGGAGGATACCTCGTGTCGGATGGTCAGGAGGCAGACGGAGGACATTGACGAACCAGTGGGCGCGGTGTTTTGTCACCAAGGAAGATGCGGGGCTGGCGCTTGAAGGCTCTAAGGACTTCACTCGAATCTCTCTGGGGCAACCTGATATTCTCGAGGATTCCGAGAGCTCTGCTATCTAAGCCATTGATTCTTGCGGCGAGAGTGTGGTTTTGGGGCCTTGTTTCTGAGCCACAAAGCAGGATGGAGAGTTGAGCAGAGTTGTAAATCCGGAGCTTCGTCTTGCGTGTGCTGGTCTGGTGGCACCAGAGTGGATTCCAGAGAGACTGCAGGGTGGATGCTGCTAGGGCTCGTCTGCGAATAATCTCTGGTTTTAGGTCCCCGCTATCTGTCCCCATGGACCCCAGGTACACAATGTCCTTGACAGGCTCTAAGATGTTGCTACCGATGTAAATAGGAGGTGGATCTGGTCCATCACCAGTGTTGTTAATCTTACTGAAAAAAAGTAATTAATTATAGTTACAAATTACTTCTCCCAAAATGTAATTGCGTTAGTAACTCAATTACATGAATGTAAGAGTAATCAGTTACTTGGCAAAGTAATTGGTGATGATTACTTTTTTTTCCCCTCCAAAAAAAAAAAAAACATTGGCCACACTATGTGAAGTTTTTTGTGAAGGTTTTTGGTACAATTGGCCCGAGCCCAATTCTTTACCCTAATTTACCCTTTACCCTGAATCAACTGTTAAAAGTTGTTAAAATTGCTCCCATTATTGCATTAGTTCCCTTCTCTCTACTTTCGACATATGAAAGTTTTAAAACTGTTTCATCATTTAAAGATAGATTCAAGTCAAGATTTTGCCGATGTAGAAGTATTTTAGATAAAAAGTTACTTAGGTTCGCTAGGAAGGTTCTCTACAACAGAGCCGTCCTAAAAAGTCTACTGCTTTAAGATGGCGGCTGTCTAGTAACGCATTTAGTGCCATGTCTGTCATTTTACATCTAGTTATATCTATATACAGTACATGTGTTATCTACCATGTCTACCATATCTACCATAACATGCGGGCGTAGTTTGTAGGCTATCGGCTACGACATGTATTATTGGAGCTACCTAGCTCCGTTTGCTCGGCGTCACAACTTTCTTGCCTCCACTCCTGCTCTGCTCTTTCTCGGTGAGTCCGTCTCCCTCTGACTTTTCGACCAATATAGTAACGCATAGTAACTACTGAAAAAAATAACGCCGTTAGTAACGCCGTTATATTGTAACGCCGTTATTAACAACACTGTCCATCACCGACGTACATGAACTTGGTTTTAGTCCAGCTCACTTAAGCCAAGCTGTGCTGCCTCCTCTCCGTAAATGCCCAGAGCGTCGCTCAGCTGACTGTAGGTTATACTGAGCTGGATGGTGTCATCGGCGTACTCCAGGTCAGTCAGGTTTACATTTTCCCTGCACTCATGTAATTTCTGCCACACATCACGGTGGTTCGTCATGCAAAAAGGTTGGGGACCAGTGCTCTATAACCCCTGCGACCCTCGTAAGAGACAAGGGGCTCAGAGGATAAACGGATTAGTGAAATATTAAACATTAAAACCAAAATTTGGTAATCACATAAAAAAAATAAAAAATAAAAAAAAATCTATTGTAACACAGTAAAATGTGAAATTTATCATGTTTTAATGTGACACTGAACTTTTCTTTTCTGATCCAGGGGTGGGAAGTTACTCACAGCAGAGTGTGTTCTCCACGGTCTAAATCTGAAGCTAACCTTTCCTCGCTTGGCGCTATTATAAACTATCATAATCGTCTTCATTTTTTACCTCGAATTAAATTTTAGAAAACGTCACTGCTTTTGTAAAGAAAAAAATCACTAATTAGTTTTTGCTTTAGTTAGCTTTTCCGTTTTAATAGCACCTTATTCAATGTGATACAGCAGCGAGCAAGGTGTCAAAAAGTTTTTTCAACATACAGTACTGTGCAAAAGTTTGAGGCAGGTGTCCTGCCTAAAACTTTTGCACAGTACTGTATATATTTAATCCCCAAAGTTAAATACGCATTGTTTCAATGTTATATTTATCTATTTTTCACGACAACAAAAATAATCTACCAAAACACTTTTCTCCTCAACACCAGAGGGTGCTGCCACACCCCACTTCCCGCACCACTGTTCTGATGTGCTGTAAATATACTTCCGTAACACTTTTACATTGAATTTAGTCCGATTTTTTTTTTAATTTCCTGTTTTTTAGTTGCTACACTGATGTACGTAAAGTTCATGTAAATCAGCACATTGCACACATGAGTAATTCCGAGTTGACAATGTTAGTGCGCCCTTGATGCTCTGGCCCCGATCAATCTGAGCAGGAAGTGGTGGCTTTAGCCCCGCCCACCTGCCAGGGCCAAGGGAATTAATATTAATCAAGCATCGATTCCAGCCTTAAACACTGACCGCACGTTATTCACCATCTATTCATCCTTTTATGTGCTCTTCTTCCTCCTCCTCTTCTTCTTTTCACCTGTTCTCTTACGTACAGTTCTCCTCTTTTTCCATCCGCCGCAATTTCCCCTGTTTTTTCTTTCAGCGCCATTATCCCATTATCCGTCATCAGCCGCCTCGCTTCTTCTTGTTCTACATTTACACGCTTTCATTACGCTCTCCGGTTTGTCTTTCATCCCATCGCACACTCATCCATTCATCAGGCCTTCTTTACAGCCTGGTGTGGGAAAAATAGATAGATGGAAAGAATAGCGAGAGGAGGAGGGGAAAGGCTCAATAAAACACAATGGCCCATTGTTGCTGTGTCATTCCATTAGTCACCTGGACGCCACGATGGAGAGTGCCGGGACTTGGGGACCCGATGAGAAGAAAGAAAGAAAGAAAGAAAGAAAGAAAGAAAGAAAGAAAGAAAGAAAGAAAGAAAGAAAGAAAGAAAGAAAGAAAGAAAGAAAGAAAGAAAGAAAGAAAGAAAGAAAGAAAGAAAGAAAGAAAGAAAGAAAGAGAAAGAAAGAAAGAAAGAAGTGGCTTATCATTAATACATTTCCGTTGGTGTTACAAAGAGGCACTTGCCCCCAAATCTGAAATTATGAATTAACACTCGCTAATCACAGTTCTGAAAAAGCTGAGTTTACTTTCATTCACCAAGCCAAATTATCTGCAGCTCCATTCAATCAGGAAATTACTTCAATAAAACCTGAATGACATAATACAGACAGCCAAAAGATCTGTCAAGCGGCAACAAAATGTCCCAATGCAAAGAAATTCATAAACATGAAAAATAAAATAATTGGCCCATTTCAGTCTTGAATTGGCTGCAAAGCTATTGTTAAAAGTTTTTGGAGCAACATTCAGAGCTGGTAACCCTTAAGGTCCGGGCCTATTTTGTCCGATTTTGCATGCCTTTGATGCTGCCTTAATATTTCAAAGAAAAAATTTCATCACAATTGCCTGGTTGGGTTGCTGTTTTCAGGACACCACAAACTTCATGTCCAAACAGTTGTTTTCTTCACTGACTAATTATAATCAACGTTCCAACGATCCAAAAAAATTTTTTTCAAAATGTGTAATATTGATGTCCCATTGAAAACCAAACATGCTCAATGAACAATTTTGAGTTTGATAATATTATTCATCTTGTCAGACACTCAACTGAAAAAAATGAGACTGAATAGTTTTATACTTTATAATTCATCAGAAAATTCTGATATGGTCATAGGTGTTTTTGTCATTTTGTAAGGTATTGCTACTGTATTTCTGAAAGTAATATGTAATGTGTTTTGCTTATTGGGTAATGATCCCCAACATTGTTTAAAAAGATTAGGATAATAACAATAAGTAAGAGACTGCATGGCAAAATGACATTCATGACAGAATTCCATAAAAAAACATAATTATTAAGTAGAGGTCAACTGGTATGGGATTTTTCAAGTGACAATGCCGACACCGACATCTAAAAAAATAAAATCAGACAGTTGCCGTTATCCCAAGCTCATTTTGTCAGCTGATATTTTAAGGCAATATACTTTTTTTAAAGCACGTAAATTATTAAAGGATTTTGTTTTATTTGCTTCAATTTTGCAATGATGACATGAGCCTAAAAGGATTGATTTGGTCTAGTGCTACCAAACCAACGAACGCAGCACATCTTTTTATAATTATACACACTCGGCAAGAACAGTACATTATTTCAAAAAATAAACCCATCAGGACGTCACGAGATGTAAAAAAGTGAGAGTTTAAGATACTACGCTAATGCTACGGGTTACATTTATAGTGTGAGTATCACTCAGTAAACACATTAAAAGGCAAAAGCATCATTGCATATTCTCTCATGCAAGATAAAAAAATAAATCATACTATATTTACAAAACCGCCTGAACCTTCCTGTAGCAGCCTGCCTTTAAGCCATTAATACCTGACTGCAGCCGACATCCCCTTCAAACTACGCCTACATGATACTACGTTGCTACATACTCCGCCCACATGATGCTACGATGGTAACCTCTGATGCGTCTCATAGATATCACATGTATATAGAACTAAATGCGAAATGAAATACTCGGCGGCCGAAATGACAGACTCGACAGCGTTAGTAAACAGCCGCCATTTTAAAGCAGTAGACTTCTCAGGAAGGCTCTGTTGTAACAGACCTAAGGTGAGTAACTTTTTATTTAAAATACTCCTAAATCGGCAAAATCTTGACTTGAATGTACCTTTCGATCATTAAACTGTTTTAAAACGTTCACATGTCGAAAGTAGACAGAAGGGAAATATTGCAATAATGGGAGCAATTTTGACAACTTTAACGGTTGATTCACTACATTAAATGACTTCCATACATAGCAATAGTTACAATAGAGTTATCCCAATACCAGCAATACCCCTGTGTCTAGTTATGTTTAGGGTAAATAATTGGGCTAGGGCTCCAAAAACCCTTTGAACTTCACATACTGTAGTACAGTAAACAAATTCTTCGCGCCACCGTACCAACAGCAGGCATGGTTTGGAGGGGCGTAGTTGGAAGAGGCGTGGTTTGTTGCAGCTGTCGCATGGCTCTGGCTGCAGTCAGAACCTTCTTCTTCAAGCTGCTGCAGGGTTTTCTGGAGTCCTACCGTCAGTCAGCAGCAGCCACAGGTGCCCACACACAGATGCCTGATAAAAATCCTTATCAACGGCTTATCTTTTTTGTTAATCGGCCAATGGCCAATGTTTGAAAACAGTTCATATATCGGTCGACCTCGATTATTAAGGCTTGTCTTACAATGGAAAACATTCCATAGGCTAACTAGATGAAAAATGAACATCTGATAATCATCTGGACTAAGTGTGACAACTGTGTTTAAGAAAGACAACATCATACCATGCACTTTCAAGCATCATGGGGTATTGTGACAGTCTAGTGCTGCTTTGCTACTTACTACAGGACCCAAGACGACTTCCTGTGATTGAACGAACCATGAATTCTGTTTAACAGAAAATCTGTAAGAAGAACATTGAGAGTTGTTAATAACCGTTTGAGAGTATAACAGCATTCCTAACGGTGTTATTTTTTAAAATCTAATTAATTACTTTTTCCCTCTTTGCAACGCTGTTACTGTTACTGATGACGTAAAGGGGGGGTCAATGGGCGGAGTTTGACTTTTGTGCCCCCTCTACCCAAGAGGGCACAACATGTTGATGACCCCGAAATGCAGTGTCAGCTATAACCTACAAGAATATTTATAATGATAAGTTGAAAATGAGGGTTTTTTGTTTCCCATCATTCTTGAGGTGAATTATAAATCAAGCTACTTAGGACTGATTATGGCTCGCCCACCGTTGTCGTGACAATGTAGTTACCCCTGGCAAAAATTGTATCCCCTGTGCGGAGCGACTGCCCTTCACTGTTTTGCTTGATTTCTGTGTTTTGGTGATGTAATTATCTACGAGGTTTTAAAACATGGCCCATCCGCATTTTACTGGTTTACTTCTATAACTGTTTTTACTGTAGTTCAAATCCTGTATGGCATTTCTCCAGTTTAATTAACGTCGATGTTCAAAATATATAACTGTGGTTCTTTTTTGGCTTCAATTAATTGTTTAAGTCGACATAACTCATAACTAATGTGTGTGTATGCCAGTAGTGGCTCTATTGTACAATTAGCGTCTTTAGCGGGGCAAATTGAAACTCTGATCACCATTATGGCGATGCTCTCTAGCGTTTTATGCTCCACATTTTCAATCCATGGTTCTTCTCAGTTGTTGTAGCTTTTGAAAGCTTTGGTTTGAAAAAATTACGTATATCCATCTTGTCTCTTCGGTCCTCGGGTGGTTTTGGCTAAGCAAAGCAAATGACTGTCTAAGGTGCTATTCACATGATCTGTTCGAAAAATAATTTTGACCCATTAAAAAAAAAAAGTTTTTTGTTCATTTCATTCATTTTTGTCGATTGTTTTATCGCTTTACACATTTTATAGACAATATTTTACTGGAAAACTTTAATTTAATTTAAAATAAAAAATCAAATTAATTTTAAAATTGTATATAGAAAAAGTCAATTGCATGCAATGACACTTTTCAGCCACCGAGGGGTGGGGGGCTGGCCCCCCCTTAAACTCTGCATATGCGTGTTACTGGAGAAAGAGAGTTGCGACACTCCCATAGGTATACATTATACAGTTTTACTTCCGTGTACGTCCGGGTAATGGAGCCTCAAATAGTTCCAAGCAGCGGACCCCATTCATTAGAATGGCTGGCTGTCAAGTATATTCGGAAGTAAGTTGAATGAAAATCAAATGTATCAACTCATGGAGGTCTGGATTTGGATTTATTGTAATTTCCCGAATATAAGGCACACCCGTGTATAATGCGCACCCCAAATTTACTTGTAAAATCTAGAAAAAATCATTGTACCCATTTATAAAGCGCACCCTAATTTTAGCACCAATAAATAGAAGAATACGAGAAAACAGAGCTCGTGTACAGATACAGAAATGTCATTTTACTGACTGGTGAAACACAGCACAAGCATAGCATATTGGTAGTTCAAAACATTACCATAAACTGACAATATTTACGGTAATAATATGATTTGACAACTTCTACAAGTTACCAGAATCTAGGAGAAAACAAAACAGATGTGACTTTTCTTTTAAAGGCTGCTGTATAACTTGCTCGTTTCATCATGATGAAGAAATGTTTCCTCCATGGATTGATACGGTAAAATAAAAGTGAGAACGTAAGTCGGAAATCCGAGCTCATCGCTGTCGACACGACAGTACCAAAAGGAACTATTGTTATTTAGGTTTGAGTTTCCCGAGGAACAGATATAGTTGACGGACACACACAGGAAGTCTGTTTTGTTACGTTTGCTATGGTCCGTCTTGCGGAGCTGCAATAAACGTTGACTAAAATGAGTTCAAGAAACTAAATTCTGTGCTTTATGAAGGGTGAAAAAAGCAGAATTTAACACAGACGAAATCATTCGGCCGATCGGAGTGAAGTATTACCGAAACAAAATGGTGACGTCACGTACCGTAATGGTCGGCAACAGATCGCTGCATACGTTTCTTCAACACAACGTGGCCGTGTCAATAAAAAAAAAAAAAAAATCGGTTTGTATGTATATATATATATATATATATATATATTTTATTTATTTATTTATTTATTTATTTTTTGTCTCCATCCATGTACCCGTTTATAATGCGCACCATGATTTTACAAGTTGATTTTGGGGAGAAAAAAAGTGCGCGTTATATTCGGGAAGTTACGGTATACTCAAAATTAAAGTGGAAAAACTACAGGCTAATTCAACTTTGATGTAAACAAGTGAAAATGAGGCACAGTAGTGTGCGTGGCCTCCAAGTGCCTGGGTGACCTCTCTAAAACGGCTGGGCATGCTGCTAATGAGACGACAGAGGGTGCCCTAGGGAATCTCTTCCCAGATCTGGACCAGGGCATCACTGAGCTCCTGGACAGTCTGAGGAGGCCGGTCAATGTTATCAATTCCTTCTTCCTTCAGGAACTCTAGCATACTACAGCCACATGAAGTTGGGCATTGTCGTGGACCAGGAGGAACCCAGGTCCCACTGCACAAACATAGCTTATAACAATGAGTCCAAGGATTTCATCCCGATACCTAATAGCAGCCAGGATACCATCATCTAACCTGTAGAGGTCTGTGTGTCTTTTCAGGGATATACCTCCCCTGACCATCTCTGACCCACCACCACACCGGTCATGCCGAATGATGTTGCAGGCAGCATAACATTCTCCATAGGATCTCTGGACCCTTTCACGTCTGTTGCATGTGCTCAGGTTGAACCTGCTTTCATCGGTGCAGAGCACAGAGGCATAGTTGCAAATTCTGGTGGTCTATGACGAATGCCTCTTAAGCTCATGGTGATTTGCAGTGAGCACAGGGCTCTCTCCAGGATCTCTGGCCCTCAGACCATCCTCATGAAGCCCATTTCTGATTGTTTGGTCAGACACATTCACACCAGTGGCCTGCTGGAGGCCATTTTGTAGGGCTCTGGCAGTGTTCATCCTACTCCTCCTTGAACAAAGGAGTGGATACAGATCCTGCTGAGGGTTTAAGGCCCTGTCCAGCTCTCCTGGACTACCTGTTCCTGGAATTTCCTACAGGACGACAGGTTGGTCCTCAGACTGTCCAGGTACTCAGTCATGTGCTGGTCCAGATCTGGGTGGAAATCCCTCAGGAGAACATCCGCCACCTCATCAGGAGCATGCCCAGGCGTTGCAGGGAGGTCATACAAGCATGCAGAGGCCAAACACACTACTAAGCCTCATTTTGACTTGTTTAAAGGACATTACATCAAAGTTGGATCAACCTGTAGTGTGTTTTTCCACTTATATTTTGAGTATAAATCCAAATCCGCACCTTCATGGGTTGATACATTTCATTTTCTTGGATAATTTTTGTCTGACTTTGTTGTCAGCGCGTTCAACTATGGAAAGAACAAAGTGTTTAATAAAAATATTTAATTCATTCAGATCTACAACGTGTTATGTTCATGTTCCCTTTATATTTTTTTAGAAGTATATATTTTGAGCTTTATTTGTATGCTCATGGCATAATTATATTTTTTATCTTGGTTGACGAGCGATTTTCTCCTACTTTTTATGCTGACTCTTCAAACTGGGAAGATATCGCTTCGTTCCATCGTTCAGAACGCAGCTTAGCGCAGTGCAACGCAGCGCACGCGGATTGAGTGGAAATTTGTGGTTGCAAACGTTTTCCTGTCATCTTGCCTTCCCGGACCTTGATACATGTTTTTGACCTCTTGGACCTCTGCCTCTAGCCCATACCCTGCCTGTGCCTCTGCTTTTTTCTGCCTGTATTTCAGTGACCCTCAAGCTGCAACGGGAACCGGACCCGGAATGTTCCATGCCTTTGCTTTGCTTAAACCCTCCGTTCGTCCAACCTCCCAGACTTCACAGAAAGACAAGGATTCTTCCTTTCTAGGAATTTGCTCATTTCGCTTCATTTGTTCCCTGGTTCGTGTCAAAAAAGGCTTTTTATCTCACAACATTTGAAAATTAAAGTATGTATACCATTAAAATCTCATATAGGTTAAATAAAAAAAAATGTAAATATGTAAAAAGTGTGACCTATGTTTTGTTTGTTATTTTTTTAATGAAAAAATGAGTTCAATTCAATTACCCTACTTTCTGGACTATAAGGCGCACCTGACTATAAGCCGCTACCCACCAAATTTGACACAAAAAAGGCATTTGTTCATAGATAAGCTGCACTGGACTATAAGCCGCAGTTGTGCTCACTGTATTATGGGATATTTAAATGATAAGATATTAACCGGAAACCCTTTTTTTGACAGTGGCATCATAAGACTGTCATAAAACCAAATGGATCATTATGAAGCTTTGAACCAATTGGCTGCAAAGCTTGAACCAATTGGCTGCAAAGCTTCATTAATTCAAGAAGCGTCATTTCGCCATCACTTCCCACATGGGGGAGACAGGGTACCTCTGCTGCCACCTGCTGTCAACACTGTTGTCATTCAACATGCCTCCTAGCATGCATTGCAGCTCTACAGATGTAAATAACATTCAAAATTAATGTTCTGTGCTAATAATTTCGTCAGTTACTGTTCCAGTTGTTTCATTAATTGCTACATAGCTACTTTATTTGACTGTGGCGCTATAAGACTGTCATAAGACCATCATAATTATGTCATGACACTGCCATGAGCATTAATGAATGCTTATGAGAGATGTCAAATTATCTCACTTTTGACTGCATGTAAAAGATCTGAGCTGGACATAGAGTTGGTGATATAATTTGCCGGATGACATTTAGTGACATCTGTCACAGTTTCCTTGTTTTGCCGCAAGACGGACGCACGGCGGATTTCCTTCTGAGAAAAAGCAACACGGATTCCAAGAAGGTTAGCGCAGGTGGCGAAAAAAAGGTGGAAATGATTGAAAAATATGAGTGTGGTGTGCACATCTGTGAACTGGTTCGACAATACTCCGACGACCTCCGTTCGCCAGTCTTTATAAGTTAAGGTGACAATTATTGCTGTCGTACCACCGCCAAAGAGCTCGCCAGCTTCGTCAGGTTTTCAATCATTTATTTCGGAACTTGTGCAACACAATACGCCTACAGTCTGCCGAAGTTTACGAAAGCAACAGCAGAACGTTAAAAGAGAACATAAATTGTGAGCTGCACCTTTCTTACTCTGTTGCGTCAGCCACGCAGTGTGTTCAGGTACAGCACCCAAAACACGTCCGCCACATTAGAACCCATTTCATTATATTACTACAGGAATTATTATTATATCATTATTCTGATTTTATTTATAGTTTATTTGTTTTGCTATGTATAATTGCCATTTGTAATAGTACCAGCAGTATTTATTAAGGATTTAGTGTAGGTTTTCAGGCTGTGGAACAAGTTCATGGAATTATAATGTATTCTTTTTTTTTTTTTTTTTTTTTAAGCCTGTCCCGTTCAACTGTTTGACACGGAGAATGGAAGTCTGAAAACAACGAACAGGAAGGGGTAATGGGGCAACAGAAGAAAAGAAGGAGAGAGAGACATAAATCGTTGTCTTTCGAGCAGGTCATCGGATGTACAAACAAATTTTACGTCGGATATCGAAAAGATTGCGTGTTGAAGTGATCGTATGTCAAGGTACCACTGTTTTTCCAGTTAACCAATTATTTTTCAGCTCACAGGTTTTGACAGCAATTATTGTTATTTTGTTGTTTAAAAAATGTACAATGCCCAAAATATATTTATTTAATAATTTTAGTTTTAAATCATATCAGTAGTACCTTTTTACATGAAAAAAAACAACATATTTTTCGTTAAAATTTTTAAAAAATTTTAAAAGCCACAATTGTTCTCTTTAACTAAAATGTTATTAGAAACACATAAAATATTGTCATTGATTTAAAAATGTATAGTATTTAGTACATGTTTTGACCTACGGAGGGCGCCATGTTATGTTATTCGCGCAATGGACGCTCAGGGTGATGATGTAGTTTGTCACTGTCACTAGACGAACATTACCGGTGTTCAGCAATTCTTTGCTACGCGACGAGACGTCCAACACATGCACACATCGGTTAAAAGTTTGAGTAATTACCATTTTTGTTTTAATTGAGTCTTTTGCTACCTTTTTATTGTCTCAAAATACTTTTTGCATGTGTTTCCCTCTCATACTTTTAAGAATTGTGTTTTCTTACGGTAGCTTTAAAGCAGACTGTTGATCTGTTGATCACATTAGTCACGTAGCGTATTTAAATCACCCTTATTTGATATTACTACATTTAAGTATTTTCTTTAGGTATCTTTAGTATGTTTTGTCTGTATGTATCTAAATAAAACAAGCTGGAAGCACACGATAGTACTTTGGGTGCCAAATTCGCCTCTTGTAGGACATTTTGCCAGTGTATCACATTTTGGCAGAACACCGGTTTTGTCAAACTCGTCTTTCCTGTTCATTTTACTTTTGCTGCTCGTTTTGTGAAATATCGACAGTGCTGTCATGCTCATCAATGTTCTTCTCAGGTCCAAATTGACAGGGTTGAACAGATGAGCTGTTTATGTCGCTAGAGTCATACTCTGGAAGCCCGACAGTGTAACACATTGACGTCAACGCCCTGTGACGTCAACAACAATGGCGACCTACTAGTTAAACTAATTTTACAAATTGTATAAAAACAAAAAAATCAAGAGGGGTTTCTATTTCAAATTATTTTAACTAGGGATGGGAATCGAAATCCGATTCCAATTCCGAACCGGCTCCCAGTGTTTTGAGGCCTTGACATCACAATGAAAAAGCCTTAACGATCCCTTTAACGATTCCTAAAGACACATATTGCGTTGTGACGTGTCTTGTTGTCCAGACGCATCAAACTAGCATGGCGCCAAGAACCACTCGCTCCAAAGTTTGGCTACACTTCACCAGGAAAGAGGGTGAAAATGAAAGGTTACGATGGTTTAGCACGACCATTGCAGCCGTAAACATAACAATGACAGCACTTAGGTTCAAACGCTCGAAAGTGTGTCTTCACTTCATGAGGAAAAATTACAACAAAGCGACTTGCAGTCATTGCAAGGTGGAGATAATTGCATCGGGAGGGAATACGACTGCACTGTCCTCACCGAGACGCTAAGGCTCAGTCCTGGCTATTCAGCTAGCTAAACTCCTAAATAACGATGCAGAAGACGTTGGTATAATATGCTGACTTAATTCAGCCGTCGTTATGACACCATCACTTGAAGAGTGAAACTAAAAATAGAAATGAAACAAATCAATTTCGTCCCCAATTACAAACAGGTTTGCATGAACGTAAATCAGCAATGATTAGCTGCTAATACAATAATAAAACAAACGGTTAGCATGAGTTCACTAGCATTTGCACATCATTCAAACCACTACACAACTGGATTTAAGTGTCTGATCGCGAGTGGAAAAACACAACAACAACACAAAAGATGATACATACAGGCGCTGCCTCTGCAGATATTTTACAAACATTAACAAAGAACGTAGGCTAGTAGCAGTGTTTCCCCCTCTCTCTAACTCGCTCACTCACCTGGATGCGGCATTTCTTCTTCGCGTGTAGACGCGCTCTTCTTCACATGAGGGTGTTCTTCTTCGCGTGAGGAAGCGCAAGGGCGCCCCCACTTGAGCGTGAAAGCACCATAAAAACTAAAAGGCATGCATTTCAATATAATACACTTGAACTGATAAAGTGTATTATTTCCCCAAACCAGGGCCCGCGGGCCACCTCCACATTTGGTCCGGCCCCCTGAACAATACCAGAGAGCATTTTGATTTTTTTTTTTTTTTTTTTCTCAATAGTGTTATTTATTTCCTGGCCTTTTTCTGTGAAGAACTCAGAGAGGGTTATTTGGTTATTATCTATTTAATTAATAGTGTTATTATTATTCATTATTATTATTATATTATATTATTATTTTTATTTTATTTTATTTACTTTTGTTCCGTGAAGAATCCAGAAAGGGTTATTTGATTGTAGCTTTCTGAAAACAATATTTTTTTACATTTAGGCACCCCTGCAATGGTCACACTTTTTCTGTTACAAACTGACCCCGGCCCCTCATCAGAGAGGAGAAAAGTTATGTGGCCTTCACAGGAAAAAGTTTGGGGACCCCTGCTTTAAAACATATTGGCAAAGGCAGAACAACGACCTATATGCCAATATACAGTGCTGCTCAAAAGTTTGTGAACCCCCTCAACATTTTGGAATTTTCTATTATTTCAACCTGATTTCCTAATCAATCAATTCAGTAGTTTTTTTTTTGTTTTTTTAACAGTTGTGTTGTCGAGACTAAATTAAAAAGAGTTTTCATCAACTGATGTAGGTGCAAAATTGAACTGTTTGGTCACAACCAAAACCGCCATGTCTGGCGAAAAGTTAACACTGCATACCACCAAAAGAACCTTCTCCCAACAGTGAAGCATGGAGGTGGGAATGTCAAGATCTGGGCTTGCTTTTCATCCTCAGGACCTGGACAACTCCACATAGTCCAGGGAATCATGAATTCTGAGGAATATTGTCAAATCCTAGAACATAACCTGACGCCATCTGTTTTGAAGTTAAAGCTTGGCAGAAGGTGGATCATGCAACATGATAATGATCCAAAGCATTCCAGCAATACAACCAAGGAATGGCTGAAAAAGAAGAAGATTCGTGTTCTGGACTGGCCCAGTCAAAGTCCTGACCTAAATCCCATTGAAATGCTGTGGCGGGACCTGAAGCGAGCAGTTCATGCCAGACGCCCATCAAACCTCTCTCAACTGACTGCGTTCTGCAAGGAAGAATGGGCAAAAATCCCCCAAAGTAGATGTGAGAGGCTGATTAGTCACTACAGAAACCGTTTGGTTGAGGTAATCTCTGCAAAAGGAGGCGCAATATCCCATTAACTGAAGGGGTTCACATACTTTTGCACACATGGTATCTGAGTTTTTCTTAAATCAACCACTTTTGTTAAATAAAGAATGACAATATAACTATTTCTTTTGTTTCAGTCCATTATTTGGAATGTCAGTATTGTGGATTTGGGTATAACTTAACATTTAATAAGGTTATTTTAGTTTTTTTTACAAAAAATCTGACCATCGCTGTGGGGTTCACAAACTTTCGAGCAGCACTGTATGCCAATATTTTTTTATTTCTATTAGAAAATGTTTCAGTAAAATGTTACACATTCTTGTGCATTTGCCACTTATTGCCACATTTAACATTGAGGCTTTGGGTTTCTTTTGACCTCGTTGTGAGTTTGTAAGGTTGTGACTTCTGATTAAACAAACTCGATGCCAATCAAAACGTTTGTTCTTCTTTTTCCCCAAATTAGAATCGATAAGAGAATAGATAAAGAATCGAATCGTTAAGCAATATCGATAATGGAATCGGATTCGTAAAAAGCTTGTCACCATCTACCTATTGGTGACGCAGCACCAGGAGCAATGTGGGGTTCCGTATGTTGCTCAAGGATACTTAGGCAAGTTCATCAGGGCAGAGAATCGAAACCCCAATCTCTGGGTTGGGGGACAACTACTCTACCACTGAGCCACGCCACCCCTGATTATATCTATCTATCTATTAGATCTATTGATTGTAATATGATGTAAATTAGCTAAAAGATAAATGATTTCTTTATGAAGCAGATTCTAAAATATAGACTCAGGAGATGCACAATATTATTCCAATTTGCTATTTCGTCACTTATGTCGTAAAGCTACTACATACAGTAGCTGTGAGCTAAGACTATGTGTTGGTAGCCTATAAATCATCCTTTTGATAATGATTTGATGTAGATGAGCAGAAATATGAAGGACTTCCTTTCCCCTATTTGTAAAACTAATTTTAAAACACAAGACTCTTTCAATATTGTGGGTTTTGACACAAGCAAAGCGCTACGAATAGTAAGTAGCAATTTATTCAGCTACATTAGCCCAACGAAATAATACGACTTTTATTCTAATTGTAATTGTACAAGAAAAAACTCATTCGATTACTACAAGAAAAAAAGTCGAACAGTTACTACAAGAAAAAAGGCTAACTGCTACTGCGAGAAAAAGGGGTACTTTTGCTAAGAGACTTACAGTTAAGAGGTTGAAATTCCAAAGATCTGGACAATTTGAATTTGAAAAGAAAAGAAATCAATGATCAACATTCAGTGGTATGAGAAAGAATCTGAACCTTTTAGAATTTCTCACATTTCGGCATAAAATCACTATCAAATGTGATCTTATCTTTGTCAAAATCACACAGATGAAAAAACTGTCTGCTTTAACTGAAACCACACAAACATGTATAGGTTATCATATTTTCATGAGGATAGTATGCAAACAATGACAGAAGGGGGAAAAATAAGTAAGTGAACCATCACATTTACATTTAATATTGTGTGCGCCCCCCACCCCTCCTTTGGCAGCAATACCTTCAACCAGACGCTTCCTGTAGCTGCAGATTAGTCTGGCACATCGATCAAGACTAATCTTGGCCCATTTTTCTCTACATAACTGCTCTAGGTCAGTCAGATTCCTGGGATGTCTGGCATTAATCGCTGTCTTTAGGTCATACCACATCATCTCAATGGAGTTCAAGTCTGAACTTTGACTTGGCCACTCCAGAATGTATATTTTGTTGTTCTGAAACCATTCTGGAGTTGATTTACTTCTGTATTTTGGATCATTGTCTTGTTGCAGCATCCATCCTTTTTTTGGCTTCAACCGTCTGACAGACGACCTCAGGTTTTCCTGAAAAGCAGATATACTTTTGAATTCTTTCTTCCATTAATGATTGCAAGTGGTCCAGTCCCTGAGGTAGCAAAACAGCCTCAAATCATGATGCTCGCACCACCATGCTTCACGGTGGGGATAAGGTGTTGATTTTGGTGAACTGTTCCATTTTTCCTCCACACATGACGTTGTGTGTTACTCCCAAAAAATTAAACTTTGGTTTCATCAGTCCACAAAATATTTTGCCAAACTTTCTGTGAAGTGTCCAAGTGCCCTTTTGTGAACATTAAACCAGCAATATTTTTTTTTTTTAGACAGCAGTGGCTTCCTCCGTGGAGTCCGCCCATGAACACCATTATTGGCTGTTGTTTTACATATAGTTTATGTGTGCACAGAGATATTGGACTTTGCCGGTGATTTCTGATTTTTGTGTCAGACACGCTAGGGTTGTTTTTTACCTCTTTCGGTATTCTTGGCGTCATCAGCCAATGCTTCTAATCAACACATTTCTTACCAGGTGTGTGTTTTATAGTTAGAAGGGCTGCTTTAAAACACTCATCAGTGATTTGGCACACACCTGACTTAAAATGTTTGGTAAAAATTGGTTTCAATTACTCTTTCAGTCTCCTTAGGCAGAGTGTTCATTTACTTAAGTTTCCCCCCTTCTGTCATTGTTTGGATGCTATCCTCATTAAAATATGAAAACCTACAAATGTTTGGGTAGTTTTAGTTAAAGCAGACACTGTTTTTACATCTGTGTGATTTTGACAAAGATCAGATAACATTTGATGGTGAATTTATGCGGAAATGTGAGAAATTCCAAAAGGTTGAGATACTTTTTCATACCACTATACTTGTCAATTCAATGGATTAAATTAATTTGTTTTCAATTCATCATATTAGTGTGTACAACAACAGAACACATGTGCAGCAAATAAAACAAAACAGGAAAAACAGTCATGGCGCAAATTTGACATGTACAAAACAAAATTGGGAGGAGGGGGTGATCTTACTGTATACAGTCAAATAATTGTACGGTGTGAGGAGTGTATGGGGGGTTTCAACAGTTCTACTGCTTGCATCCAGAAAAGTACTTTGGCTGCTTTGAGACTGACTTTTTTTTCTTCCCCTCACTGAAAGCGGCACAACGGCAATTACCGGACCATCATTGCGCTGTCAGGCGGGGGTCGAAGGGTGCTCTTAAAGCACCCCGGCACGGCTTTACTGCAGCAGGTGGACAGACAAACGTTACCTTGCAGTCTTTCACGCCATGTTTTCTGTCCTGTTTTATAGTCTACAGGCAAGTCTGAACTTGCCCTCCAATGTCATGAAAATGATATATTGCAAGGCCGGGAGGATTGTTTCATTCTTTTTGGTTAATGACGGTGTAGAAGGTAACGAAGTCAAAGTACTTCGTTACTGTACTTAAGTACATGTTTGTGTATCTGTACTTTACTTGAGGACAAATATGACGAGGTACTTTTACTTCACTACATTTTACAGCAGATATCTTTACTTTTTACTCCACCACTTTTCAAACTGTCTACATTAAGCGTTACTTTTATTTGTTTTCTTTTTTTCTCATTGTGAATTGATTGTGCTTCCGGCGCATTCGATTAACCCCGTACTACTATACCATAATTGACCTCTAGAGGCAGCAACACGAGTACACGTTGGTTGGTGAGATTAGGCAGGTCCACAAGATATTGACCAATAAAAAACAACAGTGAGCGTGCCTTCGGATGAGTGCCGCACACAGCGGTAGTACAGCGGTAATACATGCTAATCGTTTGTGTGGCTTGTTATTGCTGTATCAGCAGCTAGTTATAAATGCAAATTTGAATTGCTGTTAAGGACGATGAAACTGATTTAATTTTATTTTGATTTTAGCTTCATTCCGCATCTGTTGATGTTGTGAGCAGCTTTATAAAATCAGCAAACTTCTGACATCGTCATTTCGGAGATTAGATCGCTGTCTAGCTAGGATTTAGATCCAACATCTTGGCGAGGACAGCACAATGTCGTATAGTACATGCTTTTGGATAGTTATTTTGAGATTTAGGGAGCATTTAGGGGTACTTAAAGGGTTAATTCCGGGTTGCGTGGAACTTCGGATTATGTCGCCACCATAGGAACAAACTCTTTCAGAACCCGGGGACTACCTGTAATTTGTATATAGTACCTTTAAGAGAAGAAGAAAGTTGTTCTTTTTTGGTTATGAAAAAAGACATTTAGTATATTTTCTCAAAAAAATATAATATAATTATATTATATAATAAATATAATAAATCATGTGAAAAAATGAAATAACCTAACCCTGCCCAAACCCTTTTTAAATTTGTTTCAATTCGTTATCCCTAAATTCAGTTTCCCACCACCCCCACCCCACAAGAAAAGTAAATTATTATCGGGGAAATAAAACATTTTAGGGAAAAATTCTGGGAAGGATGAAATCATGTAATTATCATACAGTATATATTTTTTTCTATTAATTGGACCAAGCTTTATTCCACCTTGAAGACACTAACTCACACTTACTGTAAGTGCAACTCGTACTTTTGCAAGGCAACCCATCCTTCACAAACACACACACACTCACACTTGCCGCGCGTTGGCGTCGGCAGTCATTTTTGCAGTTAATGTCGCGCGTCGAATTTGCAGGGCGTGCAAATGAAAGGCGGCAATACGCACTTGATAAGACGCTGTAAATCAGAGGCGGCCAGAGATGAGATGGGAAGGAAGAACATGGTTTACGTGGAATAGACAAGCGGAATGCGGGGAGGCTGGAACCAACATTAGAAATAAGCTACACCTCAGAATGTTAAGTGCATTTAAATCATTGTTTGGTTTGCTAAAAAATAAAGTGTTGGGTTCAACAAAATCTGATTATTGGTTAATTTATTATAATTTATACAGTGTTCTTCGAAATAGCATCTGCCTGTTTCTCAGTGCTTCGATGTCAAACCGTAGTGAACACTTGGCAATTTCCTGTTTTGCTTATTATATGAAATGCAAATTAATATATACTGTATATGCTAAAAATAAATATGTATGAAGTAAATGACAAAGGACAATTTTACAGCCACTAGTGTGTGAGAAATTGGCAAATTGTGACAATTTGTTGTTGATCCTGTTTATTTACAACATTTGATTACATTGCACTGACTCATGTTTACAAATAATAAATATTGCCGTTCTAACGATGTCGTCTCTCTTTATTGTCAATTTTCTCTGTGTCATCACCTGAGCTTATAACACAACACAACCAAGGTGATCCCCACAACTCATGTGTTAACCCACACAAACTCATTTCAGTGCTTAATTTAAATAAATAATCATTATTCTTCTCTGAAATAAAAGACCAACACACTGGTGAAGAACACAAGGAAAAACAGACTATATCCCAAAATAAAGTTTACAAAAAAAAAAAAAAAACTTTCAGTAAGTGGTCCATCATCTCGCTATAGCTTCCCCAACAGGGCGCAGTCTTTTCGCCCACTTGGAGGAGGGGTCAGAATCAACAGGAAGTGCTCCCTGCACTGTCATTGATTTTAGTTTGAAATGACATGAAGTCAGATCATTTCCTGCTGCTAATTGTGCAAGTTTGAGTCCAAGTTCCTTCCCCACACCTCCGAACTTCTGATGACAAAAGTCTTTGATTTTGTAGACAAGAAATGGCTGTGTTGAGAAATTGTGAATACAGGAATTGACAACAACAAAAATGATAATATTCAAAATAGATCATAAATCAAGTGGCGCCGGAAGAGGGGTGGTGAGGGTGCTACAGCAACCAAAAACCAACCAAAAATGTTTTGGTAGATTCTTATTTTTTGTTAAAAATAAATCAATAAATAAAACATTGAAACAATAGCGTATTCAACTTTGGGGCTTAAATATATACGTTGAAAGCAGTTTTTTCTTTGTTAACAACATGGTCACCACCTGACACCTTGCTTGCTACCAGGTCACGTTGGATAAGGCGCTACTGGAAAGGAAAAGTTAACTGTTGACAGAGGAGGCGTTAACATGGTATAAAAACGAAGTAGCGATTTTGTTCTTTACAAAAACAGCGAAATTTTCTAAAATTCAATTCGAGGTCAAAAATGAAGATGATTATAACAGTTTATAATAGTGGCCAGCGAAAAAAAGTTGCAAATAAAGCTGCAGATTTAGACCGCGGAGAACTTCAAATACCGTATTGGCTCGAATATAAGAAAGCCCTGATTATAAGACGACCCCCTCTTTTTCAAGACTGTGAAGTTTGAAAAAAGACTTTTTGAACACCAAATCAATTTTTATACAGAAATAATTACAGTGCATCTGAAACAAATGATTATAACAATATACAGTATTTGCGAGAAAAAGCATGTTATTTTGCCTCATTTAAATCTTAATATCTGAACACTTAAATATGTGAACGAAAGTGCAATCAAATTCGTAAATGAATAGCTTCTGGTTTTTGAAATGTAAATAAACCATTCTATTGTGATAAAACAATAAAATTGCATTAACTGCATTAACTATCAAAGTGAGGTCAAACTAACTGTCTTGTCTTGAAACAAATCTGAATAAGGAAAAACATTGCAATAAAATAATTTAAACTGGTTAAACTTGAGAGTAGCTGAGATCTGTCATGACGCAACATTACTCAAGTTCAGCATTCACTTAATTGATATCTGGCGCCATCTAGCGTTGTGAATGGGTATAATGTCTAGACCCCGAATGTAAGACGACTCCCACTTTTTCAGTGTTATTTCAATGCAAAAAACATTGTCTTATATTCGGGCCAGTACGGTACTATGCATTGCAGCCTTATTATTGTTTGATGTTGCTGTTTAAATGCCGCCCTGCTGTTGGATATTCATGTGCATTTTATTTGAGGGTTGTAAAAAAAAGGGTTAAACTGTGGCTTATTGGGCCTCTTAGTTTTCAAATGTGTTTGTGTGTCATTGCACCGTCTAGCTGCGGGGATTTGCATTATAATACACGGGGCGCTTTTATTTCCAAGACAAAGGCTACGTCTATACTAGGACAGATAATTTTCTCCAGGATATTTTGCCGACTATTTTTATACCTGTCCACACTTACATTTAAGGTGCGTTTAGGGCCCCCCCGCTTCTGCATGGTACGCCTGCATTTGCGCAAACCACGCATGCGTAGAAAGGAGCAGCCTCATATGTTACGTCATCGCCCTCTGATCCGGAAACTCGCCGGCGGCAAATTTCGAAATTACTACACCTTCTAAACCAGTGTTTTTCAACCTTTTCTGAGTCACGGCACGTTTTTACTTTGGAAAAAATCTCGCGGCACACCACAAACCAAAAATGTTCCAAAATTTCTTTCTTTACAGTATGTTTGATTATAAAATAATTTCTCAGTATTTATACTTTCTCAGTGTGAAACTTAAGCCTGTTTAGATGAATACAAAGCCGATATCCTTGCAGGACCCTTCTTCAACAGCTCTCAGTGTCTCTCTGTTTTTATATCTTAGAGCAGTTAGGCTTGAAAAGTTCAGAATTATTAGACAGGAGGACTTTAGCAATGTCTTTAACCACATTAGGGCCGAGCATCTCGCTGACAAGGGCTTTGCAGACAGGTAATATTAATGTCCCTGCTACAGTGTGGGACTTTTTGGATTTAGCAACAAGTTCAGCAACAAGCTAACTGGCTTTGAAGGGCTTTCTCATTTACTTTTGTAGTTTTTCTCAAAAAAGTTGCCTGTTTCTCTGTTGGCTAGCTGCCCGTGTCACATTCAAGAACTGATCGGATTTCTACCCATTAGCCACCTTGCTGTCCTCAACAATGTTGGAATAAAACACAAGGGGACGATTGGTCGTCACATATGGAGAAAATATAAAGCACCATTTCGTGTACATCAGCACTTGACGAGTCTAATCAAATGATGTACAGTAGACGTGCTGGGTTCCTCATTGTCACGGACAGCAAGGTGGCTGATGGCTAGAAATCTGAGCAGTTTTTGAATGCAACACGAACAATACCTCACTCATCTGCACACAACCGACTTTCTACCTACTCCTTCGGCTCTTACGAGCTTTACATAACAACGAAGGCCTGACATCGTTACTTGGGATGTTACAATCAATGCTCAGTTGCGCTCTCACCACTATGAAAATACCAAATAGAAGCATATGGTGTGGCGCTGTGTATATTTCCTGGAAGCCGCAACCAGGAGTGCTTGTGCACAACAGCGGCAATCCTGGAAGTGGCAACAGTTTTGACAGGCAGAAATGTCATGAAAAAAAACTGATCGCACACCTTTTTGACTGGGGATACCACACAGGTCACTTTTTGGAGTTTAATTTTTCTCTACGCATTTTTATATACTCATGTTCGGTCGCCATTGAGTTGGGAGGGGCCAGCCCCACAGCTGGCTGATCAGAGACAACGCGGGAGACGAGCTATGTAAAAAAACGCTTCCCCCGCATCATCCACGATGGGAGGACCACAAATGGGCACTGAATTGAAGCATGTTATTGCGACGTAGTTTGAAGGTTTAAGAAAAATGTTTGGAAAAGAAAAGAGGGGCAGGAATGCCACGTTGTGATCGTTGCCATTATGCCGCACTAAAAATGGTGACGGCATGACGTCACTTCCTAAGTATATGATTGTTGTACGGAGACAGCAGTCAATATTAAACAGTGTGTAATGTTAACCACCTATATTATCCGTCTAACAACTAATCCACATAATAAACACACTAGTGTAGCCGACATGCCGTATAGTCCAACAAATTAAACGTTAAAGCCATTATCCGTCGTAGTGTAGACGTAGCCAAAATCTCCAAAATACGCTGTAGGTGATATAGAACACTGTCTTTGTAGTAACCTAGTAGTAGTATGTAAACGATCCAGCACGCGTGTATACTGCCATTGTGCACGCCTTGTATGGAGAAAAAGTGCAAGCATGACAAATTTGGACCGAAACGGCTGCTTTTGGATGGGAAATCAGAATAAGATACTCAGCACCCCCTGCTATGAGTGACTTCCAGCGCCCCAGCATGAATCTGATTTCTTTAACTTGAAATAAATATTACATAATAAAATGACTTTATGCAAATGGAAATTCTTATTGTGAAAAGCACAATGGTTTTCTTGAAAAGGCGACAATAATGGCAACAGTAATGGTTGCTTTCCTAAACTCGTCTCAGCACGGGCTACAAAAAAATAGCTTTTAATGATTTTGTTTTCTTATTTCCTTATGCAAGTTTGACTGCCTCTTGTAACACAATCTTGTTTTGATGCTAAATAATTTCATTTTGTACACAGGAAATGGTTCAAGTGAGCTATTTTGTACACAGGAAATGGCCCAAAAAAAAAAACAAAAAAACATTTTCTGTGTATATTAAAAATTGATCACAGAACAAAATATATCATTGTACAAGACAATAACATTTCTAAATAAAATTTGTTGGATTTTCTTTTACTTGCAAATGGCAACTCTTATTGTGAAAAGCACAATGGTTTCCCGGAAATGGCAACAAAAGGGCCAACTCGATGGTCGTTTTGTACACTTGTCTTGGCACACCCTACGAATTATTATTATTATTTTTTTCCTTGCTCTCATTTGGAATTCTTGTCTTTTATTGCGTTGACCCGACAGCCACTTTCTGTTTGTGTTGCACAACATTCTTGGCCGTCCTTTCCTTTGCATTCATCCTTCCTGTGCTCCCTTCAGTCCAAAGGCATTACAGGTGAATTGTCTTCATGGGTTCACCCCAACCCACATGCCTCATCTCACAGAACAAATTGTCTTTTGACTGGTCAGACTCCTGAGTGCCACCCCCCTGGTCTTCTGTCCACCACCTTGTCCCTCCACATAGTCACAAACTGTCTTGTAGCCTTTCCATGTAGCTCCTGATTTCCGACTGGCCCATGTCCACATCGTGGCAGACCCACTTGATGTCGTCCTCACCGCCCTTTCCAAGCAGGACTGAGGGGTTGGCATACGGGCCGCCGCCCCCTCCCTGATGATGGTCGTTGGGCAGCACCGTGGCGAACGACGTGAACTTGACCCGTTTGCGCTTGGCGGTCGCCCTCGGGGAGTTGTTGAGATGCTCGGGGTCGTGTCGGGCGGAGGTGATAGCGGAAAGGCACTGGTGGGAATCCTGGAGGGATCGGGGTAAGGTCTGGCTGCGGGAGACGCCTCGGTGCCCCCCGCCGCCCCTGTTGGCGGATACGGCCAAGGGGGCACCTGATCCATTAAGAAGGTACTTGCTCTCCTCGTAGGCATCCTCGTTGCGGTCGATGATGGTGGTACACTCGTCGGGCAGCGGCCCCGGACACGGGTCGGTGTGGTCCGGGTGGTCCGCCAGGAGATCGGCCTCGTTACCCAACCAAACCCAATCGTGGGCGTGGTTCATGTTGCCGCCCGTCTCCAGCACAGGTACCTGCTTGTGTCGGTACCTGAGGATTACATACCATTAAGTGTGTTAAAAACAGCCGTGACCAATCCGTACTTCAACAAAATGTATTCATGTTTGATACCTTCAATGGCAAGCTGTTATTCATGTAGATTTAAATGCATTCAGGCCGTCTTTTGTACATTAAAAATGACTTTTGGCATCTCTTTGTGCCTTTAATGGTGAATTATATGAGTAATAATACCTAGACAGAAAGTTGTGTAGCCTTTGACACCTTGAAAATATGAACTTTCAAGTTGGGTAATCTTTGGCACCTTCAATATTTTCTCTGTACCTGAAGGCAAAGCTGACACAGTTGATGAGGAAGACAAGTATGGCCAGACAAAAGACCCCAAGGAGGGCGTACATTCCGATCTCCAGGTCAGACAGTCCTCTAGTAGTTTGGGTCAGCTCACTGTCCGCGGGTCCGGGCACCTCTACTTGTGCCGGGTAGCTGGCATAATCCCCGGCCTGGCTCGGACCCCCGCTCCCGATGCGACCGCCGCTTCCTGCTTTCCCGCCTGATGACCGATGGGTCACGGTGCTCTTTGTCGTTAGGCTGACCTGATGATTTCACGTGCAATTGATAAGTCAGAATTGATTGTTACTGTTTTCTTTTGCTACTTTTCTGCTCAGTTGTCTTTTCTTGACCATTTACAGACATTTTGAAAATGTTCTTTTTTTTTTTTTTTTTTACTGCTGAGTTTTCAACATCACTAACATAACTTAACATAACATAACATACATTATTTTTTACATTGTTTTCTTGTTGTTGATTTTTTCCCACCTTCCTCATGGCTCCTTCCTCGCGGTCCACAGCCACTGCTACACTTTTAGATTTCCACTCCGTTCCGTCTCCAGCTCTCAGCTGTTCTGTGCCATTGTCTGCTCCGCCTCCTTCCTCCAGAATTCTGTCTCCATCTTCTCCTCTTCCGTCACTCCGAGAAACACCAAACTTGACTGCAACGTTGCCAATACCTGAAGCCAGTACACTTTTCCTCTTGGACTTCTGGCATGTCTCTGAGATCACCATCTCCACACGCACCAGCGGACCCTGGCCTTCACCTTCTGCCATCACCACGGGCCACTGTTGCTCCTGGTGGAGCAACCAGAAGACATACAGTCATTAACTGACTAACAGTATGGTTGACTGATTTGCCTACAGGATGGTTAAGTGTCCAGTTTCTTAATTAAGTAAACTACTAAATAACAAGCTCACAAAGATTAAAAACTAATCGGCTGCCTAACTAGATGACCATCTTACGACTGTAACTGAAAGATTGACTTACTAACTGAGGCTACATCTTCACTTGGACGGATATTTTTTTCCTCTTGTAATTCGGACAATATCTCACACCTGTCTGCACGACGTTTAAGGTGCATTTATAAACGCCACACTCCTGCAAGGGACGCATGTGCAAAAAGGAGCAGCCTCGTGTGTGACATCATCATCCACATGGGTCACCTCTGAACCAGAAGCTTAGAATTTTTCAGTGTTGTTTGATATCTTCTCCGGAACATATTCAAGCGTAAAATGTACAAGCTCTTCCAGTTGTAAAAAGAGGAGCAGCAAAGCTGCCACCAGCTGAACCATTCGCCTCTATTGTTACGATGCCATAATGCCGAGAAGTGTCTTAAAACTGTTTCAACATTTAAAGATGGATTCAAGTCAAGATTTTGCAGATTTAGGATTATTATAGATAAAAAGTTATTCACCTTAGGTCCGCTACGACAGAGCCTGCCTGAGAAGTCTGCTGCTTTAAAGGGGAACTGAAGAGCTTTTCAGATTTCGCTCTTAAGTGTTTTACTCAGTTGAATTGTATTAAATGCGTCATTCGCTCTCTCAAAAAGTCACATAAAAAAAATAAATAAATAATTGACCGCGTAGTTTTTGAGTTATGGCCATAGCAACACCATAGCAACGAGGGACGCGCCGTCCTGCCGACCCCTACCTCGTGACGTAACTTCCAGGAAGCCTCGCCACCACTCTGAACACGGAAATATAGCACCACGCTATCCTCGCCATATATTGCATATTACATTTTCTGGGTTTTACTCGCGGGATTCGTCATGCCATCTCGATGTGTAGCGATATGAATTACTCACAGGAAGACTCGAGACTCTAGGAGTGGTCAAAAAAAAAACTTCTCCTGCAAAGGTTTGGACCGTTTTTGTTAGCATGCATACAGGTCCCCAATCGGCTCATTGTTTTCATCATTTCAGCCACGACAGCTTTGAAAACCTACAACAATGCAACCTTGGTTTTCCAAAGACGTAAGTAGAACATTAATGGCTTTTTTTTGATAAACGAGGGGGACTCCTACTGCCAGTTTGTTGAAGTGCGACCTTTTTTTTTTTTTTTGCTGTTGGCCTGTCATAAGTAGATAGGTTGGCTGACATGTCGTCTACTCATGTGATTTTATTACTATATCAATAGGTGTTATGTAAATTCAAATGTCCCCAGCACCAAATAGGTCCTTGGCTCGTTGTTTTTTATATTTCAACATCAAGGTCTGCCTATTTGAAGAGGGAACAATAGCATCAAATAGATGCTGCTATGACTGGGGCATTATTATTTGATCAGCAAGAAATTATTATTAAAATTAGGATTCATCCAATATTTTCATGCTGCTGTGATTTTTTTTTTCCTCCAGGAAGCCAAACATAAAAAATTAAGTGGCGGAAACCCTCAACACGATGAAAAAAGCGTTGCAAGTCAGTTGCCACCCAGTTTCCCAAAATCAAGAGAGAGAGGGTCGAGTCATATGATGACCGAAGTGATGCGGTGTCCAGCGATGACGACTGAAGAGATCCTATGAGGCCTGCCAGATGCTGAATTTCTTCCGTCTGCGACATCAGATGACGATGATTTAGGAGAAATAAATGTAGCAAATTTTGATGACATGAAATCATAAACTAGTCATATATACAGTACACATTTTTTAAAAGAAAAATCAAGTTACCTTCATATTTTAATGATAATGCATTATCTTTGTATAGAGAACACTTCATGCTACAGAAAAGAGTAAATACATATTTCCCACTGCCATTATCATTTTTCAGTGTTGCGCTAGTCCGTTGCTATCCTAACTTTGTGTTGCTTACTAAAATTATGCTCTTTGATGTGTGCCGTTGTGTGCTCGGTATAACATGTTGTGTCACAATCTGACAACGAAAGCTAATGCTGATTCAACATAAACCTGGTATCATTTATTATTGCGGCCTATTGAATATTTTTTCAGAATGTAATATAATTACAATATATTATATACCAATAGAATACATTAAACAGTCAACAAAATGTGTCAATGTTGTTAACAATTTATGGTTTTATTTTTTTAATGAAATTCATGCCCGTCAGTGCTTCAGCCTCCGCAAGTTTGGCTCTCACATCTAGGATCTCCTGATGACACAGGCATACTCTTGGAAGGGTAATTACTTGACGGTTTACAGCAACACCTGGAAAATAAAATGGTTTTGTCATTTATTTTGAAATATCAATAACATATCATTCATTTAGCCACATTTGGGCTAGCTTTATCATATTTAGATCGGTAGGAGCTGTCCCATTACCTAAAATCCAGTTTTAGCTATGTGTAGAGCATTCATTTAGCCACATTTGGGCTAGCTTTATCATATTTAGATCGGTAGGAGCTGTCCCATTACCTAATATCCAGTTTTAGCTATGTGTAGAGCATTCATTTAGCCACATTTGGGCTAGCTTTATCATATTTAGATCGGTAGGAGCTGTCCCATTACCTAATATCCAGTTTTAGCTATGTGTAGAGCATGGAAAAATATACAACCATGTAATCGCATTCTAATAAAAAAATCACCATGCTGGACTTACCACTCACTCTCCCGTTTGTGAAGTGTCGAGCTGTCAATTGGCGTCATGACGCCATCTGCTGTGTCAAGTAAATCGCCGTCATCTGACGCCTCAGGTTCAAACATGTAGGGATTAATTGTAGTTCATCTTTCCTGGGAGCCTTTGCCATCGGTAGCGTCACGAAAGAGCGATCCTGAATGGTTACCTTTGGTGGAAATATCACTGACATCGTTGTTGCTGCTATGTTAGCTGTGGTAGTCTTCTGTTGCCTACGTCACACTTCTGGGTTTGCGAAGGGACCATTAACGGAGTGCAAAAAAACTAAAAAAACGCAAATTATCCTTACAATTACGTGTTGATAATGTCATGGTTGTTTTGACGAACTTGTCCCAAGTTTATATTCATAAAATTACACCAAAATCCGGAAAGGTCTTCAGTTGCCTTTTAAGATGGCGGCTGGTAACGCCGCCAAGTCTGTCATTTCGCATCTAGTTCTATATATATGATATCTATGAGACACATCAGACATTACCAACAGAGCATCACGTGGGTGTAGTTTGTATAAGGCGTCGTTTGTAGTGGTTGTCGCTTGGCTCTGGGCTGTAGTCAGGTATTAGTGGTAATGCCACACAAAAAAATGGCGATGGCGTTTAGGATATTACCTGGCTAATAAAATATCCGGCCAAGAGGTACATTAGTGTAGCCAAGTGACTAATTACCTGAATCACAAGACTACTAACTAGATGGCTGCCATCACAATCTTAGAATAAGATAATTAAGTGACAGACTTTTAAACTAACCGATTTTTGTCAGTGGGATCAGTAATAACTGTGTAAATATCGGAATAATTAAATGAGCCGTCACAATAGACTCAACCAATACGAGGACAAAGGAAAAAACTTTGTCAATGCGCTTGGGAGCCCTCACCTGATTGGTTACGGAGATGATATTGTCGTCCAATGACACAGCAGTCAGCAGGAAGTCTTTGGGGTCATAGATGTCGAGCGGCGTAACCGAGCCATCGCTATAGTGGATCCATGCGCTGATGGCTGCTTCCTGAAGAAAAAAAACACAAACAATTTAAACGCATCTAACATTTTGCCCCAACGCCACCTGCTGGAGATGTCAGATCACTGCCCCACTTAGATCCAATAGAGGCTGACAAACGTCTACAAGTGTGCCACCCGGTCACCCGTGTCTACAAAATCACTTCATATGTTCACTTATGCCTCAAATTCAAACAGTCAAGCAACTGGCTGGTGGCTAGGGTTGCCAACTGTCCGTTGAAAAGCGGAATCATCCGGTATTCAGAAACAAAGTTACGCGTCCCTTATTGAGCTTTCAAGGGATGCGCTTTGTCCCTTATTATCACTAAAACTCAAAAACAGTGTCTTACTTGTTGAAGGAACGAATGCTGCTATGGTGCTTTACAAGAATATGCTGCACTGTAAAAAATTTCAGTGTAAAATAACGGTAAAGAGCTGGCAGCAGGGTTGCCATTTCTATACTGTTATTTTACAGTCTTGGTAATGTAAAAATGTTTCACAGTAATAGTCCGTTATCCAGAAAAACTGTTGATTCCTGTATTTATAGAAAATACAGTAAAAGTCCGTTAGCAGGATTGCCATTACCAGACTGTTATTTTACAGTCTTGGTAATGTAAAAATGTTTCACAATAATAGTCCGTAATCAAGAAAAACGGTTGATACCTGTATTTATAGAAAATACAGTAAAAGTCCGTTAGCAGGATTGCTATTACCAGACTTATTTTACCGTCTTGGTAATGTAAAAATATTTAACAGTAGTAGTATAATCCAGGAAAAACTGTATATTCCTGTATTACCAGAATTCACAGTAAAGAGCAGGCAACTGAGGAGCTACAGTATGCTGCGTTTTTAACGATATACTGTGTTTTAACGGTATTTGGGAAAATGACTACAGTCTATGAATGCATATATTTCAGTCTAGTACAGAAAAATAATGCTGATGTTAGGTGCGAAACAGAACAGGTTTTATTTCATCATGTTGGCAGGCAGTGAAAACGGACAGGAACCAGAGAGATGGTGCAGTCAGGTCGTGTAGGTCAGGCTGAAGATCTGCCGTAATCGGGTCAAGCAGGACAGGTTGAGCTCAATGGAGTGCTGGCATAGTCTGGTCAAGCAAGACAGGCTGAGCAAGTTGATTGGGCTGGAACTCTGGCGTCGTCGGGTCAAGCAGGACAGGCTGGGTAGGAAGTGGTGATCGGTCAAGGACAAATCCCAAATTACCCCTAAACAATATACTACAATTGTCCAAACATTTCCACCGGTGAGTCAAGCCATGTGGTAATGGCTGCTGCTGGCACATTTCATCTTTTAATTCTGCTGCTTACCGGCTGCCTCTCTGGTTATCTTTTGCCAATGTTTCCAGCTGCACAGGACTGCAAGTGTCAATAGCCAAACCAGGCTGCCATCTTCCTTTCCTGCTTTTAAAGCTCTGGGTTGCTCATGGGTTGATTGGCCAATCTCTTCCAGCTGTGCATCGTTTCCATAGTGCTTGCATGTCGGTGATTTTCCAGTTCACGCCCTGGTTGTCTGCTCAATGCTTATTTGTTGATGTTTATCAGGGTTCGACTTTACAATGCATGAAAAATCTTTGTCCATAATACTCCCTTTCTTTGCATGGGTTCTTCAATATGAAGTAAGAGTTTGTAAAAAATAAATAAATAAATTGAAGCAAAAAAGCACCTGTCTTATTTACTCCAAATGTAAACATTGGTCTCTTGTATGATGTGGGGACAAAGTTTGTCCCAGCCAGTGACGTTTCCACAGTAAAGGCCCAAGTACACCGCATGCGTGATCGTTGCGTTTGCGTTCCGACTCCGGCAAAAAATAGCGCCGGAGCCAATCCGTTCCCATTATATCCTATTGTTCAACGTATACCGGCCGCGTCAGTGCTCCGGCTTGACTGCGTACCACCTCCGGCGTGCCGCATGCCCGCCGGATGGTATAGGCTATTTTCTATTTTTGCCGGACACGCATCCGGCAAAATGGGCGGAGCTGGGCCTGGACGTAACAACCCAGGTGCCTAATCACGGTTTAAACACGAGCGAAGATGGATGATGAGCGCTTCATCATGGAGGTGGAAACTCACAAAATAATTCATGATGCAGCAGATCCTTTCAATAAGGACAATATAAAAAAGGAAGCTGCAAGGTGTCCTATTATGTGTGTTTTTCTGTCCCGATCTCATCATGATGCAGTCATGTCTGTCTCTTAATTCCAGATTAACTAAAATATAATGCAAAGAAAATATGTGCTCTCTCTCTGCTTCTCTGATGAATATAGACTCCGTGTGTTTTTCGTTGTTTTAAATGGCACACTATCGCGCGCGATCACGCGAGAGCTCACGGGGGAGGGGGGGGACGAGGTTGGCGGACCGCAGCCGTGCAGCAGCCGGTATGATTTGCCTGTTTTTGACGGACTGCGTGGCACGCAGGCAACACTGAACCGGAACGCAAACGCAACGATCACGCATGCGGTGTACTTGGGCCTTAATTCACCGCCATACCACTAGATTGGTGTGGCTTTGTCTTTGTGTGGGTTTGGGGGACTCTTGTCGAATTCCTTTATTTTCCACCGGTCATTGACAGCAATGGCAATGGAGATGGAACGTGTGCATTTGCAGCTGCAGCTGAATAATATTAAACAACAAATGTTGTCAATACAAATGTTGAAGCGTAGGCGACATAGAAGTCGTTTGCGAATGTTTGAAAATGGTGTTGGTTTTGTTGTTGTTGTGCTGAACCGGAAACAATGTTCTGACTTTTTGGAGGTGCACGTCAGGCTATGGCGTAGGTCCGCCGTCACCGCTACACAGAAGCATAAATCAGTCGTCAGGGTAATGGAATACTACAATTTTTGGAGAAGGGCCAGTTTAGATCAGAGTGGGGATACAACAAGAAACATACAATATATGGGAAGAATAGAATGGAGGTGACACCAAATAATATAATAATATAACCTATAGGCCAGGGGTGGCCAACTCTGGTCCTCGAGAGCCGCAATCCAGCTTCAACAGACCTGAATCAAATGATCAGCTCATCAGCACGCTCTGCAGTTGCCTGATAACAATCTTGATTATTTGAGTCAGGTGTTTTAAAGGAGGGAGACATGGAAAACATGCTGGATTGCGGCTCTCGAGGACCAGGGTTGGCCACTCTTGCTATAGGCCAACAAAACATCCAGTCTAGAGTTTGCGTTGATGTGATTGTGTTGTAGTCTGATGCTCAACTCCCATACATCATCCGCTACAGCTAACGCTAATGCATTTAGCTAATATTTGCAACATCAAAATTTAAAACTACTAACATTATCAAAACATAAACATACTACATTTATTAAATAAATAATAATATTAATAGAGAAATAATTAAAAATAAATTTTATCGTATTGTAACTCCACTGTTGGATACATATGAGACACTCTGATTTTGCCTTTTTAACCGCTCGCTGGCAAACACCTTTTATTTATTTCCCCAAAAAATTTTCTCATCTGCATCTTCTGCAAAACAATAGAAAACTGCCTTCTACTGGCACTCCAGACGAATAAACATCAATATTATATATCGCTATCCAGCAATCCTCTTAACTTTAGTTTAATATAAAATATTTTAGGTAATATGAGTAAGACTTAATTAACTTACCGTTTATAAATTAGTACACATAAATCCGAATATAAGTTGAAAAACAAGCACTGAATAGCAGCATATGTCATCTAAAGTCATCCTCTGAAGAGTCTCCAACATCCAAATTATGGGTAATTAGGTTCTCCAGGATTTGATGGCAAATTATTTTTTATTTTAATTTAAATTGGCAAAAAAAAAAAAAAAAAAAAAAAACAGTCTATATTGCCACAAAAGATGTCAGATTTCTGACCATGCTCCAAATTTCCAGTCAAAACTCAGTTTCCCAAAAATACGGTAGTGTTATGTAATTGAAACATTAACATACCGTTTACAACATTTGTCTTGTTGCTTTAATGTTGGTAACCCACAATACATTGCTAATTACCCACAATGCATTGCTAACTACAGTAATTAACTGTTTAACACGGAAACGGTATTTTAGTGTTCAAAATCGGCCGTAAATTTACAGCAATTTTTTACAGTGTGGGAAACGCATTCCCCCACCGACCCCGTTTTTTGACTAATGAGCTGACGGAACAGTGATGATACGAAATCCCACTCATCTCATTGGTCGTAGTACTGTTGGTAACGGAAGACAACATAAGTGTGGGAAACATGAAGTTTGAGTGAAGCGAGAGTAAAAAGCGTGCTGAAAATGATGATAATTTGTTTTCTTTTTCTTCTCTGTGTACTCCATTTTCACTAATTAGATGGGGCTTTGCAAGGCAAAGGCCCAGATAGTAAAATTCCTTTTTTTTTTTTTTTTTTAAATGGAATTTCTTCGGCGTGCCGCATAGGCCAAACCGTTTGACCAACCTGCCCCATTCAAATATCAAAATGAAAGGAATTTTCACGCGAGGCAGGGAATTTTTTGAATGACCCACCCAAAATTTTTCGTTTGCCCATCAATGAAGGTTTTTTTGAAGAAAGATAAATAAATAAATTTGACCAAATCGCATAATTTACACATAAAGAAATCTACAACATTAAAGGAGCAAAAAAGTTGTATACAGACTTAATAACTCCCCACAATTTGCCAAAAACTGTCCCATTCATTTGGCATCCCATTCATAAAAAGATGCCATTGACATCCATGCACATCCAAATTTCCCATTCATTATCAATGGCAGGAAAACATAGGTCCTTGTGATTTTTGACCATTTACCATGACATCTCATTGACATTCAACTGGTGCCCAAGTAAGTCGATGCTATTGACAGCCATGCAACAGGACTAACCAGAAATGTCCCCGAAACAACAGGAAATGATCTGATATCAACAGGACGTGTCCCCAAAATCAACCGGAAGTGACCTGATATCAACAAGACGTGTCCCAAAAATGTCCCCAAATTAACGGGAAGTGACCAGATATCAACAGGACGTGTCCCCCAAATTAACAGGACGTGACCTGATATCAACAGGAAGTGCCCCAGAAATGTCCCCAAATCAACAGGAAATGTAATTTCGCCAGAAAAAGCTGTTTCTATTTTTGTGTTCAGTCAAATTTATTATATTTGACTGATGATTTGCGAAAATGTTATTACTAAGGGAATGCACCAAAATTGTAAAACAAACAAACAAACAAAAAAAACTTTACCTGAGAGATTGTTTGCACTTAATTTTTTTTTTCTTCGTTTTTCTCGACATACACACACAGACATACACCAAGGCACAGGACCTTAAGAATTAAACTATACAATTTAAATTTAGCAGGACAGATTTCATTCAAGAATATTTTGTATTAAAAATATATTGCTGATAATTATTGTTTTTCTATGTGCTTATATAACTAAAATATGTACTCAATTAATTCAGTTTTGAGTAAAATTATTATAATATTATGATTATAACAAAAACAAACAAAAAAACGAAAACACTTTTCCCATACAAAAAAATAATTAAAGGGTGACCTGCCGGCTCTACCAATGAGGTGTCCTTTTTTTTTGTCTCTACTGGTGGTGTTACAAACAGACCATCTGCCCAACAAACATTCTGGCTAACTCACTAAGAACTTACTAATTAATTAGTGACTAACAGAGAGAATGACTAACCGACATACCGAAAAACAAATTGAACAAATTGACTAAAAACAATGTAGACATGGCAACGAGCTACTTCCCGCCACTCATTACAGTAAACACGTGTAGCCTAATATCATATCAGAGGTGAGAACAAGATAGTAACAGCATATCTGGTGTTGCATAAACACACACATGTACACGATATGCTATATAAATATTCACACGCACACACAGTTAGTGGAGTGTGTTAGTGGCTGCAAGTTAGGCATGCAGCTAATTAGAAAGTGATTATCATGTAAGGCAGATAAGCAGCAAGAGATGTTCTCAGCGCAGGATTACTCTTTGGATTCGCTGATTACAACCTCAGGGCTTCTCCTTCCACACCGACCTGCCGTCTACTCTGTGCTAGGTGTGTGTGTATGACTCTCAAGTTTCATTGGGAAAACATGAAAAGCCCAGTAGGAGAAGTCAACTCCCATTTCCGATTTTCCTTCCATACAAAATAACAAAAATGCAAATAATGCAATCATAACAGCTTCATAAAATCTAAATGCAACATTTAGAAGCACATTTTAATAGTAAACCTTACAGATATTTATTTTTGTAACGTTTTTAGTGGTTTTAGTAGTTTAACATTGCTAGAAGTGGCATTAAAAAACAATGCGTCTACATTAGCTCTCATAAAAAAATGACAGCACAGAAATAAATATTTTTGCTCAAATTCAGACTGAGGGCTATTGTTTTTCTGTTCACGGCAAAGAGTAGCTCTGTTTTTTATGTTTTCTTGTATCACAATAAAAATGTTTAACAAAATAAATAAATAGACGTAAATTAGAACCAAAGAAACTCACCTTCACATCAAAGTACGCTACTATCATTAAGGTAAAGGCTGATTGTTGTTTTTGTTTTTCATTGCTACTTGAAATCAATGAATGAATCAATCAATCAATCAATCAATCAATCAATCAATATGTATGTGTAATATAGACTGAGGTGGGTTGTAACGCATTACATTAACTACTTTACATTCCCTTGAGTAACTTTTTGAGAAAAAGGTACTTCTGAGAGTAGTTTTACTAAACCATAATTTTTAGTTGTACTTGAATACATTTGTGAAGACGAAACGCTACTCTGGGCTAAACTAGTTGTTACATTTTTCCAGTTTCACCACTGAGATGTCGCAACAATAATCACATGACTCCATCATAACCAATCAGACTCAAGCATGCCAATCTATGATCATGCCGGCCTGTTCAATCACGTTGTTTTGTTTAAAGCACTGTAAAGAAAAATGTAGTATTTGACATATAGTGCTGCCCTCAACATGACTCGAAAGCGGATTTTAACCTCTCTCCCTGTTTTTATTTGGCACCGATTGACCACGGAGAACTGGAGATATAATTCTTTTTTTTTCATTTAGGAACTATGAAGGAATTTTTCACTATTCAAACTATGGAACTATTTTGTCCACTAGTGGGCACCCATGCTATTTGCACAAATGACGCTTCTTTTCTATCTTTTTAAATGATTTCTTTGTTTAATGTGGGTGTGTAATGGGTTGTTGTATAATATAATGATAACGGTTCATATAGATAACTTTGTGCTGAGAAAAAAAATACCATTGTTAATAAAAAAAAAAAAAAATCAAACATCTCAAGCAGTCACTCACAGTGTTACTCATTACTTGGTATTTTTTTCACTAAATACTTTTTTACTCGTACTTGTGTATATTTTTTGGATAACTACGTTTACTTTTACTCGAGTAATATCATTTTGAAGTAACGCTACTCTTACTTATCTATATATATGGCGGAAAACACAGACAAGACTGAAAAAGCAGTTTCTGCTCTTGCACTCCTCTTTAAAAGAAACTGCTGTATTGTAAGCCAAAACAACCGTTGTGTTTGATAGAACAATATGTCTATATGCTGCCATGGCAGATTCATGGTGCATTAAGCCCCCAAACGATTTTTAATTTGTGCGTTTTACCCCTGACGCCCCTGTTTACAGACATCGTGCAACCGCTTTTGTTTCAACCCAGCCATAAAACGAAGGTAATTAATTATATTTATTATTCAAAATGTCTGTCATTTTTAACTTAGAATCATTAATTGATGTCTAATATTGCATTTAAAAAAAATAAATAAATAAAAATTATTCACTCGCATATTTTAAACTTTTAAACAAATGACATCACAATGAGAATCACCGAAAAGCAGATCTGCCAAGAATTAGAAGCTGCTGGAACACAGGTGTCAGTGTCCACAGTCAAGCGTGTTTTGCATCTCCATGGACAGAGAGGCTGCCGTGCAAGAAGGAAGCCCTTGCTCTAAAAGCGGCACCTTAAGGCTCGACTGAAGTTTGCTGCTGATCACATGGACAAAGATAAGACCTTCTGGAGGAAAGTTCTGTGGTCAGACGAAACAAAAATTGAGCTGTTTGGCCACAATGCCCAGCAATATGTTTGGAGGAGAAAAGGTGAGGCCTTTAACCCCAAGTACACAATGGCTAAATCAGGCTAGAATTAAGGTTTTCGAATGGCCTTCCCAAAGTCCTGACTTGAACTTGTTGACAATGCTGAAGAAACAAGTCCATGTCAGAAAGCCATCAAATTTAACTGAACTGCACCAATTCTGTCAAGAGGAGTGGTCAAAGATTCAACCAGAAGCTTGCCAGAAGCTTGTGGATGGCTACCAAAAGCGCCTAATTGAAGTGAAAATGGCCAAGGGACATGTTACCAAATATTAGCGCTGCTGTATATATATTTTTGACCCAGCAGATTTGATCACTTTTTTCTGTTCACCTATAATAAAGTCATAATAGAACCAAACTTCATGAATGTTTTTTGTGACAAAGAAGTATCTGTTTCAATCACTCTATCAGAGAAAAATCAGAGTTGTAGAAATAACTGGAAACTTAAGAGAGCCATGACATTATGTTCTTCACAAGTGTATGTAAACTTTTGACCACAACTGTGTACATATATGTATGTATATGTATGTATGTATGTATGTATGTATATATATATATATATATATATATATATATATATATATATATATATATATATATATATATATATGTATATATATACATATTTATATATATGGGTGGGTGTGTGTGTGTGTGTGTGTGTATATATATATTAGGGCTGTCAAAATTATCGCGTTAACGTGCGGTAATTAATTTTTTTAATTAATCACATTAAAATATTTAACGCAATTAACGCACATGTCCCGCTCAGACAGTATTCTGCCTTTTGGTAAGTTTTACAGCAGGCTTTTTGTGCTGTCTAACAGCGAACACTTGTGGTCGCTTTGCGACATGGTTTATTTTTTTTCTTGCCAGTTCAATATGGCTGCACGACGTCTCGGGCTGACGCCTACGTTGTACTTATATGATCCTTGGACAAGATTTGTCCGTAAGTATGGTTGTTGTAAAGAATGTACATATTATGTTAGTAAGCGAAATGTTCTATTTTTTGTATGAGACGCTTTTTGTTTATGTTTAGTGAACCTGTATAGCGTGCTAAGCTAACGTTGTTGCTAATGCAATGCTTGTGTACTTTTTTTGGTTGTAGTTTTACGACGGTCTAAAGAGGACAATGGTTTGAGGCTATTTTATTAATAAATCAGATGAAAAAGGGAGAAGTCTGATTATTAAGGCGTCGTTCACTAGCTGTCTAGCTTTGGAAAAAGTAGACGCTTCGGTGTGAGGACAGCATAGACAGATTTAAATGACAGTAGAGTGAAATGCCCACTACAGTCCTTATGTACCGTATGTTGAATGTACAGTGGGGAGAACAAGTATTTGATACACTGCCAATGGGAAAACCCATTGGCAGTGTATCAAATACTTGTTCTCCCCACTGTATAGATCCATCTTGTGTCTTATCTTTCCATTCCAACAATTTATTTTACAGAATATATATATAATTTACAGAAAAATATGGCATATTTTATAGATGGTTTGAATTGCGATTAATTGCGATTAATTACGAGTAATTAATTTTTAAGCTGTAATTAACTCGATTAAAAATTTTAATCATTTGACAGCCCTAATATATATATTAGGGCTGTCAAAATTATCGCGTTAACGGGCGTTAATAAATTTTTTAAATTAATCACGTTAAAATATTTGACGCAATTAACGCAGATGGCCCGCTCAGACAGATTTAAATGACAGTGCAGTGAAACGCTCACTTGTTGTGTCTATGGAGTTTTGCCGCCCTCTGCTGGTTCTTGGGTGCAACTGATTTTATAGGCTTCAGCTCCCATCAGCATTGTGTAATTATTGACATCAATGGCGGGCTACTAGTTTATTTTTTGATTGAAAATTTTACAAGTTTTATTAAAACGAAAACATTAAGAGGGGTTTTAATATAAAATTTCTATAACTTGTACTAACATTTTTTTTTTTTTTTAAGAACTACGAGTCTTTCTATCCATGGATCGTTTTAACAGAATGTTAATAATGTTAATGCCATCTTGTTGATTTATTGTTATAATAAACAAATACAGTCCTTATGTACCGTATGTTGAATGTATATATCCATCTTGTGCATTATCTTTCCATTCCAACAATAATTTACAGAAAAATATGGCATATTTTATAGATGGTTTGAATTGCGATTAATTGCGATTAATTACGATTAATTAATTTTTAAGCTGTAATTAACTCGATTAAAAATTTTAATCGTTTGAAAATATTGAAAATATTACTACCAAAGCATTTGTAATTGCAATCATTTTCTGGTCTGGGAGAAATTGGGCATTATCTGACAGAAATGCAGGGGTGCCAATACTTTTGGCCAGCACTGTATATATATATATTCTCATGAGGCTGGCATGTTCCACCTTGGAAAAATTCTTCAAAACTCATAAAATTCTTCCCATCAGCCTACCTGTTTGGGTGCGTGCATCAGGTCACTGGCAGTAGCACTCAGCTGTATGGCCTGGTAATTTCCACCAGCGGCCGCCATGCCGAGAGACAGAGAAGCAACCAGCTGGACTCCCATGTCTGTGATGGTGACCTGCGCACAGGAGGACCAACCGTTTATTCGGACCCCCGACATGACCCAACCACCATGCACAGGCAAACACTCCTATTTTTATCATTGTAGAGCCGAAGGTCACATGGAAAACTTGGGGTTATTCTGATGGTTTTGTTCAGTTCAGTTCAGTTCAGTTCAGTTCAGGCCAGGAGTGTCAGTTCAGTTCAGTTCAGTTCAGGCCAGGAGTACTTGTGGCTTTTCTACTGCCAATTATTTGTGATGGTGGTGGCAAAAGAGAAGAAGTACCTAGAACGTTAGCGTGCCAAACTGTTGGTAAATGTTAGTACAGTGGTACCTCTACATACGAATTTAATTCATTCCAGGACCTGGTTAGTAAATCAAAATGGTCGTATGTTGAGCGGTATTTTTCCCATAAGAATACATTGCAATTCGATTAATTCGTTCCACAGCCCAAAAACCCATGCTAAATCTGTAATAAATGCTGGTACAATTAAAAATAGCAATTGCACATACAAAACAAATACATTTTAAATACAAATAATAACAATAATAATTATTATTACGTAACGAATTGGGTTCTGTTGGGCTATGTTTTCCATGCTGCTCCTGTGACTGATGACAGACTGAGAAAGATGCGTAAGAGGTTATCTTACTACGGCTGAAAGTAGCCGTGATGTGTTTTGAATGAAAATTATTAAAAACCTGACTAAGCTGGCTACTTCCTTGCCAAATTATCGAGCCAGTGTCCTGACACGCACACCACGCTCATATTTTTGGACCATTTCCGTCCTGATTTCAATGCAAGGCGTCACCTTTTTCTTTGTGAAGAATGGGTCAACTTGCGCGGAAGTCCAAAAGACCAGTTTAAAGCCAGCAAGGTCAAGCCATTCACATTTCATATGCAGTAAACATTTTGTTGGGGGCTGTGGTCTTTCAGAGGACGATAATGATGATAAGGAGAGCACTATACTCGGCTCATTGCCCTCTTCGGGTACCCAGTGTTCTGTCAAATTTTTAACCCTATCAGAAATTGCAACATTGTGTTCAAAATGGCCGCAAATACATCGATTACAAAGTAAACACTACAAACTTTCTTTAAATAGAGGACTATTTACTTACGATTGCTCATGGAATGACATGTAGAGAAGTTCTCCTCTGACATATCCTGCCATGTTCGCTGCAAAATAACTGCAAGCAGCTCTATGTTTATGTCTTTGCCGTGTAGTAAAGCATTATTTTACGCCATATTCGTGTTGACCATGTGGCAGCTGCGCGCTCTTCCGACGTCAGCCGGTTTGTCCGGCGGTACACTCCAGCTGCTTCCCCGGTGAGCTCTCCTGTCCGTAGCAGGGCAACGTGCTGTAACTTGCTCGCCGCCGGACGGTTTGCCGATCAGCAAAGCCAATCGACAACCCTGCCGCCATGTGACATGGTACAGGCTAGTTTTGTGTGATTTTTCGCTTTGAAAAGCGAAAATAAGACTTTGAGATGTCACTCGGTTAGGGTTAGCATGTCGCCTAGCTGTCACGCCTCTTGGTTTGTTTACATTGTACATTACGTTTACATAATATTCCATTTAGCACAAGAGTTATTTGTCATGACCATACAATTATTTAGGAAAAAATAGAATAGAAATAGAATTAGAATAAAATAGAATATCCTGTAAAAATATTGGAGTAGAGAGACTGAAACAATAACATTTTGCAGCTCTCTCCGTTGCAATTTCCTCATTCAGAATAATTCCCCCTCAATAGGCTGAATTGTAAATTAGAAACCATGACCCTGCCAACGTCATCCACCTGTTGGGAATGCTAGAGCCCTATAATGGTAGGCGTGGCTAAACGGCAGATTAAAAGACTAATTTGTCGTCATCTGCGCTTTGCCAAATTGTTGGGGGGGGGGGGGGGGGCTGTGTCACAATTAACTGATTAACCGACAACTAAACAACTGTCAAAATAAATTTGAGTAAATTCTATTATGCTGATCATCAAAAAAATGTCCAAATTGTAGGGATTTCAGTCTCTTAACAGTAAACGGTTTCTTAGCAGACTATTTATCATTTGCAAACACCTGCTTTCACTTTGAATATTGAATATTTGAATATCTGTGACACTTAAATGAAAAATTTGATGTTATCTATTATCTAAATGTGTTTAAAGTGTTTGGGAGGGATATAGCAATTATTTTTGTAATTTAAACGATATGGTCTCGCTCAATCACAGATTATGACCTTGCACATATTGCTCGCAAGAAATAGAGGTTTCCTGCACTTGCGTTTTGTTACCTTGTCATCCAACACGGTTACTGTTTTCTCCGCTAGGATGGAGTCAGACAGAGGCGACAACACCTGGCAACAAAAAACAGGACAACTTTTCGGTAAAAGGTGGCAACAATTGTAGTTGGTTCAATTCCATCCCAATCAAAATTTGAAGAATGATACTGTACTTCAAAAGAGTGAAGATTGTTGTGGCTAAAATTTAAATGTCACACTCGAAAATGGTGACCGGAACATCCACAGATGTGCTAGTTAACTTCCTTCTGTCTGTGTGATTGGGGGGGAGGGGGGGGGGGGTATGCACGCACCTGTATGGTGGTGATGCCCAAGTCTCGTCCAATGAGAACTCGTCCGTCCACTAGCCTGGCGATACGTTCATCTTCCACCTTTGTATGACAATAATCACTTAATTAGGTACACCTACAGTATCTAGTGTACAGTACATTGTGCCATTAGATGAGGGAGGCTTACTTGTTAAAGTGAACAGTCGGTGTACGGTATAGTATATATGTACGATCATATCAAAGTATTCAAGACTTTTAAGACACATCTGGAGTTTTTAGCTAGAATAATAAATAAAATAAAAAGATGGCTTGTTATCCGATATACTATATTATTTGGGATGTCCCGATCCGATCACATGATTGAAAATCGGGCCGATCGTGCCCTTTTTTAGAGGATCAGAATTGGGTGAAAAGGATCGGGTTTTTATTCTAAATAATATCAACAACAGCAGCGTGAGCATCAAAGTGTGAGTGGAATTGAGTGGACATACTCAATAAAGAAAAGCTTTTTCTTTATTAAATAACAAATTCTACATCGTTCTAGTTTAGAAACAATTCACATTATGAAGGCGGCACGTTGGGACAATAACATGTTTAAAACTTAAAAAAAGTTTTTTTGAACAACACTTTTTTCTCCATATCGGAGCACGACTCCGTATCGGCAGATTCTCAAAATCAGGTGACTCGGACTCGGTCCAAAAATATGCGATAGGGACATTTCTATAAATTAATTTAAATAACTTGCAATCAAATGTTTGTTTAAAAATATTAATTCGTCAACTTTATAGCTGTCCAGTACTTCAAAAGTAAAATTTCATTCAAAAAAAACATTCATTTGTTCTTACTGTAATTACAGATTAGATCCATTTAATTAATTAAATATTGTTAGTTACATATCAGAACATGAATTATTACAATAATAATATAATCATTTTAGATTTTTTTAAATACAACATGAATTAAATAAAAAATACATTAAAACATTTTATTTGATTTTACTGATATAAAAAACATACTTTTTTAAAAAAATCTTAAAATCCCAATTTCAATGTAACACTGAAGAGCATTTTCTAGGACCTTGAGCTGATCCAGGACAAGGTGAGTGATGTCAGCCTGCCAGTCGGCACCCAGCATGTGAACCACCTCCCCTCCTGGGTCGGCAGGCTCGGCCACAAAGTGAGTGAGGACCCTCACCAGAGCGTACTGGTACTGGAGGAGAAGCCAAATGTCATTGCATCATTTCATCTACAGCAGAATGTCATGGAAAGCAAAGAAAAAGGTGAACCTGCAGCGTGCATCCTTTGCCCTTCCTTTCGTCGTCATCGTCATCATCGCTATCTCTTGTAGGCCTGCCAAATATACATTTCCATGACAGTTAAGACAACTAACTTTAGATTTAAGTTGATCCCATTTCAAACCTTTTTAGGGCACTCCTTTAACTAATTGGCTGCAGATGACGGTGCTAGAAGTCCAATCCCTTTTGACTACTAGTCAAAAGGGATTGGACGTATGTTGCCATCAACACCTGTGAAAGACACTCACATTATATGAGTTAAATACAACAGGGGGAAAAAAATAACTTTAGAGTTATTAAGGATCATAACCAGAGTGTACTTCGAGTTAAAATTCCATTTTAAGTTTTATTGCTGTTTTTATTTCATATTTTATTAATTTGTCTTTTGAATAATAATTTGATGGCATTTGTTCATAGATAAGCCGCACTGGACTATAAGCCGCAGCTGTATTGCACTGTATTATGGGATATTTACACCAAATGATATTAACCGGTAACACGTTATTTGACAGCGGCATGATACGACTGTCATAAGACCAAATGAACCACCATGAATCTTTGAACCAAATGGATGCAAAGCTTCATTGCTTCAAGAAGCTGGTCATGATTGCTCCCTTGGGGGACACAGTCAACCTTCCGCTGCTACCTGCATTCAACACTGCTGTCATCCAACATGCCTCATAGCATGCATTGCAGCGCTACGGATGTAAATAACAATCAAAATCCATGTTCTGTGCTAATTATTTCTTCAGTTACTGTTGTAGCTGTATTCATTAATTGCTAGCTATGGTATTTGGTAACACTTTATTGAACAGTGGCGCCATAAGACTGTCATTAGACAATCATAATTATGGCAGGACACTGTCGCGAGCATTATTGAATGATTATAACAAATGTCATTTAGTGTTATCCGGCCAATTATCTCACTTTTGAATGGATGTAAAGGATCCGAGCTGGACATAAATGGAGTTAGTGACATAATTTGCCGGGTGACACCTAATGACATCTCTCATAAGCATTCAGTAATGCCCATGATAGTGTCATAATTATGACAGTCTTATGATGCCACTGTCAAATAATGTGTTACCTTTTAATACAAATAAATCAACAAATAAGACGCACAGGACTATAAGCCGCAGGATTCAAAATGAAGGGAAAAAGTAGCGTCTTATTATCCAAAAAATATGGTACGCATATTATACGTTATACAGTGATCCCTTGTATTTCGCAGTTAATGGCGAATCCGCCCCCCCCCAATCGAAAATCTGTGAAGTGGAGGCAGAGCTTATTTAAATAAATAATAATAATTATTATTATATACTGGACTGTCTCAGGAAATTAGAATACACAATATTCTAATTTTTTGAGACAGTCCTGTGTATATATACAGGACTGTCTCAGGAAATTAGAATACACAATATTCTAATTTCCTGAGACAGTCAGGAAATTAGAATATTGTGTATTCTAATTTCCTGAGACAGTCCTGTATATATACACAGGACTGTCTCAAAAAATTAGAATATTGTGTATTCTAATTTTCTGAGACAGTCCAGTATAGCAATGTGTGTGTGCGCTCAATTTATTTATTCAGATTTAACAGCACAGGAAAGAGATAAATATGAGATTTTTTTTTTCCCTTAATAAGTAAAAAAAAAAAAAAAAAAACTTATGTATGTACTGTATATGTATATAGGTGTACATATATATATATTATACATTATACAGTAATCCCTCATTTTTTTTTTTTTTTTTTTGTCGTTAATGGGGACCCCCTCCCTCTGCAAAAATCGAACATCCGCGAAGTAAAAGCAGATCTAATTTACATTGTTTTTTTTGTTTTTTTTTTAATTTTATTACCAAAGTTTAATTAAAAAAAAAAAAAAAAAAAAAAACTTACAGTATGTACGTATGCTCTCTGCCTACCACCTTGGTTTACCTTCGCGTTTGTATATTGATCCCCGTCGCCCTCCTGTCAAGGACCCGTTTTATTATTTCCCCTTTTTGCCGCGATTGCGTGTGTTTTTGTTTTGTATTTAATAAACTCTTGTACGCTTCCCTCAGTCGTTTGTGTCTGATGTGAGGTCCAACCTTGTTTCCACGGTCGCGGACCCTAACACTTCACCCCATTTTTTTCCCCATAAAATTGCGTTTCAAACTGAAATACATCTTGAAATGTTATATTTGGAGTGAGTCACCTCCGACTGTTGGAGTTGGTGGTGGTAGCTGTGTTGGGGGCGATAGGCACACGCCAGCCTTTGACCTGGCTAAGCTCGGTGTCGGAGACATGGATCTGCAGAGGCAGCTTGGGCACCCAAACGTTCAGGAGGAGCTTGGCCGTCAAGTGCATGTACGCGAAAGCCACTGACACACTGTGACGCCCGCGTATCTCCTTGCCATTCACCAGAACCTCGTCACAGTTTGGTGATACCTGGACAAAGAAGAGGAGAACCTAAACTCAGCTGGAGTCAAAACATGCCACAATTCAAGATTCAGTCATCGCTTTCCCATCGTTGCTTCAGAGTTTGCAGCAAAATAGAGCTGATTTTCTTCTTCTTTTTAGATTAGAGCTGTTTTGTTTTTGGCAGCCCTTTTAATTTTTGTTTTAGTCTTAGTCTTTTAGATGAAAATACTTAGTTGTCTTTTTCATGTTTTAGTCATTTCAAAATCTGCTTGCCTACATCTAGGTTTAGTCGACGGAATCTCATACAAATTTTGTTGAGTTTTCATCTGTAAAATTCTTTAAAGTTTTAGTCTAAAAATGAAAGATTTCTGATCATTTTGAATAAACATAGACAAGCACATATTGTATTGTAGCATCTACAAGCAGGGCCGGAGTGGGACTCATTTTCAGGCCAGGAGTTTCATGCCTCAGACCGGCCCACTTTATATCATTTACAATAGGGATGTCCGTGTCACATATTTTTGCACTTGAGTCCGAGTCACGTGATTTTGAGGATCTGCCGATAGACTCCCGATGCGGTAAAAAAAAAAAAATCTATATATATACATACAGTTGTGGTCAAAACTTTACATACACTTGTGAAGAACAGAATGTCATGGCTCTCTTGAGTTTCCAGTTATTTCTACAACTCTGATTTTTCTCCGATAGAGTGATTGGAACAGATACTTCTTTGTCACAAAAAACATTCATGAAGTTTGGTTCTTTTATGACTTCATTATGGGTTAACAGAAAAAGTGATCAAATCTGTTGGGTCAAAAATATACATACAGTACATGGATCTGAAAAAGCAAATCATTGACTTGAACAAGTCAGGAAAGTCACTTGGAGCCATTTCAAAACAGCTGCAGGTCCCAAGAGCAATAGTGCAAACAATTGTTTGTAAGTATAAAGTGCATGGCACTGTTTTGTCACTGCCACGATCAGGAAGAAAACGCAAGCTATCACCTGCTGCTGAGAGAAAATTGGTCAGGAGGGAGAAGATTCAACCGAGGCTCACCAAAAAGCAGATCTGCCAAGAATTAGAAGCTGCTGGAACACAGGTGTCAGTGTCCACAGTCAAGCGTGTTTTGCATCTCCATGGACTGAGAGGCTGCCGTGCAAGAAGGAAGCCCTTGCTCCAAAAGCGGCACCTTAAGGCTCGACTGAAGTTTGCTGCTGATCACATGGACAAAGATAAGACCTTCTGGAGGAAAGTTCTGTGGTCAGACGAAACAAAAATCGAGCTGTTTGGCCACAATGCCCAGCAATATGTTTGGAGGAGAAAAGGTGAGGCCTTTAACCCCAAGTACACCATGCCTACCGTCAAGCACGGTGGTGGTAGTATTATGCTGTGGGGCTGTTTTGCTACCAATGGAACTGGTGCTTTACGGAGAGTAAATGGGATAATGAAGAAGGAGGATTACCTTCAAATTCTTCAAGATAACCTAACGTCATCAGCCCGAAGATTGGGTCTTGGGCGCAGTTGAGTGTTCCAACAGGACAATGACCCCAAACACACATCAAAAGTGGTAATGGAATGGCTAAATCAGGCTAGAATTAAGGTTTTCGAATGGCCTTCCCAAAGTCCTGATTTAAACCCCATTGAGAACTTGTTGACAATGCTGAAGAAACAAGTCCATGTCAGAAAGCCATCAAATTTAACTGAACTGCACCAATTCTGTCAAGAGGAGTGGTCAAAGATTCAACCAGAAGCTTGTGGATGGCTGCCAAAAGCGCCTAATTGAAGTGAAAATGGCCAAGGGACATGTTACCAAATATTAGCGCTGCTGTATGTATATTTTTGACCCAGCAGATTTGATCACTTTTTTCTGTTCACCTATAATAAAGTCATAAAAGAACCAGTCACCCATAAAAAAAGTCATAAAAGAACCAAACTTCATGAATGTTTTTTGTGACAAAGAAGTATCTGTTCCAATCACTCTATCAGAGAAAAATCAGAGTTGTAGAAATAACTGGAAACTCAAGAGAGCCATGACATTATGTTCTTCACAAGTGTAGCTAAACTTTTGACCACAACTGTATATACAGTATACAGTACTGGACTGTCTCAGAAAATTAGAATACACAATATTCTAATTTTTTGAGACAGTCCTGTGTATATATACAGGACTGTCTCAGGAAATTAGAATACACAATATTCTAATTTCCTGAGACAGTCAGGAAATTAGAATATTGTGTATTCTAATTTCCTGAGACAGTCCTGTATATATACACAGGACTGTCTCAAAAAATTAGAATATTGTGTATTCTAATTTCCTGAGACAGTCCAGTATATATATTTTTTTGAACAAAAGTTCCAAACATTTTACAGTACTGTATTTCCTTTTCCTCTTTTTTAAATGTTTCGGAGGATAAAACATGTATATTTATGTTTCTTTTGGAAATGTCATTGTATTTCTGGATTACGTATTTTGTTACTTTTTAGCTCTTAAAAATACAAAAATACATAAGTGCACTGCCCGACAGCTAGCTAACATCGAATGTCCTCCAATAAAACACAAGGCTTCATCTTTTCTTGTTTTTGTATGGAGTAATATGTTTATGTTTGTGAAACTGTTACAAAGAAACGTGCATGCATTCAACACAACTGCACAATACTCGCTGGTATACCAATACTGTACCATGTAGACAGTGTTTTCACGGTTTACTTAAAAAAGTGATTTAATTACTGATTACACCTCAAAAAGGTAATCTAATTACTTTACTGATTATTATCAAAGTAACTAATTTACTTTAAAGAGCATATGACACCAGAAAAAAAGTCTTAAATGGCATTATTATGTGAATTAGAATCATGTTTTGAGACGATTCGACTATATACAACAATTTAGCAAAGCGCAGATGACGAGAAATTAGTCTTTTAATCTGCCGGTTAGCCACGCCTACCATTATAGGGCTTTAGCGTCCCCAACAGGTGGATGACGTCAGCGGTAGACTGGGCTCATCGGTTTTACTATTCAGCCCATTGAGGGGGAATTGTTCAGAACGAGGAAAACGCGACGAAGAGAGCCGCAAAATGTCATTGTTTCAGTCTCTCTACTCCAATATTTTTACAGGATATTCTTTTCATCCAAGTATTTTTCCCCAATAGCTATATAAATGGCTTGAGACGGACCAGTCAGCCCGTCAAGGGGGAACTATTCATAACGAGGAAAACGGGACGAAGAGAGCGGCAAAATGTCATTGTTTCCGTCTCTTTACTTCCATATTTTTACAGGATATTCTTTTTATCCAAGTATTTTCCCCAATTGCTAAATAAATGGCATGGTCATGACAAATAACAATCTTGTGCTAAATGGAATATGAAATAATAAAAATCCATTTATTCAAGACATGGCAAAAATACTCCATAATGGTCAAAACTGTCGACTTCACCTTTACTGTCGCACCTCCCGAACGATATTTTATGACACCTAAATCGGACATGTGTCATTTCCCTTCCCCGGCTTCGGAGAATGTAAACAAACCAGAAGGAGTGACAGCTAGCCGACATGCTAACCCGAACCGAGGGATGTTTCAAAGTCTTCGAAGTGGAAAATCACACGTAACTAGCCTGGGTTATTTGACATGACGACCCGGTTGTCGATTGTCTTCGCGGATCGGCAAACCGCCCGGCGGAGAGCAATTTACAGTTCGTTCCCAGGAGGAGGGTGGCTGGAGTTGTTGTGCAGCTAACGCGCTAACAGCTAACTGCTAATGAGCATGAGGAGAGCTTTTTACATGCCTATCAATGATCAAACGTAAGTAGTCCTTTATTTAAAGGAATTTTGTAGTGTTTACTTTGTAATCACTGTATTCGTATTTGACATAATACAAAACAAGATGTTTACTCACTTCCTCGTAAGTCCAATGGTCCCACAGTAAATATCCACGGTGAATGGGAACCTTTTGAAACTCCAAAAAGGCGCATACCCCTCTCCCGCACACAGAATGATTTTTCTGCAGCCGTTTGGCTGGCGTGATGCGAAAAATAAACGTATTAATCCGCAAAATCAGCTGAATCCTTCGTCCTCATACACAACAGTACACTGTATAGTGAAGAGGACGTCTTCTACCGTACACGTCACAGCGCCCTCCTCCTCAATGCAAGACCGAAGCCGGAAGTCACTCATTTTCATGGGATTCAAAAAACTAAATAAATATAACGATCGCTTCCACACACATCCAAGCGGTCCATATCATTCAGGGGCATAAAATACCGCATGTATTATGAAATAAACATGCTTTTTCGTGTCACAGGCACTTTAAAAGTAACTTATCAGTAACTTTTTACCATTTTTTCTCCTTTTGCAGAAAATGGAAAAATGTCATTGCATGTAATTTAATTTTTCACATAAGGCTTAATCTTTGACTTAGCGGGGGTTTGATTAGTCGATAAAGTTGATTTCAACCACCATTGACTCGCACTAGCTTAGCCACTCCGGAGCCCTGAAACTAACAAATAACTGACAAACTAAAAATAATTTGTTCAAATCTACTTCACCTTTAAGATAAAGACCTAGCCGTTAAAATGTTGTCTATAAAAGTTAATAAATAATTAAATAAATGAATAAAACTTTCTTTTTCTGTGCTTGTTTTATTCCGACAGGCACGCTCAACATGACCCTTCTTTCCACAATTACGGCAATTTATTTCTTTGCACCAGCAGGTGGAGGCAAGGTGCCCCGTTTTACCACACCTAAAACAGGGACCAGCAAAATTGCTTTGAGTACTTGCCACTTGGTGAATTCTGCTATTCATGTTCAGTTGGTGAGCCTCCTTTGAAGCCATTTCCATAGCCTTACTTACATCAAAGGCTTCCTTCAATGTCAGTCCACTTTCTGAGAGTAACTTCTTTTGTGTTGTTTCATTTCTCAGTCCACATACCAATCTGTCTCTTAATGTGTCTTCTAAAACATCACCAAACTCACAATGTTCAGCCAGCTTCCACAGTGCCGCTACAAACATAGTGACAGATTCCCCCTCTTCCTGATTCCTCCTGTGAAATCGGAATATCTCTGCAATCACAAGGGGCTTGGGTGAAAAATGAGCATTAAGAGTTTCCACGATCTCCCTGTACGTTCTGCCGCCAGGTTTATCAGGTTGAAGCAAGTTTATTAGTAAATTAAAAGTCTTTGGCCCAATAACGCTAAAAAATGTGGGCACCACTTTCTCCTCCGCTATTTCGTTAGCTTCCGCGAAATAGCCAAACTGCTCAGTGTACGAGCTCCACTGTTCCACAAGCTCATCAAAAGGACCAACAGAGCCGATAACTCCCACCATAGCGTCTGGTTATACAGCACCTTCACACTCTTTTTGAAATCTCCGTTCTCGATTTACCAGTCAATCTATGTTCCTACCCTCACCTATGGTCCGAGCTGTGGGTCATGACCGACAGAACAACATCCCGGATACAAATGGCCGAAATGAGTTTTCTCTGCAGGGTGTCTGCGCTCTCCCTTAGAGATAGGGTGAGAAGCTCAGTCATCTGGGAGGGACTTGGCGTTGACTCCTCCGCATTAAGAGGAGCCAGCTGAGGTGGCTCGGGCATCTGGTTAGGATGCCTCCTGGACACCTCCCCGGAGAGGTGTTCTGGGCTTTAACTGCTGCCCCCGTGACCCAACCTCGGAGCAAGCGGATGGTATGGTATGGTACAACAAAATTAATCAAATAAACAAGAATCCTACAACTTATTTCATAACAGGTCAAAATCATTTTTTCAACAGATCATGTAACTAGCATCTTAGAGAATATGCTTTGCTTAGCCAAAACTATACCTGAGGAGGCAACGTGAATATTTAGAATTTCTTTAAACCTAAGCTTTCAAACGCTACCAACGACAACTGAGCTTGAACAGTTGACTGAACACGAACAGTGTCAAGATGTATATATATATATATATATATATATATATATATATATATATAGAGTAGGCCAAAAGTTTGGAGACACCTCAAAGGCGGATACTTTAAAGAATGTAGAATACAAAACCTGTTTTCAGTTAATTCACTTTTTTTGCTCTTCCACATGTTCGTTCATAGTTTTAATGTCTTCAGTGAGAACTAACAATAGTAGTGAAAATATATACAACACAAAAATGATGAGGTGTGTCCAAACTTTGGACTTTTTTTCCGGAGTCATCAACATGTTTTGCTCCCAGTCCCACAAAAGTAAAACTACGCCTATGGTTACAAACTCTAACTATAAAATGTACATAAAGGCTGGTTACAAACTGTAGAAGTGCTGGCTGTCTTGTCACCTGTAGGCTCTGTTTCGAGTTTTGCCGCATTGTGCTGTCATTACAAGTGGTTACTTGAATTGGATGTTGAGTTTTTAGCGGTCGACAGTCTTTTTGAGCCAGCGCAAAGTTCGCAACGTACGGAAATATTTTTGTCATCTTTATTGGACAGAAATGTGAAGTTATGGCTGTAATTCCAGTGAGCAAATGCAGCCATTTGTGGTATACCTCCTGACTTTCACTGTTAGCATTCTGACGAAGCAGCGAGGCTATGTTGTTGACCGACGAGGCAGACAGCGCTCAAACAGCATGGTAATACACGTGACGTGTTTTTTTTTTTTTCGATGAGAAAACGTGAGATGTGATGTCACTCCCAAACTCAAAAGCAATATTTTCTATTCAAATGCTCTTCGTACATGACTACAGTATTCTTCATTCTATACATTATGAGGCAACAACAAAATAGTAACGCACAGGCACTAAGGAAACTAACTTTAATCAGATTACTGGCTTGGAAAAATGAACGCGTTAGATTGCTCATTACTGAAAGAAAGTAATCAGATGATGGTTACGCGTTACTGAAAACACTGCATGTAGATGCCAAACTTCACTTGAGGCTACAAGCTATAAGTATAGGTTAGCTTCCATACAGCAGGAAATTTCGTTTATATAGCCTTTCCCCTCAAACACACAGATAGATGTAAAATACTTACAGACATAAGAGTTTGCAAGGCAGGAACGTAACAGAACCACAGATTTCTTTCTTTTTTTTCTTTTTAATTTTTTTTTTTTTTTTTTTTTTTTTTTTACAAAGCATTCTGATCAATTCAAGTCAATTTTATGGCACTTTAAAGACACCATGTAAATGTGTTATTTAGTTCATTTTGTCAACACTTATAGATTAGTCAATTTTTTCTTTTATCCCAGACAATAGTTATAGATGGTGTGATTACCTGACATGTTTCGGCGAACACTTCCGCCTTCATTAGAGAGTCACTGGGGTTGGTGTGACGCGTCTTTATCAGCGGATGGATGACGGCATGTAATTGATGATATTAATTTTAATATTCACTCACTGAACATTGCAATCCTACCTCCCTACTCTGCACCTGTGGTGTTCTCATCGCGGCTGGTGCTTGCTGCTTTATCTCCCTTGTGAGATGTTAAAGTCCAAAGTTTCCACAGTTATGCGTTGTTGTCGTATCACACGGATTGCGAATTTGCATTTTATTCATCTTGTAATCCTCTGTCGTTTCAGGCAGCGGGCTCCTTGTATTTAAAAAATTGCTGTTTTTGCTAATTATGCCCATTCTTTTACAAGCGCTTTTCTCTTTTTAATTCTTATTTTTTTCGGCTCCACACTTGCTCTTTTTATCCATGATCCAGCATAGCACCCGTTAGTAGCACATTTGGCTCAATACAGCGGGCGGAGCTGCATGTTTTTCTTCCCCCTGCACATGTCAGGATGTGTCTGCAAAAAAAAAAAAATATATATATATATATATATTTTTTTTTTAAGACAGCCCACAGGGACAGCGGTAAAAGCACGGAAGTAATACTCACTGTCATTAATAAATACCAAACAAAAAATTATAATACTGTAGTATTAAACAGTGTACAATCGGCCTTTCTGCCTGGCCGGCCCACAGGGATTTGACCCAATCCTCCCAAATAGCAACTCCAGGTCTGTCTACAAGGACAACACCAACTTGGTGATGATAATACTCACTCACCAGGAAAAGCAGTACATCATTTTCAATTAAACCCACCTGAAACCCACGAATTGTATGACCAAAAATGTAACGTAAAATGAGTGAAATGCCATTTTGCCAACTGGCTCTCCTCTAGATTTCCTGAACAGAAAAGTCAAGTGGTTCTGCATGCCTTAGATTGGCCAGTGTTTTAAGGGGACACCCGCCATTCTGAAGCTAATGCTAATGCGAAAGCTACGCTAACACTTTGATCACTCAGCACAGAACTTAAAGGCTAAAGCAGCAATGCATATTCTCTTTTGCCAAGATAAGAAAACAAATCTTACTCTGGTTCCAAACAAGCAAAATGGAACATAGCCTAATTTAAGACACATCCTAAACACAGCTGAGGAGCGTGAGGGAGAAGCGAAGCACATCTCACATGAGTGACACGACCCAAACACTGCTACGATGAAAGCTCAGGTATTCCACGTACAATATGAAAACTTTACGCATTGTGAACATATGACGGAAACGATGCCGTATTTTCGCCTCGTTGTTGTTTTGTCAGACGAAAACTGTCATTTGTCTTGTTATGTTCTAGTCTTGTAAGAAAAGTTTTTAGCTTGTCATCGTGTTGTCATCGTAATAAAAAAATTGTTCGTCGACAAAATATTTTCGTCATTGTCAGCATTGACAAAAACAACACTGGTGGCCGAGTTAATTTTAGGTACAGTATTTTGCTTGAAATCTTAAATTTGATCATAAAAGGAGAATAAAAACAGGCACTGTTTCAACTGAGCAACAAAGTATAGCAGAAAAATTACGCTATAAAAATAAAATTCATTATGAAAAAATATTAGAGAAACAGTCAAATCAAATGACTAACTCTATCTTCAATGTTTAAAATTACTTTATGTTGTACTCTTACATTCAACACCTTGAAAAATTACGTTATAAAAATAAAACTTAAAAAATAGCCAAATCAAATGATGAACTCTATTTTCAATGTTTGAAATGACTTTTTCCTGTACTTTTACGTTCAGCACCTTGAAGGTAAACAATCATTCCTAGTTAGGTTTCGTAATATTTTTAAACTGAATTGGTGTGTGCGACTTTTGCTGAGCGCGTGCTGAACAAAGTGAAAAAAAAAAAAACTTTAAAAGATCCATCCAATAATAGATACGGAGCGAACAAGTGTATTGTTTTGTGCGTGTGTGTGTTGCTGAGTGTGAGCTTTGAAGACACTGAAGAATGGATTTAATCTGGGTTGCTTTGCCACACCAACCACGATGGGAAAGGCGAGATGAGAGGAATCGAGCGGCGAAAAGCGGCGGCCTCAGCACTTCAACAAGTGTGCGGTACAGGAAGACAGAGAAGAAAAAAAACTGTCAAACTTCATCAGAAAGTACCACAAAAGCAATCGCAAAACTTTCCCCTGACTTTTTAGATCGCTTCAAAACAACTATAGTTTCTTTGTTTATCATTTTTCATACAAGAGCGAGCCACTTTCAACTACTTGAAATAGAATCAGCCAATCATGCGTGTGGGTCGGTCTTGTCACGTACTGTACAATTAGTGCTATTTACTAATTATAAAGCTAATTGAACACACCACGCATTACAGGTTAGGACTATATATGCTTACTGGGTGGGTGAGTCACTTGATTAGGTACTCCCACTCTACAACATAATGACCTCATAAAAGCCTCATAAAAGAAATACATACCAGGAGTCAACAATATAAATGGCCCGGTGGCCCGGACATACTTTTAAAACCGTCAGGGCTACCAGGATGCTCCAACCATTGACCAAGTGGGGCCAGTAAAAATAATGTGTCGATTAAAAAAAAAAAAAATCTTATTTCTAGGGCTGTCAAAAGATTAAAAATTTTAATCAAGTTAATCACAGCTTAAAAATTAGTTAATCGTAATTAATTGCAATTCAAACCATCTCTAAAATATGCCATATTTTTCTGTAAATTATTGTTGGAATGGAAAGATAAGACACAAGACGGATTTATACATTCAACATACTGTACATAAGTACTGTATTTGTTTATTATAAAAGTAAATCCACAAGATGGCATTAACATTATTAACATTCTTTCTGTTAAAGGGATCCACAGATAGAAAGACTTGTAGTTCTTAAAAGATAAACGGTAGTACAAGTTATAGTAATTTTATATTAAAACTAGGGCTGTCAAACGATTAAAATTTTTAATCGAGTTAATTATAGCTTAAAAATTAATTAATCGTAATTAATCGCAATTAATCGCAATTCAAACCATCTCTAAAATATGCCATATTTTTCTGTAAATTTTTGTTGGAATGGAAAGACACACGACGGATATATACATACAACATACTGTACACAAGTACTGTATTTGTTTATTGTAACAATAAATCCACAAATGGCATTATTAACATTCTTTCTGTTAAAGTGATCCACGGATAGAAAGACTTGTAGTTCTTAAACGATAAATATTATAGTTACAAGTTATAGTAATTTTATATTAAAACCCTTCTTCATGTTTTCGTTTTAATAAAATTTGTACAATTTTCAATCAAAAGTAGAGTTAATATAATAATTAGAAGAATAAAAATAACAATAATAAAAATAGAGTGACCAAAGTTTAAGTTTTACGTGTATTTTGCATAGCTATTTTGATATTGAATTCCAGTTCATTTTGCATTGTTGTTTAACTGTGTGTCAGAATAGGGCCTACTATAGACTGAAGTGCTTTTCTTTTTGTGAACATTTTTTTTTTTTTTTGGAGGGATAGAAATATTATTTTTGTTGTGCTTTCACTAAACGATACTTAAGTTTGTTGTGAAGGAGTTGTCGAAGCTTATGTCAATAAACGGCGCGGTCCAAAGAACGCATGTGTCCACTCGCCTTTACTGTATAACATATCTGTACATATCTTACCCAAAATACAACAAGAGACACATAATTGCCACTAAAAGAAAGAAAACGTACCGAAATATGTGTGGAGCACAAATAGCAATTTGCATTGTATTGTGAATACAGCATAAACGTCTCACAACTACTAATTCTCCCACGTTTAGAAGAAATAACATGAGTATGGAACGGCGCTGCCCCCAAGCGGCCGGTGGCATTCTCTTCACTTTTAATGTCCATAAACGGCCTCATTGTAGTCTGTTTGAGGCAATATGCGAGCGGGTCATTCAGTGCATGCGTTAATTGCGTCAAATATTTTAACGTGATTAATTTTTTAAAAATAACGCCCGTTAACGCGATAATTTTGACAGCTCTAATTAAAACCCCTCTTAATGTTTTCGTTTTAATAAAATTTGTAAAATTTTCAATCAAAAAATAAACTAATAGCTCGCCATTGTTGACGTCGCCGAGCGGTGACGTGTTATGGGCTCCCTGCTATTCTTCCACAGTGTCTTTAACTACGTAAGGTAGTGATTGAAATACTCCACAAGGTGTCAATGGTGAGTTTTAAATTACTTAGAAATCAAGCCAATGGGTGCGTTTTGTCCCTCGACTGACGCTGTAGTTCCCTGTTTCCATTGTACTTCACGGTCATTTGAGCACTGCCTTCACAACGTACGAGACCACAGATAGTTTGTATATTGTGACTAAATATTGTTTTATGTGTATTTTGCATAGCTATTTTGATTGGGAATGAACATATATTTTTTTGAGAGATAGGAATATTATTTTTGTTGTGCTTTCACTAAATGATACTTTTTATGTGTGTTGTGAAGGAGTTGCCGAAGCTTATGCCAATAAACGGCGCGGTTCATTGAACGCCTGTGTCTACTTGCTTTTCTCTGCCTCTTAGCTATCAATGTGCAAAAAAACTGCGTCATTGTAATCTGTATGAGGCAATGCATGAGCGGGTCATTCCGCGCATGCGATAAATGCGTCAAATACTTTTAACGCGATTAATTTTAAAAAATAGTTACCGCCCGTTAACGCGATACATTTGACAGCACTACTTATTTCACTTTAATTCCCAGTGGTTCCGTGTTTTGATGACGTTACGCTATCCCGATCAAAGACAACCTTACAGTCTATGCAGCAGCCGTTGCTCTCCGTGGGGCGTAAACACACCTCGTTTGCACGCTCGCACCTGCATGAAAGCGCGCAACCTAATAACTGCTGCTGATTGATTGTCTGTATCTCAGTACCCATCTAACGTTATATGACAAGAGACATGTGTCTGAAACCCTCAGCACCCGGCCAAGCACCGGGGAAAAAATACCACTCAAGAAAGAGGAAGCATATCCGCTTTTATTGCGGGGTTTTTTGGCTATAAAGACCAGAAAGCCGTCAAATAACACCGATACCAAACTGACTACTTGGCTTTGTCAAACAATAGACCATTCAAACAAGCAACAAGGGGTTTCACTCTGGATAGCTGCAATTAGCATCTTGAATATTTGCAAATCCAGGGCTCCCTGGGCTTTGACAAACACGGAGGAACACGGAGAAGGCCAGTCGCCGTGTTGTACAATATGAATGACTTTGCAGCACTGTGTGCATCTGTGTTGTATCAGGCATGCACCAGAAGGCAGGGGAGACGGGTGGACTTCTTGGTGGGTCTTGCAAAGGAATTGGCTCACTCGCATGTGGGCGCAAAGAAGGCGCAGAAGGAAAAGTTGCTTCGGCAACAACCTCCAACACTTAGCCCCGGGGAAACGGCGAAGTTTGATATCTCACCACATAAAAAATGTTTTTGTTTTTTTTCAGGACACCGTCCCTTGTATATGTAGTTTGTTTTGTTGTCTTTCTCACAAACTGTCTTTATTGTTTCTTCAGCCATCGATCTTTAGCAATATGACAATTATAGCTCCATACATACAAGAAACAGTGCAACCAAATATTCAGAGGGATTGAGACAGCTGTTCTTTCTCAATGCTGTACTGTCAGATAGTCCTCCACAAACAGGCAGCCCTGCCCTGTAAGCACTCAAGATGCTAATTGGAGCAATCCAACCCTGTGGTTTTGCGAGTGTGAATGGCAATGACAAATTAGGACCTCAATGCTCACAAAACATATGCTGATGAGAGTCAGATGACCCTTCTCTGGATAAAAAAAGTGATTTGTATCAACCGATTCATCCCTGGTAGTTCTAGTGACACACACAAATTAGCGCTTTTCTTTAGGTCCTTAGTAAATTTATTGATTACATATCCACATATTGAAGGACAAAAGCACTTTTTTGTAGTTTTTGAAGTTTAAATCCCCTCCCAGATTATACCCTCCTTGTCGATTTGAAAACAAAACTTATATATTTCCAGGCAATGCATTTTTCCGTGCCTTGAACATGATTATGGCCGTTTTAAATTTTACCAAATCTAGGAGTTTTAACTCCTTGGATTCCAAGAACAGTTTGTTGGTATGTTCAAGGTATCTAGCCTTGTGCACTATTCTTATTGGCTTTCTGTGAAGTAACACAAGTGCCTGTAAATTGCTGGGATATGTATTGCCCCAAGCCTCCACACAGTAGCTGAGGTATGGCATTACAAATGAAAAGAACAAGATATGGCGTGCTTTATCATTTAAAAAGGATTTAGTTTTGTTCAGTAGTTTGCTGGTGTGTCTTCAATGCCAAGCTTGGCTGCACGTCGACCGTAAGTGAACACCTAAAGCTCTGTCACCCAGTTTTAATTTTGGAGGACAACAGGAGACAACAAGTTGGTAGATCGTAAGTCCATCTAACTAACTAACGACATGTTTTGTTGAAGTTGCTAAGCCTGTGAGTCCATTTATCGCATGGTAAATAAAAACGAGGGCGGTAATTTTCACAGCTGCGTTTTATCGCTGGATGCGTGCGTGCGTGCATGCATTTGTGCATGAGTGTTGATGGCATATGAGACTCCAGTTCCTTTCCACAGATTTTTATTGGTCATCAACACGCCGTAGAATTAAAGTTCAGACATTCAAAATAAGATTAAACACTGTAAATGTTAGCATTGCTAAATTGAGGCTAGTGGAGAAAAAAAGACAACCTACTTCAGCCTGCTATAGAACATTGGCAGTCTTCTCCAAAACGCAAACTTGCGATTAAAGGTGACGCTTCAATCATGAAAAATCGCTGGATAACAGCATTTGCAAACGAAATAAATAAATAAATAAATAAATAAATAAATAAATAAATAAATAAATAAATAAATAAATCTATGACACCACATGCAATGACGAAAAGTCCTTTTTTTGCGGAGTTTAAAACGGTTAGCAGTTTAGTGAATTTACTTCCGGTGAACATAAAAAACAAAAAAAAAATCAGGTCTTGTTTGTCCTATAAATAACGATTTCTGGTGTTAATCCTATATTTCTGGTGTTAATCCCACATACTTTAAAATTCTGATTCTACACTAACAATAGCTTTAAAATGACACAATTTATGAAAAATCTGATTGTCAATGAATAATTATGATAATACTATTCGATATAGTAGCAAAGTATAATATTAATGCTAGATATATTTTTTTCATTCTTTTGAACTAGTTAATGCTATCAGCATTTGACCTCATTGTTTATTTGTGATTAATTATTGTTATTTATATGTTTATTTTGTGGCGAGTTAGGAAAGGAGTCGCAGGCGGAGTATCAAACAAAGGCGCTAAACCGCGTTGTTTATTTAACATGTGTGCAGCAACAAATATTAGCTGTATCTCTGTGACATGCAAGCCGCGGAAGAACACACTACTTCCGGCTGTTCCCTCAACAAAATAAGTCCACACGGAAACCACGCAACGCACCAACATAAGTTCCGCCGGTGAATTCTGTTAACACTCGCTACAATTTGCACTTAAATAAATAATTTAAGTGTTCCAAAATGTTTTTGTGAATTATTACATTTCAAAAAAATTCATTGCCAAATTTCTATAAAAAAAAAAAAAAAAAAAAAAACATACCCACCCCACAAAAAAGCATATATTAGATTAGCAAAATAAAATAGTTGGATGACTAACCGGGAGAAAATTTGTCATTTGGAACAGCCCTGGAATAATCAGCCACTCACGTTAGAGTCACCACTGAAAAAAATCAAAGCATAGCGTTGGAAGAGGAACTCGTCAAAGATGGCTTTCATCCCAGGAAATGATCTTTATTGAGAGAGAAAGACTTTCAAAACTGTAGGACAACAAGGTGTTCCTCTTCAAAAAAAATCTAATCCATTTTTGTCCAGAAAGATTGTCGCATGGATTTCATGCACAAGTAAAGGTAAAGCCATAAAGTTATTTATTTTGGTTTGGAAGTTAAATTAGAATTATATACAGCATATATATTTTTATTTGTGTTTTGAATACAGTGCAGTGTCGTTCATTGCACAGAGCTTGACTGTCGCCGTTCAGGTGAACCCGGGCAAGCCCATTTAGCCTCAATGTGGGTAGGCCAAGCACTTTGTAAAATGCACACATTTATTTGACGGTATTCGCTACCCTCCCCCCTTGGAGGCCACACATTCGTCTGCGTTTGTGCTCCTTGCATGGCACTCATCCATCTCGCTCGGTCTCGCTTTTCTTCCGGCCGCATTTCCCCTCCGTGGCCCGTGGGAGAGCCCATCCATCAGGCTTTGGGGAGGCTCTCATCCAATCAGGATGCTCCGCCACGTGACGGGGGCGGACCCTGAGGGGGCAGGATAACCAGCCCGCTGATGGGATTATACCGCCTGCCTGTCCGTCATTTGAAAGGGGCCACGCCAGGGCCAATCGCCTCCGAGGCACAGTTTCAAATACATGAATTCCACTTCTGACAGCAAATACCTTTACCTTACAGGCAACAATACAGTATATAATTAACTTTCTGTGAATCTCATTAATGACTAAAAAAATGGGTGAGATTAGAATCCCACTTCTGGCCCCTTTGGGGTAGCCACTATGAAAACACTTATAACAGACTTTGCTTATCACCATGTCTTTTACAAAAGTACAAAAAATGTGCATGAGATTTGAATGTCACTTCTAACATCTAGTAACTTTACTGGTGTGTTTAAAAAAAAAGTTGTTGTGGGTTTGGTTTCGACTCCCACTTCCAACACTACATAGAGTAAATACTTAAAGCAACTACATAACTTTTCAGTTTTGGTCGATTTTAGCGACGCAGGTGGACAAAGGCGGGAGAGTTTTGCCTTACAGAAGACTGCGTTTCCCATGAGGACCATCGCACAGTGTCGTAAAATCCTGATCTCCTGGTCGCCTGCAGACATTTCTGTTTCCAGTGGCTGCGTGAAGGATGAATAGTGATAGGGTAATGAATTCAGTTGTCGATAAACAATAGCTTATGTCGATGTTGAAAATAAGAACCTTTAATTTTGTACCGTATTCCCCCCGTATTTAATATAATCTTTTGTTTGGTTTCAAGTTCAATCCAAAATTTAGCACTAATAGGGCAACCATAAAATAAATGAATCGCCAACCTGAACAGTTTGTACAACATGAGCGTTGCTGTGACGTCATCAGCGGGCACAGGGCCCTGTGCAGATCATGCAACCCGATTGGATTATGTACCTACACTGTCTTTATAATGAATGGGGAAAGGGCGAAGTGATGTACTATGCCGTAAAGCAGTCAGCAAAATTGTAGTTTTTTTGTGTGGGAGGGTTCCTGCCACCCTCCTCAAAGTTGATTAGTGCCGGTGAAAGTGATACAGACCCCCTAATGCCATAACAGAGGTGGCATTCAACTAGTTGTCAGTCAACATATCATCACAAATGTTATGGAAATATTTTATAAAGGTTGAAAAGTTACCTAGTGTTGCTTTAAAAACAACTTTTATGGAACTTCAACATGAAATTAAAAAAAAACCTTGCAAAGTCAGACATCAGCTGCGTAACATTCTACCAAAACAGGGTTCTTGCACCATTTTAAAAGTCAAATTTAATGTTTTTAACATTTTTATGACCTTAAAAATAAAATTCAAGACCAAAATAATGTCACAACAATTTCTGACGAAGAAAAAAAAAATTATTTCACTTTAAACATAGAACTGCTGATGACTTTGATCCCCATTGTTCCAAACAAAAATGTCTTTTTGCAAGACCAGGCACTGTTGTTATTTTCACCAGGGCCCCACCACTTCTTAAATAAACCAATTTCCATCTATTTTTATTACATTTACGCTTCCCCATCTCTGCATTTTCCCACTCACCTCTACAACTGCGAATAACCAGGAAATGGTGTCATCGCGATAACTCAAGTCGCTGACGTACGCTGAGGTTGCGGACAACGTACCGTATGACATATATTAATCCCAAACTTTGGTATTTAGTGCACGGCCATGAATAAGACAAATACACATATTTAGAAATGTTATGGTACACTACAGTGATTTCCCTGGCATTAAATGCATCGTCTGAAAATGTAATATCTAATGCAATTTGACATTAAATATGGGCGTCTGTGGCGCAGTTGGTAGCTTGAGTTGTCCTCGGACGGAAAGGTCAGCGGTTCGATTCCCGATTATGACTGCCCACTGTCGAAGTGCCTGTCGGCACGGCACTGAACCCTAACTTTCCCCCAATGGGTTGGCAGAGTCTTGTATGGAAACAGCACCATTGGTGTGTGTGTGTGGGTGGGTGTGTGTGGGTGTGTGTGAAAGGGTAAATGTGTGCTAATGTAAAGCGCTTTGGGCATTGTAACAATGTAGATAAAGCGCAATATAAGAACTTTAAGACCTATATTATCTGGATTCTGAATTCAATACATGTTGGGACTCTGCAATAGTCAAAATATAAGCACACAAGTATAATATATGCAGTGGTATGAAAAAGTATCTGAACCTTTTGGAATTTCTCACATTTCTGCATAAAAACAGCATCAAATGGGATCTGATCTTTGTCCAAATCACAAACACAAAATATTCAATGTGATGGTTCACTTACTTATTTCTCCCCCTTCTGTCATTGTTTGAAAACTTATAATTGTTTAGGCGATTTTAGTTAAAGCAGACAGTTTTTTCATCTGTGTGATTTTGACAAAGATCAGATCACATTTGATGGTGATTTTATGCAGAAATGTGAGAAATTCCAAAAGGTTTAGATACTTTTTCATACCACTTATGAGAGTGATGAAATTGGGTTCTCTGCCTTATATTTCATAGGTCAGATTGTTGATGCCTGAGTTTTACAGAGAAGATAAGGAAGGTCCTGACTTTGAGCTGTGAATAAAAGTTTGTTTAAAAAAAATTGTTATACTGTATATTGTCATATACAAAGTACAAAATGCTTCCGATAAATGCGCATCTGTTCCGGGTATTGAATGGCACATCTTTGTACGAAAACAAAACAAATGTGCAAAAACTGTGACAAAATTGTGAGAAGCAAGCTGTATTAAAACTACCTCTCAGGAAAACCGAGGTTCCACTGTCTTAAGTTACATATCGTGCAACAATGATAAAAATGCGCGACATTAAAAATAAAAAATAAAAAACAGCTACATCTAAATGCTAATCTGAGAAAGTTTTAGCCTTGAAGTGGACTTTCATGTCAACTCTTGTCCCAAGTTGACTCCAAGTGCCATGAAGTTGCTCAGGGATTGTGCTGCGCTGCAGCATGCTGGGGGAAAATTCTTCAGTGCCCTCTTCTTCTATTGTATTTAAGTCTTGAAAAATACAATCTACTTCTTCGTATTAGCTTCAAAAGCTTCCACTCTTTTGGCTCTTTGTCAGGCCCGTCTAGTGGGCTTAAATAAAAGGTGTGCGTGTGTCTGCATGTGTGCGTATGCGCGTGTGTGTGAATTAGCAGCCTTATTAGCATAGGGATATAAGTCAACACTGGCCCCAATATGTCTGTTTGCGTGGCCTCACAGCGTGTGTGTGTGTTAAGTTTTTACTTTACACATGTCTGGTGTGTGTCTGTGAGTGTGTGTTTTATCACGCGTTATTTAAATGAGACAAAGACATCAAAGAACGCGGAATAATATTTGGAGTTAAAGCAAGTCACAGCTGACTTTATAGTCACGAAAGTTTAAGACGTTGAAGCACGTTCACATGGCCAGTGACTTCACAGAAGACTACTTCCTTCCTTTTCAGATTAAAACCTAATGAGGTGCATTCAACTTCTGTATGCTGTATAGACATACAGATACACAGTCAATTGGCAGTGTATCAAATACTTGTTCTCCCCACTGTATACACACGCAAAACTAGACCTCCTTAAAACTAGTTAAATTCCCTGATTTAAAGTGTAAATCTACTAGAAATAATTGAAAATACCCGCCAGGGTTTAAAGTAAATTTTACTCAGATTTCTTGAAATTGGAAAAATAGCTAGCTAAAGATAGGTTTAACAGACTTATATGTATATAGATACCCATACATACAGTTAGGGTGACCTCCTTTCCCAGGAAAGTCAGGAGACATTGACTCAAGTGTTCCCTGGATCATCCCTTGGGCCTCTTTCCAGTGTGTCATACCTGGAACACCTCATCAGGAAGACATCCTTATCAGACGCTTGAGCCACCTCATCTAGCTACTCTCAATATGGAGGAAACCAGGCTCAACTCTGAATCCCTTTCGGTCATCAAAGGGAGAACTTGAAAACCTGATGGAGAAACCTCACTTTGGCCATTTCTTGTACTTCAAAAGTATTATTGGTATATTGTATATACCGTATGTACATGTACGAACATACAGTATACTATACTGGACTGCTATACTGGACTGACTGTCTCAGGAAATTAGAATATTGTGTATTCTAATTTCCTGAGACAGTCCTGTATATATACACAGGACTGTCTCAAAAAATTAGAATATTGTGTATTCTAATTTCCTGAGACAGTCCAGTATATGTGCATGAGTGTATATATCTTTCTTTATTATTTGGTTGGCCTTCGCAGATGTCTGGCTTCATTACAAATGCCACAAGTTCATGCAAAGCTCAGTCCTTCGTTAGTACCCTCCTCCCAAACGGCCTCCCTCTCACAGCTCGCCTGAGGGGCTATTAACATCGGAGGTTGTGGCGGTGCCCCATGCACCGGCCTGAGCAGTCTGGGGTGCCGCTTAATGTTGACATCCGCTTACAGCTCGCTGTGCGGCCATTGTGTGTCAAACATGTCAAATGTGAACGAGTTAGCCAAGTAATCACTGCTACCAGCGGTGCCGGCAAATCAAGTCCACTGTCGCAGCTCATTACAGGAACAACACTCACTTGAAGTGAGGAGTCTTAACGCTCACCGCCCTCACCCAGCAATATCTACAGGCGCATTATTACAGTTTGAAGAAAAAATAAATCAAAACAAATATTGTTTTCTGACACTTCAGCATTTAATCAGGGACATTACAGTTAGCTCAACACTCACGACAAACTGTGCTTTAAAGAGAAAAAAATTAACGAGTTTAAAATAAAAATATGGCAAATCAAATGAAAGGAAAATAAATGAACGTATGACATAAAATATAAAGATACATTTTTAAAAATCATTAATACCAAAATAGAAAAATATGTAATAAATGTCCTGTTTATGAAAGTAAATTGAAACTATTGAAATGATGCTATTTAATATGAGTATGAAATACCATTATAAAATGCCATTATTTCATGAGCGGACAGTAATTTCAAAACATATGATGAAGGTACAATACTGGTATTATGAAAAAAAAGACTAATAATACAAAATGGGGCACCATCACCAAATACCAAGTAATACAATGTTTTTACATGGAAATGCATTTATTTATACTGTATTTTTTAACCAGTAAACAACTTAAAGGGAACCATGGATAGAAAGACATGTAGTTCTTAAAAGATAAATGTTAGAAGGAGCTAAAATAAATTAATATTAAAACCCCTCTTAATCTTTCTGTTTTAAAACCATATGTAAAACTAGTAGGTCACCATTGTTGTGGACGTCGCATGGCGGTAATGTCACATGGCCATGCTGCCGAACTTCCACAGTGTCACTCTTTAATTACATAAACATGGTCAGTTCTGCCCTTGCAATTTCCTATTTTTTTATTTGTCTGCTGCTCTGGTTTTTGGATTCATCTACCATGTGCAGGTATTTGAGTCCATTATTGTTATTTTGATCCCGACCTGCTATCACGTGTCCGTGATAGCAGGTCGAGATCCCTTTTCACGATCGCATGTTTTTTTTGTGTGTTGAATAAACCCTTGTACGCAGTCCCTCTATTATTGTTGTCTGATTTATGGTCAAGCCTCGCTTCCGTGGACCGTTTGTTCTTTTTCATCTGAGGAATAGATACACAATACACATGTAATCAATGTAGGACAAAAATAACATGGTCCTTATGGTGTTTCTTTAATGTTGCCAAAAGTGTGATCTTGAACACTCCCTTATTGCCGTAATAGCGCAGAGTAGAATAAAAAGAGAATCACGTTTGCTCACAATGTTTCTCACATGCTTTAAGTACAAATAAAGTACACGGCAGTCCTCTTAGATCTCAACGTGTAAAATAAGGCGTCATTATAATCTGTTGGGCAGAAAATGATACGAATAGCCAGCAGTCAAACTAAGTTTAATATAGTTATTCATTTGTTTTCTGTGTCGCTTATTCACTGGGAAGTAAGCATCTGATAAATCTGATATTTCTGAGAAAACTGGCAGGATGATCAACAATCTGGACAGCGCTTTTACGTGACAAAAATAAGGTAAGACAGCATTCTCTCGTGAATGAGCGTCTGTTGAGAGGCAAACTGCATCAATGTTTTAGTGTACTGTGATGCACAGGCTATCTGCAAAAAGAATCAAACTGCTGTGCTTCACAGTATACCCTGATCATATGTAAATCACACGACAGCTCTGGATGCTAATTATCTCCATAATATCGGAATATGTTGGATCACACAATAGTTTAGCATGAAGATCTACAAACAGAGCAGGAGAGTGCAAGCGGAAGATAATGGATGGATGGATGGATGGATCGACAGGGCTGTCCTACTTATTAATGTTACGCTTGGGTTCAAATTGGAAGGGCAGAAACGGGCACGTTTATGTAGTTAAAGAGTGACACTGGAATTCCGGCAGCGTGGCCATGTGACATCACGGCCCTGCGACGTCAACAACAATGGGGACCTACTAGTTTTACAAACTAATTTTACAAATTTTATTAAAATGACATTAAGAGGGGTTTTAATATAAAATTATTATTATTATACAACTATTATAACATTTATCATTTTATTATTCATAGTTCCCTTTAAAACTAAACATGAAACAACATTTTTAAACAGGGACAAACATACAAAAACACAGCATGAAATCAATAAAAAACTTACTGAAATGAAATAAATAGAATCAAAACAGATTATGTAAAATAAAAAATTTAAAAAATATTCAAGTGGGAAAAAAAATTACCATATTTTTCGGAGTATAAGTCGCCTTTTTTTTTTATAGTTTGGCTGGGGGTGCGACTCATACTCAGGAGCGACTTATGTGTCAAATTATTAACACATTATGATATAATTTCACATGTTATTTTGGCGTTTTGGAGTGACACTAATGGTTTGGTAAATTTGTTAGCATGTTGTTTATGCTATAGTTATCTGAATAACTCTTAACAGCTATGGCCACGTTCACGTTCTGGCTTTGGCAATTGTATTATTGACTTTTTTATATTGAAATGCATGCTTTTAGTTTGTGGCACTTTCACGCTAAGTGGGGGCGCACTCGCACTTGTTTACGCGAAGAAGAGCGCTCACACGACAGAAGAAGACGGACAGCTACGCAGCATCTGAGCAAGTGGGCGAGAGAGAGAGAGAGAGAGAGAGAGAGAGAGAGAGAGAGAGAGAGAGAGAGAGAGAGAGAGAGAGAGAAACACGGCTGTGAACCTACGTTAATTGTTTATGCTTGTAAAATCTCTCTACATAGGCGACACCTGTGTGTATCTTTTCTGTTGTTGTTGTGTGTTTTCCGCCCGCGATCGGACACTTAGAGCCAGTTGTGTGGTTGTTTGAACGATGTGCTAATGCTAGCGAACGCATGCTAACCGTTTGTGTCATTGCTGTAATAGCAGCTAATTATCATTTATTTATGTTGATGCGAACCTGTTTGGTATCGAGGATGAAAGTGATTTGCATTATTTCTATTTTTAGTTACACTCTTCAAATGATGGTGTCATAACGACGGCCAAAAATAAAGTCAACAAATTATACGGACGTCCAGCATCGTTATTTGGGAGTTTAGCTCGCGAATATACTGTCTTGGTGAGAACAGTATTTCGTTGTTCATGCACTGTACACTTATTCAGCATATTGTTCTCTATTGTATTTTTATATTAAATTGCCTTTCAAGCTCTGTTCTATGTGTTGGATTTTATCAAGTATATTTCCCCCAAAAATGCATCTTATTCTCTGGTGCGACTTACCAGTATATGTTTTTTTCCTCTTAGTTGGGCATTTTTGGCTGTTATGACTTATACTCAGTTGACTTATATACAGACTTATAGTCCAAAAAATACTGTATTTGTATTTTTTTTTTCTTCTTTTACCCAAAATACACTGGTACCTCTACATAGGAAGTTAATTTGTTTCAGGACTTTGTAAGTCATAAAGGTTGTATGTCGAGCAGGCTTTTCCCATAACAATACATTATAATTCCATTAATTTATTCCACAGCCCGAAAACCAACACAAAATCTTTCATAAATACTGCTGGTACTATTTCAAATGTCAATTACACGAAGCAAAACAAATAAATTTAAAAAAAAATGCTGTATCTGAACGCAAGGCGTGGCTGACGTGACAGTGAGATACGTGTGGTTGAGATTTTACTTTCTCTTTTAATGTTCTGTTGTTCTAACAGTCGGCGATTTGTGTTGCACAAGTTCTGAAATAAATTATTTAAATCCTGACACAGCTGTCGATTTCTTTGGCGGTATTACCGCAATAATAATTGTCACCTTGACTTACTGCAGTGCTTCTCAATTATTTTCTGTTACGCCCCCCTCCCCCAGAAAAACATAAACGTTCCGCCCCCCCCCTTGTCTTTAAAATTCTTATTATTATTATAAGTTCACCTCTGCATAACATTGTGTCCTTTTTAAATATTAAAGTGTAAAAAAAATTCAAATTGATTAGCAACATTAAAACTCCTTCTAGCCTAATGTATCACATTTGATACACTCAGAATTTCATTATTTTGAGACTAATTTAGAATTTTGAAATTTAAAAAAAAATGATGGATGCAAGTGAACACATGCATCTGCAGGTTCCATGAGAAAAAAAATCTGGATTTAGCAAGGGTTATAGATATTAGAGCGCTTATTACACATATTCATTTTGATTTGTCTTTTTCCACAAATTTGAAAAAAGTACCATTAGGACCTTATTTTTTAAGTTTTGGGATTCTCTGACAATTGCTTCATGTTGCAGGCATTAAGGAGTTAACTCATGAGGACAATATGCCAAACAATTAGACCGAAAAAACAAAAATTAATAGAACAAAAACGACAGTGTCATTGGACAGAGGGATGGTTTTTATTTTTGCTGCAGGCGGCGGGGCCGGATGTATGGGGGGGCCGGAGGGGGCACGGCCCACCCAGACGTGAGTCGTGCCCACCCAATAAAAATGTCGGGAATATCTATTGTAGTGTCACACTGGATATAGAGAACGCACGGAGAGTTGGTCTCACCTACTTTTTTATTGCACGATTAACGGTTACTGTTGGCCGCAACCACGCTGTTGTGAATTCCCTGCTGTGAGGGCTGGACAGCGAACTGCCTCGCTTTGGGACAACTGCGTAATTGCACATGTGCAGAGTATTCTAAAAAGACCGCAGTTGAGGAAAAAAAGTTTGTCCTCGGCCGATAAGTAAGTTATAATGTTCTCCACGTATACTGCAATCATATATGTGATGCTTGTGCTTGTATCAGTACTCTTTATTATTGTTTGTAGTTCGTGGCACGTTAGCTCCGCTCGTAGCATCCCATTGCTAACGTAGCATTCTATTGCTAACGTTGTGCCTAGAGCGTGATGTTATATGTACAAGTTGCACTGTATTGGATCGCTAAGGGTACATCCCGAAATTGATCCCATTCAATGTTCAGATTTGAGATCGCTGTCCATTGTGATGGTACTTTTCTGATTCATTTAGCTAACGAGTGCTTAGCTTGCAGCTATAGCAGCCCTCTTGTTTGTGGGAATTGCCATTTATTATTGATGGTTCATTGCTTGTCCAATGTGGACATGTAGTGGTCATTTTTTGGATAACGCCTAGTTCAGTTTAGGCTGGAATTCATCCAATTCATTTTATTGTGAATTGTACATGTTATTTCACTATAATACGTTTATTGATGTTTTTCTTTATTTCTTTTTGATACACAAACCACATACTTTCAAATTAATGTCCAAATGCATTCAAACGGCTCAAAGGAATGAAAAAACTGTAATTTAATTTCATCAAACCAACTGAAGTTGCTGCATCTTCTCTGACCGGAGGATTAGGTCAATTATATTCAGCCGGCAATATTGTCACCGACCCCCAAATCCTCACACACATCGAACAAGCAATCACCAAAACAAGCTGTTTTTCCAACCTCGTTTGTTATCCGCGCGCTTCCTCTCACTCCTCCAGACACATTCTCGCAGTCGGACATCCGGGCATTAATGACGTCCCCAGCCACAACAAAGCGTCGACATATTGATATGGGGGCTAAAAAACAAGAGTCACAAGTAGTTGCTCTGTCGTGCATTTTAGCACAAACGCGTTGAACTTTTGTCTTATTTGCGGTCTTTTTTTCCCCGTCGGAATGACTAAAAGTTGCCGTGTTGCGGGTTGTAACACAAGGAAGAGTTTGGAGCCACATTTGAAGTTCTTCATCCTTCCTCGTGAGAAAAAAAGGACAAGCAAATGGCTGAAAGCAATCAATCGAGGAACAGTAAAAGAAGACTGTTCCGTGGACCATTCTCACCAGTGGGAACCTAAATCCAGGCACAATTACATTTGCAGCCGACTGTTTTCTTACTGGTGAGTAAACTTTAATCGATTTTTTGTTGTTGCCCCAATTAGCTGCTAGGATTCAATAGACTAGGCAGTGGTTATTATTACCGTAACCGACGACTTGCAAACCGTTATTTTTTTTTCTGCCGTGATCTGCTCTGATCGGTCAATCGGTATATTATTGGCCTGGTGGGAATGTGTTATTTTGCCGTGACGTGTTCACGGCTAAATACAGTAATGCTTGGAGGCGAATTACCAGTTACGGCAGAAATAATCACTCCGTATATACTACCAGTTTTCTTAGTTCCACACAGTACATATTCCACGTAATTGATGAAGGTCAACTTACTGGGTGACTTTATGAGGTAGTTGTAGATGTTTCCGAACTCCACTGCAGGCAATTCCTTTGGATTGTTTATCCAGCTATCAGCTGCGACTTTGTATGAGCAGATTTGCAGGCCAATACACGCTTATTTTAAGTTGTATCGCCTCCTCACGTCTGTCGGCAGTGACTCGTGATAATAATAAGTCATGTTTAAGACGTTTTTATGAAAAAAAGACGCAAAACACAGCTGAAATATATGAATTTCAGACATTTGTCTACGGATGATTACCTGTGCGTGCCCCCATCTCAAAATGGCGACACTTTGCTATGCGAGATGATGTCATCGTGACATTACGCCGACCGCGAGAATAAGTAGATAGATGAATGAAAAAAAAAACAAATAAACCCCCCAAAAATTAATGCAGCCTCAACGTGACACAAGCCAGTGTCCTTCCTGTGCCAGTCCCAAGCCCGGAGAAATACAGAGGGTAAAAAAAAGCCTGCATTGGGGGTGCCCCCTCAAGATTTCTTAGTGCCCATTCTGGTGGGTAATCCTAGATCCGGGCCTGGCAGGCAGTATCAGCTCCTTTGCAATGGTGTGGGGTTATTTTGCACTGAGCAACTTGATATGCCACCTTATATGATGCTAACAGTGCTCGAGAGTTTACTGATGTAACACTGACAAAGTGGGATGATTGTTGGCGATATTGAGCACGTTTTCGCTGAAAAAAAAATTCTTGCTGTCCGCTGTGAACATTTTTAGATAAAGTAAACAGACTGGTCGTTCCTACTCTCCCGCTGCACTAAAAGTCAAAGCCAAAAGTCAAATGCTACATACGCCTTGTCATATTTCCTCGACTTATCTTTTCATATCTCCAGTGCTCTTTGCTGTGTGCTCTTCATTGGTTCAAAAATACTGCGTACATGCTGAAAATGGGAGCACCACTGCATGCCACCCACTGAGTGGATGTGAAATTACACTTTATTCTAATACAGCAAAAAAGTATGTTCCCCAAGGTCACATGTGCCACCCTCAGCATTGCTCTGCGCCCCCCTGGGGGGGCCCGCCCCACTATTTGAGAAGTACTGACTTACTGTATAAAGACTGCCGAACGGAGGTCGGAGGAGGATTGTTGACATCGTAGACATTGTACGGCCGTATTGTCGAGCCAGTTCACGGACGCGCGCACCACAATCATATTTTTCTATTGTTTCCATCTTCATTTCAATGGAAAGTGTAACCTTTTTCCCTTTTTTTCACCACCTGCACTAACCTTGTTGGAACCCATGTTGATTTCTCTCACAAGAAAATCCGGCGTGCGTCTGTCTTGCGGGAAAACACAGAAATGTGGCGCTGCCATGAATCGTTGTATTTCGGGCATGTCTTCGGACGTAGAAACAAATGGCGAGTCAAGTATTACGTCGGACGTCAAAAAGATCATGTGTCGAAGCAATCATATGTCGAGGTATCACTTTACTCTTCATGGTCTATATTACTGCTAATATTATCATAAATAAGATGATACAATAGCTAGATTGTACAGGCATTTAAGATTCCAACATGCCCATGCTGTCTGTATATGTGCTGTTTAGCGTTTACGGCTTCTGTTGGTTGGGTATGTTTGCATGCTAATTAACCGCTAATTAGTTATCGACCTGAGTGACCATGTTTTATGGAGGCATGACACGGGTCATACTCTACGGCCAGGCAGGCTCTACTTCACACCCACATGCATACATTTACCTCATATTCCATGTCAATTCACTTCTAATGTACCATTTTTAGATGACATATAATGGTCGATGAGTTTGAATGTGCTATTTTTAAACTAGTGCTCTCAAGCGATTAAATTTTAATCGCTTTATAATTAACTCACGATGAATCAATTTTGTTTTTTTTTATAATTGTATTTTTTTTTTAAATACAAAAATGATTCTGATTTAAGTTTTAATTACTCCGATTAACACAGGTGAGGATGGATGTGCCTAAAATACATAATTAAAATTTATGCTTAATGGAAAACAAGGGTTGGCTATCTCCAACCACGTGAGCAAGGCAGTGCACACCAGGCAGAGCACAAGTGTCAAGTCTGCTCAGACACTCTTGATATACTTTTTTATTGTATTCATATGGAGTTGGTAAATGGCTGGTAAGAGGTACATTTGTGATTATTGGTTTGATATCATTTATGAAATAAAATTGCTGATGAAATGATTGAACAAAACACATCCTTTCATTCCACAAGAAGACTTTGATGACTAGTTTAGAGAGTTTATCTGTGCATTGCAGCTGAATAAATGACAAAAGAAATGCCACAGTCCGCCGCAGAAGGCCACATTTTGGGCTAAAAAGCCAAAGTTACATTTCGCCTGAGAATGGGGATTTCACCCCGATGTTCCCAAATTATACAAGTTTCATGATGTACAAATTTACTAAGGATCATACATGTGGTTTAAGTGTCACATGCTTTACATACAAATGTAATGCTCCATACAAAACATATATGAACTTTATACATTTTATATGCAGTATATCTTTTCTATGTGGGGTTGTACACATATAGTGTGTCTTCGACGGCCATGCCAGCAAAGCGCCTTGAGTTTCAGCACTGTAATTTTATCGAAACATGCTCATAAATGAACATAATGGCTTGTGCCAAGCGGCTCAACGTGCCCCATTTTAGCTATTAAAAGCCCAAAATACGTTTCGCCTGAGAACCAGGATTTCACTCATGTTGTCTTGAGGTCCAAACTATGGATTGTGGGAAGGACCATAATTAATTACGCGTTTCAAAAAAATGAATGGCATTAAAGAGGCTGTTATTAACATGTTTAACAGACAGCACTGATTGCTGACCGGTGCATGGTTCTGAATAACTCACTGGAGTGAATGGCTTGATTGATAACGTGCATCGTTTGAAATAATTAAATACAGGTAGTCCCCAGTTTACAAAAGAGTTCTGTTCCTACGCTGACGATGGAACCCAAATTTATGCGCACATCGGAATTAACCCTTTCAGCACCCCTATATCTCAAAATAACTATCCAAAAAATATTGTATTTTGTTGCATGATGGAGGATTCACTGCCCTCTGGGGGCAGCGTTGGGTCTGGCTGGACTGTCGCCTTGTATGACTGAGATGCAGACTCGTGGATATGTTTGTGTATGCATTTGTAATTTAGTTTAGAGCTGCAGTTTGTAGAGCTATGTACGAGCAATTTGCTATGAGGATTGTAAAAACCTTAGTATTCATAGCATTTAACCTAGCCGGTTTCTGTTAGACAAATTAGGCTAATTTAATCTACTAAATTTTCATATGGATCAAATTAGATGGACCTTTGTACACCAACTGTTTTATTGTTGAAATGTGTGTCGTTTTGAACATAAGTGCACAGACTGTATGCGTGGTATATCTTTACAAATTGTCAAAACATAGACTTCATAATGATATTGACGTGACACATTCCACAGACGCTGCGCCACATCTTCAAGTAGGGGGCCGTCCACAGTCCGCTTCAGTTATTCGCAGTCGGTCATAGTTATTCAACACATGCAGCGATCCAACGCCGGATTTAGGTTGAAAAAGTACGGAAGTTGTACAGCATACAAACAGGATGATTTGTCTCAGGAGTGATTTGTTCGAGGATTCGAGGTAATTATTATATTTTTCGTACCATGCATTCATTTTGAAATGTTGTGAAGAAAAAATATCAATGGGAGAAATTAACCGCTACGGCATTGGCATCATAATTTGCGATATTTTCGTAAAATAAATGCTAACTGCACGTTTTTTTGCTCTTTTAACCAAGAATTGAGACGGTTTTATGTTCATGTCTCTAAAGAATTCAGGGATTTAAGCCTTTACTCAAATGAATTCTTAACTAAAAAAGCTCTTTGTGGTGATAAAGCGGCACCACAGTGACGTAGAGACTAGCAGCACATTCAAAATATTCACGTAAAATACATGCTAACCGCCCGTTTTTTGTGTGTGCTTTTAACCAAGAATCGAGACAGTTTTACGTCCATATCTATGAAGAATTCAGGGATTTAAGCATTTATTCACAAGAATTTTCAATGTAAAAATCTAAAAATGTTTGCACTCGGTCAGCTTTGATGGAGATAGGCCCCCTATTAATCGGCCCCGCGCCCTGTTAATATCATTATGAAGTCTATGGTCAAAAGTGAAGGAACTAAAAAGCTTCAAAAAGCACAGTTGTTTGATGTCTGTAAAGCTAAACAACTTCACGTTTAGTGAGGACAGAAAACTATATTAATGAAGTAAAGTAAAAAAAAAAAGCAAGATATTGTGCGGTACAATAAGGTACTATTTTCGCGACAAAAAAAATATATGACTGGATGACTCCAGCGTCGTGAAATATCATGTAAGTCGAGTACGTCGTAACCCGGGGACAACCTGTAGTTTCTTTTTTAATCATTTAAATTTGACAAGGTTGTTAATGCAACTCAAATCTCAAATTTAGAAGACACTTAATTTCATTTTACAGGGACTCTAGATTGTCAGTATGCATGTACTGGGGCTATTCCATGCCTCATTGTGAGTGTAGAACTGAGTGCAACGCCATCAAGAGTAAAACTTTTGGGTCAAGGTAACTGTGGGAGACCAGTCTGACATTGCGTCCGTCCGCTCGGTGGGCTTGAAAGCGACTTTTGATGTGCATTCTAAAAAGCTGTCAGTGTGGGAGCATGTTCAATGAGGAGTTATGGGCCATCATTCACCACTTTGGAGTCAAAACAAAGTCAAAATATTCAATCGGGGAGCTGGCTAGAAGTTTTAGTTGGAGAGGAAGGTAGACTAAGAGGTTATCAACTTAGAAATACATTGAACCACATTCTGTTTAAAAGAAATTTTTAACTGGAAGTGACAAATAGCTTGAAGCAAGCATGCTTAGCCTCCCCACATGAAAAAGTAAGTTTTCTTATCATTACATCAAAGTGATGTTTTACTACTAAGAGTATCACAAAAGAAAGAAAAGAAAAAGATCAGTTTGATTTTGAAGTGGGAATGATGACACGATGGATACATCGTAGATGAGCATTTTGTCACAGCCCAGCTTGTCATAGTACCAACAATAATCAGCGAATTCATCCCAGCACAGTTGGTGCGTCAAATGAATAAATGTTAAAACTTGGACAATTTCATTAGTCATTTTGCCATCAAAATCAGATTTTCACTGTTTTTGTTAGCGTCAAATATGAGGAACACATTGTATGTCCTAGGTGTCACGAATTTAAACAATATGAGTGTCAGTCACTGTTGTGAATTATATATAGTGGTTTCTACATTTTAAGGAACTTCACAGTCATTTTTATTATTTGTCTCTAATACATGACATATGTTTTAAAATAATAGCTGAAAAGGTGCACAGACTGGAAGCAATTACTGCTGAATCGCTGCATTAGAGCAAGAAACTATTTTATCTATTTTAGCTTCTCAGTCTACTGGATTTTTGGAGTGGGCCTTAACAGGGTCCTAGGTGATGTCCCCTAAAACTCTGCTTTCTCCCCCTCTCCTGCTATATAAATGCCAAGTGCCGCTATATTTGGCTGTGCTGCCAAATTACAGCCTCTGAATACATCATTTCTCTCATATTTATGGGTTTTATGTTATTTTGGCTTTGTCTAGGTGAGAAAAATGCCAAAATCAAGCGGTTTATCATCGTGATTGGTTCTGATTTTTTTCAGTGACGTCTTAAGTGATTTGGCTTCCTGCTGTCCGCTGCAGATATTTTTAGACACAGTAATTTTTCCTCGTCTTCCATTGTATTAAAAGTCAAAACCAAACACTACATACACATCTTAGCTCTTTATTTCACAAGCGCTCTTTGCTGTGTGCTCATGTTTGGTTTACATGCACCACCCCCAGGATTGCTCTGCAAGGCTCCCCATAATTTGAGAAGTACTGGGTTAAACAAACCTATGTTTTACTGCTGATACAAAGAGAATAATGTATTCAACTTAAAAGAGGCCTTTTTCCTTGTTTTTCTTCTAGGGGAGGACATAACTATAAGGCGGCGTCTCCGTTATTTGTGGACAAAATGAAATTTGGCAGGTATTTTCTAGGGACATGAATGCATCAATCTTCGTTTTTCTGGTAAAATTAAAGAGTCTTGTCTTTTATCTAACACATAAGCATAAAGCACATTTTTTATGGCCAGGAAAGATCAGTCAGAAGGCTCAAATTTTTTCTGAGATATTTCAATAAATGTCAGGCAGGAAAAGTTGAACAGCTTCTCAGATTTGCAGAATTAAAAAAAAAAAAAAGCAACTTGAAACAAGACCATTTATTTCTAAATTCTGACAAAAAGTGAAGAAAGTTCCCGGGGTCAGAAACATTACCGTATTTTCCGGACTATAAGTCACAGTTTTTTAAAAATAATTTGGCTGGGGGTGCGACTTATACTCTGGAGCGACTTCTGTGTGAAATTCTTAACACATTATTATATAATTTCACATGTTATTATAGTGTTTGGAGTGACACTGATGGTTTGGTAAACTTGTTAGCATGTTTTTTTATGTTATAATTATCTGAATAACTCTTAATAGTTATGTTATGTTAACATACCGGCCACATTCGCATTTCGTTGTTCTTGCATCATGTAACATTATCATACTGTACACTAAGTCAGCATGTTGTTTTCTATTGTACTTTTATTTTCAATTGCCTTTCAGGATGAAATTTCTGTTCTACGTGTTGGATTTTATCAAGTAAATTTCTCCCCAAAAAACGATTTATAATCTGGTGCAATTTATATGTTTTTTTTTTTTTTTTTTTCCCCTCTTCATTGCGCATTTTTGGGCTGGTGCGACTTATACTCAGGTGTGACTTATAGTCCGAATAATACGGTATGATAACATGAGTGGTGTGGCTGCATCAGAGGCATTTTTTTTTTAATCAGCCAATGGTTTACAGTGGTGGCCAAAAGTATTGGCACTCTTGCAATTTTGTCAGATAATGCTCAATTTTTCCCAGAAAATGATTGCACTTACAAATACTTTGGTAGTAATATCTTCATTTAGTTTGCTTGCAATGAAAAAACGCAAAAGAGAAGGGAAAATGATAAATAAATAATTATGATTTTACACAAAACTCAAAACAAAAATGGGCTGGAATTCACATCACCTGTTACTTACCTGTGGCACATAACAGGTGGCGGCAATAAGTAAATCACACTTGCAGCCAGTTAAAATGGATTAAACCTCTGTCCTGTGTCCTTGAGTGTACCACATTGAGCATGGAGAAAAGAAGAAAGACCCAAAAACTGTCTGGGGAAATGAGAAGCAAAATTGTGAGGAAGCATGGGCAATCTCAAGACTACAAGTCTATCTCCAAAGACCTAAGTGTTCCTGTGTCTACCATGCGCAGTGTCATCAATAAATGTAAAGCCCATGGTACTGTGGCTAACCTCCCTAGATGTGGACGAGAAAGAAAAATTGACGAGAGATTTCAACAAAAGATTGAGCGGATGGTGGATTAAGAACCTTGACTAACATTCAAACAAGTTCAAGCTGTCCTACAGTCCGAAGGTACAACAGTGTCAACCCGTACTATCCGTCGGCGTCTGAATGAAAAGGGACTCTATGGTAGGATACCCAAGAAGACCCCACCTCTGACCCAGAGACATAATAAAGCCAGGCTGGAATTTGCCAAAACTTACCTGGGAAATCAAAAAAACGTTTTGGAAGAATGTTCTTTGGTCAGATCGGACAAAAAGTAGAGCTTTTTGGTAAAAGGCATCAACATAGAGTTTAATAAACAAGGTCTTCAAAAAAAAGAACACGGTCCCCACAGTTAAACATGGCGGAGGTTCCCTGTTGTTTTGGGGTTGCTTTGCTACACTGGCACTGGACTGGTTGACTGTGTGCATGGCATTATAAAATCTGACAACTACCAACAAATTTCGCAGCATAATGTAGGGCCTAGTGTGAGAAAACTGGGTCTCTCTCAGAGGTCTTGGGTCTTCGAGCAAGACAATGACCCAAAACAAACTTCAAAAAGTACTAGAAAATGGTTTCAGAGAAAGCACAGGAGACTTCTAAAGTGGCCAGCAATGAGTCCAGACCTGAATCCTACAGAACACCTGTGGAGAGATCTGAAAATGGCAGTTTGGAGAAGGCACACTTCAAATCTCAGAGACCTGAAGCAGATCGCCAAAGAAAAATAGTCTAAAATTCCAGCAAAGCATTGTAACAAACCACCTGATGGATATCGGAAGTTGTTGTTTGCAGTTATTTTGTCTAAAGGTTGTGCTACCAATTATTAGGCTGAGGGTCCCAATACTTTTGTCCGCCCCATTCTTGGAGTTTTGTGTAAAATGATAATTATTTTTTAATGATAATTATATTTTCATTGCAAGCAAAATAAATGAAGATATAAATACCAAAGCATTTGCAATACCAATCATTGTCTGGGAGATATTGAGCATTATCTGACAGAATTGCAGGTGTGCCAATACTTTTGGCCAGCACTGTAAAAAAAAAAAAAATAATAAAATAAAATAAAAAAGTAGTAGTAGGAGGAGTGTTTCATGACGTCTAGTAATACAAAATACGTTTTCAGCAAAAACAAAAAAGTGCAAGTCATTTGGGATTATGATGAGGCTTCCTTTTCACTTTCACTCCACTTTTTCAGGGGTTGGTGCGAAACATGCATATAAAGTGATTATTACTGTACCAGTCAGCAAAGGTGTGCACACACGCACACATTATCCAAGGACATTGTGTGCGCGTGTGTAAAGATCACGCGTGTCAAAGCGGGCGAGTGCTTTATTAAATGTCGCTCGGATCAATTCTTAATCACCCTTGTGTCCATCCGTGTACAAACAGTTCTCTTAAAACACTCGCATGCACTCATGCTTGCAAGCACGCACGTACACACACAAACGTCTTCCAATCAAATTACAAGTGACAATTCGATGGGAGGTATAAGTAATCTAGTAATTAGCACAAGGACGCATAAACGTTGTTTGCGCGGCATTTGCTATTGCACTGTAAAATACGATAAGTTGACTTTACTTAAAAAAAAAAAAAAGCGAACTTGCTGCCTTAGAAAATGAAATTTATGTTACTTACATTTATTAGATACAATTTACTTAATTATTTCAAGTTTTAAGAACTCAAATTAATCTTAATAATTGGATTATGGTAAATTGTTTATTTTCAGTTTGCTGTACTGAAATTAACTTGAGTTTTCATTACCGAAGTGATACCTTAGTTAGCTTTAGTGCTGCTCATTCATTATATGCATTTTTTTTTTTACCTGAAATAATTCTACAATATAAACAGGTGTTGATGCTTAGTGTGAACTGAAAAGTAGTAAAACCAGAGCATTCTTCATCACCTACCTTTACCTACTTCACATCGATTTGGTAAGTACAGTGGTACCTTGATAGCCATCTGCATTCGTGTTCTGGCAGTAGCGCACCGCGCGAATGCTATTTTTAGACCATGAGGTCGCCATCTTAATCCGGGAATGGGTCAGCATAGACATGCCCTCACATACAATCCATGTTATTACTGCTTGTTTTCTGCCGGTAATCTTTCAAATAAACACATGCCGAGTAAACACTGCTGCTATGGAACTTGTAGAAACAACTCTAGAGATTGTGGCATATGAAAGATGTTTTCTTCATACGTTTCCTGAAGCCAAAAACTTGGAGGAAAAAATGTGAAGAATGGATCAACTTGTGCAGACGTCAAAAGGCCAGTTTAACGCCAGCAAGGTGAAGCCATTCACCTTCATATGCAGTAAACATTTTGTTGGGGCCCATGGTCCTACAGAGGACGAACAAGTAAGCCATTTTGATATTTTTACTTATTTTTTAGCGTGGCGTTTTGCCGTGCTGCTTCTGTCTGACAATGAATGACCTGAAAAAAATTTAAATGGTATCTGATTGCCACTGTTGTTGCCTTTTCTGTTGAAAAAAAAAAAAAAATTCTAGTAAGAGGGGAGTGTAAATAAATTATAGAATTAAGATTTGTCATTAATGAAAAAATTTAAAGTGTTCATTGGCTATCACTGAGTAGCATTTGCGATTGCTACACAAATATAGCCAACCTACTGCCATGACACGGGAAACAGGGCCGATTCGTAGGGAGCCTATTTTCCAAAATTTCAAATTCAAATATTTACAAAACCAAAACTGCTACCGACCTAAAACAGGCACCTTCCTTAGCCATATATGAGTCACCATAAGCAGGGGCATCAAAAAATGTCAAAGTTGTTCTCTTATAAAATCCCAATTAATTATTTTTATATAAGTATAACACAACTTAAAATGGCTATAAAATTCTCCGATTTTAAACTAGATGCACAAAAATCACCAAATGCAGAGAAAATTACCTATATTTTCAGGATCAATAGCAATATTTAACATATATAAGTTTTTGACCAAAATAGCAACTTAATATTTCAGTTTTCAACAGGTAATAAATCACTCAATTTAACATCAGAAACAATACTTGAAGAAAACATGCAGAATTAATTATAAATATTTTGTAAATAGAACATTAAAAAATCTATATACAATCAAAACTTTTTATAGAATAGATACCCATTTATTATCATTATACACTATATACCACGGGTAGCCAACTCCGGTCCTCAAGGGCCCCTATCCAGCTTGTTTTCCATGTCTCCCTCCTCCAATACACCTGAGTCAAATAATCAGGATCGTTATCAGGCACCCGCAGAGCTTACTCATGAGCTGATCATTTGATTCAAGTATTTTAAAGGAGGCAGACATGGAAAACAAGCTGGATAGGGGCCCTCGAGGACCGGAGTTGGCTATCCCTGCTATATACTGTTAATGAATGAGGCTAGCGGCCGCATGGCGTAAAAGGAGCTTCTCTGGTGAAAATACTTATGAATAAATGCTTAAATTCCCAAATTCTTTATAGATATGGACGTAAAACAGTCTCGATTCTTGGTTAAAAGCAAAGAAACCGTGCAGTTAGCTTTTATTTTACATATATTGTCGCAGTACAATGCTACTCTGTTAGCGAATGAGGCTAGCGGCCGCCTGGCGTAAACAGTGCTTTTGTGGCGAAAATTCTTGTGAATAAATGCTTAAAACCTTGAATTCTTTATAGATATGGACATAAACAAGTCTCAATTCTTGGTTAAAAATAAACTATGAGGCTAGTCAGTTACGAAAATTAGACGCCTCCATGTGTGAACAAAGATGAAAGTTCCTGCAAATAAATGCTTCAATCACGCATGCATGGTACGAAAAATATTAATATTTTCCTTGAATCCTCGAACAAATCACTCCTGAGACAATCCTTACTGCTTGTATGCGGTAAAGCTTTCGTAGTTAAATCCAATCGTAAGTAAATCCAAGCTTAAATCCGACATAAGCGTGTGCCGTCTTCGGCTATTACTAAATGAAGCTTGGCCCCTTCTGTAAGGCATTACGCAAAGAATGATGAAGTGACACGTCAATAGTAATGAAGTCTATGATATAGCAATGTAAATGACCCCCAAGAACGGTCAGAGACGTAAGACAACCAGAGGATGTAATATATAAGAAAGACAGGGCATATGGTGGTAAAGGATAGATTGTTGAAACAGGAGAATGTCATTGTCAGTGGCGTAAGGCAATGCACACAAGAAAAAGGTGTAGATAAAAAAGCTAACTCTGGATCAGGTCGGCTCTTTTTCCCGTCATTTTCAGCCAAGCCATCTCTTTAACTGGATATTTGTATCTTCTTCCACATCTTTACCGGTGAATTTGGCACCAGGGACATTATTTTCAGACAGAATTGATATGTTTAGCTCAGTAAACATCTCATTTTCCCTCATTTCATCAAATATAAATGCAAAGTGTTCGCTGAATGAACATATGAAACTCGTGGGGTTCGGTACCTTTGGCAAGGTTAAGAATCACTGTTCTAGACAAAACCAAAAAAATTAATTCCACACATTTATGGTGTAGTTTTTTTATGTGAGATGTTAAATTGTTGCTTTCCATTTTTAAACTAATGTGAACCACATTGAAAACTCAGTTTAGTCTTCTATTGATATTCATTTATTTTTGCCAATTGTAAAGACAATTCCAAACCTCAACGGAACCAGAATTTTTGTAGCCATCGAAAAACAATTTAAATTTAGAAAGGAACTAATGAGACATGTTTTTGTGAGAGCGTTGAAAACGTGGCATAAATCTTTGACAGGAATACACATCCTCAAAGACACCCTCAAAGACACACAGGCGCGAGCACACACCCACAAGAAAAAGAAACACGCAGTGAGCTGCATTGAAATGAGTGGCCTCTATTGCCAGTATTATTGATCACACTTAAACAGCGTGGCTCCTGTCGGCTCGTGAAAGGAAATTGTTTCCATATTGAAAGTGTCACAGCGAGGGTGCGTTTCATTTGTGCTTCCCGAGGACAAAGGCGACACCACGCCAGAGGAATCAATCTTCTATCTTTCACCGCGAAGATTCCTCCGCTTGATTCATTTAGCGTTCCGGCGGCGACAGCTAGCGCTCGTAGCGTCACCGCCACTTTAAAGTTTTTTTTTTTTTTTTTTTATTGCAGGATGAATTTGCTACATTGGTTCACCATAAACATTACCGTTTTATAGCCCGTATAGATTTAACTTTGCTGTGTTTGTGCACGCTCTTATTCTTCATCGGATTTGTTATTGAGAGGGGGAACAACAGAAAGCGACCAATCAAAGAAATGAGCTTAAAACAACAACTATAATAATAAAACTGCCATTTTCAAATGTGACAACATATCAAATGAGGCCGGTTTTGCTCTCGTCGTTAATAAATCTGTTGTTTATATAGCAAGGACACATTACAGTCATGATTCATAACTTAATCTGGATGGATTAATATGAATTAACACAATAAACATGTTCTGCAATACTTATATCAGTGTCTTAAATTATCATTGTTTACATGTTTTTCTAAATGTTAAAGACCACTTCAAGCCTCCGTCACTGTTTGTAAACATCAACATTTTATTCTTTTCAAAGACAATTAGAGTCTTGAATGAGCATAACGATGATGATATGCACGCTCTAATTCTTGTTGGGGTTGCATCTCAATAATGTGAACAAGGAATCATCAATCATAAAAGTGAACTAAAAACCACAACAATAAGGCTCTGTGCAGTATGTGTAAAAGTGACATTTCATCAAAAGAGACTATTTTTCCCAGTTTGTAAACGCATCATCATCATTATCATCTTCATCATCATCATATTCCATCATTTCGGAGGAGACGAGTAGCATAATGAATGGAGACGAGTCGTTAAACGCGCTGCTGCACAAAGTGAATTAAAATCTCAAAGTACGAGATCTCGGTGAGGTTAGTCAGATTTTACTGCAGATATCTCAGCAAAGAAACACCAAAATATAAAAGAATACAGAAAACAACTATTTTAGATTCAATGAATGCAAGCCATGGGCGTTGCCAGGCATATTTCAATGGGGCTCATACATGCCCCAGTATTGATCTGCAGTGCCCCAGTATAAATTTCACCGTTAACAAAAAAAAAACACTTTGGAGTTTTAAGTCTACACAGAATAATTTACAGAATGAGCCTATTTAATATAGTCGCATTACTCTTTTCACTCCATCTAAACAATCTGCACATGGCTCCTTAATATAGTAATTTATGCACATAACATTAGCTGTGATATGCATATGAGTGGACACTTTGCGATGCACTTTCGGGAGATAGGCTGCGTTCACGTGTATCAGGAGATTTGAGTTCCCAAGTTGGAAAATCATTCCGATGTGTTGTAAAGTCGTAATGTGGGATAAAAACATGGTTGTTACAAAGAAGAGTAGCCTATTTTAATACTCCAACGATACATCACAAGTTGAGTGACTGTGTGGCGCTTTTTATAGACACCATATAATAGAGAATAATTTTTTCGATTACTTTGACAACACAAGAATGCAGCATGAATATTACGGTGCGTGTGCCAATCATACAGTCAACGGTGTGTATGACATCTTCCCACCTGTTTACAGGTTAGTGCTAGATGAACTGCTCATCCTTGTTGTTCATTTTTACCTCTGAGATGATGTTTGTTTGGTCGCCCAATCCCATGAATTATGAATTTATATGGTTCGACTTTACTCTTTACGTATCAGGCAGTTAACTGCGGTAAAGTACTAGCTAATTGGCTACGAATAAAATGACAATTAAATGTGATTTGAGTGAGAGGCTCTCACTCGAGAGCTTGGTCTAACATTGTGTTAATATGATATGTAGTATTTGAACTGTATCAATACTGATGCTATTCATTGCTATTTGTTTATATGACCAAAATGAATCGATTAAATCTGTACGAATGAACTGCCTATTTTTGGAATATAACCTCTAACAATTTTGCATGCGTATCATATACTCCAGCTGTTTTACAAGCATTTTTTGTTACTGAAGTACCTGTAATCTGTGACAAGATGTTTTTTTTTTTTTTATTTTATTTGACTCAAACAGCATTAGTCTTGCAAATGGATATTAGAACGTTAATTTGCTTGCAGCACGGATAAATAAGCAATAAGAATTAGAGAAGTAAGCTAGGTAACCCATACCTGTAAACCCGAGGCCGTTTGCAATTTTTCAAATAGGGACGTATGCCCTTACAAATTGGTGACCAATCTTACGTTTTATATAGCGTGCAATATAAAACAAAAATAAAACTATTTTTTTTAAATAATATGAATTTATTGGTAATATTGTCACATATAACCTGGCGCAATGGAAGAACAATCAATATCTTCAGCTACATAATGATTACTAAAATTGAACAGTGACTATTGTTTTAAATGTATGTAGCACTTTTGGCAATTTCTATCATGTCTTTTGATGGCTGAACTTTAGCTCGCAATTCAGTTTGACTTGAAGGTAGTTCGTCAGTGTGTCCAATTATAAAATAAAAAGGTCAATTGATAAAATTAACTTACCGATGCAATCTTTGAGTCAGGGAACATTTCTTTTGCTAATTCTGATAAGTGATCAGCAATAGTTGCGTCAAATTGTGTTTGGCAACAAATTGGCAGAATAAAATCTTTGCTTTCGTCACTTTTCATTCTGCAGACTGGATCGTTATGACCAGTGTTGTTAATCTTACTTTAAAAAAGTAATTAATTACAGTTACAAATTATTTCTCCCAAAAAGTAATTGAGTTAGTAACTAAGTAACCCAAATGTAAGAGTAATTAGTTACTTGGCAAAGTAACTGGTGTTACCTTTCATGTTTTTTTTTTTTTTCATTAAAAAAAATAAATAAATAAAACAAAAAAACATAGTAACCTTTGCTAAGTTTGGAAGTCATTTAATGTTGTGAATCAACTGTTAAAGTTGTTAAAATTGGTCCCGTTTTTGCATTAGTTCCCTTCTGTCTACTTTCGACATGCAAAAGTTTTAAAACTGTTTCATCATTTAAAGATAGATTCAAGTCAAGATTTTGCCGATTTAGGAGTATTTTAGAAAAAAGGTTACTTAGGTTCGCCAGGAAAGTTCACTACAACAGAGCCTTTCTGAGAGGTCTACTGCTTTAAGATGGCGGCTGTTTACCAACGCCGGCAAGTGTATCATTCGCATCTAGTTCATATACATGTGATATCTAGCGTAGCATCATGTGGACGTAGTTTGTAGGCTGTCGGCTACAGTCAGGTATTATTGGAGCCACCTAGCCTAGTATCGCGTTTAGAACGGTGTCACAACTCCTCCTTTCCCACTCTTCTTTCCCCATGTCTCTGACTTTTCTCGCGTCATTCAACCAACGTAGTAACGCATAGTAACGCACATTGTCTCGTTGCCAAAACGGTGACCAAATCCCAACGGAGAAAAACAATGTAATGCACGAAAAACGTACAGATTTTGAACGTACAGTGTCCACATTTAAAAATCAGCGCTAACTTGTACAAATTACACCAAAACCGTACAACTTAACAGGTATGCTAACCCACCTAGCTACATGAACTACTTTAATGTCACAGCCTACCAGTTAAGAAACACTGATTAATTGCATCACAGTTACAGGGATATATCCCCATTTCTGTCCGGACAAAGTAGAGCAGCAGAATGCAGGAAGAGGTGAAGAAGAAATAGAAGTTGATTAGCATGAACGGAGGTGAATTGACTATTAACGAGGGGTGTTCCAATTTTTATTTTTTATCCTAATGACGCAACACACAAAAACAACACAATAAAAAAACAACAACACTTTTTTACAAAAATGTGCATTTTGATTTGATTGTACATGTTCAAATTGTTAATTCTGACTTTTTATGATATATAAGTGCAAAAAAATTTTTTTTTGCTCACTCGGCAGTGTTGTATTAGGTCTAGTGACGCCTGTGATGCAAGCTTTAACAAACCTTTGACAATTTAACCTTCAATTTATGAAACGCAGGCAGCTTCGTCTTTCCGTAACATAAAAAGAGTTTAGCGTTATATAGAACCAAGAGCTACATTTGTGTTAACATCGACAATTTTATTTTATAAACATCAAAAACTGTTCAAGTTGTCAATGTTCCTGATTAACATCTTGCAAGTATTAAAATTAACTTAGTTGTCAAAGAACATAATGTTTGTTTTTGTAAATCTAAAATTTCGTCTTCGATGAAGTTATTACGTGCATTTATATAAACATCGATTTAATCATTTTAAGAAACAAAGAAAGTTTCGTTATGTTTTTTGACATTTTACAACACGGAAATAGTTATTTAAAATAAAAACATGTTTTGTAAAGATAAATGTCTTTGATTTGATGATCTTGTTGTTGTGTAAATCAGAGATAATTTAGGCCACATCTACACTGGGACGGATAATGGCCTTAAACGTTGAATTTTTTTATACTATTTGGCATGTCGGCTACACTAATGTACCGCCTGTCCGGGTATTTCATAACACGGGCTAGAGAGCCAGCTAATTTCTTAAACGGCGGATACCTGTTCTACTGTAGCCGGTGTAAAAATCGGAGGCAACGGAATGGAATCAACAATTGTGTGGCATTACGTCATGGTAAACAATGGAGGCCAATGGTAGGGACCAATGTTCCCTGCAAGCTGCATGAGTGTTGAAGGGGAAAAGATATCGTCATCGCACACGCCATATAATTGTTTGCATTAGTCTAACACATATATAGTCTAACATATACATATGGTACAGGTTCTCGTAGGCACCGTCTAACTGTTTGCATTACTCTAACACACGTAATATAATTAATCAGGAAATAGTATCATTTTCATATTTACGGGAGGACTACACTATTAATATAAAATAAATACCACACCATAGTTTAATGAGAAGAAATAGAAGAGATACACAATGCCGTCTTATCACAAGATTGACGCACCAACTCTTGCAATCAGCTCTCCCAGCAAACTCCAAGGACAAAGCGCTTTGTCCTAAAACAAGTACAAGCCAGCCCGGACAACAAAGTTGATAGCGGGCGTTCCATCCGCGCACGAACCTAAGCCGCCCAAAACCGGCCACAGAGGGGAAGACCCAAAAGCAACGCCCAGACACACCTTCGGACACACCTTTGACCCGGCCCGCTTCAGCAAAGACTTTAAAAAGACTGGACACTGAGATAACACAGATTTTTGCTGCTCAGAAACATGTAGCCTTGTTTTGGATCCAGAATTGTCCCTCCGTCGTCTGTTTTTGCCTTGTTTTTACCATTGTCGACGAATAAATTGTCAACCTGCTTTCGGCGAGTCTTTTTCAAACTTTTGGAACATGGAGTCAGTACAAAGGATTAATGTCAGAGATAAGGCGCGAAGTTCTGCCTTCCCGTTTGGCGCGCGCGGGGGCAGCGTCAGCCGAGCGGCACTTGTTTTGGCTGTCGCGGTTCCCGAGTGCGTCTTGGCGGGGGGGGGGGGGGGGGGGATTTCAACAGTGTGCAATCGTGCAATGCTTGCACAGACACTAAAATTTATGCAGCACACAAAATAAAATTCAACAGAAACGTATTGTAGCGTCACTAGGACTACTGTTGACGCCACAGTGATGTGTCAGTCCGACACACCTATTGGAGCATTCGCTACGGCTACGCGACGCGCCTATTGGTGCGTTTGATATGGCAACCCGACGCTCCTATTGGTGCGTTTGATACGTCAACCCATTGGTGGGTCACTGACACCACGATTGTATATAGTAGTGAGGTGCATGACCTGAGGAGTTCGGAGAAAAATAAATAGTGAAAAGTGAGTAAGATTCCTGTGCTGATTTCTGATGCCACATTCTGCTGCCTATTTGTGCAAGCGCTACAGTATTAAATAATATCTAAGTTTAAAACTGATTTTATCTAGTTAAATAGACCAATAATATTGTTACTGTACCAGTTTGCTTCTTTGGTTTGGGATCATCTTAAAATAAACATTTGGTTCTTTTTAAGATGGATTGGCTGTCAGAGTTTGTGCAATTTATTTATTTTAAACCATGTCCTGTAAAGCTGCTCAGACACTGAATATAGGAAACTTGAGTGTTGGGAATACCATGCCATGCCACAACTGGACCTTACCCAGGCCAAAGCAGGACTCCTCCTATGGTTAAAGCTGGACTCCCACCAATAACATAATACACATTCTATGAACAATGATATTTTTGTCTTTTTCATTTTAAATGGGCCAATCAATTATATCAACGTAAATTAACAAAAATTGCTGCTGTAATTTTATTCTTTTGATAAGCCATGTAACTTGCTATGATCCAAAGTTTTGAACAGGTGTGATACTGCTGTGTGGCCACAGGGTACTCATCTGATGTTGCTCAGAGTGGTCCTCTGTGTGCTCAGGGAGCTTGTGAGTCTGCTCAGACGCATAAAAAAATAGAGTGAACATTGGTACATCTTTTAATAATTAAACTTAGTATAGGTATAGCTTTTCCGCTACTCTTTTTACAACTGAAAGAGCTTGTAAATTTTACATTTGAATATGTCCAGAGACGACATCGCACAACACCGAAAAATTATAAGCTTCCGGTTCAGATGTGACCTGCGCGGACGATGACGTCACACACGAGGCTGCTACTTTTTGCACAAGCGTCGTCTGCGCAAATGCAGGCGTCCCTTGCAGGAGGGTGGCATTGATAAACGCACCTTAAACGTAGTGCGGACAGGTATAAAATACTGTATTGTACTAAAGCGGACAGGTATGAAATACTGTATTGTACTAATTGAAAGGCAAAAAAATTTCTGTCCTAGTAAAGACGTAGCCTTGGTCTTCAACTAATCTACTAACATACGTGTTTTTGTAGGCATTAAAGACAACATTAGTGTCTTATCATCTCTCACCTTGAGCACGTCGACATCAGCCGAGCTGCAGCTGTGCGCATCGTCCACTTCCCTCACCTGACCGTCCATCCCCACCGTGACCAGTTTGACAGGCACAGACACCCGGCGTCCAGTCAGAATGGCCGTGTTCAACAGTTCTGTGTCCTAACCGACAAACATGACAAAGGTAAGTTACACATCGGATAATATTCATAATAAAATTGCTCCTTGCACGTTTATTCATGTTGGAATAGGTTAAAATAAATACAGTGTATCACAAAAGTGAGTACACCCCTCATATTTCTGATATTTAATTAGATTAATTAGATATTTAAGTATATCTTTTCATGGGGCAACACTGACAAAATGACACTTTGACACAATGAAAAGTAGTGTCAAAATAACTCAAAATATAGCCATTAATATCTAAACCCCTTGCAACAAAAGTGAGTACATCCCTTTGAAGAAACGTACATCCCTAAATGTCCAAATTGAGTACTGCTTGTCATTTTCCCTCCAAATTGTCATATGACTCGTTACAGGAGTGCTGTCAGCATTGCTGCAGAGATTGAAGAGGTGGGGAGTCAGCCTGTTAGTGCTCAGACCATACGCCGCACTCTACATCAAATTGGTGTGCATGGCTGTCACCCCAGGAGGAAGCCTCTTTTGAAGACGGTGCACAAGAAAGCCCGCCCGTCTCATCAGACAATAGGACATGGTTCCAGTAATCCAGTTGCTTTGTTGACATGCCTTCAGCAAACTGTTTGCGGGCTTTCATGTACTTACTTAAGTACTAACATTTATCTTTAAAGAACTACATCTTTCTATCCGTGGTACCCTTTAAAAAAATCCATATTGGTGAAATTCTAATTGAATGGGGCAAAGATGTTCTTGTGGACCCAACAGTGGAGACCAAAAGATGATTATTATAATCAGTGCTTTGAGTGCGATTAGTCGCTTGCCGACGTGCTGGCGTCCATCTTGATTAGATGGCATGACGCTTGCAAAGAGGGGCATTTATCCACACACACACACGCGCTAGTGATTATGGGTTATTGTTTGTGGATAGCATGTTTGTGAGTGTTATTAGGCCAACCAGGCCAATTCAGCCATCATAAATTATCATAAAAATAAACATAAAATTGACTGCATGCACTGCTTCTACAAAACAGTCCTGGTTACTTTCACAGAGATAGCGGCATATCATAGCATTATATTGCTTGATGTTTCATCTTAGAAAAAAAAAAAAAAAGGATCATGTGTTTTTCTAAACATCTATAACCCAAAGTACACACTTTGTAACATCAAAGACAATGGAGGTTCTAAAACCTTTCCTGTATGTAAATGTAAAAAGCAGGTGGAGGTTGAGAAGCAGGTGACGAGGAGGACGTGGAGGAGGCAGCAGCGGCCATGAGGGAATAAAGAGGATTAAAAGCATGACAAAGACAATAAAAAAAGCGCACAGTGATGAAAGAAGATATCAAGGAAAAGATTCTGCCTGCAGGCCGAGTGGGAAGAGAGATGTTTACTCGCATGTGTGCGCACGTACGTGTGTGTGTCTGTTTCTCATGCGTTGAAATGCCGAGATATGATCACATCCACATTGTCGCTATCTTGACTGCAGGCTGCAAGTGGACAGTGATGTCAGCCAGTGTCCATTAAAGTCATGTTGTTGTTGTTATATCCCCAGACACACTGATGCAGCAGATTACACACACGCGCCCCCATGCACGCACACAACTCATTGCACTAATGCATTGTTGTCTGCACAAAAGTACTGCATGAGACAAATTCAAATGGTAGAAAGCTGATATCAGATTTTTTTTCCCAAACAACAAAAGCAGGTATTTCAGGAGTTTTTATCTTTTTTGGGGTGGCGGGGGGTGACCATTGTTCAATCGCGCACTGCTTGCACATACTCAGCGCTCAAGAAAATCTATGCAGCGCGCAAAATAAAATTAAACAGAAATCCATTGTAGCGTCACTAGGACTACCGTCAACCAGGGGTCATTTAAAGACCAGCCCACTTCATGGAAGGGATTGGAAGCCGTTCAGCTGGCAACACAGAGAGGTCCACTACTAACATTCACTAACCTTGGCCAGAATTTATGTAAAACTGTGGATTTACAGTTCACAAAAATGACAACTGTAACCTGATCAAAGTATCAATAGAGGACTTTTAATTCAAATTTTCTAAATTTTGGTTCAGTAAAAATGCATAGTTTTGAGTATGTGAGTAGTCAGAGAGGTCAAATACTAATTTTCACTAACCTTGGTCAGAACCTATTCCAAATTGTGGATTTACAGTGCCACAAAAATGAGAACTGTACCCAGATCAAAGTCCACATTTAGGAATTTTAATTCAGATTTTCTAAATATTGGTACAGTAAAAATGCATAGTTTTGAGTCTGGGAGTATTCGGAGAGGTCCACTTCTAATATTCACCATCCGTGTCCAGAACTCATTCAAAATTGTGTATTTACAGTACCTCAAAAATGAGAACTGTAACCTGATCAAAGTATTGTGTACATGAGGGACTTTCAATTCATTTTTCTAGATGTTGGTACGGTAAAAATGCATAGTTTTAAGCATGGGAGTAGTCAGAGAGGTCCACTACTGCTATTCACCAACCTTAGCCAGTACTTATTCAGATTTGTGCATTTACAGTGCCCAGAAAATGAGAACTGTATCATACCATCTACTAAAATGACCCGTTGTTCAGGGGAATCGCATAATACTGTACTGACGTGACAGAGCACGTAACAAACATGTAGATTAGGTGACTTTATTTCCTTAAATGATGACGATGGTGGTGTTATATGGCGGAAAACACAGACAAGACTGAAAAAGCAGTATCTGCTCTTGCACCCCTTTTTTAAATAAACTGCTGTATTTTAAGCCAAAAGAACTGTTGTGTTTGATAGAACAATATGTCTATATGCTGCAATAGCAGATTCATGACGCATTAAGCCCCCGAACTATATTTGCCCGTTTTACCCTGGAGATCCCCGTTTACAGACGTCGCGCAACCGATTTTGTTTCAACCCAGCCATAAAACGAAAGTAATTAATTATATTTATCATTTAAAATGTCTGTCGTTTTTAGCTTAGAATCATTAATTGATGTCTCATATTTCGTTTAAAAAAAAAAAAAAAAACACTTTAAAAAATGATTCACATATTTTAAACTTTTAAACAAATTATGTCACAATGAAAAAAATGGTGTCTGTAAATAAGTCACGGATATCTACCTCATAACTATGGCTTAATTTTTATTTTTTTTCTTCCTGTCGCATTTTCCCCGATATGTTAGATGATAAATAATCGATCCAAACAAAGAAAAATTGGAAAAAAAAACATTTAAAATGGTAAATATATGAAAAAGAACATCTCGACAACTCCTTGATGTCTGTGATTTCTGCATCACGACCCTTGTTATACTACCATGTTTCACCCATAAAATCCTCCCAAAATCCAGCTGTGGCCATTCACAATTGTGTCTTGACACTCGATGATACATGCTACATGGAGTTTTTGGATCAAAACAAGGTTAGTACGCGATTATATTATATCTTGTTAAAATCATGGCTTCTTTAATTATGCTCTAGCATGCTCTCACCTCCAGTTAGGGTTTTGCTGTTTAAAAAAAAAAAAAAAAAAATTTAAATGCCCTCCTTATTCAAAAATTTTCTTCCCCCCCAAAATTGAGATTTTAAGCTTTCCAATGATGTATCACACATGCATATACGACAATTTTGAAATTGGGGGTCTCAGAACGGAACTTCAAGTCAACTGAGTGTTTTCCGCCATATATTTGGGAGTGTTGAGATTGTTTTGAAGAGTTGGGAACAACGCAAACACATGGAAGTCAACCGCCTTGCCGCTCACTGCATTTACCGTAATGCTTGGATTATGCGAGTGCGCTAATTTTAGGGTCCGCTCATTTGACCACGGGCCCACCAGGGAAATCCCCGGAATCCTCACATGCAAGTCCACCCTTGCCGTCAACGCCACAGTGATGTGTCAACGTGACACTCCTCTTGGTGTGTTCGGTACGGCAATGCGACGCTCCCATTGGTGGGTTACTGACACCGGGATTGTACTCTATATATTTGTGAAATGCATGGGTGTGGAGAAATAAAGAGGAAAAATCAGCTAAACTCCTGTGCTGATTTACTGAATCAACATTCCGCTGCCAATTTTTGCTAGCGGTACAATATTGATAAATATCTAAGATAAGAATTGATATAATCTAGTTAATTAGACCAACATTTTTTACTGTACCATTTTATAACTTCACTCAATGAACAACAGGTGTCTCGCCAATAATTTGATACAGTTTACTTCACTTACGCAACGTAGCCAATCAAAGCAGTGACAGTGTTGCGCGTATGTGCCCTGCCCAAACACGCCATGCAGAGTAGCTAGCTAACAACAGTCCAGTGGAGTTAACAGAGGCAAAAGCTACCCATGGCAAAAGGAACGGGTAGTGATACAACACGCACATAAAGCCAAAGTAAAAAAAGAAATGTGGTTCCTTTAAAGTGATCCTCGATCTTTAAGACAAGTAATTCTTAAAAGATAAATGTTAGTATGAGTTATAATAATTTGATATTAAAACCCTTCTTAATGTTTTCGTTTTAACAAAGTTTGTAAAATTATTTTAAGTGATAGGTCGCCATTCTTGTTACGTCGCAGTGCGTGACGTCACTTGGCCCGTTGCCGAACTTTCAGCGTGTCACTCTTAGCTACCCCAACATGTCGTCGGCTCTGCCCTTACAATTTGAACCAGATCGGAAAAAAAGAGCAGGACAGCACTGTTGGTCGTTCACAAGACGAGCAGCAAAGGCTAAATGAGAGCAGGAAATTCAGTACCTGATTAGACGAGTTGGAAAAAACTGGTGATGTACTCGCGGCAAGTGCGTCTCAATGACAATGGAGCTAGAGAGTGTATGCTGTTGAGAACACCGATTTATGTTCCTCAAGGTAAGCTATTGCGTTTTCAAACTTATCCCAGTATAATTATGTAGATTTTTAGCATCCAGAGCTGTCGTGTGCTAACTGTCCTCATTAAATTTGTCATCTGACGGGAACAAATCCTGGAATCGAGTGTAATCCATGTCTTGTACATTTTAACGCGTGGCAGGTAGGATACGTGACTAAAAGTACCAAAAGGGGAAGAAGCTTCCATTTATGCACATTTATTCACAAAAAATATTTCCACCTTGACCACTCGTCACTCGGGAGCTCAGCGGTACACACACACGCATTCCCAGACGAATTCCAACATAAAAGTAATGTCCATGTCAGAGTCACTGTCATCACTGTAGCGTGCCATAGTGCTTTAATTATTTGGTGTGATTTGGGGATAACTCCCACGAAGAATAGTCAACAAAAAAAGATAACAATAGTAATCCAAATCCGTGTTTTTTTCACTTTCTCGAAGATCCGGGAATTAGACCGATCCCATGGCAACTTTGCAGCCGCGGTGGGACCGTAGGATCCAGAAAATAGACGGATCCCTTACTTGACTAAGGATCCAGGAAAAATGTTCGTGCGCCAGTTGTAACGCGTCGTAGGTAGGATATGTGCATACAGGGACCAAAAAGGGGAGAAGCTTCCACTTATGCACATTTATTCACAAAAAATAATAATACCACCTTGACCACTCACATCACTCCCCTTGTTTCAATTTGACTGGAAATTGCATCCAAAAGCAGCACATTGTGGCATTTCACTTTGCGAGTTTAGGCAGCAATACGGAATTGTTATATACGCTACACATTTGGAAAGATCCCCTTTAGGTCATCACTGAGAGCCCGCAAAACATGGCGCCAACTATCGGTCAAAATGTGTTCTAAATATTATAAAATATTGCCATTGATTTAACATTTTATGTGTTTCTAGCAATATATTTTAGTACAAGAGAACAATTTATTAGATTTAATTTATTAGAGCCTACATGTATTTAAGGTAGAGGATCACTTTAAGATGGAATGGCAGTCAGGGTATATGCAAATAGAAGAACAAGTGGTGAAACTGAGTGAGATTTTTTCTTTTTTTTTTTAATTGTCCTGTATCACTGCTTAGACATGGAGAATATGAATCTTGAGTGTCCTTATTGTCTTAACAGTTTTAATGTGGGAGTTTGATACACTCCCATTGTGGTTGTTCATTAGGGTTTATTTATTAACTCACTCATGGCAAAATTGGACTTACCCAGGCCAATGCAGGACTTTGCCTATGGCTAAAGCAGGACTCTCACATATACGTAACTGTACACATCTCATGAACAACGAGATTTTTGTCTTTCATTTTAAGTCGGCCAAATCAATTATATTAAAAGTAAACTAATGAAAATTGCTGCTGTAATTTAATTCTTTTAGTAAGCCATGTAACTTGCTATGATTGGTGTGTTGCCACAGCGTACACATCTGATGTTGCTCAGAATTGTCGTTAGTGTGCTCAGGGACAATGTGTGTCTGCTCAGACCAGGGGGCGGCAACCCGTGTTTTGAGAGCCACATGCGGCTCTTTAGCGCTGCGCTAGTGGCTCCCTGGAGTGTTTAAAAAATGTTTGAAAAGGGAAAAAGATGAGGGAGGGAAATATATTTTTTGTTTTGACATGGTTTCTGTTGAAGGAGAAACATGACACAAACAATATTAACATTTTCCAATCCTGTAAAAATGTGTACAATAATTATTACATTTCAACATTTCTGTCAACGAAGATTTGGGTTATAGCCTGCGACACACGTTTCTATCAGCAGGGCGGCTGTTGTAAACAAACCGGCTGCTATATAATAGGACATGAATTCCAAAGAGGAAAAGAAAAAAAAACTGAGGAGAACAGAGGATTCAACATTTCTTGGGCCGGATCAATTGCATCCATTGCCAATGCGGAAGGATTTTCTGAATGTTTGCTCTGTAGTGAGAAGTTGTCAAATAACAAAAGGAGTATTGTGGAAAGACATTTCCAGGGAAGGCATACTACTTTTGCAGCCGAGCACCCAGTAAGTGCGATTGAATTACTTCTAGAGAAATTAGAGGAGTGCAAAAATAGATTTTAAAAGTGGATTGCATCTCCAAACTAACCCTGTTAACAGACGTTGACTGCTAAATGAAGAAGTCATTCATCACCATATTTGCAGACTTCAAAAACAAAACCGAGAATACAGAAAGTGAAATACATGCCCCTTCATAAACAAAACCGAGATAATACAGAAAATGAAATACATGCCTCTCGTACTAAGACAATGAAGGAAAGGGCCATAAAAGTGGCAGGCAATTTCACCAATCAGCAAATCAAGGACATTAATTCAGCAGTAGCTAACTCTGTGATGAGTCGTGTGATGTGATCGATATTGAACTGATTATATACTTTACCTTTTTGAAAAGGGTGCTGTTTTATTTTTTATACATGCATGCTGCATTTTGTTGCACTATGTCTGTTGCCCAGTTAAGGGGCACGCACATTCTGTTTTGTTGTTGTTGGTTTTTTTTTTTTCGAATCTTCAAAATATAAAGGACATCAAAACTCAGATTTCTTTATTGAATTTCTTTAATTTTATCAAACCAACTCAACATAATTCATTAATATTGTAATGACGTTAAACTTGAGGCAGTATCTGACAACAACATCTAGCCATGTGGTGCACGTGGTGCGTCATTCTCTATAGAATGTACTGCAAGGAAAGTACACATTTAATCATGAAGGCTCATTATGCATTTCTAGCCAACTTCGACATTTTGATAGTAGACTAATATAGATACATAAAACGTGTTGCCTTCGTTATAAGGCTTTTAATTTTTTGCGGCTCCAGACATATTTATTTTTTTGGTATTTTGGCGTAATATGACTCTTTCAACATTTTGGGTTGCCAACCCCTGGCTCAGACACATGAAAAATTAGAGGGAACATTGGTTCTGAGAAAACACAAAGACAAAAGGATTGAGATACCATAGTGAAAAAGCATGTATTGCATCGACAAAGCATTGGGACACACTTAGATAGAACCATGCTATGGACCAAAGTAGGAAGGGAGGAAGAATTCCATTGTCAGGATGTTAAAAAAAAAAAAAAAAAACATTATTTTTGAGAAAAATATGTTTTACCTGGACACAACTATAGGGACAGACAGTGCAGTGCTGACTGGCTAGCAAGTCCCCTCACAAGAAAAACATATTTTCAATGTGCGTCCAAAGTAATTCTAGCAACTGAGACAAGACGCACGCTCACCATGACAACTGAGGTCTGTGTGTTAAGTGTTTCAAAGTATAAATGAATGCACAGTAAGGGTGTGTTTCAGTATGTGTGATCAAGCGGTCTAGGGTTGTGCATGCACTTGAGTTTGAGTCGTATCGGATAAGGAAAAACAGCACAGACAAATATTATCGTGATTGACAGTACGTGTGTTGCTAAGTTTTGTGACGTTCTAGAAATGGATGAAGTTCATTGGTTGCATGTAAAAATGTAAGGTAATTGAAGGACTGGTTTAGTTTACAAGTCTATTAGTTTAATTGTCATGCTAATTACTGCAGTATTTGCTAATTCAAAATTTTTTAAATATTTAAATAGTCTAGAATTTAGAGTCTAGAATAATCTAGAAACTGGAATATATGTAAATCTCCTAAGATTATCTAGACTCTAGATCAGTGGTTCGACCTGGGTTCGATTGAACCCAAGGGGTTCGGTGAGACAGTCTCAGGAGTTCGTGAAAGGTTAAGACACTCACGGCCCTATTTTTGGACACTGAATAAATTTAGGCAGAGTGATTTTTTTTAGACCAGGTTTTGGACTGGTTAGTCCCCACTTAACAGGCATTATATCAATTCTTCTATTCCTCTATCTGATGGGAGGAGAAAATGGTTTGCTCAGTTGAAAGTGGACTCTCACTTGGAATTAGGAGGTACAACAGACCTATGGGTGGCCCGTACTGCATTGACATAAAAAAAAAAAAAAAAAAAACATTATTTGCGTCACATTTTACGCCATGAAAACAGTATGTGAGGCAAGGATGTGATGGAATGAGAATGTCGACATGAAAAAAAAAATTAGAGTGTAAAATGAAGGTGTTTCATTAAATTTGATATCATTTAAGATGTAATCATAACAGAAACTGCACAGTCAAGGTTTATGGCACTAAGTGGGTTTAATGTTGAACAATATGAGATATATTCCTCCAAATTTGAATGAAAAACTCTAAGATATGCACATTAGGCCGGTCTTGGTTTAGTGGTCTGATGATACTGCAGGCCTAAAGATAAAAACATACATTCTGGCCTGTTTAAAAACATGCTGTCTAAGTGAGAGGAAATGTAAATGGAAATTCACTTGGGTTTGAGCTATCTAGCTTAGATATATCGATTTTGAATTTGAAAAAAATATATATTTTTTTAATTCCAAACGGTTCAATTAATGCACGTGTGAAACTCTGGGGTTCGGTACCTTTGGCAAGGTTAAGAACCACTGCTCTAGATGATAGTAAATATACAAAAAATACAAATACAAAAGATACAAAAAAAGAAAGAAAAAATAATATCAATAATTTAAAATACCTAAGTCAAATAGTAGAATTTAATTTTTAACCAATGTTGCTAACAATTAAAATACAGCAAAATAATAAAACTAAATCAGATCAACCAAATCCAACAATCCATGTCTTATGTAACTTTAAAATGAAAATTTTCAAATCATAGTTAGAATCTCTATAAAACAACTGTTCTGACTGACTACATGTCTCAAAAGTGCGGACTTCAACCTCTCTCCCAGTGTTTATCCGGCAACGATAAATAATGGAAAACTAGAGATATGATCATTTTATTTTCATGGTAGGAAATAAAACTTTCTCCACTACAGGACATTCGTGCTCTTCGGATGGGTAATTTTTCATTCCGGTGGATTTTTCCTGCCGAAATTCAATGATTTTTTGGGGGTATTTTTTGTCCTGATATTGTTATATAAGGTTATAGGAACAATTCATATAGATGACATTGTATTGAGAAAAAAATACACCGTTGTTTACCTGTTACTCATTATTTGAGTATTTTTTTCACCCTACATTTGAGTACATTTTTTCGAAGACTACTTTTACTTTTATTGGAGTAATATTATTTTTAAGTAACACTAATCTTATTAAAGCTTTTGGCGACTCTACCCACCTCTGGTTAAATGTCAGCCAACACAGCTGCCAACTTTTAAATCATTGGCTGCCGTTAACAATTGTAAACGTCCAATCTATTTGAACGATGTTCATTCTCTGCCAACCCTCCCAGTTCAAATGGATAGGACGTCTTCTGGTAATATACTATTTCATAGACTTGATAATTACATTGACGGGGTCACAACCGTCAAACAATGCGCCACACCTTCAAGTAGGGGGCCTGCCCACATCAAGAGGAGTAATTCTCAAACACACACACGCAGCGCTCTAACGCTGGATTTAGGTTGAAAAAGTATGAAAGCTGTACCGCATACCGCATTCTCAGGAGTGATTTGTTCGAGGATTCAAGGTAATTATTATATTTTTCATACCATTCGTGCATTTTGAAATGTTGTGAATAAATCAATTGGTGAAATTAGCCACCATAGCATTGGCATTATATTTTGCAATATTTACAGAAAATAACTGCTAACTGCCCGTTTTTTTGCTTTTAACCAAAAAATGAGACTGTTTAGTGTCCATATCTATAAAGAATTCAGGGATTTAAGCATTTATTCACAAGAATTTCAACGTACAAACCTCTTTGTGCTGACAAGGCGGCGCCACAGGGACTTAGCAAAGACTAGCAGCACATTCGACAAAATTTACGTAAAATAAATGGCAACTGTCCGGTTTTTTTTTGTGCTTTTTTTTTTTTTGTTTTTAACCAAGAATCGAGACTGTTTTATTTCCATCTCTATAAAGAATTAAGGGATTTAAGCATTTTTTCACATGAATTTTCAACGAAAAAAGCTCTTTGTCTGTGTTTCTACTCGGTCAGCTTTGACGGAGATAGCCCTCCTATTAATCGGCCCCGCGCCCTGTGTTCCATCAATATCATTATAAAGTCTATGCTATTGTTAAACTCATTTAAATTCGCACGAAGGAGTTAAAATGCTTCCATTAACCCCACATGAAGTCTTTTTTTGTGTGTGTGTGTTAAGCGTGTTAAGCATTAGCAATCTACCAACTGTAGTTTTAGTTTATTTCTTATCACAATTACCTGACATTTAAACAGGGGTGTGTAGACTATTAAAAAATCTGGTCTTCAAGTCCTCCTTATAAAAAGCAGCCTATTAAATGTTGTTTTCTCATACAAGTGTGAGACATTTGCGCCCCTCCCGTCTCCCGGCCTTTTATCCCGTCGATTCATTTGCGTGATTTATCGGCAATTTCTAGCATTGGCTTGCTCGGCCTCCTCTCTCATATTCGCCACTCAAACAAGTTGAGACGCTCGTAAAAAGACAATCATAAGAATAAAATAAAAAGTGCTTTAATTTGTGTGCAGCCATGCAGAGAGAAGTGAAGCCATTTGAACATATGGCAGCTCACGCCTCTCTCCTTGTGTGTGTGCCTGTGTGTATGTTGTTTACGGCATGACACTGCATTAATAAGCAGTAAAGTCAATGGAGGTGCACACGTGTGCAAATCTGATGTGCAGCTTGTTAAAGGACCAATTGCAATTTTTATATGAGCGCGAAAATGTTGAGATGTCACACAAATGATTCATGTACACGTGTTGGTACGTACGCTTGGAAATGGAGCATTATTTCTATCGGTATTTTCTCACATTTTTCACACTTGTTTTGGACTGAATCAAATCCAAAATAAAATAAATGCTTGCTTGTTTTTTGTTGTTCGCAACCTTGAGGGTAAATGCACATTCTTATTGGATGAAATGTCCTGTTGACGAAACTTTAACAGGTCTATTAAAAGTGAATAGATTCAAGCACATTTGTTGAATTTAAAACGGGTCAGAATACATTGTCAAAAATAAGAAGTTCATTGTCCGACTTCCCACCTTCCTTGAATGCAGCAATAGCACGAGTGGCCGAATCACTCCTCTTTACTGTGGTCGCATTACGCATCTAAAAAAAATAGTCGCAGAATGAAATGAATTATGGCATTTTGGTGTGACATTGATTTGGCCCCATGGGTATTTTGAACAATGATCGGCATTTTGAATTTATTTGACAATGCTGTGGGGACCCCTGATGGGAGAAGCCAAAAGGAAAAGAAGTTTTGTCTGTTCATTCCTTTTGTATTGGCATGTTAAGACAGGACCATTGAGTCGTGCTAGCTTAGCTTAGTTTTTTTTTGTTTGTTTGTTTGTTTATTTGTTGATGCCTCGAGCTACCCACACTAGTGTTGCGATCGACTGGTGAACTCGCGATCAATGTAATGGGCACCCCTGCTGTACATCATTTACAGTGTTATGAAAAGTATCTGAACCTTTTGGAATTTCTCAGATTTCTGCATAAAATCACCATCAAATGTGATGATCTTTGCCAAAATCACACAGATGAGAAAACAGTGCCTGCTTAAACTTAAACCACCCAAACATTTATCGGTTTTCATATTTTAATGAGGAAACTATGCAAACAATAACAGAAGGGGGAAAAATAAGTAACTGAACCATCACATTTAATATTTTGTAACACCCCCCCCCCCCCCCCCCCCCGGCAACAATAACTTTAACCAGACGCTTCGTGTAGCTGCAGATCAGTCTGGCATATCAATCATGACTAAATAACATTCCTGGGATGTCTTGCATGTTGCTGGCTTTAGGTCATGCCACAGCATCTCAATTGGGTTCATGTCTGGACTTTGACTTGGCCAATCCAGAACGCGTATTTTGTTCTTCTGAAACCATTCTGAAGTTGATTTACTTCTGTGTTTTGAATCATTGTCTTGTTACAGCATCCATCCTATTTTCAGCTTCAACTGTCTGACAGACAGCCCCAGGTTTTCCTGCAAAACATCCTGATAAACTTTTGAATTCATTCTTCCATTAATGATTGCAAGTTGTCCAGGCCCTGAGGTAGCAAAGCAGCCCCAAATAAATATGCTCCCTCCACCATGCTTCACGGTGGGGATGAGGTGTTGATGCTGGTGAGCTGTTCCAGTTTTCCTCTACACATGACATTATGTGTTACTACCAAACAATTCAACTTTGTTTTCATCAGTCCACAAAACATTTTTGCGAAAACTTCTGTGGAGTGTCCAAGTGCCTTTTTGCGAACATCAAACGAGCAACAATGTTTTTTAGACAGCAGTGGCTTCCTCCGTGGAGTCCTCCCATGAACACCATACTTGATCAAAGTTTTACATATAGTTGATGTGTGCACAGAGATATTGGACTGTGCCACAGATTTCTGTAAGTCTTTAGCAGACATTCTAGGTTTCTTCTTGACCTGAGTATTATGTGCTCAACTCTTGATATCATCTTTGGTGGATGGCCACTCCTTGGAAGAGAAGCAACAGTGCCAAACTCTCTCTATTTGTAGACAACTTCTCCAAATGTCGATTGATGAACATCCAGACTTTTTGAGATGGTTTTGTATCCTTTACCAGCTTTATACAAATCAATCCTTGATCGCAGGTCTTCAGGCAGCTCTTTTGACCAAGCCATGAGGCACATCAGACAATGCTTCTCATCAAGACATTTCTTACCAGGTGTGTGTTTTATAGTGGGCAGGGCACACACCTGACTTAAAATGTTTGATAAAAATTGGATAAAAATTGGTTTTAAAATCTCCTTAGGCTCAGGGTTCACTGATATTTGTCACCCCTTTTTGTCATTGTTTGCATGCTATCCTTATTAAAATATGAAAACCTATAAATGTTTGGGTGGTTTTAGTTAAAGCAGACACTGTACTTTAATCTGTGTGATTTTAAAGATTAGATTGCATTTGATGGTGATTTTAAGCAGAAAGGTGAGAAATTCCAAAAGGTCCAGATACTTTTTCATACCACTGTATAATGGAAACAGAAATGGTTTTACACAGTTTCTTTCTTGTAACTTTCATACAAGCAGCAACAAAGAGGGAAAATACTGAATGTTTGTGTGTTTGTGTGTGCGCTAATGTGGGTGGATGTCTCCATGTGATATGTCACGGATAAATCCCTATTATCATGATGACAATGTTCATTACAGTCAGATTAATAAGCCTCAGGCTCGTTGAGTTGCCGGCAGTGTGTGTGAGTGTTGGATGGGGTGTGTGAGCTTGTGTGTGCTGTCATCAAGTGTGTTGTTGGACAGAGTAATTACTTGGAGCAAACAGTGACACGCTGCTTGCTTGTGATCTGTCAGACTCCAGATGAATCAATGCCACTGATGCAAATCCTCACAGGGACAAAAGTAATGGAACACCTTTTAACCAGCGAAGAATATGTTCACATTGTTTCAATGTCATTAGAAAATGTATTCCCTGATAGCCAACATTAGTGGCTGATTTCATTTCGTGGCAAGTATTGAGCAAATTTTGTGAGCAAAGGACATTGATTTGAATTGTCTATAAATTGTATTGTACGTCTCTCTAATTCGAACGTAATAATATGATATGCAATATTATTGGAAGTAATATTTGTTTTTGAAAAAAAAAAAAAAAAAAAAAAAAACATTAACGTAGAATGATGATGTAAGCTGCATTTTTAGCTCATTCACTACCCATTACTAACTTTTTAATGAACAAAGTACAGGTAGTACCCGGGTTACGAACGAGTTCCGTTCCTACACTGGCGACGTAAGGTGGATTCCCGCCTAAATCGGAATTAACCCTTTAATGACCCCCTAAATTTAAAATAACTATCCAAATAGTGCAAAAGTATTTTATTTTGTTTAATGATGGCGGATACACTGCCCTTCCGGTAGCAGCATTGGGTCTGGCTGGGCTGTCGCCTTGTACAACTGAGGAACAGATTCGTCTGATATTGATAAAGGACAGCTGCCCTTTGGTTTGGCTACATAAGGCGGTAAGTTGTTTCAGCTAAAATACGTTTGTATATGCATTTTTACTGACGTTTACAGTTACGGTGTGTGGAGTTGGGTGTGAGCGATTTGCTATGAGAATTGTAAATACATTAGCATTCGGAGCATTTAAGCTATCAGACTTTTGTTAGGCGAATTAGGCTAATTTTATCTACTGAATTTACATATTGATCTGACTAGATGGACGATTGGGCACGAATTGGGTTAGGGTTAACTTTGAGTACACGTTTGTCGTAACCCGTGGACTACCTGTACTGTAATTTTCAACCTATAAACCACAGCCACAAATTTTGAAAGAGAATTATCTTTATTCACATAGAAGCCGCACTTGACTATAAGCTGAAATTGTCCACATAATATAATAGGGGTGGGAACCATTTGGTACCTCCTACGATTCTACGATCCTCGATACAAAGCTTAAATATAACGATGATCTCACGATGTGGCGATACAACAATTATGGATACATTGGTCAGGAAATAATCCAAATTTTACAAAATAACTAATAAACAGAAAAACAAACTTCTGCTATGAATTGGAATGAGTTTATCACTATTAGACGTCCAATCTATTTGAACTGGCCAATTTATTTATATTGGGAGGGTGGCAGCAAATGAACAAATGCCATCTCTCCCACTTCCAACAGATTGAATGTCCATGGCCGTCAATGGCAGCCAATGCCAGGCAGTGGCGTAATTTTAGGGCATTTCAGGTCACTTAAGTGACTTCCTGTTGATTTTGGGGCATTTTATGGGTCACTTCCTGTGTTGTTGATTTACTGAACAGGAAGTGACCTGGTAATGCCCTACAATGAACTAAAAGTGACCTCTAAATTGCCTGTAAATCGTTACAGATTGCAGCCCCATTCTGGAAAAATGTGGCCCTGATTGGATTTTAACCAAATATGAAAGTGACATATAGCGAAGAAAATAAGTATTTGAACACCCTGCTGTTTTGCAAGTTCTCCCACTTAGAAATCATGGAAGAGTCTGAAATTTTCATCGTAGGTGCATGGCCACTGTGAGAGAGATAATCTAAAAAGAAAAATCCAGAAATCACAATGCATGATTTTTTTAACAATTTATTTGTGTGATACAGCTGCAAATAAGTATTTGAACTAAAACTAGATGAACTTTGTATGAGTTTTTGTCGACCAAAACTAGACGAAGACTAAAACAATTTGAAATGACTAAAAGATGACTAAAACTAATAAGTATTTTCGTCCAATAGAATAAGACAAAACTTAAAAGGGCTGCCAAAACCAACACTGATTCAAAGTGGGTGAAAATAGTAGCAGCTCATAGTCCAAAAGTTAAAATACTTTTATTCGGCTCGTCTATCACCAGTAAGGAGCATATGAGTCCACCCAGCAGGTCAGACATCATGTCCCATTTGAAAAACAAAATCAATGTAGTAGTTCATTCGTAGTTACTACATCAGTAAATCAGGCACTGTAAGCAGTTACTCACAATGTTACTCATTACTTGAATATTCTTTTCAACGATTACTTTCTTACTTGTACTTGAGTAAATTGTTGGATGACTACTTTTACTTGAGTAATATTATTTAGAAGTAACGCTACTCTTACTTGAGTAAATATTTTGGCTACTCTACCCACCTCTGGGATGAAGTGGTAAAAAGGTCGTTGACTGGAAGCAACCAAAGACTCAGAGGCAAATAAAAACTATTAAACACAAACATTGTTTTCTCCTGTCTTCAAATAATTTCACAACAATATATTTGCTCAGAAATGGTATCTGGAAAAAAAACAGTTTATAACTCTTGGGTGCTTATTCAGTGCCAAAAAACATTTTACTACACAAAATATAGGATAATATAACAACTCATGCATCATGGGTCAACAAAAGCATTTTAACAAAGTCTGAAGTCAACAAGAGATGAAAACAGAAATGTTTAGACATTGTTTTGGTAGGAAGTGACATTCCAGCTATATGGTCTGCATTTTGTGCAAGAAGCTAATGGAATCAGTCACAAGTCCACTTACCTTTTTGTCAAGCAGGACATCTGCAAATTTCCCCCCAAAGCCCGATACCCCAAACCTTTCGTGTGTGGTCTATTAAGACCTTCCACTTTAGTCTGAAACATGGTGAAAAAACGCAAACAAGTAGTCGACGGGCAGCGATGAATAAATAAAATATGTCTGACAAGAACACATTTATGCCCCCCTTCTCAGACCCTGTGGGAGGCTTTGGCTTTTACTTTTAGCTGCAGGGGGCGAGTGAGGACGTGTAATGGTGGTGGTCGGAGACATCACAGAACATTATTACTGATCCAATTTACAATACTGAATGTGCACAAATATCAGCACATCCTTTACTGACTGCCCTTGGCTTTGATGTAGCGAAGACACCCCATCCCACAACTAGACCCTGCTAACAAGCAAACAAGTGGACTCTCTTTACTTTTTTTTTTTTTTTTTTTTTTTTTTTTTAAAGATGTTTTAGCTACTGAGAGACACAGCCTGGCAGTTTGTTTAGTACAACTTCATAATTGCATTAGTTCAATTATCTACAGTATTTCCTGTGTGTGGGCTGGGATGAATTATCATTAACACCTGAATCAATGATTTATAACCAACCGATGTAATGACTAATAGACTAAAGGTTGAAACAATCAATGAACAGCCCTACCGAACAAATAAAAAAGGGAGACTCTAGCCCCTTCTGGATTTATATCCCGCTAAATTCTCATGCAAGGTGATGCGGGATTTAACCATTTCATGAATTTCAGACATGTACAGGGAATTACCCTGGTTGGACACTTTCAGACTTGTCCCGTGTAGGTAATTCCGCGCTATATGTGCAGAGAGGGCAAGGGGCGGGATTTTGTAACCCGGACTTTACGTAATTTTAAGTCAGTATCAGCAACAAAATAAACCACACATTTCCAAAGATGGACGATGGGCTGTCTATTCCTCAGCTCTAAGATCCAGTAGCAATTTCATTTCAGAATTTTTCCAGTTTAATTTTGCTATCTTTCCAGTTTGCGATGTTGATAAATGCGATGTTTGTTTACTGCTTTTCGTCTTATTGCGAAGAAAGAGGAAATGACAATCGGCCCGCCATGATCTTTACATCATCAGCCTTTGCGCCGTGACCCGAGAATTAAACGGTTGCTTTCACACATCCCAGGTAAGTCCCGGACATTATACTAGGATGTGACCCGGTTAATGTCCGTGTCATCTCCGTGTCAGTCGACCCGGGAAATTGCTTTCAGACCTAAGGTCTACCCGTTTAAACCCTGGGATTTCACCCGAATTCAGTATATGCCTGAAAGGGGCTTTATAGACAGAGAGACAGAAAGACCAGGCAAGAAAAAGACTGACCAAGTACTGTATAAGACAGAATGACGCCAGTCTGACTGACTGAAGGACAGAGAGAAAAACTGGGAGGGTCATAGTATGTCCAAGATACAGACAGACGGACTGAGCAATCTATTGCCTAAGAGACTGACCAACAGACTGGCAGATTGAGCACCCAAAAAAAGAATTAGAAGACAGTCTGACTGATTGACCAATATAGAGTGAAATACAGAGACAGAAACACAGACAAGTAGCTGATCAATCTTCAGCTGGAGAGACTGTCAAAATTAACAAAAAAAAACTATATAGAGTCATTGACTAAAAGACCTACATAACAGATCAATTAAGAAACAATGAATAAGGATGGTGAAAAGGAGAGCCAGATGTTTTGCTAAGGGTTGTCCCGATCATTTTTCAGAGGATCGGAATCGGGTGAAAAGGATTAAAATTTTAAATTTAAATTATATATTTACGGTATGTTTTTCTGCTTCATGCCCGTACAGCGCCACAGCCTCTCACCCTCCCTCCTGCTAAGCAGTGCAGCCAAACTGGCCAGCTTGCTTGGTGCTTAAAGTAAACGATGATTGACAGGTTTGTACCTTTGATCTTGCAAGAGAAGCTTGGTAGCTTTACCATCAAAGGCACATATGTGTCAGTCATCGTCAAATTTGCAACTGTGCTCTGCTACCTCATTATGTAAGTGATGGGCTGTTCTCGGCAGCATGAGCGTCAAAGCCTGAGTGGATTTGAGGGGACTCACTAAAGGTCCTTTCATCCCGTGATTTAAACGGGTACCCCATTATGTCGAAAAGCAGTTTCGCTGGTCGATTGACACGGACATTAACCGGGTTGCGTCCTAGTATAATGCCTGGCATTTACCCAAGACGCGGCATGTGTGAAAGAAGCCATTTAATTCCCGGGTCACAGTGCAAAGGCTGATGGAGTAAATATCATGGCTGTGAGATCGTCATTTCCTCTTTCTTCGCAGTAAGACGGAAAGTGGTAAACAAACATCACAATTATAAATATGGCAGACTGAAAAGATAGCAAAATTAAACTGGAAACATCACGAAATTAGAGCCGAGGAAGAGACAGTCCATTGTCCATCTTTGGAAATGTGTAGTTTATTTTGTGTGGTTTATTTTGTAGCAGATGTCGACCAAATATGACGTAATGTCCGGCATTTTTCTACGTTTTTCTTGTTTCAATATAATTCATAAATAATTTCAATACATTTATGAAGGTGGCACAGTGGGACAGTAAAATGTCTGGAATTTTTTTTTTTTTTTTTCAATATCAGATCGGGACTCTGTATCGGCAGATTCTCAAAATCGAGGACTCGGACCCGGGTACAAAAATATGCGGTTGGGACATCCCTAGTTTTGCTCAACAACTACTTGTACGGACAATACTGTGATTATGATCAATTACAGATTGCCATTTTCAATTGAAGTGTTATTTATTTATTTTTTTCATTCCATTTTCTTTCTCACACTAAGTCTCTAAAAAGTGTCACAAAAATAAGATGTACATTCCGTATGTTTCTAATGACTGTGGAGTGCATGTTGCAGTCTTGTTTTGCCTGTCTGGTGTGTACTGAAGGCAGATGCCCACCATGCCAAATTGGCTTTTCTCACCAGGGCTTTGCTGTCTGAAGGAAGGGCTATCAAGCCAGATTAGCTCGCCGCTAATGGAAGATGGAGAGCTTTCAAAAGCATCTGGAGCAGCTGGATGCTTTATTTTTCCCTTCCTGCTGACAATTATTGTTTTGTGCAGGTTTGTAACAGCTTTTATTTAATCAATGAGAACATAGTAATTAATTTTATTAGATTAGAAAATGCATATTTTTCCATTTATGTGAACAATATTCCCAGATAAAATGCAAGAAGCAGGTGTACAATTTACAGTGGTACCTCTACTTATGAAATTAATTGATTCTGGAGGTAGTTTCCTAACTTGAAAATTCTGTAAGTAGAGATGCGTTTTCCATGTTAATGCCCAAATCCGTTCCAATTCAGACACATCGTAAATCTTTTATAATGCATAAAAATTAGTGCTGTCAAAATTATCACAATAACAGACAGTAATTCATTTTTTAAATTAATCACGTCAAAAATATTTGACGCATTTAACGCATGCGCGGAATGAGCTGCTCATGCATTGCCTAAAACAGATTACAATGACGCTGTTTTTTGCACATTGAGAGCTAAGAGGAAGAGAAAGGCCAATGAATACAAGCGTTCATTGGACCGTGCCGTTTATTGGCATAAGCTTCGACAACACCTTCACAACAAACATAAGTATCATTTAGTGAAAGCACAACAAAATAATATTCCTATCACTCAAAAAAAAAAAAGTTAATTCCCAGTCAAAATAGCTATGCAAAATACACATAAAACTTACTCAGACTTTGGTCAAACTCTATTAAAACATTTCGTTTAGGTCAACAAATACACAGGATGGCAATATAATATGGCGTCAGTCGAGGGACAAAACACTCATAGGCTGGATTTCTAAGTAATTTAAAACTCCCCACTGACAGCTTCTAGTGTATTTCAATCACTACCTTACGTAGTTAAAGACACTGTGGAAGAACGGCAGGGATTTTTTAATTGAAAATTTTACAAAATGTATTAAAATGAAAACATTAACTTGTACCAACATTTATCTTTTAAGAACGTCTTTCTATTGGTTGACCCCTTTAACAGAAAGAATGTTAATTTTATCAGTACTTATGTACAGTATGTTGAATGTGTATATCTGTGTTATATCTTATCTTTCCATTCCAATAATATTTTACAGAAAACTATGGCATATTTTAGAGATGGTTTGAATTGCAATTAATTACAATTAACTAATTTTTAAACTGTGATTAACTCGATTAAAATTTTTAATCGTTCGACAGCCCTAATAAAAATGCATCAAAACATGTAACAAATACATTTTATAATTAAGATTACAGATTAGAGATTCCTCTTAGCCAATCAAATGCCAGGAATGCTAGGCAATAGCCAATGGCAGAGCAGCTAAAGTATGTCACGTTTAGTAAACTCTGGGAGCTGCATGTATCAGACATACAGTCATCCCTCACTATTTTACACTTCAAACTTTGCGCCCTCAGTCCATCCTGATTTCTTTTTTCCAATTAAAAAGATTATATTATTTGAAAATGTTAAGCTATATGAATGTGTTCGTGTAAAAATCATTGTATTCTTATAAACATATGATGTAAATCATTCATATCATATGAGGGTTTTTTTTTTTTTTTAGCATGTCTTATATGTATCTTGTTTCAATGTCTTATATGTATATTTTTAAGGTAAATAAGCTCCGCCTCTACGCTTCAGATATTCGATTTTCGTAGGTAGGAGCCCTATTAACTGTGAAAAATGAGGGATCACTGTACTGTATTTTTGCCTTTCTTATCCTCAAATTTCAACACCAAGGCTGCCACCCCAGGAGGAAGCCTCTTCTGAAGACGGTACACAAGAAAACCCGCAAACAGTTTGCTGATGACATGTCAACAAAACACATGGATTACTAGAACCATGTCCTATGGTCTGATGAGACGGGCGGGCTTTCTTGTGTACTGCCTTGAGAAGAGGCTTCCTCCTGGGGTGACAGCTATGCACACCAATTTGATGTAGAGTGCGGCGTATGGTCTGAGCACTAACAGGCTGACCCCCCCACCTCTTCAATCTCTGCAGCAATGCTGACAGCACTCCTGTAACGAGTCACATGACATTTTAGAGGGAAAATGACAATTAGTACTCAATTTGGACATTTAGGGATGTCCGTAGTTTCTAAGGGGTGTACTCACTTTTGTTTCCAGGGGTTAGATATTAATGGCTATATTTTGAGGGGGAAATAAATTAACTCTATCATACTAGTATAAGCTGCACACAGACTACTTTTCATTGTGTTAAAGTGTCATTTTATCAGTGTTGTCCCATGAAAAGATATACTTAAATATCTGAAGAAATACGAGGGGTGTACTCACTTTTCTGATACACTGTATAAAAGAAACACCAGTGGCAGAAGAAGTAGATTTTGAAAAAGGGATGAAATCAGAGATTCTGAATCAGAAAATTATAAAAATAAAATATAAAATAAATAAATATAAAAATAAAAATAAAAACTTATTTCGTAAGAATCAGGTTTAGAAGAATCGAGTAAAGAAGCAAAATGCAAAGAGGAAGAGGCATAGAAGAAGAGCTGACCTGTGCGAGTGGTACGATGCCCTGGATGTCATCGTTGCTGATGTAAATGTGCGACACTCTTTCCGCTGAGGACGGAGCTCCCGATGCATACTCCACGCTCCAGTGCAAAGTTTGAGTGGGGGCCAACGTGATCACATTGTCCACCTCAAAGTCCAACTGCATCACCTCATATGATGGACTCTCCAATCTGTAAGATGGAAATTGGCACAGTTCAATTACAGATGATGGAAGAGTATCCTACTAACTCAAATTAAAAACAACAACAAAAAAAGTGGAATTTCCTTTTTGCTTTATATTGTTCAAGTAACAATAAAACCACCCCCAGAACCATGAATTAAAATGGTATAGTCCTGTCGGGCTAACATTGTGTTTCATACCCTCGAGGAGTGTTTTTCAATTGGTGCGGCGCGGCACACTAGTGTGCCATGAGTGATTGACAGATGTGCCGCGAGAAATCATCCAATGTTGCATTCATATATATATAAATATATATATGTATACTTTTTTTTTTTTGAGTCGTCGGGCGGAGTTGCTGTAGGAAGGGAGAAATGAGTAGGTAGAAAGTTCTTGGTCGTGTGCAGATGAGTGAGGTATTGCTCGTGTCACGTTCAAGAACTGCACGGATTTCTAGCCATCAGCAACCTTGCGGTCCGCGACAACGTGGACCCCAGCTCATCATTTGGTTAGGCTCTTCATGTGTCGATTACTCGAAAGTGTCCTTTCTATTTTATCCATATGTGACGACCGTCAACCCTCCACCTCTGTTTTATTCCAACACATTGTTGAGGTTAGCAAGGTGGCTAATGGCTAGAAATACGAGAAGTTCTTGAATGTGACACAAGCAGCTATCCAACAGCGCCACGGTGCCAAGCAAGTTTAAACGTCATCTTCAAACGAAACACCAGTCGCTTCAAAACAAGTAGATGGACTATTTTGCTTGCCTTCCTGAAAACAGAGAAACAGGCAACCTTTTTCAGAAAAACTACAAAGGTAAATGAGAAAGCCCTCAAAGTCAGTTACCTTGTTGCTGAGCTTGTTGCTAAATCCAGAAAGTCCCACACTGTCACAGAGACATTAATACTACCTGCCTGCAAAGCCATTGTCTGTGAGATGCTCGGCCCTGATGGGGTTAAAGACATTGCTCAAGTCACCCTTTCTGATAATTATTTTTTTTATATTAGTTAGGCTTGAAAAAGCTCATAATAATTTTTAGAAAGGAGAAAGACAGAGAGCTGTTGAAGAATAAGAATGTTGGGTTTCTGTTCATCTAAACATACTAAAGTTTCACACTGAGTAAGTATGCATACTGAGAAATTAATTTATACCGTATTGGCTCGAATATAAGACGGTGTTTTTTTACATTGAAATAAGACTGAAAAAGTGGGAGTCGTCTTATACTCGGGGTCTAGACATTATACCCATTCACAACGCTAGATAGCGCTAGATATCATTGAAGCAAATGCTGAACTTGAGGAGTAGTAATGTTCTGTCATGACAGATCTCAGCTACTCTCAAGTTTCACCAGTTTGCATTATTTTATTGCTATGTTTTTCCTTATTCAGATTTGTTTCAAGACTAGTTACAGTTAGACCTCACTTTGATGGTTAATGCAGTTATTGCAATTTTGTTGTTTTTTCACAATAGTTTGGTTTATTTACATTTCAAAAACCAGAAGTCATTCATTTACGAATGTGATTGCACTTTAGTTTACACATTTAAATGTTCAGATATTAAAATTTGAATGAGGCAAAATAAGATGTTTTTTTTCTCAAATATATTGTTATAATCATTTGTTTCAGATGTACTGTAATTATTTTCTGTATGAAAATTAATTTGGTGTTCAAAAAGTCTTTTTTCAAACTTGAGTCTTAAAAAAGGGGGTTGTCTTATAATCAGGGCCGTCTTATATTATATTTAAATATACTGTACAGACAATAATTTTGGAACATTTTTGGTTCGTGGTGAGCCACAAGACTTTTTCCAATGTAAAAACAACTGGCGTGGCTCGCAAAAGGTTGAAAAAAACTGCCCTAGGAAATAGACTGCTATATAGAATACAAGAAGACAAGAAGAGGAGCAAAATGACAGTATATATATTAATCGCCTGGTTACGAATGTGTTCCGTTCCTATGCTGGCAACGTAACCCAAATTTCCGCTTAAATTGGAATTAAACCTTCAAGTACCTCTAAATACCCCCTAAATCTCAAAAGAACTATTTGTTCGGAAGTACTGTATTGTAATTTGTTTAATGATGGAGGATACACTGCCCTGTGGTGGCAGCGTTGGGTCTGGCTGGACTTGTATTGACTGAGGAGCAATATTGTCTGCCAAAAGGACATCTGCGCTCTGGTTTGGCCTACATAAGGCTGTAAATTGTTTCAGCTAATAGATGTTTGTGAATGCATTTGAAATTAAGTTTAGAGCTACATTTTGTGGAGTTACGTGTGAGCGATTTGGTATGAGGGTTGTAAATACGATAGCATTCGTAGCATTTAAGGACTAGTCAGCGACAAATTTGGCTGATTTTATCTACTAATTTTACATATTGATCAGACTAGTTGGACGTTTGAAGACCAATTGTTTTGTGTCAAGTGTTTAATTTATAAAATGTGTGTCGTTTTGAACATACTGTAAGAGTACATTTGTGTGTTACAGCTTTACAAAATGTCAAAAGTAAAGGAAGTCAAAAGCTTCAAAATCCACAATTGCCTTGTTTGCTGTCTGTCAAGCTAAACAACAACACATTTAGTGAGGACAGAACACATTATTTTAATAAAATGAAGTTTAAAAATATATATATATTGTGAGGTACAATAAGGCACTGTTTACACAACTAAAAGAAAAAAACAAAGACAAAATGGCGAACGACACTTCGGCTTCGTAAAGCCAAAATCACGTGTAGGGTGCGTCGTAACGTGGGGACTACCTGTATACATATTTTTAAAATAACATGTAAGTAGCAATGTATTCTAAAAAAAAATCCAAAGTGGTACAGTAGCTAGTTGGTTGGACACCATCCTCCATTCAATGAGATCACTGCACACTTCAATTTTTTCCTTGTACTTTTAACACCCTTGAGATTATTTTTCATCTGAATTTTTACTTCTTGCATCATTAAATCCAAGGGGAGAAAATAAAGAAAATAAACTCTTTCATTGATTGATTAGTTCTTGCAGCTGTGCCTCAGTGCTCTTGCTGCCTCAAGTCAAGTCAACTTATTCATAAAGTGACAAGAACATTGATGACAACACAGCTGGATATCCATATAGAGTGTGTGTGTGTGTGTGTGTGTGTGTGTGTGTGTGTGTGTGTGTGTGTGTGTGTGTGCGTTGGTTTCGCTACATTAGCGGGACATTTTATCGGTTTACGTACCAGCATTACCAGGACCAAACGGTTTATCGGGACACTTTTGGTGTCCCGATAATTCAAGCACTGTAAATGCATTCAGAACAATGGAAATGACATCCTCCCGCTTTTTCTCGTCATGTCCTCATAAGTACGAAAACCCGACATATTTGTGTCTCACACACGAAGTCATACACGCAGAAAAAATTTCCCGCCATTGGGCTTTCAGACACAAACGCGGGAAAAGAACACACAAATTTAGCGGACTTCATTGGCGGAGTACTTCCTTGACGTATTGGTCACCGATTGGCTGTTCTCAACGTCAGTCAAACGTCAATCAACGAGGTTCTCCGCAGTGATTGGAGGAATGCCTTTGGCGTCAACCCGGAAGCTCCAGAGGGGAGCGCTGTCAGTGATTGGCTGGTGAGTGGACACTTTTTGAGCACATGTAATGTCCCTTCAATGGAGGAGGTAAGGCAAATGTTTGATAAAAGCTATTTAAAGTACAGTCGAAGTGTATTAATGTGTTCGTGCTATAGTCGTTTACTCTCCCTACTGACTCTATTTCGCCGAGTTGTCTGGCTGTTTTAACGGAGTTTAGATACTTTTTCGTCAACTCTGCAACTAGGCAAAATAGTCAACAGGTTAAAGGGACGTCGATGTTCGTCTATAGGACATTAAACACTACAGTCTAAGTATATTAATGTGTTTGTGCCATAGTCGTTTGCTCTCCCGTTTAATTCTGTTGCACGGAGTCATCCAGCTGTTTAAACGGATTTATTTCGATACTTTTTCGTCAAGCCACATTCACAGTCCACAACTGAAGCTTTTCAAAATTGTCAGCGGGTAAAAGCGACGTCGATCTTCATCTATATAAACACTGTAGAGTTACGGATTTAACATGAATACGTTTCTAAAACGCCGTTTTATCCATCAGCCTATTTCTGCTCATTCGGTGCCTCAATCGTTCCATTTAAAACAAAAAACAAAAACGACAACATAAAAACTCTTTAAATGCACCTTGTTTTATTCATCATTCATGAGTTGTAATGCAAAACTTCTATCTAGAGCCCTGCCAGCCTTCCTGGTTTTGGTAGACTGATCTAACGTTCCTTATAATATGTGGCGTTTATGTGTAGATTGTATTTTATATGGTGCTATATGAGCAGTAACATTATGATATTTTAACTGCCGTCATATTTAAATTTAAATATTGCTGAATTACACATTCTAACAATTAATAGCCTTCTTTATTCATGACATCTATTAGTTTGTCTGAAATATTATATTGTAATATTATTGTCTGTGGATTACAGCAAAGATGGCTGAGAAGAGAAGCAGGAGGAGAAAGAGTCCAGAACAAGATGCTGTGGAACATATAATTGAGGAAAAAGATAAAACATTCATTGAGGAAAGATTTATCAACCACTATAAAGGTAAATTTCATAATTTATTAAACTTTGTCTCCTTGCGTACTAGACTTGGAATATAAAAATAGTTCTTAATGTGGTTAAATCAAGAAAAATCTGGTTGTTAAACTGAGTTGCTGGCCTAATTAAGAAACAATGTTAAATTGAAATATACATGCATACTAGACATGGAAACAAGCTGTAAACAAGTACAGTCCCCGAGGTCACCTATCCGGTTTGTTTACCAATATTCCTTCTCTAACACACCTGAATCAAATAATCAGGACGGTTGATGATGTGATCATTTGATCCAGATGTGTCAGAGGAGGAAAACATGGAAAACAGGCTAGATATGTATCTTTGAGGAACGGACTTGGACACCCCTGCTGCAGAACCTCTGGATGGTGGATGCTCAAACCTCATCCTGATTACTTTCCCAGTGTGACCAAAGCCACCCCCTACTCATCATTAACACACTAAAATTATTTCCTCACAGTATTGATTTTAAGCAACCAGTTGTGGCTACAAAGAAGCTTGTGCAAGTTCGTGCAAGACTATTGAAGCCAACAAACACTTGATAATTCTTTTGTAGTTTTAAATGCTTCCGTGGTCAAACATTGCAGTTAAATTTAAAAGCACAGTGTCCATGATTAATTGATAGGGTGGCTTCAGGAGACCTTTGGGGCCGTTTTATTACTAAATACAACTTGTTGCCATGCAACTCTGCTGTTTGGAAACTTTTTTTCCTTTGGTACTCCAGAAAGTTTATTTTCTCAGCAGGTAAAGAGTTAATAATTGACTTATTCCACTCGTATCCCCTTGAAAAGATGACCACAAATAAGGTTGGTTACAAAAGTTTTTTTTTTTTTTTTTTCAGGGAGAGGTGTATTTGCAAGAGAGTACATTGAACCCAAAAGTTTTGTGGTGGAGTACCGAGGAGTTCTGTCTCTGAGTAAAGGTGCAGATGACAAAAGCAACAAATATGCATTTGATTTCATATGGAATGGAAAGCAATATTGGTAAGTATCTTACCCAATTATTTCCTTGTTACTTGTCCATAAAAATTAATATATATATTTGAGATAAAATGCAGTAGCATATTCGAAAATGCGAAAGTAATCTTGTTCTGTTAAAATAAGGGTTCTGGTCTAACAAGTCTGCAACATGAATAACTGCAGGGTTCCCGCAGATCCTTAAAAAGTCTTAAAATGTCTTACATTTAAAATCCGGATCATTAAGGTCTTAAATTGCCTTCAATTTAATGGAAAATTGCAGTAGGTATTACATTTCCAGACGATGCATGTAATGCCAGGGAAATGACCGTCTTCCGTAAAACTTCTAATGGTGTGCATTTGTTTTATCAATGGCCTTGCACGATATACAAGAGTTTTGGATTAATATGTTATACGGTACGTTGTCCACTACCTCAGCATACGCGACTTGACATGACGGCATTTCCTGGTTGTTCGCGGTTGTAGAGGTGAGTGGGAATATGCCGAGATGGGGAAGTTGGAATTTAATAAATAAGGGACCGAAGATCTTTTATGTAAGCGGTGGTTGGCCCCTGGTCAAAATAACAACAGTGCCCGGTACAAAGTAGGGATGTGACAATATATTGGAAAGGTGGAATATCATGGTACTTTATGGGCCAAAGGTTATCAATATGCTTCCACCAAGAATCAGTATATCATTTTTAAAAGGTGTCACTGTTTGGGGGGGAAAAAAAAGGAACCAACAGGTTGCGACCAAAATCTTCCATTAGAGTAGTGTCTGCTTTAGCTCTCTGGTTACCATTGACGGCACTAGACGTACAATCCAGTTACTGAAACTAGAGCATCCACAGCCAGTCTTTTGTGGGCATTTAAAGGTCACTTCATGTTCATGTTAGGTCATTTACAGGCTACTTCCTGTTGGTTTTGAGTCACTTCCTTTTCAGTAACCCAAGATAGACTACAAGGGACTTTTAAATGCCCCCAAATCAGCAGGAAGTGACCCATAAATGCCTCAACAGCAAAAGGAATTGACCGAAAATCAGCAGAAAATGACGTCAAATGCCACAAAATGAACTGGTTCTCTGCTATTAGCTACAACTGATGGCCATGGATGTCCAATCTGTTTGAAGTGGGAGTGTGGCAGCGAATGAACATTATTGATAAACTCATTCCTGTTCACAGCAGAAAGATATAAAGACCTTTTTTCTTTGCTTATTGCTTGTTTCATGCAATGATTTCCTGACACATATATCGATAATTGTTTTATCGCCATATCCTGAGATCATTGTTATGATTATGATTATCGTGAGGTATCCAGAGATTTCCACCCCAAATGCAAACTCAGCAACTTTTTCGTTAGGACAATAGGGGTTAAAGCCATCGATTCCCACACGATAGTTGGAAAAATACCATTTGTGGCAACAGTTGCGTTTACAGTAAAATAAAATGTTTTTTCCTTAAAAAAATTGTTGTGACATGTCTTGGTCTTAAATTCTATTTATTTTTAAAGTCTTAATTATGTCTTTAAAAGCATTAAGTTCTACCTTCAAAATGGTGCAAGAACCCTGAACTCATTTCATCAACTGATCTCGGATTTAATACAGCTGTTTGGGGCACCCATTGTGGTTTGGAAGAAGAACTTGGAGTTGCATAACCCTTTGAGTTATTTAACCCTTTATTTGCTGTCGTCATTAGTAGTTCAAAGTTACTCTCCTGATTGAATTAAATATGCAGTGGAAGGAAAATCAATATAAGGCATATAAATTTGACTATAAATAAGTATCTAAAGTAGCATATTGTCCAAAAAATGGATTTTACTATTCATATTAGAAGGCTAAAACTTGTGTATTAAATAGTTTCAGGTTAATTTATTTCAAGTACAAATAGAATCTCTCATGAATCAACTTTGGGTCCTGACCCTGTCTTAGGGAATTATTGTATTAGAACAGTTTTCATATAGTCGTCTACAGTCCCTTTCTAGTTTTAATTAATTTACCAGTATTGTAACTCCTTTATATTATCAGGTATCAGGACTTTAGAATACAATATATGAGTAAGGGATACATTATGCACCATTTATTGGAAAAACAAAATAGCTTGTTTTTAATTTAACTGTTTTTAATTGTGATTTTCCGTAATACCCTACAAATAATGGAACCACAAGCCAAGTTTAAAGTCACCGCCTTTTCCCCACAGCATAAATGCTTCAAAAGAAGACCAAACACTGGGACGACTAGTGAATGATGATCATGTTCATCCAAACTGCAAAGTCAAAAGAATCATGGTTCGAGGGAGACCACACTTGTGTCTGTTCGCTATCAAAGACATCTTTCCAGGAGAAGAAATAACTTATAACTATGGTGATTCCTCTTGGCCATGGCGCTCACTGGTGAGTCAATGTTTTCATGTTATTTATTGTATGCTGCAAAATTTGATTGTCAAGTTGCAAAAAATCTTTTCAATGTGACTGAATCCTCCTGTTAAGTCCCAATTTAAATGAAGTGAGACTATTTTGAGACTGCATTTCCTCTGCGTGATTTCAGGCACCTTGTGAAGAGCAAAGTGACCTGAAGGTCCACGAACGTGAGCCACCATCAGAAAAGGCAAGTAGTGACTTGTACTAGGACAGTGACTTGGCACGTAAATATATTCATCATATTTTGTTTATTGAATGGAACATATTTTTTCTGTTTCAATTAATCAAATTTGGCTATGTTATTAACTCATCCACAGGAAGCCTTGGGTAAGAGTGAGGCTGAGAGGACAGGAGTCAGTCTTGGTCTTGTTTCATCCCATGATGAACCAGTAAGTGGACTCGATTTTTGTTATGGATTTACCGAAAGCAAAATTCTTGACCGAAATCGAAAACCGTATATTGGCAACACTTGGCTGAAAACGAAGGGCCAAAAATGCAAATGTATATAATTCATGTTTTATATACCGTAATTTGATCAATTATTTACTTTCCGATTAATGCCCTTTGCGTTGGCATTTGTTCTACAACTCAGGAGGCACGAGACATTTTGTTTGAAAGGTGCCAATTCTGAAACCCCATGGGAAGGTGCGTTACCAGCGGCAGTGAGCGTTTGGTGTCAAACTCTAAATGGTGCTGGCGTCATCGTAGCAACAGACGTCATGACCGATGAAACTTTGATGAATGCGTATTCTTGGAAGTTTGGGACACTCTAAAGATGGGTCTCACCCCTCCAGTTGCAAAGCTAAATGAGATCTCGTTGTATGTATATAGTTCACAACAACAACAACAACAACAAAAAACTATTCCAATCTTGACGAAACTATTAAAGTTCTTTACAAGGCTATTACAATCTCTCCTTAAAATGAGACTTGGTGTGTTTATGTACAAGAAGCGGAATTGATCGAGTCGGATGATTTCTAGTGGCGACCGAGCAGAGCAAAATCGATCCCGGGCGAATTAAACAGCGACTGGCGTAGGGGTGTGGAAGTCTCGGGGGGAAAAAATGTGACAAATAGAGGAAGTGATCGTACGATAAACCTATTGTTCTAAACCCCAGCAAATGCACATATTTGCATTTAAATCGTACTTTATTTCAATACTGTTCACTTGATTAATCTCTAAACTACTCACGCATTGACTCAAATGCACTGTACTTGATGAGACGCGGGACATCATTGGAAAGGAAACTTCAGAACGCGCATGCAGCCGCGATAAAGCAAATTTCTTTTCCTTCGTTTAATAATTTATATATTTCTTTGATTCACTAGAATACTTTTAAACCGCAGACATGTTGGCTGTGAGCCACTAGTGTTGCGTCTTGCTGTGTTTTGATTACGTCAGCAAAAGAGACTATATGGTTCTTCACACTATTCTGTTGTAAAGTTTCTTTTAACCGAAAACCAAAAATGCAAGTTTAGATATTTTCGGCCGGAAGTTTTTGGCGCCTGTTTTTTGTGACTTTAAAAAAATATAGTGTATAAATATTCTATTGTACTGTGGGTTCCAAATTTCAATTGTCAGGCTGCAAAAAATATCTTTTTGACTCAAGCCTCCTGTTATATTCCCAAATTAAGTCAAGTGAGAGTATTTTGAGACGGTGCATTTCCTCTGTAATTTCAGGCACCTTGTGAAGAGCAAAGTGATCTGAAGATTCACAAAAGTGAGCCAGCATCAGAAAAGGTAAGTGATGACTTGTACTAGCACAGTGACTTGGCTGGTTTAATATAGTCATCATATATTACGACTACAACCCCTAGCAAAAAGTATGGAATCACCAGTCTCGGACGAGCACTCAGACATTTTATTATGTAGAACAACCTCTGATAAAAAGCTTGAAAAAATAATGAATTAGTTCAAAAGTACAACTCTTTAGCATTCTAAAACACAAAAAATTGAATAAAAAACATTGTGGTGGTCAGTAAATGTTACATTTATAGAGCAAGTGCAGGGAAATATGGAATTACTTCATTCTGAGCAAAAATATATGGAATCATACTTTTCTTTGGTGCCGTTAGTGAGATTTACAAAGATGACTGCCTGAAGAAACCATCAAAATTCCCTAAGTCCTTGATGATATGGGGCTGCATTTCAGGCAAAGGCACTGGGGAGATGGCTGTGGTTAAATCTTCACTAAATGCACAAGTTTACATAGGAATTTTAGACAGCTTTCTTATCCCTTGAATTAAAAATGTATGGGGACAATGAAATCATTTTCCAAGATGGCAATGCATCGTGTTACAGAGCTAAAACTGTTAAAGCATTCCTTGGAGAAAGACTCATCCAGTCAATGTCATGGCCTGCAAATAGCCCAGATCTCAGCCCTATGGAAAACCTGTGGTGGAAATTGAAAAAAAAATGGTCCACAGCAAGGCTCCGACCTGCAAGGATGATCTGGCAACTGCAATCAAAGAGAGTTGGCACCAAATTGATGAAGAATACTCATCAAGACCATGCCTCAGAGACGGCAAGCTGTCATAAAAGTCAGAGGTGGTACAACTAAATACTAGAGATGTGTTATTTCTTTGTTTCTCATTATTCCATACATTTTTCCTCAGAATTGAGTGATTCCGTACTTATTTCCCTGCACTTGCGCTATGAAAGTACCATTTACTGACCACCACAATGTTTTTTTTATTCATTTCTTTTAGTGTTTCTGAATGCTAAAGAGTTGCACTTTTGAACTAACTCATTATTTTTTTCAAGCTCTTTATCTGTGTTAGTTCTACATAATAACATGTCTGAGAGTGCTCATCCGAAACGGCTGATTCTATACTTTTTGCTAGGGGTTGTACATATGTCTTGCTGCCTAGTGTACATTGCAGTCTAACCTGGTAGACAAGAGGGTAGCCTCCCTCTGCCTTCGGTGGGGGATCCTAACTGTTGTTTGTGCTAATGTACCAAACAGCAGCAGCTCAGAGTATCCACCCTTTTTGGAGTCCTTTGAGCTGGTGCTAGGGAGTATGCTTCTAGGGACTCCCTTGTTCCGCTGGGGGACTTTAATGCTCACATGGGCAATGACAGTGGGACCTGGAGGGGCGTCATAAAGCCCGGCAGACCCAAGCGTTTTATGAGGGTTTGCTGGAAACGCCTGGCGGAGACCCCTGTCCAGGGAGAAGCAGGGGACATTGAGCCCCAGTGGACCATGTTCCGCGCCTCTATTGCAGAGGAGGTTGACCGTAGCTCAGCCCGCAAGGTGGTCTGGGCCCGTCGTGTCAGCAATCCCGGAACCCGCTGGTGGACAGCAGTGGTGAGGGATGCCGTCAAGCTGAAGGAGTCCTATTGCACCTTTTTGGCCTGCGGGACTCCAGAGGCAGTTGATGGGTATCGACTGGCCAAGGAACATGCGTCTCTGGTGGTCACTGAGGCAAAAACGCAGGCATACGAGGAGTTTGCTAAAGCCTTCGACAACAACATCAGGACCTCTTCAAAGAAAATTTGGTCCATCGTTCGGCATCTCAGGAAGTGAAAGCATTGCACCACCATCACTGTGCATAGTGTGTTTGGGGCGCTGCAGACTTCAGTCTGGGATGTTGTGAGTTGTTGGGCCAAATACTTTATACTCGGTTATACTTTATACTCCTCGACTTTACCAACACACCTTCTCATGAGGAAGGGTTGAAGTCACTGAGGTGGTTAAAAAGCTCCTCAGTGGCAAAAGTGGGATGAAGGCTCTCGATGTTAAGGGGTTGTCTTGGTTGACACACCTCTGAAACATCGCGTGGACATCGGGGACAGTGCCCCTGGATTTTTTTTTCTCTTTCATGGAATCGCTAAGTTGGCTCTTTCATTAACATATTCACAGGAAGCCTTGGGTGGGAGTGAGGCCAAGAGGAGAGGAGTCAGTCCCGGTCTTGTTGAATCAAATGATGATACGGTAAGTGGACTATTTTTGTTATAGGTGTACCGAAAGCAAAATTCTTGGCCAAAACCAAAAACCCTATATTAGAAACACTTGGCCGTTCCAATGATGACACATTTTGTGGACAGTAGTTTTATGATTTTAATTTGCATTACCACACTGATTGGTGTTAAGAACAACATTTGAAAAGTGTATATATATTTTTAAAGTTTAACTAAATCTTATGACAATTTTTTTCAATACTTTAAAATGGCTACAATCTTTTTGTGATTTTTTTTTTCTTTTTAAATATTTTCTGTTTAATTTTTGAATCCTGCCAAGTTTGTATTTTTACTGTGCCAGAATTGTTTGATAGGCAGCAAGCTATGCTGTATGTGTCAGGTGTTCACCTGACTTACCTCCATTATGAGGACACCCGTTTTTTAGTCTCCCCTCCCCCACCTCCATATTTAACGTTGATCAGGCAGTACGCTAATATGTGTGTCAGGTGTTCACCTGACTTACCTCCATTATGAGGACACCTATTTTTTTAGTCTCCCCTCCCCCACCGACATATTTAACGTTGATCTGGCAGTACGCTAATATGTGTGTCAGGTGTTCACCTGATTTACCTCCATTATGAGGACACCTATTTTTTTAGTCTCCCCTCCCCCACCTACATATTTAACGTTGATCAGGCAGTACGCAAAGATGTGTGTCAGGTGTTCACCTGACTTACCTCCATTATGAGGACACCTATTTTTTTAGTCTCCCCTCCCCCACCTACATATTTAACGTTGATCAGGCAGTACGCAAAGATGTGTGTTTCAGGTGTTCACCTGACTTACTTCCATTATGAGGACACCTGTTTTTTAAGCTCCCGCCACCCACCTATATCTTATACGCTGATCAAGCAGTAAGCCAAGATGTATGTGTCTGCTGTTTACCCGACTCGCCTGCATTATGAAGAGACCTTTAATTGTAAAACACCTATTAGTTTTCCCTCATTAGATTTCACATGTTGGTTTGTTGAAAATAAAACCTTTATTGGCTCCATGATCCCATAAAACGTGCAGAAGCTCTGGAATAATACATACTTTAGCCTTACAAAAAATTATTTTTATATTATATTGTTTATTGAATAATTTTTTTTTTTTTTTCTATTTCAAGTAATCTCTAATTTTTGTTTATTAATTTATCCACAGGAATCTGTGGCCGGCATTGAGGCAGAGATGACAGGAGTCAGTCCTGGTGTTGGATCATTCAAGGATAATACAGTGAGTTGACTGTATTTTGTGATGTTATGCTTTTGAATCCAATAATAATTTAGCTTTATTTGGCCATATGAAGATGCTCAAGAGTCAACACCTTACGGAACGATGTAACTACTTGATACAGAATACAGATTAGGACAGCCTAGAAGCAGTCCTGTGTGGACAGGGACATACAGTGGGACAAATAAGTATTTAGTCTACCACTAATTGTGCAAGTTTTCTTACTTGAAAATATTAGAGAGGCCTGTAATTGTCAACATGGTTAAACCTCAACCATGAGAGACAGAATGTGGAAAAAAAAAGAAACTCACATTGTTTGATTTTTAAAGAATTTATTTGCAAATCATGGTGGAAAATAAGTATTTGGTCAATACCAAAAGTTCATCTCAATACTTTGTCATGTACCCTTTGTTGGCAATAACGGAGGTCAAACGTTTTCTGTAACTCTTCACAAGCTTTTCACACACTGTTGCTGGTATTTTGGCCCATTCCTCCATGCAGATCTCCTCTAGAGCAGTGATGTTTTGGGGTTGTTGTTGGGCAACACACTTGCAACTCCCTCCGCAGATTTTCTATGGGGTTGAGACCTGGAGACTGGCTAGGCCACTCCAGGACCTTGAAATGCTTCTTATGAAGCCACTCCTTTGTTGCCCTGGCTGTGTGTTTGGGATCATTGTCATGCTGAAAGATCCAGCCACGTCTCATCTTCAATGCCCTTGCTGATGGAAGGAGATTTTCGCTCAAAATCTCTCAATACATGGCCCCATTCATTCTTTCCCTTACACAGATCAGTCGTCCTGGTCCCTTTGCAGAAAAACAGCCCCAAAGCATGATGTTTCCACCCCCATACTTCACAGTGGGTATGGTGCAATTCAGTATTCTTTCTCCTCCGAAAAAAGAGAACCTGTGTTTCTACCAAAATGTTCTATTTTGGTTTCATCTGACCATTACACATTCTCCCAGTCCTCTTCTGGATCATCCAAATGCTCTCTAGCGAACCGCAGACGGACCTAGACGTGTACTTTCTTCAGCAGGGGGACACGTCTGGCAGTGCAGGATTTGAGTCCCTGGCGGCGCATTGTGTTACTGATAGTAGCCTTTGTTACTGTGGTCCCAGCTCTCTGTAGGTCACTCACTAGGTCCCCCCCCACCCCCCCGTGTAGTTCTGGGATTTTTGCTCCCCGTTCTTGTTATCATTTTGACGCCACGGGGTGAGGAGGGAGTTGAAAGTCCGTGTTGCCCAACGAACGCCCCAAAACATCACTGCTCTAGAGAAGATCTGCATGGAGGAATGGGCCAAAATACCAGCAACAGTGTGTGAAAAGCTTGTGAAGAGTTACAGAAAACGTTTGGCCTCCGTTATTGCCAACAAAGGGTACATAACAAAGTATTGAGATGAACTTTTGGTATAGACCAAATACTTATTTTCCACCATGATTTGCAAATAAATTCTTTAAAAGTCAAACAATGTGATTTTCTGTTTTTATTTTTTTTCCACATTCTGTCTCATGGTTGAGGTTTAGCCATGTTGACAATTACAGGCCTGTCTAATATTTTCAAGTGGGAGAACTTGCACAATTAGTGGTTGACTAAATACTTATTTGCCCCACTGTACTTACTAGATCTGACAACAAGCTAGTGTGTCAAGTGTTCATGTGATGTACTTGATTTTTGCAGGCACTTCTTTTTCCTGTGTTTAAATGTTTCAATAAAGTTGTACCTCTAGATATGAATTTGTCCAAGGACTTTAAGATAAAATGGTCATATGTTGAGCGGGATTTCCCAAAAGAATACTTAATACTATAATTGGGTTAATTCGTTTCAAAGCCCAAAAACGATGAGAAAAGTAATTAGATTACTCACAACTAACAAAAATGACGCTGTTATTAACAACACTGGTTATGTGGACTTCTGATCTGCCAGCTTGTTGTCTTCTGTCATCTTCTAAAATTACAACTGGCTGACGACTCTTCAGATGTTCATTCGTGGCCGACAAGCTTGGCGTTGCAGACTGCACACGACCGTATACCCTCCTTTGTTTCGTTGAAATAAGTCCATGCTTTGGCTACAATGGTGTGCTTTTTTTTGGCTTTGTGTCGCTTTACCCGCTTGCGCTCCGCCATCCTCAACTTTCTACATTATAAATATATATATATATTTATTTATTTTAACCCTTTATTAACCGTCGACGGAATGTTGTGCTCGACGCATTTGTCATTGACGACGTCGACTAGTCGGGACAGCTCTAGTCTCTTTATCCTTAATCCGTATCAGCAAAAGGCGTTTAATCTCTTCCGACATAGCGCTCTGACGTTTATAGAGAATAGTTGCCCCCTTGGATGCTTTGACCATTTTGATGGCTTCCATCTGCTTGAGAACCTTCCAGATCATAGACATATTCCTGTCGTGTTGAACCCTCTTGATTGTCATACTTTTTTTTTTTCTTTTTTTAGTGCCACCATAGAATGTTTGGTGCAGTTCTCAGTGCTTTGGAAAATTGTGAAGACTGCACTGGGCCTGTCTCCAGTTTAAAATGGCTTGGTGTGACATGCAAATGTTTGTATTTTTCATTACTTAAACAGATATTTTATTAAGTTACTGAAAATATTTGTTGAACTAAAGCAAAATTGTTCACTTTAATGGTTCTCTTAAATGTGCTTTTAGTATGTTCAAGATCATGGCATAAATCCTGTTTTTTGAAGAAGAATTCATCACTGGTATGTTTGTCTTCATAAGCATTTGAACTTTTGCTCCAAACTGTTTGATATTTGAACTGTGACATATGACTTATGTCAACATTTTTTTTTTTTTTTTTTTTGCTGTTTAGGATGCTACTAAGTCTTGGGATCATGTTTCTGACTCTGAAATCAGTGATTCAGGTTCAGACGATGTCTACCTTCCATCAAGAAGCTCTGATGGATCCAGCTCTGATTTTCCTACTGACACTGAACATAATGAGGATGCACAATCGGTAATCTTGCCATATCTTGGACAAGTTAAACCACTTCCTTCTGAAGGAAAAACAAAGAGAGTTCCACTGTTGGAACAGAAGGCCTCCAAATCTGACTGCATCAATGACCAACCCTGTTCTGATAATGGAGTGACTCATCGTGATAACTGGATTATTTCAACAAATACGGCCGAGCAGCCTCCCACCCCGGCCGAGCAGCCTCCCACCCCGGCCGAGCAGCCTCCCACCCCGGCTGAGCCTCTTCCTAGCATATCAACTCAACAAATCTCTTCTTGCACTTTAAAGAATTACTGCTATGTTTGCAAAAAAGCCCAATCCAAAATTTCTCGGCACTTTAAAAAGCATGAGAAAGAAGATTTGGACATTGCCCGAGCATTGTCATTACCCAAGAACTCAAAAGAGAGAAAAATGTTATTGGATAAGTTGCGGAACAAAGGAAATTATGAGCATAATCAGGAGGTAATAAATAGCCATAGTGGATCACTGAAAGTCAGAAGAAGAGCTGGATCATCAAAAGTCTCTGAGAACTCCAAAAGGTATGTCCATTGTACATATTGCAAAGGTATGTTTCTTCGCAAAGAGCTGTGGCGCCACACAAAAAGGTGTCCATTAAAGAAAAAAACTGAGGACCATCAAAGGAGCAAAGTCTTATCTCTGGCTGATATGGCGGAGTCAACCAGCTGTCACACCATTTCCACTGGCGTGTGGAAGGTGCTCGGAAAGATGAGGCAAGACGACATAGGATCTGTAGTGCGCAATGATTTCATCATATTGCAACTGGCCCAGTCGCTGTACAACAAGCATGGGAATGATCCCACAAAATTTGAGTACATTAGGACAAAGGTTCGGGAAATGGGTAGACTTTTATTGACTCTAAGAGTGATGTATTCTATTCAAAGCTTTGAAGATGGTGTAAAACCAAACAACTTCTACAAAATTGTTAATGCTGTGAAAAGAGTTTCAGGATATGATGAAGAGAAAAACTCGTATTCCACACCAAGTCTTGCCCTGAAGTTGGGGCACTCGTTGAAAAAAATTGGGGACATTATTCTTTGCAGAGCTATAGCAGCAGAGGATGAACATTTGATAAAAGCAACTGAACGATTCATCAGACTCTGCTCAAAAGAATGGGCCGGATATGTCTCTCACACTGCACTGGCTACTTTGAGAAAGTCAAGGTTCAATCAACCATCCATCATACCATTCACAGAGGATGTGCAAAAGTTACATAAATACCTGGAGGAGAACTCGGCTATTGCCATACACAACTTAAAAAAACATGAGTCTCCTCAGGCATATGGAGAACTTGCAAGGTTGACACTTTCACAAATAATACTCTTTAATAGACGCCGTGCAGGTGAAGTTTCAAAAATGTCTCTGGAATCCTTCAAGAAAAGAGACCAAACTGAGCTTCATGGTGATGTAGCTGCCAGTCTGTCACTTTTTGAACAGAAGCTAGCAAGGCACTTTAGCAGAGTGGAAATTATGGGTAAAAGAGGCAGGAAAGTGGCAGTTTTGTTGAACCCTGAGGTTGTTTGTGCGACAACACTTCTCGTAGAGAAAAGACAGATGTGCAATGTGCACAAGGACAACCCTTTCCTATTTGGAAGGCCAGAATGCCCCTTCACAAGCCACTACAGAGGACAGGATTGTGTTAGAACATTTGCACGCTTGTGTGGCGCAAAGAATCCACAGTATCTGAGGTCTACACAACTTCGAAAGCACATTGCGACCCAATCCCAAATCTTGAACCTTAAGAACAACGAACTGGATCAACTGGCTAACTTTTTGGGCCATGATATTAGAGTTCACAGAGACTTTTACCGTCTGCCAGAAGCCACGATTGAAGTGGCAAAAATCACGAAGATTCTGCTTGCTATGGAGAAAGGAACGTTGGCACAGTTCAAGGGGAAGTCTCTTGATGAGATTGAGATTGAAGGTATGTAGTGGTAAGGCACACTAATTGACAAAGCTCAAATATGCAAGAAATAATAGTTATATTCATTATTTTCCTAAATTGGGAATATAAACAAATATTTGGAATGCAAAAAGTACAAGCAGAAGATTTATATTTTTGCCTTTTTCCCCCAAGATAAATTGGATCCAGAAATGTATGGTGAGTTGGATGATGGAGACGACAAAGTGGATGAGGATGATGAAAGCAGCAGTGACGATGAACACAACGAAGGTGAAAGAGGGAGAGACGAAGAAAATGGTGGAGACGAAGACGGAGGCACAGGGAGAGACGAAGAAAATGGTGGAGACGAAGACGGAGGCACAGGGAGAGACGAAGAAAATGGTGGAGACGAAGACGGAGGCACAGGGAGAGACGAAGAAAATGGTGGAGCCGAAGACGGAGGCAGAGGTTGTCCCCTTGGACTAATTGGTGTGTATTAAATGTCTTGTGCATTTGCGGCATTATGTCGCTCAAAAACCATATTTTTTGGCATTGTGGTATTGATTTAATAAACCCTATGATAAACGGATCTAATAAGGATGATGAAGAACGATACTATCTGGGTACCATCATTGGTGTGGTTTAGGAGTTAAAGGCATGGACAAAAATATTGGCAATCCTGAAATGTTTCCCAAAAATCCATTTCTACCACAATTTGTTGAAATTTGAAATGTTGGTATGCACGTTTATTAATTGCTATATTCCATTATAAAGACACAAAATGATGAAGAAAAAAAGCACAAATTGATACGTTTTTAAACAAAACATAAAAAAAAAAAAAATGGCCCAGGGAATATTATTGGCTCCTTGTAAAAAAGAGTGGGGGGTGGTGAAGCCACCTAGAATAGGGCTGCCCAAGTCCGGTCCTCGAGAGCCCCTATACAGCTTGTTTTCCATGTCTCCCTCCTTTAACACACCTGAATCAAATGATCAGCTCATCAGCAAGCTCTGCAAGAGCCTGATAATGATCCTGATTATTTGAGTCAGGTGTGTTGAAGGAGGGAGAAATGGAAAACAAGCTAGATAGGGGCTCTCGAGGACTGGACTTGGGCACCCCTGACCTAGAATGTTTAAAATTTGACCTTGCTGTTGTATGCTTGTCATGAAGGGAAAAATTGTATAAGGATTTAAGAAGCTAAAATAGTAAAAGCATTTCTCATAAGGAGAAATTATGAATTTTCAGGAAACATTCCAGAGGTTGCAATACTTTAGTTTATGCCTGTATTTGTCTATGTGCAAGTATCTGCAATGACCAAAGTAGTGCTGATAGATGTTTTGTTCTCTTTTGACCAGAAAACGAAAGAATGGAGATCGACGAAGAGCAAAACAGTTCCTCTGGTAATACAAAATAAAGCTATTGCAGTCAGTAATATCTGTCTTTGTTGCCAATAAGAACACAAGCCAATATAAACTTTTAATCAATTAGCGGTTAGTCTGATACTGGAGATTAGCTTTGCAACCCTCTTCCAGGAGCCTGATTGGTGGCATTAGGTAAAATTGCATGTACTGTTTATAGTGATTCATACTGCAGTAACAGTTTGCAAGATTTCAGTGGCTGTGGAATTTTTTTTAGTTTGCAGTTAGGATATTTAATGTAATTTCAGAAATTTTATATTTTTGTTTTAGGAAAACGAAAAACAACTATATTGACTGAGGATTTGGTCAAGACTTCCAAAGGTACAGTCATTTCTTTATAATTGCAGTGATGTTACAGCTATGTTTCAGTGATTAGTTTTGTTTAGGGAAAAAAAGTCTCCTTGAATGGATTGAATTTTATACTGTCTATAGTAACAGAATTTGTTGCTTCTCCAGGACAGAAGAAAAAGTGTGTCGTCAGCAGTTCCAGAGGTATCTAATCCATTTATTCCAGTAATTCATCCATAATTAACAATTAAAAGCTAAATAACAAATTTTTTAAAGTACATTTGTTCATAGAATACGCTAGGTATTCGCTACAGTGTACAGTGGGGAGAACAAGTATTTGATACACTGCCGATTTTGCTGGTTTTCCTACTTGCAAGCCATGTAGAGGTCTGTAATTTGTATCGTAAGTTCTCTTCAACTGCGAGGGACGGAATCTAATACAAAAATCCAGAAAATCACATTGTATAATTTTAAATAATACATTTGTATTTAACTGCATGAAATAAGTATTTGATACATTACCAACTCGTAAATATTTCGGCTCTTAGTTCTTTTTTAAGAACCCCTCCTGTTCTCCACTCATTACCGGAGGAAACATCTTTTTTTGGGGCTGCTGCTCTGCCATGGGTACAGGACGACTGCACCGTATTGAGGGGAGGATGGATGGGGCTATGTATCGCCAGATCTTGGCTGACAACCTCCTTCCTTCAGTGAGAGCCCTGAAGATGGGTCGTGGCTGGGTCTTCCAGCATGACAACGACCCAAAGCACACCGCCAAGGCAACTAAAGAGTGGCTCCGTAAGACGCATCTTAAGGTCCTGGAGTGGCCTAGCCAGTCACCAGATCTGAACCCGATAGAAAAATCTATGGAGGGAGCTGAAAGTCCGTGTTTCCCGGCAGCAGCCCCGAAACCTGAAGACTCTGGAGAAGATCTGCATGGAGGAGTGGGCCAAAATCCCTGCTGCAGTGTGTGCAAACCTTGTCAAGGACTACAGGAAACGTTTGGTATCTGTAATGGCAAACAAAGGTTTCTGTACCAAATATTAAGTTTGATTTTTGTGATGTATCGAATACTTATTTCTTGCAATTAAATACAAATTTATTATTTAAAAATCATACAACATGATTTTCAGTTTTTTTTGTATTCGACTCCGCCCCTCACAGTTGAAGAGAACTTATGATACAAATTACATACCTCTACATGCTTTGCAAGTTGGAAAACCAGCAAAATCGGCAGTGTATCAAATACTTGTTCTCCCCACTGTACACTGTATATGATATCTTTCCCCTAACAGTCACTGGCTTTCCAAACAAATTAACATTTATTTCTCCAGATTTTTTAATATGCTATTGGTACTAAAAAGCACATCACTTTGAAAGAAACCTTCATTATGCTTGTGAAGGACAGAAATTACCTGGTTGAGTCATATGGGACTCGGACACCAAATGGGCAACTGCTATGGTGTTCTCACCGTAATCATGATAATTTCCCTCTAAATTTTTAATTTAACAATAATTATAAGTAGAACATAATTAAATAATATTTCACTAGCTCAAATGTTATTTTCAATAAAATTTACACTAAGCACCTATTGTCTTGAATCTTAACATATGGCATTTTCATTGACAGAGATCAAACGCAGAAAATATGTGAAGAGGCCATGGAGCAACGCCGAAATCAGCGCTGTCATGAAATTCTTCAAAACCCACATCGAAAAAGGGAAATTGGCAAGTAAGATTGAGTGTGAACAATGCAAACTAGCTGAGGACCCGATTTTGAAGAATAGAACCCTTCAAAATATTAGGGATTTTGTGAGGAACCGTGGCCTTAAGTTAAAAAAATAGGTTCTAATTAAGTATTTATGTTAACTTTTATTAGTGCAATATTTGGTTTACATTTTATTTGATTTTTTGCAGAAAAATGACTTTTTTTTTTTTTTTTTTTGTGTGTGTGTGAAAGGCAAGTTCAGGTTGTCCTTATTTTTTTTTTCTTGCACATTGTTTTAAGTTATGATAAAAGTATTAGAATTGATTCATGGCCAAGTGGGCATTTTTATAGACAGGAGTTAAGGGGTTACTTGAACAGTTTTTTCAAAAGTTGTTAATGTTTGTTGAACAATTAAGCACTTTCTAATAAGGTTGTACTGTAGCGTTGTTAGATTAAATAGGTTCTAATTAAGTATTTGTTAACTTTCATTAGTGCAATATTTGGTTTACATTTTATTTGAAGATTTTTTGCAGAAAAATGACTTTTTTTGTGAAAGGCAAGTTCAGGTTGTTGTCCTTATTTTTTTTCTTGCACATTGTTTTAAGTTATGATAAAAGTATTAGAATTTATTCATGGCCAAGTGGGCATTTTTATGGACAGGAGTTAAGGGGTTATTTGAACAGTTTTTTCAAAAGTTGTTAATGTTTTTTGAACAATAAAGCACTTTCTAATAAGGTTGTACTGTAGCGTTGTTAGGTTAAATAGGTTCTAATTAAGTATTTATGTTAACTTTTATTAGTGCAATATTTGGTTTACATTTTATTTGAAGATTTTTTGCAGAAAAATGACTTTTTTTGTGAAAGGCAAGTTCAGGTTGTTGTCCTTATATTTTTTCTTGCACATTGTTTTAAGTTATGATAAAAGTATTAAAATTTATTCATGGCCAAGTGGGCATTTTTATAGACAGGAGTTAAGGGGTTATTTGATCAGTTTTTTCAAAAGTTGTTAATGTTTGTTGAACAATAAAGCACTTTCTAATAAGGTTGTACTGTAGCGTTGTTGTACAATTATTTCTGTGAGCATTCCTTACTGTAATCAGTTTCACAGTCATCAAAATCAGGGATTGTCACATCTTTTTCAAGGTCTTTTTAATCCGGAACACTTTGTGTAGCTGTTTGAAGTCTAGCTGTTTTGGCTCTGCTGTGCATCCTGCTTGAGTGGAGGGCTGTAAACATTCTATGGGCAAGGTGAGTGAGGTTCTTCAGAATACTGGTGCGAGGTAGTCATTGAAATTATTTGCTGATTTATCTGCTGAAGAACATTTTCTACACCATGCAGTGAAGCAAGATGTTAAGTTAATGACCATTGGGCATTTGGGAAAAAAATTATGGTTGAGGTTTTCAGTATCAGCAGCCTTCAATTACCCGACGCCCAGGTTGATCAATTATGACAGCAGTGTCGCTCAAGCTACTGTTCTGACATTGCAAGCACGCTGTTAAGAGAATCATCCAGATAAACTTTCTCTTTAGGATTTCAGATTGCACCAGTGGTACTAATGGTGTGTTCACTCTTTAGTGATAAATTTGATTTGCCATATAAAACTAGGGTCGACAGTAGTATAGGACCAGCAGGATCATCAAATGTTTTATTCCGATTGTGTGAGTGCATAGTTCATGTCTGGGTAATGTCCTGTCAAACCAGTGTGGTCCTCACAAACAAGGGTTTTGTTTGGGTTGTGTGTATGTATACTGTATATGTGTGGGTAATGTCCTGTCAAACCAGTATTGTCCTCACAAACGAGGCTTTTGTCTGGATTTTGTGTATGTATGTGTGGATAATGTCCTCTCAAGCCAGTGTGGTCCTCACAAACAAGGGTTTTGTTTGGGTTGTGTGTATGTATACTGTATATGTGTGGGTAATGTCCTGTCAAATCAGTATGGTCCTCATAAACAAGGGTTTTGTCTGGATTGTGTGTCCCTACCCTTGAAGTTTACAGTCACCGAGACAATTTCGTGTTTTCCATGAAAACTGTTTAATCAAACGACTTACAAAATAAATAGGAAATATATTCAAAACTATTGACAGGGTTAAAAATAATTTTTATTTGAAAATTCTCCTTGAAACTGCTTTCGATAAAGAATGCTTCACTTGCAACAATTACAGGATTGACCTTTGGCATTCTAGCTGTTCATTTGTCGGTCATGTAAAAAAAAAAAAAAATCACTCATCCTTCAAGAAGACGCTCCCATTAAATGGATGAGCTTGATGGGCACGTCATGTGTACCATGCAGCCAAGCTTCAACAGCAGCTCAATGGATTGAGATCAGGTGACTGTGCGAGTCACTATTACAGATCGAATACCAGCATTCTGCTTCTTCCCAAAATAGTTTTTAAAATGTGAGGGTGTTCTTTGGGTCATTTTTTCTGTTGTGGCATGAAATGGGCTTTTATACCCTATCTTTTATACCCTGTACAAATATCCCACTTCACCATTACATTACTCCCACCATGCTTGACAGAGGGCTTCAAGCACTCTATGGGATTCTCTTTAAGGTAAAAGGGTTTTTGAAAAGGGAAGGCTATCGCTCCATTTTGCATTGTCATGCCATTCCCTGCAGACAATGCATGAACGAAGCCCATTTCATCCTACAGTAGGACGATGACGCAAAGTACACCTCCAAACTATGCATGAACTATCTAGGGAACAGGTGCTAGTATTCTATCTTCAGTGGAGTGGCCAGCACAGTTACCAGAGCTCAAACCCAATGAATTAATGTGGGAGTAGCTTCACCAAATGGTACGCGAAAAAGTGCCCATCAAGCCAATCCAATTTATGGAAGGGACTTCTGGAAGCGTGGGGTCAAATTTCTCAAGATTAAATTGACATATTTACAGCTAGAATGACAAAGGTCTACAATGTTCCAGTTAATGCAAAAGGAGCCTTAAAGTGAAGTTTGAGGGGGGGAAAAACATATAATATGTGTGTGTATGGAGAATGTCTTGTTAAATCAATGTGGTCCTTACAAACAAGGGTTTTGTCCTGAATGTGTGTCATATGACCCTTAAAACCAGGTGTGCCCCCCTAAGCCACCATTGTACTAGGAAACGCCCCCTCCCGCCCCGTCCTCGTAATGCTGGAAAATGTCAGGTGGCCATATCTACAGATTCTTTCACAATATTTGAATTCTAAATAGACAGGAATTTTTCTCAATTTTTTTGGACCAGTTTTATCTTTGTTGGACCTCTCTAGGACAAAGGGAAAGGTAGGTCCCCATAAACCACCACTGGACCGGTTTGAGAAAAATGCCCTGATAAACCACCCAAACCTGTATGTGTGTGTGTGTGTGTGTGTGTGTGTGTGTGTGTGTGTGTACGTGGGTGGGTGGGTGTGGGAGAAGCAGGAGTGGGAGTCAAATAACTTTACGACAGATCTTAACAGCTTGACGAGCGTAATCACGGCCTTTATTGTTACATCGATAGCACAAAACAAGCCGAATTGAAACGTTTCTCTTTAACTGTCACTTTACTTGTTATTATTATCCGCAAAAATCCATATGTCATAAAAAGAAATTACTGCAAAACAAGAGACCAGTGTTGTAGAGTCGAAATAGCCATTAAAGTACTGTAAATGTTTTATCAATTTGTAAACATATCTGTCATACATAAATGAAGTTACTAAATGCGAGAAGGTGTTTTCAGGCCTAAGGTATTTTTACCTGACTCGTCTTCCTCTTTTCACTTATGTGGTGTAATTTCATACGTGTTATTTAAGATTTTTCATTTAAATTGTAAAAAAAAAAATGATAATAATAATTCTTTTAACGTTTTATTTTTAATTGACAGCAAATTGGTAGAATGGTTATGAAGGAATAGTATCTTTTCTCGTTTTTACTGTTTGACTGTTTGTATTACTTTAACACAATATAATCACTCAGGGAATAGAATCTTCTCCCCTATTTACTGTTTGACTGTATTCCTCTAACACACCTAATATAAAATAAATAGCATTTATATCATGGTTTAAGTGAAAACAAGCAGAATATATTTTGACAAAGGGCATAAGAGATACATGACGCCTTCTGATAACGGAAGCCCAACCCGTGCGTTATGCAGCTGACTGAGCAAGATGGACGGTGACAACCAGGTAATTGGCAAGACAAGCCCACATCTGCAACACCAAATCCCACAATAAGCTCTTCAGGACAGTCCTGAACAAATGGTGTGACATCCTGTCCCAACACAAGGATCCCCGGAGAACGCCTGATAGCCAACTGATAACACGACTGATAAGACTCCAAGTGCTCCTTTGACACTGAGGCAGGCAAAATCTCCCACTGCGGTTGCCCTAGTAACGGGGACTCAGCAACTGTGACGCATGAACTGAAAAGCCCAAACTGCTATAGAAGATTATCCTAAACAACGGCCAAACACACCCTTCTTCCGGACCATGGCCCGCCCCACCAGAGCCTTTAAAAGACTGAATGCTTAACTAATCGTTTTCACTTTTTTTGGGAATCTTTTGTTGAGTTGTGATATGGTGACCCTGCATCCCCGCCTGGGTCCCCCTGTGCTGTATGATTGCTGTTGACTCGGAATAAATTGTAAACTGGTGCTTCCGAGCCTTTTTACAACTTTCAAAATTGAGTCAATACAAGGGGTTAAGACTAAGGTGAATGCGCGGAGTTTGGCCTTTTGGCCGGGTTGTCGGAGTTTTGCAAGCCCGGGTTGTTGGAGCTGCGCTAGAGCGGGTCAGTCTGCCATCGTCTGCCATGATTCCTGCAATCTGGCTAAAAGGTCAGATTATTTCAGTTAACAAGGATGTTACCAGACCTAATACAATACTGGGGCACAGTGGGGCACAGGCGAGTGAGCAAATTTTTTTAAGCACTTATCTATCATAAAAATGTCAGAAATAGCGCTAAATGATACAGTATATTATCAAACCAAAATACAAGTTTCTGTAAAAAAGTGACTTTTCTGTTTGTTTGTCTTTCAGCCATCAGTATTCAAAATCCAAATTGGGACATCCCTTGTACATAATCAGTTCACCTCTGCTCATGCTCATCAACGTCCATCTCTCCTTCACCATTTTGTACACTCTGCTGCTCTACTTTGTCTGCACAGAAATTGGGATATATCTCTGTAACTGTTATGCAATCCATCAGTGTTTCTTGACCGGTAGGTTGTGACATAAAAGTGGTTGATGTTGCTTAGGTGGGTTACCCAGCTTACCTATCTCATTCCTCCTTGCTGATTAATCCTTGCTGTGTGCAAATAACTTTTGAATATCCATTTTCAGGACTACTGCTGTTTGTGTCAGATACAAATTAAAAATAAGATATGTTGTTTCAGATCAAAGGGACTGCAGTAACAAAAAAAAATCCCTGGAAAACAGCTGGAATTAATGATGAGCACACATACAAAATTGTGAAAGGTTATATCCAAAAGATAGGCATTTATTCATACAGATTGATTCGATTCATTTTGAGTGATAGTCTCTCACTCAAATCACATTTAGTTGTCATTGTATTTATAGCCAGTCAGATAAAAGATGGCTGCGACCAGAGTAGTTCACCGCAGTTAGCTGCCTGATGTGTAAAGTTGAATCATTTAAATTCACAATTCACAGGAATAGGCGACCAAACAAACATCAACACAGAGGTAAAAACGAACAAGGACGGGCAGTTTATCTGGCATTAACCTTAATTAAAGCAGGTGGGGAGGTGTCAATTGGATCGTCGACTGGATGATTGGCAGTTTGGCACACGCACAGTAATACTGATGCTGCAATCATGTGTTGTTGGAATACTGTAATTTTTGGACTATAAGACGCTACTTTTCCCCCTCATTTTGAATCCTGCGGCTTATAGTCCAGTGCAGCTTATTTGTTTCTTTATTTGGGTTAATAGGTAACACTTTATTTGACAGCGGCGTCATAAGACTGTCATAAGACCGTCATAATTATGACACTATCATGAGCATTACTGAACGCCTATGACAGATGTCATTCAGTGTCATCCGGTAAATTATGTCTAACTTTCTCTATGTCCAGCTCAGATCTTTTACAGCCGTTCAAAAGTGAGATAATTAGCCAGATGACACTAAACGACATCTGTTATAAGCATTCATTAATGCTCATTACAGTGTCATGTCATAATTATGATTGTCTTATGACAGTCTTATGGCGCCACTGTCAAATAAAGTTTTACCAAATACCATAACTAGCAATTAAAGAAACAACTGGAACAGTAATTGAAGAAATAATTAGCACAGAACATGAACTTTGATTGTTGTTTACATCTGTAATGCTGCGATGCATGTTAGGAGGCATGTTGGACAATAACCATGTTGACAACAGGTGGCAGCAGAGGTTGACTGTCTTCCCCAAGGGAGCAGTGATGGCCAAATGAAGTTTCTCAAAGCAATGAAGCTTTGCACCCAATTGGTTCAAAGTTTCATGGTGGTTCATTTGGTCCTATGACAGCCTTATGATGCCGCTGACAAATAACGTATTACCAGGTAATATCTTTAGGGGTAAATATCCCATCTTACAGTGAGGACAGCTGCAGCTTATTGTCCAGTGCGGCTTATCTATGAACAAATGCCATTTTAGTGTCAAATTTGGTGGGTGGCGGCTTATAGGCAGGTGCGCCTTATAGTCCAAAAATTATGGTAATCGAAAAAATTATTCTCTATTACATGGTGTCTATAAGAGGTGTCAATCATTGTTGTCACTCAACTTGTGAGCATTAAAATAGGCTACTGTTTTTTCTAACAACCATGTTTTTATCCCACATTACGACTTTACAACACATCAGAACGATTTTACAACTTGGGAACTCTCCCGACACACATGAACGCAGCCTATCTCCCAAAAGTGCTTCGTGGAAGTATCAACTCATATGCCTACCGCAGCCAAAGTTACGTGCATAAATTACCATATTAAGGAGCCATGAGCCAATTGTGTATGTGGAGTGAATATGACTATATTAAATAGATGCGTTCTGAAGCATTATGCTATGTAGACTTAAAACTCCAAAGTATTTTATTTTATTTTTCAGTTGAAATTTATTCTGGGGTACTGAAGCTCAATCCTGGGACACGTTCCCCAGTGAAATATGTCTGGCGACGCCTATGGTGGTTAGCACGTCCGTTTCACTTTCATTTTGTCTCAACAATATAGGGATGACATAACAGCATAACCTGCATGTACACTTTTTGCTGGAGCCGGGACATTAATAAAGCCAAATAAATTGGGTGAACGGGGCTCAGGGCTACATTTCTCACGAATATGAATCTAATTAATTGATAGGCTATGATCAATGCAAAATAAATCTCTATTGAGTTATACTAACTTTCATGTGTATTGGTTCAAGTGATACGCCATTCGATTTCAAAAAATACTAAATAAACATTTTGAAAACTTCCAGAATAAATATCTGGATTTTATTAGCAAATTGAAATGGCAAAATTTGAACATAAATTCAATTATATTAACGTACACAGTAAATACACATTTGTCAATCTCTTAACTATCCAGGAATGCAAAACAGAAACATTTGTTTTAAGACCACTCAACATTGTCTAAAACAAACTCGTCCATTGATGGTGCGGCTTATGATACATACATACATACATACATACGGTATAATTAAAAAAAAAAAAAAAAAAAAAGGTCATTATTATAGATGAAAAAACTTCCCCCCAATTTGGCATCAACAAAAGTCCAATTTTTGTACTTAAACACATTGCTCTGATATAATGTTATGTATAAATTCAATTAATTTGGAAAAGGAAAATATGAAAATCAATGGCTCATACATTATTTGCAATTAAATGTTTTAAAATATTACACAAATTGAAGTATTTTGCTCTCTGCCCCCAACCGTATTTATATTAAACAGAGGTGATGTGCTTAAGGCATGTCTGCAGGGGAGGTGTAATCACTGGAGCTGAAAAGGCATTGTGTCCATACTGACAGCTGCAGCCAGGTGTTAGCTACGTCCACAACACAACAAAAAAGGAGAAATCTCACAAGTAAACATTTTCAACACACTCTTGGAAAATACTGTGAGCATACCATTTTTAGCTCCACAACATGATTGTCATCTGTGAGTTATGCTTATGTTTGATTGACAGTTCTGAAGACGGACAACAATTTACATTTTAATATCTTTTTGATACCTTTAATTTGCACCTCAAGTTCAATAAAATATTTATTTTCTTTGCATTAGCACAAACTTTATATTCCAACAGATTCGCGCCATTAGCAAAAATTTCTTTTTTAACGATGATTGCAGATCACATTCATTGAAACAATTTGCCTCTACGATTATTGGATTTTTTTCCTCCAGATAATCAGCTGGGATAACCATTTGTTTTAATGTCAAATAAAATGTGTAGCTGCTGTCTGTTTCTTTTTACATTGTCATCATCATAATTAGGAAAGGGGCTGATGGCATTTTTAAATGTTCATTTTTTTCCTGATGATTAAAAACATAAAGGGCTTCCAGAAGCTAGAAAGAAAAACACATGCACACCCACTTGATTTACGAGCATTTAGCTAATTCACTACCAAAGACGAATTCAAATTTTTTTTAACACTTGTTGCTTGTTGTTAGCTTCCAAAGACATATAAACAATGGTGCCTGTTCATAACACAAAAAATAAAAAACAATGGGGAAAAAAAAAATGTTAATTTTTAATAACATTTAAAGTTGCATTGATTGTTGGTATTGAAACAATAATGATAATAATTAAGCCTGCAAGCAGGACTGAACGGGACCTTGCAGTTTGGCGCAACTCGGACGGCAAGCAGCTCAGGATTGTGGCAGATCATCCCCCTCTCATCTCGCACCACTTGGTGCTCGGGCCTTAACTATAATAAAAATAACTGAATCTTTGGGGAAATATATATGTACAAAGAAGATTTCAACTGACAAACTGACTAACCGAGAACAAAAAAATATTTATAACAAAACGTGAATAATTAAATAAAATAAGAAAGAAAAATAAATGTACAAATATACAGTGCCTTGCAAAAGTATTCGGCCCCCTTGAACCTTGCAACCTTTCGCCACATTTCAGGCTTCAAACATAAAGATATAAAATTGTAATTTTTTGTCAAGAATCAACAACAAGTGGGACACAATCGTGAAGTGGAACAAAATTTATTGGATAATTTAAACTTTTTTAACAAATAAAAAACTGAAAAGTGGGGCGTGCAATATTATTCGCCCCCCTTGCGTTAATACTTTGTAGCCCCACCTTTTGCTCCAATTACCGCTGCAAGTCGCTTGGGGTATGTTTCTATCAGTTTTGCACATCGAGAGACTGACATTCTTGCCCATTCTTCCTTGCAAAACAGCTCGAGCTCAGTGAGGTTGGATGGAGAGTGTTTGTGAACAGCAGTCTTCAGCTCTTTCCACAGATTCTCGATTGGATTCAGGTCTGGACTTTGACTTGGCCATTCTAACACCTGGATACGTTTATTTTTTAACCATTCCATTGTAGATTTGGCTTTATGTTTTGGATCATTGTCCTGTTGGAAGATAAATCTCCGTCCCAGTCTCAGGTCTTGTGCAGATACCAACAGGTTTTCTTCCAGAATGTTCCTGTATTTGGCTGCATCCATCTTCCCGTCAATTTAAACCATCTTCCCTGTCCCTGCTGAAGAAAAGCAGGCCCAAACCATGATGCTGCCACCACCATGTTTGACAGTGAGGATGGTGTGTTCAGGGTGATGAGCTGTGTTGCGTTTTGCATTGTGGCCAAAAAGTTCCATTTTGGTTTCATCTGACCAGAGCACCTTCTTCCACATGTTTGGTGTGTCTCCCAGGTGGCTTGTGGCAAACTTTAAACGAGACTTTTTATGGATATCTTTGAGAAATGGCTTTCTTCTTGCCAGATTTGTGCAGTGTGTGATTGTTGTCCTATGGACAGACTCTCCCACCTCAGCTGTAGATCTCTGCAGTTCATCCAGAGTGATCATGGGCCTCTTGGCTGCATCTCTGATCAGTTTTCTCCTTGTTTGAGAAGAAAGTTTGGAAGGACGGCCGGGTCTTGGTAGATTTGCAGTGGTCTGATGCTCCTTCCATTTCAATATGATGGCTTGCACAGTGCTCCTTGAGATGTTTAAAGCTTGGGAAATCTTTTTGTATCCAAATCCGGCTTCTCCACAACAGTATCTCGGACCTGCCTGGTGTGTTCCTTGGTTTTCATAATGCTCTCTGCACTTTAAACAGAACCCTGAGACTATCACAGAGCAGGTGCATTTATACGGAGATGTGATTACACACATTTGGATTCTATTTATCATCATCGGTCATTTAGGACAACATTGGATCATTCAGAGATCCTCACTGAACTTCTGGAGTGAGTTTGCTGCACTGAAAGTAAAGGGGCCGAATAATATTGCACGCCCCACTTTTCAGTTTTTTATTTGTTAAAAAAATTTAAATTATCCAATAAATGTTGTTCCACTTCACGATTGTGTCCCACTTGTTGTTGATTCTTGACAAAAAAATTAAATTTCATATCTTTATGTTTGAAGCCTGAAATGTGGCGAAAGGTTGCAAGATTCAAGGCACTGTAAATGAAAGCAATTTGTCAAATGAATAGAATCAACTGAAAAAGAAAATTTGACAAGTGTTTAGTTTAGTTTAGTTTAGTTTAGTTTAGTTTAGTTTAGTTTCAGTTTCAGTTTATTCGCACATCATCAAATACAGTACATGATCATACGCTAGCAGTTCACATGTTAAGATGGGCGAATAGGACCCTCCAAAGAAGCTATTCAAAGCTTTTAGCAGGGGCCCAGTTAGACAACACAAACACACACACACACATTCGCACTCACACGCACACACACACACACACATACAATTAACTGTGGATAATTTCAAATTTTTGGTTACATTGGATTTGATATGAGACACCAGTAGTGTTATGTGTTTCGTCCAGTTCATATCAAATCTGTGGTCCTTTGCACACAATGCTACAATGCTAGTGTAAAATCAGTGTTAAAACATTAAGCATAGTTGTTAAAGGGGAAGTTCAGAATTTTTCACATTAGGCTTAATTTTTGAGTTAGCAGGGGTTTCATTAGTCAGTGGGGTTGATTTCAACAAATTCCATGCAGTTTGTCAGTTATTTTTTAATTTCAGGGTGCTGGAATGGCTAAGCTAGCACGAGTGAATAGTCCCATTTTAGCATGCCAATAAAAAAACATATACACGGCAGTTTGGTGTGACATTGTTTTGGATGCATGGATATTTGAAATAATGATCTGCATTTTGAATTTATTTGACTATGTTAGATCTGTTAATATTGTTTTTTATTGACATGCTAAGATGGGACCATTGACTCGCGCTACTTAGCCACTCCAGGGTTCTTAAACTAACAAATAACTGACAAACTGCAAGTTACTTTTTAATTTCAAATCCACCGACTCATTAAACCACCGCTAACACGAAGATTAAGCCTAATGTCAAAAATTTAGAAGTTCCCTTTTAAATTTATATGCATGGAGAGAAAATGCAAACTCCACAGAGAAAGCGCGGAGCCAAGAATTGAACCTGTAATCTCAGAACTGTGAGACAGACGTGCTAATCACTCTTCCACTGTGCCGCTAGTTTCACATATGTCAGGCAAAAAAAAAAAAAAAAAGTAAACATATTGTAAATAAAATTGTCCTTGTGTGTTTCTGATTTTTTTTTCTTTTTTGTAATACACACACGTTTAGTGGCCTTGTGGTGGTAGAAGTTAGAGGCAAGGACCTGTCCATCAGACACATACAAACACACACACACGGGGGCTTTCAAAGGTGTACTTGCGACAAGAACAAGACAAGTAGGTAAAACGACGCCAGGCGGAACCGCAAGTTGACAACACTGTCACACAACAACACCTGTGTGTGTAGGTATGTGTGCATTTGTGACACAGCTGGTCGTAGGCATACTGGGCCTCCTGTCAGTTTGCACTAACACAAGCGTATCAAAGTGAAAGGACACATGCACATAAACACACATTGTGCATTCTGTAACACAACAAGAGAGTGGCTGGCATCATGTTGTGATGGGTTATTTTGTGTGTATGTGTGTGTGTCTGTAATTGTGTGAGGTTTTTACACACACATAGCGGGGATTTCGCAGTGGCCACTTTACATGGAAATGAAGTCACCGTATATGTAAAAAACATATATTATATATTACAGTACACTGTGAGTGTGTGTGTGCCTAAACAGTAAGATTGGATTTAAAGGACATTGTGGACATTGGGGGGATGATCTTGCCAAAAACGAAGGACATACATGTGCACGCACAAACATAGAGCCCATTAGAATGTCACAGTAGAGCCAAGGTTCAAAGTAACTTAAAAGAAAATTACATTTTTGAAAATATATACACATTTACTCACTCATGCTAATCTATACTTGAACTTGCTTTGTTAAGGCCTGTTAGCCAATAAAATTAACCTTTTTTCCCTTTTTTTTTTTCTTTTTTTTTATATTCTTACTCAGCTGCTGGGACATGGAGAATGGTAAATCTAAATGTGCTGAAATGCTACACTGTTTTATCCTGCCATGAAGGATTTCAAAATGCTGTTTTTGTCGTTGTTTATGGAGACAGCCCGATTATCGACCGGGCCGATATTTGGAAATTTGACGTATATATCAGGCTTTCATATCAGCCGATATGAAAAAAAAAAAAAATTTTTAAACTAGGTTATTTCTGCTCAGATGCAGCCACGCCTCTCTCTCTCCTGCCTGCTGCCTCCTGCACTAGTATTTTAACCCTGTCCTTTGATTGGTTAAATATTTATGGGAAATGGTGTTACACTTATATTGCGCCTTTCCACCTTTTTAAGGCCCTCAAAGCGCTTCACACTATATCCTCATCTACCTACTGGTCACACAGCAACAGCAGGAGCAACGTGGGGTTTTGTATCAAACCCAACGATACTTAGACAAGGTCATCAGGGCTTTTACTTCTGTAGAAAAAATTCAGAGAGCTATTTATTTAAGCTTTTAATCAACTTTATCAGAGATGTTTCTGAGTCTAGGAAATTCAGGCACTTACAGTGTATCACAAACGTGAATACACCCCTTGCATTTCTGCAGATATTTAAGTATATCATTTCATGACACTGACAAAATGAAACTTCGACACAATGAAAAGTAGTCTTTGTGCAGCTTATATAATAGTTAACTTATTTTCCCCTCAAAATAACTCAAAATATAGCCATTAATATCTAAACCACTGGCCAGTGTCGTTAATCTTGCTTTAAAAAAGTAATTAGTTACAGTTACAAATTACTTCTCCCAGCCGTGAAAACTTGTCAAAATTCCTCCCATTATTCCCTTCTGTCTACTTTTGACATGTGTAAGTTTTAAAACTGTTTCATAATTTAAAGATAGATTCAAGTCAAGATTTTGCCGATTTAGGAGTATTTTAACTAAAAAGTTACTTAGGTTCGCGAGGAAGGTTCTCTACAACCGAGCCTTCCTAAAAAGTCTACTGCTTTAAGATGGCGCCTGTTTACTAACGCATCTAGTTCCCATACTGTACACGTCGCTAACGCCGCCGTGTCTGTCATTTCGCATCTAGTTTTATACATATATGTCATATCTACCATGTCTACCATATCTACCATATCATGTGGGCGTAGTTTGTCGGCTACAGTCAGGTATAATCGGAGCCACCTAGCATCATGTTTGCTCGGCGTCACAACTTTTTTGCCTCCTCGCCACTCCTGCTCTGCTCTGTCGTCTCGGTGAGTCCGTCTCCCTCAGACTTTTCTCACATCATTCAACCAATATATACTATATTGGTATATACTCAGAGTAATCCATCCTCAGTAACGGTAACGGCGTTGCCAAGATGAGAAATGTAATTAATTAGATTACTCTCTACTGAAAAAAATAACGCCGTTAGTAACGACGTTATATTGTTACGCCGTTATTAACAACATTGCCCCTGGCAACAAAAGTGAGTACACCCCTATGAAAAAATGCACATTCCTAAATGTCCAAGTTGAGTACTGCTTGTCATTTTCCCTCCAAAATGTCATGTGACTCATTACAGGAGTGTTGTCAGCATTGCTGCAGAGATTGAAGAGGTGGGGGGTCAGCCTGTTAGTGCTCAGACCATACGCCACACTCTACATCAAATTGGTGTGCATGGCTGTCACCCCAGTGGGGAAGCCTCTTCTGAAGACGATACACAAGAAAGCCCACCCGTCTCATTTGACCATAGGACATGGTTCCAGTAATCCATGTGCTTTGTTGACGTGTCTCCGCAAACTGTTTGTGGGCTTTCTTTTGACAGGCAATAGGAAAAGCAATATTAAGGGTAAACACCAGTGGGCATTGGAGAGTTGCCATCCGTTTCTACACTATATCATTGTTAGTCCATGTCCAAACAGCTATATCCCGATAAGTGCTTAGTGATACCTATTGGAAAGTGTTCACATTTTTCCATGTATGTTAGTCATGCGGTGAGGAAAGGACAAGCAATAACACCAACCACCCTCAATGGGAAGTAAGCCAGAGCACTCATCTCAAAGGACAATAAGTAGAGGGGATGCCATTTAGTTTTCCAGGGCAGTCGGAAGTCAAGCACATTGCAAACGCAGAGTGCTCAAAGACGAGCTAACTTCGGCCGCCATTGCTTGCTATTTCATCTCGCTGTTTGTGCTTTGAAAAAGCATCGCTTTGAACTTATGTTTTGCTTTTGTTTCATATACAGTGTATCACAAAAGTGAGTACACCCTTCGCATTTTTTCAGATATTTAAGTACTGTATATCTTTTCATGGGACAACAATGACAAAATGACACTTTGACACAAGGAAAAGTAGTCTGTATGCAGCTTATATGATAGAGTTAATTTATTTTCCCCTCAAAATAACTCAGAATATAGCCACTAATATCTAAACCCCTGGCAACAAAAGTGAGTACACCGCATGGGAACTACGTACATCCCTAAATGTCCAAATTGAGTACTGCTTGTCGTTTTCCCTCTAAAATGTCATGTGACTCGTTACAGGAGTGCTGTCAGCATTGCTGCAGAGATTGAAGAGGTGGGGAGTCAACCTGTTATTGCTCAGACCATACGCCACACTCTACATCAAATTGGTGCGCATGACTGTTACCCCAGGAGGAAGCCTCTTCTGAAGACGGTACACAAGAAAGCCCGCCAATCTCATCAGACCATAGGACCTGGTTCCAGTAATCCATGTGCTTTGTTGATATGTCTTCAGCAAACTGTTTGCGGGCTTTCTCCTGCCAGGAATCAATACACTGCTGGCCAAAAGCATTGGCACTCCTGCAATTCTGTCTGATAATGCTCACTTTCTCCCAGAAAATGATTGCAGTTACAAATGCTTTGGTTGTAATCTCATTATTTATTTTGCTTGAAATAAATGCGAAACACAAAAGAGAATGGAAAAATAATTAAGTCATCATCAAAACCCCAAAAATGGGCCGGACAAAAGTATTGGTACCCTTTGAAAAATCAAGTGATGCTTGAATGCTAATTTGTGTAATTAACAGCACCTCTTACTTACCTGTGGCACACAACAAGTGGTGGTAATAACTAAATCACACTTGCAGCCAGTTAAAATGGATTAAAGTGGACTCAACCTCTGTCCTGTGTCCTTGTGTGTACCACATTGAGCATGGAGAAAATAAAGAAGGCCAAAGAACTGTCTGAGGACTTCAGAAGCAAAATTGTGAGGAAGCATGGGAAATCTCAAGGCAAAAAGACCTGAATGTTCCTGTGTCTACCGTGCGCAGTGTCATCAATAAGTGTAAAGCCCTGTAACTGTGGCTTACCTCCTTAGATGTAGACAGAAAAGAAAAAGTGATGAGAGATTTCAACAAAAGATTGTGCAGATGGTGGATAAAGAATCTCGACTAACATCCAAACAAGTTCTAGCTGTCCTGCAGTCTGAGGGTACAACAGTCTAAACCCGTACTATCCGTCGGCGTCTGAATGAAAAGGGACTCTATGTTAGGATAGCCAGGAAGATCTCACTTCTGACACAGAGACATAAAAAAAGCCGGGCAGGAGTTTGCAAAAACTTACCTGAGAAAGCAAAACATGTTTTGGAAGCATGTTCTCTGGTCAGATGAGAAAAAAGTAGAGCTTTTTGGGAAAAAGCATCAACATAGAGTTCACAGGGAAAAAATGAGGCCTTCAACGAAAACAATACGGTCCCCATAGTCAAACATGGCGTAGGTTCCCTGATGTTTTGGGGCTGCTTTGCTACACTGGCACTGGACCGCTGGTATGGCATTATGATGTCTTAAGAATAACATCAAATTTTGCAGCATAATGTACGGCCCAGTGTGAGAAAGCTGGGTCTCCCTTAGAGGTCATGGGTCTTCCAGCAGGACAATGACCCAAAACACACTCAAAAAAGCATTAGAAAATGGTTTGAGAGAAAGCACTGGAAACTTCTAAAGTGGCCAGCAATGTGTCCAGGCCAGAATCCAAAAGAACACCTGTGGAGAGCTCTGAGAATTGCAGTTTGGAGAAGGCATCCTTCAAATCTCAGAGACCAGGACCAGTTGGCCAAAGAAGAATGGTCTAAAATTCTAGCAGAGCAATGTAAGAAACTCATTGATGGATACCAGACACGTCTAAAGGTTGTGCTTCCAAGTAATAGGCTGAGAGTGCCAATACTTTTGTCCGGCCCATTTTTAGAGTTTTGTGTAACATGATAATGATTTTTTTTTCATTGCAAGCAAAATAAATGAAGACATTACTACCAAAGCATTTGTAATTGCAATCATTTTCTGGGAGAAATTAAGCATTATCTGACAGAATTGGAGGGGTGTCAATACTTTTGGCCAGCAGTGTATATCATTTTCATTTGGACTGGGACTTGATTGAACGTGCGGAGCATTCACAGCCAGTCATTTCCGATTTTCGGGGCATTTACTAGTCACTTCCTGTTCATTTTAGTGCATTTACAGGTCAGGTCCAGTTGAATTTGAGTCACTGCCTATTCATTCCGGGGTCACTTCGTGTTCCGAAACTCAAAACAGGAAGTGACCCATAAAATGCCCCAATCAACAGAAGGCATACCTGTCAACCCGAGGCCATTGATGACGTATGCCCTTACAAATTGATGACTAATCTTACAACATTTAATATAGCGTTCAATATGAAACAAACATAAAACTCAATTTCTGAAATAATATGAATTTAATGGGTAATACTGTCACATATAACCTGGTGCAACCAAAGAACAATCAATATCTTCAGCTACATCATGATTACTAAAATTTAACAGTGACTTTTGTTATAATTGTCTGTAGCACTTTTGGCAATTTCTATCATGTCTTTTGATGGCTGCACTTCAGCTCGCAATTCAGTTTGACTTGAAGGTAGTTCGTTAGTGTGTTTAATTATAAATCAAAAAGGTCAATTGATAAAATTAACTTACCGATACAATCTTTGAGTCAGGGAACATTTCTTTTGCTAATTCTAAAAAGTGATCAGCAGTAGTTGCGGACAAATTGTGTTCGGCAAAAAATTGGGAGAATTAAATCTCCGCTTTCGTCACTTTTCATTTTGCAGACTGCATCTTTATGACCAGTGTTGTTAATCTTACTTTAAAGAAGTAATTACAGTTATAAATTACTTCTACCAAAAAGTAATTGAGTTAGTAAACCAGTTACCTGAATGTAAGAGTAATTAGTTACTTGGCGAAGTAACTGGTGTTACTGTACCTTTCATGCCCCCCCCCCAAAAAAAACATAGTAACCTTTGCTATGTTTGGAAGTCATTTAATGTTTTGAATCAACTGTTAAAGTTGTTAAAATTGCTCCCATTTTTGCATTAGTTCACTTCTGTCTACTTTCGACATGTGAAAGTTTTAAAACTGTTTCATCATTTAAAGATAGATTCAAGTCAAGATTTTGTCGATTTAGGAGTATTTTAGATAAAAGGTTCGCAAGGAAGGTGCAAAACAACAAAGCCTATCTGAGAAGTCTACTGCTTTAAGATGGTGGTTCTTTACTAACGCCGCCGAGTCTGTCATTTCGCATCTACTGTAGTTCTATATGCGTATGATATCTTGTGTAGCATCAAGTGGGCGTAGATTTTAGGCTGTCGGCTACAGTCAGGAAATTTTGGAGCCACCTAGCCTAGCATCGCATTTGAAACAGCGTCACAACACTCTTCCCTCCTTCCCACTCCCGCTCTTCTTTCTCCGTGTCTCTGATTTTTCTCGCGTCATTCCACCAACGTAGCAACGCATAGTAACACACATTGTCTAGATGCCGAAATGGTGACAAAATCTGAACGGAGAAAAAAAAACATAATGCATGAAATACGTACAGATTTTGAACGTACGGCGTACACATTTAAAAATCAGTGCTCATTTGTACAAATTACGCCGAAACCGTACAACTTGACAGGTAAGAGAAGGTGACCTGTAAATGCTCTAAAATTAAAACTTTGTGTTGATTTTAGAGCATTTACAGGTCACTTCCTTTTAAATGTGAGACACTGCCTATTCATTCATGGGTCAATTCCTGTTCTGTAACCCAAAATCAACAAGAACTGACCCATAAATGCACCAAAATCTAAAGGAAGACTGAAATGAACAGCAAATGATGTAAAATGCCCCAAAAATAAAGTCATTGGTTGCCACTGGAATCGAATGAGCTTCATTCGCTGCCACCCTCCCACTTCAAATGGATCGGACGTCTACTAGTGATAAGTTGTATCGTAATTAATTGTATCGAAAAATAATTTCATGACCGATGTATCTATAATTGTTGTATCGTCATATCGGGAGATAATCGTTATCGTGAGCTTTCCATCGCAAATCGTATCGTATCGTGAGCTACCCAGAGTTTCCCAACCCTAATTTTTACACTCCTCATTCGGAATCTATATACACAAACACTCGGACAATCTTCTTCTGTTGTATTTTTTTATCTTGTCTTTTTTTCTGTTTTTTAAAAAATACATTTTTATCTGCGCTCTTCTGGCTTCCCGTCGTGTTCTGGGAAGCTTTTGGCTGCATTTAAAATAAATAAATAAAGAATTAATGGGGGAAAATATCACAGCTGGATATGTTTGATGCAAGCACGCGCGCAAACATACGCACACACAGTAGTCTCCTCCTAAAAGCATTTATATGTTGCACATGTCAGGGGGGCTGCGAAAATGCTGCTTTGTCTGTGTTCGTGTAAGTGTGTGTGTTGCTAACATGTATGAGGGTAGGGCGATGTGGTGTTTGCGGGGGGCTTTTTCGTAGGCCCGATGTTGCGAGGAGACAACAGCAGCGTTTGTTTGGAGGTTTATGTGGGGCCAGGGTTGCACATGTCATCTTATGTCTAATGTGCAATAAGAGTCACAAGTGAATAGTGGAATGAATAGGACATTACCTCCCACTACTACTAGTACATGTACTGCCTCATCCTCTCATGCACTACAAACAACAAAGAAAAAGCAGGACAATGAGGACAATCATTAAAAACTCACAAGTGTACAGACATTCTTATGTGCTATTGAAATAAATTGAAGGGATTTGTTTAGTAGTTTATCCATGTAAATTAGGTGTGCTAGTTGGGCTAGCTGCTTTGTAGTTGCATTGATTGATTATATTACTTGGTTAACACTATTAAGTAATTAACTTACAGTGTCGTGTTTTCATGACTTTTTCTAAAACTGCTTGTTTTACCTCACTCTATTTTTAAAATGATCAAATCACTCCAATAAATTGCCATTTGAACATTATTTCAGCCTTATCCCATTCAAAAGCACAAAGCCATTTTTTTTTAAAGCTGCTGTTCCAGTTACATCTACTAGATGTCTCCTTTCCTTCCCCGCCCTCCTACTCGTCTTCTTTCCCTCCTCCCACAAGAAATGCTGGCCCATTGTTCAGTCAAAGCCACCAAAGTCTTGACAATGGAGGCCAATTGTAGCCAGCAGAATCTCATAAAAGGCTCTGGCTACCCATGAAAATACCTGCCATTCACATGTAAAGCCTGAGTTATGCTTCTGCGTTGCGGTGACGGCGTAGCGATGATGTAGACCAGACATGTCCAAAGTCCGGCCCGGGGACCAAATGCAGCCCGTGGTCAAATTTCATCCAGCCCCAGCCTCTGTCATAAATTCAATAACGTCTGGCCCGCACACAGACTTAATTAATTGGTCAGCAGCACTGCTACTAGCATATGAAGTAGCTTACACACTAAATGCTGATCCTCATATACCCACTAAAAGGCAGCAGCACTCTAAGCAGCATTACCCCTTGTGACCTTTTACTTACAATTTTCTAAAATGGCGATAATCAACAAAAAAAAAAGAAAGTTGACTGCATTGGCCGACGCTTCAAGGATAGGTGGAAATTTGACTATTTCTTCACTAAAATATGCAACAACTGTGTCTGCCTCATTTGCAAAGAGACAGTCGCTGTTTTTTAAAGAGTTCAATGTGAGGCAATATTACCAAACAAGACACACTGACATGTACGACAAAATTACAGGGAAGATACGCAGCGAGAAATTGAAGCAACTTGAAGTTTGCTCGCAAGAGCCTGAGAGTCGAAAGAGAACGCCACACAGGCTAGTTGCGAGATTGTTGAAATTATTTTAAAAAAATAATAAAGCAAATGTGACACACAAAATGGCTTGCTAAAATTTGCCTAAATATATTCTACGTAAAGGACGTCAGCCAAAGTCGGCCCCCACATTTTTACCACACCAAATCTGACCCCCTTTGCAAAAAGTTTGGACACCCCTGATGTAGACCCTACGGCGTCAATGAGCATTCGATAGTTCTGCGGCAAGAGAACGCGTTGCTCTGTAATTCACTGCGAAGCCACTAGAGGGTGGCGTTGTGTTTGTACAGTTTTGGGGGACTCTTGTCTACTTCCTCTAGTTTTCTTCCCGTTACACAACAGTGCCAACGGAGAAGGAATGCTTGAATGTGGATCTTCAGCTCATCATCATTGAACAACAAATGTTGATCATACAAATGTCAGGGCTCAGGCGACGCAGAAGGCGGTTCAGAGGTGGTCTGTCCAACTGTTGATGCCACACAGAGACTGGCAGTTACATAACCAATTCCTGCATCAGGTGGAAGCCAGCAAGTTGCGTTTTCCAGCGTTTTGTCTGATTTCTTTGTGTGTCCTACAACCAGCCAGTGGGAAGCCATAGCAAATTTCTGGCGGCTGTGGACCTTCCCAAACTGCTTGGAAGCCTTGCTGGCAAACACGTTATCCCAAAAGCACCGAGGCATTCTTAATTAGTGATGATGTATCAAGTGTATGAACTGTCTGTTGTTGAAAATGAAACATCAAAACAATTCTTTTGACACCAAACCTTTATTCACGCTTTATTCATCATATACTTGAAGTGTAAAATATAAATATGTCACAGACTCACAGCAAACATATGTACACAACAAAGGATAAAGTGCACCAACCAAAAATACAACATAAAGTGAAAAAAAGCTGGCAGTTTTTGGGCGACTGTCACCGCTTCGTGTGGCCATTTGTTTCCGAACACACATACTGTATACTTTCTTGAAGGTTTTTCCATTTTTTTATGCAATCGCTGACCTCCAGCCCCATAGTTTCAGGAATCTCCTTCCACAAATTTCTTGTCATTTGGCAATCTTTATAATGTCTTGACGAGACATTGTAGAGGTTATGGTACTTGCGGACCTCTTTGATGATACTCTCGTCAGCTTGGTCCATTTTTGCGGGGAGCAAAACAATGTTTGAAAATGGTGTTGATTTCGCAGAAACAACAGTCTGAGCGAACCAATTACAGTCCATTTGTGTCACGCCACCATGCTCAGTAAGGATTCTGTGGAGGACCACATCAGACTACGCCAGAGGGTCGTAAATCGGGTCAGCCTTGACGGCGTCGGTCTGCCGCAGAAGCATAACTCAGCTTTAAAATGTTTTGTGCGGGTGTTGGGGTGTGTATCGTATTTTTGGACTATAAGTCGCACCTGAGTATAAGTCGCCCCAGCCATAAAATGCCCAAAGAAGAGGAAAAAAAAAACAAATATAAGTCGCACCGGAGTATAAGTCACTTTTTTGGGGATAATTTACTTGATAAAATCCAACACATAGAACAGATATGTCATCTTGAAAGGCAATTTAAACTAAAAATAGAATAGAGAACAACATGGGGCATGGGGCTGATTAATAGGGGGCCTGCACAAAGCTGACCTAGTTGAATCACAGACAAAGAGCTTTTTTCGTTGAAAATTATTGTGAAATAAATGCTTAAATCCCTGAATTCTTTATAGGTATGGACGTGATTCTTGGTTACAAGCAAGAAAAACCATGCAGTTAACATTTATTTTACGTAAATATTGCAAACTATGATGCTAGTCAGTAAGCAAATTAGCGGCCGCCATATGTAAATGAGCTTTTTCCGTTGAAAATTCTTGTGAACAAATGCTTAAATCCCTGAATTCTTTATAGATATGGATGTAAAACAGTCACAATTCTTGTTTAAAGCAAAAAAAAAAACCGAGCAGTCAGCAGTTATTTTACATAAATATTGTGAAGGAAAATGTGTAGCGGCTAATTTCTCCCATTGATTTTTTTTCACAATGTTTCAAAATGCATGCATGGTACGAAAAATATAATAATTACCTTGAATCCTCGAACAAATCACTCCTGAGACAATCTTTCCTGTTTGTATACAGTACAGCTTTCGTACTTTTTCAACCTAAATCCAGCGTTAGATCGCTGCATGTGACCGACTGCTAATAAATGAAGCGGAGTGTGGGACGGCCTCCTTCGGGAAGGCGTGATGCAGTGAATGGGGAATGTGTCACGTCAATATATTATTATGTCTATGATGAATAAATGAATGATGAACTATCGTTTTTTCGTCCCTAGAACAAAATATCGCTATCTACAAACAAACCTCTAAATATGCGCACAAAATGATTGAAGCAAGAGTCAATAAATTACATTCTAAATGGCAATTTTTTTCAAAGTAGAAAAGCTGTTTTTATGGTGCCTTGAACTACATTTTAGGGAAAAAAATACAAATAGTTAAAATCTAAGTGCTATAACAAAATACATGCTCAATCACTTTGCTAAATAATAAACTAATGTATTTTTTTGTCTCTAGAACTACATGTATCTATCGATAACAAACATCTACATACAGTATGAACACAAACTGATTGGAGAAAAAGGCTTTCAATAAAAAACATTCTAGATGGCAGGATTTTTTTAAGGGTGAAATGCTGTTTTCATGGTGCCTTGAACTACATGGAAAGATACTATATACAGTACTATAGGTACTACGGAGTGCAGCTATTGACAAACCAGTTATGAATTTATGAAGTCTGTCTGCAATTTAGGGAGAGACGGTCAGAGTGAGGGGGAGGAAGTAGAAGGAATACGCAGGAATTGGGAGGGACAGGGTTAGAGGTCGAGCTGCATAGACTCCCCTTACTGGTCCGGCGGTACAGGTCATTTGACCCACCTTGTCTGAAAACGACAATTTTCTCACCCACAGCCCAGTGGATGTTAAAAAAGATTTTTTTTTTTTTTTTTTTTGTGAAACACAAATGTAACAATAGAAAAGGATTATTTCAAAGAGTACTGCATTAGTATGCAGAGTATGCATTCTTTATGATACCGTAAAGAGTGATGCTATAGATGCTATTTTCATTTGGAATCAAATATGCCTGCTGTCATCTCAAGCACAATTTTTCTAATGTCTTACTCCTGTGCTGTGACGAGGGTTAGAAGCAGCAAGACCGGTTTGGGGCACGAGTTGCGGGCTTGATACGACATGATAGTGCAATGGTCCACAACCCCTCACTCCTCCATCCCCACCACTACTGTGCAATAGACAAGCATTTTCCTTCCAGGACAAATAGCCTTTGTTCAAATAAATTAAAAGGAGGGGGGAAAAATCCAATTTTTGTCCCGGCCATCGCCACCGAGAAATCCAAAGCTCACACTTTGTGTCTGTGTGTGTAGGTGTATATGTATGTGTGCTCGTCTATACGTGTGTAATATCATAAAAGCAGAGAGGCATCAGAGAAGATGGTGGAAAAGCAGAGATGGATGTCACAGCGAGTGGCGCATTAAATCAATATCTGATTACACGCACTGAGAAGAGCTGAAAGCGTGCAGTGGGGTGCTACATTTTACCTGTGTTCGCGTGTGTCCCTTTATAGGTGCATGTGCGTGAGTGTGTTTTGTATATGCTAATGTGGATGTTGCAACATATTCGTGTCACAATAGAGGGTTAGGAGTGATGGCACAGAGGAAAAGTCGAATGACAGTCACAGTCGCAGAAATACTTAAAGTGGCAAAGGCAAGATTTAGACTCTACATTGGAAAATGCCATGAATTGTATTTTTTGGATGATGTCAGAAAAGGTTGGGCTTGAGGGAGAAGCTGTATGAAGATGTCTGGTTTGGATTGGAATATAGTTTATAAAAAGTCATCTCGTAAGTCCAGATGCACTGGTGGAATGTAACGAAGTACTTTGTTACTGTACTTAAGTACATTTTTGTGTATCTGTACTTGAGTACAAATATGAAGTGGTACTTTTTACCTTTACTACACTGCACTTCACTGCATTTTACAACCTCCGGCGAAATTGATAAGCCTCGTGCAACTACACCCTAACAGAGCACTAGAGGCAGCGTGTACAAGAGTATAGGTAGTTCCCTGGTTACGAATGAGTTCCGTTGCTATGCTGGCGATGTAACACGGATTTCTGCGTGGATCGGAATTAACATTTTAAGTACCCCTAAATGTCAAAATAACTATTCAAAAAGTCCAAAAGTATTGCATTTTGTTTAACAATGGAGGATACACTGCCTTCTGGTGGCAGTGTTGGGTCTGGCTGGACTGTCGCCTTGTATGACTGAGCATCGGACTTGTCTGACATGACGTGTGTGAATTGAAAATACGTTAGCATTCGTAGCCTCTAAGATAGTGGACAAATTAGGCTAATTTAATCTACTAAATTTACATATAGATCAGACTACAGGGCGTTTGAACACCAACTGTTTTGTGTCTAGTGTTTTATTGTTAAAATCTGTGTCGTTTTGATCAGAAGTGTACATATGTTACAGCTTTACAAATTGTCAAAAGTGAAGGAAATAAAAAACTTCAAAAGCCACAATTGTCTTGGTCGCTGTCTGGTACTTCACATTTAGTGAAGACAGAACCCTTCATATTAATAAAGAAAAGTAAAAAAAAAAAAAAAGATACTATGAAATACAATAAGGTTTATGTGACAAGAAAAAAAAATAACTGGAGACAAAATGTTGGACGAGATTCCGGTGTTGTAAAGTCGAAATCATGATAGTCGAGTACGTCGTAACCCGGGGATTACCTGTATAAGCAAAACTTGGCAGGGGAACAAGATATTGACAAATAAAAACCAACAGTGAGAGCAGTGTGTATTCAGATCGGTGGGTGCTTCACACTCTTGTACATTAGGTGGGGGTATGCACCTGATAGTTGTTAGCAATCCACTTGAGCTTGTTAAGCTACTGTTTACAGTGCCGTCAATTTTATTTCTAGTTTTTTCAATTGTTCACAGTTTTAAATTAAAGTAATTTTTAAAGCAAATACTTTGTACTTGAGTTTTTTTTTTTTGGATACTTGTACTTTTAATTAATTTTTTGCCTCTGTATCTGTACTTAAGTAAAAAAAAAAGAGAGTACTTCATCCACCACTGTCCAGATGAGATGAGATGATAAGTAGCAGCTCAATGGCATAATTCCTGATGACTAGGAGGACATGACCCAAAAGCCTTTCAGACCAACAATTTTCAGGAAGGTTGACGTTACCCCAGATAATGTCGAAGAGGAAATACTTTCACAAGAATAGTTTATACAAAGGCAACTTTTGTGTTAAAAAGTTGTAAACATGTCAAAAAGTTTCCACTCCAACTCCTTCATATCTCTCAGTTTTTTCATATTTTGTTTAAATCTATTTTTGAGTGAGTGTCGCAGATTTGCGGCTGCTGTCTGGAAAAGAGAGAAGACAAGAAGACACTTTCCAGGCCTTTTTAAACGTGTTCTTTCCGAGACGCGCACGGCAGCAACGACACCTGCAATCGGGAAAAAGGTCATTACGGTGAGATTAAAAGCAGTTTTTACTGCACTGCATATTTGCTGATCATTCTATTATATTTTTTTGATCATTTTTGTTTGCCTTAATACTGCAACACATTTTCTTACCTACCACGTATGCCATCCTTATATAATATACTGGACTGTCTCAGGAAATTAGAATACACAATATTCTAATTTTTTGAGACAGTCCTGTGTATATATACAGGACTGTCTCAGGAAATTAGAATACACAATATTCTAATTTCCTGACTGTCTCAGGAAATTAGAATATTGTGTATTCTAATTTCCTGAGACAGTCCTGTATATATACACAGGACTGTCTCAAAAAATTAGAATATTGTGTATTCTAATTTTCTGAGACAGTCCAGTATATATATATATGTATATATATATATATATATATATATATATATATATATATATATATATATATATATATATATATATATATATATATATATATATATATATATATATATATATATATATATTATCATCTGTGTCCTCCAGCAACAGCATGGCTATACATCTGGAAACATTTTTGTAGATCAACAAATAGTAGACCGCAGAATGGTGTTCAAAAGTGACTGCCTCAAACCAAAACAGCAGGATCCCTGTTGTTATACAGAATTTTTTGTGGATTTCATTGTAATCGACATACAATACCGGGCAAATGCTACACCCCAAAAATCTAACTGGCTCTGGGTGACTGCATTATCAGAGAAGGATCTTGTCTATTTTCAGCAGTACTGAAAAAAATAGAAAAAAAAACATTAGAATTTACACCAATTCCAGTAATGAATCTTAATAAGTCTCAAACTATGATTTACTCTAGAAAGTGGCCACTTTTGCAATCTTTTCATACAAAATAGTTAAAGGATTTGAGTACGAAAAAAGTAATAATTTTGTATGTAGTATAAAAGGAAAATATATGGAAAATCATATTTTCCATTGATGTTTCATGTAGGTTTCTAACCATATGTCAGTTTTAAAGACATACTGTGGTATGAATAAACATCTGAACCTTTTGGAATTTCTCACATTTCTGCATAAAATCACCATCAAATGTGATCTGATCTTTGTCAAAATGACACAGATGTAAAAACAGTGTCTGCTTTAACTAAACCCACCCAGACATTTATAGGTTTTCAAATTTTAATGAGGATAGCAAACAATGACAATGATAGAAAAAATAACTACGTGAAACCTCTGCCTAAGGAGACGTTATGAGCAATTGAAACCAATTTTAACCAAACAATTTTAGTCAGGTGTGTGTCCAATCATTGATGAGTGGTTTAAAACTCCCCTGCTCACTATAAAACACACACCTAGTAAGAATTGTCTTGATGAAAAGCATTGTCTGATGTGCATCATGGCTCGGTCAATAGAGCTGTCTGAAGACCTGCGATCAAGGATTGTTGATTTGTATAAAGCTGGGAAAGGAACCATCTCTAAAAGTCTGGATGTTCATTAATCGACAGTCAGAGAAGTTGTCTACAAATGGAGAGAGTTCGGCACTGTTGCTTCTCTCCCAAGGAGTGGCCGTCCACCAAGTATGACTCAAAGAGTTAAGTGCAAATACTCAGAGAACCCTAGAATGTCTGCTAAAGACTTACAGAAATCACTGGCACAGTCCAATCCAATATCTCTGTGCACACCAGGGGTCGCGTTAACCGAATATTTTCCGTCGTTGACCGGTTTTTTAAAACGGTGACGGAAAAAACTGAAGTCCGTCCGTCATTTTGACAGGTTGCAATTCACACCCCAGACCACAGGGTGGCATATTAATTAGCTATTGTCTCTCTTAATGCATGACGTCGTTGGCTATTCTGTCAGAATATTGTAGTGTCACCGTGGTCTGGCGGCAGCACCGTGATTGACACATCAACGCGAGGTTCTTATTGGTGTACCCGGTGTGCCAGCGCGTCATCCAATTGGTGGACTAGATTTTCGCCTGTGTATAGACAAGTTTCCGAGGTACTTCCGGTTTACTTCCTTATGTCTTCCTTCCCCTTCCGTTTCCGCCTGTTTACCGTTGATGTCAATGGCGGTGGAATCAAAGTTGGAAGGTCTTTATATAAGATCCCGGGAATGTTATTTTGATGTAGGCGGGTGGAGAACCAAGCCAAGGCCTCCATGCTTCGTACCATGTCGATTTCCAAACCATGGGTGCTCGTACTCGTCATACAGGTGGGAGGGAAGGAGATGTACAAAACTGACAGCTCCTGCAGTCATGCCCCCGCTGTTATGGAAGGTAATGTGCTCTAAAAATAAGAAACCTAAAATCTGGCGCATGAAACGACTTGTTGCCTTTGCTATTGATATTACGATGATGATTGTAATTACGAAGTTTTATCATTTTTACAACAACTAGCTTATGCTACTGCTGCTAGCCGCCTGTTGCTAATCGTGTTTGAATGCACCGCATAAATCCAAGTGTTACAAGTTTTTATTCGTTTGTTTACAGCTGGGAAATGCTGTTATAGAAGAGAAGACAACTTGACTTGTACGTTGATGGACATATATCGAACATATATCGTTTGCGTTCCACAATGATGATGACAGCTCGACTTCCGGGAGAGGCCGAGAGAGGCAGGAATTGTGACAGACAGTGGTTCGCCGAGATCGCCGTGATCCAACTACGAACTTGTGAACGGTAGCATCTTTAAATATATGCTATTGGAGCTGGAATTACCGAGGATGGGAAAAAAGCACATCTAAATGCCGCCGAGGGCCTCCGTGATGTCGCTATTTGTTCACGAGGCTCTGGAGCTCTGCAGTCTGATATGACATTCTCGTATGCTATTTTTGCAATACTTTTATAAATGTGATTTATTGACCTGTTTTGGAGTGCACCAATCGTTTTAAATAAAACAAGAAATTGAATCATGTCTAAATGTTTTATTGCGATCAATGCCTGCAATAAAAAAAAGAATGACATACTATTTGTGTTTACATCATATGTACATAACCTTGTAGCATTTCCTTGTAACAAAACAATCCATGTCAGCCCTTCTGCAGTCGGCAAATGTAATATAACTTGTAATTTCACCACATTTTGGTCACTAATGGCCGTAGTATCAATCCATTCCTCACGTTAACACAGGCTGACCGTTGTTAATAATTTTGTCCACGAATGATCAACGAAGTGACACGAACTGCCATCCAATCTCATCTACGTGTCATCTAGGTCGTGCTGAATCAATTTTTGAAGATTCCATGGGTTGCTCTGGCTTGATTTCGTAGTTTTATCGTCGTCAATACACTGCTAATACACTGCTACTCGACCGGTCCGACCGGAAGTGCGAAGCAGACATTTTCCAAGATAGCGGCGCCCGTATTTCGCTCAGGAAACTTGTCTATAGACCCCAATCACATGACGTCACAACTCCGCCCCCTGACTGGAGCAGCCATATTGTCCGTCAGCTCGTCGTGTTTACACATTACCGCTACGTACATGCCTCCTATTACGGCATGTTTTTCTGCTCGTTAACATTAATAATCAAAATGGCGAAGAAGTGTGTGGCGGTTGGTTGCAGTAACAGAGAAGATAGACGGAGAGACTTGAAGTTCTACCGTATTCTGAGAGACCCGAAGAGGAGAGCGAGATGGACTGCTGTAATTCAACAAGAAATCTGGGCACCAAACGATCCACAGACTATGTAGTAGTCATTTTATATCTGGTAAGATGCATTTAATATATATTTAGAAGATTTTGGGCTGACAACCACAATTAAGATCATTGTGTGACGTTGGTGATTGGGGTCTATATAGTTGCCTCTTTTTCTTTGGGAGTGGAGTTGTTTTGTTGGTGTTGGCGGTAAGCAGAGTAAAAAGAGGGAGAAAAATACAACTTCCGTGTCTAATTTTTCGCTGCCAAGCAAGCGTTACAATATTAATTAAAAATGAATGAAAACTAAACACTATTGAATATGTCATCATTATCATTTTAAAAATTTAAGTGACTGGTAAAAATAGATTATGACTGGATTTTTATGACCCTGTCAGTCAAAATGACAGACAACGAAAATGTCTAGCGCAACCTCTGGTGCTCACATCAACTATATGTAAAACTATGGCCAACAATGGTGTTCATGGGAGGACTCCACGGAGGAAGCCACTACTGTCTAAAAAAACATTGTTTCTCGTTTAATGTTCGCAAAACGGTACTTAGACACTCGACAGAAGTTTTGGATTAATATTTTGAGGACTGATGAAACCAAAGTTGAATTGTTCAGGATTAACACACATAGTAACGTGTGGAGGAAAAATGGAACCGCTTACCAACATCAACACCTCACCGTAAAGCATGGTGGAGAGAGCATCATGATTTGGGGCTGTTTTGCTACCTCAGGGCCTGGACAACATGCAATCATTAATGGAAGAATGAATTCAAAAGTTTATCAGGATGTTTTGCAGGAAAATCTGAGGCCGTCTGGCAGACAGTTGAAGCTAAAAAGAGAATGGATGCTTCAAAGAGACAATGATCCAAAACACAGGAGTTAATCAACTTCAGAAATGTTTCAGAACAACAACATACACGTTCTGGAGTGGCCAAGTCAAAGTCCAGACTTGAACCCCATTGAGATGCTGTGGCATGACCAAAAGACAGCGATTCATGCCAGACATCCCAGGAATCTGAATGAACGACAGCAGTTTTGTAGAGAAGAATGGGCCAATATTAGTCCTGACCGATGTGTCAGACTGATCTGCAGCTACAGGAAGCGTCTGGTTGAAGTAATTGCTGCAAAAGGAGGGGTCACAAAATATTAAATGTGATGGTTCACGTGCTTATTTTTCTCCCTTCTGTCGTTGTTTGCATACTATCCTCATTAAAATATGAAAACCTATAAATGTTTGGGTGGTTTAAGTTAGAGCATACACTGTTTTTTCATCTGTGTGATTTTGATAAAGATCAGATCACATTTGATGGTGATTCAATGCAGAAATGTGAGAAATTCCAAAAGTTTCAGATACTTTTTCATACCACTGTACTCCTTTCATATGTGAATATATACCATTATATAGTGGGGCAAATACGTATTCAGTCAACCACTAATTGTGCATGTTCTCCCACTTGAAAATATTACAGAGGCCTGTAATTGTCAACATAGGTAAACCTCAAACATGAGAGACAGAATGTGGAAAAAAAACAGAAAATCACATTGTTTGATTTTTAAATAATTTATTTGCAAATCATAGTGGAAAATAAGTATTTGGTCAATACCAAAAGTTCATCTCAATACTTTATTATGTACCCTTTGTTGGCAATAATGGAGGCCAAACGTTTTCTGTAACTTTTCACAAGCTTTTCACACACTGTTGCTGGTATTTTGGCCCATTCCTCCATGCAGATCTCCTCTAGAGCAGTGATGTTTTGGGGCTGGCGTTGGGCAACATGGACTTTCAACTCCCTCCACAGATTTTCTATGGGGTTGAGATCTGGAGACTGGCTAGCCCACTCCAGGACCTTGAAATGCTTCTTACGAAGCCACTCCTTTGTTGCCCTGGCTGTGTGTTTGGGATCATTGTCATGCTGAAAGACCCAGCCACGTCTCATCTTCAATGCCCTTGCTGATGGAAGGAGATTTTCACTCAAAATCTCTCGATACATGGCCCCATTCATTCTTTCCTTTACACAGATCAGTCGTCCTGGTCCCTTTGCAGAAAAACAGCCCCAAAGCATGATGTTTCCACCCCCACGCTTCACAGTGGGTATGGTGTTCTTCGGATGCAATTCAGTATTCTTTCTCCGCCAAACACGAGAACCTGTGTTTCTACAAAAATGTTCTATTTTGGTTTCATCTGACCATAACACTTTCTCCCAGTCCTCTTCTGGATCATCTAAATGCTTTCTAGCAAACCGCAGACAGGCCTGGACGTGTACTTTCTTCAGCAGGGGGACACGTCTGGCAGTGCAGGATTTGAGGTCCATGGCGGCGCATTGTGTTACTGATAGTAGCCTTTGTTACTGTGGTCCCAGCTCTCTGTAGGTCATTTACTAGGTGCCCCCGTGTGGTTCTGGGATATTTGCTCACCGTTCTTGTTATCATTTTGACGCCACGGGGTGAGATCTCGCATGGAGCCCCAGATCGAGGGAAATTATCAGTGGTCTTGTATGTCTTCCATTTTCTAATAATTGCTCCCACAATTGATTTCTTTACACCAAGCAATTTACCTATTGCAGATTCAGTCTTCCCAGCCTGGTGCAGGTCTACAATTTTGTCTGTGGTGTCCTTCGACAGCTCTTTGGTCTTGGCCATAGTGGAGTCTGGAGTGTGACTGACTGAGATTGTGGACAGGTCTTTTATACCGATAATGAGGTAAAACAGGTGACATTAATAATCTTTGACATCCAGAAATCTTGCTTGTTTGTAGGTGACCAAATATTTATTTTCCACTCTAATTTGGAAATAAATTCTTTAAAAATCAAACAATGTGATTTTCTGTTTTTTCCACATTCTGTCTCTCATGGTTGAGGTTTACCCATTTTGACAATTATAGGCCTCTCTAATCTTTTCAAGTAGGAGAACTTGCACAATTGGTGGTTGACTAAATACTTATTTGCCCCACTGTATGTGTTTTCTGCATGCAAACACCTAAGCCAAAAGACCTGTTAGGTTTGATAGAACAATATGTCTATATGCTTCCATAGCAGCACATTATGCCCCTGGACTATTTTCAAAATGTGTCTGTTTTACCCTGGAGACCCCCATTTACAGACACTGTGCAACCGCTTTTGTTTCTACCCAGCCATAAAAAAAAAAAAACGGTAAGTAATTATATTTATAATTCGAAATGTCTATCATTATTAGCTTAATATCCGTAATTGATGTTTAATATTTAGTAAAAAAAAAAAAAAGAAAACAACTTAAAAAAATTATTCACTTGCATATTTTAAACTTTTAAACAAATTACGTCACAATGAAAAATGTGTCCGTAAATAGTTCACGAATATCTACTGTATAACTGTTGCTTGATTCTATTTTTTTTTTTGTTCCCGTCACATTTTCCCCGATATTTTAGGTGATAAAAAAATGGATCCAAAGAAAGAAAAAATGGGGGAAAAAATGTTTAAAAGGGTAAATATACGAAAAAGAAAATCTCGACCACTCCTTTTTGTCCGTGAATTCCGCGTATATTACCGTGTTCGACCTATAAAATCCCCACAAAGTCCGGCTGTGGCCATTCACAGCTGTGTCTTGACACTCGGTGATACATGTTACACGGAATTTTTGGACCGAAACAAGCTAAGTACGCAATAATAGCTTGTTAAAGTCATGGTATCTTTAATTATGCTCTCTTATGCTCTCACCTCGAGTTACCGGAAAGCCACAAAAAGACTTACATTGCAGTGGAACGCTAGCTCAAGAATTATTGACACAGCAGGCTCACTGACTAGCATGGTGCTCATTATATTTTTGACGCTTGTTGCCGTTTGGATTGCTTATTCGGGGATTATATCAATTTATTATATACGTTAGATCAGTGTTTTTCAACCTTTTTTGACTCACGGCACGTTTTTACATTGGAAAAAATCTCGCGGCACACCCAGACCAAAAATGTTCCTAAATTATTTTCTGTACAGTGTATTTAATTATAAAATAATTTCTCAGTATGTATACTTACTCGGAGTGAAACTTGAGCCTGTTTAGATGAACACAAAGTCGATATCCTTATTCTTCAACAGCTCTGTCTTTGTTTGTTTTTATTTTTTTATAGCAGTTAGGCTTGAAAAAGCTCAGAATTATCAGACAGGGGGACTTGAGCAATGTCTTTAACCACATCAGGGCCGAGCATTTCACAGACAATGGCTTTGCAGGCAGGTAGTATTAATGTCTCTGACTTTCTGGATTTAGCAACAAGGTCACTGGCTTTGAGGGCTTTCTCATATACCTTCGTAGTTTTTTTCAAAAAAGTTGCCAGTTTCTCTTTGTTTTCACAAAGGCGAACAAAATAGTCCATCGAGTAGTTTTGAAGTGACGGGTGTTTAGTTTGGAGATGACATTTAGGAGAGCTGCTCTTGTCGCGTTCAAGAACTGCTCGGATTTCTAGCCATCAGCCATTTTACTGTCCTTGACAATGTGTTGGAATAAAACACAGGGGGAGGTGGGTCGCACACTTTTTCTATATGGCGTGGCTCCCGGGGTGTGGCCTCCCCTCTGCCTCGGCTGCCGGCCGCGGGAGTGGGTTGGGGGGTCGGGTCTCCGATCTTGCATCGCCCCGTGGCAGTTCCTGGGCGTTCTCCTGCCTCCGCCTTCCCCTCTCTGCTCTGACTGGGCATCCGTCCTGCGCTCCGTCGCGGGTCGCTGGCTGGGCGCCGGTGTATCAGCGGGGTGTCGCCTGCACCGGCGGGGGACCCCGCCTTGCCTGGGGCTTGGTGGGCCGCTGGGGGTCCCGTGGCATGCCATGCCGGTTGGGGGGCTGTGGCTGTGGCTCGTGGCCCGGGTGGGCGGGCGGGGGTGGGTGTAGGCGTGGGGTTGGTGATGCGTCCCCTCCTGCCATCCCTGAAGGCCGGTTGATGGGCGCGCGGGTGGCCCAGGGGACCACCCTGGGTCCCGGGGGGGGGACGATGGCTCCTTTGCTGGGCGGCGGGAGGAGGGATGGGCTGCGCATGGCCCCCCCTCCCCCCCACGGGCTGGCTGGGTGGGGGCCGTGGCCTTGGGTTGGCGCCCGCGCGGTTTCTCCGCCCGTCTGCGTGGCTGTCGCGCGCCCGGTGGGGCTTGCGTGCTGCTGGATGTGGTAGGGCATGCTCGGGTTGGGAGTTCCGGTGCCGGGATTGGCGATGCGGCGGCGTAGGGTTGGTCGCCAACGGGCTTACACTCATAAGAGATTCACACGATTACTGGGTTCTAGATCACAGAGCTAATTTGTGTACACTCTACCCCTTTCAATCTCTTAGTTTATAGTCTTATAGACACCCCCACCCCCATTCTCCTCTTTCACTGGCCAATAGGCCCCCACATGGTGTAAACCGGAAATACATCTCGCTGACGATAGCACCAGCATATTAGTAACTAGTTTAGATGTTCAATGTATTTCTTGTTGTTGTTTGTGTATGTGTTTCTTTTCTTTCTTCTCTTGTGTTTCTTTTCTTCTGTCCCCCCATAATCCCTTCCTGTTCGCTGCTTTGTCATAATAAAAAGGTATTTTGAATGATCACAATGGGAGTATGTCAGACTCTCAATGTGAAACATTAAAACTGTTCAGAATCCGGGCACTTAGACTTCCATTCTCTGTGTCAAACAGCTGAACAGGACAGGTTTAAAAAAAAAAAAAAAAAAAAAAAAAAACACAGGGGGAGGATTGACGGTCGTCACATATGGATAAAATAGAAAGGACACTTTCGAGTATATCAACATATGACGAGTCTAACCAAATAATGTGCAGTAGACGTGCTGGGGTCCACATTGTCGCAGACAGCAAGGTCGTTGATGGCTAGAAATCCGAGCAGTTTTTGAACGGGACACGAGCATTACTGCGCTCATCTGCACACGACCAAGAACTTTCTACCTACTCCTTCCTACCTTCCTACTGCAACTCCGCACGACGACGTAAAAAAAAAATGATTGTAATACCCCTGAATGGGGAAATAGAAAGGAGAGGAGCCATTGATGACTTTCTCACTTTATTGTGGCAACAATGGAAAATAATAAACAAAATAAAAGCGGCATCCGCAACACGCAACCCGCTACGTCACTACTCTGCAGTCTGATGGCCCCTTCAAGGGCCCGCACAGTTACGGACATTACAATATTTATATATAGAAATGCGACATTAGATAATTTCTCGCGGCACACCTGACGATCTCGTAGATGCTTAAATAAAAAAGCCTATCTCCTAGGCTTCAAGGCTAAATACAATAAATAGTGTTATGTACTCACATTTATATGTTCTCTATATGCACATGAAGCCTTTTATTATCAGTATCTTGCATTCATAGTATTTAATCATAATTGAAAAAATATTCTAAAAGCTTACTGCAAAAATTAAAATATTATGGTATTGGAATTTAACCCCTAAGATTCCCCTGGAAATGTTTTTCTTTGCACAGATTAGCCAAATCAAAAATGTATGCAGTAAAGTTACAATTAACTATACAGCTAACTGCCCGTTTATCCATGTTTATTTACTAAATAAAAGACAGGGCTAACTTAAATCTAAATTTACTCACACTCCATTTTCCTTTATTATTGTACCATCTTGAAGTGTTTATATATTATGTACCAGGATGGGTGTCCAAAACCTTTTTTTAAATGAGAAACTTAAAGAAAATTTCAAAAGGCACAAATTTTCTTCCCCCAGAAAATAAAGATTTTAAGCTTTCCAGTGATGTATCACATATTCATATAGGACAATTTTGAAATTTGGCCAAATTGGGGGCCTCAGAGCAGAACTTGTTTTCTGCCATAGAAATACTTTTTCCTATTTTACGCCTGTTTAATTTTTCATACACCATGAAATAAAAGTTGTTTTTAATATTTTAAGGGATTTAATGAAATCTTTTATATTCATGTTTTTAGATTTATTATATATACATATATATATTTGTATATAAATTCGGCCAGCGAAGTCATGAATATATGATAGTAAAACTGCAAAGTAGCGATGGATTATTGTCATTGCTAAAATATCATGTATTACCTATGTAATACTTTTTAAAAAATCAATCGGTTGAGAGACAATGAGCTACCAGGCTTGGGGAAAATGCATTCGTGTTACCATGTGTCAAAACAAAAACATACTTTTAGTAATTTGTGCATTCATTTCCATTTGATTTTGTTTAAGGACTACCGTAATTATATAAGGCGCACCCGTGTATAATGCGCACCCCAAATTTACTTGTAAAATGTAGGGGAAATTATTGTACCCGTTTATAACGCGCACCCTAATTTTAGCACCAATAAATAGAAGAATACAAGAAAACAGAGCTCGTGTGCAGATACAGAAATGTCATTTTACTGACTGGTGAAACACAGCACAAGCATAGCACATTGGTAGTTCAAAACATTACCGTAAACTGACAGTATGTACAGTAATAATATGATCTGATAACTTCTTCAACTTACCAGAATCCAGGAGAGAACAAAACAGATGTGACTTTTCTTTTAAAGGCTGCTGTATAACTTGCTCGTTTCATCATGATGAATAAATGTTTCCTCCATGGATTGATACGGTAAAATGAAAGTGAGAACGTAAGTCGGAAATCCGAGCTCATCGCTGTAGACACGACAGTACATAGTACAATAGGAACTATAGTTATTTGGGTTTGAGTTTCCCGAGGGACAGATATAGTTGATGGCCACAGGAAGTCTGTGATGTGTTACGTTTGTCATGGTCCGAGTTGTGGAGCTGCAATAAACGTTGACTCAAATGAGTTCAAGAAACTAAATTCTGTGCTTTATGAAGAGTGAAAAAAGCAGAATTTAACACAGATGAAATCATTCGACCGATCAGAGTGAAGTATTACCGACACAAAATGGTGACATCACGTACCATAATGGTCGGCAACGGATCGCCGCATGCATTTCTTCAACACAACATTGCCGTGTCAATAAAAAAAAAAAATCGGTCTTTATATATACAGTGGGGAGAACAAGTATTTTATATTTATTTTTCTGTCTCCATCCCTGTACCCGTGTATAATGCGCACCATGATTTTACAAGGTGATTTTGGGGGGAAATTGTGTGCGTTATATTCGGGAAATTACGGTATGTTTTTTTTAGTTTTTTTTATTTCAATGTATCATGTATGTGACACTGCATGTTTTCTATAATACATGCAAGATTTTAGTTTCACTGACACATTTTTTTATTTTACACATATCTTATCAGGAAATTGTATGTGCAATTCCTGTCATATATTGTTCCCTTAAACGCCAAAATTATACAAGTTTCATTTTGTACAAATTTACTCAGGATCGTATATGTTGGCTTGAGTGCCACATGCTTGTCTTACAAGTTCCATATAAAACAGATATGAACTTTATAAAGGTTATATACCGTATTTTTCTGACTATAAGTCGCAGTTCTTTTCATAGTTTGGCAGAGGGTGCGTCTTATACTCTGGAGCAAACAAAAGCAAACAACCGACTGACTTATACTCAGGTGCGACGTATAGTCTGAAAAATACGGTTCTATATTTTCCGCACTATAAGACGCACCTACTATAAAAGCCTTAAATTTTCTTACAAGCCAACAGTGCGCCTTACAATCCTTATACATGAATTAAGCACCTCATAACTGCATAACATAACACCAGCCTCTACTGTAGTTTCTATGTTCCTTATAATTTGGTGCGCCTTATAGTGCAGAAAATACGGTATATCTTTTCCATATACGATGCATGTGCCACTGCCCCTATTGTGTATTCTATAATACTTGCGAGATTTTAGTTTCACTGATGGTTTTGTAACTCGTATAAGTTTGATTCTACACATACCTACTAAGGATATTGTATGTTCCATTCCTGTCATATATTGTTTTTTTAAGTTCCCAAATTTACAAGTTTCATATTGTACAAATTTACAAAAGGTCGTATGCATGGTTTGAGTGTCACATGCTTTACATACAAGTTCCATATAAAACATTAAGTATATGAACTTTATAAATTTTATACAGTATATGTCTTTTCCATAGCAGCAGCTATGGCTTTTTGAGACGTTTTTGTGGTTCTCCAACTACCAAAATTAATGTTTCTATTTGAAACTGGCTTTGGAGACTAAATTTATTGTAGCCAACAAATGTCGATATTCACCAAGATGAACCCCTGCAAGATTGTATATTCTTCTCATATTTATCATAAATGATCTGCCTTTCACTCTCTCGATCTCACTTATTTTTGTACTCGTTTATACATTGGTTGGGAATAAACTTCCCCATTTCCAGTATATCTGTGACTGGAAAAAAAAAAAAAAGTAACAATGAATTATTAATCAGGCAGTCTAATTATGGAGTGTGTGTGTATGTGTGTGAGACAGTGTGTGTGTCCCAGAGAGATATGATCCTGGGGAAATTACATCTAACAGTCATTTATCACAACAAATAGAGTGAAAAACAGCAGTTAGCCATGAAGCAGTTTACACACAAAAGACTCTATGGCATTATTATTAAAATATTATTCAAATATGCTAAAGATGGGAAGATGAGAGTCCACAAGAGACAATGAGTTTCACCAGGGACCACTAACAAAATCTTAAAGGACCCTTCAAATTGGCTCTCTAGGACATCATTAGAAATACATATTTTGTGTTACATTATTTACATATATTGACAGTCACTGGCCACTTTCTTATGTACAACTTGCTTGGATTGGACCCCCTTTTGCCTTCAGAACTGCCTTAAACCTTCGTGACATAGACTCAACAAGATACTGGAAACATGTCAGAGTTTTGTCCATATCGACATGATAGCATCACACTCTTGCTGCAGATTTGTCTGCTGCACTTCCATAATGTGTCCAGTACAAAATGTTGAGGCAAAGATAGACTTCTCACCTTTGTCTTTTTTTTACTTCTCGTAAATGAACAGAAGATGACTACACACAATCTCAGGAAAGCAAGAAAACAATAGTTCCGAGTAATGAATCAAATGTTCAATAAAGAAAATATAAACATAAGTAAGGAAAGTTGGCCTCTGAGGTAGAAAAAAAGTAAGATGTTTCTTCGTGCGGGCCCGCCTGAGCGGTCCCCCAGCCAGCGTTTATATTGGTCTTATGTAAATGATCAAGTTCATTCCAACCTTTAGGGCCGAGCCATAGAATCACACGAGGCAAAAGAACTCACTGGCGGTGAAAAGTAAACAATAAATGTCTATGTCCTCTTATCAAATGTTCGCAGAAAATGAAGCAGATACTTTCCCGCATTTGCTGGAGCACAGGAACAGAACCATGGGCGTCGCCAGCCATATTTCACTGGGGAACGTACCCAAGTATTGGAGCCCTGAAACTGACAAACTGCTCGGAATTTGTTGAAATAGGCTCCACCAATGAATTAAACCCCCAGTCGAAGATTAAGCCTGATGTAAAAAAATCTGAACTCCCCCTTTTAACAAACTTAGCTGTTAAAATGTTGTCTATAAAAGTTGTAAAGCAATAAAACAAACAACAAAAATGAATGAAATGAACAAGAAATTTAAAGTATTTCATAATGGGTCAAAATCATTTTTCAAACAGATCATGTGACTAGCACCTTTGCTTAGCCAAAACTACAGTTGAGGAGGCAAGATGGATATTTAGAATTCAACAACTTCAACAACTGAGCTTGAACCGCGGATTGAACATGAACAGTGTCAAGATGGGTATATACTAGTATATATTAAAGATGCACCCATACCAATACTAGTATCGGCAGGGGGTGCCGATCCGGCCCGAAATGGTGGTATCGGTATCGGCGAGAACCAACAAAGATGACGCCGATACCATTTACCGGTCCAATACTATAACATTTGACCGGGACCTTTTTTTCCTCCTGGCGCTCACTACACTGTCTCTGTGTTGTGTGATGCCACATGAACACCAAGCAGCTATCACTATTGGCCTGCTCCAGACCAATGAGAGCGGGCCAATAACCACTCCTGACCAATGACAGGACCGCTTTTTCATATGGAGGGAAAACATACCAGGAGAAATGGCGGCGGTCCGGAAATATTTCAGAATAGAAATCCCGTCGATTACAATCAATGGCTGCATGCAAGATTTGCGGCCTGAAAGTTTCGAGAGGTTGACAGAGTTAAATTGTCCGGTTTCAATATCTTGAACCTGATAAAACATTTGAAGACGAAACGTAAACGAACACAAAGAGTTTGAGCCTGCAAGAGTAGGACTGCAATCCAGAGGAAGGGTGCTGGACCGGAGCAACAATCTCTGGTCAGTTCACTACGTCTACTTTACTTTTATTGTCTTTTACTGAAAGAAATGCCGCAGTAATTTGGGACCTGTTTCCAAAGTAGGGCTGTCTACTTTCAGAAATAGAAATAAGGGACTCCCTCCTCCAGCCCATAGCCGTACACGCGACGAAACGAAGGAGGTTAATAGAGAGATAGGATGCTGTGGTCAATTATTATTACTTATAATTGTTAGCATCCGCAAATGCGGAAACAAGGTTGGACCGCGGAAGCAGACAACAAGCGGGGGATCCATATAAGGGTTTAATGATTGCAAACAAAAAAATAGCACGCGATCGCAGGATAGTAGAAATAACAAAAGGGGTCCATTAGAGCAGGTCGACGGGGTTCAATACAACAAACTCGAAAGTTAACTAAGATGATAGGCAGCGAGCCAAAAAGCCAAAATAAAAACACTCAAATACCTGCACAGCATAGCGGTTACAAACGACAGCAGCACACGAACAGAAAAAACCCTGTGCAGGGGCGTAACAAGCAAATGTAGCTAGACTATTGTGCGAGACGTTGAATTGCGATCCACAAGGCAAATATCTCGGCAGCCTTCTCTGTGATCACCCATGCTTAAATGCTGTGTTGATGAGCCTGCATTGGATTCAGGTGCAACGTCAGGGACGCCCCCACTAGCAACTCTGCAACAAAACACAATCTAACCAGCATCAGTATGTGACAATAATTTCATGAAAGTTGCACTATTTGGCCTTTGAGAGGTTTAAAAAAGTTTATTCAGTTCATTCAGAGTTTATTATTATGAATTTATTTTTACTTTCTTACCGTTGGGCTAGTATTATACATGTTTTAATTTCACAAATGTAGCACTATTTTGGCCTTTGTGAGCCAAAGTTTTATTCAGCTATTGTCTACTAGGGTTTAGTAGACTTTTCACTTTGTACTTTTTTCCTATTTCGCAAAGGTAAGCAGCAGCCTGACAAAGCCTTGATAGCAATGATTTCACATCCAAGTATGTAGCTTTTTGAAAAAAAAATCTCTCTCTATATATATAAACGAGGTGGTATCGGTAGGGTATCGGTATCGGCCGATACTGCACAGCCAGGTATCGGGGCCAAAAAAATGGTATCGATGCAACACTAATACATATATATACTGTATATACAGTATATACATGTATTGTAAGTTAGTTTTATTGCTGACACTGTTTTTTGGGTCATCAACATGTTTTGCCCCTCCTCTCACAAAAGTCAAACTCCTCCTCTGATTAGTAGTTTTGTTTTCATGCCTCTGGTGCATTCGATAAGCCCCGTGCAACTATACCGTAATTCAGCACTAGAGGCAACAACACAAATACAAGCAAGATTAGGCAGGAGAACAAGATACTGACCAATAAAAACCAACAGTTAAAGCAGTGCACCTTCAGATGGGTGGGTGCTGCACACGCTTGTACAGGAAGTGGGGGTATGCACCTGATCGTTAGTTGCAATCTGCCATTAAGTTCAATTTTGGAAGGTTTTTTTGAGCATGTTAAAGAGCAGATGAAGAGTTTGTCAGATTTTGGTGTAATTTGACAAATTTAATCTTTTGAGGAGTTTGTCAAAACGACTATTTCCTTTCTAATGTGTTACTGCGAGAAGAATTTGCATTTTTTTAGTTTTTTAGCACTCTGTCAATACTGCTGTCCAAAACCTGGAAGTGTGACGTCATTTAGAGAAGGAAACAGTAGACATGGCTCCGAGGAAGGATGATATCCTTAAATGTTTGAACCTTAGGCATCAGATGATGACGATTTACTCGGCACTCGACACTTCACGAAAGGAAGTTGTAAGCTGTCCTGATTTCTCTCTGAACCATTCTTTGCCCAGTCATTTTGTGATATAATTATCAGTAATTGCAAAAACAGATTAGTAGTTGTATGGATCTAGTAATTAGTGTATCATTCACCTGAATAGACGACCTCCAACAGGACTGAATTAAATTTTAGAATTAGAAACGCCAGCCGGGGTCTACTTACGTCTTTGAAAAACCAAGGTTGTATTCTCCTAGGCAAGGCAGGGTACAGGACGACTGTAATGTATTGAGGGGAGGATGGGTGGGGCTATGTATCACCAGATCTTGGCTGACAACCTCCTTCCTTCAGTGAGAGCCCTGAAGATGGGTCGTAGCTGGGTCTTCCAGCATGACAACGACCCAAAGCACAAAGCCAAGGCAACTAAAGAGTGGCTCCGTAAGAAGCATCTTAAGGTCCTGGAATGGCCTAGCCAGTCACCAGATCTGAACCCGATCGAAAATCTACGGAGGGAGCTGAAAGTCCGTGTTGCCCGGCAGCAGCCCCGAAACCTGAAGGCTCTGGAGAAGATCTGCATGGAGGAGTGGGCCAAAATCCCTGCTGCAGTGTGTGCAAACCTTGTCAAGGACAACAGGAAACATTTGGTATCTGTAATAGCAAACAAAGGTTTCTGTACCAAATATTATGTTTGATTTTTGTGATGTATCAAATACTCATTTCATGCAATTAAATGCAAATTTATTATTTAAAAATCATACAACATGATTTTCTGTTTTTTTGTATTAGATTCCATCCCTCACAGTTGAAGAGAACTTATGATACAAATTACAGACCTCTACATGCTTTGCAAGTGGGAAAACCAGCAAAATCGGCAGTGTATCAAATACTTGTTCCCCCACTGTGTATGTATGTGTGTATATATATATATATATATATATATATATATATATATATATATATATATATATATATATATATATATATATATATATATATATATATATATATGCCAATGGGAAAAACCATTGGCAGTGTATCAAATACTTGTTCTCCCCACTGTGTATATATATATATACATACGTATATATACACATACATACACTAATCACATTTTCTCATCGGGAGAAACTTTTCAGAGAGACTTTCACTTTTTACTTGTAAGTAAAATGTAATTTTTGAAGCAACTACTTTTGTACTTTAACTTGAGTAATTTTGTTCTTATACAGTGGGGCAAATAAGTATTTAGTGAAGCACTAATTGCAAGTTTTCCCACTTGAAAATATTAGAGAGGCCGGTAATTGTCAACATGGTTAAACCTCAACCATGCGAGACAGAATGTGGAAAAAAAAAAAACTGAAAATCACATTGTTTGATTTTTAAATAATTTATTTGCAAATCATGGTGGAAAATAAGTATTTGGTCAATACCAAAAGTTCTTCTCAATACTTTGTTATGTACCCTAACCCTTGGCCATAACGGAGGCCAAACGTTTTCTGTAACTCTTCAAAAGCTTTTCACACACTGTTGCTGGTATTTTGGCCCATTCTTCCATGCAGATCTCCACTAGAGCAGTGATGTTTTGGGGCTGTCGTTGGGCAACACGGACTTTCAACTCCCTCCGCAGATTTTCTATGAGGTTGGGACCTGGACACTGGCTAGGCCACTCCAGGACCTTGAAATGCTTCTTACGAAGCCACTCCTTTGTTGCCCTTGCTGTGTGTTTGGGATCATTGTCATGCTGAAAGACCCAGCCACGTCTCATCTTCAATGCCTTAGCTGATGGAAGGAGATTTTCACTCAAAATCTCTCAATACATGGCCCCATTCATTCTTTCCTTTACACAGATCAGTCGTCCTGGTCCCTTGCAGAAAAACAGCCCCAAAGCATGATGTTTCCATCTCCATGCTTCACAGTGGGAATGGTGCAATTCAGTATTCTTTTTTCTCCAAACAAGAGAACCTGTGTTTCTACCAAAAAGTTCTATTTTAGTTTCATCTGACCATAACACATTCTCCCAGTCCTCTTCTGGATCATCCAAATGCTCTCTAGCGAACCGCAGACGGGTCTAGACGTGTACTTTCTTCAGCAGGGGGACACGTCTGGCAGTGCAGGATTTGAGTCCCTGGCGGCGCATTGTGTTACTGATAGTAGCCTTTGTTACTGTGGTCCCAGCTCTCTGTAGGTCATTCACTAGGTCCCCCCGAGTGGTTCTGGGATTTTTGCTCCCTGTTCTTGTTATCATTTTGATGCCACGGGGTGAGGAGGGAGTTGAAAGTCCGTGTTGCCCAACGACAGCCCCAAAACATCACTGCTCTAGACGAGATCTGCATGGAGGAATGGGCCAAAATACCAGCAACAGTGTGTGAAAAGCTTTTGAAGAGTTGCAGAAAACGTTTAGCCTCCGTTATTGCCAACAAAGGGTACATAACAAAGTAATGAGATGAACTTTTGGTATAGACCAAATGCTTATTTTCCACCATGATTTGCAAGTAAATTATTTAAAAATCAAACAATGTGATTTTCAGTTTTTTTTTCCACATTCTGTCTCTCATGGTTGAGGTTTAACTATGTTGACAATGACAGGCCTCTCTAATATTTTCAAGTGGGAGAACTTTTTTAGTGGTTGACTAAATACTTATTTGCCCCACTGTATAATGGTACTTTAAAGTGCCTATGACAGCATTTTTTATGCATATTTTTACGCGCCTGAACGAAATGGACCACTTGGATGTGTATGGAAGCGATCGATATATTTATTCAATTTTTTGAATCCCGTACCATGAGAATAATAATAATACATTTTATTTATAACACACTTTACATTTGAAAAACAAATCTCAAAGTGCACATTACCATGTAAGATAATAAAAAAAAAAAGACTAAGAATAAAAGAGTAAAAGCAAACATAGACAGAAACACAGATAAAATCAGATAAAATTAGCCAGGGTAAGCTTTTTGAAAAAGGTAAGTTTTTAGTCCTTTTTTAAAGGCATCCACTGTCTGCGGGGCTCTGATGTGGTCTGGGAGGGCGTTCCACAGACGGGAAGCAGCAGCTGCAAAGGCCCTGTCGCCCATAGTCTTGAGCCGAGTCCTGGGCGGAAGTAGACCGTGCAGTTGGCCTGACCGGGTTCTGGCTGAAGTATTTGGTGTGACGAGTTCGGTGAGGTAGGTGGGGGCTACACCGTGTAGACAGGGATGGGTGTGAAGGAGGATTTTGAATTCAATATGGAGGTGAACAGGGAGCCAGTGTAGGGTGTGAAGGATGCGGGTGATGTGCTCGTGTTTACACACCCTCATCAGGACCCTGGCAGCGCTGTTTTGGACATACTGGAGCCTTTTTAGGCTCTTGCCAGGGATGATTAGAGATGATGATCAAAATGAGTGACTTCCTGGATTGACGAAGAATGCAAATGTGAAGTCAGCGGGATAATCATCTTCAGTATACAGCCAATACTACAGTATGCAGAACGACTGCGGATTCAGCTGATTTTGTGGATTATTTCATTTATTTTTCGCATTACGCCAGCCCAATGTGCTGCAGGCTATTACTGCTGCACCAGGGAGAGGCGTATGAGTTTTTGGGTTTCAAAAAGTTCCCTTTCACCGCGGATAATGGCCAAAACAACTGAGGGACCATTGGACCAGCAAGGAAGCGAGTAAACTACGTGTTTTATATTGTGTCTAATACTGGGATCATAGCGCACATTTTAATAAGGAGGTGGCTTGCATTTTGTGGGTGACAACACTCCTTGTCCACCGGGAAGGCCACTCGACTGATGACCGGCGGCTTGTCACACACCATGGTCACGTCAACCCCCACTGTCCTATTTGCATGCCCGCAGAGAATGCGCTTTCCTCGGCTGGGCCACTAGCAGCCCCCCGCTCCGACGTTGGCTGGTTTGTCCACCGAGAATGGGCTATTTTCGGGGACATTCCCGGCGACGAGCACTGCCAACCCGCTATGGCCACAGCAGAATGATGAACCATAACTTGCTCGCCGCCGAAGGCTGTTGAAGACAATAAACCCTGCTGCCATGTGTGACATGAGTCCGGGTAGTTTTGTGTTAGGGCCTCTTCCCCTTCCTTCTGAGACCTGGCCACCTCCAGCAGGTGTGCATGTTTTTACTGATTTGCAGGTTGGATGACAAACGGGTGGAGCGACAGCAGGTGCTGGCTATGGCAATCAACCATCCTTAAAAGCCAGTGGACGCTGCCACTCGTCGCCCGATCAACTCGTCTGGTTTCGCCGTCAGTTGCTTCTCACCTTCTTTATATGGTATCACTGATTCCCGGCCACGACTACTTTGCTCTCGCTCCAGGTCCTGTCTTCTTCGCGCTCCTGGTCGGATTCTACGCCTGCCTCCTTCTGAGCTTCCACGTCTGCCTCCTCCCAAGCTTCCACGTCTCACGCCGGCTCAGTTACCCCAAACGAAGCAAGCTCCACCCGCCACGCTATTTCTGGTGTTTGCAAATAAAATATTACTCACCGCAACCACCTTGTGTCTGCATTTGGATCCTTCCTCGTCGCACACCCTAACAGTTTTGTGTGATTTTATTGTTTTGAAAGGCGAGAATAAGTTTTGGAAAAGCTGCTCGGTTCAGGTTAGCTTGTCGGCTAGCTGTCACACCTTCTGTTTTGTTTACGCGCCGGACTATGTCCGGTGGCATAAAATACCGTTCAGGAAAGGAAGAAGTTGGCAGTTTTGACGATTATGCAGTAATTTTGCCTTGTCGTACTGAATAAATGCATTTTTAATACACAGGAAACAGAACAGGAAAAATACTTAGATAAAAAGAATATCCTGTAAAAATATTGGAGTACAGAGATTAAAACAATAATGACATTTTGCTGCTCTCTGTCATATTCTTCTCGTTCTGAATCCTCCCCCTCAATGGGCTGAATTTTAAATCAGATGAAATCGTGACCCTGTCGACGTCATCTTCATCTGCGGACGCCAGAGCGTTATAATGACAGGCGGATTAAAAGGCAGATTAAAAAACTAATTTCTCATCATCTGCGCTTTGCCAAATTGTTGTATATAGTCAAATCGTTTCAAAAAATGATTCTAATTCATAATAATGCTATTTAAGATTTTTTATGCTGTCACAGGCACTTTAACTTAAGTAATTTTTTGCCCCTGTATCTGCACTTTTACTTAAGTAGGAAAAGTGAGTACTTCATCCTTCGTTGCTACAACGTCAGCCCTCCCAGTTCAAATGGATTGGATATTTATCCTGATCAATAGCAGCCAGTGTTTTCAAATTTGGCCACTTTTGTCTGTAACTCAGATGTTTCATGATGTTTGTAACCTTTAAAGCGCTGGAATGTGTCCCGGCGTATATTTAGCAGTTAACAGCGCACAGCGACGCAGTGGGCCAGAGTGACTGAATCAGGCCAGGTATCAAGTCTGGCCTGTCAACCGCGCCGACCGCCTGGTCCTTTAAAAAGATAAATAAATCAAGTCAAACTCCCAGAAGACCGTGCGCCGCCTGCCTCTCTCGCTCGCTCGCTGGTTGACAGCATGAATGGAGGCGGAGTTTGCTACTTTTATGCTAATGGATAAGGGAGCTGTGGAGGAAACATGGTGAGTTGGGAACATGCCCCTGTAAAACTCCACTATAACCCCTCATGTCAGATGGTAAGCGGACCGGTCGCAGTGTGAAGCGCCAGTGACCCCGTCAATCATTGCTATCAGGGGCGCGTGGCTGGAGGATTCAGACCAGAAAGGAAGAAAAAGAAGCACAAAAATAAGGCCAATAAGGGCCAAGGTGGAATTCAACTTAAAGGTCTAGTTGAAATACAAAACTTAAAAACAAGTCCATCTCATCCATTGAAAAGTGCATTGCCTCTAAATAAGTTCTCAAAATGTTATATTCTACTAGTATATGATGTTTGCCAGACGCATGCGTTGAAATCATTGAAGAATGGAGATTATGTTTTCATGATTTTTTTTTTTAGATTAGGCTTAGTCTATGAGTTAGAGGGGCTTTAATCAGTCAGTGGAGTAGTGACGGGATCCGTCGTTCACTTGAGGAAACGAATCCATTCCAGTTCGTTCAGTAAAAAGACTCGTTCAAACAAATCGTTCAATGACTCGTTCGCCCCCCCCCACACCCCCCCCCGCCCAAATGAATCGTTCGGTTAGTGAACGGGAAGTGACGTTGCCGAATGAATCACCAAAGACCGCTTCGCAGTATAACTGAACGGGAAGTGACATTGCTTGGCCCCTCCCTCTCTTGCACACAGGCTCCTCATTGACCGCTGGTCGTAGTTTCAGAAATGAGTGACAGACGATATCATTCTGCTTTCCGAGCCTCGTCTCCCTCCCGCTGCTGCAAAAGCGAGGGAAAACTTCCGCGTCGTCTGTCATATTTCTATGGGATCAAAGTCATGGCTCGTGCTTGCATTTCGATTTAGGACACGGTTAAACATTTTCCTTTTGTGGTGGTAGTGGGGGTTTGGGGTCGGGGGCGCACGGACTTTCTTTAGCATGATCTTGATCACAAATACAATGCTGCTGCTACCAGCCAACGCGGCATGCTTGCTGCCACGAAAATAGAAATAAACCGAAAGTTTACTTTCTAAATATGGAACGACCAACACATCATATTTACCTCACGCTCTGTTGTGTTTTTGTTTTTATGCTCATCACTATTATTTTTGGTAACTATTGTTAAAACTAAAGTGTAAATAGCTAGTTGTCAAATGTGTTGCTGTGAAATGAAAACATAACTACATTTTGATATTAGACAGTTTCATTGCAAATCAGTATAAAGATGATCGTATTGAATTTTTGCACTGGTATTAATAAATAAAATAATCCGGTCAGCTCCCCTGTCGTCCCCTCATCTAAGATGGTCAAATGCTGACGACAAGTAATTGTTTGCTCTTTACGATGTCGCCTATCTACTCTCATTAGTCTGTTAAGAAAAATGTAGACATATTGCGAGATCTCCCGTGCCCGCGTATGTCGTTTTTGGGCGCTTGAGTAGCACATGATGGACGGATGGACAACATTTGTCAAACCAACCAACACCCGACACGCTCTTACACGAAAAAAATAAAACACTCGAAAAAAAATGACATGCATATACTTTTTAATTGCAAATCAGTATTATGGTGATCATACTAAATATTAATTTTCCTGTGCACAGATGAGATTAATATCGCTGCCTGAAGCCTCCATTGATTGACAGTTGTCTCCCCCATGCGCTGCCGTGACTTGTCCGCTGCTCAGCTTTTGCTTGCCTGCGACTAGCGAGTTTTATACTACTGTAAATTTGATAGTAGGTCTTCATATGTAGTCCCGAGTCTGACGAGAAAAGTAGTACACTAAACCATGCTCGCTAGGTTTGCGTGGTGTTTTTGTCTGTTTGAGCAACATATGATTGGCTCCACATTAACAAATATGTGACAAAGTCATTTCCTTTCATTTTTTGACTCGTTCACTGCGTGACTGGCAGGTCTAGTTAGCAACAAGCTCGGTCAGGAGTCGGAGGACCGAGTAAGTGAACGGGAAGTGACCAGTGACGTGCGGTCAGGGGAGGCAGGTGAGGCAGAGCCTCACCTGTCATCAAGACAAAAAAATAATTATAGCATCAAATTTATATTAATATTTGTCCATTGCTCTTTATGTATGACTCATTTCAAACATTTTTTATTGTCAAAATCGCTGAATTTGCCCATTTCCTGTTCAAATAACGAAATGAAACGAGAGGTGCGGCAGCAACGAGTAAAGCCTCACCTCTGATTGCGCAATCCATAACAAACTGTGTTGATACATGGAATTGGAGCGTGCTGGTTGCCGTACATCTGCATGTCGCCATTATAATGTTTCCAGATACGTTTATTTGACCTGATTTTCCACAGTCTGGCTAATGTCTTTAACCCTTAAAGTTTAATGTTTGTTAGCGACATATTTAGTTTTGCTGATGGGAAATAAAACCGCAATGAAAAGGCACAGGCTGCGGCAGATAGTACTCTGCCGCACTGAAAGGGGGCGTACGTGAAACTGGACTTTCCGTCAAAAGTGGACGCGATTAACAACACCGGAGCTAAAAGGTTTGCTTCAAACTACGGGACAGAAGATAACTCGCACTTTTCAAACGGACTGGTACACCCGAAAAGACTGGCTATGTGGCTGTCCTTCGAAAAAATCGGCTTTGCTGCTTTCCCTGCCTTTTTTTCTCAACTTGTGCCAATGTCTGGACTAACACGAGATATTGTGACATTAAAAAACTACCACGAAGCCCCAGCAAACACGAGAGCTCGACCACTCACATTCAAAGCCTGATTGCTTTAAGAACTTTTGGAAGCTCAAGGATCGATTTGGCTTTGACGAACAGCGGAAGCTCAACGGTAGCATCGTGAACGCTAAGGTAAAGAGTTTGAAATACCTCATTAATGCAACCTGCATCCTAGCTAAACAGGAGTTAGCATTTCGTGGTAACGATGAGCGTGTAAGCTCTTCTAAACGTGGCATATATGTAGAACGATTACATGGTTTTGCTGAGAAAGATGAAAGGTTAGCTAGACATTTGGACACATCCACTATGTGTTCTGGCTTGTCAAATAGAACACAGCGATCTAATTGAAGCAAGCCTCTCCATTGAGGCGGAGAGATTTTTTTAAAGTAAAGGAAAATAAGGAGGACTTTTACAAAAAGGGCGTAGGTTTGCATAGGGGCGGTAGGGACACAACACTACCAACTTTTCAGGATGCTAAAATTGTCCCCACCAACGTTTAAGCAACCTTACCTTTTTTGCATGATATAATGTTCAGTTATATAGAGAATTTAGATCTTTCAATAGTTCCATATGTTGTAAGGATAGAATTGACCCTACCATTATTAAGTGAATTATTTTCATTATGTTTATGCTAATAAAAACCAGACATTTATTCAGGAAGTTTTCAAAATGTTTTAGTATTTTTTGAAAACAAAGGTTTGAATCGAACAGTGTATCATCTGAACCAATGCACATAAAAGTTATTATCAGTAGATAAGGATTTATTTTGCATTGATCATTTTGCCTATTAATTAACTAGGTTCGTATACATGAGAAATGTGGCCCTTTGCCCCCTTCATCCAATCTGTTTGGTCTTATTAATGTCCCGTCCCCAGCAAAAAGTGTACCTACATGCAGGTTATGCTGTTATATCATCCCTACGAATGTTGAGACCAAACCTATGCTCTTCCAAAGTAATGGCGTTTTTTGTGGTGAAGGACAGGTGCAAGACCACAAACAGTTTTCATTTCAATCTTATAAAAAAATTTAAAAAAAAGAGCTTAGACTAAGAAAAATACAATAGAATATTTAAAAACTAAATTTTGGCCTTAAATAAAATATTCTTTGTTTTTCTTTTCACACTTTTTGTTTAGCAATCTGTAATAAATTGATTAAAGTATCAGAATTACAAGTTTGAAAAACTGAATATTTCACTAAAGGTCAGAATTCTGTGGTTTCGTACACCACTCTTTACCCTCATTTATGTTGCATGAATTATCGCAAATGCATGTTATTTTCTTACTTTTACATATCGATAATATGTACCGTGTGTGCGTGTTTTGTGAAGAATGCTGATGAGATATGAAATAACCAGTAGCCAATTGAATAAGCTACCCTTTTGGAAATCTGACACTAAAGGAGTCAGTGCCTCACCAACCATGAACCTCACCGCACGTCACTGGAAGTGACATAACTCAGTCTTGCCCCCTGCGTGCACGCTGGCTGCTTATTGGCCACACGTGGAAGTGAGTGACGGACGCCCTGATTCTGTTTCCGCTCCCTCCCCTGCCCGCGATGAGGCTGGCGTCTGATTGGTCGTGTGTGATGTCAGAAGACGCTGCCGCTTAACGCCCTCCCATGCACGCAGCCAACAGGCCCCAACTTCATAGAACGAATCAGTGCTGAAGGTGATTAGTTCGGTCTCGTTCACCCAAACAATTCGTTCTTATTGAACGAATTCACGACCGATACAACACTACAGTGGAGTGGATTTCAACAAATTCTATGCAGTTTGTCAGTTATTTGTTAGTTTCAAGGCTCCAGATTGGCTAAGCTTAGCGCGAGTCAATGGCCCAACTTTGCATATCAATAAAAAAATGATATTAAAAGATCTTAGTCAAATAAATTCAAAATGCAGATCATTTTTCCACATATCCATGCAGCCAAAACAATGTCACACCAAACACCACTAAAATTCATTTTATTCTGCGGGACTATTTTTACTAGATGCGCAATGCAACCACAGTAGAGAGGAGTGCTGCATTCAGCGAACATGGGAACTCGGATGGAAGTGGTTGCAACCCGAGCGAGTGTAAACAGCAAGAAGGCTAATCACGACAAGCTATTTTTTATTTTTGCCATCAAAAGACATTTTGACGTCCAGCAAACGTGCCTTTTCCTAAGGGATCAAATAGTGGAGGAAAAACAACGGCTAAGGTCGATAGCACACAGTGTAACCTGCCTTCTTTAGTTTTACTGACGGTCTTTTTGAGGGGCAGCGCCATTTTTTTTTGTGTTAAAGCAACTCGTGTAGTTGCAGTTTTTTCCCCTGACTTCGCGACTAGAGCCTCCCAGTTTAAGTTCTGTTCCAATTTTACTGGTGGGAGGTTGGTAAAATCCGACTTCCCACCATCCTCGGATGCAGCATCAGTCTACTGTGTCTTGAGTGAAGAATTGCAACATTATGAAATGTGCATTTAGAGCAGGGGTATCCAACTCTTGCCCTTGAGAGCCTCTATACAGCTTGTTTTCCATGTCTCCCTCCTCCAGCACACCTGACTCAAATAATCAGGATCGTTATCAGGCTCTTGCAGAGCTTGATGATGATAATTTGATTTAGGCGATTTAGGCTATGTCTACACTGTCAGGCTGTGGTGACGAGGCGGACTCACCTGCGGAGGTTCAGGCAAAAACTTTATTTTGGAAACAGGTTCTTCCGCTGACATGCGGGGATGAGAAAAAAGTACAAACCAAAAGCTCTCCAACGGAGGAATAAGTCAGGGCAACCACAATCAATGTTCAAACAAAAATGCACTCCAAAAGGGAGGAAAGGCAAAAACACTAAACGCTCCAAATGGAAGAAAAGGTCAAGATGGCTAAGATCAAAATGGTTCAAACACAAAGCGCTTTAAATGGAGGATAATATTCAGTATAAATATGACAGGCTATGGCGAGAGGCTGATGTTACTAACCTTGGAAGAAAGACATTTCTGCACAAGACAAGGGGAACTAGGGCCTTATGTACACACAAGGTAATTGGAAACAGGTGGAAACAATAGGCGATTAGATAACAAGAGGAAGGGCAAGTACGCGACTATGAAAAGGCTAAAGACTTCAAAATAAAACAGGAAATGACATGACATACACTAGGACGGATAATGGCCTTAAACGTGTAATTAGTTGGACTATACGGCATGTCGGCTACACTAGTATGCCTATTATCTGGATTAGTTGTTAGACGGATAACGTAGGCGGGTAATGTTACCCGCCGCCTATGAGCCGCCTAATAAGGACTGCTGTCTCCGAACAACATTCAGATACTCAGGAAGGGACGTCATGCCTTCGCTATTTTTAGTGCGGCATGACAGCATTATAAACAATGGAGGCGGACGATCACGACGTGGCATTCCTGCTCCTCTTTTCTTTTGCACACATTTTTCTTGAACCTTTACACTCCGACTTAATAATATGCTTCAATTTAGTGCCTATTTGGGGTCCTCCCATCACAGATGAGGTGGAGATGAACGTTTTTTACAGAGCTCGTCTCTCGAGTTGTCTCCGATCAGCCAGCTGCGGGGCTGGCCCCTCCCAACTCAATGCCAACCGAACATGAGTACTGTATATAAAAATGCGAAGAGGAAAATTAAAGCCCGAAAATGACCTGCGCGGTCACACACAGTCAAAGAGGCGCGATCGTTTTTTTTCCAAGACATTTCTGCCTGTCAAAACTGTCGCCACTTCCAGGATCACCACTGCACAAGCAGTCCTGGTTGCGGCTTCCAGGAAATATACACCATATGCTTCTATTTGTTATTTTCTAAGTGGTGAGAGAGCAACTGAGCATCGATTGTAACATCCCAAGTCATGATGTCAGGCTTTCTTTGTTTAGGAAAGATTTACAACTATCACAACTGCTCGTGAAAGCCGAGCGTGCTCTCCCTTCACGCTCACTCCTGCGTGATACGTTCAATTGCGTTCACAAAAAAAATTGGTGATCACAAAATAATGACAGTCTAGAACAGTGGTGTCCAAACTATTCCACATAGGGCCGCAGTGGGTGCGGGTTTTTGTTGAAACCCATCATGAGGACAACCTTTCACCAATCTGGTACAGGGGAGAGAACAAGTATTTGATACACTGCCAATGGGTTTCCCCATTGGCAGTGTATCGAATACTTGTTCTCCCCGCACTCACAGGTGTAATCAGTTGATTGCAGTCAGGTGCTGCTTGTTTTAGCACAAACTTCATTGGTTAAACTGTCTGTGCTCGATTGGTAGGACCAAAAACCAGGACACACAGCGGCCCTTGAGGACAGGTTTGGACACCCATGGTCTAGAACAGGGGTGTCCAAACTTTTTGCAAAGGGGGCCAGATTTGGTGTGATAAAAATGTGGGGGGCCGACCTTGGCTGACGTCCTTTACGTAGAATATATTTAAGCATGTTTTAGCAAGCCATTCTGTGTGTCACATTTGATTAGTTATTTTTTTCAATAATTTCGACAATCTCGCAACTAGCCTTTGTGGCGTTCTCTTTCGGCTCTCAGGCTCTAGCAAAATACTGCTGCTGTGAAATTAAACTAGCTTCAAGTTGCTTCAATTTCTCGCTGCGTATCTTCCCTGTAATCTTGTCGTACATGTCAGCGTGTCTTGTTTGGTAATATCGCCTCACATTGAACTCTTTAAAAACAGCGACTGTCTCTTTGCAAATGGGGCAGACACAGTTGTTGCATAATTTAGTGAACAAATAGTCCAATTTCCACCTATCCTATCCTTTCCATGTTTTAGTGAAGAAATAGTCCAATTTCTACCTATCCTTGAAGCATCGGCCAACGCATTCAACTTTCTTTTTTTTGTTGATTATCGCCATTTTAGAAAATTGGAAGGGTTACACGAGGTAATGTTGCGTACAGTGCTGCTGCCTTTTAGTGGGTAAATGAGGAGCAGCATTTAATGTGTAAGCTACTTCATATGCTGCTAGCAGTGCTGCTGACCAATTTATTAAGTCTGTGTGAGGGCCAGACGTTATTGAATTTATGACAGAGGCTGGGGGCCGGATGAAATCTGACCACGGGCCGCATTTGGCCCCCGGGCCGGACTTTGAACAAGTCTGGTCTAGAAGGTGTAGTAATTTCGAAATTTGCCGCCGGTGAATGATGAGTTTCCGGTTCAGAGGTAAACCGCGAGGGCGATGATGTAACATATGAGGCTACTCCTTTCTATGTTGGGGGCCTTAAACGCACCTTAAACGTAATGTGGACAAGTACAAAAATAGTCGGCAAAGTACCCTGGAGAACATTATCTGTCCTAGTGTAGAGGTAGCCTTAGAGGCTTTGGGAATGGACAGAAGAAATAGGCAAATTAAAGTTTGTACAAATTATTTTTCTCCGGACTAGGGTAGCCAGGTTATATTTCTTAAGGGTTTTAATGTTTTCAGATTATATCTGTTTTGACTCTTAGCGTGACGTTTTTCTTTTGTTTCATTCCTCAATTTTATTGTATGATACTTTCCTGGCTTTTGTTTATCATGAACTGTATTTTTCGTTGTTGTAAAGCACTTTGAGAACCTTTTGGGTTTTTGTAAAGGGCTACGTAAATAAATTTGATTTGAAATTTCCTATGAAGAAGGAGGAACAGTATAAACTGGGGTTACTTGCTGCTGGCTACGACATAAACACAACGGTGGAAAAAATATCGCTCCGCTCTGCAGCCCCGTTACCTGAAGAGCTGCTGGATTACAAATGTTGTCATTTAACAATTTTCTTTTTCAGTTTATTAGATTTGTTTGAAAAATTGTTTTCATTTATATTTGTAAATGTAATTTTCTTTATTTTATTTATTTGTTCACGTTTTATTATAAATATTTTTCTTCTTTCTTTATTACTTAAAATCTTCTTTGTACATACATATTTCCTCAAAGCTTTAGATATTTTTAGAGTAATTAGGGCCCAAGCACCAAGTGGTGCGAGAGCCCTATTTTAATGCAAAAGATGATTATTATTGATTTTATTTTTTTCAGGGCACTGAAACTTCTCCTTTAACAGAAGTATGTACACTAGTTCAAATGAAGACCTATCACTCTCACTTGTCCTTAATGTTTACAAGAAGAATGAAATGAAAATAATGTAAGGTTTGTTTTAGACTCTTAAACTGTTCAGCCTTGACAAAAACACAGTTTTTTTAAGATTCTAAAATTGTCTTCAGTCTTACGAATGGATGGCTTTCTTGTTTGTTGAAAACTAATTTGTCCGTGAAAGTTATAAAAACACACTAGTATGATTACGAACTTTTTTTTTTTTTTTTTTTTTTTTTTTTTTGCTATTTACCAAAATATGCATGTTAGATTAGTCTAAAACTCTAAAATTGCTTTCAATTTTTTTTCAGCAGCATGTGCTGTTGGTTTGTGAAAGAAACCATTGACACATATTCTTTAAAGTTCCTTGTTGTTTTGACATAATTATCTTTAATGGTAAGAATTTCACATAATTCCACTAACACATTCTCACATGAATCTGAGTTATCTTCCTTGAGAAAGTTTCTCTTTTATATTACTTTTTGTCAGCAGGCTTGTCCGCTTCTTCCATTGCTGAGGTCATAAACGGAAGGTTCCCCACAGCAGTTCCCCCACTCAGGGTCACCCATCACCGTAATATTCCGCCATTGTGGATGTAGCGTGTGTGTGTCAACATTACTTGTGTGTGCTTCCCTGGATGAGGTCTTAAAGGCCTCATGCATACAAATCGAATCTTCTTTCAACAACAAGCCATTTTTTTTCACGTGTTCTTTAAAATGCAAAGAATCCCCACGGCTAATGAATGCGAGCTCGCCGCATGTCCATAAAACTTTACTGTACATCCTTTTACGACGGGCAGCCGAGACCGTAAACGGGCTTTTAATATGGCCCTGCGTGGCCCGGCGGGATGTTTTCTACAACAAGACTGGAATTGTGATATGTGTTCAGGTCATTTGTGTCAAAGCGGCATTCGAGATGAGGGCGGGAGAAAGTGACGGGAATCCGAGATGAGAAACGACACTAGTAGGAAGGTGACGGAAAACAAAGGGAGACTGACATTTTTCTTCTATAAGAACAATTTGGGTTTTTCAATGGTTTTTAAAGATACAGGCAAAGCCGACTTTTAAAGTTGTGCACCCTGAGTGCAGTATGTGCTGTTTTTATATGATGAAGCTCGCTGTGTTAAAGTAGCAGTTGTTTAAAGCTTTAAAAGTAGTGGAATTTCATTAGACCAATTAATACGGCTTGGTTGTACCATTGGCTTCATAATATATTGACGGGACACGGGGTGCAGGGCCGAATAATAGGGGGCCTATCTTCGTCAAAGCTGACCAAGTGGAAACACAGACAAAGAGCGTTATACGTTAAAAGTTCTTGTGAATAAATGATTAAATCCCTGAATTCTTTATAGATATGAACGTAAAACAGTCTTGATTCTTGGTTAAACACCCAAAAAAAAAAAAAAAAAAAAGGGCAATTAGAATTTATTATATGTAAATACTGTATGTCGAATGTGCCACCAGACTTTAAGCCACTATGGCACCGCCTTATTACCACAAAGAGATTTTTACGTTGAAATTTTTGGGAAATAAATGCTTAAATCTGTGACTTCTTTATAGATATAGACGTAAATAGTCTCGATTCTTGGCTAAAAGCAAAAATCCGGTCAGTTAGCATTTATTTTATGTAAGTATTGCCAATTATGACGGCAATGCCATAGCGGTTAATTTCTCCCATTGTTTTTTTTTTACGTTTTAAAATGCATGCATGGTACGAAAAATATAATAATTACCTTGAATCCTCGAACTAATCACTCCTGAGACAATCCTTCCTGTTTGTATGCGGTACAGCTTTCGTACTTTTTCAACCTAAATTTGGCGTTGGAGGATAACTGTGACCGACTTTGACTGCCTGAAGCGTAGTGTAGGACGGCCCCCTACTTTAAGGTGTGGCGTAGTGTCTGATGAATGTGACCCATCAATATCATTATGAAGTCTATGGTTGAACATTGTGATGTTGAAATGCATCAGTTTTAAACAGAGGTGGGAGGAGTAGCCAAAAATTTGACTCAAGTAAGAGTGGCGTCACTTCTAAATAATATTACTCAAGTAAAAGTACAAGTAGTCATCAAAAAATTGGCTCAAGTACAAGTAAAAGAGTATACGTTGAAATGAATAATCAAGTAATGAGTAACATTGTGATTAACTGCTTACAGTGTCAGATTTTATAAATAATGCTATTTATTTTCTCAGTACAACTTTATTGATATGAACTGTTATTATTATTATACTGTACTGTAACCAATTACATGACCATATTAGTCAAAAAAGTTGACACAGAAATCATCAAATTTACACCAGGACAACACAGCATGAGTGCCCTCAAGTGGAGAAAAAAACATTGTTACCCCTGAATCGTATAATGGAGTCATGGTGTTATTGTTGTGACGTCTCATTGTTAAGACTGCCACAGTAGCTACCTCTGGCAAAAATGAATCAAAATGTAGAATAAAGAGAAAAAATGTATGGACTCTAGTGTAGCCCAAAGTAGTGAAGTAAGACCACTGTTTCTTCTTCACAAATCTACTCAAGTAAAAGTAAAAAGTATTGCATGGTAAAACATCCTACGAAGTACAGGTAGTCCCCGGGTTATGAACGAGTTCTGTTGCTACACTGGCGACGTAACCCAAATGTCCACATAAATGGGAATTAACCCTTTAAATGGAACCACACACTTAAAGACTGGTAGGCTCTAATAAGCCACAATTGTTCTGTTTTACTAAAATATGTTAATAAAAACACATAAAATATTGCCATTGAACCCTTTAATGCCTGCAATATGAAGCAATTGTCAGAGAATCACAAAATTTGAAAAATAAGGTCTTAATGAAACCTTTTTTTTTTCAAATTTGTAAAAAAGAAAAAAAAATAATAATAAGTGTAATAAGCGCATTATTTGTTTTCGCCCTGCTTTTGCAGCCTCTCACAGCTGTTATCCCTGTTTTTTTTTTTTTCTTTTTTGGATCCTGACCTGCTGTCACGGACCCTTTTTTTGTCTCCCTTTTTACGATCGCATGTTTTTTGTGTGTCTTCAATAAACCCTTGTACGCAATCCCTCTGTTATTGTTGTCTGCCTTGTGGTCAAGCCTTGCTTCCGCATTCGTGGACCGTGTGTTACTTTTCATCTGAGGACTTCAATTACTGATTGCAACTAATTGATTGATAAGCAATATACATATTATCGATGTAGAAAAAAATAACATGGTCCTTGTGTTCGTTAACGTTCAACAGTGTGGTCTTGAACGCTCCCTTAATGCAGCACTAGTGTGGCGTTTGCTCACAATGTGTCTCAAATGCTTTAAGTACAAATAAAGGACACAACAGTCCTCTTATATTTCAATGTGCAAAATAAGGCATCATTATAATCTGTTGGGCAGAAAATGACACGAATAGCCAGCAATCAAACTAAGTTTGAAACATTTATTCATTTGTTTCCGTGTCGCTTATTCACTGCCACTAAAGCTTCGGGAGCAACATCTGATAAGTCTGATAAATATATATTTTACTAGAGGTGGGAATCTTTGGGCACCTAATGATTCGATTACAATTACCATTCAGAGGCTACGATTCGATTATAAATTGATTATTGATGACACCCCCCCCCCAAGCTATTTACTGCTTTTAATGTTTCGTACATTAGTTGCAAAAATTGTGCAAAAAGCCTCTGAGGCTTAAATAAACGACTATTTCAGTATCGAGTTAACAGTTCAAAACAGTAAATAAAATACTCAAGTCCCCATTCTGTATCAGCAGCTTTAAACTACATTTAATTAATTTAATTTTGCGAAAGTTGTTAAAATTGCTCCCGTTATTCCATAATTTCACTTCTGTATACTTTCGACATGTGAAAGTTTTAAAACTGTTTTAAAGATAAATTCAAGTCAAGATTTTGCCGATTTAGGAGTATTTAAGATAAAAGGTTAATTAGGTTCGCTTGGAAGGTTCGCTACAACAGCCTTCCAGGGAAGTCTACTGCTTTAAGATGGCGGCTGTTTACTACGCCGGCAAGTCTGTCATTTCGCATCTAGTTTTCTATACATGTGCTGCGAACACCGCCAAGTCCGCTATTTTGAATTTAGTTATATATATAACTATAGATATGATATATACTGTATATCATGTGATAAGTACCGTAGCATTATGTGGACGTAGTTTGTAGCGGCTGTTGGCTGCAGTCAGGTATTATTGTTTTTTTTACCTACCCCTTGAGCATTGTTATTACCCCGGGTAATGACAAACATGATGTTTACTCTCGGTCCATTCCTCATTGCGTCCTGAAGATGGCACTGACAGTGTTTTATTTCAGCTTTACTTGACATATTTCAATAATCGGAATTTGGATGTTTATGAATCGTTCTCGAATCTTCCACGGCCGAATCGCGTATAATCTAAGAATCAAAAATTTTGCACACGTCTAATAATTACAGTATACTGTGTATATATAGTATTTTTTTAAACCAACTGGAGACAAAATGGCGGACGAGACCCCGGCGTCATAAAGTCTAAATCTTGTAAGTCAGGTATGTCGTACCCCCGGGGCCTACTTGTACATTTTTCTCAAAAAGTCACTCAAGTAAATGTAACGGAGTAAATGTAACGCGTTACGACCCACCTCTGGTTTTAAAGTTCTAAAGTAAACGTCATCTGTTCAGTTATAATAGCAGTCTTAACAGAGAATGAAGAACATTTGCATGTGAGAACCACTATGTTATTAATTCTATGCAATGACGGCGTGTTGCGGGCCAAAATGTACAATCCCCGCCACTGACGGGGTTTAATGTATGTGAATTGCATTTGATTAATTGCTGTATTTTCACTGCCAGCCCCACCCAGTTCAAATGGATTGAATGCCTTTTGCCGTCACTAGCTGTCAATAATTTAATACAGTTTGTACTTGTTGGCTAGTCTAGAAATTCCAAATACCGTCGCCAATAATCAGAAACAAAAGGGAACATTGGGCCACTAATCATTTTGGAATTAATTATGACGGCTCTGGAAGATTAGGTGACTTTCATTTATTTTATTTTAGCACATATAACCAAGAAAATCAACCTGTGTGCCATCTGAGTCATTGAGAGAAAAAAATAGCTTGGAATGAAATCAAAAGACACACATACACATGCACACAGGCTATTAGTCGGTGATGAAAAATGAGTATTGGCATGAAGCCAAAGTGGCGATGACGGCCGGAGAAAATGAGCAGAAAAGGCGGAATGAGCTACCAAAATTGCAGGAGGTGCACCTGGTGCACCACTGTTTGCCCCCCACCTCTTATCATGCACGCGTCAAAAAAAAAAAAAAAAAAAAAAAAAAACATTCCACTAAAGCCGAAGATGAGTTGGTGGTAACAACATCATTTCCCAAACTACAAAACACCTTCAACACATCTCCTTCAATATCCAGACAGAATTACTAGATTCTTCTCTAACTGAATGCACCTGACTCAAAAAATGTCAATGGCCCTTCAGGTGGTGTGAGAATCCTTTTACAAAAACAGATTTTGTTTCTCCACATATACTGTAGCTTCCATAAAAATATTCGAAACATGTCAACACTTATTTTATTTTGTGAGCAACTGAAGGGAATAGGACCTTTTCTCGTACTTACCGTTCAACTGTTTGTATTACTCTAACACACTTAATATAATCAATCAGGGAATAGTATCTTTTCTCGTATTTACTGTTTGATTGTTTGTATTACTGTAACATACCCAATATGAAATAAATAGCATTTATATCATAGTTTAAGGAAAAAAAGCAGAATATATTTGAAATAGGGCATAAGAGATACATGACGCCTTCTGACCACGGAGGCCCAACACGTGCGTCATGCTGCTGACTGAGCAAGATTGATGCTGACTCCCGGGTGATAGGCAAGACATCTATAAGCACACGTCTGCAACACCAAATCCCGCAATCAGCTCTTCAGGACATTCCAGAACAAATTGGCTGGATGTCCTGTGCTACCACAACACCCGATAACAAAAACAACTCTAAGTTTGATAGCTCAGCGCCTCTCAGACGGTGAGGCGCGCCGGACCTCCCACCTCAGTTGCCTCAGTAACCATGACCCAGCAACGAACAGTGACACACGAACTTGACCGCCCAAATCTGCAACAGAAGAATTATCCTACACAACACCCAGGGACACGCTTCGTCCGGCCCACCGTACTGCAGACTTCAAAAAGACTGAACGTTTAGCTAACAACTGTTGCTTCTCAGTGACATTCCGATGTGCTCGTTGTTTTGCTGACCCTGGATCCAGAATTGCCTCTCTGTCGGGGACTTATTTGCTGTTTGCCTTGCTGTTTGATCGCTGTCGACCTGAATAAATTGTCAATTGTTTTCGAAGCCTTCTTCCAGCTTTCAAATTGGAGTCAGTACATGGGGTTAAGACTAAGGTGACTGCGCGGAGTTTGGCCTTTTGGCTGGGTTGGTGGAGTTTCGCCCGCCCGGATCATTGGAGCTGTGTCAGCGCGGGTCCGGCGGTTCGGCTGGCGTGATTCCGGCAATCTGGGTAAAAGGTAAGATTCCTCCACTACTCACCTCATTTACCATCCCGACACATACTGGGGAAAAAATGCAATATGTATGAGTATTTTATTTGGCTGAAGGATCTTTTTGAGTTGTCTAAAACATTGAGGCTAAGCATCCACTTTTTTAAATTTTCAAAATAAAACATTTTAAGAAAAAAAAGAGTAATATCTTTAAAACCCCTCAAAAGTTTGCAAGCCCCCTCACTCTCGCATCGAAATCTTTTTAGAATTTTTAGAGTGGAAAGGGCATAAAATAATTTTTGTGTATAAAAAGCCATACATTCCCTTCAAGTTTCAAACTGAGAGGCAGACCCCACCTCCCACACATTGTCTAAAAATGAAAATTTAAAAAAAAAAAAAAAAAAAGTAAGCCAAAACCGTTTACTGTATATCCAATAAAGGTCTCATGTTAAGCAAGTGTAGACAATAAGGGAAATTGAGGGCTAGTGGCTTCAGGTCACTGCATCATTTATTGATCCCAGTAATTATGAAAAACAACAATTTACGTGAATATAACGAATAACATTTTTTTTTTTTTTTTTTTTTTAGGTAGAAAAATGCAGCAAAATTATGAATCTAGAGCAAAAAATATATGATATGATAATAAAACTTTCCTATCTTTCCCGTACCGCCCTCTGGAAGTCTTCCCCACCTCGGTTGTCCTGACAACAATTTAGAAGGCAATTATGGCTAGCGATTTTCAAGCTTGACCAACGATATATTTTCTCCGCAGTCACGCGGATGAATTATCACGTTATGTTCATACCATAGGTTTCATACTCGTTAACTTTTCTCTAATTTACAGTACTTGTCAGGATATGTGGGCATTGATCTGCACACCTCACAGTAAACCTCGTTTCTTGTCTCATTGTAGCCAAGCCAATTCCAGCGTTGTCGCCACAGGGGCTGAAACGTTTCCTCCCTTTTCTTATCATATTGGATTTTACTTTCCCTCAACTCCTATGGTGACTTTTCTTTCTTGAGTGGTATTTTTTCCCCTGGTTCTTGCCCGGGTGCTGGGGGTTTCAGAAACATGTAGTCTTGTAGTATAACATTAGGTGGATAATGAGATACTGACAATCAATCAGCAGCAGTAATCAGGTATCAGGTTGTGCATGTTCACACGGAAGGCAGGGAGCGAGCGAGCGAACAAGGTGTGTTTATGCCCCACAGAGAGCGACGGCAGGCCACATAAACTGTAAGGTTGCCTTTGATCGGGACAGCGTAACATCATCAAAACACAGAACCACTGGGAATTAAAGTAAAATAAGTTTTTCTTTTTTAAATGCGATACATTATTTTTTTACTGGCCACACCGGGCCAGTGGTTGGAGCATTCTGGTGGCCCTGACGTTTTTAAAAGTACGTGCCATCAGGCCATTTATATTGTCGACCCCTGTTGAGTCATAAAAATATGCAAATTAAACCAAAACACCACATCAAACTTTCACTCACGAACCCCGACATGCACCTAATCCCAGTTCAAAGTACATTTTGCCGAATATATTCCATTAAAATCAGTTTGAGGACAAATAACATTATATTTGGCAAAAAGAGTGCATCTTAAGTTTCCCAGTGACAGATTGAAGACAAGACGCACCCCTGATCCCTGGCACTTACACTCAATAAAAAGCCATTTATAGGTAAAAAGACATCTTATCAAGATGCAAATTAAAAAACTGAAAGCCTGTATTAAAGGTTTTACTCACACACCAGGGGGTCCATTCACCCTTTGTTCAAAAGAAATATTATAGTGTGTCAACGCCAATTAAATTTGCATCAACATCAAAATTTAGAGGGGAAAAAGTTTAGCTGCACTTGTAGCATCACGTCAAACACGAAGGTCATGGTCACAACCCCTTCTACCCCAGGTCCTGCTAGCTTCCTGTCTGACCTGAGGGTGCACGCCTCCCTAAAAGCACATTATCAGCCACTTAGCAGCGCTTAGCATTACATTGATTAACGATGACGCGGCACAAAATGTCGCCAACTGCCTCCGTTCGATGGCCTTTTTCCGTTAGCTCCCATGCTAATGTCCCCTGCCATTTGTCGGGACATGCTAATTTGCTAATCAGAGCGTAAGCAACGTTGAGCCTCGGGGTCTCACTTTTTGGCCTGGCTTTGGCTGGTGGCCAGCAGAGGTGGTCATACATTTTAATGGACTTTCACACACAATGTCATCTGGGGGGCACATCGGGTAGCTGTAAATTTACCCCCCGGGATTATCCCAAGAGTCATAACTGTGTGGTTTCCCAATAACACTTGCCATTAAAGTTCGGTTATTTAGGGTCACTACAGCAGCTAGCTATCCAATGAAATTTGGAGGCCATGTCTAACATGAGTAGAGCCACAAAAAGGTCTCAGTAAGCCATGCCTGACTGGACACAGGAAGTCTGCCATTTAGATATGAATAGCCTTTTTAGAGGCCATTTGGCCATTCACAAGCAAAAGCAGGCTGGAGGTTTTGTCCAATTTCTACCAAATTAGAACCACGTATACAAGACAGATGGCAGACGCTTAATTGTGCGGAATATGAGTTTCTGTTAAATATGTGTGGGCTGAGTATGGTGGCAAAGTGTGATGAATTGCCAAGAATTACAAAACTAATAAGTCCGTGAGGTCAGACCTTGGCTAGACATCGTGTTTGTGATAACGCTTCATTTTTTTCCAAAATTATTCATGCATACATAGCCATACACATCTGTGCACTAGCACATCTCGTGTGCTTCCATAAAACACACGTGTTGTGACACGGAAGCATTGTCGACACCGCAGGGTTAACAACGAATTACCTCGTTGTTAAGATAAGTGTGTTGCACATCTGGCTGCTCACACGGAACCTTTTACATGTGAGCACAATTGATGGACAGGGTGATTTTTGATGGATACATGCTCCAAAGAAAGACGTGGTACCAGGATGTGCTTTTGTCCTCCCAGTGCACAACGCAAGCAGCGTAAAGGCATGCCTGGATGATTTTGATGTGGAAGAACAACTTTCACAATTACAAGTGGCGGAATGAAATGGTCGGATGATTTTACTTCATGACCGGAATGGCAAAAAGTCAGAAAATATGGTTAATTGTCACAATCTTAAAAGACAAATAAATAATGCAGAAAAGATGAGAAATATGTATTAGAAAAGAAAAATGATTTAAAAAAAATATATATATATATATATATTAGGGGTGTCAAACGATTACAATTTTTAATCGAGTTAATTACAGCTAAAAAATTAATTAATCGTAATTAATTGCAATTAATCGCAATTCTAACCATCTATAAAATATGCCATATTTTTCTGTAAATTATTGTTGGAATGAAAAGATAAGACCGATATATATATATATATATATATATATATATATATATATATATATATATATATATATATATATATATATATATATATATATATATATATATATATATATATATATATTCATTCATTCATTCATTCATTTTCCATGCCGCTTATTCCTCATATATATATATATATATATATATATATATATATATACAGTGCCTTGCAAAAGTATTCGGCCCACTTGAATCTTGCAACCTTTGGTCACATTTCAGGCTTCAAACATAAAGATATGAAATTTAATTTTTTTGTCAAGAATCAACAACAAGTGGGACACAATCGTGAAGTGGGACAACATTTATTGGATAATTTAAACTTTTTTTAACAAATAAAAAACTGAAAAGTGGGGCGTGCAATATTATTCGGCCCCTTTACTTTCAGTGCAGCAAACACACTCCAGAAGTTCAGTGAGGATCTCTGAATGATCCAATGTTGTCCTAAATGACCGATGATGATAAATAGAATCCACCTGTGTGTAATCAAGTCTCCGTATAAATGCACCTGCTCTGTGAAAGTCTCAGGGTTCTGTTTAAAGTGCAGAGAGCATTATGAAAACCAAGTAACACACCAGGCAGGTCCGAGATACTGTTGTGGAGAAGTTTAAAGCCGGATTTGGATACAAAAAGATTTCCCAAGCTTTAAACATCTCAAGGAGCACTGTGCAAGCCATCATATTGAAATGGAAGGAGCATCAGACCACTGCAAATCTACCAAGACCCGGCCGTCCTTCCAAACTTTCTTCTCAAACAAGGAGAAAACTGATCAGAGATGCAGCCAAGAGGCCCATGATCACTCTGGATGAACTGCAGAGATCTACAGCTGAGGTGGGAGAGTCTGTCCATAGGAAAACAATCAGTCGTACACTGCACAAATCTGGCCTTTATGGAAGAGTGGCAAGAAGAAAGCCATTTCTCAAAGATATCCATAAAAAGTCTCGTTTAAAGTTTGCCACAAGCCACCTGGGAGACACACCAAACATGTGGAAGAAGGTGCTCTGGTCAGATGAAACAAAAATTGAACTTTTTGGCCACAATGCAAAACGATATGTTTGGCGTAAAAGCAACACAGCTCATCACCCTGAACACACCATCCCCACTGTCAAACATGGTGGTGGCAGCATCATGGTTTGGGCCTGCTTTTCTTCAGCAGGGACAGGGAAGATGGTTAAAATTGACGGGAAGATGGATGCAGCCAAATACAGGAACATTCTGAAAGAAAACCTGTTGGTATCTGCACAAGACCTGAGACTGGGACGGAGATTTATCTTCCAACAGGACAATGATCCAAAACATAAAGCCAAATCTACAATGGAATGGTTCAAAAATAAACGTATCCAGGTGTTAGAATGGCCAAGTCAAAGTCCAGACCTGAATCCAATCGAGAATCTGTGGAAAGAGCTGAAGACTGCTGTTCACAAACACTCTCCATCCAACCTCACTGATCTCGAGCTGTTTTGCAAGGAAGAATGGGCAAGAATGTCAGTCTCTCGATGTGCAAAACTGATAGAAACATACCCCAAGCGACTTGCAGCTGTAATTGGAGCAAAAGGTGGCGCTACAAAGTATCAACGCAAGGGGGCCGAATAATATTGCACGCCCCACTTTTCAGTTTTTTATTTGTTAAAAAAGTTTAAATTATCCAATAAATTTTGTTCCACTTTACAATTGTGTCCCACTTGTTGTTGATTCTTGACAAAAAATTAAAATTTTATATCTTTATGTTTGAAGCCTGAAATGTGGCGAAAGTTTGCAAGGTTCAAGGGGGCCGAATACTTTTGCAAGGCACTGTATGTATATATATATATATATATATATATATATATATATATATATATATATATATTACCGGTAGGTTGTAAAAAATAAAGGTGAAAAATAAAAAATTAAGGTGAGGAATTAAAAAAAAAAAAAAAAAAAAGTACATTGGTACCTCAAGATACGAAATGTATTCGTTCCAGAGAGGATTTCGTATTAGGAATGTCCCGATCACATCTTTTTGCACCCGAGTCCAAGTCACCTGATTCTGAGAATCTGCCGATACCGAGTACCGACCCGATACTGACTTTTTTTTTTTTTTTTTATTAATAAAAGTTACAAACTTGTTAGAGTACTGTACTTTTCACAATACATGTAGTCCCCGGGTAACAAATAGTCTTCCTCCTACGTTGGCGACGTACACTGAATTTCCGGGTAAGTCGGAAATAACCCTTTAAGCACTCCAAGATAACTATCCAAAAAGTCCAAAAGTATTGCATTTTGTTTAACTGCCCTCTAGTGGCAGCACTGGGTCTGGCTGGAATGCTGCCTTATGACTGAGGAGCAGACTCTCATCTGACATGGATAAAGGACAGCTGCACTCTGGTTTGGCCCACATAAGGCTGTAAGTTTTTTCAGCTGATATGTTTGTGTATGCATTTATAATTAAGTTTACAGCTACAGTTTGTGGAGTTTTGTGTGAGTGATTTGCTATTAGAATTGTAAATACGTTAGCATTCATAGCAGTTCAGCTATTGGACTCTTGTTGGGAAAATTAGACTAATTTATTTCAGGTTTTTGAAATGTAAATAAAGCAATCTATTGTGTTACAACAACAAAAGTGCAATAACTGCATTAACCATCAAAGTGAGGTCTAACTGTAACTGTAGTCTTGAAACAAATCTGAATAAGGAAAAACATTGCAATAAAATAATACAAACTGGTTAAACTTGAGAGTAGCTAAGATCTGTCATGACAGAACATTACTCCTCAAGTTCAGCATTCGTTTAAATGATATCTGGCGCCATCTAGCGTCGTGAATGGGTATAATATCTAGACCTCAAATATAAGACGACTCCCACTTTTTCAGTCTTATTTCAATGCAAAAAACACTGTCTTATATTCGGGCCAATACGGTATTAAGCTATGCTTTTTCATAAGTGTTTTAAGTGACTCACATAATCAATACAACAAATGATTCAGTAATTTGTAAAAACACAAAGCTAATGTGTATATAGAATGAAAAACACCTATTTAAAAGTTAAAATCACATTACATATATATATTAAGCAATGCCTATTTATTAGTGTTTTATTTGACTCTCTTACATGTTAAATACAACAATGGATTCATTAATTTGTAAAAACACAAAGGTAATGTAAATACAATGAAAAACACAGATTTAAAAGTAGTTTAAATGTAGTACCAATATTACTGTGCTTGTGCCAAACTGCCAGTCATACACTCGACAGTGCAAATGACATCTTCCCACTAGAGGTTAGATCCGGCTTAAAAAAATCCACCCCGACCGGAACCGGCCCGCAGGTAATAAAGCCCGACCTGGCCCCAGCCTGATCAACTAACTTGATTTGCAGGCCCGAAAAAATCCAAAATTCTATTCTATTCTATTTATTTGAAGGCACGAGCCCAAAAAAAAAAAACCCGAAATTTATTTTATTTGGGAGGACTCCGGAGAAGAAGGAAATGCAGAGATGCGATGAGTGGTTGCGTTTTGTGTGATCACATTTATGACGATGCCTGTGCATAATGATTGCAAATTAAAGCCTGTCTTTTGTAATGAATTCTCCTAGTTAAACAAGACTGTAAGATGCATATTCAATAAACATTTATTCGGGTTGGGTTGGGTCGGGTCGGGTCGGGTCGGGTTCGGGCTCAAGATTTAAGCTCTACATCCCACCTGAATTACAGGTGAGTGCCAGATAAACTGCCCATCCGTGTTGTTCATTTTCACCTCTGTGTTGATGTTTGTTTGGTCGTTTATTCCCATGAATTGTGAATTTAAATGGTTCAACTTTACTCTTTACGGATCAGGCAGTTAACTGCGGTAAACTACTCTGGTCGCAAATTAAAGTAGCGGATTAGTTGCCTTATTTTAGCTAACTGGCTAAGAATACATTGACAAACAAGCTTTGTCTAATATTGTATTGATATGATATGTGGTATTTAAACTGTATCAATACGGATGCTATTTATTGATATTTGTTTATATGACCAAAAGTAATAAAATCAATCGGTATGAATTAATTGCCTATCTTTAGAGTATAACCTCTAACAATTTTGTATGTGGGCTCATCATAATTTCCAGCTGTTTTACAAGCATTTAATTTGTTAATGCAGTCCCTGTAATATGTAACAAGATTTTAAAAATTATTTGTATTTGACACAAACAGTGTTACTATTGCAAAGGGATATTAGAAAGTTATTTGCTCGCAGCAAGGATAAATCAGCAATGGGGAATGAGAGAGGTAAGCTAGGTAACCCACCTAGGCAACATAAATTACTTTTAGGTCACAAATTATCAGTTGAGAAACATTGATTAGTTGCAAAACATTTATGGTGATATATCCCCATTTCTGTCCAGACAAAGAACAGCAGCAGAGCGCAGGAAGAGGTGAAGAAGAGGTGGAAGTTGATGAGCATGACCAGAGGTAAATGGGCTATCACAAAGGGGTATCCCAATTTTTTTTTTTTTTACATAAATTTATATTTCGGCTTGATTATATATAGTTTAAAACACAAGTTCCAACTTTTTATGATTGATAAGTGCAATTAAAAAAAAAAAAAAAAAGCATTTGCCTGCTCTCCAGTGCCCTGCTGTGCCCCAGTAGTGTATTAGGTCCAGTGACACCCCTGTTATATACAAAATTTAAATAGCCATAATGTTTGTGATTCGGAACTTGCTGTTCTTCTTGATGTCCTACACACAACTCTCGGCGTTTATGCCTGTTCTCGGGCACCACGATGCCACAAACAAAACCCCACCTCTGTTCCTTCCTCATCTGAATGCATTGCGCCACCTCTTTCCTAATCCGCCGCCCACTCTGCTCCCTCCCACTGCCTCATCCTACCCATCAACACAGAGGAAATACGGCAGACAGATGGCAAAACACAGGAAAAAGCGGAAAGGGGGGGAAAAAAGCAGAGGAAACGCTTGTTAGCGCCCTAGCGGCCCAAATAAATGCAAGATGACACACCTGACTGATAATTAGTCTCGAGAGCATTCGTACCGTCACCACACATACACACGCAGTGTGCCACCTGTGTGGGGTGTGAGTGTGAATGTAAGCTAATGGGCATCCTGGCACACATAATCACGCCGTTAATCACCGCCGGTTCGCGCCGCACCCGCTTTAAAAAAGTCAATAGCAGTCCAAAAGGCTAAAATGGGACACATCAGTCAGTGTGTTTAATGGGCGTTCCACATGAGAGACTAGCTTCCCGATTAGCCTCCTAGATGCGTCCAAGAGTTGGGGGTGAAAAAAAGGAGGGGATTTTCTGCATTGTCAGCAAACGTCACACTGAATCCGGCTGGATGCTTTCGCCAATTTTTACAAGCACGTCCCCGATCAATTCTTAAGCTTTTATGACACCTTAAAGCTGCTCAAAGAAAAGATGGTAAAACCTCCAATTAGCTTTTTTTATTAGCAAGGAAAAAACAAACAATATAAACAACTGACTTTACTACACTGGCACTTTTTCTTTAGCTTTTTAAAGGTGTCTCACCCCCACCTCACAGATTGGAATTCTGGGGGAGGTGGGTAGAGTAGCCAAAAATTTTACTTATGTAGCATTTCTTCCGGTGTTGTTTTTTGTCAACGATGACGATAATGAAACTATTTCGTCAACCAACAATTTTTTCATGGTGATGACGTCACGATGACGAGCTAAAAGTGTGTCTAGGGGACTAAAACATGACGAGATCGAGGCCAGTTGTCGTCTGACGAGACGAGAACAGGATAAAAATTTGCCTTAGTTTCCGACATAAGCTCACAATGTGTGACTTTTTCTTATCATATGTGTGGTTAGCACGCATTTTAGCCCGTTTCACTCATGTAACGTGCTGCCCCGCCGCCCTACACACCAGTGAGTAAGCGTGTGCCCATTCCAGGCTCCTTTTTTGAAACGTGTCAGGTGCTGCTTGGTAAGTTTTGCTTTATCTTGGCTAGATTTGCCATATTGCTTTAGCCTTTTGAGGTCTGTGATGAGTGATCACTTTTCACTTTTTTTCTTTTTTAACCTGTCCTGTTCAGCTGTTTGACACGGAGAATGGAAGTCTAAGTGTCTGGTTGGTCTGAACAGTTTTAATGTTTCACACTGAGAGTATGACATACTCCCATTGTGATCATTCATCCCTCCTCCCGCAGCCCCGCAAAGGAGCCATCGTCACCCCCCCGGGATCCGGGGTGGTCCCCCGGGCCACCCAACCCCGCCCACCCACCTGGCCCACAAGCCACAGCCGCAGCCCCCCAACTGGCACAGCACGCCACGGGACCCCAGCGGCCCACCAAGCCCAGGGCAGGGCTGGGTCCCCCGCCGGAGCAGGCGACATCTAGCCAAGACATTGGCGTCCAGCCAGCAACCCGAAACGGAGTGTAGGGCGCATACCCAGGTAGAGAAGGGAGGGGAAAGCGGAGGCGGGAGAATGCCAAGGAGCTTCCGCGGGGAGACACGAGACCGGAGCCCCGACCTACCCCCACTCCCGCGGCCGGCAGCCCAGGCAGAGGGAAGGCCACGCCCTGGGAGCCACGCCATAGAGAAAAAGTGTGGGACCCACCTACCACGCTATTACTGCGGCTGCCAGGTGCCCGGCTGGCAGTCATTACCCAGCACCATGATGGGATTGTGTGGAGAGGGTAGTGCAATGTATGCATTAAAATAGGAGAGCTCGGCTTGGAGCAGAGGGACCGCTGCATGGAAATTCTACCCAGCCGCCCATCCCGCCGCTCTTTGCCGGATCTTTCCCATGGAGCATGATATGTGTGATGTGTTAAAAAAGGAGCAGGAATGGAGGGGCCTGCCGTGAGGAGGTAATCGTGAGGCACCCCCCCCCCGCCCCCCAACAGGTCCCATCCATTCCACGAGCTTGGTGTGTGATGCATTAAAAACAGGGGGGAGCCGGGCCGGGACTGTATGCCCCCGTCCCAACTCTTCCTGGAGGAATGAATGAGCATGTAGGTGCCAGGGTGAAAGTTATTTACAGTGCAAAGTGAGGAGTGCGTGAATTAAGATGCAGGCTCCTCCAGACGTGGCCCCGTCTACCAGAACCACTGGCTGCAGGGCAGGAGAAGCGCCAGGGCCCCGCCCTGGACCACCCGCGACGCACCTGCAACCGCCCCGCCCTCCCCCCGAGCACCCATCCCGCACCCCGAACAGGCATTACGCTAAGCGCCGGAGACCAGGGGACGTAAACCCCACCGGCAAGTGACAGAAGCCCCAAAAGGCCCCACCGATGAACCTGCTGGCAGGAGGGCAGCGGCAGCCGCCGCGGTCCGGAAAGGCAGACAGGGCCAGAGACAGACCAAGGGGACCATGAGTGTATTCTTAAACTCCTGGAAAACTTTTTATATACAGTTTGTGGCGACCAGGTGAGTTTAATTAATTGCAAATAATGTGCTGTTTTCCTGCTGAGTGTGTATTATCATCATGAATATGGTCATGGTGACATCCTTGTAAACTACAATTATGTGCTCGTCTGTCAATGACAAACCTTTTATTTATTTGATTGATTTATTCATGAACTAAAACTTTTGAAGTTTACAGATGAAAATATTTTGAGATTTGTAGACTAAAACTAGACAAAATTTGAGTTTTCATGGACTAAAATTAGACAAAGACAAACACATTTTGAAATGACTAAAAAATGACTGAGTGTTTTTGTCCAAAAGATTAAGACAGAAATTAAAAGGGCTGCCAAGATCAACACTAGTTCCTTCTAAATAATATTACACAAGTAAAAGTACTCATCCAAAAATTTACTTAAGTAGCAGTAAAAAAATATAACATTGAAAAGAATTCTAAAGCAATGGGTAATATTGTGAGTAACTGCCTAAAATGTCTAACTTTTTAAAATATTGTTTTTTTTTTTTTTTCTCAGCACAGCTTCATCTTTATCAACTGTTAGTATGCTTTACTATATCCTAGGGCCCCCCAACCTTTTTTGCATATCTGGAACTTCATGAAAAAAGAATATTTTCTAAAAAAATAAGAAATTGAACATTTTTTTCATGTTTGAAGAAGAATAAAAACATAACAAAAAAATCTTGACCAAGGATTTCATAACATGCATTGGAGGATTACCATTTTCTTTTAAGAGAAATTGTATATTTGTATCATAGTAGCATAAAACTTCTAAAATACTGGGCACAAGTATTACAACAAAACCATTTAATTATTTATTTTTATTATTATTTTTTTTTTACAGAGAGAAGGCCTGTATGGGCACAACTCAAATAGTCATTACACCGGTAGTACCTGTGTTACGAAATACCCGACTTACATGATTTGGACTTCACGGCGACGGAGTCTCGTCTCCCATTTTGTCTCCAGCAGTTTTTTTAAGTTGTGTAAACAGTACCTTACTGTACCTCACAGTATCTTATTTTTTACTTTATTTTATTAATTATGACTGTTCTGCCCTTTGGCGAAACGTGTATTTGATTACAACATTGACTTTTTTTGTGATGCAGGCTTTTATTTTGGCACAGGAAGCATAGAGCAGGTAGTACTTCACACACAAGGAAGAACGTATTGGCTCCAATGAAGAAGTCACGCAGCCAAGTGAGAGAGAGAGAGGGGAAAGATTACAGCTTAGCTCTACTCCTCAGTCATACGTGAACAGATCGTATTGGAACCCTAACCCTATGTAGCATGAGTATCTATCGAACCAATAATACATTTTTGATATTTTTGTATTAGGGCTGATTAATTAATTGCGGACTTATTTTGGTGCCTGTGTTGCCTGTATGTGACGACTTAGCCAATGGAGGGCATGGACACACAGCCCTCACTCCTTTGCTTGTTTAATAAAGCAAGTATATTTAAAAAAACAAAGAAAGAAATTTGAAAGTTATGGCATCAACCGACCATAAGAAACATTCTGAATTCCCATTTGTTCCAGATGTCATTTGCAGGTGAAAGAGATGTTTGCATGAAAATACCTCTAAAGTAGGACAACAAGTGATGTGAAAGCCTAGCCTCAGACTGTTTCATTAATTATTACTTAAAATTAATTAATTTGAGGAGGGGAAAAAGCTTCACTAAATGAACACATTATTGAAATTCGTTTACTTCCTAAAACCGTTTGTGTTGAACTAACATATCTTGTTTTGGAAGCTAGTGATGTCCAGGAGCAAAAATATGACAACGGCAAACCGGAACTTTGTTCTTCTTTTCTTTTGGTGTAAAATACAGAATAAAACAATCGCAAATCATACAAGTTGACTGATTGCAAACAGTAGATTCGTAATGTGGCCTCATCCTCTTGTTTGGTATGTGTGTTTGTGTGTTTGTGAGGTAATTAGGTAATCAACAGATGCGCCAGACAGACAGGAAGCGCCTTGTTAGCGGAGCGAAGCAGAGATGGAAATAGATAATGAGAGAGACGCCGTATAAACAGCAAAGAATGAAGGAGAAATGAAATAGAAACGGAGGGAGGTATGAAAGGATGGCGTCCTGGGAGGAAAGGACTGGGGGGGTTGTGGGGGGCGGCTTTGTGACAAAAAGATAGTAGACGCACGATACAAAAGCGCAGGTGTTCTTGACAGCCCCCAAAATGCCACATTTTATTGACAGCGGCCACCAAAAAGTGACAGCCATACGTGGGCTGGCTTTTGGAATCAAGGAAAACAGTCACGCAAGTGCAGGATATGCTTCTTTCCGCCATGTTTTAGGCCATGTCTACACCTAGCACTGTTTTCTAAAACCGAAGATCCTGCCCTCCTACATCCGGAAAAAATAATTACTGTATGTCTACACCACCACGTTTGTAGAAAAAAAGAAAAGCATCCACAGCCAACCGCATTCATTCATTTGTAATTACATTAATAAGAATTTGAGAAGAATAATGAATGAATAATGTGTTCCTCAATTTGGAGCAATGCAAAAGTTTGTAAATAAATGGAAGCAAAAAGCACCCGTCTAATAATTAGATCTAAACCCACTGTAAAAGCATCCATTTTGACTTCAAATATAAACATTGGTCTCATGTGTGACATAGGAACACAGTTCGTCGCAGACAGTGACGTATCCACAGTTAAATCTTTGGTTATCAGTGTCCATATGATGGTGCCACAAATGCAGAATTTGCACATCTTCACTTTGGTCAGAGTTTTTAAGAAGCCTCGTTTTCAATACACAAAACGTGCGTGAGCGTGTGGATGATAGGACAAACCGTAGAAAAAGTGTCACACCATGGTGAGGTTTGTCTTGTCATGGTCATTTCCTGCTTTATTTTGTAAGTCTTTTCCTCCTTGTTTCAGAGCACTTGCCCTTCCTCATGTCCTCCCTAATCACCAATTGGTTCCACCTGTTCCCCATTACCTTCTGTGTGTGTATATATAGTCAGCCTCCCCTTTGTCTTGTGCCAGAGTGTCTTCGTCCGCTGACGTGTCACCCCAGCCTGCTATCGTCCACAGCCAAAGTCACCACGTGAATCAAGTCCTGAAGAATTTAGTAAGGCTTTTGAGTTTGTTTGCTACTTTGTTTTTTGATGATATTTTTGCCTTCCTTGTGAAGTAAATTTTTGTTGAACAACCTGCTTTCTGATTGTGAATATTTTGTAAGTATTTCTGAGTTTGTTTGCTACTTTGTGTTTTGATAATGTTTTGCCTTCCTTAATGAAGTAATTTTTTGTTGAAGAACCTTACTTGTTTGTTTTTACCTTAAGAGAGACATTGTTAAATAAATCCTTTTGTTAACCAAGACAACTCTGCATTTGGGTCCTCCCTTGAGTCCACTCGTGACAGTACACTCTGGCCAGAATGGACTCAGCAGTTTAACCAGCTGTCTGCAGCCATGCATTCCCAAGAGGCCCGTATTGCTCGACAGGAGGAGTTCCAGACCGCCATGGCAGCTCAGCTGGTTGGGTTAATATCCTAGCTTAAAGACCTAACCAGCAGCCTGCAATCGACCGCCAGACCATCAGCAGAGCCCACTCCCCCTGTGGCTGTTCCAGTCCCAGCAATCCCTGCTCTAGCGACCGGGGCCAAGCTGGCCTCCCCGGAACTATTGTCCGGTGAGCCGGGGCAATGTAAACATTTCCTAATTGACTGTTCAATTCATTTTGAGTACTCCTCCCAAGCATTTACCACAGACCGATCAAAGATTGCCTTCATGATTTCCCACCTGGCCGGGAGGACAAGAACCTGGGCCATGGCTGAGTGGGGCCGAAATTCACTGCTATGCCACTCTCTTGAGGAGTTCAAAATCGCCCTCATGACAACCTTTGACCCGGTTTCCACAGAGAGGGAAAGGGCAAGGGAGCTGAGCGTGCTAAAGCAAGGCAATGGTTCAGTTAGTGATTATGCCATCCGCTTTCGCACATTAGCGGCAGAGAGTGGTTGGTGCCCTACTGCCCTCTACGATGTGTTCCTGAAAGGGCTGTCAGTCCCCATCCAAGAGCGACTGGTGCCCTTGGACCTCCCGTCAGACCTGGACTCTCTCATCGCCTTGGTCATCCGGACTGACAATCGCCTTCGTGAACTCCAGCAGCGGCAGAGAGGCCGACCCACAAGGGATGTGTCACCGCAATCCCGGGAGCAAGAGTGGCCGGAGCACCGCAACTCGTCATCCAAAGCAGGCCTTTTACCCCCTGTGGAAGAGACAGAGCCCATGCAACTTGGCCGAGCGCGGTTGACGCCAGAGGAGTGACGGCGACGACAGCAAGAAGGCTGTTGCTTCTACTGCGGGGAATCGGGTCACCTTGTTGCTTCCTGTCTAGTCAAAAGACCGAACACTGGCAGTCAAGACAATACATCAGAGCTTGCTCCTCGACCCTTCACGCCAGTTAAGGTAACCCACAGTGCAACCACTACTGACATAAGGGCTCTCATTGACTCAGGGGCAGATGAGAACTTAATGGACTGAGGCTTGTTTTCAGACTTAGGGCTTGAGTCCGTACGCTTAGCCAGGCCTCTCGAAGCCAGAGCTCTGAATGGCGAGAAACTGTTCACCATTTCACACTCTACAGAATCAGTGGAACTATATACTCATGGTCACAAAGAACACATAACCTTCCATCTCTTTCAGTCACCAGCCCGTATGCTAATTCTGGGCCACTCATGGCTGTGCAGGCACAGACCCCACATAGACTGGGGTCTGGGGAAATACTGGGTTGGGGAAAAGACTGCTCTAATCATTGTGCGCTCCACCCTGACGCTGGCCCATCTGCCACCTCTGTTAATAATGTTTTCTCTCCATGTTACCACAGACCATGAAGTCGACCTGAGGGGTGTGCCCTCTTGCTACCACCATCTCCGAGATTAAACAAACTTTATGAACAGTTTACTGAACATTTGGACATGAAATCCAAAGCCATGTCACTGCCACAGCATAGACCATACGACTGTACCATAGATCTGATACCTGGTTCCACCATCCCCAGGGGTTGCTTTTACCCAGTTCCCGGTCCAGAGAAGGCAGCTCTGACTGAATACATAGAGACTTCGCTAAAGGCAGGGCTAATTCATCCTTCTTCTGGCTGGAGCTGGTCTCTTTTTTGTGGCTAAAAAGGATGGGTCATTAAGGCCCTGTATTGACTACAGCCCCCTGAACGTAATTACTATAAAGAACAGATATCCACTGCCTCTCATGTCATCAGTGTTCGATCAACTCCAACAGGCGGGAATCTTCACCAAGTTAGATCTTCGTAACGCATACCACCTCATTAGAATCAGGGAGGGGGACGAATGGAAAACGGGGTTTAACACACCTAGTGGTCATTATCAGTACTTAGTTATGCCGTTTGGGCTCACCAATGCCCCAGCAGTCTTTCAGGCCATGATCAATGACGTTTTAAGAGACTTCCTAGATCACTTTGTCTACCTTTACTTAGATGACATTCTCATCTATTCACCTGACCTTTGCACTCATAAGAAGCATGTGGCAGCCATTTTGCAGCAACTGTTAGAAAATAATCTTTATGTCAAGGCCGAGAAAAGTGAATTTCATGCCACAACCATCTCCTTTCTGGGCTTCATTGTAGCCCCTGGAAGGGTGCAGATGGACCCGGCTAAAGTGAGCGCTGTGGTCGACTGGCCCAATCCAGATAGCCGTAAGAAGTTACAGCAATTCCTTGGATTTGCAAACTTCTATAGGCGGTTTATCAGAGGCTTCAGCGTAATAGCGGCACCATCGCATGCTCTGCAGTAGGGACATTGAGCTGCTAGCTGTTGGCATGAGACCATTCTACATCCCGCGAGAGTTTAGTCACGTGATCGCGGTGACTGTGTACGTCCCACCCACTGTCAATAGTGATACAGCATGTGATGTCCTGACTGCAGCTGTAAGCAGGCTACAAACACAGCACCCAAACGCCCTGCTCCTCATTTCTGGTGATTTCAACCATGCCTCTCCTTCCTCCTCTCTGCCTTCATTCACGCAGTATGTCACCTGCCACACTAGAGACAATAAAACACTGGACCTTTTCTATGCCAACACTAAGGAGGCATACATATCACTGCCCCTCCCCCCGCTGGGCAAAGCTGATCACAACATGGTGGCTCTCCAGCCTGTGTACAAACCTCTAGTCTGCAGGCAGCCAGCTGTGACACGCACATTTCAGAGATGGTCTGGAGAGGCCGAGGAGGCCTTAAAGGACTGTTTTAGTACAACTTCGTGGGAAGTATTTAGCGATGCCCACGGGGATGACATTGATAGTCTAACAGTACATACTGAGTACATACATTTCTGCATGGAGAACACTATACCCACCAGGACAGTAAGATGTTTCTCCAACAACAAACCCTGGATCACACCGGATATTAAAGCTCTCCTGAAGGAAAAGAGGAGGGTTTTTGCGTCAGGCAACAAGGAGGAGTGGAAGACTGTGCAGCGCCAGCTGAGAAGGAGGATCCGAGAGGGGAAAAGGTCCTACAGGAAGAGGATGGAGGAGCAGCTGCAGCAGAATAACGCCAGGGGAGTCTGGATGGGCCTGAAGAACATCTCAGGCCACGGACACCCTAAGACCCAGTTTGGGGGGGACTTGCAGTGGGCAAATGAGCTGAACCTGTTTTTCAATAGGTTCGATCAGAGGCCTGCTTCCACTCAGTCTCTCCTACTGCAGCCCCTCCTGCTGTGAATGTCTCCCTCTACCCCCCTTCCCCCCCAGTCTTCGGCTCCCAGCCACATCAGATAGCCACCACTCCCTCCTGCTCACCCTTGTCTTTTACAACATCTCAGGTGAAGAACCAGCTGAGGAAGATGAAGGCGAAGAAGGCAGCGGGTCCAGATGGCATCTCCCACCAGCTCCTCAAATCCTGCGCAGACAAGCTGTGTGGAATCGTCCTGCACATGTTCAACCTGAGCCTGAAGCTGGGCAGAGATCCCCAGCTGTGGAAAACATCCTGCCTGGTCCCGGTGCCAAAGACCCCACACTCGAAAGAGCTCAACAACTTTAGACCAGTGGCGCTGACGTCTCATCTGATGAAGACCCTGGAGAGACTGGTCCTTGTCCACCTGCACCCCTTGGTGAGCTCCTCAATGGACCCACTCCAGTTCGCATAACAGCCTGGTATTAGTGTAGATGATGCCATCATCTACCTACTCCACACTTCACTCTCTCACCTGGAGAAGGCGCGGAGCACTGTGAGGATCATGTTCTTTGATTTCTCAAGCGCTTTCAACACCATCCAGCCCACCCTATTGGGAGACAAGCTGGAGCGGGAGGGAGTGGCCCACCACCTCACCACATGGATCCAGGACTACCTCACAAACCGGCCACAGTACGTGAGGACACGGGACTGTGTGTCTGACGTGCTTCTCTGCAGCACTGGGGCACCGCAGGGAACTGTCTTGGCTCACTTCCTGTTCACCCTCTACACTTCGGACTACAAATACAACACGTCCACCTGTCACCTGCAGATGTTCTCCGATGACTCTGCGATCGTCAGCCTCATCTCAGACGGTGATGATCGGGAGTACAGAGAACTTACTCAGGGTTTTGTCGACTGGTGACAGCAGAACCGCCTCCAGATCAACGCAGAAAAATCCAAGGAGCTGTTGGTGGATTTTGGCAGGCGCTGGCACTCTCGACCTGCACCAGTGTATATCCAGGGAACGGATGTTGAGAGAGTCTCAACTTACAAGTACCTGGGTGTTCATCTGAACAATAAACTGGTCTGGAGTGACAACATCGACGCTCTCTATAGAAAGGGTCAAAGCAGACTCTTCCTACTTAGGAGGCTGAGGTCTTTTGGCGTTCAGGGGGCACTTCTCAGGAACTTTTATGACTCGGTGGTTGCATCGGTCATATTCCATGGCGTGGTCTCCTGGGCAGGCGGCGTCTCGGCCCGGGAAAAAAGAGGCTGGACAAACCGGTGAGGATGGACGGCTCTGTCCTGGGCTGCTCCCTGGACTCAGTGGGGGACAGGAGGATGATGGCAAAGCTGTCATCAATGCTGCACAACCCGTCCCACCCCCTCCGGGGCACCCTTACAGCACTCCACAGCTCCTTTAGTAATAGACTTTTACACACCCGCTGTGCAAAGGAGAGATTCCTTCCTGCCTGCCGCTATCAGGCTGTTTAATAAGAACACTAGATAGTCTCTACAAACTGCCGGTCATTGGTGCAAATGTGCCGTTCAACACTTGTGATTATACTGTGCAATATCTAACATTCCACTACTGTATTTTTTATTGCTTCTAATTTTGTACTTTATATTTGCACTGCTGCACTGCCACCTATTTTTTTCCCTCTGTACTATGTACAGACTATTAATGTGTTTTCGAATGTTGACTGCTAATGTTATACATTAATGGCCACATCACGCCGTCCTCTGAGCTACCTATATCTTTGCTGCTGTAACACCGAGAATTTCCCCATGGTGGGATCAATAAAGGTCTTCTTATCTTATCTTATCTTATCTTATTTCCTCTAAGGTGCAATTCGCCTGGACTTCAGAGGCGAAGGCTGCTTTTCAGGACCTCAAGACCCGCTTCACTACAGCACCGGTCCTGACCATGCCAGACCCCAAACGACAATTCGTAGTAGAGGTGGACGCTTCCAACGAGGGCATTGGCGCCATCCTCTCTCAACGCTCCGAGCAAGATGGGAAGATGCATCCCTGTGCTTTCCTGTCGCGGCGGCTGGCCAAGGCAGAATGCAACTATGATGTCGGCAATCGAGAGCTCCTGGCTGTCAAAGTGGCGCTGGAGGAGTGGAGGCACTGGCTTGAGGGGGCAGAGCACCCCTTCACTGTTTGGACAGATCATAAGAACCTCGAGTATCTACACACAGCCAAACGCCTCAATTCCCGCCAGGCCAGGTGTGTGCTGTTTTTTAATTGCTTTTCTTTTTCCCTTTCTTACAGGCCAGGGTCCCAGAACACTAAGGCTGACGCGTTGTCACGGCTCTATGACCCTGCACCTGTTGCCAAGGCTCCTGAACCTATCCTTCCACTGATCTGTGTGGTTGGAGCGGTGACCTGGCAGATAGAAAATGAGGTCAAGCAAGCCAATGGTGAGGCTCCACCACCTAGGGGGTGTCCAGAGAATCGACTTTTCGTTCCCCTTGCCATGCGCCCCTAGGTGATTCACTGGGTCCACTCCTCGCTGCTTACCTGTCATCCGGGAGTGCGGCGAACGATGCACGCCATCTCCCGGAGGTTCTGGTGGCCCTCTAAGGAACCGGAGGTCCGGGAATACGTCGGAGCACGTTCGGTCTGTGCCAGAAACAAGACTTCTGCAAAAACACGAATGGGCCTCCTGCAACCATTGCCCATTCCTACCAGGCCATGGGCTGACATATCAATGGACTTCGTCACTGGGCTCCCAGTCTCTCAAGGGAACACCACAATCCTCAATGTAGTCGACTGCTTTTCAAAGATGGCCCGCTTCATTGCCTTACCTGCATTACCCACAGCTAAGAAAACAGCTGAAATCATGATCAACCATGTCTTCAGGGTTCATGGTTTCCCCAAAGACATAGTCTCGGATCGGGGGCCCCAATTTGTGTCCCGCTTCTGGAGGGAATTCTGTCGCCTAATCGGGGCCAAGGCAAGCCTGACCTCGGACGACCATCCCGAGTAAAACGGCCAGACCAAACGCCTTAACCAGCAGCTGGAAACCGGCCTCCGGTGTCTTGTGTTCCAGAATCCAACAACATGGAGCAAACACCTGGTCTGGGTTGAGTACGCCCATAACACATTGCCCACATCAGCCACAGGATTCTCCCCATTTAAATGTGTGTTCGGTTTTGAGCCACCTGTCTTCGCAGCCCAGGGGCAGGAAGTGTCAGTGCCATCCGCTCATGCCATGATTCGCCGGCTTCGCCATATTTGGACAGCCGCCCGGCAGGTCCTTCTTCGCCAAGGGGACAGGATCAAGAAAGCCGCAGACCGCAGGAGGCGTCCAGCACCTCCCTACCAGCAGGGACAGAGGTTTTGGCTCAATGCTAGGGATCTGCCCCTCAAGGTTCCATCCAAGAAGCTTACGCCACGTTTTGTGGTCCCTTTTCCAATATCAAAGCTTGTTGGTCCTGCGGCTGTCCGTCTTCGTCTGCCTCACTCCCTCCGGGTCCATCCCACGTTTCATGTCAGCCGAGTCAAGCCTGTTGTGGAGAGTCCCATGGTTCCCATGGGGGGGTTCTGTCACACCGTGGTGAGGTTTGTCTTGTAATGGTCATTTCCTGCTTTATTTTGTAAGTCTTTTCCTCCTTGTTTGCGAGCACTTGCCCTTCTTTATGTCCTCCCTAATCACCAATTGGTTCCACCTGTTCCCCATTACCTCCTGTGTGTGTATATATAGTCAGCCTCCCCTGTGTCTTGTGCCAGAGTGTCTTCGTCCGCTGACGCATCACCCCAGCCTGCTATCGTCCACAGCCAAAATCACCATGTGAATCAAGTCCTGAAGAATTTAGTAAGGCTTTTGAGTTTGTTTGCTACTTTGTTTTTTGATGGTATATTTGCCCTCCTTGTGAAGTGAATTTTTGTTGAACAACCTGCTTTCTGATTGTGAATATTTTGTAAGCTTTTCTGAGTTTCTTTGCTACTTTGTGTTTTGATAACGTTTTGCCATCCTAAATGAAGAGAATTTTTGTTGAAGAACCTGCCTTGTTTGTTTTCACCTTAAGAGAGACATTGTTAAATAAATCCTTTTGTTAACCAAGACAACTCTGCATTTCGGTCCTCCCTTGAGTCCACTCGTGACTAAAAGTTCTTCTTTTTTGCCAAATACCTTGCTACGTGTAGACATGACTTAAGTTTTGTTGGGAAGATAAGAAAACAACGAGGGAGTCAAATGATTTGTGTTTAATGTTTGCATATTTTCCAATTCTGGATGATGAGAATATGCATGATATTATGCTAAACCCCAAATACTACTCCAAGACTAATAGCCAATAAAGGCCTTTTCACACTAGCGCCAGTCCAGTGTGAAGAGCGGTCCACGGCAAACACGAAACGTGACGAGCCGCATTGCCTGACGTAGACGCTGTAAGGAAGTGAAAAGTGGTGAGCATATTTACTACAGTCCCAAGAACCAATGCGTTTATTTTTCATTGTTGCACAAGAAAACAGTGACTTTTCCTATTTCAAGGAATAGGAGGCATTATAATAGCCGTGCAAAGAGTTTTACTGGTTTCGGTGAGACGGTGAATCGTTACTTTTATTGTTCGTGAATTACATTTCCACACAAACGCACATTGAGGTATTATTTATCTTAGCAAGTAGAGGTATGAGAGTCATTTTTCAGGTGTCCCAGAGCTCGCGAGAATTTTAAAAAAGTGCATTTATCAAGGTTTTGCCGGCCGTGGTTTGAGTATATCCGTACGGCAAAATAGCCTAATAGCACATATATAAGTACGTCTTCCCCTCTGCTATTAGATGCGTTGTTGACGTCAGTGCGGCAGCACTCTGAAAATAGCCCCACCTCTATGCGCGAATTCATTTAAACTTGCCTTTCCGCCCAAAACGGCCACCCACCCTTCACTTTCGCCGAGAAGTCCACTCTCACATACACAATGAATGTCAACAGCTGTGAATTTGTTCATTTTGATTGTCCTTAAAATGTTGCTATTACTACTTCTGTTAGAACTATTGTAACTACTTTAGGAAGAATAAAAAAACATTCTCACAGAAGTGATTTTAAACAAGGCGATAGTGCATACCCAGTTGTCTTCTACATGAAAATCTATTACACCCTTTCACACCACTGCCCTCTACCTGCCCTCTGGTCGAGCACTCAGAGTTTGTTTTTCCGCTCTTTTTAACAGCGTTTACCCCTTTTTAGCCATTTAGGCGGGCGACGTCCCGGGAGAGCTCAGCTTGTTCGCTGGCCAGCGTTCATGCATGGTGAGGCGCTCAGCACTCAAGGACGCCACAGCTCGGCTTTTTGATTAACGTGATGAAAAGAATCAATTAAACAACAGGCGCGGGACCTCTCCGGCGTGTAAGAGGGAGAACACACATCAAAGAGCACAAAAGAAAAACGAGCTAAAAGTGTTACAGCAAAACACAGAACAAGGGATTTACGTATTTGAGGGCGGTGTTTAGTTTAAAAGTACCAATCCATCCCAGAGTAAGGACTATTTGCACTTTGTTTTTAAATTTGGTTTTGAGTAATAACTTGGTCTAGTTAAAAGGACAACATTTATTATTGAACCGTTAGCTTGAGTCTGATCGGTATCATGGAGTCACGTGATTATTGTTGCGATGTCTCATTGGTGAGACATGTAGAGCTACTGTAGGCCTCGCTGGCAAAAAAAAAAAAAGCTGTAAAATCTAATATATAGCATAAAGAAGAAAAATGTAACGACAATTGTAGCCCAAGGTAGCGGTAAGGTAAGTAGTGTTTTTTCTTCACAAATCTGCTTAACTAAAAGTCAAAAGTATGGTTTACTAAAACTACTCTTCAAAGTATATTTTTCTCAAAAAGTTATTCAGGGAAATGTAACGGAGTGAATGTAACACACAATTGCAAAGTTGTTTATTTTTTGCATAAACAAATGAAATTTGGGGGAATATACAGTATCATATATTTTCAAATTTGGTTGAAATAATGCATCTTTTTTTGAGAGAAATGTATAATTAGGCCAAATGCTTGGGTGAAACTGATAGACAATATTTTTTACAGTTTTACTTCAAATGAATATCGGCTCCAAAAATCGGTTATCGGCCCCTCTAACTACTAATAATCATTAATAATCGGTCCTGAAAAACCCATATCAGGCAATTTATAGCGTTTATTTTTTCACATGGAGAACCAACTGGCAAAGATTTGAGACTCTGCCACTATTCGACTTCGAGAAAAATATTGTATTCCATTGCTAGGTCTTATTAAATAATTGAATGAAAACATCAATTTGAGGAAAGTGTTTGTTATTAGTAGCCTACCAATGAAACAGAAAGAGAAGACAAACAAGTGGAATCCCCTTTAAGCTTGGGAGGGACAAGAATTGGCGTTAGCTCGAGGCATGCGACACCGTGACGGTCCTTCGAGGATGGCGGCAGGTCCCAGGTAGGTCGCCTAATTAGCTGCAGCATGCCGCGATACCCCATTCCCCAGGGGTATTTAACAGGGTGAGGGATGTCTGGAGCGAGGCGTTGAGAAATTGAGTATTAGCACAAAGAGAGGCTTATTTAAAGCTTGGCCTACAAAAAAAAATAAAGAGTATATTTGCTGGGTAGATATTTGTGTAATGACTTCATCCCTCGTGTGTGATGGAGTGTGCCCAGGTGGTCGAGGTCATTGCATTGAGCGACAGAATGATGCTAAGCTAGCGATCGCCTCGCTTACAGGAGAGCAGTAATTAGCCGATGCGGGTCACCACAGAGGGCTACTGTTGAGGGAGACCAGCTTGTATGTGAAGGGGGGCTGTGACTTTGCATAAAGTAAGGACTTGTATACAATGTATTCATTTGCATAAATGTGCACAAAATTGAATGTATTTCTAATTGGGGGTATTAATACAAATTCAAGTGTAAAGCTAGAGAAAAAAACTCTTGGGTTTATTTTAGTCAATTATAATAATAGGAATTACGCAGCATGGTTTCACGTGGGTCAAATTGCCAACGTGTTTTCTCACTGTTTATAGTTTCCTATTCGGCAAAAGGCATATATTTTTATGTGGGCATTGCTGCTATTTGAGAAAATGAGGAAACTTCTAGCTAATTTTCATGGACTCCAAGCTAGATGCCTGGAGTCCTTGAAAATTGAATAAAGGTGTAGTATTTTACATATTTTGATGATTGCACTGAGGCGTTCATTTATTCAAATGGATGGCACACTCATTAACTAATTCAGACACAGCCATCATTTGAGAAAATGCACAAATATTATAGATTTTATATAGATATTATAGTATAGATTTGTCAGTTTTACTATGAGTTTAATTATATAATAATTCTTATTCAAGGGCTGGTTCTATGAGGAAATCCATTACAAATCACTCAACTGGGAAATAACCCCCAACTAATTTCTTTACCTCACATGATAAATTGTACAGTATTTGGGGTCGAGGCCTTCATTGCATTTCTAAAATAAATTCACCGACTGAGTAAGTGAAGCGAGCTGAAGCTAAGTGAGCGTCAACTACAAGACGTCAGTTAGAATGACACGAAGCTGGAGGCCGGGTGCTCCCTTAAGAGGAATGCGTCCAGCCTCAGCACTTCTTGATTCTGTAAGTGCAGGAAGACACACCAGAAGTTGGAGGCATTAACGCCCCCTCTCAAGAAATGTTCCGCTGCATCCCTGGGGTAGCTTGAAGCTGACGGTGTTGCCTTCTACGACCTCCCTGTCTCATTTGAATGGCTGGATGTGAATGTGATTCGTTCTTCTTATGGTTGTTTGTTTGATTTCCATTAATATGTTTGAAGGCAACCAGCAGACTCCTGTACCCTTCCCTAAATCAACATGTTGTCATTTCAGGCTAAACATGAGCGGCACACAACATGGCTTATTCATCCTGTCCTGTCATACATTTCATGAATCTTACATGGATTTATGATAATTAATTTATTTAAGAGGCAAACACTGTGGTTTGGCTTTATATACGGTACACGTGTGTGAGCTTTGGAGGTATGACATGATTCATTCAGAGTTTTAACAACATGTTAGAAAGGAACACACGCCAAAAGTTCAAATAATTAAATTCAGCTCTTCAAGATGTCTGAGCAAATTAGAGTTTCGAGCAAACACTGGTTAGGGTTTCAAATTGTGGTTTCAAGCCTGGTTAAGATTTTTAAACCAGGACTAGAATTTTAAGCAAAATAGCTAGTTCACAAAACAGGGTTTTTAACTACTGTAATTTCCGTATTACAAGCCGCTACTTTTTTCCCTCATTTTGAATCCTGCGGCATATGCAATAATGTGGCTAATTTATCAATTTTTCTAACGACCGCCAGGAGCGCTCGAGTATAAAATACAAGAGTGACACGTGGAATATATGTGTCGAGGAAGACGCTATTTTGCACTCTTACCAGTAGTTTAACTTTGTGCTTTGTGCACGAATAGAAGTAGCAAACCCTCAGTGCCAGTAAAATTAGCAGACCTGCTTCATAGAAAATGCTAGAAGAAATGGATATGACGTGCCGAGCTGAATTGAAGGCTTGGATGACCAGCAGCGAGAGATCGTTTACCAAAACTGGCCGCATGCAAAGAGCAACTTTTGCACAAGTCTGGCAGCTTGGTGCAGTGTGAAAAAAATCCACCATCACCAACGGGTTTCGAAAAGCCGGTCTGCTGCGTGACGAAGAGGACGACGCAAGCTCAGGCATGAGCTTGAGGAGTCAGCTAAGTGCCGTGTTGCTGGCGCTGTTTGGAAAGAAACGTTAAGGTATTATAATGTTGATAAAGAGTCACCCGCTTAGTTAGGTTGTGATTCTTTATTTTGGAAACTTGTGGAACAACACGCGACTGCTGTCTGCAGCAGCCGACGAACACACACACCCGCAACAACAACAGGAAGTCACGTTTCTCGCTCTTCCGCACCTTCCTTACTCCCGTAAGTCACGCGCTATATTATAACCTGATTCTTTAAAGTATGTTATCAAAACTTAAAAGACTATGTGTATTTCTTTATAAATATCTCGTGTTACTATGTGGGCACACATGGCTTATAGACAGTAGAGGCTTATGTATGTACAAAATTGTTTTTTCTTTAAAAATGTACTGATTGAGGCTTGTAATGAGGGGCGCCCAATAGTCCGGAAATTATTTTAGGTTTAGGGTTTCAAAGTAAATTTTAGTACGCATGGATACTAGTGTTGTTTATAACGGCGTTAGAGCATAACGGCGTTACTAGTGTTATTTTTTTCAGCAGTGAGTAATCTAATTAATTACTTTTCTCATCTTTGCAACGCCGTGTCCTTTACTGAGGATGTAAAGGCGTTCATTACTATGCGTTACTAGGTTGGTTGAATGACGCGAGAAAAGTGAGAGACTCACGGAGAAAGCAGAGCGGGAGTGCGGAGGAGGAAATGGAGTTGTGACACCTGGCTCCAATAATACCTGACTATAGCCGATAGCCTACAAACTACGGCCACATTATGCTACGAGAGATATCACATGTATAGAGAACTGGATGTGAAATGATAGGTTCGCTGGCGTTAGTAAACAGCCACCATCTTAAAGCACTAGACTTCTCAGGGAGGCTCTGTTGTACAGAACCTTACTCGCGAACCTTAGTAACTTTTTATCTAAAGTTCTCATAAATTTAGCAAAATCTTGACTTGATTCTCTTTAAATGATGAAACAGTTTCACATGTCGAAAGTAGACAGAAGGGAACTAATGCAATAACAAGTGCAATTTTAACAACTTTAACGGTTGATTCCCAACATTAAATGACTTCCAGACATAGCAAAGGTTACTATCTAGTTATCGCTATATCTGCAGTACCCCTGTGTCTAGTTGAGTTTAGGGTCAAGAAGTGGGCTAGGGCCAATTGTGCCAAAAGCCCTTTCAACTTCACATAGTGTGACCTGTTTTTTTGTTAAACCATGAAAAGTAACACCAGTTACTTTGCCAAACCAAGTAACTAATTACTCTTATATTCAGGTAACTGAGTTACTAACTCAATTACTTTTGGGGAGAAGTAATTTGTAACTGTAATGAATTACTTTTTAAAATTTAGATTAACAACACTGATGGATACACACGGATATATGTCATACGGTATCTATGTATCTACTGTATATCTGAGTCCCTGCCTCCACGCTAGTATTAATGAGCATTTATCATCTCCATTGTGCTACAACAAAAGACGTTAGGTAGCAAAGGATTTGTTCCAAGCAGGAATTGAGGCATGTGATAAATTCCCACGCTCATTCATAGAAAAATGTGCTAATATCTCATTAGAGATTAATACCCATCAGATCCTTTTAATTAGCCAGACAGCCCACACAATCGCACTCACAGAACGTGTGTGGGGGTGCGTGTGTGAGTGTGTGAATGTGTGTACTTCACTCCCACCTCAAGTCGTCAAGCTCTCCGAATAATTAGGAATATGTATCTGTTCCAGTATCGTGTGTGCATTTTGGATTTTCAGGCCTTTATCCTGCACAATAAGGGATTACATCTAAGATGTGGATCTAAACAACTTCCTAGATGTGCATTCTAGATTCACCTCTTAGGTCAGCAGCTGTGATCAATGCCCTTGATTGGCATATTTACGAAAGCCACATTAGAAAGCTCATCTGTTCATCCAGATCTGAGACGTAGATCCACATTCTAGATCAGGGGTGGGCAAACTATTCCACAAAGGGCCGCAGTGGGTGCGGGTTTTAGTTGCAACCCATTAAGAGGACACCTTTTCACCAATCTGCTGTTTTACAAGTGTAATCAGCCGATTGCAGTCAGGTGCTTCTCATTTCTACTGAAACCGCATTGGTTAAACTATCTGTGCTGGGTCAGTTGGAACAAAGACCAGGACCCACTGCGGCCCTCGAGGACCGGTTTGCCCACCCCTGTTCTAGATCAAGGGTAGCCAACTCCGGTCCTCAAGGACCACAATCCACCTTGGTTTCGATGTCTCCCTCCTTAAAAACCCCTGAACCAAATGATCAGCTCATTAGTAAGCTCTGAAGGAGTCTGAAAATGATCCTAATTATTTGAGTCAGGTGCGTTGGAGGAGGGAGACATGGAAAAAAACAAGCTGGACAGGGGCCCTCAAGGACCGGAGTTGGCTACCCCTGTTCTAGATGCAGATTGTAGCGATACATGTATGAGAATGTTCTAAATTTTCATCATTGATTAGCTCATGTACAAGACTGCTTCCAAGAACTACACATATTGATCCAAATTTTTCTCAAGTCCAAAATCCGACAGCTTGGACAACCATTCTTCCACCACAATCGCGATCTGCAATTTTCATCATCATCCTGTTTCTCTATCCGAGATCTTTGACTTTCATTCTGGTATGCAACTGGCTTCTAAATTCGCAGTCAAGATCCAAGTGCTGCAAACTACTCCACAAAGGGCCGAGTGGGTGCGAATTTCTGTTCCAACTCATCATGAGGAAACCTGTTCACCAATGTGGTGTCTTGCAAACGCAATCCGTTAATTGCAGTGAAGTTGTTCTTGTTTCAGCAAAAACCTCATTGGTTAAACTGGCTGTGCTGGATCAGTTGGAACAAAGGTGAGGACCCACTATGGCTGTTGAGGACCGGTTTTCCCACCCCTGTGCTAAACCTATGGGCATCAATACTCCTGGATCTTCCTCATAGGCTGCATGATTACAGATCTAAATCAGAGATGTCAAAACTATTCCAAATAGGGCCGCAGTGGGTGCTGGATTTCATTCAAACAAAACAAGCCAACACCTTCTCACCAATCTGGTGTCTTACAAGTATAATCAGTTCAATGCAGTCAGGTGCCTGTTGTTTTAGCAGAAACTTCATTCGTTAAACTGTCTATGTTCGAACCCTTGGATCAAAAACCAGGACCCACAGCGGCCCTTGAGGATCGGTTCGGACACCCCAGATCCAGATCAGTGTTGAAGATACCAGATGCTGCTTTATGATCCCGATCCTAGTAGTCTACATCCTAGTTCTAAATCCTAGATCCAGATAAAAAAAGGAACCTCCTAATTACACTATCATCTTTTTCTGTTTTCAAGACCCAGTCTAATATCCACACACTCGAACTATATCAGGATTTGGCTCAAAAAAATCGAACACATTATTGATTTGAACTATTGATCCAATACTGGATCTCCATTGTAGATGTTAGATGATTAAAAGCTCATATATCCAAAGGAGAGGTCTACGTTCTATAGATTTGCATCCTACATCCACAGTTCATGCTGGATTTGAATGATGCTGGAGATATCCATTCTCAATGTACTAGTATTTCATAGACACCCATCATAGATTTAAATTACTACATCAAGTACATCCATAATCCAACATTGCGTTTGCAAAAATCTATATCTCCTACCTCGCGGTGGTGGTGGAAGATGACTTCCTCTGGCACATGACGGCCAGGGATCCTCCACCAGGCGCCATTTCCTGTTTGATCTCCCAGGCCACCAAGTCGCTGGGCTTCACCGCCAGGAAGCTGATGCCAGACTGGAACCACACCCTGCACACGCAGATAAAAAGCAGGCTAGTCAATGCTTGTGCTAAATTGAACCAGTTCTGAATTAGAATTTTTAATTAATGTTAAGGTTTCAAATTGTTTTGAGGCAACAGTTGTGCTGCAAACCACACGTCACCTTTCCACATGCATTGACGGCGTCCTGCAAATCATATATGCACATCATCTTTGAAGCCTTGTCACAGTGTAATGACGTCACCCGCTTGCTGCTAGTTGGTCTCATTTGAAAGTGCGGAAGTTGAGGTCCAAGCTAGGGTGATAATGTCATTTGAGTTTTAGAGTTTTATTGCCCTCATAAATGAAGATTAAAATGCTACATGGATTGGTACGTCTACATACGAAATTCATTAGTTCCAGGACCTTGTTTGTATGTCGTAATGTTCGTATATCGAGCGGGATTTTCCCATAAGAATACATTGTAATTTGATTAATTCGTTCCACAGCCCCAAATCCTATGTAAAATCCTTAATAAATATTGCAGGTACGATTACAAATACCAATTAAACATAGCAAAACAAATAAAATATAAATACAAATCGAAATTATAATAATATTGAATAACGAATTGGGTTCCAATGTGGTGGTTGTGTTTTGCATGCTGTTCCTGAACGCACCGTGTGACTGACAAGAGAGTGACAGAGATGTGGCAGATTTTTTTACTTTATCTTTCCATGTTTGGTTTTTGTTGGCTTCGGATACGACGAACAGTAGCTTGTGTTGCACAAGTTCTAAAATCAATTATTAAAAAACCTGCCGAAGCTGGCGACTTCCTTGCCGTTGTTCCAATAATAATAATAGTTATGATAGTCATCCTCGACTGTCGAGCCAGTTCACTGACGTGCGCATGACGCACATATTTTTCTATCATTTCCTTCTAAATTTCAATGATAAGCGTCACCTTTTTCCTTTTTTCACCACCCATGTTGATTATTGGCGTGCATCCGTCTTTCGGGAAAACATTTAAATTGCAGCGCTGCTATAAATAGTCGTATTTTGAGCATGTTGTTATATGTCAAAACAAATGACGAGTCAAAATTTTATGTCGGATGTCAAAAGGATCCTGTGTCGATGTGGTCATATGTCGAAGTAGGGTTACGGTTTTTATGTGTATATATATATATAAGTATTTGTGTGTAACGTTTGGCATTTCTATCTTTTTAGGTTAAGAAATGCCGTTCACGTCAAAAGAAAAGGCATTTTGCGTGTTAGAGTATGCTCGGACTCAGTTACCGAAGACAGTGCAGCGTGCCATCTTTGCAAATTTTGCAAAGAAGGCACCAACTACAAAAATATTAGGACTTGGCACCAAAAATTTCAAGAAATTTCAGCAAGTTTGGCACAAACTCGAATAACGACTCGACATGTGCAGAGTCACAGACGGCGCTTATATTGAACATTTATGAAAATCTGTCATAGAGCCAACAAATATTTGTACTTTTTTTTGTAAATTTAACCAATAAAACCTATGCCCTTCAACATAAATTGTATTTAGTTTCATTAAGATCCATCAAGTAGTTTCCGAGATATGGGCATTTAGAATGGGGTCATCCATTTTGGAACACCCTGTATATGTATGTATATGGCGGTAAGCACAGACAAGACTGAAACAGTAGTTTCTGCTCTTGGGACATCAATATTACAAATTTTGCATAGCTTGGGTCCAAAATGTTGATTATAATTCATCAGTGAAGAAAACACCAGTTTGGACATGAAGGTTATGGTGTCCTGAAGAAATGGACTCAACCAGGCCATGGTGAACAATTTTTTGTTTGAAATATGAAGGCAACATCAAAGGCATGCAAAATCTGATCAAATAGGCCCGGACCTTAAAGGGTTAAAAGGCCATGATTATCTGTAAAAGGAGATTTGTGTTCTCGATGTTGGTTTGCAAGGGTAAAGGTTTAACCTAGTAAACCGTAAAACAAGATTAGTTTTTCAAATGAGGGTTTCTAACTGTCACTAGGGCTTTGCTATTGCTTTCAAGCAAGGATGGTTAATAAGGTAAGACTTCAAAGGGCCTCTAATGGGGGTTTCAATTGAACAGATTTTCAAATTGCAGTGTCAAGTTAAGGTTTAAATTTGGGATGAGAGTATTAAAATATGATTCAGAGTAAAAAAATTATTATGTCTATACACGTTCTTCAAACAGTTCCACTTGGACATTGTACAATGTGTGCGCTGGCGTGCTTATGAGCGTTCATACAGTACGTGCGTTGGCAAATGCTAAATGTTTCTAATGCCTCTTGAGTTTTATTGGATTGAAGACACAAAAACAAGCATAACAATGTGATCATTATTCTTCTTGTTGTTATTTTGTTGTGTGTGTTGACTCAAGTCTTGCCAAATGCACTAGTGTTGTTTCTACTTCCATTTTTTCCTATAGGGGGAAATGCACATGGATAGCATTCAAACTAAAAATGACTCATTTGAAAAGTGAATTTATTATTTTCAGAAATTACTCTTTTAGTGGAAAAGAAAACATTTTCTTTTACAAAAAAGTTTGTCTTTAAGTGGCTCATCACGTTATTACAGCTTAGGTGCATAGATGAGCACACACACAGCTCCTTTAATATTTTCTATAAATGACAGAAGAGGCTGGTATCAATTCAGCTCAGTTTAAAGGCCTTTAATGTGAGTAAATATATAATAACCAACAGTATTGTTATTGGAAAAAAAGGGGCTGGTTGGTTGCTAGTTTTGTAGCTGTCTGCTGGTAACCACCCAAACAGTGTAGTGAATAGAATAAGAGAGGCAGCACATATTTACGTAGCAAGTAATTTCATTGAGAAGTCAGAAAAAAGACTGATCTGAACCTTTTGCTTCAATGTGATTTGCCGAATGTGGAGTAAAAATGTATTAAGTTGAACGTGAAAAAGTATCACATTAAAACATTAAAATTGCCACTGGAAATGTACATGTCAATGATATTTTGGCCGGCCGATATATCGGTCCGATGAATGGACTTTTGTTCAATATTGGCTACCGGTGGTTATATTAGGATTATTCCTTGCCAGTGTCTCATCCAAGTACTAACCAGGTCAAACTTCGTTTAGCTTCATAGATCATGCGTTTTCAGGGTGGTATGGCTGTAAGGGATCTATGAGGCACCCGCGTAGGCAAGCTGCAGCCGACAACTGTCTTTAAAGCAACTCTAGGTAGTCCCAGGGGTAACGAATGACTTCCGTTCTTACGCTGGCGACGTAACCCGAATTTCTGCGTAAATCTGAAATAACCCTTTAAGAACCCCTAAATATCCCCTAAATCTTAAAATAGCTATCCAAAAACCTGTATTATACGTCATTGTACTGTCCTCGCCAAGACGTTGGAGCTAAGTCCTATAGCTAGACAGCGAGCTAAGTTCTAAAATGACAATGTTAGACTGTGTGGTTTGCTGACATTATTCAGCTGCTTATGACATCAACAATTGCAGAATGAAACAACAATAAACTTTTTATTTGTAACATAAATTTTAGCGCTAATACTTAGGTACTTTTATTTAGGTAATTTTTTTTGCAGTTGTATCTGTACATTCACCTAAGTAAAAAAAGTGAGTGCTTCATCCACCACTGAACAAAAGTCAACATTATTTAAAAAAAAAAAAAAAAAACAGGGACTACCTGTACTTGAATTGAAACCATTTGTCAATTCGGTTACTGTTTTGACTTTATTGTATGTCAACTTAATTTTTTTTCCTGCTTCTTACCCATTCAGTACTTTTTGTTTTACTTGGGTATGAGTATATATGGATATACTTAAAGTTCTATAAATGGTTGGAATTCTAATGGTGTGTTTCATTTCTGATATGAACATTTATATGATGAGTGTTTCAGTTGTCTTCCACATTCAAAAAGCTTTTGTATGAAATAGTATATCGGCCTCAAATATGGGTTACAAAATTGGCTGCAGACATCGGCAATTGGCTGATTTTTTTTTTTTTTTTTTTTTTTCTTGATTGGCATTGGTCTTTAAAAATCCCATATGTGTGATTATAATAAAAAAAAAAAAAAAAAAAATCCAAAACTTTTCGTCTTTGGTGTGGCAGCAAAACACTTCTCTATTTTACGAGCGCATTTGTCCGTGTATTTTACCGTACATAGTTTGTTTTAAAAAAAAATTCTAATGTATTAATTCCATGAAATGTTCCTTAAAGTGGTTGTAGTTTCTTTTTTATACTGCATCCAGAGCTCTCCTTAACAATAAAGTACATTGTAAAAGCATGTCTTTGTGATTTACTGGGTATGCTGATGCCGCGGTGTTAATCTAACATGTGGCTCAAAGGTTAAAACAGCTGCCCGCTGCGGTAAAAGACGCGACGCATCGGGGTTCCATTACTGTCATTTAAAAAAAAAAATCTGAACACTCATTTGCGTCTCTTCTTCAGTGACACTTCAAACTTGCTTATGCGCTCACACACATCGCCTGGCAGCTGGTGTCAGTCCTGCACTTCACAGGCATATAAACACGACGCACACATGCACAAGTGCCGCCCTTTAAAGACGGGAAGATATATGGATTTAAAATGGCACCTATATGTTGCCACAGAGAGGCGTACGATCAAAGGGAAAACATCACAATACATCAAAGATTAGAGTGATTTGACTCGATGCCAATGACACTTTTCTTGCTGCATAAATCAATCTGGTTTTCCCCCCCAAAAAATGCATCTTACAAACTACGAAACCATGAAAGTTGTATGTAAAATGAGGGTCACTTGAGTTTATGCAAGAAGAAAGTGTTATGAAGCCGCGCTAGGCAAAAAGAAGCCATCTTGAGTGAGGGCGTGAAGAGGGCGGCGAGTGACAGCGAGACGAATGGAGACAGAAGAGAAAATGACAGGACGGTGGCGGCGACCTTTCCCAGACGCATGAGCGACGTCTAAACAAATAGACTCTCCGCTTTCTCACTGCAGACCAGCGATTGTGTTTGACGGACGTGACGGTCCCGCCTCGCCCCCCCGTCTGTTCGTCCATCCAGGTGTTGTGCTGTGATAACAAAACTTCTTCTTTCAATGCTATCCCTTCTTACTTTTATACTCAATTAAGAGGAAAAGAGAATATTAGATGACCACAAATGCAGTAGACGTCTACTGTCTGTTTACATATTGTATGTTGTGTACATGAGTAATTTTACACCAATACCCAATAAGGAATTGGCTTTTCACATACAACTAATTTATATCAGGGCTTTGCCCACCTTACTTTTTATTTACTTGAATGAACACGACTTTTGTCTGATTTATGTACTGAGGAATTATTTTTATGTTTTATACTCTGAACCAGTAGACAGTACAGTAGGCTAAAGTTTAGTTAGGAAGCTGTAATAAATTATGATTTTTGAAGGAAATAGTCATGCATTTTGTCTTCAGTGTTTCTTACAACATGCCTAAAACAACTTCAAGTCAAATTGTGAATGTACAGTTATCCTTCGGAACTTTGGGCTTCAAACTTCGCGCCCTTAGTCCATCGTGGATTTTTTTCAATTTAAAAAAAAGTTAATAAATACATCCATCCATCATCTGCTGCTTAATCTGGGGTTGGGTCGCGGGGGCAGCAGCTTTAGCAGGAAAGCCAAGACTTCCTTCTCCCCAGCCACCTCAACCAGCTCCTCCGGCGTGATCCCAAGGCGTTTCCAGGCCAACCCAGAGACACGGTCTCTCCAGCGTGTCCTGGGTCATCCCCGGGGCCTCTTGCTAGTGGGACATGCCCAGAACACTGCTCCATGCAGGTGTCCAGGAGGCATTCGAACCAGATGTCCGAGCCACCTCAACTGGCTCCTCTCAACAGAAGGAGAAGCAGCTCCACACCGAGTCCCCCCAGGATGACCGAGCTTTTCACCCTATCTCTATGGGAGAGCCCGGACACCCTGCGGAGGAAACTCATTTTGGCCCCTTGTATGCGGGATCTTGTTCTTTCGGTCACGACCTACAACATATGGCCATAAGTGAGGGTAGGAACGTACAAACCAGATTCGGTTGAAGTTGGGAAATTGTGTAAAATGTAAAATAAATAAATAAATAAATAAAAATACAATAATTTGAAAATCCTTCTCAACCCATATTCAATTGAATACACTACTAAGACAACATATTTATTGCTCAAACTGATAAACTTAATTGTTTTTTGCCAAATAATAATTAATTTAGAATTTCATGGCTGCAACATGTCCAGTAGAAGTTGGGAAAGGTGGCAAAAAATACTGAGAAAGCTGAGAAAAGCTCATCAAACACCTGTTTGGAACATCCCACATGTGATCAGGCTAATTGGGAACAGGTGGGTACCATAAAAGGAGCCTCCCCAGACATGCTCAGTCATTCACAAGCAAGGATGGGGCGAGGTTCACCACTTTGTCCACAACTGCGGGAGAAAATAGTTGAACAGTTTAAGAACAACATTTCTCAAAGCAAAATTGCAAGGAATTCAGGGATTTCAACATCTACGGTACATAATATCATCAAAAGGTTCAGAGAATCTGGTGAAATCAATGCACGTAAGCACCACGGCTGGAAACCAAGACTGAATGACCATGACCTTCGATCCCACAGACGGCACTGCCTTAAAAACTGACATGAGTGTGTAAAGGATATCACCAAATGGGCTCAGGAAAACTTCAGAAAACCACTGTCAGTAAATACAGTTTGTCACTACATCAGTAAGTTAAAACTCTACCATGCAAAGCAAAAGCCGTTTTTGGACAACATCCAGAAACGCTGACGGGTTCTCTGGGCCCAAGCTCATGTAAAATGGACTGATGCACAATGGAAAAGTGTTTTGTGGTCTGATGAGTCTACTTTTGTAATTCTTTTTGGAAACACTGGACGTCGTGTCCTCCGGACCAAAGAGGAAGCGGACCATCCGGACTGTTATCAGCGCATAGTTCTAAAGCCAGCATCTGTGATGGTATGGGGGTGCATTAGTTCCCATGGCATGGGTGACTTACATTTCTGTGAAGGCAACATAAATGCTGAAAAGTACATACAGATTTTGGAGCAAAATATGCTGCCATCCAAGCGACGTCTTTTTCATTTACACTGCTGCTTATTTCGGTAAGATAATGCCAAGCCACATTCTGCACGTGTTACAAAAGCGTGGCTTCGAAGTAAAAGAGTCCAGGTTCTCCCCTGGCCCGCTTGCAGTCCAGACCTGTCTCCCATTGAAAATGTGTGGCGCATTATGAAGCGTAAAATATGACAGAGAAGACCCCGGACTGTTGAACAACTGAAGCGGTTCATCAAGCAAGAATGGGAAAGAATTCCACATGAGAAGCTAAGAGAATTAGTCTCCTCTCTTTCAAAACGTTAATTGAGTGTTATTAAAAGGAAATGTGATGTAACGAAGTGGTAAACATGCCCTTTCCCAACTTCTACTGCACGTGTTGCAGCCATGAAATTCTAAGTTAATTATTGTTTGAAAAATAAAATAAAGTTTATGAGTTTTATCATTAAATATGTTGTCTTTGTAGTGCATTCATTTGAATATAGGTTGAAAAGGATTTTTAAATTATTGTGTTTTGTTTTTATTTACATTTTACACAATTTCCCAACTTCAACCGAATCCGGTTTGTAGATCGCCCGGTAAATCGAGAGCTTCGCCTTTCGGCTCAGCTCCTTCTTCATCACTACAGACCGGTGCACAGTCCGCAGACGCTGCACTGATCCGCCTGTCGATCTCCCGCTCCCTCCTACCCTCACTCGTGAACAAGACCACAAGACACTTGAACTCCTCCACTTGTGGCAGGATCTCATCCCCGACCCAGAAAGGGCACGCCACCCTTTTCCGGCTGAGGACTATGGCCTCGGATTTGGAGGTGCTGATCCTCATCCTAACCGCTTTACACTCGGCTGCGAACCGCTTCAGTGAGAGTTGGACGTCACGGCTTAATGAAGCCAACAGCACCACATCATCTGCAAAAAGCAAAGATGCAATGCTGAGGCCGGCATACCGGACACCCTCAACACTTCGGTTGCGCCTCGAAATTCTGTCCATAAAAATTATGAACCGAATCGGTGACAAAGGGCAGCCTTGGCAAAGTCTAAAGACTGAGTTATACTCCTGCCTTGCGGTGACGGCGCAGCGACTACGGCATCATTTGACATTCGATGGTTCTCCGGCCAGGTGACGCGTTGCTCTGTAATTCACCGCTAAGCCACTAGGGAGGTGTGGTGTTATGTTTGTACTGTTTTGGGGCATGCTTGTTGACTTCCTCTTGTGTAGTTTAACGGAGAAAAAATAAACAATGCAAGATGGAAAACTTGAATATGGATCTTCAGTTCATCAACATTGAATAAATGTTGATCATACAAATGTCGAGGCGCAGGCAACGCAGAAGATGTTTTCGAGGCAGTCTGTCCAACTTTTGATGCCGCATAGAGAGTTCTAGCCTCGGGTGGAAACCAGTTATTTGTAGCGGCTAGCTTCAAACTGGCGTCGAGCACTGCGTCCAGCGTTTTGTCCAAGGTCTGCAAAGCACTCCAGCCTGATTTGTTTGCCGTGTCCTACATACAGTCAGTTGGAAGCCGTAGCAGATTTCTGGCGTCTATGGAATTTCCCAAACTGCGTCGGAAGCCTTGATGTTAACGTTATCATAAAAGCACCGAGGCACTCTCAATCAGTGATGATGTACCGTGTGTGAACTGTCTGTTGTTGAAAATTAAACATCAAAACAACTCTTTTGACACCAAACCTATGCTTTATTCTTCATATACTTGAAGTGTGACACGTAAATAAGTCACAAACTCACAGCAAACATATGTACACAATAAATGATGAAGTGCACCGACCAAAAATATGACATAAAGTTATAAAAAGCTGGATTTTAGCCGACTGGGTCACCGCTTCATGTTTGCCTGGCATGGCCAGACTGTTCTCCCTGTATTTTTCAAACGCTGAGAGAAAAGTCTGGGACCCAGCCCATTAACGGCCTCTCGAGCAGGTACAAAATCAATTGACAAATCAGACTCGTTTATTTGCGTGACGTGTTCTTAACGAGCAACGTCACTCTCATGCGTCAAAAGTCGTCTCCACAACAACACAGATGGTGAACAGGAGAGCCGAGAATATGTTCCAATCCACGGTAAAATCAGTTTTAAATTACCAAAAACACATCGACAGGAGTCATTGACAACAGTCTGTCTCGCGCTAGCCATTTAAAATAAACTCCGCTCTCCTCGTATGTTTACTTCCGCGTGCAAGTCCCTCGTCCTGCCCTCCTTGTTTTACTGACGTCACGTCTGCCCGTCGCTGATTGGTCCACTCCGCTGTCTGTTTGCTGTTACTTGCTCCGCCCTGGAAATTGTATCCGCTGAATGGTGGCCAGACTCAATAGCTGGAACAGCGGTGAGTCTGGTGTACCAGGCAAGCTTCGTGTGGCTATTCCATTCCAAACACACACATACTGTACTTGTCTCGGTGGTTCTTCCACTTTTTTTATTCAATCGCTGGCTGACCTCCAGCCCCGTATTTTCAGCAATCTCCTCCCACGAATTGATTGCCATTTGGCAATCTTCATAATGGCTTGATGAAACATTGTAGTTGTCGTACTTGCTCTTCGTTGATACTCTCATCGGCTTTGTCCATTTTTGCGTGTAGAAAAATAATTTTTGAGAATAGCGGTGATTTCGCGCTGAGCCGGAAACAACAGTCTGAGCGGACCAATCATAGTCCATTTCCACCACGTCACACGCGTTGACGAGACGCAAAGTTTGAAAAAAAAGAAGGAGTCAGAGAGGCTACAGCGCAGCGTAAATCGGGTTTCCGTTGACGGCGCAGGTCTGACGCGGAAGCATAACTCGGCCTTAACCCTTTATCCAATTAATTGATTAATCGTTTAATTAATCGATTATAAAATAATTATTAGTTGCAGCCTTATATATTACATAAGAGATATGAAACCAATTGAGATAAAATGTCCCCCAAAATTTATGAAAAGGAGACAATCTCAATTAAATAGCAATAAGCTAATTATTTGAAAAATAAATATGTAATTTACGAGATGATAATGTTAAAAAAAATAATAATAATAGTCTGGAAAAACATCATCAGTGTAGAGAAAATGTAAATGATTCAATTAAAGTGTTTTGAACATAATGGTTTGAAATTGAAATTTTCTTACAGATGCTTGAACTGTAATTGCGCAGTAATTCTTTCAAGCACCACTAGAGGTACTCATAGCAAATATTGACAATCACTGGTGTAGACGACTGGAATGCTGATTGCTTAATTAGTAGTCATTGACTGCCGATCCATCCCTATTTAAATGCAGTGGACATCTATCGCCGTCAATGGCACTGAAACATGACAATTCACTGCCGACCTTCTCATTTCAAATGAATTCGATGTCATTTGTCACCAATAAACAATGACTGATTTTTCAACTTTAAAATCAGGTCTTCAAACGCCTTCCTTTTCATTTTTCCCTTTATATCAAATTCAAGATATTGCTGAACATATTGCACGCTTAAGGCAAACTGTTCCATCTGCAGACTTTTAGCCGTCTCTTTCTGGAAGGTGCACTTGGCGTCCTCTCCACCGCTCCCCCGGAATCCTTTCAACATACACCTACTCACTGCTCTCATCCCGCTCACACCTCCTTTCTTTTCTCCCTTCTCTCAGAGTCCCTCTCGTCGTCCTCTTCTTTTCTTCCCCCGTAACTCTTGCTTCCTCCCGCTGTGCCGCGTTTACGTAACTGTCAAAAACTGCTTCCTGATCCTGACACCGCTCAGACTGACAAAGAAACAACTTTCTTGATGCTATTTTCTGGAAGCATCAAGATACCTGCATTCACACTAAGTTAGTACCAGGCTTTCCTTCTGGACCAGGAGGAAAGTCTAAGTATATGCATGTAGAAAGGGACATACAGAAAAATCAGCGATTTTACCCATATGGAAAAGAAATAGAAAAAAAACAATCACTACTTAAGAACGTCTCTATATACAGAATTTTCAGGTTGCGACACGGCTCAATGGGAAAATATTGCCTCTTGTTATCTTGTTAAGAAAGACGTTTCAGGATATGAAAGGCAAAAATGGCTGGTACTCGCAGCTCCCAGAGTCCACTGAACGTAACATTCTAGCTGCTCTGCCGTTGGCTATTGCCTGGCTTCCGATTGGCTAAGAGGGATCTCTACTGTATGTGCATGTGTGTATGCCAGCGTTCTCTTCTTTTGCCCCTCATGTTCCGACAGCTTTACATTTTTTGTATTGCTGCCTCAACACCTAATGTCAAAATTCTGAATTTCCCCTTTAAAATAAAGCCATTAAAATTGTTGTCTGTTAAAGTTGTAAAGCAAGAAAACAAAAAACAAAAATGATCGAAATGAACAAGAATCCTTTTAAGTATTTCATAATGGGTCCAAATTATTTTTCGAACAGATCATATGACTAGCACCTTAGAGGTGGTCCTTTGCTTTGCTTAGCCAAAACTATATCTAAGGAGGCAAGATGGATATTTAGAATTTCTTTAAACCTAAGCTTCCAAAAGCTTCAACAACAACTGAGCTTGAACCTGCGATTGAGCAGTGTCAATATGTGTGTGTGTGTGTATGTATATATATATATATATATATATATATATATATATATATATATGTACAGTGCCTTGCAAAATAAAATTTTAATTTTTTGTCAAGAATCAACAACAAGTGGGACACAATCGTGAAGTGGAACAAAATTTATTGGATAATTTAAACTTTTTTAACAAATAAAAAACTGAAACGTGGGGCGTGCAATATTATTCGGCCCCCTTGCGTTAATACTTTGTAGCGCCACCTTTTGCTCCAATTACAGCTGCAAGTCGCTTGGGGTATGTTTCTATCAGTTTTGCACATCGAGAGACTGACATTCTTGCCCATTCTTCCTTGCAAAACAGCTCGAGCTCAGTGAGGTTGGATGGAGAGTGTTTGTGAACAGCAGTCTTCAGCTCTTTCCACAGATTATTGATTGGATTCAGGTCTGGACTTTGACTTGGCCATTCTAACACCTGGATACGTTTATTTTTTAACCATTCCATTGTAGATTTGGCTTTATGTTTTGGATCATTGTCCTGTTAGAAGATAAATCTCCGTCCCAGTCTCAGGTCTTGTGCAGATACCAACAGGTTTTCTTCCAGAATGTTCCTGTATTTGGCTGCATCCATCTTCCCGTCAATTTTAACCATCTTCCCTGTCCCTGCTGAAGAAAAGCAGGCCCAAACCATGATGCTGCCACCACCATGTTTGACAGTGGGGATGGTGTGTTCAGGGTGATGAGCTGTGTTGCTTTTACGCCAAACATATCGTTTTGCATTGTGGCCAAAAAGTTCCATTTTGGTTTCATCTGACCAGAGCACCTTCTTCCACATGTTTGGTGTGTCTCCCAGGTGGCTTGTGGCAAACTTTAAACGAGACTTTTTATGGATATCTTTGAGAAATGGCTTTCTTCTTGCCACTCTTCCATAAAGGCCAGATTTGTGCAGTGTACGACTTATTGTTGTCCTATGGACAGACTCTCCCACCTCAGCTGTAGATCTCTGCAGTTCATCCAGAGTGATCATGGGCCTCTTGGCTGCATCTCTGATCAGTTTTCTCCTTGTTTGAGAAGAAAGTTTGGAAGGGCGGCCGGGTCTTGGTAGATTTGCAGTGGTCTGATGCTCCTTCCATTTCAATATGATGGCTTGCACAGTGCTCCTTGAGATGTTTAAAGCTTGGGAAATCTTTTTGTATCCAAATCCGGCTTTAAACTTCTCCACAACAGTATCTCAGACCTGCCTGGTGTGTTCCTTGTATTTTTATAATGCTCTCTGCACTTTAAACAGAACCCTGAGACTATCACAGAGCAGGTGCATTTATACGGAGACTTGATTACACACAGGTGGATCCTATTTATCATCATCGGTCATTTAGGACAACATTGGATCATTCAGAGATCCTCACTGAACTTCTGGAGTGAGTTTGCTGCACGGAAAGTAAAGGGGCCGAATAATATTGCACGCCCCACTTTTCAGTTTTTTATTTGTTAAAAAAGTTTAAATTATCCAATAAATGTTGTTCCACTTCACGATTGTGTCCCACTTGTTGTTGATTCTTGACAAAAAAATTAAATTTCATATCTTTATGTTTGAAGCCTGAAATGTGGCGAAAGGTTGCAAGATTCAAGGGGGCCGAATACTTTTGCAAGGCACTGTGTATATATATATATATATATATATATATATATACATACGCATATGCAGTACAGGCTAAAAATTTGGACACACCTCATTCAATGCAATACAAATGATGGCCCCATGCTATCCTCATTAAAATATGAAAACTTATAAATGTTTGTGTGGTGGAGTTAAAGCAGACACTGTTTTTACATGTGTGTGATTATGACAAAAATCATATCACATTTGATGGTGATTTTATGCAGAAATGTGTTCAGATACATTTTCATACCACTGTATTTTCTGTCATCTTTAGTGGACAAAAATGTGAAGAAATGGCTGTATTTTAAATCAGTGAACAAATGCAGCCGTTTGTGGCATCTCTTCTGCCTCTTTCATTGATTGTTTGCATCCTGACGAGGTAGCTAGGCTAAGTCATTATGGCCAGAGACTCTCGGCATGGTAATATAAGTGACGCGTTTTTTTGTTTTGTTTTTTTCCTCCGATGGGAAAACGTGACCTGTGATGTCACTCCCAAACACAAGAGCAACATTTTCTATTCAAAATGCTCTTTGTACAGTATTCTTCATTCTACATATTTTATGAGGCAATCCCAAAATACTAATGCACAGACACTAACAAAACTAACTTTGATTAGATTACTGGTTTGGAAAAATGACCGGGTTAGATTACTGAATGAAAGTAATCAGATTAAAGTAATGCGTTACTTAACACGTTACTGACAACACTGGCAGTAATCTAATTGTAACATGTATTTGTTACATGTTTTGATGCATATTTATGCATTATAAAATATTTATGTCTGAATTTTGGGGATCTGGGAAGAGACTAGGGCATTTACCTGGAAAACGCTTCCCTACTTAAAGAATTTTTAAGTTAAGAAACTACTTTCAGAACCAATTAATTTCATAAATAGAGGTACCACTGTATAAGAATTTACAGCAATTCCAGTAGTAAATCTTTATCAGTCTTATACTATGATTTACTGTTGTGGCCACTTTTGCATTCTTTTCATACAAAATAGTTAAATGATTTGAGTATAAAACAAGTAAAATTATATATGAGTTATAAAAGGAAAATATATTGCTGATTATATTTTCCAGTGAAGTTTCATATATCTCTTGAAGTTTTAACTGTATGTCAGTTTTAAAGACATACTCCTTTCATGTATGTTTACTTCATGTAAAGTATATTAGCTGGGAGATTATGCTTCCTTCATATAGGTTCAATATATGCCATGTGATTAAGGTGAGGTAGTTAGGTGATATATGATAAGATATAGGTATGTATGTGTATTTATGTATATATCTATGTTTACAGTGAGGAAAATACGTATTTGAACACCCTGTGATTTTGCAAGTTCTTCCACTTGAAAACAATGGGTGGGTTTGAAACTTTTATGCTAGGTACTTGTCCACTGTGAGAGACAATCTAAAAAAATAAATCAGAAATCACAGTGTATGATTTTTTAAACAATTTATTTGCATTATACTGCTGCAAATAAATATCTGAACACCTGAAAAACATTCATTTCAATATTTGGTACAGTTTGTTTACAATTACAGAGGTCAAATATTTCCTGTAACTTTTCACCAGGTTTGCACACACTGCAGCAGGGATTTTGCACCATTGCTCCACACGGACGTTCTCTAGATCAATCAGGTTTGTGGACTGTTATTGAGAAATACGGAGTTTGAGCTTTCTCCAAAGATTTTCTATTGGGTTTAGGTCTGGTGACTGGCTAGGCCCCTCCAAAACTTTGATATGCTTTCTACTGGCTGTCTGCTTCGGGCCATTGCCATGCTTGAAGACCCAGTCATGACCCATTTTCAATGCTCTAACTGAGGGAATGAGGTTATTCCCCCAAATCCCACAATACATAGCCCTGGTCATTATCTCCTTAATACAGTGCAGTTGTCCCGTCCCATGACCAGAAAAAAAACACCCCCAAAGCATTATGTTACCAACCCCCGTGTTTCACAGTCGGGATGGTGTTCTTGGGAATGTGGAACACGCAACAGATGCGACACGACACGAGATGCGAACAAGGCACTGTTGGAATGCTATTACTCTAGGAACCCTAGTGAGTGGGGCTACATGAAGAGAATGTTGGACCAGGCCTGCACAATATATTGTTTGAATTCACTATCGCGATATGTGATTGCGCAACAGTCCTATCGCAGGATGTGCAATTGTTTTTTTTTTGAACACGTAAACATTTGTTTCGCTTCATAAAAGCAGCAAATGTGCATAGACGTGACTTCCTGGATCCCTTTTATATACATCAATCTTCATAATTCACAGATTAACCCCCTTGGCCTGGAGTAAACTGTAATAAATGAATACAATGTGGTCATGGTGAGTCAAACAAAGTCTTGCCAAACAAAGCTATTAAAGTCATCTGATGAAAATTAAATATTTAAATATTGCGCTATTTATCACAATATATCTCAAACCAATATCCAATATCATTCAGCCCACTGGGACATATGGATACTTTGATACCCTCAGTCTACATTGACACAGAAACAGCTAGTAGCTCAGTATTCCAACATATGCAAACGGCAACTGCTTTCACAGCAAGAGATTAAGGAGGTACAAAACGTTAATGCTACGATGAGGGGGAGCCAGGACGCCAGGTCAGAAGGGGGAGTTGATTCTAACAGCCCCCCCAGAGATTGGGTACCAAGGTCCAGTGACAGGGGAGCTGAATGAGAGAGTAACGGACCTAAGAGATAAGATCATGGCTAAGATATGAGCCTTTCAACCCCGACACCACTTAGCGAGAATGGGTGAAGTAACGCCAGAAAGTCTCCTTGCTGATGCAAATGCAGCAATAAGATGGACCGCTACTGCAAAAATAATTGAAACCAATGAGCTGATTTACAGTACAGCAACAGATCCTGGAGATGCTTGGCAAGTATAATGACAACATGAAAATCAACAAGAAGACACCACGGAGGGATTTAAGCCAATTGCCAAAACTCTGAAAAGGTGCAACCAAAAAAGGGGTACCCAAGAAGTAGAGTCAGATGTCCATACCTGAGGCTGTGGAAACTGCCAAATATAGACTCCAAGCCTTGCCTGCAAGACTGAGGAGATACACATGAGAAATAGAAGCCATGAAAATAAACTGGCTGTTCTCCACTAACCCAGCTAAAGTGTATTCTCAGTGGCAGGGCAATACAACAAGACCCTCACCCACCAAGGCTGGAGACCGAACAATACTGGAAAGGCATATGGGAGAGGGAAGCATCACATAACAGTGAAGCACAGTGGTTAAAAGACCTAAGAGCAGACCACAGCACGCTCCCTGACCAAGGCCCGGTGACCATCACAGTGGCAGACATCAGACAAAGAATCTCTGGTATGAAGAACTGGACAGCACCTTGCCCGGACATGATTCACAGCTACTGGTTATAGAAGCTCACTTCACTCCATGAAAACCATGGCCTTCATGAACTCCATGAATTGCTGAAGAATGGGAACCACCCTGAATGGTTGACCAAGGGACGAACAGTTCTGATCCAAAAAGACCCCCAGAAAGGAACAGTCCCATCTTAGTATCGGCCGATATCCTTTTTCTACACAACATGGAAGCTTCTGTCGGGCATCATAGCAGCTAAGTGGGCACATGGACCAATACATGACAGAGACACAGAAAGGCATTGGTAGAAACACAAGAGGAGCCGAACACCAACTACTGGTTGACAGAACTGTCACCCGAGACTGCAAAACTAGACAGAAAAACATGCACACTGCTTGGATTTACTACCAGAAAGCCCATGACTAAAAGCCGCACACATGGATCCTGGAATTTCTGAAGCTGTACAGGGTCAACACCACATTAAGAGCCTTTGTTGCAAACTCAATGAGGCTGTGGCAATGAGGCCAACTTCGAGCCACTTGAGCAAGTCTCCATCAAATGTGGCATATACGAAGGAGATGCCCTATGACCACTGCTTTTCTGCATAGGCCTGAACCCCGTCAACCCATTAATCAACAAGACTGGCTATGGATACAGACTTAAGAATGGGGCCACAGTCTGTCACCTCCTCTATATGGATGACATCAAGCTGTACGCTAAGAGCGAACGAGACATTGACTGACTGATCCACACCACCAGGATCTACAGCAGGGACATCGGAATGTCATTTGGAATGGAGAAACGTGGCCAAATGGTGACTAAGAGACAGAAGGTAGTCCGGACAGAGGAGGTTGTGCTCCCAGAGGACAGGATAGGAAATGTTGAGGAGAGCTACAAGTACCTTAGAATACCACAGGCAAATGGTAACCTGTTAGAGCCTCTGCCCCTCACTCCTGAGGCCTGACGCACCTTGGGCAGGTGTGCATGTTTTAAGCTGATTACAGATCAGACGGTTGGAGTGGTAACAGCTGAGAGCAGTTAACATCAGCCAGCTTTTAAAGCCTAGCAGACGCTCTACCTCATCGCCCGATCAACTCATTTGTTTCTCACGTCAGTTGTATCTCTCATTTCCTCCATGATATCTTTGATCACTGGCTCACAACTACCTTGCTCTCGTCCCAGGCCCTGTTTTCTGCGCGCCCTTCGTTGGATTCCACGCCTGCCTCCCTTTCGAGCCTCCTCGTCTTACGCCAGCTCAACTACTCCGAGCCAAGCAAACTTCCACCAGCCACGCTCTTTCTGGTGCTCGCAAATAAAATATTACTCGCCACAACCCATTTGTCTGCACTAGTGTCCCTTCCTGCTCTCTCACCCGTAACATAACCACGAAGAGGCGACAAAGAAAGTTGCAACAGTCAAGTATCTGCAACCAAAAAGGCTGGTCCTGAGAAGTCAGCTCAATGGCAAGAACAAGATCCGAGTAATTCACAGCTATGCCCTACCAGTGATCAGATACCCTGCTGGGATAATGAGCTGGCCAAAGGAGCAAGTTTAATCCACAGATGTGAAAACAAGGAAACTGCTCACCATGCACGGACGGTTCCAGCCCAAATCCAGTATCCAGAAGCTATATGCTAAGAGCAAGGAGGAAGGCCGAGGGTTTGTGAACATCTGGACCACTATCCAAGACGAAACATCCAAGCTCCACAAATACCTCACGAAGATGGCCCCAAGAGATGAAGCACTTAGTGAATGTCTCAGGCACTGGAAACTGGAAAAAGAGGCGCTGGAGGAACCATCATGGGAGGAAAAACTTCTGCATGGGATGTACCACTGACATATAACTGAAGTGACTGATCTGAACAAGGCCCACCAATGGTTGGAGAGAGCTGGACTGAAAGATAGAACAGAGGCACTTATCATGGCAGCACAGGAGCAGTATGGACTGGAGACCCCTAGAACGCAATGGGGAACACCTTTGAAGGTGGTGGAAAATGAGAGGGCTAAGATCCTGTGGGACTAACAGATACAGACTGATAGGATGGTTGTGGCCAACCAACCGGACGTTGTGATCGTGGATATGCAGCAGAGGACAGCCATTGTGATCGATGCAGTCATTCCCAATCATGGCAATATCAGGAAAAAGGAACACTAGAAACTAGAGAAATACAAAGGGCTCAAGGAAGAACTGGACAGAGCCTGGAAGGCGAAGGCAACAGTGGTGCCCATGGTCATAGGAGCACTCGGGGCCGTGTCCCCCACACTGGGGAAGTGGCTAGAGCAAATACCTGGAAAAACATCAGACATCTCTGTGCAGACGAGTGCAGTCCTAGGAACAGCAAAGATGCTGCCCAGGACCCTCCCTGGCCTCTGATAGAGGACCCGAGCGTGAGATGAGCAGCCACCCACCCTACCAGAGTATCATATTGTAGAAATTTACTGTGGTTAGTGTGCCACATGTTTTACATACAAATTCCAGATGAAACATATATGAACTTTATGAATCATGTATACAGTTTATATATAATTTCCATATGGGTTAAGTTGCTAAATTATACAAATTTCATATTGTACAATTTACTAAGGATCATATAATGTATGTGGCTTGAGTGTCACATGATTTACATGCAAGTTCCATATAAGACATATATGAACTTTATCAAAATTGTACATAATCTTTTCCATATGGGCAAGCATCGAAGAGAAGAAGTTTTCATCTGAAAGGAGACGAAGGGCAGGAAGGAATTAGAGCACTGCAGCATAGTGGAGAATGTGGAGTATTTTAATGCAACCACGAGCTAAATTGGCAGGTAATTTTGCTCTTCTGCAAGTGATTTTAAGTCTGGGGGCGGGACTCTCCTGTGCCTTGGGATCTGATTTTCCCGTTTATCGTGTGTGATGTAGTCCAATCCTGTCGTGGGGTGTCCTGCATTGCTGGATGGCTCATTAATGCAGCTTGCCTCTTATCACTCTCCACTGGAGGACTCATTACCACGTTCTTCGTCTTCTTTTTCAGCTCTAATCTTCAACTAATACCACACACACACTATATCACACACAGTTGTAGAGCGAGATCAAAACACCGTTTTGTCGTCTATGGCCAAAATGAACATTTTGCAGACGTTGATTAACCACGATGGCAGCATGACAACGCACCTGCTGGTTTGGGAAGAGGAGACAAAGAAGGGTAAAATGATGAATAGGATGAGGAGGAAACTAAATCTGATAGCAGGAAATAACATCATCTTGTTATGAAAGACAGCAGGAGAAAAGTTGCTAAACTGGAAGATTTTGATTCACTACAGTTGTTCATGATATACACAACCTTGAGCAGGAAAAATAAAAACAATGACTAGGCAGAGTAAGCGTCCACAGTATGTATATGTGTGAAAATGTGTTTTGTGTAAGCATGTGCTTCATATGTGTTCTGTGGCTGATGTGAGATTATGTATATGTGTTTGCACACTTGTTGGGTGTATGATGTCAGTGTGTGAGCGTATGTGTGCATGCATGCTGGGGTGTGTGGATGGGTGTGTGTAAGGTATCATTCTGGATCATGTTCCGCAGGGATGAGTCTTTCCTACTAATCACAAGATGACTACAGTACAGTACTTACTTTAATGAATTAGCCGCGTCCTTAATAAACACTAATCAGGCTAATTGGAGGGAGGGGCGGGGTGAGGGGTGTGTGTAGGTGCAGGGAGGGAAAGATTGCGGGATGAGAAATAAAGACGGGACAAATGAGCTTAGTGGCGTTTATAGACATGGACAATAGCCACCAGCCATGTTCTTTCAGCACAAAGGGTGACAAAGACAGTGTGAAAGGACTTGATGCGTGAATCTAAGATTAGCATGGCAGAGGTAGGCGCTCACATTTCACGCCTGTAAACACGTGTTTACTGCAACAAAAGCCATAGCATCAAACGTGAAGTTGTCATCATCCCCCGCGAAAATGACTGGAACAGTCTTTCATGTTGCCATTTTATGTGTTACGTTAGATACGCCTACGGCAGATTCCGATGTACGGTACGAAAGTAGGTTTTGCTAAAAACGTAATCTTCAAATTGTAGGAACGTTCGCATTTTAAATTCAGAATTTCAGCTAGCAGCATAGGCGGAGATTAAGGGAGGGGGTTGCGGGGGGACGGGGGGGTGCCCCCCAGTGGTTGAAACATCTCATTGCATGTAATTGACTTTACTATATATGAATTTAAAGGGGAAGTAAAATTTTCTGTGGTAAAATTGCTCAGAGTATACGTTACTAATTTTCACAAAGTAAGCGGTTGTAGCAAGTTTTAACAGAATTCACCTGTGGGACTAATGTTGGCAAGTTGTGTAGTTCCCAGAGGGAAGAGTTTAGTTAAGGCAACAGCCAGAAGTAAACAGACGTCTCCCGCAAGTTGCATGCAAGACGTGCGTTGTTACTTTGCAAGTTTCAATGTCAATAAAACAACGCGGCTTGGCTCTGTGGTTCAACACTCCTCCTCAGATCCCTCTTCTAGCTCGCCACACGGTCAACATTTATACAAAACGGATTGCCGTATACGTTCTTTTCAAGACAACATGCCCGTGTCAATAAGCCGGCATGTTGCGACAACAAGGTAAGAAAAATGTACCGATAAATAATAGGCAAATAGTACAATAAAAGCAGTTTAATTTTATTAGATATGAAAAATATCATCATGGTAATAATTATTTACAACATGAAAGTTGATTATTATATCACTGTCATTCGGATCAGGTAGTATTGTGCTGGTCCATGCTGACACTGGAACATGAATCATGATGAATCTTTCTGTCTCTATCCCTGTACATGTATATAACGTGCACCCATAATTTTACAAGTGCATTTTGGGAGGAAAAGTGCGCGTTATATTTGGATATATACGGTAATGTCAAAAATTCCGAACTTCCCCTTTAAAATAAAGACATAACCTTTAAAATGTTGTCTATAAAAGTTGTAAGGCAATAACACAAACAATAAAAATGAATGAAATGAACAAGAATCCAACAAAATATTTATTAATGGGTCAAAATTATTTTTCGAACAGATCAGGTGACGATCACCTTAGAGACGGTCCTTTGTTTTGCTTAGCCAAAACTATCCCGGAGGAGGCAAGGATGGATATTTTGAATTTTTTTAAACGTAAGCTTTCAAAAATTTCAACAACAACTGAGCTGGAACCGAGGATTGAACACGAACAATGTCAAGATGTACAGTATATACACATACTATATGACAGAAAACACAGACAAGACTGAAAAAACAGTTTCTGCTCTTAATTCAATTCAATTCAATTCAATTTTATTTGTATAGCCCTCAATCACAACAGAAGTCTCAAAGGGCTTTACAGAGGCAATATGATACACAATTAGAAATGAAGCAACAAAGATATTCATCTTTGTTGCTAGATACAGTTCAAGTCCTTGGTATCCCCTATCCTTAAGACCCTCCATGCCGGCAAGGAAAAACTCCAAAAACTCCAGAGTCAATTGGGAGAAAAATGAGAAACCTTGGGGAGTACCACAGTCAGGAGAGATCCACTCCCAGGATGGATAGACAGGAACCCCAGAACTGCTAATGGGAATTAGCAAGCGAAGTTATAGTCCGTAAAAATACAGTGGAGTAAAGGAGCAAGAACACTCCTCTTTCAAAGAAACTGCTGTATTTTAAGCGAAAACAACTGTTGTGTTTTATAGAACAATATGTCTATATGCTGTTACAGCAGATTCATGGTGCATTAAGCCCCCGAACTATTTTTAATTTGTTCGTTTTACCCTGGAAACCCAGACGTCGTTCAACCGCTTTTGTTTCAACCCAGCCATAAAATGAAAGTAATTAATTATATTTATTACTCAAAGTGTCTGTCATTTTTAGCTTAGAATCATTCATTGATGTCTAATATTTCGTTAAAAAAAAAAAAAACTTTAAAAGTTATTCACTCACATATTTGAAACTTTAAACAAATTACGTCACAATGAAAAAGATGGTGTTTGTAAAAAAGAATCTCGACCACTCCTTGATGTCTGCGATTTCTGCATTGCGACCCTTAATATATTACCATGTTTCACCCTTAAATTCCCCCCCAAAAATCCAGCTGTGGCCATTCACAGCTGTGTCTTGACACTCAGTGATACATGCTACATGGAGTTTTTGGATCGAAACAAGGTAAGTACGCGATAATATCTCGTTAAATGCATGGCGTCTTTAATTCTGCTCTTTCATGCTCACCTGCAGATAGGGTTTCAATGTTTATATATATATTTTTAAATGCCCTCCTGTTTAAAATTTTTCTTCTCCCAGAAAATTATGATTTTTAAGCTTTCCAATGATGTATCACACATGCATATCGGACAATTTTGAAAGTTGGCCAAATTGGGGGTCTCAGAGCGGAACTTCAAGTCACTTGAGTGTTTTCCGCCATATACATTTTGTAAGTCCATTTTATTGCTGACACTGCTTTTCGGGGTCATCAACATGTTTTGCCCCACCACAAAACTCCAGCTATGACTAGCAGCTAATTAGCCTGTGAGTTAAGAATTTTTCTTACCAACCTATCGGACTGTACGCATTTGCCGGCTAACATCCGATAAAGGAACAAAAACAAGCGTATTAGGTTTTTTTTAATCCCCAACTGGGTCCATTAGTCATAACAGCTGAAGTAATGTCCTCTCAGAGCCTAATGGGCAGTTTAACACGGCTAATTACCTGCAACGAACTAGCCAGCGGGAATCGAGGTGGTTGCTCGCTCGGTCACGCAGGTGAGGTGAGCGGCTGTTTCAAATAAGCTTCCGGTTCAAGATCAATGATTTCAAGCCCCTCTGGGCCAAAAAGACAGTGAGGATAATCGAGAAATAAGCGGAGGAAACGCACCAGTTAACAACTTTGAACAGAGTAAAAGGGGCACTCTGAATTGTGGCCTTTTTACTTTTAATCGTGACTCACCTGAGCTTTTTAAATGTATTGTCACCTGATATTTGTAATGTGTTAATAAGATAATTATTAAAAGAAATATTTGATTTTACCAATGGAGACTCACAATAAAGTATTGATTGCAATAATAGTATGTTCCATAATTGATTGCAGTCCCCTTGATAGAACTGCCTTGTCATTCTGACCGGTTTAAACCGGCCTAGGTTCCACAGGTCAACTTCAATACAAGCCACAGACATTGAGGAACAAAAGCTGTCTGGGATATTTAAGAAATTGTATTGTTGCGTTTTATTACTTGCAAAATGCTATTGCATCATAAATGTATTTGATGAGATATTTATTAAGTTATTATATATTTGCTCTAATCAATTGCTCCTCACAATGAAGAAATGCTTTTGCTTAATATTATTGTTGTTCACAAAGAAAGCCTCTTGCCTGGTCAAGGGCAGAAGACGCCGCTTTGCATTGCTGAAATGTGCTGACACATACTGTATGTATATAATTCCACCTACATGCACACACATAGCCAAACAAAGACAAGGGGTGTCACCATCTTGCTTCCCCTTTTTCCCTTTTAGGGCAAGACACCCGACTGTTGCTCGGGCCATCCCAAATAAAAAGCGAGGTGACGGAGGAGCTAGTTAGAACGATTGCGGAAACTGTATTTTGTAGTCCATTGTATAGCTTTCCCCTTTTTCTTCTTGAGAGCTTTTCAACTAAATTGAGTGCCTTCTCTCCTTATTTGGGGTAATATTATAAATGTCTACCTAAGGATTCGTATTTGAACTTGACATGTGTTGGTGCCCCTTGCATTAAATTCACAGTTGTCGAAGGTTACTCTAAACATCTGTCCTTATTTTCTTGAAGTGGTTTATGGCATTTCACATTGTACGTTAGCATTAAGATATCAGACTGATGTTGGACAACATTTTGGTGTTTGCATACCTGTTAACCCGAGGCTGTTGGCAATCTTACAAATAGTGACGTATGCCCTTACAAATTAGTGACTAATCTTATGTTTTGTATCGCGTGCAATATGAAACAAAAATAAAACTCAATTTTGTAATATACCAATATGAATTTATTGGTAATATTGTCACACATAACCTGGTGCAATCAAAGAACAATCTTCACCTACATCATGATTAATAAAATTTAACAGTGACTTTTGATATAATTGTAAGTAGCACTTTTGGCAATTTCTATCATGTCTTTTGATGGCTGCACTTCAGCTCGCAATTCAGTTTGACTTGAAGGTAGTTCGTTAGTGTATCCAAGTGTAAATTAAAAAGGTCAATTGATAAAATTAACTTACTGATGCAATCTTTGAGTCAGGGAACATTTCTTTTGCTAATTCTGAGAAGTGATCAGCAATAGTTGCAGGGAAATTGTGTTCAGCAACAAATTGGCAGAAGAAAATTTCCGCTTTTGTTACTTTTCATTCTGCAGACTGCATCTTTATGATCAGTGTTAATCTTACTTTTAAAAACTAATTAATTACAGTTACAAATTACTTCTCCCAAAAAGTAATTGTGTTAGTAACTCAGTTACCTGAATGTAAGAGTAATTAGTTACTTGGCAAAGTAACTGGTGTTACTTTTCATGTTTTTTTCCCCATAAAGAAAGAAAGAAATGCCATGGAAGTCATTTAATGTTGTGAATTAACCGTTAAAGTTGTTAAAATTGCTCCTGTTTTTGCATTAGTTCCCTTCTGTCTACTTTCGACATGTGAACGTTTTTAAATGGTTTCATCATTTAAAGATAGATTCAAGTCAAGATTTTGCCATTTTAGGAGTATTTAGATAAAAAGTTACTGAAAGAACAACAACATAGTAACCTTTGCCATGGAAGTCATTTAATGTTGTGAATTAACCGTTAAAGTTGTTAAAATTGCTCCTGTTTTTGCATTAGTTCCCTTCTGTCTACTTTCGACATGTGAACGTTTTTAAATGGTTTCATCATTTAAAGATAGATTCAAGTCAAGATTTTGCCAATTTAGGAGTATTTAGATAAAAAGTTACTTAGGTTCGCTAGGAAGGTTCACTACAACAGAGCCTTTGTGAGATGTGTACTGCTTGAAGATGGCAGCATTTAAAGTCTGTCATTCCGCATCTAATTCTAAATGCATGTCATATCTAGTTTAGCATCAAGTGGGCATAAATTGTAGGCTGTTGGCTAAAGGCAGGTAATATTGGAGCCACCTAGCCTAGCATCGCACTTGCAACAGCATCACAACACTCATTCCTCCTTCCCACTCCCGCTCTTCTCTCTCCGTGTCTCTGACTTTTTTCGTGTCATTCAACCAACGTAGCAACGCATAGTAACGCACATTGTCTCGTTGCCGAAACGGTGACAAAATCGGAACGGAGAAAAAAAAACCGTAATGCACGAAAAATGGACAGATTTTGAACGTACGGCGTACACTTTTAAAAATAAGTGCTCACTTGTACAAATTACGCCGAAACCGTACAACTTGACAGGTATGTGTTTGGGACTGACAAATAAAAGCTTATGGTGTGCTTATTTTCACAATGGAAGTATAAGAGTTAAAAACAGCAAGAACAGCAAAACAATGACAAACAACACCCCTTGACACACTCTCAACACATGCTCTCAACACGCATTCTCAGCGCACACGCTTCACACCCTCCAGGCCCTTCCAGTCAGCCTTGCCTTCCATGCACTAATTAACATCAATCAATAAAGCTCGACTGATCCCTAGAGACGTCACCAACAAGGATGGACGGTATTTGGCTGCTATAGATCGGCAGGTTTGTGAGTTCTTGTGGAGCAACTGCTCAGAGTCTAAACATAGGTGGGGGATCAAAAGTAGAAAACAATAGTACTCTCGTCAAAGGCGAAAACAGTAAACATTTAAAGGGCCAGCAAAGTGTGTCTAATCTGGATCGTGTCTGGAATGCTGGACGGCAGCTCAAGTCAAGACTTGGAAATCGCAGAATGTAAAGTATTTTTTTAACTCTTGGAAGGAATTGAAATTTTCGCTGGCAAGTTGGGATTGACCTATAAATTCCTTTTTTTTTTTTTTTTTTTTTAAATCACTTATTGGTTTGTAATAATGTATAAGGAGGAAACTTAACATGATCAAGAGAACCTATATTGATTAAAAGTCAGATAATTGGGTCATTATTTTTACATTAACTACAGTATGTAAACAAATTTCCTAAATGTATTTAGATTGTAGATCCATGTTCAAGTTGTTGTTTTTTTACCTCCAAATATACACTGCTGGCCAAAAGTATTGGCACCCCTGCAATTCTGTCAGCTATTGCTCAATTTCTCCCAGAAAATGATTGCAATTACAAATGCTTTGGAAGTAATATCTTCATTTATTTTGCTTGAAATGTAAAAACACAAAAGAGAACGAAAAACAAAAATAAATCATTGTAATTTTACTCAAAACTCCAAAAATGGGTCTGACAAAAGTATTGTCACCCTCAGCCTAATAGTTGGTAGCACAACCTTTAGACAACATAACAACGATGTGCTGGAATTTTAGACCATTCTTCTTTGGCTAACTGCTCCAGGTCTCTGAGACTTGAAGTGTGCCTTCTCTAAACTGCCATTTTCAGATCTCTCCATCGGTGTTCTGTGGGATTCAGGTCTGGACTCATTGCTGGCCACTTTAGAAGTCTTCAGTGCATTCTCTCAAACCATTTTCTAGAGCTGTTTGAAGTGTATTTTGGGTCATTGTCCTGCTAGAAGACCCATGATCCCAGCTTTCTCACACTGGGCCCTACATTATGCTGCAAAATGTGTTGCTAGTCTTCAGACTTCACAATGCCATGCACACGGTCAAGCAGTCAAGTGCCAAAGGAAGCAAAGCAACCCCAAAACATAAGGGAGCCTCCGCCATATTTGACTGTGGGGACCTTGTTCTTTTCTTTGAAGGCTTCCTTTTTTTTCTGTAAACTCCAAGTTGATGCCTTTTCCCAAAAAGCTCTGCTTTTGTCTCATCTGACCAAAGAACATTCTTCCAAAACTTGGCTTTCTCAGGTAGGTTTTGGAAAACTCCAACCTGGCTTTTGTATGACTCTGGGTCAGAAATGGGATCTTCCTGGGTATCCTACCATGAAGTCTCTTTTCATTCAGATGCCGACGGATTGTACGGGTTGACACAGTTGTACCCTCGGACTGCAGGACAGGTTGAACTTGTTTGGATGTTAGTCGAGGTTCTTTATCCACCATCCGCACAATCTTTCATTGAAATCTCGTCAATTTTTCCTTTCCGTCCACCTATTGGGAGGTTAGCCACAGTGCTTTACACTTTTTGATAACACTGTGCATGGTACACACAGAAACATTCAGGTTTTTGGAGATGGACTTGTAGCCTTGAGATTGCCCATGCCTTCTCACAATTTTGCTTCTCAAGTGTTAATCATACAAATTAGAGAAGCATCACATGATTTTTAAAGGGTGTCAATACTTTTGTCCGGCCCATTTTTGGAGTTTTGTGTAAAATGATAATGATTTTAAAAAAATTCAATTCTCTTTTGTGTTTTTACAAAATAAATGAAGATATTACTACCAAATCATTTGTAACTGCAATCATTTTCTGGGAGAAATTGAGCATTACCTGAAAGAATTGCAAGGGTGCCAATACTTTTGGCCAACAGTGTATGTCAACATTATTTTTGAATGTATTCTACAGTGACCGTGACCGCGCTCCAAACACAAAAACACTTGTATCTTTGTCTAACATTGTTCTCAATTATAAACTATAGAAACACCACAAAAGTGATATTTAATCAGAAAAATAACACTCTACGTTGATGAAACCAAACAAATGCAATTCGAATTGACTCGGCTGCGATGAGACAAAAAAACGAGGTTTACTGTGAGTTGTGCAGATCGATGCCCACATATGCAGGCAAGTAAATTGGAGAAAAGTTAACGAGTATGAAACCTATGGTATGAACATAACGTGATAATTCATCCGCGTGACAACGGAGAAAGTAATATCGTCATAACGATGATCTAGCTTGAAAATCTTAAGCCATAATTGCCTTAGTCATCTCTTTGACTTCTAAATTGTTGCCACAACAACCGAGCCGAGGGAGACTTCTAGAGGGTGGTAAGGGGAAGATAGGAAAGCTTTGCCCAGGCACAGGGCTCTCCCACGGGCCAGCTCTGAAGCTCCCAAGAATAAATGTTTTTTTGTGTGTGTTTGTTTCCCGAAAACATTAAAATATGTATAAGTGGTCAGTGAAGTCGATTTGGGTTTATTTTTGTATACTGGAGTGGTTATGAAATGACTATGGAATTGGAATTGGATTATTTGCACCAGATTCATGTTTTTGAACCATTTTGCTTAAATCTATTCATAAATATTTATTCAAGCAAATTGTTTTTTTTTTTTTGTGATTATTGGGAACATTAACTGACACATTGACCTGGGCCAGTGGCTTTGTTTGTGGGGCCAGTGAAGTTCAAAATGTTCCTTATTGTCTACCCCTGAACACATACACACAAAAAACTGGTTTTACACATGCATTAAGCAACATCATTATACATACTACCAGGCATACATGAGAAACTGATTTTCATTCAAAATTGCATTTTGGCAATGATTTACAAAATAAAAGTTAACAAAAACAGCAGTAACACCTCCTAATTTTTATTTTCCCTTATTTACTCACATCTAAATGCAAAACCTCAATTTTAACTACTTTAGAACATAAGATGTCCATTAAAATTAAAGATAATGTAAACACTTATTTCTTTTAAATCTTAAATATATAAGTAACATGCTAACAAAAATAAGTACAAATGACTTACATTATGCACAGTGAATTGGAATAATATTTTGAAGATCACATTCATTCATTCATTTTACGAGCAACTTATCCTCACGAGGGTTATGGAGGTGCTGGAGCCAATCCCAGCTAACTATGGGGAGTAGGCTGGGTACACCCTGAATCGGTTACCAGCCAATCACAGGGCACAAGGAGACGAACAACCAGTCGCGCACACACTCATACCTAGGGTAAATTTAGAGTGTTTGATTACCTTACCATGCATGTTTTTGGGATGTGTGTGTGTGTGTGTGGGGGGGGGGGGGGGGGGGGGGGCGGAGTACCGGGGAAAGCCCACGCAGGCACGGGCAGAACATGCAAACTCCACACAATAAATGTTTTGTTTTGTTTTTTTTAAATGTTTTTTTAATTATTTTATTGGCAAATTTAAATTGAAGTATTTGAACACAAAGTTGTGTATTAACATCCAAAGAAATACAAAATTGTTAATCATCTCTAAACTATCCAGGAATGCTAAAAAATAAACTACTGCTAAAATACCACTCAAAATTGTCTGTCTAAATAAACTAAATATAACAACAACAAAAAGTTGTGGGTCAGGGAATTAAAAACAAATAAATAAAAATGGAGCCTTCCTTCAGGAATTACACTACTGCTTTTGTCCACAAGCACAGCCAAACTCCACACGACCACATTAGCAAAATAAAAATGAAAACTGAGAAGAAGGGGGTAAACGTTGGTTCATTACATTTCTTACTCCTGAGCAGAGTTCACTGTGTTTCTCAGTTTAATTAAAATTAACATTGTAAAATACACCTATAGGAGGACACTTCTCCTAAAGCAGCTTCCTACTCAGGTGGCAAGTTCACACAGTTTAATGTAATGGTAATGCTAAACTGTGATTTAGGTCGGATTTTCAGTTGCAAAATTAGTGGTGCGTTTCTCACCTTCACAACAATGACTTTTCACATTACTTACATTGACTGCTGGCTGAAAAAAAAAAGTCTAATATCCCTCCTCTTCGAAGTGGGCGGAGGAGGCGGCATGTCGACATGTAACGTAATTCTGTACTGTGAGAGAGTGTGCGTGCGTGGGGGGTGGGGGGGTCAAGTCATCAGCCAATCAAACGTGTGTTTGAGGAATAAAACATAGATTAGCTCATTCAGCAAGTGAAAAAGGGGTAAATGTTTGAAAATAATGAAAACAATTCACTTAACAATGGTAAGGTCAATTCTATCAATACAACATATGGGAAGACAATCTAAATGACTTATATAACTGAACACATTGTATAATGCAAAAAAGGTTGCTTAAAAATTGGTGGGGACAATTTGAAAATCCTGAAAAGTTGGTAGTGTTTTGTCCCTACTGTCCCTATGCAAACCTACGCCCCTGACCCCTGATTAAGATAGCAACTGTTGACCGACAACGTAATGTATAATTAGATTGCACATTCAAGACGTAATACTCTTTGTTTCATGTTGTAGTTTTACAGTTAACTTTACCTGGGAGTGGCGATAAAGAGGCGATTTGTCACACCACTCCAAAGTGTTGCGCGCGTGGTCTACTCACACGTGTGCGTTGACTGGTGGCTGCCTCGCTCTTTCGAGAGCGCTTGTGCTTGTTTGGGGTGCGCTTGATATGCAAATGCAAGACCGCTTTTGATTGTGTGCGCGCCTAGCTGCTTGTTGCACTACAGAGGAGCGCTCCATTTAGACACAGGCGCTCCTCTGTGCCCTTTTTACGCCGGGAACGCTGCGGCTCCTTGAAGCAGTGCCACGCTTTACTCTTGATGTGCGCGTGCATGTGCGTGTCTGCACTTTTATTCCGTGCTTACCTCTAAGTTACCCCAGAAGCTAGAAAAAAGAATTTGGGGATTGGAATTTTCACCAAATATATCCTTGAAAATATGCTTCATATCATATTCTGAGCTGTTCAGAAGAAGCCGATGTTCAAATAATTTTCAAGAAATCTTTTACAAAAGCGTTCGATATTCATTCCTTAAAATAGATAATTTTATCCATTTTCAGCACTGTTAATCTTGGTCAGGGTTAAGGGGTGCTGGAGCCTATCTGGGGTGAAAATGATTTCCTGTGAAAATGTTCAGTCATAAAAAAATGAACATTTTGTTTTTTAAAAAAATGCCAATATAGTTTCACGAAATGTTTACAAATTTGTTCACATTGGCTAAAATATGCTCAAAATATGTTAAATGTACTGTATGTATATTTCAGTATATACACTCCTGATCAAAATCTTAAGACAGGTTAAAAAACGTGGAGATGTTGCAGCGGACATCCCTAATGACTGAGGGCCCTCGTCTGTGTGGAGATGACTGGGTTTTTCAGCAGGACAATGCTGCAATTCACAATACCCTTCTGACAAAGGATTTCTTTCAGGTGAATAACATCACTCTTTTGGATAATCCTGCATGTTCCCCTGATCTAAATCCAATTGTGAACATTTGGGGATGGATGGCAAGGGAAGTTTACAAAAATGGACATCAGTTCCAGACAGTGGATGCTCTTCGTGAAGCCATCTTCACTACTTGGAGCAACATTCCCACAAGCCTTTTGGAAAAACTCGCATCAAGCATGCCAACACGAATTTTTGATGTGATCAACAATAATGGTGGAGCTACTCATTACAGAGTCTGTTTTGAGACTTTAATTTCTGTTTTAGGTTTTTTTTAGTTTTGGTCTTAAACTTTTGATCAGCTGATGAACAGCCTAATTTAGTTAAAATGTTCTTTTCAATAAATTGCCTGCTCAAAACATTTAGTCTCTTGCTCTCATTTCTTCTTTTTGCATTTTGAAACTCTACTTAGAACCTTCTTAAGATACAATAGTGCAAAATGCAAATTCTTGCAATTTTTTAACTGGTCTTAAGATTTTTGATCAGGAGTGTATGTGTAAGCGAATTTACCAACCTTGTTGGTAGTTTTTTTTTTTTGTTTTTTTTTTATGAAACAAAAAAAGTTTGTCTTTTTTTATATATACATAGGTCTTTTCAGCCCGCGTTTACTATGTGTTGTTCGGCTATGCTAATTCACCTTTAAGAAAGTACAGGCAGTGTGCTTACGTGTGAAGTATCGTGGCTATCAGAAAATCAAACAGAAGCATGTGTCTATCAATCGGTACGCGAATACTAACACTACAAGTCAACATGATGAAGTCGGATAAGAGTGAAACGGCTACCGGTAGCCGGGCCATATGCATTTGGAGTATAGCATTAGTCAACACACATAGTGTGGTGTTGGTTCCTACAAAGAACTCAACGGGTCAACTTACAGACAACGTCGGTTGTCTGTAAGTATTTTGGATTTGAGAAGGACAAGAACCATGTAACACTACCTCAGTTTGACGTTCCATTTCATAGTCAACAAAATGCTCTCTGCATGGGACATGAAGTCGCCATCACCACCGACAGCGGCTCTAACCTTGTCAAAGCGGCTGAACTCAAGGAGTGGGTTGGTGAGCAGAGCTTAGGGCACGGAATGCATCTAGCAATCAGGATGTCGCGTTATTCATCATCAAGCCGTGACCTCCAACTCTCACTGGAGCGGTTCGCAGCTGATTGTGAAGCGGACCGGATGAAGATCAGCACTTCCAAATCTGAGACCATGTTCCTCAGTTGGAAATGGGTGGCGTGTCTTCTCCAGGTCGGGGATAAGATCCTGCTCTAAATGGAGGAGTTCAAGTATCTTGGGGTCTTGTTCACAAGTGGGACTAGCGGGAGATCGACAGGTGGATCGGTGCAGCGTCTGCAATGATGCGGATTCTGCACCTGTCTGTGGTGCTGAAGAAGGACCTGAGCCAAAAGATGAACCTCTCAATATACCAGTCGATCTACATTCCTACCCTCACCTATTGTCGAGAGCTTTGGGTCGTGACCAAAAGAACAAAATCTCGGATACAAGCGGCCGATATGAGTTTCCACCGCAGGGTGTCTGGGCTCTCCCTTAGAGATAGCGTGAGAAGCTCAGTGATCCGTGGGGGACTCGGTGTCGAGCAATTACTCCTCTGAAATGAGAGGAGCCAGTTTAGGTAACTCGCGCATCTGGTTCGGATGTCTCCTGGACGCCACTGGAGAGGCGTTTCGGGCAAGTCCCACCGGTAGGAAGGCCTGGGGATGACCCAAGACATGCTGGAGAGACTATGTCTCTAAACTGGCTTGGGAATGCCTTGGGATCCCGCCGGAGGAGCTATTTGAGGTGGCTGGGGAAAGCGAAGTCTTGGCTTCCCTGCTGAAGCTGCTGCCCCCGCGACCCAACCCCGGACTAAGCGGTAGATGATGGATGGATGGTTTCATTGGCATAAGAGTTAGAGCAGTATAGCTTATTAATGTGTGTGTAGGAGGGGCGGTGCTTTCATATATTTCAGAAAATGGTCTGAAAAAAATGGAAACCTTTAAGTAAATACTTGTGTTGAGTAATCATGACACAGCAGCCATTAACAATAAGTTGTCTGATACTCAGTCATCTCTCTGAAGTGCACTGTTCAAGCCCCTCTTGCTGTAATTCATTTGTGTTCATGGCCATAGCAATATTTACAATGTTGTAGATTGTTCAAGTCATACAAGCAGTTTTAAACGTTTATACTAGAATGCTTATTGCTAACAAGATATTTTATATACTTAATGATTACACTGAATGTACTATTGTTAAATGTGTAAATTGAAAGCTGGTAAATAAATCAATGACAAACGGTTCATCTGTATTTCATGCATTGATTCAGATTTTCAAATTATGCAGCAGTCTGCTTGGGCGAAATTATTGTCATTAATCATTGTCGAGGTAAATCTGCTCATTTACTGTGACAAGCATATATATATATATACATATATATATATATATATATATATATATATATATATATATATATATATATATATATATAGGGCTGTCAAACGATTAACATTTTTAATCGAGTTAATTACAGCTTAAAAATTAATTAATCGTAATTAATCGCAATTAATCACAATTCAAACCATCTATAAAATATGCCATATTTTTCTGTAAATTATTGTTGGAATGGAAAGATAAGACACAAGATGGATATATACATTCAATATACTGTACATAAGGACTGTATTTGTTTATTATAACAATAAATCAACAAGATGGCATTAACATTATTAACATTCTGTTAAAGCGATCCATGGATAGAAAGACTTGTAGTTCTTAAAAGAAAAATGTTAGTACAAGTTATAGAAATTTTATATTAAAACCCCTCTTAATGTTTTCATTTTAATAAAATTTGTAAAATTTTCAATCAAAAAATAAACTAGTAGCCCGCCATTGTTGATGTCAATAATTACTTACACAATGCTCATGGGTGCTGAAGCCTATAAAATCAGTCGCACCCAAGCGCCAGCAGAGGGCGGCAAAACTCCATAAAACACAAGGGAGTATTTCACTGTACTGTCATTTAAATTAGTCTGAGCGGGCATGTGCGTTAATTGCGTCAAGTATTTTAACGTGATTAATTAAAAAAAAATAATTAACGCCCGTTAATACGATAATTTTGACAGCCGTAATACATACCTTATATACATATACTGTATGTAAAACTGGAAAATTTTGAAAACGACCACTCCTTAATGTCTGCGATTTCTGCATTGCGACCCTTGTTATGTTACCATGTTTCACCCATAAACTCCCCCAAAAATGTTGTGTCTTGACACTCAGTGGTAGATGCTAAATGGAGTTTTTGGATCAAAACAATGTAAGTACGCGATAATATCTTGTTAAACTCTTTAATTCTGCTCATTCATGCTCTCACCTCCAGATAGGGTTTCCCTGTTTATTTATTTATTTTTTGTAAAATGCCCTGCTGTTCAAATTCTTTCTTCCCCCAGAAAATTGAGATTTTAAGCTTTCCAATGATGTAGCACACATTCATATCGGATAATTTTGAAAGTTGGACAAATTGGGGGTCTCAGAGCGGAACTTCAAGCCGCCTGAGTGTTTTCCGCCATATATAGATGTGTGGGTGTACGTGTGTGTGTGTGTTTTCATTTAATAAATATTTTATGTCTAAAAAAAAAAAAAAAACTTCAAATCATATGCAACGCTAAAATGTTTCAAACATGTTAAAAAAAAGTTGTTTTTTTAAATGCACTTTTAAATTTTTTCAAAAGGGATATGGTGTATCACAATTTTCTTTAGTATTGATAAGATTCCACCCTCATTTCTAAATTACCCCAGGAGCTCAGAACCAGTGATTTTTTTTTTATCTGCTTGTTTTTGATGAATTTAACAAGCAGTGTGGGTGGAGATGTCTGCCGCTGGCAAACAAAAGCCCTTCCTTGCCTTTCTTGCTTCCTTCCCGCAGCATTTTTGCACCTTGAGTCACATTTGCCATGCAAACATATTGTCCCTTTTAAGATTCAGATTGAGCCTGTTGGAATATTCCCGCTATTGTCCAATTCCCAATTTACTGCTGACTGGGTCCGTCGGCGTCACGTGGGTGCCTTGGTTTTGTCCTTTTTTGGGATAATAAAGAAAAGAGAGCGAGTTGTAGCGGGGTGATGCAAGCTGTTTGGACCTTGGCTCGCCTTTAATTCCCCCGGCGATTAAAGTCCTCTTTAAAGCGCCACAAAGGCCCAAAGCGGCTGAATGGAAGTTTGTTTAAAGCCGGGCTGCAATCTCCACATTTTTTTTAAGTCAGCGCCTTTGCTCTGGCTGCCAGCAATACACAAACTGAAATCAGGGCTCCAGACTAACATTTTTTACTAGGAGCACAGTGGCCCCTAACTTAGGGGTGCAAGCAGAAGATTCAGGGGTCCACAATGTAAATTAACATGTAAAGTTTTCCTGTAATTTTCACTGTTTAACCGATAAATACTAAATAAACGCATAAAATTAAAAACGCTTGACTCTATATTTTATTCTCTATCAGTTTTTACATCAACCAGTATACTGCTAAAGCAGAGGTCTGCAACCTGCGGCTCCAGAGACGCATGTGGCCCTTTAATATTACTTTTTCAGTGCCATTGACAGTATTCGACGCCCAATTATCCTTCCACTGTGAACTTCAATGAGTTCATTACTAGTAGACATCCAGTCTATTTGAACCGGGAATGGATTATGAGCGTGGTGTTCCCCAGGGGTCAATCACAGCACACCTACTGTTCATCCTGCATCAAAAAACATTGGTAAAATCAAAGAAAATCAAATGGATTGGCAGTCTAACGTCATCAATGGCAGGCACTGAGTAAATCGCAGATGCTTTGATTTCGATAAACTGATCGGTTGAGAACTAAGCTAGTTATAAACTCATTTTAACGTCAATGCATTGACTATGATGGGAACGTCACCCCTAGCAACATGGCCGTTGGTAGGGGCAATGAAAGGTCTTTTTTTGCTTCTGCAATGAACTGAAATGAGTATCTCACTAGTAGACGTTTAATCCATTTCAAGTCGATTGGACATTATCACCGTCAATGGCAACCATTGAGTTAACGAGTATTTGACGTGGAATTAAATTGGATTGTACTGTTTTCCAACCTAATTCTAAATTTGAAGATTTTGGTGCAGACTATAAGTAAACTATTGTATAGGTAACTAAAAAGTGTTTTGTGTTGCAGTTCATTAAAATTTTGGATCTTAAAGGGTTTTTGTGGCTCCTGGTATTTTTATTTTGGCGGAAGACCGTTAAAATGGCTCTTTGAGTATCTAAGGTTGCTGACCCCTTGCTTAGAAACTAAATTAACATGAGAATTTTTTTAGGTAGACGCAGCTGTAACATGGATGCGGAGTGACCTATTCATGACAAAATAGGACAGTAACCCAGAAACGTCAACGACGCGACAACGTCGCCGCCGCGAGAACGCAGTGAAATGCGGGCGTTAGAGTCAATCAGCCAATGCACACCAGTCGAACTGCGGCCGCGTGTTAGATGCATCCCAGAAGCGGCTCAACACGACGCACGCGAAAAGAACAGCAGAGTTTATTATTTGACGCGAGACGCAGCCCTCCTGCGTCAATACGACTACCGGTAGCTAGGATCAGGCCGGAAGTCACTAGTGTAAAAATACGGTGGATCCGGTCGATTTTCAAACTAATATGCAATCGTAACCTACTTTTTGAGTCCATCAGATCCCTTGAGTGGTAGATCGAGGCACAGTTGACTTGTCTTTGTTGATTTACTGCTGTCTTCTCTGCTATAATAATAACCAACACGGCCCCGTGTTCAATACAAAACCCTCCTATCACAACAAAACAAGTAGGAACTAATATTCACATAGGAACTAAAGTTATACAACATAAAATATACAATATAGATGAATACTACATCACATTTGTAAAATATAAATAATAGCCCATTTAAATAAAATAAATTGAAATGAGCTAAAACACCTGTAATTAAATAATAAGAATAATACACACATCTTGCTTACACAATTCAATGTATTAATTTCTGTGTGGCGCTTCAACTTGAGAAAATCCAAAATAAAGCTTTTAAAAACCGTTCATAAGGGAAAAAAATGTTTCACTGAGGCATTTCAATTGTAAAATACATGTTAAAATCTTTGTCATTGGGATTGCTTTTCTCTTTAGCACAGGACTTCTTTTTTCTTCTTTCTATCAGAAAGAAAGCTAACCAATACGCGGGGTCTGAAAGGCAAATTGTTGTTGGATTATCTTTAAATGCCTGCTACTTTTTGAGCAGAATTCTAGCTTTTTATAGGCTAATGTTCCTATTGTTGAAAGCAAAATAGTGTGTAATAAACAACTAGCACATTGATATTTCGCATTTTGTTTTTTTAACTGTACCGAAAATGAACCGAACCGTGACCTCAAAACCGAGGTACGTACCGAACCGAGATTTTTGTGTGATTTCGTGAACACATTTCAATGCATCACACGGAAGGGCGAGCATGGTCACACTCTGCTTTTACAAGCAGTTGTGATTGAAATAAATCTTTAGAAAACGACAAAGAGTGTCTATCATCATTACTTGGGACGTTACGATTGTTGTGCAGTTGTGCGCTCATCACTTGGAAAATAACAAATAGAAACTTGGTGTGGCACCGCGTATATTTCCTGAAAGCGGAAACAACTGGAGACGACCAGTTGGATGTGTGCATAACAGTGGCCAAGACATGCGGAGACTCTCCGAGTCAAGCTCTCTTGGAAGTGGCGACAATTTGACAGTCCAAAAAGTCACAAAATTGAAAGCGTCTGTGTGACTTGGGGTACCGCGTGATTCCCTTTCGTGGTTTAATTTTCCCCTGTGCACTTTTTTATACTCCAGTTTGCTCGGGATTGAGTCAAAAGGGGCCGGGCGGTGACCGCTTGACACATCGCCCACCTCTATCTTCCTTTTCTTCCGTTGTATTTTCCATTTGCAAACCAGCTTGTTAAACTACCGCCGACTAGTAGATTTTACCACGAATGAATTTGTCAGCAACAACAACAAAAACAAAAAAAAATCGATCCCTGACCCCATTGTTAGAATTCACATTTTCTACAAAATGGCATAAAAATGTGGATGTTTGGGGAATCCACACTACTAGAGTCATGCAAAGCCTTGGTTTTGGAAAGCATTAGGTCAGGACTTTTTTTCAGCGTGTATAGACAATAGATATGACAAAGATGATGATAAATATTTAAACAGTACATATTACACTACCTGAATTGATCACTGAATGGAGCCTGTGTTACAAAGGGCCTCCTTCAGGATAGAAAAAAACATGTTTGAGGCTTTGCTCATCTCCATCAGCCACGTTTCTATAAGTAGAGCCTTTATCTGCTCGCAGGCTTCCACATGTTTTTTCCTCCTTTCTTTCCGTTCCATTTCCTCACAATGGCCTTCTTTCCGCTTTAATTCACGGCAGAGAGAGAAAAAAATAAAATGCAATTCGCCAGATCATTTTCTCTCTTTGTGCATTCCGCCTTTCGCTCAGCACGACGGGGAGCCCCCGACGGCTCCCCAATGAACAATTTTAGACTTCCACCTTCTGTTTGGAATCCACTACGGCCATTTTACAATATGTTCACAATCAGTGACATTTGTATGTCAAAGGCTGTTTGGTCTAACTATGTAGCAAAACAAAAAAACAAAAAAAATCATCAGTGCATAGTATGGTGGAGAAGTGTGACTACTAACTACCAGGCTCAGTTGATTCAAAGGCAAGTGTTCGAAACTTCAGCCCTCGAAGAATGATTTAAAGGGACTATACGGAGTTTGTGACTTTTTTGATTCGTGGCTGCCACCTCCGGCCTAAAGCATAACTGCAGCTCATAAATGGCGTGCATGCTTGTATGAGCATAAACATGAAGCAACGAGCATTTGGCCCATCAAATCAGCTCACAAACGTAAAAACTAAGGATGCAACAATACTGAACCGTTCGATACGCCCTCTTAGATTCAATAGGCAAAATCACTGGATCCAAATGAAAACCTCCCAAAATGTATTTGCCAAATTTATTTTTGTCGTCTCTCTCGCTAAAATGTCTGGCACAGCTTTGCCTTGAAAAAAACAAACTCTGCCGCTAGCAGCCCCCCACCTCCAATTCTCCCCCAAACTGCCTGAAAGGTGCTAGGTGTGGCGCACGAGGATCATTGCTCGTGAAGAAAGACAGAAACATAAGGAGGCGGCTTGTCGGCTTCAATGTTGTACAGATCCGTTGTTTGGCAGCATTTTGTGTGAGCTGCTATCCCCACTCATACATATTCAACAAAAAAAACTGTCTTCACTGATACATACAACAAAGTCCGCCAATACCTGTATATTTTTGCCGACTTGGCTGCTACGAACAACCTTGCTTTGACAATAGACAGCTGGACACCCCGGGACGACACTGAGAGCTATTTCACGGTTACAGACGTGACTTCTGTGGCGTTTGTTGACTTTTTTAATGCCTGACAACATTTGTGCGCACAAACTAGATATCATCAAATAGCAACCTAGATATACTCCGCTAGAAATCCCCCAACCCCAAGCCCCCCCCCCCCCCCCAAGTCCCATGCCATTGGCTGTATGACCCCAGAGTGATACTGGGAGACGTAGTCCATATACTACATCGATGAATTAAAAACCGCCATGATTGAATGGAAGTTAAGCAGGCCAGATCAATCCATACCAGTGACTATACTGAAGAGAATGCTGCAAATAATTGTTAATTCAGTACGTAATACAGATAGACTCGGACCACTAATAGGATGTTTTGCTCATGTGGTAAACATACAGTACCTGCTAAGAGAGCAGTGGCAATCAACAGTGTGCCCTGCCTCACTTTACAAATAGTAAAGATTGTTCTCAGCACTTTTTTACAAAATTTCTTCAGATCAGTCAGAAGTAAGCACATAAATATTATGCACTATAATGCATGTTTATATGATGGCATTGTTATTTTTGCTTGTTAGCAAAATATTTTTAAAAAATTGAATTTTTTTTTTGTTTCAGAGCATTAAGCATGTGAGCATGTCCCTCGTATCGAAAATCCTACCGAACCGTGACTTAACTGTATCGTTGCATCCCTAGTAAAAACAGTTAGCAAGTCTTGGGTGGGTTAGAAAAGCGTTCGGTGAAGCAGTGCTGCTGCAAGGACTCGCATCAACGATAACAGGCACATGTTCGCCCAAAGTGGTCGACCCCAACACTCTCCATTGATGGGAAGAAAAAGGGCTTTTTGGGGAAGGCTCATTTAAAATGTCAGGGAATGTTCCCTCAAAGCTGCACGTGTGCACAATCGCGCACTGCTTGCTCATAATCAGCGCACAAGAAAATCTATTCAGCCCACACAAAAAATTCAACAAAAACTTATTGTAAAGTGTCACTAGGACTACTGTCTGCATCGCAGTATGTGTCAGCGCAACACTTCTACTGGTGTGTTCCATACAGCAATGTGATGCTCCTATTGGTGTGTTCGATACGGCTCCTATTGGTGAGTTACTACACCACGATTGTTAATAGTTGTGAGGTGCATGGCCTCGGTGGGTGCGGGGAAAAGTAAAGGGTGAAAGTTAGACTTCTGTGCTAACTTACTGAAATAACATTCCTCTGTTAATTTTTGCAAGCGTCACAGTATTAATTAATATCAGATTTTAGAACTGATTAATATAGTTAATTAAATCAACAAAATTTCTGTACCATTTGCAACGTAACTCAATGAGCAACAGGTGTCTAGCCAATAATACAATACAGTTCACTTATGCTCTGCAGCCAATCATAGCATTGACAGTGTTGCGCATATGTGGCCTGCCCATAGGCGCCATGCAGGTTAGCTAGCTAACAACAGTGCAGCGGAGTTAAGAGACGCAAATGCTCACCCCTTATCATGGCGAAAGGAATGGCCAGCGATACTACACACAAGCCAAATAAAAAAGAAATGTGGTTCTTTTAAGATGGAATAGCTGTCGAAGTATGTGCAAATAGAAGAACAAACGGTGAAAATGAGTGAGATTTTTTCTTTATTTTACTTTTTTTTTTAACTGTTTTGCATAGCTGCCGAGAGTAGGAAACTTGAATGTCCTTACTGTCCAAACAGTTTTAATATGGGAGCTCGATATACTCCCAATGTGGTTGTTCATGATGTTTCATTTAATCGATCACCCATGCCACAACTGGACCTTACCCAGGCCAAAGCAGGACTCTCACATACAGTATAACATAGTACACAACTAATGAATAATGATCTTTTGTCATTTTCATTTTCTTCCTATGGTTAAAGTAGGACTCTCATATAGCACACATCGAATGAACAACGAGATTTTTTGTCTTTTCCATTTCCATTCCATTTAGTGAGGCAGATCAGTTATATTTAAAGTAAACCGATGAAAATTGGGTGAAGATTTCATTCTTTTAATAAGCCATGTAACTTGCTATGATCCAAGGTTTTGAACAGGCGTGATACTGGTGTGTGGCCACAGCGTTCACATCTGATGTTGCTCACAGTGGTCCTCAGTGTGCTCAGGGATCTTGTGTGGCTGCTTAGACACATGAAAATGTAGCAGCAACATTGATGTCAGGACTCTGTCTACTCCTCAAGGCATTGGTGGAGCATACATGGGGTCGAAAAGTTTTTTTAAATTAACTAAAAAAAAATCCTGTATCGTCCTTCAAACAAAAAATTTGGTTCATACATTTATAATGAGTAGCACCACAAAAAAGTTTCAAGTACCTAAGTACCTTGAAAAAATAGCAGAAGCCAAATATTGCTGAGAAGTTTAGTGTCATTTACAGAGGTCCAATAAAAGCTGAATTGTATCTGAAAAGATAGGATGATTGCCATTTTTGTCTGTTGGTGTGGGGGGACACTGATTTGCCACAAAGCACGAGCGTGTCAGCTTATCAAATAGCTTTTTTTTTCCTGGATAAAATAATGAAATTAAAATCATTAATAATTTCAAATGCCAGCTTTCCTGATTTCATATTTCTTTTTAGGCATACTTATTCCCAAATAATTTTTTTAACGTACATTCACGCACTATGCTCTTGCTTTAATTTAATCCTTTTTTGGGGAACATTTGTCAGAAAACAATTAGCAGTTAACTTTTATTTTGCATATCATTGACAAAATACAATTTTGAATGAAAATTAACTTTTTTGTTATCAAACGCTTGTCTTGTCTTCTTTACAAAAGACCGTCACTTGGACCACTGTTTTCCTGACCATTCTTTCACATTTATTTCCTTTTTACAAAATGACACCGGACCCGCATGTGGCTCTTTGATCTCTCTGATGCGGCTCAGTTTTAAAAATAAAACACGAGTATTTCATTAAAACATATTGTGCAGCTTGTGAGATTTGAAAAAAAAAAAAAAAAAAAAGGAATTAAGCGTTGCTTTAGCAGAACAAGTCAGGCTCACTTTCTTTGTAAATTGAACACACACACAGGTCATTAATTCACCAACTATGTAAAGTCATGGTGCCCCCTTACAAGTGACACAGTCACTTTACATTGTTGGTGAAAAAATAACCTGCATTATTGTTCTGTGAATAAAGGTGTATAAAACACAAACCTAACTGGTTCCCGACCGCTTGGCTAACATGTTAATTTGAGATGGTAAAAAGTGTGTGCGGATCCCAGTGTTGTCTTTTTCATGTAAACCTGGTAGAAATGGTTCTTTAGGTGTTAAAGGTTGCCGACCCCTGCTCTACAGAATGCACCACAGGGTAAATGAATATTTAATCATGAAGGCTCATTATGTATTTGTAGCCAATCTAGCAGTTTTGATAGTAGGCTAATATAGCTAATACAGATACGTACAGCATGTTTTGCCTTCATTATAAAGTTTATCTGAGGCTTTTCATTTTTCGCAGCTCCAGACGTACCGTAATTGTCGGATTATAAGGCGCACCTGACTATAAGCTGCCACCCACCAAATTTGACGCCAAAACGGCATTTGTTCATGGATACGCATCACCGGACTTTAAATCACAGCTGTCCTCACTGTATTAAGGGATATTTACACCTAAAGATATTAACTGGTTACACTTTATTTGACAGCAGCGTCATAAGACTGTCATAAGGCCATCATAATTATGACAAGACACTGGCATGGGCATTAATGAATGCTCATGACAGATGTCATTTAGTGTAATGTGGCAAATTATCTCACTTTTAAATGGATGTTAAAGATCCGTGCTCGACATAAATGGAGTTAGTGACAAAATTTGCCAGATGACACTTCATGACATCTGTCCTAAGCATTAATTAATGCCTATGACAGTGTCATGTCATAATTATGACACTTTTATGACACCTCTGTCAAAAATGTGTTACCCTAATACCCCAAATTAGAGATTGACCAATGTGGGTTTTTTCAGGACAAACACCGAACTTCATTGAAATGCCTAAAGCATGTTTATTGAATCACACAAATGGAAAATAATAGCTAATAATAGGAGGTGGCGTGATTAAGTGGTAGTCGTTACCCAACTCAGAGGTGGTAGGTTTGATTCTCTGCTTTGATGACCTTGTCTAAGTATCCTTAAGCAAGATACTAAACCCCACGTTGCTCCTGGTGCTGCGTCACCAATAGGCAGATGACGATATAGTGTGAAACGTTTTGAGGGCCTTAAAAAGGTGGAAAGGCGCAATACAACTGTAACTCCATTTACCTTTTAACCAATCAGGGGACAGGGTGAATACTAGGGCAGGAGACAGCAGGCAGGAGAGAGTGGCGCGGCTGCACCTGAGCTGAAATAACCTAATTTTTTCATATCATATACCGATATATATATATATATATATACATACACATTTTTTTTTTTTTTTTTTTTTTTTTTTTTTTTTTTTTTTTTTTTTTTTGTCCAGTAAGGCTCTTTCAACATTTTGAGTTGCCGATCACTTTTTTTTTTTTTTTTTTTTTCCAAAAAACGCGTTTTACAGTTTGGGTATAGAATGACATTTGTCTGCCATGAAAAAATATATGTGCAGACCTTCTGTTCTGTTGTTTTAAAGTGACTATATGCCCATGATAGTTTATCACATTTTCGGCATAAGTGCTCAAAAATATGAACGCAAGGCAATAACATTCCTCTCAGTCTGCTCGTCAGCACTTTCAATTTGGAGCATCATCGAAACATCCGATATAACGTTTGACCTATGGTGGAAAACACACAAAAGGCTGAAAAGCAGTTTGTGCTCGTGCAACCGACTTTCAAATAAATTACTGTATTTTAAGACAAAAGATATGTTGTGTTTGATAGAACAATATGTCTAGATGCTGTCATAACAGTTTCATTGTGCAATATGCCCCAGACTATTTTTAATTTTTCCGTTTTACCCCTGAGGCCCGCGTTTACTGACACATCGCAACTGCTTTAGTTTCAACCCAGCCATAAAAACAAGATAAGTGATTACATTTATTATTTGAATGTTCTAAAGCTCAGAACCATAAATTTGTGTCTATTATTCAGTTTACAAAATAAAAAATGAAAAAAAAAATGCATCTGTAAATAGCTCACGGATATCTACCTTATAACTATTGACATAAACAATTAAAATGTTTAAAAAATTAACTAGAAAATATTTGAAAAAGAAAATCTGGACCACTTGTTTTGTCTGCGATTATCATCTCGCGCTCCATGTGAAATAACTATTTAAGATATAAAAGCCAAACAAAGCCGTGGCTGTGGCCATTCACAGTTGTGTCTTTACACTTGGTGATTCATGCGACACAGAGTTTTTGGATCGAAACAAGGTAAGTACGCAATAATGTCTAATTAAAAACAGTGTAGCTTTAATTGTGCTCGCGCTTGATGAGTTACCGGAAATGTGCGCCAGCCATATAAAAAGACTACGTTGCAGTATGGACATAGCAGGCTAACTGACTCACATTCTATCAATTATCTTTTTGACCTGTGTTGCCGTTTGTATTGCTTATTATGGGATCATATTGATGTATTAGATACATGCGTAAATTATAAAGACTAGGTCCCAGGCTTTGAGGCTAAACACAATAGATAGATGGATAGATAGATCAATCTTTTTTTTGGGAATTCTCCATTCACTTTCAAACTATGGCCTGTATTATTTTTCAGTACATCATGCCACATAGATTTACCCAGTGGACTAGAGAAATGAGACACAATGATCCAGATAAATATGAGATGTGGAGGGAGGCTATTTTAGATATGGTGAGGACAGTGTGGTCAAGGAGGCCCACATCTGTATGACAGATGACATCAAAGACGACCACAAGGCGGTGTATGAGTTTAAAACACAGAGCCTGTCAAGGATGAGCACAAAAATGACAGTGACAATGTGGAGTGATACTGCTGCGAGTCAGTACATGGTAGGTTTTGTTTATCAGACTTCATAAGTGTGTTATGGAGGATATTTTTTGTTTGTGTTGTTAGTCATCATTTCTATTGATTCCATTCATCAGAATGAATCAACATTCCATGACTTGACAACGCTGCCCCTCAAGCCTCAACATTGCTTCAATGGCACTGAGCACGGCAAAGGGGAGAGTGATGGAGAGATTGGTTTCCTCTCCCAGGCCCTCAGAAGAGCCGAGTACTCTGGAAAAAACGTCCGCAACGCCAAGGACATGGTTCAGTATCTGCCTGGGAAGTATGGCACGGCCCTGAGATAACGGTTACATCTCTTTTTCGATGTATACTTTCACCCAATGACTATGAAATGACGAGGAGTGGGGAAATCATCTTTAAGAAATATATAAAATAAAGTTTCTGTTACAAAATGTTACTCGAAGTGTTTGTTATTTATTATGTACCAGGACGGGTGTCCAAAACATTTTTTTTTTTCTTTTACAAATGAAAGGTCTCAAAGATTTTTCTATTTTTAACCCTTCTTCCCCCAGAAAATTTAAATTTTAAGCTTTTAAATGATGCATCTCACATGCATATAGGACAATTTTGAAATTTGGCCATATTGGGGGTCTCAGAGCGGAAATTCAAGCCACCTGAGGGTTTTCCGCCCTATATACACACACATATACAGTGTATATAATGTATAATGCATGCAACAATACATACATAATGTATTTCCTACCTTGAAGCATTCATGCTTAGCTATAATTTTGGAGACCTGTACAGCCTTCAACTATCCCAGGTAGGTCTGAATATTGGTCCTGTAATAAATTGCTGTTCACTCACTGTAAATATACTACAATATACAGTACAGACAGCTGCGCTCACGGTGTATAAATGCGCAAATACCTCAAACTGTGTACACTGCCTTGCCGAAAAAAGTGAGTATTGATGTGCAGGGGGCATGAGCGAGTTCAATCAATGGCGGGGGGGCTTTGGAGGAATAAACGCCAGGAGCCGGTAAAGTGGCCACCGGAGGACTCCGCCGCTTCTGCCCAAGTTCATCTCCTCTCTGATCCCAAGAAAAAATCGACTAAGCTCTACATATCTTCTAGTCCCTTCACACACAAGCTCACGCACACACGAACGGAATAAAAAGGTAAACCAAGTGAGGCTGAACAAGACCTGGACAAAAATTAAATGTTTTTTGTATGTACAGTATATCATTTTGTGTTTATCTTTCTTTATTTTTGCTGCTTTGTATTTATATTTCCCCACATTTTCTAGATCTTCCTTTATTTGTATTTTTTGTATTTTTTTTTCATGTACTTACATGTTTTCTGTTTATTCACCATATATTTGAGAGAAAAAAACTATAAGTACTGTATATATCTATTTTACCAAATATATCTAAAGATTTACAAATACTATATACTCTGACATCATGCGGGGGCAAGTAGTGGAGGGTCGTTACATTCTTAGGCCAGAGATGAAGAATCCAGTCAAAATGGCCGCCAGTCGAAAGACTATGCCTCCCAGCATGCCACAGAATTCCTCCAGGTGTGGCTGCTTAAGCCACTTAATTGCAGCTGGCCTGGAGGACTGTATAAGAGATGACCAGATTAAGCGAAGAGAGAGGAGAAAGGAGATTGACAGAAAGACTTGGAAGAAAGTATTTTAATGACAACAGACCTTAGTAGCCATTTTTAAGACATTTTAGTTGATTGTTTCGTTACTTCTTGTGCCGCATTTCGGCCTTTTACTTTTGGGGAAACCCACTGTTTTTTCTGAATAATGAACTGGTTGGTTGGACACCTTAGCATCTCGAGCTCCTTCCTGGCCAGCCCTACCTCGTGTGCGGTCACAATACATATGTGTATAATGTATAAATGTACCCACACATTCAGTTCTTTCTGCTATTTGAAAAATAATATGACTTTAGTTACCTTACCGTAGTTCAGTACTTCTCAAACAGTGGAGTGGGCCCCCCTGGTGTGATGCCGGGGGTGGCACATGTGACCTCAGGGAACATACTTTTTTGCTGTACTAAAATACAGTGTAATTGCACATTCACTCAGTGAGTGGCAGTGGCACTCTCATTTTCAGAGTTTGCGCAATATTTTTGAACCAAACAAGACCACACAGCAAAGAGCACTGGAGATATGAAGAGCTAAGATGAGGAAATATAAAAGCATATGTTGCATTTGGCTTTGAATTCTAATACAGTGGAAGATGAGGAAGGACTAGTCTGTTTAATGTGTCTAAAAATGTTTGCACCGGAACGCAGGAAGCCAAATCAATTAAGACGTCACTTAATGACACCAATCACATTGATAAGCCAGTTGATTTTTTTTTTCTCAGTGAAAACTTGCCGAATATTGCCAACAATCTTCCCGCTTTGTCACCGTTGCATCAGTAAACCAGCGAGCACTGTTAGCATTATATAAGGTGGCATACCAAGTTGCTAAATGGAAAATGACCCCACACCATAGCAAAGGAGCTGATATCGCCTGCAGCAAAAATAAAAAGTGTCCCTCTGTCTAATGATGCTATCGTTTTTGTTCTATCAATTTTTTTTTTTTTTTTTTTTTTTACGGTCAAATTGTTTGGCATATTGTTGGCATGAGTTAATAATGCTAATCAATTTAAATTTAAAATTATTCATTGATTTTATTAAATTTTACTTTTCAGCATCAAATGGTCAAAAAAATGTACCTTGAGTGTATTTTTAAAGTTTCATTTCAGGCAAATTAATGCGCTTTAAGTCTTTTCTGTTGCAAACAAACAATGTAAACAAGTTCTAATAATCTTAAAAAAGACAATGTTATGAAGAGGTGTACTTATAATAATAATAATTTTAGAGACAAATGATACTCTTAACGGTGTCGGCAGAGAGTTGGGGGGGGGTGTCTTCTTGGTGGGGGCGTGAAAGAAAATAATTAAGAAGCACTGCCTTAGATGAGCTTTGCAGCACTTTTAACATGATTACTTTCGAGAGTGCAAAATACAAAATGAAAAGTCCAGGTTAAATGTCCAGTGGATGTCACGAAAAAAGCTCAGAACAACAATTGTTTTTTGTTTTGTTTTTTTCTTCTTCTTTGATGGCCCTCCATTGCCACTGTCCACACTAGCTGCGTGCTCCTCCATCTCTTCAGTAGTTTAGCATAATCACATCCACATTGCTGTGATGGAGCACACTTCGGCCTGATTAGGACACAAGTGAGTGCGTGTGCACACACACACGATGAGTTCCACTTAAGCCGTATTACATGTCTGACTGTGTTTCTAGCATGTCAGATTATCCACTTCTGGACCTGCAGCGAAGCCTTACCGTAATACTTCGGGAACTGCGGAAATCACGCCGCATTGAATGCGTCAGCGGGAAAGGGACGCGCTGAGCCGAATGAGGGTCACTTGTGTTTACGTCAGGGTAAGGAGACATGTTTTTTTGCACGGCAAAGGGGAAACGCGCTCAGGCACAGGCCACGAAAAACTGTCCGAACTACAGGCCAATTGTAGCCTACCAGCCAGCATTTCACACAACTCTCAATGCTAGTTAAAGAACATATAAATCAAATTTTTAAAAAGGGTTATGTTCCTTTTATTGTATAAATGTGCAATAAACTATTAACAACTAATTCTGTTCTATGTATCTTCAAAACAATACTAAATGAATTCATTTTTCAAACAAAAAATGGCTTCCTTCAATCCGCTCTATAGAGGCAGCAAAACTACCCCAAAACATTGGACATTCACCATGTTTGAGTGTAGGTACTGTGTTCTTTTGTTTGTAGGTCTTTTTTCTGGCACTCGGTGCCTTGACAGTGAGTAAGGAGTCATGAAATATGAAGCCTATCGAAATGTTTGGGCTGTAATGTAGCGTGTACTTTCATAAAACTGGGTCTGCGTCAGAGGTCATGGGTGTTCCAACAGGACATTGACCCGAAACATACCTCAAATAGCACCAAGAAATGGTTGGAGACCAGTGCCCAGTGCCAGAAAAAAATGAATGAGGCCTAAAATGAAAAAAAAAAAAAAAAAAAACAGTGCCTATTGTCAAACATGGTGGAGGTCCAATGATGGTTTGGGGTTTTTTGCTTCCTCTGGCACTGGGGGCCTTGACAGTGTGCAAGGAATCATGAAATATGGAGATTGTCAAAATGTTTTGGGCCGGAATGTAGGGTGTAGTGTCAGAAAACTGTTTCAGAGGTCATGGGTGCTCCAGCAGAACAATAACCCAAAATGTACTTCAAACAGCACCAAGAAATGGTTGGAGACAAAGCGCTGGAGAATTCTGGGGTGGCCATCAATGAGTGCTTTCTGTCATTTCTTCCAAATGATGTGCAACCAAATATTGAGGTGAGGGTGCCAACAATTTTGTCCTGCCTATTTTTTTAGTTTAGTCTAAGTCAATTTTGACTTTTTTCCTCCACTGTTTTGTATTTTTCCAATGCACATCCAAGAAATAAACACATTCATACTGAAAACATTTGTAATTGCATTCATTTCTCTGAGAAACTGTATTTTCTGGAAAAATTCCAGGTAATGACATCCATGACTGTTTGTGTACTGCAATTTCCGCACTATAAGCCGTACTGCACTGTAAGCCGTACTGCACTATAAGCCACGGCTATCATCACTGTTTTATCTGATATTCACACCAAAAGATATTAACCGGTAACACTTAATTGACAGCGGCATCATAACAACATAACAACAAATGAACCACCGTGAAGCTTTGAACCAATTGGCTGAAAAGACTCATTGCTTCAAGAAGCTATCCATGCTCCCTAGGAGGAGACCGTCAACCTCTACTGCCAACTGCTGTCAACACTGTTGTCGTTCAACATGCCTCCGAGCATGCATTGCAGCGCTATAGATTTAAATAACAATCAAAATGCATGTTCCTGTGCTAATTGTTTCTTCAATTACTGTTCCAGTTGTTTCATTAATTGCTAGTCATTGTATTTGGTAACATTTTATTTGACAGTGGTGCCATATGACTGTCATAAGACAATCATGACATGACATGACACGACACTGTCATGAGCATTAATGAATGCTTATTACATGTTATTTAATGTCATCTGGCAAATTATCTCTCTTTTGAATGGATGTAAAAGATCCGAGCTGGACATAAATGGAGTTTGTGACATAATTTGCTGGATGACACCTAATGACATCTGTCATAAGCATTCAGTTATGCCCATGATAGTGTCATGTCATAATTATGACGATCTTACAACGCCACTGTCAAATGAAGTGTTACATCCATCCATTTTTTCCTGCTTATCCGAGGTCGGGTCGCGGGGGCGACAGCTTCAGAAGGGAAGCCCAGACTTCCCTCTCCCCAGCAACTTCAGCCAGCTCTTCTTGGGGGATCCCAAGGCATTCCCAGGCCAGCCAGGAGACATGGTCTCCCCAGAGTGTCCTGGGCCGGCCCCATGGCCTCGTCCCTGTGGGACGTGCCTGGAACACCTCACCAGGGAGGCGCCCCGGAGGCATCCTAATCAGATGCACCTCATCTGGCTCCTCTCGATGTGGAGGAGCAGCGGCTCTACTCCGAGCCCCTTCCGGATGACCGAGCTACTTACCTTATCTCTTTAGGAGAGGCAGACACCCTACGGAGGAAACTCATTCCGGCCGCTTGTATCCGGGGTCTTGTTCTTTCGGTCACGACCCACAGCTCGTGATCATAGGTGATGGTAGGAACGTAAATCAACCGGTAAATAGAGAGCTTCGCCTTTCGGCTCAGCTCCCGCTTCACCACGACAGACCGATGTAGAGTCTGCATCACTGCAGACGCGGCACCGATCCGCCTGTTGATCTCCCCTTCCATTTTTCCATCACTCGAGAATAAGACTCCAAGATACTTGAACTCCTCCACTTGGGATAGCACCTCATCCCTGACCTGGAAGAGGGCATTCCACCTTTTCCCGACTGAGGACCATAGTCTCAGATTTAGAGGTGCTGATTCTCATCCAGACCGCTTCACACTCGGCTGCGAAGCACTCCAGTGAGAGCTGAAGGTCACGGCCCGATGAAGCCAATAACACCACATCATCAAAAAGCAGTGTTGAAGTGTTATCTATTAAACCAAATAAATCAACAAATAAGCCGCACTGGACTATAAACCGCAGGATTCAAAATGGAGGAAAAAAGTAGCGGCTGGTAATCCGAAAACTACGGTACATACTATATTATACAGTATTTATATATTTTCACTATTTTGCACTTTTCGTCTCCTGTATATATAACCTGTTTTTGACCATAGTATGTAGAAAGAAACTGAACACATAAGGTTTTAAACATTTTTTTTACTGCAATGAGGTGCAGAAATGCTTGTCTCAAGTGTGATACATTTGGCAATATAGTTAATTTGCACTTTGGACTTATTTTTGTTTATTTACGTATCTTAGGCTACTTATTTATTTCCTTATAATATAAAAAAGTCGATGTTTGTGTGATCTTCAGAATATATTCCATTTCATTGTGCATAATGTAAGTCATTTGTACTTATTTTTGTTAATGTATGTTACTTTTTTTCTAACAATATACAGTGGTACCTTGACATAGGATCGCTTCGACACGGGATCTTTTCGACATCTGACGTAAAATTTGACTCGCCATTTGTTTCTACATCCGACATCATGCTCGAAATACGACCACATGACAGCGCCACAGACGGATGCATGGCGGATTTTCTTGTTAGAGAAATCAACACAGGTTTCAAAAAGGTTGGTACAGGTACCATTGAAATGAAGATGCAAATGATAGAAAAATAATAGCGTGGGGTGCACATCTGTGAACTGGCTCAACAATACAGCCGTAGAATGCAGAACGATCTCCACGGTCCTCCTCCGACCCTTGTTGTCACGGAAAACGCAGGCAGGCAGGTTGTGTGGACCCAAATGCAGGAAAACAAAAGCAACCAGGCAGGTGTCGGTGATTTAAAAAAAAACGTTTTAATGATAACTAACAAAAACACAAAGTAAAAACAAAAAGTACTGGGGATCAAACAGGCCAGGTTCAAACAAAACTTACTTCGGGAGGTATTACCACACGAGGGCTTGGACAGGACTTCGACAATGACATTGACATAGACAATGACGCAACAAGGAGTGAAAAGAAAATGGGAGCTTATATACACACACACACAGACAAGGGGTAACGAGACAACGAGGAACAGCTGGGCAACACATGACGGCGCAGGTTTAAGGATACCCTAGGAGCAGGCACAACAGGTGAAATCAATGGGCAATCACGGGAACAAGTCACACTAGGAGAAAACCAACACAAAACCTAACACTTGTTCGCCAATCTTTAAAAGTTAAAGTGAAAATTATTATTGTGATAACATCGCCAAAGAAATTGTCAGCTTCATCAGGTTTTTATCATTCATTTCAGAACTTGTCCAAAACAATACACCTACTGTCCGCCGCAGTTGACGGTGTTCTCAACAAAACATTAAAAGTGAAAGTAAACCCTCAACCGCAACGCTCCCTCACTCTGTCACATCAGCGACGCGGTCAATAATTTATTTCTTTTGCCATGTGTAATTAGGGCCCGAGCACTAGGCGTGCGAAGGCCCTATTGTAATGCAAAGGATTATTATTATTAGGGCCCGAGCACTAGGCGTGCGAAGGCCCTATTGTAATGCAAAGGATTATTATTATTATTATTATTATTATTAGGGCCCGAGCACTAGGCGTGCGAAGGCCCTATTGTAATGCAAAGGATTATTATTATTATTATTATTATTATTATTATTATTATTATTATTATTCTTTCTTCATGGCAAATGAAAATGGCCAATTTGGAGGCCTGAACATGCACGAAAAGTCACCAAAATTTGCACATACGTGCAGATTCGCGTAAATTTCGATAATCTTGCGTCGTTTTGAAAAAATGTCAAAAAATGGCTCAGTGGCGCCCCCTTGACCCTTAAAATTTTCAAAAAGGCCTCTCCTCTCAGGTTTTCAACGTAGAGCAATGAAATTTGGGGAGTAGATACCTTATGCCTAACTGCTCAAAAAAGCCTCTTGCACCCATATTCCAAATCCAACAGGAAATCGGTTATTTTGGATCGAATCTGAAATTTTTTCGGTTCACAGTTGGAGTTCACATTTGGAGGCTTGAACATGCACGAAAACTCACCAAAATGTGCACATATGTTCAACTTTGCGTAAATTTTGATAATCTTTGAAAAAAATTAACAAAAAGGCTCAGTGGCGCCCCCTTGAAATTTTCAAAAAGGCCTGTCCTATTAGGTTTTTTCAACGTAGAATGATGAAATTTGGTGAGTCGATACATTGTGTAAAACTGCTCCAAAAAGTCTCTTGCACCTATATTCCAAATCCAACAGGAAGTCGGAAATTTTGGATCAAATGCGAAATTTTATCGATTTACATTTGAGACCTTGTCGCTGAAGAAAATAGTTGGATCGTCTTCAAAATTGGTCAGACTATTCAGGAGACATATGAGATCTTAAGTTTTCAAAATGGTGAGTTTTCATCCAAGGGTCTGACCTGGGCGTGGTCCCAAAGTCGGCCATTTTTGGGCAAAATACCAAATTCAGAAAATGATTAAAAACTCCGTGATACAACGTTCAATCTTTTTCATTTCTAGCATGTATATGAGATATCCCAGCCTGAACACGACTGCATTGAAATATTACTCATTAGGCCTGGCGCCCCCTAGTGGGAACAGGAAATGGCCTTCTTTACGAGACAGGCTCCTCCTCCAAGGGAAAAAAATCTATTGACTTCAAACCTGTTTCAGGGGAGCCTCAAGACATGTGTTCAGGTGCCTGATGAAAAATATTGAGGTTTCGTTGAAGCGGAGAGGTCCAAACTGGAAGTGAAAATGACCGTCAACAATTTGTCTCGCCAAAAACTTTGAACAGTCATAACTCGGCAGATATGCAACATATCTGCGCCAAACTTTCCGTGTTTGTTGAGAGTCATACCCTGAAGGTTCTTGTAGGGGTCATTTGCATCAACTCTACAGTGCCAACTAGTGGCGACAGAAAGAAGTTTTAAAAAAGGCCTTTCCTATTGGGTTTTTTCAACATAGAGCGAGGAAATTTGGGGAGTAGATACCTTATGCAAAACTGCTCCAAAAAGTCTCTTGCACCCGTATTCCAAATCCAACAGGAAATCGGGTATTTTGGATCAAATGTGACATTTTTATCGGTTCACAGTAGGAGTTTACATTTGGAGGCTTGAACATGCACGAAAACTCACAAAAATTTCGACATACATGCGGCTTTGCATAACGTTCAATAATCTTGCAACGTTACGAAAACATGTAAAAAAATGGCTCACTGGCGCCCCCTTGAAATTTTCAAAAAGGCCTCTCCATTTAGGTTTTTCTAACATAGAGTGATGAAATTTGGAGAGTCAAAACTTTGTGCAAAACTGCTCCAAAAAGTCTCTTGCACACACATTCCAAATCCTACAGGAAATCGGGTATTTTGGATTGAATGTGAACTTTTTATCGATTTACAGTGTGCACATTTTACACCTTGGCACCTAGGGAATTAGTTTGATCATTCTCAAAATTAGTGAGACTGTTCATGAGGCATATGAAATCTTAAGTTATAAAAATGGTGTGTTTTCATTCATGGGCCTGACCTGGGCGGGGCGCCAAACTCTTCCATTTTTTCGCCAAAAACCGAATTCGGAAAATGACTGATAACTCCCTCATACAACGTTCAATCTATTTTAAATCTGGCATGTGTGTGAGGTATACCAGCCTGAGCAGGACTGGATTGAAAATTTACCATTTGTGCCTGGCGCCTCCTAGTGGGAACAGGAAATGCCCTTTTTTACGGGACACACTCCTCCTCTAAAGGGAAAAAAATCAATCTACCTCAAACCTGCATAAGGGAAACCTTAAGACCTGTCTTCAGGTGCCTGATGAAAAATATTGAAGTTTCGTTGAAGCGGAGGGGTCCAAACAGGAAAGTGAAAATGACTGTCAACAATTTTTCTCTCCAAAAACTTTGAACAGTCATAACTCGGCAGATATACAAGATATCTGCGCCAAACTTCCCGTGCTTGTTGAGAGTCATACCCTGAAGGGCCTTGTAGGGGTCATTTGCATCAACCCTACAGCGCCAACTAGTGGCGATAGAAAGTCACTCGTTTTTCCAAAACATGTCCAGTTCTTTTCATGTTGGTCATTGTAGTTTCAAGACCTATTAAAATACTTTTTTACGGCCCATGTCCACGTGTCTCTGTCTGTTGCCGTGACGACCCTTTGTTCGCCATTTAAAGGAAATATTTTTTTTCAGAGACTCAGGGAGCTTATAGAGCCACAATAGTTGGCACACTTGGTCGAATTGGCCGAGTTAGAAGATTAATTTTGGTTTTGAATAAGGGCTTGGCTGCACAGCTCAGTAGTGGCTCCTTTTTTGTAGTACTCTCTCCAATAGGGGTTTTTATCTCTTGGGTGTGGGAATGTAAATAGGCGACTTTCGAGCATGTTAGGTTCTAATGAGATGATTAAAGAGGAGGATCTGCCACCACCCTGACCTGCACACAGTCCGAGTTGCGTGACGTCCGAGTTGCGCTAGATTGCGAGGGCCCGTTCAGTCCTGCTTGCAGGCCTAGTTATTAGGGCCCGAGCACTGAGCGTGCGAAGGCCCTATTGTTTTGCAAAGGATTATTATTATTATTATTATTATTATTATTATTATTATTATTATTATTATTATTATTATTATTATTCTTTTTTCAGGGCAAATGAAAATGGCCAATTTGGAGGCCTGAACATGCACGAAAAGTCACCAAAATTTGCACATACGTGCGGCTTTGCGTAAAATTCGATAATCTTGTGTCGTTTTGAAAAAATGTCAAAAAATGGCTCAGTGGCGCCCCCTTGACCCTTAAAATTTTCAAAAAGGCCTCTCCTCTCAGGTTTTCAACGTAGAGCAATGAAATTTGGGGAGTAGATACCTTATGCCTAACTGTTCAAAAAAGCCTCTTGCACCCATATTCCAAATCCAACAGGAAATCGGATATTTTGGATCAAATGTGAAATTTTTATCGGTTCACAGTTGGAGTTTACATTTGGAGGCCTGAACATGCACGAAAACTCACCAAAATTTGCACATACATGCAACTTTGCGTAAATTTTGATAATCTACAAAAAAATTTAACAAAATGGCTCAGTGGCGCCCCCTTGAAATTTTCAAAAAGGCCTTTCCTATTAGGTTTTTTCAACGTAGAACAATGAAATTTGGTGAGTCGATACATTGTGCAAAACTGCTCCAAAAAGTCTCTTGCACCCATATTCCAAACCCAACAGGAAGCCGGAAATTTTGGATCAAATGTGAAATTTTATCGATTTACATTTGAGACCTTGTCGCTGAAGAAAATAGTTGGATCGTCTTCAAAATTGGTCAGACTATTCAGGAGACATATGAGATCTTAAGTTTTCAAAATGGTGAGTTTTTATCCAAGGGTCTGACCTGGGCGTGGTCCCAAAGTCGGCCATTTTTGGGCAAAACACCAAATTCAGAAAATGATTAAAAAATCCGTGATACAACGTTCAATCTTTTTCATTTCTAGCAAGTATATGAGATATCCCAGCCTGAACACGACTGCATTGAAATATTACCCATTAGGCTTGGCGCCCCCTAGTGGGAACAGGAAATGGCCTTCTTTACGAGACAGGCTCCTCCTCCAAGGGAAAAAAATCTATTGACCTCAAACCTGTTTCAGGGGAGCCTCAAGACATGTGTTCAGGTCCCTGATGAAAAATATTGAGGTTTCGTTGAAGCGGAGAGGTCCAAACTGGAAGTGAAAATGACCGTCAACAATTTGTCTCGCCAAAAATTTTGAACAGTCATAACTCGGCAGATATGCAACATATGTGCGCCAAACTTTCCGTGTTTGTTGAGAGTCATACCCTGAAGGTTCTTGTAGGGGTCATTTGCATCAACTCTACAGTGCCAACTAGTGGCGACAGAAAGAAGTTTTAAAAAAGGCCTTTCCTATTGGGTTTTTTCAACATAGAGCAAGGAAATTTGGGGAGTAGATACCTTATGCAAAACTGCTCCAAAAAGTCTCTTGCACCCATATTCCAAATCCAACAGGAAATCGGGTATTTTGGATCGAATGTGAAATTTTCATGGGTTCACAGTAGGAGTTTACATTTGGAGGCTTGAATATGCATAAAAACTCACCAAAATTTGCACATACATGCGGCTTTGGATAACGTTCGATAATCTTGCAACGTTACGAAACAATTTAACAAAATGGCTCAGTGGCGCCCCCTTGAAATTTTCAAAAAGGCCTCTCCATTTAGGTTTTTCTAACATAGAGTGATGAAATTTGGAGAGTCAAAACTTTGTGCAAAACTGCTCCAAAAAGTCTCTTGCACACACATTCCAAATCCTACAGGAAATCGGGTATTTTGGATTGAATGTGAACTTTTTATCGATTTACAGTGTGCACATTTTACACCTTGGCACCTAGGGAATTAGTTTGATCATTCTCAAAATTGGTGAGACTGTTCATGAGGCATATGAAATCTTAAGTTATAAAAATGGTGTGTTTTCATTCACGGGCCTGACCTGGGCGGGGCGCCAAATTCTTCCATTTTTTCGCCAAAACACCGAATTCGGAAAATGACTGATAACTCCCTCATACAACGTTCAATCTATTTTAAATCTGGCATGTGTGTGAGGTATACCAGCCTGAGCAGGACTGGATTGAAAATTTACCATTTGTGCCTGGCGCCTCCTAGTGGGAACAGGAAATGCCCTTTTTTACGGGACACACTCCTCCTCTAAAGGGAAAAAATCAATCTACCTCAAACTTGCATAAGGGAAACCTTAAGACCTGTCTTCAGGTGCCTGATGAAAAATATTGAAGTTTCGTTGAAGCGGAGGGGTCCAAACAGGAAAGTGAAAATGACTGTCAACAATTTTTCTCTCCAAAAACTTTGAACAGTCATAACTCGGCAGATATACAAGATATCTGCGCCAAACTTCCCGTGCTTGTTGAGAGTCATACCCTGAAGGGCCTTGTAGCGGTCATTTGCATCAACCCTACAGCGCCAACTAGTGGCGATAGAAAGTCACTCGTTTTTCCAAAACATGTCCAGTTCTTTTCATGTTGGTCATTGTAGTTTCAAGACCTATTAAAATACTTTTTTACGGCCCATGTCCACGTGTCTCTGTCTGTTGCCGTGACGACCCTTTGTTCGCCATTTAAAGGAAATATTTTTTTTCAGAGACTCAGGGAGCTTATAGAGCCACAATAGTTGGCACACTTGGTCGAAATGGCCAAGTTAGAAGATTAATTTTGGTTTTGAATAAGGGCTTGGCTGCACAGCTCAGTAGTGGCTCCTTTTTTGTAGTACTCTCTCCAATAGGGGTTTTTATCTCTTGGGTGTGGGAATGTAAATAGGCGACTTTCGAGCATGTTAGGTTCTAATGAGATGATTAGAGAGGAGGATCTGCCACCACCCTGACCTGCACACAGTCCGAGTTGCGTGACGTCCGAGTTGCGCTAGATTGCGAGGGCCCGTTCAGTCCTGCTTGCAGGCCTAGTTATTATTATTATTCTTCTTTCTTCATGGCAAATGAAAATGGCCAATTTGGAGGCCTGAACATGCACGAAAAGTCACCAAAATTTGCACATACGTGCAGATTCGCGTAAAATTTGATAATCTTGCGTCGTTTTGAAAAAATTTCAAAAAATGGCTCAGTGGCGCCCCCTTGACCCTTAAAATTTTCAAAAAGGCCTCTCCTCTCAGGTTTTCAACGTAGAGCGATGAAATTTGGGGAGTAGATACCTTATGCCTAACTGTTCAAAAAAGCCTCTTGCACCCATATTCCAAATCCGACAGGAAATCGGATATTTTGGATCAAATGTGAAATTTTTTCGGTTCACAGTTGGAGTTTACGTTTGGAGGCCTGAACATGCACGAAAACTCACCAAAATTTGCACATACATGCAACTTTGCGTAAATTTTGATAATCTACAAAAAAATTTAACAAAATCGCTCAGTGGCGCCCCCTTGAAATTTTCAAAAAGGCCTTTCCTATTAGGTTTTTTCAACGTAGAATGATGAAATTTGGTGAGTCGATACATTGCGTAAAACTGCTCCAAAAAGTCTCTTGCACCTATATTCCAAATCCAACAGGAAGTCGGAAATTTTGGATCAAATGCGAAATTTTATCGATTTACATTTGAGACCTTGTCGCTGAAGAAAATAGTTGGATCGTCTTCAAAATTGGTCAGACTATACAGGAGACATATGAGATCTTAAGTTTTCAAAATGGTGAGTTTTCATCCAAGGGTCTGGCCTGGGCGTAGTCCCAAAGTTGGCCATTTTTGGGCAAAACACCAAATTCAGAAAATGATTAAAAACTCCGTGATACAACGTTCAATCTTTTTCATTTCTAGCAAGTATATGAGATATCCCAGCCTGAACACGACTGCATTTAAATTTTACCCATTAGGCTTGGCGCCCCCTAGTGGGAACAGGAAATGGCCTTCTTTACGAGACAGGCTCCTCCTCCAAGGGAAAAAAATCTATTGACCTCAAACCTGTTTCAGGGGAGCCTCAAGACATGTGTTCAGGTGCCTAATGAAAAATATTGAGGTTTTGTAGAAGCGGAGAGGTACAAACTGGAAGTGAAAATGACCGTCAACAATTTGTCTCGCCAAAAACTTTGAACAGTCATAACTCGGCAGATATACAACATATCTGCGCCAAACTTCCCGTGTTTGTTGAGAGTCATACCCTGAAGGTTCGTGTAGGGGTCATTTGCATCAACTCTACAGTGCCAACTAGTGGCGACAGAAAGAAGTTTTAAAAAAGGCCTTTCCTATTGGGTTTTCCAACATAGAGTGAGGAAATTTGGGGAGTTGATACCTTGTGCAAAACTGCTCCAAAAAGTCTCTTGCACCCATTTTCCAAATCCAACAGGAAATCGGGTATTTTGGATCAAATGTGAAATTTTTATCGGTTAACAGTAGGAGTTTACATTTGGAGGCTTGAACATGCACGAAAACTCACAAAAATTTCGACATACCTGCGGCTTTGCATAACGTTCAATAATCTTGCAACGTTACGAAAAAATGTAACAAAATGGCTCAGTGGCGCCCCCTTGAAGTTTTCAAAAAGGCCTCTCCATTTAGGTTTTTTCAACGTAGATGGATGAAATTCGGAGAGTCAATACCTTGTACAAAACTGCTCCAAAAAGTCTCTTGCATGCGTATTCCAAACCCAACAGGAAATCGGGTATTTTGGATTGAATGTGAATTTTTTATCGATTTACAGTGTGCACATTTTACACCTTGGCACCTAGGGAATTAGTTTGATCATTCTCAAAATAGGCGAGACTGTTCATGAGGCATATGAAATCTTAAGTTATCAAAATGGTGTGTTTTCATTCACGGGCCTGACCTGGGCGGGGTGCCAAAGTCGGCCATTTTTTCGCCAAAACACCGAATTCGGAAAATGACTGATAACTCCCTCATACAACGTTCAATCTATTTTAAATCTGCCATGTGTGTGAGGTATACCAGCCTGAGCAGGACTGGATTGAAAATTTACCATTTGTGCCTGGCGCCTCCTAGTGGGAACAGGAAATGCCCTTTTTTACGGTGACACACTCCTCCTCCAAGGGAAAAAATTAATCGACCTCAAACCTGCATAAGGGAAGCCTTAAGACCTGTCTTCAGGTGCCTGATGAAAAATATTGAAGTTTCGTTGAAGCGGAGGGGTCCAAACAGGAAAGTGAAAATGACTGTCAATAATTTTTCTCTCCAAAAATTTTGAACAGTCATAACTCGGCAGATATACAACATATCTGCGGCAAACTTCCCGTGCTTGTTGAGAGTCATACCCTGAAGGGCCTTGTAGGGGTCATTTGCATCAAACCTACAGCGCCAACTAGTGGCAATAGAAAGTCACTCGTTTTTCCAATACATGTTCAGTTCTTTTCAGGTTGGTCATTGTAGTTTCAAGACCTATTAAAATACTTTTTTACGGCCCATGTCCACGTGTCTCTGTCTGTTGCCGTGACGACCCTTTGTTCGCCATTTAAAGGAAATATTTTTTTTCAGAGACTCAGGCAGCTTATAGAGCCACAGTATTTGGCACACTTGGTCGAATTGGCCGAGTTAGAAGATTAATTTTGGGTTTTGAATAAGGGCTTGGCTGCACAGCTCAGTAGTGGCTCCTTTTTTGTAGTACTCTCTCCAATAGGGGTTTTTATCTCTTGGGTGTGGGAATGTAAATAGGCGACTTTCGAGCATGTTAGGTTCTAATGAGATGATTAGAGAGGAGGATCTGCCACCACCCTGACCTGCACACAGTCCGAGTTGCGTGACGTCCGAGTTGCGCTAGATTGCGAGGGCCCGTTCAGTCCTGCTTGCAGGCCTAGTTAGGGCCCGAGCACTAGGCGTGCGAAGGCCCTATTGTAATGCAAAGGATTATTATTATTATTATTATTATTATTATTATTAGGGCCCGAGCACTGAGCGTGCGAAGGCCCTATTGTTTTGCAAAGGATTATTATTATTAGGGCCCGAGCACTAGACGTGCGAAGGCCCTATTGTTTTGCAAAGGATTATTATTATTATTATTATTATTATTATTATTATTATTATTATTATTATTATTATTATTCTTTTTTCAGGGCAAATGAAAATGGCCAATTTGGAGGCCTGAACATGCACGAAAAGTCACCAAAATTTGCATATACGTGCCGCTTCGCGTAAATTTCGATAATCTTGTGTCGTTTTGAAAAAATGTCAAAAAATGGCTCAGTGGCGCCCCCTTTACCCTTAAAATTTTCAAAAAGGCCTCTCCTCTCAGGTTTTCAACGTAGAGCAATGAAATTTGGGGAGTAGATACCTTATGCCTAACTGTTCAAAAAAGCCTCTTGCACCCATATTCCAAATCCAACAGGAAATCGGATATTTTGGATCAAATGTGAAATTTTTATCGGTTCACAGTTGGGGTTTACATTTGGAGGCCTGAACATGCACGAAAACTCACCAAAATTTGCACATACATGGAACTTTGCGTAAATTTTGATAATCTACAAAAAAATTTAACAAAATCGCTCAGTGGCGCCCCCTTGAAATTTTCAAAAAGGCCTTTCCTATTAGGTTTTTTCAACGTAGAACGATGAAATTTGGCGAGTCGATACATTGTGCAAAACTGCTCCAAAAAGTCTCTTGCACCCATATTCCAAATCCAACAGGAAGTCGGAAATTTTGGATCAAATGTGAAATTTTATCGATTTACATTTGAGACCTTGTCGCTGAAGAAAATAGTTGGATCGTCTTCAAAATTGGTCAGAGTATTCAGGAGACATATGAGATCTTAAGTTTTCAAAATGGTGTGTTTTCACTCAAGGGTCGGGCCTGGGCGTGGTCCCAAAGTCGGCCATTTTTGGGCAAAATACCAAATTCAGAAAATGATTAAAAACTCCGTGATACAACGTTCAATCTTTTTCATTTCTAGCATGTATATGAGATATCCCAGCCTGAACACGACTGCATTGAAATATTACCCATTAGGCCTGGCGCCCCCTAGTGGGAACAGGAAATGGCCTTCTTTACGAGACAGGCTCCTCCTCCAAGGGAAAAAAAACTATTGACCTCAAACCTGTTTCAGGGGAGCCTCAAGACATGTGTTCAGGTCCCTGATAAAAAATATTGAGGTTTCGTTGAAGCGGAGAGGTCCAAACTGGAAGTGAAAATGACCGTCAACAATTTGTCTCGCCAAAAATTTTGAACAGTCATAACTCGGCAGATATGCAACATATCTGCGCCAAACTTTCCGTGTTTGTTGAGAGTCATACCCTGAAGGTTCTTGTAGGGGTCATTTGCATCAACTCTACAGTGCCAACTAGTGGCGAAAGAAAGAAGTTTTAAAAAAGGCCTTTCCTATTGGGTTTTTTCAACATAGAGCAAGGAAATTTGGGGAGTAGATACCTTATGCAAAACTGCTCCAAAAAGTCTCTTGCACCCATATTCCAAATCCAACAGGAAATTGGGTATTTTGGATCGAATGTGAAATTTTCATGGGTTCACAGTAAGAGTTTACATTTGGAGGCTTGAATATGCATAAAAACTCACCAAAATTTGCACATACATGCGGCTTTGGATAACGTTCGATAATCTTGCAACGTTACGAAAAAATTTAACAAAATGGCTCAGTGGCGCCCCCTTGAAATTTTCAAAAAGGCCTCTCCATTTAGGTTTTTCTAACATAGAGTGATGAAATTTGGAGAGTCAAAACTTTGTGCAAAACTGCTCCAAAAAGTCTCTTGCACACACATTCCAAATCCTACAGGAAATCGGGTATTTTGGATTGAATGTGAAATTTTTATCGATTTACAGTGTGCACATTTTACACCTTGGCACCTAGGGAATTAGTTTGATCATTCTCAAAATTGGCGAGCCTGTTCATGAGGCATATGAAATCTTAAGTTATAAAAATGGTGTGTTTTCATTCACGGGCCTGACCTGGGCGGGGTGCCAAAGTCGGCCATTTTTTCGCCAAAACACCGAATTCGGAAAATGACTGATAACTCCCTCATACAACGTTCAATCTATTTTAAATCTGGCATGTGTGTGAGGTATACTAGCCTGAGCAGGACTGGATTGAAAATTTACCATTTGTGCCTGGCGCCTCCTAGTGGGAACAGGAAATGCCCTTTTTTACGGGACACACTCCTCCTCTAAAGGGAAAAAATCAATCTACCTCAAACCTGCAAAAGGGAAGCCTTAAGACCTGTGTTCAGGTGCCTGATGAAAAATATTGAAGTTTCGTTGAAGCGGAGGGGTCCAAACAGGAAAGTGAAAATGACTGTCAACAATTTTTCTCTCCAAAAACTTTGAACAGTCATAACTCGGCAGATATACAACATATCTGCGCCAAACTTCCCGTGCTTGTTGAGAGTCATACCCTGAAGGGCCTTGTAGGGGTCATTTGCATCAACCCTACAGCGCCAACTAGTGGCAATAGAAAGTCACTCGTTTTTCCAATACATGTCCAGTTCTTTTCAGGTTGGTCATTGTAGTTTCAAGACCTATTAAAATACTTATTTACGGCCCATGTCCACGTGTCTCTGTCTGTTGCCGTGACGACCCTTTGTTCGCCATTTAAAGGAAATATTTTTTTTCAGAGACTCAGGCAGCTTATAGAGCCACAATAGTTGGCACACTTGGTCGAATTGGCCCAGTTAGAAGATTAATTTTAGTTTTGAATAAGGGCTTGGCTGCACAGCTCAGTAGTGGCTCCTTTTTTGTAGTACTCTCTCCAATAGGGGTTTTTATCTCTTGGGTGTGGGAATGTAAATAGGCGACTTTCGAGCATGTTAGGTTCTAATGAGATGATTAGAGAGGAGGATCTGCCACCGCCCTGACCTGCACACAGTCCGAGTTGCGTGACGTCCGAGTTGCGCTAGATCGCGAGGGCCCGTTCAGTCCTGCTTGCAGGCCTAGTTATTATTATTATTCTTCTTTTTTCAGGGCAAATGAAAATGGCCAATTTGGAGGCCTGAACATGCACGAAAAGTCACCAAAATTTGCACATACGTGCGGCTTTGCGTAAAATTCGATAATCTTGTGTCGTTTTGAAAAAATGTCAAAAAATGGCTCAGTGGCGCCCCCTTGACCCTTAAAATTTTCAAAAAGGCCTCTCCTCTCAGGTTTTCAACGTAGAGCAATGAAATTTGGGGAGTAGATACCTTATGCCTAACTGTTCAAAAAAGCCTCTTGCACCCATATTCCAAATCCAACAGGAAATCGGATATTTTGGATCAAATGTGAAATTTTTATCGGTTCACAGTTGGAGTTTACATTTGGAGGCCTGAACATGCACGAAAACTCACCAAAATTTGCACATACATGCAACTTTGCGTAAATTTTGATAATCTACAAAAAAATTTAACAAAATGGCTCAGTGGCGCCCCCTTGAAATTTTCAAAAAGGCCTTTCCTATTAGGTTTTTTCAGCGTAGAACAATGAAATTTGGCGAGTCGATACATTGTGCAAAACTGCTCCAAAAAGTCTCTTGCACCCATATTCCAAACCCAACAGGAAGCCGGAAATTTTGGATCAAATGTGAAATTTTATCGATTTACATTTGAGACCTTGTCGCTGAAGAAAATAGTTGGATCGTCTTCAAAATTGGTCAGACTATTCAGGAGACATATGAGATTTTAAGTTTTCAAAATGGTGAGTTTTCACTCAAGGGTCTGACCTGGGCGTGGTCCCAAAGTCGGCCATTTTTGGGCAAAATACCAAATTCAGAAAATGATTAAAAACTCCGTGATACAACGTTCAATCTTTTTCATTTCTAGCATGTATATGAGATATCCCAGCCTGAACACGACTGCATTGAAATATTACCCATTAGGCCTGGCGCCCCCTAGTGGGAACAGGAAATGGCCTTCTTTACGAGACAGGCTCCTCCTCCAAGGGAAAAAAATCTATTGACCTCAAACCTGTTTCAGGGGAGCCTCAAGACATGTGTTCAGGTCCCTGATGAAAAATATTGAGGTTTCGTTGAAGCGGAGAGGTCCAAACTGGAAGTGAAAATGACTGTCAACAATTTGTCTCGCCAAAAATTTTGAACAGTCATAACTCGGCAGATATGCAACATATCTGCGCCAAACTTTCCGTGTTTGTTGAGAGTCATACCCTGAAGGTTCTTGTAGGGGTCATTTGCATCAACTCTACAGTGCCAACTAGTGGCGACAGAAAGAAGTTTTAAAAAAGGCCTTTCCTATTGGGTTTTTTCAACATAGAGCAAGGAAATTTGGGGAGTAGATACCTTATGCAAAACTGCTCCAAAAAGTCTCTTGCACCCATATTCCAAATCCAACAGGAAATCGGGTATTTTGGATCGAATGTGAAATTTTCATGGGTTCACAGTAAGAGTTTACATTTGGAGGCTTGAATATGCATAAAAACTCACCAAAATTTGCACATACATGCGGCTTTGGATAACGTTCGATAATCTTGCAACGTTACGAAACAATTTAACAAAATGGCTCAGTGGCGCCCCCTTGAAATTTTCAAAAAGGCCTCTCCATTTAGGTTTTTCTAACATAGAGTGATGAAATTTGGAGAGTCAAAACTTTGTGCAAAACTGCTCCAAAAAGTCTCTTGCACACACATTCCAAATCCTACAGGAAATCGGGTATTTTGGATTGAATGTGAACTTTTTATCGATTTACAGTGTGCACATTTTACACCTTGGCACCTAGGGAATTAGTTTGATCATTCTCAAAATTGGTGAGACTGTTCATGAGGCATATGAAATCTTAAGTTATAAAAATGGTGTGTTTTCATTCACGGGCCTGACCTGGGCGGGGCGCCAAATTCTTCCATTTTTTCGCCAAAACACCGAATTCGGAAAATGACTGATAACTCCCTCATACAACCTTCAATCTATTTTAAATCTGGCATGTGTGTGAGGTATACCAGCCTGAGCAGGACTGGATTGAAAATTTACCATTTGTGCCTGGCGCCTCCTAGTGGGAACAGGAAATGCCCTTTTTTACGGGACCCACTCCTCCTCTAAAGGGAAAAAATCAATCTACCTCAAACCTGCATAAGGGAAACCTTAAGACCTGTCTTCAGGTGCCTGATGAAAAATATTGAAGTTTCGTTGAAGCGGAGGGGTCCAAACAGGAAAGTGAAAATGACTGTCAACAATTTTTCTCTCCAAAAACTTTGAACAGTCATAACTCGGCAGATATACAAGATATCTGCGCCAAACTTCCCGTGCTTGTTGAGAGTCATACCCTGAAGGGCCTTGTAGGGGTCATTTGCATCAACCCTACAGCGCCAACTAGTGGCGATAGAAAGTCACTCGTTTTTCCAAAACATGTCCAGTTCTTTTCATGTTGGTCATTGTAGTTTCAAGACCTATTAAAATACTTTTTTACGGCCCATGTCCACGTGTCTCTGTCTGTTGCCGTGACGACCCTTTGTTCGCCATTTAAAGGAAATATTTTTTTTCAGAGACTCAGGGAGCTTATAGAGCCACAATAGTTGGCACACTTGGTCGAATTGGCCGAGTCAGAAGATTAATTTTGGTTTTGAATAAGGGCTTGGCTGCACAGCTCAGTAGTGGCTCCTTTTTTGTAGTACTCTCTCCAATAGGGGTTTTTATCTCTTGGGTGTGGGAATGTAAATAGGCGACTTTCGAGCATGTTAGGTTCTAATGAGATGATTAGAGAGGAGGATCTGCCACCACCCTGACCTGCACACAGTCCGAGTTGCGTGACGTCCGAGTTGCGCTAGATTGCGAGGGCCCGTTCAGTCCTGCTTGCAGGCCTAGTTATTATTATTATTCTTCTTTCTTCATGGCAAATGAAAATGGCCAATTTGGAGGCCTGAACATGCACGAAAAGTCACCAAAATTTGCACATACGTGCAGATTCGCGTAAAATTTGATAATCTTGCGTCGTTTTGAAAAAATTTCAAAAAATGGCTCAGTGGCGCCCCCTTGACCCTTAAAATTTTCAAAAAGGCCTCTCCTCTCAGGTTTTCAACGTAGAGCGATGAAATTTGGGGAGTAGATACCTTATGCCTAACTGTTCAAAAAAGCCTCTTGCACCCATATTCCAAATCCGACAGGAAATCGGATATTTTGGATCAAATGTGAAATTTTTTCGGTTCACAGTTGGAGTTTACGTTTGGAGGCCTGAACATGCACGAAAACTCACCAAAATTTGCACATACATGCAACTTTGCGTAAATTTTGATAATCTACAAAAAAATTTAACAAAATCGCTAAGTGGCGCCCCCTTGAAATTTTCAAAAAGGCCTTTCCTATTAGGTTTTTTCAACGTAGAATGATGAAATTTGGTGAGTCGATACATTGCGTAAAACTGCTCCAAAAAGTCTCTTGCACCTATATTCCAAATCCAACAGGAAGTCGGAAATTTTGGATCAAATGCGAAATTTTATCGATTTACATTTGAGACCTTGTCGCTGAAGAAAATAGTTGGATCGTCTTCAAAATTGGTCAGACTATACAGGAGACATATGAGATCTTAAGTTTTCAAAATGGTGAGTTTTCATCCAAGGGTCTGGCCTGGGCGTAGTCCCAAAGTTGGCCATTTTTGGGCAAAACACCAAATTCAGAAAATGATTAAAAACTCTGTGATACAACGTTCAATCTTTTTCATTTCTAGCAAGTATATGAGATATCCCAGCCTGAACACGACTGCATTTAAATTTTACCCATTAGGCTTGGCGCCCCCTAGTGGGAACAGGAAATGGCCCTCTTTACGAGACAGGCTCCTCCTCCAAGGGAAAAAAATCTATTGACCTCAAACCTGTTTCAGGGGAGCCTCAAGACATGTGTTCAGGTGCCTAATGAAAAATATTGAGGTTTTGTAGAAGCGGAGAGGTACAAACTGGAAGTGAAAATGACCGTCAACAATTTGTCTCGCCAAAAACTTTGAACAGTCATAACTCGGCAGATATACAACATATCTGCGCCAAACTTCCCGTGTTTGTTGAGAGTCATACCCTGAAGGTTCGTGTAGGGGTCATTTGCATCAACTCTACAGTGCCAACTAGTGGCGACAGAAAGAAGTTTTAAAAAAGGCCTTTCCTATTGGGTTTTTCCAACATAGAGTGAGGAAATTTGGGGAGTTGATACCTTGTGCAAAACTGCTCCAAAAAGTCTCTTGCACCCATTTTCCAAATCCAACAGGAAATCGGGTATTTTGGATCAAATGTGAAATTTTTATCGGTTCACAGTAGGAGTTTACATTTGGAGGCTTGAACATGCACGAAAACTCACAAAAATTTCGACATACATGCGGCTTTGCATAACGTTCAATAATCTTGCAACGTTACGAAAAAATGTAACAAAATGGCTCAGTGGCGCCCCCTTGAAATTTTCAAAAAGGCCTCTCCATTTAGGTTTTTTCAACGTAGATGGATGAAATTCGGAGAGTCAATACCTTGTACAAAACTGCTCCAAAAAGTCTCTTGCATGCGTATTCCAAACCCAACAGGAAATCGGGTATTTTGGATTGAATGTGAATTTTTTATCGATTTACAGTGTGCACATTTTACACCTTGGCACCTAGGGAATTAGTTTGATCATTCTCAAAATTGGCGAGACTGTTCATGAGGCATATGAAATCTTAAGTTATCAAAATGGTGTGTTTTCATTCACGGGCCTGACCTGGGCGGGGTGCCAAAGTCGCCCATTTTTTCGCCAAAACACCGAATTCGGAAAATGACTGATAACTCCCTCATACAACGTTCAATCTATTTTAAATCTGCCATGTGTGTGAGGTATACCAGCCTGAGCACGACTGGATTGAAAATTTACCATTTGTGCCTGGCGCCTCCTAGTGGGAACAGGAAATGCCCTTTTTTACGGTGACACACTCCTCCTCCAAGGGAAAAAATTAATCGACCTCAAACCTGCATAAGGGAAGCCTTAAGACCTGTCTTCAGGTGCCTGATGAAAAATATTGAAGTTTCGTTGAAGCGGAGGGGTCCAAACAGGAAAGTGAAAATGACTGTCAATAATTTTTCTCTCCAAAAATTTTGAACAGTCATAACTCGGCAGATATACAACATATCTGCGGCAAACTTCCCGTGCTTGTTGAGAGTCATACCCTGAAGGGCCTTGTAGGGGTCATTTGCATCAAACCTACAGCGCCAACTAGTGGCAATAGAAAGTCACTCGTTTTTCCAATACATGTTCAGTTCTTTTCAGGTTGGTCATTGTAGTTTCAAGACCTATTAAAATACTTATTTACGGCCCATGTCCACGTGTCTCTGTCTGTTGCCGTGACGACCCTTTGTTCGCCATTTAAAGGAAATATTTTTTTTCAGAGACTCAGGCAGCTTATAGAGCCACAGTATTTGGCACACTTGGTCGAATTGGCCGAGTTAGAAGATTAATTTTGGGTTTTGAATAAGGGCTTGGCTGCACAGCTCAGTAGTGGCTCCTTTTTTGTAGTACTCTCTCCAATAGGGGTTTTTATCTCTTGGGTGTGGGAATGTAAATAGGCGACTTTCGAGCATGTTAGGTTCTAATGAGATAATTAGAGAGGAGGATCTGCCACCAGCCTGACCTGCACACAGTCCGAGTTGCGTGACGTCCGAGTTGCGCTAGATTGCGAGGGCCCGTTCAGTCCTGCTTGCAGGCCTAGTTGCTATTTGTAATAGTACCAGCTGAATTTATTAAGGATTTGGTGTAGGATTTTGGATTGTGGAACGAATTAATGGAATTATAATGTACTCTTATGCTGGACATCCGACCATTTCGACTTACAAACAAGGTCCTGGAACGAATTAACTTCCTATGTAGAGGTACCACTGTATAAGTCAATGTTTACATTTTCTTGCTTCGAGTTGCTGTGAGACCTGTTGCACCTCAATTTTTTATTTTTTTTTTAACCTGTCCTTTTCAGCTGTTTGACACAGAGAAAGGAGGTCTAAGTGCCCGGATAGTTTGACCAGTTTTAATGTTTCACATTGAGAGTCTGACATACTCCCTTTGTGATCATTCAGCATACCTCATTTATTATGACAAAACAGCGAACAGGAAGGGGTCATGGGAGAACAGAAGAAAAGAAACACAAGAGAAGAAACACAAAAAACAACAAGAAATACATTGAACGCCTAACTAAACTAACTACTAATATGTTGGTGCTATCGTCAGCTCTATGTATTTCCGGTCGACACCATGTGGTGGGCCTGTTGACCAGGGAAAGAGGGGGAAGAAGGTGGGGGAGTCTATAAGCTAAGTGATAGAAAGGGGTAGAGTGTACACTAATCATCTCTGTGATCTAGAACCCAGTAATCGTGTGAATCCCTTGTGAGTGTAAGCCCGTTGGCAACAGACCCTACGCCGCCCCATTGCCAATCCTGGCACCGGGACCCCCCGCCCGAGCGCGCCCAATAACATCCAGCCCCACGCGAGTCCCGGCGGGCACACAGCAGCCACGCAGACGAGCGGAGACACGGGACCACGGCCCCCCACCCAGCCAGCCTTCCGGGGGGGGGCAGCGCAGCCCATCCCTCCTCCCGCAGCCCAGCAAAGGAGCCCTCGCCCCCCCGGAATCCAGGGTGGTCCCCCAGGCCATCCGCGATGGCAAAAGGGGACGCACCACCAACCCCAACCCCGTCCGCCCACCCGGGCCACAAGCCGCCGCCGCAGTCCCCCAGCCGACACGGTACGCCACAGGGCTCACAAAGCCCAGGGCAGGGCAGGGTCCCCCGCCGTAGCAGGCAACATCCAGCCGATACACCGCAGCCCAGCCAGCGATCCGCGGCGGAGCACTGGGCGGATACCCAGTTAGAGAAGAGAGGGGAAGGCGGAGGCAGGAGAACGCCGAGGAGCCGCCGTGGGGCAACGCAAGACCGGAGCCCCGACCTCCCCCCACTCCCGTGGCCGGCAGAGAGGAGGCCACGCCTCGGAAGCCATGCCATAGAAAAAAAGTGTGGGACCCACCTACCACCCTATTACTGTGGCTGCTAGGTTCCCTGCTGGCAGCTATAACCCAGCACCGTGATGGGATTGTGAGGGGAGGGGAGTTAATTGTATGCATTAAAATAGGAGATTTTGGCTTGGGGCAGTGGGACCGCAGCATGGAAATTCAGCCCAGCTGCCCGTCCCACCGCCCTTTGCCAGAGCTCTCCTGTGGAGTATGATGTGCGTGGTGCGTTTAAAAAAACAGTTTCTAATGTATGCCTGTTTATAAGTGTAATGCAGTAGCTTAATGCATGTGTAAAACCTGTTGTCTTTTATTGTGTGTTTTGGTATAACTGCAAAAAGCAGTTTTCTTGGAATTTTAGCCACTTTCACCCCTAGGCACTACCATTTATTTTTCATTATTTCATTTGGTCTTTCTTGAAGCCAGAGAGTTGCCATTTGAAATGAATGAAGTTTTATGTCTTCTGTAAGTTTTTCCTTTTTTCTACATAATAAAATAACTACTGTAACTGGCTGGCAATCAGTTCAGTGTGTACCCTGCTTCCTGCCTGTTGTCTGCTGGAATAGGCTCCGGCACCCCGGCGATACTTGTGAGGATAAGCGGTTCAAATGATGAATGAATGAATGAATGAATGAATGAATGAATGAATGAATGAAACACTGCAGTGAACAACTGAACATCCACCGAGAATGGTGGTTACATAATTTTTCAGGGGTTGTATATTTTTCTAAACTGTAATCACAAAACAACAGGTTATTCATTTGCTGTTCTGATATATTTTGTTTTATATGTGTACCGTTTTATTCTTTCACTAATTTTTATACATACTGCATTTATTATTTTGTGTTTTCTCAATTTATCTAGATTTTTTGGTGCTTTTTTTCCTCGATTTTCCTTGTTTTGTCAGAAAGTGCCCGTATTTCTTCCTAAATGATCAAGGAATGTAATTTTATTTTTCGTCATTTTCGAAGTCGACCGATGTATCGGCCAACCATCGGCCGATTAACAAAACAAATAAGCCAATAAAAATGGATTTGGATTTTGATCAGGCATCTGTGTGGCTAACTGTGGCCGCCGCTGACGGTTGGACCTCGGAAGGACCCTGCAGCAGCTTGAAGGCAGGCTGCTACAGGAAGCTTCAGGCTTTCCTGATTTGGAAATATTGAAAGATTTAATTTTTTATCTTGTATGAGAGGATAAGCAATGTTACTTTAGACTTTTAAAGGGTTTACTGAGTGATCCTTATACTCTAAATGTAACTTGTAGCGTGAGCCTACCATTCGTTTTAGCATTCGCTTTAGTATGGCAAGCATCCACTTAAATTCTCACTCTCACCTTTTTACGACGCGACCTGAGGTCCTGATGGGTTTAATTTTTGAAAATACTGATCTTGCCGAGTTTGTATAATTATAAAAAGAAGTGATGCATTCGTTGGTTTGGTAGCACTCGAAAAAATCAATCCTTTAAGTCTCAGGTCATCCTTGTGAATTTGAAGATGTTGAAGCATTTTTTTTAAATGCCTTTACAATCTAAGTGATTTAAAAAAAAAAAAGAGTAAATCCCCCTCAAATATCGGCTGACAAAATCAGCTGTATTTTTTTCAAATGTCCGTATCGGCATTTGAAAATCCCACAACGGTCAATCTCTAGTTATTAAACGTGTTAAAGGCAAAGATAGCTAAATATGGCAAATAAAGGGCAGGCAAAATTGTTATTTGATGTCAAATGAAACATCTTTCAGCCTACCAATCAAAAAGTATAGAAAGAAGCCAATCCACTCACATAATGACTTTCCGCTTCCTTGACCCAAAGCAGAATTCTTTAGATGGAAAAACAGTAAATTTATGCACAAAAAATCCTGAATTGCAGTTGATTGTTATGTAAATGTTCTTTGCTTTTTTGTTTGCAGACATGTCATTTGTCATGGCGAGAGCGGCCAAAGCAATGACGAGGCGGACATGAACGCACCGTTTGGAGTGGATTATTTTCAGCCGGCCAAGCGAGAATACATTTGTTTCCCAGGATAATAGTTGGCAGAAAGTGTGGAGGCGACCCCTTGAAATCACACCTGAGAACCAATTCCGCATACCCTTTATATGAGGCCATTTTTCCCCACAAAACTGCAACCTTTTCGAAAATAAGTTTAGATGAGCACATAAAAGGAAAAAATATCTTTAATGTGCATGCCAGGCCACTAGTTCACACTGTCATACATATATCTCTCTCTCTCTATATATATATAGACATAAACATATATATTTATATATATACTGTATAGTTTGTGCTATTGCACTGCGCTCTACAAGAAAGTGCTGTATTTTAAGCCAAAACAACGGTTGTTTGATAGAACAATATGTCTATATGCTGCCATAGCAGATTCATGGCGCATTAAGCCCCCGAACTATTTTTAATTTGTCAGTTTTACCCTGAGAAGTGCCGTTTACAGACGTCGCGCAACCGCTTTTGTTTCAACCCAGCCATAAAACGAAACTAATTAATTAGGGCCCGAGCACTAGACGTGCGAAGGCCCTATTGTAATGCAAAGGATTATTATTATTATTATTAGGGCCCGAGCACTAGGCGTGCGAAGGCCCTATTGTAATGCAAAGGATTATTATTATTATTATTATTAGGGCCCGAGCACTCTCAGCGTGCGAGGCCCTATTGTTCTTCGAAGGATTATTATTAGGGCCCGAGCACTAAGCGTGCGAAGGCCCTATTGTTTTGCAAAGGATTATTTTTTTTTTTTTTTTTTTTTTTTTTTTTCAGGGCAAATGAAAACGGCCAATTTGGAGGCCTGAACATGCACGAAAAGTCACCAAAATTTGCACATACGTCCGGAAAATTGTAAATTTCGATAATTTTGCAACGTTGCAAAAAAATATAACAAAATGGCTCAGTGGCGCCCCCTTGAAATTTTAAAATTGGCCTATAACATTAGGGTCTGTCAGCGTAGAGCAATGAAATTTGGGGGGTCTATACCTTGTCCAAAACCGCTCCAAAAAAGCATTTACACGCATATTCCAAACCCAACAGGAAATCGGTTATTTTGGATCAAATATGAAATTTTTATCGATTTACAGGGTGCACATTTGAGACCTTTTCGCCGAGGGAGTTAGTTGGATCATCTTCAAAATTGGTGAGACTGTTCAGGAGACATATGAAATCTTAAGTTTTGAAAATGGTGCGTTTTCATTCACGGGTCTGACCTGGGCGTGGTGCCAAAGTCGACCATTTTTTCGGCAAAATGACAAATTCAGTAAATGACTTATAGTTCCTTGACACAACGTTCAATCTTTTTCATATTTGGCATGTATGTGTGGTATCCCACCCTTAACACGAGTGCATTGAAATATTACCCATTAGGTCTAGCGCCCCCTAGTGAGAACAGGAAATGCCTTTTTTTACGAGACAGGTTCCTCCTCCAAGGGAAAAAAATCTGTTGACCTCAAACCTGCATCAGGGGAGCCTTAAGACCTGTGTTCAGGTGCCTGATGAAAAATATTGAGGTTTCGTTGAGGCGGAGGGGTCCAAACAGGAAAGTGAAAATGAACGTCAACAATTTGTCACGCAAAAAACTTTGAACAGTCATAACTCGGCAGATATACAACATATCTGCGCCAAACTTCCCGTGTTTGTTGAGAGTCATACCCTGAAGGTTCTTGTAGGGGTCATTTGCATCAACTCTACAGTGCCAACTAGTGGCGACAGAAAGAAGTTTTAAAAAAGGCCTTTCCTATTGGGTTTTTTCAACATAGAGCAAGGAAATTTGGGGAGTAGATACCTTATGCAAAACTGCTCCAAAAAGTCTCTTGCACCCATATTCCAAATCCAACAGGAAATCGGGTATTTTGGATCGAATGTGAAATTTTCATGGGTTCACAGTAGGAGTTTACATTTGGAGGCTTGAATATGCACAAAAACTCGTAAAAATTTGCACATACATACGGCCTTGGATAACGTTCGATAATCTTGCAATGTTACGAAAAAATGTAACAAAATGCCTCAGTGGCGCCCCCTTGAATTTTTCAAAAAGGTGTTTCCTATTAGGTTTTTTTAACATAGAGTGATGAAATTTGGGGAGTCGATACCTTGTGCAAAACTGCTCCAAAAAGTCTCTTACACCCGTATTCCAAATCCAACAGGAAATCGGGTATTTTGGATCGAATGTGAAATTTTTATCGGTTCACAGTAGGAGTTTACATTTGGAGGCTTGAACATGCACGAAAACTCACAAAAATTTGGACATACATGTGGCTTTGGATAACGTTCAATAATCTTGCAACGTTACAAAAACATGTAACAAAATGGCTCAGTGGCGCCCCCTTGAAATTTTCAAAAAGGCCTCTCCATTTAGGTTTTTTCAACGTAGAGGTATGAAATTCGGAGAGTCGATACCTTGTACAAAACTGCTCCAAAAAGTCTCTTGCATGCGTATTCCAAACCCAACAGGAAATCGGGTATTTTGGATTGAATGTGAAAATTTTATCGATTTACAGTGTGCACATTTTACACCTTGGCACCTAGGGAATTAGTTTGATCATTCTCAAAATTGGCGAGACTGTTCATGAGGCATATGAAATCTTAAGTTATCAAAATGGTGTGTTTTCATTCACGGGCCTGACCTGGGCGGTGTGCCAAAGTCGGCCATTTTTTCGCCAAAACACCGAATTCGGAAAATGACTGATAACTCCCTCATACAATGTTCAATCTATTTTAAATCTGGCATGTGTGTGAGGTATACCAGCCTGAGCAGGACTGGATTGAAAATTTACCATTTGTGCTTGGCGCCTCCTAGTGGGAACAGGAAATGCCCTTTTTTTACGGGACACACTCCTCCTCTAAAGGGAAAAAATCAATCTACCTCAAAGCTGCATAAGGGAAGCCTTAAGACCTGTCTTCAGGTGCCTGATAAAAAATATTGAAGTTTCGTTGAAGCGGAGGGGTCCAAACAGGAAAGTGAAAATGACTGTCAACAATTTTTCTCTCCAAAAACTTTGAACAGTCATAACTCGGCAGATATACAACATATCTGCGCCAAACTTCCCGTGCTTGTTGAGAGTCATACCCTGAAGGGCCTTGTAGGGGTCATTTGCATCAACCCTACAGCGCCAACTAGTGGCAATAGAAAGTCACTCGTTTTTCCAATAGATGTCCAGTTCTTTTCAGGTTGGTCATTGTAGTTTCAAGACCTATTAAAATACTTATTTACGGCCCATGTCCACGTGTCTCTGTCTGTTGCCGTGACGACCCTTTATTCGCCATTTAAAGGAAATACTTTTTTTCAGAGACTCAGGCAGCTTATAGAGCCACAATATTTGGCACACTTGGTCGAATTGGCCCAGTTAGAATATTAATTTTGGTTTTGAATAAGGGCTTGGCTGCACAGCTCAGTAGTACCTCCTTTTTTGTAGTACTCTCTCCACTAGGTTTTTTTTTAATCTGTTAGGTGTGTGAATGTAAAGAGGCGACTTTCGAGCTTGTTAGGTTCTAATGAGATGATTAGAGAGGAGGATCTGCCACCACCCTGACCTGCACATAGTCCGAGTTGCGCTAGATTGCGAGGGCCCGTTCAGTCCTGCTTGCAGGCCTAGTTAGGGCCCGAGCACTCTCAGCGTGCGAGGCCCTATTGTTCTTCGAAGGATTATTATTATTATTTTTTTTTTTTCATGGCAAATGAAAATGGCCAATTTGAAGGCCTGAACATGCTCAAAAACTCACCAAAATTTGCACATACATCCGGCTTCGCGAAAATTTCGATAATTTGGCAACGTTTACAAAAAAAATAAAAAAATGGCTCAGTGGCGCCCCCTTGCAATTTTCAAAATGCCCTTTGCTTTGATGTATTTCAACGTAGGGCGATGAAATTTGGGGAGTGGATACGTTGTCCAGAACCGCTTCAAAAAGTCTAAAGCACCCATATTCCAAACCCAACAGGAAATGGGATATTCTGGATTGAATGTTGAAAAACATAGCATTTTGGGCGAAAACCAGCATGCACGTTTCAGACCGTTGCGCTGAGCCAGTACGTTGGATCTTCCTCAAAATTGGTGTAAGTGTTCATGAGACATATGAGATACTAAGTTGTGAAAATGGTGAGTTTTCGTCCACGGGCCTGACCTGGGCGGGGTACCAAAGTCGGGTGTTTTTTTGGCAACGCGCCAATTTCAGTAAATGATTAATAACTTCCTGATACAAGGTCCAATCTTTTTCATATTTGGCATGCATGTAAGGTGTCTTAACCTGAACACGACTGCATTGAAATATTTTCCATTAGGCCTGGCGCCCCCTTGTGGGAAGAGGAAACACCCTTTTTTACTAAAAAGGCTCCTCCTCCTGGTGAAAAACATCAATTGATCTCAAACCTGCATCAGGGGAGCCTTAAGACATGTCTTTAGGTATCTGATGAAAAATATTGAGTTTTCGTTGATGTTGCAGTATCCAAACAGGAAAGTGAAAAGACCCTCGGCATTTTCTCTCAAAATGGCAAATTTCAAGGTCTGAACATGCTCGAAAACTCACCAAAATGTGCACATACATGTGGCTTCATGTAGATTTCATGAATTTAGCAACATTGCCAAAAGATGTAATAAAATGGCTCAGTGGCGCCCCCTTCAATTTTTAAAAAAGGCCTGTCCTATTAGTTTTTTTCGACGTAGAGTGATGAAATTTGGGGAGTGGATACGTTGTGCAAAACTGCTCCAAAAAGTCTCTTGCACCCATATTCCAAACCCAACAGGAAATCGGGTATTATGGATTGAATCTTGCATTTTTGTCAAAAACCTGCATGCACGTTTGAGACCATTACGCCGAAGCAGTAAGTTGAATGCTTCTCAAAATTGGTCAGACATCCCAAAAACATGCATGGTAGGCTGATTGAGCACTCTAAATTGTCCGTAGGTATGAGTGTGCACGTGAATGGTTGTATGTCTCCTTGTGCCCTGCAATTGGCTGGCAACCAGTTCAGGGTGTCCCCTGCCTACTGCCCCGAGTTAGCTGGGATAGGCTCCAGCACCTCCGCGACCCTCGTGAGGAAAAGCGGCATGGAAAATGAATGAATGAATGAATGTTCATGACACATATGAGATGTTAGGTTATCAAAATGGTGACATTTCATTCACGGCCCTTTCCTGGGCAGGGGAGCAAATGTGTCTTATTTTTGACAATACAATTCAGTAAAAGACTACTGTATTTTTCCGACTATAAGTCGTGTTTTTTTTTCTTCATATTTTGGTTTGGGGTGCGACTTATACTCAGCAGTGACTTATGTGTGAAATTATTAACACATTATGATAACATTTCCCATGTTATTTAGGTGTTTTGGACTAATGGTTTTGTAAACTTGTTAGCATGCTATAGTTATCTGAATAACTCTTAATAGCTATGGCCATTTTCATTTGCCATGAAAAAATAATAATAACGAGTGCGCTCCCAGTTAGGCGTGAAAGCGCCACAAACTAAATGCATCCATTTCAATATAAAAAAGTCAATTATACAATTGAACATACATTGCCAAAGGCAGAACGCGAACGTGGCCATAGCTATTAACAGTTATTCAGATTACTATAGCATGCTAACAGGTTTACAAAACCATTAGGCCTGGTGCCCCCTGGTGAGTGAAATTATTAACACATTATGATATAATTTCCCGTGTTATTTTGGTGTTTTGGACTGATGGTTTTGTAAACTTGTTAGCATGCTATAGTTATCTGAATAACTGTTAATAGCTATGGCCACGTTCGCGTTCTGCCTTTGGCAATGTATGTTCAATTGTATAATTGACTTTTTTATATTGAAATGGATGCATTTAGTTTGTGGCGCTTTCACGCCCACCTGGGAGCGCACTCGTACTTGTTTATGTGAATAAGCGCTCGCACACCAGAAGAAGACAGACAGCCACGTAGCTCTGAGTGAGTGAGTGAGTGAGTGAGTGAGTGAGTGAGTGAGTGAGTGAGTGAGTGAGTGAGTGAGTGAGTGAGTGAGTGAGTGAGTGAGTGAGTGGACTAGTTAGCGAGAGAGAAAGACGGCTGCGAACCTACGTTCATTGTTTATGCCTTTAAAATATCTCTACAGAGGCAACGCCTGCGTGTATCATCTTTTCTGTTGTTGTGTGTTTTCCACCCGCGAGCGGACACTTACAGCCAGTTGTGTGGTTGTTTGAATGCTGTGCTAATGCTAGCGAACGCATGCTAATCTGTTACATTATTGCTGTAATAGTACGTAATTATCATTTATTTACGGTGATGTGAACCTGTTTGCTATCGAGGACCAAATTGATTCAACAAATTATGCGGACATCCAGAATTGTCTTTTTGGAGTTCGCTGTCTATAGCCAGGACCGAGCGGTAGCGTCCTGGTGAGGACAGTATATTCGCATTTCGTTGTTTATGCACTGTACACTGTACATTTATTCAGCATGTTGTTCTCTATTGTATCTTTATATTAAATTGCCTTTCAAGATGACATATCTGTTCTATGTGTTGGATTTTATCAAGTAAATTTCACCCACAAATGCGACTTATACTCCGGTAAGACTTTTGTTTCCTTAAAGCAGAGGGGTCCAATAGGAAAGTCATAATGACCGTGTTCAGGTGCCTAATAAACACTTTTGTTTTGTTAAAGCAGAGGGGTCCGATAAGAAAGTCATCATGACCGTCGCCATTTTCTCTCCCCACTAATTCTGAACATTCAGACATGCAATATATCTGCCTGGATATCTGTCTGTTGTCGACTGCCACCGCCCCGACCTGCCTGCCCTCCGACTTTGTTTGACGTCCGAGTTGCGCCATACGCGAGGGCCCGTCAGTCCTGCTTGCAGGGCTAGTTATTATTATTATTTTTTTTTCATGGCAAATGAAAATGGCCAATTTGAAGGCCTGAACATGCTCAAAAACTCACCAAAATTTGCACATACATCCGGCTTCGCGAAAATTTCGACAATTTGGCAACGTTTACAAAAAAAAATAAAAAATGGCTCAGTGGCGCCCCCTTGCAATTTTCAAAATGCCCTTTGCTTTGATGTATTTCAACGTAGGGCGATGAAATTTGGGGAGTGGATACGTTGTCCAGAACCGCTTCAAAAAGTCTAAAGCACCCATATTCCAAACCCAACAGGAAATGGGATATTCTGGATTGAATGTTGAAAAACATAGCATTTTGGGCGAAAACCAGCATGCACGTTTCAGACCGTTGCGCCGAGCCAGTACGTTGGATCTTCCTCAAAATTGGTGTAAGTGTTCATGAGACATATGAGATACTAAGTTGTGAAAATGGTGAGTTTTCGTCCACGGGCCTGACCTGGGCGGGGTACCAAAGTCGGGTGTTTTTTTGGCAACGCGCCAATTTCAGTAAATGATTAATAACTTCCTGATACAAGGTCCAATCTTTTTCATATTTGGCATGCATGTAAGGTGTCTTAACCTGAACACGACTGCATTGAAATATTTTCCATTAGGCCTGGCGCCCCCTTGTGGGAAGAGGAAACACCCTTTTTTACGAAAAAGGCTCCTCCTCCTGGTGAAAAACATCAATTGATCTCAAACCTGCATCAGGGGAGCCTTAAGACATGTCTTTAGGTATCTGATGAAAAATATTGAGTTTTCGTTGATGTTGCAGTATCCAAACAGGAAAGTGAAAAGACCCTCGGCATTTTCTCTCAAAATGGCAAATTTCAAGGTCTGAACATGCTCGAAAACTCACCAAAATGTGCACATACATGTGGCTTCATGTAGATTTCATGAATTTAGCAACATTGCCAAAAGATGTAATAAAATGGCTCAGTGGCGCCCCCTTCAATTTTTAAAAAAGGCCTGTCCTATTAGTTTTTTTCGACGTAGAGTGATGAAATTTGGGGAGTGGATACGTTGTGCAAAACTGCTCCAAAAAGTCTCTTGCACCCATATTCCAAACCCAACAGGAAATCGGGTATTATGGATTGAATCTTGCATTTTTGTCAAAAACCTGCATGCACGTTTGAGACCATTACGCCGAAGCAGTAAGTTGAATGCTTCTCAAAATTGGTCAGACATCCCAAAAACATGCATGGTAGGCTGATTGAGCACTCTAAATTGTCCGTAGGTATGAGTGTGCGCGTGAATGGTTGTATGTCTCCTTGTGCCCTGCAATTGGCTGGCAACCAGTGCAGGGTGTCCCCTGCCTACTGCCCCGAGTTAGCTGGGATAGGCTCCAGCACCTCCGCGACCCTCGTGAGGAAAAGCGGCATGGAAAATGAATGAATGAATGAATGTTCATGACACATATGAGATGTTAGGTTATCAAAATGGTGACATTTCATTCACGGCCCTTTCCTGGGCAGGGGAGCAAATGTGTCTTATTTTTGACAATACAATTCAGTAAAAGACTACTGTATTTTTCCGACTATAAGTTGTGTTTTTTTTTCTTCATATTTTGGTTTGGGCTGCGACTTATACTCAGCAGTGACTTATGTGTGAAATTATTAACACATTATGATAACATTTCCCATGTTATTTAGGTGTTTTGGACTAATGGTTTTGTAAACTTGTTAGCATGCTATAGTTATCTGAATAACTCTTAATAGCTATGGCCATTTTCATTTGCCATGAAAAAATAATAATGAGTGCGCTCCCAGTTGGGCGTGAAAGCGCCACAAACTAAATGCATCCATTTCAATATAAAAAAGTCAATTATACAATTGAACATACATTGCCAAAGGCAGAACGCGAACGTGGCCATAGCTATTAACAGTTATTCAGATTACTATAGCATGCTAACAGGTTTACAAAACCATTAGGCCTGGTGCCCCCTGGTGAGTGAAATTATTAACACATTATGATATAATTTCCCGTGTTATTTTGGTGTTTTGGACTGATGGTTTTGTAAACTTGTTAGCATGCGATAGTTATCTGAATAACTGTTAATAGCTATGGCCACGTTCGCGTTCTGCCTTTGGCAATGTATGTTCAATTGTATAATTGACTTTTTTATATTGAAATGGATGCATTTAGTTTGTGGCGCTTTCACGCCCACCTGGGAGCGCACTCGCACTTGTTTACGTGAATAAGCGCTCGCACACCAGAAGAAGACAGACAGCCACGTAGCTCTGAGTGAGTGAGTGAGTGAGTGAGTGAGTGAGTGAGTGAGTGAGTGAGTGAGTGAGTGAGTGAGTGAGTGAGTGAGTGAGTGAGTGAGTGAGTGAGTGAGTGAGTGAGTGAGTGAGTGAGTGAGTGAGTGAGAGTGAGTGAGTGAGTGGACTAGTTAGCGAGAGAGAAAGACGGCTGCGAACCTACGTTCATTGTTTATGCCTTTAAAATATCTCTACAGAGGCAACGCCTGCGTGTATCATCTTTTCTGTTGTTGTGTGTTTTCCACCCGCGAGCGGACACTTACAGCCAGTTGTGTGGTTGTTTGAATGGTGTGCTAATGCTAGCGAACGCATGCTAATCTGTTACATTTTTGCTGTAATAGTACGTAATTATCATTTATTTACGGTGATGTGAACCTGTTTGCTATCGAGGACCAAATTGATTCAACAAATTATGCGGACATCCAGAATTGTCTTTTTGGAGTTCGCTGTCTATAGCCAGGACTGAGCGGTAGCGTCCTGGTGAGGACAGTATATTCGCATTTCGTTGTTTATGCACTGTACACTGTACATTTATTCAGCATGTTGTTCTCTATTGTATCTTTATATTAAATTGCCTTTCAAGATGACATATCTGTTCTACGTGTTGGATTTTATCAAGTAAATTTCACCCACAAATGCGACTTATACTCGGGTAAGACTTTTGTTTCCTTAAAGCAGAGGGGTCCAATAGGAAAGTCATAATGACCGTGTTCAGGTGCCTAATAAACACTTTTGTTTTGTTAAAGCAGAGGGGTCCGATAAGAAAGTCATCATGACCGTCGCCATTTTCTCTCCCCACTAATTCTGAACATTCAGACATGCAATATATCTGCCTGGATATCTGTCTGTTGTCGACTGCCACCGCCCCGACCTGCCTGCCCTCCGACTTTGTTTGACGTCCGAGTTGCGCCATACGCGAGGGCCCGTCAGTCCTGCTTGCAGGGCTAGTTAGGGCCCGAGCACTAGACGTGCGAAGGCCCTATTGTAATGCAAAGGATTATTATTATTATTATTATTATTATTATTATTATTATTCTTTCTTCATGGCAAATGAAAATGGCCAATTTGGAGGCCTGAACATGCACGAAAAGTCACCAAAATTTGCACATACGTGCAGATTCGCGTAAATTTCGATAATCTTGCGTCGTTTTGAAAAAATGTCAAAAAATGGCTCAGTGGCGCCCCCTTGACCCTTAAAATTTTCAAAAAGGTCTCTCCTCTCAGGTTTTCAACGTAGAGCAATGAAATTTGGGGAGTAGATACCTTATACCTAACTGCTCAAAAAAGCCTCTTGCACCCATATTCCAAATCCAACAGGAAATCGGTTATTTTGGATCGAATCTGAAATTTTTTCGGTTCACAGTTGGAGTTCACATTTGGAGGCTTGAACATGCACGAAAACTCACCAAAATGTGCACATATGTTCAACTTTGCGTAAATTTTGATAATCTTTGAAAAAAATTAACAAAAAGGCTCAGTGGCGCCCCCTTGAAATTTTCAAAAAGGCCTGTCCTATTAGGTTTTTTCAACGTAGAATGATGAAATTTGGTGAGTCGATACATTGTGTAAAACTGCTCCAAAAAGTCTCTTGCACCTATATTCCAAATCCAACAGGAAGTCGGAAATTTTGGATCAAATGCGAAATTTTATCGATTTACATTTGAGACCTTGTCGCTGAAGAAAATAGTTGGATCGTCTTCAAAATTGGTCAGACTATTCAGGAGACATATGAGATCTTAAGTTTTCAAAATGGTGAGTTTTCATCCAAGGGTCTGGCCTGGGCGTAGTCCCAAAGTTGGCCATTTTTAGGCAAAATACCAAATTCAGAAAATGATTAAAAACTCCGTGATACAACGTTCAATCTTTTTCATTTCTAGCATGTATATGAGATATCCCAGCCTGAACACGACTGCATTGAAATATTACTCATTAGGCCTGGCGCCCCCTAGTGGGAACAGGAAATGGCATTCTTTACGAGAGAGGATCTTCCTCCAAGGGAAAAAAATCTATTGACCTCAAACCTGTTTCAGGGGAGCCTCAAGACATGTGTTCAGGTGCCTGATGAAAAATATTGAGGTTTCGTTGAAGCGGAGAGGTCCAAACTGGAAGTGAAAATGACCGTCAACAATTTGTCTCGCCAAAAACTTTGAACAGTCATAACTCGGCAGATATGCAACATATCTGCGCCAAACTTTCCGTGTTTGTTGAGAGTCATACCCTGAAGGTTCTTGTAGGGGTCATTTGCATCAACTCTACAGTGCCAACTAGTGGCGACAGAAAGAAGTTTTAAAAAAGGCCTTTCCTATTGGGTTTTTTCAACATAGAGCGAGGAAATTTGGGGAGTAGATACCTTATGCAAAACTGCTCCAAAAAGTCTCTTGCACCCGTATTCCAAATCCAACAGGAAATCGGGTATTTTGGATCGAATGTGAAATTTTCATGGGTTCACAGTAAGAGTTTACATTTGGAGGCTTGAATATGCATAAAAACTCACCAAAATTTGCACATACATGCGGCTTTGGATAACGTTCGATAATCTTGCAACGTTACGAAAACATGTAACAAAATGGCTCAGTGGCGCCCCCTTGAAATTTTCAAAAAGGCCTTTCCATTTAGGTTTTTTCAACGTAGAGTGATGAAATTTGGAGAGTCGATACTTTGTGCAAAACTGCTCCAAAAAGTCTCTTGCACACACATTCCAAATCCTACAGGAAATCGGGTATTTTGGATTGAATGTGAACTTTTTATCGATTTACAGTGTGCACATTTTACACCTTGGCACCTAGGGAATTAGTTTGATCATTCTCAAAATTGGTGAGACTGTTCATGAGGCATATGAAATCTTAAGTTATAAAAATGGTGTGTTTTCATTCACGGGCCTGACCTGGGCGGGGCGCCAAATTCTTCCATTTTTTCGCCAAAACACCAAATTCGGAAAATGACTGATAACTCCCTCATACAACGTTCAATCTATTTTAAATCTGGCATGTGTGTGAGGTATACCAGCCTGAGCAGGACTGGATTGAAAAGTTACCATTTGTGCCTGGCGCCTCCTAGTGGGAACAGGAAATGCCCTTTTTTACGGGACACACTCCTCCTCTAAAGGGAAAAAATCAATCTACCTCAAACCTGCATAAGGGAAACCTTAAGACCTGTCTTCAGGTGCCTGATGAAAAATATTGAAGTTTTGTTGAAGCGGAGGGGTCCAAACAGGAAAGTGAAAATGACTGTCAACAATTTTTCTCTCCAAAAACTTTGAACAGTCATAACTCGGCAGATATACAAGATATCTTCGCCAAACTTCCCGTGCTTGTTGAGAGTCATACCCTGAAGGGCCTTGTAGGGGTCATTTGCATCAACCCTACAGCGCCAACTAGTGGCGATAGAAAGTCACTCGTTTTTCCAAAACATGTCCAGTTCTTTTCATGTTGGTCATTGTAGTTTCAAGACCTATTAAAATACTTTTTTACGGCCCATGTCCACGTGTCTATGTCTGTTGCCGTGACGACCCTTTGTTCGCCATTTAAAGGAAATATTTTTTTTCAGAGACTCAGGGAGCTTATAGAGCCACAATAGTTGGCACACTTGGTCGAATTGGCCCAGTTAGAAGATTAATTTTGGTTTTGAATAAGGGCTTGGCTGCACAGCTCAGTAGTGGCTCCTTTTTTGTAGTACTCTCTCCAATAGGGGTTTTTATCTCTTGGGTGTGGGAATGTAAATAGGCGATTTTCGAGCATGTTAGGTTCTAATGAGATGATTAGAGAGGAGGATCTGCCACCACCCTGACCTGCACACAGTCCGAGTTGCGTGACGTCTGAGTTGCGCTAGATTGCGAGGGCCCGTTCAGTCCTGCTTGCAGGCCTAGTTAGGGCCCGAGCACTCAGCGTGCGAAGGCCCTATTGTTTTGCAAAGGATTATTATTATTATTATTATTATTATTATTATTATTATTATTATTATTCTTTTTTCAGGGCAAATGAAAATGGCCAATTTGGAGGCCTGAACATGCACGAAAAGTCACCAAAATTTGCACATACGTGCGGCTTTGCGTAAATTTCGATAATCTTGTGTCGTTTTGAAAAAATGTCAAAAAATGGCTCAGTGGCGCCCCCTTTACCCTTAAAATTTTCAAAAAGGCCTCTCCTCTCAGGTTTTCAACGTAGAGCAATGAAATTTGGGGAGTAGATACCTTATGCCTAACTGTTCAAAAAAGCCTCTTGCACCCATATTCCAAATCCAACAGGAAATCGGATATTTTGGATCAAATGTGAAATTTTTATTGGTTCACAGTTGGAGTTTACATTTGGAGGCCTGAACATGCACGAAAACTCACCAAAATTTGCACATACATGCAACTTTACGTAAATTTTGATAATCTACAAAAAAATTTAACAAAATGGCTCAGTGGCGCCCCCTTGAAATTTTCAAAAAGGCCTTTCCTATTAGGTTTTTTCAACGTAGAACGATGAAATTTGGCGAGTCGATACATTGTGCAAAACTGCTCCAAAAAGTCTCTTGCACCCATATTCCAAACCCAACAGGAAGCCGGAAATTTTGGATCAAATGTGAAATTTTATCGATTTACATTTGAGACCTTGTCGCTGAAGAAAATAGTTGGATCGTCTTCAAAATTGGTCAGACTATTCAGGAGACATATGAGATCTTAAGTTTTGAAAATGGTGAGTTTTCACTCAAGGGTCTGACCTGGGCGTGGTCCCAAAGTCGGCCATTTTTGGGCAAAATACCAAATTCAGAAAATGATTAAAAACTCCGTGATACAACGTTCAATCTTTTTCATTTCTAGCATGTATATGAGATATCCCAGCCTGAACACGACTGCATTGAAATATTACCCATTAGGCCTGGCGCCCCCTAGTGGGAACAGGAAATGGCCTTCTTTACGAGACAGGCTCCTCCTCCAAGGGAAAAAAATCTATTGACCTCAAACCTGTTTCAGGGGAGCCTCAAGACATGTGTTCAGGTCCCTGATGAAAAATATTGAGGTTTCGTTGAAGCGGAGAGGTCCAAACTGGAAGTGAAAATGACCGTCAACAATTTGTCTCGCCAAAAATTTTGAACAGTCATAACTCGGCAGATATGCAACATATCTGCGCCAAACTTTCCGTGTTTGTTGAGAGTCATACCCTGAAGGTTCTTGTAGGGGTCATTTGCATCAACTCTACAGTGCCAACTAGTGGCGACAGAAAGAAGTTTTAAAAAAGGCCTTTCCTATTGGGTTTTTTCAACATAGAGCAAGGAAATTTGGGGAGTAGATACATTATGCAAAACTGCTCCAAAAAGTCTCTTGCACCCATATTCCAAATCCAACAGGAAATCGGGTATTTTGGATCGAATGTGAAATTTTCATGGGTTCACAGTAAGAGTTTACATTTGGAGGCTTGAATATGCATAAAAACTCACCAAAATTTGCACATACATGCGGCTTTGGATAACGTTCGATAATCTTGCAACGTTACGAAACAATTTAACAAAATGGCTCAGTGGCGCCCCCTTGAAATTTTCAAAAAGGCCTCTCCATTTAGGTTTTTCTAACATAGAGTGATGAAATTTGGAGAGTCAAAACTTTGTGCAAAACTGCTCCAAAAAGTCTCTTGCACACACATTCCAAATCCTACAGGAAATCGGGTATTTTGGATTGAATGTGAACTTTTTATCGATTTACAGTGTGCACATTTTACACCTTGGCACCTAGGGAATTAGTTTGATCATTCTCAAAATTGGTGAGACTGTTCATGAGGCATATGAAATCTTAAGTTATAAAAATGGTGTGTTTTCATTCACGGGCCTGACCTGGGCGGGGCGCCAAATTCTTCCATTTTTTCGCCAAAACACCGAATTCGGAAAATGACTGATAACTCCCTCATACAACGTTCAATCTATTTTAAATCTGGCATGTGTGTGAGGTATACCAGCCTGAGCAGGACTGGATTGAAAATTTACCATTTGTGCCTGGCGCCTCCTAGTGGGAACAGGAAATGCCCTTTTTTACGGGACACACTCCTCCTCTAAAGGGAAAAAATCAATCTACCTCAAACCTGCATAAGGGAAACCTTAAGACCTGTCTTCAGGTGCCTGATGAAAAATATTGAAGTTTCGTTGAAGCGGAGGGGTCCAAACAGGAAAGTGAAAATGACTGTCAACAATTTTTCTCTCCAAAAACTTTGAACAGTCATAACTCGGAAGATATACAAGATATCTGCGCCAAACTTCCCGTGCTTGTTGAGAGTCATACCCTGAAGGGCCTTGTAGGGGTCATTTGCATCAACCCTACAGCGCCAACTAGTGGCGATAGAAAGTCACTCGTTTTTCCAAAACATGTCCAGTTCTTTTCATGTTGGTCATTGTAGTTTCAAGACCTATTAAAATACTTTTTTACGGCCCATGTCCACGTGTCTCTGTCTGTTGCCGTGACGACCCTTTGTTCGCCATTTAAAGGAAATATATTTTTTTCAGAGACTCAGGGAGCTTATAGAGCCACAATAGTTGGCACACTTGGTCGAATTGGCCCAGTTAGAAGATTAATTTGGTTTTGAATAAGGGCTTGGCTGCACAGCTCAGTAGTGGCTCCTTTTTTGTAGTACTCTCTCCAATAGGGGTTTTTATCTCTTGGGTGTGGGAATGTAAAGAGGCGACTTTCGAGCTTGTTAGGTTCTAATGAGATGATTAGAGAGGAGGATCTGCCACCACCCTGACCTGCACACAGTCCGAGTTGCGTGACGTCCGAGTTGCGCTAGATTGCGAGGGCCCGTTCAGTCCTGCTTGCAGGCCTAGTTATTATTATTATTATTATTCTTTCTTCATGGCAAATGAAAATGGCCAATTTGGAGGCCTGAACATGCACGAAAAGTCACCAAAATTTGCACATACGTGCAGATTCGCGTAAAATTTGATAATCCTGCGTCGTTTTGAAAAAATTTTTAAAAATGGCTCAGTGGCGCCCCCTTGACCCTTAAAATTTTCAAAAAGGCCTCTCCTCTCAGGTTTTCAACGTAGAGCGATGAAATTTGGGGAGTAGATACCTTATGCCTAACTGTTCAAAAAAGCCTCTTGCACCCATATTCCAAATCCGACAGGAAATCGGATATTTTGGATCAAATGTGAAATTTTTTCGGTTAACAGTTGGAGTTTACGTTTGGAGGCCTGAACATGCACGAAAACTCACCAAAATTTGCACATACATGCAACTTTGCGTAAATTTTGATAATCTACAAAAAAATTTAACAAAATCGCTCAGTGGCGCCCCCTTGAAATTTTCAAAAAGGCCTTTCCTATTAGGTTTTTTCAACGTAGAATGATGAAATTTGGTGAGTCGATACATTGCGTAAAACTGCTCCAAAAAGTCTCTTGCACCTATATTCCAAATCCAACAGGAAGTCGGAAATTTTGGATCAAATGCGAAATTTTATCGATTTACATTTGAGACCTTGTCGCTGAAGAAAATAGTTGGATCGTCTTCAAAATTGGTCAGACTATACAGGAGACATATGAGATCTTAAGTTTTCAAAATGGTGAGTTTTCATCCAAGGGTCTGGCCTGGGCGTAGTCCCAAAGTTGGCCATTTTTGGGCAAAACACCAAATTCAGAAAATGATTAAAAACTCCGTGATACAACGTTCAATCTTTTTCATTTCTAGCAAGTATATGAGATATCCCAGCCTGAACACGACTGCATTTAAATTTTACCCATTAGGCTTGGCGCCCCCTAGTGGGAACAGGAAATGGCCTTCTTTACGAGACAGGCTCCTCCTCCAAGGGAAAAAAATCTATTGACCTCAAACCTGTTTCAGGGGAGCCTCAAGACATGTGTTCAGGTGCCTAATGAAAAATATTGAGGTTTTGTAGAAGCGGAGAGGTACAAACTGGAAGTGAAAATGACCGTCAACAATTTGTCTCGCCAAAAACTTTGAACAGTCATAACTCGGCAGATATACAACATATCTGCGCCAAACTTCCCGTGTTTGTTGAGAGTCATACCCTGAAGGTTCGTGTAGGGGTCATTTGCATCAACTCTACAGTGCCAACTAGTGGCGACAGAAAGAAGTTTTAAAAAAGGCCTTTCCTATTGGGTTTTTCCAACATAGAGTGAGGAAATTTGGGGAGTTGATACCTTGTGCAAAACTGCTCCAAAAAGTCTCTTGCACCCATTTTCCAAATCCAACAGGAAATCGGGTATTTTGGATCAAATGTGAAATTTTTATCGGTTAACAGTAGGAGTTTACATTTGGAGGCTTGAACATGCACGAAAACTCACAAAAATTTTGACATACATGCGGCTTTGCATAACGTTCAATAATCTTGCAACGTTACGAAAAAATGTAACAAAATGGCTCAGTGGCGCCCCCTTGAAATTTTCAAAAAGGCCTCTCTATTTAGGTTTTTTCAACGTAGATGGATGAAATTCGGAGAGTCAATACCTTGTACAAAACTGCTCCAAAAAGTCTCTTGCATGCGTATTCCAAACCCAACAGGAAATCGGGTATTTTGGATTGAATGTGAATTTTTTATCGATTTACAGTGTGCACATTTTACACCTTGGCACCTAGGGAATTAGTTTGATCATTCTCAAAATTGGCGAGACTGTTCATGAGGCATATGAAATCTTAAGTTATCAAAATGGTGTGTTTTCATTCACGGGCCTGACCTGTGCGGGGTGCCAAAGTCGGCCATTTTTTCGCCAAAACACCGAATTCGGAAAATGACTGATAACTCCCTCATACAACGTTCAATCTATTTTAAATCTGCCATGTGTGTGAGGTATACCAGCCTGAGCACGACTGGATTGAAAATTTACCATTTGTGCCTGGCGCCTCCTAGTGGGAACAGGAAATGCCCTTTTTTACGGTGACACACTCCTCCTCCAAGGGAAAAAATTAATCGACCTCAAACCTGCATAAGGGAAGCCTTAAGACCTGTCTTCAGGTGCCTGATGAAAAATATTGAAGTTTCGTTGAAGCGGAGGGGTCCAAACAGGAAAGTGAAAATGACTGTCAATAATTTTTCTCTCCAAAAATTTTGAACAGTCATAACTCGGCAGATATACAACATATCTGCGGCAAACTTCCCGTGCTTGTTGAGAGTCATACCCTGAAGGGCCTTGTAGGGGTCATTTGCATCAAACCTACAGCGCCAACTAGTGGCGATAGAAAGTCACTCGTTTTTCCAATACATGTTCAGTTCTTTTCAGGTTGGTCATTGTAGTTTCAAGACCTATTAAAATACTTATTTACGGCCCATGTCCACGTGTCTCTGTCTGTTGCCGTGACGACCCTTTGTTCGCCATTTAAAGGAAATTTTTTTTTTCAGAGACTCAGGCAGCTTATAGAGCCACAGTATTTGGCACACTTGGTCGAATTGGCCGAGTTAGAAGATTAATTTTGGGTTTTGAATAAGGGCTTGGCTGCACAGCTCAGTAGTGGCTCCTTTTTTGTAGTACTCTCTCCAATAGGGGTTTTTATCTCTTGGGTGTGGGAATGTAAATAGGCGACTTTCGAGCATGTTAGGTTCTAATGAGATAATTAGAGAGGAGGATCTGCCACCAGCCTGACCTGCACACAGTCCGAGTTGCGTGACGTCCGAGTTGCGCTAGATTGCGAGGGCCCGTTTAGTCCTGCTTGCAGGCCTAGTTATTATTAGGGCCCGAGCACTGAGCGTGCGAAGGCCCTATTGTTTTGCAAAGGATTATTATTATTATTATTATTATTATTATTAGGGCCCGAGCACTAAGCGTGCGAAGGCCCTATTGTTTTGCAAAGGATTATTATTATTTTTATTTTTTTTATTTTTCAGGGCAAATGAAAACGGCCAATTTGGAGGCCTGAACATGCACGAAAAGTCACCAAAATTTGCACATACGTCCGGAAAATTGTAAATTTTGATAATTTTGCAACGTTGCAAAAAAATATAACAAAATGGCTCAGTGGCGCCCCCTTGAAATTTTAAAATTGGCCTATAACATTAGGGTATGTCAGCGTAGAGCAATGAAATTTGGGGGGTCTATACCTTGTCCAAAACCGCTCCAAAAAAGCATTTACACGCATATTCCAAACCCAACAGGAAATCGGTTATTTTGGTTCAAATATGAAATTTTTATCGATTCACAGGGTGCACATTTGAGACCTTTTCACCGAGGGAGTTAGTTGGATCATCTTCAAAATTGGTGAGACTGTTCAGGAGACATATGAAATCTTAAGTTTTGAAAATGGTGCGTTTTCATTCACGGGTCTGACCTGGGCCTGGTGCCAAAGTCGACCATTTTTTCGGCAAAATGACAAATTCAGTAAATGACTAATAGTTCCTTGACACAACGTTCAATCTTTTTCATATTTGGCATGTATGTGTGGTATCCCACCCTTAACACGAGTGCATTGAAATATTACCCATTAGGTCTAGCGCCCCCTAGTGAGAACAGGAAATGCCTTTTTTTACGAGACAGGTTCCTCCTCCAAGGGAAAAAAATCTGTTGACCTCAAACCTGCATCAGGGGAGCCTTAAGACCTGTGTTCAGGTGCCTGATGAAAAATATTGAGGTTTCGTTGAGGCGGAGGGGTCCAAACAGGAAAGTGAAAATCAACGTCAACAATTTGTCACGCAAAAAACTTTGAACAGTCATAACTCGGCAGATATACAACATATCTGCGCCAAACTTCCCGTGTTTGTTGAGAGTCATACCCTAAAGGTTCTTGTAGGGGTCATTTGCATCAACTCTACAGTGCCAACTAGTGGCGACAGAAAGAAGTTTTAAAAAAGGCCTTTCCTATTGGGTTTTTTCAACATAGAGCAAGGAAGTTTGAGGAGTAGATACCTTATGCAAAACTGCTCCAAAAAGTCTCTTGCACCCGTATTCCAAATCCAACAGGAAATCGGGTATTTTGGATCGAATGTGAAATTTTCATGGGTTCACAGTAGGAGTTTACATTTGGAGGCTTGAATATGCACAAAAACTCGTAAAAATTTGCACATACATGCGGCTTTGGATAACGTTCGATAATCTTGCAATGTTACGAAAAAATGTAACAAAATGCCTCAGTGGCGCCCCCTTGAATTTTTCAAAAAGGCGTTTCCTATTAGGTTTTTTTAACATAGAGTGATGAAATTTGGGGAGTCGATACCTTGTGCAAAACTGCTCCAAAAAGTCTCTTGCACCCGTATTCCAAATCCAACAGGAAATCGGGTATTTTGGATCGAATGTGAAATTTTCATGGGTTCACAGTAAGAGTTTACATTTTGAGGCTTGAATATGCATAAAAACTCACCAAAATTTGCACATACATGCGGCTTTGCATAACGTTCAATAATCTTGCAACGTTACGAAAACATGTAACAAAATGGCTCAGTGGCGCCCCCTTGAAATTTTCAAAAAGGCCTCTCCATTTAGGTTTTTTCAACGTAGAGGGATGAAATTCGGAGAGTCGATACCTTGTACAAAACTGCTCAAAAAAGTCTCTTGCATGCGTATTCCAAACCCAACAGGAAATCGGGTATTTTGGATTGAATGTGAACTTTTTATCGATTTACAGTGTGCACATTTTACACCTTGGCACCTAGGGAATTAGTTTGATCATTCTCAAAATTGGCGAGACTGTTCAGGAGGCATATGAAATCTTAAGTTATCAAAATGGTGTGTTTTCATTCACTGGCCTGAACTGGGCGGGGTGCCAAAGTCGGCCATTTTTTCGCCAAAACACCAAATTCGGAAAATGACTGATAACTCCCTCATACAACGTTCAATCTATTTTAAATCTGGCATGTGTGTGAGGTATACCAGCCTGAGCAGCAATTTGGAGGCCTGAACATGCACGAAAAGTCACCAAAATTTGCACATACGTGCAGATTCGCGTAAAATTTGATAATCTTGCGTCGTTTTGAAAAAATTTCAAAAAATGGCTCAGTGGCGCCCCCTTGACCCTTAAAATTTTCAAAAAGGCCTCTCCTCTCAGGTTTTCAACGTAGAGCGATGAAATTTGGGGAGTAGATACCTTATGCCTAACTGTTCAAAAAAGCCTCTTGCACCCATATTCCAAATCCGACAGGAAATCGGATATTTTGGATCAAATGTGAAATTTTTTCGGTTCACAGTTGGAGTTTACGTTTGGAGGCCTGAACATGCACGAAAACTCACCAAAATTTGCACATACATGCAACTTTGCGTAAATTTTGATAATCTACAAAAAAATTTAACAAAATCGCTCAGTGGCGCCCCCTTGAAATTTTCAAAAAGGCCTTTCCTATTAGGTTTTTTCAACGTAGAATGATGAAATTTGGTGAGTCGATACATTGTGCAAAACTGCTCCAAAAAGTCTCTTGCACCTATATTCCAAATCCAACAGGAAGTCGGAAATTTTGGATCAAATGCGAAATTTTATCGATTTACATTTGAGACCTTGTCGCTGAAGAAAATAGTTGGATCGTCTTCAAAATTGGTCAGACTATACAGGAGACATATGAGATCTTAAGTTTTCAAAATGGTGAGTTTTCATCCAAGGGTCTGGCCTGGGCGTAGTCCCAAAGTTGGCCATTTTTGGGCAAAACACCAAATTCAGAAAATGATTAAAAACTCCGTGATACAACGTTCAATCTTTTTCATTTCTAGCAAGTATATGAGATATCCCAGCCTGAACACGACTGCATTTAAATTTTACCCATTAGGCTTGGCGCCCCCTAGTGGGAACAGGAAATGGCCTTCTTTACGAGACAGGCTCCTCCTCCAAGGGAAAAAAATCTATTGACCTCAAACCTGTTTCAGGGGAGCCTCAAGACATGTGTTCAGGTGCCTAATGAAAAATATTGAGGTTTTGTAGAAGCGGAGAGGTACAAACTGGAAGTGAAAATGACCGTCAACAATTTGTCTCGCCAAAAACTTTGAACAGTCATAACTCGGCAGATATACAGCATATCTGCGCCAAACTTCCCGTGTTTGTTGAGAGTCATACCCTGAAGGTTCGTGTAAGGGTCATTTGCATCAACTCTACAGTGCCAACTAGTGGCGACAGAAAGAAGTTTTAAAAAAGGCCTTTCCTATTGGGTTTTTCCAACATAGAGTGAGGAAATTTGGGGAGTACATACCTTATGCAAAACTGCTCCAAAAAGTCTCTTGCACCCATATTCCAAATCCAACAGGAAATCGGGTATTTTGGGTCGAATGTGAAATTTTCATGGGTTCACAGTAAGAGTTTACATTTGGAGGCTTGAATATGCATAAAAACTCACCAAAATTTGCACATACATGCGGCTTTGGATAACGTTCGATAATCTTGCAACGTTACGAAAAATTTTAACAAAATGGCTCAGTGGCGCCCCCTTGAAATTTTCAAAAAGGCCTCTCCATTTAGGTTTTTCCAACATAGAGTGATGAAATTTGGAGAGTCAAAACTTTGTGCAAAACTGCTCCAAAAAGTCTCTTGCACACACATTCCAAATCCTACAGGAAATCGGGTATTTTGGATTGAATGTGAACTTTTTATCGATTTACAGTGTGCACATTTTACACCTTGGCACCTAGGGAATTAGTTTGATCATTCTCAAAATTGGCGAGACTGTTCATGAGGCATATGAAATCTTAAGTTATAAAAATGGTGTGTTTACATTCACGGGCCTGACCTGGGCGGGGCGCCAAATTCTTCCATTTTTTCGCCAAAACACCGAATTCGGAAAATGACTGATAACACCCTCATACAATGTTAAATCTATTTTAAATCTGGCATGTGTGTGAGGTATACCAGCCTGAGCAGGACTGGATTGAAAATTTACCATTTGTGCCTGGCGCCTCCTAGTGGAAACAGGAAATGCCCTTTTTTACGGGACACACTCCTCCTCTAAAGGGAAAAAACCAATCTACCTCAAACCTGCATAAGGGAAGCCTTAAGACCTGTCTTCAGGTGCCTGATGAAAAATATTGAAGTTTCGTTGAAGCGGAGGGGTCCAAACAGGAAAGTGAAAATGACTGTCAACAATTTTTCTCTCCAAAAACTTTGAACAATCATAACTCGGCAGATATAGAACATATCTGCGCCAAACTTCCCGTGCTTGTTGAGAGTCATACCCTGAAGGAACTTGTAGGGGTCATTTGCATCAACCCTACAGCGCCAACTAGTGGCGATAGAAAGTCACTCGTTTTTCCAAAACATGTCCAGTTCTTTTCATGTTGGTCATTGTAGTTTCAAGACCTATTAAAATACTTTTTTACGGCCCAAGTCCACGTGTCTCTGTCTGTTGCCGTGTCGACCCTTTGTTCGCCATTTAAAGGAAATATTTTTTTTCAGAGACTCAGGCAGCTTATAGAGCCACAATATTTGGCACTCTTTGTCGAATTGGCCAAGTTAGAAGATTAATTTTGGTTTTGAATAAGGGCTTGGCTGCACAGCTCAGTAGTGGCTCCTTTTTTGTAGTACTCTCTCCAATAGGGGTTTTTATCTCTTGGGTGTGGGAATGTAAATAGGCGACTTTCGAGCATGTTAGGTTCTAATGAGATGATTAGAGAGGAGGATCTGCCACCACCCTGAACTGCACACAGTCCGAGTTGCGTGACGTCCGAGTTGCGCTAGATTGCGAGGGCCCGTTCAGTCCTGCTTGCAGGCCTAGTTATTATTATTATTATTATTATTATTATTCTTTTTTCAGGGCAAATGAAAATGGCCAATTTGGAGGCCTGAACATGCACGAAAAGTCACCAAAATTTGCACATACGTGCGGCTTTGCGTAAAATTCGATAATCTTGTGTCGTTTTGAAAAAATGTCAAAAAATGGCTCAGTGGCGCCCCCTTGACCCTTAAAATTTTCAAAAAGGCCTCTCCTCTCAGGTTTTCAACGTAGAGCAATGAAATTTGGGGAGTAGATACCTTATGCCTAACTGTTCAAAAAAGCCTCTTGCACCCATATTCCAAATCCAACAGGAAATCGGATATTTTGGATCAAATGTGAAATTTTTATCGGTTCACAGTTGGAGTTTACATTTGGAGGCCTGAACATGCACGAAAACTCACCAAAATTTGCACATACATGCAACTTTGCGTAAATTTTGATAATCTACAAAAAAATTTAACAAAATGGCTCAGTGGCGCCCCCTTGAAATTTTCAAAAAGGCCTTTCCTATTAGGTTTTTTCAACGTAGAACAATGAAATTTGGTGAGTCGATACATTGTGCAAAACTGCTCCAAAAAGTCTCTTGCACCCATATTCCAAACCCAACAGGAAGCCGGAAATTTTGGATCAAATGTGAAATTTTATCGATTTACATTTGAGACCTTGTCGCTGAAGAAAATAGTTGGATCGTCTTCAAAATTGGTCAGACTATTCAGGAGACATATGAGATCTTAAGTTTTCAAAATGGTAAGTTTTCACTCAAGGGTCTGACCTGGGCGTGGTCCCAAAGTCGGCCATTTTTGGGCAAAATACCAAATTCAGAAAATGATTAAAAACTCCGTGATACAACGTTCAATCTTTTTCATTTCTAGCATGTATATGAGATATCCCAGCCTGAACACGACTGCATTGAAATATTACCCATTAGGCCTGGCGCCCCCTAGTGGGAACAGGAAATGGCCTTCTTTACGAGACAGGCTCCTCCTCCAAGGGAAAAAAATCTATTGACCTCAAACCTGTTTCAGGGGAGCCTCAAGACATGTGTTCAGGTCCCTGATGAAAAATATTGAGGTTTCGTTGAAGCGGAGAGGTCCAAACTGGAAGTGAAAATGACCGTCAACAATTTGTCTCGCCAAAAATTTTGAACAGTCATAACTCGGCAGATATGCAACATATGTGCGCCAAACTTTCCGTGTTTGTTGAGAGTCATACCCTGAAGGTTCTTGTAGGGGTCATTTGCATCAACTCTACAGTGCCAACTAGTGGCGACAGAAAGAAGTTTTAAAAAAGGCCTTTCCTATTGGGTTTTTTCAACATAGAGCAAGGAAATGTGGGGAGTAGATACCTTATGCAAAACTGCTCCAAAAAGTCTCTTGCACCCATATTCCAAATCCAACAGGAAATCGGGTATTTTGGATCGAATGTGAAATTTTCATGGGTTCACAGTAAGAGTTTACATTTGGAGGCTTGAATATGCATAAAAACTCACCAAAATTTGCACATACATGCGGCTTTGGATAACGTTCGATAATCTTGCAACGTTACGAAACAATTTAACAAAATGGCTCAGTGGCGCCCCCTTGAAATTTTCAAAAAGGCCTCTCCATTTAGGTTTTTCTAACATAGAGTGATGAAATTTGGAGAGTCAAAACTTTGTGCAAAACTGCTCCAAAAAGTCTCTTGCACACACATTCCAAATCCTACAGGAAATCGGGTATTTTGGATTGAATGTGAACTTTTTATCGATTTACAGTGTGCACATTTTACACCTTGGCACCTAGGGAATTAGTTTGATCATTCTCAAAATTGGTGAGACTGTTCATGAGGCATATGAAATCTTAAGTTATAAAAATGGTGTGTTTTCATTCACGGGCCTGACCTGGGCGGGGCGCCAAATTCTTCCATTTTTTCGCCAAAACACCGAATTCGGAAAATGACTGATAACTCCCTCATACAACCTTCAATCTATTTTAAATCTGGCATGTGTGTGAGGTATAACAGCCTGAGCAGGACTGGATTGAAAATTTACCATTTGTGCCTGGCGCCTCCTAGTGGGAACAGGAAATGCCCTTTTTTAGGGGACACACTCCTCCTCTAAAGGGAAAAAATCAATCTACCTCAAACCTGTATAAGGGAAACCTTAAGACCTGTCTTCAGGTGCCTGATGAAAAATATTGAAGTTTCGTTGAAGCGGAGGGGTCCAAACAGGAAAGTGAAAATGACTGTCAACAATTTTTCTCTCCAAAAACTTTGAACAGTCATAACTCGGCAGATATACAAGATATCTGCGCCAAACTTCCCGTGCTTGTTGAGAGTCATACCCTGAAGGGCCTTGTAGGGGTCATTTGCATCAACCCTACAGCGCCAACTAGTGGCGATAGAAAGTCACTCGTTTTTCCAAAACATGTCCAGTTCTTTTCATGTTGGTCATTGTAGTTTCAAGACCTATTAAAATACTTTTTTACGGCCCATGTCCACGTGTCTCTGTCTGTTGCCGTGACGACCCTTTGTTCGCCATTTAAAGGAAATATTTTTTTTCAGAGACTCAGGGAGCTTATAGAGCCACAATAGTTGGCACACTTGGTCGAATTGGCCCAGTTAGAAGATTAATTTTGGTTTTGAATAAGGGCTTGGCTGCACAGCTCAGTAGTGGCTCCTTTTTTGTAGTACTCTCTCCAATAGGGGTTTTTATCTCTTGGGTGTGGGAATGTAAATAGGCGACTTTCGAGCATGTTAGGTTCTAATGAGATGATTAGAGAGGAGGATCTGCCACCACCCTGACCTGCACACAGTCCGAGTTGCGTGACGTCCGAGTTGCGCTAGATTGCGAGGGCCCGTTCAGTCCTGCTTGCAGGCCTAGTTATTAGGGCCCGAGCACTAGGCGTGCGAAGGCCCTATTGTAATGCAAAGGATTATTATTAGGGCCCGAGCACTGAGCGTGCGAAGGCCCTATTGTTTTGCAAAGGATTATTATTATTATTATTATTATTATTATTATTATTAGGGCCCGAGCACTAGGCGTGCGAAGGCCCTATTGTAATGCAAAGGATTATTAGGGCCCGAGCACTAGGCGTGCGAAGGCCCTATTGTAATGCAAAGGATTATTATTATTATTATTATTATTATTATTCTTCTTTCTTCATGGCAAATGAAAATGGCCAATTTGGAGGCCTGAACATGCACGAAAAGTCACCAAAATTTGCACATACGTGCAGATTCGCGTAAAATTTGATAATCTAGCGTCGTTTTGAAAAAATTTCAAAAAATGGCTCAGTGGCGCCCCCTTGACCCTTAAAATTTTCAAAAAGGCCTCTCCTCTCAGGTTTTCAACGTAGAGCGATGAAATTTGGGGAGTAGATACCTTATGCCTAACTGTTCAAAAAAGCCTCTTGCACCCATATTCCAAATCCGACAGGAAATCGGATATTTTGGATCAAATGTGAAATTTTTTCGGTTCACAGTTGGAGTTTACGTTTGGAGGCCTGAACATGCACGAAAACTCACCAAAATTTGCACATACATGCAACTTTGCGTAAATTTTGATAATCTACAAAAAAATTTAACAAAATCGCTCAGTGGCGCCCCCTTGAAATTTTCAAAAAGGCCTGTCCTATTAGGTTTTTTCAACGTAGAATGATGAAATTTGGTGAGTCGATACATTGTGTAAAACTGCTCCAAAAAGTCTCTTGCACCCATATTCCAAACCCAACAGGAAGCCGGAAATTTTGGATCAAATGTGAAATTTTATCGATTTACATTTGAGACCTTGTCGCTGAAGAAAATAGTTGGATCGTCTTCAAAATTGGTCAGACTATTCAGGAGACATATGAGATCTTAAGTTTTCAAAATGGTGAGTTTTCACTCAAGGGTCTGACCTGGGCGTGGTCCCAAAGTCAGCCATTTTTGGGCAAAATACCAAATTCAGAATATGATTAAAAACTCGGTGATACAACGTTCAATCTTTTTCATTTCTAGCATGTATATGAGATATCCCAGCCTGAACACGACTGCATTGAAATATTACCCATTAGGCCTGGCGCCCCCTAGTGGAAACAGGAAATGGCCTTCTTTACGAGACAGGCTCCTCCTCCAAGGGAAAAAAATCTATTGACCTCAAACCTGTTTCAGGGGAGCCTCAAGACATGTGTTCAGGTCCCTGATGAAAAATATTGAGGTTTCGTTGAAGCGGAGAGGTCCAAACTGGAAGTGAAAATGACCGTCAACAATTTGTCTCGCCAAAAATTTTGAACAGTCATAACTCGGCAGATATGCAACATATCTGCGCCAAACTTTCCGTGTTTGTTGAGAGTCATACCCTGAAGGTTCTTGTAGGGGTCATTTGCATCAACTCTACAGTGCCCACTAGTGGCGACAGAAAGAAGTTTTAAAAAAGGCCTTTCCTATTGGGTTTTTTCAACATAGAGCAAGGAAATTTGGGGAGTAGATACCTTATGCAAAACTGCTCCAAAAAGTCTCTTGCACCCATATTCCAAATCCAACAGGAAATCGGGTATTTTGGATCGAATGTGAAATTTTCATGGGTTCACAGTAAGAGTTTACATTTGGAGGCTTGAATATGCATAAAAACTCACCAAAATTTGCACATACATGCGGCTTTGGATAACGTTCGATAATCTTGCAACGTTACGAAACAATTTAACAAAATGGCTCAGTGGCGCCCCCTTGAAATTTTCAAAAAGGCCTCTCCATTTAGGTTTTTCTAACATAGAGTGATGAAATTTGGAGAATCAAAACTTTGTGCAAAACTGCTCCAAAAAGTCTCTTGCACACACATTCCAAATCCTACAGGAAATCAGGTATTTTGGATTGAATGTGAACTTTTTATCGATTTACAGTGTGCACATTTTACACCTTGGCACCTAGGGAATTAGTTTGATCATTCTCAAAATTGGTGAGACTGTTCATGAGGCATATGAAATCTTAAGTTATAAAAATGGCGTGTTTTCATTCACGGGCCTCACCTGGGCGGGGCGCCAAATTCTTCCATTTTTTCGCCAAAACACCGAATTCGGAAAATGACTGATAACTCCCTCATACAACGTTCAATCTATTTGAAATCTGGCATGTGTGTGAGGTATACCAGCCTGAGCAGGACTGGATTGAAAATTTATCATTTGTGCCTGGCGCCTCCTAGTGGGAACAGGAAATGCCCTTTTTTACGGGACACACTCCTCCTCTAAAGGGAAAAAATCAATCTACCTCAAACCTGTATAAGGGAAACCTTAAGACCTGTCTTCAGGTGCCTGATGAAAAATATTGAAGTTTCGTTGAAGCGGAGGGGTCCAAACAGGAAAGTGAAAATGACTGTCAACAATTTTTCTCTCCAAAAACTTTGAACAGTCATAACTCGGCAGATATACAAGATATCTGCGCCAAACTTCCCGTGCTTGTTGAGAGTCATACCCTGAAGGGCCTTGTAGGGGTCATTTGCATCAACCCTACAGCGCCAACTAGTGGCGATAGAAAGTCACTCGTTTTTCCAAAACATGTCCAGTTCTTTTCATGTTGGTCATTGTAGTTTCAAGACCTATTAAAATACTTTTTTACGGCCCATGTCCACGTGTCTCTGTCTGTTGCCGTGACGACCCTTTGTTCGCCATTTAAAGGAAATATTTTTTTTCAGAGACTCAGGGAGCTTATAGAGCCACAATAGTTGGCACACTTGGTCGAATTGGCCCAGTTAGAAGATTAATTTTGGTTTTGAATAAGGGCTTGGCTGCACAGCTCAGTAGTGGCTCCTTTTTTGTAGTACTCTCTCCAATAGGGGTTTTTATCTCTTGGGTGTGGGAATGTAAATAGGCGACTTTCGAGCATGTTAGGTTCTAATGAGATGATTAGAGAGGAGGATCTGCCACCACCCTGACCTGCACACAGTCCGAGTTGCGTGACGTCCGAGTTGCGCTAGATTGCGAGGGCCCGTTCAGTCCTGCTTGCAGGCCTAGTTATTATTATTATTAGGGCCCGAGCACTAAGCGTGCGAAGGCCCTATTGTTTTGCAAAGGATTATTTTTTTTTTTATTTTTTTTTTTTTTTTTTTTTTTCAGGGCAAATGAAAACGGCCAATTTGGAGGCCTGAACATGCACGAAAAGTCACCAAAATTTGCACATACGTCCGGAAAATTGTAAATTTCGATAATTTTGCAACGTTGCAAAAAAATATAACAAAATGGCTCAGTGGCGCCCCCTTGAAATTTTAAAATTGGCCTATAACATTAGGGTCTGTCAGCGTAGAGCAATGAAATTTGGGGGGTCTATACCTTGTCCAAAACCGCTCCAAAAAAGCATTTACACGCATATTCCAAACCCAACAGGAAATCGGTTATTTTGGATCAAATATGAAATTTTTATCGATTTACAGGGTGCACATTTGAGACCTTTTCGCCGAGGGAGTTAGTTGGATCATCTTCAAAATTGGTGAGACTGTTCAGGAGACATATGAAATCTTAAGTTTTGAAAATGGTGCGTTTTCATTCACGGGTCTGACCTGGGCGTGGTGCCAAAGTCGACCATTTTTTCGGCAAAATGACAAATTCAGTAAATGACTTATAGTTCCTTGACACAACGTTCAATCTTTTTCATATTTGGCATGTATGTGTGGTATCCCACCCTTAACACGAGTGCATTGAAATATTACCCATTAGGTCTAGCGCCCCCTAGTGAGAACAGGAAATGCCTTTTTTTACGAGACAGGTTCCTCCTCCAAGGGAAAAAAATCTGTTGACCTCAAACCTGCATCAGGGGAGCCTTAAGACCTGTGTTCAGGTGCCTGATGAAAAATATTGAGGTTTTGTTGAGGCGGAGGGGTCCAAACAGGAAAGTGAAAATGAACGTCAACAATTTGTCACGCAAAAAACTTTGAACAGTCATAACTCGGCAGATATACAACATATCTGCGCCAAACTTCCCGTGTTTGTTGAGAGTCATACCCTGAAGGTTCTTGTAGGGGTCATTTGCATCAACTCTACAGTGCCAACTAGTGGCGACAGAAAGAAGTTTTAAAAAAGGCCTTTCCTATTGGGTTTTTTCAACATAGAGCAAGGAAATTTGGGGAGTAGATACCTTATGCAAAACTGCTCCAAAAAGTCTCTTGCACCCATTTTCCAAATCCAACAGGAAATCGGGTATTTTGGATCGAATGTGAAATTTTCATGGGTTCACAGTAGGAGTTTACATTTGGAGGCTTGAATATGCACAAAAACTCGTAAAAATTTGCACATACATGCGGCTTTAGATAACGTTCGATAATCTTGCAATGTTACGAAAAAATGTAGCAAAATGCCTCAGTGGCGCCCCCTTGAATTTTTCAAAAAGGCGTTTCCTATTAGGTTTTTTTGACAGAGAGTGATGAAATTTGGGGAGTCGATACCTTGTGCAAAACTGCTCCAAAAAGTCTCTTGCACCCGTATTCCAAATCCAACAGGAAATCGGGTATTTTGGATCGAATGTGAAATTTTTATCGGTTCACAGTAGGAGTTTACATTTGGAGGCTTGAACATGCACGAAAACTCACAAAAATTTGGACATACATGTGGCTTTGCATAACGTTCAATAATCTTGCAACGTTACGAAAACATGTAACAAAATGGCTCAGTGGCGCCCCCTTGAAATTTTCAAAAAGGCCTCTCCATTTAGGTTTTTTCAACGTAGAGGGATGAAATTCGGAGAGTCGATACCTTGTACAAAACTGCTCCAAAAAGTCTCTTGCATGCATATTCCAAACCCAACAGGAAATCGGGTATTTTGGATTGAATGTGAAATTTTTATCGATTTACAGTGTGCACATTTTACACCTTGGCACCTAGGGAATTAGTTTGATCATTCTCAAAATTGGCGAGACTGTTCATGAGGCATATGAAATCTTAAGTTATCAAAATGGTGTGTTTTCATTCACGGGCCTGACCTGGGCGGGGTGCCAAAGTCGGCCATTTTTTCGCCAAAACACCGAATTCGGAAAATGACTGATAACTCCCTCATACAACGTTCAATCTATTTTAAATCTGGCATGTGTGTGAGGTATACCAGCCTGAGCAGGACTGGATTGAAAATTTACCATTTGTGCTTGGCGCCTCCTAGTGGGAACAGGAAATGCCCTTTTTTTACGGGACACACTCCTCCTCTAAAGGGAAAAAATCAATCTACCTCAAAGCTGCATAAGGGAAGCCTTAAGACCTGTCTTCAGGTGCCTGATGAAAAATATTGAAGTTTCGTTGAAGCGGAGGGGTCCAAACAGGAAAGTGAAAATGACTGTCAACAATTTTTCTCTCCAAAAACTTTGAACAGTCATAACTCGGCAGATATACAACATATCTGCGCCAAACTTCCCGTGCTTGTTGAGAGTCATACCCTGAAGGGCCTTGTAGGGGTCATTTGCATCAAACCTACAGCGCCAACTAGTGGCGATAGAAAGTCACTCGTTTTTCCAATACATGTTCAGTTCTTTTCAGGTTGGTCATTGTAGTTTCAAGACCTATTAAAATACTTATTTACGGCCCATGTCCACGTGTCTCTGTCTGTTGCCGTGACGACCCTTTGTTCGCCATTTAAAGGAAATATTTTTTTTCAGAGACTCAGGCAGCTTATAGAGCCACAATATTTGGCACACTTGGTCGAATTGGCCCACTTAGAAGATTAGTTTTGGGTTTTGAATAAGGGCTTGGCTACACAGCTCAGTAGTGGCTCCTTTTTTGTAGTACTCTCTCCAATAGGGGTTTTTGCTACTTTCGAGCATCTTAGGTTCTAATGAGATGATTAGAGAGGAGGATCTGCCACCACCCTGACCTGCACACAGTCCGAGTTGCGTGACGTCCGAGTTGCGCTAGATTGCGAGGGCCCGTTCAGTCCTGCTTGCAGGCCTAGTTATTATTATTATTATTATTATTATTATTATTCTTCTTTTTTCAGGGCAAATGAAAATGGCCAATTTGGAGGCCTGAACATGCACGAAAAGTCACCAAAATTTGCACATACGTGCGGCTTTGCGTAAAATTCGATAATCTTGTGTCGTTTTGAAAAAATGTCAAAAAATGGCTCAGTGGCGCCCCCTTGACCCTTAAAATTTTCAAAAAGGCCTCTCCTCTCAGGTTTTCAACGTAGAGCAATGAAATTTGGGGAGTAGATACCTTATGCCTAACTGTTCAAAAAAGCCTCTTGCACCCATATTCCAAATCCAACAGGAAATCGGATATTTTGGATCAAATGTGAAATTTTTATCGGTTCACAGTTGGAGTTTACATTTGAAGGCCTGAACATGCACGAAAACTCACCAAAATTTGCACATACATGCAACTTTGCGTAAATTTTGATAATCTACAAAAAAATTTAACAAAATGGCTCAGTGGCGCCCCCTTGAAATTTTCAAAAAGGCCTTTCCTATTAGGTTTTTTCAACGTAGAACAATGAAATTTGGTGAGTCGATACATTGTGCAAAACTGCTCCAAAAAGTCTCTTGCACCCATATTCCAAACCCAACAGGAAGCCGGAAATTTTGGATCAAATGTGAAATTTTATCGATTTACATTTGAGACCTTGTCGCTGAAGAAAATAGTTGGATCGTCTTCAAAATTGGTCAGACTATTCAGGAGACATATGAGATCTTAAGTTTTCAAAATGGTGAGTTTTTATCCAAGGGTCTGACCTGGGCGTGGTCCCAAAGTCGGCCATTTTTGGACAAAACACCAAATTCAGAAAATGATTAAAAAATCCGTGATACAACGTTCAATCTTTTTCATTTCTAGCAAGTATATGAGATATCCCAGCCTGAACACGACTGCATTGAAATATTACCCATTAGGCTTGGCGCCCCCTAGTGGGAACAGGAAATGGCCTTCTTTACGAGACAGGCTCCTCCTCCAAGGGAAAAAAATCTATTGACCTCAAACCTGTTTCAGGGGAGCCTCAAGACATGTGTTCAGGTCCCTGATGAAAAATATTGAGGTTTCGTTGAAGCGGAGAGGTCCAAACTGGAAGTGAAAATGACCGTCAACAATTTGTCTCGCCAAAAATTTTGAACAGTCATAACTCGGCAGATATGCAACATATGTGCGCCAAACTTTCCGTGTTTGTTGAGAGTCATACCCTGAAGGTTCTTGTAGGGGTCATTTGCATCAACTCTACAGTGCCAACTAGTGGCGACAGAAAGAAGTTTTAAAAAAGGCCTTTCCTATTGGGTTTTTTCAACATAGAGCAAGGAAATTTGGGGAGTAGATACCTTATGCAAAACTGCTCCAAAAAGTCTCTTGCACCCATATTCCAAATCCAACAGGAAATCGGGTATTTTGGATCGAATGTGAAATTTTCATGGGTTCACAGTAAGAGTTTACATTTGGAGGCTTGAATATGCATAAAAACTCACCAAAATTTGCACATACATGCGGCTTTGGATAACGTTCGATAATCTTGCAACGTTACGAAACAATTTAACAAAATGGCTCAGTGGCGCCCCCTTGAAATTTTCAAAAAGGCCTCTCCATTTAGGTTTTTCTAACATAGAGTGATGAAATTTGGAGAGTCAAAACTTTGTGCAAAACTGCTCCAAAAAGTCTCTTGCACACACATTCCAAATCCTACAGGAAATCAGGTATTTTGGATTGAATGTGAACTTTTTATCGATTTACAGTGTGCACATTTTACACCTTGGCACCTAGGGAATTAGTTTGATCATTCTCAAAATTGGTGAGACTGTTCATGAGGCATATGAAATCTTAAGTTATAAAAATGGTGTGTTTTCATTCACGGGCCTGACCTGGGCGGGGCGCCAAATTCTTCCATTTTTTCGCCAAAACACCGAATTCGGAAAATGACTGATAACTCCCTCATACAACGTTCAATCTATTTTAAATCTGGCATGTGTGTGAGGTATACCAGCCTGAGCAGGACTGGATTGAAAATTTACCATTTGTGCCTGGCGCCTCCTAGTGGGAACAGGAAATGCCCTTTTTTACGGGACACACTCCTCCTCTAAAGGGAAAAAATCAATCTACCTCAAACTTGCATAAGGGAAACCTTAAGACCTGTCTTCAGGTGCCTGATGAAAAATATTGAAGTTTCGTTGAAGCGGAGGGGTCCAAACAGGAAAGTGAAAATGACTGTCAACAATTTTTCTCTCCAAAAACTTTGAACAGTCATAACTCGGCAGATATACAAGATATCTGCGCCAAACTTCCCGTGCTTGTTGAGAGTCATACCCTGAAGGGCCTTGTAGCGGTCATTTGCATCAACCCTACAGCGCCAACTAGTGGCGATAGAAAGTCACTCGTTTTTCCAAAACATGTCCAGTTCTTTTCATGTTGGTCATTGTAGTTTCAAGACCTATTAAAATACTTTTTTACGGCCCATGTCCACGTGTCTCTGTCTGTTGCCGTGACGACCCTTTGTTCGCCATTTAAAGGAAATATTTTTTTTCAGAGACTCAGGGAGCTTATAGAGCCACAATAGTTGGCACACTTGGTCGAAATGGCCAAGTTAGAAGATTAATTTTGGTTTTGAATAAGGGCTTGGCTGCACAGCTCAGTAGTGGCTCCTTTTTTGTAGTACTCTCTCCAATAGGGGTTTTTATCTCTTGGGTGTGGGAATGTAAATAGGCGACTTTCGAGCATGTTAGGTTCTAATGAGATGATTAGAGAGGAGGATCTGCCACCACCCTGACCTGCACACAGTCCGAGTTGCGTGACGTCCGAGTTGCGCTAGATTGCGAGGGCCCGTTCAGTCCTGCTTGCAGGCCTAGTTATTATTATTCTTTTTTCAGGGCAAATGAAAATGGCCAATTTGGAGGCCTGAACATGCACGAAAAGTCACCAAAATTTGCACATACGTGCGGCTTTGCGTAAATTTCGATAATCTTGTGTCGTTTTGAAAAAATGTCAAAAAATGGCTCAGTGGCGCCCCCTTTACCCTTAAAATTTTCAAAAAGGCCTCTCCTCTCAGGTTTTCAACGTAGAGCAATGAAATTTGAGGAGTAGATACCTTATGCCTAACTGTTCAAAAAAGCCTCTTGCACCCATATTCCAAATCCAACAGGAAATCGGATATTTTGGATCAAGTGTGAAATTTTTATCGGTTCACAGTTGGAGTTTACATTTGGAGGCCTGAACATGCACGAAAACTCACCAAAATTTGCACATACATGCAACTTTACGTAAATTTTGATAATCTACAAAAAAATTTAACAAAATGGCTCAGTGGCGCCCCCTTGAAATTTTCAAAAAGGCCTTTCCTATTAGGTTTTTTCAACGTAGAACGATGAAATTTGGCGAGTCGATACATTGTGCAAAACTGCTCCAAAAAGTCTCTTGCACCCATATTCCAAACCCAACAGGAAGCCGGAAATTTTGGATCAAATGTGAAATTTTATCGATTTTCATTTGAGACCTTGTCGCTGAAGAAAATAGTTGGATCGTCTTCAAAATTGGTCAGACTATTCAGGAGACATATGAGATCTTAAGTTTTGAAAATGGTGAGTTTTCACTCAAGGGTCTGACCTGGGCGTGGTCCCAAAGTCGGCCATTTTTGGGCAAAATACCAAATTCAGAAAATGATTAAAAACTCCGTGATACAACGTTCAATCTTTTTCATTTCTAGCATGTATATGAGATATCCCAGCCTGAACACGACTGCATTGAAATATTACCCATTAGGCCTGGCGCCCCCTAGTGGGAACAGGAAATGGCCTTCTTTACGAGACAGGCTCCCCCTCCAAGGGAAAAAAATCTATTGACCTCAAACCTGTTTCAGGGGAGCCTCAAGACATGTGTTCAGGTCCCTGATGAAAAATATTGAGGTTTCGTTGAAGCGGAGAGGTCCAAACTGGAAGTGAAAATGACCGTCAACAATTTGTCTCGCCAAAAATTTTGAACAGTCATAACTCGGCAGATATGCAACATATCTGCGCCAAACTTTCCGTGTTTGTTGAGAGTCATACCCTGAAGGTTCTTGTAGGGGTCATTTGCATCAACTCTACAGTGCCAACTAGTGGCGACAGAAAGAAGTTTTAAAAAAGGCCTTTCCTATTGGGTTTTTTCAACATAGAGCAAGGAAATTTGGGGAGTAGATACATTATGCAAAACTGCTCCAAAAAGTCTCTTGCACCCATATTCCAAATCCAACAGGAAATCGGGTATTTTGGATCGAATGTGAAATTTTCATGGGTTCACAGTAAGAGTTTACATTTGGAGGCTTGAATATGCATAAAAACTCACCAAAATTTGCACATACATGCGGCTTTGGATAACGTTCGATAATCTTGCAACGTTACGAAACAATTTAACAAAATGGCTCAGTGGCGCCCCCTTGAAATTTTCAAAAAGGCCTCTCCATTTAGGTTTTTCTAACATAGAGTGATGAAATTTGGAGAGTCAAAACTTTGTGCAAAACTGCTCCAAAAAGTCTCTTGCACACACATTCCAAATCCTACAGGAAATCGGGTATTTTGGATTGAATGTGAACTTTTTATCGATTTACAGTGTGCACATTTTACACCTTGGCACCTAGGGAATTAGTTTGATCATTCTCAAAATTGGTGAGACTGTTCATGAGGCATATGAAATCTTAAGTTATAAAAATGGTGTGTTTTCATTCACGGGCCTGACCTGGGCGGGGCGCCAAATTCTTCCATTTTTTCGCCAAAACACCGAATTCGGAAAATGACTGATAACTCCCTCATACAACGTTCAATCTATTTTAAATCTGGCATGTGTGTGAGGTATACCAGCCTGAGCAGGACTGGATTGAAAATTTACCATTTGTGCCTGGCGCCTCCTAGTGGGAACAGGAAATGCCCTTTTTTACGGGACACACTCCTCCTCTAAAGGGAAAAAATCAATCTACCTCTAACCTGCATAAGGGAAACCTTAAGACCTGTCTTCAGGTGCCTGATGAAAAATATTGAAGTTTCGTTGAAGCGGAGGGGTCCAAACAGGAAAGTGAAAATGACTGTCAACAATTTTTCTCTCCAAAAACTTTGAACAGTCATAACTCGGCAGATATACAAGATATCTGCGCCAAACTTCCCGTGCTTGTTGAGAGTCATACCCTGAAGGGCCTTGTAGGGGTCATTTGCATCAACCCTACAGCGCCAACTAGTGGCGATAGAAAGTCACTCGTTTTTCCAAAACATGTCCAGTTCTTTTCATGTTGGTCATTGTAGTTTCAAGACCTATTAAAATACTTTTTTACGGCCCATGTCCACGTGTCTCTGTCTGTTGCCGTGACGACCCTTTGTTCGCCATTTAAAGGAAATATATTTTTTTCAGAGACTCAGGGAGCTTATAGAGCCACAATAGTTGGCACACTTGGTCGAATTGGCCCAGTTAGAAGATTAATTTGGTTTTGAATAAGGGCTTGGCTGCACAGCTCAGTAGTGGCTCCTTTTTTGTAGTACTCTCTCCAATAGGGGTTTTTATCTCTTGGGTGTGGGAATGTAAAGAGGCGACTTTCGAGCTTGTTAGGTTCTAATGAGATGATTAGAGAGGAGGATCTGCCACCACCCTGACCTGCACACAGTCCGAGTTGCGTGACGTCCGAGTTGCGCTAGATTGCGAGGGCCCGTTCAGTCCTGCTTGCAGGCCTAGTTATTATTATTATTATTATTCTTTTTTCATGGCAAATGAAAATGGCCAATTTGGAGGCCTGAACATGCACGAAAAGTCACCAAAATTTGCACATACGTGCAGATTCGCGTAAATTTCGATAATCTTGCGTCGTTTTGAAAAAATGTTAAAAAATGGCTCAGTGGCGCCCCCTTGACCCTTAAAATTTTCAAAAAGGCCTCTCCTCTCAGGTTTTCAACGTAGAGCAATGAAATTTGGGGAGTAGATACCTTATGCCTAACTGCTCAAAAAAGCCTCTTGCACCCATATTCCAAATCCAACAGGAAATCGGTTATTTTGGATCGAATCTGAAATTTTTTCGGTTCACAGTTGGAGTTCACATTTGGAGGCTTGAACATGCACGAAAAATCACCAAAATGTGCACATATGTTCAACTTTGCGTAAATTTTGATAATCTTTGAAAAAAATTAACAAAAAGGCTCAGTGGCGCCCCCTTGAAATTTTCAAAAAGGCCTGTCCTATTAGGTTTTTTCAACGTAGAATGATGAAATTTGGTGAGTCGATACATTGTGTAAAACTGCTCCAAAAAGTCTCTTGCACCTATATTCCAAATCCAACAGGAAGTCGGAAATTTTGGATCAAATGCGAAATTTTATCGATTTACATTTGAGACCTTGTCGCTGAAGAAAATAGTTGGATCGTCTTCAAAATTGGTCAGACTATTCAGGAGACATATGAGATCTTAAGTTTTCAAAATGGTGAGTTTTCATCCAAGGGTCTGGCCTGGGCGTAGTCCCAAAGTTGGCCATTTTTAGGCAAAATACCAAATTCAGAAAATGATTAAAAACTCCGTGATACAACGTTCAATCTTTTTCATTTCTAGCATGTATATGAGATATCCCAGCCTGAACACGACTGCATTGAAATATTACTCATTAGGCCTGGCGCCCCCTAGTGGGAACAGGAAATGGCATTCTTTACGAGAGAGGATCCTCCTCCAAGGGAAAAAAATCTATTGACCTCAAACCTGTTTCAGGGGAGCCTCAAGACATGTGTTCAGGTGCCTGATGAAAAATATTGAGGTTTCGTTGAAGCGGAGAGGTCCAAACTGGAAGTGAAAATGACCGTCAACAATTTGTCTCGCCAAAAACTTTGAACAGTCATAACTCGGCAGATATGCAACATATCTGCGCCAAACTTTCCGTGTTTGTTGAGAGTCATACCCTGAAGGTTCTTGTAGGGGTCATTTGCATCAACTCTACAGTGCCAACTAGTGGCGACAGAAAGAAGTTTTTAAAAAGGCCTTTCCTATTGGGTTTTTTCAACATAGAGCAAGGAAATTTGGGGAGTAGATACCTTATGCAAAACTGCTCCAAAAAGTCTCTTGCACCCATATTCCAAATCCAACAGGAAATCGGGTATTTTGGATCGAATGTGACATTTTCATGGGTTCACAGTAAGAGTTAACATTTGGAGGCTTGAATATGCATAAAAACTCACCAAAATTTGCACATACATGCGGCTTTGCATAACGTTCGATAATCTTGCAACGTTACGAAAACATGTAACAAAATGGCTCAGTGGCGCCCCCTTGAAATTTTCAAAAAGGCCTCTCCATTTAGGTTTTTTCAACGTAGAGGGATGAAATTCGGAGAGTCGATACCTTGTACAAAACTGCTCCAAAAAGTCTCTTGCATGCATATTCAAAACCCAACAGGAAATCGGGTATTTTGGATTGAATGTGAAATTTTTATCGATTTACAGTGTGCACATTTTACACCTTGGCACCTAGGGAATTAGTTTGATCATTCTCAAAATTGGTGAGACTGTTCATGAGGCATATGAAATCTTAAGTTATAAAAATGGTGTGTTTTCATTCACGGGCCTGACCTGGGCGGGGCGCCAAATTCTTCCATTTTTTTGCCAAAACACCGAATTCGGAAAATGACTGATAACTCCCTCATACAACGTTCAATCTATTTTAAATCTGGCATGTGTGTGAGGTAGACCAGCCTGAGCAGGACTGGATTGAAAGTTTACCATTTGTGCCTGGCGCCTCCTAGTGGGAACAGGAAATGCCCTTTTTTACGGGACACACTCCTCCTCTAAAGGGAAAAAAATCAATCTACCTCAAACATGCTTAAGGGAAGCCTTAAGACCTGTCTTCAGGTGTCTGATGAAAAATATTGAAGTTTCGTTGAAGCGGAGGGGTCCAAACAGGAAAGTGAAAATGACTGTCAACAATTTTTCTCTCCAAAAACTTTGAACAGTCATAACTCGGCAGATATACAACATATCTGCGCCAAACTTCCCGTGCTTGTTGAGAGTCATACCCTGAAGGGCCTTGTAGGGGTCATTTGCATCAACCCTACAGCGCCAACTAGTGGCAATAGAAAGTCACTCGTTTTTCCAATACATGTCCAGTTCTTTTCAGGTTGGTCATTGTAGTTTCAAGACCTATTAAAATACTTATTTACGGCCCATGTCCACGTGTCTCTGTCTGTTGCCGTGACGACCCTTTATTCACCATTGAAAGGAAATTTTTTTTTTCAGAGACTCAGGCAGCTTATAGAGCCACAATATTTGGCACACTTGGTCGAATTGGCCCAGTTAGAATATTAATTTTGGTTTTTAATAAGGGCTTGGCTGCACAGCTCAGTAGTGGCTCCTTTTTTGTAGTACTCTCTCCAATAGTTTTTTTACCTGTTAGGTGTGTGAATGTAAAGAGGCGACTTTCGAGCTTGTTAGGTTCTAATGAGATGATTAGAGAGGAGGATCTGCCACCACCCTGACCTGCACACAGTCCGAGTTGCGTGACGTCCGAGTTGTGCTAGATTGCGAGGGCCCGTTCAGTCCTGCTTGCAGGCCTAGTTATTATTAGGGCCCGAGCACTAGGCGTGCGAAGGCCCTATTGTAATGCAAAGGATTATTATTATTATTAGGGCCCGAGCACTAGGCGTGCGAAGGCCCTATTGTAATGCAAAGGATTATTATTATTATTATTATTATTATTATTATTCTTCTTTCTTCATGGCAAATGAAAATGGCCAATTTGGAGGCCTGAACATGCACGAAAAGTCACCAAAATTTGCACATACGTGCAGATTCGCGTAAAATTTGATAATCTAGCGTCGTTTTGAAAAAATTTCAAAAAATGGCTCAGTGGCGCCCCCTTGACCCTTAAAATTTTCAAAAAGGCCTCTCCTCTCAGGTTTTCAACGTAGAGCGATGAAATTTGGGGAGTAGATACCTTATGCCTAACTGTTCAAAAAAGCCTCTTGCACCCATATTCCAAATCCGACAGGAAATCGGATATTTTGGATCAAATGTGAAATTTTTTCGGTTCACAGTTGGAGTTTACGTTTGGAGGCCTGAACATGCACGAAAACTCACCAAAATTTGCACATACATGCAACTTTGCGTAAATTTTGATAATCTACAAAAAAATTTAACAAAATCGCTCAGTGGCGCCCCCTTGAAATTTTCAAAAAGGCCTGTCCTATTAGGTTTTTTCAACGTAGAATGATGAAATTTGGTGAGTCGATACATTGTGTAAAACTGCTCCAAAAAGTCTCTTGCACCCATATTCCAAACCCAACAGGAAGCCGGAAATTTTGGATCAAATGTGAAATTTTATCGATTTACATTTGAGACCTTGTCGCTGAAGAAAATAGTTGGATCGTCTTCAAAATTGGTCAGACTATTCAGGAGACATATGAGATCTTAAGTTTTCAAAATGGTGAGTTTTCACTCAAGGGTCTGACCTGGGCGTGGTCCCAAAGTCAGCCATTTTTGGGCAAAATACCAAATTCAGAATATGATTAAAAACTCGGTGATACAACGTTCAATCTTTTTCATTTCTAGCATGTATATGAGATATCCCAGCCTGAACACGACTGCATTGAAATATTACCCATTAGGCCTGGCGCCCCCTAGTGGAAACAGGAAATGGCCTTCTTTACGAGACAGGCTCCTCCTCCAAGGGAAAAAAATCTATTGACCTCAAACCTGTTTCAGGGGAGCCTCAAGACATGTGTTCAGGTCCCTGATGAAAAATATTGAGGTTTCGTTGAAGCGGAGAGGTCCAAACTGGAAGTGAAAATGACCGTCAACAATTTGTCTCGCCAAAAATTTTGAACAGTCATAACTCGGCAGATATGCAACATATCTGCGCCAAACTTTCCGTGTTTGTTGAGAGTCATACCCTGAAGGTTCTTGTAGGGGTCATTTGCATCAACTCTACAGTGCCCACTAGTGGCGACAGAAAGAAGTTTTAAAAAAGGCCTTTCCTATTGGGTTTTTTCAACATAGAGCAAGGAAATTTGGGGAGTAGATACCTTATGCAAAACTGCTCCAAAAAGTCTCTTGCACCCATATTCCAAATCCAACAGGAAATCGGGTATTTTGGATCGAATGTGAAATTTTCATGGGTTCACAGTAAGAGTTTACATTTGGAGGCTTGAATATGCATAAAAACTCACCAAAATTTGCACATACATGCGGCTTTGGATAACGTTCGATAATCTTGCAACGTTACGAAACAATTTAACAAAATGGCTCAGTGGCGCCCCCTTGAAATTTTCAAAAAGGCCTCTCCATTTAGGTTTTTCTAACATAGAGTGATGAAATTTGGAGAATCAAAACTTTGTGCAAAACTGCTCCAAAAAGTCTCTTGCACACACATTCCAAATCCTACAGGAAATCGGGTATTTTGGATTGAATGTGAACTTTTTATCGATTTACAGTGTGCACATTTTACACCTTGGCACCTAGGGAATTAGTTTGATCATTCTCAAAATTGGTGAGACTGTTCATGAGGCATATGAAATCTTAAGTTATAAAAATGGCGTGTTTTCATTCACGGGCCTCACCTGGGCGGGGCGCCAAATTCTTCCATTTTTTCGCCAAAACACCGAATTCGGAAAATGACTGATAACTCCCTCATACAACGTTCAATCTATTTGAAATCTGGCATGTGTGTGAGGTATACCAGCCTGAGCAGGACTGGATTGAAAATTTATCATTTGTGCCTGGCGCCTCCTAGTGGGAACAGGAAATGCCCTTTTTTACGGGACACACTCCTCCTCTAAAGGGAAAAAATCAATCTACCTCAAACCTGCATAAGGGAAACCTTAAGACCTGTCTTCAGGTGCCTGATGAAAAATATTTAAGTTTCGTTGAAGCGGAGGGGTCCAAACAGGAAAGTGAAAATGACTGTCAACAATTTTTCTCTCCAAAAACTTTGAACAGTCATAACTCCACAGATATACAAGATATCTGCGCCAAACTTCCCGTGCTTGTTGAGAGTCATACCCTGAAGGGCCTTGTAGGGGTCATTTGCATCAACCCTACAGCGCCAACTAGTGGCGATAGAAAGTCACTCGTTTTTCCAAAACATGTCCAGTTCTTTTCATGTTGGTCATTGTAGTTTCAAGACCTATTAAAATACTTTTTTACGGCCCATGTCCACGTGTCTCTGTCTGTTGCCGTGACGACCCTTTGTTCGCCATTTAAAGGAAATTTTTTTTTTCAGAGACTCAGGGAACTTATGGAGCCACAATAGTTGGCACACTTGGTCGAATTGGCCCAGTTCGAAGATTAATTTTGGTTTTGAATAAGGGCTTGGCTGCACAGCTCAGTAGTGGCTCCTTTTTTGTAGTACTCTCTCCAATAGGGGTTTTTATCTCTTGGGTGTGGGAATTTAAATAGGCGACTTTCGAGCATGTTAGGTTCTAATGAGATGATTATAGAGGAGGATCTGCCACCACCCTGACCTGCACACAGTCCGAGTTGCGTGAGGTCCGAGTTGCGCTAGATTGCGAGGGCCCGTTCAGTCCTGCTTGCAGGCCTAGTTATTATTATTCTTCTTCTTTCTTCATGGCAAATGAAAATGGCCAATTTGGAGGCCTGAACATGCACGAAAAGTCACCAAAATTTGCACATACGTGCAGATTCGCGTAAATTTCGATAATCTTGCGTCGTTTTGAAAAAATGTCAAAAAATGGCTCAGTGGCGCCCCCTTGACCCTTAAAATTTTCAAAAAGGCCTCTCCTCTCAGGTTTTCAACGTAGAGCAATGAAATTTGGGGAGTAGATACCTTATGCCTAACTGCTCAAAAAAGCCTCTTGCACCCATATTCCAAATCCAACAGGAAATCGGTTATTTTGGATCGAATCTGAAATTTTTTCGGTTCACAGTTGGAGTTCACATTTGGAGGCCTGAACATGCACGAAAACTCACCAAAATGTGCACATATGTTCAACTTTGCGTAAATTTTGATAATCTTTGAAAAAAATTAACAAAAAGGCTCAGTGGCGCCCCCTTGAAATTTTCAAAAAGGCCTGTCCTATTAGGTTTTTTCAACGTAGAATGATGAAATTTGGTGAGTCGATACATTGTGTAAAACTGCTCCAAAAAGTCTCTTGCACCTATATTCCAAATCCAACAGGAAGTCGGAAATTTTGGATCAAATGCGAAATTTTATTGATTTACATTTGAGACCTTGTCGCTGAAGAAAATAGTTGGATCGTCTTCAAAATTGGTCAGACTATTCAGGAGACATATGAGATCTTAAGTTTTCAAAATGGTGAGTTTTCATCCAAGGGTCTGGCCTGGGCGTAGTCCCAAAGTTGGCCATTTTTAGGCAAAATACCAAATTCAGAAAATGATTAAAAACTCCGTGATACAACGTTCAATCTTTTTCATTTCTAGCATGTATATGAGATATCCCAGCCTGAACACGACTGCATTGAAATATTACTCATTAGGCCTGGCGCCCCCTAGTGGGAACAGGAAATGGCATTCTTTACGAGAGAGGATCCTCCTCCAAGGGAAAAAAATCTATTGACCTCAAACCTGTTTCAGGGGAGCCTCAAGACATGTGTTCAGGTGCCTGATGAAAAATATTTAGGTTTCGTTGAAGCGGAGAGGTCCAAACTGGAAGTGAAAATGACCGTCAACAATTTGTCTCGCCAAAAACTTTGAACAGTCATAACTCGGCAGATATGCAACATATCTGCGCCAAACTTTCCGTGTTTGTTGAGAGTCATACCCTGAAGGTTCTTGTAGGGGTCATTTGCATCAACTCTACAGTGCCAACTAGTGGCGACAGAAAGAAGTTTTAAAAAAGGCCTTTCCAATTGGGTTTTTTCAACATAGAGCGAGGAAATTTGGGGAGTAGATACCTTATGCAAAACTGCTCCAAAAAGTCTCTTGCACCCGTATTCCAAATCCAACAGGAAATCGGGTATTTTGGATCAAATGTGAAATTTTTATCGGTTCACAGTAGGAGTTTACATTTGGAGGCTTGAACATGCACGAAAACTCACAAAAATTTCGACATACATGCGGCTTTGCATAACGTTCAATAATCTTGCAACGTTACGAAAACATGTAACAAAATGGCTCACTGGCGCCCCCTTGAAATTTTCAAAAAGGCCTCTCCATTTAGGTTTTTCTAACATAGAGTGATGAAATTTGGAGAGTCAAAACTTTGTGCAAAACTGCTCCAAAAAGTCTCTTGCACACACATTCCAAATCCTACAGGAAATCGGGTATTTTGGATTGAATGTGAACTTTTTATCGATTTACAGTGTGCACATTTTACACCTTGGCACCTAGGGAATTAGTTTGATCATTCTCAAAATTGGTGAGACTGTTCATGAGGCATATGAAATCTTAAGTTATAAAAATGGTGTGTTTTCATTCACGGGCCTGACCTGGGCGGGCGGCCAAAGTCGGCCATTTTTTCGCCAAAACACCGAATTCGGAAAATGACTGATAACTCCCTCATACAACGTTCAATCTATTTTAAATCTGGCATGTGTGTGAGGTATACCAGCCTGAGCAGGACTGGATTGAAAATTTACCATTTGTGCCTGGCGCCTCCTAGTGGGAACAGGAAATGCCCTTTTTTACGGGACACACTCCTCCTCTAAAGGGAAAAAATCAATCTACCTCAAACCTGCATAAGGGAAAACTTAAGACCTGTCTTCAGGTGCCTGATGAAAAATATTGAAGTTTCGTTGAAGCGGAGGGGTCCAAACAGGAAAGTGAAAATGACTGTCAACAATTTTTCTCTCCAAAAACTTTGAACAGTCATAACTCGGCAGATATACAAGATATCTGCGCCAAACTTCCCGTGCTTGTTGAGAGTCATACCCTGAAGGGCCTTGTAGGGGTCATTTGCATCAACCCTACAGCGCCAACTAGTGGCGATAGAAAGTCACTCGTTTTTCCAAAACATGTCCAGTTCTTTTCATGTTGGTCATTGTAGTTTCAAGACCTATTAAAATACTTTTTTACGGCCCATGTCCACGTGTCTCTGTCTGTTGCCGTGACGACCCTTTGTTCGCCATTTAAAGGAAATATTTTTTTTCAGAGACTCAGGGAGGTTATAGAGCCACAATAGTTGGCACACTTGGTCGAATTGGCCCAGTTAGAAGATTAATTTTGGTTTTGAATAAGGGCTTGGCTGCACAGCTCAGTAGTGGCTCCTTTTTTGTAGTACTCTCTCCAATAGGGGTTTTTATCTCTTGGGTGTGGGAATGTAAATAGGCGACTTTCGAGCATGTTAGGTTCTAATGAGATGATTAGAGAGGAGGATCTCCCACCACCCTGACCTGCACACAGTCCGAGTTGCGTGACGTCCGAGTTGCGCTAGATTGCGAGGGCCCGTTCAGTCCTGCTTGCAGGCCTAGTTATTATTATTATTCTTTTTTCATGGCAAATGAAAATGGCCAATTTGGAGGCCTGAACATGCACGAAAAGTCACCAAAATTTGCACATACGTGCAGATTCGCGTAAATTTCGATAATCTTGCGTCGTTTTGAAAAAATGTCAAAAAATGGCTCAGTGGCGCCCCCTTGACCCATAAAATTTTCAAAAAGGCCTCTCCTCTCAGGTTTTCAACGTAGAGCAATGAAATTTGGGGAGTAGATACCTTATGCCTAACTGCTCAAAAAAGCCTCTTGCAACCATATTCCAAATCCAACAGGAAATCGGTTATTTTGGATCGAATCTGAAATTTTTTCGGTTCACAGTTGGAGTTCACATTTGGAGGCTTGAACATGCACGAAAACTCATCAAAATGTGCACATATGTTCAACTTTGCGTAAATTTTGATAATCTTTGAAAAAAATTAACAAAATCGCTCAGTGGCGCCCCCTTGAAATTTTCAAAAAGGCCTGTCCTATTAGGTTTTTTCAACGTAGAATGATGAAATTTGGTGAGTCGATACATTGTGTAAAACTGTTCCAAAAAGTCTCTTGCACCTATATTCCAAATCCAACAGGAAGTCGGAAATTTTGGATCAAATGCGAAATTTTATCGATTTACATTTGAGACCTTGTCGCTGAAGAAAGTAGTTGGATCGTCTTCAAAATTGGTCAGACTATTCAGGAGACATATGAGATCTTAAGTTTTCAAAATGGTGAGTTTTCATCCAAGGGTCTGGCCTGGGCGTAGTTCCAAAGTTGGCCATTTTTAGGCAAAATACCAAATTCAGAAAATGATTAAAAACTCCGTGATACAACGTTCAATCTTTTTCATTTCTAGCATGTATATGAGATATCCCAGCCTGAACACGACTGCATTGAAATATTACTCATTAGGCCTGGCGCCCCCTAGTGGGAACAGGAAATGGCATTCTTTACGAGAGAGGATCCTCCTCCAAGGGAAAAAAATCTATTGACCTCAAACCTGTTTCAGGGGAGCCTCAAGACATGTGTTCAGGTGCCTGATGAAAAATATTGAGGTTTCGTTAAAGCGGAGAGGTCCAAACTGGAAGTGAAAATGACCGTCAACAATTTGTCTCGCCAAAAACTTTGAACAGTCATAACTCGGCAGATATGCAACATATCTGCGCCAAACTTTCCGTGTTTGTTGAGAGTCATACCCTGAAGGTTCTTGTAGGTGTCATTTGCATCAACTCTACAGTGCCAACTAGTGGCGACAGAAAGAAGTTTTAAAAAAGGCCTTTCCTATTGGGTTTTTTCAACATAGAGCGAGGAAATTTGGGGAGTAGATACCTTATGCAAAACTGCTCCAAAAAGTCTCTTGCACCCGTATTCCAAATCCAACAGGAAATCGGGTATTTTGGATCGAATGTGAAATTTTCATGGGTTCACAGTAAGAGTTTACATTTGGAGGCTTGAATATGCATAAAAACTCACCAAAATTTGCACATACATGCGGCTTTGGATAACGTTCGATAATCTTGCAACGTTACGAAAACATGTAACAAAATGGCTCAGTGGCGCCCCCTTGAAATTTTCAAAAAGGCCTCTCCATTTAGGTTTTTTCAACGTAGAGTGATGAAATTTGGAGAGTCGATACTTTGTGCAAAACTGCTCCAAAAAGTCTCTTGCACACACATTCCAAATCCTACAGGAAATCGGGTATTTTGGATTGAATGTGAACTTTTTTTCGATTTACAGTGTGCACATTTTACACCTTGGCACCTAGGGAATTAGTTTGATCATTCTCAAAATTGGTGAGACTGTTCATGAGGCATATGAAATCTTAAGTTATAAAAATGGTGTGTTTTCATTCACGGGCCTGACCTGGGCGGGGCGCCAAATTCTTCCAATTTTTCGCCAAAACACCAAATTCGGAAAATGACTGATAACTCCCTCATACAACGTTCAATCTATTTTAAATCTGGCATGTGTGTGAGGTATACCAGCCTGAGCAGGACTGGATTGAAAATTTACCATTTGTGCCTGGCGCCTCCTAGTGGGAACAGGAAATGCCCTTTTTTACGGGACACACTCCTCCTCTAAAGGGAAAAAATCAATCTACCTCAAACCTGCATAAGGGAAACCTTAAGACCTGTCTTCAGGTGCCTGATGAAAAATATTGAAGTTTTGTTGAAGCGGAGGGGTCCAAACAGGAAAGTGAAAATGACTGTCAACAATTTTTCTCTCCAAAAACTTTGAACAGTCATAACTCGGCAGATATACAAGATATCTGCGCCAAACTTCCCGTGCTTGTTGAGAGTCATACCCTGAAGGGCCTTGTAGGGGTCATTTGCATCAACCCTACAGCGCCAACTAGTGGCGATAGAAAGTCACTCGTTTTTCCAAAACATGTCCAGTTCTTTTCATGTTGGTCATTGTAGTTTCAAGACCTATTAAAATACTTTTTTACGGCCCATGTCCACGTGTCTCTGTCTGTTGCCGTGACGACCCTTTGTTCGCCATTTAAAGGAAATATTTTTTTTCAGAGACTCAGGGAGCTTATAGAGCCACAATAGTTGGCACACTTGGTCGAATTGGCCCAGTTAGAAGATTAATTTTGGTTTTGAATAAGGGCTTGGCTGCACAGCTCAGTAGTGGCTCCTTTTTTGTAGTACTCTCTCCAATAGGGGTTTTTATCTCTTGGGTGTGGGAATGTAAATAGGCGACTTTCGAGCATGTTAGGTTCTAATGAGATGATTAGAGAGGAGGATCTGCCACCACCCTGACCTGCACACAGTCCGAGTTGCGTGACGTCCGAGTTGCGCTACATTGCGAGGGCCCGTTCAGTCCTGCTTGCAGGCCTAGTTATATTTATTATTCAAAATGTCTGTCGTTTTTAGCTTAGAATCATTAATTGATGTCTCATATTTAGTAAAAAAAAAATAAAACTACTTTAAAAAATTATTCACTAGCGTGTTTTAAACTTTTAAACAAATTATGTCACAATTAAAAAAATGGTGTCTGTAAAAAGGTCATGGTGTCTGTAAAAAAAGTCACGAATATTTACCTCATAACTATCGCTTAATTGTATTTTTTTTGTTTCTGTCGCTTTTTCCAGATATGTTAGATGATATGTAATCGATTCAAACAAAGATAAATTGGAAAAAAAAACTTTAAAAAGGTAAATGTATGAAAAAGAAAGTCTCGACCACTCCTTGATGTCTGCCATTTCTACGTCGCGACTTTTGTTATATTACCATGTTTCACCCATAAAATCCCCCAAAAATCAGGCTGTGGCCATTCACAGCTGTGTCTTGACACTCAGTAATACATGCTACATGGAGTTTTTGGATCAAAACAAGGTAAGTCCGCGATAATATCTCGTTAAAGTCATGGCGTCTGTAATTCTGCTCTCGTGTGCTCTCACCTCCAGATAGGGTTTTGTTTTTTAAATGCCCTCCTGTTAGAAATTTTTCTTCCCCAGAAAACTGAGATTTTAAACTTTCCAATGATGTATCACACCTGCATATCGGACAATTTTGAAAGTTGGCCAAATTCTCCCACTTGAAAATATTAGAGAGGCCAGAAATTGTCAACACGGGTAAACCTCAACCATGAGAGACAGAATGTGGGGAAAAAAAACTTAAAAACACATTGTTTGATTTTTTAAAATTTATTTTCAAATCATGGTAGAAAATAAGTATTTGGTCAATACCATAAGTTCATCTCAACACTTTGTTATGTACCCTTTGTTGGCAATAACGGAGGCCAAACATTTTCTGTAACTCTTCACAATCTTTTCACACAGTGTTGCTGGTATTTTGGCCCATACCTCCATATAGATCTCCTCTAGAGCAGTGATATTTTGGGGCTGTCGTTGGGCAACACGGACTTTCAACTCCCTCCACAGATTTTCTATGGGGTTGAGATAAGGAGAATGGCTAGGCCACTCCAAGACCTTGAAATGCTTCTTACGAAGCCACCTCTTTGTTGCCCTGGCTATGTGTTTGGGATCATTGTCATGCTGAAAGACGCAGCCATGTCTCATCTTCAATGCCCTTGCTGATGGAAGGAGATTTTCACTCAAAATCTCTCGATACATGGCCACATTCATTCTTTCCTTTACATATATCAGTCGTTCTGGTCCCTTTGCAGAAAAGCATGATGTTTCCACCCCCATGCTTCACAGTGGGTATGGTGTTCTTCGGATGCAATTCAGTATTCTTTCTCCTCCAAACACGAAAACCTGTGTTTCTACCAAAAAGTTCTATTTTGGTTTCATCTGACCATAACACAATCTCCCAGTCCTCTTCTGGATCATCCAAATGCTGTCTAGCGACAGGCGGACACGTCTGGCAGTGCAGGATTTGAGTCCCTGGCGGCGCATTGTGTTAGTGATAGTAGCCTTTGTTACTGTGGTCCCAGCTCTCTGTAGGTCATTCACTAGGTCCCCCCGTGTGGTTCTGGGACTTTTGCTCACCGTTCTTGTTCTCATTTTTGACGCCACGGGGTGAGATCTTGCATGGAGCCCATGGAGACAGGTGTCTTTTATACCGACAATGGGTTCAAACAGGTGAAATTAATACAGGTAACGGGTGGAGCCGAGTTAGACCTCGTTAGAAGAAGTTAGGTTACTTTAGTTAAGTTAAGTTACTTTTGGTATAGATCAAATACTTTTTTTCCACTCTGATTTGGAAATAAATTCTTTAAAACTCAAACAATGTGATTTTCTGTTTTTTCTTTTCATATTCTGTCTCTCATGGTTGAGGTTTACCCATGTTGACAATTACCTGCCTCTCTAATCTTTTAAAGTAGGAGAATTTGCACAATCGGTGGTTGACTAAATACTTATTTGCCCCACTGAATATATATATACAGAAAACACAGACAAGACTGAAAAAACAGTTTCTGCTCTTGCACTCCTCTGAAAGTGAAACTGCTGTATTTTAAGCCACAACAACTGTTGTGTTTGATAGAACAATATGTCTATATGCTGCCATAGCAGATTCATGGCGCATTAAGCCCCCAAACTATTTTTAATTTGTGTTTTACCCTGAAAACCCCTGTTTACAGAAGTCGCACAACCACTTTTGTTTTAACCCTGCCATAAAACTAAGGTAATTATTATATTTATCACTCAAAATGTATGTCATTTTTAGCTTAGAATCATTAATTGATGTCTAATATTTCGTTTAAAAAAAAAAAAAAAAAAAACTTAAAAAAAAATTATTCACTTGCATATTTGAAACTTTTAAACAAATGACGTCGCAATGAAAAAAATGGCGTCTGTAAAAAAGTCACGGATATCTACCTCATATAACTATCGCTTAATTGTATTTATTTTGTTACTGTCGCATTTTCTCCGATATGTTAGATGGTAAATAATCTATCCAAACAAAGAAAAATTGAAAAAAAATACGTTAAAGGGGTAAATATATGAAAAAGAAAACCTCGACCACTCCTTGATGTCTGCAATTTCTGCATCGCGACCCTTGTTATATTGCCATGTTTCACCGATAAAATCCCCAAAAAGTCCAGCTGTGGGCATTCACAACTGTGTCTTGACACTCAGTGATACATGCTATATGGAGTTTTTGGATCAAAACAAGGTAAGTACGCGACAATATCTCATTAAAGTCATGGCGTCTGTATTTCTGCTCTCACGTGCTCTCGCCTCCAGATAGGGTTTTGCTGTTTAAAAAACCTTTTTTTTTTTTTTTTAAATGCCCTCCCTCCTGTTCAATTTTTTTCTTCCCCCAGAAAATTGAGATTTTAAGCTTTCCAATGATGTATCACACATGCATATCGGACAATTTTAAATTTGGCCAAATTGGGGGGCTCAGAATATATATATATATATACATAGTTAAACATTTTCAATCCTTTGAAAACATGTATATATTCCTTTAAAAAAACAAAGATTAATGTTGTCCGTGCTCCTGGCAGCAATCAGCGCTTGTAAAACATTATGCTGTACAAATCTTGAACATGTGTCCAAGCTAGAATGTTTTTGTTACGTTGTTTTTTACACATTGCATGAGGATTTTGGTGCATTCTATTTGAATCACCCTGTATTTTATTAGCTTTATTTTCTATCTTGCCTTTGTTTTCAGGATTTATATCTAGTACTTTCTTCATCATTGTTTTTAAAGCATTACCTCTGGTATTTTATGAATCTTCCCTAGGTTGTTGTTGTTGTTGTTTTTTTTAATGTATTTAAATTTTTAATTCATGTAATAGAAGTGTCTGTTTGCAGCATTGCAGTTTAGGCTGCAAAAACTAATCGATTATAAATCAATTAAAATCAATTAATACATTTGTTGCCAACTAATCTGATATTTGATTTTTGCCGGCAACTATGAGCCGTTGGGGTCCTTGTTTGTGTGTAATGTGAGGCTGCACGCACGTGCCAGTGATATGACCAAGAGAGAGAGAGAGTTCACTGCGCCACTCAGGTTGGGTTGCTGAATCAACATTACGAAGGGTCGAGAGTTAGATTATTTTTTGTGTTGTTAGATCCAGTGTGCCTCTGTCAGCCGTGAGTAAATGAAGCCAATTGTATTGTTTGGATTCTTTGTTGATGAGATGTCCCTATGATGCTAATCAGTGTCATAAATGTCCGTTTGTGATGTGTTTTGGAAAGTCATATTAGCCCTTCAGTTAGTTTTAGATCGTAAATTTGTATCATTTCTTTTTACAAAGAAACCCCACACATAAACCTATTTTAGAGTGGAGTGGACACTTTGGGCGTGCGCAGTCACTGCTAGTAAACATTTAAAACCGCAAACGTGGCGGATCGGCGGCTTTAATTTACTCTTTTTATAATATCTTTAATTTGAATATACTTCATTTTCGAATTTTTTGTACCTTTTGAAGCAAGATGAAAAAATAAATAAATTGTGAAAATAATTGGAAAAAAAGGACACATATATATGATGAATCGATTAGTCATTTGATTAATCATCTGATTAATTGATTATAAAACTAATTGGGAGTTGCAGTCCTAATTTCAATATTTCTACGTCGTCGTAACTTCTGTATTTGTATACTTATAAAGTAAAATTGTTGGTTAATGGATTTTATTTTTGCTTTAACATGGTTTGTATTTGTGTTTTTGAATTTAAGCTTTATTTTTTCCTTGTATTTTTCAGCATTTTCTGTAATTTTAACACTAATAATAATATTAATAATAATTATAAAAAATGTTTTTAAAAAACCTCAGGACCCGGGTATGATGAGCATAAATGGGACACCCCGAGTGGATTGTGTGGGTGTGAGGGGGAGGGAAGTGAAGCCCCTTAGAGGCCAGGGCCCAGCTGCCAGCACCCCACTAAGTTCAGCCACGGCTTTACTTGACTTAAAATATCTGTTTTTTTTTTTCATACAGTAACATTTCATTTGTTTTACACAATTTCCCCATTAACATCACAAACACCGAGCAGAACTGTGCACGTTTACAAACACACAAAACGGAAGGTATCCCCATATAGCTGACCTGTACCACTCCACTACTTTGCTAAGCTTTAGCCCAACTATGTAAACTGCTGTCCATTGATTGGTCAACAAATTGAACCAGGGTAAAACACGCCACTTCGCCATGCTGTTTGAGGTGTGTTTTCAAATATTTGTGTTGTCCTGTAGCCTACGGGCAGTTCTCATCGTAAAACGTTCTTCAGTCTACATCTCCCTCACCTATGTCTCATTTTCTGTTTTCCCACTCTCCTGGTATGCACCATGCATATTCATGAGTGTGTTATTTGCATTGCTGCCTCCTGAAAAGAGGCTGAGTACACAAAGGTGACAGCCATCAAGCTCGGGAGGCGGCGGCTGCACCGTTGAGCGATGACAGAAAAAGGTGGATGGGGGAGTTGAGAAAAGAAGTCAAAACAACAGGGGGAGAAAAGCCAGCGGAGATGGAGAATTAGCATTCCTACCTCAGTTTGAACTGAATTTTCGCCTTTGACTTGGAAATGACTCAAATGACCCTAAAATAAGAAAAACGTTTTAAACTAAGCTGTCAAGACTTTATGTGTCTTTTCAAACATGTCTTTTTTGTGATTTTATTTTGTGGGTCTACTTTTGATGGACATGGTTATTACCGGTACAATAAATTTTGAAAAAGGTAAGTGAGTTTCAGGGGCTGTACAACACAAAAGACACCTGGAAGTGGCCAAAAACAACCACATTAAAACAAAAATGCTCGATTTCTGTGGTGCTTTTTTCGGGCACGGCTTGAGACTTTTTATTTTTATTTTTTTGTGGATCAACCTATCAAAGTTAAGCTGGCCATGGTGGCAGAATGTATAAAAAAATAATCATCTTTTGGACTCAAGGTGAATCCCAAAGGGTCTATGGGCACTTTCATACTAACACTCTATGGTTCGTTTTCAATGGACCAGAGTTCTTATTCTCAGATAGTCCACTTCGTTTTCTAAATGTGAACGCGCACTAATCGGACCAAACAAACAAACTCTGGTCCACTAAAAAATCGTGGGTCTTAGTCCGCTTTAAGCGCACCCTGCTTCGTTTGTGAATCCAACCGGGGCAGGGTGGGCTTTTGCTACCTTAAGTGCAGCTTCACAGCATGCAGCTGTAATGCTACACGTAGGGTGTCCTTTGAAGCGGAACACGGCGTGCTTGCTATTCAAGATGACAAACGATTAACCATGGCCAAATTTTGTTGTGTTGCACTAAGCAGTTGCATTTGACACACAGAATTGGGTTCTAATGTGGCGGTTGTGTTTTGCATGCTGTTCGTGAATGCACTGTGTGAGAAAAACAGTGGCCAGGACAAGCTTCCCGGGACAGCCGTTTTGTGAGTCTTGCTCTCCTGGAAGTTGGGACAATTTGACAGTCCAAAAAGTCACTAAAGAGGGAGCGATACTGCCTGTGTGACTTAGGGTACCACGCGGTTCCCTTTTGTGGTTTAATTTTCCCCTGTGCATTTTTTATATAATCCAGTTCGCTCAACATCGAGTCGGGAGGGACTGACCCTACGGCTGGCCAGGCGGCGACTTAAATATGATACATTACGTGCAGCGTCACAGCGCCACGCTCCATCCCCCTTCCAGGAGGGAGATATTTCCTTTTCTATTTGTCCAATCAATGAGTGCACCTTGCGTCCACGTAATGTTACTAAGTTTGGTTTGCGCAGTGTGACTGCTGAACCTTTTCAACAAGTCATTTGCTTTTTGCAAGTGTTGTTGTGAGGTAGTTCTCCAACCAAAACCTGGTCCTCTTGGTCTAATGCGAAAGCGCCCTATGTCTCAGTGAGATCTGATCTCAGAAAATTCTTTGTCTCAGATCGTGTGGCCTTGAGCACAAGGTTACAAATAAATTTTTTTTTTTAAAAAAGCAGGCAGAGATTTAGGATTTGCATACTACCTCAGGATGAATTGCTCAGCAAGCGACTCAGTCTTCATATAGACAGCGAACGCCACCATCTTCCCCAACCGGACGGGGCTGGGAGGCACAAGGATGTCCACATTGCGGTCCAGAGTGAGCATTTCCCCTTTGGGTGCCACTGGGCCCACGCGCATAGCCACTGAACCAGCTTTCTGCATGTCCTGAAGACCTCCTTCCACCAGGGGGCTCCATGGGCTCATGCCCAGACCTCCAAGAGGCCCAGTATTCACATTTGGACTTTTCCAGGGTTCATTTACAAAAGAAGGACACTCCACTCTTGGTCCCTCTACTGGTATAACAGAGAAGTACACATCCAGGGAGGGCAGTGTCCCTTCAGCCGGTCGTCTTTTGGCTTGAAGGGGTACAAACCAAGCTGGGGGGATTTCCAAACGAACCACGCAGATGCCCGATGGCCCCACCAGTCGGCAGCCAGCCGAGGGGGACGCCTCGATTGGGTCTCGCACCGCCAAGGCTCGGACACATGGGAGGAGGCTCGGAGGAGTTGGGTCAGGCTCGTCCCAACGCCGGCCCACCAAATAAAACAGAACCTGAAAACCAAATGAAGAAACATAATGGAAAATACATTTTCACCAAGGCTGTAATACGATCTGAGGTTTGACAAAAGTAAGCATCAAAGCCATTTATGAGGTTTATGTGAAAATTTGGTTATCGCTGGACAACATTAGCATGACCCCGAAATGGCCTGACATAACCAAAATGGCAGACTTTATATGTATTTTTTGACATGTTTGCTTTTTAATTAATCAGACGATATTTCCTTGACAAGTTTGGCTTTAAGGGACCTGTGGAAATGACCCATAAAATGACCATATTGAGCCAAAATGGCTGACCTCCTCTTATTTTCTAGGTAGGCTACAGCCTCTTGGGACTTTTTTGTCTAATTACTGTAGCATTAACCTGCTTACTACATTTCATTTTGCTAATCAAAATGGGCTTTAGTTTCATGGGGTGGTCGTTGAAGAATGCCTGGAGTAAATGGGGGAATGGACCACCAAGGATCCCGGGGGAGGACGGTGGTGCCTTTGCCGGAGCTGTGGGGTAGGGGTGTGCCGTACACGCCCCCCACGATATGTGGGGCCAGTACTGGGGCAGCATTTCCACTTTTCTGCAAGACTATTACAACGTCTGAGTGGGTTCACGCATAACTGGGTGCAATAAGACACTCTCAGGCAGAGAAAACGGCGGTGACAAGAATTAGCGATCAGGTAGCATTGAATATAGGGTGACCAAACGTCCTCTTTTGCCCGGACAAGTCCTACTTTCATGTAGTATCCTCGTCGTCCGGGCGGGTTTTATAAATTCATAAAAATGTCAGTTTTTTATGATTTTTCACGGGACCAATTTGAAGAGAATCAGTTGACAGTTGCAGTTGACATGGCTCCTACTAGAAAGGAGGGAAGGAGTAGTTCTTCTTGTTTTTGTTGGCAGTTTACCCCTATTATGAGGCATTACCGTATGATTTGGCCACAACGCCTGCCCAGTTGTTATGTTTTTTACAATAAATACGTATATAATGGCAACTGTTGACTTCTGTTGGCGCTTTGACTGTAAAATCCCATTTGGTGTCGCATCGTTGCACTGCCAATGATTGTAAACTTTTATAGCAACGTTTGATTTTTGCCTCAGCTAGCTATCAGTAAGCTAAACCGCGCTAGGCATTATGGGAAAGGTAGTTTTGAGCTGCTACGTTTGGAAACATGCTGGTTGAATAGTTTGTCAGTTTATTTCGGTTTTTGTTTGTGTACAATCTAGACCATTGAATGAGAATATCAATTGAATGAAAATAAAAATTTGTCAAGGACCATTGTCGTGATAGTAACTTATAAAAATGTTTAGTTAGGGTTATATATACATATATATATATATATATATATATATATATATATATATATATATATATATATATATATATATATATATATATATATACATATATATATATATATATATATATATATATATATATATATATATATATATGTATATACATATATATATATATATATATATATATATTAGGGCTGTCCAAATTATCGCGTTAATGGGCGGTAATTATTCTTTAAAATTAATCACATGCCCTGCTCAGATTAAAATGACAGTAGTGTAATGTCCGCTTGTTACTTGTTTTTTTGTGTTTGGCGCCCTCTGCTGGCGCTTGGCTCTAACTGATTTTATAGCTTTCAGCACCATGAGTAAGAAATGTAATTATTGACATCAACAATGGCGACCTATTAGTTTATTTTTTCATTATTTTTTTTTTCAAATTTCAATAAAACGAAAACATTAAGAGGGGTTTCAATATAAAATTTCTATAACATGTGCTAACATTCAACTTTTAAGAACTACAAGTCTTTCTATCCATGGATCGCTTTAAGAGAATGTTAATAATGTTAATACCATCTTGTTGATTTATTGTTATAATAAACTAATACAGTACTTGTGTACTGTATGTTGAATGTATATATCCATCTTGTGTCTTATCTTTCCATTCCAACAATAATTTACAGAAAAATATGGCATATTTTAGAGATGGTTTGAATTGCGATTAATTACGATTAATTAATTTTTAAGCTGTAATTAACTCGATTAAAGATTTTAATCGTTTGACAGCCCTTATATATATATATATATGTATATATATATATATATATATATTTTTTTTTTTTTAAAGTCATTATTTTTTTCAAACTGCATTTTTCCATCCAGAGTGAGGGGCACATTTTAAATATATTAAAGTGATATAGGCATCTTTGAGAGAACTTCGAGTAAAATTCAAATATCTTGAGGCCGGGCTGAGTGTCCTCTTTTTTGGAAATCAAAATATGGTCACCCTAATTGAATAGGATGTCAACATATATCCACATTTACAGGTGAATTGCATAATACTGGGTTTCCCACCTCAATTATGTACACTTCATACCGCCTAACTTTGTTCGACTTACCTGTCAGGGCCCCCACAGTGTCAATGGGTAAATATAATTCGATAACGATAGCACCACTATGTTCATCGGTAGCATAGGTAGGGATCATTGTTGTGCATGAACGCGTTGAATGAACGATCGTTCATTAACATGTTTATATTTTGGGCAAACGTGAACTGAACACATCATATTTTTGTCTCATGAACGTTACTGTGAACTCGCTCAATCTAGCGGTTGTGAGCGGCGTTCATAAAATCATTTCCACCTCAAGAACATAGCCCGTCTTCGCACCTCCCTCACCTTCTCTACTGCTGAAACCCTCATCCATGCCTTCATAACCTCCAGACTTGACTACTGCAACAGCATTCTCTTCGGTTCTCCATCCAAACTCATCAATAAACTACAATATATCCAAAACTCTGCTGCACGCCTTCTCACCCAGACCCCCTATAGGAACCACATTACCCCCGTCCTCCACAAACTGCACTGGCTTCCTATTTCATACAGAATTCAGTTCAAAATCATCCTTCTCACTTACAAAGCACTCAATAACTTGGCCCCGCCCTACCTCACAGACCTTCTCTGTCCCCACACCCCTTCCCGTCACCTCCGCTCTTCTAACAGAAGCATCCTCGCACCGCCCAAACAAAGAACACACCGAACTAGGGGGGACAGAGCCTTCTCCGCTGCCGCCCCCTCCCTTTGGAACTCACTCCCAAAACCCATTCGTTCATGTTCAGACCTTCCCACATTCAAAAAACTGTTAAAAACTCACCTTTTTAAACTAGCTTTTAACTTATAATTATTTTCTTGTTTTGTTCTGTCCACGTTGTTTGCTGTTTCTGTTCCTACTGTAAAGCGTCTTTGAGCATTGGTAAAAGCGCTCTACAAATAAAATGTATTATTATTATTATTATTATTATTTATTGTCAAGTACTGGTAAGTAACTTAATGAGAATACACACTCAGCAGGAAAACAGTTCATTATTTTCAATTAATTATACATACATGGACGCAACGAACTGTGTGTAAAAAAGTCGTCAGAGAGTTTAAGAGGACGCTCGCTGTTGGCATTAGCCTAAGGCTAACGCAAATGCTTTTCTAACACTATGAGTTAGATTTTTTATGTGATGATCACTCAGCACAGACCTTTAAGTCTACAGCAATATGTGCTGTGCTGTGCTGAGTCTCTTGCCAAGATAAAACAAATATTGGTATGTATCTTTCAAAAAAAGCAAGCCTGGAGAGGACATTGGCGAGTTGGGGGTGTGCGTGGGCGCAGCACGTCACATGAGTGACACAATCAGACACTGCTACGTTGCAGTTTAAATACACATAAAAATGTTACACATTGTGAACATATGACTGAAACTATGGCGCATTTTTGTCTCGTTCTCGTCTTGTCAGACGGAAACAAACATTCGTCTCGTTTTGTTTTAGTTTCCCAAGACACCTTTCTAGCTCGGTATTGTCTCGTCTTTGTCATGAAAAATGTGTTCATCGACGAAAAAAACGTACATAGCTGCTTATTCAGCTACTGTACATTAGCCCTACGTAGTAATATGACTTTTATTCGCGCCACAATATTTAATATGTGACGAAACCGTGTATATATGTGTATGATGACTGATTCCCTTCTACAGGATTTTCTGTGGGTCTATTCATGATAAGAATGCCGACCAAATTTAATGAACCGAAGACAAAGGGGCTCCAAAGAAATTAATTTAGCTTCAATGGCCTGTAGCGAGTGTTAACAGAATTCACCGGCGGAACTTATGTTGGCACGTTGCGTAGTTCTCAGTGGGAATTATTTCGTTTAGGGAACAGCCGGAAGTTAGTTATCTCCCGCGGCTTGAATGTGAGATACTGTATATACTGCTAAGAGTTGTTTCAGCATACATGTCAAATAAACAACACAGATTAGCTCCGTGGTTCGATACTCCGTCTCCAACTCCTTTCCTGACTCGCCGCAGGACTATTTTTTTGGTCTACTCGTAATAGAAATACTAACTAAACGTTCTCCAAAGTAAATGTTCAAGCATGGTAAAGCCCTGAAAATATCCATTAATGATAAACAGTACCTGTATCCAGGGTTGTGTGGACCCCACTTTGGACACCACAACATGGCCCTTCACCTTCCAGTTCAGGGTGATGTGACTGGCGGTGTGCTGGAGACTAGGTGGTGGCCCCTGCAGTAGCTCCACAGGGATCTGCTGCTCAGCGCTCATGTTGGCGTAGCTGCATGCCACACTGGGCAGGGCATGCGGGGCGGCCAAACCTGCCTCCAGCCGATGCAGGAAGAAAGGTTCAGTGCGTGATGATAGGCTGCCATTACGCATAACATCCTGGTGAGCTTCGCGCAGGAAGAAGGCTGTATCGGCACCGCTTAGGTGGCACTGCACAGGCAGATAGGTAGGAAGTGAAGTGGAAAAACGGGGCTGGGCCGAGTCCGGTGTTGCCTGGCCGGGACCCGAAGATCCAGAGTGACTCCGACATACTAAAAAAGAAAGAAAAAAAGGTAAGTGATTGGTTTGACGTCACAGAATACACCAAAATCTCAACATAATGTTTCTCGTAGCAACATAAATTTGTAGTTCGTTTCAATCATGAGTGGACCTACAAAGAAACTTTTAAGTAGTTCAGCCTGAAGAGACACAGGAAATGGTTCATTTTGATTTGAAGCAGCTTTTCAAGGCACCCTTTCATTAACAATGTTGTCCCAAAGCTTTTTTATCAAATTTGAAATTCTTATTTTATGCAAAATTTGGTAAAATTAGAGGCTTTGCTATTGCATGTTGGCAGAGCGTAGTAGGGAATTTTAATAGCCTGTGTAAATGACATAAAAATATTGTTTAATAATTAAGACCCAAAAGACCGAAAAAACAAACTTTGTAGGATTAATACCAAAGTGTTATCTAGTACACTAGTTTATTGATGGATGGTATTAAATGGTGAAAGGTTTTCGCTGTAGATGTGGATGGATTATGGACTGCAATAATTGATAAATTACAATATTACATGAGTGTCTTATAATTCAGTAAGGTCAAATCCTTGCCAAATGTTTCACTGAGCAACATGAAATTCAGGAACACCAAATTGTTTAGCACAAGGGCAGCAAGGAGAGGAGCATTAGCATTAGCGCATTAGCACTTAGCTTGAAATGACATGTGAAATTAAAAAAGGCCCGTCTTGTTGAGAGTACGACACATTAAGCTAGTGTATTAAGCTAAACGGACTTCCTTTTTTTTTTTTATCTTTTTTTATTTTTTTTTAAACCTGTCCTGTTCAGCTGTTTGACATGGGGAATGGAAGTCTAAGTGCCCGGATGGTCTGAACAGTTTTAATGTTTCACATTGAGAGTCTGATATACTCCCATTGTGATCATTCAACATACCTCGTTTATTATGACAAAGCAGCGAACAGGAAGGGGTTATGGGGGAACAGAAGAAAAGAAACACAAGAGAAGAAAGAAAAGTACACAAATTACACCAAGAAATACATTGAACGCCTACACCAGGGGTTCCCAAACTTTTTCCTGTGAGAGCCACGTAACTTTTCCCTTCTCTGGTGAGGGGCCGGGGTCAGATTGTAACAGAAAAAGTATGACGATTGCAGGAGTGCCTAAATGTAAAAAATTATTGTTTTTCAGAAAGCCACAATCAAATAAGCCTTTCTGGATTCTTCACGGAACAAAAGTAAATAAAATAAAAATAATAATACGATATAATATAATATAATATAATATGATTATAAGAGACCCCCTCTTTTTAAAGACTCAAGTTTGAAAAAAAGACTTTTTGAAAACCAGATTAATTTTTATACAGAAAATAATTACAATACATCTGAAACATATGATTATAACAATATATTTGAGAGAAAAATCATGTTATTTTGCCTCATTCAAATCTTAATATCTGAACATTTAAATATGTAAACTAAAGTGCAATCACGTTCGTAAATGAATGGCTTCAGGTTTTTGAAATGTAAATAAACCAATCTATTGTGATAAGACAACAAAATTGCAATAACTGCATTAACCATCAAAGTGAAGTCTAACTGTAACTGTAGTCTTGAAACAAATCTGAATAAGGAAAAACATTGCAATAAAATAATGCAAACTGGTTAAACTTGAGATCTGTCATGACAGAACATCGCTTCAATGATATCTGGAGCCATTTAGCGTCGTGAATGGGTATAATGTCTAGACCGCTAATATAAGACGACCCCCACTTTTTCAGTCTTATTTCAATGCAAAAAAATCCGTCTTATATTCGGGCCAATACGGTAATATAATAATGAATAATAATAACACTATTAAGTAAATATATAATAACCAAATAACCCTCTCTGGGTTCTTCACAGAAAAAGCCAGGAAATAATTTACACTATTAAAAAAAAAAAATGCTTTCTGGTACTGTTCAGGGGGCCGGACCAAATGTGGAGGCGGGCCGCCCACCCCTCCCCCCACCACCCGAGCACCCACCCCACACCTCGAGCAGGCGCTAGGCCAAGCGCCGGAGACTAGGGGACATCCACCCCACTGGCAAGGGACAGCAAGCCCCACCCAAGGCCCCGCGGGCCCCAAGGGGACCCGTCGACGACCCCGCCCCGTCAGGAGGGCAGCGGACAGGGCCGGAGACAGACCAAGGGGACGGAAGCCCACCCCCCTCCAACCCATCCCCGGGCCAGGAGGGGCGCGCGGTATGACACCAGGGGGCACCTCCCCGGCACCCGGCACAGGGAGACGCGGCACCGGCCCGGCCGAGCCGGGAGGGAGCTATGGCCGCCACACACACCACCCAGCCCCCACCCCGGCCGGCCAGGGAGGGTCCGCGACCCCGGATCGGCACCCGCGCAGCACCCCCACCCGCCGGCGAGACCAGCGCGCGTCCGACGGGACCTTTGCACCACACGCAACCAGACAAGCCCTAGTTGAAAATCCCGGGGCCAAGACCAGCGACGGGACGGCCCAGGGCAGGACGCCAACAAACTCAACCTGTAAAGCTGACAGAAGAAGAGCTTTATCAAATACCCTTAAATGTATGCCAAGGACCAGTGAAGTGTATTATTTAAGCATAGTTCCTTAATTGTTCTAAGTCTGGTAATTAATATATAGGGTGTTCCAGAAAAATTGCTTATGTTCCCCAGCAGCTGGCAGCCAAATTTTCTATGAGCTAAGCGGACTTCCAATCAGGAGTACTTTTGTTTTAAGTGTATGTAAATGAAAGACAGAAAATTAATAAAGGGCACACGCTTTGAAAGGCACATGTTATCTGCTGTTTGGGTATTGGCAGAGCAGTAAATTCTATAAATCCAAATTTTGACCACACTAGTCCTTCTCAAAAAATTAGCATATTGTGATAAAGTTCATTATTTTCTGTAATGTACTGATAAACATTAGACTTTCATATATTTTAGATTCATTACACACAGCTGGATTCCTGAACAAGTATTGAGTGCATAGCTGAAATAATTGAAGGTTGACTTTTTTTGTATTAAAAACACTTTTTTGTATTGGTCGGATGAAATATTCTAATTTTTCTAGATTTTTGGGTCTTGACTTTTTTGCCAAAATCATCAATATTTAAAACAATAAAAGGCTCAAACTACTTCAGTTGTGTGTAATGAATCTAAAATAGATGAAAGTCTTATGTTTATCATTACATTACAGAAAATAATGAACTTTATCACAATATGCTAATTTTTTGAGAAGGACTAGTATGTGCACATTGGTAGGCATTTCGATCATGAGTAAAGCGACAATAAAAGTCTCAAGAAGCCATGCCTCAAAAGAAAAACAATATTCATTTTGGTTTGAATTCAACAATTTAGCGGTATCTTTAGGGGTCTTGTGTAGTTCTTCAAAAACGTTTCTGAAAATTCAGATCCTAGAGAACAGGGGTAGACAATAAGGGAAATTAGCCACTGGCCAAGGTCAACTTGTCAGTTGTTGATCCCAGTATTCACGAAAAAGAACAATTAGCTTGAAAACCATTTTTTTATTCAGGGAGGTTTAATGAAAAGTGCAGCAAAACTGTGCTTCTATTGCAAATCCATAATCACTCCACTTTTTTCCCCACTGCTTGGCCGGGGGCTGGGGGTTTCAGAAACATGTCGTCTCGTAGTCCATACTTAGGTGGGTACTGAGATACCGACAATCAATCAGCAGCAGTAATCAGGTTGTGCGCGTTCACGTGGGAGGGAGGACGCCCCACGGACAGCAACGCCTGGCTGCATAGACTGTAAGGTTGTCTTTGATTGGGAGAGTGTAACGTCATCAAAACACGGAACCGCAGGGAATTAATTTTTTTTTTTTTTTTAAATTGTCACAAATTATTTTTACTGGCCCCACTGGGCCAGTGGTTCAAGCATTCTGGTGGCCCTGACGGTTTTAAATCCGGGCCACCGGGCCATTTATATTGTTGACCCCTGGAGATGGCTTGACTAAGTGGACTTGTCTCGCATAATTAATGCCACAAAAAATCTCAGGAAACCATGCATGAAAAAAACAGGATGTTTGCCATTTTGGCTTGAAACTCTAGGAAGCTATCTTCACCAATTTGTCTAAAAAAGATTTATCAAACTCGTTAATTTTGGCTCTCTGGAATAAGCTTCTGGAAGATGCTATGTCTGCCGCCCGTCTGTTTCTCTGTCAGAAAGATTGCACGTAAACATCTTGACTGATTTAGAAGAATATTTCTAGTGGTGTTAAGTGTGGGGGAAGGACAAAAAAACATGAAATTTTAATGAAGATCTGCCACTCAGTAAAATCATCACATTGTCATTTTTAGTACTGTGTATGCTTCTCGGCGAATAATGCATGAAGCCACACATTTTTCGCGTCATTTAGCCATGATACGACACATTCCCGGGAATTGTTCATATTTGGACACCAGCGCATCAGTTCTCGGCATCGCACAGGGATCTAACTCTGACGCGTGGCTTTTTCCATCCCCAATTCCAAAAGGATTTACAGCGGCGTGCAGCCAAAATGACACACAGTGCTCCGGCACAATATATTCCCGTGCACTTTATTATCCAATTCCACCAGTATTTACGATACAATTCAGGGAGGTTGCGAGGGAGGATTACTGCGGCTTTTTCTGGCCCATTTCTTATCAAAAGAAGACAAGGTGACAGTGTTCCACCAGGAGAGCAATTTTGTATTTTTTTCTTGCGTATGATTATCAAAATAAATGCATTAGCGCCCCACAGTTACAAAATATGTGGAAACTGTAGATAATTAACGTTTGAGGATTGATTATTTCGGATGACACTTTGTTTTTGTGTTTTGTAGTAATGGACGAGATGATAGTGTTATTCAAAGCATCAAAGATTGACATACACGTAATATCACATACAATATCAATACAATATACAATATAACACACAAAGAACCGAAGTATATACATTCACTTGTAAACAAACAAGTATTTAAAGCAGTAGCAGTATTAAGCATGTTTGTATCCTGCAGTAAAATGTTTGACCTCCCAAAACCTACTTATGGTAATTTTCAGACTATCAGTAGCACCAAGTACAGATGAAACAAATACTTGAGTAACTCGAGTTTAAAACTTGATCCGAGTCATTTTATTCGCCTCGAGGAATTGTTTAATTTTGCCAGCTCTCAGCATCACGTTTTGCCCGGACTACTTTTAATGTGGAACAGCGCGCTGACATTACGTACGATCCGGTAGAAAACAGCAGCAGCAGATATATTTAATTTCAACCATGCATGGATGAAAAGATTACGACAAAGAAGCTGACGAAAGCCAAGAGAAATGCACCAAGAAAAAGCAGAAAATGTCAAAAGTTTGGGAGCATTTCAAGCTGGAGACCATTGCGAACACTGTTTCATGTATTCACTGCTTGCATAACAATACCCCAGCCCGGCTCCGGCTACCGATGGCGATACTCGGGACAAGGTAAAATGAAGTTAACAAAGCGCTATTCAATAAGATTAACGTTACTGTGCCTTGCTAACGTCACGTTAGCCCTGCGGAGGGCTAGGTTTTGTCAATGCATGACTAACGTTCCTTTCATACAGGCTTTAATTAATCTGTGGGGAAAAAAGCGCTGTAGAGTGATGAGGGTGTAAAATAAAACATAATAACTGAGATGTTGTCAATTTGAGCTCAGTAGTCATTGATGGATAAAACAAGTAGCACTGGTGCCTAATGCGCAGGTATACAACAGTTATCATACATTAATTTTGAACACTGCAAAAACTCAAAATCCTATTAGGACTTACAATTTAGACTTATACTTAAAACTAGAACTTAAAAATAGTTTGACACGAATGGAAATTCAATTGAAACAATCAAATGAATTGAATCAATTGAAAATGGAAAAAACACAAAAACACACAAAAAAAATACTTGATGTGTGTTATCAAGCGTAATGGCATTTTTATGTAAGAAATAAGATTATTTTTAATAAGATCTAGAAGTTTTTAAAGTGAAAGCAGTAAATTTGTTGTTTTTTTCTAGTCACATCTGAGATGAAATTGTTGGCTGTTTTCAACAATGTCCATAAAAAATAAAGACATTGTCTGAAAATGGTTCAACATTAGGTGAAATGTCTTGTTTTCTCATGTATATTTATAATTGCCCTTTACCTAAAAAAAAGTGTTTTAACCGATTACTCAATTAATTTATATAATATTCAGTCGAATACTCAATTACTAAAATATTCGATACCTCCAGCCCTACCCTGAGTATAGATCGCACCAGCCGAAAATGCGCAGTGAAGAGGAAAAAAACATACAAGTCGCACTGACGTATAAGTCGCATTTTTGGGGGAAAATTATTTGATAAAATCCAACACCAAGAACAGATATGTCATCTTGAAAGGCAATTTAAAACCTGGCAGCCACGGAAATAGGGTGGTAGTTGGGTCCCGCACTTTTCTCTACGACGTGACTCCCGGGCGTGGCCTCCTCTTCGTCTGGGCTTCTGTTTACAGGGAGAGGCGGGGGCTCCAGCTCTTCCCCTCTCTTTTCTACCTCTTTCTACCTATCCTCCTTGGGCTGCAGCGCGGTCGGTGACTGAGTGCCAGTGGGTCGGCGGGGTGTTGCCCACTCCGGGTGGGGATCCTGTCCTGCCACGGGCCTCATAGGCTGTGGAGTTCCCACTGTGTGCCATGTCGATTGGGGGTTTGCGGCAGTGGCTGGTAGGCCGGATGGGCGGGCGGTGGTGGGGGCGGGCGTGAGGGGCGCCCCTCATCCCTTCCCTGAAGGCCAGTTATTTGGGGGCGCGGATGGTCCGAGGGACTACCCTGGGTCATGGGGGGATGGCGGCAGCCCAATTGCTGGAGTTGTGGGAGGAGGGATGGGCTGCACTGGCTCACTTCCCCGATTGGCTGGGTAGGGGCCGTGGCCCTGGGGCGGACCTTATCACGTCTGATGGGATTCACGCATGACAGGGTAAAAATTAGACACACTCAAATAGAGAGAATGTCGGTGCCAGGATTTGCGATCAGGCAGCATAGAATAGGATGTCAGGTAGTGTCGGCATTCAATGCATTTCCTTTTGTTGTTTGTTCTTCTCCTTTTCTGTCCCTGTCTCCCCTCTTTTATTTTCCTTTCTGTCCCCCCATAACCCTTCCAGCTCGCTGCCTTCTCCTAATAAATGAAACACAATGAATAATCACAGAGGGAGTATATCATACTCCCTTGTGATACATTAAAACTGTTCACACCTTAAGGACACTGATTCCCATTCTGTGACATAGCAGCTGAACAGGACAAGTTTAAAAAAATAAAAAGAAAGGCAATTTAAAATAAAAATGGAATATAGAACAACAGGCTGAATAACTGCATGGTATGCTAAGGTTACACGACGCATAAACAACAAACTGAGAACTTACCGTTTTCGGCTGCATATTTCACTACTTGCAACTTGTAATATGCAGAATATAATTTTCTTTTCGGTGCCATTTTGTTCAGCCCTTCTCAGTTTTTTTGGTTTTGTTTTTATAAGTTACCGCCAATGTTGAAATACACGCCTTGAGAGCCCTCATATCATTTGAAACGTCAAATAACATTTGAAATGATATAACAATATGTTAAAAATTTCACACATAAGCCGCTCCAGAGTATAAAATGCACTCTCTGCCAAACTATGGGACAAAAAAAAGAAAAAACTGTGACTTACAGTCCGAAAAATAGGGGGACTTGGTAGCACACCCTAGAATGTAAGCGAGAACTCAATCCCTTACTCTTGTTTCATCAGTCTGAAATTTGGTGGATATGTACTGTATATCATTACAGAACACTCAAAAAACTCAAGGACTCAAGTAGGCCATTTTGCCCAGAAGAAGGTGCATTCCAGGGCTTTAATTTTTATTCAGGGATTAATCCCAAAATGAATCCAGAATTACTGTTTGTTGACTTTACTCAGTATGTCAATAAATTATCAATTAATAAATCCATTCACAAGTATTATTAGTAGTGAAAGCTGTAGTGGCACTGATCCATTCAACCAATACATGCATGCATCAGTGGGTCATTGCTCGAGCTGTTCTGGTGCCAATGACAACAGTTAAACCCAGCATTAATGGCGCCCAATCAAGGTGCCAGCTTGCAAAGCTGTGACATCAGGCGTAGCACCACCTACTGAGGTGACACCAATCCGCTCCCCCTTGCAAAGCATTAGGAATTACAAAAAAGTGAATATATATGTCAGTAAACATCAGTTCAAGTAAATGTCAGGATTCTTCTTGTTTCTTCTGCTTGGTTGCATTAACTCATGCAACACTAGCGCTTCTACACGAGGTTCAGTCAGGCCCACACCGATGTGTGAGTATGATGACCTCATTCTCTGTATGAGGACATGACATGACATATGTTTCATGAGGATCCCGCGGACACAAATGCACAGACACACAAAAACACATACACCATAGCAGTTCCATGGTTTCAGTTTTAAGGAAACATTTTAAGGTCATTTTGTGTTTTAAGGGCTCTTTCAGAGACAAACAACTCAATTTTCCAATTGCTATCGTGTATAATACCGAAAAGATGGATCCTGATGAAATTGGGAGAGATTTCAATTTGTTATCCATGGGTGCAGGGCATGATGCATAGTAAAATTTTACAACTCACCACAGAATACAAAACTCTTGAAAAAATACAAGACAGCATCAGCATTGCCGGACATATTTCACTGGGGAACGCGCCCCAGCATTGATCTGCAGTGCCCCAGTATAAATTTCACCAGTAAAAAAAATAAATAAATAAAATACAGTGGTACCTCTATTTACGAACGTCTCTACATAGAGCATTTTTTAGGTTAAGACAGGCCTCAATGGGAAAATATTGCCTCTTGTTAAAGAAAATTAAGGACAAGAAAGGCAAAAGTATAGTCTGGTACTTGCAGCTCACAGAGTTCACTGAACGTAACATATTTAAAGCTGCTCTGCCACTAGCTATTGCCTAGCAGTCCTGGCTAAAAGGGACCGCTACTGTATGTGTATGCGTGTATCCCAGCGGTCTCTTCATTCGCCCCTCATGTTCAGTGTATTAAACTTTTATTCTTTTTTCTATTCTTGATTTTTTACTTTACAAACAACTCAGATATGATGTTTATTGTGCAATAATCTAATTGTAACACATATTTTTTTTACATGTTTTGATGCATTTTTAAGCATTATAAAAGATTTATGTCTGAATTTTGCAGGGTTTGGAACAGATTAGGGCATTTACATGGAAAACACATCTCTACTTACAGAATTTTCAAGTTAAGAAACTACTTCCAGAACCATTTAATTTTGTAGGTAGAGGTACCACTGTATGTCGGAGTTTTACGTCTACTAGGCCTGTCGCGATAACAAATTTTAGTGTGCGATAATTATTCTCATAAATTATTGCGATATGCGATATTATTGCGCCCCCCAATTTTTTTTTTAAACCAATTTACAATAACACAGTGAGAATACAGTATATATTAATAGATCAAGTACACCCATTTAAACGCGACACATATTTACTCTTAAATTCAAAAATATTTTTCAAGAAATCACAACTCAAAACAATAGACCATGCCTCTTAAGTAAAAAACAACAATATTGATACCGCACAGAAACACAGAATAAATAAAATGTGTTTAAAAAAAAATAATAATAAAATTTCACTTAATAACTTAAGCATTTAGGCAAATGAAAACTTTTCCCGTCATAGCTTCTGCAGTGGTGTTCCATAGGGATGCAACGATACAGTTAAGTCACGGTTCGGTACAATTTTTGATACGGGGGACATGATTTTCGATCCGATTCAATACATTTAATGCCCTGTAAAAAAATAACAATTATATTTTCTGTTACGTTTTTGTTTTTTTGTTTTGTTTTTTTAACGAGCAAAAATTAAATTGCCATCATATAAACATGCATTTTAGTGTATAATATTTATGTGCTTACTTATTACTGAGCTGAAAAAATTTTGTATAAAAGTGCTGAGAACAATCTTTACTGTTTGTAAAGTGAGGCAGGGCACACTGTTGCGGGGCCGGATGTATGGGGGGGCCGGGGTGGGCACGGCCCACCCATACGTGAGTCATGCCCACCCAATAAAAATGTCGGGAATATCTATTGTAGCGTCACACTGGATATAGAGAACGCACGGAGAGTTGGTCTCACCTAGTTTTTTATTGCACGATTAACGGTTACTGTTGGCCGCAACCACGCTGTTGTGAATTCCATGCTGTGAGGGCTGGACAGCGAACTGCCTCGCTTTGGGACAACTGCGTTGTTGCACATGCGCAGAGTATTCTAAAAAGACCGCGGTTGAGGGAAAAAAGTTAGTTCTCGGCCGATAAGTAAGTTATAATGTTCTCCACGTATACTGCAATCATATATGTGATGCTTGTGCTTGTATCAGTACTCTTTATTATTGTTTGTAGTTCGTAGCACGTTAGCGCCGCTCGTAGCATCCCATTGCTAACGGAGCATTCTATTGCTAACGTAGCGCCTAGAGCGTGATAATATATGTACAAGTTGCACTGTATTGGATCGCTAAGGGTACATCCGAAATTAATCCCATTCAATGTTCAGATTTGAGATCGCTGTCCATCGTGATGGTAGTTTTCTGATTCATTTAGCTACCGAGTGCTTAGCTTGCAGCTATAGCAGCCCTCTTGTTTGTGGGAATTGCCATTTATTATTGATGGTTCATTACTTGTCCAATGTGGACATCTAGTGGTCATTTTTTGGATAACGCCTAGTTCAGTTTAGGCTGGAATTCATTCAATTCATTTTATTGTGAATTGTACATGTTATTTCACTATAATACGTTTATTGATGTTTTTCTTTATTTCTTTTTGATACACAAACAACACACTTTCAAATTAATGTCCAAATGCATTCAAACGGCTCAAAGGAATGAAAAAACTGTAATTTAATTTCATCAAATCAACTGAAGTTGCTGCATCTTCTCTGACCGGAGGATTATATTCAGCCGGCAATATTGTCACCGACCCCCAAATCCTCACACACATCTAACAAGCAATCACCAAAACAAGCTGTTTTTCCAACCTCGTTTGTTATCCGCGCGCTTCCTCTCACTCTTCCAGACACATTCTCGCAGTCGGACATCCGGCATTAATGACGTCACCAGCCACAACAACGCGTCGCCATATTGATATGGGGGCAAAAACACGAGTCACAAGCAGTTGCTCTGTCGCGCATTGTAGTACAAACGCGTTGAACTTTTGTCTTATTTGCGGTCTTTTTTTTCCCCGTCGGAATGACTAAAAGTTGCCATGTTGCGGGTTGTAACACAAGGAAGAGTTTAGAGCCGCATTTGAAGTTCTTCATTCTTCCTCGTGAGAAAAACAGGACAAGCAAATGGCTGAAAGCAATCAATCGAGGAACAGTAAAAGAAGACTGTTCCGTGGACCATTCTCGCCAGTGGAAACCTAAATCCAGGCACATTTACATTTGCAGCCGACATTTTATTACTGATGAGTAAACTTTAATGGATTTTTTTTTTTTTTGCCCCAATTAGCTGCTAGGATTCAATAGACTAGGCAGTGGTTATTATTACCGTAACCGACAACTTGCAAACCGTTATTTTTTTTCTGCCGTTATCTGCTCTGATCGGTCAATCGGTATATTATTGGCCTGGTGGGAATTGGTTATTTTGCCATGACGTGTTCACGGCTAAATACAGTAATGCTTGGAGGGGAATTACCGGTTACGGCAGAAATAATCCCTCCGTATATACTACCAGTTTTCTTAGTTCCACACAGTACATATTCCACGTAATTGATGAAGGTCAACTTACTGGGTGACTTTATGAGGTAGTTGCAGATGTTTCCGAACTCCACTGCAGGCAATTCCTTTGGATTGTTTATCCAGCTATCAGCTGCGACTTTGTATGGGCAGATTTGTAGGCCAATACACGCTTATTTTAAGTTGTATTGCCTCCTCGTGTCTATCGGCAGTGACTCGTGATAATAATAAGTCATGTTTAAGACGTTTTTATGAAAAAAAGACGCAAAACACAGCTGAAATATATGAATTTCAGACGTTTGTCTACGGATGTTTACCGGTGCATGCCCCCATCTCAAAATGGTGACACTTTGCGATGCGAGATGACTTCATCGTGACATTACGCCGACCGCGAGAATAAGTAGATAGATGAATGGGAAAAAAAACAAATAACCCCCCTCAAAAATTAATGCAGCTTCAACGTGACACAAGCCACTGTCCTACTTGTGCCAGTCCCAAGCCCGGAGAAATACAGAGGGTAAAAAAAAGCCTGCATTGGGGGTGCCCCCTCAAGATTTCTTAGTGCCCACTCTGGTGGGTAATCCTAGATCCGGGCCTGCACTGTTGATTGCTACAGCTCTCATAGCAGCTAGGTTTACTACATGAACAAGACATCCTATTTGTGGTCACAATCCATCTCTGTCACGTACTGAGTTAACAATATTTGCAGCATTAACTATAGTCACTGGTATGGATTGATTTGGCCTTCTTAACTTCCATTCAGTCATGACAGTTTAGAATTCATCGATGTAGTATATGGAATACGTGACCCATAATCACTCTGGGCTCACGTAACCAATGGCATGGGAAGTAGCACACCTAGTTGTCCATTTCATGTGATCTAGTGTGTGGGCGCATTAAAAAAGTTAGCAAGCGCCGCTTAAGTCACGTCTGCTCATTGCTACACAACACCAGCATATGACAATCGACTTTCATAAACAGGACGAGTTTGAAGCACAACGCTCTTAATTTCATTCAGCTGTTCGTTGTCAAAGCGAGGTTGTTCGTAGCAGCCAAGTCGGTAACAATGTTTTGGCGGACTTTGTCGTAAATATCCGGTGTTGTGCCGAAAAATAGCCGCCCCGCGTGAAATGTCACTCCTGACGGGAGCTCCCACACGTCAAAAACACAAGCGCGCCAGATGGTCCACAGTCACTCCGGAGCACTGACGCGGCCGCTATACATTGAACAATAGGATTTAATGGGAACGATTGGCTCCGGCGCTAGTTTTTGCCGGACCTGGAACGAAGATGCATTTTGCGCAGTTGGTAATGAGGAATCCGAACTTTTAACAGCACGTCTGCCGCACGCGCACACGCACGCGGAAAAATTACCGCCTTCATTTTTATTTATCGCGCGATAAATGGAATTATTGCATATTGCGACAGGCTTAACGTCTACATAGCATAATCTGCAGAATGTGCCTATTTAATATGGTCATATTACTATTCACTCCATATACACAATCTGCAAATGGCTCTTTAATATATGGGGCATATGCATTGATACTTCTGCGAAGCACTTTCGGGAGATCTGATCTCCCAAGTTGGAAAATTGTTCTGTTGTGTTGTAAAGTCGTAATGTGGAATAAAAAACATGGTTGATACAAAGAAGGGCAGCCTATTTTAATGATCCAACGGCACATCACAAGTTGAGTGAATGTTTGGCGCTTTTTATACACACTTTGTAATAGAGAATCATTTTTTTCTATTACTCCAGCAACACGTGAATGCAGCATCAATATTACGGTGCGTGTGCCAATCATACAGTCGATGGTGCAAATGACATCTTCCCACCTGCTTTACAGGTTAGTGCTCATCCTTGTCGTTCGTTTTTACCTCTGTGTTAATGTTTGTTTGGTCGCTTATTCCATTGAATTGTTCATTTAAATTGTTCAATTTTACTATTTAGGTATCAGGCAGCTAACTGCCGTAAACTACTCTGGTTGCAAATTTAAAGTAGCAGATTACTTGCTGTCCTTTAGCTCATTGGATATGAATACAATGACAATTAAATGTGATTTGAGAGAGAGGCTCTCACTCAAGAGCTTTCTTTGTCTAATATTGTGTTGATCTGATATGTGGTATGTGAACTGTATCAATCCTGATGCTAATTATTGCTATTTGTTTATATGACCAAAATGAGTAGAATCAATCTGGATGAATGAGTTGTGTATTTTTGGGATATAACATCTCACAATTTGCATGTGTGCTTATCACAATCTCCAGCTGTTTTACAAGCATTTTATTTGTTACTGCAGTCCCTGTAATCTGTAATCAGATGTCTTACTTATTTCTATTTGACTCAAACAACATTAATCTTGCAAATAGATATTAGAAAGTTATTTGCTTGCAGCAAGGAAGAATGAGAGAGGTAAAAGCTAAGTAACCCACCTAGGCAACATAAACCACTTTTAGGTCACAACCTACCAGATGAAAAACACGGATTAATTGCATTACGGTTACAGTGCGATATCCCCATTTCTGTCCAGACAAAATAGAGCAGCAGAGTGCAGGTAGAGGTGAAGGACAGATGGATGTTGATGAGCATTAGCAGAGGTGGACTGACTATCAACAAAGGATGTCCCAATTTTGATTTTGAATACTGATGGCTGGAAAAAAAACCAAAAAAAAAGTCACTTTTTTAGGAAAATTGTATTTTGGTTTGATTACATATAGTTTAAAGTGCTATTTCTGAATTTTTATAATACATAAGTGCTTTTAAAAAGTGCTCGCTCGCCAGTGCCCCACTGTGCCCCAGTACTGTATTAGGTCTAGTGACGCCCCTGCATGATGGTTATTAAAAATGCCCCCCTAAAACACTGTTTTATTTAATAAAGTTCGTTTTTCATGTTTGTCCATAGACTTCATAACCTATTGACATCACACGGGAAACGGGGTCGATTTGTAGGGGGCCTATTGTCAAAAACTTAAAATCCAAATATTTAGAAACCCAAAGCTGCTACCGTCCTAAAACCAAAACAGGGACCTGCCTTAGCCATATATGAGTCTCCATGAGGAGCGGCATCAAAAAATTCAAAGTCGTTCCCTTATAAAATCCCGATTATTTTTTATGTAAGTCTAACACATCTTTAAATGGCTATAGAAGTCTCAATTTTACACTACATGCACAAAAATCCCCAAATCCAGAGATAATCACCTATATTTTCAGGATCAAAGCAATGTTTAACATATCATATAAGTTTTTGACCAAAATAGCAACTTTTTTTTTTTTTTTAACTGCAAGTTTTCAAAAGTTAATAAATCACTCAATTTAACATCAGAAACTTAATACTTGAGGAAAACATATAGAATCAATTATAAACACAATGTAAATGGATAATTAATAAATTCTATTTACAATCACAACTTATTATATAACAGAATAGCCCTTTATTATCATTATACACTACAGTGGGGCAAATAAGTATTTAGTCAACCACCAATTGTGCAAGTTCTCCTACTTGAAAAGATTAGAGAGGCCTGTAATTGTCAACATGGATAAACTTCAAACATGAGAGACAGAATGTGTGGGGGGGGGGGGGGGGTAAAGAAAATCACATTGTTTGATTTTTAAAGAATTTATTTCCAAATTAGAGTGGAAAATAAGTATTTGGTCCCCTACCAACAAGCAAGATTTCTGGCTGTCAAAGAGGTCTAACTTGACGAGGTGAGCCTCGTTAGACCTCATTAGAAGTAATGAGGTCTAACAAGGCTACACTCGTTACCTGTATTAATGGCACCTGTTTTAACTAATTATCTGTATAAAAGACACCTGTCCACAATCTCAGTCAGTCAGCATTTGGATGTTCCAGAAGAGGACTGGGAGAATGTGTTATGATCAGATGAAACCAGAATAGAACTTTTTGGTAGAAACACAGGTTCACGTGTTTGGAGGGGAAAGAATACTGAATTGCATCCGAAGAACAGCATACCTACTGTGAAGCATGGGGGTGGAAACATCATGCTTTGGGGCTGTTTTTCTGCAAACGGACCATGACGACTGATCTGTGTAAAGGAAAGAATGAATGGGGCCATGGATCGAGAGATTTTGAGTGAAAATCTCCTTCCATCAGCAAGGGCATTGAAGATGAGACGTGGCTGGGTCATTCAGCATGACAATGATCCCAAACACACAGCCAGGGCAACAAAGGAGTGGCTTCGTAAGAAGCATTTTAAGGTCCTGGAGTGGCCTAGCCAGTCTCCAGATCTCAACCCCATAGAAAATCTGTGGAGGGAGTTGAAAGTCCGTGTTGCCCAATGACAGCCCCAAAACATCACTGCTCTAGAGGAGATCTGCATGGAGGAATGGGCCAAAATACCAGCAACAGTGTGTGAAAAGCTTGTGAAGAGGTACAGAAAACGTTTGGCCTCCGTTATTGCCAACAAAGGGTACATAACAAAGTATTGAGATGAACTTTTGATATTGACCAAATACTTATTTTCCACCATGATTTGCAAATAAAGTCTTTAAAAATCAAACAATGTGATTTTCTGGGTTTTTTTCCCACATTCTGTCTCTCATGGTTGAGGTTTACCCATGTTGACAATTACAGGCCTCTCTAATATTTTAAAGTGGGAGAACTTGCACAATTGGTTTACTAAATACTTATTTGCCCCACTGTATATACTGTTAGCGAATCAGGCTAGCGGCCGCCTGGCGAAAAAGGAGCTTTTCTGGCGAAAATTCTTGTGAATAAATGCTTAACTCTCCGAATTCTTCATAGATATGGACATAAATGGTCTCGATTCTTGATTAACAGCAAAGAAACCGTGCAGTTAGCTTTTATTTTACGTATATTGATGAAGTACAATGCTACTATGTTAGCGAATTAGGCTAGCGTCTGCCTGGTGTAAAAGGAGCTTTTCTGGCAAAAATTCTTGTGAATAAATGCTGTAATCCCCGACTTCTTCATAGATATGGACGTAAAACGGTCTTGATTCTTGGTTAAAGACAACGAAACTGTGCAGTTAGCGTTTATTTTATGTATATTGACGAAGTACAATGCTACTTTGTTAGTGAAAGAGGCTAGCGGCCGCCTGGTGTAAGCAGAGCTTTTCTGGTGAAAATTCTTGTGAATAAATGCTCAAATCCCTGAATTCTTTATAGATATGGACGTAAAACAGTCTCGATTCTTGGTTAAAAGCAAACTATGAGGCTAGTCAGTTATGAAAATTAGCCGCCTCCATGTGTAAACAAAGAAGAAATTTCCTGCGAATAATTTCCTGAATCCTCGAACAAATCACTCCTTCGACAATCCTTCCTGTTTGTATGCGGTACAGCTTTCGTAGTTCTTCAAAAATCCAAGCTTAAAGCCGATATGAGCGTGTGCCTTCTTTGGCTATTACAAAATGAAGCTCGGCCCCCTCTTATAAGGCATTAAGTAAAGAATGACGAAGTGACACGTCAATAGTAATGAAGTCTTTGGTTGGTCACAAACAGTCCAACAAAGTCTCAAGAACTGATGATTGAGAATGCGCAAGAAGTCCACCGTTTTGGTAGGAATGGCCCATCGAGTGGTTCTACAAACTCCACCTACAAAAGACTCTTTCCAAATTCAGTTTCAAGCACACATTGAAGTGTACCATTTTAGTCCAAAGCGTCATTTTAAAGGGTCCATCAAAGCAGAAATTGACCTGAAGATTTTGTCCGAATTGCTCCCAAATTTGAATCACGTATCCTCAAGAGACTCCTTCAGCATCATTTGTATTCAGTCATGCTGGATGCCATGAAAAAACATCAGAATCCTGGCTTGTTTCTCATCTTGCGCTCTCTTGCTGTCATTACAAATCACCCCCGCTCTCGTGTCCGTGTATTCAAGTCACTCTGAGGTATTGCTGCTGCTATTATTATTAATATTATGTGTGTGTGTGTGTGTGTGTGCGTGTGTGCGTTTGTGTGTTATGATACGCTGGTATGGCTCGCCCCAACAGCGATGCACTGTCCCACCCTCATTATATTTTCACACTCTGCTACACTGGCACATTGGCAAGGGACACACACGCACACAGATGTTTGAGTGTGTGTGTGAGTGGTTTGGATCCACCAGTGCGGAAATTTGTCTTTTTTTTTTCAAAGTTTTTTCGCTGGCATTTTGAAGCAATTCGCCATTCCCATCTTGTAAATTGTTCCTTCTTGGTGGGCTCTGCAGGGGGGAATGAAACTCTAACGCTTTTACTTTTTGAGCATGCACACACCGGACGGAATATTAGGCATACTCTCGTCACTGAATTCTATAATCTCATATAATCCCTTTTTCAGGCCGCATAGCTCGCAAGATAATGATAAATCTTGGGAGATTTCAGTTCAATGGGCATGGGGAGGATTAGCGACACATACTTTTGGCTTTGTCTTGGATTTTTGTCTTTTTGGGGTTTCGCTATGATCTTTTTTGGGGTTTCTTTTATCTTTTTGTCATGTCGGCGTAGGTGTGTGTGTGGTTGTTCTGTAAAACTTTTTTTTTTTTCCTGATGTATTAGTAATGGCAAAAACAAAATAAAGCAAAAGAAAACAGCAAGACAATAACTTGTGAAGGTTTGACATTCGAAATGTGATTCTATAAATGTTTTTTTTTTTTCTTGTATTTATTTCATCTTTCTTTGATTTCATTCAATGCCAGCCATCTTTCAAGATCAACAGTATGCTATGTTCCTTTTCTTTTAATCGGCAGTGGAAGGTAGGTTGGTTTCTGAAAGGTTTCAATTGTTAGGGTTCCTTGATTGCAGGCTGGAAACCAGACGGGGGGAAGCGGCGACAGGTGCCAGCCATTAACATCAGCTGCCTACAAAAGCCTGATCGTCGTTGCCACTCGTCGCCAGACCAACTCTTTCGGCATTCCCGTCAGTCACGTCCAGCACTCAGGTATTTACCAACATATATTCTCCCTGCTAATCTGACCTTTGCTCCGTCCCAGGATTCCTCGTGCCTGCTCCCTGACCTGTACCGTTGCCTGATATCACGTCTACGCCTGCCAGCGACCACACGACGTGCACGTGTGCTACAACGACTCTCGACGTGCCGCTGAAAATAAACCTTGTTAAATAATAACGGAATTCTCCCTTGTCTGCTTTGGGGTCCGATTCCCAGCGCTCCCTAACAGTTTTGGTCTGGCCACGTGGACCCCGCGGACATGGATCAGAGTTCCGCTTCCCCGTCGTCCCCCGCCCTGGACCGCCACGTGCAAGCCCTCGAGTACCTTTTCCAAAAGGTAGGAGAGATCTCTCTGGCTATTCAGTCTATCCAGACGCAGTTTACGCCACTCCCCGAGCGACCGACATCGTCACCCCGCCGAGGCTTCGTCTCCCCCCCGCCGACGCCACGTGAGCCACACGTGCCCCCCCCGCTCCCTACGATGGCGACTTGGGCTCTTGTCGTGCATTTTTAGTGCAGTGCGGTCTCGTGTTCGATCAACAGCCGCATACATACAGTAGCGAGCGGGCCAAGATCGCTTACCTGATCGGGTGCCTTCGTGGGAGAGCCCTGAGCTGGGCGGCAGCCTTGTACGAGAAGGGCTCAGCGGCGTGCGCCTCGTATGCCAATTTCACAGCGGAGATGCGCAAAGTTTTCGATCACCCAGTCCGTGGTAAGGAAGCCGCCAAACGCATAATGTCCATCCGTCAGGGGGAACGCAGCGTCGCAGAGTTCTCCGTGGAATTCCGCACGCTTGCGGCGGAGAGCCATTTCAATGACGCCGCGCTTCAAGAGGTCTTCACTAACGCTCTCAGCGAATCCCTCAAAGACGAGCTGGCTTCCAGGGACGATCCAGGAGATCTCGATCAGCTCATTAATCGTTCGATTCTGATCGATAATCGACTTCGCGAGAGGCGACGACAACGCTGCGAGCTGCCGTCTTCCGCGTTTCGCAGCTCTGTTGCCTCAGGTTTGGCCCCTCCTACTAGGGTTCCTCGACCTGCTGGCGCCTCCTCACTGCCCTCTGCTGAGAATCCGGAGCCAATACAGCTAGGGCGAGCCAGACTTACTGAGGAAGAACGCACTCGGCGGCTCACTGCCCAGCTATGCATCTACTGTGGCCAGGCGGGACATTTCCTCCGCCATTGTCCGGTACGTCTGGGAGGAGGGGCAGGTTCTCCAGTAGATGAGGAAATACTGCTGAGTCAGGCGTCTAACAATCCTGCAGCCCGGCTCCAGCTCCCAGCCACTCTTTCTTGGAAAGACCAGTCCTGCAGTTTGAAGGCTTTTATTGATTGTGGAGCTGATGAAAGTTTTATCGATCGCAGGTTGGTGAAACAGCTGGGCGTCGTAACACGCCCGTTGCCCGCTCCGTTAAGAACCGTCGCACTCAATGGACAGGTGCTGTTTAGTGTGAGGGAGCAGACCGACCCAGTTAAACTTCTCCTTTCGGGTAATCACCAAGAAATGATTAGCCTATTTGTCATTGACTGCCCTCGCACGCCGTTGGTCTTAGGCCTACCCTGGCTAAAGACTCACAATCCGGTGGTGGATTGGACCCACCCCAAGCTCACCTCATGGAGTGCCCACTGCCACAATAATTGTTTACGGTCTGCCCTAGCTCCGACCTATCCTGTTCAGGATCCAGTCCAGGCCGACCTCTCGTCAGTTCCAGTGTGCTACCATGACCTGGGGCTGGTCTTCAGCAAGGACCGCGCAGGGGCCCTGCCCCCCCACCGTCCTTATGACTGTGCCATAGACCTGCTTCCTGGCGCCGTCCTGCCGAAGGGGCATATTTATAAGATCTCTGAGCCTGAGAGGGAGGCGCTGCAGTCTTACATCACGGAGTCCTTGGCCACTGGTATAATCCGTCCGTCCTCCTCCCCCGTCGGCGCCGGTCTCTTCTTTGTGGGAAAGAAGGATGGCACGTTGAGGCCCATCATTGATTTCCGGGGCCTCAACAAAATTACAATCAAGAACACGTACCCGCTTCCCCTGATGGACTCTGCATTCACCCCCCTTCATGGTGCGCACGTGTTCACAAAGCTAGACCTGCGCAGCGCTTATCACCTGGTCCGCATCAGGGAGGGAGACGAGTGGAAAACTGCATTCAATACGCCCCATGGTCATTACGAGTATCTCGTCATGCCTTTTGGACTTGCCAATGCCCCCGCAGTGTTCCAGAACTTGGTCAATGACGTGCTGGGGGACATGATCAATAGGTTTGTGTTTGTTTATCTTGATGATATTTTGATTTTCTCCTCCAACCCCACAGAGCATCAGCAGCATGTGCGCCAGGTCCTCCAGAGGCTCCTGGAGAACCGACTGTTCGTTAAAGCGGAAAAGTGTGAGTTCCACGTTCCGGAGGTCTCATTTCTTGGCTACGTCATTGCTGGTGGAGAACTCCGAATGGACCCCAGCAAGGTAACCGCGGTGGTGGAGTGGTCTCGCCCCACCGATCGGAAACAACTACGTTTCCTAGGGTTTGCTAATTTTTACCGGAGGTTCATTAGAAATTACAGTCAGGTCGCCGCCCCACTCTCGGCCCTGACGTCAACTACGTTGCCCTTTCGCTGGTCCGACACTGCCAACACCGCCTTTGAGGACCTTAAGCGACGCTTCACTTCAGCCCCCGTGCTGGCGCATCCTGACCTCACCCTGCAGTTCATCGTGGAGGTGGACGCCTCTGAAGTGGGCGTGGGAGCAGTCTTGTCCCAACGCCAGACCAGCGATGGCAAGGTGCACCCCTGTGCGTTTTTCTCCCGCAGGCTCTCCCCCGCTGAGCAAAACTATGGCATTGGTGACCGTGAATTGCTGGCTGTTAAGCTTGCCCTGGAGGAGTGGCGACACCTGCTGGAGGGAGCTCGCCAGCCATTCATAGTTCTGACAGACCACAAGAACTTAGAGTACCTCAAATCCGCCAAGAGACTCAATCCACGCCAAGCCAGGTGGGCCATGTTTTTTGAACGCTTTAATTTCTCATTTTCCTACATCCCAGGGTCACGCAATATCAAGCCTGATGCCCTGTCCCGCCAGTTCCTGCCCAGCAAAACTAAAGAAGAACCGGCTCCTATACTCCCTTCCACCTGTTTTCTCCACTCAGTGGAGTGGGAGATAGAGGCAAAGGTCAAGGAGGCCCTTGATGAGCACCCTGACCCCCGAGAGGGACCTCAGACTACCTTGTTTGTTCCCGCCTCAGTCCGGCAACAGGTGCTAGAGTGGGCCCATTCGTCCCGCCTGTTCTGTCACCCGGGTATCCGCAGGACCCTGGCTGTATTGCGTCAGCGGTTCTGGTGGGCCACCATGTCGGAGGACACTCGGGCTTTTGTCACGGCTTGCCACGTCTGCGCCCGCAGCAAGACCTCCACCAAACCCAGCTCTGGTTTGCTTTGCCCTCTTCCCATCCCTAGCCGCCCGTGGTCTCATATCGCCCTGGACTTTGTCTCCGGTCTCCCCCCTTCCAAAGGTAACACCATAATACTCACTGTGGTTGACAGATTTTCCAAGGGGGCCCATTTCATCCCACTTCAAAAACTCCCATCAGCAAAGGAGACCGGAGAGTTACTGGTTCAGCATGTTTTCCGCCTGCACGGCATTCCGGCTGAGATTGTGTCAGACAGGGGTCCACAATTCACCTCCCAGGTATGGAAGGCTTTCTGCGCAGCTCTGGATGTTGGGGTGAGTCTCTCCTCAGGTTACCATCCTCAAACCAACGGCCAGTGTGAACGCACAAACCAGCAGCTGGAAGCGGCCCTTCGCTGTGTCGCACAGTCATGTCCCAGCTCCTGGAGTGACCATCTTCCCTGGGTCGAATATGCCCATAACACCTTGCCGAATGCCTCCTCAGGCCTGTCCCCCTTCCTGTGCTCACTGGGCTATCAGCCCACTTTGTTTCCTTCCCAAGAGCAGGACATTGCGGTACCCACAGTGCAAAGGCACATCAGCCGGTGCACCAACATCTGGAAAAGAACACGGGCTGCACTTATCCGCTCTTCTCAAAGTTCCCAGGCTCAGTCCAACCGCCGCCGTGCACCAGCACCTGTCTACTCTGTGGGTCAGAGGGTATGGCTCTCCTCAAAGCACCTGCCATTACGGGTTGACTCCAGGAAACTGGCTCCACGGTTCGTTGGCCCCTATGAAATAGAGAAGGTGGTGAATCCCTGCTCCGTCCGCCTCAAACTCCCAAAGTCTCTCCGTGTCCACCCCACCTTCCATGTTTCCCAGATCAAGCCAGTCTCGTCATGCCCCTTGTCCCCACCAGTTCCGACTCCCCCTCCTCCATTGTCAATTGACGGGCACCCAGCTTTCAAAGTGAGGCAGCTCTTGGACGTTCGCCGCCGTGGCCGTGGGTTGCAGTATTTGGTTGACTGGGAGGGCTATGGGCCTGAAGAACGGAGCTGGATCCCTGCCAGGCAGGTGTTGTGCAAGTCCCTGATACGCGATTTCCATCGTGCCAATCCCGGTCGCCTGTCTCGGACGCCTGGTGGCGCCCGTAAGGGGGGGGGGTACTGTTAGGGTTCCTTGATTGCAGGCTGGAAACCAGACGGGGGGAAGCGGCGACAGGTGCCAGCCATTAACATCAGCTGCCTACAAAAGCCTGATCGTCGTTGCCACTCGTCGCCAGACCAACTCTTTCGGCATTCCCGTCAGTCACGTCCAGCACTCAGGTATTTACCAACATATATTCTCCCTGCTAATCTGACCTTTGCTCCGTCCCAGGATTCCTCGTGCCTGCTCCCTGACCTGTACCGTTGCCTGATATCACGTCTACGCCTGCCAGCGACCACACGACGTGCACGTGTGCTACAACGACTCTCGACGTGCCGCTGAAAATAAACCTTGTTAAATAATAACGGAATTCTCCCTTGTCTGCTTTGGGGTCCGATTCCCAGCGCTCCCTAACATCAATAAGTGAAGAGCAATGTTCCTTCTAATTTTTCATGTGTTTGAGCAGACACACAAGCTCCCTGAGCACACAGAGGACCACCACTGTGAGCAACATCAGATGTGTACGCTGTAGCCACACACCAGTATCATGCCTGTTCAAAACCTTGGATCATAGAAAGTTACAGGCTTATTAATTGAATGAAATTACGGCTGCAATTTTCATTAGTTTACTTTTAATAAAATTGATTTGGCCAACCTATCATGAAAAAGACAAAAATCTCGTTGCTCATGAGATGTGTACAATGTTGTATGTGAGAGTCCTACTTTAACCATAGGAAGAGGCCTGCTTTGGCCTGTGTAAGGTCCAGTAGTGGCATGGGTGAGTTGATAAATAAAACATAATGAACAACCACAATGGGAGTACAGGGTTTCCCCTAGAATTTTTTGAAGCTGCGGTGGTGGGCTGCATCGGAGTCGGACCGCCTCACCATTTCGTGCCCTGGCAAAATTGCGTCATATTATGACAATTTTTTTTTTTTTCACATTTTGTTTCCCAAGAGGAACCATAACAAAGATCTATTTGAAATATTTCATTAGCCAGGCTAATGTCGTACCTCTCAGCTACGGTACATGTACGTAAAATGCGTAGCTGATTACAGCTACATTACCCTACGAATAATACTTTTTTTTTTCTCGTAGCATTAGCACGACTTACATCTCATAGTCCTTCTTTTTCCTTTTATTTGACCCTAATATGTACTACATTAACACAAAAATAATAGTCCTTCTGTCAATGGACCAATGGCCTAGGTTTGCATAGGGATGTTAGAGACATAACACGAGGAACTTTTCAGGATGCTCAAATTGTCCCCAACAACATTTAAGCAACCTTATATGCATTATATAATAAGTTCAGTTACAGAGGTCATTTAGATTGTCTTCACATATTTTGTAAGGATAGGATTGATCGTACCATTATTAAGTGAATTACTCTCAATATATTCAGACTTACATTTACACCAATTTTTTCCCTCAAACGCACGTTTGATTGGCTGACGACAAATTCAATTCCCCTGTTTTCAGTGTAAATCTACTAGAAATAAGTGAAATTATCTGCCAGTGCTTCAAGTAAATTTTACTCAGATTTCCTGAAATAAGAAAAATAGCTATCTGAAAATAATCTTAACACATTGATTTTAGGCAAAAAAGTGTTGGTTTTTTTTTTTTTTCGTTAGAAATGTTCTTAATTCAAGAAGTGATATTGTTCAAAACATTATTTGAAAGCATTTTTCCACTTGATTTGGGTGAAAAATGGCCAACCTTTAGATGTATGGGCTTAATAAGAACACATGGTAATATTTACCTCAAGTAAATTGAATATACTGAGCAGTTAATCTGTTAGCTAGTCTTTAACACTCAAAACAAGATGGATAAAATCATTCGAATAGATTTAAGAAAAATCATCAGATTAAAACGTTATAAATTTGCAGAGTAAAAGTCAGGTGTGAAAGAAGAGTCAATACAGATTCATTTTTGCATTGATTATTTAGCCTATCAAATAATTAGTTTCATATTGGTCAGAAATGTAGCCCTGACCACCTAAATTGTTTGGTTTTATTAATGTCCCGTCCCGGGCTAAAGTGTACATGCAGGTTATGCTGTTATATCGTCCCTACCAATATTGAGACCAAACCTACGCCCAATGGACCCATTTCAATGAGTAGGGGGAAATTCTAATTGCCGTGTAAAGAGTTTTACTAGTTTCCGTGAGAAGGTGAATAGTTTTTTGTTCTTGTTAGTGACACAAACGCACATGGAGGTACCATTAACTTAGCAAGGAGAGGTATGAGAGTCATTTTTCGAGTGTCCCAGAGCTCGCAAAACATAAATAAAAAAGTGCATTTATCAAGGTTTCATCAGCCGTGATTGCATATATCCGTCTGCCGAAACAGCCTGATAGCACAGATATAAGTACGTCTGTCCCTCTGCTATTGAATGCGTTGTTGACATTAGTGTGTCGGTGTTCTGCCCGCCTCTCGGTGCAATTTCATTTAAACTTGCCATTCCGTCCAAGATGGCCGTCCCCCGCTCACTTCCCCCGAAAAGTCTGATCCAAAACACTGTAATGCCCCGGATGGGGGGAAGAAGGAGAGGAGCCTGTATTGGCTTACCCACTTTATTGTGGCAACAATAATCAAGAAAACAATAACAAAATAACAGCGGGCTTCCGCAACATGCCACCACTATCTCGCCCCCTCATCACAGCTCCCCATCCGATCGTCTCTTAAGGGGGCTTGCTAAGTTACGGACATTAAAATACACAATGAATAGGTTGCCGCTGAACCTTTCACACTAGGCTGCCGCTAGTTTGAAACGGCCTTTAAAAAAAAATAAAAATCTCTTTTCCACGGCGTGGCGGCTTTTTTTTGGTGTGGCGGTGCGCCACAATATTTAATGTGTAGGGGAAATCCTGGAGTATATCAAACTCCCACATTAAAACTGTTCTGACAATAAGGAAACTCAAGATTCCTCTTGTCCGTGTCGAAACAGCTATAGAGGGCAGGTTAAAAAATAAAAAATGTTTTAAAAAAAACGAAAAATCTCACTCAGTTTTACTGCTTGTTCTTTTATTTGCACATACTCCGACAGCCATTTCATCTTAAAAGAACCACACTTCTTTTGGATTTTCGGCTTGATGAGTGTAGTATCACTGCTTGTTGCTTTCGCCATGATAAGGGGTTGCCATTTGCATCTCTTTACTCCACCGCACTGTTGTTAGCTAACTGACCTGCACGGCCCGTATGGGCAGGGCACATAAGCGCAACACTGTCAATGGTATAGCTGCGTAGCGTAAGTGAAGTGAACTGTATCATATAATTGGCTAGACACCTGTTGCGCATTTCGTTAAGTTGCAAAATGATATAATTAACTAGATTATATCAGTTCTAAAATTGATATTTCATATATATATATTTATTTTAGTTCTATTTAATTCTGTAGCGCTTGTAAAATTGGCAGCAGAATGTTGCTACAGTTAATCAGCACAGGAGTCTAGTTCCCTTTTCGCTCTTTATTTTTGTCTGCATCCACCCAGGTCATGCACGTCACAACCTTATACAATCATGGTGTAGTAACCCACCAAAGGGAGTGTCGCGTTGCCGATTCGAACGTTGCCACTTTGGCGCAATACAAGTGTAACTCCATTTACCATTACCAGTTGTACTGAGTTCATTTTGTCTATATTAATAGATTAGTCTAATTGTTCTTTTATCCTAGACAATTGTTTTAGGTTGTTTTAACTAGGGTTGTTCCGATCATGTTTGTTTGCTCCTGATCCGATCCCGATCGTTTTAGTTTGAGTATCTGCCAATCCCGATATTTCCCGATCCGATTGCTTTTTTTTTTTTTTTTGCTCCCGATTCAATTCCAATTATTAAAACATGTAATTCTTAAAGGATAAATGTGACTTTGTATATTGTGACTAAATACTGCCATCTAGTGTATTTGTTGAGCTTTCAGTAAATGATACTGTAGCCATTTAATTGTTGTGCCCAAATGCATGATAGGAAGTTCACCCATGACTGTGCTTAGTGGTACCAATTGATATATCTTCTCTGTGTTGGGAAATAACATACGGTGTTAAGAAAAAGATCAATTACTACCTTTCTTTCCCACATTGCTTCCCACGATATTTCTAATCGTAGGGAGGGGGATTGTAAGGCTTTAGCCAATTAAAAAAATGCTCCAAAGGCTGCCAAAATTCACTCGACTCATTTTACACTGCCTTTTAGCTCTATATATAGGTAAAACGGTGCCTTTACAGATTGAATGCGACAATGGGTGAGTGGGTCGTCCAGTGCATGCGTTAATTGCGTTAAATATTTTAACGTGATAAGTTTGTAAAAAAAAAAATTAATTACGGCCGTTAACGGGATAAATTTGATAACACTACCTTAAGCCTAAACTAAAGACTCTGGATGAGTGTAACATATTATGTCTGTAACGTTAAATATAATTAGAAAACGATTTAATTAAAAAAAATATATATATTAAAAAAAGGCTTGTCCGATATTTTTTTGTCGATTCCGATACTTTGAAAATGATGTGATCGGACCCGATCGATCGGCATCTCTAGTTTTAACGCCTGACATGTTTCGGCGAACACTTCCTCCAGGCAGGAGAGAGAGGCGCAGCTGCATCTAAGCCCAAATAACCCAGTTTTAAATTGATTTTTTTCAATATTGCCGATTAAAAGCCGGTACCGATATACATCAAATTTCCAAATATCGGCGCCGATAATTGGCCCGGCCAATAATCGGTCTATATCTCTACTTGAGATAGACCAAACCAATCAGCAACCGTTTTGCATTCCCTCTAAGAGCGACAGACTTGTTAGCAAATCTCGCCCTTTATTTGACGAGAGGAGAAATACATTTGCTCAGATGACGAATGTAGCCTTTTACTTGGTACAGTAAGAGGAAGTAAAGCAAACCTACTAAGCATTTCACAAAATTTTGGCCAGGGAGATCTTCACATTAAAACAGGCATTTGGAAATGGACTTTCTCCCAATCATGAGCTTGGCAAATTACAGCAGTTAATGAATTAATTGCCTCTGAATACAAATTTCATAAGCATCCTTAGCATGCCTTCCATTAGGCAGACTGGTTTCGGAACGCAAGATGGCATTTCATGCATCGGGCGTAGTTTGCCGCCAAACAAAAACACAAAAAGAAAAAGACACAGGAAAAACAGAGCGGAAGGATACTGACAGATGGCAGTTGTTGATTGTGCGCGTTTGAATCAATGAAGATCACATTCCCTCTGGTTCTCTTGCCACTAGTATATTATTATTAGTATGTATATGTGTGTGGGGAAAAAAACAGACATACCTCCCCCCAGGCTTGCTTGTGTTTGTGTGTAATGTAAGAGAACCAAGTGTCAATAATTGACCTACACAGCATCAAGTAATACTTTGTGCTTAGTACTCTCGCTTTCGACTGCCCTCGTGTGTGGATATGTGCATCCGGGGAAAATGGAACAGAATGGGCATTTCTGCATGTGTGTGTATGTGGGGGGGGGGGGGGGGCGTGGAGAATAATGGCAGATGGGCTTAGTCGTATCTGTACATCTGGCTGTGTTTGTGTCCAATTTTACACATAAGCGTGTACACACACACATTTGCTACACTCGCATCTAATGAGATCCATTTATTAACAACATGTCTCTCAGTCTTGATCTAAACCAGTGCTTCTCAATTATTTTATGTTACCTCTCACCCATAAGACGTAAATGTTTCACGCCCCCCCCCCAACTCCCTGCCACCACTGTACATAGTATCATTTGTCTAGAAAATTATTATTATTAGAAGTACACCTCTGGATAACATTGTTTACCTTTTAATATTAATAGGAAAAAAAAGTAATATACATCAACTTACAATAAAGTATAACTTTATTAACATTGTGTTGTTTGTTACAGAAAAGATAAAGCCCTTCACTTTGCCTGAATCAGTGTTGTTTTCGTCAACAACGACGACAACGAAAACATTTCATTAACGACCATTTTTTTCATGACGATGACGTTTGACAAGCTGAAAACACGTCTTGAATGACTGTAAAATGACGAAAAGATTGCCAATTTATGTCTGACAAGACAAGAACGACATGAAAACGTGCCATCGTACCTGTCATATGTTCACATTCACAATGTGCGCGTAGTTTATTTTATTTTATTTATTTGTGTTTGTAGATAGTCAGCCTGCTCCTGAGCCGTGTTTTGTCAGTCATGTGACTTGCGCACGCCCCCACTCTCCCCCGAGGCAGTGCACATGAGCGGTGATCTAACATAGCAATGGCAGTTGAAACGGCGACAGGATTTATGGTCGCATTTTAACTTCAATCTGATCGAAAGAAGAACGCACGTACAGTTTATGGTGTGGGGTTATTTTGCACTGAGCAAATTGGTATGTCACTTTATACTTTTTGCTAACGGTGCTCACTGGTTTACTGATGTAACACTAACAAAGTTAGATTGTTGGCAATATTCAGCATGTTTTCACTGAAAAAAAAAATCAAGCGGCTTATCAATGTGATTGTGGTCTAATGTCTTTAAGTGACGTCTTAATTGATTTGGCTTCCTGCTATCCGCTGCAAACATTTTTAGACATAGACTGGTATTTCCTCGTCTCCCACTGTATTAAAAGTCAATGCCAAACGCTACATACGCTTCATCATATTTCCTTGTCTTTGCTCTTCATATCTCAGATGCTCTTTGCTGTGTGCTCGTTTGGTTCAAAAATACTGCGCACAGTCTGAAAATGAGAGCGCCACTGCCACCCACTGAGTGGATGTGCAATTAATTTTTTTTTCAGTACCTGGGGGGGCACACCACATTATTTGAGAAGTACTGATCGACACAATAAAAAACGATTTTTGTGGGTAGTAATTATGATCCATGTAAAATGTATAAATTATACTAAAAGTATTTAAGTAAGCAAGTGAACTGTATTAAATTGGTTAAAATTAACTCTCTTTACCAAATTTTAATCAGTAAAAAGTAGGGCTGTCAAAATTATCGCGTTAATTAATTTTTTAAATTAATCACGTTAAAATATTTGACACAATTAAAGCTCAAATACCCTGCTCAAAGAGATTACAATGACAGCACAGTGAAACGTGTACTTGTGTTTTTCGGAGTTTTGGCTCCCTCTGCTGGCGCTTGGGTGCGACTGATTTAATAGGCTTTAGCAACCATACAAGCATTGTGTAAGTAATTATTGACATCAACAATGGCGGGCTGCTAGTTTATTCTTTGATTGAAAATTTTACAAATTTTATTAAAACGAAAACATGAAGAGGGGTTTTAATATAAAATTGCTATAACTTGTACTAACAGTTATCTTTTAAGAACTACAAGTCTTTGTATCCATGGATCGCTTTAACAGAATGTTAATAATGGTAATGCCATCTTGTTGATTTATTGTAATAATAAAGAAATACAGTACTTATGTACCGTATGTTGAATGGATATATCCATTTTGTGTCTCATCTTTCCATTCCAACAATAATTTACAGAAAAATATGGCATATTTTATAGATGGTTTGAATTGCGATTAATTGCGATTAATTACGATTAATTAATTTTTAAGCTGTAATTAACTCGATTAAAAATTTTAATCGTTTGACACCCCTAGTAAAAAGTTTAGCTTGAGCAAGTAAGATAATACTGTATCTACCCAAAAATATTAGGTGTGCTCAAGGTTGCACATGCGCCAACATGTCTCCTTTGAAACACAAAGGAGGACCATTTCATTTGGCAGGACACTCCAACTAGGATGGCATCGTACAATAGCAAGTAAGTTTGAACTTACTGTTTCTTTTAAAATTGACAACGCGAAAACATTAACAAGCTTGGTATGCTGCATGTTAAATTAAGAAGGCCCTAAAGTAAAAATATTTCTATATTTTATTCCTGGCTTTCTACACCCATTCCTGATATCCTGATAGCGAGCTAACAATGTTTTTCAGGGCATAGCAATATGAGTTGCTGGTAGTAATGTGGTTTATTAACCTTATTTTCTAAATAACTTTTCAGTTATGGCGCACAGTATTGTCAAATGTTTCACCCTTCAGTATAATTGAGTGACGCTGGGCTGTTACTGAGGCGTGTAAACACCCAGTAATGGCGGCAAACACTAAAGGCCAACACAACTCGGATTAGTCAATATCTATTAAGGTACAACTCTTCAGCAATATATCCAATAGCCTGAAAGTGATCCTGATTATTTGATCCAGGTGCGTTGGAGAAGGAAGAAAAGAAAAAAAACTGGATAGGTGCCCTCGAGGACTGCAGCTGGTTACCCCTCCCCTAGGAAGTCTTTTCTGCTAATAATGTATTCCTTTTATATTTGTTTCTTAAATAATTTGCACACTAATTTCATGAAACTATTTTGCACTGTAGTTTAACATGCTACAACACAGCACTCCTGGGGGTTCAAACATCTATGGTACAGAATTTTTGTCCTATTTGTATGTCAAATTGATGCTTGATGCACTTGTGTTGTTCACTATTCAGTTAAAACTGTTCTTAAACTCACATTGTTTGCAAATGACTTATTTTGGACTGATGCCCTCGTGTTCTTCATTTAACTCTACAATTAATACTAGAGGCGTGCGAAATTTCCGATTCTTAGATTATTCGTGATTCGGCCGTGGGAGATTCGAGAACGATTCACAAACATCCAAATTTCCGATTATTGAATTATACCAGGGAAAGCGGAAATAAAACACAGTCAGCGCAGTCTTCAGGACGCAATGAGGAACGGACCGAGAGTAAATATCATGTTCAACTCATGCCGCTAAATTAAAAAAAAAAAAACAACAACAACAATAATACCTGACTGCGGCCGTCAGCCGCTACAAACAGCGCCCTGTTGCTAGTTGTTACAAACATACGGCTATGGTAGATATCACATATATCTAGAACTAGATGTGAAATGACAGACGACGATGGTGTTAGATCATATACCAAGAACTAGATGCAAAATGACAAACTTTCCCGCACTAGTAAACAGGTGCCATCTTAAAGCAGTAGACTTCTCTAGAAGGCTCTGTTGTAGCGAACCTAATTAATTTTTATCTTAAAAAAAAACTAAAACAAATCGGCAAAATCTTGACTTGAATCTATCTTTAAATGGTGGAACAGTTTGAAAACTTTTACGTCGAAAGTAGACAGAAGGGAAATTATGGAAAAACTGGAGCAATTTTAACAACTTTAACGGTTGATTCACAGCATTAAATTAATTGAATGTAGTTTAAAGCTGCCGATACAGAATGGGGCCTTGAGTATTTTATTTACTGTTTTTAATGGTTAACTTGATACTGAAATAGTAGTTTGTTTAGCCTGAGAGGATTTTTGAACAATTTTGGAAGTAGTGTAAAAAAAAAATTAAAAGCGGAAGGGGGGGTGCATCAATAATCGATTTATAATCAAATCGGAGCCTCTGAATCGTAATTGTAATCGAATCGTTAGGTGCCCAAAGATTCCCTCCTCGAGTTCATACTGTACTTGAATTCATACAATGGGGAAAAAATGTTTGCATGCAATTTATATTGGGCAGACAGTTTGTTAAATGTTAAATTTAATGAGCAAATTGTCAATAAAAACAGTTGACAATAAAATGTTTCTCTTTTGTGTGCAATGACTTTAGAGTAAAACAAACCTTATCTACAGTAGTAATAATTAAGCTGATATTTGAATTAATATGTATTATCAAACATTCAGTAAAAATTGCAACACAAATATCATGAGTAAAAAATACTCAATTTTAATAGGTATTAAGTGATATAATGTGTTTCAAAAGGTTAGGTAAACTTTACCCAAATTATTTGAGTATATTATTATTGACGCTTTTAAGTAATATTTACGAAGTAAAACTGGCTAAACTTTACATGATTAAACTGAGTATAAATTATTACCTGAATTATATTGAGTAAATTCTATAGGTTATTTATAGCGCAGATAGACTTTGATTGAGATGTTTCGTTGGGATGTGGTGCTACAGTTTGGTAAACCCGAAATCGAGAGTTTTACAGGTATTGTCATGATAAAAAAATAAAAAAATTAAAAAAATTAAAAAAAAACATAATAATAATTGCATTAATCTCTAAAATACTCTCCTATTTAAACACTGATATTCCATATATTTTAATTTTGTGCTGCATTCAAATGCATAGTTATCATTTGTGGAGATTTTTACACAAATACGTAATCATTTTCATGGGTGTTTTGGGTAAAATAAAATTGACTATAAATAGAAAATAAAATGTGAGATTACACCTATTTATATTTGTTTCCATGTGCCATTGGAAGCTAGCGCCCCATTAAAAAATCTAAGAAATTCAGTAGAGTGGTATGGCATGGAGTAATAATTAAACAACAGTTCCAAATGGTTGTTTAGCATCTGGTGCCAGATTTAAGAAATCAAGTCCCAATAATGAGTGTGTGTGTGTGTGTGTGGGGGGGGGGGGGGGGGTGCAATTACTCTATTTTCCGAAATTGTCATATTTTAAGATTTTATTCTGTTACAAAGTTTCATTAGAATCATCAGCAAACAATGATATGATCGAGCAAATGGTGTGCAAATGCATGTAAATTTCCGCCCTTTTAGGGGTCAAATGTGCGCCCAATACAGCAAAAACACAGACAGGACAGCAAAAACGACACCTTGGCTGAGAAACTCAGTTTGCGCTGCACTGAGAATGGCGAATGAAAAGATCCATCACAGCCCAATGTTCTTTGAAAGAATGAACTCCATTGATCACGCAGATGGCGCGCTGTCTGCGAACATTCGAACCGCGGAGGAGGCAAAGGCAGCAACGCCGTTCCACGTGAGAGGAAGGGAAAAAAGATAATAGAGCGATGGAGAGAAGGATGGACTTTCTATTTCGGAGCCGGCATTTATCAGGGGGTTTATTTTGGCCGTCTCTCGTCTCCTTTGCCCTCGTCTTCCTGTCTTTATGCTCTCTACTCACTTGAAAGATGGCAAAACGTCAAAGAGGAAGCTAAATGTTAGCCTGTGGAAATGGCTCTTGGGCTTGTGCTTTAAAGGCCAGAAATAAGAGCTTACATCGATGACTAAAACATTGAGTGTTCACTAGATGGCCGTTGATGGTGGAAATAAAAATGTTTAAATCTAAACATTGCTTGTATGAAATTACATGTCAAACTCAAAATCAATCAAGAAAATGTCGTAAAAGCTGTGCGCGAGCTTGGTGTTCAAGAAAAAAATCAATTCAAATATTAACATTTTCTCTTAATATATATATTTTTTAATAAAAACAAAGAGTGCGTGCGGGAAGAATGGACGCGCAACATTGTCAACAATTAGAATTCAGCACAAGCGTCCGACTTGAGTCGTTTATGTTTATCTACCTGCTGCGGGAGCTGGCCCGTACACACTACATTTGTTGATTGATGCGCCTGTCAGAGGGTCAGTGCAGTCACATTTCCCCAGACACAGTCCGGCTAACCTGACTACACAAACACACCCTCACTCCCATCTTTCCAGTGTGCCCCAGCAGCACCTTTACATAGGATCGCTTTAATGTAGTTGTACGGGGGTGTGAAGTGTCATCAGTGATCATACGAGCCATCATTTAAGTGTCATGTCGGCGACTCAAGCGTCATAGGAGAGCGACATGAAACGCGGCCAAAGGGCAAGAACAAGAGTGTGGTCCAAAAGCCAGTGCCCCAGAAAATTCCTCTGGGATGGGAGTGAAATCGTACTTTTATCAATCATGTGTTCACTGGATATAGGATATTGCCATTTGTCTGATAAACCGAGGGGTGACAACCTTGGGCAGTATACTGTCAACAAATAAGGACCTAAAGAAGAGACAAAATATGAATTTTAAAAATTTACTTTGATTACACAAACTCATTATTGACAACTTTGGGCATTGACAAGTCAGGGAAGAAGGGACCACAAAAGGGCCCTCTTTTCAAAGACTTCTAGGATTGACGAGGCCGCGAGGGATGCCAACCATACCACAGATCTAACTAACATAACCAATGTAACAGTGCACCCAAGAGGACATTGCATGAAGACAACTAACGCAATAGTCCATCCATGAAGCGCCACAGGACAAGCCCTTCAGGAAAGCAGCTCCTCACCCACGCTACTCCAAGACCAGCAGGTGAAAAGGAAAATTAAGAGCAATATAGAAGTAATATGATCACACTTTTTTGTCTTCGCTGCGGCATTTTATACTAGTTGCAAATCATTCAGTTGTTTTGTGTTCAACATTGGCACTGAAAACCAAATTTACATGAATTATGTCTTGTCTTGATGTTTAAATATTGAATGTTGTTACAAACCAAGAGCTGGCAACTTTGTACAGTCAACATGCACATATCCATTAGAGAAATGAAGTATGTTTAATGTAATATATGTATAAATCATAATAATTGTCATTTTGGGTCCCATCCTTGATTTAATTCACGAGATTGTCACAACAAGGTAGGTTCAACAACTTTGAATATGGACTATCAACAATTGTACATCCTAAATGATAACAGACTAAACCTTAGGCTGCAATTTCAGTGGTACCTCGACATATGATCCTTTCAACATCTGACGTAAAATTTGACTCATCATTTGTCTCGACATATGATGACATGCTCGAAATACAACGATTTATGACAGCGTCACAAGTTCATTGTTTTCCCACAAGACAGACGCACAGCGGATTTTCTTGTGAGAGAATGTCATAATTTATAGATAAGTTTCCTGAGTGAAAATTGTACGGCACTATCTTTGACAATTTCTGCTACGGACTTCCGGTTTAGACAGAGCAACATGAAGTGCGGCTGAAGTAAGCAGTGTGTAAACAAAGTTAAATTCAAAATCAATCTAGAGAAACCCACGGAATCTGGAATCAGCACCACGTAGATGAGATTCCGAGACTTTCTGTGCTGTGCGTGGTTATGTCAACTGGAAGCGCCTTTAAATATGGTTGGAAGTGGAATGTTTTCATCACTGACCAGCTGCAAAGCGCCAGTGTGGATGTTCCCCGCCATATGCCTTAAATCAAAACCAGCAGCAAACAATATGTTAATTTATGTGGCTCGCCGCTTTAAACTTAAAGGATCAAACTAAAAGATTATGTTTTTTTCTTATCATTTCATTGATCGTTCGTGGACAAAATTCTAACAATCTGTACAACTTGTGTTAACATGAAGTGTAGATTTACGCGCCGACCACCTGAGAGACCAAAATTAGGCGAAATTACAAATAATATTACAGTTGCCGAAGAACTGCAAAGGATTTTGTTGTTACGAGGACATACTACAAGGTATTTTTCACATGGTTAAATTGTAGTTATGGTAAAAAACCTGTGTATGACTTGTAGTCGATGAGCGTTTTCCATTTCTTTATCGTTGTATATCTACGTTTATAAAAGCTAATGATGTCTCAGCTGTCCCATTCGCAATATTTTAGCTTTAGTATTTAGAACATACCTTTGATAACGCAGCGGCAGCATGGCTACATGAATGGCCGGGTGTGCAGCCTGCAGTATCGACAACTCCCAACTCTATTAACAGCACCCATGTTCGTGGTGGCACTGTCTTGATTCCACATCTGCCTTCATGAAATAAAGCTCCCGTGTTCATGTATTAGGAAACATTCAACGTTGTTGCTGTGCAGGGACTGGACGCCTCGGAAGTTTTCAGGTTCCTGATTACGTTTTCTTCCACTACCATTAAATCAATAAAATACAAAAATATATTGGTTGTGGTGACTCTTAGCCATTTCTTCATGTTGCTCTCCCATGTCGTGATGATGGCAGTTGGATGCGGTATTTCCAAATCATCTTTTTTGAGGGATTTTTGATGAGTAATGCCACTCCAGTTTCGTTGTTGTTTTGGTTAGAGAATATGTCAATCGGAAGTCGCGAGCAGAAATGCGGAAGTAAGGCGGAAGTAACACAGAAACTTGTCTATTGGTTCTACATGTGTCTTATTGAATGCATTTGTCAAATCAGACAGAACACGGCTCACCGTATCCACATACACCCGCCGTCTCCTCCCACCTCTGTTCGCCAGGCTCTATAAATTAGGGTGACAACAAAAATGCTTTTTTTAAAACTTCCATTTATTAATATTATTCCTATTTGTATTTATAATTCAATTCAATAATTGTTTAGCTATGTGTAATTGCTGTTCGTAAATTCATATGTAGCGGCACCACTTTACTTTGTTTTAACCATCAAAGTGTCATCAACTTTTGATAAGGTACTATCAACAGTGTCATAGCTCATTTGTAATCTTTTCATTTCCTTTACAAGATTGTCATCATTTTAATTAACGGAGTGCTGAAAACCTTACTTAGCTTAATGTCGACAAATTGCCTAAAATTGTTTTGCTTTCAAGCAAAATGTCAGGCTACCCGTGTCGTTCCGGGCATTGCTTCTTGTGACTTTTTTGTGGGTCTACACATGACAGACATGCTTACCAAATGTCATGTTGCCACATCAAACAAGCTTCAGGGCAGAATTTTGGAAACATGTTCACTGAGACGCTCTGGAGTATATCTGCTGGAGGGGGAGTGTAATAAATCGAGCCAACAGAGTCTCAGGCTCAACAAACAGGGCAGCCGATGCAGTGGATCAAGAGCGAACCTCTCCAGCTGAGCAGAGTGGGTCAGGCTCGGGATCACCTGGCTAGCTGTGAATCACATGGACGCGAGGAGGAGTAAAAAAAGAACTAACATTCATCTCCACTGGAGAGAGCCAACTTGTAAAAATTGCTTATAAAAAGAAAAAAAATGGGGCTAAAGGACTCACAGCCTAGACAGACTTAATGGACCAACAGGAATCGAGCCAGGTAAAAGGGGATGTGATGGTGACCGCTCATACATTCATGACCACCAAGATTTAGAAAGAGCAAAATATGCAGTATCATTGCCAGCATTAGACTAAGTAAAGCCCTAATCCATCCTTTATTTTATTATAAACCTAATCTAGTCAAAATAATCCAATAAACATTCTTTAGGTAATCACCACAATAAATTCACATAAATTGTAGAAGGATAAAGATCTTTGATCAATGGAAAACTGCAATGTTTAGCAATATAGTGTTGTGCATCTGTGCTGTATACCTATCTAAATTGTGTTGCAATCATGAAAAACTTTGTCTTCGAAACTCAGCTAAAATGTTCAAAGCAAAATGGAGTATGTACAGTGTATCACGAAAGTTAGTACACCCTTCGCATTTCTGCAGATATTCAAGTATATCTTTTCATGGGACGACGCTGACAAAATGACACTTTGACTCAATGAAAAGTAGTCTGTGTGCAGCTTATATAATAGAGTTGATTTATTTTCCCCTCAAAATGACTCAAAATATAGTCATTAATATCTAAACCCTGGCAACAAAAGGGAGTACATTGCATGGGAACTACGTACATCCCTAAATGTCCAAATTGAGTACTGCTTGTCATTTTCCCTCCAAAATGTCATGTGACTCGTTACAGGAGTGCTGTCAGCATTGCTGCAGAGATCGAAGAGGTGGGGGGTCAGCCTTTTAGTGTTCAGCCCATTTGCTGCACTCTACATCAAATTGGTGTGCATAGCTGTCACCCCAGGAGGAAGCCTCTTTTGAAGACGGTACACAAGAAAGCCCCCAAACAGTTTGCTGAAGGCATGTCAACAAAGCACATGGATTACTGGAACCATGTCCTATAGTCTGATGAGACGGGCGGGCTTTCTTGTGTACCGTCTTCAGAAGAGGCTTCCTCCTGGGGTGACAGCCATGCATACCAATTTGTAGAGTGTGGCGTATGGTCTGAGCAATAACAGACTGACCCCCCACCTCTTTAATCTCTGCAGCAATGCTGACAACACTCCTGTAACGAGTCACATGACATATTGGAGAGAAAATGACAAGCAGTACTCAATTTGGACATTTAGGGATGTACGTAGTTCCCATGCGGTGTACTCACTTTTGTTGCCAGGGGTTTAGATATTAATGGCTATATTTTGAGTTATTTTGAGGGGAAAAGAAATTATTATAGAAGCTGCACACAGACTAATTTTCATTGTGTCAAAATGTCATTTTGTCAGTGTTGTCCCATGAAAAGATATAAAATATCTGCAGAAATGCGAGGGGTGTACTCACTTTTGTGATTCACTGTATTTTCAGACATTGTGTCTTAAGGCTTTTTGTGGGTCTTCTCATGTTATGTCAAACAGTTTTCACACCAACTGAATCTGGGTCTGGACGCTGAATTTAATAAAAAATTAAAAAACTCTAGCGGCCTGTCTTACACTCAACGCTGATTGGACGAATCTACCATTAAGGATAGGTACTGATAAATTATTATTTCACTTCTGGTGTGGTATTTGAAATTGAGCATTACCAAAGACGCGAACGAGGCTTCCGCTATAAATCCCTCCATACATCTTCAACCGCTTTCAATATTTTTATTTGGGACATACGCATGATGTAAAATATTGAAGTAAAATATTACTTCATACTTATGTGAATGAATATTATATTGTAGCGTCACTAGGAGTACTGCCGGCTCCGGGATTGTGTGTCAGCGCGACGTTCCTATTGGTGCATTCGATGTGCCAACGTGACGCGCCCATTGGTTGGATACGCAGGCACAAAGACTTTTGTGTTCACTGACACCACGATTGTAAATACCAAGGATTAACAGCGGGAATATGCTTCCCTGAATTAAACACAACAGTCAATTTGGCAGACTTCCTGTGTCTTTACAGATGGGGCTTCTTGAGACTATTTGTGGGTCCACTTACGACTTATACTGTATGGCTACCAAATTTGATTAAACTAAGTAAAATGAGGCGGCACAGTGGATGATTGATTAGCCCTTGTGCCTCACATTTCTAAGATCAAGAGTTCGTTTCAGGAACGACCTGGCCTTCCTGTGTGGAGTTTGCATGTTCTCCCCGTGCCTCTGTAAGTTTTCTCTGGGTACTCCAGCTTCCTCCCACGTCCTCCCCCGAAAAATGCATGGTTGGCTGATTGGACACTCCAAATTCTCCATAAGTGTAAATGTCAGTGTGATAGGTTGTTTGTCTATATGTCCCTGTGATTAGCTGGCAAACAGTTCAGGTTGTTTCCTGCCTTCTGCCCGTACTGAGCTGGGATAGGCTCCTGCACTTCCGTAACCCTCATGAGCATAAGTGGTATAAAAAATGAATGGATGAAAGAATAAATAAAACTAGGCCTGCAAGCAGGACTGAACGGGCCCTCGCAGTTTGGCGCAACTCGGACGCCACGCAAACTCGGACGGCATGCAGGTCGGGGTGGTGGCAGACAGCCCCCTTCTACATCTCCCAAGTTATGACTGTTCAAAATATGTGGAGAGAGAAAATGATGACAGTCATAATCACTTTCCTTTTGGACCCTTCTGCTTTACCCAAACCTCAATAATTTTCATCAGCCATCTCAACACGTCTTAAGGCTTCCCTTATGCAGGTTTGAGGTTGATTGATTTTTTTTTTCCCTTAGAGAAGGAGTGTGTCCCGTAAAAAAGTGCATTTCCTGTTCCCACTAGGAGGCGCCAGGCACAATTGGTAATATTTCAATCCAGTCCTGTTCAGGCTGGGATACCTCACACACATGCCAGATTTAAAAGAGATTGAAGGTTGTATGAGGGAGTTATCAGTCATTATCCGAATTTGTCGTTTAGCCGAAAAAATGGACGACTTTGGCACCTCGCCTAGGTCAGGCCCGTGAATGAAAACACACCATTTTGATAAATTAAGATTTCATATGTCTCATGAACAGTCTCGCAAATTTTGAGGATGATCAAACTAATTTCCTCCGTGCCAAGGTCTCAAATGTGCACACTGTAAATCGATAAAAATTTCGCATTCAATCCAAAATACCCGATTTCCTGTGGGATTTGGAATGTGTGTGCAAGAGACTTTTTGGAGCAGTTTTGCACAAGGTTTTGACTCTCCGAATTTCATCTCTCTATGTTAAAAAAACCTAAATGGAGAGGCCTTTTTGAAAAATTCAAGGGGGCGCCACTGAGCCATTTTGTTACATTTTTTCGTAACAATGCAAGATTATCGAACGTTATCCAAAGCTGCATGTATGTGCAAATTTTGGTGAGTTTTTGTGCATATTCAAGCCTCAAAATGTAAACTGTTACTGTGAACCCATGAAAATTTCACATTCGATCCAAAATACCCAATTTCCCTTTGGATTTGGAATACGGGTGCAAGAGACTTTTTGGAGCAGTTTTGTATAAGGTATCTACTCCCCAAATTTCCTCGCTCTATGTTGAAAAAACCCAATAGGAAAGGCCTTTTTTAAAACTTCTTTCTGTCGCCACTAGTTGGCACTGTAGAGTTGATGCAAATGACCCCTACAAGAACCTTCAGGGTATGACTCTCAACAAACACGGGAAGTTTGGCGCAGATATGTTGTATATCTGCCGAGTTATGATTGTTCAAAGTTTTTGGCGAGACAAATTGTTGACGGTCATTTTCACTTCCAGTTTGGACCTTTCCGCTTCAACGAAAACTCAATATTTTTCATCAGGCACCTGAACACATGTCTTGAGGCTCCCGTAAAACAGGTTTGAGGTCACCAGATTTTTTTCCCTTGGAGGAGGAGCCTGTCTCGTAAAAAAAGGCATTTCCTGTTCTCACTAGGGGGCGCTAGGCCTAATGAGTAATGTTTCAATGCACTCGTGTTAAGGGTGGGATACCGCACATACATGCCAGATATGAAAAAGATTGAACGTTGTGTCAAGGAACTATTAGTCATTTACTGAATTTGTCATTTTGCCGAAAAAATGGCCGACTTTGGCACCACGCCCAGGTCAGACCCGTGAATGAAAACGCACCATTTTCAAAAATTAAGATCTCATATGTCTCATGAACAGTCTCACCAATTTTGAAGATGATCCAACTAACTCCCTCGGCGATAAGGTCTCAAATGTGCACCCTGTAAATCGATAAAAATTTCATATTCGATCCAAAATAACCGATTTCCTGTTGGGTTTGGAATATGGGTGCCAATGCTTTTTTGGAGCGGTTTTGGACAAGGTATAGACTCCCCAAATTTCATTGCTCTACGCTGACGGACCCTCATGTTATAGGCGAATTTTAAAATTTCAAGGGGGCGCCACTGAGCCATTTTGTTACATTCTTTTGCAACGTTGCAAAATTATCGAAATTTACAATTTTCCGCACGTAGGTGCAAATTTTGGTGACTTTTCGTGCATGTTCAGGCCTCCAAATTGGCCGTTTTCATTTGCCCTGAAAATAAATAAATAAATAAATAATCCTTTGCAAAACAATAGGTCCTTCGCACGCTTAGTGCTCGGACCCTAACAAGCCTAATAGAACAAATTTTCACTGTGCTGGAATTGTGCATTGATGCAACCCATCTAGGCAGATACATCACATACAGGTAAAACATCGGTATCTTAGCGAAACATGTCCGTTTGATTGACAAGTAACACAAATTAAACGTGGCCCATTCAAACACAGACAACACTTAAAATATCATCTTTGCATCTGCTTAGCAAATATGTCCATTCGATTGACAAATCATGATGCGCAGAGTCAAATGACAGTAATGCCCATTAAATACAGCCTGTCTAAGCGCATACGTCACTTAAGATGTACATTTTTTATCTTCATTGCTAAGTAAGTCACTTTGCTGTGTTTGATTAAAAACATCATGCAGCAGGCAATACTATTCCAATCCTTTCCTGCAGGTAGCAGTAATTTTCATTAAACCAAGCACATCTAAGTGGGCACATCACTTCAAATGTCAGCTTCGCATCTGCTTAGCAAAACACATCCATTTGATTGACAAATCATGGCATGTCAGGCAATACTGCTCCATTACAGTCTTTCAGGTAGTGATAACAAGGATTAAATGTAGACAGTAGAAGCATAGATGCCATTTAAAATGTCATTTTACCTAAAAATATCTGTTTAATGGACCACTGATGATATTGCGGGCAATACCATTGCATTCCAGTCCTGCGGGTGGCAGTAATGCGGATTATATGCGGCCCATCTAAACAGTCCGTTTGACTTATCAGTGCCAATCCTGTCCTTTTTGTCAGCATATTAAAAAAAAAAATACAGAGGACAATGCATTGACTTCCACAGATTGACATTTTCCCAACGACACCATTTACAGTCAATCAATCCTAACCTTTACCTTCCTGCACCCAAAAATCTGCAACATCGATTTAAAAATTTCACATTTAGCCTGGAAAAAAAATACCACAATCACATCACTGACCCAAGGGTAACTTTTACACATGAGAGGTGTGAGCTAACATGTCACATTAACCATGGTGCATTTTGATTTGTTTGCCTCCTATCAACTGTCACAGCTAATACTAGGGCATGACAGGACACGAATATTATTAGCCTAGACATTGACAGAATAAAAAAAAAAAAGTTAGATGTGTGATGTAGTTCAGTTTAGCTGTACTTCTTAGGAGAATTGATGCTCGTTATTAGGTGCCAAATTGGTATCAAAGCCGGGGCAATATAATTAGACGAATTATGTTTGCAGTCACTTTTAAGCAAGATTCACAAAATGTCTCTCAAAATAAAAGGGGAAAAAATATTTCACAATCAAGTTACAGTTCTGTAATGAATTTCAAACTTGGCCTGCAAGCAGGACTGAATGGGCCCTTGCAGTTTGGCGCAAATCGGACGGTACGCAGCTCAGGGTGGTGGCACATCATTCCCCTCTCATCATCTCATGAGAAACTAACAAGTGCTTGAAACTCACCTCGTATTTTGTGTGGAACCTCTTTTGTGTTGTGGGCATTGCTGACGGAGATGTTTTTGTATATCCTGAGATGAGAAATACATTCACACACCTAGGTGAAAAACCTTTATTAAAGCGGATCTGACAAAAAACGAGGCACTACTGAGCTTTGCAGCCATGCCCTTATTAAAAACAAAAATTAATCTTCTGATTAGGACAATTCGACCAAGTGTGCCAAATTTTGTGGCTCTAAAATTTGCCTAAGTCCCTAAACAAATCTATATCCTTTTAATAGTGAACAAAAAGTCGTCACAGCAAGCAGACAGAGACATGTGGACATGGGCCTGAAAATGCAGTATTACAAAAGGTCTTGTAACTAAACTGACCAACCTGAAACGAACTGGACATGTAACAGTAAAATGGGTGACTTTCTGTTGCCACTAGTTGGCGCTGTAGGGTTGATGCAAATGACCCCTTCAAAACCTTTCAAAGTACAAGTCTCATCAAGCCTGGGAATTTTGGCGCAAATATGTTGTATATCTTCAAAGTTACGACTGTTCAAAATTTTTGGTGGGACAAAATGTCGACGGTCATTTTCATTTTCCTTTTTGGACTCCTCTGCTTCAGCGGAACCTCAATATTTTTATTCAGCCCCTGATTCAGTTTGAGATCAATTGTTTTTTTTTTCCCTTGAAGGAGGATTCTGTCTTGTAAAAAAGAAAAAAAAAAAAAAAAAAAGGCCGTTTCGGTGGCGCCAGGCCTAATGGGTAATATTACATTGCAGTCATGTTCAGGCAGGGATACCTCTCATACGTGCCAGATACGAAAAAAACTGCACCTTAGATCAGGTAGTTATTACTTATATACTGAATTTGGTGTGTTGCCAGCAAAAGTCTGACTTTGGTACCCTGCCCAGGTCAGGCCCATTAGGGGAAACCCACTATTTTCATAACTTTAGATTTCATATGTCTCATGAGCAGTCTCACCAATTTTGAGGAGGATTCAACTTACCCCCTAGGTGCTAAAGTCTCAGATATGCACCTGGTAACTCGATATAATTTTCAGATTCAATCCAAAGCACCCAATTCCCTGTTGGGTTTGGAATATTGGCGCAAGAGACTTTTTGGAGCAGTTTTGCACAAGGTATCGACTGCCCAAATTTCACCGCTCTACGTTGAGAAAACCTAATAGGAGAGGCCTTTTTGAAAAATTCAAGGGGTCGATGTTGAGCCATCAGGGTCACTTGGTGCTAGGCTGAAATCACCCTGGAAATAACTCCAAAATAGCACAATACAGATGATGAGATTTAAACACTCGGTCAACATTTTAATCACTACTTTAACAATCAGTTGTTGTTTTTTTGTTTTTAAATCAACAGAGACCAACATAATGATTAATTCGCTTGTTTGTTGTATTGTCATCCATTTATTTTCGATGCCAATGCATCTGTTTCTTATGTAGCAGCAGAGGTTATCATTTGTATTCACTAGTCATGTTCCACTTGTTAATCCACAGCTATTACATCTACATAAACATGTGCGCGTTAGTGTCCCTGTGTGCAATAATCCCTCAAAAATGGCCAAGACGTGACAACAGCCAGCGTTGTCATGTTGATGGATGCTTTCAACCACGGCGGGAGCGTTAATTAGCGTCAGAGTCAGAGAGTCCCTAAAGAGATACCATGATGTGATGCTATTCGTCTTTTTTGATGGCATAAAAAAAACATTGAAAAATTCAGCATGCATGCAAGCACTCTATTGTTTTTTTGTTTACACTAAAGGCTCACTAGAGGAGATCGGAGACGCATAAAAACATATATGGATCAGAATCGGAAAAGCCGCAGAAGTCTTCCAACGCAACATCTGGTGAGCAAAATCTATCAGTACGTTACTTTATAATGTCAGTGGTCATCCATACAGTGACCTACACCTGCAAGACGTGGATGAAGACAGCCGGGATCACCACCCAATTGCATGTCTTCCACAGACGGTGCCACAGATATATCCTGAGAATCTCTGGAGAGACCACATCACCAATAAAGAGTTGATGAGAAGGGCAGGGGTAGCACCTCTGTGTGATATAGTCTCAAACAGGAGAATGGCTGGACACGTACTCCAACTGCCAAGGGAAAGACCAGGAAGTGTGGCAATGGACTGGGTGCCGAAAGGTGGAAAGAGGAAGAGAGGACGGCCAAAGAAGATGTGGAGAGTTACAGCCAAGGAAGACCTCAGAGAGATGTGAGTCAGCTGGCATGGAGCAAATAGGGCCAGTGACCGGAACAAATGGAGGGGACTCGTCGCCCAATGTTCCAGGAGGAACATTAGAGAGGAACTAAGTCTAAGTAAGTCTCACTAGAGAGCAAGATGACAAAATGCCTCGGTTTTGAAAGGCCTGTTTAATCAACCTGCCAGAAATTTTTGTGGCCAAGTTTATCTTGAGTAGACCCACAAAAACGTCTGAAGAAGCCATGTTCAAAATTCCACAGGAAGTCTGCCATTTTTTAGGTCTTTTTCAAACCTATTTCCCTTAAACCAGCCTCACTTAGAAAACAAACAGCATGTTTGCCATTTGGTTTTGAGGCGTAGGTATTGCTAGTTGCGAAACAAATGCGAACAACGCATGCTAGTGCGATGAGCTTTAACGGGAGCCCACCGAGTGAACTGTCCGACGGTAGGGGCCTGGGGGGTTCAAGTAGACAATTATTCACAGGCCCTTCCACACTTTCGTGGTCCCCTCAAGACAATTGTGTGTGGGGGGGGGTGCGAGTTGATTTTTTTTTTTTTTGTGGTCCCCTCCAGACGACTGGGTAAGCAGGGGGCTGGCAGAGATATTTTAACACTTAAACACTCTATTACAGCTCCACGCATCAGCTTACGTTACAGTGTATTTTTGGATTATTCACAAGCACTGTTCATCTTTGTGACAAACTGCTTGCTGAAAGGGACTTGGTGAGTTAGAAATTATACTTACTTATATTTGTTGAATTTTTAAGTCATATTGTTTTCGTCAGTGTATGTTAAAAGTAGGGATGGGAATCGAAATCCGATTCCAATTCGGAACCGGTTCCGAGTGTTTCGAGGCCTCGACATCACAATGAAAAAGCCTTAACGATCCCTTTAACGATCCCTAAAGACGCATATTGCGTCGTGACGTGTCTTGTTGTCCAGACGCATCAAACTAGCATGGCGCCAAGAACCAAAGTTTGGCTACACTTCACCAGGAAAAAGGGTGAAAATGAAAGGTTACGATAGTTTAGCACGAGCGTTGCCGCCGTAAAAATAACAATGACGTAGGTTCGAAAGTGTGTCTTCACTTCACGAGGAAAAATTACAACAAAGCGACTTGCAGTCATTGCGAGATGGAAATAACTGCATCGGGAGGGAATAGACTGCACTGTCCTCACCGAGACGCTAAGGCTCAGTCCTGGCTATACAGCTAGCTAAACTCCCAAATGACGATGCGGAAGACGTTGGTATAATTTGCTGACTTTATTCAACCATCACTTGAAACTAAAAATAGAAATGAAACAAATCAATTTCGTCCCCAATAACAAACTGGTTCGCATCAACGTAAATCAGCGATGATTAGCTGCTAACACAGTCATAACAAACAGTTAGCATGCGTTCGCTAGCATTAGCACATCGTTTAAACCACTACACAACTGGATTTAAGTGTCCGATCGCGAGTGGAAACACACAACAACAACACAGAAGATGATACATACAGGCGTTGGCTCTGTGGATATTTTACAAACATTAACAAAGAACGTAGGCTTGTGGCAGTGTTTCCCTTTCCCACTAACTCGCTCACTGGCTTGGATGCGGCATTTCTTCTTCTTCGCGCTCTTCTTCGAGCGAGGAACCGCAAGGACGCCACCACTTAAGCGTGAAAGCGCCATAAAAACTAAAAGGCATGCATTTTAATATACTGGAAAATAAAAACAGGGGTCCCCAAACTACGGCCCACGGCTCCATATTTGGTCCGGCCCCCTGAACAATTCCAGAGAGCATTTTGAATTTTTTTTTTTTTTCTCCCTCAGTAATGTTATTTATTTCCTGGCCTTTTTCAGTGAATAACTCAGAGAGGGTTATTTGGTTATTATCTATTTAATTAATAGTGCTATTATTATTTATTATTATTATATTATATTATTATTTTTATTTTATTTACCTTTGTTCCGAGACGAATCCACAGAGGGTTATTTGATTGTGGCTTTCTGAAAAACAATAATTTTTTTACATTTCGCACTCCTGCAATCGTCACACTTTTTCTGTTACAAACTGACCCCGGCCTCTCATCAGAGAAGAGAAAAGTTATTTGGCCCTCACAGGAAAAAGTTTGGGGACATTGCCATAGGCAGAACAACGACCTATATGCCAAAATATACCAATATTTTTTATTTCTATTAGAAAAATGTTTCAGTAAAATGTTACACATTCTTGTGCATTTGCCACTTATTGCCACAGTTAACATTGAGGCTTTGGGCCTCTTTTGACCTCGTTGTGAGTTTGTAAGGTTGTGACTTCTGATTAAACAAACTTGATGTCAATCAAAATGTTTGTTCTTCTTTTTCCTGAAATTAAAATCGATAAGAGAATCGATAAAGAATCGAATCGTTAAGCAATATCGATAATGGAATCGGAATCGTAAAAATCGTATCAATTCCCATCCGTAGTTAAAAGTGTTTAATTTTATGATACAAATGTCGCACGATTGTTGTAAACCGAAAATTGGTGGTTAATTGAACGTATGACGTCGCAAAATGTCTCCTTTTTGTCTAGCCTAGCCACCTGCTCTATCGGTTTTAACGTGCGTCATTGCACTATTGTTGACTTCACTCGACAAAAAATTCATTTCTTAACCGTACTTAGAGCTCTTTAGTGTGCAAATGTTTATTTATATATGTATTTTTGTTAAATCGGTAGGCTATTAAAGCTTGATTCAGAAGCAACTGAAAAATTGTTGGAGAGAAAAATTCCAACCGAGAGACGAGATGGCGAGCTATCCAAAGACGTTCTGTTGAACTGTGACTCACGCAGGAGCGAGACGCACGCGAAACTTCGGTTTGACATCCTTCAACCTGGTAGGACCCACCATATTTTTTGTTGCCCAGCGGAGGACCCCCCCCCAATCTGGATCACAAGAAAACAGCTGAAAAAAAAAAAAAAAAAAGACATTGATACAGCGAACAGATAGACTTCTATTGGAGTCGTTCAGCCTTTTGCTGAATTGTTTTGAGTTTATTATTCTTGTCATTTTTATTTTTTATGCACCTGTCTTTAACACTATAAGTGTTATTGACTTAAAATGTTTGTATAAAATTTGTATTTTTTCAAATTTTATGTTAATTGTATGTCTATTGTTGTATATAAAAAATAGGCCGGCAGTTCAAAAGCATAATTTGTCTGAGTCATTTATTTGGTTTACGCAAATACTGCTTCTGTAGTCGAACCTAGCACTAGTCCATAGCATAATTAATTTGGCTGTAATCAGTACATAGGTGTTACAACAGCGTCGCAATTTTATAGATTTCCCGCAAGACGGAGGCACGGAAGATTTTCTTGTGAGAGAAATCAACATGAGTCCCAAGAAAGTTAGTGCAGGTGGTGAAAAAAGGAAAAAGGTGATGCCTACCATTAAAATTAACATGGAAATGATTGAAAAATATGAGCGTGGTGTGCGCATCAATGAACTGGCTTGACAATAAGATGGGAACATGTCTACAATCTTGATGGTCCTCCTCCTCTTCCACCACCCATCTATTATTATTGTTATTATTATTATTATTGTAACATTGGCAACGAAGTTGCCAGCTTTGTCAGGTCTTTAATATTTATTTCCGAACTTGAGCAACACAACACGGCTACCGTCCGCTGCCCACTCACATAAAAAAAAGTAAGAACTGGCCACTCTACCGCACCTCTCTCTCTCTCATCAGTCACACGGTGGATTCACGAACAGCATGCAACACACAACCGCCACATTACCACCCGATTCATTACATTATAATTGGGGATGTACTGTAAGCAAATTTCTTTGCCAAAACCGAATATTGAAAACAGTTGTCCGAAAAAAACAAAAAACAAAAGGCCGAATGATGCGAACAATGCATACAATTTTTAAAAATTTTTATTTCATTTTTTCTCGATTAATGTCCTTTTTTTTTTTTTTTTGAACGATTAGGCGGAAGTAAAATATGGTCCTATGCGGAAGTAAAATATGGTTCCTTCTCACAAGTACGCAGACATTTTCCAAATGTTCTACGACCCCCGAGGCTTGAGAAATTTTGTTTGAAAGATACAGATTCTGAAACCCCTTGGGTGGGTGCGTTCACGGCGTCAATGAGCATTTGTGGCAAACTCTGAACGTGTCCTATAGGAGAGATGCCGGTGTAGCATTCTGTTCGGTGAACATCACTGCTGATGAAAATTTGACAAAAGCGCTTTCTTGGAAGTTTCAGACACTCAAAAAAATAGGTCTCACGCCCCAAGTTGCTAAGCTAAATGAGAGCTTGATGTACGTTTGTGTGGAACTGCAACAAGAATAAAAAACTATTTAGTGCACACCGAAACTTGTAAAGCTCTTTCCAAGGCTATTACAATCTCTCACACTCCCTAAAATAAGATTTGTTGTTTTCTTGTGCAACATGTGGAATTCAACGAGAGCCAGGCGAGTGGGCCGAGTCCTAGCGGCAACAAAGCCAAGCGAAGTCACTCACGGCCGGATTAAACGGTGACAGGCAGAGGGGGTGTGGAAGTCGTGGAAAAAATGTGACAAAGAGAGGAAATGGTCGGGTGCGTGTACTGTATGTATTTACAGAGGTATGAAAAAGTATGTGAACCTTTCAGAATTTCTCACATTTCTGCATAAAATCACCATCAAATGTGATCTGATATTTTTCAAAACTACACAAACATTTATAGATTTCATATTTCAGTGCAAACAATGACAGAAGGGGGAAAAATAAGTCAGTAAACCATCACATTTAATATTTTGTGGCACCCCCACTTTGGCAGCAATAACTTCAACCAGGCGCTTCCTGTAACTGCACATCAGTCGAACACATTGATCAGGACTAATCTTTGCCCATTCTTCTCTACAAAACTTTTGTAGTTCAGTCAGATTCCTGGGATATCTGGCATGAATCGTTGTCTTTAGGTCATGCCAGAGTATCTCGATGGAGATCAGTTCTGGACTTTGACTCCACTTTCACTCCAGAACATGTATTTTGTTCTTCTGAAAACCATTTTGAAGTTGATTTACTCCTGTGTTTTGGATCATTGTATTTTTGCAGCATCTATCCTCTTTTTAGCTTCAACTGTCTGACAGACGGCCTCAGGTTTTCCTGCAAAACATCCTGATAAACTTTTGAAATCATTCTTCTATTCATGATTGCAAGTTGTCTATGCTCTGAGGCAGAAAAACAGCCCTAAATCATGATGCGCCCTCCACCATGCTTCACGGTGTGGATGAGGGGTTGTTGTTGGTGAGCTGTTCCATTTTTCTTCCACACATGACGTTGTGTGTTTCTCCCAAACAATTCAACGTTGGTTTCATCAGTCCACAAAATATTTTGCCAAAACTTCTGTGGAGTGTCCAAGTGCCTTTTTGCAAACATTAAACGAGCAACAATGGTTTTTTTGTTCTCCCATGAACACCATTTTTACCATTTTTACCTCTCAGAGTATTATGCGCTGAACTCTTGGCGTCACCTTGGTGGACGTTCACTTCTTGGGAGAGAAGCAACAGTGCCAAACTCTCTCCTATTTGTAGACAACTTCTCTGACTGTTGATGGACTTATATCCAGACTTTTATAGATGGTTTTGTATCCTTTCCCAGCTTTATAAAGATTAGCAATCGTTGATCGCAGGTCTTCAGACAGCTCTATTGACCGAGCCATGATGCACATCAGACAATGTGTCTCATCAAGACAATTTTTACCAGGTGTGTCTTTTATAGTGAGCAGGGCAGCTTTAAACCTCTCATCAGCGATTGGGCACACATCTGACTTAAATCTTTTGGTAAAAATTGGATTCAATTGCTCTTTAAGTCTCCTTAGGCAGAGGGTTCACTTACTTATTTTTCCCCTATCTGTCATTGTTTGCATGCTATCCTCATTAAATATGAAAACCTATAAATGTTGGTGGTTTTAGTTAAAGCAGACGGTTTTTAAATCTGTGTGATTCTGACAAAGATCAGATCACATTTGATGGTGATTTTATGCAGAAATGTGAGAAATTCCAAAAGGTTCAGATACTTTATCATACCATTGTAAATACTGCTTTATTTGTATACTGATTGAACTCCAAACTACTCACGCATGGGCTCAAATGCACTATACTCGATGTGACGTGGGACATCAATGGAGATCAACGACTAAAATAGAGCAAGTGTGTAGCAGTGATGAAGCAAATTCATTTTCCTTCATTAAAAAAATTATTTATTTTTTTGATACCTCAAAATACTTCCAAACTGGACATGTTGGCTGTTAGCCTGTACTGTTGCTTCTCGCCGTGTTTTGATGACGTCATCACAAGAGGACTAAGGTTCTTCACACTATTCATGGCAATTTTAGCAATTTCAGCCGAAAGTTTTCTCTAATTATAATAACAATAATAAACATTAAGTTATTCCAATTTGTATTTATTATATTTGTTTTGCTATGTGTAATTGCTGTTTGTAATTGTACCAGCAGTATTTATGAAGGATTAAGTGTAGGTTTTTGGGCTGTGGAACGAAATAATCGAATTATAATGTATTCTTATGGAAAAATCCCGCTCGACATGTGACCATTTTGACATACAAACCAGGTCCAGGAATAAATTAAATTCGTATGTAGCGGTACCACTCTATTAAATTTGGTAGGAAAAACAGTTGAACAATTAGAAACAAATAATAAATAATATAGCATTTGAACCACATACACTAAAGAGGTGGACAATGCAAAATGGAAAAAAAATGGGGTTTAGTCATTGCGAGTGAGCAGACTACGCGGGAAAAATTGGATGATTCACCATAAAAGAGGAAACTCCAATAACTCATATTTTGCCATATCCCAGCGGTCTTGAATGCCGCATAGATGGCAGGTTCTTCGACTATTTCTCAGGCAAGTTACAGGGGAAATCACTGCTGTGTCTTGGCTGTTCTGGGTTATAAGTAATAGCAGCTTGTAAGTAGAAGCCAGGTGAGCATCCCTGCTTTAAAAAAAAAAAAAAATGCACAGATCCGACATTGTGCTCATTAAACTTCATTAGCCGGACAGTTGGTGCTTACGCAGAAGTGTGTATATATGCGTGTGTATGTGTACGTGTGTAGGATGGGGTTGTTGTGAAAGATGGAGGTGCCATTTGGACTTTACTGTAGTCAGCACATGCGCACACATAAAGGGTGTTAAAAATACACGTGTGTGCCTTTAAACGGGGCAGGGTGTTGTGAGTAGGAAAGATTGCCATGGTAACAACGTGTCCCACCTTTTACTTTCAATCACCTTTTGTGTCTTGATTTTTGGGGTGAGCTTAAGCACCAAAGCTACAATTTTTGACATTTATGCAGTTCATACAGAGCAGTCATTTCATAATATATATTTAAGTAATGACATGCTCCTTTTTTTGAGTCATTTTAATTTTTTTTTTTTTTTGTTTTTTTGTTTCTGTGCTTATCTTATTTATACTGTAAAGCCACTTTTTATGTTTGATTCGAATTTTCTTTTAATTTAACATTTTTAATTTAATACAAAGCAGTGATCAAAAGTAAAAAAAGGAGAGAATCTCTGCTTTCTTGCTGTGTCTGAATACATTTTCAATTTCTATTTGTTGTATTTCTTCTAAAAATTCATTCCAAATCCGAACACAAAGAACACACAATCAAAAACACGCAACACTTTTGCCATGTTAGTCATTTTGTTTTTTTTCTAAATCTCGCATTTCCCAGGGTGTAACAAAGGCTGACATCACTGTCACTTGTCACGCCTGTGTTTCACCTTCGGGTGTGATGCGTGTGTGCATGAGTGTGTCTGAATTGCAAACAATCATTTACACTGAAACTGTTGCTCTTAAATTCAGTGTATAGGAAATGCTAACATATCCGTTTCATTGGTTATGGTAAAAACGCAAACAAGAAGGTATTCTCACGTGCTACACTTCCGTTTTATTAAAAAAAAAAAAGTTAATTAGTCATGTAGGTAAAGAAGATGTGTGGCCTACAACTGACTAGTGACCAGTTTAGGGTGTTGTCTGTCTTTTGCCAAAGTTCAGGTGGGATAGGCCATAGACTTCATAACCTATTGACATGACACGGGAAACGGGGCCAATACGTGGAGGGGCCTACTTTCAAAAACTTCCAATATTTTAAAAACCAAAGCTGCTACCAGCCTAAAACCAAAACAGGCACCTTCCTTAGCCATATATGAGTCTCCATGAGCAGCGCCATCAAAAAATTCAAAGTCGATCACTTATAAAATCACGATTAATTATTTTTTTATATAAGTATAACCAGTGTTGTCAGTAACGCGTTACTAAGTAACGCATTACTGTAATCTGATTACTTTTTTTCAGTAACGAGCAATCTAACGCGCTAATTTTTCCAAGCCAGTAAAAATTAAAATTGATTAAAGTTAGTTTCCTCGGTGCCTATGCGTTACTATTTTGTTGTTGCCTCATACTGTATGTAGAATGAAGAATATTGTAGTCATGTACGAAGAGCATTTGAAAAGAAAATACTGCACTTGAGTTTGGGAGTGACATCATATCTCACGTTTTCTCATCGGGGGGAAAAAAACTGGTCACGTGTATTACCATCCTGCCTGTGCGCGCGCCGTCTGCCACGGCGATCAACAACATAGCCTGGCTAGTGGCTACCTATCAGGATGCTAACAGTAAAGGAGCCGGAGAGATACAACAAACGGCTGCATTTGCTCACTGGAGATGCAGCCATTACTTCAAATATCCGTCCAGTAAAGATGACAAAAATATCTCCGTGCGTTGCAAACTCTGCACAGGCTCAGAAAGACTGTCGACCGCTAAAAACTCGACATCCAATTCAACAAGGAAGCACTTGGAATTACAGCACAACGCCAAAAAACTCGAATCAAAGCTGACAGGTAACGAGACAGCCAGCACTTCTACAGTTTGTAACCACCCTTTATAATATGTGTAATTATGTACATTTTATACTTAGAGTTTGTAATCATAGGCGAAGTTTTCATCAAAACTATGAACGAACATGTGGAATGGCAAAAAAAGTTAAATAACTGAAAACAGGTTTTGTGTTCTACATTCTTCAAAGTATCCACCTTTGAGGTGTCTCCAAACTTTTGGCCAATACTGTATATATACATATATATATATATATACACATATTGACACTGTTCGAGTTCAATCAACTGTTCAAGGTGTTGTTGGCAGTGTTTGAAAGCTTAGGTTTAAAGAAATTCTAAATATCCATCTTGCCTCCTCTGGTGTAGTTTTGGCTTAGCATAGCAAAGGATAGTCTCCGAGGTGCTAGTCTCATGATCTGTTCGAAAAATGATTTTGACCCATTAGGAAAACTTTACTTTGTAGGATTTTTGTTCATTTCATTCATTTTTATTGTTTGTTTTATTGCTTTACAACGTTTGGAGACAACATTTTGACGGCTAGGTCTTTATTTCAAACGGGAAGTTCAGAATTTTTTACAATAGGCTTAATCTTGGAGTTATCGGGGGTTTAATTAGTCGTTGGAGTTGATTCAAACAAATTTTGTGCAATTTGTCAGTTAATTGTTAGTTTTAGGGCTCTGGAATGGCTAAGCTAGGGCAAGTCAATGGCTGGTCGACTAATTAAACCCCCGCTAACTCTAAGATTAAGCCTTATGTGAGAAACTCAATTACACGCGATGACATATTTCAGTTATTTTTATGTTGAGGCAGCAAAAGGGAAAAAAATTGGTAAAAAGTAACTGAGCTGGCTGTGGCTCGTGGCCCGGGTGGGCGGGCGGGGGTGGGTGTAGGCGTGGGGTTGGTGATGCGTCCCCTCCTGCCATCCCTGAAGGCCGGTTGATGGGCGCGCGGGTGGCCCGGGGGACCACCCTGGGTCCCGGGGGGGGGGGGCGGTGGCTCCTTTGCTGGGCGGCAAGAGGAGGGATGGGCTGTAACTGATAAGTTACTTTTAAAGTAACTTAGTTACTTTGATAATAAAGTAATCAGTAAAGTAACTAGATTACTTTTTTTAGGTGTAATCAGTAATCAGTAATTAAATTACTTTTTAAAGTAATCCGCGACAACACTAGGTATAACACAACCTAAGATGGCTATAAAAGTCTCATATTTTACACTAGATGCACATAAATCACCAAAAGCAGAGACAATCACCTATATTTTTGGGATCAATTGTAATATTTAATATATCACATAGGTTTTCGACCAAAATAGCAACTTCATTTTTCACTGCAAGTTTTAACCAGCTAATAAATCACTACTCAATTTAACATCAGAAACTTAATACTTGAGGAAAACATGCAGAATCAATTATAAATTATATGTAAATAAATTATTAATACATTCTATATACAATCACAACTTATTATAGAATAGAATAGCCCTTTATTATCATTATGCACTATATACTGTTAGTGAATAAGGCTAGCGGCCGCCTGTTGTAAACAGAGCTTTTCTGGAGAAAGTTCTTTTGAATAAATGCTTAAATTCCCGAATTCTTCATAGATATGGACGTAAAACAGTCTCGATTCTTGGTTAAAAGCAAAGAAACCGTGCAGTTAGCGTTTATTTTACGTGTATTATCGAAGTACAATGCTACTCTGTTAGCGAATGTGGCTAGCAGCCGCCTGGTGTAAACAGAGCTTTTCTGGTGAAAATTATTGTAAATAAATGCTTAAATCCCTGAATTCTTTATAGATATGGACGTAAAACAGTCTCGATTCTTGGTTAAAAGTCAATTATGAGGCTAGTCATTTACGAAAATTAGACGCCTCCATGTGTAAACAAAGAAGAAAATTCCTGCAAATAAATGCTTCAATCACGCATGCATGGTACAAAAAAATATAATATTTACCTTGAATCCTCAAACAAATCACTCCTGAGACAATCTTTTCTTTTTGTATGCGGTGCAGCTTTCGTAGTTAAATCCAATCCTAAGTAAATCCAAGCTTAAATCCGACATGAGCGTGTGCCGACTTCGGCTATTACTAAATGAAGCTCGGCCCCCTCTGATAAGGCGTTACGCAAAGAATGACGAAGAGTCACGTCCATACTAATGGAGTCTATGGATAGGCTCCAGCACCCGCGTTAGCCTGACAAGGGTAGGCGTTGTCGAAAATAAATCCGTAAAGAAGGTGGGGTTTTGTTGTGTCGCTCAAATTGCGAAAACGCCGAAGTCACATCAAAAATTAACATTTTCTTTTGCTCTCCTGTGAATTCATTCCCTGTGAAGGATCTCTGCCCTCTAGTGCTATCAATGGCAGTGAATGGGTTCATACGCAACTAATCAGTCAACAAGCAACCAATGTGAGTGAATGTCCCAAGTCCAGCAGCTGGAAAATGACGTGCAAAAAAAGCGCAATTTATTGGATGACACTGAGCAGATTGTGTGTGTGTGCGTAAGTGCATGCGTGAGTGTGCGCGTGTATTAGCATAGTGGCGGTCCGACCCGCAGCGCACCTTTAGCGCCTGGCTCTGCTTTCGTGTCACTTTGCAGCCAAATATAAACAAACATTAATAAGAAGCTGCAGGCTGCCTTATTTTCATAATGACATTCTTTGTAGGGAACCTTCTGTCTGCTGAAAACGTCCCACAGACGCCTACGAAAAAACAGGTTTCCATGACCATTTACTTATCGTATAAATAGACGCCTGAATGACCAAACGATTTATTAACTTAGTAAAGAGATAAATGTTGAGGGAAACATCAAACTTTTTAGTCAAACTTCCAAAAGATTTAGTTACATGAACTAAGACATTTATTAACTCTCCTACCAACAGTAAAAATAGCCAATTAAACAGCACACCAAACATGTAACTATCAGCTAGCAAAGCATTAACTAAGTATTCAACGCACTACCAAACAAACCAACCAACCAGCAGAAAAGTTATCGAATATTTCCTGCTTTGCGCTGGCTTACAATAAAGTGGTGTAAAAGTTCAGACTGACGAGGTAACTGACCAACGCAGTTGTTTCCAGGTGTGCCTTTGTGTGTGACTGAAATTGACACCTAAGTGTAATTAGCCTAAAAGCAACATGGCTGGTTCCACTCTTTGCAATTCCTCTATCTATTGCTTCCGTCTTGAACTCGGCTCGGATGTCCTCTGTCAACCCTATATTGTCGTGCTTTCACCCGCACCTCACGTCTCCACTTCCTGTTTGTATGTGTGTCTGTTGGGCTGCGTGTGTGTGTGTTTGTGTACACCAGCAGCCTTTCCTTTTTTCCTTCCCGTGTGTCTCGCCCCTCACGTAATCCAAGTCTATCTCGCAACAACAAGCTGGTAATCCTACCTTTCCTTCACAGACACACATAAACACACACACACACCTACACAATCTTTGTGCAAACAAAAGCACACAGTGGCATAATGCAGCATACAAAAGCATGTGCAATAATAGCAAATGGAGCTAAAAAGAGCTCTATTGAAGTGAGGTGTGGGTATTTTGAGGGTTTTAATGAGCTCCTAAAATAATGTAACATGATGAATAAAGGCTTGTGACATTTGGAGTGGCTCACACACACTATAAAAAATGATTTTTGTGGGTAGTAATTATGATCCATATAAATTATACTAAAATTATTTAGGTAAGCCAGTGAACTGAAATAAATTGGTTAAAATAAACTGTCTTTACCTAATTTTAATCAGTAAAAGCTTCAACTTGAACAAACAAGATAATATCTACCTAATCATTATTAGTTTATACTGTACTGTACTTAAGCTCACACTATGAGGAAATATGTTTGCATGCAATTTATATTGTGGAGAAGATTTGTTAAATGTTTAATGAGTGGATTGTCAATAAAACAGTTTCCAATCAAATGTTTCTCTTGTGTGCAATGACTTTAGGCTTTAGGGTAAAACAATCCTTATCTATAATAGTAATAATTAAGTTGATATTTTATTTGATTTATTTATTTATTTATTTATTTATTTTAAACCTTAAGTGAAATATACATGAAAATACGTTACAATCATGAGTAAATAATACTCCATTTTAATAGGTATTACGCGATATAATGTGTTTTAAAAGGTTAAGTAAACCTTACCCAAATTATTTGAGTATATTATTGTTGACGCATTTAGGTAAAATTTACTCACTAAAATTGGTTAAATTTTACTCTATCAAAATGAGTGTAAATTGTTATCGCAATTTTATTGAGTAAATTTTGAGACTGGGGTAATGTGAGACATTTTTTACATTTGCTCTCCTCTAGGCAAGCTAAAACAACAAAATAGTAAGGTTTACATATTTTCCATTAATTTAAGATGTTTTATAGCAATGGAAATGATCAGAATGTACTAAGGATGAATGGTATTTAAAATATAACTACCGGTAGTTTATAAAAAGTGGCATTATGTCTTATTTACCCCATTTAAAGTGCAAACTGAGACAGACTAGAAAAATGAAAGGGGTAAAGTGAACCAATGAGGGCTTTTCCATTTTTATATCAAAAATCAAAATAGCAAATGTTGTGAAAGTTAGAAACCTTACAGGTAGCTTGACAAAAAGACAATTCAGAAATAATGTCAGAATATTAACAGCATCTTTGGGTTTGGTCAATCACATTTTTTTAAACACCTGAACGCAACTCAAGATCTACTACACTATAATAGAATATATCATCATACATCATAACAATAATACGACAAAATTACCCATGGCCAGTTCTGTGTTTCCTGAATCATTTCTTTCATCTTCAGAACTCTCTTCATCAGACAAGTGGGACAAGGACATCAATCTCCTCAGAGCTGCAAACTATAATTTTCTTTTTGGTTGCTTTCTTTTTCGGGTTGGTGTTTTCTTTGCAACTTAGACTTTTCCCTACCAATTTCTCACTTGGATCATGTGGCACATCTGAGTCAGCTAGGGTGACCACCTGTCCAGTTTTAGGAGGGACATTCAGCCTTTTCAGTGATGTTCCGGCATCCGGAAAAACCCATTAGCCCAACGCGTCATCAGCCCAACGTTTATGTGACGCAACTCAGCCACACAGTTGTCACAAGTGGTGATTGGCAAAAAGTAGCTTCAGTTAAAACATCCTATATCATTAGTTCAATAAAAAGTAAACAAAGCTTCACTTGTGGCTATCTGACGACATCATTTCCTCGCGGAGATTTTACAACAATGCTAGCAAACACGCCACAATGGTGGACATTTTTTAACATTAAATAGACGAAAAAGCACAATTTCCTCGCCAAAACCAGTCGAGACACGTTCCACAGTTTCTGCCCGCTTTTTTTGGTGTGACATGGACTTATATGGCACGAAACTTAGTGGCCGTAGAATGACACGCTGAGAGCGCGAAACATAAAAGGATGAGGCGAGCAGCAGGTGCGTCCACATAGTAAACATTTTTTCTCATCGCCTCTGGATAACAAAATAACTGCAGCAGAACTTTGTAAAGTTGTTTCTCTTATAAAGGGTTCACTTCTTTTGAGCAGTTCAATGCTCATATTGTTTTTACACAAAAAAAATCTTGTTCTTAAGAATTTTGTTTGTTCCAAATGTTCCTAATGAATACCAAATATCCTACACTGGTGAAATGTCTACCAATAGCAAACTTGACACCCTAATTACTCCTGTGCACTTGCAGCTTTTTTTTTTTAATTTAATTTAATTTTTTTTTTTTTTGCATATAGGGAGAACGTACTAAAAAGTGCCTTGAGAAAATACTTAAACGTGATAATATCAAATAATACTGGAGTAAATACACTATGTGACGAATGTGGTCAACATAAACACTCTTCTTTAAAGCTGTCGCAAGAAAACACAATGCTTAAATGCTATCAGAGGAAAACACAAGCCGAACGTATTTTGAGGCAAGGTATAAAAACAATCAATAAAAACTACAATAATAAGTACTCGCTGCTTTCAACTGATGTGCGCATGTGTGCACAAGCGCACTGAGCATTCGTAGACGCTTCGCCGTGTAGTAAATTTTGGCAAAACACCGTTTCAAAATAAGATTTGTTCTTGGGCATGTTGCGATTTGAAAACACAGTACTGTAAATTAAATAAATTGTCCAAAAAAGTATGACCTTTAATTGGTACTTTATACTATTTAGTTACACAAATATGATCGATAATTGTACAAAACATTATTGTTGATGAAAATGAACCGCAAGTTTGATGGTTTTTTTTGTTGTTTTTTTTAAATATGTCCTTCATTTTGAACTTATGGAAGTGGTCACCCTAAACGTGATGAATAAAGGCTTTTGTCATTTAGAGGGGCTCACACATAAACACAAAAATACATGCCTCATCCAGTCCACAGCTTGGTTTGAGGCCCTGAGAATTCAAATGGGCTAACTCCATTGTTGTTGTTTTCAAGGCAACAAATATCAAGAGAAAATGTCTAACTTTTAGAGGGTCCAAATCAGGGTTTTATCCAGGTCAGGATATTCAGTTCTGTAACCCTGCAGGCATTTTTTAACTTTTACATATCACCAAAAAACTTTGCCAGTTTCTTGCTTACATTTGTACAAACACTTTTTGTATTGCAAGTTTTCTAAAATACTATGATTACATATGCAAATGAGGAGACATGTTGTAATATTAGGCATAATTGGGCGTAATTGACAATCGATGAAGTTCAATGGAAACTTAAAACCTCGTACATAATTTTGTTGATACAAACCATAAAAATTGTGTCTGTTCATTTCTCTATTAGAGGGTATTAGCACACAAAATTTGGTGCAAATCCATCCGTCGACTCCAAAGTTATTGGACGGACAAGAAATACAGGCGGCCATATTTGTTTTGTCGTTTTCGGCTAAACCGTAACTTTTCGTGATTGCCATATGGCAGAAATGGATTCAGCACCCAAAAATTATATAGAAACAACACTTGAATTACTTTTCCTCAAAAATGCCTACAACTTCTTATTTAAAGCCTTCTTTTGATTTGGGGCCCAGACTAAAATCATATGTGCCAAACTGCATCAACTTCCCAACAATGTGTTTCTCATCATTCATTAAACACAGGAAGATTTAGAAGATAGATGTGTGGACTATTGCACAATCGCGCTATGCCTTGGATGTCAGGGCATCAAGTGAATGGCATTCATTTTCCTTGAAACACTGATGAATTTAACAGATGTTTGTACTTACATCACATGCTTCACATTAGTGTTTTAGTGAAGGTGGCAGTGCATCTGAGATGCAAGTGAAACTGAAAGTGAATTAACTTCCTTCATGACATAAATACATGCAGAATGAGTTGTTTATACTGCTATTGTATGAAAAATGAATCCAGCTGGTTTTTCACTATTTCAGACAACCTAAATGATACTGACCGATTCTTTGGAAGCTGAAGATGTTGACACCACCACAATAGTGCCATTAAATTTAAGGTGAGATCTTTTTGATGCTAGATGTTATCTTTCCACACTTTTATGCCAAAATGTCTTTGACAAGAAAATGAACCATATACAAGATGCTACATGTTATGTGAAGTTTTCTCTGATAAGCTGTGACGCTAGTCTTTAGTGCATTTGTTTTTTGTCGTCAAACGAGCATGACAACATCGTATGATCTTTGGTGCCAAACCCTAAAGAAGATCAGACACACACACACACACAGACAATACTGAATTATTGAATGTGAAGCTGCGAGAAAAGGACGCTTAGCCTCGGTTTCCGCTAAATGATTCAAAAGCAGGGTTATTTCTCTTCTTACTGCAAATCAAAAGCACTTTTTAAAAAGTCAACTTCCCTGTGAAATCAAAAAGGGATCGCACACCAAACTGACTTTGGATCAACGCACTGGATTTTCGTTTTTCGGGGGGCCTCACACAACACTGATATTGGCCGTCCTCTACAGCGCTAACCTCATGCTGATACACACACGCACACATTTGCTGACCTGGCAAATGAGAGCTGGCAGGACAAACAAGTCACTGGATGGAATGTTAGGGACCAAAAGTCGGCGCGAGTGCCAGTCTGACTGCAAGGTCATTCTTGGTTTTGCCAAAAATGAGTTGATTTCTGAGAAAATTTGTTTCACTAGTGGCAGATCAGAGAAGATAAACTATTTCTCAATCTAAATTATTTTCATTTTTCAGGTAGATAACAAATTATTCATTAAAATCTGTCCTTTGCAAGTCGCCGTTCGCGTTGAGGAACGTTTGCCTGACTTCGGCGCAGGCAACATGCGATTGATTTCCGCTCAGTGGAGGTGCGATTGTGAGTCTAAATGGTTTTATGTGTCCGTCTGTCTTCTGTCCTATGACTGACTCGTGACCAGTTTAGGGTGTGGTCTGCTTTTCAGCGAAAACCAAAATCAGATGACTCGGACACGGGTGCAAAAATATGAGATCGGGGCAGGGGCCCTGAAAGTAACTCACAGTAGGGTTGCTGAACATCTTATTTTGTTTATCCCATCCAAAAGAAGCTGTTTCGGTTTGTCATGCTCACGCTTTTTCTCCATACAAGACGTGAACAATGGCAGTACACACGCATGATAGATAGTTTACGTACTACTTCTAGGCGTTCTATTTCACCTGCAGTGCATGTTGGAATTTTTGTATTGGAAGTAAAAGCGCCCATGTAAAATAATCCCCGCAGCTAGACGGTGCAAAGAAACACAAACACATTTGAAAACTTTTAGGTCCAATAAGCCTCGGGTTAACACCCACTTTTCACAACACTCAAATAAATTGCACACCAATATCCAACAGCACTCAGCATGGCGGCAGCTCAACAAACAATAATATGACACCAATGCAAGTGATTTGTTCTCCACGGTCTAAATCTGCAGCTAGCATTTCCTCCCTGGGTAATATTAAAAACTATCATAATCATCTTAATTTTCAACCTCGAATTGAATTTTAGAAAAAGTCTTTTTTTTTTAAAGAAAAAAAAAAAAACGCTAATTTGTTTTTGCGCCATGTTAACGCCTACTCTGTCAACAGTTAACTTTTCCTTTCCAATAGCGCCTTATTCAACGTGATCTGGTAGCAAGAAAGGTGTCAGGTGGTGACTAGGGATGGGAACCGAAATCCGATTCCAATTCCGAACCGGTTCCTAGTGTTTCGAGGCCTCGACATCACAATGAAAAAGCCTTAACGATCCCTTTAATGATTCCTAAAGACGCATATTGTGTCGTGGCGTGTCTTGTTGTCCAGACGTATCAAACTAGCATGGCGCCAAGAACCACCCGCTCCAAAGTTTGGCTACACTTCACCAGGAAAGAGGGTGAAAATGAAAGGTTACGATGGTTTAGCATGAGCATTGCAGCCGTAAACATAACAATGACGGCACGTAGGTTCAAACGTTCGAAAGTGTGTCTTCACTTCACGAGGAAAAATGACAACAAAACGACTTGCAGTCATTGCAAGGTGGAGATAACTGCATCGGGAGGGAATGGACAGCACTGTCCTCACCGAGACGCTAAGGCTTAGTCCTGGCTATACAGCTAGCTAAACTCCCAAATGACGATACAGAAGATGTTGGTATAATTTGCTGACTTTATTCAACCATCACTTGAAGAGTGAAACTAAAAATAGAAATGAAACAAATCAATTTCGTCCACAATAACAGGTTTGCATCAATGTAAATCAGCGATGATTAGCTGCTTATAAAGTAATAACAAAACGGTTAGCATGCGTTCGCTAGCATTAGCACATCGTTCAAACTACTACACAACTGGATTTAAACACACAACAACAACACAAAAGATGACACATACAAGCGTTGCCTCTGTAGATACCTTACATACATTAACAAAGAACGTGGGGTCGTAGCAGTGTTTCCCTCTCTCACTAACTCGCTCACTCGCTTAGATGTGGCATTTCTTCTTCTTCGCATGTAAGCGAGCTCTACACGTGAGCGCGTTCTTCTTCTCGTGAGGAAGCGCAAGGGCGCCCCCACTTGAGCGTGAAAGCACCATAAAAACTAAAAGGCATGCATTTCAATATACTGGTAAATAATACACTATAACAGGGGTCCCCAAACCGGCCCGCCCCGACATTTGGTCCGGCCCCCTGAACAATACCAGAGAGCATTTTGAATTTTTTCTGTGAAAAACTCAGAGAGGGTTATTTGGTTATGATCTATTTGATTAATAGTGTTATTATTATTTATAATTATTATATTATATAATTATTTTTATTTTATTTACTTTTGTTCCGTGAAGAATCCAGAAAGGGTTATTTGATTGTGGCTTTCTGAAAAACAATATTTTTTTTACATTTAGGCACTCCTGCAATCGTCACATTTTTTCTGTTACAAACTGACCCCGGCCCCTCATCAGAGAAGGGAAAAGTTATGTGGCCCTCACAGGAAAAAGTTTGGGGACCCCTGCAAGTTTAACACACATTGCCAATGGCAGAACAACGACCTACATGCCAGTATATACCAAAATCTTTTATTTCTATTAGAAAAATGTTTCAGTAAAATGTTACACATTCTTGTGCATTTGCCACTTATTGCCACAGTTAATATTGAGGCTTTGGGCCTCTTTTGACCTCGTTGTGAGTTTGTAAGGTTGTGACTTCTGATTAAACAAACTCGATGCCAATCAAAACGTTTGTTCTTCTTTTTCCCCAAATTAGAATCGATAAGAGAATCGATAAAGAATCGAATCGTTAAGCAATATCGATAATGGAATCGGAATCGTAAAAATCCTATCAATTCCCATTCCTAGTGGTGACCATGTTATTAACAAAAATATATATACAGTACATATAAACAACATATAAATTTCATTCTCAAAGTTAATTGTTGTTATCGTTTCAATATGTTTTATTTATTGATCTATTAAAAAAAAAAAAAAAAAAAAAAAAGAATACCAAAACACTTTTTTTCTCCCCAACACCCAGATAGCAAAATATAACTGGAGCGGACATGAGCCAGATGTACTGCAAATTTCGGCCCAACTTCGAAAACGGCTCCACCCCAGTGTCTTTTTGAACAATGGCCTAAACTCAGTAAGGAGTCACTTGCCGGATCAGCAACCACTTTGGGCCAGAACTGGTTCAAAGTTGCAGAAACGACATTAATGTATGGCCCGGATATGGCACACGTTACCCAATCTGGGCCAGATTTGTATCAAAACCGTTTTCAGTATTAAATTTGGGGGCCATTTTGTTCAATGTATCATACTGTAATGTGTTTATATTGCAAATTAAATTTGTCTATTAAAAGCAATAATGACAACTTTTTTCATGCCATTTATCAATGCAATCATATTAATGCAACATAACAATACAACATTGTTTTTTCACAAAATATTTTAATTGGAACAAGCAACTCCACATTAAAGATGACCCATTTTTAGACTGTAAACAATATATTGTATTTGTTAAGGTTCTGGGGTAACGAGGGACCTATTTCATTGACGATGAGAGGGAGTGGTAGATAGTGTCCGAAGAATCTGGTAGACAGTTTGATGATAGAACAGGTGAACGGGCAGGCGTTTTGCCAGGCAAGCAGTACAGGATCTAGGGGGAAAAACACATAAACGAGCTCAGTATCAGAATTACAAGGTTCTTTGTTAGCTGAAAGTCACATACCTGCAGGTGAGTTGTTGATGTGAGGCCAAGGACCGGTTAAAGTAAGCTGCTGACAATGATCAGCAGCACCTGGTCCCAGGCTCACCCATCTGTGCAATCAAGGCGACTATTAAGGCAAAGTGACACAAATACACAAACACAAGGAGGAGGTGCTCAGTTTGAAAAATAGTATTCAAACATCGAAACATTTAAAGCAACACAGAGTAAATGCTTTCTCCCTCTATATGTTGCTGTGCAACAAATTTTTAATTACTTAACTTGCAGGCATAGCAGATCACTTGTATACACCGGCCATTTTATTAAAGTTCGATTGAAAAACTTGTTTATCAATCAAGGAGTGATTTCACAACGCGATTATGACTTTGAATAAAGCACTTACCATACAAATTTGCTGTCCGCTGATGTGTCGTGACTCCTGTGTGCTCTTCTGTTTAGTTGCCTTTCAGGTGCGCACTGAAAATGACGTCACACGTTAAATTTCAGAGTTTGAGTGCTTCCGTTCTGCACGGTCCGCCCCGGAATAGTGCGTAACCTATCATTTGGACTTTAATTGTGCTGATCCGGACCGCATCTGGCGCACTGACGTTAAGCAGGTGTGATTGCTATGCGGATCTGGCGAGCTGAGGCCGAATCCCGCACGCAGTTACCTACTATTGGGGTGTTTTGTGGGTTTGTGGCAAAAAATAAATAAAATTAAAAAATACCCTCTAATTGGGACCAAGGAAATTTGGAGACATAGTTTACAAACAGTAAAATTAAGTGTTTATTCCTATCTTCTTATCATTCCAGTAATGAAGTGTTACATGTCTCTCGTGGAGGATATTTGCCTGCCACCGTTGACTTGACAAGCATCTTACTCAGGTTGAAAGCTAAAATGGCCGCCCACTACGACTTTGATTGCGTTTGTGTGTCACATTGGACTTCGTTTCAAGTGGGGAGCAAATGCGACAGACACTGACCTAATCCTTCATTCCAGCGCCACATTTTTTTACAACTCTAAATGAATGGGTCTAAGCACAAGCTTAGATGGCTTCTTGAAATTGTATAGTCAGTGTGCCGTTTTAACGGTGCCGAGTGACACATCTATTACGCCGGCGTTATTATCAACATCAAGCAGCCTTTAACACACACACACTTTGTGATTAAAACTGCGTGTGTGTGCACGTGCGGTTATGAGCGAATATTAAAGCTGCCACTCGGCTTTCAAGGCACTCGCTAATATGCCTTTTAAAAGACTTCCTACTGCTTCCTTCACATACACATGTGTAGACGCGCACACACTTACACACACACAAGGCCAGTGACTGTGTCGTTAGCCACACTTCCTCTCGTTAGCTCCATTTAATTGCTCAGCTGAATGTACTTGTAGACACACACATTATACACAGATAGGAACATGCCGAGATAAAAATATATGATGGTGAGATGCCAAATTATGTGCAAAGATTTTTTGTGATTGGTTTCAATTGACTGCGAGAGGCGATGAACTTGGGAGGGCTGGCAGTTATCATTCACCGTTCAATAATTGCACATCTATCACCATCAAAGGCAATGATTAGGGATGTCCCGATCCGATCAACTCGATCGCGCCATTTTTCAAAGGATCAATAATAATATGCAGACAGTTGAAAATTCAAAAGGGGCCGTTTTTTAATCAACTTACATCCGAATATACTTGACAGCCAGCTATTCAAATGAATGGGGTCCGCCCTCGTCGAAGCCATGTTTGGGACTATTCGAGGCTTCAATATCTGGAAGTAAAATCGTATAATGGATCGCTATGGGAGTGTCGAAACTCTCTTTCTACATGGCTCTGGGTAGCTTTACCATCAAAGGGCCGAATGTGTCAGTCATCATTTGACTTGTTAAACACTAGCGGTAGTACGCTGTGGCAACTCATTGTGTAAGTGAGAGGCTGTTCTCAGCAGCGTGAACGTCAAAGGGTGAGTGTATTTGAGTGAACTCACTCAAAGAAGCATTAAAAAAGACAAGCATTTTTCTACGTTATTCTTGTTTTTAAACTAATTCACATTACAAAGGTGGCACAGTGGGACAGTAACATGTTTAAAACTTTTTTTAACAACATTTTCTTTTTCAATATCGGATCGGGACTCGGTATTGGCAGATTCTCAAATACAGGTGACTCTAACTCGGGTGCAAAAATATGCGATCAGGACATCCCGACATCCTAGCAATAATCATTCACAGATCAAATGGATTAGACATCGACTAGTAATGTTGTCCAAAGCAACGAATGTAGTGGAATGTGAGACATTTTTCCAATCCCTGCTCCATTTCTTTACTTGACTGTGCAAAGTGATTCTGTTGTTGTATGGTTCTCTCAGATAAGCTGATTAAAACTACTGATGCACAGATACCGATACCAGTATTGCCAAGGGGAGCCGATCTGGCACGAAATAGTGGTATCGGTATTGGCGAGTACCAACAAACAGGGCGGGGATACCATTTACCGGTCTAGTATTATAACACTTGACCGGAGCATTTTTTCTTCCTGACGCTCACTACACTCTGTGTTGTGTGATGACACGTGATCACTTTGCCTACTTCAGACCAATGAGATCGGGCCAATAGCAGCTCTTAACCAATGCCAGGGCAGCTTTTTTCATATGGAGGAAAAACAAACCAAGAGAAATGGTGGCGGTCTGAAAATAATTCAGCATACAAATTCCGCCGATTACAATCAATGGCTGCATGCAAGATTTGCGGCCTGAAAGTTTCGAGAGGTGGAGGTAAATCAGCCAGTTTCAATACCTCAAACCTGATAAAACATTTGAAGACGAAACGTGTGAACGAATCCAAAGAGTTTGAGGCTTCAACAGCAGAACTGCTGTCCAGAAGAAGGGGGGTGAACCGGAGCAACAATCCCAGGTCAGTTCACCATCTACTTTACTTTTATTGCCTTTTACTGAAAGAAATGTCGCAGTAATTTGAGACCTGTTTCCAAAGCAAGGTTGCCACCTTTCAGAAATAGAAATACGGGATGCCCCCCACCCGCCCAAAGCCATACAGGCGACGAAAAAAGGGACATCCCCAAAACTCCTAAAATGCACAGAAATATATCTATTTATATATATTCCGTATTGGTTCAATACGGAACTTAAGTTTTAATTCCCAATTCAGAACGACTCCTTATTTCAAAGGACGGGTGGTAACATTCAAAAGTGCTGTAGAAGTAAGCAAAATAAGCTAAGCTAAGTGGCTAAGTGTGTTTTGCTGCTGGTGCACAGAGAGGAAGGCTAATAGAGAGACAGGATGCTGTGGTCAATAATTAATAATTATAATTTCATGAAAGTTGCACTATTTTGTCCTTTGAGAGCCAAAGGTTTATTGAACTATTGTCACCCATACCAGGTATGCAATAAAAAGTTCTACTGGATTCACTATACATATATACAGAGTGTTCCAAAATGGTTGACCCCATTCTAAATGCCCATATCTCGGAAACTACTTAATGGATCTTAATGAAACTAAATACACTTTATGTTGAAGGTCTTAAGTTCTATTGGTTAAATTTACAAAGAAAAGTACAAATTTTTGTTGGTTCTATGACATATTTTCATAAATGTTCAAAATGAGCGCCTCCTGTGACTCTGCACACGTCGAGTCGGTATTCGAGCTCGTGCCAAACTCGCTGAAATTTCTTGAAATTTTTGGTGCCAAGTCCTAATTCTTTTGTGGCTGGTGCCTTCTTTGCAAAATTTGTGAAGAAGGCACGCTGCACTGACTTCAGTCTTCTCACTTTTGTTGCCAGGGGTTTAGATATTAATGGCTATATTTTGAGTAATTTTGAGGGGAAGATAAATGAACTCTATTATATAGGCTGCACACAGACTACTTTTCATTGTGTCAAAGTATCATTTTGTCAGTGTTGTCCCATGAAACGATATATTTAAATATCTACAGAAATGCGAGGGGTGTACTCACTTTTGCACCAAACTTTTTTCTTAAGGTGCACCAGCAAAAAATGTAAAAAAAAAAAAAAAAAAAAAAAAAGCACACCTACATTTTTCATTGCATCACCTTTAACGCCATACTTTTAATCACTCTCCATAACATTCATATAATGAATTCATCTTCTGAACCGCTCATCCTCACGAGGGTCGCGAGGGTACTGCAGCTTATCACAGTTAACTCCAAGCAGAAGGCAGGGTACACCCTGAACAGGTTGCCAGTCGCAGGGCACATATAGACACACAACCATTCACGTACACACTCACATCTACGACCCTATTTGGAGTGTTCAATCATGTACGTTTTTTGGGGGAGTTGGCAGAAACCTGGAGAAAACCCATGCAGGCATGGGAAGAACATGTAAACTCCACAAAGGAAGGCCGGAGTCGGTACCCATGACCCCAGAGCTGTGAGGTGGACGTCTTCATTATGTGTCTTCATTATGTGAATTAGTTTTAAACAAAAAAAATGTAGAAAAATACTTGTCTTTATTAATTGCTTTATTGAGTGAGTCCACTCAAATTCACTCACGCTTTGACGCTCACGCTGCCAAGAACACCCTATCACTTACACAACAATGATTTGGCACAGCACACTTTGGACTGGGCTGCAAAGTGGCTTCTCCGACCAGATCAAAGCTACAAACCAGTCAATCATCGTTAACGTTAAGTACCAAATGCCAGCTACACTGGCGAAAGACAAAGAATTTGGTTGCACTGCAGGAGGGAGGGTGACAGGCTGTGGCGCTGTACAAGCATGAAGCTAAAAAACATGAATCACGATCGGCCCGTTTTCCGATCACGTGATCGGATCTGGGACATCCCTAATTTATATAATGAAGTTTATTCCAGGCTTGCTGTAAATAAAAGGGATCCAGGATCTGCAAACTTGCTGCTTTTATGAAGTAAAACAAAAGATTACATGTTAAAAACAATTCCACGTCCTGTGACGTGACTATTGAGCATGCACCCATTGCGATGGCAATGTTCAAACGATAATAGGGCACATGAGCGGGCCGTGGTAAGCATAGTCAGTTTCTAAGATGTGACAAGCCAGACTTATTTTTCCTCATTTTGAAGACTTATTGCTTATACTGTGCAATTTCTTTCATGAATTCAACTATGGCAGGCTTGTTCACAACACTTTTGGTGTGCCAAATTGTTTACTGATGTTTCCTTGACATACGAGTGAGCTCACCTGCGGGGTATTTTTAGATGCAAGTCATCATTTAGTCTGCATGTTTGTGAAAGTAAACATAGAACTAAAGAAAGTTAGACTTGGTGTATTTAAGATAATATTATGTGGGTGGCTGAAACGGATGAATGGTCCTGTTGATTCCGCAATGTTTCCGTTCAAGGCAAACGATAGCAAATCAGAGGATTTTAGCTTTTCTTAATCTATTTCTTGGAGAAGTATCTCTCCCGCCCGCCTTTTAAGGAAAACCTGACTCGACCCGGCACGGCGCGGCGCCACTTGACTTTTTCGCCGTTTGAAGCACTCAACTGAAGGCGTGCACAAAGCGTGTGAGCAGCCATTGATCAGCACGCCGTACAATCAAAGACGGGATTCGAGCAAGGCAATCGATCAAAGGGGCTCCTTCGAACAGAGTGGGAAAAGCTGTTTATTTTTTTTTTTAAATAAAAAAATAAAAAAACAAGCGAAGGAGAAGAAGAAAAAGAGGCTTTTTATCAAACCTGACAGCCACACACATACAGTGATTGAAGAAAACACACACACACGCAGCAGGGCTTTGACAGGATGGTGCCCACGCAGCCAAAACACAGACATGCCGACACACAAGCTGCAAAGGGAGGCGGAGGTGGCGAAACCAGGACGAGGAGAAAAACACAACAACACGAAAAACCAGGAACCAAGAAAGTTGAGAGCGGGGGGGATGGGGTGAGGGGAATCATCGAAGGTTTGATTGACAGCCGCGCATTTCAACATGGCTGCCGAGAAAGGAAGTCAATCCGTCCTTGTCACTTCCTGTTTAGCAGTTAAGCGCTTTATGTTGTTTTTGCGTTTTGATGATGCAACAATTTGGAGAAGACTGTTACGTTTTTTTGTTTCGTTTTTTATTATTAAAAACAACAAAAAAAACTGGTGGAGTAGTGAGCACATCTGCCTCACAGTTCTAAGATCAAGGGTTCAATCCCAGGATCCAGCCTTCCTGTATGGAGTTTGCGTGTTCTCTCTGGTTTCTTCCCGCATCTCAAAAACATGCATGGTAGCCTGAATGCTCTGAATTCTCCATAGGTGTGATTGTGACTGTGAAAGGATGTGTGTCTCTTTGTGCTCTGTGATTGGCTGGCAACCAGGGAGGACCTGCCTCCTGCCCTTAGTTAGCTGGATTAGTCTCCAGCACCCCCGTGACCCTCACGAAGATATGCAGTACATATAATGAATAAATGTGCAAAGGAAAAAAAAATCTTTTCAAATGCCATTTTCCAAAAATTGCACTGTTGCTGGGACTTACTAAATGCTAACATTTTTTTAAAATGTCTCAATTGTTTTATTGCATTTTTTCCAATTTATATTAATTTATTTCAGTATTAGTTTTTGCCAAAAAAAAACAAACATTTTTCTCAGTACACTTGGTTATTTTTATACCTGCCTCTTAAAATTTTATTCAACATTTTTTTTTTATTAACAATAAAACCAAAACATTTCTACTTTGTCTTGGAAATAATATTTTTTTGTATTTCAGTGGTACAGTGGTACCTCGACTTACGAACGCATCGACACAGGGGTACACAAAAAGGGAAATTGAAGTTCACTGGCCCCACGATCAAAGCCTCTGGCCCAGGTCAATGCCTCGGTTATTGATCCCAATAATCAGAAAAAAATGTTTTTCTTGAATAACATGAATAACATTAATTTTTGTGGGGTAGATTTAATGAAAAGTGCAGCAAAACGGTGCAAAAACATGAATCAAGTGCAAATAATCCTATTTCAATTCTTCTGATGAAGACGGAAGTACTCTTGTCAGGTAAATGAAACAACCTAACACGTTTGTCTGTGATGAAACAAAAAATTCAACTAATGACGTTAATGTTTTCAGGAAACAAACACACAAAGAAAACATTTTTTTCTTGTGAACACCAGCGGTAGGCGGGTGCCCGGGCGAAGATTTAATGTCTTCCCCTTACCGCCCTCAAAAGTATCCCCCGGCTAGGTTGTCGTGGTTTAGAGGTCAAAGAGATGACTAAGGCAGTTACGGCTAACGATTTTCAAGCTAGACCGTCGTTATGATTAAGGATGGGAATTGATAGGATTTTTACGATTCCGATTCCATTATCGATATTGCTTAACGATTCGATTCTTTATCGATTCTCTTATCGATTCTAATTTTGGGAAAAAGAAGAACAAACGTTTTGATTGGCATTGAGTTTGTTTAATCAGAAGTCACAACCTTAAAAACTCACAACAAGGTCAAAAGAGGCCCAAAGCCTCAATATTAACTGTGGCAATGAGTGGCAAATGCACAAGAATGTAGCATTTTACTGAAACATTTTTCTAATAGAAATAAAAAAATATTGGTATATATTGTCATATAGGTCGTTGGTCTGCCGTTAGCAATATGTGTTAAACTTGCAGGGGTCCCCAAACGTTTTCCAGTGAGGGCCACATAACTTTTCCCTTCTCTGATGAGGGGCCGGGGTCAGTTTGTAACAGAAAAAGTGTGACGATTGCAGGAGTGCCTAAATGTAAAAAAAATTATTGTTTTTCAGAATGCCACAATCAAATAACCCTTTCTGGATATTTCACGGAGCAAAAGTAAATAAAATAAAAATAATAATATAATATAATAATAATTAATAATAATAACACGATTAATCAAATAGATAATAACCAAATAACCCTCTCTGAGTTCTTCACAGAAAAAGACCAGAAAGTAATTAACACTATTGAGAAAAAAAAAAAAAAAAAAAATTCAAAATGCTCTCTGGTATTGTATTCGGCCCGCGGGCCTTAGTTTGGGGACCCCTGTTAAAGTATTATTTACCAGTATATTGAAATGTATGCCTTTTAGTTTTTATGGTGCTTTCACGCTCAAGTGGGTGCGCCCTTGCGCTTCCTCACGCGAAGAAGACCGCGCTCACGTGAAGAAGAGCGCTCCTACACGCCGCATCCAAGCGAGTTAGTGAGAGAGGGAAGCACTGCTACGACCCTACGTTCTTTGGTAATGCTTGTAAAATATCTACAGAGGCAACGCCTGTATGTATTATCTTTTGTGTTGTTGTTGTGTGTTTCCACTCGCGATCGGACACTTAAATCCAGTTGTGTAGTGGTTTGAACGATGTGCCAATGCTAGCGAACGCATGCTAACTGTTTCGTTATTACTGAATTAGCAGCTAATCATCGCTGATTTACATTGATGCAAACCTGTTTGTTATTGGGGACGAAATTGAATTGTTTCATTTCTATTTTTAGTTTCACTCTTCAAGGTAGAATAAAGTCAGCAAATTATACCAACGTCTTCTGTATCGTCATTTCAGAGTTTAGCTAGCTGTATAGCTGTCTCGGTGAGGACAGTGCAGTCTATTCCCTCCCGATGCAGTTATCTCCACCTTCCCTCCCGATGCAGTTATCTCCACCTTGCAATGATTGCAAGTCGTTTTGTTGTAATTTTTCCTCGTGAAGTGAAGACACACTGTCGTGCGTTTGAACCTACGTGCTGTCATTGTTATGTTTACGGCTGCAATGCTCGTGCTAAACTATCATAACCTTTCATTTTCACCCTCTTTCCTGGTGAAGTGTAGCCAAACTTTGGAGCGGGTGGTTCTTGGCACCATGCTAGTTTGATGTGTTTGGACAACAAGACAGTCACGACGCAATATGCGTCTTCAGGACTCGTTAAAGGGATCGTTAAGGCTTTTTCATTATGATGTCGAGGCCTCGAAACACTAGGAACCGGTTCCGAATTGGAATCGGATTTCGATTCCCATCCCTAGTTATGATGATACGAATTACGTTCATACCGTAGGTTTCATACAAGTTTTCTCTGATTTGTCTGCATATGTGGGCATTGTTCTGCACGCCTCACAGTAAACCTTGTTTGTTTTTTTTTTGTCTCATCGCAGCCGAGCCAATTGGAGCTGTAACTTTCTCTCACTTTCCTTTTATATTGGATCTGGCTTTCCCTCAACTCCTCCAGTGACTCTATCTTTCTTCAGTGTTTTTTTTTCTCCCAGGTGCTTTGCCGAGTGCTGGGGGTTTCACAAACATGTCATCTTGCCGTATAACGTTAGGTGGGCTGAGATACTGACAATCAATCAGCATAAGAAATCAGGTTGCGCGTGTTAACACAGGAGCGAGTGAACGAGGTGTGTTTACGCCCCACAGAGAGCAACAGCTGTAGCATAGACTGTAAGGTTGTTTTTGATCGGGATAGCGTAACGTTGTCAAAACACGGAACCACTGATAATTAATGTGAAATAAGTTTTTTTTGTTTGTTTTTTTGTTTTTTAATCGACACATTATTTTTACTGGTCCTACCGGGTCGCGAGTGTCGCGAGTTGGATTGTCTTGTGTGTTGTTAGATCCAGTTTGCCTCTGTCAGTGGTGAGGTGAGTAAATGAAGCCAATTTTATTCTTTGCTGATGAGATGATACTACTTAGGATGGAGCACTAAGCTAGTTAGAGATCATGCTAATCAGTGTGTCTGTTTGTATTGTGTTTTGGAGAAGCATATTAGCACTTCAGTTATTGTTAGATAGTAAAGTTGTATCATTTGTTTTTATACATAAACCACACATATAAACCCATTCATATAACAGCTGAGGGTCTCAGCAAAAAAAAACTAACATTTAAACTGTAAATCATCAATATGAAAGTGTGCTTTGGAATTGGATTTATATTGTTTATTATTAACAACTGTTTGATAAAGAAAACTGATTCATTACAGTCTGCCTCTTCCTTATTTGATTTTATTGTTTAGTTTGTGTAAAAAAACGAAATGATTCACTTCCACAATTTATGTCAGCGCTTTTCCCACAAGAAAAAAAATGTCAATCAGCAGCACTTTTTTTATTTGAATGAACAGGACTTTTGTCTGATTTGTATACTATACTCAGTAATTCTTTATACACAACACTTTAATCAAAAACTTTAGTTTAAGTACTTGAAACAGTACAGTTGTACAGCTTAGTCAGGAAGCTGTAACAAATATTTTTGAAGGTAATAGTGATCCATTTTGTCTTCATTGTTACTTACAACATGACTAAAACAACGTCAAGTGAAAATATGAAGGTAATTGAAAAAAGTGTAATCTATCCAATTAAATGATTAATTGTTTAATTAATCGTCTGATTAATTCATTATAAAAATAATAGTTACAGCCATATCACTAACTGAAAAAATCAGCAAAGATGCTCCCAAAAAAATAGTGTGTGTGTGTCTGGGTTAGTGCCGGTTGGAACGCGGGGGGTGCCATTTTTCATTTCACATGCCCTAACAAGAAGGGGTAGTTGCACCCCTGAACATGTATATCATAATATCATTTTCCATGTTATCTTAGCTTTAAAAAAAAAAAAAAAAAAAAAAAAAAAAGAAAGAAAGAAAGACATTTGACTAGATTTGTAAACTCATTTGAATGAACATCTACAGCATGTTTTGAAAAAAAAAAAGACTTCATCTATTGTTTTTTTAATCAAAAGATATACATTTGATTTTGTTTTTCATGGACATATAATGACATGACACATGAAGTTATGAAGGGGAACATAAAGTAAAAAAGTAGATTATATTGGTTAATATTGTGCTGGTTTTCCAAAATATCAACTTGAAAACATCTTTTTATTTTTTATTTTTTTTGTGTGAAAAAAAAGAACTTGCAACACTTGCGAGAGAGGTAAGCAATTGAATTTAAAAAATTCAGTATTTTTTATTTATTTTTTTTTTTCAGAAATTTAAAATTGAAGATGAACCCGCTCAAGCAAAAAATCATTTTACAAAAGTTTTTTTTTTTTTTTTTTTTTTTTTAATCAAGTACTCTAAAATGCTAAAGAATTGGTGTGATGACATCACGTGTTTTTGTAAAATAGATAAATAAATGTATAGATAAATAAATAAATAATTCAGTCTGTGTGTTTTTTGTTTGGATTTCAAACCAGAAAGACACCCATGGAAATCAGGTTACAAAATCCAATTGGTGTTAACACCATTCTCCTGTCAATCACAACAACAAATCAGCAAAAATAGAACAAGGATGAGAAGACGCCACAAATTTCTCGTTATTGTTAAATTTCTTTTTTTTTTTTTAAATCTACGTCTGCTTGTGCATGGCAGCACTGCTAACAAGTAGGAATCGGGATACTTTCTCCTCTGTCAAACAATTTCTTCCCTGTGAACTCATTGTCTTATTTTTAATCACATCCGATGCAGACAACTTTTGCAGGAAGGTTCAGCAGGAGTTGAGGCAGCGGAAAAACGCCATTAAAAGAGATAACGAGATGCAGTCATGTTTTGTTGTCATGACGACGAGGACGCTTTCACGCCCAGCTATACTGGCATGCGTGTGTTCACGGCCTCCCTGAGGCCAGGGGTACCAGATGCGCTGGGCTTGGTCATTGTGACTAAAAATATACATGGACACGCATGCACATGGAACACAGCAGTGTAGTGTAAACACGTGACATGTTAAGAACACGCCGCGCCAGCAGTGGCATGTGTGTCTAAGTATATTCACATCACTGGACACAAAGACACAAGGGTGTGTATTTTCGACATTTAAACAAAAAAGATCCACAAAAAAGAGGACATTTGACAACCAAGGTTAATATTTTGTTGTTATTATGTACCGTTCAGATGCTTAGATGCAGGGAATGTTGAATCTTGGTATCTTTAAAGGGATCCACAGATAGAAAGACTTCTTAAAAGATGTTCGACGTTCTTAAAAGATAAATGTTAGTACGAGTTATACTAATTTGATATTAAAACCCCTCTTAATGTTTTCATTTTAATAACATTTGCAAAATTATTTGAACTTGTAGGTCGCCATTGTTGTTGCTGTCAAAGGGAGGTGACGTCACATGGACATGCTGCCGGACTTCAACAGTGTAACTCTTTAACTACATAAACATGTCGTTGGTTCTGCCCTTTCAATTTGAACCCGAGCGGAATATTAGTGAGAAGGACAGCCCCGTTGATATTTCACAAAACATGCAGTAAAAGCTAAATGAACACAAAAGACAGGATAAGACGAGAGTACCATACATGTGTGAAGTTCGCTAGTGACAGCTAGCACTCTCTTGCTCTAGTGACGAGCAAGAGAGTGTTTGATGTCAACAAATGTATGCAGATCTTCGCGGTAAACTATTGTGTGATCCAACTTATTCCAATAATATTATCGAGATAGTTAGCATCAAGAGCTTCCGTGTGCTTTACATATGATTAAGGTATACAGTGAAACACAGCAGTTTGATAATTTTTTTTATCACACGAAAATGTTCATAGTTTGCTTCTACTGAGACGTCTAATGACGGCTTACCTTATTTTTGTCACGTAAAAGCGCTCTTCACGTCTATGATCATTCTGCTGTTGTTCTGTTTATCAGATGTTCCTCTCATCCCGTCTTTCGTGTTCATTTAGCTTTTGCTGCTCGTTTTGTGAAATATCGACAGGGCTGTCCTTCTCATTAATATTCCGCTCGAGTTCAAATTGGAAGGACAGAACAGACGACAGGTTCATGTGGTTAATGAGTGACACTGTGGCAGCATGTGCATGTGACGTCACCGCCCTGCGACGTCAACAACAATGGCAACCTATTCGTTAATTTTTGGGTTTAAAATTTTACAAATTTTATTAAAACGAAAACATTAAAAGGGGGTTTATTAAAAGCTTATTATAACTCCTACTAGTTAGCTATTTAAAGTTAATAATGATTGACAGGGGTGTAGCTTTGATCTTGCCAGAGAAGCTTGGTACATCTACCAACAAAGACGCACATATGTCAATCATCGTTTAGCTTGTTAAACACTAGCGGCAGTGTGCTGTGGCAACTCATTAGTGAGAGGCTGTTCTCAGCAGTGTGAGTGGATTTGAGTGGACTCACTCAATGAAGCATTTGATAAAGACAAATATTTTCCTACGTTATTCTTGCTTTTTAAAAAAAATCACAATATTAAGGCGGAAGAGTGGGACAGTAACATGTTTTTTTTTTTTTTTTCTCTGAACAGCACTTTTTTTCGGTATCGGCCGATCATCAAAATCAGGTGACTCAGACTCGAATATGCTATCGGGACATCCCTAGCTGTAACTGTAAGAGCAGACATAAAAGTTTTTCAGGTTTAAATACATTTTCAATCTTCTCAAATTAGACCATAGAAAGTAAAATCTCCATTGTTTTTTATTTTGAAGTAAAATAATTGATACTTGTTAAATATTTTGTAAGTATACACAATATATGGTAACACTTTATAATAACTCTCCATTTTATTAGTTAATAGATCATTAGTAAACTGTTGATAAATGATTTATTGTTGGTTTGTGAAGTATTTGTTAACAGTTTGTTAAGCATTTACAGGGTGTTCTTAACCTGAAACACAGTTTGTGTAGAAACATTTCAAGTTTTTGTGTGTAACGTTTAGCATTTCTTTCTTTTCAGGTTAAGAAATGCCGTTCACTTCAAAAGAAAAGGCATTTTGATAAGGCATTTTGCAGGCAGCGCTCATGTTGCACATTTATGAAAATCTGCCATAGAACCAACAAATATTTGTACTTTTCTTTGTATATTTAACCAATAGAACTTATCACCTTCAACATAAAGTGTATATAATTTTATTAAGATCCATCAACTAGCATGAGCATTTAGAATGGTTCAACCATATTGGAACACCCTGTAAATGCTTAACAAACTGTTAACAAATACTTCACAAATCAACAATAAATCATTTATCAACAGTTTACTAATGATCTATTAACTATTAACTAGTAAATCGGATAGTTATTATAAAGTGTTACCCAATATATTTCAAAATGGGGCTGTAATACTTAGTCTAAACTATTATTTCTAATCTGTAGAATAGTACAGTATAGTAGTATAAATTATTTTGTGTGGAAACAGTAAAAATTCTATTAAAAGAAAAGTTGTAATTGAATCCGAAAAGGGAGCACATGTTCGGCTAAATAAAATGTTGTAAAAGGTTAGTGAGTACATTTTTTTTTTTCAGTATCAGGTTGGGACTCGGTAACGGCAGAAATATCAAAATATCCGATCAGGACATTCCTAGTTTATATTGTGTTGTATAGAATAGAATAGAATAGGATAGGATAGAATAGAATAGAATAGAATAGAATAGAATAGAATAGAATAGAATAGAATAGAATAGAATAGAATAGAATAGAATAGAATGTGTGCCGCATAAAGCAAAAGTACAATAAGGGTAATATAAAGCACAGGTTACACTGTGCACAGTTTGAGAATAAAGTGAACATGTGACTAGCAGCAAGTAGTGATGTGTGTATAGGACAATTTACAGTACTCACACAAGGCTGGATGACCTGATATAACAGAGCAAATGACAGTTTGTGCATAGATATTTATGTAACGTTACAAAAATGCTGTAATGTAACTGCAAATATTGTATATACTGTACCCAGATTATGCACAACCCAGATTGAGACGGATGTCTGAGAACATACTACTTAGAGAGATACATGTGACAATGTTGTGGCATTAGCAATGCGAAGACATTTCAGTGCAAACTTGAGCTGAGTACAGTCTCTCTGTTTACTCCGAGAATGCAGCTGTACAGAAAAGGGTTCGAAAGAAAGAGCTGAAGGGAATAGGGATACAAAAACATGATTGAATATACATGCTACCTAATGTAAGTAGAGTTTCTATGTTGATATGACTACTTTTACCTATGTGGGGAGGGGATTCCAAAGGATAAAAGATTGATTAGATAAGGTAAGCACGCAATCGATGTTAGTAATGTGTAGTGGGGAATCCAGTACTTGGAAAAATCACCTGTGAGTATTAATGAGTCAACATCCTACTTTTAGTTTCCGTATGTGACCGCTAATCCTGGTACCAACAGTTTAATGTACAGGTACAGTATGTGTCTAGTGGTACCTAGTCACGTGTGGAGCCACTCTAGCATGTTAGTCATGTGAAGAATGATTCTGCTACTTGGTTGCCCTTGTTTTGTATTTGTTTCTCAAGAAGTAAATAAATAACATGCAAAAAAGTATTTTAACATTTATCATTGGTTTTGAAAAGGCCACTTTAACCTATTTTGTATATTTTATATTATTTTAGGGTGAAATAATATATGACTAGGAAATTAATTTTAAATTTTTTAATGAATTATTGTATATTTGTAATTAAGTTAAAAAAAACTGGGATGTAGAAAGAAAAACTGAGCAAAATTTATATATATATATATATATATTTTTTTTTTTTTTGACTTTTCATCTAGAGAAAAGAAAATGTCTTGTCGTTGTTGAATTAGTTTGCAAACATTTTTACATTTAATGATACTTTAATAAAATGACATTTTTTGCATCAATTATTATTTTTTGTTTGTTTGTTTGTTTTGTTTTTACAAACACCGAACACAAAAAAGGATATTTGCCAAAAGATTGGCTCTCATTGCACTGTGTCGACCTCAGAAAATAGTCTTCGGCCTGACGAACAGGCGGCAAAAGTGGCACCGCCGGCTAACAAGCTAGCGTTTGGGCAAAGTGACGGCGCAGACGCAGCGTCAGATGTTGTTTTTTAGGAACATCCTCCACCTTCATTGTTGCCGCTCACAGAGGAAAGCCAACGAGCTGGGCCGTCGCCACAATAACGCCAGGAAATGAGAGTCAATGAAAGCGAGCGAGCCGAGCCAGCAAGGAAATGAGCGAGAAACGGGAAGATGAAATGAAGAGAGTCACCAGCTTTGATAAGCAACAAGGCAGGTGAAAACAAGCGCTCACCCGCCATGTTTTTCTTTCATCTGTCTACTCTTCCTTCTCGCCTACAGAAACAGCATTTTGGCCAAACCAAAGACAATGCTGACCAGACCCCCAATTTCTTTCATGTTACAGCAATGAATGCCAGGGAACAGAAGGAATGTGACGTCACACATGTAAGAATAAGGAGAAATTGTATCGAGACACAGAGAATGCAGTGCATAAGTAGTTACATTATTTCCAGATTGCCTGTAGTATGTAAAGAATGGTCACGGATAAACTACCAAGATATATGTACATCTTTTGTGTTATATAATATGCAATCCAATTACATTTCACAAAGCACCTGCTGAGTGCCCGTTAGTCCCGGATTGACTCGCTTTCGCCGCGAGAGTGCCAGCTGTTTTCGAGGATTTTTATTGATGATTAAATCATTAAACTCAGTGATCATTGAGAATTGAGCAGTGATGGCCAAGCTTCTTGAAGCAGCCAATTGGTTCTCGACGGCTCTAACAAGTTGTCCTGAAAGAGTTGTCAAGAGCTGGGCAGTGTTGAGAATTCTATGGCTAGTTGTTTTAGAAAATATGAATGTACTTGTGTCACTGTAAGTGATATAACAATCATTTGTTTTTCATTTTTATTTAGAGATAATAGCTTTCCCATTGTGTTTGGCTTTAAGCAGTTGTTTTGTGGCCGCTTTATACATTTGCATGTGCAAGTGAAACAAAAATAACTAAGTTTCAATTAAATAGTTATTATTTTTTTATACTTTTTTCAATCATCATGACTAGTGCTGCAACAATAAATCGATTAACTCGAGAAATTTGATTAGAAAAAAGTTTCGAATCAAATTTCGCTGCTTCAAGTATTCATTTAATTAGAGTGAGGTTGTAATGGTTTGTTTTGAAAGTGTTGCATTTAGTCTTATTGATTTAGGTGGATACACTGCCCTCTGCCAGTGGCAACAGGGAATATGCTATAACTCGTCTAACATGGTTGAATCCAGCTCCTGCCTGTTAGGGCCGACATGAGACAACATTAATTTTTTTTATGCATTCGGAATTTAGCTTATAGGTGTGTTTAGCCTTTTTTTGGTGGGAATATGTGTTTGAAAGACTTGTTAAGAGCTTTGTAAAAATATATATATAAATCATTAGCATTTCATAGCATTTCATAGCATTTAAACTATATTTAAGCTAGTGGACTTTTGCTATGCATGTTAGCCAATTGTTCTTTTGTTGTACTTAGATTCTCATTTATTCATTTTTTTTATACCATTTGAGGCTAAGCTAAGGTACAGTGATCCCTCCCTACTCCGCGCTTCAAACTTTGCGCCCTCAGTCCATCGCGGAATTTCTTTTAATTCAAAAATTTAAAAATAAATACAGAGTAGCTGTCTCGAGCCAATAGCGCAGTCTCACTCTCTTTCACTCCCTCCCTCTCCCTGATTTTTGTTCATCAGAGAGTGAAGAGTAAAGTAAAGTATGATTGACAGACATTTAAGCTTTGATCTTGCCAGAGACTTGAACTTCAAAGTGCCTCATGCGTCAATCATTGTTTAAATTGTTAAACAGTTGCTACGGCAACTCCTTGTGTGTAAGTGAGCAGCTGGAGTGGATTTGATTGGACACTCAATGAAGCATTTAACAAGGCACAAACATTTTTTTTTTTTTACTCTTTTTCAATGGACTGTGCGCCTACTTTTTTTCCTTGTTCAAAAATAATTCTGAGGGACAGGCACATCCCTCCTTCAAACCTATCATAATTATTACATTTCAAGTGCTTAAAAATTCATTTATTAAACTTTATATACATAAAAGTTAAAAAAGTAAAAATGAGGGATCACTATTTTAATTTAGTTTTAAATAGTGTTGCACTGATACCACACTGAAAAAATAACTCATTGGCTGAAGACAAATACATTTTGGCCAGGATTTCCATCCATTAAATTTATGTAGCCCCAACTCAAATAAAAGGCATCCCAATTTACAGTATACCTATCATCAACATGGAACTCATCAAAATAATGATGAAAAACATTCTCTTAAGTTTTTTCCTCTATGATGAAGACAGTGCATGACCTATCACATTTAGTAATCTGCTGACTTGAAAAGAGGTTCAAACAAAGTAGCACAAGTACTAGTACAACAACAAGTATAATATTTGCGAAGGCTAAGGCATGGTATAACCAACTCCAATTAAACATGAAATCTTACCATAAAGTGCAATATCAGAAAATCATATACAAAATATTATTGCACAGTTACATTTAGCCCCACGATATAAAAAAAATATGCAAGGTGCAAGAGTGCTGATGCCATTTGTCGCATTCCACAAGTTATATAAACTCTCCCTCGTGTAGTTTAGCTAGCTAGCTAGCTAGCTAGCAAGCCCGCAATGTCTGACTTCACTAACGGTGAAATTTGTCTCACGGTCTTTTCACAGCAAGCTTTTAAAAATATCACATAATCACGTACTCACCAATGAGTGGGATTGCAGCACCTTTGAGCGTCTCTGTAAAGTATAACCCCGCAGCAGTCCCAAAAGAAGTTGTTGGTGAAAAAGCAAGTCCAGACGAGGATGAACAACATGTGAAGATGAAATTATTACGTTGACACTATGAAAAGTACATATATTTCGTATTTAATAGATTTGTTTTAGCAAATCAAACAAAAATTTAATGTGTTACATCAAAGAAGGGCTTGGATCAGTTTTTCGAGTGCATTTTTTGGCCCCGATACTTGGCTGTGCAGTATTGGCCGATACTTATACCATAAGGTTATCACTTTGTTTGAAATGTATATATAAAGTGAATCCAGTAGAACATTTTATTGCATACATGGTATGGGTGACAATAGTTAAATAAACCTTTGGCTCTCAAAGGTCAAATTACTGCTAAATTCGTGAAAATAAAACATGTATAATACCAGCCCAACAGAGAGAAAGTAAAAATACAGTGAATTAACTGAAAAAAGTTTTTTAAACCCAAGTATTGGCTCTCAAAGGCCAAACAGTGTAACTTTCATGAAATTATACGTAGCAATAATTGACCACAGCAGTCTCACAGTCTCTCTATTAGCCTCCCTCTCTGTGCACCAGCAGCCACATACACTTAGCCACTTAGCTTACCTTTTTCTACTGCAATTTTGAACAGGCTTGCTACCCTACTCCTTTGAAACAAGGAATCGTTCTCAGTTGGGAGTTAAAAGTTGCGTTCCGTATTGAACCAATACGGAATATATATAAATAGATACATTTCTATGCATTTTAGGAGTTTGGGGACGTCCCTTTTTTTCATTGATTGTACGGCTTTCGGCAGGACTGGGGAGTCCCTTATTTCTATTTCTGAAAGGTGGCAACCCTACTTTGGAAACAGGTCTCAAATTACTGCTGCATTTCTTTCAGTAAAAACAATAAAAGTAAAGTAGACGTAGTGAACTGACCATAGATTGTTGCTCCGGTCCAGCCCACTTCCTCTGGATAGCAGTCCTGCTGTTGCAGCCTCAAACTCTTTGTGTTCGATCACATGTGTCACATGTTCAAATGTTTTATCTGGTTCGAGGTATTAAACCTGGCTGATTTAACTCCACCACTCGAAACTTTCAAGACGCAAATACGACCGCTGGTATTTTAATCTCGTAGTTTGTTTTTCCTACATGTTAAAAAAGCTTCCCCGCCATTGGTTGAGAGCAGCCATTGGCCCGCTCTCATTGGTCTGGATTAGGTCAATAGCAAAAATAGTTGCTTGGCATGCAAAGTGATCACTTGTCATCACACAACACAGAGTGCAGTGACTTTCAGGAGAAAAAATGCTGCGTTCAGTGTTTACTGGTAAATGGTATCAGCGCCCTGTTTGTTGGTACTCGCCGATACCGATACCACCTTTTCGGGACGGCTCACCCCCCAGCCCCCCCGATACTGGTATCGGTATCGGTGCATCAGTAGTTTTAAATGCATTTACTGCGCTTGTGAAATGATTGATGATCACACTGGTGAGTTGGGAATGGGGGGGGGGGGCACAGCACGTCACAAGTGACTCAAACAGACACTGTTATGATCGTAGCAGGCTAACTACACATAAAATGCAAAAATGATGATTTAATTCTGCCTTTTAAAGAAACACTCAGGAATTTTGTATTCGGATTTAATGCAAATTTGAAAGTTATACCTTAGCGAGTCAAAATAAATGCTATCGCAGGCAGGTATATCTGCTAAAATTTATTCTGCAGCGCATCGAATGTTCGTGATCCAATGATTCGATTATTCGAACTAATTAATCGATAGATTAATCGATTATCTAAATAATCGATAGCTGCAGCCCTAATCGTAACATATAATATTGTGACCTTGGCATATCGAGGTGCATCGAATCGCGAGTTAAAGTGTATTGTCCCACCCTACTGCATTCCCAGTTGAAGTTTGACACAAACAATGACAATTATACCTTGAGTGATCAACCAACAAAACATATGAAAGCTAGCTACGTTGATTCTAACACAATACAAAATGTCAGAGGCTTGCTAATGAGACGAGCATCGCTGTTTCTTTAGTAAGATGGTTGAGCTATACAAGAAAATCACCCGGAGGTCATGCAAGGAAAGCAAGATGGCTGCCGTCTCGCCCTAGCCACCTGCTCACTTTTTCTTTTTCTTCTCTTGACTTTGACCTCGAACGTGTTGCGTCCGCACGCGCACCAGGATGTCAGGAAGTGTTAGTGTGTGTATTTATAAGTGTGTGTGTGTTGCACAGCTGTTGAGGGAGGCGTAATGATGCCAATGTATCATTGTGTGTGAGATGGTTTATGTTCATGTGAACGTCCCGTCTGTCTGGGAAATTCCCTAATTGCGGTTAGAGATGGCAGCACACCTTTGAATAACTCATCACTTTTTAGGCAAAGTTTTTTTTAAAACATAATAATAATAATAATAATAAATAAAAACGAAACGTAATTGGATGGTTTGTGTACTGTGTTGTCATTTTTTTTTAATCAAAACTTTTTGCATGTTCACTTCCTTACTGTAACTAACTAAACAGCTTCAAAACAAAGCCTCACACTGTTAGTAATGTGTTTGTGCTTATGTTAGTCTGTAGTTTGCTCAGCTAAACATCTGCTGGTTGACTGTGCTGTATTTTACACAGGAGGGTGTGTGTGTGTTAGCGTGTGCATGTGAGAGACAGGCAGCACTGTAGGGCATCACCTTGGCAGAGGTATTAAATCTTTTTCATCCTCTCCCCGGGCTGTCGGCAGAAGCGGGAAGACAGATTTACTTTCTATCTCTCTCGGACTTCCACACACACATGCACTCATACACGCACTCTTGCGCGCACTCACGCACACACAGGGTGTATCTCAACATGTTCCTAGTAAAGTGTCAACGGCTGACACCAGGCAGAACAATTCAGCCTGGCAGGTGCTGAATGTGCACAAAAAAGAAAGAAAGCGCCTTCGAATGAAGCACAAACGTAAAGTAGTGGCACACTTTCGCAGCCGAAAAGTATGGGGATGTCCAAATACTTGCCCGCAGTGTTTCAATGTTAATCATAGTTGGAAATGATGTCATGGCAGCAGTATTTTGTGAACAGACAATTCTAATTTGTATCTTTGGCTGGCGTGGGACATTTGAGTCCATCTGTGAGAGCAATGAGTTGAGATAGTTACAGTTATAGTAGGATATAAAGCTAGCCCACAATATTCTTGTCACTTGAGTTAACAAGGTAGAGTGGTTCATGTGTGTTTACATTAGTGCAATAATAAATTGTCGTCCCCTTTATCGTGGGAAAAATTCAGTTTTTAAGTTTTTATTTTCAGTTTTATGTTCGACTTAACATCAGGTAAGAAAAGTGCTCAAAATATGTATGTTTACATTATGTTGATTCGTGTTATTTATCATGAGTTTTTAAGTTTTTGAAAATAAAAAAAAAAATTTACATAAAAAGTAAACATATAGCTGGTTTCTGGAGTTATCAACTTTGTTTTATACTAGGGATGTCCCGATCGCATATTTTTGCACCTTAGTCCGAGTCATCTGATTTTACCTGAGTCCGAGTCACCTGATTTGAAGAATCTGCCGATACCGAGTCCCGATCCGATATCGGAAAAAAAAGTGTTGTTCATAACAGAAAAAAAAAAGAAAAATGAACTCACTAACCTTTGACAACATTTTATTTAGCCGAAGATGTGCTCCCTCTTCACAAGCAGAATTTTGACTATTTCCACACATAATAATACATACTACTATATTGTACTACTACTGCGTTTACATGGTGAGGCTGCGTCACCAAGACGCAACAATTGTGGTGTGCAATGGCCTTGCCTTTACATGGTGACAGTGAAAACGAAAGAAACTTTTGATTCCGGCCTCCAAAGCGGAACGATTCAATTGCAGGTATTGCTCCGCAACCATATGAATGGAATGCTCTCACTCCGATGACGTCAGCACTCGCGCACGTCACTTTGGGCATGCGCAGTACCTGCTAGTAAACATTCTGAACAGCAAACATGTGGGATAGGCGGCTTTATTTTAATGTTTTTATAATATCTTTAATATAAATATATTTTATTTGCCCGTGTGTGTGCCTTATAGAGAAAAAAGAAAAAATGCATAAACGCCATTGCGTGTTTTTTTTTTCAAGCAATGTCAAACAATCAAACTTGTAAAGGCCTTGTAAAAACAGCAAACGTTAGAAATACGAGATAAAAATTAAATATACATCAAAAATAAAACGTGGGGGGTATTAAAAAAAACATTGCCCAATGGAAAACTGCACTGTCCTCTAGAGCCCGGCATGAATACAACATTCTCACACAGATTTGCGACATTGTCCAAATGAAGAGGGAACCAAGACGGAACCATGTAAATGCAAACATGAATGTCGTATTCTTGGAGCGTCACCATGTAAACAGTATTTAGCACCTTTTTAATAGAATTTAATAGAAAAAAAGTCTTCATATTGTGAATTATCTTAAAACAACAGTACCGTAGAAAAATGCTTGTCTTTAGTCAATGCTTCATTTAGTGAGTCCACTCAAATCCACTCACGCTGCTGAGAACAGCCTCTCACTTAAACAATGAGTTGCCAAAACACACTACCGCTAGTGTTTAACCAACTAAACAATAATTGATTCGGGCCTTTGTGTAATGGTAAATGGTGTTATACTTATATAGCGCTTTTCCACCTTTCAAGGCGCAGCACCAGGAGCAATGTGGGGTTCAGTATCTTGCTCAAGGACACTTAGGTGAGTTCATCAGGGTGGAGAATTGAACCCACAACCTCTGGGTTGGGGGACAACTACTCTACCACTGAGCCACACCACCCCTGTGTCAGAGTTACTAAGCTACTCTGGCAAGATCAAAGCTACACCCCTGTCAATCATCATTAACTTTAAATACCTAACCCTAGGCTATTACTGACCAAGAAAAGCAGCAGGATTGAGAGGCTGTACGAGCATGAAGCGAAAAAAAACCTAAATATATGTTTTTTAATTAAAAACTCGATCCTTTTTCACCCGATTCTGATCCTCTGAAAAATGGCCAAATTTCTGATCACATGATCAGATCGGCACATCACTATAACGTTTAACATTGCACTTGGAGTTGATTAGTGTTCATTTAGCAAAATGTACTGGTTATTCTCGCTGAACCTTTTGTGAGCAAAAGACCGATGATTTTGTCATTTCTGCTACTGTTATTTTAGTCCATCTGTTTGATGTTTGATAAGAATGAACAGTGAGCAATGTAAAACGCTGGCCTAGCTCCTAGTGCGACCTGCCATCTGCTTTGAATTTGTAAACAAAAAGTAATAATGCTTAATATGCATGTATCTGTGTTTACATTAGCAGTTGATGTCATGAGGGTGCTAATCAGCACAATCGTGACTAACTATTGATGAGCTTTTTCAATTCACATGAAGTTGGTATGATGAAACAAACACACCATATCCATCTTTCCACCAGTTGCAACTGTCAACAGATGTCCTCAAACTGTTATGAGACACATTTTGACAGTTGTAATCAAACTCCATGTAGTTTTTTTCTTTCTAATTCTCTATGAATGTGTTTGGTGTGTGTGGGGGTGTGTGTATGTGTGTGAAGGTTGTAGAAGTAATTTCAAGGAGCACTTTGAAAACGCGCCATGGCACATTAGCGGCCTGACGGATACTAAAAGGATTACAGCGGCCTCAAAAAGCCGGAGCGTCCTCTTGAAATTTGGGCAAATGAAGAATTCATGACGCGTCAAAAACGGGTCGTCGGGCCCGTGTGTTCGCTTGCGGGCCCGTCGAATCGTGCCAGATGTTTCCTGTCTAAACATACACACGCTCACACGCGCACTCAGTGGCTTAATGTGACGCTGCTGTGTTTGTGTCCGAGTAGGCCTTCATGCTGATTTAGCGTAAGCACTGTGGCGGCCGTTGACATACTTTTATACTTCTACTCACGCTCAACACTAAACTCATTTGAAAAAAAGACTCTCAAAAGTAGAGGAAATTAACTTTGCAATACAATATTTACTGTATATAGAGTACATACTGTACATAAACACAAATACAGTATGTTCATAATATACTTATATATATATATATATATATATACAGTGGGGAGAACAAGTATTTGATACACTGCCAACGGGAAAACCCATAAATTAATAAATAAATAAGTAATTTCCATTCGAATGGTTTTTTTTTTTATTTCAAAATAAAATCACACAGTGAACCCAAAATGCGCAAAATCTGGTGTCTGTGTCTTTCCAATTGATAGCATAGCATGGAAAATAGAAAATAATAGCTCCAGAAGTGCCTGGATTTCTTAGACTCAGAAATATCTCTTCTAAAGTTGTATAAAAGGTTAAATAAATATCTCTCTGAAATGTTTCCACAGAAAACAAATGTCCGTCTAAGTATCCCTTGTGCTGAGTCACCAGTAGGTAGATGAGGATATAGGGTGAAACGCTTTGAGGGCCTTAAAAAGGTGGAAAGGCGCAATACAAGTGTAACTCCAGTTACCATTAGCATTTAACCAATCAGGGGGACGGGGTGAATACTTGTGCAGGAGCGGTTGCATCTAAGCCGAAATAACCCAGTTTTAAATGGATTTTTTCATATCGGCCGGTCGGAGCCCCCGAAAAAAAAGGCCGATGCCGGTATACGTCAAATTTCCAAATATCTGAAATCGGTAATCGTGCAATACTCTTCCATATCAGTAGGTAGCTAATTACTTTGTTCAGTGATGTGTAAGAGGTAAGGGGCTAGCATTGGGGATAGCCAGCGAAACTATAACGGTGACAGCGATGGTAGGGTTTTTTAAAATTGAAAGATGCTAACTCACAATTGGACAAAATTCATTGAATGGCTGTCAAAAGGAAGCAAATACCATTCCCTCTCGGAGGGTCTCTGGTGTAAGGCAATAAGCAAAAGCTATCTTTGCATACTGTGATTAACTTTCAGTGGGCATGCAGTGATCTACTCCAATACGAAAGCCCAAGTGTCACACTGAGTGAGTAAAAATATGATTATAAAATATGTTTTTCTTGTGTAGTATTTATTCCTATTCAATAAATGACATTAAAGTGTTAATATAGTCTGCAGAAATTCATGTGTACATTTTTTTGCTGGTGGCATGCCTTGGGATTTTGTTTTTTTAAAGAAAAAATGCTGTGGCTCAAAAAACACTGGTATAACTGAGATTCAGGTGTACCCAACAAAGTTACCGTAAGGTCAATTTCAAACTTTTTTGAAAAAGTTGTGCTGTTGATAAATGGGTACATAAGTATGAAGCCTAAAGTCCTTTTTCATTCTTAGTTTATGGCTTGTGTTACGCCAGCATTACATGACGATGTTTTCAAACGGGTTAAGCTGCCACTTTGTCTTACACACTCTGAATGCTAATCAACAGATGTCATCACACACTCAAAGAGCGGGAAGGAGGATTAGCTGGCACGGGTGCTTTTTAAAGGCGAAAGCTAACACATTGAGTGGCTATGAGCAGAGAGGAAGACAAAATTGGAAAAAAGGCGAGTGCTGCGCAGCCTGCCAAAACAGCAACAGAAGTGAAGACCAAAAAAAAAAAAGGGAAAAGAAAAACTGCTTGTCCTCGCGCTCACCCCGGCTAATATCACTGGACCCATTCTTCTTCTTAGTCGTTTAATTTCTCCAATCTGCACACTGAGAGTGCTCTGACAACAACAGCCATCGAACTGCTCATTTACTGCTCAGCCTTTGTGTGGGACCGATGCAAAAAAATATATATATATTGAGTGCACCTTCTGTCCATCATGTACAATATCAAACATCCACTGTATGCTAATTTTATTTATTCTATTTTTTTTTTCAAATTCGGTGGGTTTCACAAAGGGATAAAAATTATGCTTACAATATCCTGGAATTGTATTCAAATGTCAAATATCAGGGTAAAGAAATTCAACTGTGGTTTGTCAATACAGGTAGTCCCTGGGTTCCGTTCTTTCACTAGCGACGTAACCCAAAATTCCACGTTCATCAGAATGAACCCTTTATGTACACCAAAATCTCAAAATAATGATCCAAAAAGTCCAAAAGTATTGTATTTCGTTTAATGATGGAGGATAGACTGATCTCTGGTGGCAGTCTGGGATCTGGCTGGACTGGCGCCTTGTATGACTGTGGAGCAGACTCGTCTGACATGGATAAAAGACAGCTGTGCTCTGATTTTGCCCACGTAAGGTGTATGCATTTGTAATTAAGCTTACAGCTACAGTTTATGGAATTATGTGTGAGAGATTTGCTATGAGAATTGTAATACGTTAGCATTCGTAGCATTTAACCTAACGGATTTCTGTTAGGCAAATTAGGCTAATTTACTCTATCAATTTTACATATGTATCAGACCAAATGGACGTTTGAACACAAATTGTTTTTGTCTAGTGTTTCATTGTTAAAATGTGTGTCGCTTTGAACATAAGTGTGTTACAGCTTTACAAACTGTCAAAAGTGAAGGAAGTAAAAGGCTTCAAAAACCACAATTGCCTTGTTTGCTGTCTGTCAAGCTGAACCACTTCCAATTTGGACCCAAGCAGAATATTAATGAGAAGGACGGCCCTGTCGATATTTTACAAAACGAAGAGCAAAAGCTAAATGAACACGAAAGACGGGATGAGTAGCAGACATATGTCAAGTTCGCTAGTGACAGCTAGCTCCTGCTCTAGTGACAATGCAGGAGAGTGTTTGATGTCAGAAAATATTTGCAGATCTTCACGGTAAACTATTGTGCAATCCAATTAATTCAAATATTATTATGGAGATAGTTAGCACCCAGAGCTGGCAGCAGTTTGATAATTTTCCTATATCACACGAAAACGTTGATAGTTTGCCTCTACTGAGAATTGTAATGACAGCATACCTTATTTTTGTCACGTAAAAGGGCTCTCCACGTCTATCATCAGCCTAGGACTCTCCTGCTCTAGTGACAGAGCAGGAGAGTCCTAGCTGTCACTAGCGAACTTGACACATGTATGCTACTCCTCTCATCCCGTCTTTCATTTTCATTTAGCTTTTGCTGCTCGTTTTGTGAAATGTCGACAGGGTTGTCCCTCTCGTCAATTTTGCGCTCGGGTTCAAATTGGAAGGGCAGAACCAACGACATGTTTATTAGGGGTGTGCCATCTTAGGCACCCCACAATTTGATTCGATTACGATTCAGGGTGCTACAATTCAATTTTTGAACGATGATCACAGTATTGACGATGATCACAGTTATCGCGATTATCACGGTTATCGCGATTATCGGTGCATCGTACATTACTGATTAATAAAGCAGCCAAACAAATGTATGTCCATTACTTATTTAAAATATCCTTATGATTCAACAGGAACAATGGAATCATTCCTTAAGCTGCATTTTTTATTTATTTATTTTATTTTTTTACAAGAAAGTGCAAAAACATTAACCATTTTAAAGGGAGTACTTATTTATCTCAACAATACAATAAAATTTACACTGGTAGAATGAATTCCACATTTTCTGTACACAAATAAAGTGTTTTTACAAATAAGACTTCTTTTAACCAATATACTTTGTTTTTACAGTGTTAACTCCCTTGTGTAACTCTTGGAGTGACAGGTGGAAATCACTGCTCTTGATCACTTTTAACTTGTAGCGTTTATTGCCGAGCACATAAAAAAGTCCGGCAGCCTCCAACATACCACACACACAGTCATTACAGCGCGTGCACTTTCTTCTTTCCCTGCCTGTCGGCTCCCAAGCAGCACTGGAAACAACAGATTTCTGTACTATTTCACATGTTAGTAGTGTTACCACTGTACTTAATCATGGTTTTACACGTTCTGCATATGAAATACACGTTATCGAATTAGCTAATTAGCTTAGCACTCGGCGCTTACTATTAACATCTCAAAAACAGCAACAACAAAGGCTAAACAGTACAAGAGGGCTCGTGTACTCACCTCTTATAGACGCACACAGGTCTTAGCAACACACTCAGGACATTTTTCAATTGAAATGCCTTAAAACTACAGCTGGACATCTGAAAGACAAGGAGCAACGAACTATCTCTCTTCCCCTCTCGCTCTAAAAAAATAACTTGCGAACAAAAGCACAACCGCCGGGTCGCACTTCTGTCCCTGCCTGTCTCATACACACATTTGTTTTCCAGTCTTTTAAAAATGAGTAAATCTCTCCCAGTAACCGGAAGCATCCATCATAACATTGTGCGTGTGTCCGTTGACGGTGTCCGGGTGGCAGACGTGTCTTGAATTTCATTCCTCTACGAGCGGCTGCCATAAAGTTATGAGGGAAAATCATCAATTTTGAACCTTTATGAATCGTAATCGAAGTGTCACGCGTCGAATCGTGATGCATGTAATAATAGATTTTTTTGGAATTCCTTTATGTTTATGTACGTAGTTAAAGAGTGACACTTTGGAAGTCCGGTAGCGTGTCCATGTGACGTCACCGCCCTGCGGTGTCAACAAAAATGGCGACCAACTAGTTAAAATCATTTTACAAATTCTAGTAACACGAAAACATGAAGAGGGTTTTTAATATAATTTATTATACATATTAATATAACTCGTACTAACATTTATCTTTTACCAACTACATGTCTTTCTATCCGTGGATCCCTTTAAAAGTCAAAATCTAGCTACTGTGAATGAAAAATTAAAGTTTTAAGGACAAAGGCAATGGATGAGCTAAATAATTAAATCATATACATTAACCTAGGTGCCAATTGAAAGGCTCCAACCCTCAGCCAAAGCTTTACAACCAACCGTAACTGGCTAATATTTCTTTACGTATTTATTTATTTTACTTGGAAATGGAAAGCACTAAAATAATCCATGGTCACTGAAGATGCTTCTGAATATGGGGCTTAAAAAAAAATAAATGAATGAATAGTGTAGTAGAACTGTCCTTGGTGCTGAATGAAAGACTACCAGATTGAACAAAAGCAATCCATGGTGCTGTTTCAGTCTAGTGGTGAGAAGGTTTCAACAATTTCTCCGTTTATTTCACTTAAAATATGCACGTGTAATTTTGGATGAAGTCGTAGAGAAACAATGAGAAATTAGAGGAAGCCAATAAAGTTTAAAGTGCAAGTTTATAGAAGCATACAAAAAAAAGAGGACTGCTATCTATGAACACGAAAGCTTGAGTTTGGTTCATTTTATTTTTTGCCTTTTCATCTCGGCGTAAGAACAAACTGCAGCAGCAGGAGAGAACAGATGAAAAGACAATCGCACACGCAGGCCCGTGATGGATGAGCGTCTGCGTGGGCGTGGCCGCAACACGACTAATGACAACAACAAGAAGGCAGACAAGACTCGTTCCAGTCATGTGATCAAAACCTCTTTGAGAGCTTCAAGTAGCAAAGAAACATTCGAGTCATTAACCTTGCAAAAAAGCAAAAATGGAAACTAGAACAAGACGTAGACACACACGCAGATAGCGCGTGAGTCAGCTTTTAACGACCTCTCCCAGGAAATGATCAGATGGCAAGCAGCTCTTGAAGAGCCAGCTGTAAGGAAGGTGAGGAGAACGAGGAAGCAAGGAACGAAGCAATTCCTTTGATGTCTACACTTAAGTGTAGAAAACAAAAGAGGCAGAAGGGTGAGGATGCCTTATACCAGGGGTGCACATTACGTCGATCGCGATCGACCAGTTGATTGCAACGCCAGTGTGGGTAGCTCGCGGCAGCCAAATTTTTTTTTTTCTTTGATGTAATGTATATTTTTTTCATGCCGACAAGACAATAACGAGCTTAAAACGTGCTTTGGGAGATTAAAGTGCATGTGACACGAAAAAGCATGTTTATTTCATAATACACGCAGTATTTTATGCTCCTGAATGATATGGACCAATTGGATTTGTGTGGAAGCGATCGCTATATTTATTTAGTTTTTTGAATCCCGCGCCATGAAAATGAGTGACTCCCGGCTTTGGTCTTGCATTGAGGAGGAGGGCGCTGTGACGTGTACGGTAGAAGACGTCCTCTTCACTGTACAGCGGACTGTTGTGTATGAGGACGAAGAATTCAGCTGATTTTGCGGAATAATACGTTTATTTTTCGCATCACGCCAGCCAAACGGCTGCAGAAAAATCATTCTGTATGAGGGAGAGGCGTATGTGCCTTTTGGGAGTTTCAAAAGGTTTCCATTCACCATGGATATTTACTGTGGGACCATTGGATTTACGAGGAAGTGAGTAAACATCTTGTTTTGTATTATGTCAAATACGAATACAGCGATTACAAAGTAAACACTACAAACTTTCTTCAAATAAAGGACTACTTACGTTTGATCATTGATAGGCATGTAAAAAGCTCTCCTCGTGCACATTAGCAGCACGTTAGCTGCACAACAACTGCAGCCACCCTCCTCTGGGGAACGAACTGTAAATTGCTCTCCACCGGGCGGTTTGCCGATCCACGAAGACAATCGACAACCCAGTCGTCATGTCAAATAATCCAGACGGTTCGAAGACTTTGAAACGTCACTCGGTTCGGGTTAGCATGTCGGCTATCCTTTTGGTTTGTTTACATTCTCCGAAGCCGGGGAAGGGAAATGATATATGTCCGATTTAGGTGTCATAAAATATCGTTCGGGAAGTGCGACAGTAAAGGTCAACAATTTTGACCATTATGGAGTAATTTTGCCATGTCGTCCTGAATAAATGCATTTTTATTATTTCATATTCCATTTAGCACAAGACTGTTATTTGTCATGACCATGCCATTTATTTAGCAATTGGGGAAAATACTTGGATAAAAAGAATATCCTGTAAAAATATTGAAGTAAAGAGACAGAAACAATGACATTTTGCTGCTTTCTTCGTCGCGTTTTCCTCGTTGTGAATAGTTCCCCCTCGACGGGCTGACTGGTCCTTCTCAAGCCATTTATATAGCTATTGGGGAAAAATACTTGGATAAAAAGAATATCCTGTAAAAAATATTGGAGTAGAGAGACTGAAACAATGACATTTTGCGGCTCGCTTCGTCGCGTTTTCCTCATTCTGAATAATTCCCCCTCAATGGGCTGAATAGTAAAACCGATGAGCCCAGTCTACCGCTGACGTCATCCACCTGTTGGGGACGCTAAAGCCCTATAATGGTAGGCGTGGCTAACCGGCAGATTAAAAGACTAATTTCTCGTCATCTGCGCTTTGCTAAATTGTTGTATATAGTCGAATCGTCTCAAAATATGATTCTAATTCACATAATAATGCCATTTAAGACTTTTTTGCTCCTGTCGTATGCTCTTTAAAGGTCATTTCAAACTAACGGCTGCCAGTGTTATTAATAATGGCTTTAGAGTATAACAGTGTTTCTAACAGCGCTATTTTTTTTCAGTGGTGTGTAATCTAAGTAATTAATTTTCCCATCTTTGCAACGCCACTGCCTGCCTGCATGCCTGCCTGCCTGCCCGCCCGCCCGCCCGTAGGCTAACGGCAAGCGTCCTCTTAAACCTTCGGACAACTTTTTTTTTCATACAATTCGTGGCATCCAGGTGGTTATAATTAATTGAAATTAATGTACTGTTTTCCTGATGAGTGTGTATAATCACCAAGTTGGCGTTGTCAAAGCCTATCCCAACTGACCACTCTATGGCCAGGAGGTGTTGTACACTCTGAGCTAGTTGCCAGCCAATCACATGGTCCAATGAGACAAACACCCATTTGAGCTCACACCCATAACGAGGGACAATTTTGGAGTGTTCAATCAGCCAACTACTGTTTGCTTTTTAAGATGTGGGAAGAAACCGGAGTAGATGGTGAAAAAACACACAGGCATGAGGAGAACATGCAAAATCCAAACAGGAAAGCCAGAGCCGGAGAACTGAATGGGCAGATGCGCTAACAACTATACAGTGATCCCTCGCTATATTGCCCTTTAAATTTGCGCCCTCAGTCTATCGGAGATTTTTTTCAATTAAAATTAATAAATAAATACAGTATTTTATTGAAAAATATTTAGAAATTGTACAAATCATTGTTTTCTTTTATATATCCCTCATTTATATCATAACAATTACATTTGCAGTGCTTAAAAACCATTTATTAAAATTAGGGCTGTCAAAATTATCGCGTTAACGCGGGGTAATTAATTTTTTAAATTAATCACGTTAAAATATTTGGCGCAATTAACGCACATGTCCCGCTCAGACAGTATTCTGCCTTTTGGTAAGTTTTACAGCAAGGCTTTTTGTGCTGCAGCACAACAGCGAACTCTTGTGGTCACTTTGCGACATGGTTTATTTTTTTCTTGCCAATTCATATGGCTGCACGACGTCTCGGGCTGAAGCCTACATTGTAATGTTGTGCTTATATGATCGTTGGACAAGATTTGTCCGTAAGTATGGTTGTTGTAAAGAATGTACATATTTTGTTAGTAAGCGAAATGTTCTATTTTTTGTATGAGACGCTTTTTGTTTATGTTTAGTGAACCTGTATAGCGTGCTAAGCTAACGTTGTTGCTAATGCAATGCTTGTGTACTTTTTTTTTTGTAGTTTTATGACGGTCTAAAGAGGACAATGGTTTAAGGCTATTTTATTAATAAATCAGATGAAAAAGGAAGAAGTCTGATTATTAAGGCGTCGTTCACTAGCTGTCTAGCTATGGAAAAAGTAGACACTTCGGAGTGAGGACAGCATAGACAGATTTAAATGACAGTAGAGTGAAATGCCCACTACAGTCCTTATGTACCGTATGTTGAATGTACTGTATATATCCATCTTGTGTCTTATCTTTCCATTCCAACAATTTATTTTACAGAATATATGTATAATTTACAGAAAAATATGGCATATTTTATAGATGGTTTGAATTGAGATTAATTGCGATTAATTACGATTAATTAATTTTTAAGCTGTAATTAACTCGATTAAAAATTTTAATCGTTTGACAGCCCTAATTAAAATATCTATTACTATTTTTTTTCGAAATGAAATGAAAAATGAATTCTATGCATGAGTATTTTTCGGCCAAGAATTTTGCTTTCGGCTAAAAAAAAAATACTTAACCAAAGTTGACAAATGAAGAAGGTGACAAGGTGAAGTTGAGGAGCAAATGGCGGCTGAAGAAGACAAGCATGAGGAGGATGAGGAGGAAAAGGAGCAAAGGGAGGGTGAACAGCACAGTGATGAAGAGGTGGAGGTGGGAGTCCTTATCGGAAAAAAGCAGACACCTTTATCTGCCTGCCCTCCAGAGACACACACACACACAGACACACAAACTCATTGCTGCAACGCCACTGAGCGTCCACCATTAGTCGCGTAACAACCCACAAATACCACGAACCCTAAGACAAAAGTATAGGGACACAAACGAGCTACACCTTCTGTGCAGTACCACTTTACGGCACAATACGACAAGCAGCACACTTACACCCATGCTAATTTCATTTGGCCTGTTGATGTCGCCTGATATTATAGATTAGCTTTCAGTGAGCTGACATCACTTAGACAAAACAAAGTGGTTTGCTTAAACATTTGTTAAAAGCACTGTTTGCATATGTTACTGATGAAGTCTGGGTGTACTCCACTGTCCTGTCGTCATCAAACGGGAAAGCAAACACACAACAGCCGCCGCCCTACTCCACCCCCATTCCACACATATACAGGTGAGCGACAGGTGCCATTTTGGGACCATGAATAAGTATTAGTATCCAACAAAATGTCAGTTGGGAGGGAGGGGCACTGCCCAAACACACAAAAACACACACGCACACACACAATTGAAAATGTCAGAGGCCGTGTCCAGTAATGCATCTGATGGAGACAAGAGGCAAATGTCAGCTGTTCCTCAAAATGGCAAGCCGGAGGCATGAAGCCATGAAAAACAATGATATGATGCGTGCTCTCACATTAACAAACACACACTTTTTTTTTTTTTTTTTTTTTTAATTTTGACTCTTATTGCCAGCAAATGATATAAGAACCAAATGAAATCAAGTTTAATTTTCTTGAGGAAAAAGTTGACAGTTTCATAAGAAAAGTAATTGTACAAGAAAAAAGGACGTAGCAATGTTTTTTTATGTTAGTGAATAAAGTGATTTAATGAGAAGATTTTTATCTTTATTGAAGGGGGTTAATACATTAAAAAGAAAACTACTGCATTGTATGTGCTAAAAGGTACCTTGTAAACACATTATAATATTCAAAAAAGTTTTAACTTTTCAAAGACAACTCGAACAAAGAAACTTTTAAATTTGGGAGATTATTTAACAATGAAAAGCTACTTTGTAAAGGTTGTTTAATTAGTAATAACAGTAATAGAGAAGCAGAAAGTAAGAACTATATTTTTTAAAAAGTTTGGGGTTTTTTTGTTTTTTTTTTTGAGAAAATTGAAAATGTATTTGATGCATATGTCAAATAATTGATACTTGTTTAATATTTTGCAAGCACAACTTTTTTTTCAAAAAGGGGGCTGCAATATAGGCCTGCACAATTTATTTTTTGAACATCGCCATCGCAATGTGCACATGCGCAATAGTCACACCACAGAACGTGCAATTGTTTTTTTTTTTTAACATGTCAACTGTTGTTGTCGATTTTTAATTGCAGCAACAAGTGTAGAGATCCTGGATTCCGTTTATGTACAGCAAACCTGGATTAAACACCATTATATAAATTGAGTACCGTATTTTTCGGACTTAAAGTCACACCTGCCATAAAATGCCCAACGAAGAGGAATAAAAACATATATAAGTCTCAACGGAGTATAAGTCGCATTTTGGGGGGAAATTTACTTGATAAAGTCAACACATAGAACAGATATATCATCTTGAAAGGCAATTTAATACAAAAATACAATAGATAACAGCATGCTGAATAAGTGTACAGTATGATAATGTTACATGATGCATGAACAAGCAAAATGCGAATATATTGTCCTCACCAGGACGCTATACAGCAAGCTAAACTCCCAAATGTCGATGGTGGACGTTCATATAATTTGCTGACTTTATTTTGGCCCTCGTTATGACACCATCGTTTGAAGAGTGAAACTAAAAATAGAAATAATACAAATCAATTTTGTCATCGATACCAAACAGGTTCGCATCAACATAAATAAATGATATTTAGCTGCTATTACAGCTATGACACAAACGGTTAGCATGCGTTGGCTAGCATTATCATATCGTTCAAACAACCACACAACTGGGTCTAAGTGTCCGACCGCGGGTGGAAAACACACAACAACAGCAGATAAGATGATACACACAGGCGTTGCCTCTGTAGATATTTTACAAGCATAAACAATGAACGTAGGTTCGCAGCCGTGTCTCTCTCCCTCTCTCTCACCCACTCGCTCAGACGCTGCATAGCTGTTCGTCGTCTTCTGGCGTGTGAGCGCTCTTCTTCGCGTAAACAAGTGCAAGTGTGCCCCAACTTGGGTGTGAAAGTGCCACAGACTAAAAGCATACATTTCAATATAAAAAGTCATTAATACAATTGAACACACATTGCCAAAGGCAGAACGCGAACGTGGCAATAGCTATTAAGAGTTATTCAGATAACTATAGCATAAAGAACATGCTAACAAGTTTACCAAACCATCAGTGTCACTCCAAAACACCAAAATAACATGTGAAATTATATCATAATGTGTTAATCATTTCATAAGTCGCTCCTGATTATAAATCGCACCCCCAGCCAAATTACGAAAAAAACCTGTGATTTATAGTCCGAAAAATTCTGTAAGTCCCCAATCCGATCACGTGATCAGAAATCGGGCTGATTACGCCATTTTTCAGAGGATCAAAATTGGGTAAAAAGAAAAGAGTTTATTTGCTTCATGCTCATACAGCGCCACAGCGTCTCACCCTCCCTTCTGCTAGGCAATACGACAGAACTGTTTTTCTTGGTCACCAGTGCACCTGGCGTTTGGTACTTAAGGTTAACGATTAGACAGGTTTGTAGCTTTGATCTGGCATGAGAAACCTCTCCGATCAAAGACACAAATGTCTTAATCATTGTTAAACTAGCAGCCTAGTCTGAAGTGTGTTGTGCCAACTCATTATTGTGTAAGTGAGAGGCTGTTCTCGGCACCGTGAGTGAATTTGAGTGGACACACTTAATGAAGCATTTTATGAAATCAAGCATTTTTCTATGTTATTGTAGTTTAAAAATAATTCACATTGTTAAGGCGGCACGGTGATACAGTGGTTAGCAATTAGCATGTCCACCTCACAGTTCTGGGATTGTGGGTGCAATTCCGGCTCCGGCCTTCCTGTGTGGAGTTAGCATATTCTTCCCTGCCTGCATGGGTTTTCTCTGTGTTCCTGTCACATCCCAAAAAAACGTGCTTGGTATGTTGATTGAACACTCCAAATTGTCCCTATGTGTGAGTGTGTGGGTGAATGGTTGTGTGTCTATATGTGCCCTGCAACTGTTTGCCAACCTGTTCAGGGCGACCCCGCCTTCTGCCTGGAGTTAGCTGTAGGCATGTGCCGGTTACCGGTTTCAAGGTTTACCGTGTTATAAAAACATCACACTTTCAAAACCACTAAAATTTTCCGTCATACCGTAGTAAGGTATTAGCTATTTTTTATGTCTCAAAAATGCAGTGAGAAATGGCTTGGAACGGCAGCGCTTACCTCTCCCCCTCCAGCTTTTGCTCTCTCCTGTGTCTGTGACATGACACTTAAGCTTTTTCTCTCCTCAAAAAACACAGTCGCTAGTATGGTATTAGTATTAGGTATTAGTATTTCGGCTACTGAAAAGAAACAGACGGGTGCGGCTTAGAGGGGGAAGGACATCCGACGTTCAGGCAAAACTTCCAACATGAGTTCACGTTTACGTGACCTCATTCGTCACTTTACGCAAATTTTAAGGTAAGTAAATGCTGTCATGAACGTTTTCCACCAGTTATGAAGGTTCACCCCAGCGTGCTTCTTGGGTCTAGCGATGGTAAAACATATAGTATACCGTAAGCTAGTTAACGAGGCTATTAACATTAACTATTAACTATAAGCATACTTTTGTAAAGTCTCCCGCCATTGTAAACATGTGTTCTAAATAACATTTTCATAATACAGCCTGTGGTATTTTTTGTCTCTCTGGTGACTTTCTGTGTTGAGAGAAGGTGTGTGTGTGTGGGGGGGGGGGGGGGGGGAGGGGGGGGGGGGACATGCAGAAATTTGGTCAAATTGGGGGTCTCAGAGCGGAACTTCAAGTACCCTGAGTGTTTTCCGCCATGAAATATATACAGTGCCTTGCAAAAGTATTCGGCCCCCTTGAACCTTGCAACCTTTCGCCACATTTCAGGCTTCAAACATAAAGATATAAAATTTTAATTTTTTGTCAAGAATCAACAACAAGTGGGACACAATCGTGAAGTGGAACAAAATTTATTGGATAATTTAAACTTTTATAACAAATAAAAAACTGAAAAGTGGGGCGTGCAATATTATTCGGCCCCCTTGTGTTAATACTTTGTAGCGCCACCTTTTGCTCCAATTACAGCTGCAAGTCGCTTGGGGTATGTTTCTATCAGTTTTGCACATCGAGAGACTGACATTCTTGCCCATTCTTCCTTGCAAAACAGCTCGGGCTCAGTGAGGTTGGATGGAGAGTGTTTGTGAACAGCAGTCTTCAGCTCTTTCCACAGATTCTCGATTGGATTCAGGTCTGGACTTTGACTTGGCCATTCTAACACCTGGATACGTTTATTTTTTAACCATTCCATTGTAGATTTGGCTTTATGTTTTGGATCATTGTCCTGTTGGAAGATAAATCTCCGTCCCAGTCTCAGGTCTTGTGCAGATACCAACAGGTTTTCTTCCAGAATGTCCCTGTATTTGGCTGCATCCATCTTCCCGTCAGTTTTAACCATCTTCCCTGTCCCTGTTGAAGAAAAGCAGGCCCAAACCATGATGCTGCCACCACCATGTTTGACAGTGTGGATGGTGTGTTCAGGGTGATGAGCTGTGTTGCTTTTACGCCAAACATATCGTTTTGCATTGTGGCCAAAAAGTTCAATTTTGGTTTCATCTGACCAGAGCACCTTCTTCCACATGTTTGGTGTGTCTCCCAGGTGGCTTGTGGCAAACTTTAAACGAGACTTTTTATGGATATCTTTGAGAAATGGCTTTCTTCTTGCCACTCTTCCATAAAAGCCAGATTTGTGCAGTGTACGACTGATTGTTGTCCTATGGACAGACTCTCCCACCTCAGCTGTAGATCTCTGCAGTTCATCCAGAGTGATCCTGGGCCTCTTGGCTGCATCTCTGATCAGTTTTCTCCTTGTTTGAGAAGAAAGTTTGGAAGGACGGCCGGGTCTTGGTAGATTTGCAGTGGTCTGATGCTCCTTGCATTTCAATATGATGGCTTGCACAGTGCTCCTTGAGATGTTTATAGCTTGGGAAATCTTTTTGTATCCCAATCCAGCTTTAAACTTCTCCACAACAGTATCTCGGACCTGCCTGGTGTGTTCCTTGGTTTTCATAATGCTTTCTGCACTTTAAACAGAACCCTGAGACTATCACAGAGCAGGTGCATTTATACGGAGACTTGATTACACACAGGTGGATTCTATTTATCATCATCGGTCATTTAGGACAACATTGGATCATTCAGAGATCCTCACTGAACTTCTGGAGTGAGTTTGCTGCAATGAAAGTATAGGGGCCGAATAATATTGCACGCCCCACTTTTCAGTTTTTTATTTGTTAAAAAAGTTTAAATTATCCAATAAATGTTGTTCCACTTCACGATTGTGTCCCACTTGTTGTTGATTCTTGTCAAAAAAATTAAATTTCATATCTTTATGTTTGAAGCCTGAAATGTGGCGAAAGGTTGCAAGATTCAAGGGGGCCAAATACTTTTGCAAGGCACTGTATGTGTGTGTATGTGTGTGTGTATATCTATCTATCTATCTATATATATATATATATATATATATATATATATATATATATATATATATATATATATATATATATATATATATATATACAAAACACAAAAAACAATACAACAATATATATATATATATATATATTGTTTAATTATTGTGTTGTATTGTTTTTTTTGTGTGTGTGTTTTTATTTTATTATGGGAAATAATTATTTTTGTTGTAATGTTTATTTTAATAATGTTTATTATTGTGTATTGTTTATTATTGTGTAATAATGTTTTCTTAAAATATTTACTTATTTTTATTTAATTATTTTAACATTATATTCATGCTGATGTTCCAGTGTGCAAATATCTTGTGAAAAATATAATTGAAATACCGTAATACCGTGAAACCGCAATATTTTTGCTCAAGGTTATCATACCGTCAAAATCTCATCCCAGCACGTGCCTAGTTAGCTGTGATAAGCTCCAACACCCCCGCGACCCTCGTGCAGATAAGCGATTCAGAAGATGAATGAATTATATGAATGTTATGGAGAGTGATTAAAAGTATGGCGTTAAAGGTGATGCAATGAAAAATGTGGGTGCGCCTACATTATTGGCTAGTGCCCCTGAAGAAAAAGTGTGAACCCTGGCAATATACAGGGGTTGGAAATATAATGGAAACACCTTTAAAAAATCAACAAAAACAAATAAACACCTTTACAAAAAAAAAATCAACAAAGACAAATTTGATATGGTGTAGGTCCGCCTTTTGTGGCAATTACAGCCTCGATTCTAGGAGGCATTTATTCATATAACTTGTGAATTGTTTCCAAAGGAATTTTAAACCATTTTTCAATGAGAACACCCTCAAACTCTTTTCGAGACGATGGCGGTGGAAATCGATGTCTTAATTGAATCTGTAAAACTGACCATAAACGCTCAATAATGTTGGAGTCAGGAGATTGTGCCGGCCATTCGAGATGCTCAATTTCATTAGAATGTTCCTCATGCCACTCTTTAACAATTATGTTCAATGATTATGATGCCAAAATATTAGTTATTTCCATAATTTTTTCCAACCCCTGTATATCGCATGTAATGTTAATTTCCTCTAATATTGCTCAGGCCTATCCCAAACAGAGCTATTCAAGTTATCTGGTGAAAATTCTCCTAGATTTAATATCGCAATATATCGCAATCCCCTCATAAATCACAATGGTAGTTTTTTTAAATATCGTAATACTAGTACATAGTCTAAACTATTATTTCTGCAGAATCGTACAGTATAGTAGTATAAATTTTTTTGCCTCAAAATTCCACTGAAAGAAAAGTTGTAATTTTATGTGAAGAGGCAGTACATGTTTGGCTAAATGTTGTAAAAAGTTAGTGAGTGCATGTACTTCCTTTAAAATGAAATGATGCATCACAAGGGGCTGTACAATAAATAAATAAATACGCAAAATAAATGTTAGAGTGTGCAACATTCATGGCTATTTGTGAATTTAGTCTTTTGTCCCACCTTGTTGAAGAATGAAGCATTGTAATGACTGTGTAAACTACTACACAGGTGTGTAGGGTGGTGTGTGTGTGCAAGTGTGTGCATGGTTGCTTAAAAAATTAGGGAGGAAAAAGGCTGCTGACTGTGCCGCAACTCAGCAGGCTGTGAAAAGACAATAAATAATCACCTAGGAACCAGCACGCTAATGACTGAAAAACATACACGCATACACTCCCTCACACATAAACACAGTTAAGTAGTTATACATTTTTTCGAGTTATTCTTTAACTTTTCCTGGGGCAGAGAGACCTAAAACACCCACTCATATACTGTAAATACCAAGGGCGTAGGTTTGGTCCCAACTAGGGCAACCACCTGTCCGGCTTTTAAAGAAAATGGGCTGCGGTTCAGTTTATGTGATGCAACTCAGCCCCACGGTTGTCACAACTGGTCTGTGAATGGCCAAGAGTGGCTTCAGTTAAAAAAAGTCCCATATTACTGGCTCAATAAAATGTAAACAAAGCTTCACATGTGGCTGACGACATAATATCCTAGCAAAGATTTTACAACAGTGCTAGCAAACATGTCAAAACATTGAATGGAGGAAATAGCACAATCTCCTCACCAAAAGTAGTTGAGATTTGTTCCACAGTTTCTACACGCTTTGCCGAGGACATGAGCAGTAGGGGCAAAATGGCCGTAGAATGTCACGCGTAAAGCGCGCAACATAGAAGAATGAGGTGAACAGCAGGTGCGTCCACATTGAAAACATTTTTTGGAGTACCCTCATCGCCTCTGGATAACAAAATAACTGCAGCTGAACTTTGTAAAGTTGTTCCTTTTTAAAGTGTTCACTTCTTTTGAGCAGTTCAATGCTCACCTTGTATTTACACCATAAAATCTTCTTAAGAATTTAGTTTTTTACAAATGTTCCTTGTTAATACCGTTGTTCTGCCAAACATCCTCTTTGACACCCTAAGTACCACTATGCACTTTCAGTTTGTTGTGTTTTGATGCCTACAGGAAGAACGTACAAAAATGCCTTAAGAAAATACTTAAACGTAATAATATAAAATAAGGTTAGTTTCAATACACTACATGACTAATGTGGTCAACAGATAAACACTCTGCTTTAAAGCTACCACAAAAACACGCAATGCTTAAAAGTTATCAGAGGAAAACACATATCAAAAGTATTTTGAGGCAGTGGAAAGGTAAAAAAAAAAAAACATTTCACCGTGTAGCATATTTTGGCAGAACACAGTTTCAAAATAAGCTTTGTTCTTGGGCACATTGCAACTTGTTACTGTAAACTAAATAAAAAAGTCAAAAAAGGTTTGACTTTTAATTTTTTTTTTTTTTTTTTTTACTATTTAGTTACACAAATATGGTCTATAAACCGTGCAAAAACTCATTATTAATGAAAATACACCACAGGTCCGATGTTTTTTTTTTTTTTTTTTTTTTTTTTTTTTTTTGTTTGTTTTTTCACATATGTCCTCCATTCTGACCTCATGGAAGTGGTCACCCTAGTCCAGTGCTTCTAAATTATTTTCTGTTACGCCGCCCACCTGCCCACAAAGACGTTTCACGCCCCCCCCCCCCCCCAACTTTCTGCCGCCACTGTAAATAGTACCAATTGTCTCTAAAATTATTATTATGAGTACACTTCTGCACAACAATGTCCTTTTTTATATTAAAGGGAAAAAAGTAATATAAATCAACTTAGAATAAAGTATAACTTTATTAACATTGTTTTGTTTAACAGAAGAGTCAATTTGCCTGAATAAAAAAGTCTCATCGAAACTGTAAAAAATACAAAGTACATTTTTTGACATTGATATTGAAAAATAAAACTTGATGAAATCAATCAATAATAATAAATTCAAATTAAACGACAGTGTCATTGGACAGAGGGACAGTTTTTATTTTGCTGCAGGCAGTATCAGCTCCTTTGCTATGGTGTGGGGTTATTTTGTACTGAGCATGCTAACATTGCATGCTGGTTCACTGTTGTAACATTGATGTCAAGTTCAAAAATATCAAAAAAAAGGGACGATTGCTGGCAATATTCGGCAGGTTTTCACTGAAAAACAATCAAGCGGATTATCAATGTGATCGGGGTCTTATGTTTTTAAGTGACGTCTTAATCGATTTGGCTTCCCGCTGTCCGCTGCAAACATTTTTTAGACAGAGTAAACAGACTGGTCTTTCTTCGTCTCCTACAGTATTCTTTTGTGTGTGCTCTTATTCTCTTAAAAAATACTGCGTACACTCTGAAAATGAGAGCACCACTGCCACCTACTGAGTGGGTGTGCAAGTACACTTTATTCTCGTATGGCTCATATGGCAAAAAAGTATGTTTCCCTGAGGTCACATCTGCCACCCCTGGCCCTAAGGGGCGCGCCCCACTATTTGAGAAGTACTGCCCTAGTCTCAACATTGGTAGGGACGATATACTGTAACAGCATAACCTGCATGTACACTTTTTGCTGGGATGGGACATTAAGAAGACTAAACACATTGGGTGAACGGGGGTCAAACCTACATTTCTCACGAATATGAACCTAATTTATTGATAGGCTAAATGATTAATGCAAAATAAATCTGTATGTACTTATACTAATTCGGATATGTATTGGTTCGAGTGTTACACCGTTCGATTCAAACCTTTGTTTTCAAAAACGACTAACGAAAGTTTTTGAAAATTTCTAAAATAAATATCTGGATTTTATTAGCAAATTTAAATTGCAATATTTGAACAAAAATTATAATAACATGAACAATAAATATGAAATTTTTCATAATCTCTTAACTGTCCAGGAATGTAATAAATAAAAAAATGTCAGATCACTCAACATTGTCAGTCTAAATAAAAACTAATAATAATAATTTAACTGAAAAAACGTCTTAACCCCCTTTCCCACTGAAATTAGTGGGTCAACGTGCGTTTTTCCAAGCCGATGCATCCCACTAGCAATTGGCATTTGGCACCTTTCCCATTGACGAAAAAAGCCGTGTCTTTTTTTTTTTTTTTTCACCCGTCTAACCCACACCCCTCCTCAGCCGTGCGTAAGGTGCGTGACGTCAGCACGCTAAGATAGGCTTCGACAACTGCGACCGAATTCATTCAGTTCAAGGAAGTTAACAATGCAAAGCTCTCTGTTTTCATGCTTTTTACTGCCCGCAAAATGGTCGAAATGCAGCAAAGGATCAACACTGTGCTTCAGCTGAGGCAACGTAGGCGACGTAAATTTTAGTTTGAAATTGAAAGGAGTCGTGTATGTCACAGAAGGAGGAGAAGAGCCTTTGTTTCATCTGTTATGGCTATTGCTAACGCTGCTACACCGACTGTTCGCCGTATGTGGATCTGGGCTAGAGCACGTTTTTTGTTTTTTGTTATGACGCATCACTTACTAGCCTACGTCACCACGTAGATTAGGGTGTTGACTGTTGACCCGGGGTTTTGCTTTTACACTGCATGGCGATCAGAGCCGAGGTGATTTTAATGCGGGTCGCTTGGCAGGTTGATTGACACGGGTCGAGGCGGATCGCTGCACCTTTCCCACTGCCACCAAAAGCCGATTGTTAGCGGGTTGACACGAGTTTTTGGGCCAGAGGGAAAGGGGTATTAGTCAAGGCATAAATAAAATAATAAAAATGGAGCCTTCCTAACTCAACAAAAAATGAAAGCTCCTTTGGGCTGCTTAAAGACCACATAAAAAGAATAAAAATGAAAATTGGGGGGAAGGGGTTAAACCTCAGTTCACGACAGTTTAATTAACGTTAACAGTAGAAAACACAGGAGGACATTTCTCTTGAAGCAGCTTCCTACTCAAGTTTTGCAGGTTAGCAAATTCACATAGTTTAATGTTATGCTAAATGATGCAGGTCGGACTTTCAGTAGCAAAATTTGTGTCACATTGATGTCTTTTTATAATAACTTACATCGGCTGCAGGCCAAAAAAAAAACTTCTAATATCCCTGTTCTTGGAAGAAGGAAGCGGCATGTTGTCGACATATTGTATACGTTACAGCCAATAAAACATGCGTTTCAGAGAAAAAAATGGACTGGCACATTCAGCAAGAGAAAAGGGCTAAATATAAGTCTGAACATAATGAAAATAATTTACTCAATAATGGTAGTGACAATTCTATCCTGACGACAGACAGTCTAAATGATCTATATCACTGAAGTCATTATATAATGTAAATAAGGTAGCTTAAGAGTTGGTGGGGACAATTTGAGCATCCTAAAAAGTTGGTAGTGTTAAGTCACTACCGTCCCTCTGCAAACCAACGATCTTGGTATTTACTGTAAGTAGTGTATCTAATCTTCCTTCCTCTCTTTCATTATCCTAATTCACTTCTCTCTTTAATCCTTGTTTCCTTCCATTCCTCCTCTGTCCGTTTCTTCCCAGCTTCCATCCTTTTTAAATAAAAAAAAAAAGTGTACAAAATACAAACTGTAGCCCACCTGGTTCCGCAAGGTGTCAAACACAGATCTGATGTGTCTGTGCTCATGCACATGCGAAGATGTGTGTGCGCATGCACGCATTGAAGAGAACAGGGTTATCCATCAGGAGCCCGGATGTCACGCCGAGGTCAAAGCCATCAACCCCAGCCAGAACAGACAGGTCCAGACACACACATTTAAAGACACACGTCATACACTTGAGCAAAGCTAAGTCTTCACATACTGACACTTTCACATCACACGCACGCAGATGCCAAGCAAAGAAGCAGGCTCACACACATGAAGTCATCCTCACTTGAGAGTTGACCTGCAGACGACCTGCAAAAAGTCCACATTGTTTATTTTTAGCCAGCAAGCTAAACGGGGCGTTTAGCTGTTGAACTTGCCACCGTATCAGGTAAAGCCGCCAGCGTTGTGCATAACGAGCTCCCTCCCCTGTTTGCATAACGAGCTACTCTATTTGCGCATCTAATTAGGAGGCCGCCATCACAGCCATGCCCTCGGGCTTCATTAGCGCGTCTTGGTTAAGGAGGACGTGCTCTTAGCAGGATGCTAATCACTTCCTTGCTTCTTTAACAAACGAGCACAGAAAGTCCAGCCAAATTGGGGGTTTAGTTGCGTGTGTGAGGCTGGGGAGGTAATTATCAAAAACTTATTCACTGCCATTGATGGCGATGGCCGATCAATCCAGTTTAAATAAATGATCACTGCCAGCCCTTCTCAGCTGAAATCGACAATGGACTGAAAATAATATTGTAACTCGGTCTCCACAATTTATATCGCTTGAACATCGTCATCGCGATGTGCGCAATAGTCCAATCGCAGGACATGCGACTAATGGTTTTTTTTGGTTTGTTTGTTTTGTTTTTTTTTTTTTTTTTTTTTTAACATAAACTTTTGCTTTGCTTCATAAAAGCAGCAAGTATGCAGAGACACCTCCTGGATCCCTTTTATTTTCAAGAATCTTCATTATTCACAGATGAACCCCTCAGCCTGGATTAAAAGGTATTATATGAATACAATGTGTTCATGGTGAGTCAACCACAGTCTTCCCAAAAAAGAGCTATTGAAGTCATCTGGTGACAATTCTTCTAGCTACAATATCGCAATATATCACAAACCCCCAATAAGTCACAATGTCAGTTTTCTACTGTTTCGTATGAAACATGATCATTCACTACCATCCCTCCTAGTTCAAACAGATTGGACATCTGTCGCCATCAAGGGAATTTGAATGAGTTAATAACAAGGTAACTCTAAAATTCCAGATTCCGTCACTGTCCCATCTGGTTTGGACCGCCTTTTTGCGGGCAGCATTTCCCAGTATATACTCCACCATTAAACAAAATGCAATACTGTTGGTATACTTTTTGAATAGTTATTTTGGGGTAATTGAAGTGTTAATTCCGACTTACACAGAAATTCGGGTTTCGCCAGCGTAAGAACAAAACTCGTTCGACTAATTATCAAGTAATTACTTTTCCCATCTTTGCAACCGTTACGGAGGAGCGTTACTACAGTTTGGTTGAATGAAATGAGAGTTGCCTGATTTGTCAGAGCATCCTGGGAGAGAGCAGAGTGGGAAGGGGCAGGAGGGAAGGGGGTGGTGACGCCATTGCAAATGCAATGATGATGCTCGCAGTAGGCGGAGCAGTTATGCAGCGTCGTTTACCGCTAACAGGAGCTGCTGCAGGCAGACCTGCTTACACAGAATTCTGAGCTATCATGGCGTAATGTGAAGCGTTTTGATGTCTCAAAAGAAAAACATCTTTGTGTCGAAACATGTTATTTCAGAATGATCTTTTGAATGAGGAAAATATGAAAATAACACTCATACGACCGATCACTTACGGTAATAGCAACTGGTAGCTACGCATGTAAATGCACCTTAGGAATAATTTTGGCAAACACAAGACCAGAACCAAATATCATAACCCAGGATGTATATCAAACTGTATGAGATTTGATTCAGGAACCAGATAAAGTATTTTGTCTGCCGCCAACTAGAGGTACGCTTTAATACTTACATGCAAATTTCCACTTTGCAAAGATGGTGTCAGACTTTGAATTGTGCAAGCTGATTATTATCAATAGTAAGTAAGTAGATCATGATTTCTATTGTGCATGATGGTAGTTATTAGTCAATGGGTACAATTTTTATTGTGCTAGGTACTGGTGGTTGGCATGGATAATAAAGGAGATAGTACCTTTTCTTGTAGGCACCGTCTAACTGTTTGTATTCCTCTAACACATCCAACATAAAATAAATAGCACTTATACAATAGTTTAAGGAAAACAAGCAGAATATATTTGCCATAGGGCATAAGAGATACATGACGCCTTGTTATCATGAAAGCCCAAGGTGTGCGTCATGCAACTGACTGAGCGAGATTGACACAAGTTCTCCCGGACAGTCCAGAACAAATGGCGGAACGTTGTGTCCCAACACAATGAACACCGGAGAACGCCCGATATCCAACTAATAACATGACTGACAAGACTCCAAGAGCCCCTTTGACGCTGAGGTGGCAAAATCCACAACAGTAACTCCCGAATCCTCCTGTCCAATCCACAAACTGGCACTAAATCTAAACAACGCCCAAACACACCCTTCTTTCTTCCCACTGCCAGCCCAGCGAGAGCCTTTAAAAGACTGAATGTTGAACTAAACATGGTCATTTTTCTCGGGAACCTTTTGTTGACTTGTGATATGGTGACCTTGGATCCTCGCCTGGGTCCCTCTCTTTGCTGTATGATTGTTGTCGACTCAGAATAAATTCTCAACTTTTGCTTCGAAGCATTCTTTCAGCTTTCAAAAAGGAGTCAGTACAATGGGTTAAGACTAAGGTGAATGAGTTTGGGCTTTTGGCTGTGTTGTTGGCCTCTCGCCGGCCCGGGTCGCTGGAGCTGCGCCAGCGCGTGGAATATGGAATTGTGGATACTTCTATTGTGCAAGTTGGAAGTTGTTATAATGAAGTGTGTACACATTTCTATTTTGCAAAACGTCATAATGCAACTTGCCGATTGCTGCGCATGGCGTACTTGATTGTGACGCGCAGGAGCGTGTCTTACCATGAGGCCTGCAGGCTGCTGCTTTGGTTGCTTTGTTTTTACACATCCTTCCCTTTCCTCCTCCTCCTCCTCCTCCTCCTCACTTCTCATTCAATCCTCCTCCTCAATCTTTTTTTTCTTTTGGCTCATCTCCGCCGCCGCCCGAATTCTCATTTCACACCACAACATCATCTCCCTTCATCCCATTTTTTTTCTTTCTGTGTCATCCAGCTTGTTGGCCTCGTCTGGCCTTTTAATGTCCCACACACACTCTTCTTCTCCTTCTTCCTCCGCGCTGTGGGAATGTAGCGGATGCTGTCGAGTGTTGTCCTCCGTTCCCGTGGCAACCCCCCCCCCCCCCGCTCAAATGCAAGAAGTCGAATGACATCATACATACACACACACACAAACACACAATTGCACTCATACAGCGTGGCCTCTTCCCAAATTGGATTAGATTTGAGTTTGCCTTGCTTGCGCTTTTGCACATTTTCAGGCTGGTGAGTAGAAGGCGGACAGCTCAAGTTGAGTAGCATTAAGGCTAGTTGTTGCGGTTGTGGTGATGGTGGTGGTGGGGTGGACGTGGACGAGGGAAGGCAGTAACATGGATGTTAAAGATGAAAAGACTTTGATTATTGTGTGTTTCGAGTAAATTTTTCTGTTTACTTTTTTGTATTTATTTCTACTTTCTACTTTTCACTTATTAAGTACTATAACATTTTAAATTGATTTTTTTAACCTCATATTAGTACATTTATTTTGTATTGTTTTAAATTTTCCTAACATTTTATTAGTATTGTACATATTAATATTTTTTTCTACTATTTTGTATTACTTTTTAATTGTTGTGACATGTTTATTCATCTTAATGAGCATTTTTACCCAATTTAATTTGTGTAGGATGTGTCAGTATAAATAAAACATTTTTCATTACTATTTTTGTCTTTAAAATCATATGAGTGAATACGCTTTCTGAATTCATTTATATTTTAATTTCTTTCCAATATATAATACAGGTTGTCCACAGGTTACGAACGAGTTCGTTCCTACGCTGGCGATGTAACCCGAATTTACGCGTAAATCGGAATCAACCCTTACCCTTACCCCAAAATACCCCCTTAATCTCAAAATAACGATATAAAAACATGAATTAAACGTCATATCAATAAAATAAAAAATAAGATACTACACTTACCATCAATGCTGAGAGCAGAGTTGTTTTCGCCAAAGATGATTATAACTAGTGTTGCACCGATACCAATTTTTGGGCCCGATACCGATACAGATACCTGGCTGTGCAGTATCGGCCGATACCGATACCATTCCGATACCACTCTGTTAGCAAAAAATAAAAATAAAAAATACACATACATACAACGATACAGTTAAGTCATGGTTCAGTACGATTTTCGATACAATTCAATACATTTAATGCTCTGAAACAAAAAATACAACTGTTGTCATTATTATTATTATTATTTGCTAACAAGCAAAAATAACATCATATAAAAAAGCATTTTAGTGCATAATATTTATGTGCTTACTTCTTAGTGATCTGAAGAAATTTTGGATATAAGTGCTGAGAACAATCTTTACTGTTTGTACAGTGGGGCACACTGTTGATTGCTGCAGCTCTCTTAGCAGCTATATTTACCATATAAGAAAAATATCCTATTTGTGGTCCGAGTCCATCTGTAACATGTACTGAATTAACACTATTTGTAGCATTATCTATAGTCACTGGTATGGATTGATTTGGCCTGCTTAACTTCCGTTCAGTCATGGCGGTTTCTAATTCATCATTGTAGTATATGGACTACGCGTCGCTCTAGGCTCACGCAGCTAATGGCATGGGATCTAATCTAGCACATCTAGGTTGCTATTTGATGATATCTAGTGTGCGCGCTGCGCCGCTTGAGTGTTTTCTGGCCACAGAAGTCACTTCTGTTCATTACTGCACAACACATATGACAATCGACTTTCATAAACAGGACGAGTTTGAAGTACGGTGCTCTTAATTTGCCACTCATTGTTCATCATGAAACCGTGATATTGCTTAGTCTCCCACGATTTTAACCTTTCTGATCCCATCGGCGCTAAAATAGCAGGCGTTAGCTTACGCATGCTAATTGTTTGTGAATGCCATGTTAGATGAGCAGCGTAACTTCGCGGATATGCGTTGTAGTTTACATCCTTAAAATTGAAGACGAAGCAGTTAATTTCGTTTGGTAATTTTGAGACAAAGACATACAGATGTCATGCATCGGGATTTGGGAAGTTAGCTCACGTGGGGAGGACAGTGCATTTGCGTTCAAGTGATGCCAGTAGATGGTATCGGCGCCCTAAATGTTGGTACTCGTCGATACCGATTCCACCAATTCGGGCCGGATCAGCGCCCCCTGCCGATACTGGTATCGGTATCGGTGCAACTTTAATTATAACGAAAATATTTCGTCAACAATCATTTTATTCATGACGATGATGGGATGAAAACAAGCTAAAAACGTGTTTGGGAGACAAAAACATAACGGGCCTAATGCCAGTTTTCGTGTGACGAGACAAGACAAAAATGTGCAATAGTTTGCGTCACGGTCACAATGTGTGACATTTTTTGTGTAATTAGCCTGCATCTAGGTTGTGTCACTCAGGTGACATGCTTCACCTCACCACTCACCAGTTCAGTGTCCTTTCCAGTCCCAAGACTTGCACACACGGTAAGATGTTTTCTTATCATGGCCAGAGAGAATATGCAAATTTGTTTTAGCCTTTAAAGGTCTGTGCTGTGTGATCATCAAACAATAAATGTAACTCATAGCGTTAGCATAGCTTTCGCATTAGCATTAGGCTAATGCTAACAGCAAGCATCAACTTTTTTTTTTACATACGGTTTTTGGCATCCAGGTGGGTATAATTGATTGAAAATAATGTACTGTTTTCCTGCTGTGTGTATTCTCACCAAGTTCGCGTTTTCCTTGTAGACGCTACAATATGTGCTCGTTTATCAATGTTCATTCGACTCTATTTATTTATTTATGGAGTATTATTTTATTTTACAGAGAAAAACTTTTTTAGCAAACGTTGACTGAAACTGGACGAAATTAGTCTTGAGTTTTCATCAATAAAAACTTGATGAAGACAAACACATTTTGAAATGACTAAAATATAATTGACTAATAAGTATTAAGTAGTATAGATATATTATAAAGACTAAGACTAAAATTTAAAAGGGCTGCCAAAAACAACACTGCTCCGCCATGCTTGCCACGACAGCCTGTTCCCTGCAGAGCTGCTGAATTACAAATGCTGCTGTTCATACTACATTGGAGATTCTCATACATCCATATCTTGTTTTTTAGGGGTATCCTAAGCAGGCACCATTGACCCGGGCTATCTTAGCCACTCCGGAGCCCTAAAACTAACAAATAACTAACAAACTGCACAGAATTGCTGAAATCAAATAACCGGCTAATTAAACCTAGCTAACTGGAAGATTGAGCCTTATGTCAGAAATTCTGAACTTCACTTTAACACTTTAAATTCATTTATAGGCAAGTCATTTACATGCAATGACCTTTTTTGACCACCGGGGGGCACTCCCCCCCCCCCCCCCCAATCCCCGCCTATGGGTTCAGTGTCTTGACTAAGGGCACTTGGACAGTCGGCAGTTGTAGCCAGGAATCGAACCGCCGACGCTTTGGTCCCAGGATGACTTGAGCTACCAAGTGCGTGACATCATTACATAATTCCAGAGAGGGAAAAAAAACAACCTGCAGAATCACATTGCATTCCACTTTTTCTCTGCTTTGATACTAACTTTTTGGATGAGTTTGCAGAGGAAAAGGTTATCCGTTGGCTGTACTTTTTGCTATCCTTTCTTTTATCATCTTGTTTTTCTCGTCAAACAGAAAGAAAATATTCATCCCGCTTCTTCTCGTTCATCCATTTTGTGTCCGCCTCCTTTCCTCTCCAACCTCTTGCAGAAATTCTTCCACCTGCTACTCTCCACCTCCTGTCCCTTGCGCGTCCACATTCCTGTGAGAGAGTGTGTGCTAGATCTAAATGATTTTCTATTAGCGCCTGCGCCTGTTAACAGCGCTCCATTTGATCACGCTAATCAAATTGAAAACCTTCATCTCGCCGCACAAACACATTGCAACCCTGAAAGTGCCTGTCGGTTTTATGTGCGTATTTGTGCGTTTTTGTGTGTGTGTCCGTGTAAAAATCAATAGTGTGCTGTGATGTGGTTGTCGTAAACAAGCGTCCAATCTAAGCTTCTCAGATTTCTTCCCATAGCAGATAATAGAAATGGCAAGTGAAAGGTATCAGTATTATTTTCCAATAATTTTGAGTAATGTTTCTTTTCGTCTTTTTGAATAATAATATTTTACTTTATTTTTTTCAATATCAATACACTGAAGTTTTGGTAAATTGCAGGGGGATTGCAAGGTGAGAAAAATGTGGTGATTTGAGATACGTGTGACCCTACTGTTTTACCATTGACGTTCAGACAACATTTTTCTTTGACTTGGGCACAAAAATTTCAGATACAAGTGGCATCAACATAACTCCAATAACTTCACAATGCCCAGATCTTTTTATAGGAGGCCTCAAGCTAGTAAAAGTGGTGTAAGTGTACAATTTTAGAATACATACAAAACATTGAGCAAAATACATATATTTTGACAAAAAATAAGAGAAATTATGAACGTTTAGAAAAAAAATACTTGTAGCCTGTGACTTTACACATAGTGGCCGTCAGTGTTCCCTCTTAGCTGTGCGCGTGTGCAATCGTGCACTGCTTGCACATACTCAACGCACAAGAAAATAATGCAGCGCACAAAATACCGTATTTTTCGGACTAACCCTAACTCCCAAATGAAGATGCTGGATGTCCGTATAATTTCCTGAATCAATTTCGTCCTCGATACCAAACAGGTTCGCATCAACGTAAATAAATGATAATTAGTCGCTATTACAACAATGAAACAAACGGTTCGCATGCGTTCGCTAGCATTAGCACATCGTTCAAACAACCACACAACTGGCCCTAAGTTTCCGATCGCAGGTGGAAAACAGACAACAACAGAAAAGATGATACACACAGGTGTTGCCTCTGTAGAGATGTTTTACAAGCATAAACAATTAACGTATGTTCGCAGCAGTGTTTCTCTCTCTCTCTCTCTCTCTCTCTCTCTCTCTCTCTCTCTCTCTCTCTCTCTCTCTCTCTCTCTCTCGCCCACTCGCTCAGAGACGCTGCGTAGCTGTCCGTCTTCTTCTGGCGTGTGAGCGCTCTTCTTTGCGTAAACAAGTGCGAGTGCGCCCCCACTTGGGCGTGAAAGCACCACAAACTACAAGCATGCATTTCAATATAAAAAAAGTCAATAATACAATTTTACACACATTGCCAAAGGCAGAAGTTTACCAAACCATCAGTATCACTCCAAAACACCAAAATAACATGTGAAATTATATCATAGTGTGTTGGTAATTTCACACATAAGTCGCTCCTGAGTATAATTCGCACCCCGAGACAAACTATGAAAAAAACTGCGACTTATAATCCGAAAATTACGGTAATATTCATCAGAAATGTATCTAAGCGTCACCAGGACTACTGTCGGCGCCACGGTGATGTGTCAGCAGTTTGTTATGTAAGCAACATTCCTATTGGTGCGTTCGATACGGCAACGCGATGCTCCCATTGGTGGGGATTACCTGGGTGGGTACGGGAAAAATAAAGAGTGAAATGTGAGCTAGACTCCTGTGCTGATTTAGTGAAGCAACATTCCGTTGCCAATTTTTGCAAGCGCTACAATACCAATAAATATCTAATTTTAGAACTGATATCAATCTAGTAAAATAGACCAACAAAATAGTTTTCCATACCATTTTGCAGTGTAACTCAATAGCAAAAGGGGTCTAGCCATTGATACAATACAGTTCACTTCACTTACGTGACGCAGCCAATCATAGCATTGACAGAGGTGCACATATTTGCCCTGCTCAAATGCGCAGTGCGGGTTAGTTAGCTAACAACAGTGCAGTGGAGTTAAGAGGCGCAAATGCTAACCCCTTATCATGGCGAAAGGAACGGGCAGCGATACTACACTCATCAAGCCAAAGTAAAAAAAGAAATCCAGTTCTTTTAAGATGGAATGGCTTTCGGAGTATGTGCAAATAGAAGAACAAGCAGTGAAACTAAGTGAGACTTTTTTCGGTGTGTCTTTATGTTTTTTCAACCTGTCCTGTATAGCTGCTTAGACATGTGGAACAGGAATATTGAGTGTCATTATTGTCTGAACAGTTTAATGTGGGAATATGATATTCTCCCATTGTGGTTGTTCATTATGTTTTATTCATTAGCTCACCCATGCCACAACTGGACCTTACCTAGGCCAAAGCAGGACTCTTCCTATGGTTACAGCAGGACTCTTACATATAACAGTCCATATCACATGAACAACGAGATCTTTGTCTTTTTCATTTTAACTCATTCACTCCCAGCCATTTTCACCGGAGCAAGGCCCTTCGCTCACGTAAGTTTTACTGGTTTTTGACTGATTTTGCAAGGCCCACATAAAATTCTGTTCTATTGCTATATAAACATGGAACCCACCAAAAGAAAGATTAGAATATCTTCTTTCAGCAGGAAAAAAATAAATTCATATCTTTTTCCATTCTTTAGAAATCAGCATTAGAAAATAGCTTAGTTTCAGCAATTCTCCAATTTCTGATGAAAAAACAGAGAAATTGAGCTTTTTGTGAAAGCATATATTTCAAACATACCTTTGACTTTAACACAGCTAGTTCTTGCTTTAGTTACATCTCAAACATCTGAATAATGTTTTCCTTTTACAAAATAACATAAACAACAAGACAAATAGAGCTTTTGATAGCAAAGTAACAATTTATTTACACATAAATAACTGAGATGTGGTCGCGACAGCCGGGTTAACTTTTCACTCATCGGCGCCTGTCTCATAAAGATGGATTTTTTTGAGTGTCTGCAGGGTCTGCCAGCGAGCAGCACAGACTCAACGACATCGTCCGCTGCACTGGTGGTCCCGGTCATTCGGTCGTCCGCTGCCTGGCATCATTCCACCGGCACTCCGGCCGTGTGGCCCGGCTGTTCGTTGCCGTTGAATCGGGTACCAAATGGACTACTGCCCTCCAATGGTTGTTTAATTGCTTTAAAATGGATTTTTAGCTTTGTGCTTTGGAGTTCAGTTGAATCAGAACCCAGAGATGTCTCTTATGAAAAAAAACGTAAAAGATGTAAATACGTCTTTGGGACACTGAAACAATTAAAAATAGAACGTATCTATACGTTCTTGGGAGCAAATGAGTTAAGTGGGCCAAACCAACTATATTAAAAGTAAACTAATGAAATTTGTGCCGTAATGTCATTCTTTTAATAAGCCATGTAACTTGCTATGACCCAAGGTTTTGAACAGGCGTGAAACTGGTGTGTGGCCAAAACGTATACATCTGATGTTGCTCACCGTGGTCCGCAGGGAGCTTGTGTGTCTGCTCAGACACATGAAAAGTTACGAGTAAAGAGGGAACATTGGTGGCTGCCATTGACAGTGATACACATCCAGTGAATGAGTTAAAGTCTTTTCTTTTAGACACATGGATTGTTTTAGTTTTTGTTGAAACACTACAAACAAATGTATATTGAAATTGAGCGATTGTCCGGCCAATGATGATTAAGCAACGTAGCTGTGCCTTTAAATCCCTTAAACGCATATATGGTCATTATTTCCGCATGCTGATAAATGACGTTGGACTAAAAATGTTAATCCATTATGAGCCCTACCTGAGTAGTCTTGTCGGGATAATAACCCACAATCAACACACATGCACAAAGTCAACCGAGTGAAGTTAATGTATAGTCGCTGATTAACACAACCTTAAACCCCGCACACATGACAAACTAAATACACACACTAAACACGCATACACATGCACATTAGAGCCGTCCCGAATTGTCGACGTTGTCAATGAAGTAAATGCGTTGACGAGCACAACGACGGTCAGAGTCGAGTTAAAAAAAAAAATTAAACTGTATGCGTAGAAAGTTGAGAACGGCAGACACTAGGGATGCAAGCGGAGAAAGCGGGACAAAGCCAAAAAACCAGACCAGAGTGGCCAAAGTATGGACTTATTTTCAAGACATAAAGGAGGGTGTCACTGTCATGGGCATTCTCTGCAATGCTGTCGCAATGTCGTACTACTGCTACGTGGAAAAAAAGTCGTGTTATTACGTAGGTGTAACAAGACTTATTCTCATACTAATAGTACGCGGAAAAAAATTCATCTATTACGTTGGGTTTATGTAGCTGAATAAGCAGCGGCGTATTTTACGTAGCGCGTTGCCGCCTCTGTTAAAATCAACAATTTTGATAGCATTTTATGTTTTAGAATCTGTTTTAAAAATAAGGAAATCCTTATCGTTTTGCCTCATCTCCATCAAATTATAATCAATAGAACTATTCACTTCATCGTCGCTCCCAGCTAAGGTACATGTACGTAAAGTGCGTAGCGGTTTACAGCTACAATACACCTACGTAATAATGCGACTTTTTTTTCTCAGAGCAATAGTTCGACTTTGATCTCTTTTTAATTTATTTTTTAGGCCCTAAAAACTGTCGTAGCATTGTATCAATGTGTATCATTAGGTGTTTGTTTGTTTTTTCAAGTACTTCACTCCAGTGATATGTGACATTTACTTATCCACTCTGATGGTGCTCTCATGCTTAGACAATATAGACATGTATCAAAAAGAGAAAGTAAGAATTGTTTTGAATCCTGTTGGAAAAGTGAAGTCATGTGTTCTGAATCTGTTTACATTCCTTTCTTTTCCACGAGTTAATGCCATTAGCTTTTGACCTAATTGTTTATTTGTTATTTATTATTGTTATTCATGTGTTTATTTGTACTTTAATAAAGAATGCAAGTGTTCCAAAATGTTTTTATGAAATAATAATCATCAACAAAAAGTATACTAGTCGACTAATCATAAAAAATAGGCTGCAGACTAATCGGGGGGAAAAAAATAATCGTTTGGGACAGGCCTAATGCACACAAACACACAGGAAGTGAGCCCTACACGCTAATTGGGACGATAAAATGGTAGCTAAATACACAGCAAACCTGATGTTAACAGTGGAGCGCTCCTTGTTACACATTGAGGCCGTAGTTTGACCCAGGTACAAAATAACAGTACATTATATTATATATCAAATACAACAGTGGGGCACTTTCAGGGACTTCTACACAAAGGCGGAGTTTGACTTTTGGGGCTGGGGGTGCACAACATGTTGATGACCCTGAAACGCAGTGTAAGCAATTAAATTAACTTATAAAAATATTTATAATAATAAGTTGAAAATGAGCGTTTTTTGTTACCCATCATTCTCGAGGGGAATTCTAAATCAGGCTGGTTAGGATATCTATACTTTTCGCCAGGTTCATCATCCATTGAATATGGTACGCTCGCCGGTGTCATGCCAATGTAGTCAAAAATTGTATCACCTGGGCGGAGCCACTGAGCTCCACTGATTTGCTTGATTTCCGTGTTTTGGTAATGTAGTTAACTACTCTATTTTAAAACATGACCCATCCATTAAAAAATTTTGTTTTAATTCTGTCGTATAACATATCCCGTGGGATTATTTACACTAGATTCATGTTTTTGCACCATTTTGCTGCACTTTTCATTAAATCTACCTTTAAAAAAAATGTTTTTCATGTTATTTAATTTTATAAATTGTTCTTTTTCGTGATTATTGGGAACAATAACTGACGCATTGACCTGGCCCAGTGGGTTTTGACTGTGGGGCCAGTGAACTTCAAAAAGCCACTTCAAAAGCCACTGGCCCCCTATTTCCCTGCACTTCATGTTCATTTTGAGCCCTATTGTGTTCTTTTCTATTTACTGTAATTTTTTGCCACACAATGCCAGTCCATGAAAAAAAGGCCCACATAAAACCACTCTGTGGTGCAAAAAAGGTTGGGGACCACTGCTATTGAGGATTGGATGGCGATTACCTTTTCAAACAATAAGTGCAATTATTTTCTTTACAAGAAAAAAAAATGGACCTCAGATGTTCTTGAATTTATATTTGGTGACTCAACTTTATTTGTGCCAACTCAGCCCCAGCTGTTATGTTTTTTTTTTTTCATTCCGGCATAATCGCTGCACTATTTTCCGGTCTCAAGCCAGCGCACATCAGCACGTCCTGTTAAGTCTCCACCGGACCGTGAGCTGCTCGACCGGGCTTTGATTAACACGCACCCACATACATACGCACACAGGCACACACAAAAAAACCTACTCACATACATGTACAAGGACAGATGATGACGTAAACGCCAGTAAACGAATGAGTGCGATTAAACTATTTTATTTCATTGAAAGACCTTGAAAGTAGAAGTTTTAGCCTCAGTTACACTGATGCCACAAGTACACTGTACTTCAGTCCAAGTACAGACACATGTGTAAAAAAGAATCCAGTAAAAGGAAATGTGCGTATTCACCTCTTAAGTATTTTGACTGACAAGTTTTTAAGGACCAAAGTAAGACAGAATTTTGCTATCGATTATGGAGGTTGAAAATGCGAAATAGAGGATAACAGTGTAGTTTAAAAAAAAACTGCTAAAAGTACTGGCTATTGTATGTTCTGACTTTATTAGCTCAGCGATCAGCACACTCGATTTTAATGGTAACGAAGCAGATTCAATCCCCGGGTGGGATAAGAAATGCCGTGTAATCATGTCACCTCTACCATCAAACCAGTTACACATATATATATATATATATGTCTAGATATATATATGTAACTATATACCCACTCTGGTCAAATGTTGGTTTACTAAATCTCATTGTGTTGGCATTCTGTCACTCATTGCATGAGCCTATAATTCAATTCAACGTAGTCTTCATGCTCTCTGCAAACATTGCAATGATCTCAAATCCAAGGCGACGTAACGCTACCATCTACAGGAATGTTTGCCAGTGCAGTGGTTTACAAAACTGACTTTCACAGACAAGAGAACCTCTACCACCATGGCAAAACATACTCACTGAAAATATACATGTTGGCGGCATTCAAGTGATGGATTCCAGTTGACAAATAGAAACGTCCACAGCAGTGAATCAGTAGAAGTGAATATGAAATTTTGATTTCAGTCATTTACAATACCCATTTTGATAATTTGGCACAATGATCAAGGGCATAGGTTTCCATAGGGACAGTACGGATATAACACTACCAACTTTTCAGGATGCTCAAATTGTCCCCACCAACTTTTAAGGAACCTTATTTGCATTATATAATGAGTTCAATTATATAGGTCATTCAGATTGTCTTCCCATATGCTGTAAGGATAGAATTGACCCTACCACTATAAGTAGGTATTTTCATTATGTTCAGACTTATATTTACCCCTTTTCACTTGCTGAATGTGCAGGTCGATTTTTTGCCCCCTCAAACACATGTTTGATTGGCTGATGACTTGCATTTATTTATTTATTTTCAACATTATTTATTTTAAAACAGACATGTCCAAAGTGCGACCCAGGGGCAAAATACGGCCCGTGGTCAAATTTCATCCGGCCCCCAGCCTCTGTCATAAGATCAATAACGTCTGGCCCGCACACAGACTTAATAAATTGGTCAGCAGTACTGCTACCAGCATATGAAGTAGCTTACATACTAAATGCTGCTCCTCATTTACCCACTAAAAGGCAGCAGCACTCTAAGCAACATTACCCCGTGTGATCCTTGACTTCCAATTTTCTAAAATGGCGACAATCAACAACAACAAAAACTTGACTGCGACGGCTGACGCTTCAATGATAGGTGGAAATTGGACTATTTCTTCAATAAAATACACAACAACTGAGTCTGCCTCATTTGCAAAGAGACAGTCGCTGTTTTTAAAGAATTCAATGTGAGGCGATATAACCAAACAAGACACGCTGACATGTACGACAAGATTACGGGGAAGATACGCAGCGAGAAAATGAAGCAACTTTTGAAGCAAGTTTAATTTCACAGCAGTAGTATCTCGCAAGAGCCCGAGTGTCGAAACAGAACGGCAGGTGTGAGATTGTTGAAATTATTAATTTAAAAAAACTAATAAAGCAAATGTGACACACAGAATGGCTTGCTAAATTTGCTGAAATATATTGTTCTGCGTAAAGGACGTCAGCCAAGGTCGGCCCCCCTCATTTTTACCACACTAAATCTGGCCCCCTTTGCAAAAAGTTTGGACACCCCTGTTTTAAAATATTTTTATTTGCAGCCTATGCAGACACTTTTTTAGATAATTATACATTAATCGAGGTAAAAAAAGTTTTCATTTTTTGTTTTGTAGCTGTGGTTGTGGACAAAAGCAGTAGTTTTACCAGAAAGAAGGCTCCATTTTTTATTTTTGTTTTTAAGTTGTTGTTGTTTTTTTTCAATTATATTCATTTATTTAGACAATGTCAAGTGGTCTTAAGACAAATGTTTATTTTTTTTGCATTCCTGGATAGTTAAGAGATTATTAACATGTGTGTATTTAGTGTGTATGGTATTATTAATTATGTTCAAATATTGCAAATTAAATTTGCTAAAAAAATCCTGACATTTATTCTTGAATTTTTCACAATCTTTCTTTGGTAGTTCTTTTTTTTTTATTTTTATTTTTTTTTTATTTTATTTTTTTTTTTTAAACAAAGGTTTGAATCGCACGCTGTATCACCTGAAAGTTAGCATAAATCAATACAGATTTAGTTTTGCATTGATCATTTAGCCTATCAATTAATTAGGTTCATATTCGTGAGAAATGTAGTCCTGACCCCCGTTCACCCAATCTGTTTGGTGTTATTAATGTCTCGTCCCCAGCAAAAAAAGTGTACATGCAGGTTATACTGATATATTGTCCCTACCAATGTTGAGACCAAACATACGCCCTTGATATATGTGTATAGATACAGACACTTTCTTTTTTGAAACAATTTCAAAATGCTACCCATAGCTTTATCATATCAATTTCAAATGTTGGGAGTGAAAATCTTTGGAAAAAACAATAATTAAGTAAAGCTCAAACACATGAAGTTGTATTTAAATGCAGTAACAAAGTATTTATGTTCCTCCTGCCACAGACGCAACCTTTCCCATTACCCCCCAAAAATAACGTGCAAAACCTGCAACCAATCCTTAGATGTTGCCGCCTCTTTGGCGCAAAAAGAACATTACACGCACGCACAAATGTTGCATCGGACTTACAAAACGGTCTTTGGCATTTGCATGCGCCAATTCATAGTAAAAAAAAAAAGTCCGTTAAACGCGTGCGTAATGATACAAGACAACTTACATATGAAGGCACGTCAAACGTAAATGAAGCAATTTGCGCGTGGACCATTTTGCATCCTCAAAAGTGCAAAAGATTTTTCACTCCAATTTTGTTGCATTTGCTACAACAAAATATCGCTATTTGTGGTCTATCATCCAAATGGACACGTGAAAGCGTAAAAGTACCTTTTACGCGATGGAGTGACTTCTTAAAACGAATAAAATACATCACAAAACGTGTCGACCCCAACAAATCAGGATCGCTAAGTGGTCAAGTCCATCCCAAAAGTGGCGCGTTTCGAGCCTTAAATAAATGCTTAAGTGCGCCTTTTTTCGGTTTGTCTATAAACAACGCTAAAATGCATAAGCTATTGAATAAAAAATAGTCCAACTAAACTTTTCCTACCTTCCCATAGGAGGAGCACCAGCGTCCCCCAGTAGCGCGCGCGACCCCCGGGTCCTCCCGTTGCTCTCGCCCGGGTAGCCTCCATGCCTCCACGGGCGGGGAAGCTCCGCGCACACGGACGGACGAGGACACTCGATTCCCGCCGATGAGGGAACTTGATTCCGGATGGAGGGGAAAGCGTCTCGTCGGTAGCAGGGGATGAGAATAGAGCGACTACGGCGAGCTGAGCGACCTCATTGCGGAGTCGAATAGTCAAGCGGAAGTGTTTACAATCCGAATTCGAGCATGCACGACCAGAGAGGTCGGAAGCGGACCTGAAACGGATCCACTACTGGAAGGTGCGCAAACCTCCTTTAACAATCCGAACTTTTATAACCTGCGAGTAAGTTAAGAAGAAAAAAACGAGGCCAAAAAATGATAAGTCCAGTCTTCAACTCCCGCAAAAAGTGAGTCACGTGAGTTGAATAGATCCAATTTGGGTTTTAGGAGATGGTGGTGAAGATGGTGTGCTCCTCCTCGCCACCGAACTGTCACTGTGGTCCTCCGAAACCGGGCAATGCCTATAACCCTGGATGGGTGTGTGAAAGAAAAAGAGAGAGAGAGTGAGCGTGTGTGTTTTTAGAGGGGTGGGTGGAGGGGGCGTTCAAGTTGAGCGATCGGAAGCGGCATGGAAGAAGTGGGAAGAGAAGGGTGCATTGCATATGGTCATGATGAGGTAGGGTAGGGGATGTGGCAATTGGACGGACCAAAAAAAAGAAGTACCAATTTTCATTTAATTTTTAAATTTTGGGGGGTGGTTACTTCCTTACTCTGCATTACATTCTATTTTTAATACATGAGTTTATTGTTCCATATCCCGTATTAATATTATTATTAAATAATTAATTTAAAAAATAAAATAAAAAACATGGTGCAATTATTTGATTTCAACGTATACATATACTTGTATATTTTGATTGCATATCTATTTGAAAATATGTGATTTCTGTTTTATATTTATAATTATTTTCCAATATTTTGCATTCTGTGCACTATAGTATGCATACACTGTCACTCCTGAATTGTATTCTTTACATTTTTATTGATTATTTTAATTTTATTATTGATTTTAATTTTTTTTATTTTAATCATTATTAATAATTATTAGTGTAATTTTTAATGTATTAATTATTTTTACTATGCTCATGCATGCTATAATATTATTATATATTATTCTACATATCTGTTTTGTTATATTTATTATCATGGGTCCTGAATTTAAAATTTTAGGTATTATTTTAAAAGGCAGTATGTATTTTGTTTCTATTTTACATGTTATTTTATTTTGTAATTTGTAATTTATTTAATATGCCACTATAGGTACAAATATATATATATATATATATATTTTTTTTTTTTTTAAATCCTTTATTTGATTTTATTTTTTTAATCCTTTATTTTATTATGATTTTTTTGAGGGGGTGTATTTTGCATTTTTATATTTTTTCACATTAGTTATCTTTTATTTTTTTACTTACCCCTGAAAATGTATATATTTTTTATTATTCTAATATTTATGTTGCACACCTTTGTATCATATTTTACATTATGAAATTTATTTGATCGTACTGCATAATTTTTGACGTCATCTTTTTAAAACGATTGAACCTTTTTGTCTAATTACTTTGAAGTCAAAACACGCATGCCATCACGTGTCCATTAAAGATCAATAACACAAGTCTCCGTGCAGGGATGCCTGCGCGTGCGTGAATGGCGTGAGTACTCTCTGTATTATTCATCCGCAGACACACGCGACACCTGTTCTCCGTGTAATCGATAGACTCTTCATGCGCGCGCCGCGTGAACGCGCATCGGAGAACCACTTTGTGATAAAATGCATCCACTTTCGATTGACTCTCTTGTGCGTGTGCATCTGCGCGAATGCCGCGTTTGTGTGTGAGGTGACTCTGGGGAGTCTTTTTGAGAGGAGTGAGCGCGCCCTCTAGTGGCATTCATGTGCGTATTCATGTCTCGTCCTAATGAGTTACCAAAGGAGGTAAGACTTTTTTGTTCTTTTTTTAAGACATAAACTGAGTCAATTAATAGTCATTAAAATAGTAGTACCTATGTTTTACATGTATTTCTTTAAGGAGGGTGTCCTACTGAGTGACATTCTAAAGCTGTATCTTAATTCAGTCTGCACCCTTCTGGGCCAATTTTCTGTCAGACCAGCATATTTTATCAGAACAGTGTAACCGTGTGCCAATCTGACAACTACGGCTATCGTGCGAGCTACTCAATCATAACTGCTCAACGTTTTCCGTATAAAAATGCAGATATACAGTGCTTTGAAAAAAAATATCTGAACCTTTTGGAAATTGTCACATTTCTGCATATAATCACCATAAAATGTGATCTGATCTTTGTCAAGATGACACAGATGGGGAAAAAAAACAGTGTCTGCTTTCACTAAAACCACCCAAACATTTCTAGGTTCATATTTTAATGAGGTTAATATGCAATCAATGACAGCAGGGGGAAAATAAGGAAGTGAACCATCAAATTTAATATTTTGTGCCCCCTTTTGGCAGCAATAACTTTAAACAGATGCTTCCTGTAGCTGCAGATCAGTCTGGCTCATCGATCAGGACTAATCTTGCCTCATTCTTCTCTATAAAACTGCTGTAGTTCAGTCAGATTCCTGGGACGTCTGGCATGAATTGCTGTCTTTTGGTCATGCTACAGCATCTCAATGGGGTTCAAGTCTGGACTTTGACTTGGCCACTCCAGAACGTGTATTTTGTTTTTCTGAAACCATTCTGAAGTTGATTTACTTCTGTCTTTTGGATCATTGTCTTGTGGCCGCATTCATCCTCTTTTTGGCTTCAACTGTCTGACAGACAGCAGGTTTTCCTTCAAAACATCCTAATAAACTTTTGAATTCATTCTTCCATTAATGATTGCAAGTTGTCCAGGCCCTGAGGTAGCAAAACAGCCCCAAATCTTGAACCTCCCTCCACCATGCTTCACGGTGGGGATGAGATGTTGATGTTGGTGAGCTGTTCCATTTTTCCTCCACTCATGACCTTGTGTGTTACTTCCAAACAATTCAACTTTGGTTTCATCAGTCCACAAAATATTTTGCCAAAACATCTGTGGAGTGTCCAAGTGCCTTTTTGGGAACATTAAACAAGCAACAATGTTTTTTTAGACAGCAATGGCTTCCTCTGTGGAGTCCTCCCATGAACACAATTCTTGGCCATAGTTTTACATATAGTTGATGTGTGAGATATTGGACTGTGCCAGTTATTTCTGTAAGTCTTTAGCAGACACTCTAGGGTTTTCTTTTTTACCTCTCCGAGTATTCTGCGCTGAAATCTTTGCGTCATCTTTGGTGGATGGCTATTCCTTGGGAGAGAAGCAACAGTGCCAAACTCCCTCCATTTGTAGACAACTTCTCTGACTGTCGATTGATGAACATCCAGACTTTTAGAGATGGTTTTGTGTCCTTTCCCAACTTTATACAAATCAACAATCCTTGATCGCAGGTCTTCAGACAGCTCTTTTGACCGAGCCATGATGCACATCAGACAATGCTTCTCATCATGACAAATTTTACTTTTAACTTTCTAAAAATGTTTTTACTTCAAACAACTCAGCAGTGATTGGGCACACACCTGACTTAAATGTTAGTCTTGACTTGTTTTGTCTTACTTTATTTCTCTTTTCTAATTTTATTATCTAGTTGACTAGTCTCTTCATCACTAGTCACCCGGTGTCCCCTTTCCCCCTATTTTTCAGCCGCAGCCTCCTGACTATCCAGACCCCTGGCTGGTTGGACGTCGTTGCTGCCCCTCCCTCCTAGCCCCCTAGGGCTATACAAATAAAATTGAATTGAATTGAATTGAACTTCATAAAAATTTGTTTCAAATGCTGTTTAAAGGGCAACTGAAGACCTTTCCGGATTTTGATGTAATTTTACGAATATAAACTTTGGACGAGTTCATCAAAACAACCATGACATTATCAACACGTAATTGCAAGGATAATTTGCGTTTTTTTTTTTTTTTTTTAGTTTTTTGCACTCCGTTAATGGTCCCTTCGCAAACCCGGAAGTGTGACGTAGGCAACAGAAGATTACCTACAGCTAGCATAGCAGCAACAACGATGTCAGAGATATTTCCACCAAAGGTAACCATTCAGGATCGCTCTTTCGTGACGCTACCGATGGCAAAGACTCTCAGGAAAGATGAACTACAATTAATCCCTACATGTTTTAACCTGAGGCATCAGATGACGGCGATTTACTTGACACAGCAGATGGCGTCATGACGCCAATTAACAGCTCGACACTTCACGAACGGGAGAGTGAGTGGTAAGCATAAGGGGCAGTTTACATGGTGACTCTCTGAGAATACGAACAAATTCAAATTTGCATTTGCGTCTCCATTTGAACAATGTCGAAATTCAGCATGAAAACGATGTAGTATTCATGCCAAGCCCTAGGGGGCAGTGCAGATTTACCGGGCGACAAAGAATGATGCACTTTGACCCCACCAAACTCCCTCAGCCTGGATAAAAATATGCCCGCCCATTCGAAGCGATGTCATTTTTCTTTTGTTCAAAAAGGCACAAAAATTGAAACGTTCAACATATTTAATTTAAAAATATTATTAAAACAGTAAATTTAAGCTGACATTCCGCCATATTTGCTGTTTTTAATGTTTAGTAGCAGCGCTGCGCACGCCCGATGTGACGTGTACGAGTGCTGACGTTAACAGCGCGGTCTCGCGCGGCAGGAGCCTTTGATATGCATGCCGAGGAAGCTCCCCTTAACCCCCCGCAATCGGATTCTTTCACTTTGGAGGCAGGATTCAGAATTTTTCGTTTTCGCCTTCCGTCTTCGCTGGCACCATATGCACGCGAGGCGAGTCCACAACTCAGTCTTTGTGTCTTTGTGTCGCAGAGTCGCCATGTAAACTGCCCCTAAGTCCAGCATCGTGATTTTTTTTTATTAGAGAGAATGCGATTACATGGTTGTATATTTTTCCACGCTCTCCACATAGCTAAAACTGGATATTAGGTAATGGGACAGTTCCTACTGATCTAAATATGGTAAAGCTAGCCCAAATGTGGCTAAATGAATGATATGTTATTGATTTTTCAAAATAAGTGACAAAACGATTTTATTTTCCAGGTGTTGCTGTAAACCGTCAAGTAATTACCCTTCCAAGAGTATGCCTGTGTCATCAGGAGATCCCAGACGTGAGAGCCAAACTTGAGGAGGCTGAAGCACTGACAGGGGCATGAATTACATTTAAAAAAAAAAAAAACATAAATTGTAAACAACATTGACACATTTTGTTGACTGTTTAATGTATTCTATTGGTATATAATATATTGTAATTATATTACATTCTGAAAAAAATTCAATAGGCCACAATAATAAATTATACCAGATTCATGTTGAATCAGCATCAGCTTTCGCTGTCAGATTGTGACACAACATATAAGCTAAGTTATACCAAATGTTATACACAAATGATGTGTGCCATTTATCCTCATTAAATGGCACACATCAAAGAACATAAATTTAGTGAGCAACACAAAGTTAGGATAGCAACGGACTAGCGCAACATTGAAAAATGATAATCGCAGTGGGAAATATGTATTTACTCTTTTCTGTAGCGTTAAGTGTTCTCTGTACAAAGTTAATGCATTACCATTAAAATGTGAAGGTAAATTTTTCTTTTAAAAAATGTATACTGTATATATGACTAGTTTATGATTTTATGTCATCAAAATTTGCTACATTTATTTCTCCTAAGTCATCATCATCTGATGTCGCAGACGGTAGAAATTCAGCATCTGGCAGGCCTCATAGGATCTCTTCAGTCGTCATCGCTGGACACCGCATCACTTGGGTCATCATATGACTCGACACACTCTCTCTTGATTTTGGGAAACTGGGTGGCGACTGACTTGCAACGCTTTTTTCATCGTGTTGAGGGTTTCCGCCGCTTAATTTTTTATGTTTGGCTTCCTGGAGAAAAATAAAATAAAATCACAGCAACATGAAAATATTGGATGGATCCTAATTTTAATTTAATAATAATTTCTTGGTGATCAAATAATAATGCCCCAGTCAAAGCAGCATCTATTTGATGCTATTGTTCCCTCTTCAAATAGGAAGACCTTGATGTTGAAGTATAATAGTTATTGTTTTACTGAGATGTATTTGATACATTAGGGCCGGGCAGAGGATTGTTTAATGTATAGGCTTTATATTTACCCTGTGACAGGCCAAAAAACAACAAGCCAAGGACCTATTTGGTGCTGGGAACATTTGAATTTACATAACACCTATTGATATAGTCATAAAATCACATGAGTAGACCTGTCAGCAAACCTATCTACTTATGACAGGGCAACAGCAACAACAACAAAAAAAGTCGCGCTTCAACAAACAGGCAGTAGGAGTCCCCCTCGTTTATCAACAGAAGTGCATCAAATTTTAGAATCAGAAAGGTAAGGGTCTACTTACGTATTTGTAAAACCAAGGTTGCATTGTTGTAGGTTTTCAAAGCTGTTGTGGCTGAAATGATGAAAACAATGAGCCGATTAGGGACCTGTATGCATGCTCACAAAAACGGTCCAAACCTTTGCAGGAGAAGTTTTTTTGGACCACTCCTGAGTCTCGAGTCTTCCTGTGAGCAGGCGAATCCCGCAAGTAAAACCCAGAAAATGTTTGCAATATATGGCGAAGATAGCGTGGTGCTGTATTTCCGTGTTCAGAGTGGTGGCGAGGCTTCCTGGAAGTTACGTCATGAGGTAGCGGTCGGCAGGACGCGGCGTCCCTCGTTGCTATGGTGTTGCTATGGCCATAACTCAAAAACTACGCGGCCAATTTTTTTTATTTTTTTTATTTATTTTTTTTTTAATGTGACTTTTTGAGACAACGAATAATGCATTTAATACAATTCAACTGAGTAAAACACTCAAGAGCGAAATCCGAAGAGCTCTTCAGTTGCCCTTTAAGTCTCCTCAGGCAGAGGGTTCACTTATTTTTTTCCCCCTTCTGTCATTGCTTGCATGCTATCCTCATTAAAATATGAAAACCTATAAATGTTTGGGTGATTTTAGTTAAAGCAGACAGTTTTTTTCATCTGTGTGATTTTGACAAAGATCAGATCACTTTGATGGTGATTTAATGCAGTAATGTGAGAAATTCCAAAAGGTTCAGATACTTTTTCATACCATTGTATGGTACATTTCTACACCATGTTCCAGCTGATGTATAACTACTACAAAGACGATCATCAAATGGTTTAAATTTAACGATACAATGAATAATACTGTAAACGTGAATACATCAACACAGAACGTGACCCAAGGCGAAAGCTGATAGCAGAATTTACAATCAGAAACGGTTCAAAAACAAAACACATAGCTCCTTTAGGGTATCATTATAGGTAAATCAAAAATATGTATGCAATAAAATGTAGCATGAAACTATTGGTAAAATCATAATTCTCATGTACAATTTTATGCGCAGAAATACAATATATACCCCATCCGATGATGATCCTGATATGTTAGGACACTGGGTCCTAATGGTGTCCTAATTTTTTCACATGACTGTATCTATCCTATTTTTTACTTTATTTTATAATACACGTTACATGTATTTAGGCGTACTTAAAGGGTTAATTCCGACTCACGCGGAAATTCAGGTTACATCGCCAGTGTAGGAACGGAAGTTGTTCGTAACCCAGGGATTACCTGTAATTAGTTACAGTTTCAAATTACTTCTCCCAAAAAGTGATTGAGTTAGTAACTCAGTTACCTTATTGAAAGAGTAATTAGTTACCCAGCGAAGTAACTGATGTTACTTTTCATGTTCTACACATTATTACATTATACCAGGGGTGCCCAATCCCGGTCCTCGAGAGCCCCTATCCAGCTTGTTTTCCATGTCTCCCTCCTCTAACACACCTGAATCAACTAATCAGGATCGTTATCAGGCTGCTGCAGAGCTTGCTGATGAGCTGATCATTTGATTTAGGTGTGTTAAAGGAGGGAGACACGGAAAACATGCTGGATAGGGGCTCTCGGGGACCGGGATTAGGCACCCCTGCATTATACATTCCATAACATCTTTCACATCAAAGATGTTTATATTAACTGATTGAAGTGAAGTGATTTTTTCATTTAAAAAAAAAAAAAAAACTTCACACTTTTAACATTTTCTTATTCCAATTTTACCTATATAAAAGTGTAACGGTATGCAAACTTTAACTTTCAAATGCTGAGAGAAGAAACCTTTTTGTTTTTCCTGTTGCACTGAAGCCGCACCGAGCCATGACACCTGTACTGACACACATACTGAACCGTGACTTGTGTGTATCGTCACACCCCTAATATACTGTACATAGATATAGTTTTCAATTGGCAGGTAAGGCTCTGAATCTCCTGCCTCTCCTTTCTTTGCTCTAGTTGTTTTGATTAAGAAACATAACACAAAATTCAGAGCTACGTCATTCAAGAAAAGTTTAGGGCAAGTGACTATTTAATTGTAACCACCTGGACGCTACGAACTGTATGTAAAAAAAAAAATGCCCCAGAGTTTGATATGACACTCGCCACGGGAAATGCAAATGCTAACAAGAACATGGATGCTTTGCTAACGCTCTGACCCACCTAGCCATTTATCATTGCGTTTGTAACGTCCTCACCACCCTTTTCTCGCCTCTGCTCTCCCGCCCTGCTCGCTCCCAGGCAGCTGTGACAAAATCAGATAACCTGCTCTTCATTCAACCAAATTGTAGTAACGCTTCCGTTCACATCCTCAGTAGCAGTAACACCGTTAATTAGATTACTCACTACTGAAAAAAATGACGTTGTTATACTCTGAAGCTGTTATTAACAACACTGGTCAACACTTAACTTTTCCGTTCCAATAGCGCTGTAGCAAGCAAGGTGTCAGGTGGTGACCATGTTATTAGCAAAATAAAACACACTTTTTTAACCCTCGTGTTGTCCTCAGGTCAAAATGGCCCGCCTCTGTGTTTTGTTTTAGAGAGTATTTACACATATTGTGTCAAAGGACAAGATGTTAGTTCAAGCAATATGACATTTGGAGTTTCAAGTTCAAACTTACTCCACTATCAGTTGACAAGACAGCTCCCACAGACATTGCACCACGCCTTCCTGTAGGGGGCCGACTGAGGCAGAATGTTGAGTTGGCTTTCACTGTGATAAACTCAAACACATGCTGCATTCTAACGCCTGATTTAGTTAGAAACAGGACGAATGTTTTACTGCTAATTGTACTTTTTTGTTACTGTCGCATTTTCCCTGATATTTTAGATGATAAATAAACGATCCAAACAAAGAAAAATTGGAGAAGAAAAAAACGTTTAAAAGGGTAAATATTCAAAAAAGAAAACCTCGACTACTCCTTGATGTCTGCGATTTCTGTGTTTCACCCATAAAATCCCCAAAAGTCCGGCTGTGGCCATTCAAAGCTGTGTCTTGACACCTAGTGAGACATGTTACACGGAGTTTTTGGATCGAAACAAGGTAAGTACGCGATAATATCTCGTTAAAATCATGGTGTCTTTATTATGCTTTCTCGTGCTCTCACCTCGAGTTAGGGTTTAGGGGTTTATTTCTTATTTTTTATTTTTTTTAATGGCCTCCTGTTTAAAATTTGCTTCCCCCTGAAAATTGAGATTTTAAGCTTTCCAATGATGTATCACACATGCATATAGGACAATTTTGAAATTTGGCAAAAATTGGGGGTCTCAGAGCAGTACATCAAAGTCACCTGAGTGTTTTCCACCATATGTATCGTGTTGGATGTTCACCTACAGATAATTTTTACTTTTATATAAGTCCAGTCACCAGTAGATGTAGCCATTTAGGATGATTTATTTCAGTCGTAGCAGTAGCACAAAAAGCAATCTGGGATACGGCAATTAGCTGAGCGCAGTAGAGTTGCGTCCTCCAAAATCATGTCAATACATCCAACACGGAGGACCCATTCTGAGTATGTGAGTGGGGAATCCTCCGAGTTTTAATGGGTTTGGACAGGACATCAAATGCACTCCGAGTGTGCATGCAGACCCCCGGTGTTGTTGGTTCTCCAGACATTTTTTGTGAGTATACTCATGATAGACATGTATACTAAATTTCACATTGCCAAGTGAAACATTTGGTCATGATCCAGCAATTCCATACATTTTCTACGGAATGAAGTCACTCTAAAAACTAAAGTTATGTCCGTAATCTCACTCCTATAAGGTATCCATTTGCGGTATCTGGTCATTGTTGTTAAATACTGCTTAGTTCTTGTTTGGCTTTAGGGTTCAGAGACTCTTTTTTTTTTTTTTTTTTTTTTTTTTTAAATATTTGTTACCACAGCAGCATAAACCTTTCCAAACGACTCGAAAGACCGAGATGGAGCATCTGTCGTTCAGATAAAACCTTGGACCTTGGCAGAGGTTTCTGCCTACTTTTTCATTTCAATTTGTGCTTCTAACGTCCAACCTTAGACTGATTGGACAGTAAAAAAGTAGAACAGACATTTTGAGTGAGGCAGACACACACGTATGGGTTTTAGATGAGTTATAAAATGCATTGTCATCTTATCACAAATCTATGCTAGGTTATGACCAATGACAGAGATGGATGGCTTCCTTTGCCAATGTGTAATGAATGAGGATTATGGGACGCAGGCTATTCCTAATTCCTTCGAGGCAAATCCTTATCAAGTACTCAGACGACTTACTGCTATATTTTATTTTAATCTGATTGTTTTGTAATTAATTGTATGTTGAAACTGTGCATAAGCGGCGTCAACATAAAGTGACAAAAAATATAGTTCCTCACAATTTAGCACATTCCATCTGCCTAATCTACGTGGTTCAAATACTGTGGCAATAAGACAATATACTGTAGGTACGTAAGAGCAGTGGCGGTCTTGGCAATTTTGTGGCCTAAAGCGAACATATCCAGGGGCCCACTTTTTGGGTCAGGGGTTAAAAAGGTGAGAAGGGTGTGGAGGAAATATGTTCCGGTACACTAGGGCTGTCCTAAACGACAAATTGTCTCCTGATTAGTCAGCCGACTAGTTTTGCGATTAGTCGACTAATCTACCGTAATAATTTTTTATTTTTTTTACCAATTTAGCAATGAAATTTTTGTTGACGCTTATTAATCTGGGCCCCTGCTAAAAGATTTTAATAGCTTCTTTGGAGTGTCCTATTCGCCCATCTGAACATGTGAACTGCTAGCATATGATCATGTACTGTATTTGATTTGATGATGTGCGAATAAACTGAAACTGAACTGAAAAAAAAAAAAATCACACAACTATTTTGGAACACTTAAATTCTTTATTAAAGTACAAATAATCATGTAAATAACAATAATTAATCACAGATAAACAATGAGGTTAAATGCTGATCGGATTCACTAATGCAAAAGAATGGAAAGTAAACAGATTCAGAACACTGACTTTGCCTTTCCAACATTATTCAAAACAATTCTTAAAAAACAATTCTAGCATTATTATTATAGTATACTATTATTTATAATAGTAGTATAATAATTATAATAATTATTCATTGCTAATCATATTTGTCATAAAGCATGTCATTTGAAAGCTATTCTTAGTGTAGAATCAGTATTCTGTAGTATTTACTCTACATATTATAATATTAATTCTGAAGTATGTGGGATTAACTCCAGAAACTGCTAACCGGAAGCTTTCCCCTCCGTAAAAAAAAAAAGAAAAAAAAAACATTCTTCGTCATTGCTTGTGGTGTCACTAATAGATTTTTTTTTTTTCGCTAGCAAATGCTGTTAACCACCTGTTGAGTGTTATTGTATGACTGATTGGAACTGTACTACATTGTTTCGCCATAGGGTGTGCTGTCGTGTATTTTATGTTCGGTGTGAAGAAGAAGAAAGTTGAAAGAGGCATTAGCGTCCTGTTCTCAACTTCTCGTTCACTGCACTTTGGCTCTCATGGAGAGCACGTTCGCTCATGTGTTCGAAATAAACAATAGCCGACGTGCAAAGTAGCAAATGAGGTGGAAAAATAGTGAGCTTAGTGGCGTGAAAAACGCCGGAGAGCTAAGTGAAGCTAACGAACAGCTAAACGGAGCTAAGCGATGCTAAACAGAGCTAAGCCAAGCTAAACGGCGCTAAATGAAGCTAAGCGACTGATACTCAGTCCGTCTTCGTGGAACAGTCCATTGTAGTGTGTGTGTGGGGGGGAGAGATAATATAAATGCAGCATTCAAATGGCTTTCTTTTTTGTTTTGTTAACTGTTTGTTTGGTATGCTGCCATAATTATACATGACGAATAGTTGGGGGTGCTGCTGGCTCCGATAGCCCAAGCCCTTGCTCGTTGGGGCAAGGGCAGCTGGTTGGGGGCCCCCTACTGGTTGGGGGCCCAAGACGATCGCCTACTTCGCCTGAATAGTAGATCCGCCTATGTGTAGGAGTAGTTCCTTTTTGAAGGACCCTTAGAATTGAAACCAAATGGCAGACTTGGCCTACAGTACTAAAAAAAAGTCTAAGGCATAGAAGAGATGCAGATTGACTGGAGGTTGAAAGGTGGCGTTGGCACCTAGTGGCCAGCGGCAAGGAGAGAATGTGAGCTCAGTTACATCCCGGGAACAGCAGCAATGTGATGCTAACCTGACTGAAGTCTAGTCAACAGTCTATGTCACCACTTCTCAGCGGTTTTGTCATCACACCTGAATTCTGTGAGTAGGATAGTAAATGGGCGTAAATTTGTGATTGAATTTACATTTTTTCGTAAATATTGAAGACGATTTTGTATCTTAAACAAACCCTTAAATATCTGTTCTAGTGAGTGTGAAGGACAGGCTTGCATCCCTGACAAATAAACTTGTGCGTTTTCGGAATTAAAGGTACTTCACAATAGACCAAGACGACTAGGGTCCTGTTGGAGAGCTACCTCGAAACAACACTTGCGAATGACTTCAAAAGGTTCAACATTCACACTGCGCCAACCGAACTTTTTGAGAATCGTCACGTGGACGAAAGGCGCACTCATCGATTGGACAAATAGAACAGGTAATATCTCCCTCCTGGGAGGGAAAGAAGCGTCACAGCGTCACGCTGCATGAATGAAGTTTTCGCTCAGCCAGTGGCAGGGTCGCTCCCTCCTGACTTGATTCCAGGCGAACTGGAGTAAACAAAAAATACATAAGGGAAAATTAAACCAAGAAAAGGAACCGTGTGGTACCTCAAGTCACACAGGCGCACAATCGCTCTCACATTCGTGACTTTTAGGACTGTCAAATTGTCGCCACTTCAAAGAGAGAAAGAGACTCACAAAACGGTCGCCCCGAGAGGCTCCGCCTGTCTCAGCCACTGTCACTCTCACACGGTACGTTTAGGAACAGCATGCAACACACAACCGCTACATTAGAACCTGATTCTGTATATCAAATGCCAACTGCTTAGCGCAGCACAACACTAGTGTACTTCCACTTTGAAGGATGCCCTGTGTGTAGCGTCACAGCCTAAGGCATTACAGTTCCAGGCTGTAACGCTGAACATAAGTAGCAAAAGCGCACCCTGCTCCAGTCGCATTTACAAGCAAAGATGGGTGTGTTTAAAGCGAACCGACACCCACAATTTTTGAGCGGACCAGGGTTCGTTTGTTCTGTCCGAACTAGAGTTCAGATGCACGTTCACATTTACAAAAAGAAGCGAACTAGAAAACTAACTAACTGAGAAAAAGAATATGGTCTGTTTAAAACGGACCAAACAGTGCTAGTGTGAAAGCACCCTGAAATCTTTCGACATTTGACAAACTTTTAACGTATGCATTTTAGTAAAAGACGATTTAGTCCCTTTTTAAAAAAGAATTTGATCATCTTTAACATTCCCACCATGTTTTATATAAACATCAGGGACGATTTTGAATCTTTAACAACCCTAAAACGTGTTTTTGTAAATATCAATGAGCATTTAGCTTTTTTAACAGGCCTAATGTAAACAGTAAACAGCGCAAATGATTTAGCTTCTTTAACAAACCTTAAAATATCCACTGAAGTAAACATTGAAGAAAATTCAAGAGCATAATAGTCCTGAACCTAACAAATCCTGACTAAATTGAGACTTGCTTAACATATTGGTTGCCATTGACGGTGAGAGATGTCCAGTTCATTTGAACTGGGATGACTAGCACTGCCAAACCTTCCACTCAAGATGGATTGAACATCTATTGCCTTCGATAGCAGCCATTGAGTTAAGTTATTACCTTTAGGGTAAATTGAATGGGAACAAACATTGCGTGCTGTGCTGAGTTGGGTGTCAACATTTAAAATGTTACTCTCGACTTTGCCTGATGCATATCAAATAACATTGTGGACACACGAGCGGCGGGGTCCATGTCGGACAACGCGCGCTTGTCGCCGTACATCGGCAGCACATCCACTGGGGATCAATTACGGAGACGCCGGCCGCAGCCACACGTGCAATTTTCTGAGCTGTCGTAAATCAATGTGGGCAAGTGGGGCTAATTTGGACCATTTGATAGCAATTTGGCCTTGACCCCTTCGCCAACACACGCACACACGGATGTTGCGCTACACCACACGTTACACTAAATGACTGGGAGCACACTATCACACACAGCTCATATGTAGAGGCATCACATTCACTCACACACACACACACACGCACACACACATTCAGTGGTGACCATAAGTCTTGGCCTTACTGATGCAGATTTCGATATTGGTGCTGTCAGGAGCCGTTTTGTTTACAGGAGCGTCTGGATGAAATAACAGTAGCACTGGCTATCAATTACAACATCCCTTCACAGAGGTGGATGGTATGGTGAGGGTGGGGAGGAATCAAGGGTTCGGATGACAGGGAAAGAGATTGGATTAAGAAAATGGTTGACAAAAAGGATGGTGAAAAGAATAAAGAATGTAAAAGATTCATTGGCAGCTATTAACAGCTATATACGTCAAATCCATTTAAACTGGGATGACTGGCTGTGAATGCTCATCTTTCAGTGCCACTGACGACGCTAGGTGTCCAATCCATTTTGATTGGGAGGGCTCGCAACGATCATTCGCTGCCAGCCTCTCCCATTTGAAATTGGCTGGACGTCTAGCGCCGTCAATGGCATCCATTGAGTGAAGTGCAACTGGCTTGGAGGGCCACATTTTCAAGATTGAAATGAGACTATGTGAAACTCCCTTTATAGGACTTTTATATTGATTCTACAATGATTCAGATATCGTGAAGAAAACCAATTACATTCTAATGATGATGACGATCAACCCCAAGATGGGGCCACGTAGTCATGGAGACGACTGCACATCTTTCTGATGCTATGCTAAATTAGATGGTTTTATTATTTACTGGATTCCTATAGTAACCATGCAAATGTAGCCAGCATCATAATGGTAGTCACCTGAAACTATAGCAGTCAAGAAGAAAACAACGCTAATTCAAATGACATCCATAGTATCCCAAATCTACAAAGAACATTATTTAGATTGGGGTGTTAAAAACAAAGGCAACTGCAGCTTGTGGCCCAGTTTTTATTGGCCCACAGCAATGTTCCCTCTAATTTTTCATGTGCCTGTGCACACTCCGGACCACTGTGAGCAACATCAGATGTGTACGCTGTGGCTGCACACCAGTATCAGCCTGTTCAAAACCTTGGATAATAGCAAGTTACATGGCTTATTAAAATAACGAAATTACAACAGCAATTTTCATAAGTTTACTTTTAATATAATTGATTTGGCCCACTTAAAATTAAAAAGACAAAAATCCCGTTGTTCATGCTATATGTGAGAGTTCTGCTTCGTCCATAGGAATTGTCCTGCTTTGGCCTGGGTAAGCTCCAGTTGTGGCATGGGTGACTTAAGAAATAAAACATAATGAACAACCACAATGACAGTATATAGAACTCCCACATTAAAACTGTTCAGACAATAAGGACACTTAAGATTCAAGTGCCACAAATATATGGGCCATTATGATTTGCCAGATTAACGTCATGTTTAAAAAATGAAAGCTGAAGGATTTGAAGTCGGCTCTTCCATCCTTTGATATCTCTGGAAGCGGCCCTAGGTGAAAAAACTTTGGACACCACTAATTTAGATTATACAATAGCAGCCATGATTGAAGCGACTGTTCTCTGTTGCGTTAAATGCCAAAATAATAGCCGCACATTGAAATAATAATGTGAAAAACATAAATATCATTTGCAATAAGATGGGGGAAAATGAAATATTTTGACTAATTAAACCAAAAAGTCTAAAAAATGTGTAACACTAAAATTCTTCCATTGAATGAGGAAGCTGGTAGGAGGCTTGAGTGCCATTGACGGCAAGAGACGTCCAATTCATTTTGACTGGGAGGGCTAACATTGAATCGTCGCTTAAAACGTTTCCTCTCTTTGCACGCAAAGGTTACGTTGGCTCTCTATTCTTGAGGATCTCATGACACCCAAACCATATTTTAAAAGCATTTGATGCATAAACTGTGTTCACCGTACTTCCACCAAACGAGCTTAAACAGCATGAGGTCACAAAGCAGACAACGGTGGAGGAGGGCGGGGGGCTTTGCGCGTTTGCAAAGGGGCTCACACAGGTGGAGACTCGGCTTGAGATATCCCGCGAGGTTTTTCCGGGAATGTCAAGCGTGGCTGAGAGGCTGTGAAGCTGCGAGCTGTGAAAGGTGAATCTGCGGGGATCGTCACACTACGTGCACGAGGAGAGACGAGAAGCCAAAACATGACGAGAAGCAGGATGTGGATGAGCTCTGGCACAGGGGCGATGGAGGGAGACCACTCTGGCACACAATTGCATCGTGTGTGGAATACGACACGCTTTTTATTTGGATTTACACATTCATCTGCCGTAAACCCTATCACAAGCACTGACCTACATTTATAATCAATTCTTGTTTGTTCCATGCAATTATTTGATTCAGAAGCATTTCTCTAAGCGATGCTGCTACAGGTTCAAGTGGGCAATACAATTTTTCTTTTTGTCCTATTAGATTTAAGCCTCTTAAATTTTGCCAGGTCAGTGTCATCTTCACAATCAAGGACCGTAAAAAAAAACTGGTATAACCTTGGTATTAACCGGCCTCCATTCACGCACCACTATTCACTGTTTAGAATGGTGTTATGACAGGTAACACGTTTTCTGTCTGCATTCATGAAGCCCACATATGGAATATTTGGGCTGAAAAAAAGGACAACTGAATGCTCACATTCTTGGCTGGAAAGCATCAACTATCCATTGGTTTTATTATACAGGTAGTCCCTGGGTTACGAACGGCGACAGAAACCGAATTTCTGCACAAATCGGAATTAACCCTTTAAGGACCCCTAAATAAGTATCCAAAAACTCAAAAAGTATGGTATTTTGTTTAATGATGGAGGATACACTGCCCTCTGGTGGCAGCGTTGGGTCTGGCAGGACTGTCGCCTTATGACTGAGGAGCAGACTCTCATCTGACATGGATAAAGGACAGCTGCGCTCTGGTTTGGCCCACGTAAGGCTAATGTATGTTTGTGTATGCATTTGTAGTTAAGTTTACAGCTACAGTTTGTGGACTTCCATGTGAGCGATGTGCTATAAGAATTGTAAATACGTTAGCATTTGTAGCATTTAAGCTAGCGTACTTTTGTTAGGCAAATTTGGCTAATTCAATCTACTAAATTTACGTATTGAACAGACAAGACAGAAGTTTCAACACCAATTGTTTTGTGTCTATTGTTTAATTGTTAAAATGCATGTTGTTTTGAACAAAAGTGAACATATGTATGTTACAGGTTTACAAATTGTCAAAAGTGAAGGAAGTCAAAAGCTTCAAAGAGCACAATTGTTTGTTGTCTGTAAAGCTGAACAACTTCACGTTTAGTGAGGACAGGACACATCACATTAATAAAGTAAAGTAAAAAATAACATACTGTGAGGTACAATAAGGTACTGTTTATGCGACCAAAAAAAAAAAAAGCAGCTGGAGACAAAATGGCGGTCAGGACTTGTAAAGTCGAAATCACGTAAGTTGAGTACGTCGTAATCCGGGAACTACCTGTATAGCCAAATATTAGCAAATACCAACAGTATAAAGAGGTAGTCCCTGGGTTACAAACGAGTTCCGTTCCTACACTGGTGACGTAACTCGAATTTCCGCGCAAGTCAGAATTAACCCTTTATGGACCCCTAAATACCCCCTAAATCTCAAAATAACTATAAATAAACTTGTATTATACATCATATTAATAAAAAAAAGTAAAACAAATAGAGAGAGAGAGAGAGAGAGAGAGAGAGAGAGAGAGAGAGAGAGAGAGAGAGATACAGTTTCCTTGGTTGACTCACACGGACATTAACTGGGTCGCGTCCAAGTATGAAGTCCGGGACTTAACCGGGACGCGGCATGTTTGAAAGCAGCCGGTTTATTCCTGGGTCACAGCACGAAGGCTGACAACGTATATACAGTGGGGCAAATAAGTATTTAGTCAACCACTAATTGTGCAAGTTCTCCCACTTGAAAATATTAGAGAGGCCTGGAATTGTCAATATGGGTAAACCTCAACCATGAGAGACAGAATGTGGAGAAAAAAAAAAACAGAATTTATTTGCAAATCATGGTGGAAAATAAGTATTTGGTCAATACCAAAAGTTCATCTCAATACTTTGTTATGTACCTTTTGTTGGCAATAACGCAGGCCAAACGTTTTCTGTAACTCTTCACAAGATTTTCACACACTGTTGCTGGTATTTTGGCCCATTCCTCCATGCAGATCTCCTCTAGAGCAGTGATGTTTTGGGGCTGTCGTTGGGCAACACGGACTTTCAACTCACTCCACAGATTTTCTATGGGGTTGACATCTGGAGACTGGCTAGGTCCCTCCAGGACCTTGAAATGCTTCTTACGAAGCCACTCCTTTGTTGCCCTGGCTGTGTGTTTGGGATCATTGTCATGCTGAAAGACCCAGACACGTCTCATTTTCAATGCCCTTGCTGACGGAAGGAGATTTTCAGTCAAATTCTCTCGATACGTGGCCCCATTCATTCTTTCCTTTACACAGATCAGTCGTCCTGTACCCTTAGCAGAAAAACAGCCTCAAAGCATGATGTTTCCACCCCCATGCTTCACAGTGGGTATGGCGTGCTTCGGATGCAATTCGGTATTCTTTCTCCTCCAAACACAAGAACCTGTGTTTCTACCAAAAAATGCTATTTTCGTTTCTTCTGACCATAACACATTCTCCCAGTCCTCTTCTGGATCATCCAAATGCTCTCTAGCGAACCGCAGACGGGCCTAGACGTGCACTTTCTTCAGCAGGGGGACACGTCTGGCAGTGCAGGATTTGAGTCCCTGGCGGCGTATTGTGTTACTGATAATAGCCTTTGTTACTGTGGTCCCAGCTCTCTGTAGGTCATTCACTAGGTCACCCCGTGTGGTTGTGGGATTTTTGCTCACCGTTCTTGTTATCATTTCGACGCCACGGGGTGAGATCTTGCATGGAGCCCCAGATCGAGGGAGATTATCAGGGGTCTTGTATGTCTTCCCTTTTCTAATAATTGCTCCCACAGTTGATTTCTTTACACCAAGTGTTTTACCTAATGCAGATTCAGTCTTCCCAGCCTGGTGCAGGTCTAAAATTTTGTCTCTGGTGTCCTTCGACAGCTCTTTGGTCTTGGTCATAGTGGATTTTGGAGTGTGACTGACTGAGATTGTGGACAGGTGTCTTATATGCCGATAATGAGTTAAAACAGGGGCACTTAATGCAGGTAACGAGTGGAGCCTCGTTAGACCTTGTTAGAAGAATAACAATAACAGGCCTCTTTAATCATTTCAAGTAGGAGAACTTGCACAATTGGTGGTTGACTAAAAACTTATTTGCCCCACTGTATCATGGCGGGCCAATAGTCACTTCCTCTTTCTTTGCAGTAAAACGAATCCGGGTTATACAATCCTGTCCCACGCCTTCCCTGCACAAAGAGTGCTGAGCCAACACGGCACAACTCTGAAAGTGTCCACCCCGGGCAAATCCCGTGTCACATTACACGAGAATTTAGCGGGATATAAGTCTGAAGGGGGCAACTGTTACATGACAACATTTAAAAAAAAAAAAAAAAAAAAAAAAGACGACTGGAGACAAAATGGCGGACGACAATCTGGCATTGTAAATTCATAATCACGGATGTTTAAAGATGAGTGTGTTGCAGAAGAGTACATGTTTTCTAAACAAACAAATGGTAAAGTATTCGGGTGATGATTTGAAAGAGAATCATGTCCGCTATCGTATTAAAAAGTACATTTGAGTAGAAAATAGAGGTTAAAAAAAATAATAATAATACCCCTCCGTGAGTCATCACCTCATCGTGGTAGAGGGGTTTGCGTGTCTCAATGATCCTAGGAGCTATGTTGTCTGGGGCTTTAAGCCCCTGGGTGGGTCACCCATGCCAAACAGGCCCTTGGTGAGGGGCCAGACTAAGCATGGCTCAAAAGACCCCTTATGAAGAAAAACACAAATGGACTCAAGTTTCCCTTGCCCAGATACAGGTTGCACAGCCCAAAAAGGCAACGTGGGTTCCTCTTCCCATGGGTTCACCACCTGTGGGAGGGGCCAAAGGGGTCGGGTGTGCTGGGAGTCGGGCAGCAGCCAAAGGCGGGGGCCTTGGCAGTCCGAACCCCAGGTGCAGAAGCTAACTCTTGGGACATGGAATGTCACCTCTCTGGCTGGGAAGGAGCCTGAGTGAGCTAGTGTGTGAGGCAGAGAAGTTCCGACTAGATATAGTCGGACTCTCCCCCACACACAGCTTGGATTCTGGTACCAATCCTCTCGAGAGGGGTTGGACTCTCTTCCACTCTGGAGTTGCCTACGGTGAGAGGCGCCGAGCAGGTGTGGGCATACTTATTGCCCCCTGGCTTGGCGCCTGTACGTTGGGGTTTATCCCGGTAGACGAGAGGGTAGCCTCTCTCCGCCTTCGGATGGGGGGACGGGTTCTGACTGTTGTTTGCGCTTATGCACTGAACAGCAGCAGAGTACCCACCCTTTTTGGAGTCCTCGGAGGGTGTGCTGGAGAGTGCCCCCTCTGGGGACTCCCTCGTTCTCCTGGGGGACTTCAACGCTCACGTGGGCAATGACAGTGAGACCTGGAGGGACTTGATAGGGAGGAACACCCCCCCCCCCCCCCCCCGATCAGAACCCGAATGTTGTTCTGTTATTGGACTTCTGTGCTCGTCACTGTTTGTCCATAACGAACACCATGTTCAAACATTGGGGTGTCCATATGTGCACTTGGCACCAGGACACCATAGGCCGCAGTTCGATGATCAACTATGATGTCGTATCATCGGATTTGCAGCCGCATGTTTTGGACACTCGGGTGAAGAGAGGGGCGGAGCTGTCAACTGATCCCCACCTGGTGGTGTGTTGGTTCTGATGCCGGCGGAAGATGCTGGCCAGACTTGGCAGGCCCCCCGTAGTTCGATGATCGACTTTGTAATCGTGTCATCGTAATCGTCCCGGCCGTGGAACAGTGGACCAGCTCTACACCCTCGGCAGGGTCCATGAGGGTGCATTGGAGTTCGCCCAACCAGTCTAGGTGTGTTGTGTGGATCCGGAGAAGGCGTTCGACCGTGTGCCCCGAGGAGTCCTGTGGGCGGGTGCTCCGGGAGTACGGGGTACCGAGCCCTTTGGTAAGGGCTGTTCGGTCCCTGTACGAACAGCAAAAAAGCACCTGTATAATTTACTCCAAATGTCAGAGTTTGGTCCGCATTGCCGGCAGTAAGTCGAATTTGTTCCTAGTGAGGGTTGGACTCCGCCAAGGCTGCCCTTTGTCACCGATTCTGTTCACTTTTATGGACAGAATTTCTAGGCGCAGCCGAAGCGTTGAAGGGGTTCGGTTTGGTGACCTCAGCATCATCTGCTTTTTGCAGATGATGTGGTGCTGTTGGCTTCATCAAGCCGTGACCTTCATCTCTCACTGGTGCAGTTCGCGGCTGAGTGCGAAGCGGTTGGGATGAAGATCATCACCTCCAAATCCGAGACCATGGTTCTCAGTCGGAAAAGGGTGGAGTGCCCTCTCCGGGTCGGTGATTAGATCCTGCCCCAAGTGAAGGAGTTCAAGTATCTTGGGGTCTTGTTCACGAGTGAGGGTAGGAGGGAGCGGGAGATCGACAGGCGGATCGGTGCAGCGTCTGCAGTAATGTGGACTGCACCGGTCCGTAGTGGCGACTAAGGAGCTGAGCCGAAAGGCAAAGCAGTCGATCTAAGTTCCTGCCCTCACCGATGGTCACAAACTGTGGGTCGTGACCGCAAGAACAAGATCCCGAAAACAAGCGGCCGAAATGAGTTTCCTCCGCAGGGTGTCCGGGCTCTCCTTTAGAGATAGAATGAGAAGCTTGGTCATCCGGGAGGGACTCGGCGTCGAGCCGCTACTCCTCCGCGTAGAGAGGAGCCAGCTGAGGTGGCTCGGGCATCTGGTTCTGATGCCTCCTGAACGCCTCTCCGGAGAGGTGATCCGGGCATGTCCCACCGGCGGGAAGCCCCGGGGACGACCCAGGACAGGCTGGAGAGACTATGTCTCTTGGCTGGCCTGGGAACGCCTTGGGATCCCGCCGGAGGAGCTGGTTGAACTGGCTGGGGAGAGGGAAGTCTGGGCTTCCCTATTAAAGCTGCTGACCTGACCCCGGAACAAGCTGAGTCCCGCGCCAGTCCTCTCATCAGTCAGAAAAGTAAGTAAAATAATCAATTACGTCTGTCTTCTGCTGTTCCCGCGATCCGACCCCAGATTAAACAGGAGATGGTGGATGGATGGATGGATGGATGGATGGATGGATGGATGGATGGATGGATGGATGGATGGATGGATGGATGGATGGATGGATGGATGGATGGATGGATGGATGGATGGATGGATGGATGGATGGATGGATGGATGGATGGATGGATGGATGGGGGAAAAAAATTAAAAATTGTGTTCTAACTGGTTAAAATAGTGGATTCCTTTCCTTTTCCTTTTTTTTTTTTTTTTTTTTTTTAAGTGCCGGGAAGTTGTTTTCATCACCAGAATATTCACTACACAGATTTGTATTAACCGGGTTGTTCTTGACAGTTTCTTGAATCAATAAACAAATCAAAATATACATAATAGAGTCTGTGATGACTTTAAATAAACATTTGTGTGCCGTTTTCTGCTCGCCACGTTTCCCCATAAAAGTAGAACTAATCACCAAAGAGTGCGAGTCAATCTGTCTTTATTAGCATCGTGCACGCATACAAAGTGTCCTGGGCTGGAGAACGATTCAAACAAACATCCAATTTGCTGGGCGGATTACCCGGGAGGGCTCGCTGAGAGGAGGTGGGAGGTGACTCATCAGCGAGATGCTAATAAAAAAAAAAGAAAAAAGAAAAATGAAAAACCTACACACACATACACACGGCCGTAAATATTAATTCTCAACACAAGCCCTTTGCGACTGGCAACTTAATTACACTAATTTCACTGTGATTTTGCCCCACAGGAGAACAAACACACACACACAATAAGTGTTCGGCTCAAATGCTGAATTAAGGATATTGTCATTGCGGATCATTTCCCCAGCGAAGACCAAAGGCGGCAATTAGTCGCTGCAGCTAATCATCGAGTTGTCGTTGCAGGTGTCATCTTTTTAATGTATGCTCCTTCTGTCTTCAGTTCAGAGCCACAATATTAGATAAAGTTGCAAAAGAATTCCTTACAGTGGTGCCTTTCTATGGAACCCCAAAAAGGTCCAAATTAAAGAAATAAAAACAACATTTTGAAATGAATACCATTTTGATAAATAATACACAAATTGTGTAATTTGTCCCTTAAATTGAAAATTAAATAATATTACTATGAAAAAGATTTTAAAAGATTAAAAGTGTTACACAAAGTATTTTTTTAGTTTCATAATGCCTTTTTCCATAATAGCCTTTTTTTTCATAATGTCGTTTTTCATCACAATGTGATTTCACAAGATAAAAAGCGTATTTCACAAAGTCATTTCATAATGTTGTTTTTCAGCACAATGATTTGTCTTCTGTCAATCAAATACATAACGCCCAGTCAGTTAAGTGATTGGCTGGATCGTGGAGTCAGGCCTTTAGCATTTGGTAGCATCGATAAATGTTAGATAAACTTCCAGAAATCATCTCAGGCCATGTCTACCCCTAGCAGGGTTCTTTAAAACCGAGGATCCTGCCCTAATACGTCGGGAAAAAATAATTAAGCCCAAACCAGCACGTTTGTAGAAAAAAAAGCTTCGATAGCCAACTGCATTCATTCATTTCTAAGTACATTCATAATGCGCGAAAAATAATTGTCCATAATACCCCATCCTTCGCATGTATTCTTCAATATGAAGCACTGCAAGAGTTTGTAAATAAATGGAAGCAAAAAAGCCCCTGTCTAATTTACTCCAAATGTAAGCATTGGTCTCATGTGTGACGTTTGTTGCAGTCAGTGACATTTCCACAGTTAAATCTTCGGTTATCAGCGTTCACATGATGGCGGACTTTGGACGCAGTTTTTAAGAACCCTCGTTTAAATGTAGGGTTGGGCATCGAGCATCGCACATCGATGGGACCCAGTTCTAACACTCCGATGGTCCCGGAACCGTTCAAATTTTTAAATTTAGATTCCATGTTTTGACGGCCTAACCGCCGAGCAGAAATAAAATTGCTGCCAAAAACCACGGAGAAGAAGCCACAAGAAGTGCGTGTTTGTGCACTGCAATTTGATTACAACCATGGACACGGTGCGGTGGCGCTCAAAAGTTTGGCTCAACTTTACAAAAAAAAAAAAAAAAAAGACCAGTCAGCTCAGTGCAACATTTGCAACACAACTATATCATGCAAAGGTGGCTGCACGACCAGTATGACATCTACGGCTTCATGGTATACAAGCAGTGGCTAGTATTTCTTGCCAGAACTCCCTGACATAAAGTTCAGCACAGAGCCCTTTATTTTGGGGGAGTGGGGTTAAACCTTCTAAAACCACCGAAATAAAAATTAAAAACCGAAACTAAAACTGCTTTTGGCACTGGTATAAATATAACACACAATAAAACACAACAGGTTTCACACACACAGTGGTTAGCACGTTCCCCTCACAGTTCTGAGATTCGATGCCAGGCTCCAGCCTTCCAATGTTGAGTTTGCATGTTCTCACCATGCCTGCGTGGATTTTCTCCCGGTACTCCGGTTTCCCCCTACATCCCAGAAACATGCATGTTGGCTGATCAAGCGCTCGAAATTGTCCCTAGGTATGACTGTGTGCACCTCCTTGTGCCCTGCGATTGGCTGGCAACCGATTCAGGGTGTACCCCGTATATTGCCCATAGTTAGCTGGGCTTGGCTCCAGTGCCCCCAGGACCTTCGTGAAGATAAGCGGCTCAGAAAATGAATTAACGAATTAAATGGTTTCACACGTGCTTTAGGCTGCTGTATTACACTGGAACAAGGCATAAATGAGAAACCGATTTCCATTCAAAATTACATTTTTTCACTGATTTACAAAATCCCATCCAAAACTCCATCTAATTTTCATATTTCTTCAAATCTAAAAGCAAAACATCAATTTTAACTGTTCAAGAACATGCGATGTACTTTAAAATTCAATATAATATACATAAACACTGACTTTTTTTTTTTTTTAATAAAGTAACGCACATACGTTAAAAGAAAGTAGTGAGTTCAAAATACAAGTACAATGACTTACATTATGCTCAGTGAAATGGAATATATTTTGAAGAAAAAGCAAATATTGACTTTTTTTTTTTAATTATAAGGGAATAAATAAGTAACCTTACATTAATAAACAAAATAAGTTCAAAGTGCACATTAACATGGAAGATGTTCTGAACCACCCAAATAAAATAAAATAAACCTGCTTAACTCTTTCCTTCCTCTGATCAATTTTCCATTGCATTGCCCCTTTAATTCAACAAGTTGTTTTCCCGCTCTATTTTTTGTTCCAAAAAAAGTGCATTTGAACTAATCACAGCTAACTTTCCATGCTGATCACATGTCAGTATGTCAGCCAATTGAACGGACAGCAGAGTCCGTTTTTTTGTTGTTGTTGTTGCTGCGTGCCCTGCAGTGCATGCTCAATGTGTGTGCAGGGCAACGGGACTTGTCAGATACAGAGAGACGCTGGGGAGAACTACGTAGAATAAATAAATGAATAATAAATATTGGTGGAAACGGATAACGCTACACAAGCTCTTTATTAGGCTTGTTGTTAACACTTGTGTATGTAAATCTGACGTTAGTAGATTGTTCTTATTGGAGATGCGTGTGTGGCAGCGTGGCAGTTTTTTTTAAACATTGGGTTTTGACAGTAGCCGTCATATTTTCGGGATCAAAGTACCGTATGGCGGAACGGCGTTCCGCTTCCATGTTTTATGACGGAACGCCGTTCCGGCTTGTTCCGGCCCACTTTCACCCCCGAATACAAGTGTTGAGTAGCATAGCTGAGTCCCGTGTCAGTCCTCTAACCAGTCAGAAAAGTAAGTAAAATAATAAATTACGTCTGTCTTTTGCTGTTCCCGCAATCCGACCCCAGATTAAACAGGAGATGATGGATGGATGGATGGATGGATGGATGGATGGATGGATGGATGGATGGATGGATGGATGGATGGATGGATGGATGGATGGATGGATGGATGGATGGATGGATGGATGGATGGATGGATGGATGGATGGATGGATGGATGGATGGAAAATAGTACGAGAATAAGTCGCATTATTACGAAATGCTATGGTCGATATCATGTTTATCGAACTAAATGCGAAATGACAGAGGACAAGATGCGAAATGACAGACTCGCTGGCGTTAACAAACAGCCGCCATCTTAAAGCAGTAGATGCCTCCGTTAAAATCAACAGTATTACAAGATCTTCAAATTATAATCAAAAGAAGAATTTATACTAATGCTTCGTCGTAGCTCCCAGCTAATTTTTAAATTTTTGTGAAAGTGCACTCTGTGGAAAGAAACTTCATCAACTTCAATAATGAATAATAATTCATTTTAAATTCATATAATTTTAAAAATCATCCAAAAGTTAAGACATTAATATAAACTAATACATTTTTGAACTTCAAAATTTTTTACCCTTTTTTTCTTTTTGTATTTTTTTTTACTTTGCCTCTTAAGAGAATCGAAATCAAGAATCATTCAGAACCGGAATCGAAACATATAATTGGAATCGGAACCGGGACCGTTCCCTTTCAAACCATGCCCAACCCTATTTAAATTTGCTTGCCTCTTAAGAGAATCAAAATCGAGAATCGTTCAGAACCGGAATCGAAACATAGAATTGGAATCGGAACCGGGATCGTTCCCTTTCAAACGATTCCCAACCCTATTTGAATGTGCTTGTGCGTGTGGATGATAGGCCAAACTTTAAAACAAAACAAAAAAAAGTTCTCTATTTGCCAAATACCCTCCTACGTGTAGACATGGCCTCATCAAAAGCACACTGCTGCCGAAATCTTCTCTCATGCTGGTCTGTCCTGGGCAGCCCACCTTGTGTTACTGACGGGACAATAAGTACGAGCGTGGTGATTTGTACCTTTGGTAAAAAAAAATTAATCTTGTAACTAAAGCAATCACATATCTGTCAACCTTGGGCAAAGGTAGCCCTTATGAAATATCGTCTTTTCCCGTAAAATTATTGGAATTTGGCCTTCAAGCTAAATCGCCGGAATCACGCCAGCCAAACCGCCGGAACCACGCTAACGTAATTCTAACACCTTGGCCAGCGCAACCCCAAGAACCTGGCCAAAGGCCAAACACTGTGCATTTACCTTATTAAATTCCTTGTTAAAAGCCTTTAAAAAACTGGAAAATGAGTGCTGAGTGTCAACTTCTCAGTTGTAGGTTCCTCCGTTATCAGATTTCCTTGTGGGAGGAGAGGATGTCCTTCCAATGTTGTGTACTGTCCATTGTGGGCCACCAGAAGAGATGATGGTGGCATCTTCTCGTCTGTTTCTCCTGCCAGGCGAGGGCTGCTTCACCATGTCAGACTTGGTCTGGCAGGCGGATGGATGTCCCCTTCCATCCCGATTCCACTCACTCAGCTGTATGACGCGCGCATGGGTGCCCCTCGGTCACTTCGGCTGTTATTTCCTTGGATCATTCCCCGGCCTGCAGAAGCCGCCCACTGGAGGAATGCCTGTTGTCTTTAGGAGTCAGGCTGACCTTGCAACTCTCAGTCATTCACACCTGGGCTCTTTTGTCCACCCGAAAGCATTCATAAGAAGCTCATACTCCAAAAATAGTGCACTTGTTTTCTTAAACTATGATTTTAATGCTGTTTGTTTTTTTGGGTGGGTTGAAATAATACAAACAGTAAATGCGGGAAAAGATATTCTTCTCCTTTAATCCCCCCCTTAAAACCAGAGCGAGGGGTGTTTTCCCGCATGATATTTACTGTACGTCATATCCGTGAAAAAGAATACAGGCTGGTGGGGAAAAAATTGTGACCATGGTCATAGTGCAATAATAATGAATAGGATTTCAAATCTTTGCTTCTTACTGTATTCAATTGATTCGCCAAGCACTATAGTTTTTTAATGTCGTAGAAGTCTTATTTAGGGGACCTTTAGCAGATATGACATTAAAAGGCGATTAAATAATTACAAATCCTGTAATTAATTAGTCACAAAATATTAATTGCATGGCAGCACTAATATTTACTGTATATACGTATATACGTATGTATATATATACAGTATATACAGCATGTACAGTATACACCAATGTTTTTCGAAATAATAATAATCTGTCTGTTCTCTCTGTTACTCTTCCACACCTTTTTCATCAGTCTGGCTGAACTAATGGAGAGACAGAGGGAACATAACTTTTATTAATTTATTAATCATTTATTTCATTATTAATAAGTGTTGTATTTTTTTTGCTGCAACAAATTTTAAAAACATGCTTAACAGTTTAGCATAAAATAAAATGTGATAAACCATTATTAGTCCCACCGTGGGGAAATATATAACTGCAAATAAAAATAGCTATACATTTTAAACATAGTGCAAATAATAGCTATAAACAGTAGCAACATGCAAACTGACTTCATTGAAAACAAAAACAACACTAAATTAGAGTATAGTCTACTCATTAATTTCTCTATGTTAATCACTCTCTTTTTACTCACACATGTACACATGCTTGTGCGCCTGTCGACATACCCGCTTTTGCTGAAGCTGTACAGGGTTTTGTGTGAATAAACATGTCAATTATTCTTTCAAATTTCACCGCATCAACCAGCTTTTTAGCCTCGTCTCTGCACCTCCATCTCATTCATTTCCGTCTCAGTTTCCCTGGGGGCTGGGTGAGCAGAGCACTGAGATATTTCATTGGACTATCAAAATTTGGACCAACGAATAGACCGCCTGCCACGGCTGAGAAACTTTGTAATTTTTTTTTCTAATTAAACAGTGTTACCGGCCTAAAATCATGTGTCGGCCCACCGGGAAGTGCCCGATACACCCGATAGCCAGGCCACCTCTGGGTAAAGGCCTTTCAATACTATCCAACCAATTCGCAATTTCTCTGAGTAAACCTGAAAGTAATGCTACCAGATGCTAGTGCAGCTAGCCAGACTCCACGATCCAGCCAATCACTTAATTGACTCCGCCGATTTGTTTGATTGATAGCACATGTTTCAATGTGCTAGAAAACAACATTATGAAATAAAAAAGCCATTGTGGAATAAGATATTATAAAAAAATGACTTTGTGAAAAACTTTTTATCTTGTAACATATTTTTCACAATATTATTACCTTATTTTATAATTTAAGAGCTATAGTATTACACAATTTGTCTGTTATTTATCAAAATTGTATTTCTTTCCAAATTTTGTTTTTATTTATTTAATTTTTATCCTTTTGGGGGTCCTACACTTTTTTTGAGATACTAGTTATCGTATTTAGTTTTTTTTTTTTTTCGAGATACAATCCTTAGTCAAACATGAGCGTTAAAGTGCGTATGACAGAATAAAGTCTTAAATAGCATTATTATGTGAATTAGTATCATATTTTGAGACGATTTGACAATATACAACAATTTGGCAAACTGCAGATGACAAGAAATTAGTCTTTTAATCCGCCGTTTAGCCGCGCCGACCATTATAAGGCTCTAGCGTCCCCAACAGGAGGAGGATGCTGACAGGGTCATGGTTTCATCTGATTTAGAATTCAGCCATTGAGAGAGAATTATTCAGAACGAGGAAAATACGACAAAGAGAGCCGTAAAATGTCATTGTTTCGGTGTCTCTACTCCAATATTTTTACAGGAAATTATTCTTATCAAAGTAGATTTCCCCAATTGCTAAATAAATGTTATGGTCATGACAAATAACAGTCTTGTGCTAAATGGAATATCAAATAATGAAAATGCATATATTCAGGACGACATGGCAAAATTACTCCATAATGGTCAAAACTGACGACTTCAACTTTACTGTCGCACCTCCTGAACGATATTTTATGCCACCGTAGTTAGTCAGTTTTGTCATTTCCCTGCCCCGGCGTCGGAGAATGTAAACAAACCAAGGAACCGAAGGACGTCTCAAAGTCTTCTTTTCGCTTTTTGAAGCAAAAAAGCACACAAAATAGCCCGGATCATTTCACACGGCGGCGGGGTTGTCGATTGTCTTTGCCGATAGGCAACCCGCCCGGCGGTGAGCTCGTTCCCCTGCTACGAACAGGAGACCTTGACGGGGAAGCAGCTGGAGAGTACCGCCGGACAAACCGGCCGATGTCAGAGGAGTGCGTAGCTGCCACGTGGTCAACATGAACATGGCTTAAAATAATGCTTCACTACACGGCGAAGAAGTAAACAGAGAGCGGCATGCAGTTGTTGTGCAGCTAACATGGCAGGATGTGTCTGAGGAGAACTTTTCTACATGTTGGACCATGATCAAACATAAGTAAATAGTCCTTTATTGAAAGAAAGTTTGTAGTGTTTGCTTTGTAATTGCTGTATTCGCAGCCAATTTTAACACAATGTTGCAATTTCTGATGGGTTTGAAAATTTGACAGACACCTGGCACACGAAGAGGGCAAGAAGCCGAGGATAGAGGGGGTTGCGCAAACAAGTCGCCGGTCATCGGCCGAGTGATATTCTTGGTTGACAATCAGCCACAAAATGCAAGCCACCTCTATATTATAACGTGTGCCATGATCCCAGTATTTGACATAATACAAAATACGATGTTTACTCACTTCCTCGTAAGTCCAATGATCCCACAGTAGCGGGGCTTGTTTTGGCCAATATCCACGGTGAACAGGAACCTCAAAAAGGTTCCCGTTTTTTTTTTTAAATCGCTGAAACCCAAAAAGTCTCTCACACCTCTCCCTGGTGCAGCAACAACTTTCTGCGGCCGTTTGGCTGGTGCGAAAAATAAACCAATTAACCCGCAAAATCAGCTGAATCAGCAGTCCATCTGCACGCTATAAAGCAATGCTGTATTGTGAGATGCTGACGCGGGTGACGTCACATTCACATTCGTCGTAAACCCAAGACTGAAGCCGGAAGTCACTCATTTTCATGGCGTAGGATTAAAAAATTGAACATATAAAACGATTGCTTCCACACACATCCAAGCGGTCCATTTCATTCAGGAGCATAAAACACCGCGTGAAATATGAAATAAACATGCTTTTTGGTGTCATACGCACTTTAAGATACTCATCTCTTTAGTAAAGTGTGAATGGCACAATTATTAATGTGACAAAAACAGAAAATGACCAAGATGAAGAATAAAGAACTGAGCCTCTTCCTGGGAAACCTTTTGAAGAGCTTTTTTCAATGTCAGGATCTCCCATGCTAAATATTAATAATTTATCATTCAATCACATGATAAGAAAATGAATTCGTATGAAAAAAAAAAAGTATAGGTAGTCCCCATGTTACAAGTACCCGACTTATGTGATTTTGACTTCACAACACCGGAGTCTCGTCCACAATTTTGTCTCCAGTCGGTTTTTTTTGTTGTTGTTGTTGTTGCATAAATAGTACCTTACTGTACCTCACAGTATCTTTTTTTTTTTTACTTTATTTTATCAATATGACTGTTCTGCCCCCTTAGGCGAAATGTGCATTTGATTGTAATGTTGACTGTGATGCATGCTTTTATTTGGCACAGGCAAGTGTAGAGCACATGTGAGTAAGATCACATGTGCACACGAAGAACGTATTTGCACACACGTAAAAAGAGCGCACGGGCACACATGAGGAAGAGCGCACGTGCTCCCACGAAGAAGTCACGCAGCCGAGTGGGAGAGAGAGGGGACTAGTCAATGTTAAATACAAATAAAACAAAACGATCAAAAGAAAAATATAGACAAACAAAACTAAATACAATTAAAATCATTTTAAAAAGGTACATGGCAAAAAAAAAATCATGGCTATGCGCAGATGGCGATAAAAAGTGAGGTGTGTGTGCAAAAAAAAAGAAAAAGAAAAATATGTGCATGCGTGTGGTTGTAAACAGAGGTAGACAGGCAGATGGAGATGGCAAGCAAGCAAATAGCGACGGCGAGCGACGCGTCGGCGGAAGCAAGCGGGACAGTGCTTGTTTGGACAGATGGCTGCTGTGTGCTAATTACAGACTGAGTGCTTGACACTGTGAACACAATCAAAGTGGAAACTGGCGTTCGCGCACACACGTTCAATGGCAGTGTGTGCGCGCCCAAATAATGCTGGAGGACAACAAAGTCACGCAGGCTGTTTACGTGTGCGTTCTTCTGCATTGTCAAAGCTAACGAGCTTTGTGTTGCTATTAAATCTTCCTCAGCGAATTTTTTTACCCGCACAGTAACGTTGCACAAGCTTGCAAGGACAAGTAGGGGTTCATTTTGGTCCCTAAAGATCAAGTAGACAGTGATGTGTCTGTTCTCAGGTGTACAAAAGACACTGTTAGCCTAATAGCGTAGTTGCCTACAGGGCTGTCAACAGGCTTGCTGGGGACCGGGGACAAGAGACCAATATACAGCCCCCCCATCCCACCTCTGCCACCGGCTTGTCACAACAACATAGGCAGTACTTTTAACGCTTTGCAAGCAATGACAGTGTAAATTTTCAAATTATTTGAGATGAACAGTTAAATTTAACAGACCATAATGTGATGTGGCACAATATAAACAAACCATTTCCATCTATTGTCCCATGTAGGCTACAATACAATACAATACAAAAGAGAGTGCTATGCCTGCCTGCTAAGCAACAAAACACTATAACTAAACATCCTGTGCCTGCCCCCTCCACATCCCTGGGGTTATCAACCCCTCAAACAGTGATGCGCCTAGATTTTTTGACAGCAAATTCATTTATAACATCAGTGAAATCCAGTTTTTGAGCAAGCTGACGCTCAATGGAGAGCATGGTTTTACTGGCATCCCCAAGGGGCCACTGTCCCCTACAATATGACCGGCTTTACCAATTTGGCGCAGACGAAGAGGTGGGTGACCGTAAGGGCGTGAGATAGGAGCTGTCGAGAGTTGTTGTGCTGAGTTGAGTGGCTGTGAGTCCCCCATTGTTAATACAAGTTCCAGCAAAAAGCCATCCGACGTGTCTCTGTGCGTTTTTATGCACATCGCCACCTTCCTGAAGGAAGACCCAGACGAACTGACGACAAACGAGCTGTCCAGCCATCCACTCCGCACTACGGTGCAGAGTCGAGAGCACCGCAACTTACCATTAGCTGCACTCTGGTAACAATAGCTAGGTTGTTAAGCCTGCCCTTTGATATGGTGGAGTGTAGCTAGTTTATTTTTTTCATTTTACTGAAGGCTCGCTTTCCTCTAGCTACAGACACACGCAAAGACAAGAAAATGCGTAGCACTTGAGTGCGCCAGAGCAGGGTCAAACCATTTTCTGATTGGGGGGGGGGCAAAAAAAGGAAGAAATACATATTTGAAGTTTTTTAATATGTTTTTAAGTATATATCAAGTAAAATGTAATATTTAATTAGACAATGATTTAAATAAAAAAGAAATATGTGAATGTGAAGTAATATTAATTAAGGATCATTCAGGGGCCCCTATGGTCCTGAGGCCCGGACAACATACCCGATCACCCCCACCCCGTCGACGGGCTTGGTTGCCTATGTCGTTTCCAAAATAATAAAATGTCAAAAACCATAACTTGGGTAATTCATTTGCGTACAAATAAAAAACCAAAATACTTTATTTGATGTTGTGACACAGGGTTTAAAATGACATTTCGCAAAAGCCCCCACCACCCCCCCACCCCCAGTTACGGTTGCTGGTCAGACAAGCTTTATCACTCGAACGGCAAAGCCATTGCAGGCAGACATTTATACCGAAGTGTTTTAAGTGATTTACTTTGCCGCAAAACCAGTGCAATGTCCTCCAGATTGAGACAAAAGGCCTTTACAAAATGCAGCAGAGGGTTATACTGAAAATATAGCAAGCTATCAAGGCAAAAGCATACAGGTTAAACACATACAGCAGCATTGCAGGCAGACGTAAACTGGAGTGTTTTAAGTGATTTATTTTGAAGCAATACCAGTGCAACATCCTTCAGATTGAGGCAAAAGGGTTTACAATTATGGAACCCCACCCAAAAGGGTGAAAAATAAATAAATAAAAACAACATTTTCAAATAAATTCCATTTTGATCAAAAATAGACAAATTGTGTAAAATGGCCTTTACATTGTAATATATGTATACAGTGCCTTGCAAAAGTATTCGGCCCCCTTGAACCTTGCAACCTTTCGCCACATTTCAGGCTTCAAACATAAAGATATAAAATTTTAATTTTTTGTCAAGAAGCAACAAGTGGGACACAATCGTGAAGTGGAACAAAATTTATTGGATAATTTAAACTTTTTTAACAAATAAAAAACTGAAAAGTGGGGCGTGCAATGTTATTCGGCCCCCTTGCGTTAATACTTTGTAGTGCCACCTTTTGCTCTAATTATAGCTGCAAGTCGCTTGGGGTATGTTTCTATCAGTTTTGCACATCGAGAGACTGACATTCTTGCCCATTCTTCCTTGCAAAACAGCTCGAGCTCAGTGAGGTTGGATGGAGAGTGTTTGTGAACAGCAGTCTTCAGCTCTTTCCACATATTCTCGATTGGATTCAGGTCTGGACTTTGACTTGGCCATTCTAACACCTGGATACGTTTATTTTTGAACCATTCCATTGTAGATTTGGCTTTATGTTTTGGATCATTGTCCTGTTGGAAGATAAATCTCCGTCCCAGTCTCAGGTCTTGTGCAGATACCAACAGGTTTTCTTCCAGAATGTTCCTGTATTTGGCTGCATCCATCTTCCCGTCAATTTTAACCATCTTCGCTGTCCCTGCTGAAGAAAAGCAGGCCCAAACCGTGATGCTGCCACCACCATGTTTGACAGTGGGGATGGTGTGTTCAGGGTGATGAGCTGTGTTGCTTTTACGCCATACATATCGTTTTGCATTGTGGCCAAAAAGTTCAATTTTGGTTTCATCTGACCAGAGCACCTTCTTCCACATGTTTGGTGTGTCTCCCAGGTGGCTTGTGGCAAACTTTAAACGAGACTTTTTATGGATATCCTTGAGAAATGGCTTTCTTCTTGCCACTCTTCCGTAAAGGCCAGATTTGTGCAGTGTACGACTGATTGTTGTCCTATGGACAGACTCTCCCACCTCAGCTGTAGATCTCTGCAGTTCATCCAGAGTGATCCTGGGCCTCTTGGCTGCATCTCTGATCAGTTTTCTCCTTGTTTGAGAAGAAAGTTTGGAAGGACGGCCGGGTCTTGGTAGATTTGCAGTGGTCTGATGCTCCTTCCATTTCAATATGATGGCTTGCACAGTGCTCCTTGAGATGTTTAAAGCTTGGGAAATCTTTTTGTATCCAAATCCGGCTTTAAACTTCTCCACAACAGTATCTCGGACCTGCCTGGTGTGTTCCTTGGTTTTCATAATGCTCTCTGCACCTTAAACAGAACCCTGAGACTATCACAGAGCAGGTGCATTTATACGGAGACTTGATTACACACAGGTGGATTCTATTTATCATCATCGGTCATTTAGGACAACATTGGATCATTCAGAGATCCTCACTGAACTTCTGGAGTGAGTTTGCTGCACTGAAAGTAAAGGGGCCGAATAATATTGCACGCCCCACTTTTCAGTTTTTTATTTGTTAAAAAAGTTTAAATTATCCAATAAATGTTGTTCCACTTCACGATTGTGTCCCACTTGTTGTTGATTCTTGACAAAAAATTAAAATTTTATATCTTTATGTTTGAAGCCTGAAATGTGGCGAAAGGTTGCAAGGTTCAAGGGGGCCGAATACTTTTGCAAGGCACTGTGTATATATATATATATATATATATATATATATATATATATATATATATATATATACACATTAGGGGTGTAACGGTGCACAAAAGTCTCGGTTCGGTACGTACCTCGTTTTTTAGGTCACGGTTCGGTTCATTTTCGGTACCGTAAGAAAACAAAATGCAAAATATAAATGTGCCAGTTATTTATTACACACTTTTGTGCTTTCAACAAGAGGAACATTAGCTTATACATAGGTAGAATTCTGCTCAAAAATAGAAAATACAATATTCTGAAATGTAGATATTTTGAAAAACTAAATTAAAAATAAATAACATTGGCTCAGACTTTTTCTTTAAACAAATATCTGATGTGCAAAATTGAACAGATGCAACACTGAACAGTTTCAAGTTTCTCATATTAACTTTATGACCACAGCCTCGAAAAGTAAGGGTTACATTTAGGGCTGTCAAACGATTAAAGTTTTTAATCGAATCGATTAAAAATTAATCACAATTCAAACCATCTCTAAAATATGCCATATTTTTCTATAAATTATTTTTGGAATGGAATGATAAGACACAAGACGGATATATACATTCAACATACTGTACATAAGTACTGTATTTGTTGATTATAACAATAAATTTACAAGATGGTATTAACATTAACATTCTTTCAAGACATTTTCTTTTTCCCTGCAAAAACAAACACACACAGAGCCTTAGAGCAGTAACAAAAAAAGTATTATTTATAATGTGTGCAAAGTGTGTGTAGTGCACACATAAATGTGGCCCTCCTCTCTACTCATCCTCTAGCCAGTCGCTGAGGCAAACCAACTTATTTACATTTTCTAAGAGTTGTTCGATCTATATTCTTTTTTTATTTGAATTCCCCACCCAGAGGGCCAACCTGCTTTTCTTCCATGTTTACATTTAACCGTTCCCCATGCTGCTCACTGCACTTCTGAGTGGTGCGACGGCCCTGGCCGTTTAACTGTTATCTTCTTTGAGACTGTCAGTCAGCTGATCGTCGCGTCCGCAAGCTGGCTGCCTCCCCTCTCAACGTGACGTACTCTGATTGACGCCGGACGGAAAGACGACGTCGCCGCCGCTGATGGGCCACCCGAGGAATGGTGCCAACTTCAAAAACTAGCCGCTGTCAACACTCAGAGAGTTCGCATTTCACAGCATACGTGCCGCGTACCTCCTCTCCTCGTCAGCTGTTTGCTCGCCATTCATTCACCTGTGCTTTTGATCGCTACCTTGTTACACTTCCGCTTTTTCGGTGAGGTCTTTTGTGTTCATTCGTTATTGGATCGTTTTTGTTCACCACTGTTAATAAGAGCACCGCAGCAGTAGGCGTAAACTGCCGTCTTTTTGTTATTTCCTTTTTACGATCAGGGTTTACTTAGCGGGTGGGGTTTAAGTGTAGTTTCATTTCGTTTGTTGTTTTGGCCTGGGCTTACGCTGAAGCCAGCTTCTTCCACATTTTGTATATTTTGTTCATTGCGAGTTCGACTTGTCTGAATACATTTGTGTCCACTTGCAACTTGTGTGTGTGGCTCATTTTATGTTACGCCCTTAGCGAGTCGTCCGTGGGACATAACAGTGGGATTATGGGATGCATGAGCGGGTCATTTCGCGCTAGCGTTAAATGCGTCAAATATTTTTACGTGATTCATTCAAAAAATTAATTACCGCCCGTTAACGCGCTAAATTTGACAGCACTAGATTATGTCAGAAACTCGTTCAGTACGCCTCTGTTCCGAACCGAGCACCCCGTACCGAAACGGTTCAATACAAATACATGTACCGTTACACTCCTTGTATATTTATATATATATGTATTATTATTATTATGAAAAACAAGTTTTTTTTTTTTATTTCATAATGCCTTTTCGCACAATGGTCTTTTTATTTCGGAATGTCATTTTTCAGCACAAAGAGATTGTACAAGATAAAAAGTGTTTTTCACTAAGTACTGTAACTTTTGTCAGCATCCCAACCCTTTACTTGGCTCTAACCAGAGCCGTATAAAGAGAGTCGCGACACTCTTTGTTCTCACCGCCGGTGGTCACGTGGTTCATGTGGGGCGTGGGTAGTTCCAAGCACCGTAGTGCAAGCAATTGGTTTTCAATGGAACTGACAGCGGTAATTGCGACATTTATGGGAAAATGGATAAAATCGCATATCTAAGAACTAGTTTGATTATGTCGTTGCATTATAACATATATTTAATGGCTAGTATTACATTGGGGGGGGTAAGGCAACAACTGATAACTATGTAAACTGTTACGCAGAAGGGAACTTTCCCATGTGGAGTGAAGTTTCATGTTTGTGTTAGCATTTGCACGAGAATTCGACGTTTACATTGAAATGCAAGGCGATTTAGGTTTTTCGTTTTTCACAACAAGAATACTGTTTGTCCAGATCATGTCTAGATTTCCTTGATTCACATATATATATATATATATATATATATATATATATATATATATATATATATATATTCAGAAACTGGTCAGCAACAAGCTTGTTAAGCCTTCAAGTTGCGCCACTTCGTACTTAACGTAGTAAATTGCAATAGAGTGGTGGTACATGAAAGGAAAAGTTTTGCCAAATTCACCTCATTTTAGTCATGCGGAGTCATGGTACCAACCACCTTAATAGAGTCCCTAAAGCAATCATTATCGTTATTTCATGGCTATGCTATTATACTACGATGTTATGCTAGTTATGTTGTTCAGGCTGCTCCTGCCAGAAGTTGGTAGCAGAAATTTGCTGTTAAAACTTGCTGTTCTAACTCATTTTAAGGTTCTTTTTTTGTCACGTTCTATTTCGAGGGTCTGAATATTTGCTTCATCTGCCTCCCGCCGCCAAGTCGCTGCTAATCCTCCGGCAAAGAATCGCTAAACCAGCGCAGCTGTGATCGACAAGCTGCCACCTACAAGCTTGCACAGAAACAAAATTATATAGATCGGCTAATGGGTTGTGTCCTTCAGACAAATAAACTGTTTACAAATTTTGATTTCTAAAAAAAGAGGACACTTGGCCCGGCCTCGAGATACTTGAATTTTACTCGAAGTTCACTCAAAGGTGCCTATATCACTTTTATTTAAAGTGTTCCTCCTCCGTCTGGATAGAACAATGCAGTTTTATATATATATAAAAAAAAAATGTATATAGTGTATTGTATACAGTATTATATACTACATGGCTATGTTTTTTTTTTACTCAACAGGTTACAGGTTACTCAAAAGACTTTATTCTTAAAAATAAAATAAAATAATCTAACAGTAAAAAAAAAAAAAAAAAACAATTAAATAGTGATTTAAAAAATTATAATATAATGATATAATGCAGACCCATGGAAATGTATGTATGTATACAGTCTGTGACTGCGCACGCATGCATGTGCAAATTGGTATCCAAATTAGAATAAAAGTATTTTCGACTTAATTACTTTTTTGGGTACATTAGCATTTGGATTATACAGTGTACTGATTGATCGTACAAAAATCTCTTAACAACTGGGCAAGCGCTCTGGGAACACATCACAGTAACGTATGAGCAAAGTGTATTTCAACACACGCTAACTGTGAAGAAATACTCTGTGTCAATTTGGAATTTCCCTTTATTAACATAGATGACGGAACCGTGAGGCATAAAAAAAACACAGCTACTTAGTATATGGCGGAAAACACTCTGACTTCTGCTCTGAGACCCCCAATTTAGCCAACTTTCAAAATTGTCCGATATGCATGTGTGATAAATCACTGGAAAGCTTAAAATCCAAATTTTCTGGGGGAAGAAAAATTTTGAACAGGAGGGCATTTTTAAAAATAAAATGTTATTTAAACAGATGCCATGACTTTAACGAGTTACTTACCTCTTTTCGATCCAAAAACTCCATGTAACATGTGTCACTGAGTGTCAAGACACAGCTATGAATGGCCACAGCCGGATTTGGGGGGGAATTAATGGGTGAAACATGGTAGTATAACAAGGGTCGCGATGCAGAAATCGTAGACATCCAGGAGTGATCGAGATTTTGTTTTTCATATATTTACCCTTTTAAACGTTTTTTTTTTTTTTTCCAATTTTAGCATATAGACATATTGTTCTATTAAACATAACAGTTGTTTTGGCTTAAAATACAGCAGTTTCTTTTAAAGAGGAGTGCAAGAGCAGAAACTGCTTTTTCAGTCTTGTCTGTGTTTTTCGCCATGTATATATTAGGGTTGGGAATCTCTGGCATGAAGCCGATTCGATATGTATCTAGATACACAGGTTACGATTCGATTAAAAAACGATACATTTTTAAGGCCGAGCGATTCGATACGATTCGATATAGTTTAAGAACGATATGGTTCGATACAAAGTGAAAACGATACGATAGTAAACATTTGTTGTGTGTCTTCGTACAGTATTTTAAAAATATAAAAAAGACCACATTTTTTAATAGCAAAATTAACAAAATTTCATACCAATGTTATGTTTTGTTTTTTTTTTATGAGAAAAAAAATAAGGCTTACTATATGACCGTCATTTTGTTGGATGGGATTGATAATACAATAAAACTCCAGTCACAGACAACAATAAAGTGCAGTAACTCAATTACTGTATTTCCTGGTGTTTTTAACACAAGAGGCAAGTAATTTAAGTACAAACTTTCAATGTAAACATCTTACAAACAAAAAATATTAATTATATGCAGCAGCTCTTGAAAAAAAAAATTAAACCTGCTAGTGTTATCATAAATAAATAATAAATTATGCTTTTCGACTGGTATAATTGGGGGAATAAAAACATAGCATTTTCGACAGGTCAATAATCATTACTTTAACCTAATACACAGCAAAGTCATTCACTTATGCCCGTGCTTCCTCATTTTTTATTGCTCATCACTGTCCATATCTTTTTAAGCAGACTGCGTTTCGTGGAAACAATATGCTGCCCTTTCCAGCATTGTAGTGGGTTATTTTTCAGGGTTAAAACTCACGATTTCTGTACCACTCCACACTTCACGCAAGCTCTGTCCCATGCGCACAGATCTGGCTGCCTTCATCACTTCAAAGTCTGACTTTTGTTTTCCTGCGTGCGTTGGAAATCAATCACAGCACGTCGCTGCCGTCGGTGATCACACTGTCCATTGTTTTAGCATGTTGCTTCGTTGCCACTACTAGTTTCGTTTTCGTTTTGGGCTGTGAAGAAAACGCTACACTGCGTACGTTACAGTGGTTTCGTTAGCTCTCGCGTTGTTATGACACGCCCGTGACGATCAGGTAATGACGGCGACTAGTAGCGGTTCTGCCGAAATGCATGGGAAGTAACTTGTGGCAACCACGACTGTGAGTAGTGCTTGTCCATATTATATCATGCGTGCGGTCTCAATCTTAGAGTGCGCTGTGTGGTGAATGACGCGCACTTGTGTCATTCACTGAAAGACACAAGCGCAGCATGTGAAGTAAAAGCTAAATTATCATATTAAGCTATACATTGAACTAGGCATTAGAAGCCGATTCTTGTGCTCACGATAGCCGAATTCTATCTCTACTATCGGTTCACTGAATATTTAATGGCTAATTACTGCCGAATGGTAACTTTACTATCGATACATCTGTATCTCTCACCTGGAAAACCGGATATCCAGTCGTATCGGTTTATCGTTCTCAAGCTTAGTATATATATACATATACGTATATATTAAGGGTGTCAAACGATTAAAATTTTTAATCGAGTTAATTACAGCTTAAAAATTAATTAATCTTAATTAATCCTAATTAATCGCACTTCAAACCATCTATAAAATATGACATATTTTTCTGTAAATTATTGTTGGAATGGAAAGATTAGACACAAGATGGATATATCCATTCAACATACGGTACATAAGTACTGTATTTCTTTATTATTACAATAAATCAACAAGATGGCATTACCATTATTAACATTCTGTTAAAGCGATCCATGGCTAGAAAGACTTGTAGTTCTTAAAAGATAACTGTTAGTACAAGTTATAGAAATTTTATATTAAAACCCCTCTTCATGTTTTCGTTTTAATAAAATTTGTAAAATTTTCAATCAAAAAATAAACTAGTAGCCCGCCATTGTTGATGTCAATAATTACTTACACAATGCTCATGGTTGCTGAAGCCTATAAAATCAGTCGCACCCAAGCGCCAGCAGAGGGAGCCAAAACTCCGAAAAACACAAGTATACGTTTCACTGTGCTGTCATTGTAATATGTTTAAGCGGGGCAATTGTGCGTTAATTGCGTCAAATATTTTAACGTGATTAATTTTAAAAATTAATTAACGCCCGTTAACGCGATAATTTTGACAGCCCTAGTGTGTGTGTATATATATATATATATATATACACACATATACATACAGTATATATATACATATAAAAATTGTCATCTCGCCCACCCGGGCCATAAGGTCTCTCCTTTCAAGCTCGGGTCCTCTACCAGAGCCTGGGAGCTTGAGCGTTCTGCGCAGGATCTTAGCTGTCCCTAGGATTGCGCTCTTCTGAACGAAGACGTCGGACGTTGTTCCTGGTATCTGTTGGAGCCATGCACCCAGCTTGGGGGTTACTGCCCCTAGTGTCCCGATCACTACCGGCACCACTGTTGCCTTAACTCACCACATTTTCTCCAACTCTTCCGTCAACCTTGATATTTCTCCAGCTTTTCGTGTATTTTTTTTCCTGATGTTGCTGTCACTCGGGATTGCTACATCTATCAATACTGCGTCTTCTGATGTTTGTCCACCACCACTATGTCAGGCTGCTTGGCCATCACCTGTCTGGATCTGGAAGTCCCACAGGATCTTGGCTCGGTTGTTGTCGCCCACCTTGACTCTGGGGTCTCCTGTGTGTACTCAGCACAGATGTTTCTGTACACTATGCCTGCTACCTGGTTATGTCGTTCCATGGATGCCTTGCCTGCCAGCATCTTACACCCTGGACTGGATGTGCTGGACTGTCTCAGGGGCCTCTTTGCATAGCCTGCACCAGGGGTCCTGTCTGGTGTGATAGACCTCGGCCTGTATTGATCTTGTGTTTAGGGCCTGTTCTTGTGCTGCCATGATCAGTGCCTCCGTGCGGTCATCGAGTCCGGCCTTTTCCAGCCACTGGTATGTTTTACCCATGTCAGCTACCCCCTCAATTTGTCGGTGGTACATACCTTGCAGGGGCATGTCCTTCCATGATAGCTCCTGAGGGTCTTACTCCTTACTGGGCTTCTGTTGCTTTATATATATATATATATATATATATATATATATATATATATATATATATATATATATATATATATATATGGCGGAAAACACTTATGTGACTCGAAGTTCCGCTCTGAGACCCCCAATTTAGCCAACTTTTAAAATTGTACGATCTGCATGTGTGGGACATCATTGGAAAGCTTAAAATCTCAATTTTCTGGGGGAAGAAAAATTTTGGACAGGAGGGCATTTTTTTTTTTTTTAAGTTTTTTAAACAGCAAAACCTGGAGGCGAGAGCACGCGAGAGCAGAATTACAGACGCCATGACTTTAACGAGATATTATCGCGTACTTTCCTTGTTTTGATCCAAAAACTCCATGTTGCATGTATCACTGAGTGTCAAGACACAGCTGTGAATTGCCACCACTGGATTTTTTGGGGCTTTTATGGGTAAAACATGGTCATATAACAAGGGTCGCGATGCAGAAATCGCAGACATCAAGGAGTGGTCGAGATTTTCTTTTTCATATATTTACCCTTTTAAATGTTTTTTTTTTTTTTTCAATTTTTCTTTGTTTGGATTGATTATTTATCATCTAACATGTCAAGGAAAATGCAACAGTAACAAAAAAAATACAATTTAGCGATAGTTATGTGGTAGATATCTGTGACTTTTTTACAGACGCCATTTTTTTCATTGTGACTTAATTTGTTCAAAAGTTTAAAATATTCGAGTGAATTTTTTTTTAAAGTCGTTTAGTTTTTTTTTAAATGAAATATTAGACATCAATTAATGAGTCCAAGCTAAAAATGACAGACATTTTGAATAATACATATAATTACTTGCCGTGTTTTCATGACTGGGTTAAAACAAAACCGGTCGTGCGATGTCTGTAAACGGGGGTTTTGAGGGTAAAACGGACAAATTAAAAATAGTTCGGGGGCTTAATGTGACATGAATCTGCTATAGCAGCATATAGACATATAGTTCTATCAAACACAACAGTTGTTTTGGCTTAAAATACAGCAGTTTCTTTTAAAGAGGAGTGCAAGAGCAGAAACTGCTTTTTTAGTCCTGTCTGTGTTTTACGCCATTTATATATATATATATATATATATATATATATATATATATATATATATATATATATATATATATATATATATATATATATATATATATACACACACACACATATATATATACACATATATATATATATTATTATATTGTAGCCTCTACAAGGACGCACACTTGGTGATGCAACTCAACAGAAAAACAGTAAATTATTTTCAATTAATTGTACCCACCTGGACGCCACAAACTATATGAGAAAAAGAGTTGCCCGAGAGTTTAAGATGACGCTCGCCACGCTAAATGCTAATGCTAACAGGAACGCGAATGCTATGCTAACGCTCCGAGCCACCTAAAATCGCGTTTGCAATGGCGTCACCACCCATTTCCCTCCTCCCACTTCCTGCTCTGCTACCTCCCAGGCAGCTGTGACAAAATCCGACAACAAGCGGTTCATTCAACCAAATTGCAGTAAGGCCGCTAACGCACCCCTTCACATCTCCAGTAATGGTAACGGTGTTGCAGTGTTGTCAGTAACGCGTTACTATAATCTGATTACTTTCTTCAGTAACGAGTAATCTAACGCGTTCATTTTTCCAAGCCAGCCGATTAAAGTTAGTTTCCCTAGTGCCTGTGCCTTACTATTTTGTTTTTGCCTCATAATGTATGTAGAATGAAGAATACTGTATTCATGTACGAAGAGCATTTGTCATCAGGCGGGAAAAAAAAACGGGTCATGTGTATTACGATGCTGTCTGAGGCTGTCTGCCTCGGCGGTCAACAACATAGCATTCTGACGAGGCAGCGAGGCTAACAGTGAAAGGCAGGATATATGCCGCAAATGGATGCATTTGCTCACTGGAAATACAGCCATCACTTCACATTTCTGTCCAGTAAAGATGACAAAAATATCTCCACGCGTTGCAAACTTTACGCTGGCTGAAAAAGACTGTCATCCGCTTAAAACTCTACATCCAATTCAACAAGGAAGCACTTGGAATTACAGGACAATGCGACAAAACTCGAAAAAGCCTAGGGGTAACAAGACAGCCAGCACTTCTACAGTTTGTAACCAGCCTTTATGCACATTTTATTGTCAGTTTTTGTAGCCATAAGTGGAGTTTTACTTTTGTGGGGCTGGGGGCAAAGCATGTTGATGACTGAAACAAAAGTCAAAAGTTTGGACACACCTAAACATTTTTATGTTTTATATATTTTCCCTACTATTGTAAATCCTCTCTGAATACATCAAAACTATGAACGAACATGTGGAATGGCAAAAAAAAGTGAAATAACTGAAAACAGATTTTATATTCTACATTCTTCAAAGTGTACACCTTTTAGGGTGTCGCCAAACTTTTGGCCAGTACTGTATATATACATATATATAAAACTGTTCAAGCTCAGTTGTTGTTGGTTGCGTTTGAAAGCTTAGGTTTACAGAAATTCTAAATACCCATCTTGCCTCCACAGGTGTAGTTTTGGCTTAGCAAAGCAAAAGCTAGTGTCTTAGGTTTTTACCCATTATGAAATGCGTTGTAGGATTCTTGTTCATTTCAATAATTTTTGTTGTTTGTTTTATTGCTTTACAACTTTTTTAGACAATATTTTAACAGCTAGGACTTTATTTTAATGGGGAAGTTCAGAATTTTTGACATTAGGCTTTATCTTGGGGTTAGCGGGGGGTTATTTAGTCGTTGGAGTTGATTTGAACAAATTCCGTGCAGTTTGTCAGTTATTTGTTAGTTTCAGGGCTCCGGGGTGGCTAAGCTAGCGCGAGTCAATGGTGGTTGAAATCAACTCCATCGACTAATTAAACCCCCGCTAACTCAAAGATTAAGCCTTATGTGAAAAATTCAATTACATGCGATGACATTTTTTGTTGTCATTTTTATGTTGAGGCAGCAAAAGGAGAAAAATTGGTAAAAAGTAACTGATAAGTTACTTTTAAAGTAACTTAGTTACTTTGATGATAAAGTAATCGGTAAAGTAACTAGATTACTTTTTTTTAGGTGTAATCAGTAATCAGTAATTAAATTACTTTTTTATGTAATCTGTGACAACACTGACAATAGTACATGTTTTCAGATAGTTATTTTGATAATTAGGGGCTATTTAGGAGTACTTAAATGGTTAATTCCAATTCACGCAAAATTCGGGTTACGTCTCCAGTTTAGGAACGGAACTCGATCGTAACCCGGGACTACCTGTGTTTTAGTACAAGAAAACTAAATCTTTATACTCATGGATCCCTTTAAGTCACACAAGTATTAATCATTAATTCACATCACTTATAAAATGTAAATTGTTAAGATATCGGGTCCTATTGAGCAACTACAGACAATGACATCACAAAAGTGATTGTTTGCTTGAAAGCACTCTGATCTTCAGCCATGTTGTTGCCCCCCCCCCCCCCCGAAGTGTCCTTTTCAATTTTTTGTGTACAGATGCACAAAGTGGCCATCAAGGGGTGACACACAAACTCACAATACAAATGTGAGACACTTGGCTTGGATCAGCTTGCCGAAAGCAAAACACAATAACCGTGCGACGTGCTAACAAATACGTGATGAATTTAAAGTGTGCAAATGTGTGTGTGTGGGGGGGGGTAGATTCTACAATCATTTCCTGCTTAATTCACATCCCTGTGTGTCCCTGAGGCACACACACGGCAAACAAAATGTCCTGTCCCAGGAGTGTATGTTTCCTGTTGAGTAGGATTACACAAATCTAAAGACACACACACATACACACCCCGATACACACCTTCTCTGAATATTCATAGCAAGCTGTTGCACTCCTGGCCTGGATCAAACTAAGAGTGTGTGTGTGAGACATAAATTAGAAAATAAACAGCAAAGTCATTACTCTCCCTTAATCTCACCACTCAGTACACACAAGCGAACGCATGCACACATACCCCAATACAGCAAAAATAAAAATCATAGTAAATGGGATTAAAATGTAAAAATTAAAATTATTAGAGCCCATTTGAAAAAAACTAAATGTATGTTATGCGAATTAAATAATGCAAAAATGTATACTGTCTTTTTTTAAAGATAAAATGTAAGGTGTTTGCAGCCCAGCGTCAGTCAAAGTAAACAGTAACGTTAGCTGCTGTTGGCTGTGTGCTGCGAGCGGCGACGTCTTTGGACAGCTTTTTTACGGGGGAAAAAGCCACCTGCTGAGCCTGAAAAGGAGCCTACAACCAGGTCCATTCTGCATAATATGTGGCTAAAGTTGACGCGAGTAAACGAGGGAAAAAAGTGAATGCACTGAGAGCATCATACCTTGTGGCAAACCATATTGCTAAAGCCAAGAAACCTTTCACGATTGGGGATAACACATTATGCTTGCGACCAAGGATAGGCGAGGCCTCTGTTAAAAAAAAAAAAAAAAAAGAAGGTTGATTCACCAATGGTGAGTTTTCCCTGCACTCGATGCTCAATTTTAGCCCTGTCGTGTTATTTTACATTTATTGTAATTTTCTGCCACACATTGCCGGCCCATAAAAGAAAAAAAGGCCCACGTCACACCAGTCTGTGGTGCAAAAAAGGTTGGGGACCATTGATATACACTGCTGGCCAAAAGTAGTGGCACCCCCGCAATTCTGTCAGATAATGCTCAATTTCTCCTAGAAAATGATTGCAATTATAAATACTTAGGTAGTAATATCTTCATTTATTTTTCTTGCAATGAAAAAACACAAAAGAGAATGGGAAAAAAATATATATCATTATCATTTTACAAAAAACTCCAATCATTGGCCGGGCAAAAGTATTGGCACTCTTTGAAATATCATGTGATGCTTCTCTAATTTGTGTAATAAACAGCACCTGTTACTTCGTTGTGGCACATAACCAGAGGCGGCACGTCCCATTAGGCAAACCAGGCAATTGCCTAGGGCCCCCAGCCAGCAGGAGCCCAGAGAGGGCCAAGAGATTTAGCACACACAGCTTTATTGCACTGTTGCAGCAACAAGTGCGACAGTGCCAGTGAAAGCCTTGTGTCTGCGTTCCATGAAGGGGCCCCTTCACTCGCTCTACACCCCCCCCCCCTCACGTGACTCAGACTTTTAATTGACGTATATCCAAAATGAAGAGAAGTTATTCTTCTGGAAGAGACAAAAGAAAGAAAAAAAAAGCAGAAGAGGAGAAAAGGAAGCAAGACAGTGGTGAGTGTACTATGTTACTGTAGTTTTATGTCCTAATGCAGTCGAAGCCGGGCACTTTGAGTGTGCTAAAAACCACTCTATGAGACTGAGGCGTTATTATACTTTTATTAAATATGCAATTGCTCCAAGTCCAGCTGTCCCCCTTACTTGCAAACGCTCGAAGGGCCCCGTGTTGCTTGTTGCCTGGGGCCCCCGGGGACCCTTGCTACGCCTCTGCACATAACAGGTGGTGGCAATAACTCAATCACACTTGCAGCCAGTTAAAATGGATTAAAGTTGATTCAACTTCTGTCCTGTGTCCTTGTGTGTACCACAACGAGCATGGAGAAAATAAAGACAGAAGAAATGTCTGAGGACTTGAGAAGCAAAATTATGAGGAAGCATGGGAAATTTCACGGCTACAAGTCCATCTCCAAAGACCTGAGTGTTCCTGTGTCTACTGTTTGCAGTGTCAACAATAAGTGTAAAGCCCATGAAACTGTGGCCAACCTCCGTAGATGTGGACAGAAAACAAAAACTGACGAGAGATTTCAACGAAAGATTATGCGGATGGTGGATAATGAACCTCGACTAACATCCAAAAAAGTTCAAGCTGTCCTGCAGTCCAAGGGTACAACAGTGTCAACCCGTACTATCCGTCGGCGTCTGATTGAAAAGGGACTCTATGGTAGGATACCCAGGAAGACACCTTTTCTGACCCAGAGACATAAAAAAGCCAGGCTGGAGTTTGCCAAAACTTACCTGAGAAAGCCAAAAACGTTGTGGAAGAATGTTCTCTGGTCAGATGAGACAAAGCAGAGCTTTTTGGGAAAAGGCATCAACATAGAGTTTACAGGGGAAAAAATGAGGCTGTCAAAGAGAAACACGGTCCCCACAGTCAAACATGGCGGAGGTTCCCTGATATTTTGGGGTTGCTTTGCTGCCACTGGCACTGGACTGCTTGATCGTGTGCATGGATATATGAAGTCTGAAGAATACCAACAAATTTTGGCAGCATAATGTAGGGCCCAGTGTGAGAAAGCTAGGTCTCCCTCAAAGGTCATGAGTCTTCCAGCAGGACAATGACCCAAAACAAAAATGGTTTGAGAGAAAGCAATGGAGACTTCTAAATTGGCCAGCAATTAGTCCCGACCTGAATTCCATAGAACATCTGTGGAGAGATCTGAAAATGGCAGTTTGGAGAAGGCACCCTTCAAATCTACGAGATCTGGACTAGTTGACCAAAGAGGAATTGTCTAAAATTCCAGCAGAGCATTGTAAGAATCTCATGGATGGATACCGGAAGCGGTTGTTCGCAGTTATTTTGTCTAAAGGTTGTGCTACCAAGTATTAGGCTGAGGGTGCCAATACTTTTGTCCGGCCCATTTTTGGAGTTTTGTGTAAAGTGATAATTCAATTTTTTCTTTCGTTCTCTTTTGTGTTTTTTCATTGCAAGCAAAATAAATGAAGCTATTACTACCAATGCATTTGTAATTGTAATCATTTTCTGGGAGAAATTGAGCAGCGCGATATAAGTATAACACCATTTACCATTATCTGACAGAATTGCAGGGGTGCCAATACTTTTGGCCAGCAGTGTAAAAGGAAGTATGGTGTCGCTTTGGTTATGAAAAGCAGTGCATGCCTTTAATATTCCTGGCAAAAAACAACAAACCAAACAAAACGCTGCACCGTGAAATCTCTTTTAAAATGAAACATTACAGTATACAACAGTTAGATGTAAATTTTTGGTTTAAAAGATGACAGCACATGTGCCATCATTTTATCTACAAAACGCAACTCTGATCGCATGTTTTGTTTTTTTGACATTTATCCGCAAGACAACACTTCTATATGGTTTAGTTTTGTCTTTTGCAGCACGGTGCAAAAAAGTTTTGTATAACAAAACTATGTTCCCTGATTCCCGTTGCCTTTTTCATTGCATTTTGAAACTTTGTAAATATCTCTATAAGTAAGCCCTAATGATGAACACAAGATTAGTTTGTTATTTAGCACAATCTAGTTTGTAATAATAACCCACAGACGTGCCGTCACTTTGTGGCTCCAAATTAAAAAAGGGATGAAGTTTTGCGTTGTTGCTGCTAGCACAGGAGTCATTTATTGCAGACTATTGTTAATAATTTCGAGTAGAAAGTGTCTCCACTTGGTAAACAAAAGGCAGTGTGGGTCCCGAGAGGGGCCCATTAGGACTCTGGAGGTGATGTGCGTTAATATCGCAGACGGAGACGCCATCCATCCGCCGATCGATTGGCAAGCTGAGAATCTTCCCATAATGTTGAGCGGATTAATATGGCTGACATATTTAGCTGCGCACTAATGATTTGTGGTGCTCGTTTAGGAAAAACTCCCACAAGAAGGATCACCCACGGAAGTATGGATTCACTTCTTATTACCAGACCGTCTGCTATCAAACCATAATTTTCATCATGCTCACAAGTGTGTACACCCTTCTTACTTCTAACTCAATATCTGATGATATTTTTTTTTACTGGAGAAAGGACATTTTGCTCAAGTCATGAAAATCACATTGGCAGAGGAAATGACAAATCAGGCCCCATTTGGACATTTTAACTAGAGGATTTAATAATTTTTTTGCCAGTAGTTTAGACATTAAAGTGAAATTAAAATGAGATATGACCGGAAATTCAGCGCTGAAAAGTTTAGGCTAAAAATTGCATTTTCGGTTAAAAGGCCAAAGGTTTACCAACGAAATGTGTCAAGAACTTTCTTCTTCTTGTGACAACATAATCAAAACACAGCGAGCTAACACTACTTGCTCACAGGCAACATGTCTGCGGTTTGAAAGTATTTTGAGGTCCATACATCCATCATCGACTGCTTAATCTGGGGTTGGGTCACGGGGGCAGCAGCTTTAACAGGGAAGCCTTGATTTCCCTCTCCCCAGCCACTTCAACCAGCTCCCCCGGCAGGATCCCAAGGTGTTCCCAGGCCAGCCGAGAGACAGTCTCTCCAGCGTGTCCTGGGTCGTCCCTCCCGCAGGTGGGACATGCCCAGAACACATCTCCAGGGAGGCGTCCAGGGGGCATCCAAACCAGATGGCCAAGCCACCTAAACTGGCTCCTCTCAAAGCGGAGGAGTAGCGGCTCGACACCGAGTACCTCCCGGATGACCCAGCTTCTCACCCTATCTCTAAGGGAGAGCCAGAAAAACCTGCGGAGGAAAATTATTTTGGCCGCTTGTATCCGCAATTTTGTTCTTTCAGTCACGACCCACAGCTCGTGACCATAGGTGAGGGTAGGAACGTAGATCGACTGGTAAATCGAGAGCTTCGCCTTTTGGCTCAGCTCCTTCTTCACCACTACGGACTGATGCAGAGTCCGCATCACTGCAGATGCTGCACCGATCCGCCTGTCGATTTCCCACTCCCACCTACCCTCACTCGTCAACAAGACCCAAAGGTACTTGAACTCCTCCACTTGGGGCAGGATCTCATCCCCGACCTGGAGAGGGCACACCACCCTTTTCCGACTGCAGACCATGGTCTTGGATTTGGGGCTGCTTATCTTCTCTCCAACTGCTTCGCGTTCGGCTGTGAACTGCTCCAGTGAGAGTTGGAGGTCACGGCTTGATGAAGCCAACAGCACCACATCATCTGCAAAAAGTAGAGATAAAATGCTGAGGCCACCAAACCAGACACCCTCAACGCTTCGGCTGTGCCTAGAAATTCTGTCCATAAAAATTATGAACAGAATCGGTGACAAAGGGCAGCCTTGGCGGAGTCCAATCCTCACTGGGAACGAATTCGACTTACTGCCGGCAATGCGGACCAGACTCTGACACCGGTCGTACAGCGACCGAACAGCCCTTACCAAGGGGCTCGGTACCCCGTACTCCCGAAGCACTCCCCACAGGAATTCCCGAGGGACAGGGTCGACCCCCTTCTCAAAAACCACAAAACACATGTAGACAGGTGAACTCCCATGCACCCTCGTGGATCCTGCCAAGGGTGTAAAGCTGGTCTACTGTTCCACGGCCGGGATGAAAACCACACTGCTCCTCCATAATCTGAGATTTTACTTCCCGACGGAACCTCCTCTCCAGCACCCCTGAATTGACTTTACCAGGGAGGCTGAGGAGTGGATCCCTCTATAACTGGAACACACCCTCAGATCCCCGTTCTTAAAAAGGGGGACAACCAACCCGGTCTGTCAATCCAGAGGCACTCTCCCCAATGTTCAAGCGATGTTGTAGAAGCGTGTCAGCAACGACAGCCCTACAACATCAAGAGCCTTTAGGAACTCCAGGCAGATCTCACCTACCTTGCCTTGCCACCGAGGAGCTTTCCAACCACCTCAGTTACTTCATCTCCAGAGATAGGAGAGCCCACCTCAGACTGTTGAGTAGGTCTTAAAAGTATTCTCCCCACCCACTCACGACATCCCCAGTCGAGGTCACAAGTACCCCATCTTAACTATACACAGTGTTAATGGTGCACTGCTTTCCTCTCCTCAGATGCCGGATGGTGGACCAGAATTTCCTTGAAGTCGTTTGGAAGTCGTTTTCCATGGGATTGCTAAACACTGTCGAAGCTGCATTTCGCTTGGCCAGCCGTTACCTGTCAGCTGCCTCCAGAGTACAACAGGCCATCTTTCCTTCTTCAGCTTGATGGCATCTCTTACCGCTGGTGGCCATGACAGGCACCATCCACCTTATAGCCACAGCTCCAATCGGCTGCCTTAACAATGGAGGTGCGGAACATGGCCCATTCGGACTCAGTGTCCCCCACCTCACCATGGACAAGAGAGAAGTTCTGCCGGAGGTGGGTGTTAAAGCTCTTTCTGACATGGGATTCTGCCAGACGTTCCCAGCAGAATCTAACAATAACAATCTTCCCCCGGCATCAGAACCAACACACCACCAGGTGGTGATCAGTTGACAGCTCCGCCCCTCTCTTCACCCGAGTGTCCAAAACATTCGGCAGCAAATCCGATGATACGACATCATAGTTGATCATCGAACTGCGGCCTATGGTGTCCTGGTGCCAAGTGCACGGACACCCCTATGTTTGTACATTGTGTTTGTTATGGACAATCCTTGATGAGCACAGAAGTCCAATAACAGAACACCGCTTGGGTTTTGATCGGGGGGGGGGTCCTCCTAGTCACGCCCATCCAGGTCTCACTGTCATTGCCCACGTGAGCGTTGAAGTCCCCCAGTAGAACGAGGGAGTCCCCAGAGGAAGCGTTCTCCAGCACACCCTACCAGAACTCCAAAAAGTGTGGGGACTCTAAACTGCTGTTTGGTGCACAAGCACAATCCACAGTCAGGACTTCGAAGGCAGAGGGAGGCTACCCTCTCATCTACTGGGGTAAACCCCAACGTATAGATGCCGAGCCAGGGGTGCAATAAGTACGCCCACACATGCTCTGCGTCTCTCACCGTGGGCAACTCAAGAAAGTCCAACCCCTCTTGAGAGGATTGGTACCAGACCCCAAACTGTGTGTGGAGGCGAGTCTGACTATATATAGTCGGAACTTCTCTGCCTCACACACAAGCTCGGGCTCTTTCTCTGCCAGAGAGGTGACATTCCATGTCCCGAGACTTAGCTTGAGAAGCTGGGGGTCGGACTGCAAGGGCCCCCGCCTTTGGCTGCCGCCCAACTCCCTACACACCTGACTCCTTTGGCCCCTCCCACAGGTGGTGAGTCCATGGAAAGGCCACGTTGCCTTTTCAAGCTATGCCCAGCCGGGCTCCATGGGTACGGGCCCGGCCACCTGACGCTCACCTTTGAGTCCCACCTCCAGGCCTGGCTCCAGAGGGGGGCCATGGTCACCTGCATCCAGGCAAGGGAAACTTGAGTCCATTTGTGTTTTTCTTCATGAAGGGTCTTTTGAGCCATGCTTAGTCTAGCCCCTCACCAAGGACCTGTTTGTCGTGGGTGAGTCTGTGAGGGGCAGAAAGCCCCAGACAACATAGCACCTAGGATCATTGGGACACACAAACACCTCCACCACAATAAGGTGATGGCTCACGGAGAGGGTATTTTGAGGTACCAAAGAAATATAGAAATGATTAAATTAAGGAAAATAAAATGAATTTGCTGCATCGCTGCTACACACTCGTTCTGAAGTTGCTTCTCACTGATGTCCCGCGTCACGTCGAGTACAGTGCATTTGAGCCCGTGCTAAATCAAGCAAACTGTAGTTTTAGTTAAGTAAGTAAGTACTTAAGTAGTATTAAATGCATACATGTACATTTGTTGTGGTTTAGTACAATACATTTATAGCGCAAACACTTCTTTTTGTCACTTTTTTCCCATGACTTCCACTGCCCCTCTACCAGTCACTGTTTAATCTGGCCGTGAGCGACTTCGCTTGGTTTGGTTGCTGCTAAAACTAGGCCCACTCGGCTGGCTCTTAATCGATTCCACTTGTTGCACAAGAAAACACCAAGTCTTCTTTTAAGTAGTAGGGGATTGTGACAGCCTTGTAAAGAGCTTTACTACTTTCGGCAAAAAGCTTTTTGTTGTGAACTGCAGTTCTACACAAACGAACATCGAGATCTCATTTAGCTTAGCAATTGGAGGCGTGAGACCCATTTTTCGAGCGTCCCAAATTTGTCGTGACTTGAATGTACATCCACCGAACAGAATGCTATGAGGTCGCCAGCGCTCACTGCCGCCGGGAACGCACCCTCCCAGTGGCGGTTTTAAAGGGGGAGCACAGGGGCACTGGCCTCCTCTCTAATTTGTTTGGCCCCTGAAGTGCCCAGGTTCCCATTTAATTAAAAAGCATGGCAATCAGCAAATCCTTCAATTCTAAAGTGGAGAGTATCAGATGTTGTTTCTAGAGCATGTAAAATATTAATGCTACTTTTGTTTTTAAAATGGCTTTTCAAAAAAGTGATTAAATTTATTGTTTTATGTATTGTATCATTACTTGCACACATTATGATTAAATTTGAATTATTAAAATTCTTTTTAGATTTAATATGTATTACAATTTTACCACTTATAGCTCTTACCAGGTATTTTTACCGCCTCATGTAGGATAATCTGCGTATTGCTTTGTTGACCAAAACAAACACTGAACAAAAATGGCAGCGACACTTGGCCGCGGAGGGGTACACAGGGCCCTTTCCTTGCCCCGTTTTACAAAAATCCTACAACCGCCACCGCACAATCCATGGGGTTTCAGAATAGACCCTACCCACCGACGTCACAAAACCACGTGCTCGCTGTATGGTTCCGCCCACTTGTCCGTCATTTTGTCTCTGTATTAGCATTGGTTTCAATTGATCGAGGAATTTAAAATGCATTTCATGGAAGACCCGGTGCTTTCTGATGCCGTAAACTCACTGGATGTGTTGCATAAAAGGCGTTATGTGGAAAAGCTTCGTTCTATACAGTCGCCAGATCCATATTTGATGCCCAAATCGATGTTTTTCGACCCACTGTCTTTGCCCTGTCTGCCTGACATCTGCTACGCTGATATTTACAATTATCTTGTCCACACAAAATCAGCCTATTCTCACGAAAATTTGAAAAACTTCAAGAGCTTGGAGGCTTATAAATACTTCGTTGCTGGTTGGGTGAAACAGGTCCTCGTCCACGAAAATTCGGCAGGAATCTATCTTGTGCTTGGAAAGGTGAGTTACGAAATTTTCAATTCAAAATCTTTTGTTATTGCTAACATCCACTGTCAAGTCTAATGTATTTCATGTCGTTTGTCAATGGAGTTAAGGCTTTTAATGTTTATATGGTTTAGCGATAGCACTCTCACTACATACATACGTGTATGTTGTCGGCGATTAGCCTAGCAATGATCTTAATTGTGGTTATTTGTCAGCCCAAAACCCTCTAAGTATATCTTAAATGCATCTTACCGGATATAAAATGACTACTACATAGTCTGTGGTGATTTTTTGGTGCCCAGTTTTCACGTCGAATTGCAGCCGTCCATTTCGCTCTCCTCTTTGGATCCCTCGGAATACGGTAAAACTTCAAGTCTCTCCTTCCATCTTCTCTGTTAGTGCAACCAACAGCCACACACGCCTTCACCATTTTGATTATTAATGTTAAGGAGCAGAAAAACACGCCGTAAATAGGAGGAATGTACATAGCCGTAACAGGTTAACACTATGTTTTGACGGACAATTGGGCGGTACCATTCAGGAGAGCGGAGTTGTGACGTCACGTGGGTAGGGTCTATAGGCAACATTCAAACTAAATTCTTGAGCCTTCGGGGTTGTAGAATCAATGTCAAGGCAAAGGGCAGTCATAGGAAAAAAGATGAAACAAAGTAACTTTATAAAAAATGAAATAAAAAATGAATTATATGCATGTGTCTGTGTTGGCATTCAGTTTTTTGGCTAAGTGTTTCCAATATTTGGTTTTTGGTTTCAAAACAATTTTGCCTTCGGTACATCCCTGATAAAAATGTTTTATAAAATGTAAACGTTTGCATTCAATGTTTTTTTTTTTTTTTTTCTTTAAATACAGTTTCAGGTTCAAGGTTTTGGCTGAAACACTTCAGCAATGGATAGTGGGGACGCGAATGTGAAAAGCTGACCTTTTGGTCATTGAACAAACCGCTATGCTACTGTAACTTAGTGACATACAGTATGGACAGGAATTGATAAAAAATTCCAATGAATGACTCCAAGATGATAAATGATAAAATAAAATAATAAATAAATTAAAAACCCTTAACATCAATCAAAACTTTTTTGTACTGCTATGGTAAGTTAAGAGTATATTGACAAAACACGAGCGGTCACGCAAGGAGAGACAACACAAGCGCGTCGGTTTGTGTGTAAACCGGCCATGCTGTATTTGGGTGTGTTTGTTTGCACATGTACACAGCAGCGAGCAAATTTAGAGTGTGGGTCTGTTTAGTTTAGTCAGTGGGTCAATAGCAAGAGTGGAAGCCTGGCTTATATACGCATGTGTGTGCACACGTAGATCGATGCGTTAATGGAGTGCGAGCGTGGGAAAGAAGATTTGAAGTAAGACCAAGTCATAAGAAGTAAATAGAGCGCACAGAGGATTTCATTTAGTCAAGGACGGATGTGTTTTTTGAATAAACACGCTGAAAATATACAGACAGGCTCTTCAGGCCAAAATCGATCGAGAATTATCAGCACTGGCACTTACGAGGGTTGAAAGAAAGTTGTACTGTACAAGGTATATATCTTTTGAAGTTTCAAGATAAAATGAATATGGTTCTTATCCAAGTGTGTAAGCCAACGAATTATCATTTAGCGGAAGCTACTGGCTACTTAACACAATATGTACTGTGACTAGCTAGCAAGCTAACAAAATTGTATAATCCACTGTATGATCATTGTGTTGATCAATTTCCAAGCACTTGTAAATCTTTTGTTTTCAATACAACTAACAAACTCATTTGAAGCGGGAGTTCAATTCTTGACATAAGGCTTATTCTTCAAGGTAGCGTGGGGTAATTAGTCGGTGGAGTTGATTTCAACAAATTCTGTGTAGTTTGTCAGTTATTTATTAGTTTCAGGGCTCTGGAGTGGCTAAGCTAGCGTGAGTCTATGAGGGGCCGTACAAGACATTTTTCATTCTGGCCCTCTCACACACATACATACTCCTCTCACATACATATATATTCACTCTTACACACATACGTACTCCTCTCACATACATATATATTCACTTACACACATATATTCTCCTCTCATATACATATAATGTATATTCACTCACACTCATTTTCAATCTCACACTCATACATATTCACTCTCACAATTATACATTCTCCTCTCGCATACATACGTTCTCCTCTCACATACATTTTCCTCTCACATCCATAGATTCTCCTCTCACATAGATATATTCACTCCCTTACACACACATATATTCTCCTCTCACACACTCATATATTCTCCTCTCACATCCATTCATTCTGCTCTAACTTACATATATATTCACTCTCTTACACACACATATATTCTCCTCTCACATCCATTCATTCTACTCACTTACATATATATTCACTCTCTTACACACACATATATTCTCCTCTCACATCCATACATTCTCCTCTCATATACATATAAATTTTACTTATACAAATACATACATTCTCCTCTCACAACATATATTTTCATTCTCACACACACATATGACACACTGACTAGCTTCAAACTTTAATAGCTGTGAGGTCTTTTCACCTTATGACCCCAAACCAGTGCAGGGTTGAAGTACTTTACTTGGAGATCAAGGCACACCTCTTAGTTTTCCAATTTATCTATTCATAATGTTTTTATGATTTTTTAAATTTATTTAGTAACTTCAAACTTCAATAGCTCCTAAACCATTTGACTTTTTGACCCAAAATCAGTGCAGAGTAGAAGTACTCTTCTTTTAGGTTGGAGCACACCTCTTAGTTTTCCAATTTAGCTCCATTCATTCATTTATTTTTTGACTATATTTTCACTTGAATAGCTAATTGGTCTTGTGACCTTTTTAATCATTATCAGTGTGCATTCATAGATCCTGCTAGCCTGGTACACCAGACTCACTTGCTGTAGGCTGAACATATTTATCATTAAGACAGCTAGACATTTTCCATTTGTTGCTGTAAATCATAGCACAAATAAGATATGATCTGTAAAAACACTTGACAAAATTATAGAAAGTGCGTGCTTTATTTTATGCAGCATCTTGCGCCGATTGGCCTGCCAACGTATACCTAACATATCCTGACGTATCCTAAAGAAGTGTCTTGATTAGTCAGACAGCCATCATTAATGTTTTTTATTTAGAAAAATACAAGTAAATAAATGCGCGTCTCTAGTGGGGTTTAAACCCGCGTAGTCTGAGCCACAGTGAACCGACTTAACCACTGGACATCATGCCATGATTTTTTTTTTTCCGCCTGGACTGCTAAAGGGATTTGGGAGTTGCTAGGTCGGAAAATTTCTCTCATCTCACTTTCAGTCGCGTTATTATGAGTGACATTGGGTGCAGCTGATCCTGTCCTCTGCTAGCCTGGTGCACCAGACTCACCGCTGTTCCAGCTATTGAGTCTGGCCACCATTCAGCGGATACAATTTCCAGGGCGGAGCAAGCCACAGCAAACAGACAGCGGAGTGGGCCAATCAGCGACGGGCGGACGTGACGTTGGTAAAGCGACGAGGGCAGGACGAGGGACTTGCGCGCGGAAGTAAACATACGAGGAGAGCGGAGTTTATTCAACATGGCTAGCGCGAGTCAGACTGTTGTCAGCGCGAGTCAGACTGTTGTCATGGACTTGTGTCGATGTGTTTTTGGTCATTTAAAACTGATTTTTACCGTGGATTAGAACATATTCTCGGCTCTCCTGTTCGCCATCTGTGTCGTTGTGGAGACAACTTCCGACGCGGAAGAGTGACGTTGCTCGTTAAGAACACGTCACGCAAATAAACGAATCTGACTGGACGGTTGATTTTGTCTGTGCTCGAGACGCCGTTAATGGGATGGGTCCCAGACTATTCTTGCAGTGTTTGAAAAACACAGGGAGAACAGTCTGGCCGTGCCAGGCAAGTCCTCTGCCGCTCGAGACAGGATGACAAAGATGTGACCGTTTCAGAGGTCGACAAAATATTTCGTAGTAGTCCAACTGCTTGACAAAGTGCTCGCGTCTCCTCTTCCATGTTGACCCGCTTTCAACAGGAATTGCTTCAGCTTCTCAGCCAATCAGAGCTAGCCAATCAGAGCCGCCTTCCGTTTCCACTTTACTTTCACTCACACATACATATACTTTTACTCACACACATACATATATTCTCCCCTCACACAGATATATATTAACTCTTATACCGATATATTCTTCTCTCATTTACATATATTTTCTTTCTACATACATACACACATAGAGTGAAAATGTATGAATATGAGAGTAAAAATGTATGAATATGAGAGTGAAAATATATGAATATGAGAGTGAAAATGAATGAATGTGAAAGTAAAAATGTATGAATGTGAGAGTGAAAATGTGTGAATGTGAGAGTGAAAATATATGAATATGAGAGGGAAAAATGAATGAATGTGAAAGTAAAAATGTATGAAAGTGAGAGTGAAAATGTATGAATGTGTGAGTGAAAATATATAAATGTGACAGGAGAATATATACAGTGGGGCAAATAAGTATTTAGTCAACCACTAATTGTGCAAGTTCTCGAACTTGAAAATATTAGAGAGGCCTGTAATTGTCAACATGGGTAAACCGCAACCATGAGAGACAGAATGTTGGGGGAAAAAAACAGAAAATGATTGATTTTTAAAGAATTTATTTGCAAATCATGGTGGAAAATTAACTTTTGGTATTGACCAAATACTTATTTCAATACTTTGTTATGTACCCTTTGTTGGCAATAATGCAGGCCAAACGTTTTCTGTAACTCTTCACAAGCTTTTCCCACACTAGCCACGTTTACATGCTGACTTTTATTCATACCGATTCAAATCATTCCGAATGGAAATTTCAGATCAGCTGTTTACATGTCACTTCATCTATTCCGATCCAGCGTTTACATGTGTCTGCCTTTATTCCGAAAGGACGTTTGACAACTGCCGTCTGACATGCGCAGATTAATCAAAACAAAGCGTCACGTTGCAAAACATGGAGATCGATCGTCAGATCAGCTGCTGTTTTAACTTTTCGAGTGGAAACAAAACTTCAGAATGACACGCCGTTCATTTAGAAAGTTGTGTGGGCTGGTGGAGAGATTCATGGATGTAAACTTTCCGCCGGACTCCAATTAGGTGAGCTGTGCTTGGAAGCCATGTTGCAAGTGACGTTACTTACGTCACCAAGTGACGTCACCACGTGTGCAGCATGTGCAGAAAGAACGCAACCAGACACCATTCCGCTTCCCTGTTTACATGATATAATTTTACTTCTAATCGGTTTGGGAAAAGGAATATTCCACCCCTGTGAATCGGAATGAAATTCCATTCGGTTTGGGCCTGTTCATTCCGAGTGAGGTAAATATGGAACACATTTATTCGGTTTGAACATCTAAACCGATTGCAATTGGAATATTTGGCTCCATGTAAACGTGGCTACTGTTGCTGGTATTTTGGCCCATTCCTCCATGCATCTCCTCTAGAACAGTGATGTTTTGGGGCTGTCGTTGGGCAACACGGACTTTCAACTCCCTCCACAGATTTTCTATGGGGTTGAGATCTGGAGATTGGCTAGGCCACTCCAGGATCTTGAAATGCTTCTTACGAAGCCACTCCTTTGTTGCACTGGCTGTATGTTTGGGATCATTGTCATGCTGAAAGACCCAGCCATGTCTCATCTTCAATGCCCTTGCTGATGGAAGGAGATTTTCACTCAAAATCTCTCGATACATGGCCCCATTCATTCTTTCCTTTACACAGATCAGTCGTCCTGCTCCCTTTGCAGAAAAACAGCCCCAAAGCATGATGTTTCCACCCCTATGCTTCACAGTGGGTATGGTGTTCTTCGGATGCAATTCAGTATTCATTCTGAACGTGAGAGGTGAATATATGTGTGTGAGAGTGAATATATACTGTATGTATGTGAAAGGAGAATGTATGTGTGTGAGAGGGCCAGAATGAAAAATGTCTTGTACAGCCCCTCATTTGAGTCAGTGATCCCATCTTAGCATGTCAAATTAACACATCTAAAATAGTCAAATAAAATTTAAAATACAGATCATTGTTCCCAAACAATTTCACACCAAACTGCCGTAATTCATTTTATTCTGCATGACTTTTTTTTTAGATGCGTAATGCGACCACAATAGAGAGGAGTGCTTCGGCCACTTGTGCTCATGCTGCATTTGAGGAAGGTGGGAAGTCGGATTTATCCCACTCGGATGGTACCGGTTGCGACCTCATAGCGTTTCGAGCAAATGTAAACATCAAGATGGCTGATCGCAACAATCTTTTTTTTTTTTTTATTTTGGCCCTCAAAAGACATTTTGACCTCCAGCAGACCTGCCTTCTTGTAAGCGATCAAATTGAGGAAAAACGACGTCTAAGGTAAATAGCACAAACTGCCTTCTTTAGTTTTACTATTGAGTGTGCCTTTCGACAGGCAGCCCCATTTTGTCAAGTGACATCAGATTGAAGCAGTCAAAGCCAGTTCGAGTGGCGTACCAATGATATTTTTCCTGGTCGGAGGTTGGAAAACTCAGACTACCTACCTTCCTCGAATGCAGCATCAGTCGACTGGGTCTTGACGAAGAACGGCAACACGGTGAAATTTGCATTTAGAGGCTGTGGGAACAGACAGAAGAAATGGGCAAATAAAAGTTTCCACAAATTCCCTGTGAAGAACAAGGAACAATATAAATTGGTTACTTGCTGTTGGCTACGACAACCACACGGGTGGAAAAAATATCACTCCGCTCTGCAGCCTGCTGGATTACAAATGTAGCTGTTCATACTACAATTATTGACGTGCAATGGCAAGTTTAAAGGGATCCTCGATCTTAAAGACATGTAATTCTTAGAAGATAAATGTTAGTATGAGTTGTAACAATTTGATATTAAAACCCCTCTTAATGTTTTCGTTTTAATAAAATTTGTAAAATTATTTAACTGATAGGTCGACATTCTTGTTGACATCGCAGTGCGGTGACATCACATGGCCCGCTGCCGAACTTCCAGCGTGTCACTCGTTAGTTACCCCAACATGTCGTCGGTTCTGACCTTCAAATTTGAACCAGAGCGGAAAAGTGAAGAGCAGGACAGCACTGTCGGTTGTTCACAAGATGAGCAGCAAAGGCAAAATGCAGAACAGGAAATAAATGATGAGACAAGAGTTGGGCAAAACCCGTGGTTTCCTTGCGGCAAGTGCGTCTCAATGACAACGGAGCGAGAGAGTGTATGCTATCGAGAACTCCGGTTTTTGTTAGCAGATCTTCAAGGTGAGCTATTGCGTGATCAAACTTATTACAATATAATTATGTAGATTGTTAGCATCCAGAGCTGCCGTGTGCTTTACATACAGTACAGGCCAAGTACCTTGTCATTCGTGCATTTTCATTTTCATGACTGTTGACATTATAAACTCTCACTGAAGTTAATAAAACTATGAATGCACATGTGTGAAAGTCAGGATTGGAATTGTGTCATGGCTGACTGTCCTCATTAAATTCGTCATCTGACAGGAACAAATCCTGGGATCAGGTGTCCTCCATGTTTTGTACATCCTTGTTTTGTATTCAGTGCTTAGCACTCATCAACTGGCCACTGTAAGCTGCATCTGATGTGTCTGGATCAGTTTGAGTGGCAGCATCACTCATATTAGGTGAATACTGAACAGACACACTTACTGCCTGATGAACTGACAGTAGAGGTGAATTATTGGCTTCCTCTGTGACTAACGGTACGCCCGAAGGTTTGCCTAATGCTGTAGCGACAGGAGCGGTTTGCCTGCTTAAGAGGGCGGCCAGAGTTTCTTGTCTTTGGTGCTTTATAGCACGCGCTCCACTCGCTATCAGAGAGCGTTGAGGAATTGAAAATAGTTGGAAATAGCTGGAACAGCATTTGATTTTAGTCTCCGCTTATATCCAGCCGCTCCGGTGAGCTTTTTCATAAGTTGGCGTCGACTAAGAGCCTCGAACGCGGTAGGAGAAAAATGGCAAGAACAAAGCCTTGGCTCTTTGGGAAGTTTTGTCTGTCTACAGACATTATCCAGACTCATATCACTCCCCTTGTTTCTATTTGTCTGCAATTTACATCCATAACCAGCACATCGTGGCATTTTACTTAGCGAGCTTAGGCAGCAATACACAAGTGTTGTACACAATTGGAAAAGTCCCATTTATGTCATCACTCCGAGCCCGCAAAGCATGGCGCCAACTATGTACTAAACATTATAAAATATTGCCATTGATTTAACATTTTATGTATTTCTAACAACATATTTTAGTACAAGAGAACAATTGTGGTTTATTACAGCCTACATGTCTTTAAGATCGAGGATCCCTTTAATAACTCTGTCGTGAAAACATAGCCAACAATTGCATGGGTCATCGGTGATTCTAATGAATGCATATTGAAGTCAGTATGCATCTCGCCTAATGCAATCATGTCCATAAATGGAGTTGTTTTTCCACAGCAAACTGCTTAGAGTTAGTTTTGCCTCAGATAATCATGGACTTTTAACTGCCAACCAGCAAGGCTCATGACCTATTTTGTAACATGAGTTAATCACCAAACAGACACACCTCCTTATCTGTACAGCATATAAGCAACGCCGAGCTCTCTGTTCAGTGTGCATTTCTCTTCACAGCTTTTGTTCTGTCATTGAATGCACCCAGAAATTTCTGAAATTAAAACTGTGCCATAATGATCTCTTGCCTCCAGTGTTTTATTTAGCAGTCCAGTCTAGCCGTCTCACTTGAATTGAAAACGAATACGCAGAGGACCTGAAAGACTGCCTCCAACAATGTTTTTTATTGGCATGCTAAGATGGGAACATTGACTCACGCTAGCTTAGCCTCTCCGGAGCCCTGAAACTAATAAATAAATGACAAACTGCACAGAATTTGTTAAAATCAACTCCACCGTCTAATTAAACCCCCACTACCTTGAAGATTAAGCCTAATGTCACAAATTCAGAGCTTCTCCTTTGAAACTTTATTTTAAATTTCATAAAATATAGATTATTTTAGGAGGTACTTGTAACACTCATATTCTTGTGTCTCGAGCTTGCGGTAAGTAACATTCAACTTTTCAAAAAAATCATGAAATGTTTACTTTATTGCCATTTGTAAAGCTGTTATTCTTTTTGCCTCGTGCAAGTTTTTTTCTCACAAATGGATTTGATATTTGAATCCAAGTGAAGGAGAGAGGGGCGAGGGGGAAGAAGGAGAGAGAAGAAAGAAGTTTCTGAAAGCATCTTCATCTTTTTTTTCTTGCCGAGAGTCAACTTTGAGCTTTTGACGGTTGGCAAAGAGAAAGAACGTGTCGACGCAAACAGGACACAAATCAAGCTGTGACGGTGGGAGTGCGAAGTAGCGCCTCCTGCTGAGACATAATCCACAAAAAGAAAGACATGATTGACATGTGGGATTGGTTACAAATATAAAAGTGTTGAGGTGGTGTTCTTTTTTAGAGAAGAATTTTCTTCGCCACTCCAACACCAGGAACTGCCATATATATATATATATGATATGATATGCAGGCAGAATACCACATAGGACACCTTGAAAATAAATAAAATAAAAATGATTTTAATTAGCTAGACATAGAACCCCACTCATTTCAATCACAAGACAATGAAGTGCATGACAAAGGGGTTGACACAGTAGAGGACATGGTGGCGTCACAATGTGATGGAGTCTTAACAGTTAGGGTGATTTTATATAGGGGAATAAGTAAAGGGAGTCTTCGGGTTACGAGGTCCTCGACCTGCGACATTTTGACTTTACGACACCTGTACCTTGTTTGCCATTTAGTCCCCAGCATCATAGTTTCTGCTTAGCTGGTGCATAGTGCTTGTCTGTGTTTGAGTATCTTTGCTTTTTTTTGCCCTTTCATTAATGTTATGGCCCCAAAGAAGAAACCTTGGGGCACTTCTAGCGAATCAAACTAATTCCGGTTCATGTAACGTAACGTACAGTGCTTAATTTGTAAACCATAAGGTGCCGGAACGCAAAGTACATATGTCAGCGCAGGGATGACAAGACGGGCACAGGTCCTGGAACATGCTCCGGTGAAAATGGCTGGGATTGAATGAGTTGCTTACCATATTTAATGGTCCAAATCATTCCTAGTTGTCATTGTTGCTTTTCTGACTCGTTTGTCACAATTTTCCTTCGTTTAGAAAAAAGACAGTATACGTAACTATTTTTGGCATGTTGAAGTACCGTTTGATCATAAAGTTTTTTTTATTTTTTTTACGTCAGGGGCGTGATTTGTTGGTTCAGCTTTTCAGTGTATCAACAAATCTCGGACTCTTCCAAATGACGTTAAATTTTTATAAACAACATTGTTACCAGCATCCCCAAGGGGCCGCTGTCCCGTTTCAGTGTGAACGGCATTGCCAATTTGGCGTAGAAGAAGAAGTGGGCGAGCGTAAGGGGGAGAGAGAGGGAGCGCGGTGTTGACTTCGGAGTTGAAAGCACCGCATAGCAAAAGTGCAGATTGGTAACAACATGCAATTCTTGGGATATGTTCTGTAAACAAATCCATGCATATTATTATTCTATTTTATACATTTTTTTACAAACGTTTTTATATTGCAGCATCACTGGGGCTGTTATCGGCATGGTAATATATGCGTCAAAGTTGGGCTCTTATTGGTGTACCGGTGCGCCAGCGCAACGCTCCGATTGGTGGACTGCATAGCTGCCAGTGCATATAGTTGTTGTTTGTTTTGCACTGGAGTGGCGGAAAGAAGAATAAAATGAGGGGGTAAAAAGTTTCAAGGCTCCTGTGTTATTTTTGCTGCCAAGCTTTCACTTAGCAAGCGTTACAATATTGTAGCGACTGTTATCTGTTCTGCCCAAATGCTTGATGGGAAGTTTGGGCAATAATGACTTAAAGTGGCGGGTGACAGTCTTATGTAATGTGTACATTAAACTGCGCTAAGAGTCGGCCGTTGTGCGGGGAACAAGAGCAACAAATGATAATGAAATGTCCGTCTCCTATCATTCTTCTCCGTTGCTCGTCACAATATTATTATTAATTTCTAAACACGAGAGGTTCAAATAAGTTCCGGAACACAGGGATGCCAAAATCAAGCGGTGCCGGAACATGTTCTGGCATGATCCGGCTCAAATTAACCCCTGGTAACGTAAAAATAAGGACAGTAAAGTTACGAATCACGTTACATGTATGCTTCAGGTTGCAACGTTGATGTGTTGAGTGTTGTGTTTTCTGGGTTGTCCCTAAACGCAGAGTAAAGGAGGGAGGAGTGGACGAGTTGGCCGGAGCGCGAAGGCTGTTTTGGTTTCATTTTGCGGCCTTCTGCTACGGCCTACAGTAGTCGTGTTCCATGCTTTTGGTTCTAAATATACCATTAAAAACCCTCTCTCTTCATCCACATTTCAGACCTCCGTGAAGTTGGCTCCTCATCAGACTTAAATTTATATAAAAACGATGGCAATCATTTGTGCTAGTTTGTGCTGCCATTGTTTTTGAGATATTAAGATATTAATTTGTAGTGATGACACCCCACATCTACTGCATTTCCGTTCCGCATAGTGCCAGTCGTTTGTGCCAGGTTTATGCTCGTTTGTGTTGTAAATTCTTTTGTTTGTGCTGCTATCGTTTTATAGATTTTGAGATATTAATTTAAAGTGATGATGTCAATCGCAGCCCCTCCGTCCCGGCTGATGGAGTGTACCAACTCTCTCAATAAAAGAGGGGTGTCCCAACAACTAGCGCAAATGTAGCACAAACGAATGGCACCCCTTCGGGTCCAATTTGCAGTAAATGGATAGAGGAAAGGTGCAAATTACGTCATCACTCAAAATTAATATCTCAATATCTAAAAAATGATAGCAGCACAAACAAAATTGACACAATTTTTAGCCATTTTTAATCAAAATGGGGGGCTGGTTGACCTCAGATTGACCTAGAAAAGAACTGTAAATATCTTAAAAATGATAGCAGCATAAACAAAACTATTTATAGCGCCAATAAGCACAAATGTTGCACAAAAGATTTATATCATTTATTTATAAATTTGCGTCTGATGGGGGGCCCAACTTCACCGGTCCCTCTCAGTAGTAATGGTAAGTACAGCATATTATTATTTATTTTACTTTATACAAAGTTTTTTTTTAATGTAAATCTCAACTTTAACAGTGAAATCCGACTCACAAGGAAATTCAGGTTAGGTCACCAGGGTAGGAACGTAACCCACCCATAACTCAAGGACGCCCTGTATATAGCGTAATTAACTCCATGCTGAAACGATGAATTGAATGTTCCCTGATAACTAATAGGGATTTTTACATGGTGGACTAAATAACTGACTCAAGGGTTGTAAAAAAAAAAAAAAAAAAATCTATCGACTACTTCATAAACATTGTTTTAGGATTTTATAGTCTATATAGTGATTCTGAACATTGGTACCAAGTTGAGTTAAACAAGGGATCAAGTTAGAATCGTCAGTTTGTTCCAATTACAGTGAGATGTCGTCGTGAAACGAGCCTCTTGTTCTTAAAATCCAACTGAGGTCTCATTAGTGATTATTGTACAATTTCGTACCTTAATCTCATAAAGCGCTTTGTTCCATCATGAATATCTTGAACACGACACTTAACACAAGCTCCTTCTCAAGCAAAATGCCTATATTTCAAAGTACACGAGGAAGTTGCTTTTAGTTAAAGCTGCTCTTTTTTTGCTGATTGACAGGTGTTAGCGCCTGCGCTTCCAAAGGTTAGTGGGTGTTTCTCAAAGCTCGTTTGAAGGCACACTACGTCAATCAAAATGAGTGGCTGATGCACGCACACACACTCGTGCGCGCGCACACACTCGTGCGCGCACACACACACATATATAAAAATGTTTTCAGGAACATGATGAAAAATGTTAGGACAGAAATAGCTGTCAAGCACCTTTTGGGCACAATCTACTGTATGTTCCTTCCAGGACCAAACTTGTTAGAAGGCTGAATTTTTAATTATTTTGTTTATCCCTGACTAAGAGGTTTTTTGTGTTATTTCTAATGTATATTTTTATATATTATATATATGTTATATTGATTTCCAAACAATGTTGAGTGGTCTTAAGACAACTGTTTATTTTTTGCATTCCTGGATAGTTAAGAGATTATTAACAAGTTTGTTTTTGTGTATTTTGAGTTATGTTCAAATATTGAAATCTAAATTTGCTAATTAAATCCAGCCATTTATACTGGAGTTTTTCAAACTGTTTCTTTAGTAGTTTTCGAAAAAGGTTTGAATTTAACAGTGTATCACCTGAATCAATACATATGAAAGTTCGTAGAAGTCAATACAGATGTATTTTGCCTTGATTATTTAGCCTATCAATTAATTAGGTTTATATTTGTGAGAAATGTAGCTATGTTCAATAATCTTTTCGGTCTTATTAATGTCCCGTCCCCAGCAAAAAGTGTACATGCAGGTTATGCTGTTATATTGTCCCTACCAATGATGAGACCCAACCTACGCCCTTGATCTTAAACCCCTGGCAACAAAAGTGAGTACACCCTTTAGAAACTACGTACATCCCTAAATGTCTAAATTGAGCACTGCTTGTCATTTTCCCTCCAAAATGTCATGTGTCTCGTTACAGGAGTGCTGTCAGCATTGCTGCAGAGAGTGGAAAGGTGGGGGGGTCAGCCTGTTAGTGCTCAGACCATACGCGGCACTCTACATCAAATTGGTGCGCATGGCTGTCACCCCAGGAGGAAGCCTCTTCTGAAGACGGTACACATGGACGACTGTAGGATCCGGAAACTTATCTAAATTTCAGGATATCAAGTAACTGTATTACACAAGATACTGAATCATTAGTTTATAATTGAATATATTGTAACTGCTGTGAATTTAAATATTTTAATGAAACCATTTATTCCTAATGATGTATTGTATTAATTACTGACCAATTTATCAAATTGAACAGCCTAATAATGAACAAAAAAAACCAAATATATTTTTTCAACTACAGTAAATGAGTTCCCAAAAATAATAAAAATAAAGACAATTATCAAATTAAATCTTTTTTTTTTTTAAACATTTATTTTGGACATCAATTATGTATGTACAGTGAGGTCATCATAAATACTTTTTCCCCCCACTTAGCCAACATGCAGGACAACATTTACAACACATGTCAAGAAAATGTATTTTTTCCCCCCAAGCATTACAAAAAATATCCAACATAAAAGTATAACAAATGTCCAACATTTGGACATGAGTCTTCATGGAATGAAACGGGGGGGAAAAATCATACGTTTCTGATCATATTAGCATATTTTGGGCACAATTATTCACAGACATGTAATTTTGTTAAAGCTAGCCGAGTCCCTGTCTGGTTCATGGAACCAAATTACCCAAGTTACAGTCCTTTTCATTCATCTGATCGGTAGAGAAAAAAAAAAAAAGTTAAAACCTTTCTGTGCACAATGTAGCATCGGCAAAAGCAATGGACGTTGAGCGTATTTCGACAGTAAAGTTTGCCAGAGATGTGATTTTGAGGTTAATGTCACACAATGGCACCCCACCCTACACATACACATTTGGGTTTTCCATCCTGGAAAAGTGGGTGGTGTCCTAATACTTGTATCCATGTAATCACATGGGACGGCAATCTTAAGAAAAATAAATCCTAATAGAAAGTTAAACATTTGAGGTTTTTTTTTTCTTTACCATTCCTAGAAGAATTTAAGCTGTCTCAATATTCTTGTCAATATGGTCTATTATGAAGCACAATTAATTAAGAAAAATTCCAGTTCAAAGACAGTCATTGTTGATAACCAATAGAACGTGATGAGTTATTTTCTGGTATTTGAGAGAAGTAGAATGAAAATCTTCCCAAGACTTTTTTCTGTTTAGTTTGGGAATGTTGAGCACAATTTTGTTGTTTGGGAGTTTGAAGCGGGTGAGAAAAATATCGGCTGATTGCAAATCAAAGTGCGAATGCTTATGCTAAGACTTGCCTCTTTTGTTAGTAATGTCACTGTCCGCTGTTTGATCCACCAGCTAAACAAATTTATCCTTTGCTTACTTTTGGAAGACCCGCTTTGCTCAGAAATTCTGCAGTTCTGGAATGTTCTTGTAGAGATCCAGAGAATCGGGGTTGGAGAAAGCCCCCCGCTGAGACACCTCGCGGCCTGCCAGGACCTGCTTCACCGCCACTTCCACCTTTTTCCCGCTCAGGGTGTACTAGACAGCAACAATGGCAGTGGTGGCACGTTTGTTAATAATTTGGAAGATTAGTTCAAATTAAATGAAAGTAAAATGGCCTACAAATTAATTGATTAGAGTGTGATAAATGCAATACATGACATTTCCCTCGCTATATTGTGCTTCAAACTTTGCGCCTTCAGTCCACTGTGGATTTTTTTCAATTAAAAAAATAAAAATCATACAGTACTTTAAAAATGTTAAGATGTATACATGTACAAATAATTGTTTTCTTTAATAATATATATATCTCCTAATTATTACATTTGCAGTTCTTAAAAAACATTAAAAGATACTGTAAATAAGTCGTACTTTTCGGACTATAAGGCACACCTGACAATAAGCCGCCACCCACCAAATATGACACGAAAATGGCTTTTATTGACACCAAAAGATATTAACTGATAACACTTTATTTGACAGTAGCGTCATAAGACTGTCATAACACCGAAATAATTATGACATGACATTGTCATGAGCATTAATGAATGCTTATGACAGATGTCATTTAGTGTCATCCGGCAAATTATCTCACGTTTGAATGGATGTAAAAGATCCAAGCTGGACATAAATGGAGTTACTGACATAATTTGCCGGATGACACTTAATAACATCTGTCATAAGCATTCATTAATGCACATGACAGTGTCATGTCATAATTATGACGGTTTTATGACAGTCTTCTGACGCCACTGTCAAATAAAGTGTTACCTATTAATTATGTAAATAAGCTGCACCTATACTTCACAGATGTACAATTTTTTCACCGAGGGTGGGGGGGGGGGGGGGGTCCTCATTAACAGTGAAAAACAAGGGATCAATGTAGTGAGGGAAATAGAATACAAAATATTTGATAATCCTACATCAATGTTCAACTAAAATGAAACAAATTAGTGTTTTTGCAGATGTTTAAAAAAAAAAAAAAATCTAAAATGTTCCTTATTTGCACTGTTTGCTAAAGCAAAAAATAGACTAGAACACGATTTTTGTTGACCTTTTCCATTTTCCTTGATGACTTAATGTCTGTTTAACTGAATTAAAAGTTACTCGAATTAAATAGAGAATATATAACTCAATACATTTCCGTAATTTCAAATACTCATCCATATTGTTACATGGCTGTACTGTTTAATAATAACAATTTTATTATTAATATATTTAACTTTGAAATGAAATACATTTGAATTCAATCACTGGGATCCATTTGTTCATATACAGTGGTACCTCGACATATGATCGCATACGATACGAAAATTTGACTCGTCATATGTCGAGACATGCGCCGATTTCGCAATTTCATTGCTTTCCCGCATGAGGGCCGCACGGTGGATTTTCTTGTGAGAGAAATCAATATGGGTCCCCAGAAGGTTAGTGCAGGTAGTGTAAAAAGGTGACGCTTACCATTGAAATTAAGAAGGAAATGATAGAGAAATTTGAGCGTGGTGGTGTGCGTGTGAGTAAACTGGCTGGACAACGTGGCTCATTGGTCCCCTCCATCCCCGCCAACAACAACAGAACATGAAAAGCAAAAGTAAAAACATCCCACACTCCCTCACCTCTTTCTCGTCGGGCACACAGTGCGTTCAGAAACAGCATGTAAAACACAACTGCCACCCGAGTCGTTACATTAATTTGTTCTTATTATTATCTGTATTATATTTTCATTATTCCGATTTGTATTTATAATGTATTTGCTATGTGTAATTGCTATTAGTAATTGTACCTACAGTATTTATTAAGGATTTAGTGTAGGTCTTTGGGCTGTGGAACAAATTGATCGAGTTATAATGTATTCTTATGGGGAAAATCCCGCTCGACATACAACAATTCGACTTACAAAACGGGTCCTGGAAAGAATTAAATTCATATGTAGAGGTACCACTGTATATTCATTTAGAAACAATTTTATTTACCTTTTATAAGCAGTAAATTTGAATTGAATAATGATTTTAAGCAATGTTTATATTATGGATACCTTAGTGTGGTGGAAATGTTTGAACTGTGGATAATGTCAGGGTGGCTTATATAAAATTCAAGAGCATTCAAATTTCAATGTTGTTTTAGCAGAAGATTTTGGCGCACTTACAGGAATGTCTGCGGTCTCCAAAAGGAGGGCGGGCACATGGCGGGCGGACAGCGCTTTCCGAATTGCTGCCTTCACTCGGGCCACCAGCTCGGTGCTGAACGCTTTCCCGGGCACCATCTTAAGGAAAAGGATCACCCTCTCCTCGCCGTCGGAATTGTACTGCGGCACGCACAGGCTATCCGAAACCTCCTCGAAGGCCTCCACTGCCGTAGGCATAAGAATTTGCCATCACACTCTGATTGGCTCGTTTACATTCGCAATAAAAAACAGTTCAAATGCCTGATTTTTGTATGTAACGACAAAAATGAGAAAGTGATGAGTGATGAGATGGCTGCGGTCAAAAAAAAAAAAATTCAAAATCCTTCATTTACCATCTGAAAATACACATGAAAGCAACAGAACACCAAAATATCATACAAATAGTGAAAATAAAGTACAAAGGGGGTGTCTCTGAACTACAGGGTGTTCCAAAATGGCTGACCCCATTTTAAATGCCCATATCTCGGAAACTACTTGATGGATCTTAATGAAACTAAATACACTTTATGTTGACGGCCATAAGTTTTATTGGTGAAACTTACAAAAAAAAAGTACTAATATTTGTTGGTTCTATTTCAGATATTCATATATGTTCAATATGAGCGCCACCTGTGACTCTGCACACGTCGACTGAAATTTCATGAAATTTTTTGGTGCCTATATTTGTTTTGTAGTTGGTGCCTTCTTTGCAAAATTTGTGAAGAAGGCACGCTTTACTACAACATCCAGAGCCTTTAGGAACTCCGGGCGGATCTCATCTACCCCCGGGGCCTTGCCACCGAGGAGCTTACCAACCGCCTCAGTGACTTCAACCCCAGAGATCGAAGAGCCCACCTCAGAGTCCCCAGACTCTGCTTCCTCAAAGGAAGGTGTGTCGGTGGAATTGAGGAGGGCTTCGAAGTATTCTCCCCACCGACTCACGACGTCCCGTGTCGAGGTCAGCAGTACACCATCTTCACTATACACAGTGTTGATGGTGCACTGCTTTCCTCTCCTCAGATGCCAGATGGTGGACCAGAATTTCCTCGAAGCCGTCCGGAAGTTGTTTTCCATTGCCTCGCCGAACTCCTCCCATGTCCGAGTTTTTGCCTCGGCGACCGCCGAAGCCGCAGTCGGCTTGGCCAGCCGGTACCTGTCAGCTGTCTCCGGAGTCCCACAGGCCAAAAAGGCCCGATAGGTCTCCTTCTTCAGCTTGAATGCATCCCTTACCGCTGGTGTCCACCAGCGGGTTCGGGGATTGCCGCCACGACAGGCACCAACCACCTTACGGCCACAGCTCCGATCGGCCGCCTCAACAATGGAGGTGTGGAACATGGCCCACTCGGACTCAATGTCCCCCACCTCCCCCGGGACAAGGGAGAAGTTCTGCCGGAGGTGGGTGTTGAAACTCTTTCTGACAGGGGATTCTGCCAGACGTTCCCAGCAGACCCTCACAATACGTTTGGGCCTGCCAGGTCTGGCCAGCAACTTCCCCCGCCATCGGAGCAAACAACAGTCAGAACCCGTCCCCCCACCCGAAGGCAGAGGGAGGCTACCCTCTCGTCTACCGGGGTAAACCCCAACGTACAGGCACCAAGCCGGGGGGCAATAAGTATGCCCACACCTGCTCGGCGCCTCTCACCGTGGGCAACTCCAGAGTGGAAGAGAGTCCAACCCCTCTCGAGAGGATTGGTACTAGAACCCAAGCTGTGTGTGGAGTAGAGTCCGTCTATATCTAGTCGGAACTTCTCTGCCTCACTCACCAGCTCAGGGAGCGGGAGATTGACAGGCGGATCGGTGCAGCGTCTGCAGTGATGCGGACTCTGCACCGGTCCGTTGTGGTGAAGAAGGAGCTGAGCCAAAAGGCGAAGCTCTCGATTTACCAGTCGACCCACGTTCCTACCCTCACCTATGGTCACGAGCTGTGGGTCATGACCGAAAGAACAAGATCCCGGATACAAGCGGCCGAAATGAGTTTCCTCCGCAGGGTGTCCGGGCTCTCCCTTAGAGATAGGGTGAGAAGCCCGGTCATCCGGGAGGGGCTTGGTGTCGAGCCGCTACTCCTCCGCGTTGAGAGGAGCCAGTTGAGGTGGCTCGGGCATGTGGTTCAGATGCCTCGTGGAAGCCTCTCTGAAGAGGTGTTCCGGGCATGTCCCACCGGCAGGAGGCCCCGGGGTCGACCCAGGACACGCTGGAGAGACTATGTCGCTCGGCTGGCCTGGGAACGCCTTGGAATCCCGCCGGAGGAGCTGGCTGAAGTGGCTGGGGAGAGGGAAGCCTGGTCTTCCCTGCTAAAGCTGCTGCCCCCGCGACCCGACCCCGGACTAAGCGGAAGATGGATGGATGGATGGATGGATGGATGGATGGATGGATGGATGGATGGATGGATGGATGGATGGATGGATGGATGGATGGATGGATGGATGGATGGATGGATGGATGGATGGATGGATGGATGGATGGCACACTTTACTTTCTTCGCTGACTGAGTCTGAGCATACTCTAACACGCAAAATGCCTTTTCTTTTGAAGTGAACGGAATTTCTTAACCTGAAAAGATAGAAATGCCAAACAATACACACAAAAACTTGAAACGTTTCTACACAAGCTGTTAAAATTTGAGGTCATTCCAACGAAAATTGTCAAAATTATTGGCCTACGAAATGGGGTCAAACATTTTGGAACACCCTGTAATAGCAGATTATTATTAGCATTTTAAACATGCTTTTACTCTAAAGTGGGACAAGTTAAACATCTAATACCATTTTAAATTATATTTTAAATTGTGCATTATTAAAACGTCAGTACCAAATAAATAAGCCTAATAGCATTATTTTAACATTTTTGGAAAAATGAGGAAAACCTTTTTTTTTTTTTTGCAAACACATTGATATTTGTGGGAGTAAGGGAGTGTTTTTGAAGTAATAATTGGCTTAGGAGAAAACCAGTAAGGCAGGATGATGCTGCAGTAGTGGAAGAGTAACATTATTCATAAATCTATCTCAATGTGGCCAAAATATGACATTTGCGCTGTGATTTATTTTTCTAATTATAAGGCCAAGTTTACACGACAACAATCTTAGGCAACAACACAAAACTGGTGTTTTGCCATTGTTTCGATTCCGCATTTACACAACCATTATGTGTGGGGGAAACTGTGTACACGCGGAAGCGCAAAAGTGCATTAAATCTCCAATTTGCCAACGTAGTATGCATTCCAAATGTGTAGGTGGCAGCACCACCAAAACACGATTCCTGCGTGTAACCCTTCCATCTGCTGTTTCTTCTTTCGTCCTGCTCAAATAACAACACGGCAAAGCGTATCAGGCAAAGTAATAAATGACTTTCTGTAATTTGAGTTGTGAATAGTTGACTAGATTCTTGAAAAATGTTGAACACAGTTAGGCCGTGTACAAGGTCACTACTTGAAGACATGTTTCATACACTGTCGGACTCTCCACGTGAACTGACGTCATCAGTATCTTCACCCCCTTCACTGACAAACTTACTGTTCCGGAGTACGGAAGACAGTTGTCACCCAAAAGTCATTTTTTGCTAACAAAAATGCGCAATAGTTTTCGTCACATGTACAAAATGTAGCAGTGTCTGGTTGTGTCACTCATTACTTTTTTTTTTTTTTTTTTTACAGACGAAAACATTTTTAGTACACGTCGACTAAAACTAAAAGAAATAAGACTTGAGTTTTCGTCAACAAAAAAATAGACAAACAGATTTTGAGTTGACTAAATTGTGATTAAGAATAATAAGTATTGTCGTCCAAAAGACTACGACAAAAATGAAAAGGGCTGCCAAAAACAACACTGCTTAGGGCTCACCAATGTTGTAGATCTCAGAACTGCCAAATCGGACACCATTTGGGTTCAACGTTCCATCACTGCACAACAAACACAGACATGACACCCAACATGCAGACTTTAAAGATGACTGACAAAAATATTGTCAAGACACGTCATAATTCAATGCATGCATGAACAAAGTTGTATTATTTTGAATCCAGTGATCCCTCGTTTTTTGTGGTTAATATGGACCGCCCCCCCCTGCAAAAATAAAAACGCCTTCATCCATCAGCTGATAAAGACGCGTCACACCATACATCAGTGACCCTCTGACGAAGGCGGAAGTGCCCGCCGAAACATGTCAGGAAAATAAAACCACCTACTATTGCCTCGGATAAAAGAAATGGTGTGACGAAAATCAAAAATCTGCAAAGTAGAAGCTAAGCATATTCGCATTAAAAAAAAAAAAAAAACCTGGGTTAGGTTTTAATCCCCCCCCCCAAAGTATGATTTAAAAAAAAAAAAAAAAGAAGAACCTTATGTGTATATGTATATATTTCGATAAATAGTTTTAAGCGCTGCAAATGTAATAATTATAATATAAATTACATATAGTCTATATAAAGGAATACAATGATTTGTAGATGTATACAGGCATATAAACATTTTTAAATAAAATACTGCATTTATTACATTTTTTTTTAAAATTGAAAAAAATCTGCGTTGGACTGAAGGCACGAAGTTTGAAGCGCGAAGTGGTGAGGGATCACTGTACGGGTAGTCCCTAGGTTACGAAGTACCCGACATACGTGAGTTCAACTTTACGACGCCAGAGTCTCGTCTGCAATTTTGTCACCAGTTGTTTTTTTGTTTTTTTTAAATCGCGTAAACAGTACCGAGTTCCTGTTGCCGTTATGAGGAACCCCTCCTCACCCAGCAGCGTCGCCGCCGTCTAGCAGTTCCTTTCGGCCTGAGATCTGCCACTTCCTTGTTATCATGTTGCTGCTGCTGCTGCTGCTGCTTCTCCCACTGCAACTCCTACGAGTCCGGCTTTTTGAGTTCGGACGGCGGGCTCGTATGGATAGATGCGACGCTGGTGACCTGAGCGGCCATAATATCCCATTTCTCTCACCTCCCCACTCTTTCTACAGCGCCCTGATCTTTCGGCAAGGCGACTCACTCAAGAGTACAGTCTGAATAGGCATTGAATATAACAGCATTTAACAACATACCTCAAATTATTTTATTTTTTATTTTATAAATATGACATACAGTGGGGCAAATAAGAATTTAGTCAACCACTAATTTTGCAAGTTCTCCCACTTGAAAATATTACAGAGGCCTGTAATTGTCAACGTGGGTAAACCTCAACCATGAGACAGAATGTGGAAAAAAAACAGCAAATCACATTGTTTGATTTTTAAAGAATTTATTTACAAATCAAGGTGGAAAATAAGTATTTGGTCAATACCAAAAGTTCATCTCAATACTTTGTTATGTACTTTTTGTTGGCAATAACGGAGGCCAAACGTTTTCTGTTACTCTTCACAAGCTTTTCACACTGTTGCTGGTATTTTGGCCCATTCCTTCATGCAGATCTCTTCTAGAGTAGTGATGTTTTGGGGTTGTTGTTTGGCAACACGGACTTTCAACTCCCTCCACCGATTTTCTATGGGATTGAGATCTGGAGATTGGCTAGGCCACTCCAGGATCTTGAAATGCTTCTACGAAGCCACTCCTTTGTTGCCCTGGCTGTGTGTTTGGGATCATTGTCATGCTGAAAGAACCAGCCACGTCTCATCTTCAATGCCCTTGCTGACGGAAGGAGATTTTCACTCAAAATCTCTCGATACATGGCCTTATTCATTCTTTCCTTTACACAGATCAGTCGTCCTGGGCCCTTTGCAGAAAAACAGCCCCAAAGCATGATGTTTCCACCCCCATGTTTCACAGTGGGTATGGTGTTCTTCAGATGCAATTCAGTATTCTTTCTCCTCCAAACACGAGAACCTGTGTTTCTACCAAAAAGTTCTATATTGGTTTCATCTGACCATAACACATTCTCCCAGTCCTCTTCTGGATCATCCAAATGCTCTCTAGCAAACTGCAGATAGGCCTTGACGTGTACTTCAGCAGGGGGACACGTCTGGCAGTGCAGGATTTGAGTCCCTGGTGGCGCATTGTGTTACTGATAGTAGCCTTTGTTACTGTGGTCCCAGTTCTCTGTAGGTCATTCACTAGGTCGCCACGTGTGGTTCTAGGATTTTTGCTCACCGTTCTTGTTATCATTTTGACGCCACGGGGTGAGATCTTGCATGGAGCCCCAGATCGAGGGAGATTATAAGTAGTCTTGTATATCTTCCATTTTCTAATAATTGCTCCTACAGTTGATTTCTTTACACCAAGCATTTTACCTATTGCAGATTCAGTCTTCCCAGCCTGGTGCGGGTCTACAATTTTGTCTCTGGTGTCTTTCGACAGCTCTTTGTCTTGGCCATAGTGGAGTTTGGAGTGTGACTGACTGAGATTGTGGACAGGTGTCTATAATACCGATAATGGGTTAAAACAGGTGCCATTAATACAGGTAACGAGTGGAGTCTCGTTAGACCTCGTTAGAAAAAGTTAGACCTCTTTGACAGCCAGAAATCTTGCTTGTTTGGAGGTGACCAAATACTTATTTTCCACTCTAATTTGGAAATAATTTTTTTTAAAAATCAAACAATGTGATTTGCTGTTTTTTTTCCACATTCTGTCTCTCATGGTTGAGGTTTACCCATGTTGACAATTACAGGCCTCTCTAATCTTTTCAAGTAGGAGAACTTGCACAATTGGTGGTTGACTAAATACTTATCTGGCCCACTGTATAATACTTAATATAATACATACTAATATATTATATAATACATAATGTTTTCGGATAGTTATTTTGAGATTTAGAAGGTATTTAGGGGCACTTCAAGGGTTAATTCCGACTTACGAGGAAATTCAGGTTACATCACCAGCGTAGGAATGGAACTTGTTCGTAACCCAGAGACTTTCTGTATATGTATTTTAATGTCATATTGTTGTCTGATTATTTTCCAGTATTTTTATTATTTAGACCTTTTTTGGGCTATTTTATATTTGGATTCATACATAATTTAGTCTCTGTTTCCAATCATTTTAATATTTTCACATTTTCATCTGTTTTAAATTGTTAAGACTAGTTTCGTTTCTCCTAATAAATGAGTATTTTAATACTTACTGTATAGTGTGTGTATAATCGTATCTCAGAATGTAACTTTTGAAATTTACAGTGGTACCTCCATACGAATTTCATTTGTTGCAGGACCTGGTTTGTGAGTTAAAATGGTTGTATGTCAAGCGGGATTTTCCCATAAGAATACATTATAATTCGATTAATTTGTTTCACAGCCCAAAAAACCCACTCTAAAATCCTTCATAAAAATTGCTAGTACAATTACAAATAGCAATTACATATAGCAAAACAAATAAATTATAAATACAAATCAGAATATAATAATTATGCAACAAATCAGGTTCTAATGTGGCGGTTGTGTTTTGCATGCTGTTCGCTTTTCAGATTCTGTTGTTGTTGCCCTCGGCTTCAGCAGACAGTAGCCGTGTTGTGTTGCACGAGTTCTGAAATAATGAAAAACCTGACGAAGCTGGCAACATCCTTGGTGATGTTACAATAATAATAATTGTCACCTTGACTTATAAAGACTGACATACGCAGGTTGGAGGAGGACCGTCGAGATTGTAGACATATTCCGGCCAGCCGTATCGTCGAGCCACTTCACTGACGCACACACCGGGCTCATATTTTTTCTAACATTTCCATCCTAATGTCAATGGTAAGCGTAAACTTTTTCACCACCTGCACTAACCAGAATGTCGTCCTATGTGGAGACAAATGACGAGTCAAATTTTACGTCGGATGTCGAAAGGATCGTATGTCGAAGTACCACTGTATATACCTGTATATTTTTTGTGTCGTTTTCACGTAAGATTTTAAAATCATAATTGACTTGTTGTTGGGCTTTCCTTACGATTGCCAGTATGCTTTACTGACCTCCTGCCAAGCATGACGATGCCGCCAGTCTTGGGATTGATTTTGCAGTAATCGCCGTGGGCCCAGACGCCTAGCAAAAACAGTACATAACAACAAAGTGTCATTCTAGGAAAAGGACATGTCATAGAGTAAATGAGTCAGTGGAAACTAGGGTGGGCCAACTCCATTTTTTGTGAATGCAGAAATTGCAGATTGGGCAACTCTTTTACATTCTGGAATACGTGTTGAAATCAAGGTTCTAGTTCCAATTTTTGACAGTTGCTGTTGTTGTTTTACTCGGCACGTTTCCTGAGTGATCAGCACAATACTGGACGAGCTCCAATTCCAAAATGACTGTGCCCGTGAATCCTCGCTTGTCCTCTCACAAAAAAAAGTTGAAAAAAGCTGTAGGAAAATTCTGTGTCTATGGGAGAATGAGACTGATTGATTTGACTACTGTAAGATAAGCTTGTTTTTGGGTGCCAAATATATTGCTCTCCCACAGCTATTATACGTGCACTCCCAAGCTATTATGAAGAATATAGTTTTAGCCCATAATCATGTGCTTACCGGTGATTGATCACATTCTGCTGGTAATTTCCCGAACATAAGGCGCACTCGTGTATAATGCGCACCCCAAATTTACTTGTAAAATCTAGGGAAAATTATTGTACCCGTTTATAACGCGCACCCTAATTTTAGCACCAATAAATAGAAGAATACAAGAAAACAGAGCTTGTGTACAGATACAGAGATGTCATTTTACTGACTGGTGAAACACAGCTCAAGCATAGCACATTGGTAGTTCAAAACATTACGTGAACTGACAATATTTACGGTAATAATATGATATGACAACTTCTCCAACTTACCAGAATCTAGGAGAAAACAAAACAGATGTGACTTTTATAAAGGCTGCTGTATAACTTGCTCGTTTCCTCATGATGAATAAATGTTTCTTCCATGGATTGATACGGTAAAATGAAAGTGAGAACGTAAGTCGGAAATCCGTGAGAGCTCATAGCTGTCAGCACGACAGTAACAAAAGGAACTATTGTTATTTGGGTTTGAGTTTCCCGAGGGACCGATATAGTTGACGGACACAGGAAGTGTGTGTCCTTACATTTGTTATGGTCCGAATTGCGGAGCTGCAATAAACGTCGACTCAAATGAGTTCAAGAAACTAAATTATGTGCTTTATGAAGAGTGAAAAAAGCTGAATTTAACACAGACGAAATCATTCGGCCGATTAGAGTGAAGTATTACCGAAACAAAACGGTGACGTCACGTACCGTAATGGTCGGCAGCGGGTGGCCGCATACGTTTCTTCAACACAACGTGGCCGTGTCAATGAAAAAAAATCGGTTTATATATGTATGTAATACATATATATTTCTGTCTCCATCCATGTACCCGTTTATAATGCGCACCATGAGTTTACCAGTTGATTTTGGGGAAAAAAAGTGCGCGTTATATTCGGGAAATTATGGTAGATACACACACATATGTTGATTCATCACACAACGTCTCAGTACTTTTCCACCAAGCTACAGTACTTAGAGTGCAAATGTGTGTTTAAAACAAAGATATCTTGCCTGCTCAGGTAATTCAATCAGGAAGTTTTAATCAGGAAGTGTGACTGTTCAATCACTGACTAGAATAAGGAATTTGCCCGACCGAACCTACCACGTTGGACAACAGTGTTGTAACTGTATTCTGCCCATCAACAAGCCCTCAATAAAAGGCGCAACCCCAGGGAGGGGGCTGAGAGAGACTCACTGACTTTGCGAGTAAGCGTACAGCACTGTCAACTCTCTCCCTGGTGGCCACCGGTGAAAACTTAACTCCGTTTCTGGTCTGATCCTTCCCCCGTCCTTCTCTAGGTCTTTAATTGTCTTGAGTAATTACAAAAGTGAGTTTAGACCTAACAACTACTAAAAATTGTTTTTCTTTTTTTAAATACACAGGCAACGTGGTTGTGTATTCCTAATCTGAATTATTATTTTGCCTAATATCTTTGTATTTGTTTAATATGTTAAAATTTTTGTATAGGCTATGCTTTGTTTTGCCATTTTCTGCTTTTGGGCTCTTTTTTTCCTTCAAATTTTTAAAAATGTTTCCACTGTTTAATGTTCTAATATCAGTGTTATGTCATATCTGATATTTCACCATTTTAATATTAAAAGTCTAATATTTGCATTTTTCATATGTTGCCTAGTAGGATATATTTTAATATGTAATATTTTATGGTTTGTCTAGTATTGCTTCCAAATATCTTTACTTTTTTTCTAACATCAGAGTTTTTTTTTTCCATTAAAATTCTTCCATTTATTTACTTGTGACCACTAATTCTTATGTCACTGATGCTTATGTCTCTAGTGATGCTCAACTACTAAGCTAAACTATCATATATCTGATATTTTCGAGTAGCCGACAATGTCGGCCGATAAAAGCATTTTATTGGATATTATCGACGTCCCATTTTATCGACGTCCCATTTTATTGGACGTCGATATTATCCAATAAATTGCTTTTATCGGCCGACATTGTCGGCTACTCGAAAATATCAGATTTATGATTTGGATAATATCGACGTCGGTGTTCAGTTATTGGACTTCTGTGCTACCTACAGTTTGGCCATAACGAACACCATGTTCGAACATAAGGATGTTCATCAGTGCACATGGCACCAGGACACCTTAGGCTGCCGGTCGATGATTGATTTTATAGTCGTATCATCAGACCTGCGGACTTATGTTCTGGACACTCGGGTAAAGAGAAGAGCAGAGCTGTCAACTGACCACCACCTGGTTGTGAGTTGGATCAGATGGCAGGGGAAAAAGCCACGCAGACCTGGTAGGCCTAAACGAATAGTGAGGGTCTGCTGGGAATGCTTGGCGAAGGAACCTGTCAGACTGATTTTCAACTCGCACCTCCAGCAGAGCTTCGACTGCGTTTCGGGGGCAGTGGAGGACATTGAGTCTGAATGGACTTTGTTTCGCTCTGCCATTGTCAAGGCGGCTGCTGAGAGCTGTGGCCGCAATGTAGCTGGGACCAGTCGTGGTGGTAACCCTTGAACCAGATGGGGGGGGCATCAAGCTAAAGAAAGAGGCCTACAGGGCATGGTTGGCCTGTGGGTCTCCTGAGACAGCTGACTGGTACCAGCGGGCCAATTGGAGTGCAGCTTTGGCAGTCGCCGAGGCAAAAACTTGGACGTGGGAGGAGTTCGGTGAGGCTATGGAGGAAGACTATCGATCGGGTCCAAAACGTTTCTGGCAAACCGTCCGGCGCCTCAAGCGGGGAAGGCAGCATCTCGCCCACACTGTTTATGGTGGGGGTGGGGAGCTACTAACTTCAACTGAGGACATAGTCGGGCGGTGGAAGGAATACTTTGAGGACCTCCTTAATCCCACTAGCACGTATTCCATGGAGAAAACAGAGCCGAGGGACTTGGGGTTGGTCGGGTCAATTACTGGGGCAGAAGTCGCCAAGGTAGTGAAATTAGTCCACGGCGGCGGAGCTCCAAGGATTGATGAAGTCCGCCCTGGGTATCTCAAGGCTTTGGATGTTGCAGGTCTGTCTTGGTTGACGCGCCTGTGCAACATTGCGCCGTCATCGGGGGCAGTGCCTTTGCAGTGGCAAACCGGGGCTGTGGTCTCTCTATCTTTAAGAAAGGTGAACAGAGGGTGTGTTCCAACTATCGGGGGAACACACTCCTCAGCCTCCCCGGGAAAGTCTACGCCAGGGTATTGGAAAGGAGGGTCTGGTCGATAGTTGAACCTCAGATCGAGGAGGAACAATGTGGTTTTCGTCCTGGCCGTGGAACCACGAACCAGCTCTTTACTCTCGCGAGGATGCTTGATGGGGCATGGGAGTTCGACATTTCAGTCCACATGTGTTTTGTGGATTTGGAGAAGGCTTATGACCATGTCCCTAGGGGCACCCTGTGGGGGGTACTCCGAAAGTATGGGGTGGAGGGCCATCCATTCCCTCTACCACAGGAGTATAAGTCTGGTCCGTGTGGCCAGCAATAATTCGGACCTGTTCCCGGTAAGGGTTGTACTCCACCAGGGCTGTCCTTTGTCACCGATTCTGTTTGTGACTTTCATGGACAGAATTTCTAGGCGCAGCTGGGTGGTGGAGGGGGTCGAGGGGGTCGAGTTCGGTGTTGGGAGGATCTCATCTCTGCTTTTTGCGGATGATGTGGCCCTTTTGGCCCTATTACACAGTGACCTCCAGCTCTCGCTGAAACAGTTCGCAGCCGAGTGTGACTGTGGCTGGGATGAGAATAAGCACCTCCAAGTCTAAGGCCATGGTTCTCAGCCGTAAAAGGGTGGATTGCTCGCTTCAGGTCGGGGGTGAGTTCCTGCCCCAGGTGGAGGAGTTTAAGTATCTCGGGATCTTGTTCACGAGTGAGGGTAGGTCTGAGCGTGAGATTGACAGGCAAATTGGGGCGGCGTCCGCAGTGTTGCGGGCGCTTAACCAGTCTGTCGTGGTGAAGAAGGAGCTGAGCCGGAAGGCGAACCTCTCGATTTACCGGTCAATCTACGTTACTACCCTCACCTATGGCTATGAACTTTGGGTAATGACCGAAAGAACAAGATCGAGGATACAAGCGGCTGAAATGAGTTTCCTTCGCAGAGTGGCTGGGCTCAGCCTTCGAGATAGGGTGAGGAGCTAGGTCATCCGGGAGGGACTCTGAGTACAGCTCTTCCATGTCGAGAGGAGCCAGTTGAGGTGGTTTGGACATCTGGTTAGGATGCCCCCTGGACGCCTCCCTCAGGAGGTGTTTCAGGCATGTCCAAGGGATTATATCTCTCAGCTGGCCTGGGAACGCCTTGGGATTCTCCCAGATGAGCTGGTGGAAGTGGCTAGGGAGAGGGCTGTCTGGGCCTCTTTGCTGAGGCTGCTGCCCCCGCGACCCGGATTCTGATAAGCGGGAGTCGACGATGACGACGACGAATATCGACGTCAGTTTTGGGCCAATATGCATGTGGCGGTCAAACTGTATGTAGAAGCCTTCTCCCTTCTGCCTTTGTACAAGGAATGGTCAAAGCTTAGCACAGCAGTTATGCTTATTGACCATTAGATGTCTTCAAACTAAAATGCTTGGGATTTGTTATGTGAGCAGACCGTTTGCATTCACGGTTCAAAAATTGAACAATAAATGATTGGAAAAATAACTAAACTCGTTACATATAACTATTGCATTTACAGGAAGAAATAATCCTTAAGAAAAGTAATAAAATGCAAAAATCCGTGCAAAAACCTAGCAAAAGTCCTCATTGGAATAACTCATTGACAATACATTGTTTGGACTAGTCTGTGCCTTTTACACCTGTATTTGTAATGCTCTGTTGTTACCTAGTGGCGGTTCAGGGTTTTTTGTGAATTGTTCCTTTTATTTAATCACGGACATTATGAGTCTTTTTTTTTTTTTTTCCCCCATATGGGACATTTTTTATTTTATCATGGTTAGGGTTAGATCCAGAATATGTTACGTCTACGACCGCATATATTGGTATCGATTTGATATCGGTATCGGATTTTTGGACGATATCGGGATATTGGTAAAAAAAAAAAAAAGTCATGATCGGTCAACTCTACTATCATACCTGTGGAACTGCTTTTCAAAAATGGAAAAAAAGTTGGAGGATTTCGAAGTCTGAAAATGACATGTAGCAATGTTCTACTGACCTGGGAATGTGGAAAAGTAGGCTTTGTGGTACTTGCTGCTATTGTCATCGTTCCAGAAATGCGTGGGCTGGCATGGGATGGGTTTCAAACACACCAGCTCACCACTTTCTCCCCAAACAGGCTTACCTACACACACACATACAAAACGCATACATTTACACACACACACCTGGTGGTATATCCCACACTTTCTTCTCCCTCAGGGCGGTGTTAAATGGGCTTAGCAAGCTCTTTCCTTTACAAAAAGTGTCTTTAAATGATCCACTAGCCAGCAGGGGACTTGAGGACAGCAATCAATGGGGAAAAAACATAGGAAGGACTTAAAAGCTAAATAAAAACTCTTATTAAAAAAATTGGCTTATGTTTTTTTCTAGCAGAGTTTACTCAGGAAATGTTCCGCCTAATTACACTTGGATTAAAAAGACCACTCAGGGGAACAACTGTGCAATGTTATGACAGCTCTTTGCCCAAGGTAGGTTAAATTTCCAGGCCTGTTAAACAATTGTAGGTTTGTTCACCTACCACCAGGGGTAAGAGTGGCTAGAATTTCTGGCCGGAAACCCCCTGACAAGAAGGTCTCCACGGAGCCAGATTTTTTTTTTTTTTTTTTTTTGGGGGGGGGCAAACCTCCTAAAACTACTGACATACAAAATGCAGTTAAGGAAACTGTTTTGGGCACAGTTAATTCCTATAACACATAAAAACTGATTTTCATTTAAAAAAAAAAAAAAAATTTTCAATGATTTGCAAAATAAAAAACGAAAATAGCAGTAACCCCAACCTCCATCTCCTACTTTTTATTTTCCCTCATTTCCTCACATCTAAATGCAAAATCTCAATTTTAACTACTTAAGAACATAGGATGTAAATTAAAATTGAGGTTAATGTAAACATTTGCTTTTCTACTTTTTTAAATAATATATAAGTAACATACATTCACAAAAATAAGTACGAATTACATATTATTGACGGTGAAAAGGAATATATTTTGAAGATTGCGCAAACATTGACTTTTTGTTTTTTAATTTGTAAGGAAATAAATAAGTAGCCTAACATAAATGAAAAAAATAAGTCCAAAGTGCACATTGACAGGTAAGATGTCATGAACCTCCCCATCAAAGCATAATATAAAATTTAATAAATAAGCCTCTTCAACTTTTTCCTTGCTCTTAAACATTTGATCCATATTCTGTTGCATTGCCCTTTCATATTGTATCAATTCAAGAAGCATGTTCTTCTTTTTGCTGTTCCAGAAAACATGTGTATTTGAACCAATCAGAGCAAACTATCTCTGCTGATCACATGTCAGTATGTCAGCCAATTGAAGGGACAACTGAGTGCAGGGCAGTTTGCTTTGCTGAGTGCATAGGCACATTGACGTGACTTGTCATCATCAGACCCAGATAACTGAAGCAGGTGGGGGAAACCTCCATGCCATTTGTGGAATAAATAATAAATATCGGTGGAAATGGATGACGCTACACAATCACTTTACCATGCTTGTTAACACTTGTGTATGTAAATCTGATGTTGGTAGATTGTTTTGTTCGTGGAAATGAGATGCCTGTGTGGCAGCCTAGCGTTTTTTTTTTGTTTTTTTTTTTTTACATAGGGTTTTGAACAGTTGCTGTCATATTTTTCAGGATCAAAGCACCGTATACCGGAACTGCATTCCGGCCCCGAATTTTATACCGAAACAGCGTTCTGGACCGTTCTGGCCCACTTACACCACTGTCAACAACATTGCTTACAGTACCTTCAAAGTTCCACGCTTCCACAGCCATGCCCAGATTTCTTGTCTGGATTTCACCCCGATACACCGGAACTGTTGGGTTCTGGCCCATGAAACATGACACAATGTCTGTGCCGCCTTTGCATAGACAAAACGAAAAAAAAAAAGAAACATTTGTTAATTAACTCAAACTCAGCTACTAAATTTAATGTCCTAAGTGAAACAGGCTTTGTTGGTTACATTTTTAAAAACTCATGTCATTGTATTTGTACAAACTGTTAGTTTAATCCTAACTAGCTGGCTTCAGACTCAACAGCTACAGTCCAATGTCTTTTTCAGCATTGCTTCTTGAGGCTTTTTAGTCAATTTCCTCATGAAAGACATGTCTACCAGATTTCATGTAACCAAAGCAGGGGCGTCACTAGACCTAATACAATACTGGGGCCCAGCGGGTCACTGGCGAGCTTGCAACAAGTTCTTAGCACTCATCTATCCTAAAAAGTCAGAAATAGCGCTTTATAAACTACAGTGGGGTAAATAAATATTAGAACGCCCTGTGATTTTGCAAGTTTCCCACTTAGAAATGATGGGCAGGTTTTTAATTTTCATGGTACGTGCTTGTGCACTGTGAGAGACAATCTTTAAAAAAATCCAGAAATAACAGTGTATGATTTTTTAACAATTTATTTGTATTATACTGCTGCAAATAAGTATTTGAACACTTGTTTATTAGCTAGAATGAAATGATTCTCTATTTTCTGTCCATAAAGAGCGCTAAACAGTCAATCAACTTGTGATGTATCGTTGGAGCATTAAAATAGACTCCTCTTATTTGCATCAACCATGTTTTTATTGTTTTATTGTTTTCGTGTTTTATCAGAAGGATTTTCCAACTTGGGAACTCAGATCTCCCCATACCCATGAACGCAGCATATCTCACGAAGGTGCATAGCGGAAGTATCAACTCACATGCCTATCACAGCCAAAGTTACGTGCATAAATGACCATATTAAGAGGCCATGTGCAGACTGTGTATATGGAGTGAATATAGCAATATGACCATATAAAATAGGTGTTTTCAGTAGATTATGCTAAGTAGACCTAAACTCCAAAGTATTTTTATTTTATTTATTTATTTATTTATTTATGTTTGTTAGTTTGTTTTTACCGGGGAAATTTATACTGGGGCACTGCAGATCAATACTGGGGCACGTTCACAAATGACATATGTCTGGCGACGCCCATGAACCACACGAAACACAGTTCGGAGCTTTGAAAGTTTGTCTTTGGAAAACTTCACGGAAACGGCCTAAAATTGCCACTTCAACCCAAAATGGTTCAACCCAAAAACCATCCTGTGTCTTTTTTGGCTGTGACTTCTCAATGCTTTTTTTTTTTTTTTTTTTTTTTTTTTTTTTTTTTTTTTTTTTGTAGGTCTACCGATGGGAGACATCCCCAACGAATTTCATCCAGCTGAGTGAAACTGGCTTCTGGGGCTGATTTTTTTCCCATTTGCCTCTTTGTACTTTCCAATAATGTGGTGTTCCTGACGCCTCCCATTCATCTCCTTTCTTCCCATTGTTCGACATCTACCTGGTATGCATGGCATCCGCCGTCATCCATCTTGTTTGCTGCTCTCTGCCCTTCCTTGCTTCCTTTCTATCTCTTTTTCTTCTTCTCATCAATCCCTGGGCTTCACTTTTATTATATCAGGCTCTCGTAGCGAGCTTAATGAGATCCCATGGGGACCAGAGGAAACTTCTGATTAAACGCACAAGCTCACGAGTGGGAAGATGCGCAATTATTTCATTATTGTGCTGACTTGTATGGGCGGGCACACAAAGTGTATTTTAGGCACTGTTGCTTTCTTTGGTGTCGTATGCAGGTGAACGTACAGAACATGTCAGGCAATCCCCTGGGTAAATTGCATTTATCTCAAGACCAGATAATATTTACTGCATATCTCAGTTTCTCATTCATGAAGGAGAACTTTTGGACTTTTGGAATCCTTTGACAGTTGGCAGTTCTGACCTGAGGTAGAGGCTTAGTTTTAAATTTATGAAGATGAAAATATGAGGAAAAATATGGGTTAAAGCTATTAATTTTTTTTGCGATGACCATCTTTCTGGTATGCATCATCCCCAGTGTTAATCCGACTTTAAAAAAAAAAAAGTAATGGAATTAGTAACTCAGTTACCTCATTGTAAGAGTAATTAGTTACTCAGCAAAGTAACATATGTTACTTTTCATGTTCTCTACATTATTACATTATACATTGCATAAAATTGTTCACATCAAAGATGTTTAAAATAACTGATTGAACTGATTTTTTTTTTCACAAAAAAAAAAAAAAAATGTATGCCTTACTTTTAACATTTTTTAAAAAATTTCACCTATGTAAGAGTGTAACGGTATACAAACTTTAACTTTCAAATGCTGTGAGAAAAAAGCCTTTTTTGTTTTTCCCGTTGTACTGAGCCCGCACCCAACTATGACCCTCATACCGAGGTGCTTACTGAACCGTGACTTGTATGTATCGTCACACCCCTAACATATCAATATGCAGGTCAGGCTCTGAAACTTCTGCCTCTCCTGTCTTTGCACTAGTTGTTTCTTTTTTTTTTTTTTTTTTTTTAACCTGTCCTGTTCAGCTGTTTGACACGGAGAATGGAAGTCTGAGTGCCCGGTTGGTCTGAACAGTTTTAATGTTTTACATTGAGAGTATGACATACTCCCATTGTAATCATTCAGATACCTCGTTTATTATGACAAAACAGAGAACAGCAAGGGGTTATGGGGGAACAGAAGAAACACAAGAGAAGAAAGAAAAGAAACATAAACAACAACAAGAAATACATTGAACGTCTACACTAACTACTAACATGTTGGTGCTATCGTCAGCTAGATGTATTTCCGGTTGACGCCATGTGGGGGGCCTGTTGACCAGGGAAAGAAGGGGATGGGGTGGGGGAGTCTATAAGCTAAGTGATTGAAAGGGGAAAAGTGTACACAAATCAGCTCTGTTATCTAGAACCCAGTAATCGTGTGAATCCCTCGTGAGTATATGCCCATTGGCGACCGACCCTGCGCCGCCCCCCCGCCAATCCCGGCACCGGGACCCCCCACCCGAGCGCGGCCCATCACATCTCGCTGGCGTGACCACCCCAACCGAACTCACGGGGAGAGTCGGAGGGCCGGTGGGTGAATACGGTACAAAATCAAACGTTTCTTATTGTCAACATCGTCATATAGTATTGTTTAGCCACAACTGGACTCATTATCTCATTACTATTCATCTTTTACACAGCCGGTCAGCTGCTGGAAACAGAAATGTCATTTAATCCATCTGCAGGCGACCGGTGGATCAGGATTTTACGACATTGTGGGCTGGTACTCAGGGGAAACGCAGTCTTCCCTAAGGGAAAACACTACCGCTTTTGACCAACTGTGTTAAGAATTCTTCAAATAGTTTACTAATTTTGCCGTTTAATTCATTTATTTTATGTGTAGAATCGCGCTTTTATTTTGGTAATGATGCGCGCACGCTTACTTCAGGTTTCGCGCTTCCGGTTTCTTTAGTCGGCTCTTACACGCAGTGCAGAAGTCAATGCTGATAAACTGCTTGTGTACGTTTATACACATCTGCACGTGAACCATTAAAGAAGTTGAGTTCATCCGACGACTCCTGTACTCTCTGATCGGAGCCACCTCTGATGGTCAACAGCTTCAAATCAACCAGTCACGAGTAGAATTCCTCTACAAAGGTCCCTCGAGCCGGATTGTTGACTGTTGGAGGTCATGTCGTCAGAAGAGAACTCAGCTCCCGCTCCCTCAAGTGGACGCTCAACAACCCAGGAGGCAACACTGCACAACCAAGCACTTAGATGACTACATCCTTTCACATCATCCACAGAGGACCGCCCTTTCCTCCCACCATGACGAGAGGGGTCATGAGAAGCAGAGAGGAGCAACGGCCACATCGGATGGAGAATTAGTAGACCTAAGTGTTCGTCTTGGCAGCAGAACCTCACCCAGCCTTCACAAAGGTGACTCACTAGGCACCACAGCATTAAGGCAACTCGTTGAGTCCATGTCCATGAGTAAAAGGGAAAGTCGGACAGAAATAGCCCAACTCACAAACAGACTTGCTCAATATGAAGCTAAACAACGTCGTCGACAAGAGCTGCTGGAGCACATTACGTCATTTCTTCAAGAAGAAGAAGAAGAAGAAGAAGATGATGATGACCATAGCTCTTCAAGTCGCACGCCACTTCCTACACTGAAGCATCTCACCTCTCATCTCTACGCTTCAAGTCACGCCCCCCACCACCTGCAAAGCAGGTACATGACATAGTACCTCAGGGAGAGGGACATGTAAACACAACCTTAAACTCGAATTTGGATGGGGAAGAAAAGCACGGTGACGTCACCTCGACAGCAGGAGACAAGTTAGTCCATTCCTCATTTAAAACAATCCGACACCCTTCGGCGGAGATTCGTCACTCACCCAATTCGACAGTTTCATCTGGTATGGCGACGCCAGCGCTGATTCAGCAGAACCACCACGAACAGAACCCGCAACAGTGGACGGCGCAGCGTCGTAGTAATGATGACTTTGTTCCCAGACAGCAGCCTATTGCTTACCCGCAAAAATATCCAGCAAGAGTAAGCAATCCTCCAATTCAAACCTTCCCGTTTTACAGTCCACAACACTATCAACCGGGCCATCTACCAGCGGTACCACCACCACCTCTGGTGAGTAGTAACTATTCAGCTGTTCCGCCGCAGTTACAAACACACCAAGTTACAACTGCTTCAGTTTATGACGGGCAGTCACGTTCAATCTACGGTGTGCCAAAACCCAAAATTCCCAACTTCACTACAGACAGTGAGAAGGAGTTCGCCAACCTCAAACTGGCTCTAGATAATTTGCTTGTACCTTGTACTGAGCTAACTAAAAAATACAAATATCATTAGAGCATCTCCAACTCCCCGAAGCGCAAATGATTGGTCAGTCATGTCGCCATGACCCATTTCCTTACTCGGCCACTATGCACGCTCTACAGCTTCAATACGGCCAGCCTCACCAGCTAGCACAACGTGAAATAGCTGCTATCCTAACAATGCCAGATGTGAAATCAGGTGATGCACGCACATTTCAGAACTCTTTCAGAACTCTCAGAGTCCATCTTTTAGTAAGCATGTTGCTATCTTTGGAGGGGTCACGGGGAATGGAATTGAACTGCTGCTCTCATGTTGATCGTTTGCTAAGTAAACTGCCTAGGTACCTCCGAGACGGGTTCATTGAGCATCTTCAGCTGCACAGGAAGCTCAACACCACGAGTCTGAACCCCTACAACCTACAAGATCTAAACGGATGGCTGCAAGGTAAAGCTAAACAACAGCGCCTCTCCAGCCGACTAGTGCAGCGCTATCAGATGGAGCGACCTAACATCGATGGTAAAGACAAGATCACCATCAAAGGTAAGGGTCGACCTGTAGCTGTGCACCACGGCGCAGAAACCCACACAAACTCCTCCTCTAGATCAAAATCATCTAGTGACATGAAACACTACAAAGTGCACTGCCTATTCTTTGATAGCAAAGAGCATTACATCAGTCATCCCGAAGCAAGGGAGCAATCTGCAGTGGATTTAAATAAATGGATAGTAGAAGAAAAACATTGCTGGAAATGTGCGCATTCTCACTCTCCTGAAGCATGCACCCTGAAAAAACCCTGTGTAGACTGCGGTGATGTGCACCTTCAAGTACTTCATAATGTAGCTCAATTGCGTTCCACCGACACACAGTTCAGGACCAATGAGAGCAGTGTGTACTTGACACAGAGTATCAAGTCAGCTCAAGTACTATTAAAAGTAGTTCCTGTAGCGCTACACAACAAAACAAACTCGATAAATACCTACGCCATATTAGACGATGGTGCACAGCGAACCATGATTTCGACTGCAGCGGTACAACAGCTACAGTTGAGTGGTGAGCCAGAGACCCTTGCACTGCGCACTGTGCGTCCAGACGTCACACACCTCCAAGGGGTCAGGGTTAGCTTTGAAATATCTCCCCAAGACAGCCCTAGGAAGAGGTATAAGGTAGCAGGTGCATTCACAGCAGCAGGTTTGGATTTGGTAGAGCAAACATACCCAATCCAAATGCTTCAGAAACGTGACTCCCATTTGAAGGGGATGCCACTCAAGTCATTCAATAATGTACGACCACTGTTACTGCTTGGCTCAGACCAGGTACACCTCATTACAGCCACAGAGCCAATCCGCAAAGCGACAAAGGGCGGCCCGATTGCCATCAGAACTGTCCTGGGATGGGTGCTGCAAGGTGCACAACAAGATCAGAAAGAACAGGCCCCCATTCAGCAGTGCCTGTTTACTTCCGTCAAAAGTTCCGATGATCTTCTGTACAGAAATGTAGAAAAGTTATGGCAACTCGATGTCCTACCTTTCCGTGATCAAAAGGTCGTCACTTGCTCCCGTGACGATCAAGAAGCCATGAACCTGCTAGAGACAAAAACGCAGTGTCTCGAAGTTGAGGGAGTTAAACGAAATGCCACCCCTCTTTTGAGGAAAATAGGGGGTCCTACACTCCACAGCTCTATTCAGTCAGTCATGCCTCATCTTACAGCTACAGAGAAGCGTCTAAAGAGAAACCCAGAAAAGGCCACAATCTACGCTGCTGAAATCCACAAGCTCACTGAAGCTGGATACGTGAAAATACTTCAACCAGAAGAAGTATCAAGGTCAGCAGAAGCGTGGTATCTCCCGCATCACCTTGTCTGCCACAACAATAAGTAGTGATGCACGATAATACACTTTTCAACCGATACCGATAACCGATAATTTCCTCCTCATTCCTACCGATAACCGATAATGTCAAGCCGATAATTTTATTAAAAGATTTATGTAAAATTTTAAACAAAAGAAAATATTACTGTGCAAAAATATAATTTATTGCTCTTTTTTTTTCAACATAAAATATGAACAAGTCGTCAATTCCAACATCTAAATAATGACATTGTCTGACATTGTGTAATGGTAAACTTTTGGCAACAATTACTTACAGAGTAAATACCTAAGTTGCACAAAAATGCCTTTAAAAGTAAGCCATTCCTAACATAACATTAATACACTGCAAAACACACTTCCTTAAAACTAGTCAGTTTTAAGTGTAAATCTATTGGAAATAAGTTAAATTATCTGCCAGCGCTTCAGGTGTATTTCAGATTTCTTGGAAGAAAAATAGCTAGCTGAAAATAATCTTAACAGCCTTATTTTAAGCAATACATTATTATACTTAATCCTAAAAAAAACTTGGATGAAGAAAAGATTTTGAATATTTGTGGCTACAGAATATTATTATTTCATTACAACAGGAATGTGCATATTTAAATTAATAAGTGTTAATAAGTGCCAATAAGTTTAGATTATCTACTGTGACTGTAATTGAGCAGACAAATAAGTTAAATTAATTTGAAAAGTGATTGCTAATGTTATATGCTTTGTTGCACACTGTGAAAATGATTAACTCAAAAGAGTGAGATGTCATGTACCCATTCTGCAGCGCTTTGTTTACATTTGCGGCACTCACGAGTCGCGACATTCGCTTTACAGCAGCTAAACTGATAAACGGCAGTACTATTTGGATGCAGTTGGAGCTCGCATCTCAGTGCGTGTTGTTTTGTGCCTGAGTTTTGTTAAGCCGAAAATAAAGGCAGCATTACAAAGTCATCTGACCGCTCATCATTTTACATACTGAATGCATTATTGACGGGCTGACTTCGTTTTCTCCATGTTTAAATTATCATCTAACCACTGTGCCGTCATGATAAGCTTGCTTACTGGACATCACTTTTCCAAATGTAGTGGTGAAAATGTGATTGGCATGTTTTTCATGAAGAATGGTGGTCGTATAAACTGCATTATTTTTTTATCCAGGGCTTTGGCTCTCGGGTCATTTCGGTAAAAAAAAAAAAATCGTGTCTCGTCTCGGCGGCGGCTACGTTCGTACCGGATAATCTTGCCGGTTTGCCGCGGCGTATTCGGGGCCTGGCTCTGCTCACACGCCGTGAGGGAACGCTCGAGAAACCGGGGTGTTCGCCGGAGGTCCTGAAGCCGGGGAACCGGGCTCTGCCCGCCCCACCGACGGCGAGGCGGCGGCGGCCTGCCGGACCGGCCAGAGCGGCGGGCTCCGTCGGAAGACGGCTACTTGCCGACTATCGGTCTCCAGTCGTGCCGTTGTTTAGCCTTAGATGCGAGTTTACCACCCGTCTTGGGCTGCTTTCCCAAACAACCCAACTCTGTATCGTCACAAGCCCCTAGTTTAACTTAGTGTTTACAATAGCTTTAGCATTCCCGCTAGCAGCAGCAGCCTGGTATTCGTTCCAAAAATCTTTGTGATGCAGTTTTGAATGGATGCTGGGTTAGTGGTTTTGAATGAGGACGCTTTCTTTCGGCCTCGTGGAAGTTCTGCGGTATATGTTTCGCAAATGGCGAGAGCGTCGTTTTTTTAGTAACAGCCGCCATAATATTCAACTATTTCTTGTCGAGTAACTCCGCCTCCTCAACCCCTCCTCCCTCAGAGGCTTCAGAGAGGGGAGGGGTTGAGGAGGCGGGGTGCTGAATTCTTCGGTTGTGCACATTTGGAGGCTAAATCAAGTATATAATTATCGGATTGCATTATCGGTTGAATTTTTTATTATCTGGATTATCTGTGTGACGTCATAATTGCCATTATCGGCCGATAATTATCGGCGACCGATATTATCGTGTATCTTTAACAATAAGCCACGGTTAGTCCTTAACTGCTCTTTTCGTCATCGAGGGTTGTCTATGAATGACCAGCTCCTCCTTGGACCAGCATTGGGTCCATCCCTGGTAGGCGTCCTGATTCGGTTTAGAAAACTCCAAGTTGCAGTGAGTGGAGAAATCCGTGCCATGTTCCATCAAGTCAGACTGCTGCCTGAGGACACACCCCTCTTTAGGTTCATCTGGCGAGATATGAACTGTGAAAATCCACCAGATGTCTATGAATGGCAAGTGTTGCCTTTTGGCACGACAAGTAGCCCTTGCTGTGCTATCTTCGCACTTCAACAGCATGCCCGTGATTATGAAGAAAGTCATCCAGAAATACTCCGCTCAGTCCAGCAGAGTTTTTATGTCGAGAACTGTCTTGAAAGCTTTCCAACCATTGCCGCTGCCAAGCTGAGGGTGGACCAATTACGGACTCTACTAGCCGATGGAGGTTTCAATCTCCAGCAGTGGGAGAGTAATGATCAGGTAGTTCTAGCTCACCTTCCAACTGAAGCAAGATCTTCATCTACCGAACAGTGGCTTAGTCAGTCGCACTGATCCGCTTGAACCCACTCTAGGCATGAGATGGAACTGTGCCGCAGATAGCCTTGGTTATAAGTATCGGCTCATAGAACACGCAACACTAACTATGAGAACGGCTTACCAAGTGCTAGCAAGTCAGTATGACCCGTTATGGTTTATGGTCCCATACACCACCTGGGCTAAAGTACTAATTCAACAGCTTTGGTCCAAACAACGAGGATGGGATGATCCAGACTTACCTTCAGTCATCAGGCAAGCCTGGGAAACATGGGAGAATGAACTGAAACATCTCAACAGTCTAACCATTCCCCGATGTTACTCGACATCCTTCTCTGAGGATATGACCTCCATGTGTTCTGTGATGCTTCAAAACGGGCCTACGGAGCAGTAGCTTACCTGGCGATCCATGCAAACGATGCTATCCAGACTTCCTTTGTAATGGCCAGGTCTAGAGTTGCACCTAAAAGACAACAGTCAATTCCTAGTCTCGAACTATGCGCTGCCTTGGCCGGAGCTCAACTAGCTAAACTCTTGGAGACCGAAATGATGCTCCCCATCCGGCAAACCATCTTGTGGTCTAATTCAACCACCGTGCTAGAATGGGTACAATCAGACTCTTGCAGATTTAAAGTGTTTGTTGGAACTCGTGTCTTGGAGATACAGGAGCTCACAGATAGGCAGGCTTGGCGGTATGTGGACAGTCTGAATAATCCAGCTGACGACATAACTCGGGGAAAAACATTGATGGAGTTTATAATAAAGTCTGCTCGATGGAAGCAAGGACGTCAATTCCTCACGCAGATTGTAGAACACTGGCCAAAGAAGCCCAAGTATGTCACTAAAGAAGCTTCACCTGAGCTGAAATCCAGTGCCTTCTGCGGCATCATCGCACTGAAGCCGAACGAACACGTTCCTGATGCCACGACGTACAGCTCTTGGAAGGAACTTGGAAAAGCAACTCAACACTTGCACGGAGCTGCAGCAGGATCAGCTCAGTCTATCAGTTGTAGAGAGGCAGAAGTTTTGGTGTTGACAGAAGTGACAGAAGTCAATGCTGATAAACTGCTTGTGTACGTTTATACACATCTGCACGTGAGCCATTAAAGAAGTTGAGTTCATCCGACGACTCCTGTGCTCTCTGATCGGAGCCACCTCTGATGGTCAACAGCTTCAAATCAACCAGTCACGAGTAGAATTCTTCTACAAACTGCGTCGCTAAAATCAACCAGAACTGAAACGTTATCTAGTGTTGCTTTAAGTTAAAACTCTGAAGGGTTCGTTTTGGCTGATCCCTGGAAATGGCCAAAACATAATAAAAGCTTTATACGTAATAAAACCGGTTTTAGTATTTTGTTTTTAAGTATCAGGTGAGTAATTAGCCAATTTGTGGAACGAAATCCAGGTTTGTAATGTAAGCATGAACACCCTTATAAAAACGACAGACAACAGAGGGGGGGATGGACATATGGCAAGTCAGACCATCTCAAATCATGATGAGGGAACCCAGCAGTGAAAGTGTTAAAATCCCCCAATGAGAAGCCATGGGAGTCTCACATCACCCGCTGAAGTGATTTTCCTCTCTTACGCACACACACACAGCTGAAGAGAGAGGTTTGTGCTGGCACAGTGAAATGGGCAAAGGGGTCCCGTCGCATATGTCACAGTGACCACCGGTTGGCCACATATGCCGGGATAAATCCTGACACACGCGCGCACACACAGTCATGGCCTCAGGGGTTAAGTTTAGGGAGGCTGACAGCCAATAGCATTGAAGCCTGCTGTTGCCCTTGACAACAGGAGCAAAAACAAACACGGCACATCCCACTATTGATATGGATGAAAACGAACATGTAAATGAGTGCATATGTAACTAATGTCACCAGAATGAGATTTCTGCCAAGGCCCAACGCTAAGCAAAATTGGGAAAAATAAAGTTGCATGCAAATTGACCTGAAAGCTGCCACTTCAATCCAAAATGAAAGTCCTTTTTATATAATATAAATGTACAATTAAAACGCATGGGATGGTGAGACTTTTTTTGTGGGCTTACTCAAAGCAGACATCCCTCACAAATTTGATGTGGCTGAATTTTTGGAAAAAAAAAAATCCAGTGGTCAAATTAATAGTGAAGATGCAGACTGCCTACGTAACACTCAATTAAAGCTGTGAATAAAGTATAAAACATGTAGTTTTTGGTTAGAGGGAAAATCTATTTATGGATGTGTAAAAGCCTTTTACTGTCCGTCTTTTCACGGCCTCTTCCACTGAATGTGTGCAACGTGTGTGTGCGCGTAATGTGTCAGTCAGTAAATGTTAAACGTTTCAGAGCTCACACAGTGAGACAGATAGTATTCTCCCACCCTGTCAACACAACAATGGGTTGAAAAGGCCTCTGTGGGTGTGTATGTGGGGGAAAAATGTACAATTCTATAGATTTTTTCCATTTTTTTTCTTCTCGACAGTGCTTTTTGTGAGCTCTCCACTCATTGGAGAATTAAAAGAAAAAAAGACAAAATCACCGGAGATGGAGCCCAGCAGCACATCGCTCTTGATGCAGCGATAGACGTAGTCGTAGCTTTGAGGCTTGAGAGGAGAGCCAGTGGACAGGATCGTGTGCAGAGACTGAAGGTTGTGGGTTTCAGCTGCAGGATGAAAAAAAAAAAAAAAAAACATTAAACATAGTCAAAAAGAAAAAATCATGAAAAATTACAAGCAAGATAATTACCCCAACTGTTTGTGTTTAAACCATGACAGTACAGGTACATACAGTAGGGGTGTCCCAGATCTGATCACGTGATCAGAAATTGAGCCGATCGGGCCATTTTTCAGAGGATCGGAATTGGGAAAATGGATCGGGTTTTTCATTAAAAAAACAAAACAAAAACACTTTTTTTCTAAAAAAGTAACAAAATAATGCAGAGATACAATGGTAGTTTTATACTCCACAAGACGCCTGGAAAGCGGGAGAGGAAGTACTGTAAGCACTGCAATACTGGTGCGCCCCCTCAATGCCGGGGGTGGCGCATGTGACCTTGGGGAGCATACTCATTTGCCATGCTAAAATAAAGTGTAATTGCAGATTCACTCAGTGGGTGGCAGTGGCGCTCTCATTTTCAGAGCGTGCTCATTATTTCTTTAACCAAACAAGAGCACACAGCAAAGAGCGCTATTGACAAAGTGTATGTAGCGTTTGGCTTTGACTTTTATTTACTTTTGTTTACTGTGTCTAAAAATGTTTGCAGTGGACGGAAGGAAGCCTAATCAATTAAGACGTCACTTAAAGACATTACACCATTACCCAAATTGATAAGCCGCTTGATTTTTTTTTTTTCAGTGCATATTGCCAACAATCGTCAAGCTTTGTGAGTGTTACATCGGTAAACCAGTGAGCACTGTTAGTATCATATAAGGTGCATACCAAGTTGCTCAGTCCAAAATAACCCCACGCTATAGCAAAGGAGCTGAGTAATGCAATAACATGCTTGGAACTTTTCTTTTGTTCAAAAAAAAAAAAAAAAAGGCCAGTATCGGATCATGATTCTGTATCAACAGATTCTTAAAATCAGGTGACTCAGACTCAGACTTGGGTGCAAAAAATATGTAATCAGGACATTCCTAAAATCCTCTATGTCAAAATGTACAGATCATTGTGTGGCATTGGTGGAGGTAATGTGAGCTTCTGCCTGTTAAAGTTAACGATGATTGACAGGCGTTGAAGCTTTGATCTTGCCAGAGAAGCTTGGCAGGGCTACCTTCAGAGACACCGAATGTGTCCATCATCTTTGAGCTTGTTAAACACTAAGTGTGCTGTGGCAACTCATTGTGTGTGTGTGTGCGCGCGGCTGTTCTCAGCAGTGAGTGGATTTGGCTGGACCTACTTAATGAGGCATTGAATAAAGACAAGCATTTTTCTGCTTTTTCTTTTTCTTCCGAAGAGCTATTTATTTAACCTTCTATTCAACTTTATGAGAGATGTTTCTGAGTCTAGGAAACCAGGCACTTCTGGAGCTATTATGTTTTATTTGTGTGATTCAATAAATATGCTTTAGACATTTCAATGAAGTTCAGTGTTTGCGGTATTCAATTTTTTATGTCAATTTTTGCACTTTACTTTTTTTCCCCAAAAATCAGTCCTGAAAAACTCATATCAGTCGATCTCTAATTATGACTGAGGCAACAATATACAAATTGACAGTTACGATTTTTTACGACCAAAGAAACAATACAACTGATCAACTATATGACATGGCTTTTCCCAGTTTTGTGTCTTACTTTCTTCCATTCACACAACGTATAATCATGAACAAAAAAAAAAAGGAGAAGATTAAATGAAAGCACCATTTTGACAACTTGCGCGTGGTTATAGCGCTAGTATCTCAAATCTCCGCATGCAAGTAAAACGAAAAAAACAGTTCTTATCAAGTCACCCGTATCCTGATGCATTAGTGTACAAACAAACGGTACGCAGACTCACAAATACACAGAAGTAGACAAACACACACAAAACGACACACCATACACAATAGACACGGCAGTTGACAGCAGTCCACAGTGAATGGCGCCAGTAAATTTGCGCTTGAACAATGAGAGCAGATGGACACGATAACGATGATGATGACGACCAACTCCGACTGCTAATGTCCTTTCGGCCGTTTAGTCGGCGAGAGCAACAGTTTGCCGTGCTTGACACTAAATCACAGGCATAAAAGGGCCCGTTACCCTTATTCGTACGAGTCACCGGGAGCGCCGGCTAATTGCTTTTAGTGTTGCGGCTCTCCGGAGATGGAAAACGGGCCCCGCTCGTAATCAGAGCATTGTCAGTGCTTATTAGCCGCCCCGCTAATCTTACGACCCTTTTTCCCCCTCGCCGACTGCTGCAAAGCCTAACGTGTCGTCCTCGCTCTCAGCTAACATTGTCCTTGTTGTGGCCAGGTAAAAAAAAAAAAAAAATCAGCATAACCATGAGAAATTGGTTATATAAATTGTTGGAGGTGTAATGATTCATCACTGCCTCTTAACACGGGTGTTTTGAGTTGCTGTTGATTAAACAAGGTATTCAAGTTCCCTTTTAGCTTTGGTGTCCAAAATGGGACAGTTAGCTGTGTGGGAAATAGCACGATGTGATGTAGTCCATGCAGGGGTGAAAGTGAGCCAGAACGGTCAGGAACGCAGTTCTGGTATAAGATTCAGGGCCAGAACGCAGTTCCAGTATAAGATTTAGGACCAGAATGCTGTTCCTGTACATGGTGCTTTGTTTCCGAAAATATGACACCAACTGTCAAAACGCTATGTAAAAAAAAAAAAAAAAAAAAAAAAATGCTCAGCTGCCACACATTCATCTCCAAGAAGAAAACAATCTACCAACATCAGATTTACATACACAAGTGTTAACAACAAGCATAATAAAGTGCTTGTGTAGCAATCCGTTTCCACCAATATTTATTATCTATCTTATTCCACGGACAGCATGGAGGTTTCCTCAGCTGCTGCAGTTATCTGAGTTTGACGTCGATGTGCGAATACACGCAGCAAAGCAAAACGCCTGGAAGGGACATTTGGCGACTCTTTGTTTTGTGTGAAATATTTAGTATTGATATGTAAGTCATTTTCAACATTTTTGTATGTGTGTTTTCAGTTTTACGAATTCATCAAGAGTGAGGAAGTAAAGACTTCAAAATCCACTTTTGCCTCGTTGTGCCGTCTGTCTAGCTAAACAGGCTCACGTTTAGTGAGGACAGAACAAAATGGATCAAATTTTTAAGAGCAACGAAAGAGTTGAGGAGGCTTATTTATCATATTTAGTTTTATTTGCTCTGATAGAAAGGCAACAGTGACTCAAATAACCACTTGTTACAACCAAGGTAGGCAGAAGAGCATCTCTGAACGCACAGTATGTCGAACTTTGAGGCAGATGGGCTACAGCAGCAGAAGACCACGCCGGGTGCCACTCCTTTCAGCTAAGAACAGGAAACTGAGGCTACAATTTGCACAAGCTCATCGGAATTGGACAATAGAAGATTGGAAAAACGTTGCCTGGTCTGATGAATCTCGATTTCTGCTGCGACATTCGGATGGTAGGGTCAGAATTTGGTGTCAACAACATGAAAGCATGGATCCATCCTGCATTGTATTATCGGTTCAGGCTGGTGGTGGTGGTGTAATGGTGTGGGGAATATTTTCTTGCCACTCTTTGGGCCCCTTGGAACCAATTGAGCATCGTTGGAATGCCACAGCCTACCTGAGTATTGTTGCTGACCATGTCCATTCCTTTATGACCACCAATTGTACCAAAACTTCTGATGGCTACTTTCAGCAGGATAATGCGCCATGTCATACAGCTGGAATCATCTCAGACTGGTTTCTTGAACATGACAATGAGTTCACTGTACTCAAATGTAGGGATGGGAATTGATAGGATTTTTATGATTCCGATTCCATTATCGATATTGCTTAACGATTCGATTCTTTATCGATTCTCTTATCGATTCTAATTGTGGGAAAAAGAAGAACAAACGTTTTGATTTGCATCGAGTTTGTTTAACCAGAAGTCACAACCTAACTCACAACGAGGTCAAAAGAGGCCCAAAGCCTCAATATTAACTGTGGCAATAAGTGGAAAATGCACAAGAATGTGTAACATTTTACTGAAACATTTTTCTAATAGAGATTAAAAAAATATTGGTATATATATTGGCATATAGGTTGTTGGTCAGCTGTTGGCAATATGTGCAGGGGTCCCCAAACTTTTTCCTGTGAGGGCCATATAACTTTTCCCTTCTCTGATGAGGGGCCGGTGTCAGTTTGTAACAGAAAAAGTGTGACGATTGCAGGAGTGCCTAACTGTAAAAAAATTATTGTTTTTTCAGAAAGCCACAATCAAATAACCCTTTCTGGATTCTTCTCGGAACAAAAGTAAATAAAATTTAAAAAAATAATATAATAATAATAACAACCAAATAACCCTCTCTGAGTTCTTCACAGAAAAAGGCCAGGAAATAAATAACACTATTGAGAAAAAAAAAAAAAAAAAATTCAAAACACCCTGGTATTGTTCAGGGGGCCGGACCAAATGTCGGGGCGGGCCGGTCCGTAGTTTGGGGACCCGTTAGTGTATTATTTACCATTATATTGAAATGCATGCCTTTTAGTTTTTATGGTGTTTTCACGCTCAAGCGGGGGCACCCTTGCGCTTCCTCACCCGAAGAACGCGCTGACGTGAAGAAGAGCGCGCTTACACGCGAAGAAGAAGAAATGCCGCATCCAAGCAAGTGAGCGAGTTATTGAGAGAGGGAAGCACTGCTACGACCCTACGTTCTTTGTTAATGTTTGTAAAATATCTACAGAGGCAACGCCTGTATGTATCATCTTTTGTGTTGTTGTTGTGTGTTTCCACTCGCGATCGGACACTTAAATTCAGTTGTGTAGTGGTTTGAACGATGTGCTAATGCTAGCGAACGTATGCTAACCGTTTTGCTATTACTGTATTAGCAGCTAATCATCGCTGATTTACGTTGATGCAAACCTGTTTGTTATTGGGGACGAAATTAATTTGTTTCATTTCCATTTTTAGTTTCACTCTTCAAGTGATGATTGAATAAAGTCAGCAAATTATACCAACGTCTTCTGCATAGCTGTCGCGGTGAGGACAGTGCAGTCTATTCCCTCCCGATGCAGTTATCGCCACCTTGCAATGATTGCAAGTCGTTTTGTTGTAATTTTTCCTCGTGAAGTGAAGACACACTTTCGAGAGTTTGAACCTACGTGCTGTCATTGTTATGTTTACGGCTGCAATGCTCAGCTAAACCATCGTAACCTTTCATTTTCACCCTCTTTCCTGGTGAAGTGTAGCCAAACTTTGGAGCGGGTGGTTCTTGGCGCCATGCTAGTTTGATGCGTCTGGACAACAACACAGTCACGACGCAATATGCATCATTAGGAATCGGTAAAGGGATCGTTAAGGCTTTTTCATTGTGATGTCGAGGCCTTGAAACACTAGGAACTGGTTCGGAATTGGAATCGGATTTCGATTCCCATCCCTACTCAAATGGCCTCCACAGTCACCAGATCTCAATCCAATAGAGCATCTTTGGGATGTGGTGGAACGGGAGATTCTCATCATGGATGTGTAGCCGACAAATCTGCACCAACTGTGTGATGCCATCATGTCAATATAGACCAAACTCTCTGAAGAATGCTTCCAGCACCTTGTTGAATCTATGCCACGAAGAATTGAGGCAGTTCTGAATGCAAAAGGGGGTCCAACCCGTTACTATCATGGTGTACCTAATAAAGTGGGCGGTGAGTGTACATCCTATGTTCTTAAGTAGTTAAAATTGAGATTTAGCATTTAGTATGTGAGGAAATGAGGGAAAATAAAAATAAGGAGATGGAGGTTGGAATTATTGCTCTTTTCGTTAACTTTTATTTTGCAAATCATTGAAAAAATACAATTTTGTATGAAATCAGTTTTTGTATATGTTATAGAAATAACTGTGCTAAAACCGTTTTCTTTGCATTTCAGTAGTTTAGGAGGTTTGACCCCCCCACACACACAAAAATGAAAGAAAATAAATAAAATTTCTAGCTCTGTGGCGACCTTCACTTTGGGGAGTTCCGGCAAGAAATTCTAGCCACTTTCACCCCTGGGTCCATGGTGCATTTGCTACTGGGCAAATTTATAAATTATTTGTTAATGACCGCAATCTGGCCTGTGCCTCTTGACCAATCAATATGCCTGTCTACTCTATTGTCTAATCCCAGTAGAGATTTGTGCAATCTAGTGGTTGGCTGCCATTACTGACGTGTTTGCACACCTATCCCAGCTTCAGTCAGTGTAAACAGTAACGTTAGCTGCTATTAGCCATGTGCTGCGGGCGACGACGTTTTTGGGCAGCTTTGTTACAAGGAAAAGGCCAGCTACTGAGCAGGAAGAGGAGCCTACAACCAAGTCCATTCTGCATAACGTGGCTAAAAGCTAGCACATGAGGCAACAAAAGCAAATGCACTGAGAGCATCATAACTTGTAACAAACCGTATTGCTAAACCCAAGAAAACTTTCACGATTGGAGAAAAACTCATTATGTTTGCGAGGATATTTGCTGTCAAGTTTTAGGAGAAGCTACTGGTAAAAAAAGGTTGATTCAGCATATGGCGAGTTACATTTTCCCTGCACTTCATGTTTGTTTTTAGCCCCGTCGTGTTTTTATTTCTGCCGAGACAAAAAAAGCCCAAATTACACCGGTCCGTAATGCAAAAAAAGGCTGGGGACCACTGCTCTAGAGTGTTGAACAGGTGTCAGGAACCTATGTCTCGAGTCATATCTGGATCTTCGCCAACACATAATATTAAATGTAGAACCAGCCGGCTTGCTCGACATGAACGAGCTGTGATGAGCTGATAATGCATTCACACATATTTCTTGGACCTTCAAATGTACGTCACAATAATATGCTTCAATTCGGTGCCCATCGGTGGTCCTCCCAACGTGGATCGCACGCAGATGAGCGTTATTACAGAGCTCGTCTCGCACGTTTAGTCACTGAACAGCCAGCAGCAGGGCTGGACGCTCCCAAGTCAATGCCAACCGAACTGGAGTATATAAAAATGCGTAGGAGAAAATTAAACCACGAAATGTGAACTGCATTGTATCTCAAGTCAGAGAGGTTCACAGTTAGTTTCGCTTTCATGACTTTTTCGCCTGTCAAAATTCTCACCACTTTCAAGAGAGCGAGACACATGAAACGTTTGCTCCACCTGTCTCGGTCACTGGTATGCACACGCCCCCGTGGTTGTGGTTTCCACTTCCAGGAAATAAACAGAGCGCCACGCAATGTTTCTATTTGTTATTTTCAAAATGGTGAGTGCGCAACTGAGCAACGACTGTAACATCCCAAGTAACCAGTTCAGGCTTTCGCGTTTTTTTTTCTAAAAAGATTTATTTCAATCAAAACTCAGCGACTGCTCGTAAAAGCCAAGCGTGTCCTCTGTCCCTCCACTCTCGCTCCCTCCCGTGTAATACGTTCGAACATGTTCATGAAAAAAAACAGTGCTCATAAAACAGAGTTCCCGACCCCTGGTCTAGAAGGCGTAGTAATTTCGAAATTTCGTAAGAAATGAGTTTCCGGTTCAGAGGTAAACCGTGCGGGCTCCTCACTCATTTTTATTTTTAATAAAGGGACAAGCGCCGCTGAAGCCAACGCATTGCATTACCGTAATGAACATAATACAAACAATGATCCAAATGAGGGACGGCTAGCATGACTTTGTTGTACCTTGTGGAGGATGGACTGACCGCAGTTGTTTTGCAGGTTAGCAATTTCACACTATTTAATGTTATGCTCATGCTGATGCAGGTCGGACATTCAGTAGCAAAATTAGTGGTGTTTCCCCCACCTCCACAACATTGACATCTTTTCACATTACTTATAATGGCTGCTGTTGGCCGAAAAAAAACTTCTATTATCCCTCCTCTTCGAAGAGGGCGGAGGAGGCGGCATGTTATCGACATGAATGTGTCTGGGCTGAAGAGATAATTATGAAGATGTTTATAATATATTTGCTTTAATCAACTGCTGCTTGCAATGAGGAGATGCTTTGCATATTATCATTAGCAGAAATGTTTTGCCTTGAAGAAACTGGTAGGATGATAAGGCGCCAAACGGTACGCTCGAGACGAGAACAGCCGGACAAGGACAGCCCGCGACGTCGGAATGCTTTAATACACATGTATGAATTTCACCTACAGGCGCACACATAGCCAAACAAGTTCACTCGGTGCAATCCTCACTTTGCTACCCAATCCCATTTTAAGGTTGACACTAAGCCTGAACAATATATCGTTTAAACATCGCCATCGCGATGTGCGCATGCGCGATAGTCCCATTGCAAGGACGTACGATAGTTTTTTTTAAAAAAAATTCCAATCCACAAACCTTTATTCTGCTTCATTCGCTCGCACAGCCTCTCTCACCCCCTTTCCCAGCTCTCAGTCACTGCGGCACTTGCTTATTAAAGTTAACGATGGCTTTGATCTGGCCCAAGAAGCCGGGCAGCAATCTGTCAATCATCGTTTAACTTGTTAAACAGTTTCTACAAGGAAGCGCGGGCTGGAATGAATGTGTGTGTCTGTGGGGGGCGAATGTGGAGACGTTCGAGACATATAAAATAAACGCCAGAAGTGATTATAAGGAGTTTGTATGTTCTAGATGTCACTCCAAGAGTCACAGCCATGTTAGGTAAACAGGAGCATTTAATAAAGCCAAGAATTTTTCTACTACAGTACTTTATTCTTGTTTAAAAATGATTCAGTGGAACAGTTATGTTTAAAACTGATCATAATTCTTACATTTGAAGTGCTTAAAAAGCATTTATTAAAAAAAAAAATTTTTTTTTAAATCATACTTCGGGGGAAAAAGTGAGAAAAAACATGTCTTATATGTATCTCTTTCCAGTGCTAGATCTGAATAAATACATTGAGGGGGGTATGCGCTACTTCGCGGTTTTTCACTTATCGCAGCGGGTTCTGGTCCCTATTAACCGCGAAAAACGATGGAATACTGTACACTGTGGTCATGTTGAGTCAACCAAAGTCTTTCCAAACAGCTATTCAAGTCATCTAGTAAAAATTTAAAAAAAAAAATATATATATATATATATATATATTTTAATATCGCAATATAATATCGCAATATATCGCAAAATCCCAAAAATCGCAGCAATAGTCTTTTCCAATATCGTTCAGGCCTAGTTGACACCCTCCTTTGTTGCTACGGCCACCCCAAATAAGGGGTTTAGGTTAGAACGACTTTGAAGACTGTATTATGGAATCTAGTATTACATTGCAAAGTCCCCTTCCGTGCTCCTTGCAAGTTCTCAAAAAGTCGAGTACCTTCTCTCCGTATTTTGTGTAATTTATAATATATATATACCCTCCTATGGATTTGTATTTGAACTTGAGATTTTAGTGTTCCTTCTAGCAGGATCCGAACCAACGACCTAAGGATCTACAGACCTCTTGACAGGGGCTGTGTGAGTGTGCGTCTGTGTAGCGGGAGGGGGGAAGGGTCAAGTCGTCAGCCAACCAAACATGCGTTTGAGGGGGAAAAAATGGACCGGCACACTCATAAGGTAAAAAAGGATAAATGTAAGTCTGAACATAATCAAAATAATCAACTTCATAATTGTAGGGTCTATTCTATCCTCATAACACATGGGAATACAACCTAAATTACCTATATAACTGAACTCATTATATACTGCAAATACGGTTACTTAATAGCTGGTGGTGACATTTTGAGCATTCTGAGAAGTTGGCAATGTTATGTCCCTACTGTCCTTATGCAAACCCTTGCTCCTAGTGTAGACGTAGCCAAAGAACCCGCTCAGAAAAGGTGTGCAATGTGAAAGAATATTACCTCATTTTGGTTGTAAACTACTAGTCAGAGTTCTGTAGCAAAAGGTGTCAGAGGTTGGATGCTCGTTCATTGTGTGCCCAGTTGAAAGAATCCTGAAAAGGAATATGTGTGCATAAAATGCCTCCGTCTGGCTCTCTGAGTTCCTTATTAGTGTATAGGTACATCCTAGAAAAATGTTTTAGACAGTGACAAGTACAACACCATTAGACTCTGCCTCATTTCAAGTGAAATGAGAAAGAATGCTTTAGGTGGGCTGAGAGCTAGTGGGGCTTCTGTCAGGCCCCGGGCAAGTGTTTGGGTGTGACAGGGCCAGCACCTGACGGGTGGAGCAGCGGCAGGTGTCACCAATCACCATCTGCCAACATAGGCCAGCCAGAGCTCCACCACATCGCTGGATCGTCTCTTTCAGTTCACCTTGGCATCTCCCCTCACTGCGCTTACCAGCACAAGGGTTCCGTTCAGATGGACTCCGGCAGCCGACATGGCCTTCGAGACGCTTAAGGCACGCTTCACTTCTGCCCCAATCCTCCAAATGCCCGACCCAGAGCGACAATTTGTGGTAGACGGGGATGCGTTCGACGTGGGGGTTGGGGCAGTGCTTTCACAGTGCGCAGCATCGGACGGCAAGTTACATCCGTGCGCCTTCTACTCTCGCCGACTGTCCCCGGCAGAGCGGAATTATGACATTGGGAATCGTGAGCTGCTGCCTGTGAAACTCGCTCTGGAAGAAATGCGACATTGGCTTGAAGGATCAGCCGTTCCGTTACTGGCGTGGACCGACCACAAGAACCTTGAATATATAAGAACAGCTCGGCGGTTGAACCCGCGGCAGGCCCGGTGTCCGTATTCGTCACACGTTTCAATTACACCCTCTCTTACCACCCTGGTTCCCGAAGGATGAAGCACTAGTGGAGGATTTTGAGCCCATTCCCCGGATTCCTGCCTAATTTCCACGCTGATCTGGGACATTGAGGAGCAGGTTAAAGAAGCCATCCGGGATCAGCCAGGCCCCAGCGCCTGCCCCACTGATCGCCTCTTTGTTCCTGATAATCTGAGGTCGCAGGTCATCCAGTGGGGCCACAACTCCCACCTGGCTTGTCACCCTGGTGTCACACGCCCACTTCATCCCGCTGCCAAGATTGCCCACTGCTATGAAGACGGCACAGGTGGTTATGGAACAGGTGTTCCGAATCCACGGACTATCAAGGGATGTCGTATCTGACCGGGGTCCGCAGTTTGCATCCTCCTTCTGGAAGGAGTTCTGCCGCCTCCTGGGAGCCACGGCGAGCCTCACGTCAGGCTATCACCCCCAGTCTAACGGCCAGTCGGAAAGGCCACATGTAAGAGCTTGAGACATCCCTCCGCTGCATGGCTTCATGCAACCCCTATTATTGGGGACAACATCTGCTGTGGGTGGAATACGCTCACAACTCCCTTCCCAGCTCTGCCACTGGCCATTCTCCCTTTCACACTGTCTTCGGCGATCAACCGCCCCTGTTCGCCAGCCAAGAGGGAGACGCTTCCTGCCCTTCCGCCCAACCCTGTCTACGGAGATGTCGCCGAATCTGGTCTCAAGCCCGTACCGCCCTTTTAAAGTCTGTTTCTGGTTATGCCATCAGAGCCAACCGAAGACGGACAGCAGCCCCTGCTTACCAAGTGGGCCAGAAGGTATGGCTTTCTTCCCGGGATCTGCCAGTCCAAGTGGAATCACGTAAACTGGCACCCAGGTTCGTTGGTCCGTTTCCCATCGAAAAGATCATCAGCCCATCAGCTATCCGACTCAAACTACCCAGGTCTATGAAGGTTCACCCAACCTTCCATGTCTCCAAACTAAAGCCAGTCCATGAAAGCCCCCTGGTCCCCAATGCAGCACCACCTCCCCCTCCTCGCCTGGTGGACGGGGGTCCTGTCTACACAGTTCGCCGCCTGCTCAAGTCACGCCGCCGGGGCAGGGCCTCCAATATCTGTTGGACTGGGAAGGATATGGTCCTGAGGAGAGGATGTGGGTTCCAGTTGGGCGGATTGTAGATCGGACCCTCATATCAGACTTCCACCGCCTCCATCCGGACCAACCGTCCGGCCGGCGGGGTTGACCTAGAGCGGCTTGCTCTCAGCCCATGCCTACATCTGACTGACTCTGAACCCGACCCTGTGGCATCGGTAGTGTATTCCTCCACTGGCGAGGAGGAGATTGAGCCAATGCCCTCGGTGGATGAGGCCATGGACTGAGATTGAGCCAATGCCCTCAGTGGATGAGGCCATGGCCATGATTAGTAGCCCTTGGTGGGCTCAATCCTTGGGACTTCTGGAGCCGTCCTTTGAGAGGGGGGTTCTGTCATGTATGAATGTTTAACCTTTTAATGTTTCATCATATTGCATGTATTAATGTTGCAGCTATTAATGTTTCAGCTATTGCATCACACTCATGCATCACAAGGCTTTCGTCACATGTTACTGTGTACCCTTTATTATGTCACAAAGAACAACTGAGAACACTATATAAGCCTCGAGCAGACAACATCCAGTGTCAGGTCGTCAGCGATTCAGCATATGTTTGCATGCCAACTAGCCATTACCGCTTGACCTGATTGTTTCCTTTGCCTGTCAAAATCAATAAAGTCCTGTGTCTGCGATACGCAACTAGTTCCTCCGTCTCGTACATGACACACGCAGCAGCCCTTCTTTCTCATTGCCGGTATGATTGCGCCATTGAGCTCCTGCCGGGTGCCACTCTGCCTACGGTACGCCTTTACAACATCTCGCAGCCCGAGCAGGGGGCCCTTTACAGATACATCGCCGACTCATTGGCTGCAGGCATCATCTGCCCGTCCTCTTCCCCAGTTGGTTCGTCAGGAAGAAGGATGGCACGCTACGGCCCTGCATTGATTACCGGGGTCTGAACGACATCACAGTCAAAAACAGATCACCTCTGCCGCTCACTGATTCTCCCTTTACGCTGCTCCATGGCGCCCGCATCTTCACCAAGCTGGACCTCCGCAATGCTTACCACCTGGTTCGCATCAGAGAGGGGGATGAATGTAAGGCTGCCTTCACCACCCCTCTGGGCCATTTCGGATAACTAAAGATGCCATTTGGCCTCTGCAACGCCCAACCATATTCCAGGCCTTCGTCAACCACGTCCTTCGGGACATGCTGAACAGGTTCTTTTTTGTCCATCTGGACGACATACTGATCTTCTCTCGTACCGCCGCAGAACACGCGCAGCACGTGCGGCAAGCTGCAGCGCTTCCTGGGGTTTGCAATCTTTTATCGGCGAATAATCCGCAGTTACAGCCAGATAGCGGCCCCTCTCACAGCCCTCGCGTTCACCAACACTCAGTTCCTGTGGTCAGATACCACTGAGACTGCCATCTGCGACCTTGCGGCACGCTTCAAGTCGGCTCCTGTGCTCGCTCATCCAGACCCCGCATTGTGGACGCTTCAGAGCTGGGGGTGGGTGCTGTCCTCTCACAGCGTAAGCTGGGGGATGGGAAGGTACACCCCTGGGCCTACTTCTCCCATAGGCTTACTCCCGCAGACTGCAACTTGGGATTGGGGATCGTGAGCTGCTGGAGGTAAAGTTGGCCCTGGAGGAATGCCACCACCTTCTGGAAGGAACACGCCATCCATTTGTGGTTTGGACAGACAACAAAAATCTCAAGTCAGCCCGCAGACTGAACCCCCATCAAGCCATTTGGGCCCTGTTTTTTAACAGATTCGATTTCACATTGTCCTATGTCCCAGGCTCAGAAAATGGGAAGGCTGATGCCCAGTCTCACTTGTACCAACCAGTCGATTCTCAATAGGCACTTATCCTCCCTCCATCCTGCGTGGTGGCTGCCACAATGATGGACCTGAAGGCTGAGGTTTTGGCGGCTCAGGGCCAGTATCCAGACCCCCCACAGGGAACGCAAAGTGATCGGTTTGTCCCCGACTCAGTCAGTCCCAAAGTGCTGGAATGGGCCCACACCTCCCGCCTGACCTGCCACCCTGGTATCACCCGCATCTTGGCTGTTTTTGCGTCAGCGTTTCTGGTGGCCAACAATGAGGGAGGATTGCCGGTCCTTCGTCTCTGCCTGCCACGTGAGTGCCCATAGCAAGTCGTCCACCAAGTCAAGTTCAGGCCTGCTCCTCCACCTGCCGATACCGAGCAGTCCTTGGGCTCACGTTGGCGTAGCCTTTGTCACTGGACTCCTGCCATCTTGGGGTCATACTGTCATTTTAACCCTTTAACACCGAACGTGTCGGATGCGACACGTTTACGCATATCATCTTTGAAGCCTCGTAACGCTGTAATTACGTCACGCACGTGCCCCTGGTTGCTCTCATTTGAAAGTACGGAAGTTGATGTCCACACCAGTTTTTATTTGAAGTCAATCGACCAAGTAAAACGGGAGATAATGTCCTTTGAGTTTTATAGTTTTATTGCACTCATAAATATGCATTAAAACCCATGGACCATGTGTCTATCTCCATATTTCCATAATTTCTTGTCCTTTTTCAAAACCAAAAGCAGCACAAAAGACTACATATCCCAAGAGTCGTTGTGATGTCAAGAAGGACAAACCTAATGTGAACATTTTTAATAAATTGCCGAGCTAGGCGCCAACTACGGAAAAGGAGGCATAAACACTGGTTGGATTGCGCGAGCGAATTTGAAACATGCAGAATGAATCAAAAACTAAATTTAGCGCAAGCAAATGCATTTTTTATTAACTCAAGGAATAGGTATTTGTCGTTGTTTTCCTCGGATTAGTCGGCGTCTCGGCGAGTAGAAGTAACAGCAGCGCTCAAACGGCGGATGAGTAGGCTGTGTGACATTGTATGTGATGCAGCTCACTGAGCTCAGTGACCTGTTCAAAAACAAACTTTATTGAGTGCGCAAAAAAAGAAAAAAACTTTATTGGGTCGCATGCCTGAAAAAATTATATTGAACTGAACTACTTGTCAGTATTTTTGAAAATACTTTCTTTTTTTCAATGTTATATGTATTTTTTTTTCTTCACTATGACTCTTTTCAATTTTTATATAGATGTGTGTTCGAGAAGCTTGATTGCATGTACATATATACCTTTGATAAGGTGATGGGTACAATACCTAACTTCACAAAGAGATATCCTCCAAACCCTTTTTGTGTTGAATGATATATTTATTGGATGATATAATATGAATGATAATATTTTTTCTCACTATTTTGCACTGTATATAACCTGTTTTGACCATAGTATGTGTAAAGGCCAAAAACGCCTATGACCATACCTGCTGCTTGTGTTGAATTGTCAAACATAAAACTATTCAATCTTATTTTTTTCTACTGAATGTTTATCCTAGCAAGTTAAATATTATCAAGCTTCAAAACGATTGGTCGAGCACGTTTGGTTGTCAGTGGGACAGCAACATTACAAACTTTGAAAAAAGATTTGGGGATTTTTTTTGTCTTTTTGGGTCCAAAATGTGGATTAAAATTGGTCAGTGAAGAAAACAAACAGTTTGGACATGAAGTTCAAGGTATACTGAAAAAAGGGACCCAACTTGGCCATTGTGAACAATTTTTTCTTTGAAATATAAAGGCAACATCAAAGGCATGCAAATTCGGCCGAAATAGGCTTAGGTGTTAAAGGGTTAACTATTGTTGACCGTTTCTCCAAAGCTGCTCACTTCGTCGCCCTCCACAAACTCCCCACAGCCAAGGAGACAGCAGACTTAATGGTCGAGCAAGTGTTTCACACTGGATTCCGGCCAACCGTCTCGGACCGCAGACCCCAGTTCACCTCGCACGTCTGGTCAGCCTTCTGCTCCGCTCTCGGTATCACTACGAGCCTCTCCTCTGGTTTTCACCCCCGGACCAAATGACAGTGTGAACATGGGAACCAGTAGTTGGAAGCGGCGCTCCGTTGCACCACCCAGGCCCGTCCAACCACCTAGAGGGATCAGCTGCCCTGGTTTGAGTATGCACATAACTCGCTACCTAACACATCTTACAACCTGTCCCCCTTCCAGTGCTCGCTCAGCTATCAGCCTCCTTTTTTCCTATCTATGGAGGCCGAGATAGCTGTCCCTTCGATACAAGCACACCTTGCCGAGTGTACCAAGGTCTGGAAACAAACCCATGCTAAGCTAAGTCGTTAATCTACGCGTACCCAGAAACAGGCAAACCACAGCCGCGCGCCAGCACCTACCTACAAAGTTGGCTAAATAGTCTGGTTGTCTCCAGGGATCTGCCGCTCAAGACTGACTCAAGGAAGTTGACCCCACAATTCATCGGCCCTTACGAGATTGTCAAAGTGATCAACCCATGCGCCGTACGCCTTAAGCTCCCTGCGGCCCTCTGCGTCCATCCAACCTTTTACGTGTCCCTAGTAAAACCTGTCGGGATGAGTCCCTTGCCCCCGCCCCCAATTCTGTGTTCTCTGTCGGTCGACGGTCTTCAGGGTGGGGAGGCTTCTGGCTGTCCGGCACCGGGGCCGTGGCCTGCAGTATTTGGTGGATTGGGAAGGCTATGGCCTGGAGGAGCATAGTTGGGTCCCGGCACGCTAGATCCTCTTTCGGTCCTTTATCCGGGATTTCCATCAGGCGTACCCGGATCGTCTGCGTCGCGTGCCTGGTGGTGCGCATAGGAGGTGGGGTACTGTCAGGCCCCGGGCTGGGCAAGTGTGTTTGTGTGTGTGTGTGTCTTGTCTGTCATCCCATTACAGGGCCAATACTTGACGGGTGGAGCAGCTGCAAGTGTCACCAATCACCATCTGCCTACATAAGCCAGTAAGATTTCCACCATGTCGCTTGATCATCTCTTTCAGTTCACTGTTAGTGCCTTTTCACGTTGTGAATTTTTCTGTGTGGACTCATCTGATCATCGACCTATTTGATTTGTTCCAGGATCTCGTCCACGCCTGTTGTTTATGGTACCTTCACCCAGACTCTACACGCCACAGACTCCAAAGCTCTGTGAATGATAAACTGCTTTAATTCCTAACCTCACTATCTCACATGCCTGTTTTGGGGTTCTCTACCCACAATCATAACAGCTTCTTTCATAGCAGCCTCAACGGAGGGGCCCTTTTCCCTGGGCTGACATTTGGACGTGACACCTGGAGGCACGGCAAGGGGTAGCAAGCTTCACTACTGTGGAGCTCTTTCCATGTGTGTGTGTGTGTGAGTGCGTGTGTGTGTACGTGCATGTAAAGCACTTGTGCATGTGCAAGGGGGTGTTTCTGACCAGGTTTAAGGTTCCTCTCCTGCAGCACGGACAGCCACTTTGCTCCAGTGCCAAAGATGCTGATGCTGAATAAGCAGAGGACACAGAAAATATTCATTCACATAAGTAGGTTTGGACATCTCAAGCCATCAATGGCACTGAAAAATTAACATTCACTGCCATCCTTCACAGTTTAAATAGTTGGGATGTCTATTTATCATTGGCAGAAATTCTTGAATATTAGTTAAATACAAAATCTCAAAACCTCAAAAAATGGTGTTTTGATGATGAAAACACGAAAGTGCTGATTTTTCTACCTCAGCTTCATGTTATTTGGCCTCTTTATCTCAAAAAGGTGAACTTTACATAAACTAGCAGCAATGAAATCAGCAAATGAAGCATTCAAGCTGACATTGATGTTGCTGATATCAACCATTCAAAAGAACCGTGTCACAACTTTACTGATTTTGATCGAGACAAAAAATGACCAAAAAAAAAAAAATCTCTCAAGTCTTTCTTTTTATCTTTTAAGATTTGAATCAGTTTTCTGAAAGCTTATAGCAAGCTTCAAACAGGACAATCATGCTAATATTTTTTTTTACTGCTTTTGAAAGTACAGGGTGAAGGCTGTCACCTTCATAATCGTCAGAGGAGACACTGTAACAAATTATCACGGTTAAGCACCATTTATATTTATCTTTTCAATTAGGTAGCCACATGACAAAGTCCACGAGGAGTTCATTTAAGTACTCCAGGAAATAGCTAAAATGCCTAAGAGGCATTGTTGTTTTCGTCAACAATGGTAACGAAAATATTTTGTCGACTAACAATTTCTTCATGACGATGACATGATAAGCTAAAAACTTGGCTTGGGAGACTAGGACATAACGAGACGAATGCCAGCTTTCGTCTGTGGAGACAACGAGATGAAAATGCAACGCAGTTTCTGTCATGTTCACAATTCGTGACATTTTCATATTTTACGTGGAGTACGTCAGCTTGCATCATAGCAGTGTTTGGGTCGTGTCACTCATGTGAGATGTGCTGCTCTCCCTCGCTCTCCTCACCGGAGTTTAGGATGTGTTTCAAGCTCGGCCTCGCTCCATCTTGCTCTTTTGGAAACACATGGTAAAATTTGTTTTCTTATCTTGGGAAGAGATATTTTGCAATGTTGCTTTAGCCATTAAAGGTATTTGCGGAGTGATCATCACACAAAAAAATGTAACTTGTCGCATGAGCATAGCATTCGCTTTAGCATTAGCATCGATTTTAGTGTGTAAAGCATTAACTTTTTTTTTTTTTTTTTTTTTTTTTTTTTTACATAGTTTGTGGCTTCTGGTTGGGTTTAACTGAAAATATTGTACTGTTTTTCTGCTGAGTGTGTATTATCAACACATAGTTGACATTGTCCTTGTAGACCAGTACTTCTCCAATTGTGGGGTGTTTCCCCCCAGGGGGGCGCAAAGCAATGTGACCTCGGGGCACATACTTTTTTGACATACGAGAATAAAGTGTAATTGCACATCAAGTCAGTGGGTGGCAGTGGCGCTCTCATTTTCAGTGTGTGCACAATATTTTTTAACTAAACATGAGCACAAAGCAAAGAGACCTGGAGATATGAAGAGCTGAGACACGGATATATGACAAAGCGTATGTAGCATTTGGCTTTTGGCAATGACCTTAAATAATGGGAGATGAGGAAAGACCAGTCTCTTTACTGTGTCTAAATATGTTTGCAGCGGACAGCCGGAAGCCAAATCAATGAAGACGTCACTTAAAGACATTAGACCACAAATACATTGATCAACCGCTTGATTTTTTTTCTACAAAAACATGCCAACAATCTTCCGTCTTTGTCAGTGTTACATCAGTAAACCAGCAAGCACTGTTAGCATCATATAAGGTGGCCTACCAAGTTGCTCAGTGAAAAATAACTTCACACCATAGCAGAGAAGCTGATACTGCCTGCAGCAAAAATAAAAACTGTCCCTCTGTCCAATGACATTGTAGTTTTTGTTCTATTAATTTTTGTTTTTTCGGTCAAATTGTTTGGCATATTGTCCTTTTGAGTTAATGATGCTAATCAATTTGAATTTTTATTATTATTCATTTATTTTATTTTATTTTTCAGGTCAAAAAATGTACCTTGAGAGTATTTTTACAGTTTGGTTTAGGGTTGTTCCGATAATGTTTTTTTGCTCCCGATCCGATCCCAATCGTTTTAGTTTGAGTATCTGCCGATCCCGATATTTCCCGATCCGATTGCTTTTTTTTGCTCCCGATTCAATTCCAATCATTCCCGATAATTTTTCCCAATCATATACATTTTGGCAATGCATTAAGAAAAAGATGAATAAAACTCGGACGAATATATACATTCAACATACAGTACATGAGTACTGTATTTGTTTATTATGACAATAAATCCTCAAGATGGCATTTACATTATTAACATTCTTTCTGTGAGAGGGATCCACGGATAGAAAGACTTGTGACTTTGTATATTGTGACTAAATATTGCCATCTAGTGTATTTGTTGAGCTTTCAGTAAATGATACTGTAGCCATGCCCAAATGCATGATGGGAAGTTGAACTATGACTGTGCGTAGTGCTACCAATTTATATATCTTCTCTGCGTTGGGAAATAACATAAGGTGTTAAGAAAAACATCAATTGCTACCTTGCTTCCCCACATTGCTTCCCATGATATTTCTAATCGTAGGGAAAGGAATTGTGAGGCTTTAGCCAATTAAAAAAAGGCTCCAAAGGCTGCCAAAATTCACTCTACTCATTTTACGCTGTCTTTTATCTCTTTATATAGGTAAAACGGCGCCATTACAGATTGAGTGCGACAATGCGTGAGTGGGTCGTGCAGTGCATGCATTAATTGCGTTAAATATTTTAACGTGATACATTTTTTTAAAAATTAATTACCACCGTTATTGGGATACATTTGATAACCCTACCTTAAGCCTAAACTAAAGACTCTGGATGAGTGTAACATATTATGTCTGTAACGTTAAATACAATTAGAAAACGATTTAATTAAAAAATATATATCTCTATTCAAAAAAGGCATGGCCGATATTTTTTTGCCGATTTCGATACTTTGAAAATGACGTGATCGGACCCGATCGATCCCGATCGATCGGGTCCGATCACGTCATTTTCAAAGTCGGGTCCGACAACTCTAAGTTTGGATGTGACTTTTTTTTTTTTTTAATTTAATACATTCAGACCATTTGATGCGCTTTAAGTCTTTTCTGTTACAAACTAAGTAATGTTAATAAAGTTATACTTAATTTTAAGTTGATCTAAATTAATTTTTCTCCCTTCAACATTCAAAAGGACATGATTTTATGAGGAAGTGTACTTATAATAATAATTTCATAGACAAATGATACTAGTTACAGTGGCGGCAGAGAGTTGGGGGGATGCGAAGCGTTCACGTCTTCCTGGGGGGTGTAACAGAAATTAATTGAGAAGCACTGTTGTAGACGCTACAATGTGTGCTCGTCTGTCTATGTTAATTCGAAATTGTTGGAAACCTTTATTCATTTTTGGACTAAAAAGTTTGAATTTTAGGGACGAAAAGAGTTTGAGCAACTGTCAACTAAAACTAGACGAAATTTGTATGAGATTTTGTCAACTAAAACTAGATGAAGACGAACACATTTTGAAATGACTAAAATGAATAAGTATTTTCGTCCAAAAGACGAAGACAAAAATTAAAGGAGCTGCCAAAAAAACACTGCTAGAAGATTAAATTTTCACATATAGCCTCTTTAGACTTTGTGGGTCTACTCATGATTGACGTGTTTTACAACTGTCCCATTGCTAAGTGATATTGGCCGTGGAATCTGAATTCACAAAATCACTTAGGAGTTCGTCTAAGACTTTTCCCTTGGCAATAACCATAAAACAGCACTTCCTGTGACTTCTTGAGACTTTTTAATTTGGTATACACTAAATCAGTGGTGTGGGAAGTGGGGTGCTCTCAACTGTTGGGGAGAAAAACAAGTGTTTTGGTAAATACAGGTAGTCCCCGGGTTATGAAGTACTCGACTTGCGCAATTTCGACTTTAAGACGCCGGAGTCTCGTCCGCCATTTTGTCTTCAGTCGTTTTTTTTTTATTTTTATTTTTTTTAAGTCGCTTAAACAGTACTTCATTGTACCTCACGGTATCTTATTTTTTATTTTATTAGTTTTTCTCAATTGCTTTGGTACGTTTCTCAGATCAGAATTGACATTTTCAAAACTACTTATTCAATCCTCGCCACATCGTATCACTAATGCACATCAAAAAAGCAGTTTCTCATTTGCATGTTGCATGTTTTTGTGCATCCATGCAAATTATTTTGTACAATTCTCTGCTGTTTCCGACATTATCAGTTGCATCTGTCAAGATGATCAAAATGGTTGATCATGGGTCTCTATTGAATAGTCTCATCGCTCTCAACTTTTAGTCACTACTTTATTGCATAAGGATTTAGATGCAAAATGCATGAACATGTTGTCAAATTATGTCAACATGCATGTGCTTATTTGTAAGCATTTTGGTTACCGTTTTTATGTAACTTATTTTCACCTGCCAAAGTTTGTCATAGTTTGGGACAATGTGGGTTTCCACCACTCCAATGTAATCAGGGAATGGTTTGCAACCCACAACGGAATGGTAAAGGAGTTCCTTCTACCATACTTCCCATTTCTCCATCCCATAGAATAATTTTTCCCCACATGGAGATGGCAAGTGTATGATCGCCAGCCTCACACTCAGATGACTCTTCTGGATGCAGCATGCAGTGACGACATCACAGCAGATGCCTGCACAGGCTGGTTAAGGCATTCACAAGAGAGGACATCCATTGTGACGTGGAGGAAAATTTGTGGCCCAACAGGGAGGAAGGTCAAGATGTGCAGGAAGAATGGGGAAAAAAATCCAGACATGTATCACTCAAAGTTCAGTTGTTCCAAATGTCTAGTCTTGCTTTTGTTTTTTGTTTTTTCTTTCTGACACTCAATGCTGTCTTTTGCTCGTCTCTGTATCGCAATGATATGGTCTGTAAAGATTGTAAAAACAGTAAAAGTGTAAACTGAATCTTGTCCAGTCTCTTGCAATCAATCTCATACACACAAAGATGTAATTTGCAATTTTCATCAAAATTTACGTACACCATCTTCAGCATCAGAGCCTTCCACCAGAGTGACTGTTCAATTGAGAGCACGACTAATGAATTTGACTATCTTGTCTGTATGCAATGAGACAAGGACTTGTTATTCAGACAGCACTGATACGTTCATTGACACAGAAATTAAAATTTGAGCGATGGACTAAGTATTTTGCACAAAAAAACTGGCTTTTGCAGATAATCCAGGTTGTTTTGCTACTTGTGCAACAAGTTGTGAGGATTGAACAAGTAGTTTTGAGAATTTCACTTCTGATCTTAAAAACGTTCCAAAGCTATTGAGAAAAACTAATTCGACGTGTTCTGTCCTCACTAAACGTGAAGTTGTTCAGCTTTACGGACAGCAAACAAGGCAATTGTGCTTTTTGAACCTTTTAGTTTCCTTTACTTTTGACAATTTGGAAAGCTGTAACACACATGTACACTTATGTTCAAAACGACACAAATTTTAACAATAAAACTCTTGACACAAAACAATTGTTCAAACGTCCATCTGGTCTGATTAATATGTAAATTCAGTAGATTAGCCTAATTTGCCAAACAAAAGTCCGCTATCTTAAATGTTATGGAATGCTAACGTATTTACAATTCTCATAGCAAATCGCTCACACGTAACTCCACAAACTGTAGCTGTAAACTTAATTACAAAAGCACACACAAAGATATATTAGCTGAAACAACTTGCAGTCTTATGTGGGCCAAACCAGAGCGCAGCTATCCTTTATCCATGTCAGAAGTCTGCATCTCAGTCGTACAAGGTGACAGTCCAGCCAGACCCAACGTTGCCACTAGAGGGCTGTGTATCTTCCATCATTACAAAATACCATACTTTTGGAGAGTTATTGTGGGGTACTTAAGGGGTTAATTTCGGCTTCAGCGGAAATTCGGTTTACGTAGGAACAGAACTCATTCTTAACCCGGGGACTATCCAATTTGGTGTATTTTACTTTGGGGATTAAATATATATGTTGAAAACATTTTTTTAATAACATGGTCACCACCTACTACGGGGTCACATTGAATAAGGCACTATTTGTAAGAAGGGGGTGTTAAATTTATTGGACATTTTAGTTTTCAGATGTGTTTGTGTGTCATTACGCCATCTAGCTGCGAGGAATTGCATGATAATACACGGACGCTTTTATTTCCAATCTAAAAACTCCCAACACACACTGTCGGTGAAATAGAACTCTGTCTTTGTAGTAGCGCGTAAACTATCCAGCATGAGTGGTTACTGCCGTTGTGCACGACTTGTATGGAGAAAACGCGCGAGCATGACAAATTTGGATCAGAACAGCTGATTTTGAATGGGGAAAAACAAAAAAAGATCTTCAGCACCCCCTGCTGTGGGTGATTTCCAGTGCCCCTGCTCCTAATAGATATGTCAACTCAATTTTGTGTTGTAAAACAGGCTTCTGGGCAAGAATTTACAAAAGGCTATTCGAAACCAAAGGGGCTGAATTCCTGTTTCTTATCGGGCATGGCATCTTGGTATGGATTTTCTTTTTAACACAAAATAGGAGGAGGGGGTGCCTTTGAAAAACCCCTAGAAACAGTCCAAAAAATATAAACCATTTTAGATATAGTTTATTTCCTCAACACATTAATTAGCTTCAAAAACAGAAAATCTTGGTCAAATTCATCTCTTTTTTTAAGCTTAACTTTTGTGGCTATCGTCACCCGCACTGGTCCCTGGAGAAGCCCCATCTCCACAGAGTCACTTCAGCTCCCGAGTCCTGACTAATATGCGTGCTGCGGTCAGCAAAAGAGCGACGATTAAAGGCCATATGCTCCAAATGGCACGTTGCCGTCAGCAAAAGAACGTTGCAGTCTTTTTGACACTGATGGGAAACGGTGGTGGGAGACATGTCACATTTTAAAAGGAAAAAATGCTAACTAATGAGCTCCCTTCACATCTCACCGGAAATTTGGAGTTTTGGACTTATTGGATCTTGTGTGAAGATAGCAAGTGACTTGTTAAAAAACCTAGTGTTGCTTTAATTGATTACTATAATGACAGAAATTTAATGAGGCGGGATATAGGTGTGTGAACTTTTTGGCACAAATGACCCCGGAGAGGAGCTGCCACCATGACACCAAGACGGATAGGAGCTTTTAAAGAGGAAGAAACTTTTTTTTTTAACCAATTAGGGTGCAGACACATTTCCCACATTGCAGTGCCGCAATAGGGGGCGGGTAAAGCCCTGTGGGAGAGGCTGACAAGAACATTTTTTACACCCTCGCCCTGCGGAGAGAGGTTGGAGCGTTTAATTGGGGCTAAATCTGTCAGAGCCTCCGAGAGTCTTAAACTCACAGTGAGTCCTCCTGCCTTTTGATTTGGATTTCCACTCGTCCACTCGCCTTATTACGTCCTATAATTGACATTTACGGCGACTCACAGTTTCTTTTTAAACGTACGTTGATGGTAATCTCTTACCAGGGTAAGGAATCTCATAAAAACATATACAGTACCACAATCTTTAGGGTAAGATCTTTGTCACATACGACATGTTCGGCCCTAGATCGGTATTACGGCCAGGAGTCAAACTTGTTTACCGTGCTGGCTCTGCAATTTAGTGTCATCCATCTGTCTAGTATACATGAATCACGTTTGGTGGCAATCAGACAAAACTGTTAGGATTTTGTCTTTGAATGATCCTGGAAATGGGCAAGATGACCCTGGCCTTGCTGTTTTGAAGCAAAATGGCGTTTTTCAATCCTCTTTTCTGACAGAACTTTTTGAGACATTTGAGTTGGTCCACTCATGACAGAAATACAGGTAGTCCTCGGATTATGAACGGGTTCTGTTCCTACGCTGGCGACATAACCCAAATTTCCACTTAAGTCGGAATTAACCATTTAAGTACCGATAAATCTAAAAATAACTACCCAAAAACATGTATTACACATCATTGTACTGCCCTCGCCAAGAGCTAAGTCCTACAGCGAACCAAGCTCTGAAATGACGATGTCAGACGTCCATGTGGTTTGCTGACTTTATTCAGCTCCTCATGAATACATCAACACTTGCAGAATGAAACTAAAATAAAAATGAAATTAAATCAGTTTCATCTTCAATAATAGCAATTCAAATTTGCGTTTATAACTAGCTGCTGATACAGCAATATCAATCCACACAAACGATTAGCATGTATCCATGTATCAGGTAGCGTCTGCACATCTTCAAAAACAATCACATAAACTCGCCCCAAGTATTCGACCACAAGTGAAAACGCACGATAGACAGTACAAAAGGTGTTATTTACAAGGAGTTACCTCTGTGGATGCTTCACGAGCAATAAACGTGCCGCAGGCTTGCAGCTATAAACAATCTCCTCCCTCTCTCCCACTCATCTCTCACCCACTTCTTAGTGGGCATTAATGCACTCTTCCTTGTGTGTGCGCTTGCATTCTTCTTCGTGTTTACATGTTTTTTTTCGCGTGACGAAGCACTACCTTATGGAGTTAGAATTATGCTAAAACTAAAAAGAGAAAAAGCGTGGTTTGCAAATAAAAACAATCATATAAGAAAGAGGTTTGATGTGCTTACAGATCGATTTTTATTCGCTTGCAGATCCAACTGGTTTCTCTTGCTTCTCGAACTACTTTCTCTTGCGGATTAGTGCGCTTTCTCTTGTGTATCAAACTGCACTCTCTTTTCATTCAACTCAGACGATATGGGGCTGCCATTTGTCCACTCCCAAACAGCAGATGGCGCTTTTCAGTATTCAAAGGCCACCAGACTAGACACGTCAAAACTGGAAGTTGCGCATCGTGACGGGCTGACGTGACTTTCTCTCGAGCGATGACGGTAGAAAAGACTAAACGATAAAAAGATATATTTTGGGGGGGGGGGGGGGGGGATCATTTTTTTAAATGACTCGTAAGAAGAAAACACAATGCCTTCAAATGTTGAAACCGTTTTAACGTACATATGTAGAACAAACTTTACTCACATATGCAAATATTGACTCTGAAAGCTTCTTACATCTTTACAATGTCCTGTCACCCCACGAGGAAGCCTCTTCTGAAGACGGTACACAAGAAAGCACGGAAACATGCTGAAGGCATGTCAACAAAGCACATGGATTACTAGAACCATGTCCTATGGTCTGATGAGATGGGCGGACTTTCTTGTGTACCGTACATATCAACATAAATAGTATGTCATTTGTATGAAAGGAAATCACTTTTTAAATTCTTGAAAGTTGATGTATAGTAGTGCTGCAACGATTAATCGATTAACTCGAGTATTCGATGAGAAAAAAATATTCGAATTATATTTTGTTGCCTCGAGTATTCGTTTAATTAAAGTGGCGTTGTAATGGTTTATTTTGAAAGTGTTTGCATTTAGTTTTATTGATTAGGGTAGATACACTGCCCTCTGGTCTGCCTCTTTTCACTTGGCTGAATCCAACTGCTCCCTGTTAAGACCAACGTGAGTTAAGTTTTTGTTTGAGCTAATGTTTTTTAATGCATTCATAATTTAGTTTATAGGTATATTTTGGCGTTTTTTGTGGGAATATGTGTCTGAACCATTTGTTTAGAACATTGTAAAAAAGAACTTTAGCATTTTGTAGCATTTAAGCTAGCTGACTTTTTCAATGTAAGTTAGCCAATTGTTCTTTTGTTTTTCGATTTCATATTTCAAAATAAATTTATACTGTTTGAGGCTTAGCTCAGGTATTTTAATTTTTCATGTTCCTTATCCGATTACTCGATTATTCGAACTAACTATTCCACCGATTAATCGACTACTAAAATATTCGATAGCTGCAGCCCTAATGTATAGTAAGGGTGGAGGAATGGGTGCATTCTTGTGGCTAGAATTTTAACGTGCCATGATGCCCCTTAGGTGATGTCAGTTTCCCATACATATAAAAGATCGTGGCGCACCATCACACCAAAATAAAAGTCACCACGTCACACCAAAATAAAAGCCGCCACGCCTTGCAAATGAGATTTTTTTTTTTTTTTAAGATTTAGAGATCCATTCTCATTTATAATTTGTATAACTTAAAATGACGTCCAAATGAATATATGAAGCTCATTTTTTACACACTAATATTTGCAGTTGTCTGAAATAGCACGTCAAACACAAATTGTTTCTTCATACGCTTTATTTTGAAAAGCACATCAGTTGTTCTGTTGAAAGCTTGCGCCCGAGTAAGTCGGCGCAGAGATGGAAATCGGGAGAAAAATCCACTGAAAGGTATCTGAAGTTAATGAATGTACTTTAAGCCTGTGAAAACGACCTTAGTATTGACATTAACGTTCTATTTAAGTTCTTTATGGCTTGTCTTGGATCCGAATCGTCGAATCGTCATAGCATAGCATTTGTTCGGCGCCGATGTCACTCGTTGTGATTTCAGATGAGTATTTTGAAGTACAAAATTTTGGAAAGAGAAAAGTGGAAAGCTAACAAAATGACCATTATTGTTGTGGTGATCTAGACTGTCACGTTCTGAAATATTTAGCGTCTGGGGCTAATTAAATATTTCGGAACATGAGGCTCACGCTGCAGATGCCCTTCAGTTCCAAAGGAATTAGCTCTCACATTCCGAGGAGTAGAAATAACCAAATGGTTATGACAAGCGTTGTATTTCAAGCGTTGTATTTTAATGTTGAGATGTTTCAAAAACTGAATGAGGCAAGATCACAGCTGGAGACGCAGATCAGGAAGGCACACAGTCCAGGGTAGGAGAAGTCTTAACTAAGCAAAAAAGAAAACAGGGAATCTAGCAGGGGCACAACATGGACAGAAATGCCCAAGTTCTCTGCTCTGCTTTTGTCCTCATTCTCTTCCACACCACCAGAGTCATCCTACACACCAACACACTATGCTGTCTGGCTACATTACCAACTACCACTACTTTGCAATCGCTGATCTCTTTCAAATCACACCGTCTACACAAGATGTAGTCTACCTGCGTACTCCTACCTTCACTCTTGTAGGTCACCCTACGTTCCTGCATCTTCTGGAAGAAAGTATTCATGACAGCCATTTCCATCCTTTTCCATCTGTCCTTCTCAATTCCTCTCCTGGATACCAAACCTGCCCAACATGTATATTGAAGTCTGCTCCAACGATAACTCTCTCACTTTTAGGGAGGTTCTGCATCATTTCATCAAGGTCCAATCAAAATTTCTCCACCTCCAGCTCACATCCTACCTGTGGCGCATACGCACTAACGACATTGATCATCACACCTTTGATTCCTAGCTTCAGGCTCATCACTCTATCTGACACTCTTTTTACCTCCAGAACTTTCCTAACAAACTCCTCTTTTATGATAACTTCGACTCCATTTCTCTTCCTATCGACACTATGATCAAACAACTTGAACACTGCTCCTAAACTTTGCTCCTTTTCCACCTGGTCTCTTGAACACACAGTATGTCCACCTTCCTCCTCTGCATCATGTCAACCAGCTCTCTACCTTTTCCTGTGACAGTTCCAACATTCAAAGTCCCTACTCTGAATTCTAGACTCTTGGTGTTCCTCTTCGTTTCTTCCTACGAACACAGTAGCATCTTCCTCTCCTTCTTTGACCAGCATTAGTCCAGTTTCCACTGGTAGCCTGTAGGTCCACAATACTGACGGCGGTCGTTGTCACCACGAGCCTTGACCGATCCGGGATTGAAATCATAATGATAAAAAATAATAATAATAATCATAAAGAAATATAATGTCCCATTTAAATGACTGCTTTAAACTTAAATTGCTGACTACCTGTACGGTTTCAGGCATGGGTTCTTGAGACTTTTATTGTCTCACTGATGATGGGAATGGCTACCAAAATTCCCATTGCTCTGTGAACTTGGAGTGTTAGATTTTAAAAAAATTTTGAGAGTTCATTTTTATAACAAATGCAATTGGAAGTAACTAAAATGGCCATTTTGAACAAAATTGGCTGACATCCTATGCATTGAAAAATATGTGTTCAAGAGACTTTTTCATGGTTCAAATCATGACTGATAGGTCTTCCATATTCCATGGTACTACTACTACTAACTAACTGTGGGTGCCGAATTTCCAGACATTTCAAAGGACTCTTAGAAAATGCAACAGCAAAAAAGATTATGAAAAGGTCCCTTTGAACTCAAATGGCTGGCTATCCTCCATGCGTTTTCAGAGATGGCCTCTCGTGACTTTTTTGTGGGTCTACGCAATAGACCTACCCACTTTCAAATAGCCAAGCAAAACTGTATTTTAGGGGCTGAATGTTCAAATAATTCCAAAAGGCTCAACAGAGCCAATTTATGGGACTCACCCCGACGAAATGTAGCAATTTTCCCCAGGATGAACACGCCTGAAAAATGGATGGTTAATCCAGCATCCCTGAACAGATTGTGTTCACTTCTACTGTATTTCACTTTGTGATGTAACTCATGGCGACCTGTGCACTCCAACCCCATCAACAGCTAAGATGAAAATGGATTGATCTGGACCTACAGAGTCAATCCCATCACTCTGTGTCCACACTCCTGTTTGCTTCCCCTGAGGGACACACACACACACACACACACACATCTCTACATTCTTCTTCTTTTTTTTTTTTCCAGGCAGTTGACATTAGTGGTTACCATAGCGATTGAAGCCGCTGCGGTTGATCGGAGGAGACATTACGGAAGAGCGAGCTGCATAATCTTTGGCTTTTTTTCTGTTTGCTTGCCGCCAAAGTCATGGGCCGCGATTGGGCTTTTGTTGTCTCTTCGTCTATCTCCACCTGACGCTCCAGTGAACGCGTCCCGGTCACGCATCACGTCGTATTTAAACAACTCCGCACAGCGTAGTCACACACCTCTGGGTGGGACAAAGTACACACACTTTGTAACAGAACTCTTCTTCAGGTATCATACAGTACCGAACTTCAAGTTTGATTTGAATCTTTAACCTCTACTTTTTAAAAATGATGAAAAAAGACGTACAGTAAGAACCTTGCAATACAAAGCTGATAATGTGCCAGCCAGACCGTAGTCCAAAAAGAAAGAGCAGATGCAGAGCAGATGCAGGTGAAGGAGACACACAAAGTCTGTGTGTATTTTGGAGTCATTTGTGAAAAGTAGATCTGTTGCAATTCCAGAAGGGACCAGAGCAAGTTGAATGGAAAAGAAAAGAAAAGAGTGACGCAACACTATTGTCATTCTGTATGTATCGGGTCTGTTTGAAAAACCCTCAGACCTCTATTACAGAAGATTGATTCTCTTTGTGTTCTTTCAAAACAAGACATTTGCAAACATCTGATGTAACATGAAAGGTTAAGGTTTAGGTTAAGGTTTAGAAAACTAAAAAAACAATAAATACTGTTTTGATAAATAATCGACAAATTGTGTAATATGGCCCTTAGATTGTAAAATAAGGTAATCTTATTATGAAAAAGATTTTACAAGATAAAAAGCGTTTACCACAAAGGATTTTATGTATGAGAAAGCCCAAAAAGTTTTGGACGAATGTTCTCTGGTCAGATGAGACAAAAGTGAGTTTTAGGAAAAGGCATCAACAGAGTTTACAGGGGGGGAAAAACGAGGCCTTCAAAGAAAAGAACACGGTCCCCACAGTCAAACATGGCGGAGATTCCCTGATGTTTTAAAATTGCTTTGCTACTTCTGGCACTGGACTGCTTGACTGTGTGTATGGTATTATGGAGTCTGAAGACTACCAACAAATTTTGCACCATAATGTAGGGCCCAATGTGAGAAAGCTGGGTCTCCCTCAGAGGTCATGGGTCTTCCAGCAGGACAATGACCCAAAACACACTTCAAAAAGCACTAGAAAATGGTTTGCGAGAAAGCACTGGAGATTTCTAAAGTGGCCAGCAATGAGTCCAGACCAGGGTTAGGGTTTCAATTTACAGTGTGGGAATGATTTTTGAACCACAACATCTATTTTCACACCACACTGTTGAAATGTAAAATATGGCCAGCCTAAGGAATTCACCTTGAAATACGAAACGTTTTCCACTGGTACTTTACCCAACTAGCAATCATCATTTGCCTTCTTTTTTTATTGGCACTCTATGGCCACACATGATATGGATGGAGATTCAGAAAAACATGACATTATTGGTGTCATTCGCTCACCCCAGAGTTTCGGTGAGGTTCCAGAGGACGTCCGGTGACGGCATGAGTGGTGAGCCATCGTACAGGACCACCGAAGCCCCTACAGCCAGAGATGTCACCAGCCAGTTCCACATCATCCAGCCCGTCTGATACCGCCGCACACACACATACCGTTAAAATGGTTAAAGCGACACAACATGACAATGCTGCACGGTCGTCGTTGCAACCTACGGTAGTGTAATAAATGATGACATCACTGCTGCTCATGTTGCCGTGGAGAATGTGTTCTTTAAGGTGCTGGATGAGGGTGCCCTACACATACATGCAAACACACACACATCAAATTAGAATTCAAAACCCAAACCACAATTAGGGTTTCCAACTCCAATAGACACGTTTCCAAGGTACTTCTGCTTGACTTCCGCATTTCTGCTCGCATCTCCCGTTTTACACGTTCTCTAACCAGTACTGCATCCATCTGCCATCATCATAACATGGGAGGACAACATGAAGAAAGGGCTAAGAATCGCCACAACAGAAATATTTTTGTATTTTATTGATTGAATGGCAGTTTATAGTGTGTGCCATTGACCTCAGCCGTCATTTTTCCTCCAATATTTGATCGCTTACGGGAAGGCAGGTTTACCGGAGGTCAAAATGTCTTTTGATGGCCAAAATAAAAAACAACTTGTCACTCTCAGCTGTCTTTGCTGTTTACATTTGCTTGGAACGCTATGATGGAGAAGGGTCTAACTGAAGCCCAGAGCCAAGCGACAGCCGCTACAAACCATGCCACCTATAAACCACTCCCAATTCCTTACCCTAAACTTAACTGGACACCGGGGTATTGTGGATGTAGGGACGCGCGTACACATAACTAGATTGTAACCTTTGATGTGTTTGGAAGTCATTTAATGTTGTGAATTAACTGTTAAAATTGCTCCCGTTATTGCATTAGTTCCCTTCTGTCTACTTTCGACATGTGAAAGTTTTAAAACTGTTTCAGCATTGTAAGCATTTAAGGACAGATTCAAATCAAGATTTTGCCAATTTAGGAGTATTTTAGAAAGAAAGTGACTCACCTTAAGTTCGCAACAACAGAGCCTGCCTGAGAAGTCTACTGCTTTAAGATAGTGGCTATTTACTAACACCGCAGAGTGTCATTTCACATCTAGTTCTATACACATGTAATATCTATGAAACGCATCCGACGCTACCAACGTAGCATCATGTGGGCGTAGTTTGTAGTGACGTGGTTTGTTCGAGGCGTGGTTTGCAGCGGCTGTCGCTTGGCTCTGGGCTGCAGCAGGGATTATTGCCATGATGTTCCAACTGGTGCCATCCGAGTGGATAAGTCAAACTTCCCATCTTCCTCAAATGCAGCATGAGCATGAGTGGCCAAAGCCCTCCTCTCCTCAAATGCAGCATGAGCACGAGTGGCCAAAGCCCTCCTCTCTATTGTGGTCGCATTAAGCATTTAAAAAAATAGTCCTCCAGAATGAAATGTTAAAGTTTGGTGTGACATTGTTATGGCCACATGGTTATTTCGGAAAATGATCTGCATTTTGAATTTATTTGACTGTCTTCGATCCGTTAATATCGTTTTATACTGGCAGTGTACCATTGACTCGCGCTAGCTTAGCCACTCTCCGGAGCCCTGAAACTAACAAATACTGTATCTGACAAACTGCATGGAATTTGTTGAAATCAACTCAACCGACTAATTAAACCGGTTGTATAATGTCAAAAATTCTGAACTTCCTTTTTAAGGTTTCAAAGTCGGGTTAGGCTTTGAAGTTTTGCAGATACACTGTACATGTTTCCACTCATCGTAGCCGCGCTCCCAGATGCCCTGCGCTAATTTTGCATTTCCGTTCAATCCGGCAACATGCCATGCTCACTGCTTTTCATCATTCAAAAAAAGGTCCTTAGGAAAAAAAAAGTGTGTCATGGGCAAATTACGTTTCAAATAAATAAGTAGGGTTTAAAAAAAGGGGTTTTAAAAGAAGGACGTGTTCATATTAGGATTTCAAACCTTTATTAGGTTCCAATATTATCAATTGGATTTAATAGTAGAGGTTTTAGACAAGGTTAGGACTTTAAATTAGGGTTTCATACTAGGAATAAGGTTTAAAATTAGAACTGAAATTAAAAACTCTTACAACAAGAATTAGTTTTTCAAATTAGGGTTTGGATTTTCATAGCTAATAGGGATTGGAATGAGGGTTTCCTTATTCATTGATTTGGCGCTCCTTACCTTTTTCTTCATAAAAGTTTGTCTGCAATCTGTTGGCGCTCGCCACTAATTTGGCAGTTTTCTGCGCATCCGGCACAAAGCCACGCTCACTGCTTTTCAACATTACCCACCCCCAACTCTCCCAACAAAAAGGGGAAAAAATGTCAAGAGAACTTCTACGTCTCCTCCTCCACAGTCGCGAGCTGCCACCAATGGGTGTCAACATGGCCGCCGTGTGTTTTATCTGCGTCCACTCCGGTGTCAGATGTCGTCTTAGTCTCCTGACAGCTATTACAACGAGAGCCGGGACACAGGCAGAAAAAAACATAACCGCCGCACCGTAATTGGCCATCGGCAAAATGTTTTCACAATAGTGTTACCGTCCAATTATGAGGCGCACTGAGAAGCAGGGGGTGCAACGGACAGAAATTGATGGAGCGCATGAGACGGGAAGCAGTTAAGGGCATATATTTAAAAAAAAAAAAAAAAAAAAAAAAAAAAGTCTAATGAGAAAAGCGCGTAAGAGGACGTTTGCACGACTTCAAAACCAAAAGTGCACAGACACGCACGTGAAATTTTTGGGAATTGCCGCTAAAATATATGGAGATAGTGTAACATGAGTGTGAAATATTAACTTGTGGGTTTAATATTTAAGATGTCCCCAATTCGATTACGCCATTTTTCAGATGAACAAAATCAGGTGAAAAGGATTGGGTTTTTAATTTTAAAAAAATATATATATAAGGGCTGTCAAACAATTAAATTTTTTAATCGAATTAATTACAGCTTAAAAATTAATTAATCGTAATTAATCGCAATTAATCACAATTCAAACCGTCTATAAAACATGCCATATTTTTCTGTAAATTATATATATATTCTGTAAAATAAATTGTTGGAATGGAAAGATAAGACACAAGATGGATATATACATTCAACATACGGTACATAAGGACTGTAGTGGGCATTTCACTCTACTGTCATTTAAATCTGTCTATGCTGTCCTCACTCCGAAGCGTCTACTTTTTCCAAAGCTAGACAGCTAGTGAACGACGCCTTAATAATCTTTCTTCCTTTTTCATCTGATTAATAAAATGGCCTCAAACCATTGTCCTCTTTAGACCGTCGTAAAACTACAAAATAAAAGTACACAAGCATTGCATTAGCAACAACGTTAGCTTAGCACGCTATACAGGTTCACTAAACATAAACAAAAAGCGTCTCATACAAAAAATATATCATTTCGCTTACTAACATAATATGTACATTCTTTACAACAACCATACTTACGGATAAATCTTGTCCAAGGATCATATAAGCACAACATTATCAGCCCGAGACGTTGTGCAGCCATAATGAACTGGTAAGAAAACAATAAACCATGTCGCAAAGCGACCACAAGAGTTCGCTGTTGGACAGCATAAAAAGCCTTGCTGTAAAACTTACCAAAAGGCAGAATACTTTCTGAGCGGGACATGTGCATTAATTGCGTCAAATATTTTAACGTGATTAATTAAAAAAATTAATTACCACGCGTTAACGCGATAATTTTGATAGCCCTAATATATACATATATATATATATATACACAGTGCCTTGCAAAAGTATTCGGCCCCCTTGAACCTTGCAACCTTTCGCCACATTTCAGGCTTCAAACATAAAGATATAAAATTTTAATTTTTTTGTCAAGAATCAACAACAAGTGGGACACAATCGTGAAGTGGAACAAAATTTATTGGATAATTTAAACTTTTTTAACAAATAAAAAACTGAAAAGTGGGGCGTGCAATATTATTCGCCCGCCTTGCATTAATACTTTGTAGCGCCACCTTTTGCTCCAATTACAGCTGCAAGTCGCTTGGGGTATGTTTCTATCAGTTTTGCACATCGAGAGACTGACATTCTTGCCCATTCTTCCTTGCAAAACAGCTCGAGCTCAGTGAGGTTGGATGGAGAGTGTTTGTGAACAGCAGTCTTCAGCTCTTTCCACAGATTCTCGATTGGATTCAGGTCTGGACTTTGACTTGGCCATTCTAACACCTGGATACGTTTATTTTTGAACCATTCCATTATAGATTTGGCTTAATGTTTTGGATCATTGTCCTGTTGGAAGATAAATCTCCGTCCCAGTCTCAGGTCTTGTGCAGATACCAACAGGTTTTCTTCCAGAATGTTCCTGTATTTGGCTGCATCCATCTTCCCGTCCATTTTAACCATCTTCCCTGTCCCTGCTGAAGAAAAGCAGGCCCAAACCATGATGCTGCCACCACCATGTTTGACAGTGGGGATGGTGTTTTCAGGGTGATGAGCTGTGCTGCTTTTACGCCAAACATATCGTTTTGCATTGTGGCCAAAAAGTTCAATTTTGGTTTCATCTGACCAGAGCACCTTCTTCCACATGTTTGGTGTGTCTCCCAGGTGGCTTGTGGCAAACTTTAAACGAGACTTTTTATGGATATCTTTGAGAAATGGCTTTCTTCTTGCCACTCTTCCATAAAGGCCAGATTTCCTATGGACAGACTCTCCCACCTCAGCTGTAGATCTCTGCAGTTCATCCAGAGTGATCATGGGCCTCTTGGCTGCATCTCTGATCAGTTTTCTCCTTGTTTGAGAAGAAAGTTTGGAAGGACGGCCGGGTCTTGGTAGATTTGCAGTGGTCTGATGCTCCTTCCATTTCAATATGATGGCTTGCACAGTGCTCCTTGAGATGTTTAAAGCTTGGGAAATCTTTTTGTATCCAAATCCGGCTTTAAACCTCTCCACAACAGTATCTCGGACCTGCCTGGTGTGTTCCTTGGTTTTCATAATGCTCTCTGCACTTTAAACAGAACCCTGAGACTATCACAGAGCAGGTGCATTTATACGGAGACTTGATTACACACAGGTCGATTCTATTTATCATCATCGGTCATTTAGGACAACATTGGATCATTCAGAGATCCTCACTGAACTTCTGGAGTGAGTTTGCTGCACTGAAAGTAAAGGGGCCGAATAATATTGCACGCCCCACTTTTCAGTTTTTATTTGTTAAAAAAGTTTAAATTATCCAATAAATGTTGTTCCACTTCACGATTGTGTCCCACTTGTTGTTGATTCTTGACAAAAAAATTAAATTTCATATCTTTATGTTTGAAGCCTGAAATGTGGCGAAAGGTTGCAAGATTCAAGGGGGCCGAATACTTTTGCAAGGCACTGTATAGTGTATCACAAAAGTGAGTACACCCCTCGCATTTCTGCAGGTATTTAAGTATATTTTTTCATGGGACAACACTGACAAAATGACAGTTTGGCTACGTCCATACTACAGGTCTTAATGCACGAATCCGATTTTTTCGTGTTTTTCCGACTCAAGTGAGGCATTAACGTGACGGTCTGAATGTGACAAGTCGCATAGAACTGGACCATTTCAAATCCGATCCGGGTCACTTTCGTATGTGGTTCAAATCCGATCTGGGCCACATTTTTCCAGACTGTCGCGGAGGTCTGTACTGTCCAGTCTCTCAAATCGGAATTCATGCAGCAATTGCGTCATCAAAAAGTGAGAGAGACGCCACGGTAGCGGTGCAGCTGTGCGTTATTAGCGCCTAGCTTGCCTTGAACACGGCTTTTTAGGACAGTTGGACTTGACAACAGTCATAAAAAAATAAAAATGGGTTGAGGATAAGCCTGAGAATGATCGATTTTCTGTCTGCTCCATATAAGCAATATTTCAAAATTGCTTACACGGCCGAGAGTCGGGGCAAACTGTGTGTATGTGTGTGTGATATGCACGGAGAGTGCGTGCATGCTATCGATCCATATACTTTGAATATAAGCCTAAACTGGGATTCTTTATGTTTGTTATTTGTGTCCTCTTTTTAAAAAGCAAAATATGATATCCCTGAAATGACGGATGACAGCCAGCATGTGTGGTCATTTGTTTTGATGCTTCTGCGCATGCGGGTCGTCTTGCTCAGCGCTTGTCGGACTGCGAATTAGTGCGCATGCGTAATACTTGAATGGTCTCTATGGACAAAGGCAGTCTGAACGGGCACGCCAAAAAAACAGATATGACAAAAATTCGGATTCGTGCATTAAGACCTGTAGTATGAACGTAGCCTTTGACACAATGAAAAGTAGTTTGTGTACAGCTTATATAATAGAGTTAATTTATTTTCCCCTCAAAATAAAGCCATTAATATCTAAACCCCTAGCAACAAAAGTGAGTACACCCCTTAGAAACTACATAAATCCCTAAATGTCTAAATTGAGTACTGCTTGTCATTTTCCCTCCAAAATGTCACGTGACTCGTTACAGGAGTGCTGTCAGCATTGCTGCAGAGATTGAAGAGGTGGGGCGTCAGAATCTTTACTGTTTGTAAAGTGAGGCGGGACACACTGTTGATTGCTATTACTCTCTTAGCAGGTATGTTTACCACATGAAAAAAACATCCTATTTGTGGTCTGAGGCCATCTGTATTACGTACTGAATTAACAATATTTGCAGCATCATCTACTGTATAGTCACTGGTATGGATTGATTTGGCCTGCTTAATTAACTTCCATTCAGTCGTGGCTTTTTTTAATTCATCGATGTAGTATATGGACTAGCCGTCCCATGATCACTCTGGGCTCACAGGGCCAATGGTATGGAATCTAACGTAGCACATCTAGGTTGGTATTAGACGATATCTAGTGTGTGCGCGCGTGAGTGTTGTCGGGCATTAAAAAAAGTTAACAAACGCCACAGAAGTCACGTCTGCTATTTACTGCACAACACCAGCATTTGACAATCGACTTTCATAAACTGGACGAGTTTGAAGTACAGCGCTCTTAATTTGCAACTCATTGTTCATCATGTAACCGTGAGTTAGCTCACTGTGACCCACGGTCTTAACCTGCCTGTGGTCAAAGCGAGGTTATTCATAGCAGCCAAGTCGGCACCGATATACTGGCGTGCTTTGTTGTACGTATCCTTAAAGACAGTCTTTGTTTAATATGTACGAGTAAGGATAGCATATCAGCAGTGTTGTTAATCTTACTTTAAAAAAGTAATTAATTACAGTTACAAATTATTTCTCCCAAAAAGTAATTGCGTTAATAACTCAGTTACCTGAATGTAAGAGTAATTAGTTTTTTGCCTCCTCACCACTCCTGCTCTGCCTGTCGTCTCGGTCTCCCTTAGACCTTTCTCGCGCCATTCACCCAATATAGTAACGCACGCCTATCCATTCTCAGTAATGGTAACGGTGTTGCCAAGATGAGAAAAGTAATTAATTAGATTACTCACTACTGAAAAAAATAACGCAGTTAGTAACACCGTTATATTGTAACGCCGTTATTAACAACACTGCATATCAGCTCACCCAAAATGATGCCAAACAACGGATCTGTACGATATTGAAGACAGCAAGCGGCCTATATAAATAGAAATAAAGAAATAAATTTGAAAAACACGTTTTGGGAGCTTTTCATTTGGATCGAATGTTTTTGCGTTTTGAATCGAAGAGGGCGTATCGAACGGTCCAATATAAAACAGTATTGCCGCATCCTTAGTTTATACATATACGTGTAATATATATATTTTTTAAGGGCTAAAGGTAACAAAATAATCCAGAAATACAATAGCATTGCCAAAAGAAACAAAAATATATTCGCCAGTGCCCTGTTTTGCCCCAGTATTGTATAAAGTCTAGTGAAGCCCCTGGTGTAAACCACTGCTGCATTTACAGGGCTAACATGTTTAGACCTTTAGTTTAAAAAATATATATATTTTTTTTAAATTAAAAAATAAAACAACATTTTTTTCAGTATCCGATCAGGACTGTGAATCGGCAGAATCTCAAAATCTGGTGACTCAGACTCGGGTGCAAAAGTGTGCCATAGGGACATCCTTATCTAATATCATTCCTGTTTGGTCACAATATGCTAGTTTGTGGCCCCAAAAATACAAATTTTCGGGCACATTGTACGAGTTTGTGGCCACACTGCACTTTGTGTTCGCAAAATACTCACTTGTGGCAAGAATATACATTTTTGTGTTCACAATATATATACATTTCTCGCCCCCCAAAAATATGTGGATTTTCCATCATTTATTTGAATAACTTCATACAATATTGGCAACAATTCATGGCTTTATTGCCAAAATATATTTTAGTGTGTTCACAAAATACACACTAAATAGCACTTTTTTGCCAAAATATGTGATATTGTGTGCATGAAATCCTAATTTGGGACCACAACATACCATTTTGTTTGAAGATGTAAAGTCATTGAAATACGAGTTGTCAGCAAATGTTAACCTTTCAAACCTGGCTTTCAGGCCAGGGTTCTGCTTTCAAATAAGGTTTATGTTTTAAATGATTTTATTTGTATGGCTTTGGAAAAGGAGTCCTTCACTCATGGAAACCTGATTTTCTTGCTGATGGAACTCTGCTGCCATCTGGTGCTATATCACGCACGGACAGGAATACGTCCACACGTAAGTATTGTTTAAAAACAAAGGGTTCGGGTTTAAAAGTATGATTTCGGGTCTTGGTTATGGTTTCAACGAAAACTTTTGAAGTCATAGTCGGGGTTTCAGATTAGGACATCAAGCCAGAGTTGGGTTTTGTTCAACATGTAACGCATTGAGTAAGAATTTGTGCATTTACCCCTGCCGAGTGGACCATACACTTGGGTGCTCCTGTGGTTCCCGAGGAGTACATGATGAAAAGCGGATGGCTAAATGGCAGCTGCTCAAACTCTAGCTGGGGTAGCTGATCACTGTCACCGCGACCAAATGCCAGGAAATCGTCGATGAACAAACTAGATGGAACAAGAGACATTTTTAGAAGAGCCTGCAGCAAATTAGCATGTTTCAGTTCACTGTCAAATGGGGCCAATGAGCTAATATAGTAAATAAAATGCAAAACAGCATGTTTGGGTGAAAGGAAATGAGCATAGATGTTACAATGTACAGTGGTACCTCTACTTACGAAATTACCAGTAATTGGCTCTGTTCACAAAGTCAGTACACCCCTCGCATTTCTGCAGATATTCAAGTATATCTTTTCATGGGACAACACTGACAAAATGACACTTTGACACAATGAAAAGTAGTCTGTATGCAGGTTGTATAATAGAGTTCATTTATTTTCCCCTCAAAATAACTCAAAATATAGCCATTAATATCTAAACCCCTGGCAACAAAAGTGAGTACACCCCTGAGTGAAAGTTTTCAATATTATCATACAACATGTCAACTGTCAATATTTTGTGTGGCCACCACTATCATCCAGAACTGCCTTTACTCTCCTGGGCATGGAGTTGACCAGAGCTTCACAGGTTCCCACTGGAATGCTCTTCCGCTCCTCCGTGACGTTGCGGAGCTGCCAGATATTTGAGACTTTGCGCACCCCCACCCTCCACTTGAGGATCCCCCAAAGATGTTCTATGGGGTTCAAGTCTGGAGACATGCTTGGCCAGTCCATCACCTTTATTCTCAGCCTCTTCAGTAAAGCGGTGGTCATCATGGAGGTGTGTTTGGGGTCATTGTCATGCTGGAACACTGCCCTGCGACCCAGGTAATGGAAGGAGGGGGATCATTCTCTGTTGCAATATTTCACAGTACATGTTGGAGTTCATGTTTCCCTCAATGGAATGTAACTCTCCAACACCTGCAGCACTCATGCAGCCCCAGACCATGACATTCCCACCACCATGCTTGACTGTAGGCATCACACAATTATCTTTGCCCTCACCTGGTTGCCTCCACACATGCTTGAGACCATCGGAACCAAACAAATAAATCTTCGTCTCATCAGACCATAGGACACGGTTCCAATAATCCAGGTTCTTTGTTGACATGTCTTCAGCAAACTGTTTGCTGCCTTTCTTGTGTACAGTCTTCAGAAGAGGGTTCCTCCTGGGGTGACAGCCATGCACACCAATTTTATGTAGAGTGCAACATATGGTCTGAGCACTAACAGGCTGACCCCCACCTCTTCAATCTCTGCAGCAATGCTGACAGCACTTCAGCCAGTGTTGTTAATAACGGCGTTAGAATATAACGGGGTTACTAACGGCTTTATTTTTTTCAGTAGTAAGTAATCTAATTAATAATTAATTACTTTTCTCATCTTGGCAACGCCGTTACCGTTACTGAGGATGGAAAGGCATGCGTTGCTATATTGGTTGAATGACGCGATAAAAGTCTGAGGGAGACGGACTCACCGAGACGACAGAGCAGATCCGGAGTGGGGAGGAGGCAAAAAAGGTGTGACGCTGAGCAACCGCGATGCTAGGTGGCTCTAATAGTACCTGACTGTAGCCGATAGCCTACAAACTACGCCCACATGATATGGTAGATATGGTAGACATGGTAGATAATATCACATATATATAGAACTAGATGCGAAATGACAGACACGGGGGCGTGAGCAACATGTACAGTATAGGAACTAGATGCGTTAGTAAACAGCCGCCATCTTAAAGCAGTAGACTTCTTAGGAAGGCTCTGTTGTAGAGAACCTTCCTAGCGAACCTAAGTAACTTTTTATCTAAAATACTCCTAAATCGTCAAAATCTTGACCTGAATCAATCTTTAATTGATGAAACAGTTTTAAAACTTCCACATGTCAAAAGTAGACAGAAGGGAACTAATGCAATAATGGGAGCAATTTTAACAACTTTTAACAATTGATTCAGGGTCAAGGATAAATTAGGGTAAAGAATTGGGCTAGGGCCAATTGTCCCAAAAACCTTTTACACTTCACATAGTGTGACCTAAGTTTTTTTTGTTTGTTTGTTTTGTTTTGTTTTTTGAGAAAAAACAAGACAAAACATGACAATTATCACCAGTTACTTTGTCAAGTAACTAATTACTCTTACATTCAGGTAACTGAGTTACTAACGCAATTACTTTTTGGGAGAAGTAATTTGTAACTATAATTAATTACTTTTTTGAAGTAAGATTAACAACACTGACTCCAGAGACGATCTTTCAAAGAAAGCATTTGGATGTGACGCTCAGCACATGCGCTCAGCTTCTTTGGACGACCAACCCGAGGCCTGTTCTGAGTGGACCCTACTCTTTTAAAGCGCTGGATGATCTTACCCACTGTGCTGCAGCTCAGTTTCAGGGTGTTGGCAATCTTCTTGTAGCCTGGGCCATCTTCATGTAGCGCAAGAATGTGTCATTTAAGATCCTCAGAGAGTTCTTTGCCATGTGTTGCCATGTTGGAACTTTCAGTGACCAGTATGAGAGAGTGTGAGAGCTGCACTACAAATTTGAACACACCTGCTCCCTATGCACACCTGGACCTAGTAACACTAACGAGCCAAATGGCATTTTGGAGGGGAAATGACAAGCAGCACTCAATTTGGACATTTAGGGCAGTAGTTTCTCAGGGGTCTACTCACTTTTGTTGCCAGGGGTTTAGATATTAATGGCTATTATTTTGAGGGGAAAATAAATTAACTGCACACAGACTACTTTCATTGTGTCAAAGTGTCATTTTGTCAGTGTTGTCCCATGAAACATAAATATCTGCAGAAATGCGAGGGGTGTACTCACTTCTGTGATACACTGTAGTTTTGTAACCTGAAAATTCCATAAGTAGAGATGCGTTTTCCATGTAAATGTCCTAATCCGTTCCAAGGCCCAGAAAATTCAGACGTGAATCCCTTAATTATTGCACAATAAACATAAAACCTTTTTTTGCATAATGTAACTTAACAAGAATAGGGTCAAGAATAAAAGTAATACACTCATGTAAAGCTGTCGGAACACGATGGCATACACATGCAGTAGAGGTCCCTCTTAACCAATTGGTTGCGAGGAATGCTAGGCAATAGCCAATGGCAGAGCAGCTACAAGTATGTTACGTTCGGTAAACTCTGGGAGCTGCAAGTAACAGCCATACTGTATTCTTTCCTAACAAGAAACCAATATTTTCCCGTTGAGGCGTGTCTTAACCTAAAAATTCTGTACATTGAATTGGTGCACCTTTGTGTGAGTGTACCTGTTGGGGATCTTGGAGAGGTCAACGTGTTGTTTGTCTCGAGCGTAAGGAATAACCACTACCTTTTGCAGATCAGGAAGACCTACAGAGAGACACACACCCCTATTTTCAAGATTTCCGTTCTTCACAATTAAGTTATTTACTTATATGATTGAACAGGGAAATAGTGTACAATCAAATGGATAAGGGTTAAAGGGGAAGTTCAGAATGTTTTACTTTAGGCTTCATCTTTGAGTTGGCAGGGGTTCAATTAGTCGGTGGAGTTGATTTCAACAAATTCCGTGCAGTTTGTTAGTTATTTGTTAGTTTCAGGGCTCCGGAGTGGCTAAGCTAGCGCGAGTCAATGGTCCAGTCTCAGCATGCCAATAAAAAACAACATATGCACGCATGCAAATCACCGATGAAAATGCAATCTATTGTGTTGGCTAGGTTTTCAGAATAAAGTTATTAAAACTTGCAATTGCATGTCAAGTATAGTATGAACAGCAACATTTGTAATCCAGCATCTCTGCAGGGAACAGGCTGCAGAGCGGAGTGATATTTTTTTTCTACTGGTGTGTTTATGTTATAGCCAGCAGAAAGTAACCACAGTTTATATTGTTCCTCGTTCTTCATAGTGAATTTGTGGAAACTTTTCTTTGCACATTTTTTTGTCCTTTTCCAAAGCCTCAAAATGCACATTTCACCATGTTGTCGTTCTTCAGTCAAGACTCAGTACACTGATGCTGCATTCGAGGAAGGTGGGAAGTCCGAGTCCGACCAGGAAAAATATAATTGGAACGCCATTCGAACTGGGAGGCCCTAGTCGCGAAGTCGGGGGGGGGAAGTACCCCTACTTCACGAGTTGCTTCAATCTGACGTCACTCGACAAAATGACGCTGCCTGTCGGAAAGCAGACTGTCAATAGTAAAACTAAAGAAGGCAAGTTACAGAGTGTGCTTATACCTTATATACCTTAGCCGTCATTTTTCCTCCACAATTTGATCGCTTACGAGAAGGCAGGTTTGCTGCAGGTCAAAATAGTTTTAATGGCCAAAATAAAAAAGCCGCGATTAGTCATCTTGCTGTTTACATTCGCTTGGAACACTTTGAGGTCGCAACTAGTACCATCCGAGTGGGATAAGTCTGACTCGCTCCATCCTCGAATGCAGCATGAGCACGAGTGACCGAAGCACTCCTTTCTATTGTGGCCGCATTACGCATCTAAAATCAATAGTCCCGCAGAATGAAATGAATTACGGCAGTTTGGTGTGACATCGTTTTGGCCGCATGGGTTTATCTGTTAATATCGTTTTTCATTGGCATGCTAAGACAGGACCATTGACTAGCGGTAGCTTAGCCACTCTGGAGTCCTGAAACTAATAAACAGTGTTGTTAATGACGGTGTTGGAGTATAACAGCGTTTCTAACGGCATTATTTTTTTCAGTAGTGAGTAATCTAATTACTAGTAATCCCATTTTAGCAATACCGTTACTGAGGAGGGAGGTGGAGAGGGTGTTGACGCCGTTGCAAACGCGATGATATTTGGCTAGGTGGCTCGGACTGTTAGTATAGCATTCACTTTCTCGTTAGCATTAGCATTTAGTGTGGCGAGCATCATCTTAAACTCTCAGGCGACTTTTTTTGTTTAATATACAGTTTGTGGCGTCCAGGTGCGTACAATTTAATGAAAATAATGTACTGTTTTCCTGCTGAGTGTGCATTATCAACACCAAGTTGGTGTTTTCCTTGTAGACGCTACTATATATATATATACTTATATACTTATATTTACCCTTTTAAACGCTTTTTTTTTCAATTTTTCTCTGTTTGGATCGATTATTTATCATCGAACATATCGGGGAAAATACGAATAACAAAAAAAAGTACAATTTAGCGATAGTTAAGAGGTAGATATCTGACTTTTTTACAGACGCCATTTTTTCATTGTGAGGTAATTTGTTTAAAAGTTTATAATCGTTTTAAAGTCTTTTTTTTTTTTAACAAAATATTAGACATTAATTAACGATTGTAAGTTAAAAATGACAGACATTTTGAATAATAAATATAATTACTTACCTTGTTTTCATTGCTGGGTTGAAACAAAAACGGTTGGCGACGTCTGTAAACGGGGGTTTCCAGGGTAAAACGGGCAAATTAAAAATAGTTCGGGGGCTTACTGCGCCATGAATCTGCTATGGCAGCATATAGACATATTTATTGTTCTATCAAACACAACAGTTGTTTTGTCTTAAAATACAACAGTTTCTTTTAAAGAGGAGTGCAAGAGCAGAAACTACTTTTTCAGTCTTGTCTGTTTTCCGCCATATATACAGTGGGGAGAACAAGTATTTGATACACAGTCAATGGGAAAACTCATTGGCAGTGTATCAAATACTTGTTCTCCCCACTGTATATATATATATATATATATATATATACATACATATATATTCTTTTTTTATTATTATTATTATTATTACCTATTATTATTAATACCTATTATTCCCTTGCCCTAAACCTTTCTTCAATGATGTATCCATAAACCTTGTGTGATGTTTTTTAATCAAAACAACTAGAATACAGGAGATTCAAAGCCTTACCTGCATATTGAGAATTAGATCAATATTATGACAATACATACAAGTCACGGATCAGTACGTACCTCGGTACGGGGTCACGGTTCGGTGCGGATTCAGTACAACAGGAAAAACTTTTTTTTTTTTTTTTTTCTCACAGCATTTGAAAGTTAAAGCGGAAATGTGAAATAAGGTTGACCAACCATGTTTTTGAATAATATCAATGGCTAAACAATTCTAAGCATATTTTCTTTTTTTTTTTTTTTTTTAACGCAACCCTTCCAGATTCTTTGTTTAACCCATAGCAACGCCCTTGACAACGAAAATGCTTTTCTTCGGCAATCTTCGGAAATTACGTCACACCAGGAAGTGCGAGGGAAGTCCGCCATAGAACAGTATTGTTTGTTGCATTGCTTCTCGGTAAGATGCCACGGCGGTGTGTGGCCATGTTTTGTTCTCACTCAAAGGAAAAGTTGTATCAGTGGCCAAAGGATAGCAGGGCACGTAAATGGACATCTTTCGTTCGCACGAAGCGAATGAATTTCACGCCATCATCGAGTAGTGTTCTCTGCTGCAAACACTTCGAAGATGCCTGCTTCCTTAACCGGTCTCCTTATGATCAAGGATTTGCCAAAAAGTATGTCTGATTTTTGGATAGATGACTAATGACTTTGTCAAAGCAGAGCTGCCAACTGTTGTGGAATGAACAGTATAAGCTAGCGACGTTAGCCGAAAGTTAACTCGTGGCAATCCCCGATCATAGTTGTTGTTGCATTCGCTAGTTTAAGCGTGTTTAAATTGTGCGTCATCTACGATCTTGTTCGAAAGGGTCAATCCACTGTCAATCGGGAAAGGGGTGTGGATGTGCATATAAGCGGGTCGGCGTCGCGGTAATTCATGGTCACGTTGCCGTAAGAGACACACACCGCCGGTAAGTTTGTGCACATTTATTTGTATTTGTATTATGTATTTCCACCTTCATGCTTCAAGCATTTCATTGCATTTGTACGGTTCGGCGTTTCTTTCACGGTGATCGCTTGATAGTCATCTAGTTTCGTGTTTTACGTACGAGAGCCGCTGACACGTGACAACAACAAGCGTTTTGGTTTTAATTTCTGGCAGCGAATCAGCGAGCGCGCAGGTCACACAGTGAATCATGGGAAATGTAGTCTCGGGACAACACTGAAGTGGTGCTTTGTAATATTTTCGCTTGTGTGAAAAAACTACATTTCCTCATGCCATTAGACGCCACTTCCTGCCGACAGCCCCAAGCTGTGTTCGTACTGTTAGCTCCATGTGTTAATAAAGAAACAAAGTTGTCAGCACGTCGTGTGTTCGATACATTTGTAAACAAAAAGCTCATAACAAGACACTATGAACGATCCGTTTAAGAGACGCTGGAGTAGTAGGAGGCAAAGAGGAGATCAGCGAGAAGCAAAACTTCGCGGTCGAATGTGGCGGCAGTCCGCTATTATTTTGTTTTCTTATTGTTGCCACAATAAAGTGGAGAAAGCCATCAACGACTCATCTCCTTCTTTCCCCCCAACGTTTTTATATTATTATTTTATATGCTGCCGGATCTGCCAAAATGAACATGAAGTCTGATTATTATTTTTTTAACAATGTCATCAGATAGACAAAAACATAAAATTATGTGCAAATGCATGCATCTTCAAATCATAAATATAATAACAGCATCAACAGCATAAAAACATCTTACCAATCTTGTAATCTCAATGGGTGTTGTATCCAGTTCATGTCAGGTAGTCTAGGCACATAGTTTGCATCCTGATTAGCGTCTGGCTAATACATGTTAGGTCCAACATAAAATTCCAACCTCCTCTTCTTCCTCCAACTGTTCAAAAACTTGGATCTCCTCCCTTGCGCTCGATCTATCGCTTATATCGCTGTTTGAATGGCTTTGTATGGCGGCCGTATGTATGGAGCTGCCATCGCTGTTCCCGGGGTGACGTATCACTTCCTGGTTCGTCACCTTTCAGGCTCGAACTTCGGAAACGCGATTATTTTGTCAAATATACAACATATAAATTATTTTTTCATGCTTTATTTGTTGGACAATGTTTAATTACTTTAATTGTGACCCTATTTGGCATGTTATGAAATTGCTTCACTTTTCTGCTTTAAAGTGAATTTTCTTTTTAAACGTCAAAATGTGCCCTGTGTTTTTTTTGTTTTGTTTTTTTTGGGGGGGGGGGATGAAAAAGATCAGTTTCTTGAAATCAACTCCACCAACTAATTCAACCCCCCTCTTACTCGAAGATTAAGCCTAATGTCAAACATTCCAAACTTCCGCTTTAATGTTTCGGAATGGGGTGTGAAGCAATGGTGTGAGTTGAAAAGGGTTTAAGGCTTCAAGGTGTTGTTAGAGACCTTTGACGACACAGGTGAGTTTCTCCATGTGGTCGTGCGTTTTCCCGTTGTATACCACAGCAGCAACGGACAGCAGCAATTTAGGCTGGATTTGCGAGAACCGGTCCAGAACACCCTAACAGCACATAACAAAGACACACATAAGGGATAAAAAAACTACGAGGGATAGGGTTTCAGATAAGAGCTAATGGTACTCAGGTGAGATTTCTCATCTTCTGTACATTCACTGATTATCTTATTCCGTGCTATGTGTGTTCTTGTGTTGTAGCACCTCCCCTGGACAATAGTGATGCAACACATGAAATAATGCGAGAATAACAGGACTCGTGAAAAAATAAAAATGTATTCGTAAAAAATTATTTTTAAAATCACTTTTTATATTTACTAGAGTCAGGTTATCGTCATTTCATATTTATTGCATGTACCATGCAGTACTGTAAGGAGAGTGCGCAGCCACACCAGAAAACATGTAAAATGAAAGAGAAGCTCTATCTTGACCAAGTAATGTTCTCTAAGTAATGAACATCTAAAATATATGCATATATTGATCGTGTTTCTATACATTGAAAAAAGGAGGGGGAAAAAACTTACGTTGACCCCAAAATCGACAGATGTGGAACTCCAAATGGCTCCAATGCTTGCTGCTGCTAACATGGCTTCCACTGCATGGATGCCATTGGGCAGGTAGCCTGAACACACACAAGCACATGCACGCATAGATGTACATTCAAATCTACCTGACAGAAGCCGCTTATCTGATAGCATTTATCTTACCTTCACTAAAGTGACTTAGGAGCACTTGTTGTAAATGTGATTTTACACAAAGATGATTGTTCAAATTCCGGACGTTCACAACAGTGTATGACGTGAGCAAAGCGCTGCCACACCTTAATAAAAATGCCACCACTCTGGTGTGTGTAGTCATAAATGATTTACTGACACAATTAATAGAGTTAGTACCCTCATGTGACTGCACTCGCGTTAGCTCATCAGCTAAGTGCTTACATATCGTCTCCATAATAACAGGAAGGACAAGGACGTTGTGGACTTGACTTTATGCATTTCTCTTCCTACATGCACGGTTTAACTCTTTATCCAGAGGATACCCTGCTACCCTGAATTTCCTCAAAATGTGAAAAAATACAAAAATTTAAAAAAAAATAAATAAATAAATAAATAAATAAATTTAATAAAATAAATAAATAAATAAATAAAAATTTAAAAACTGAAATCTATCATACCATACCGTAGTGCTAGGTAAAGTTTGAACTCCGAGTTAGGGTTTCGAAGTAAGCTCTCAGGCCACAGTTCAGTTTAAGGCATCAAGTAGGGATGCACTGAAATAAAAATTGATAGCCGAAACCTATCTTGTAAAATCTTTTTCATAATAATAATATGACCTATTTTACAATTTGGCGGGAACGTACACTACAACAGCTTAGATTAGTTATTTTTTATTCTATTTGTGTTGTGAAAGCCTGGTAAACAAGTACCCTGTCAAATGTTGGCAAACTAACGTAAATAGTTAAGTCTACGTTACTAATACATGCTATCAATATTATTTTTTTAATAAAATGATCATTAAATTACCTTTGAGCAAACATAAGTGTCCTTGGTTATTGTCTTGACATTCAGTTGCTTATGTGCAATGACAGTTTATGACCTCGTCTTTTATTTATTTTATTTTATGTGTTTGTTTTATCTTTCAAAGTTGACTTATTTTGCTGTGTTTTGCTATGTAAAGCACTTTGGTCTCCTTGGCGGATTTTTAAATGTGCTATACAAATAAAGTTGATTGATTGATTGATTGATTGATTATGTGGTTGACTACAGAGCCTTATTCATAGGTTGCATTTGGTAAGCTTTCTTTTAGGCTTTGAAAAAGACACCAAAAAAATTCCTCCCCCAATCTTTCAGGGGGTACTTGGTGTCAGGACAAAAAAGAAACCACATTTTTAGCCAACAACTTCATTTTACGTATATAAAAGTATGAGTATTCCCAATTGGCTTCTCAATTAGTTTTACGATCAGTTTGGACAACCCTCAGATTTTAGCAGACGTTTCGGCAATGACAAAATTTATTGTTGTTTTGTTTGTGTGGCTTTTAGCTTTAGCATTATCATTCTGGAAACTCACCCACAACTCTGTCCCCAGTCTGGACACCCATCTTCCTCATGGCTGCTGCGAACAACGCCACATCGCACCTCAGTTCCCGAAAGGTCACTTTTACGATGTCCTCATTATTCTCGGCTGGGGAAAAAAAATCTTTTTTAACCTTAAATTATTTAATTTGATTCAAGTATTTGCTTATTTAACTGTACAATGGTATGAAAAAGTATCTGAACCTTTTGGAATTCCTCACACTTCTGCATAAAATCACCATCAAATGTGATCTGATCTTTGTCAAAGACACACAGATGAAAATACAGTGTCTGCTTTAACTAAAACCACCCAAACATTTATAGGTTTTCATATTTTAATGAGGATAGCATGCAAACAATGACAGGAGGAGGAAAAATAATTAAGTGCTGTGGCATGACCTAAAGACAGCAATTCATGCCAGACATCCCAGGAATCTGACTGAACTACAGCAGTTTTGTAGAGAAGAATGGGCCAAGATTAGTTCAGATCGATGTGCCAGACTGATCTGCAGCTACAGGAAGCGTCTAGTTAAAGTTATTGCTGCCAAAGGGGGGGGGGGGGGGGGGGGGGGGCACAATATATTAAATGTGGTGGTTTACTTGCTTTTCCCACTTCTGGCATTGTTTGTATACTATCTTCATTAAAATATGAAAACCTGATAAATGTTTGACTGGTTTTAGTCAAAGCAGCCAAACCATCTTAACATCAGTTTTAGTTGGGCTTGAGACCCCCATAAATGAAATTGCTCTATTTGTATATTTGAACAGTTTGTCTTAACAATACGTCTTAGTTTAAATAAGCACAAGGCCAGTATCACCGACACACATTGCTACAAATATACTGAGATTTTTTTGTTCATTTCACCATTTTACATAATTGATGTAAACGCATGCCAAAAAGAAATACTCTGGTATCACCAAACTTATGGAAACGAGACAAGCAAGACAGTGCAGCACAGTGTCAGCAGTGAGTAATCGCAGCCAATAGATGGAACCATAATTACATTAGGGCTCCACGGAGAGGGCACTGGTGCTAGCTAATACAAATACACACACACAGACACGCACCCACGTGCACACACAAGCCTATTCATTGCCCAGCGAGGTAATGTAATAAAGGTGACAAGCATTGATCGTGTAAGCCTAAAAGCTCTCCCAGCACAAAAGATGAAACCACAGGACCATACCTTAAACTCAAAATAATATACCGGTCATCATAGTAATTAAACAGAAAAGTATGGTACAAAAATATAAATTATAAAGTATAAAAGTAAGAAAATAGAAAATACAGTGCCTTAAAATAAAATTTAAAAGCTGAAGAAATTTGTACACAATTGTACAGTGTCAATTCAAATGATATGAAAAAAATCACAACAACAAAAAAGTTGCTTGGCATCAAGATTCCACAAAATGGTACATTTCACTTCAAATAAGCACTGTCGTAAAAATCATTAATACCAGTAATACTTGTACAAATTTTAAATATATATTATCAAGAATAAAAGTCCTACAATGAACATGGCTGTAAATAATATATTAATGGTATTTAAATTTTTAGGGTGTCCATTTTGACACGGCCCTACCTAATGTGTTTGGTGTATACTCACTTGCGGCATAAAGAGCAACTTTGTCCTGCTCAGGGTGTTTGAGCAAGTTCTCAGCGTAGTTTAGGCGAGCTCCTGAAAACCACTCGGGAACATCCGAAATGCGCTTGGACAAGTCCACCACCTGGAAAATAAATGTGTGCACATGTGCACATAATTGCACACACAATAAGCAAATATAGTTACTACTGTAGGTACAAATAAACGGACGCAGTCACACGGATGTACACGCAAAACACACACGGAAGCAAGAAAAGACACGCACCTATAAACAAAAAGACACAAATTCAAATTACGCTAAGATGAACGCGCACACACACCAACAAAAACAAAAAAGCCATAAGGTATAATCATACCCCAAATTAGTACTGCAAAGATTAATCAATTAACTCGATTAATTCAATTGGAAAAAAGCTTCAAATGAAATTTTGTTGCTTCGAGTATGCATTTAATTAGAGTGGGCATTGTCATGGTTTGTTCTGATATTGTCTGCATTAAGTTTTATTGATTTGGGTGGATATTAAGGGTGTCAACAATAATCGATGCGGCGATGCATCCCGATGCGGGGCAGGGATGATTCGATTCGATGCGGGCAACACACTGAATCGATTCAGCGCATTTTAAAATATATAAATACGTTCAAAAATCTTCCCTGCGCAATTCCGGTGATGCAATGGATTTGATTTCCCCATTTGTATTGTTATTCTCATGTTTACCTGTAGAGAGAGCTACTTTACATTCAAAGCAAGCCCGTAGAGGTTAAATCTGGCCTAAAAAATTCCAGCCCAACCCGACACGGCCCGCTGGTATTGAAGCCCGACCGGCCAGATCAATTAACTATAGATTTGCATGCCCGAGCTGAGTGATGTGGGGAAAAAAAAACGCAGCAACAGCAGCAATTTATTTTCATTTCTTCAAGTTTTCTTACTGTTTAAATAGTCTACATATTTTTATAAGAGTTATAAAAGCCTTTACACAACGAAATAACGCTGGGAAAGCTTAATATAAAAAAAAAAACACCGTTTTGCAGACACACAGAGGAAAAGATTCGGAAGGATCACATTTGCCTTTGTGTGTATAAATAAAAGTGTCTTTCCTAACAAATTCTCAGTTGGCAGACAAAAAAACGCAAGTTTACACAATATTTATATAGTCTACATATTTTTAAGAGCTTTATAAAAGCATTTACTCAACAAAATAACGCTGGGAAAGTTTAATATTTAAAAAAAAAACACGGTTTTACAGACACACAGAGGAGAAGATTCGAAAGGATCACATTTGCCTTTGTGTGCATAAATAAAACTGTCTTTCGTCACGACTTCTCAGTTGGCAGAAAAAAAAACGCAAGTTTACTCAATATTTAAATAGTCTACATATTTTTATGAGATTTATAGAAGCATTTACACAACGAAATAATGCTGGGAAAGTTTAATTTAAAAAAAAAAAAAAAACACGGTTTTACAGACACACAGAGGAGAAGATTCAAAAGGATCACATTTGCCTCTGTGTGCATAAATAAAAGTGTCTTTCGTTACGAATTCTCAGTTGGCAGGAAAAAAAAACGCAAGTTTACTCAATATTTAAATAGTCTACATATTTCTATGAGAATTATAAAAGCATTCACACAACGAAATAACGGGAGGAGAAGAAGAAAACTGCGCTTTGTTTTGTTTCTTTTAAAATAATTTATTAGTCCGGCGCGGCGGCCCGACCCGACCCGACCCACCGAAACGTGAATGCTTAACATTTCGGGTCGGGTCGGGTTCGGGCACAAGATCTAACCTCTATGCAGGGGGGACGAGGAACCCAAATCCGCTTCCTTACCGGAGTAACGTCACAGACAAGCGCAGTTGTAATCGAGAGAGCAGAGAGATAGGACATAACAAAACAATGGCTGAAACGGAGAAAGAGGGAGCGAGAAATATTATAGATATAAGATAGGCTAGGCCTACATTTTACTTTTGTTCTACATTGCAATTTAGTTGATGTTTTGTTTGCAACTGAAGTGATCCCTGGATTGATATTGCGATAAAGATGCTGCTGCACTACAATATTTTCTTTGTCGTTTTCTTTAATATTTACTTGAATATTTTTATTGATGGGTCGTTGTGACTAAAATACAGTGACTGTTATTACTGATTTTGCACAGGAGTTCAGATGTTGCACTGTGTGAAAGGCTGCTACTGTGTGTAAAAAAAAAAAGAGAGAAAGCCCTGGTCTCATTCAAAGCACTAATTAAATGCGGTGATCTGATTTTTTTTTTTTTTAAAGATATATGAAAGTATACTATTTTCATTTGACTTCAACCAGGAGTGACACAAGAGCCAATAAAAAGTTGTTTAATGTCTGTCCGCTTGTGTTGGCTCATGATTCATGAAAAATATGCTTTGCTTTAGAATTTTAATGCATCCCAGGCTTTAATGCATCGCAATGCATTGCCGAATCGAACCGAATCGAATCGTGACCCTCTGAATCGAATCAAATCGAATCGAATCGAATCGTGGCCTTCCGAATCGTAATCGAATCGAATCGTGAGGGCAGTGTCGATGCACACCTCTAGTGGATATGCTGCCCTCTATTGGCAACAGTGAATAGGACAAAACTCATATAACATGGTAACATAACTGCTTCCTGTTAAGACCAACATAAGGTAAATTTTTGTTTGTAATTTAGCTTAGAGATATATTTAGCCGTTTTTTTTTTTTTTTTTTTTTTTTTTTCTTTAGTGGGAACATGTGTTTGAACGATTTGTTAAGAGCATTGTTTAAAAAAAGTTAGTATCTTATAGCATTTAAGCTAGCGGACTTTTGCTGTGCAAGTTAGCCAATAGTTCTTTTGTTGTACTTAGATCCTTTTTTTTTTTTTTTTTTTTTTTTTAAATAGCATTTGAGGCTAAGCTCAGGAATTTCAATTTATTTTTAAATGAAAGTGCAATCCTGCATAGTTTGAAAAAAAAAACTTGGGAATTATATTTTGTATTCACATTTAATGTTCTTTTGAAAGTACAATCCAAGCGAGCCTTTGTTTTACATCTCTTAAAATTTATTCTGCAATGTAATGTTCCTCATCTAATTACTCGATTATTCGAACTAACTATTTGATAGACTAATCCATGATTATTCGACTACTAAAAAAAACAATAACTGCAGTAAAGGTATGATCAGGCCTTTAAAATCCAGCCCGACCAGACCCCGGTCCGATCAATTTACTTGATTTGCAGGCCCGAGCCCCCAAAAACCCGAAATTTTATGCTTTATTTGTGAGGTTTCAGGAGAAGGAGGAAATGGGGGGATGCGATGAGTCAGTCAGACCTGGACAGAGCACTGCTTGGAAAAAAGGGACTGGTTGCGTTTTGTGTGACCACGTTTGTGACGATACCTGTGCATAATGATAACAAATTAAAACCTGTTTTGTTTTTTTTTTTGTTTTTAATGTTTAAATAGTCTACATATCTTTATGATCATTATAAAAACATTTGCTCAATGAAATAATGGTGGAAAAGTTTGTTAATTATATTTCTGTGCAGGATATTGTGCTCACATGGACGCGCCTCTCTGACATGGAGAGGCTCTGCATGGCTTCCGTTTGCAATTATCATACAGCACCTTCTCTGTTTCATCCAAATTATTTATTTTGAAACAAGTATTCCTTAGTTTAACATCCATACATCGTTTTAGTTTGCATATATGAATATATATTTATTTTTTAAAAGTTAGCAAGAGAGAAGCCCGGCCCGACCTGACCCAGCCCGAACATAATAATGACATTTTAGGCCTGTCGGGCCGGGTCGAGTTCGGGTTTAAGATCTTACCTCTAAGCTGCAGTCCTACGCAAAATGATATTGAGATTCGTAGTATCATGAGTTTAAGTGTATTGTCCCATCCCGAGCTATCAATCCGCCCCCAACCAATCACTCAAAGGGAACATGACTGATTCTCAGCTACGCCCCCCACCTGCTCATCTTTTGCCCCCATAAGGCGCAAAACCTCTGTTCACCCAGGGCATTATTTAGGCCAGGACCACCTCTGCACAAAACACATAGACACTTGCCCATACACATACACACACAAAAAAAAAAAATACAGAAGCCATTTTAAGGCAAAATAACAGAGAAGACACCAAAATAACAGAGAAGACACCCAGCCGCCAAGAACTTTTTCTCCACAACTATGTAAGGGCACTGTACTTGTTTTATTTATTCATTTTCTGAAGCACTTTTCCTCACAAAAGGTCACAAGGATGCTGGGTTCTATCCCAGCTAACAACAGGCAGGAGGCAGGGTACACCCTGACCTGAACTTGTTGCCAGCCAGTTGCAGGGCACATGGAGACAGACAACCACCTACGCACACACTCACGTCTATGGACAAGTCTGAGTGTTCAGTCAGCCTACTGTGCATGTTTCTGGCATGTGGGAAGAAACCCAGGGAAAACCCACGCAGGCACGGAAAGAAGATGCAAACTCCACACAGGGAGGCCGCAGAGATTGAAACAAAATTCTCAGAACTGTGAGGCTAACATGCTAACCTCTCTGCCACCGTGCCGCAGGTGCTTGTTTTATCCAATGTTTTTTTTTTTAATGTATATTTATCTCTATTGATTCTGTTATTAGGGCTTTCAAAATGATCGCGTTAACAGGCGGTAATTATTTTTTTTAATTAATCACGTTAAAATATTTGACGCAATTAACGCACATGCCCCGCTCAAACAGATTAAAATGACAGCACAGTGCCATTCCCACTTGTTACTTGTGGTTTTTTTTTTTGGTGTTTTGTCGCCCTCGGCTGGCGCTTGGGTGCGACTGATTTTATGGGTTTAAGCACCACGTAATTATTGACATCAACAATGGTGAGCAACTAGTTTATTTTTTGATTGAAAATTTTACAAATTTTATTAAAACGAAAACATTGAGGGGTTTTAATATAAAATTTCTATAACTTGTACTAACATTTATCTTTCAAGAACTACAAGTCTTTCTATCCATGAATCGCTTTCACAGAATGTTAATGTTAATGCCATCTTGTTGAATTGTTGTTATAATAAACAAATACAGTACTTATGTACAGTATGTTGAATGTATATATCCGTCTTGTGTCTTATCTTTCCATTCCAACAATAATTTACAGAAAAATATGGCATATTTTATAGATGGTTTGAATTGCAATTAATTACGATTAATTAATTTTTAAGCTGTGATTAACTTGATTAAAAATTGTAATCGTTTGACAGCCCTAGTTCCTATATGAAATCAATAGAGATGTCCCGATCCGATATTTGGATCGGATCAGACGCGGATATGGGCAAAAAAATGCGAATCGGGATCGGATCGGAACACGGAAAAAATTCCGATCGCACCATCCAACACTTAGAACCACGGTACAACATGCCCAGCCGTCATTACATTCTGTGGAAGATTCGAGAACGATTCACAAACATCCAAATTCCATCCATCCATCCATCCATAATATGTCAAGTAAAGCGGAACTAATACACAGCGCGGTCTTCGGGACGCAATGAGAAACTGACCGCATCGCGTCCCGAAAGTAAACATAATGCTTGTCATAGTAATGCCAATGCTCAACTCACTGCTTTAGCTCAACTCATGCTGTTGGATAAAAAACACAATAATACCTGACTGCCGCTGACAGCCGATCCAAACTACGTCAACGTCGTTTTACTGGAGATAATAGATATCATGTGTATATAGAACTAGATGCTATACGACAGACTCGACTGCGTTATCAACATTGAAGTATTGAAAACCAGATGCGTTAGTAAACAGCCGCCATCTTAAAGCAGAAGACTTCCCTAGTAGGCTGTTGTGAACCTTCCAAGCGAACCTAATTAACTTTTTATCTAAAATACTCCTAAATCGGCAAAATCTTGACTTGAATCTATCTTCAAAGCAGTTTTAAAACTTTCACATGTCGAAAGTAAGCAGAAGGGAAATTATGGAATAACTGGAGCAATTTTAACAACTTTAACAGTTGATTCGCAAAATTAAATGAATTGAATGTAGTTTAAAGCTGCTGATACAGAATGGGGACTTGAGTATTTTATTTACTGTTTTAAAATGTTAACTTGATACTGAAATAGTCGTTTATTTAAACCTGAGAGGCTTTTTATACCATTTTTGTAACTAATGCACGAAACATTAAAAGCATCTAATGGCTTGGGGGATTTTTGGGATTTTCCACTGAGGTTGTTGGTGTGTTTTGTTTTTTTAAGACAGTTTACAATATTATTTGCATGTTTTGCCGACTCACTATGCCATTTCTGTTTGTTATTTATAATGTTTTGTGTTTGTCACTGAATAAACAGGTCGGTTTCTTGTTACCAACCGTTGTGTGTTATTCAAACTCAATTAATTCAGCTGGCTAGTTGTTATCAAGAGTACTAAAACCTTTTTCAACATGAGTATGACAACTAAGTAAGGAGGCTAACTAACTTTAACACATGCTCAGATAGGTCGGTATCGGTATCGGCCAGTATCGGTATCTGATCGGAAGTGCAAAACAATATCAGGATCGGATCGGAAGTGCAAAAACCTAGATCAGGACATCCCTAAAAATCAGACACAGTCATAACATCACAAACAGTGGTACCTCTGCTTACGAACGTCTCTACATACAGAATTTTCAGGTTAAAACATGCCTCAGCGGGAAAATATTGCCTCTTGGTACGAAAAAAATTCCATGATAAGAAAGGGAAAAATGGCCGGTATTCGCAGCTCCCATAGTTGACTGAACATAACATACTTATAGCTGCTTTGCCATTGGCCATTGCCTAGCATTCCTGGAATCCCATTGGCCTCTTCTGTATGTGTATGTGTGTATCCTAGCATCCTCTTCATTTGCCCCTGTCGTGTTCCGACAGCTTTACATGAGTGTATTAACTCCTTTTACACTTAGTTTTTTACATGATGCACAACTCCGATTATGTATTAACTTTTATACTTGGTTTTTTACATGATGCACAACTCCGATTTTATGTTTATTGTGCAATAACCTAATTGTAACAAGTATTTGTTACATGTTTTGATGCATTTTTATGCAGTATAAAACATTTATGTCTGAATTTGGGGGTGCTTGGAACGGATTAGGGCATTTACGTGGAAAATGCGTCTCAATTTAAGAATTTTCAAGTGACAAAACTATTTCCAGAACCAATTAATTTCGTAAATCGAGGTACCACTGTACATACCGGTATTTCTGTATTCCATTCGGTCAGCGCCACTCACCTTGTGGTATGGTTTGGAGCTGACCACGTCGCAGAAGCTCCACACCCGTGACCAGAATTCGGCATAGCAATCCACTGACCACTGGTACAAGTCCCCATAGTTTACTTGGGTTAAAAGACACAAACACCATGGGTCATATGGCTAATCATCTCCGCCTAATTCAATATTTAGTCCGCAAAGGCTCTGAAAGCGAGGGTGGCCTGCTTAGTGCTAGTATCTTTTTTTTTTTTTTTTTTTTTTTTTTGCGTAAAAGCATGAGCATTTAAGAGGTATGGCCTGGTGTATTGATTCATCGAATGCCACAGAGAACAGTTGATTGGGGCAATTTGAGCTACTACTGTCACTCACTTATGGCAACAGATACCACAAGATGGCGGCAAAGCACATTTTTCTATTAGACAAGGATATGGCCTCACAAAATGAAACTCTTTACATCACTTCAATTTGGTTGGCCCAAAAGCCATAAAATGCTATTTTAAAACATTATACGGGCGGATTACTGTACAGTCCACTCTTTCCAATAGCGACAGTCAGTTTAACCTGAGAACCGCTTATTTCATGTAGCTGTTTTGAAAGTGTAAACTCTAGTGATGGTAAACGAGCAGCTCTCTTTTATAGGAATTTTTGTTGGGGCGGAAAACCCCGTTTTTTTATGTTGACACTGGCTGGCCTTGGCGTAGATACAACGAGCTCACTTGTCCTGCTTGGTCCCAGCCAGTAATCCCACCATGATGAAGGCTAAACTAACCTACTAAGACAATTAGACCCAATGACCGCGCGCGAGACGGACTGACTGAGCGATACTCACCCAGTTTGAGTCCATGGTCCCGGTTCACCTGTCGCCTAAATTGGTCCATCCGCGTGTCCCTCTTGGAGTCCGGGTACCAAAGCACCTTGTTGTCCGCCTCCATGATCGTGTCGCTCTTGTCTTTGGACATGTTGGCGTCCATTCGCTTCTCGTCACGCCTCTCGCTCAGTCAATTGGGTTGAATGCTACAAGCTAAGCTACAGTCGGTTTGTTCGTACTCTCAAACGGGAGCCGTGCTCGCGTGTGCGGCTGTCACTAACTGCACACTGTCCGCTTGGAAGCCAAGCAGAGATGACGTCAGGACAAAGGGCGCGTTCAAGAGCGAGTTTGTTTGAGCCACGTTTCCAGACATGCAACGCTAACTTTTATTCACTTTTAGAGTTATTTAAAATATATATATATTGAGAGAGGTAGATTACAAAGATGGTATTACAGTACAAAAGTAACGACCCCTGCCAAGGAATCCATCATATGCTGGTTTCTGTACCAGTACCAAAACACAAAGCCAGCAAGGATCAAATGGATTTGTAATGTGTTAGCACTGGGTTTGATGGTACAGACACCAGACTATTCTGGATTTCTTAGCATGAAAGTATATATTTTGTTATTAGTATTATTATTTATGTTTCTGTTTATATTAACATATATTGTCTATCTCCCACCGCACGCGTACCGACATCGAGGTCTTGAACGTTCCTCAAGCGTGCACACACATACACACCTACGCGCGCGCACACACACACGCCGCACATTCTGCCTGTCAAAAGAGAGCCGGGCTGTGATTGGCCCTCGGGGCTCTGGTTCCACATCAGCCGACAGATGGCTTCATGTCAGGAGGAGGAGGGTTAGTAGGGGCAGGGGGCGGGAGCTGGGGCGTGGTCCATCAGCGGCAGCCAATCGGAGCGCTAAATAGGGGTGACAATAAAAAGGTGTGCCCTATCAGGATGCAGAACGACAAAGCCGCCTCATCGTGGTCCTGCATGGCAAGCACGCTTAACATTTAACAACTAGACTGGATATGTTGCAGATATCTGAAACACAACATTTGAGCACAAAATGTTCTATCAAGCCACAAATAGCATTACTGATATCTGCAATTTCAATTCACCTCCAAATAAGAACACCACTTTTGCCATTCATGTAGATGAAGTTTATCATTCAAGACACTGCCTGTACGACTAACTTGTGCGCTTCTCTCACGTTGACACGCAGTGGAAAAATATGTGGTCTGATTTTCATCAAAGTCACTAGACCATTTTATAAGACGGAGAGAAAAATGAAATCAACCCAATCAGCCCATTGATTTAATAATTTGAAACGGTCACTTCTGTGATCCTCTTTGTTCCTTAGGACATCCACCACTCGGTGGCGCCTCTTCATGTTGACTTTCTTCTTCAGTTGCTACCTACTTTTTGGGAGTCAAGTGTGATCATGTGTGCGTGGTCCGTTGCACTCCCGAGTGACGAGAGGTTGAGCTGGATTTATTTATTTTTTGTGTATTAAAAGTGCATAAGTGGAAGTCTGCTCCCTTTTTTTTTTTTGTTTGTTTACTTTTTATGCACTCATCCTGCCCTGCCGCACGTTACAAACTGCATGACCCTCCATTTGCCAGGAATTAATTTGACCAAATGTTTCCAGTAGTTCCACATCAGACGTGCAAAAGCAACAGGACGATTCCTACTTGCAAAACAGTTGCAGTTCACCAACATTCCTGGGTTGTCTGGTGTGAATAGCGCTCTTGAGGTCATGCAAATCTCTACCAGGATGTGGTCTTGACTTTATACATAAATTTGCATCGAGCTGGAAAAGGAAATAAAAAGCCCTTGAAGTCTTCATGTTCATCAGTCTTTGGTTAGACACATTTTCTGTAAGCGAAGGTTTAGCACTGATGCTTCTCCTACAAGGGCTGAGCATAGTGAACAATGCTTAGTTTGCAGGCACGTGCAGAGAGAGGGGCGGAGGGTTCTTGAGCACCAGCCCTTTTGCCCCTGCATGCCCAAAGTGCCCCTTTTGACTGGGCTTTTTTTGTGTGTGTGTGTGTGTGCGTATGTGTGTGCTGGCCGGCTGTGCAGGCACGCCACTGAGTACATTACTTGAACACAGAAAACACATTTAAATAAGCTAAGCCGCCGCATACCCCACCCCTGCACCCTCACTCGCTTCTCGCCCGGCAAATGTCGAGCCACTCGCCTACCACCCCACCAGCCTCTGCGCTGGGGTTGGGAGTAACATCGTTTACGTGGCGTCACTCCGTTGGGACCCTGATGTCACACCCCCGCTTCAACGTCGCGTCCCAAATCACACCACACACCAATAGCCAGCTGTCAGGCCGGCGGCCGCGCGGTCTGTGCGAGGCGGGGTGGGGTTACTGGCAGCCACGGGTAAGGTTCCCCGTGTTGAGTAAAATTAAGCGGCAGGCTCTCGAATGGAGGGGCGCGCCTCGCATCGAGCCCGTCGTCCGCCTGAGGTGCGTTTTTTATTTTCGCCTGGGGCTTGAGCTGACGGCTGGCCCGACGAGTGGTGGGCATGATTCTTGCTTCTTCAAGCTGTTCAGAAATACAGTGATCCCTCGGTTTTTCGCGGTTCATGGGGACCAGAACCCGCCGCGATAACCCTCGGATTTCGCAGTTCATGGGGACCAGAACCCGATAAGTGAAAACCGCGAAGTACTGCGTGTTCAACGTATTTATTAAGAAGGCCATGTCCACACCTAGCAGTTTTTAAAAAAACGAGGATTCTGTCATAATACGTCGTAAAAAATAGGTGCGTCCACACCTGCACGTTTGTAGAAAAAAAAGCATCCACAGCCAACCGAATTTATTCGTTATAAGTACATTCATAACAATGCTAGACCTCAATGTGGCAGCAGTTTCCCAAATCCTGTCCAATCAGAGTAAGCTTCCCTTCTAGTGACGTCACTTCCATAAATTGGAAAACATGGCGCCAGTCTCGTACGTGTGGACCGACAAGGAAACGGAATTACTTCTAAATTCGGTTTTAGAATATAAAACCAACAAGGCAAGCGATTTATGGAAAACATGGCGCCAGTCTCGTACGTGTGGACCGACAAGGAAACGGAATTACTTCTAAATTCGGTTTTAGAATATAAAACCAACAAGGCAAGCGAAAATGTTGATTGGGAGGCTTGCCACAGCAAGTACATTGACATACTGTCCCTGTTCTGTGAGCAATATCCTTCAGAAACCTCCTGTGATTTCCGCCACGGAAGAGGGGAACTAACACGTGCCATACTGACCACAAAAATCAAGGCCATAAGAACAAAATATCACCTGGCTGTTGACAGTGGACAAAGGAGCGGGCACGGTAGAGTCGTTCTTCAGTATTTCGACGTATGTGAGCAAATATGGAGTGGTTCCCCCGCCACGACAACCATGCCATTTGACATAGAAACTGATGACTTGGATCGTCCTGAGCCCTCGCCTTCCACGTCCTCCACGTGCACCATGGAGACCACTGTCTCCGAAGCTGAGCAGGAACGTAGTACGCAAAACAAAGAGAGGAGAGACCTTATACAGGTCTGCATTAACATCGGGTTATTGTTACAAATGTTCGAGTTTTAGCTCTAAAGTGTTAGTAAAATTCAGTGACACGTATTCTTTTTTGCTTTACAAAGGCTAAACTGACGGGGCACCGGCATGACAGGTTAAAAAAAACTTCCTTTTGAAAGGCAGTGGCTCAATGCCCTTGAAGAGGACCAACGTGTTAAGAAGAAATGTTTGGACTTTTTGGAAAAATAAAAAAATATAAAGCAAAAATAACAAAATATATATAGCAAAAAATATAGTGGATGTCTCAGGCACTGGAAACTGGAACAAGAATCGTTTGAGGAACCATCATGGGAGGAAAAAGCTCTGCATGGAATATACCACCGACAGATAACTGAAGTGGCACATCTGAACAAGTCCTACCAATGGTTAAAGAGGGCTGGACTGAAAGATAGCACAGAGGCGCTTTTCATGGCAGCACAGGAGCAGGCCTTGAGCACCAAAGAGAAGTGGCTCCAGCAAATACGAGGGGCATTCAAAAAGTAATGCACTCAAGTGCGTTGCTCGTACAGGATTTTACCAATCTTGTTTATATTTGGCACAAACATGATAGGACACACCTTTTTGCGATTGTTATATATGTTTTTCTTATTTTCTAATTTTTAAAGCTATAGCTAGCTTCCAAAATGGCTGCCTTTCTTGAAGCTCGTCAGAAACAAAGAGCTGTAACTCGGTGGTCCCCAACCTTTTTTGCACCACGGACCGGTGTGATTTGGGTCTTTTTTTCACGGACCGGTGTCCTGTCAAATTTTGCAACCTTATAAAATTTTGCTCCCAAAGCTTTTGTGGCGGTGAAAAAAAGCCCTCTTTTATATTCAGTTGGACTCTCAATGTTATCCAATAGTGCTAAAAAACTATTTACATCATAAACATACATGTGCAACACGGAAATGGCGTAAATTAATGCTTAACGACACGCCGAAGTCGTTAAGTGAGAGGGCTACGTGCAGTTGTTGTGTGCACCTAACATGGCTAACGTAAGTTAATATTCCTTTCTTTAGAGAAAGTATGTAGTGTGTACTTTGGAATTGCTGCATTCGCGGTCCTTTTTAACGTTACACACATGCCAACTTTGTCAGAACACTGGCAATGTGCGGCAGAAAAATACAGCAAATATAAAATAGCATTTGTTTTTAGCCCCGTCGTTTTAAGTGCAGGGAAAAAATACAACTCACCCGCTGAATCAGTGGGAGGCCTGAGTTTGTTTCGTTGAAACGAGATTGTCCCGAGATGGGAGACTGAGAGAAGCTAGCATCACAAATACACGATGTTGGAAATTGTAGCACAGTTTTCAGCGCGCTCCTAGCAATGTCAGGATATTCCCAAATGACTTTAATCCAGAACTTCGGTAGAGTTGTTGTCTCAAATGTACGTTTAAGTCGCCGTGATTTGCGATCTCTACAAGCTGATATTCCTGTTCCACAGACATGCTCGTATAACTCTTTTTATTCACATACGGGTCACGAATTCACTCCTTCGCAGTTCATGGGTCTTTAGTGATTGGGAAGTAGCATAAATTTTGTTTTCTTCGAGGTTGTAGGCACATCTTCTGGCTCGTCAGGTTCCCTTTTTCCACGTAAAAAGTCTGTCCAAAGACATCTGTTATTCAGTCATTCTAGTGTGGGCCAGGGGCTAATTATTTCCGGGAAGAAATGTTGATTGGCGACGACCTACGTCATACGTTATTATCGAGTCCAAGCGCGCATAGATATACAAAAGAGATTTAGTGCTAACAGCCCAATCAATGCATTTCTATGACGACCTCCTATCCTGTAGTTGTATATCTAGAGTAGACAGGGATATTGGTGTGTTCAGCGGCACAGGCCAAAGTCAATTGGCCAGAATGCAGTCGTTAATAAATTATTTATTATTTCTGCGCGGCCCAGTACCAAATGCGCCACGGACCGGTACCGGTCCGCGGCCCGGTCGTTGGGGACCCCTGCTGTAATTGAATTCCTTGTTGCAGAGGGAGACACCCCTCTGAGGATTCACAACCGGCTGGAAAATGTCTACAAGGATGATACCATAGACTATAGTACTGTAAAAAGATGGGTACAGCGATTTAAAGACAGTACTGAAGACCATGAGGAGGTGGGTAAAACCAGCATAGCCGATAAGCCCCGTAGTGGTCGCCCATCCACCTCTGACGAGCTTCAAGAAGGGCAGCCATTTTGGAAGCTAGTTTAAGCTTTAAAAATCTGAAAATAGGAAAAACGCATATAACAATCGCAAAAAGGTGCGTCCTATCATATTTGTGCAAAATATAAGCAAGATTGGTAAAATCCTGTACGAGCAATGCACTTGAGTGCATCACTTTTTGAATGCCCCTCGTACCTTGAAAAACATCAGATATCGCCGTCCAGAAGAGCGCAGTCCTAGGAACAGCAAAGATACTGCGGAGGACCCTCAACCTCCCAGTCCTCTGGTAGAGGACCCGAGCTTGAGACAAATAGCCACCAACCTAACCAGGGGGGAAACGTGAGGAAAGGGTTTTTAAAAAAAATTAAAAAAAAAAAAAATATATATATATATATGTAACGTATAGTCTACACACAACTCTGTGTGTGCGGTGCATGGACACCTCCCTCCCGATTCCGTCCAGTTTGTGTGCTGGCAGCTAAAGCTGCTAGCCCAGGCTTTTGAATAGGGAATGGGACGTACTACGTCATTGTTTGGATACGCCTCCATGCTGATAATATCCTTTACTTCCGGTCTGGCAGACTCAACGCGGATTGTAACGTGTGGTGGTGCTAAATTAATTCCTTCGGTGTATTCGAAAGAAAATATTGGTGTGTATTGTTGTGTTACCGGGTGCAACAGCGTCTCCCACCCACGACAAAAAAGGGCAAGGAAAACTGGACTCACTTTTCACCGTTTTCCTGCATGGAGGACCAATGAATGGGACCAAATATCAGAGATCACGAAGGCACGACGGATGGCTTTGGTCACAGCGGTTCGTCAGAAAAGCATTTCTTTTGATCATATTTGTGCTGGAATGAGAGTGTGTTCCCGTCATTTCTACTCTGGTAAATTGAACGATTTATCCACTGTTTTGGTTTCAATACACGTTTTTTTGTTGTTGTTTTGTTTACCGCTGTGTAAATCTGCCTCGGTAGCAATACTCACCTACATTTGTTGTGTTCCTTGCGTATGAAATACTGATAACACATCCCGATTGGTCACCATCTCTCTTCGAGGGTTGTTCTGAGGTCAAGCGCACCACATCGGAGCCTTATGAGAGGTTGGAAAGGCGAAGAGTGCACGCTGAAACTTTGTTTGCTGTGCTCTTACAAACATGAGCCCAAGTGTTGTTGTGAAAAGTCAATAAAATGTGAATACCAAAACATGACTTTAACAAGTTCTTGACAAACTGTAACTGCTTGTTGTTTACTTCAGCTCTTCATAATAAACAGGTGTAATGATTACAAAGTCAGGTGATTTAATATTATGTTATTCTATTTGGAATATGCATTGACAATGTTTGGACAGTGTTGTACACAAGAACTGGGACTGGTAAATTGCAATAGATTTATTTCAAGTAATGCAACTTCTCCAATACAATATTTGAACTGACAGTTTAAAATCTTTAAATTAGTGCAAACAAGACCCACCCTCTGACGGGGGCAGCCAATATTATATAATATTATAATACATTATAAGTAATAAACTATATAAATACAAGATTACAATAAAAGTGTCTTTGTCGAAGCAGTTAAAAAAAAAAAAAATTCACTGGCTTTGGGTAAATTGCCAGATAGAATCAATATGTACTTTAAAGTTCTTGCATTTCCATTTTAAGCATTGCAAGTTCCCCAAGACAATATTTGAACTGACAGTTTAAAATCCTTACATTAGTGCAAAATGGCCCACACTCTGACAGGGGGCAGGCAACAAATATTATAATATAATAAATTATAAAAAGCAAAATACTTTATAAATACAAGATTACAATAAAACGTGTCTTTTTCAAAGCGGTTTAAAAAAGAAAACATTCGGTGGCCTAAGGTAAATAAAGGTGAATAAATATGTACATTACAGTTCTTGCATTTCTATTTTAGATATTTCAACTCAAACACAATATTTGAATTGACAGTTTAAAGAGCATACGACACGAGAAAAAAAGTCTTAAATGGCATTATTATGTGAATTAGAATCATATTTTGAGACGATTCGACTATATACAACAACTTAGCAAAGCACAGATGACGAGAAATTAGCCTTTTAATCTGCCAGTTAGCCACGCCTACCATTATAGGGCTTTAGCGTCCCCAACAGGTGGATGACGTCAGCGGTAGACTGGGCTCATCGATTTTACTATTCAGCCCATTGAGGGGGAATTATTCAGAACGAGGAAAACGCGACGAAGAAAGCCGCCAAATGTCATTGTTTCAGTCTCTCTACTCCAATATTTTTACAGGATATTCTTTTTATCCAAGTATTTTTCCCCAATAGCAATATAAATGGCTTGAGAAGGACCAGTCAGCCTGTCCAGGGAGAACTATTCACAACGAGGAAAACGCGACGAAGAGAGCAGCAAAATGTCATTGTTTCTGTCTCTTTACTTCAATATTTTTACAGGATATTCTTTTTATCCAAGTATTTTTCCCCAATAGCTATATAAATGGCTTGAGAAGGACCAGTCAGCCCGTCGAGGGGGAACTATTCACAATGAGGAAAACGCGACGAAGAGAGCGGCAAAATGTCATTGTTTCTGTCTCTTTACTTCAATATTTTTACAGGATATTCTTTTTATCCAAGTATTTTCCCCAATTGCTAAATAAATGGCATGGTCATGACAAATAACAGTCTTGTGCTGAATGGAATATGAAATAATAAAAATGCATTTATTCAGGACGACATGGCAAAATTACTCCATAATGGTCAAAACTGTCGACTTCACCTTTACTGTCGCACCTCCCGAACTATATTTTATGACACCTAAATCGGACATATGTCATTTCCCTTCCCCGGCTTCGGAGAATGTAAACAAACCAGAAGGAGTGACAGCTAGCCGACATGCTAACCCGAACCGAGTGATGTTTCAAAGTCTTCAAAGCGGAAAATCACACATAACTATCCTGGATTATTTGTCATGACGACCCGGTTGTCTATTGTCGTCGCGGATCGGCAAACCGCCCGGCAAAGAGCAATTTACAGTTTGTTCCCCGGAGGAGGGTGGCTGGAGTTGTTGTGCAGCTAACGGGCTGCTGCTAATGACCATTAGGACAGCTTTTTACATGCCTATCAATGATCAAACGTAAGTAGTCCTTCATTTAAGTTTGTAGTGTTTACTTTGTAATCGCTGTATTCGTATTTGACATAATACAAAACAAGATGTTTACTCACTTCCTCGTACGTCCAATGGTCCCACAGTAAATATCCACGGTGAATGGGAACCTTTTGAAACTCCAAAAAGGCGCATACGCCTCTCCCTCATACAGAATGATTTTTCTGCAGCCGTTTGGCTGGCGTGATGCGAAAAATAAACGTATTAATCCGCAAAATCAGCTGAATCATTCGTCCCCATACACAACAGTACGCTGTATAGTGAAGAGGACGTCTTCTACCGTACACGTCACAGCGCCCTCCTCCTCAATGCAAGACCGAAGCCGGAAGTCACTCATTTTCCTGGCGCGGGATTAAAAAAACTAAATAAATATAGCGATCGCTTCCACACACATCCAAGCGGTCCATATCATTCAGGAGCATAAAATACCGCGTGTATTATGAAATAAACATGCTTTTTCGTGTCACAGGCACTTTAAAGTCAGTGATGACCCATGGCCTTAAAGGAGTCTCGTTGAGGCGCTGATAGTGCAAAACCTGTTAGGGCAGAGAGAAAAAAATAACACAATCCAGTCTTTAGCTCATTGTTTTGAAATCAATGTGAAAGTAAATAAAAGCACTCGAGTAAACATGCATTTAGTCATTTAGCTGTCGTTTCAACATGGATACAGTCAAGTGAGCTATAAGATGATAAATGCTGGATCAACAGTTGATAATGTAAAAAGCAATGGATTAACAACAAGAGTTTTTTGGTCTTAACATTGGTAGGGATGATATAACAGCATAACATGCATGTACACTTTTTGCTGGGGATGGGACATTAATAAAACCATTAATAAGACCAAAAAGATTATTGAAGCTGGGTCAGGGCTACATTTCTCATGAATATGAGCCTCATTAATAAGCTAATTTTAATTCCAGTATTTAAACACAAATTACATTAACAAGCACGATAAATACAGACTTCTTACTATTACAGCATGTTGTGCTTTAGGTTTTACTTTCATGCACCAGGGAACAATGAGTTAAACGATGGCGATATGTTAACGACATTTCGTGCACTGTGATACAGAAATGTAAACAAGGCAAGACAGACACTGTGAGAACCGCACAGCACGTAGCCTACCTGTGAGCAGACGACCGTGTTGTCGTCTGTTGCTTTGAAAGTCTGTAGGTCCTAAACCCATCCATTAGTGAACTGGACATGAGCCTCAAGGGATTTGCAATTTTTCAACTGAACCAATGTGTAGGCACTCACACCGCAGACAAGGTATGCGATGATGTCGTTTGTTGTCAACGAGGGCAAGTCGTCCAAATTGTTGCTCCATGCCTTCTTTGGCAGCAAGTATGGGTCTACGTCGTTAATAAAAGTTATTTTTTAAAAGTACCGGTTTTGAGCCTCTACTGACAGCATTTCCCTGTAAATGCCACGACGACTTTGCTTTTTTAACATGATTCCTGCATAAAAACTATCCCAAGGCAAAGTAAACAGCAAGACTGGTTGCAATCCGCGTTGAGTCTGCCGGACCGGAAGTAAAGGATATTATCAGCATGGAGGCGTATCCAAACAATGACGTAGTACGTCCCATTCCCTATTGGTGGTCAGAGCACTCGCCTGCCGCGCTGGACATGTTGAGCGCACGGGTTCGAGTTGTGAACTGGATGAGGGGGATCGGATCGCCATGCGCGGCAAGGATCCATGCAACACCGGTAACATTGGTGCCGTGATCCGAATCGGCAGTGAAGGTTTCGGAGAGTGAGTGTAATGGGTACACGCAGGTCCGTGTGTGTGGTGCATGGAAACCTCCCTCCCGATTCCTTCAAATGGGTGCGCTGGCAGCTAAAGCTGCTAGCCCGGGCTTTTGGTTTGGTGGTTGTGACATATTTATGTCACATAGCTGTTGCCATAGTGTGCACTTCCTGTGGGTGTGGTATTACAGTATAAAAAGGAATCTCTGTTAGGTCTCTGTGATATATATGATGAGGAGCACACTGAATAAAGAAGTGTTGTTCCATTCAAGTCTCGGCCTTACATGTACTTAGATCAGGGAAGTACATAACAAAAGTGGCGACGAGGACGTCTGGACCTGCGTCAGCTTGGACGTGCTGTTTTTGGAGTTTACTGCGGGTCGCGGTGCTCCTGGGGACAGACGGCGCCGACCTCAGCTTCCACGTCGTGACTTCGTGGGGAGGACGAGCGGAGTTTTCAAAAGGAGCTTGAAGGTGCTGTATAACCAGGCGCTATGGCGGGAGTTATCGGCTCTGTTGGTCTTTTTGATGAGCTTGTGGAACAGTGGAGCTCGTACACAGAGCGGTTCGGCTATTTCGTGGAAGCTAACGAAATAGCGGAAGAGAAAGTGATGCCCACGTTTTTGAGCGTTATTGGGCCAAAACGTACAGGGAAATCGTGGAAACTCTTAATGGACATTTTTCACCCAAGCCCCTTGTGATAGCAGAGAGATTCCGATTTCACAGGAGAAATCAGGAAGAGGGGGAATCTGTCACTATGTTTGTAGCGGCGCTGCGGAAGCTGGCTGAACATTGTGAGTTTGCTGATGTTTTAGAAGAGACATTAAGAGACAGATTGGTATGTGGACTGAGAAACGAAGCAACACAAAAGAAGTTACTCTCAGAAAGTGGACTGACATTAAAGAAAGCCTTTGATGTAAGCGTGGCTATGGAAATGGCTTCAAAGGAGGCTCAACAACTGAACATTACGAGCAGAATACAACAAGTGGCAAGTACCCAAAGCAATGTTGCTGGTCCCTGTTTTAGGTGCGGTAAAACAGGACACCTTTCCTCCACCTGCTGGTGCAAAGAAATGAACTGTCATCATTGTGGGAAGAAGGGTCATGTTGAGCGTGCCTGTCGGAAAAAAACGAGCTCAGACAAAGATAAGGAAATGAATGACAAGAAGAAAACAAATATGTCAAAGCGGTAGAGAGTGCCTCTACTTCCGAAGATGAAAGTGACGTGCACACCGTGCAGGTCATGAGCGTGGACGGGAAGTCAGGGTGTTACTGGGTCACACCAAAGTTAGAGGGTCACCCAGTCAAAATGCAAATAGATACTGGATCACAGGCATCGCTTGTGTCTTACCAAGTCTATAAACAGTGTTTGAGACACCTTCCATTAAGACCATCAGACACTGTGTTGAAAGCGTACACTGGACACAAAGTGCACATGAAAGGAATGACTGACATTACTGTGCAATGCAAGGATCAAACTGCTAAACTTCCAGTGTATGTCACAAAAGGGAATTTTGCTTCCATAATGGGACGACTGTGGATTAATGCACTTCGTGTAAATTGGCTAGAAGTTCGGCAGCTGTCAGACGGTTCTTCACAACTACAAGTCATACTGGACAAGAATGAAGAGGTTTTCCGTGAGGAATTGGGCAGCATGAAGCACATTACAGTGAAATTGCACATTAAACCAGGAAGCAAACCTGTGTTTATGAAGGCTAGGACAGTGCCGTATGCTATTCGTGACAAAGTCGAGGCTGACCTGGATGCGTTGGTCAAAAGTGGGGTTTTGGAACCAGTCACCACCAGCGAACGGGCGACACCAATTGTGCTGGTTCCGAAAAAGAATGGCGGAATTCGCACATGTGGCGATTTTAAAGTGACTTTGAATCCGGTGCTTTGTGTGGAGCAGTACCCACTTCCATTGATCGATGATTTGTTTGCAGGTCTGAGCGGTGGTCAAAAATTCAGCAAAATTGACCTCAACCAAGCTTATCTGCAGATGCATGTGGATGAAGAATCACGGGAGTGGCTGACAATTAACACGCACAAGGGACTTTTCAGATATTGCAGATTACCTTTTGGCATCACATCTGCTCCTGCTCTGTTTCAACGGGCTATGGATCAAATTTTGAGTGGATTGCCAGGAGTACAATGTTACTTGGATGACATTCTCTGCACCGGTGCCAACGACGAGGAGCATCTTCGCAACCTGGATGCTGTCTTAAAAAGGCTAACGCAGTATGGTCTTCGAGTGCGCAAGGAAAAATGTGAATTTTTGAGACCATCGGTGGAGTATCTCGGGCATGTGATAGACCACGAAGGACTACACAAGGCTCCATCAAAGACAAAGGCAATTGTGGATGCACCCGCCCCAGAAAATGTGAGTCAGCTTAGATCTTTTTTAGATCTATTGAACTATTATGGACGGTTTATTCCCAATTTGGCATCACTTCTTAAACCATTGCATGAGCTGTTGTGCAAAGATATAAAATGGAAATGGACGAATGAGTGTAACAAAGCTTTTCGAAATGCGAAAAACGCCCTGATTTCATCAGATGTTCTCACTCATTTCAACCCTTCATATCCAATACAGCTGGCATGTGATGCTTCACCCTATGGGGTGGGTGCTGTCATCTCCCATGTGTTCCCGAACGGAAATGAAAGACCAATTGCTTTCGCATCGAGAACACTTAACAAAGCAGAGTCAAACTATGCTCAATTGGAACGAGAAGCATTGAGCATTATTTTTGGTGTGAGGAAGTTCCACCAATATTTGTATGGAAGGAAGTTTACTCTGTTAACGGATCACAGACCACTGACAACGATTTTGGGACCTCATGCAGGAATCCCTTCACTGGCTGCTGCACGTCTTCAGAGGTGGGCTTTGTTGTTATCAGCTCACTCATACGACATCAAGTATCGTAAATCTGATTTGCATTGCAATGCTGATGGACTTTCGAGGTTGCCGCTTCCTGTCACAAGACATGAACCTACCTCAGTGGACATATTCTATTTCCGAAATGTTGAACATGCACCAATTTCAGCGTCGCAAGTAAAACGTGCAACGCGGAACGACCCCGACCTGACAGTCGTCATGGACATGGTAATTAAAGGACAAACCAAGTGTGAGAACACCGCTCTCAAACCTTTTTTGGATAGGAGGTGGGAACTTTCTGTTCAATCGGGTTGTTTGCTGTGGGGGAGGAGAGTGCTTGTGCCACAGTCATTGCGTGCTAAAATGCTTGCGCAACTGCATGCAGGTCACAGTGGTATTGTTAAAATGAAAGAAATGGCAAGAAGTTATTTTTGGTGGCCAGGATTAGATAAACAGATCGAAGTGACTGTAAAAAGTTGTTCATCTTGCCAGAAGATTCGCAACAATCCACCTGCACATTTCATCCTTGGGATTTTCCTCAGGACCCTTGGCACCGCATTCATATTGACTTAGCGGGGCCTTTTGAAAATCGAATGTTTCTGGTTGCTATCGATGCCCATAGTAAGTGGCCAGAGGTAGCTATCATGAAATCAACCACATCGGAAAAGGCAATTGAGAAGTTAGGGGAGATGTTTAGTCGTTTCGGAGCCCCTGCACAACTCGTCTCAGACAATGGCCCCCAATTTGTGTCAAAAGAAATGGTTGAATTCCTGCAAGCCAATGGGGTTCAACACATTAAGTCGGCTCCCTATCACCCGGCAACCAACGGCCTGGCAGAGAGGTTTGTGCAGACCCTCAAACATGCTCTCAAAGCATCACAAGGGCAAAGTACACTCCATCAGAGACTACACGAATTTCTCCTCAAATACCGAACATCTGTGCATGCAACTACCAAAGTATCGCCAGCGAGCCTCATGTTTTCTCGAGAGATACGAACTGGCATGGATCTTCTGAAACCACCAACCCTGAGTGAGATTGTTCAAATGGATCAACGGAAGCAAGTCAAGTACAGAGACCTGCATTCCAAGAACTGAGTTTTTGCACCTGGTGACTCTGTTATGGCCCGGAGTTACCAGAGTAAGGAAAAGTGGGCCCCTGCCACCATCATTGCTCAAACCAGGCCTGTTTCCTACACCGTTCAGACAGCTGATGGTGTTTGGCGTCGCCATGTGGATCAATTGTTGGGAACATCAGACACTACTCCAGAACTGTCTATTGATTGTGATGATGCTAGCAGCGTAATTATACCAGAAATGTCTAGCTTACCGGATGTGTCAAACCCAAACAATCCTGCTGTAATTGTATCTAATTCAACCAATGCACAAACGGAACCTGAAACGGTATCGGAACCTGTTTCCACAAGTGGGAAATCGGAAGTGGCTGTTGAACGTCGTTATCCTGCACGCGACAGGCGACCGCCTGATAGATTGGATTTATAAGTAATAAGTAATGAGGGGAAAACAGGAGGTATTTTTGTGTTTATTTCTGGTACATGTTATGTAAGGGGGGAGGAGATGTGACATATTTATGTCACACTGCTGTTGCCATAGTGTGCACTTCCTGTGGGTGTGGTATTACAGTATAAAAAGGAATCTCTGTTAGGTCTCTGTGATATATATGATGAGTAGCACACTGAATAAAGAAGCGTTGTTCCATTCAAGTCTCGGCCTTACATGTACTTAGATCAGGGAAGTACAGAGCACAGAGCAAAGTTCTAAAAAGAAGACATCAAAAATAAAACTGGGGGGAAAAAAAAAGTCACACACGTCAAGAACTATTAGTTTCAGCTGCTCAGTTTGTCGTAAAAAGGCTACACAAAAGTCAAACACATGAAAATACATAATGGCGAGAAACCGTTCAGTTGCCCTGTTTGCAGTCGGTAAAGCATTCAGTAAAAAGGCAAATGTGAGAAAACATGCAGTCACACAGTAGTAAAACCTTTCAGTTGCTCACTTTGCAGTAAAACATTCACCGATAAAGTAAACAAGAAGTCACACGTGAGAACGCACACAGGAGAAAAACCCTTCAGTTGCCATTTGTGCGGTAAAAGATTTAATAAAAAGTCCCACGTGGGCATCCATCCGTAGACGCACACAGTATAAAACACTTTTCTTGTTGTTTGCAGTTAAGAGTTCACTCAAAGTCGGATATGGTTTGACACATGACAAAGCACAGATGTGTAAAACGCTTTAAGTGCTCAGTTTTTGGCAAATTATCCCGAAAGGACAATGTGGAGTCCTACATGAGAAGACACACAAGAGAAAAACCTTTTAGTTGTTCAATTCGTGGTAGAAGTTACACTAATCGAAGCAGTCCCCCCCCCCCCCCCCCCCCCCCCCACACACACACACATGCACACCTACAAAGAGGGATAAGAATAGGGTTGCCAACAGTCCATTGACTACAGAATCGTCCCGGATTCAGAAACAAAAGTATGCGTCCCTCATTAAGCTATATGCTTTGTCCCTTATTATCATGAAAATCAAAAATTTTGTTATATTCGTCGTATGGTATGTCGTATGGTTCATTTCGTAAATATGTAGGGCAGAGGTGCCCAAGTCCGGTCCTCAAGAGCCTCTATCCAGCTTCTTTTCCATGTCTCCCTCCTCCAACACACCTGAATAAAATAATAGTGATCGTTACCGGGCTCCTGCAGAGCTTGTTGATGAGCTTATCATTTGATTCAGGTGTGTTAAAGAGACATGGAAAAGAAGCTGGATAGGGGCTCTCGAGGAACGAACTTGGGCACCGTGATGTCGGGGAATGCATCCCCCCGCACTCTCCTGCTTTCTGACCAACGAGCTGCCAGAACAAGATAATCTTGCTCATCTCATCGGTCGAGGTACTCAGTGGCGCCTCGGGAAATTTTTCATAGGGGTGGCCAGACGGGGCCACTTAAAATCTTGGGGTGGCACACCAAAACTAAAAGCCATAATTTCAGGTTTTTATTATATTATTGCAGTAAAAAGGTCAGGGGAAAACTATCAGAAAGACTTAAGGACATGGCTGCTGTTATACAGTACTTTGGCGTATGCTGTAATATTTGATGTTACTCATGATTTGATGCAGGGGTCCCCAACCTTTTTTACACCACAGACCGGTGTGACTTGGGTCTTTTTTTTTTTTTTTTTTAATGGACCGGTGTTCTGAAAAATTTTGCAACCCATCAAAAACTGCAACTATGCGGGTCTGTGCACGCGCGTAACATTAAAAATGGCCGCGAATGCAGTGTTTCCAAAGTAAACACTACAAACTTTCTTTAACGAAAGGAATATTAACTTACGTTTGATCGTGGATGGACAAAAGTTCTCCTCAGATCCTGTTAGCTGCACACGGCTAGCTCACCGTTAATGCCTTCGCTGTGTCGTTAAGCATTAATTAAGAAGCCCGCTTCAAAAAGATGCGATGTTGGAAATTGTAGCAAGGTTTTCAGTGTTCTCGTAGCGCTGCCAGGATATTTCGGAATGACTTTTGTTGAAATTCGCCCCCCGGGCCAAGACGCACTCGGGAACAGCGACAGCCAAAACAAGTGCCGCTCGGCTGGCGCTGCCCCCGCGCGCGCCAACCGGGAAGGCAGAACTTCTTGCGTTCTCTCTGACATTAACCCTTTGTACTGACTCCATGTTCCAAAAGTTTGAAAAAGACTCGCCAAAAGCAGGTTGACAATTTATTCGTTGACAATGGTAAAAACAAGGCAAAAACAGACGACGGAGGGACAATTCTGGATCCAAAACAAGGCTACATGTTTCCGAGCAGCAAAAATCTGTGTTATCTCAGTGTCCAGTCTTTTTAAAGTCTTTGCTGAAACGGGCCGGGTCAAAGGTGTGTCTGAAGGTGTGTCTGGGCGTTGCTTTTGGGTCTTCCCCTCTGTGGCCGGTTTTGGGCGGCATAGGTAGGTGCGCGGATGGGACGCCCGCTATCAACTTTGTTGTCCGGGCTGGCTTGTACTTGTTTTAGGACAAAGTGCTTTGTCCTTGGAGTTTGCTGGGAGAGCTGATTGCAAGAGTTGGTGCGTCAATCTTGTTCGTGACGTACGCGTTGAGCTTCTGTGATAAGACGGCATTGTGTATCTCTTCTATTTCTTCTCATTAAACTATGGTGTGCTATTTATTCTATATTAGTAGTGCAGTCCTGCCGTAAATATGAAAATGATACTATTTCCTGATTAATTATATTACGTGTGTTAGAGTAATGCAAACAGTTAGACGGTGCCTACGAGAACCTGTACCATATGTATGTGTTAGACTATATATGTGTTAGACTAATGCAAACAATTATATGGTGTGTGCGATGACGACATCGTTTCCCCTTCACTTTTTAATTGTCTCAAATGTACGTTTAAGGTCGCCATCATTTGCGATCTCTACAAGCTGATCCTCCTGTTGCAGAGACATGCTCGAATCACTCGGTTTATTCACAAAAGGGTCACGAATCCACTCCTTCGCAGTACGTGGGTATTCGAGGTTGTAGGCTCATCTTCTGGCTAGTCAGGTGCCCTTTTTCGCCGTAAAAAATCTCTCCAAAGACGTCTGTTTTCCAGTCATTTTCGCTAGTGTGGGGGAACAAATGTGCTGCGCCCAGGGCCTAGTCATACGTTATTATGGAGGACAAACGCACAGATATATTATATATACAAAACAAGATGTACTGCTTGCAGTCCAATCAATGGATTTCTATGACGACATTCTAATCTATACTGTAGTATTATATCTAAAGTAGACAGGGATATTGATGTGTTAAGCAGGAGCACAGGCCAAAGTTCATTTGGCCAGAATGCAGTCGTTAATAAAATATTATTTCTGTGCGGCCCGGTAGCAAATGCCGACAGATGGGCACCCCTGATTTAATGTGCATAGTCCATAATCCATAGTCCATAGTCCTGGCTGTGCATTTGGGATGAAATGCATAACTGAGGCTACAACAGTCTAACAATATACTGGCAAGCGGGGTGGCCAGTGGGGTGGCCAACAAATTTATAGGGGTGGCCGTGGCCACCCTTGGCCACCCACTCGTGGCGCCACTGGAGGTACTGTCGCTTGTCATGATCAGAGGTGGGTAGATAGCCAAAAATTTTACTCAAGTAAGAGTAAATAATATGAAATAATAAAATTACTCAAGTAAAAGTAGTCGTCCAAAATATGTACAAATAAAAGTACAAATACAGATTAAAAAAAAAAAAGCACTGATGAAAAGAATACTCAAGTAATGAGTAACATTGTAACTGCTTATATATATATTTTAAATAATGGTATTTTTTTTCTGAGCACAAAGTTATCCATATGAACTTTTGTTATAATACTGTACAATAACTCATTACATAACCACATTAAGCCAAAGAAATACTAAAAAGAAATGTAAAAAATCATTGAATTCCGACAAGAGAAAAAAAAAAATTACATAAATGAAGCATTATTCATCCAAAGAGCATTAGTGCCCTCTGGTGGAGACAATAGGTCCTAGTTTGAATAGTGAAGAGTTCCTTAATTACTATTTTGAAATTAAAAGGATCATATCTCCGGTTTTCCATGGTCAATCGTTGCCAAATAAAAACTGGAAGAGAGGTAAAAATTTTCGCTTTCGAGTCATGTTGAGCGCAGTCAGCGCTCTATATCAAACACTTCATTTTTTACGGTGCTATAAAGATGCCACGTGATTGAACAGGCTGGCGTGATCATAGAACGGCAAGCTTTTGTCTGATTGGTATAATGGAATCATGTGATTATTGTTGCGACATCTCATTGGTGAAATCGGTAGAGCTACTCTTGGCATCGCTGGCTACGAAAAAAATGAATGTATAGAATACAGAGGAAAAATGTAATGACTTTTGTGTAACCCAAAGTAGCGAAGTAAGAGTAGCGTTTTTTCTTCTCAAATCTACTCAAGTAAAAGTAAAAAAAAAATAGCTTTGTAAAAGTACTCTTAGAAGTACGGTACATTTTTCTCAAGAGGTTACCCAAGTAAATGTAACGCAGTACATGTAACGCGTTACTACCCACCTCTGGTCAGGATTATGAGTGTGGGAGATGTACTGATAATGATTGTTTTTCATGTGCTTATATCACCCAAATTTATACCTAATTCCATTTTGAGTGAAATTATTATAATATACAAATCACTTCACATACAAAAAAAATCAAAAGCGTGGTGGTTACTGGCCGGCCTGCTCTACCAATGAGGTGTCCCTTTTTTTTCAGGGAGTTGGCAACCCTAGATAATAAATATTTTACAATAAATTTGCATTTAACTCACTGTCATTGACGGTCCAATCCATTTGACCCTCCCAGTTGAGATGGATTACATGTCCATCGCTTTCAATTACTTAACCTACCTAACATGATCATTCACTGCCACTCCTTCCAGTTCAAATTTATTGGACAAACAAAATCTCAAAGGGTTTTTCACATCAAGTACCATTTTGTCTTTCCTTGTTTTTATTGTGTATTCCTGCTGGGCAGATGATGTCACAGATAAAAATGTGCATGAAAAAGTCTTTTGGCAAACAATTGGGATGTTTAATTTCCCAAGAGCATTCCTTTGAATTTTGTTAACATGAATGACAGCACCTGGAATTTACTGTCTTTTTTGTCATTTGTTTATAACACTATTATCTTTTGACGTTCAAGCTCTACACTGTGAGGACACTTTATTAAGTACACCTGCATTTACTCAATAGTATCATCAGTATTAGAGGTTTTTAATGCTGTATATTTTTAAATTACGACAGAACTACTTAAGTTTTTTTCCCCAATGCATTTCGTGAACAAGCATACCTACCTGATTACTTGCAGAAAAGGATCAAATGGAAAGTTTTGAAAACAATAAGAAGAGTATAACTGCCTTTCCACACTCACAAAATATTGAATTAAACATGTGATGCAATGTACTATAGACAAATTTTGTTTTTTTGCGTGAAATTTTGATAATTCTCCCACACAGTTGAAAAATCCCCTGCTCTCCGGAGCTCGGTGTGGCGCCTGTCCAGGGGTGCGGGGTGGGTGCCCGGGCAGCGGTTGGTTGCGTCCCCTTATACCATCCGTGAAGGCCGGTTGATGGGGGCACGGATGGCCCGGGAGACCACCCTGGATGGATAGTCTGCGGGACTATCACATGTCTAATGGGATTCGCGAATGACTAGGTGCAATTATACACACTCAAGTCGAAAACCTCGGTGTCAGGATTAGCGATGAGACAGCATAGAATAGGATGCTAACATACTCACACTCACAAGGGATTCACACCAATACTGGGTTCTAAACCACATGGCTGACTTGTGTACACTCCACCCCTCCAAATCACTTTTCAGACACGCCCCTCTCCCCTCCTGTCTCTTTGGTCATCAGGCCCCCCACATGGTGTCAACTGGAAATACAACTAGGTCACGATACCACCAACATATTCATAGTTAGGTGTCAACTGGAAATACAACTAGGTCACGATACCACCAACATATTCATAGTTAGTGTAGGCGTTCAATGTATTTCTTGTTGTTGTTTGTGCTTCTTTTGTCTCTCTCCCCTTCTTTTCTTCTGTTCCCCCGCAACCCCTTCCTGTTCGCTGCTTTCTCCTAATAAACGAGGTACGTTGAATGAGACATAAAAACTGTTCAGACTAATTGGACACTCAGATGTCCATTCTCTGTGTCAAGCAGCTGAATAAAACAGGTTAAGAAAAAAATAGAAAAAAAGAAAATTCCTAATTCCTAACATTTAACATTAGGCTGTCTTATTTGGCTACATGAGAGTGTCAAAATAGCATTGGTGCCTTCACAACCAGAAGAGTAACCATATTGTGAACGAATACCTGAAAATTTTTTTTTTTTAAGTCGTTAGCCTTGCAGGTGTACTTAATGAAGTGACCCTTGGGTGTTACTAACTCAATGAGTTTTCTTCTTTGTGTTGGATGTGAACTGATGTAAAATGTTGTTGCTACATGGGCGAGGGCAAGGGCGGTCGTGGGTAGAGGTCGCGTGCCACTTCGTCCGTGTGTTCCGAGTCGTCTGGGTAACGGGTCCTGAGCTCGTCGTTGGCCACATAGTATGTGTGGGCGAACTCAGAGAAGTAGCGGCCCACCTCGGGGTGCCCAATCTCCAGGGGGTCCGAATGGGGCTCCAGGTTTTCTGATATAACAAAAATATAGGTCATTACCTTTACAGTCTTCACAATACAATGACCGCATTTTTTTCAAAAATAATAATAAATATAGTTTTATACCATACTGCTAATATTAACCCTTAGATGCGTAAGTGGAGATGACGCGTTCATGTCTCTATAGTCTACACCGGGGTGTCCAAACTTTTTGCAAAGGGGGCCAGATTTGGTGTGGTAAAAATGTGGGGGGCCGACCTTGGCTGACGTCCTTTACGTAGAACAGTATATTAAAGCAAATTTTAGCAAGCCATTCTGTGTGTCACATTTGCTTTATTATTTTTTTTTAATTCATACCGGTAATTTCAACAATCTCACAACTAGCCTTTGTGGCGTTCTCTTTCGGTTCTCGGGCTCATGCGAAATACTGCTTCTGTGGAATTAAACTAGTTTCAAGTTGCTTTAATTTCTCGCCACATATTTTCCCTGTAAACTTGTCATACATGTCAGCGCGTCTTGTTTGGTAATATCGCCTCACATTAAACTCTTTAAAAACAGCGACTGTCTTTTTGCAAATGAGGCAGACACAGTTGTTGCGTATTTTAATGAAGAAATAGTCAAATTTCCACCTATACTTGAAGCGTCGGATGTCGCAGTCAACTTTCTTTTTTGTGTTGATTGTCACCATTTTAGAAAATTGGGATTTAAGGGTCACACGGGGTAATGTTGCTTCGAGTGCTGCTGCCTTTTAGTGGCTAAATGAGGAGCAGCATTTAGTGTGTAAACTACTTCATATGCTGCTGACCAATTTATTAAGTCTGTGTGCGGGCCAGACGTTATTGATTTTATGACAGAGGCTGGGGGCCGGATGAAATTTGACCAGGGGCCGCATTTGGCTCCCGGCCCGGACTTTGGACATGTCTGGTCTACACCAATAAATACACTGAATTTACTTCCACTTCTGGGAGATGATTGGATGAAACTTTACCCATCCAAATCAAATCATAAGGTTTGGCACACCCTCTTAACTATTTTTGGCTCTTTGAAAATGGCTTACCAAATGCAACTTCAAAAAAGGTAACTTAAGGGGCTCATTTCTCATAAAAACACATTAACATTAAAAATAACCAATAAAAGCATGAAATATCCCCGACCAAAAAATTGCACTTTGTTCCAGTGTTTGTGTAGAGTAAAAATCAGCACAGATTTAAATTTTTTTTTTTTTTTTGCTAAGCAGAAAAATGTGGTCTACGAAATTGTAGTTTTTGTATCACTACCCCACGCTTCCATAAGCGCGTAAAAAATGAGCCACATGCATTTTCTATGGATTCCAAACGGAACCTTGAATTCTTATTAACTTTGGGTATGACAAATAAATTAACTGTGGACCATACAGACTAGGTATTTCAGAAGTGTCCCACCTGAGGAAGATTATTTCACCCAACAAGAGCTGATACCTGTAAGTATTATCTTCATATTGTGTGTCTTTCATGACTTGTTAAGCATGATTTATCAAAAAATGATCCTACTTCATAACTAGCTAACACTAGCTTGCTAAGTTAGCATTACTGTATATGTAGTGTGTGTATGTATTTTTTAGCTACATTTTGATCTATTGACAACATTATTTTTATGTTTCCTTATCCAAGGTGTCATGGCTGCTAGATACACAACTGAAATGGTCCTATAGATGCTGTATGTTGGATAGGCAGTGACAGGGTTGGACTGGGAGTCTGAAATTTCTGAAGATGGGGACCCAGACTATGGGCCAAGGATCAATCTGACTCGCAGGATTCTACTTACAGTATGTTTCCTCTGAAGAAGAAAATGACCAAATCATGGCCTACAGAATGAGTTGGTTGGGCTCTTACTGGAGCGAGTTAGCTTCCATCCAGGGCAGAACACAGAGCCACAATATCCTCGCAAGTCGATCAGGGCCTGAACAAGGGCTTTAGCGCCACTTTCTCAACAAAAAGATGCAAGGAAGCTTTTCTTCACTGATGATAGAGGGGGTGAAGTCTATTGCTGTTAGGGGTGGCAACCTTTTGGTACCTCCCGAAACGATTTGCAATACAAAGCTCATGATAATGATTTCACGATATGGCGATACAACGATTATCGATACATGGGTCAGGAAATCCTTCTAGGATATTCTACAAAATGACTAATAAACAGAAAAACAAGCTCTTTTCATCCTTCAGCAGTGAGTTTATCACTAGTCGACGTCCACTCCGTTTAAAGTGGGAGGGTGGCAGTGTTCATTCGCTGCCATCCCTCCCACTTTAAACGGAGTGGATGTCTATAGCAGTCAATGGCAACCAGTGAGTTTAGTTTGGGGGCAATTCAGGTTTATTTGCTGTTGTTTTTCAATCACTTCCTGTTGATTTTGGGGCATTTCCGGGTCACTTTCTGTTGATTTTGTGTTACAGAACAGCAAGTGACCCAGGAATCTTAAATGAATGGGTAGTGACTCAAACTCAACAGGAAGTGACATATAAAAGCCCTAAAAATGAAGAAAACGTGACCTGTAATTGTCCCAAAAGTCAGACAGACTGGCTGCGAATGCTCTTGTTCCTAATCGGATGGTGCGTCTAGCACCGTCAACGGCAGCCATTGAGTTAAAAGAGACACTATTAAAGTGAAAAGTTTTAATAGTAACTTGTTTGCTTTTTGTTTTCTTTTTTCTTTTAAACAGTGACACCTTTTTAAAACGACATATCGATTCTTGGCAGAAGCATATCGATAACCTTTTGGTTAACAAAATACCACGATATATCACCATTTTGATATTTTGTCACACCACTAATTGCTGTCTTGTACTTTTCTTTTTTAAAAAAAAAATGTTACACAGTCAAAAATAAAGATATTTCAAACTTTCTTGTGTGGCCCTAAATATAATACTAAATATTATACAAGTGATTATTCTTAACCAAAATGGCATAAAAACACATTGATTCTAGTATGGGTCATTCTTGACCCACTTATGGAAGACTGTAGGGTCCAGTCACTTGTGGATCTAAGGGTTGAAGAAATAATAATAACAAAGATAATTGTATACTATTCTGCCAATATTAAATATAATTAACCGTTAAATTGCTGCTCTTTTTACCGTCCCGTTTACCTTGTGCGGCGTATCGACAAGTGCCATCCTGCACCAAGACATTGTAGAAAGGCTGCTCGGCGCCATCGGGCAGCTGGTGGACCCTCATGGTGGTGATCCACTCCTGGCTCATGGTGCACTTGGGATCCCAGCCATATATGACGCAGTTGTAACCCGACCTAAGACGGAAGACAAAATGGAAAATAGGGTGCGGGTAATCTTCGGCGCCGCTTCCGAATACACGCACCTCTTGTGTTTCATGACAAGGCCCACAGAGTACCGGACTTCCAGGTGGTCGGCCGTCCCGCGCCGCTTCACCTCGGGGGTGGTAGGCTGCTTCTTGTGCTGTATGTGCTCCAGCGTGTGCTGAACCAGGTAGACCACTGATCCGTGTTGAGACGGGTCCAATGCCTGGATGTGCTGCAGTATGTCCAGAACCTGCCCGAAGGAACACACTTTGTACTGGAGATGAGTGCGAGATGGTGTGTAGGTATGTACGTGTGCGCACGCACGTACCTTCTCTGGCCAGATGCCAAGGTGGAAGTATAGTCTGGCTTGCAGCAGAAGGTAAGAAACGTTGTCCGGGTTGATGGTGAGGAAAAGGTCCAGCGTGTTTCTAAGGAGCTGGTAGGACTTCTCTTTGCCTTCCCTAAAAAAACAACATAAAAAGGAAACTCTTCTGAGGTTTTTGTCTTTGCCAGCTGGTTTTGAAATATTGACGCTACGGGGTAAAGTGAACAGTTACCCTCTTTTCCCGATGTTGAGCAGGTTTCCCACCATCCGGAGCAACATCTCGGTGGTGCCGATGCCACCGTAAAAGTCAGCGCTGGCCTGGTGCCCGATGAGGTACTCGCACTCTTTGGCCGTCATCTGCTTGCCTTTACCAAATGCGTCAATGTACACGTAGTCGTAGATGTCATCGCTCCTGCGTGTGTGTGTGTGTGTGTGTGTGTGTGGGGGGGGGGGGGGTGAACCAAATGCAAGCGAAACCTTTAGATCGAAAACAACCTTTAAGTACCCTCGTTCTTTTTGGCACCAGCGCAGCAAGAAGTGGCTGGGGAAGTTGACCGGCTCCAACTTGACACCCAACCTTTGAGCAAGCGTCATGTAGACAACCGAGAGGCTTATGGGGATGCCCTTGCGACGAAGCAGTACCTGTGAGACAAAATGTGCGTACATATGGGCAAATCTGACAGATATAATTTTATAAGTGTAACAAATGGGATGTAAAAATGTTAACAGGTTGAGCTATATATATACAGGTAGTCACCGAGTTACAATGCACCCGAATTTCGTGATTTCGACTTTACGACGCAAGGGTCTCGTCTGCCATTTTGTCTCTAGTCGTTTTTGTTATTTTTAAGTTGCACAACAGTGTAGTGTGTGTTTGAGTTCTGTATTTTTCTCAGTTTAACAGCTGTCAGGTTTCCCTGCAAGTATTTGTTTCGCCACTAAGAAGAGCTGTTGTCTCACTAAAGGTTAATTGAAAATTTACATGATGCGCAATTTATTTTTTTTGCATGCATTGTTGGTTTTCCTGTTGTTATTGCACAATTCTTGGACGTATATTGTCAATAATAATTTGTTTCCAGGATAAATTAAAATTGTAAATTTATAAGTTTAATTACAATGACCGCCCACCCAGTCAGGTTCTGTTTTCTACTTAGGAAGGCTCAGCTTCAGCAGGCGACTGTGTAGCATAAGCAGCTCGACCTCGTCTAAGTTGCTTAGATCAAGCCCTAAATAAGCTTCATAAGTCACATCGACTTACCTGTTTGCTTCTTCACAGGCCAAAGTGTTCTACATTGTGATTTAAAAGTAAAACTTCAGCGAGCATTAGTGAAACAAGAACTCTTATTTCACCATCCATTAGTATTAATGGTAAGTACAGTATCTTATTTTTTATTTTGTTTGACTAACATGACATATATGTTTTTGAATAGTTATTTTGAGATTTACGGGGTATTTAGTAGTGATGTGCTCCTTGGGTCGAATCCCTGAAGTGTGTGCCGAGTAATGTAGATGAGTGGTTCATGAACCGCGAGCCGATGCGCGTGTTGACTACTTACGTGGTGACGTTTGTTGCCCCGTGAAGCGGGTGTACCACGTGACTGATTCGGGAAATGATTCGCGAGCAGGTGTACCAGATGGCTGATTCAGGAAAGCATTTGCGAGCGGGTGTACCACGTGACTGATTCGGGAAATGATTCGCGAGCAGGTGTACCAGGTGGCTGATTCAGTAAAGCATTTGCGAGCGGGTGTACCACGTGACTGATTCGGGAAATGATTCGCGAGCAGGTGTACCAGGTGGCTGATTCAGTCAAGCATTTGCGAGCGGGTGTACCACGTGACTGATTCAGGATCTGATTCGCTTGGCTTGATTGGAGTTCGAAATAAAAGCGGCCAAGAAACGCTATGGATTCCCCTTCACTTTTCGTGTTTTCGGGTCCCTTATTGCGCTATTTGGCATTCGATTCAACGAGCTTCATTTTTGCGATGGAACCAGCAGGAAAAAGGAGATTTTCCCCTGTTTGGGAGCACTTTGAGCTTATCTCACCTCAGAAGGTAATGCACTGCAATTAATTACTATTTAACAGATTCCAATAATGAAAGAAAGTGTGATGACACATAAAATTCACATTTTTCCTTTCCGAATACTTAGGTGAAGTGTCTGGTGTGTTCCAAGGTGCTTAGTTATAATAATAACACCTCAACAATGCTAAGGCACTATAGGGTCTTGCATGGGAACGAGGAGACCAACCAGGTTGAACCCGGCTCAGGTGGGTCATTTATATTCATAGTCCCACACTACACTGTGTGCATTTTTGTTTGTTTGTTTGTTTTATAACTCTGACATGTAATTTAATATAGCTGAGAAGGTTGACTTGGCTGAGCTGTTGGTTGATATGGTAATTGAGGATTCTCAGCCGTTTTCCTTGGTGGACGGCAGTGGATTCAAAAAGCTTATGAAAGCTTTAGCTCCTTCCTACGTTCTACCTACACGGCAGGTATGTATGTTACGACATGAAGCACTATATTATAGGATTAACCATTTCAATACTTTTCAATTCCATAAATCGTACTTTTTTTTAGACTTTGAAAGCCATGGTGGAAAAAAGGTACAAGGAAACCAAAGATAAAACAAAAGCCATTGTGGCTAAAGCATCTGCATGTAGTTTGACATCAGATATGTGGACGTCCATCAATACTGATGCCTATCTAGCTGTGACATGTCATTTCATTGATGAAACCACATCCCTCCAATCAGTTGTACTGGGGGTGCAACATTTCCCTGAGGCACACACTGCAGCAAACATGGCTTTTATGAAAACCTCGCTAATGTCAGAGTGGGGTATAAGTGAAAAAGTGACATGTCTAGTGACTGATGGAGCAGCAAATATGGGAGCTTGTGCCAGAGAGCTTCATATGCGTCACACTGTTTGTGTGGCACATACGCTAAATCTTTTGGTGAAAAAAGCTCTTGACCAATGTCCTGAATTGTTCCACATCCGGGCAAACTGTCGAAAGATAGTTGGTTATTTTAAGAGCAGCACTACAGCAAAGGTAAGCTCCTTACTTGTCATATGTAACATATTTTATTTTTTGCTATTTATTAATTTGACACTTGATTTTAATGTAGGAGAGACTAACTCAGATGCAAGTTCAAATGGGCCTTCCGGTGCTTAAACTTCTTCAGGAGGTTGAAACAAGGTGGAACAGCACTTATCTCATGCTTCAGCGTATCTACACTTTGAGAGAGCCTGTCGGAGCAGCTTTGGCTGGTCTACGCACTGATCTGACACCATTGTCTGCTGAACAGTACAGAATTATTGCTGACTGTTTGACAGTATTGGAGCCATTTAACTATGCCACAACTGAGCTGTCTGAGGAGAAGAAAGATTCGGGGTCAAAGGTAATTCCGCTGTTGTCCATGTTGCATCACTCCCTGGAGGAAGAAGAGATTCGACAGCTTCAAACTCCAGAGAGCACATCCATGGTTGAGTTTCTGCAAAGACAACTAAGAGAGAAGCTGAACCAACTCCAGTCTATGAGCATTATGTTTCTGGCTACTCTGCTTGACCCAAGGTTTAAAAAAGTAGGCTTCTTCAGTCCCAGTAAAGCAGCAGAGGCAGAAAAAAGGCTCACGATGGAATGCGCAGCTATCATGAGCCGCACAGCCTCATCTACTTCATCATCATTATCATCACCGTCGTCGTCATCATCAGAACCTTCCCAGTCTGTTGGAGGTATTTAATATTTCCTAATTGTTCTAATATTAAATAATTACTAATATCTGTTTCTTTCCTAGGAAGCAAACTGTGGCATCATTTTGATGCCTCAGTCCATCAAGCAAGAACCACAAATGTCACGGCAAATGCAACAGTTGAGGTGCAAAAGTATCTGGGAGCACCAAACATCCCCAGAGTTGAAAGTCCCCTTCAGTACTGGGAATCACAGAAATATACACTTCCAACTTTATACAAACTTGCTGTATCCTATCTATGCACCCCTGCTTCATCAGTGCCATGTGAAAGAGTTTTTTCAAAAGCAGGTGAAATTCTCTGCAAAAAAAGAAACCGCCTGAGTCCAAAAACTTTGGAAAAAATATTGTTTCTAAATAAAAATGAGTAAGCACATTTTGCCTCATTTCATTTTCACTTGTTTCTTTTGCACATAGACAAAGTAACACACAATAATTCATGTTAAACTTAAAATATGTATTTTCTTTGTAATCAGAGCATGATTCATGCACCAAGCATGTTATACATTTTTCTGTCCACATGATGGCGTAGTCGAGGTAATCAATCCTTTTGAAGCCCCTAGGTGTGTGTGACGCATTTCCCTGCAGGGCTTCACTGCTTCATGGGGCTTCATTTTCAATTACAGGTAGTCCCTGAGTTACGAACGTCGGCGACGTAACCCAAATTTCCGCATAAATCGGAAACCCTATAAGTGTCCCTAGGACTACGAACGTCGGCGACGTAACCCAAATTTCCGCATAAATCGGAAACCCTATAAGTGTCCCTAAATACTAGGTAACTCTATAAGTGTCCCTAAATACTAGGGACACTTATAGGGTTTCCGATTTATGTGGAAATTTGGGTTACGTCGCCGACGTTCGTAACTCAGGGACTACCTGTAATTGTAACTAATTCTGGTGGCTATATATTTTTATATTGTCTCACTATGTATGGGTGCAGCGCCTGTATTCAAATATGCGTTGCATAAATAGTTATATCACTACATATAGTGATGCAATACGTCACATTGTGTATTATAATTAAGCAAGCGGAAGGCAGAAATGAGGGGTTTTGAATACTCAATATGCAATTGCCTGTTTCATGTTTAAGACAAACAAATGTTCCTGAAATGCAGTCTCCTCTCAATAATTAGTTATTATTAGTTATAATTACCTAATGTTTCTGCGATTGGTCACCATTTTGTGTTTCTACAATGTAGCCTGGAGTTGCAATATTAAAAATTAAATTCATTAATCTGAATTTTCATCATATTACTTGTATACTCAATCCTTTACATATGCAGTATGCTTCTCCATACTTTTTTGCACTATAATGCACATATTTATGACCACAGGACGACCAATATACTGTATTGGTCAGGTGCTATATGGAATTTTTTTAAGATTGGAAAATATCAGCCATTAGAATAGGAAAACTGTCATGCTCACTTTTTGGGTGCTGATCTTTCTTCAAAGGTCGACCAGTATATTGGCCGGCCAATAAATACTTTTTTCAAGATTGGCGGAGATCAGCTGATATATAACCAATAAACTGTTATGTTCACTGTTTGGGTGATGATCTTTGTTAATTGTGATTTTGCACCACCTAGTGGCCAGTTTAACCTCTACTATGGACATTTATACAATGACTGTTTCAGTTCCTTTCTATAATCAACCTGCTTTTAAAAAAGCATATCGGCCTCATATATCAACAAACAAAAACGGATTCAGACATCAGCAACTTGCTGAATCTTTTTTTTTTTTTTTTAAGTATCAGAAGCAGTTTTTGAAAATTCCATATTGGTCGACCACTATTCAAGACCCGTGAATATATATATATTTATACTGTTTTTCATTTTTTTGGGCTGTACTTCTATATTGCTTTTCGTAATTTTTAGTGCCATGGGAGCCGCCAAACTGAATTTCACTGTAAATGAGTATGTTTACAAAGACAATAAAAGATTCTATTTTATTCGGTTGTTGTCAAGCTTGACTTTTTTTTTTTTTTTTTAATTCTCACTACATTTGTTATTTCAGAACAGAACAGTTTATAACTACATTATGTTCCTAAGTGGGAATCCACGTTATGCTCATTAAATGCTAACACCTACCAAAAATATTGTTTCAGATTGAAGATGATCTTGCATTACATGTGAATGTTCTCTTTTTAAATGTCCACTATGTCAGCAATTTTTAACACTTTGCTGTTTTGCATGTACAATGACTACCAGCAATTCATTTTTATGAGAAAAAAACCCTCAACTATTTGGGGGGGGGATTGGGCTGTTGACAAAATTGAGTCAACATACCTTATTTCCAACGTCTGCAATATTACCTGGTGTATGTAGGAGTTGAAGGGGTTGTAGTAATCCAGCTGGTCACCCTTGTACTGCAACTGCTCATACAAGACAGCGTTGAGGGCGCAGAAGACCTGCCGCTGGAGCTCAAAATCGTCCAGCCGGATACGCTCGCCACCTGCGGTGTGATGAAATGGACGTTAAGATGGTAAGATGAATGCTGTGACAGATTTTCCCTAAGTCACCTGGAGCCACGCGGAGGCTGGGGTGGGATGGATTTTTCACCCGTAAGGTCTTCTTGACTTTCTCTACAATGTCATCCAGCTGCGCTGATATTCCGTCCAGCGTGACTTCTGCCAGCGGATTACAGTACTGGTCCACCAGGACTGCACCTGGAGACACATACATAACGAAAACGTACATACGGTACCTTTTCTTGGCTTACGATATGTTTACCATATTGAATGTTTGAACACAATCACTGACTTCCTGTCTTTTTAGGTATTTTTCTTGAACCTTGGTCTAAAGCAGTGTTGTTTTTGGCAGCCCTTTTCATTTTCGTCTTTCCTTTTGGATGAAAATACTTATTAGTCTTAGTCATATTTTAGTCATTTCAAAATGTGTTCGTTAGTTTTAGCCAACAAAAACTCAGACAAATTTCATCTTGTTTTAGTCGACAATTACCCAAAATGTTTTCGTCTGTAAACTTCAAAAGTTTCAGTCCATGAATAAATAAATTAACATAAAAGGTTTCCACCAATTTCAAATGATCCTTGACAGACTAGCACAAAATTGGAGTCTACAAGGACATCACCTTCCTCGTGATGATAATAAACACTCAGCAGCAAAACAGTGCATTATTTTCAGTTAATTAAACTCACCTGGATGCCACAAACTGTATGTAAAAAAATTTCCAAGCGTTTAAGACAGGGGTGGGCAATTATTTTTCCCCTGGGGCCAAATGAGAAGCAGAAAATATTGTGGAGGGCCGGACCAAAAGTTTGAAATCTACTCGTTATTAATTTTATTTCTACATTGAATTAAGTAAATTGTATTGTTTACAGAAGCTGGTAAGAGTATGTGTTATTGTTAGATAATGAGAGAGTGAGGTTGTTTTACAAAAAAAACTGAATTTATTCAGTGAAAACAGAGGTAAGTTTGCTACATTTTTGACTTTTTCAGTCCCATTACCACAATTCTTTATTTTTAACTTAACTTTCTATAAAGATACCACAATAATGTAACGTAACTCAACATTTTTATCAAACTGCCAAACAGTGCAGAACAAACATGTTTCAGTATTTTTTTCTTCAGTGAGAGAAATCTAGCCTCTGTTGAGTTTTAACAAGAGCATCAAGGTCAGGTTGAATGTTTGAGGTGGAGATGTGACGCACATCTGACAGATGGTCATCAGTCAGAGAGGACCTGTACCTGGATTTGGTAAACTTCATTACTGAGAATGTTTGCTCACATGTATAGGTAGAACCAAAAAGAACCAACATCTTCTGAGCATGTTTCCTCATGTTTGGAAAATTCTCCTTCCTGAGAGATGAGTAGAACTCCAGCAGTGAGGCTGACTTAAAGTGCTCTGCCAGTACTGTATCTGACTGCAAGTCTATGAGCTCCAGCTGGACATCAGTGGGTGCATTATCCACACTGCATGCAAAGGGAGAGGAAATCAGGTGCATTTCATCCTCAATGTTTTTAAAATCTTCAAATCGTCTTGAAAACTCACTGTACAGGTCTTCTAACATCGATGAGTACCGACAGAGGTGACTGGCTGATGGTTTGACTTCTTTCAGGGTTTGCGTGTGAGTGAGAATTTTGTTCTCTAGTTGATTTGAGAGAAACTGCAACTTTCTCATGAAAGCCTTGACCAGGTTATGCATTTCATGGACAAAAAGGCCCTTGCCTTGCTGTTTAGTGTTCAGTTCGTTCATCAGTGCAGTCACATCAACAGCAAATGCTAAATCTGCAATCCAGTCAACATCTAAGAGCTCAGGGATGTTTTTGCCTTTAGTGTCACAAAACTCTTGAATCTCAGCTTTTAGGTCCCAAAACCTTTTTAAGACTTTGCCCAGGCTGAGCCATCTGACAGCTGTATGGTAACTGATGTCACCATGTTCGTCATCATGTTCTTCTTAAAAGTGCAACAAACTGCCTGTGATTTAATGCTCGTGCCCTGATAAAGTTAACTGTCTTAGTTACAACATCAACAACATTGTTAAGTTTCAACACTGACTTACACAACACATGCTGATGAATAATACAATGAATAAACACCAATTTATGCTCTGCGCCAAGTTCAGTCACTTTATCTTGCATCCGTTTCAAAAGTCCTACCCTAACCCTAACCCTTTTCCCGGTCAGATTGGGACAACCATCAGTAGTGACTCCTACCAGTTTGTCCCATTTCAGTTCAAGCTTGTCCATGCATGCGTTTACCTCCTTGAACAAATCACTCCCCGTGGTTGTTCCTTTCACTGATCTCACTGCTGCCAGCTCCTCCGTAATCATGAAATCCTGTGTTATTTCTCGGAGAAACACGAGTAACTGCGGCGTGTCGCGGACGTCACATCTCTCGTCCAAAGCCAAGGAGAAAAAGTCAAAACTTGCTACTCCACTTTTTAGCTGAAGTCAGAGATTCTCCGCGATGTCCTCCACCCTTCTGGTCACCGTTCGCCTGGACAGCGGGACTTTCTCAAATGCTTCTTTTTTCTCCGGACATATTAAATGGTGTTGTTACACTTATATAGCGCTTTTCCACCTTTCAAGGCGCTCAAAGCGCTTTACACTATCTCACCATCCACCTACTGGTGACGCAGCACCAGGAGCAACGTGGGGTTCCGTGTCTTGCTCAAGGACACTTAGACGTGTTCATCAGGGCGGAGAATCTAACCCACAACCTCTGGGTTGGGGGACAATTACTCTACCACTGAGCCACGCCACCCCACACATTACACACATATTAGCGCTGCAGAGTCCACCAAGCACTCTTTCACAAACTCTCCCTCCGAAAACGGCTTACAGTTTTTAGCGATTTTATGAGATATTACAAAGCTGGTCTTGGTTGCTGCATCCCGGGCTGCATATAGCTTGGTAAAATAGCCTTGTTGTTTTTCTAGCTTCGCTAGCAAATCTTCAGATAACCGCGCTCTTCCAGCATCAGTCAGATGTCCGTATTTTTCTGCATGCTTCGTCTCGTAATGCCGACTCACGTTGTATTCCTTAAACACGGCGACCTGCTCACCACAAAGTAAACACACGGGTTTACCACCGACGTCTGTAAATAAATATTTAGTTGTCCATATTTTTTTGAAACCACGACCTTCAGCGTCCACCTTTCTTTTTTTGGCGTGTGCAGACATTTTAGGGTTACCATTGAGTTGCTGCTAGTCACATGCACTCAGACTTGTTTCAGTACCTGGACGTAAATGACGTACGCTACCGTAAACAGGTTTCAAAGTAAAAGCCCTGCTGTTTTAGTCGACGCATTACACACACTTTTGAAAGTAGGTTTTATTTTCATAAGTCCAAGCAACCTTTCGCGGGCCAGTCAGAGTGGGTCCGCGGGCCGTATTTGGCCCGCGGGCCATAAAATGCCCGGGTCTGGTTTAAGATGACACTCACCATGCTAAATGCTAACACGAACGCTATGCTAACACTACAAATTACATTTAATGTGTGATGCTCACTCCACACAGACCTTTAAAGTGCGTACGCCAGGATAAAAAAAAAGCCTTAAATACTATTATGATGTGAATTAGTATCATATTTTGAGACGATTCGACTATATACAACAATTTGGCAAAGCGCAGATGACGAGAATTCAGTCTTTTAATCCGCCGTTTAGCCACGCCGACCATTATAGGGCTCTAGCGTCACCAACAGGTGGATGACGTCGGCAGGGTTATGGTTTCATCTGATTTAGAATTTAGCCCATTGAGGGGGAATGATTCAGAACGAGGAAAATGCGACAAAGAGTGCCGCAGAATGTCATTGTTTCAGTCTCTCCAATATTTTTACAGGATATTCTTTTTATCCATGTATTTTTCCCCAATTGCTAAATAAATGGTATGGTCATGACAAATAACAGTCTTGTGCTAAATGGAATACGAAAATGCATTTATTTAGTACGACATGGCAAAACTACTCCATAATGGTCAAAACTGTCGACTTCACCTTTACTGTCGCACCTCCCGAACGATATTTTATGCCACCGTAGTTAGTCAGGCTTTTGTCGTTTCCCTGCCCCGGCTTCGGAGAATGTGAACAAACCAAGAGGCGTGACAGCTAGCCGACATGCTAACCCAAAACTAGTGACATCTCAAAGTCTTATTTTTGCTTTTCGAGGCAAAAACTCACACAAAACTAGCTTGGATCATGTCACACGGCGGGCGGGGTTGTCGATTGGCTTTGCTGATCGGCAAACCGCCCGGCGGCGAGCAAGTTACAGCTCGTTGCCATGCTACGGACAGAAGAGCTCGACATCGGAGGAGCGTGCACCTGCCACATAGTCACCACGAATATGGCGTAAAATAACGCTTTACTACACGGCGAAGACATAAACAGAGAGCAGCTTGAAGTTGTTTTGCAGCTAACATGGCAGGATATGTCTGAGGAGAACTTCTCTAAGACCATGATCAAACATAAGTAAATAGTCCTTCATTTCAAGAAAGTTTCTAGTGTTTACTTTGTAATTGCTGTATTCGCGGCCATTTTAACACAATGCTGCAATTTCTGATGGGGTTAAAAAATTTGACAAAACACCGGGCACACGAAGAGGGCAATAAACAGACTATAGAGGGGGGATTTGCGACAAGCCGCCGGTCGTCGGCCGAGTGGACAAGGAGCATGTCAGCCACAAAATGCAAGCCACCTCCGTATTCAAACGTGTGCCATGATCCAAGTATATAACATAATACAAAATAAGATGATTACTCACTTCCTCGTGAGTCCAATGGTCCCACAGTAGTACGGCTTGTTTTGGCCAATACCCACGGGAACCTTTTGAAACCCAAAAAGGCTCATACGACTCTCCCTGGTGCAGCAACAATTGTTTGCAGCCATTTGGCTGGCATGATGCGAAAAATAAACGAATTAATCCGCAAAATCAGCTGAATCCGCAGTCCATCTGCATGCCATAAAGCAGTGCTGTATAGTGAGATGCTGACCCGGGTGACATCACATTCGCATTCGTCCTAAACCCGAAACTGGAGCCAGAAGTCTCTCAATTTCATGGCGCGGGATTCAAAAATTGAATATACAAAACGATCGCTTCCACACATGTCCAAGCGGTCCATTTCATTCAGGAGCATAAAACACCGCGTGAAATATGAAACAAACATTGTTTGGGATGTGCATTTACACTGTACCAATATTTAGAAAAATTCAATTTGGGGTCCTGCATTGTTGTTTCACAGTATTTGCGCTGCCCTTAATGGCAAACGGAGGAGTTTAGCGAACGGTCCCTTAAATGTTCGTGGGTGACATCGTTGACACGTGATGAAATGTCCGTGCGTGGCACGTGATCAAATGTCCGTGCGTGTCACATGATCGGCTTGTCACGTTTGAAAAGTCAAATGCCGCGGTGGTTCAGCACGAAAAGTAGTGAGTCCTGACCCGGTGTACAGCCAACAGGTTATTACCTGCTGCCACGACTACCACTATTGCTGCTATGGCTAATCCTGTTCCTGCCTGACGTTTAAACTGCAAAAAGCAAAATAAAGAGGAAAAGACGAACAGTGGAAAAGTGAGCTGAGTAATTCCTTAGACACCGTGGTCAACCCCTTTCCGTGGGGAAAACGGAACAGTAATAACCTGCGGTTCACCAAACCAACACATCTCATCAGGCTGATAAGTGAAGAAGCACCTATTAAAAACGCCAAATAGGCCATCGGTGACTTATGTTCTCGGCTGAAATTATGGCCCTGATGGATTCGGCTGAAATTGAGGCCCTGAAAGGAAGACGCTCAACAGCGCAGGCCTTATTCAGCAGAAGAGCTAACAAACTAACCCTCACAGTTGACCTCCTAGAGCAAGGAGCCCTAATTGATGAACTCCGAGCACTCAGCACAGATTTTGGCAGGGTGCACGACACTGGCCTAGAATATATGGATGCTCTAGGAGAGACTGAAGACGCTGAGGAAGAAATCACCCTGATTAGGGAGAAAACCACCAAGTGCCTTGCCACATACACAGAAGCACTTCAGCTTGGAAGGGAAACATTGTGGTCCAAATATGCCCAGCCCGACATCCTGTTGCATGCTGAAGGTGCAGAGGAAAAATGTGCAGAGTTGGAGGGCACCAGGGTGGAAAATTTGCCAGAACTCGAATACCAAGCCCTGAGGGAGTGCCTGCAGGAGAAGATTTATGTTCTCGAGCAAAAGGTGCATGAGTGGGATTGTATCGTCACTGGCAACAAAACTACAGTCTACAAACAGCAGCTGTATAAATTAAGGAACAGGCTAGGTACCTGGGAACTGAGCTGGCAAAAATCATGCCACACCACGCCCAAGACAGAACCCATTGGAGCTGGTCTGCAGCCAACACCCTATGCACCACCTACTGGTTTGAAGCCTCAGATCAGTCTGGAAAGAACACGACTGCCCGTCTTCTCTGGAGACATGACTGATTATTATCGATGGAAGACTGAGTGGGCAGAGTTGGGAGCTGCTGGGAAATCCGTTGAGGACTGCAGGCGTCACGCGGTTTCATCTATTGGCTAGCCTGAGTGATAAAGTGAAGAGAGACCAGGTCCTGTCCAGCTGCGCTACACCAGATGAGATGTTCAAACGTCTTGACAACCGGTTTGGAAATAAAGCGAGAATTGTGCTTAAAATTGCTGAGGAAATTGAAAGCCTGGCGCCTGTGAGAGGAAACAACCCAAGAAAAGCTATCGAGTTGATCCAAACAGTAGAGCGGGCCCTCAGCAACCTGGTAATCCTGGGAGAAGAGGACGTCTTAAAAAATCGTCTTGTAGCGCAGTCACTGGAAAGAAAATGACCAAGCTCTTTAAAGGAGAAGTGGATCGAGCATAAGGCTGACCCAGTGAATGGCTTCGGTCCACACAACCACTTCGACTCTCTGCTGCTTTTCTTACAGAAGCAAGAGGCAGTGTTGGAGGAGCTGGACCAGCTGGATGAGAGCCTTGGAGATGGGGGCAACGCAGCAAAAAGCCAAGCTGCAAAGACCATCAAGAAAGCGTTCTCAAAAGCCACGTCTGGTGAAAAGGGCTCATCTCAATCAAAGCCACGCTTGGGCTCATGCACTGCTTGCGCTGACGGGACACATGCCGGCAGGCTGTTCGCTTGCAAAGTCTTCAGGGAGATGAATGTGCAGAGGAGGAAAGCCCATCTCCAGACTCACGATATATGCAGTCAATGCCTTGGCTTCCACCTGAAAGATGGCCAGTGCAACAGAAGATTCCTCTGTACTAAAACTGACTGCAGAAAAGAAGAGCCCCATCACTATCTGCTCTGCCACAGATGTACACCTCAAGAGAGACAAACCACAAGTGAGGAGCAAAGCATCAAGAAAGTAAATAAAAAGGGGCTTGGACTCACCAGCAAACAAGAGGAGCTTTTAGCAAAGGTCGATCCCGAGCTAAGAGATGAATTCAGAAAGGCATTCTCCAACAAAGCCTCAGCTACCGCCTGCATCACTGGAAGTGACCCAGAGTACCCAGTGGTCATGATGTTGCTGGAAGCAACGACCAACTCTGGCCAGCTGATTGGCACTCTAATTGACCTTGCCTCGGACACCAATTATGTAACACACAGGGCTGCCCAACGGCTTGGGTTGCTAGGTGACAGCGTGAAGTTGGTTGTCCATGGTATCGGAGGGATGACAAAGACCGTCACTACGAAGAGGTATTCCCTACGGCTGCGCGTTAAAACCACCAAAGGGACAGTGGTAGAACATAAGCTGCTCTGCTATGGCCTAGAGAGTATTGCTGAGATCAGTCATTCCATCACACCACAGCAACTTCAACGCGTCTTCCCAGGTGTTGCTGCAGCAGAGCTAGTTCGCCCTGAGACCATCGACCTTCTGATAAGCCACAGAGAAGGTTGCTTGGTTCCTCAGCCGTTGAAAAGAGAGGGAGATCTTGTCCTCTGGCATGGCCCGCTGGGTAAAACCGTTGGTGGTACTCACCCTGGCCTGTTTGAGGCTATTAATCTGACCCTGCACAAATCAGGGACCCACTTTGCAAGAACCATGAGGACATCTTCAAGGTTCTACAAGGAGGTCCTTGTGGAGGATGAGGACGCAACAAAGACTGTAACCCCCTGTAAAACCACCACCACAAATAAGGAAGTCCTAGAATGGTTCAGGTGGGACAGTATTGGAGCAGCCTGTAACCCAAAATGTGGGGGCTGTAAGTGTGGGAAGTGTCCCCCAGGTGGGCAAGAGATGACCCTTGGAGAGGAACGAGACCTGGAGAAAATAAAGGATTGTCTCTCCTATGTACTGGCAGATAAGCACAGTGATGCCCCACACTGGGATGCCGCATACCCCTGGAAGGCCAGCCCAGCAATTTTGCCAAATAACCGCCAAGTAGTGGAAGCAACCTTCCGAAGTACTGAGGCTCGCCTGGCAAGAGAACCTTTGTGGAAAGCGGCATATGGAGAACAGATCCACGAGATGGTATCGAGAGGAGCAGCCATCAAATTCACCAAGCAACAGATCGAGGAGTGGGATGGACCAATCTGGTACATCAGCCATCTGGCCGCCCCGAATCCTCATTCCAGCTCTACGCCAATAAGGATAGTCTGGAACAGTAGTCAGGAATTCCAAGGCATGAGCCTGAACAACCTCCTCCATAAAGGCCCTGATGTACTCAACCCGATCCGAGGTGTCCTCCTGCGATTCAGGAGCGGATTGCATGCGGCTCTTGGCGACGTCAAGAAAATGTACAACTCTGTGTGGCTCAAAGATGAGGAAGTACACCTCCATCGATTCCTCTGGAGGGATGACCCAAAGGACGAAATCAGCGAGTATGCTGTTGTCAGGGTCAACATTGGCGACAAGCCCGCTGGATGCATCGCTCAAGTAGCAATGAGGGAGACCGCAAACTTGCCCCAGTTTGCATCCATGATTGCAGAGCGCCGAATCCTGACTGAAGACTGTTATGTCGATGACATATTGACGTCGCATGACGACCGCCAAGCTTTGATCAGAATGACTAAAGGAGTGGAAAAGATCCTCAAAGCAGGTGGCTTCTCTCTCAAGGCCTGGGTTCTGTCAGGGCAAAGTGGGAGGAGTAAGGAGCCCACTGATTCAACCAATGTCAAGGTGGTGGAACCTAAAATCCTGGTACTCCCTAACCAGATGCAGGACGAAGACAATAAGGCACTTGGTGTGGGATATGAACCGGAAACTGATAAACTCCGTCTGCTGACATCTGTGAACTTTTCAAAAAGGCGAGGGAAGATGAGAACCGGGCTGGATTTACAAGAGGATGAGGTCAGACGCAACACCCCTGAACCTCTCACCCGGCGCATGCTGCTGAGTCAGATTGCAGGGTTTTATGACCCTATCGGCTTGGCGTCACCTGCCAAGCAACGAGGAGTGATACTCGTGAGGGAGTCCTTTCAGGAGGCAAGGAAAGACCGTCCCGCTAAAGACACCTGGGATGAACCCCTCTCTCCACGTCTCCGGGAAGCTGCAATAATATTCTTCGAGCAGTATGTTAGACTTGGCCAAATAAGATTTGACAGGAGCCTTACACCCCAGGGGGCCATGGGCCGTCCGATGGGGGTCACCTTTTCCAACGGCAGCGAAGCTTCCTTCGGAGCTGTGCTTTACCTTCGGTGGGAGACAGCGCAAAGTGGCGTTGTAGTAAAGCTGGTTGAATCAAAGGCCAAACTCACACCCCTTGACCAGAAGGGCGATGTCATCAAAGCAGAGCTGTGCGGGGCTGTGTTCGCAACCCGCCTCAAGGCACACTTCGAAAAACACTGCCGCATCAAGGTTGACAGATGGATCCACTTTGTCGATAGCCAGACAATACTTGGGGCCATCCAGAAAGATAGCTATGGCTATCAGACATTTTTTGCAAATCGGATTGGGGAAATCCAAAAGGCCGGACCTGTCGACAGCTGGAGGTGGGTCGAAGGGAAAATGAACATTGCCGACCTCATTACAAGGGGAGGAGCCCCTGAGGAGCTTGCTGAAGGCTCAGTCTGGCAGGAAGGCCCTGGATTTTTAAGGCTACCTTATGAAGATTGGCCAGTGAAAACTGCAACGGAAGTCATCTCCTCAGTCTCCGAAGAGATCGGTGGACTACAAAGAAAGGCCTTCTCAGTCCTTGCCTCAGCGCGATCCCAAACCTGTAAATGGTCGGGCCCAGCCATCATCGCACTTGTGTATCTGGTCGAACCACAGAGATTCAGTTCACTGAAACAGTTGTGTGGAGTTATTGCCTGGATGAGACGTGCTGTGGACATCTGGCTGGGTGGCAACAGCCAGGCCCCAGTTCACTCAAAGTGGGAGGCAAGACCATTCCTGTCGGCTGAAGAGAGGGCAATGGCTTTTAAGTTTTTAGCTCTTGCTACTCAAGATGGTGTAGAGTTCCGCGACACAACCCTGGATCGCTTGGTGGTTCAGAAGGAAGAAGAAACAGGACTTTTGCTCTGTGGAGGGAGGATACAGAGCTGGGATGAGGACCAAATTGCTGTACCATTGGTCCCTTACCAATCATGGCTGGCAACCCTCTTGGCCAGAGAGGCACACGGGAAAAATCACGAAGGTGTGGCCGCCACCCTCCTACGGACCAAGAGAAAGGCTTGGATCATGCAGGGACGGAAAGCGGTGAAGAAAGTTCTCAACAACTGTGTCACCTGCAGGAAGCAAAGAGCTGAGCTGTGCCGGCAAATAATGAGCGATCTACCGCCAGAGCGCACCCAGAGATCCAGACCCTTTGAGTATACCACTCTTGACCTTTTTGGCCCCTTCGAGGTGAAAGATGCCGTTAAAAGAAGGACAAGTAAGAAGGTCTGGGGAATTGTGTATTGCTGCATGGCCTCAAGAGCTGTCCATGCGGACATCACTGATGACCAGTCTGCGGAAAGCTTCCTCCAAGCATACACTCGCTTTGTTGCTCTGAGGGGGCATCCAAGAAAACTATGGTCGGATAGAGGAACAAACTTTATTGGCGCCAAACCAGCACTGCAACAGCTTTACAAACATGTAGCTTGCCTGCAGACTGCGTCCATGGGAAAGGCAGCATCAGAGAACGGAACAGAGTGGAAGTGGGAGTTCCACCCTGCTGATGCTCCCCATAGGAATGGAGCTGCTGAGGCTTCTGTAAAACTGCTGAAGAGGGCGCTCACAAGCCTTGGTGGAACTACAGGGTCCTTTACATGGGGAGAGCTCCAAACTCTGTTTTACCAAGCAGCTAATTTGACAAATGAACGTCCAATAGATGCCAGAGCCCAAGAACAAGAAGGCTCAGTTGAGTACCTAACACCCAACACCCTCATACTAGGGCGAGCATCACCTGGAGGAGACACCTGTGGCCTTGACCTAGAGACTCATCCCTGGCGCCGACTCAGGGCCATCCAAATCGGGGTGGACCGGTTCTGGGCAAAATGGAGAGAACTCGCTGGCCCAAATCTGTTCATTCGACAGAAGTGGCATCGGTTGGGGCGGAATATCAGAGCCGGCGACCTCGTCTGGATTGCGGACCCAAATGCTTTGAGGGGTCAATTTCGTCTGGGCCGGATCGTGAATGTCTACCCTGACCGCAAAGGAGTCATCAGGGATGCAGACGTTGCAACTTGTGTCGGCATTCCCACCTCCCAGGCGGGAAGCTGGAAACGGAGTTCTTCACTGCCCAAGGTGGTCATCAGGCGAGATGTGAGAAGGCTGGTGGTCCTTCTTCCTGTGGAGGATCAAGATCATCCTCCTTAGCCGTGATGATCAAATTTCCTGGGTTAAATCATTGCACAGACCCCTTATTCACTATCCCTGCATCTGATGGCTGGTTGGTGTACGCCAAACGCTGCCACCATGCTCATCTCTCTGCAAAAATGGAAGGACAAGAACTTGTACAATGCCTAGGCAGTGCGCAACACACATGCCAGTGGGATGTTTGTCTTGGGCATTGACTTGGACATTGACTAGACATGGACTTTGGTTTAAAAAAAAAAAATAAAAAAATACAGGGTTTCTGTGTAATGGTGGTTTCTGTGTAACTATTGTAAGTTCCTTGACTCTTAAGATCAGGAACTTAAGTGGGAGGTGTTTGGGATGTGCATTTACACTGTACCAATATTTAGAAAAATTCAATTTGGGGTCCTGCATTGTTGTTTCACAGTATTTGCGCTGCCCTTAATGGCAAACGGAGGAGTTTAGCGAACGGTCCCTTAAATGTTCGTGGGTGACATCGTTGACACGTGATGAAATGTCCGTGCGTGGCACGTGATCAAATGTCCGTGCGTGTCACATGATCGGCTTGTCACGTTTGAAAAGTCAAATGCCGCGGTGGTTCAGCACGAAAAGTAGTGAGTCCTGACCCGGTGTACAGCCAACAGGTTATTACCTGCTGCCACGACTACCACTATTGCTGCTATGGCTAATCCTGTTCCTGCCTGACGTTTAAACTGCAAAAAGCAAAATAAAGAGGAAAAGAGGAACAGTGGAAAAGTGAGCTGAGTAATTCCTTAGACACCGTGGTCAACCCCTCTCCGTGGGGAAAACGGAACAAACATGCTTTTTGTTGTCATACGCACTTTAAATGCTAAAGCAATATGGCATATCTACTCAAGATAAGAAAACAAAATTTACCAAGCAGCTCCTGACATGTTATTCATAAAAGGAAAGTCTTCAGCCTAGAGAGCATGTCCAGTGAGTATGTGTGTGTGGAGGGGGGTGGGGGGGCTGAGTATATGTGTGTGGGAGGGGGGGCAGCATGGCACATGTATGACCTGATCAAACACTGCACGGTGCTGCTAACTACACATACGATAAGAAAATGTAAAAAATTGTGAACTTATGACAGAAACTGGCGAATTTTCATCTCGTTCTTGTCTTGTCAGACGAAAACTGGCATTTGTTTCTTATGTTTTAGTGTCCCAAGACACATTTTTAGCTCGTCATGAAAAAAATTGTTCGTTGACGAAATATTTTCGTTATCGTTGACGAAAACAACATTGGTCTAAAGTAGGCCTGCACAATACTAGTATATCGTTTGAACATCGCCATCACATGGCAGGATGTGCGACTTTTTTTTTTGAACTTGCAAAGTTATGTTTTGCATCCCATCGCAGGATGTGTGACTATTTTTAACCTCCAAACTTATGTTTTGCTTCATAAAAGCATCAAGTGTGCAGAGACGTGGCCACCTAAATCCCCTTTATATTCAGCAATCTTCATCATTCACAGATGAAACCCCTATGCCTGGATTAAATGGCATTATATGCATACAATGCGGTCAATGTTAGCTAACCGAAGTCTTCCCAAACAGAGCTATTCAAGTCAACCTGTGAAATTTTTTCTAGTTTTAATATCGCAATACGTATCGCAAACCCCCACAAAAGTCGCAATGTCAGTTTTTTCCAATATCGTTCAGCATTCGTCTATAGGTAGTTTCCTCACCCGCGATTGCAGACTGCTGTTCAGGTGGTTGCTCGAGGAAGCTCTTAAGAGCGCGCAGGATGTTCTGTTGCCTCAGGAAGTAAAGGATCTTTTTTGCATAGTACTTCAATGTCAGACTTTTCCTGTATGGACAACCACAAAGAGGTAAATGCGTTAACCACCATAAATTGTTGTTGCCTTTTTTTGTGTGACAAAGAACAATAACACTGTATTTCAGGGGTTTCCAAACTAGTTCACAAAGGACAAAAGTGGTTGAAGGTGTTCATTCAAACCGATCATGAGAACAGCTTTTCACCAATCAGGTGTCTTGTCTTACAAGTCTAATAGGTTCACTGCAGTCAGGTGCTGTTTGTTTATGTGGAAAGAACAAGTTGGAACTTAAAACCTGCACCCACAGCAGCTCTTGAGGACCAGTTTGGACAGCCTTGCTGTAACGTATAAAATAAAGTGGCAACTGAAGATAACAATTACTGTGCCTATTATAATAGTATTGTACACCGGCATCACCGCATTTTAATTGCCACTGAGAAATTGCTCATCACTGGAAAAGCATTAGTTAGTTAACACCATTGGTTAGTGACACAAAAAGATGTCTTACCTCTTATCTGTGCTGAGGATAAAAAGTAGCTCATCTTCGCAGAAATGCATGGGCATACCCAGCGACTCGATTTCAGTGAAACTGTCACCCAACACTTGGCCGATGCATGGCTGGAAAGAAAAACAGTTTCAAGACACTTATTTCTTCTGCCCATGTTCAGTGAAGCAGTGTTTCCCCGTTACAGTTTGCTACATTGTGGATTTTTTCCCGTAGGGATTTCGTATAACATTATAATAACATAGACAAATCTGTGACAAATATGTTGTGCAATGAGGTCTGTAAGAAAAGATGAAGTGTAACTGACAGCCTGAAGAGACTGAAATGCCAGCCATGTGAACTTCAGTAAGATTTCAAACTGGGCAGACAAATAAGAGATAATAGTAATAAAGGTGTTTAGAATTGGATGTTAGCATTACGGTAGTGGACATTGACATCATAGTTAAATTTAACCTTTTGTTTTTGAAATGCAATGTTGAATTCAATTTTATTCATACGCGGAGCTTGAGGGGGGCAGGGGTGGTCGAAAAATGTCATGGCATGCAATTGACTTTCCTATAAATGAATTTAAAGAGGAAGTTCAGAATTTTTGACATAAGGCTTAATTTTATTTAATTAAGTTAGCGAGCGTGTAATTAGTCAAATTAGTACAAACTCCGTGCAGTTTGTTAGTTTCAGAGCTCCGGGGTGGCTAAGCTAGCGTGAATGAATGGTGCCTGTATGTTCAGAGCTCCGGGGGTGGCCAAGCTATCGCATGTGAATGCTGCCTGCTTAGTATACGAATAAAAAAAAAAAAAAAACATACAGTGCTGGCCAAAAGATTTGGCAAGTCTGCACTTCTGTCAGATAATGCTCAGTTACTCCCAGAAAATGATTGGAATTACAAATGCTTTGGTAGTAATATCTTCATTTATTTTGCTTGCAATGAAAAAAAAAACAAAAGAGAATGGAAAAAAAATTAAATCATTAGCATTTTACACAAAACTCAGAAAATGGGCCGGACAAAAGTATTGGTACCCTCAGCCTAATACTAGATAGCACAACCTTTAGATTCTTACAAAGCTCTACTGGAATTTTAGACCATTCTTCTTTGGCCAACTGCTCCAGGTCTCTGAGATTTGAAGGGTACCTTCTCCAAACTGCCATTTTCAGATCTCTCCACAGGTGTTCTATGGAATTCAGGTCTGGACTCATTGCTGGCCACTTTAGAAGTCTCAAGTTCTCTCAAATCATTTTCTAGTGCTTTTTGATCTGTGTTTTGGGTCATTGTCCTGCTGGAAGACACATGACCTCTGAGGGAGACCCAGCTTTCTCACACTGGGCCCTACATGATGCCGCAAAATTTGTTGGTAGTCTTCAGACTTCATAATGCCATGCACACAGTCAAGCAGTCCAGTGCCAGAGGCAGCAAAGCAACCCCAAAACATCTGGGAACCTCCGCCATGTTTGACTGTGGGGACCGCGTTCTTTTCTTTGAAGGCCTCGTTTTTTTCCCCTGTAAACTCTATGTTGATGCCTTCTCTCAAAAAGCTCTACTTTTGTCTCATCTGACCAGAGAACATTCTTTCAAACCGTTTTTGGCTTTCTCAGGTAAGTTTTGGCAAACTCCAACCTGGCTTTTTTATGTTTATGGGTCAGAAGTGGAGTCTTCCCGGGTATCCAACCAAAGAGTCTCTTTTCATTCAGACGCCGATGGATAGTACGGGTTGACACTGTTGTACCCTCGGACTGCAGGACAGCTTGAACTTGTTTGGATGTTCGTCGAGGTTCTTTATCCACCATCCGCACAGTCTTTCGTTGAAATGTCTCGTTAATTTTTCTTTTCCGTCCACATCTAGGGAGGTTAGCCACAGTGCCATGGGCTTTACACTTTTTGATGACACTGGGCACGGTAGACAAAGGAACATTCAGGTCTTTGGAGATGGACTTGTAGCCTTCAGATTGCTCATACTTCCTCACAGTTTTGCTTCTCAAGCCCTCAGACAGTTATTTGGTGTTCTTTCTTTTCTCCATGCTCAACGTGGTACACACAAGGACACCGGACAGAGGTTGAGTCAACTTTAATCCATCTTAACTGGCTGCAAACGTGTATACTTATTTCCACCACCTATTATGTGCCACAGGCAAGTAACAGGTGCTGTTGATTACACAAATTAGAGAAGCATCACATGATTTTTCAAAGGGCGCCAATACTTTTGTCCGGCCCATTTTATGAAGTTTTGTGTAAAATAATCATGATTTATTTTTTTTTCCCATTCTCTTTTGTGTTTTTTCATTGCAAGTAAAATAAATGAAGCTATTACTACCAAAGCATTTGTGATTGCAATCATTTTCTGGGAGAAATTGAGCATTATCTGACAGAACTGCAGGGGAGCCAATACTTTAGGCCAGCACTGTAAGCTCGCATGAGAACCACCAATGACCTATGCCAGTGTTTTTCAACCTTTTCTGAGTCACGGCACATTTTTACATTGGAAAAAAATCTCACGGCACACCACAAACAGATTATTTTCCAAAATTACTTTCTGTACATTACATTTAATTAATAAAATAATTTCTTAATACTTATACTTACTGAGTGTGAAACTTGAGCCTAGATGAACTAGATGAACACAAAGCCGATATCCTGGCAGGAATCTTCCTCAACAACTCTCAATCGCTCTCTGTTTTTATTTTTTTAGCAGTTAGACTTGAAAAGCCCAGAATTATCAGACAGTGGGACTTTAGCAATGCCTTTAACCGCGTCAGGGCCGAGCATCTCGCTGACAATGGCTTTGCAGGCAGATAGTATTAATGTCTCTGCCACAGTGTGGGACTTTTTGGATTTAGCAATAAGTTCAGCAACAAGGTAACTGGCTTTGAGGGCTTTCTCATTTACCTTTGTAGTGTTTCTTAATAAAGTTGCCTGTTTCTCTGTTTTCACGAAGGAGAACAAAACAGTCCATTGTCTTGTTTTGAAGCGACGGATGTTTCGTTTGGAATTGACGTTTAAGCTTGCTTGGCACCATGGCGCTGTTGGAGAGCTGCTCGTGTCACGTTCAAGAACCGCTCGGATTTCTTGCCATCAGCCACCTTGCTGTCCTCGACAATGTGTTGGAATAAAATACACTTTGATTGACAGTCGTCACATATGGATAAAATGGAAAGGACACTTTCTTGTATATTGACACCTGACGAGTCTAATCAGATGATGTACAGTAGATGTGCTGGAGTCCACATTGTCGCGGACAGTAAGGTGGCTGATGGCTATAAATCTAAGCAGTTCTTGAACGTGACATGAGCAATACCTTGCTCATCTGCACACAACCGCAACCTTCAACTATGTTCAACGACGTTAAAAAAAAAAAAAAAAAACAAAAAAAAAAAAAACAAAAACAAAAAAACACGATATTGGATCATTTCTAGCGGCACACCTGACGATCTCCCACGGCACATGGTTGAAAAACACTGACCTATGCAATCAATAGTGTTCGCTATTTTCAGGATTAAAGTTATAACTTACATGCCTGTCAATAATTGTAGTATGAACAGCAACATTTGTAATCCAGTACCTCTGCAGGGAACAGGCTGTCTAGGCAATACGGGCAGAGTGATATCACAACTTTTTTTTTTAACCCCTGATTATATTTTGTGGGAATGAAAGGGACTCCCCAGCAGACTGAGCATGACTGGCCAAAGCACTCCTCTCTATTGTGGTCGCGTTACGCATCTAAAAAAAACAATAGTCCTGCAGAATGAAACGAATTACGGCAGTTTGGTGTGACATTGTTTGGCCGCATGGGTAAAACCTCTGTTATCCCGTCTTACAGTGCCTTGCAAAAGTATTCGGCCCCCTTGAACCTTGCAACCTTTCACCACATTTCAGGCTTCAAACATAAAGATATAAAATTTTAATTTTTTGTCAACAATCAACAACAAGTGGGACACAATCGTGAAGTGGAACAAAATTTATTGGATAATTTAAACTTTTTTAACAAATAAAAAACTGAAAAGTGGGGCGTGCAATATTATTCGGCCCCCTTGCGTTAATACTTTGTAGCGCCACCTTTTGCTCCAATTACAGCTGCAAGTCGCTTGGGGTATGTTTCTATCAGTTTTGCAAATCGAGAGACTGACATTCTTGCCCATTCTTCCTTGCAAAACAGCTCGAGCTCAGTGAGGTTGGATGGAGAGTGTTTGTGAACAGCAGTCTTCAGCTCTTTCCACAGATTCTCGATTGGATTCAGGTCTGGACTTTGACTTGGCCATTCTAACACCTGGATACGTTTATTTTTGAACCATTCCATTGTAGATTTGGCTTTATGTTTTGGATCATTGTCCTGTTGGAAGATAAATCTCCGTCAGTCTCAGGTGTTGTGCAGATACCAACAGGTTTTCTTCCAGAATGTTCCTGTATTTGGCTGCATCCATCTTCCCGTCAATTTTAACCATCTTCCCTGTCCCTGCTGAAGAAAAGCAGGCCCAAACCATGTTGCTGCCACCACCATGTTTAACAGTGGGGATGGTGTGTTCAGGGTGATGAGCTGTGTTGCTTTTACGCCAAACATATCGTTTTGCATTCTGGCCAAAAAGTTCAATTTTGGTTTCATTTGACCAGAGCACCTTCTTCCACATGTTTGGTGTGTCTCCCAGGTGGCTTGTGGCAAACTTTGTACGAGACTTTTTATGGATATATTTGAGAAATGGCTTTCTTCTTGCCACTCTTCCATAAAGGCCAGATTTGTGCAGTGTACGACTGATTGTGGTCCTATGGACAGACTCTCCCACCTCAGCTGTAGATCTCTGCAGTTCATCCAGAGTGATCATGGGCCTCTTGGCTGCATCTCTGATCAGTTTTCTCCTTGTTTGAGAAGAAAGTTTGGAAGGACGGCCGGGTCTTGGTAGATTTGCAGTGGTCTGATGCTCCTTCCATTTCAATATGATGGCTTGCACAGTGCTCCTTGAGATGTTTAAAGCTTGGGAAATCTTTTTGTATTCAAATCCGGCTTTAAACTTCTCCACAACAGTATCTCGGACCTGCCTGGTGTGTTCCTTGGTTTTCATAATGCTCTCTGCACTTTAAACAGAACCCTGAGACTATCACAGAGCAGGTGCATTTATACGGAGACTTGATTACACACAGGTGGATTCTATTTATCATCATCGGTCATTTAGGACAACATTGGATCATTCAGAGATCCTCACTGAACTTCTGGAGTGAGTTTGCTGCACTGAAAGTAAAGGGGCCGAATAATATTGCACGCCCCACTTTTCAGTTTTTTATTTGTTAAAAAAGTTTAAATTATCCATTAAATGTTGTTCCACTTCACGATTGTGTCCCACTTTTTGTTGATTCTTGACAAAAAAATTAAATTTCATATCTTTATGTTTGAAGCCTGAAATGTGGCGAAAGGTTGCAAGATTCAAGGGGGCCGAATACTTTTGCAAGGCACTGTAAGTGTTTCGAATTATATGATAGGATTAAGCTTGTGGACTTTTGTTATCATACAATTTAGCTGAGATTTTTTTTCAGTTTAACAATGCCATGTTTAATACTTTTCCATGTTCACTCACCACTTCCATGAAGAAGCGTTTCGAGATGGATTCCACCGTCCTTCGGATTTGGATGCCCACCCAGTGGCGCGTTTTGTACTCGCGGAGCCAGTCGCAGCTCTCGTTCTGCGGGTAAAACCTCTGCAGCCGCGGCCACCTAATTTTGAATTAGCGTTGAGTTAGAAGTGAAAGCGAGTAGGAACACGGGGGATTTCAAATGCTGAGATTGTAGCTACTATAGAGGACAAAAGAAATCAGAATGTACAGGGGTAAACAATAAGGGAAATTTGAAGTTCACTGGCCTCACTACCAAAACCACTGGCTCTGGTCAATGCGTCAGTTATTGATCCCAATAATCACGAAAAAGAACAATTTGCTTAATTAGCATGAATAACATTTTTTTAGGTAGATTGAATGAAAAGTGCAGCAAAATGGTGCAAAAACATGAATCTAGCGCAAATAATCCTATTCAAATTCCATAATCACATCCAAAATCACTCCAGCATAGACACCATTTATTCTTAGGAACTCCGGAGGGAGGCGGGCGCATGGGAGAGCCCCGTGCCTGGGCGAAGCTTTCCTGTCTTCCCCTTACCATCCTCTGGAAATCTCCCCTGGCAACAATTTAGAAGTCAAAGAGATGGCATCTATGGCTAACAATTTTCAAGCTAGACCGTCGTTATGATATTATTTTCTCCGTAGTCACGTGGCTGAATTGTCACGTTATGTTCACACCCTAGGTTTCATATTTGTCAACTTTTCTCTTAACTTCCTTGTCTGCATTTGTGGGCATTGATCTGCACAACTCACAGTAAACCTTGTTTTTTTGTGTCATCATAGCAGAGCCAATTCCAGCGGTCTCGCCACTGGGGCTGAAACATTCTCTCCCTTTTCTTTTCATTATGGATTTCACTTTCCTTCAACTCCTCCGGTGACTTTCTCTTTCTTGAGTGGTCTTTTTTCCCGTGCTTAGCCAGGTGCTGAGGGTTTCAGAAACATGTCTTGTAGCATAACAACAGGTGGGTACTGAGATAATGACAACCCATCAGCAGCAATAATCAGGCTGCGCGTGTTCACGCGGGAGCGAGCAAGCGAACGAACAAGGTGTGTTTACACACCATGGAGAACAACTGCTGTCATTGATCTGTTGAGCGTAATGTCATCAAAAAATGGAATCATTGGGAACTTATGAGAACAAGTTTTTTTTTGTTTTTTTTTTTAATCGATGCATTTTCTTTATTGGCCCCATTGGGCCAGTGGTTGGAGCATTCTGGTGGCCCTGACGGCTTTAAAAATACGTCCAGCCCATCTATATTGTTGACACCTGATGTATTCATTTTGAGGATGTAGGCTTTTAAAGATGATTACTTACCTTGATTTTTTTAGCCACTGCTGAGGAGCAGATGACTGTAACAAGATAATAATTTGCTCCAAAAAGTTGGCATACTCCTGAAATTATACTAGTAGCTAAGCGCCTGCCCTTATAGTCAGGTTTGTTTCGTTATGATTCACAATCAAGGTACAGTAATAAAATTATACTTGTGTTGAGTCTAGAACTATTATACTAAAGGAATGTGGGACACGTTCATCATTCCATATTTTAAGTTGTGATGCATCATCAGACCGTCAACCACGATCATCAACTGACTGGGTGCTCAGCCGGTAATAAGCCACAAGACAGCGATAGGAGCGATGGTAATATCATCCAAGTATCATTATCATAACAATCGTAACAATGACCTGAGTTTATATTGGTGCCCCCACACCTTCCCTCTGCTGTGGCAAACGTCGCGCAGTCGGAGGCAGCAGCAGGACACATTACAAATGTCGACGTGCTCGAGCACTGGGAAGCACAAGATGTGTTCCAACAACTCGGTTGGTAAATCAGTCAACTTCTCCGCACGACGGGCGCGACTCGCTTGGCCGGCTTCGCTCCCAGTCCCAGTCGGACTCGACAACCTCTCTCCGGCGACACAAGCCGCCATCTTTTCTGTTTACCCGGATGACCTCATCCATCCTGGTCCGCCCTCTAATGGCGCAGAGGGATGTCCGTGGGGCGGAGCAGAAGAGATGCACTGTTTTTTGAGTGGTTGTTCAAAGAAAAGGGCGTGGTGGGGTACCACCCTCCAGGAAATATCAACTTCTTCTTTAAACAACGCAAACAGACAACTGAAATAATTCTTAATGTTTACAGTCTTTTCATTATTGGATTATGACGTTGTTCATTTTGCACATCTGAAATATTGAAATTATTCTGTCGCAGATATCACATAGGAGATCTTTGAAAGTTTTTTTTTTTTTTTTTTGAAGTTCCTAAATGATGATGATTATTTTTTAAATTTACATGACTGAACAGACAAAAGGTGAACAACCAACGATATGCAATAAAAACTAAATATTTTCAGTAAAAAGATTAGGCCATTTTTACATACATTGTGCGTTTTTCCGCTCTCAGATTCATTGATTTTTTTTTTTTCCAACAAACTTATGTAGGAGAGAATCTCGTTATGAAAGTGAGAAAATGAAGGAAACAGCTTGCTAAATTTACTTTTGTGGAGGTAGAATTTCGAAAACAAAATATGTAGGTTAACGATAAAAAGAACTTTCTTTTTTCAGTTTTTATAGAACTACATGAGGAGGATTTTTTTAATTTTTATTTTTTTACATTTTTATTAAAAATAAATGCAACTGTAATTTGACTGACGAAACCCACACATGCATAGAAACACTGATATCACTTATACTTGGTGAAAAAATATCGTATGGCAATTTTCAGATATTAGAATTTTTTTGTTGTGGATAAGAAGACTGTAATGATTATTATTATTTTTTTTATTTACTTGATTTTTTAAGTGATCAGCTCGTGATCGGCTCGTGCTGTGACGTCATTATCCATGCCGGAAGTTGGAGTGTTGGCCGCTGCGGCCTCTCAACGTCATCTAGGCAACAGGAAGATCATGTTAGCCGCTTTAAAACTCTTCTAACCGAACTAACCATAGAGTCAGTTCTGTTCCGCGTCAGTTTCATCAACGTCGCTCTTGCCCAAATTCTAACCCGCCCTGCGTTTTGGTTTACCTTGAAAGAATAAAAAGAAAAAAAAGCAGGCTGAAATCCAAAATTTAAAAAAAATGTCGCTGTTCCAGTCGGCGCTCGATTTCCTCGCCGGGCCCGGCTCGGTCGGAGCAGCAAGCCGGGACCAGAACGACTTTGTGGGACAGATGGTTGAAATGGGTGACATTAAACTACGGATCAAGAGAGTGATTGCTGAAGGTAAAACAACAGGACAGATGCCGCGAAATGTTAAACGACAGGTAGCCTGTGCTAACTAGCTGTGAGGAAGCTACATTGCTAAGATTGATATATTTTCTAATCAGTGACAATAACATTAACACTTATTTGATTTGATTGGAGGACTTGCTTTGCTTAATTCTGGCGCTGTTAGACTGTTTTTATTCGTTTGTAATCACGATCGAGTTGAACTTTAAAATACTGATGATATGGCGCTTTCTCAAAAGACTTAGCCGCCTGAAAATGAAGTTACATTAGTGATATTTTTGCCTTCTGTGGATCCTATTGATACAGGGTTTATGCGGGTCGTTAAAAAGCATTAAAAGTCGTTACATGGATTTTGTTTAAATTCAGGCCTCAAAAAGCATGAAACTAAATGTTCTACGCATTCAAAAAATTATAAGCTTGATGGTTAAAAACTTTTTTTTTTTTTTTTTTTACATTATTAGAAGCATTTTAAAATGATAACCGATGTTATCGACTTGGGTTTATTATTAGCGGTTTTGGGCCAAAATGCGTCGTGTGAGCCAGAGCCATATGTGATATGGCAGTGGCTTATCGTCACTTTGCACTTGATCCAAAAAACTGATGTCTTTCAACAACATAGTGGTGCAATATAGGCACCTTTTCCATAACTTCAGTTGTTATCTTATTTTTCACAGAATGTTTATTGGAATACCATGAAGTTGTTACATTTATCATTACTAAAATATCCAATAGGCATCACAATAAAATTAGCCACGATATGTTAAGTCCACGACCGCATATATCGAAATTGGTTTAATATCGATATATGATTTTTGGAGTTGCATAATATCGGGATATCAGTTAAAAAGTCATCAACTCTACTTGCCATTTGTGTGTGTGAAACTATCTGCAGTTGGGCATGGGCATTAAATTAGTTTAAAGTGACATTAAATGAGATTTGCTGATACCTGTAGAAACCCTGTTATATATTGGTGCAAAACCATTGCCATTGTGCTAAAGCCTGAGAAAACACTCTTTGGAATCTTGGTGCAAAGGAAAAATGGGGACCTGAATTGCAGAGTTGAACTTGTATAAAAGTGGTGCATCACCACGAATTTGTAGAGCCTGTATGCAGTTATAAATCACACAAGGAAAATGAATATCAAAAGCCCTAGCCTGGTACACCAGACTCACCGCTGTTCCAGCTATTGAGTCTGGCCACCATTCAGCGGATACAATTTCCAGGGCGGAGCCAGCCATAGCAAACAGACAGCAGAGTGGACCAATGAGCGACGGGCGGACGTGACGTTAGGAAAGCGACGAGGGCAGGACGAGGGACTTGCGCGCGGAAGTAAACATACGAGGAGAGTGGAGTTTATTCAACATGGCTAGCGCAAGACCGACTGTTGTCATGGACTTGTGTCAATGTGTTTTTGGTCATTTAAAACTGATTTTACCATGGATTGGAACATATTCTCGGCTCTCCTGTTCGCCATCTGTGTTGTTGTGGAGACGACTTCTGACGCGGAAGAGTGACGTTGCTCGTTAAGAACACGTCACGCAAATAAACAAATCTGATTGGACGGTTGATTTTGTCCGTGCTCAGAGGCCGTTAATGGGCTGGGTCCCAGACTATTCACGCAGTGTTTGAAAAATACAGGGAGAACAACAGTCTGGCCGTGCCAGGCAACAAAAGCCCTGATTTGACATGGTGTTTTATATTTATTGGACAGACAGGTTAAAAAACAAACGTTGGCATGAAAAACCAAAGAAGCAGTGTTAACACAACAATTAAAAAGAGGTAAAACAAGAAAAGGACACATCCAGCAGAGTAATGAGAACAAAAAGGCAACAAAGTAGGATCAATAAGTGGAACCAAACAAAATCAGGTTATGATGAACATTAAAGCAACAGAGAAATAAAGACTTTCTTATAGAACGAACACTTTGAATAATAATAAGACATTAAACAAATGAAAAAGGAAAGCTGGGGAAAAGCATTAACAATGTTTTTCTGTTAGGTGGTTTTGCCTTTGTGTATGAAGCTCAGGATATCAGCAGTGGCAAAGACTACGCTCTCAAGGTAAGAGGATATTTGTTGACAAAAGAAGTGGATAAATATTAGGGCTGTCCCAAACTATTCTTTTTCTCCTGATTAGTGCAGACTATTTTTAACGATTAGTCGACTTGTCTAATAATTTTTTTATTAACTTTTTTTTTTTCCACTAATCTTGCAATTAATTTTTCGTTGACGATTATTAATTCACAAAAACATTTTGGAACACTTATTTATTAAAGCATATATGAACACATAAATAACTATTATAAATCACAAATAAACAATGAGGTCAAATGTTGATGGCATTAACTAGTGCAAAACAATGGAATGTAAACTGATGAAGAACACTGTGACTTCACTTTTCCAACACTTGCTTCTTACTTGCTCTTTTATGTGGTAAGTCTATATTGTTCTCACCATTAGAGGGAGCACCAGCAGAGTAGGTAAATAAATGTCACGTTTCACGGGAGTGAAGTACGTGGAAAAAAACTTAATGATGCAAGTTGATACAACGTTACGACAGAGTATGAGGGCCAAATAAATACACTTATTTAAAAAAAAAAAAAAAAAAAAAAACGAGATATTGTGATACTGCTACGAGAAACAAAAGTTACATTATGACGTAGGGGTAAGCCTGAACGATATATCATTTAAACATCGCCATCGCGATGTGTGCATGCGCGATAGTCCCATCGCAAGGACGTGCAATAGTTTTTATTTTTTTTTAATCCACATACGCCCTGCTTTCCGCTCTGCGCAGTGCCTCACACGCTCTTTGAACCTCACAGTCACTGCAGCACTTGCTTATTAAAGTTAACGATGCTGGTATCTTTGATCTTGCCAAAGGAGCAGACATCACAGCGCAGCAGCTGTCAATCATCGTTTAACTTGTTAAAGAGTTTCTGCAAGGAAGCCGCTTTGGAATGAATGTGTTTGTGTGTGTGTCAGTGGCGGTCCTGGCTACTTTCGCGCCCTGGGCGAACCACCCCATCAGCCCCCCCCCCCCTCCCCCCCCCCCCCCCGACATCAAACACCAGAATGTGTTACGTTTTTTACGTTATTTTCTGATTCTGATTCTGATCCTATTGACACACTACAAATTATTCAAAAAGCTATATCACATAAAGCTTACAAAACATCATGTCAATAATGTATATGACATGAATGTTATTTAAGTTAGCATAGACCCACGCATAGCATTAAAAATTCCACAGTCACGGCGTACTATTGTTTACCAAATTCCCAGACTAATAAGCCTGTGTGAACTTGCACTTGTTTGTGTTGTAAACACAAACTAGCCTATTGGAGAAATGGTAGCTGCTAGTTCAGCAAAGCTAACAATATAGTCGTCTTCTGTGGCTAAGTAGCAACATATTAGCAAGAGGATAATAACATAGCGTATAGGCTACTGTTTCATTACATGCACAATTAACGTCACTCATAGAGACCTGCATACCTTTATCTTTTGAACGTTTCTCCTCTTCTTCTTTCCTTCTCTTCCTGAACTGGGCACCTGATGGTTTTTTTGGTCGTTTGTCCATGATGCAGCACCTTGACTCGACATCATCATCTTTTCCGTCCGTCAACCACCAGAGTTAAGATTGATGTGATGTAAACAAATACATGTTGATGCAGGCACAGATTCGTTGTTCTTCTTTTTTTTTTTTTTTTTGTCATTTTACAAAGACATTTATTGGGTTATGTCATAACCCGATACATTTAATAATATCTATGTTAATTTCATGAATTAAATACAATTTATTTGGAAGCAGGAGTTTGTGTTGGGCCTGGGATCATGAGAGGTCAGTCTATCCCCCGCCCCCCTCCTTGCTTTTCCTCTGAGAGTGAGTGAGACTCGTCCTGCTCACTCACTCTGCAGTTGCGAGCAGCTGATCCCCCTCCCGTCTCCCCCTGCCTTTTCTTCTGACACACACGACTCTCAGCAGCAGTTGACATGATAGTAAGGGGCGCCCTAGCGCCCACTCTACTAACTTGACGTGGAAATGAGCGGTATTAGTCTAGAAAACTAGCGGATTTTTTTTTCTTTCTTTTTTTTCTCGAGGGCGTTTGTGCGCCCCCAAATAGATTGCGCCCTGGGCGGTCGCCCACATTGCCCATAGCAAAAACCGCCTGTGGTGTGTTTGGAGACGTTTGAGACATATAAATTAAATGGAAGAAGTGATCATGAGGAGTTTGTAATTTCTACATTTCCACCAAGAGTCACAGCTAAGGTAGATAAACAGAAGTATTTAATAAAGCCAAGCATTTTTCTACTACAGTACTTTATTCTTTTTCAAAAATGATTTGGTTGGACAGTTATGTTTAAAACTGATCATAATTATTACATTTGAAGTGCTTAAAACCATTTATTAAAATATATATAGAGGTTGCGCTACACTTTTTCGTTGTCTGTCATTTTGACTGACAGTGTCATAAAAATCCGGTCATAATCTATTTTTACCCGTCACTTACATTTTTAAAATGATAATAATGACATATTCAATAGTATTTAGTTTTCATTCATTTTTAATTAATATTCTGTCTGAACAAGCTTAAAAGAGGCAATCAGACAGCGGAGTGCACCAATCAGCGACGGGCAGACGTGACGTTAGCAAAGCGACGAGGGAAGGACGAGGGACTTGCGCGCGGAAGTAAACATTCGAGGAGAGCGGAGTTTATTCAACATGGCTAGCGCGAGACAGACTGTTGTCAATGACTCGTGTCGATGTGTTCTATTAAAACTGAATTTACCGCGGATTGGAACATATTCTCGTCTCTCTCGTTCGCCATCCGTGTTGTTGTGGAGACGACTTTCGGTGCGCAAGAGTGACGTTGCTCACGAAGAACACGTCACGCAAATAAATCTGATTTGTTGATTGATTTAGTACCTACTCGAGAGGCCGTTAATGGGCTGGGTCCCAGACTTTTTTCTCAGTGTTTGAAAAATACAGGGAGAACAGTCTGACCGCGCCAGGCAAACACTCAGTTGCCTTGACATTTTTCCGAGTAAGGCCAACTACGTCATGCATCAAGAGAGACAATAGCTAATTAATATGCTCACTCGCCACCCTGTGGTCTGGGGTGTGAATTGCAACCTGTCAAAATGACAGATGGACTTCAGTTTTTTCCGTCACCGTTTTAAAAAAACGGTCAACGACGGAAAATATTCGGTTAACGCGACCCCTGATATATATATATATATATATATATATATATGTATATATATATATATATATATATATATATATGTATATATATATATATATATATATATGTATATATATATATATATATATATGTATATATATATATATCCATTTTTTAAAATAATACTTTGGGGAAAAGGTGAGAAAAAACATGCCTTATATGTATCTCTTTCCAATGCTAAATCTGAATAAATACATTGAGTACACACACACAGAAAAAAAAACATTTAGGGGGCGGGGGGCACAACTTCGCGGTTTTTCACTTATCGCGGCGGGTTCTGGTCCCCATTAACCGCGAAAAACGAGGGATCACTGTACACTGGTCATTGTGAGTCATCCAAAGTCCAAACAGCTATTCAAGTCATCTAGTGAAAAAAAAAAAATATATATATATATATATATATATATATATATTTTTTTTTTTTCAATATCGCAATATAATATCGCAAACCCCCCAAAAAATCGCAGCAATAGTTTTTTCCAATATCGTTCAGGCCTACGTAGGGGTTATGTAGCTGTGAGCCACTATGCACTTTACATACATGTAACTTCGCTGGGAGCCACGACGAAGCATTAGTATAAATTCTTCAATTGATTGTAATTTGATTTAGATGAAGCAAAACAATAAGGATATCCGTATTTGTAAAACAGAAGATGCTTTTAATATTGTTGATTTTAACAGAGGCAGCAACGCACTATGTAAAGTACGTAGCTGCTTATTCATCTACATTAGCCCCTAATACTCTGTCGTGCGTTCCACATAAATGCAACTTCAATAAAAAATGTCGGTCAATGGACTTACGATCCGCCAGCGTATTGTCTCCTGAAATAATACCTGGGTGACGGCGCTTCAGGTGTTCATTCACGGCTGATGTGCCGCCGCGGTATGCAAGCTTGGCATTACAAGACTGCACGCGACAGTGTACCTTCCTGTGTTTCATTGAAATAAGTCATGCCTTGGTTACTCTGGTGCGCTTTTTTGGCTTTGTGCCGTTTTCCCCACTTGAATCCCAAGCCTCCACTACTCTCAACTGTTTACGCATATATTTTTTTAACCCTTTATTAACCATCGACGGGATGGTGTGCTCGTCGACACATTTACGTCATCGATGACATCGACTACATCCACTAGTCGGGACAACTCTAATCAATTTATCGGCCAGCCAATATATCGGGCTGATATATAGTCTTATTTCCAACATCGGCCGATTAACAAACAAAAAAATGAGCCGATTAGAAAAAGGATTTTGATCAGGCATCTGTGTGGGCAACTGTGACCACCGCTGACTGACGGTAGGACCCCAGAGCAGCTTGAAGGCAAGCTGCTACAGGAAGCTTCAGGCTTGCCTGTTTTGTAAATATTGTATTTTTTTTTATCTGAGAGAGAGAATATGTAATGTTAATTTAGCCTTTTAAGGTTTTTACTGAGTGATCCTTTTACTCTAAATGTTACTTGTAGCCTTAGCATTCGCATTACGATTAGCTTTAGCATGGCGAGCACCCTTTTAAACTCGTTTAAATCTCATCGTGACAACCTGGTGGGTTTTTGATTATTTGAAAACAATGTGCTTTTCTTGCCTAGTGTGGATAATCATAAAGAGGAGTGCTGCGTCTGTTGGTTTGGTAGCACTAGACCGAATTAATCTTTTAAGTCTCAGGTCATCATTGTAAATTTGAAGCTGTTGAAGCATTTTTTATTTGTCTTTATGATCTACGTGCTTAAAAAAAGTATCGGCCTCAAATATCGGCTTACAAAGTCAGCTTTGGACATCGGCAATCGGCTGGAATTTTTTTTTTTTTTGATATCGGTATCAATAATGGCATTTGAAAAACCCATATCGGTAGAACTCTAGTTGAAAACAAGCTTCCGATGCCTCTGTTCTTACACATTTAACTTTTATATGTTGAACAAACAGAACCTCAAATTTCTATTTGTGCTCATGTTTCAGCGACTCTTGTCTAATGAAGATGAGAAGAACAAGGAAATTATCCAAGAAGTTTGCTTCATGGTATGCCACTGCCATTCTCGATGTTGTTTTTTTGCTCATTTGCAAAATGATGTCTTATTGGTTTTGCCACAATGTTAGTGTGGGATTTTTCTTCATTAACAAACAATGTTGTCCATGTGTGTAGTGTTTTTAAACTTTCTTTGACATTCCACATGTCCAGAAAAAACTGTCGGGACATCCCAATGTGGTCCAGTTCTGCTCGGCCGCCTCCGTTGGCAAAGAGGATTCCGATACAGGACAGGCGGAGTTCCTCATCCTGACTGAACTCTGCAAAGGTATATTCATGATTGGGATTGTATTTGGTGCTGAGTCGTAACTTTCTGGTAGGCGCTGACGGTTACGAAATGATTTCCCGTCTGTCTGCAGCCTCGCTGAACTTTCACTTGGTTCCTGCTTGCTCACTTAGGTTTTATTTTTACTACGAAGGCTTTCACAGCTTCAAAGGCAACTCTTGGAAGAACATAAATACAATGGTCCCAAAATTTAGAAGTTTGGCTCACTATGTGACTACACTCATGACTCTGAAATTGGAATGAATAGAAATCATCATTATTTTCTAGCATCCGCGGTGTGCTAATGCTGATGTGTGAGTCTCTGCCACCAGGGGGTACGATAGACCCCAATCACCAACGTCACACAATCACGTGATCGCTGTATTGTGCCGCCATATTGTCCGTCATTGTGTGTCGTATTGACAATGATCGTAGTTTGTAAAGGTGGATTCACTTGCAAATTATGGAAGCCCCGGTGCTTTCAGACGCTGTAAACTCACTGGATGAGTTGCATCAAAGCCGTTATTTGGAGAAGCTTCGGTCGAACCAGTCGCCAGATCCATATTTGATGCTTGAGCCGATGTTTCTTCCCGTCGGGTCCCGTCCCGTGCGCCAGAGCTCGTCCTGAGACCACAAAATTTCCAATCATACTCCAGTTTATGTCACGATGAGGAGTCGGGTACCCAAACTCGGCACGGGCCCAAATATAAACCGACATTTGGTCAGCTGAGCGTCACCGTTACCACGATTGTTGAATGAAACTTGATCGACAACGGGCCAGTGTGTGCGGAAAAATAGCTGCCCCGCGTGAAATGTCCCCCCTGACGGGAGTGCTTATTTATAACGCTTTACTGACGTGAAAACATCAAATGTTTTCATGGACGCATTACAGTAATGGATTTACGACTGTAAGATCGGTTTTAAATAATTAAATTACACAAAATATTAGTTCTGTATTTTAGTAACAAATCGTGGACTGAGCCACATAACCATCTTTGAACAGAAATTTATTAGTCTACAGGTTTTCACGACCATATCTCAATGACAGTCACACAGGTATGACATTTGTTAGTTCAAGCAGAGTAAAATAATACATATTCACGGTACAAGAAAGTCATTTCCGTGTGGGCGCTCCCGTCAGGGGGGACATTTCACGCAGGGCGGCTATTTTCGGGACAACACCTGTTGTTGCGCTCACCTTCTTGCTGCGCGACCGTGGCGACGAGCTTCGTAGTCTCCGTCTGATGATGTCTGTGATCGTGTTGGCATCATATTGATGTTTTCGCCGCTGTCTAACGGCTGTCGACACAAACGCATCATGGACCGAGATAAACAAACCGTGCTGCTTTCGAGATTTGCCCTTTTAACAATGGGCACACAGCAACTACTAAAATGACCGTTTATCTTCTCTGTTACTGCAACCAACCGCCACACATGCCTTCACCATCAATGTTAACGATTGTCAGGAAGGTTTTTTGGTTCGAAGACTAGGCGGTGATTCCTTAGACAAGCAGAAAAACACACAGTAATAGGAGGAATGTACGTAGCGGTAATATGTAAACTCGATGAGCTGACGGACAATATGACGGCACCAGTCAGGGGGGCGGAGTTGTGACGTCACGCGATTGGGGTCTATAATTGATGTGTATGTGGATTTTACTTCATGTGTTAGCATTATCCTGAGGCAAAACTGCATGGTCGGTATAAATACAATTAATTGTGTTTGACTGTAAATTTAAACTGAGCGTGGAAAGCGTTTCGAAGAATTGTTCACAATTGTTACAATTTTACCCCATCTTTTGTCTCCCTCAGGCCAACTGGTGGACTTCCTTCGGCGAGTGGAGCAACGAGCCCCCGTGTCCTGCGACACGGTACTGAAGATTTTTTATCAGACGTGCCGTGCTGTGCAGCACCTGCACAAACAGAAGCCCCACGTTATACACAGAGACCTCAAGGTGGGGCACACATTTTTAGCAATGACAACATTATTTTGGTATTAGTCATGGGTTGCTTACCAGTTTAAAGGTTAATGTTTTAAAAAGTCAAGTACAGTGCCTTGCGAAAGTATTCGGCCCCCTTGAACCTTGCAACCTTTCGCCACAATTTAGGCTTCAAACATAGAGATATAAAATTTTAATTTTTTGTCAAGAATCAACAACAAGTGGGACACAATCGTGAAGTGGAACAAAATTTATCGGATAATTTAAACTTTTTTAACAAATAACTGAAAAGTGGGGCGTGCAATATTATTCGGCCCCCTTGCGTTAATACTTTGCAGCGCCACCTTTTGCTCCAATTACAGCTGCAAGTCGCTTGGGGTATGTTTCTATCAGTTTTGCACATCGAGAGACTGACATTCTTTTCCATTCTTCCTTGCAAAACAGCTCGAGCTCAGTGAGGTTGGATGGAGAGTGTTTGTGAACAGCAGTCTTCAGCTCTTTCCACAGATTCTCGATTGGATTCAGGTCTGGACTTTGACTTGGCCAGTCTAACACCTGGATACGTTTATTTTTGAAACATTCCATTGTAGATTTGGCTTTATGTTTTGGATCATTGTCCTGTTGGAAGATAAATCTCCGTCCCAGTCTCAGGTCTTGTGCAGATACCAACAAGTTTTCTTCCAGAATGTTCCTGTATTTGGCTGCATCCATCTTCCCGTCAATTTTAACCATCTTCCCTGTCCCTGCTGAAGAAAAGCAGGCCCAAACCATGATGCTGCCACCACCATGTTTGACAGTGGGGATGGTGTTTTCAGGGTGATGAGCTGTGTTGCTTTTACGCCAAACATATCGTTTTGCATTGTGGCCAAAAAGTTCAATTTTGGTTTCATCTGACCAGAGCACCTTCTTCCACATGTTTGGTGTGTCTCCCAGGTGGCTTGTGGCAAACTTTAAACGAGACTTTTTATGGATATCTTTAAGAAATGGCTTTCTTCTTGCCACTTCCATAAAGGCCAGATTTGTGCAGTGTACGACTGATTGTTGTCCTATGGACAGACTCTCCCACCTCAGCTGTAGATCTCTGCAGTTCATCCAGCGTGATCATGGGCCTCTTGGCTGCATCTCTGATCAGTTTTCTCCTTGTTTGAGAAGAAAGTTTGGAAGGACGGCCGGTCTTGGTAGATTTACAGTGGTCTGATGCTCCTTCCATTTCAATATGACTGCTTGCACAGTGCTCCTTGAGATGTTTAAAGCTTGGGAAATCTTTTTGTATCCAAATCCGGCTTTAAACTTCTCCACAACAGCATCTCGGACGTGCCTGGTGTGTTCCTTGGTTTTCATAATGCTCTCTGCACTTTAACCAGAACCCTGAGACTATCACAGAGCAGGTGCATTTATACGGAGACTTGATTACACACAGGTGGATTCTATTTATCATCATCGGTCATTTAGGACAACATTGGATCATTCAGAAATCCTCACTGAACTTCTGGAGTGAGTTTGCTGCACTGAAAGTAAAGGGGCCGAATAATATTGCACGCCCCACTTTTCAGTTTTTTATTTGTTAAAAAAGTTTAAATTATCCAATAAATGTTGTTCCACTTCACGATTGTGTCCCACTTGTTGTTGATTCTTGACAAAAAAATTAAATTTCATATCTTTATGTTTGAAGCCTGAAATGTGGCGAAAGGTTGCAAGATTCAAGGGGGCCGAATACTTTTGCAAGGCACTGTATAAGATACCGCTGGAGCTATTTTTAGAGCAGGGGTCCCCAACCTATTCCACTAAGGCACACTGTGGGTGCAGGATTTCATTCTTACCAAACAAGATGACAACACTTTTTCCCCAATCTGGTGTTTTACAAGTGCAATCAGTTGATTGCAGTCAGGTGTGGCTTGTTTTAGCAGAAGCCTCATTGGTTCAACTGTCTCTGCTGGATCGGCTGGAACAAAAACCAGGACCCACAGTGTGCCTTGAGGACTGGGTTGAAAACCCCTGTTTTAGAGTATGCACCCTGAGGACTCAACAAGCTCTCTTTAAAGTTAACAAGCTTCCCATTGTGATGGAGTTGGCTGAAGGGGTAGTTGCTCACGCTTGGGCACAAAGGGAAGAGCAGGGTGAAAATGCAAGAATGATTCTGGACGCAATTCAATAGGTTGAGCTTGCCGCTATTGCTCTCCCTTGCAGATTGAAAACCTGCTGATTAGTAACCAAGGCACCATCAAACTGTGCGATTTTGGCAGTGCTACCACTGTCGCTCATTACCCTGACTACAGCTGGTCCGCACAGAAGCGGTCCATGGTGGAGGATGAGGTACGTGTGCTTCAAACACAACACAATGCCGTGCTATCAACGACAGGCTTTATAAGCATTTACACCTGTGATTTAGGGATGATGTCAGATTAATTAATTTTTTAAAAAAGTCTTACTAACATGCATTAAAAGCAAAGGCTTAACACAGACGGTGTCGTTATAAGCCCTGACTAAGCAGAAGCCGCAAACAGCATTGGATCCCTGCTTTTTGCAGACAACATGGTTTCTTTGGCTTCATCAATATGTGAAATCTTCCCTGCTAAAACTACTGCCACTTAAATACGACCTCAGAAAAGCAGAAGAAATTAATGATATTTCATTGTTCGAATGTACTAAGTACCGTAATTTCCGGACTGTAAAGTGCTCCTGACTATAAGCCGCCACCCACCAAATTTAACACAAAAACAGCATTTGTTCATAGATAAGCTGCACTGGACTATAAGCTGCAGCTGTCTTCACTGCTTTATGGGATATCAGACCAAAAGATGTTAACCGGTAACACTTTACCCTTGACAGCGGCATTATAAGACTGTCATAAGACCAAATGAACCACTATTAGGGTTTGAACCAATTGGCCGCAAAGCTTCGTTGCTTCAAGCAGCTTCATTTGGCCATCACCCTTTGAGGATCCAGTCAGCCTCTGCGGCTACCTGCTGTTAACACTGTTGTTGTCCAACATGCCGCGTAGCATGCATTGCAGCGCCTCAGATGTAAATAACAATCAAAATTCATCTTCTGTGCTAATTATTTCTTCAGTTACTGTTCCAGTTGTTTCATTAATTGCTAGTTATGGAGACTATTATAATCATGACATGCCACTGCCATGAACATTAATGACGCCACTGTCAAATAAAGTGTTACCTATTGACCCAAATAAATCAACAAATGAGCCGCATTAAAAATGAGGGGGAAAAAGGAGCGGCTTATTGTCAAAAAATTACGGTATTTCTATTTGCATATGATTATAATTTCTGTATGTCCATAACGTTTTGTTTATTTGTTTGTTTTTTGTTTCTGCATCAATAGGAAAAAAATGACATTTCATAAACAGTAGAAGCTTGTGATTTGATAATCAAGCCAACTGGCAGGATGTCTTGTCCGGTTTTGAGCTCCGATTGCGTATGTAAACAAGTTAACATGGGCATCTGTCATGCTAATAACAGCCATCCACATGTATTACAGCGCCTTGATTGGATGATGACATCTTCTCTTTATTTCGCTCATCCCCAAGCTTTCATTATTTATTGTGGGAATGTTGTAGCGCATTAATCATTTTAAAAATGATTTAAATAAGCAATCCTAAATCCGCACTTCCCCTATGTTTCTATTAAAAATGTCCTATTGAAATCAATGGGGGATATTTTCCGAATTTAATAATAACAGATTTTATTTGAAGGCGCCTTTCTGGGACTCAAGGTCGCCGTGCAATCATATAAAAAACAATTCGACAAAGACTCAAAAACAGTAAACATATTTAAGTTTAGAACGTTCAAAACAATAAAATACTAATCTATGAAAATAATTTATCACATCTGACCACATTTCTCTTAGGAGACTGTAGTCCACATTTTCCAAGATGAAATTCCCCAAATAATGTAGAACCTTTAACATCATGAGCAGTATCATATTCTGATGGGCTAATAAAATTGAGCAAAAATATTGCGGTATATCAACTGCAGCATTATTTTTATATATCTGTGTAAATAAAAGGTAAACCATTTTTCCTCATTGATAAAAAGTTTTTTTTCTAAAAAATATATACATATTTGATCGTGCAACAGTATGCTGAATGAACACATATAAATAAATGTGTAAAACCAAGTAAATATCCAACTTAACAACTCAAAGATTGTGGTCTGTAAGTTGCACCAGTTTTGTTTTTGATTGTTTTGTAGAAAAGTTTACTTTTTGAACAGCTGTATAACATGGTGAAGACACAAAATAACAAATGTGTTAAATACCCATGCTACACAAGACTAGCGGTACCCTTTGTTTTTGTCTTTTCCAATAATTGAACATTGCTCTTAATGTGACGTAAACTAATGTCGTTAAGCCTCATTATGTCCCTCAAGAGCAGCTACGGAGCTATGGATGTCACGTTACTAGTTTTGCTTACTCCTCTATTGGCAGGTGAAGTGTAAGCGTCAAACGTTGATAATTTATTGCAAATTTTACCGTATTTTCACAACCATAGAGCGCACCGTATTAAAAGGCGCAGGCTCATTTTCGGGTGATATTTTTGTAATTAACACACAGACACAAGGCGCACCGCATTATTGGGCACATGAAAAACATACGTTAGCATGCGCGTACTTTGTCAAAGATTTTAACTCACATCAATCTTAATCCACAAATTCATCAAAGTCCTCATCTTCTGTATCGGAGTTGAACAGCTTGGCTAGGTCTCCATCAAACATGGCAGGTTCCCTTCCCAATGTTGTTTGGCCTGACCCCCAAATTCCACTATCTCCGTGTGCGCTGCTCTCAGCTCCAATCCGGACCGCCTGTGTGCAGGCCCCAATGCCCACCGCATACGTCTCTCGTCCGGTCCGTACACCCGCTGACTTTCGAAGCGCATGCGCAAAACGGAGGAGACCACGTGATCAGATCAACACAATGTTTATTATTGTGACTATTTTCAGGAGAAAAACAACTCCAGCGTCGTAATGTCAAAATCACGTAAGTTGGGCACTACTTAAAAGGTGGAAAAGCGCTATATAAGTATAACACCAACCAACCAACCTGTATATACAATTGTGGTGTCAGTAACCCACCAATGGGAGCGTTGCATTGCCGCATCAAACGCACCAATAGGAGGGTCGCACTGACGCATAATTGCGCGCCGACAGTATTCCTTGTGACCCTACAATAGTTATAGGAAGAATGTCATTTCCTTTAAAATATATTTTATTTTTTGGAGACACACAAGCACTGTACATCCCATGCAAATGACATACCATGTTTTTCGGACTATAAGTCGCAGTTTTTTTTTCATAGTTTGGCTGGGGGTGCGACTTATACCGTGGAACGACTTATGTGTGAAATTATTAACACATTATTATATTGTTTCACATGTTATTTTGGTGTTTTGGAGTGACACTGATGGTTTGGCAAACTTGTTTATAGTTATTTGAATAACTCTTAATAGCTATGTTACGTTAACATACTGGCCACGTTCGCATTTCGTTGTTCATGCATCATATAACATTATCATACTCTGGTGCGACTTATGTTTTTTTTTCCTCTTCATTGCGTATTTTTGGGCTGGTGCGACTTATATACTGGTGCGACTTATAGTCCGAAAAATACGGTATATACATTTTTTTGGGTGTAAATTAAAAAAAGAATAGTAAAAATTTGTTACGTAATATTTCTATAAACATTATTTACTTTAAAAGACTGGATATTGCTGCCGTTCTTTTTCTTGTTTGATGCGAGTTAAACGGCAGGACTTGATCCGGCTGCAGGTTGACGGACCGGAAAATAGATATTTTATTTTTGACAGACCGGGGTGGACAGACTCAAGTGGATCAGGATCGGAGCTGAATGAATCATGTGGACCACCTCGTATTAATTAAAATACAAACGTATTTGTTGCGTCGTTCAGAACGCAGCGAGTGCAGCGCAGCGCACACCTGGTATGTGGACTTCGGTGGTAACGTACAAACTTGAACTTTATAGCTACTGGGGGCATGCCCAATATCACACGCAACTATGTCCCTTTCAGGTTCTCAGGTCTCTTTTACTTTCGTCCGCCTTTTCAAAAATTGCTCAGTCAGACAGACATATTGTGGAACTCTGTCCACACAATAGGCGCACGTCATTGGAACATTTTTTGACTTTTAGGTGCACCTATGATCGCGAAAATACGGTAATCAAATTCATAGTAAAAAATATCAAACCGCACCCCCCACCCCCACCCCACACTTTCACCTATGCCACTTACGCTAACTCGTAGATGTTTGCCATCGCTAATTGTAGACCGAGTTCTATTAATATTGTAACATACCTTGACTTTGTCAAATAGTGATGGGTGGTCGACGATAAAATGGAAACAGGCACATGCCTAATCCATCCATTCATCCATCCATCCATTATCTTCCGCTTTTCCCGGGGTCGGGTCGCGGGGGCAGCAGCTTTAACAGGGAAGCCCAGACGTCCCTCTCCCCAGCCACTTCAACCAGCTCCTCCGGCGGGATCCCAAGGCGTTCCCAGGCCAGCCGAGAGACATAGTCTCTCCAGCGTGTCCTGGGTCGTCCCCGGGGCCTCCTGCCGGTGGGACATGCCTGGAACACCTCTTCAGGGAGGCGTCCAGGAGGCATTCGAACCGGATGCCCGAGCCACCTCAGCTGGCTCCTCTCTACGCAGAAGAGTAGCGGCTCGACACAGAGTCCCTCCCGGATGACTGAGCTTCTCACCCTATCTCTAAGGGAGAGCCCGGACACCCTGCAGAGGAAACTCATTTCGGCCGCCTGTATCCGGGATCTTGTTCTTTCGGTCATGACCCACAGCTCGTGACCATAGGTGAGGGTAGGAACGTAGATCGACTGGTAAATCGAGAACTTTGCCTTTCGGCTCAGCTCCTTCTTCACCACTATGGACCAGTGCAGAGTTCGCATTACTGCAGACACTGCACCGATCCGCCTGTTGATCTCCCGCCCCCTCCTACAGTCACTCGTGAACAAGACCCCAAGATACTTGAACTCCTCCACTTGGGGCAGGATCTCATCCCCGATCCGGAGAGGGCACTCCATCCTTTTCCGACTGAGGACCATGATCTCTGATTTGGAGGTGCTGATCTTCATCCCAACCGCTTCACACTCAGCTGCGAACCGCTCCAGTGAGAGTTGGAGGTCACGGCTTGATGAAGCCAACAGCACTACATCATCTGCAAAAAGCAGAGATTCAATGCTGAGGTCACCAAACCGAACCCCCTTAACGCTTCAGCTGCGCCTAGAAATTCTGTCCATTAAAATTATGAACAAAATCGGTGACAAAGGGCAGCCTTGGCGGAGTCCAACCCTCACTGGGAACGAATTCGACTTAATTCCGGCAATGCGGCCCAAACTCTGACACCGGTCGTACAGGGACCGAACAGCCCTTACCAAGGGGCTCGGTACCCCGTACTCCCAGAGCACCCCGTACTGGACTCCACGAGGCACACGGTCGAACGCCTTCTCCAGATCCACAAAACACTTGTAGACTGGTTGGGCGAACTCCCATGCACCCTCGAGGACCCTGCCGAGAATGTAGAGCTGGTCCACTGTTCCACAGCCGGGACGAAAACCACACTGCTCCTCCTGAATCTGAGATTCGACTTCTCGACGGACTCTCCTCATGTCTAATTGTGGCCCAAATTTTCCAAATTTTTACTCTCATTCAGTCAATTCCAAATTCAAACTGTTCAGTTTATTCAGGACACCTATTGTGTAATAGATGGCTAATGTGTTTATATTCTTTTAACAACCTGTGCTTGTTTCCCGTTTTGTCTCTCTCGATGTATATATTTACAGATCACAAGGAACACTACTCCAGCGTACCGGACTCCTGAAATGATTGACCTCTACTCTAACTATCCCATCAATGAGAAGCAAGACATCTGGGTTAGACCTCTATTTAACGTACTGATCTTGTGTCCAATTAATTTAGCGTAGCACAATACTGTCAAATGTTGTTGTTCTGATGGTTTAATATTTCCCATGCTGATGGGTGGCAGCACAATGTGCACTGACAATTAGATTGTGGCTTTCACACAAAATCAGAGCTGTGAAAATGTAGAAATTTTACTTGCAAGCAAAGCTGCATCCTGACTTTGAAACCACTAAAGAGTAACCTTCTCTGCAGGCTCTAGGCTGCATCCTCTACCTGTTGTGCTTCAAGCAGCACCCATTCGAAGAAGGTGCCAAGCTGCAGATTGTCAACGGGAAGTACTCCATGCCACAGAACGACTCCAAGTACACGGTCTACCATGAGCTCATACGTAATTACACACTTTCTAGAGTCAATTCTCACATTACTACTGTACTACTACGGGACTACTGTATTCCTGACCCTCCTTTTTTCCTTAGGCTCCATGTTGAAGGTGAACCCTGTGGAGCGGCTCTCCATTACAGAGTTGGTTAACCAGCTTCAGGAAATAGCAGCGGCACGAAACGTCAACCCTAAATCCCCCATAACAGAGGTAGTGACGCTTTTTTCACCCTATTCCTTATTCAAATATTGCATCATGAAATTGTGTGGGTTGGTTTGAAAAAAAAAAAAAAAAGCCCTGGATATTCCTGAATTCATGCACTGTTGTTATAAACCCAAGTGTGGTTACCCTATTAACTCATTCACTCCCAGCCATTTTCATCGGAGCAAGGCCTTTCGCTCCCGGCCGTTTTACTGGATTTTGACTGATTTTGCAAGGCCCACAGAAAATTTGTTCTGTTCTATTGCTAGATAAACATGGTACCCACCAAAAGAAAGATGAGACTCTCTTTGTTAGAGTTGAAGCTAGTTTTATGTACACCTAGCTTGGCTAAAAAGAACATGCAGGAAGTCAATGTAGCTTTTGTGGAGGTTGGTGGTTGCTCTCCCCAGTTGCTGTGAAGCAACCTTATTTATTCAGGGAAAACAATAGGATGGGAGGGGTCAGGAAGACATCATGGGACATTGAGTAGATCACATAAGGGCCACATGGCCCAGAACAAAGGAAAGGCAAACTAGACAGAGGTTATCCTATCTGGGAACTAACTATAAGGAAAGCATAAATGTTAACTGTATGCACAAAAATTTCCCCCCGTTTAACATTTAATGCGTAAGACATCATGCATAGTAACTTCTTCCGAATTTAATACTACACAGTCATAAGTAAGCATTTAGCACAAAACAGTTGGTGAGACTCTTGGAACACTTAAGCATGAGTTAACATCTAATTCAAAATCATCATCTAAATCAGCAACATCAACACATATACCCTTCGCTTTGGTTGCAAGTTGAGAGGACTGTAAAATTAACGTATATATGTTTAATCTTGCTGTACTTTATTTTGAAATGGAAGAAATCAAGGAGGCAAACGAAATCGACCAAAACCTTCATCAAGAAACCAAGGAAAATACCATCTTTCTTCTCTTGAGTGGACCCATCTTTGTTTGGCAGCTGTTGGTCAGTTCTTGTATACAGTTCGTCATGGTCCACCCAGGAACCACATAGACGATGTTTCTCCATCTCACTGGCCAACATTCAGCTCCGCTAGCCACAGTTGAATACTGCCAGCTCCACCACGGCAGTACAGGTTGGATGATGGCTGCCGTCCTGGCCGCCGCAACAACTGTTGCCGTGATGCCGACCCACGTCTTTCTCCGAGGCAGGGCTCTCTCAGGTTGCGCTGGTGGATTGTCTGTGGGGATGAGCAATATTTTGCGGTACCAGTGTTCGTACTGACCAAAGTTTTAAAGCAGGTGGTCCGGCAAAGAATGTCGGTAAACGCTTCCTTCTGCTTTCATTGATGAACTCCTGTCTGGATTTCACTGCCTCGATTCCTGTCCATTTTAAACTTCCCTAGCCGATGCTAGCTGCAAATTCAGGAACTGTTTCTGCATAGATCTAAACTTTTGCATTACAATCACATTTGCATGTTTTGCTAAGAACATTTTTAAAAACAGCATTCTTATTCATAATTGAAAAATTATAAATAAAACCCATTTGCAAAAAGAAAGTAACATGCATTTGGAATTTAACTCCTAAAATTCCCCTTAAAGTTGTTTAACAAACAAACAAAATTCATAATTCATCTTCGTCAGAAAATAATCGCGGTGAAACTAGTTGCAGTTTCATCGACTCTGCTAGATTAGTCTCTACTAATTTGCATTCATCTTTACCAGAAAGTAGTTGCGATGAATCTACTTGCAGTTCCATCGAACCTAGTTCTGTATTATTTTTCTGGCGCTTTTTGCAATTTCTAGCCCAGTGCCCTTTTTGCCCACAAAACCAACACTCATCGTTAAATCCCCTTCTATGACCTTTGACAAAATTTCTCATATTTTTATCTTTTCCTGGAAACCTCTTTCCCCTTGAGTTAAGCCCTCTTTTGTGCGCTTCTTGGAAAAACATTTCAACACTACCTTCTTTCGCAAATAGGTATACACCTGCGTTTTCTTTTTTACAGTGTCTATCAGCATGTATTGCATGTGTTATATATTCTTGTAGAGTTCTGGTTGGATAGCCAATCTGGTGTTTCATGATCCAATCATGAATTCTCTAAGTGCTGTTTGCATGTAGAGCGTTCTTTAATTGTTGCCTATACGGACCAGCATCGTCATTATCCTCCATTAAACCACTGTGCTGTTTAAAAACTTCGGTCATACGAATAACAAACTCCTCAAATGATTCATCATTTCTTTGTATTGTTTGACCAATTACACTATAATCTGCTCTCCTTTTGAATTTGGTTCTCAAACGCTGATTTAATTCAGTAATTCTCCTTGCGAGCTCTCTGTCATTGTGCGCTAAAATATTATCACCTTGCGTGGGAATATAATCACCACGAACATGTCCCCAATCCTTGCCTAAAAGTGTCACATACACTTGTTGAACCTCTACACCGTTCAAATGATTCAGTCAAGTGTTGCAAATCCTCAATACAATGATTCACATTAATTTGAGGTTTTGTGACAACGTCTACCACTTTTTTTTACATCTTCAATCGTGCACGTACGATAAACTAACATTGTGGGATTTCATCCATCAATGCAATTTGGATTTGTAACTTCAATCATTGGAAATGCGTCGCTTACAATAGGATTTCCTCCTATTTCCGGATTCCACTGTAAACTATGTTGCATTTGGCTACGCGTCATAGTGTTACATTGAATTGGAAGCTCTGGAAACAGTTTGGATATTGGAGGACAGACAGGGGTAGAGACATTAGCACAGAGGGGTGTCTCTTGTGCACTAGGTGAGACCTTCCCATTTAGAAATTCCCCCTCCCGCTGCGGAGAAGCAGGAGTTTGATTAGATCTCACAGTCTCATTGTCCCTTTCAAATTTATTGTATGCTATGATACCATTTGTCTTTGTCCGTTTCTTTGCTTCAGAAAGCCACCTGTACGCCTCAGTTAAGCCAAGTTTTTTCTGTCTATCTCTACTGCCACATGCTTTCGCCTTGATGCAATTTATAATAACTTCGATCTCTTCAAAGTCCAGTTTACCATTAAAGTAAAGATACACGATAATATCGGTCACCGATAATTATCGGCCGATAATGGCAATTATGACGTCACACAGATAATTCAGATAATAAAAAAATTCAACCGATAATGCAATCCGATAATTATATACTTGATTTGGCCTCCAAATGTGCGCAACCGAAGAATTCAGCACGCCGCCTCCTCAACCCCTCCCCTCTCTGAAGCCCCTCAGGGAGGAGGGGTTGAGGAGGCGGAGTTACAGGACAAGAAGTAGTTGAATATTATGGCGGCTGTTACTAAAAAAACGACGCTCTCGCCATCTGCGAAATATGTACCATAGAAGTTCCACGAGGCAGAAAGAAAGCGTCCTCATTCAAAACCACTAACCCAGCAGCCATTTAAACCTGCATCACAAAGATTTTTGGAACGAATACGAGGCTGCTGCTAGCGGGAATGCTAAAGCTATTGTAAACACTAAGTTAAACTACAGGGCTTGTGACGATACAGAGTCGGGCTGTTTGGGAATGCAGCCCAAGGCGGGTGGTAAATTCGCATCTAAGGCTAAACACCGGCACGACTGGAGACCGATAGTCGGCAAGTAGCCGTCTTCCGACGGAGCCCGCTGCTCTGGCCGGTCCGGCAGGCCGCCGCCGAGCCCGGTTCCCCGGCTCGGGACCTCCAGCGAACACCCCGGTTTCGTGGTGCGTTCCCCCACGGCGTGCGAGCAGAGCCAGGACCCGAATACGCCGCGGCGAACCGGCCGGGGCGGGCGGATTATTCGGTACGTAGCTGCCGCCGAGACGAGACACGTTTTTTTCGAGCAGAGCCAGGACCCGAATACGCCGCGGCGAACCGGCCGGGGCGGGCGGATTATCCGGTACGAACGTAGCTGCCGCCGAGACGAGACACGTTTTTTTTTTTTTTTTTTTTTACCTAAATGACCCGAGAGCCAAATACCTGGATAAAAAAATAATGCAGTTTATACGACCACCATTCTCCATGAAAAAGTTATGTCCAGTAAGCAAGCTAATCATGACGGCACAGTGGTTAGATGATAATTTAAACATGGAGAAAACGAAGTCAGCCAGTCAATAATGCATTCAGTATGTAAAATGACGAGCGGTCAGATGACTTTGTAATGCTGCCTTTATTTTCGGCTTAACAAAACTCGGGCACAAAACAAAACACACGCGGATGCGAGCTCCAACTCCGTCCAAATAGTACTGCCGTGTAGCAGTTTAGCTGCTGTAAAACAAATGTCGCGAAAGCCGCAAATGTAAACAAAGCGTTGCAGAATGGGTACATGACATCTCGCTCTTTTGAGTTAATCATTTTCACAGTGTGCAACAAAGCATATAACATTAGCAATCACTTTTCAAATTATTTAACTTATTTCTCTGCTCAATTACAGTCACAGTAGATAATCAAATTCTTAAATCAATATTCTGTAGCCACAAATATTATTCAAAATCTTTCCTTCTTCCAAGTTTTTTTTTTTTTTTTTTTTTAGGATTAAGTATAATAATGTATTGCTTAAAACAATGCTGTTAAGATTATTTTCAGCTAGCTATTTTTCTTCCAAGAAATCTGAGAGAAATACACTTGAAGCGATGGCAGATCATTTCACTTATTGCCAATAGATTTACACTTAAAACTGACTAGTTTTAAGGAAGTGTGTTTTGCAGTGTATTAATGTTATATATGTTAGGAATGGCTTACTTTTTGTGCAACTTAGGTATTTACGCTGTAAGTAATTGTTGCCAAAGGTTTACCCTTACACAATGTCAGACAATCTGTCATTATTTAGATGTTTGAATTGACGACTTGTTCATATTTTATGTTGAAAAAAAGAGCAATAAATTATATTTTTGGACAGTAATATTTTCTTTTGTGTATACTTTAAAATTTTACATAAATCTTTTAATAGAATTATCGGCTTGACATTATCGGTTATCGGTTGGAATGAGGAGGAAATTATCGGTTATCGGTATCGGTTGAAAAATGTATTATCGTGCATCACTACATTAAAGTTAAACTTCTTTCGCCATTTCTTTATGTACTTTTCTGAACCTGGGTAATGCGCCTTCATATACACCCAATCATTATGTTCAAACTTTGCTGTTTTATTCCCATTGTTATCAATTTGGTGTAACGCTAACACACTAGCTCCAATTACAAGTGTGTCGAACCCTATGTTTTACACAAGTTTTAACTCAGAAATGAGCATACTAGCAAACGTTTTAGCTAATGAAATTCACGAAGGAACACAGGCTACGTTAGCAACTAAACACATTAGAAGAACACGTGTTAGCAGCTGAGCAACACACACACACACAACCACACATTTTCATTCATAACCCCTATTAGACTAACCGTCGTTCAGGTATTTATTTATGTTCTGAGAGAATCTTGAAAAGGCTTTTATACTCTTGTATAAAACCTAGTAGTTTTTTGAGTAACTTCTCAAGGATAAAATACCAAACCCAACTAAACCCCCTACAAGACAAAAGTCCTAATGAGACCCTCGGAAAGGCTTTTATGCACCAAATAAAACCTAGTAATTTATGAGTAACTTCTCAAGGAATACCAAACCTAGGTTCTGAGAGTTACCGCTCTCAACGATTACACGAACCGTCCTAATTTTTACGAGTTACCGCTCGAAGGAAACCGTTGCAAAACCTATTTTAGTACGCTTTTACGAGTTACCGCTCAAAGGAATTTAAACCTATTTTACACACGCATTCAAGCAACAAAAGCAAAACCTACCTCCTGCTTGTTCTTCTCCTCTACTTCGGCAACGCGTCAATCGTTGGACGCCAACAAACCAGAAAAATCACCTCACCTCAGGAAAAAGTTGAAACTTGATAGTGATTGTTCTTGCAGGCTGGCGTCTAGATATGTTGCGTCCCGGCTCGAAAGGACCAAGAAAATGTTAGAGTTGAAGCTAGGTTTATGTCCACCTAGCTTGGCTAAAAAGAACACGCAGGAAGTCGATGTAGCTTTTGTAGAGGTTGGTGGTTGCTTCTCCCAGTTGCTGTGAAGCAACCTTATTTATTCAGGGGAAAACAATAGGATGGAAGGGGTCAGGAAAGCATCATGGGACATTGAGTAGATCACATGAGGGCCACATGGCCTAGACAGAGGTTATCCTATCTGGGAACTAACTATAAGGAAAGCATAAATGTTAACTGTATGCACAACAATTCCAACACTCTTCTTTCAGCAGAAAAAAAGTAAGTTCAAATCTTTATCCATTCTTTAGAAATCAGCATTAGAAAATAGCTTATTTTGAGCAATTTTCCAATTTCTGATGAAAAAAAAACGGAGAAATTGAGCTTTTTGTGAAAGCATACATTTCAAACATAACTTTGACTATAACACAGCTATTTTTTGCTTTAGTTACATCCCAAACATCTGAATAACGTTTTCCTTTTACAAAATGGCACAAACAACTAGACAAATAGAGCTTTTGATAGCAAAGTAACAATTTATTCACACATAACTAACTGAAGGATGACGCTATTGTGGCCGCGACGGCCGGTTAAACTTTTCCCTCATTGTTGGACCTCAATTGAATCAAAAGCCAGAGATGTCTTTTTTGAAGGTAAAAAAAATATAAATAAAAAAATTTTTAAAAAACGTTAAAGACATGTAAATACGTCTTTGGGACACTGAAACAATTAAAAATAGAACATATTTATACGTTTTTGGGAGCAAATGAGTTCAACACCAGGAAACACAGTTTTTACATTGCAGCAATATAGTGTATGTGCAAACTACGAAGGTCGTTCTCTCAATTTGTGGGTCGGAGTCGTTGAATGTTTCATTTTTACAATTTTCTATTTTATTTGCGTGAGCCACGCTTGTTGGGATATGGGGGGGGGGCTACTATTCATTTTTTGTTTTGTTGCTCTGTGCTTGTTATGTTTGAAATACAATTTTCACTTTTTGAAGCACTTTGAAACACGATTGAGTTATCCAGATGAGCCAGACAGACTACAACGAAAATAAATCACTGCTTGAATCCCAGCCCCTTCATACCTCCTCGGCATGGGGCCTCAGATTCAGCAGTTAAGTCATGATCCTCAGCACAAATCCTGCTACTAATGAGGAAATCCTCTACTCATGTTGTGATTTATGTGAAGCTGATTCCAAGGTCAAGAAGTTGCCATTTTGCAGCCATTATACAGTATTGGCAGTCATATGCTCGTTTTATTTACAGTGCCCTCCATAATTATTGCCCCCCTCTGGTTAACGTGTTTTTTAGCTTCTAATATTTTTTTTTAATTCAAATAATATGGGACCTTAATGGAAAAAAAGAGAAAAATCCAACCTTCAATACAAGTGTATTTATTCAGTGGGGAAAAAAATCCCACATAGTTGAAGCCTGGGACAGTTGAAGCCTGGGACCGTGTGCTTTGGTCAGATGAGACCAAGATTAAGCTTTTTGGCAACAAACACTCTAAGTGGGTCTGGCGTGCCACGAAAGATGCGCATGCTGAAAAGCACCTCATACCCACTGTGAAGTATGGGGGTGGGTCAGTGATGCTGTGGGGCTGTTTCGCTTCCAAAGGCTCTGGGAACCTTGTTAGGGTGCATGGCATCATGAATGCTTTGAAATACCAGGACATTTTAAATCAAAATCTGTTGCCCTCTGCCCGAAAGCTGAAGATGGGTCGTCACTGGGTCTTTCAGCAAGACAACGACCCTAAACATATGGCCAAATCTACACAGAAATGGTTCACCAGACACAAAATCAAGCTCCTCCCATGGCCATCTCAGTCCCCAGACCTTGTTTTGTTGCCAAGAGGGGGTTTTACAAAGTATTAACACCAGGGGTGCTAATAATTATAACACACATTATTTGATGTCAAATAATTATTTCTTTATGTGGGATTTTTTCCCCACTGAATAAATGCACTTGTATTGAAGGTTGGAATTTTCTCTTTTTTTCCATTAAGGTCCCATATTATTTGAATTTAAAAAAATATTAGAAGCTAAAAAACATCTTAACCAGGGGTGCCAATAATTATGGAGGGCACTGTATTGTTGCTGTCAACATGTATATCTTCATAGCAGGGGTTCCTGTTATAAGTTGAAATCAGCAAAACAAATCTACAATAAGGGTGTAACAGTACATGTAATAGTATTGAACCGTTTCAGTACGTGGTGCTCGGTTCGGAACGGACGCGTACCGAACGAGTCTCTGACGTAATATAACATTTATTTTTCGAGGCTGTGAGTCGATCGGGTTACAGTTTCTTTGTGTAGATTATATGTACTCCATCTTCTTTACTATAATGAGGACCAACACGGTAGGACAGTAGGAGTGGGAACCTCAGGGCACCTCACGATACGATACGATTCTCGATACAAGGCTCACGATGACGATTATATCACGATACAGCAATTATTGATATATTGGTCAGAAATTTCATACAGGATATTGTACGATACAACTGTTGAAATGAAAAAAAAAATGTTTCAAAATAGAAAAAAATACTGTTTAAGTCATTTATCAAACAGTGACACCTTTTCAGTGCAACATTGCTGTAAAATATAAATCTACTGCAAATTGTGTACCTGCACATATAGAGGAAACAAACCACAACCACTGATATTTCTTTGAGAGATCATGATGAATGGCACCCTTAATGTCTTTAAAGTTTTAAATCTTTTGAAAAAAAAATTAACAGTGCTGTAGGTGTCGGTCATCAGTCTAGCTGGGAGTGGGGCAATGATAAAATTGGTGGGTCTTTTATTCTTATATGACCTTTGTTGCCAAAAGCATTGGTTTGAGCACTATCTGCTTCAGGATTTGAGATGTCGGACTCAGTCAGTCACATTCTTCCTCACCTTAAAAACAAAAAATATTAGCTACTTAATAGCTTTTGAATTGAAATCCTGATTTTTTTTGTGTTGGAAGTATTTAGTGAATTAAAAAAATATGAATTGAATGTATAGAAATTTAAAAATGCAATAATTACCTATTTCTAATATGTAGGCTACATTAATTATCATGCACATCACCTTATATATCTTGGAAGCTATTCAAGCCATTTTTATGGCCCATTGTATCAAAATGGCAGTAATAACAGTTTGTGTCGTAAACTAGATGGAAAGTGGTTCTAAAAAAATATCAAATAAATCAGTAAATTCATGTTTAGTTGTTTGATTTTCATTTTCATCCAGTTTAGGGTGCTGGTTTATATCATTCAACACCAAATGTCATCAAAATAATACATGTAAATTAAAAAATCAATTACATTGTAAAACTTTCTTACCTCAAGTGATGAAAGGGAAGCAGTGAGGAAATCCAGTGTCCAATTCGTCACAAGCCGCTAGTGAACCTTATTTTTGTTAGACAATTCTTGCATACAGCAAAGTCCTTGTTCACCTTACTTCCTTTCTTGTTGGTGTAAAATGTAAAGTGTGTCCACATGTGTGATTTGTAGCAATATTTTTCTCACTTTTTCCTCCACCGTTCTCACGAAGCTTTTTTTTTTTCCAACCCACTTGAAGCTTCCTCTCTTCTTCTCTAGACGACTTGTGCGCACTTTACCTTCACCGCCACTCTCGAGCGCCCCTAGTGGACCGCCAAGGAATTGCTCAACAAACATTGAGCAGTTTACAGCATCCAATGTCCAATATGTCAAAATAAAAGTATCGATACTTGGCGGGAGCATATCAATAACTGATCGGGTTGCAAAATATCGCGATATATCACTGTATCGAGATATTGTCACACTCTTAACAGTATAACCCAGAAACGTCAACGGCACGGCAACGTGGCCACCGCGAGAACGCAGTGAAACGGCGTAGAGTCAATTAGCCAATCCACACCAGTCACAGTGCGACCGCGTGTTAGATGCGCCCGAGAAGCGGCTCAACGCGACGCACGCGAAAAGAACGGCAGAGTTTATTATTTGACGCGAGACGTAGTCCTCCTGCGTCAATACTACTACCGGTAGCTAGGATCGGGCCGGAAGTCACTCGTGTAAAAATACGGTGGATCCGGTCGATTTTCAAACTAATATGCAATCGTAACCTACTTTTTGAGTCTATCAGATCTCTTGAGTGGTAGATCGGGGCACAGTTGACTTGTCTTTGTTGATTTACTGCTGTCTTCTCTGCTATAATAATAACCCTCACGGCCCTGTGTTCAATACAAAACCCTCCTATCACAACAAAACAAGTGGGAACTAATGTTCACATAGGAACTAAAGTTATACAACATAAAATATACAATGTAAATGAATACTACATCACATTTGTAAAATAGAAACACAAATAATAGCCCATTTAAACCAAATAAATTGAAATGAGCTAAAACACCTGTAATTAAATAATAAGAATAATACACACATCCTGATTACACAACTAAATTTATTATTTCTGTGTGGCGCTTTAACTTGAGAAAATCCACCAATAAAGCTTTTGAAAACCGTTCATAAGGGAAAAAAATGTTTCATTGAGGCATTTCATTTGTAAAATACATGTTAAAATCTTTGTCATTGGGATTGCTTTTCTCTTTAGCATAGGACTTCTTTTTTCTTCTTTCTTTCAGAAAGAAAGCTGACCAATATGCGGGGTCTGAAAGGCACATTGTTGTTGGATTATCTTTAAACCCGCTACTTTTGAGCAGAATTCTAGCTTTGTATAGGCTAGTGTTCCTATTGTTGAAAGCACAACATTGTGTAAGAAACAACTAGCACATTGATATTTTGCATTTTGTTTTCTTACTGTTCCAAAAATGAACCGAACCGTGACCTCAAAACCGAGGTACGTACCGAACCGAGATTTTTGTGTACCGTTACACCCCTAATCTATAATATATAAAAAAAAAACATGGATTAGTATTATGAAGGCCTCAAAACATTCAACCTATTGAAATACTTTTCTTTAAAGTATTATTTAATATTTTACATCTCAACTGTCACAATACTACATTATATAGAAGATGGCAATTTACATGCCTTGAAATGCGAGTTAAGCTTGTTCTATGAAGATTTTCATCTTCCCCCATTAAAATGAATGCAGTGCAGGTTGGAAGCCTTTTTAAATTTGTCCTAGGCTATTGGACGATAATACCTATGTTTTAGTCTGTCATATTTTAGTCATCTCAAAATGTGTTTGTCTTCGTCAAGTTTTTGCTGACGAAATCTCAAGACCAATTTCGTCTAGTCTTCGTAGACGTTTACTAAAAATGTTTTCGTCTGTAAAATAAATTTTTTTTTAAAAATCCATAAATAAATAAATAATGGTTTCCAACTATTTCAAATGAACATTGACAGAAATATTGTAGTGTCTACAAGGACAACGGCAACTTGGTGATAATACCAAGGGCTTGGGTTTTGTCTCAACATTGGAAGGTCAATATAACAGCATAACCTGCATGTACAGATTTTGCTGGGGCCGAGACATTAATAAGACCAAACAGATTGGGTGACTGGGGTCAGGGTTACATTTCTCACGAATATGAACCTTATTAATTGATAGGCTAAATGATCAATGCAAAAATAAATCTGTATTGCCTTGTACTAACTTGCACGTGTATTGGTTCAGGTGGTACACCGTTTGATTCAAACCTTTGTTTTCAAAAACTACTAAAAAAAACATTTAGAAAATTTCCAGAATAAAAGAATGGGTTTAAATTGCAATATTTAAACATAAATTAAATTATGTGAACATTTATAATAGCACAGTTGTTAATAATGTCTTAACTATCCAGGAATGCAAAAAAATTTACATTTGTCTGAAGACCACGCAACATTGCCTGCCTAAATAAACAAATATAACTGAAAAATAATAAATAATAATAAATACATAAAAATTTCCTTCAGGTAAACCACGACTGCTTTTGTCCACAAGCACGGCTAAACGCAACAAAAAATGAAAGTAATTTACCTCAAGTATGCTTAATATATGATTATCTGGAAAAAATTGTCTGCATTGGCTAGAAATAAAAATATTTTTGACTATTGTATGATTATCTGGGAAAAATTGTCTGCATAGGCTAGAAATAAAAATATTTTTGAATAAATAAAAAGATAAAAAAAAGATAATACATTTTAAATAAATGCAAGTCATCTTACGTGCGTTTGAGGAGAAAAAATGGACCTGCACATTGAGCGAATGAAAAAGGGTAAGTTTAAGGTCTGAACTTGATGAAAATAATTCACTTAACAATGATAGGGTTACTGCTATCCTTACAACATATGGGAAGACAATCTAAATGACCTATAGAACTGAACTCATTCAGGGAAGACTAAATCTGCAATAGGTAACCAGCTTGGTGTGAAGAAATAAACTGTAAGCAATTATTAGAAAATGTCAAATAAACAAGACCACTGATAATCCCCCTCGATCTGGGGCTCCATGCAAGATCTCACCCTGTGGGGTCAAAATGATCACAAGAACAGTGAGCAAAATTTCCAGAACCAGACGGGGCGACCTCGTGAATGACCTGCAGAGGGCTGGGACCAACATAACAAGGGCTACTATCAGTAATACACTACACCACCGAGGACTGAAATCTTGCACTGCCAGACGTGTCTCCCTGCTTAAGTCAGTATACATCCAGGCACACCTGAAGTTTGCTAGACAGCATTTGGATGATCCAGAGGAGAATTGGGAGAATGTCATATGGTCAGATGAAACCAAAAATGTAACATTTTGGTAGAAATGCAACTTCTTGTGCTTGGAGGAGAAAGAATGCTGAATTGCATCCAAAGAACACCATATCCACCGTGAAGCAAAAGGGTGTAAACATCATGCTTCATAGCTGTTGTCCTGCAAAGGGACCTGGATGCCCGATCTGTGTAAAGAAAAGGATAAATGGGGCCATGTATCGTGAGATTTTGAGTGAAAATCTCCTTCTGTCAGCAATGGCATTGAAAGTGAAATGTAGCTGGGTCTTTCAGCATGACAATGAGCCAAAACACACTGCCTTGGAAACAAAGGAGTGGCTTCGTAAGAAGCATTTCAAGGTCCTGGAGTGGCTTAGCAAATCTCCAGATCCCAACCCCATAGGAAATCTTTGGAGAGATTTGAAAGTCTGTGTTGCCCAACAACAGCCCCAAAACATCACTGCTCTCAGGGAGATCTGCATGGAGCCTTGACCAAATACTTATTTTCCGCAAAAATTTGCAAATAAATTCTTTAAAAATCAGACAAAGTGATTTTCTGGATTTTTTCCCCTCATTCTGTCTCTCATAGTTGAGGTATACGTACAGTATGATGAAAATTACAGTCCTCTCTCATCTTTTTAAGTTGGAGACCTTGCACATTTGGTGGCTGACTAAATACTTTTTTGCCCCACTGTATATCATAAAATGTAAAAACAATGTAAGTAATATACTTTCTTGCTTCACTTTACTTACAAAGATGCTATTCCGTAGCGTATCTACGGTGTTTTGCAGCATTTGTTAACATTAAGCTTAAAGCGGAAGTTCAGAATTTTTGACATTAGGCTTAATCTTCGAGTTAGCGGGGTTTTAGTTTAGTTGGTAGAGTTGATTTCAACAAATTCCGTTTCGTTTGCATATTGTTAGTTTCAGGGCTCTGGAGTGGTTAAGCTAGCGCAAGTCAATGGCACCATTATAGCATGCCACCCACATGAAAATCATTGATGACCCATGCAATCAATAGTGTTGGCTTTGTTTTCAGGATAAATTTATTAAAACTTATCATTGCATCTCAATAATTGCAGTATGACCAGCATTATTTGTAACGCAGAAGCTCTGCAGAGGGTTAAGTATCACATCGTTTTTTTTTTTCCACTGCTGATTTTTTATTTCGTAGCCAGCAGCAAGTGACCAGTTTATATTTTTCCTCGTACTTCATAGGGAATTTGTAGAAACTTTTCTTTGCCTGTTTCTTTTGTATGTTTCCACAGTCTCTAAATGCACATTTCGCCTCTTTGCCGGCCGTCAGTTAACTCAGCAGACTGATGCTGCGTTCAAGGTCTGGAAAACTATCATTAGTAGGCTTCCGCTATTTGATCGCTTATGAGAAGTCAGGTTTGCTGGAGCCTGGAGGTCAAAATGTCTTTCGAAGGCCAAAATAAAAAACAACTTGTGGCGATCAGCCATCTTTGCTGTTTACATTCGCTTGGAATGCTTTAATGTCGCAACCCTCCGAGCGGGACAAGTCCAACTTCCCACCTTCCTCATGCAGCGTGAGAATGAGTGACCGAAACACTCCTCTTTATTGGGGTTGTATTACGCATTTAAAAAATTAGTCCTGCAGAATGAAATGAATTACGGCAGTTTGGTGTGACATTGTTTTGGCCGCATGGGTGTTTTGAAACAATGATCTGTGTTTTTTTAATTTGACTGTGTTGGATCTGTTCGTAGTTCTGTATCGTTTTTTTATTGGCATGCTATAATGGTGCCCTTGACTCGCGGTAGCTTAGCCACTTCGGAGCCCTGAAACTAACAAATAACTTGCAAACGAAACGGAATTTGTTGAAATCAACTCCACCAACTAACTAAACCCCTGCTAACTCGAAGATTAATCCTAATGTCAAAAATCCTAAACTTCCGCTTTAATAGCTTTATCCAAATAAAAGTTTAAACCTCAACTGGGTGTGGCATAAAAATATATATATACTGTATATATGATTTTTTTTTTTTTTTTTTTTAAACTATGTGGCTTTCTTCTGGCTCAGGTGTAACTTGATATAATTGCCACCATACAGTGCTCATATCTCTAATTATTGCGAGCTAATCCCCCTAAAATCATGCAAGCGATGGTGCGACTCGTATCTCAAGGCGCCATTTTGCTGATTGCCCTAGCTAAGGCTGGTGTACCCACTTAGAGAAACACTGCTTTAAAAGAAACGACTTGGTCTATTTGATAGCGTTATGACCCACTGGGGCCAACAAGGGCGGCGAGTATGCATCGAGGGGAAGGAGGCTAATCTGATTAGCGTTAAGAAGGGGCTTCCCTCCTGACTGTAAGAAGATTATTTTCCTCTGCCTCCTCTTGAACATCCTCCTCAGGCGTCTGCAGACCACAGGAAAGGCAGGGAAATGGACTACATTCCATTGATATTTTTTAAGGATTTTTTTTAGCGTTAGAAAACATTGTAAAGGACGTGATGTTGACAGCGTACTACTGCTGGCGTCCCGTGTATGACGGGTATGAATGTCTGCAGCTTCTGGAGCAGAATGGAGGCTTCGGGAGTAACGGGGCGGCAGCAACGACAGCAGCGGGTGCACCATTGCAAATCCAACAAAACGTGCACAGCAATGCAGGTGAGCGCTGCCTTGTCTGTGATCGCAACCAACACAATGCCTTTCTTTTTCTAACTTTTATATGTTTGATGTTTCCATTTTCCCAAATGAAGGTTCTAATCCTCTTTAAAAATGAGTGACGTTTACGTTCATAAGACGAAAAAATAGACAATTAAAAAAAAAAAAAAAAAAAAGTTCAAGATGGCATTCACAAGGAACGAGTATGTGAGAATGACTCGTGATTTGCTTCATTGAGAGAGGGCACAGGTGTCAAACCGATTCCAGAAAGGGCCAAGTGGGTGCTGGATTTTGTTCCAGCCGATACCGTGCAGAGAGTTTAACCAATGAACTTCCTGCTGAAATAAGCAGCACCTGACAAAGTTTAACTGATTACACATAGAAAAGATCTAATTTGTGAAAAGGTGTCCTATTCATTGGTTGGAAAGCAAACCTGCACCCACTTGGCCCTTTCTGGAATCGGTTTGACACCTGTGTTGTAGGGTAAGGAAAGGCAGTCTGGCTGTAGGCGTGGCTCCATTTAGGTTGAATGGCGCTTGTTGGACTTGTCATTTGTAAAAGACTAACACTTCTTTTTAAGTGAATGTTAAAAAATGTGTTTTGTAAGACTGCAACTAATCATTACATAATTGCCTAATATGTCAAATATAAATTGTGCTAAATTAATGAATTGAATTAAAAATACTTTTCGAAAAATTTCAATCCATGGATGAAGTTCCTCAATGAGATAATTCGAGCAATGAGTCTTTCTCAATTTTTGTGTTGGAAGGCTAACAGTATGAGCCGAGCCAAGATGACCATTGGATTTAGCGTCTTCATTGGGGGAAGACTCATCATATCAATTGATAAAAAATAGACAAATAAATCACAGTGGGTATATTGCACACTGTTACCTATCATTGACAAATATTCTGATGTATGTGCACTCTTTGTGAGATAAGCAGGCACTGTTAGCGCACAGCATGTACAGTAAATGCCAATAGACTTGAACACAGGTGTAAAGAAGCAAAAACAAAATTGGCGCACATTCTCTGAAATTACTATACCTGTTCTGGTATTGCGTTCTTTCTTTTTCTTTTCTTTTGAATGCAGATATAGGCTGGCTCGCCTCTTTAGTTCGGCTTCTGAAATCCTTTATATCATTCTTCCAGCCGCATCACAAATTTTCGCACCAGAGTCAGAGTCACCTGATTTTGAGATTCTGTGGAGACCGAGTCCCGATCCGATAACATTTTTTTTTTTTTTTTTTAATAAAAGTTCCAAAACATGTTACTGTTACACCGTGCCGCCTTTATGATTTGGATTATTGTTGAACAAGGATAACGTAGAAAAATGCATGGCTTTATTAAATGCTTTATTGAGTGAGTCCACTCTAATCCACTCAGGCTTTAACGCTCACGCTGCTAAGAACAGCCTCTCACTTACACAATGAGTTGTCTCAGAACACTTAGGACTGGGCTGCAAGTTTAATGATGATTGACACATTTGTGCTTTTGACCATAAAGCTGCTAAGATTCTCTGGGAAGATCATAGCTACAAAACTTTTTTTCGTTATTGTGTTATACAAAACATATATATTTTTGTATCTTTTGGCAATTCCATTGTATTTCTGGATTATTTTGTTACTTTTTAGACCTTAAAAAGTTAAAAAATAAATAAATAAATAAAAAAAAGTATAAATTAGGCCTGAAGATATTGGAAAAAAACATTGCGAAGGCTCCACACTTTATGCATTGGTAGCACTGGTTTCTTAAGGTGCGCCAGCACAAAATGTAGGCGCCCCTGCATTTTTCATTGCATCACCTGTAACGTCATACTTTAATCACTCTCCATAAGATTCATATGATTCATATGAGTCAGTCCACTCCGATTCAGTCACGCTTTGACGTTCACGCTGCCGAGAACAGTCTCTCGACAACGAAGATTGACTAAATAATTATTAATGTAATTTGTGCCTCTACCCAGCCTTCCCTCGCCAGATCAAAGCTACAAACCTGTCAATCATTGTTACTTCAAGTAGCAAACGCCAGCTGAACTGGTGAGCAAGAAAAGCAGCAGGAGGGATAGTGAGAAGCTGTAAAAGCATGAAGCAGAAAAGCATTTATTTTTAAAATTTAAAAACCCGATCCTTTTCACCCAATTCCGATCGTCTGAAAAATGGCGCGATCTGCCCAATTTCTGATCACGTGATCGGATCGGGACATCCATAATTTTTATTATACGTGCTTTTTTTTAATGTGCGTTTTTCATAAAACAATGTACACTTCTTGTCAAAAGTATAGGCACCCTGCAATCCTGTGAGATAATGCTCAATTTCTACCAGAAAATGATTGCAATTACAAATGCTTTGGTAGTAATATCTGCATTTATTTTGCTTACAATGAAAAAAAAAAACACAAAATAGAATGACAAAATAAAATAAAATCATTATCATTTTACACAAAACTCCAAAAATGGGCCACACAACAGTATTGGCACCCTTAGCCTAATACTTGGTTGCACAACCTGTGGAAAAAATTAACTGTGAACAACCGCTTCCAGTATCCATCAATGAGATTCTTACAATGCTCTGCTGGAATTTCAGACTTCTTTGGCCAACTGCTCCAGGTCTCTGAGATTTGAAGGGTGCCTTCTCCAAACTGACATTTTCAGATCTCTTCACAGGTGTTCTATGTGATTCAGGTCTGGACTCATTGCTGGCCACTTTAGTCTCCAGTGCTTTCTCTCAAAGCATTTTCTAGTGCTTTTTGAAGTGTGTTTTGGGTCATTGACCAGCTGGAAGACCCATGACTTCTGAGGGAGACCCAGCTTTCTCACACTGGGTCCTACATTATGCTGCAAAATTTGTTGATAGTCTTCAGACTTCATAATACCAAGCACACGGTCAAGCAGTCCATTGCCAGAGGAAGCAAATCAACCCCAAAACATCAGGGAACCTCAGCAATGTTTAACTGTGGGGACCGTTTTCTTTTCTTTGAAGGCCTCATTTTTTTCCCTGTAAACTCCATGTTGATGCCTTTTCCCAAAAAGTGCTACTTTTGTCTCATCTGACCAGAGAACATTCTTCCAAAACGTTTTTGGCTTTGTCAGGTAAGTATTGGCAAACTCCAGCCTGGCTTTTTTATATCTATGGGTCAGAAGTAGGGTCTTCCATTTTCATTCAGACGCCGACGGATAGTACGGTTTGACACTGTTGTACCCTCGGACTGCAGGGCAGCTTGAAATTGTTTGGATATTAGTCGATGTTCTTTATCCACCGTCCGCACAATCTTTCGTTGAAATCTCTCGTGAATTTTTCCTTTCCGTCCACACCTTGGATGGTTAGCCACATTGCCATGGGCTTTACACTCATTGATGACACTGCACACGGTAGACACAGGAACATTAAGGTCTTTGGAGATGGACTTGTCGCCTTGAGATTGCCCATGCGTCCTCACAATTTTGCTTCTCAAGTCTTTAGACAGTTCTTTGGTCTTTTCTTTTCTCCATGCTCCATGTGGTACAAACAAGGACACAGGACGGAGGTTGAGTCAACTTTAATCCATTTTAACTGGCTGCAATTGTGATTTAGTTATTGCGACTACCTGTTATGTGTAACAGGTGCTGTTAATTACACAAATTAGGGAAGCATCACATGATTTTTCAAAGGGTGTCAATACTTTTGTTCGGCCCATTTTTGTGTAAAATGTAAAAAAAATTTATTTTTTTTTGCATGATCTTTTGTGTTTTTTCATTGCAAGCAAAATTAATGAAGATATTATGACCAAAGCATTTGTAAATGCATTCATTTCTGGGAGAAATTGAGCATTATCTGACAGAATTGCAGGGCTGACAATACTTTTGGCCAGCAGTGTAAATACATTTTTAATTCTAATCCAAATGTATTTATGTTCATGCTATAAATAGTAAGGAAATCTATTTAATATTTTTCCTACTCATTATTTAAATTAAACCATGAAGGCATCTTTGACCCTGACCAATCGGGAAGTGGATTACTGGACATCCTCAAGGGAGGAACGGAGCGCTTCTTGACTAACATCAAGGATACCTCCTCTAAGGTCATCCAGTCTGTTGCCAGGTAAGAAGTTTTTTTTTGCAGATAATACAATAGAATAGAATAGAAATCCTTTATTGTCATCATACAGAGTACAAAGAGATTTATAGCTTTGCCATAACGTGCACCATATAAAACAAAAGTACAATAAGGCTAATATAAAAACACAGGTTACAGGGTACACAGATTGGGAATGAAGTGAATAAGTGACTAGCAGTGAGTGGTGCGGTAGTGTCAATATAAAAGTGCGTGTATAACAATTTACAGTACTCAGACTAGGAGGCAGATGATAACATGTAGTATTGTCTGTTTTTACTAATCCCAATAAATCATATCAACATGGAGGTCACCACGGTATTCCCATTCACCGTCACATTGTTGTCTGATCGCTTTTATGTTTTATTGTTGACCGTCATGTTTTCATACGAATTGCATTGTTGTGTACTTGAAAAAGAATTGAGTTCCAAATGGGTGGAACATTTTCAGTAAATTTGCTGGCATTGAAAGCTAGGTTGTGTAATTTTAAAATATTTCCTTATTAGTTGAGTTCCTTGGAAATTCAATTGAAATTGTTGGTAATTTTACTGAAAGGGCTCAAACTGAAGTGTAAACGTTGACTAAATACTCTCCTTGCCCACATGCTACACATGGGGTAAAAAGTTCAGACTTTCTCATCCTATTAAAAAGTGAGGTGTCTCAAAACCTTTGACCACGAGTTTAGGCCATAACTCAAACTTGATTGAATTGAATTGAATTCAATGTAAATAATGAAAATTCAATTGATCCGCAACATTAATATTGATTTATTCAAATCATGAAGTTCTTGTACAAAGTTCGTTTTACCATTTTGAGAAAAGATTAGACCGTTCCTTGGTCATTCCCATAAATTCCTGTCAATTCCAATCGGATTGATCCAATGCTGAAAATTCCAGTAGTTTTGCATACCTAAAAATGACAGCAAAGGTTTTGTACTGTTCCATATTTTCTGTCTTTTTGGGTGTCATTTTTTTTCACACCCTGCATTGGTTTTGTTCATTGTGTTTGTTTTTCCTTTTCTCCTCTGTCCAATCCTTCACTATGTCTCCATCTCCTAGCAACCCAAGGTAAACAATGAGGTTCAACCAACCTCCTGTAGATTGTGTTTAATGTAGAAAAATTCAACTCCACCTAAACTGTATTGTTGCAATCCCTGCTAATTTGTGCTAACATCATGTCCTTCATGCTTACTTAAATTCCCACTCGCTCAACCACAAACGTTGTCCAGACTACACAGTTAAAGAGCTTTATTGAGCACCTATCCATTAAATTAAAGGGGACATATTATGGAAACTACAACTGAAGAATAATTTTTAAAAAAAAATAGTGACAAACTGCTTGAATTCAACTGTTAATGTAACTATGGTTCTTTCCTAAAAAATAAATTAAACCGTTTGTGTCGAACTCCAAAAAAGACCTTCTTTTACGATTACACTTTCCTAAGAATATGAATAACTATTAATTATGCTCTTTCTTAGATGGAGCTTTTCTCAAAACAAAACAAACTCTTACCGTTTTTCTTTTCTTAAAAGAGAAAGCTATTTACTATTGAAAGCTGGAAAAGGAAACTTTTGATTGTAAAAGCTCAATATGTCTCCTTTAAAGCCTGATAAGAATCAATGCATGAATGATTGCTAACTAAACAGTTTTCTAACAAGTGTCACATTCTCGATAACAACATCAATTAGCTTCTCGTGTACAAGGTTGTAAAGACTTTCAGCATGACTTTAATTAAAAAACGAACAAACAAACAAAACAGCTCTTCTGTTCTGTGCCAAATTGCTCTTCCAACTTCAAATCAAGACGATATTGAGGATTTGTGTGACTTGAGTGTGCCCTTATCATTTTCTTAGTTGGTAACATAAATGAACCCTCCTGTTATATTTCGGGCTGGATTGACCCGGTAAAAAGTCTTAACAGTATGAAACTGCTACGTAATTTACATGATTGTAATGACATACGAACAATATCTAGATTTTTGTTTTGCTTCTGATGTGCCATTAATTTGCTAATTTCGCCCAGTGTCATTTTTTTCTTTTCCTGATAACATAATTGGAAGGCACCTGCATGTACATGTAGTTCCCAGGTTACGACGTCCTCGACTTACACGATTTCGACTTTACGATGGTGGAGTCTCGTCCGCCATTTTGTCTCCAGTCGTTTTTGTTTGTTTGTTTTATTTTTAGTCGCATATATAGTACCTTCTTGTACCTCACAGTATCTTATTTTTTACTTTATTAATATGACGTGTTCTGTCCTCACTAAAAGTCAAGTTGTTCAGCTTTACAGACATCAAACAAGGCAATTGTGCTTTTTGAACATTTTTGCATCCTTCACCTTTGACAATTTGTAAAGCTGTAACACACGTATGTACTCTTTTATGTTCAAAACGACACGCATTTTAACAATAAAACACGTGACACAAAACAATTGGTTTTCAAAAGTTCCATCTAGTCTAATCAATATATAAATTTAGTAGATTAAATAAGCCGAATTTGCATAACAAAAGTCCGCTATCTTAAATGCAGCGAATGCTTACGCGAAACTGTAGCTGCAACCTTAATTACAAATGCATACACAAACATATTTTAACTGAAACAACTTAAAGCCTAATGTGTGCCACACCAGAGTCTGCTATCCTTTATCCATGTCAGACGTCTGAGTCTGCTTCTCAGTCGACAGTCTCGCTAGACCAGGGGTGGGCAAACTATTCCACAAAGGGCGGGGTGCGGGTTTTTGTTGCAACCCATTAAGAGGACACCTTTTCACCAATCTGAAGTGCAATCAGTCGATTGCAGTCAGATGCTTCTCATTTCTGCTGAAACCGCATTGGTTAAACTATCTGTGCTGGGTCAGTTGGAACAAAGACCAGGACCCACTGTGGCCCTCGAGGACCGGTTTGCCCACCCCTGCGCTAGACCCAACGCTGCCACCAGAGAGCAGTGTATCCTCTATCATTAAACAAAATGCAATACTTTTGGACTGTTTGGATAGTTATTTTGGGGTACTTAAAGGCTTAATTCCGACTCTACGCGAAAATTCGGTTTATGTCGCCAGCGTAGGAACAGAACTCGTTCGGAACCTGGAGATTACCTGTACTTGTATTGCATGTATTTTTACAATAAAATCTGATTGATATTACCTAAGGGCGTATTCACACCTGCCCTGTTTGATCTACTCCAGACCAAACCAAAAAAAGTTGGTGGTGTGCACCTTTTGAGCTGGTGTCAATACTAGCCAGTGAACTCTGGTGCGAACCAAACTGCCGGTCCGAGGTGGTCTCTGTTCGCTTACTCGCGGCCGTGCTGCGGTTCGCTGTAGATGTGAAAGTGACCGCAACACGGTCTGGATCATAGCTGAAATCACGTACGTTTTTGCATGAAACAGGCCTCTGTAGCAAGGAAATGTTGTTGGGTTAGCATCACTGTCCTTGTAAAATAAACGTATCATCAAAGGCCTCTGATGCTTCTAATTTCCCGCAAATGCTTGTAATTGGATATGATTGATATACTGTATCATTATGAGCACGTTTGCAGCACTCGGGAGCTCTGTGATTGTTTACTTCCTTATTTTGGCTTTTTACCCCCCATTTTGTCCCATGATTGAAGGATTTTTGCACCTGCGTAAGTTTGTTGATTGCTCAAATTGCAATGTGAAAAGGAACCGCACCAAAAAAGTCTGGAACAAATGTATTTTGGTAGTGAGCTGTGGACTTTCCTGGTGTGAATACGCCCTTAATTAGTAAACTTAGTACTACACCTTACTACTACTTTTTCCCCAATTTATAATGGGTCAAATTAACTGGTCGGCCACATAACAGGAGGGTAATTAAATGTACCGGTAGTTGTAGTCCTACTTGGTGTGTTGTAGATTTTTTTTTTTTTTTTACCTCCTGTCACTGCATTTTCTTTTTCAGTTATGCCAAAGGTGACCTGGATATATCCTACATCACCTCCAGAATAGCAGGTTAACATTTGGACCTCAACTCTGCATCTTTTTATCTTTTTCATGAGAGAAGTAGTTTTGTAACTTTAAAACGTTTTTGTTTGGAGTTATGTCATTCCCAGCGGAAGGTGTGGAGTCGGCGATAAAGAACAACATTGAGGACGTGCGCCTATATCTAGATTCGCGGCACCCGGGACACTACGCTGTCTACAATCTGTCCAAGCGCTCTTACAGGCCATCCCGCTTCCACAACCGGGTAAGAGGGGCAGCTTGTCAGGATATATGAATGTTACACACTAAGTTCCATTGTGACTCGCTCATGTTCCCTCTGAATCATGTAACCACCATCTTTCTTGAAAATTCTCTTTGGCTCATGAACATCCGCACAGACCTGCCACTGCTTCAGTTCCACTGTGATTCGAACATATACTGTGACTCATTCTTAACTGTCACATCTATTGTGACTCGAATATTGCTTGTAACTTACATTCACTGAAACTAGCCGTACTCCACTGTGATGTAGGGGTTGTTTACATGGTGACTAAGGTGACAACCTGTCCGGTTTTAGGATGGACACTAAGCCTTTTCAGTGATGTGTCCGGCGCCCTGCGCAATCCATTAGCCGGACACTATTTGTCCGGCTTTTAAAGAAAATAAGCCATGGTTCAGTTTCTGAGATGCAACTCAGCCCAAAGGTTGTCACAACTGTGAGTGGCCAAGAGTGGCTTCAGTTAAAAATGTCCTATATCATTGGTTCAATAAAGTGTCAACAAAGCATCTCGTGTGGCTACTGTGCTGGCAAACATGCCAAAACGGCAGACATCTTTTAACATTGAATGGACGAAAGACCACGATTGCCTTGCCAAAAGCAGTCGAGACCCGTTCCATGGTTTCTGCACATTTTGCCGGTGTGACGTGGATGTGAGCAGCAGGGGCGAAGCAGCCGTAGAGTGTCACGTGGAGAGCGCAAAACAAAAAAGAATGAAGCGAACAGCAGGTGCATGGACATTGAAAACATTTTTCGAGAACCCTCTTCGCCTCTGGATAACTAAATGCAGCTGAACTTTGTGAAGTTATTCCTCCTATAAAGGGTTCACTTCTTTTGAGCAGTTCAATCGTCACAGTTTTTCACAAAAAAGTCTTGTTCTTAAGAATTTTGTTTGTTACAAATATTATGTTCCTTGTTAATACCGTCGTTCTGCCAATCCTTTCCTACACGGGCGAAACGTCTCCCGATAACGAATGTGACACCCTAAAAACCACTGTGCTCTTTCAGCTTTTTTTGTTTAGATGCATACAGGAAAAACGAACTAAAAATGCCTTAAGAAAATACTTAAACATGATAATATCAAATAAGGGTGGTTTAAATACACTACGTGACTAATGTGTGTCAAAAGATAAACACTCTGCTTGAATGAAAATTACCCCAAGAAAACACAATGCTTAAAAGCTATGAGAGGAAAACACACCAAAAGTATTTTAAGGCATTGGAAAGGTTAAAAAAAAAAAAAAGACTCAATAAAAACGAAAATAATAAGTACTCGCTGCTTTTAACCAATATGAGCATGCATTCACTGGGCATTAGTTGACGTTACGCCGTGTAACATATTTTGGCAGAACACCGTTTTAAGATTTGTTCTTAGGCACGTTGCAATTCGAAAACACGGTAAATAAATTGTCAAAAAAAGTTTTCCCTTGGTATTTTTTTACTATTTAGTTACACAAATATGATCCATAAACCGTGCAAAACTCTACTGTTGATGAAAATACACCAGAAGTCCGATGTATTTTTTTTTTTTTTTTTTTTAAATATGTCATCCATTTTGACCTTATGGAAGTGCTGCTACACCAAGACTCATCGATTGTGTAACGGAATGGCCTTGCCTTGACGTGGCGATGGCGAAAACGGAAGGCAAAGATGCAAACTTTTGATTCCGACCCCCAAAGTCGAACGATTCGATTGCGGAGCTTGCTCTGCAACCGTATAAATGGAACGCTCTCGCTCTGATGACGTCTGCACTTGCACATGTCACTTTTGGAGCAAAAGAGGGGGAAAAACCTCGTGGACGTCATTGCTTTGAGTATGTTGTCTTCAGGGCTGAGAAGGTTGTTGAGGAGTACATCATTGGCCTTGTAAAACTGCGCTGCCCCCTAGGACCTGGCATGAATACCACATCAGTGGAGACGGAACCAACTAGGGGTGTGACAATATATCGAAATGGTGATATATCTTGATACTTTGTATCCCAAAAGGTTATCGAATAGGTGCTGCTGCCAAGAATCGAGATATCGATAAAGCTGCATTGATGGTGCTTCACGCCCAATCATTTAGACGGGGAACGTTTGTTCCTTCGAAACCAGAGCATTTACAGTTATTCTGTCAGATTTTCAGGGCATATACAGGTCACTTGCTGTTCATTTTGGGGCATTTACAGGCCATTTCCTGTTGAGTTTGAGTCACTGCCTATTGATTCGGGTGATTCCCAGGTCACTTCCTGTTCTGTAACTCAAAAAAAAAACAGGAAGTGACCCATTAAATACCCCAAATTCAACAGGAAGTAACTGAAAATCAACAAGTAAATGACCTTAAATGGTCCAAAATGATCTCATTGCCTGGCATTGGCTGTCACTGACGGCCATAGACATTCAATCTGTTTGAAGTGGGAGGGATGGCAGCGAATGAACATTCCTACCAGTTCAAATGGATTGGACGTCTAACAAGTGATAAACTCATTCCAATTCACAGAAGCTTGTTTTTCTGTTCATTAGTTGTGTGTAGAATATCCATGCATGATTTCCTGACCAATGTATCGATAATTATTGTATCGTCAGATCATCGTTATCGTGAGCTTTGTATCGCAAATCGTATCGTATCATGAGGTACCAAGAGGTTCCCACTACTAGAACCAAGACGGAACCATGTAAATGCAAACATGAAATGCGTCGTGTTCTTGGAGCGTCACCATGTAAACGGTCCCTTAATAACATGCATTAAGACTTATTAATTTCACCCACTGTCACGAAAATTCACTCCACTAAGACTCTAAAGCCCCTTTCACACTTATTTCCCAGTAAATTCCTGTGTAAGGTGACGTGGGATTCACGCGTGTCTTGGCTTTCAGACATGGGGAAGTGTCCCGGGAATTACCCGGTTTGGACACTTCCAGATTTGCCCTGTGTTGGCGTCTCGGCGCACTCTGTGCGGTGATGGTTGGGGATTGGATTTTATAACCCGGACGTCATTTTCTGTCGGCATCGGCAACAAAATAAACCACACATTTCCAAAGATGGACGATGGACTGTCTCTTCCTCTGCCCTACGGTCCAGTAGCAATTTCATTTCGTTATGTTTTCAGTTTAATTTTGCTATTTCCAGTTTGCCATGTTGATAATTGCAATGTTTAACTGATTTTCGTCTTATTGTGAAGAAAGGGGAAATTATGATCGGCCCGCTATGATGTTTACATCATCAGCCTTTGTGCTGTGACCCGGGAATTGAAAGGCTGCTTTCACTTCTAAACGTGACCCGGTTAATGCCCACGTCATCTCCGTGTCAGTCGACCCAGGAAATTGCTTTCACACAGAAGGGCTACACGTTGAAATCCCGGGAATTAACCAGAGTTCAAGTATGTGTGAAAGGGGCTTGACATACATTGCCAATTTGCCATACCTCTCAATATTCACTCTGACTCGCTAACATAACATTCTGGCTCTCTTAAGGTCTGTATAACTCGCCAAAATAATCCATTCTGTTCCTGTATTATTTATTTATGCATAATTTCTGGCGTAGGTTTCCGAATGCAACTGGCAGGTTCGCCGTTCGCCCAACCTGCGCAGTCTTTACAGTGTGTGCAAGAACATGCATCAGTGGCTTAAGCAGGACCAGAGGAATATCTGCGTGGTTCATTGCCTGGTAAACAAGCAGAGGAGGGTGGCAACATTGACCACTCCTTTTTGGCCATTATTCCGTGTGTGTGTGTGTGTGTGTGTGTGTGTGTGTGTGTGTGGTGGGGTTAATCTGGTCTGTTTTTGCTGCAGGATGGAAGGGCGGCGTCCGCTGTGGCTGTTTGCTCCTTCCTGTGCTTCTGCCGCCTCTTCACCACGGCCGAAGCAGCGGTCTACATGTTTTCCATGAAGCGATGCCCGCCCGGCATAGCCCCCTCACACAAGAGGTGCTAACACCACACCGTATTAGTGTCCATTTTAATCCACAATGCAATGACTGACATTTTTTTAGGTACATTGAGTACATGTGTGACATGATGGCCGAGGAGCCAATCATACCACACTGCAAGCCCGTGATCATCCACGGCATCACCATGACGCCCGTGCCACTCTTCAACAAGCAGCGCAACGGGTGTCGGCCCTTCTGCGAGGTCTACTTAGGAGACGAGAGGGTCCTCACAACATCCCGGGAGTACGACAGGCTGAAGTAGGCTTTTTTTCCCCCTCCTGTTGACATTCTGTTGTTTAAATACTTAAAAATACAATACATTTTTAACACATTACAGAAATAAGGTATGCCCACCTCCTAAACATGAACGAAATAATCAAATTCAAACTTATCTGAACACACTTTGCTGATGTTGAGAATTTGGTTTGTGCTGCTTTCTAGGAATGTTGCTCTGTTGGAGGACAATCTGAGCATTTACGTACCTCATAAAAATTTTTTAACTGATTCACTGCCATTGAGGATCATAGACTCACAGTAATTTGGCTGTTTTCATCCTTCTTTTATGAATTTAAATGAGTTTATCACTAATGGACGTCCAAACCATTTGAAGTTGGAGGGGGGCAGCGAATGAACAAACTTCTAAAGGATTGGACGTCTATAGCTGTCAGTGGCAGTCAATGAGTTAATAACGATAATTGTGATGAATAAATGTTAATATAGTAATAATGAATGCCTACTATCACTTGTGTTCCATTTACAGGGACTTCAAGATGGAGGATGGAAGAGCAGAAATTCCCCTAAACGTGACCGTTCGAGGAGATGTGCTGGTGGTGATCTACCACGCTAGGTCTACACTGGGAGGACGTCTGCAAGCCAAGGCATGAATTAACACGACCACAATTTCGTTTGGAAAACTGATGCAAGTAAAGTTAGCAATGTTTGGTCAAGATCTGAGTGTTCATTTCCCTAAAATATCCGCTTCCGAGCAAAATGGCTGACTTTGTGTGGCTTTTCAGTGATAGTTTTTTTTTTTCCCCAGTGTCCAATCATTAGACAGGTCTACTGAAGTTCATGTTTCATGAAACTCCCTTTTGAGAAATTTCTCAGGAATTTTGTCTTCCTTGGTAGTAGAGGGTGCGCGATATCCATTTTTTGAAACCGATACTGATATCGATAACTTCCTGCTCCTTAAAGTGCTTGTGACACGAAAAAGCATGTTTATTTCATAATACACGCGGTATTTCATGCTCCTGAATGATATGGACCGCTTGGATGTGTGTGGAAGCGATCGCTATCTTTATTTAGTTTTTTGAATCCCGCGCCAGGAAAATGAGTGACTTCCGGCTTCGGTCTCGCATTGAGGAGGAGGGCGCTGTGACGTGTACGGTAGAAGACGTCCTCTTCACGCTACAGTGTACTGTTGTGTATGAGGACGAAGGATTCAGCTGATTTTGCGGATTAATACTTTTATTTTTTGCATCACGCCAGCCAAACGGCTGCAGAAAAATCATTCTGTATGCGGGAGAGGCGTATGCGCCTTTTTGGAGTTTCAAAAGGTTCCCATTCACCGTGGATATTTACTGTGGGACCATTGGACTTACAAGGAAGTGAGTAAACATCTTGTTTTGTATGATGTCAAATACGAATACAGTGATTACAAAGTAAACACTATAAAATTCCTTTAAATAAAGGACTACTTAACGTTTGATCATTGATAGGCATGTAAAAAGCTATCCTCACGCTCATTAGCAGTTAGCTGTTAGCACGTTAGCTACACAACAATTCCAGCCACCCTCCTCCAGGGAACGAACTGTAAATTGCTCTCCGCCGGGCGGTTTGCCGATCCCCAAAGAAACTCGACAACCGGGTCGTCATGTCAAATAATCCAGGCTAGTTATGTGTGATTTTCCACTTCGAAGACTTTGAAACATCCCTCGGTTCGGGTTAGCATGTCGGCTAGCTGTCACTCCTTCTGGTCTGTTTACATTCTCCGAAGCCGGGGAAGGGAAATGACATATGTCCGATTTAGGTGTCATAAAATATCGTTCGGCAGGTGTGACAGTAAAGGTAAAGTCGACTGTTTTGACCATTATGGAGTAATTTTGCCATGTCGTCTTGAATAAATGGACTTTTATTATTTTATATTCCATTTAGCACAAGTTATTTGTCATGACCATGCCATTTATTTAGCAATTGGGGAAAGTACTTGGGTAAAAAGAATATCCTGTAAAAATATTGAAGTAAAGAGACAGAAACAATGACATTTTGCCGCTCTCTTCGTCGCGTTTTCCTCATTGTGAATAGTTCCCCCTCGACGGGCTGACTGGTCCTTCTCAAGCCATTTATATAGCTATTGGGGAAAATACTTGGATAAAAAGAATATCCTGTAAAAATATTGGGAGTAGAGAGACTGAAACAATGACATTTTGCAGCTCTCTTCGTCTCGTTTTCCTCGTTCTGAACAATTCCCCCTCAATGGGCTGAATAGTAAAACCGATGAGCCTAGTCTACCGCTGACGTCATCCACCTGTTGGGGACGCTAAAGCCCTATAATTGTAGGCGTGGCTAACCGGCAGATTAAAAGACTAATTTCTCGTCATCTGCGCTTTGCTAAATTGTTGTATATGGTCGAATCGTCTCAAAATATGATTCTAATTCACATAATAATGCCATTTAAGACTTTCTTTCTGGTGTTGTATGCTCTTTAAAGCTGATACCGATATTGATAACCGATAATAAAAGTATAATTTTTAAATGTATATTCGCCTTAGGTTTTTAACACCTGGAGGTTAAAAAAAAAAATAGTGGTGGATTCAACATAGATTTGCCTTTGACCCAAGCAGATTTTTCATGATGACATGAACATTACTATACTGAACAAAACAAAGACAAGAACAGTCTTGACTTAAAGTGCCAATATTTTTTTAAATAAATATAATTTGAGTTGATCACAATCTATTAGTCAATGTCATTGAAGAGGTGTTCCCTTAACAACAATGAGCACTGAACTACAACATAAACCCAAAAGGTATTGTGCTTTGTCATCAGATAAAAACATTTGGTGCTACAGGAGAGGAGACTGTTGTGGTCATGGTCCATGAAACAACTTTCTTAACCTGGGAGACAGGTTAGGAATGCAAGCCTTTCAATAACCAAAAAGCCTCTCAATAACTAACTTATAACGAACACTGTAAAATGCAAACATTACTAGTATATAGTAAGGTTCACCACTCATTCCTCATTATCAAAATATGGTAGAACAAAAAGGATTAATGGCTTGCCTTATAATCAGGGGTGCACATAATTTTTTTGCCCAGGTTCTCAGAGGAGGACCTGGAGATGTGACTTGGTCCTCATTGAGCTTGAGAGCCGACCCGCCCGATGCGATAAATTTATGACAAGCTTCACTTAGAGCCAATTAACTTTAATTAATTATATTAACAATTAATGCTTGATTAAAATCAACTGGCACAACAAAATTGCCATTACTTTGAAGTGAAATGTAAAGAAATAAAAAGCACCTATTCAAAATAAAGGTCATTATGTGGCTCCCACATTAACTCCAAGCCTTTTTAAAAGTGGGATGTCCTCCTCATAAGACCTCATTGAACGTGCATGTTTAGCTTTGTAAAATGCGAGCAAAAACACGTTTGTCAGTGCATTTCGCTGTTCATTACCTTTATTCCGCCACTTGTCCATAGGGCGAGTGGGGTCCTGTTTGACATCGATATTTTGCGTAATTGCCACATGCGCTCTGTTTTTTCGTGCTTTTCAAAGTTTGGATGGCTGAAATTCTTTGACCCAACATAAAATGCGCTGCTCTTATTGGCGACATTGGGATTCTCACGGCACATTTTGTACCGCATTTCCGTGCGAGCATCATTTGCTTCTAGCCATGGTACATCCTGTAGCCACTTTTCAGCAAAAGTCCTTTTTTTCGGTAGCTCCGGTGACGTCTCTGTCGTCTGTCTTTTGACGGGGGTGGGGCAACACGGAAGTAATTACTCAGTGGGGCCTGCCTCTTCGACATTTTGAGAAGTTATTTTCTCGTGTCCGCTGCAAATACAGTGGTCAGCCATCGGTACGCAAAAGCGTATCTAAGCCGTTGAGGGCCAGCGCGTTTGTCTACGTCCAGTACGCATGCGCGCATGCGGACCACTTATGTGCACCCCTGCTTATAATCATATAAACGCCAGTGAGTGAACCCATTTTCAATAAAGCATGAGGTTTCTTCTCTGCACAGTACGAAATCCTTGTCTGGCCACTTGCTGACAGGACTTACTGTACATTACACGTCCATATGTCTGTGGTGAAACTTAAATACATACATGGTTGCCGATCGAAGTATGGAAGCGTGTGGCAATCTCATCCTACTTTGCCGGTAAACATTCGGCTTGGAATGATGAACCTGGGCTCCAAACGACGAAGTAGCCGCATGAAACCTATGTCTTCGACTAGGGAAAAGGGTTGGTTGTACAGAGCCATCAGTTCTGTGAACATGTTTGTGATCGGTATAGCACTCGTTCATCTTTGTGAAACTTTTCAAAGGCCTCTTTAAATGGTACAGCCCCCGCTTTCTTAGCTGGCTTTGGAATTGGATGGGGAGCTTTATTCGCAGCTTGCGCGTCCTCATACTCTTTTAAAACGCCATCGAAGCAATTGTCATCTTTTAAGTCGCTTATTAAGATGTGTTGTAGTCCAACGCTTTTTTCCCTCCTCGTGGAACTTCGGCTTTGCATTTGTTACAAATTGCGAGTGCAGTGTTTTCCACTGACAACTTCAAAAAATACCACTACTGACGCCATGATGCGGACTGCAGTCGTTTGAGCGTTATGTCACAGAAGGGAGCGCTTGATTTTTGGCAGCGCTCACTCTTCCTACACCACACACAGTCACTGAGACATTGAACTGGCTAAACAGGAGTGGAAACGAACACACAGATCCCAATCCACCAAAATATTATACTGTATATCATCGGGCCTATTTATAATGTTACTGTATTTATTGGGAGGACGTCATAATTCCTATTAACGGACCGATAATTATCGTGTTCTAAACCATACTAAATTGGTTTCTCTCTGTTTGCGGTTTCAGATGGCCTCCATGAAAATGTTTCAGATACAGTTTAATACAGGCTTCATCCCCAGAAATGCTACGACTGTAAAGTTTGCCAAGTAAGTATTCTAAAATATCACCAAATTTTGCATTTTAGTATGTGCAAATTAAATGCGCCACTTTGTGCTGCCACTTGTTTGTGTTAGAGCGAGTTGGTCCTTAGAAAAAATCCTCCCAATTTCAATTGTCTAATTGCTTCTGAAAGGTATGACCTAGATGCCTGCGACATCCAGGAGAAATATCCCGACTTGTTCCAGGTCAACCTGGATATCGAAGTGGAGCCCTGGGACCGGCCTAGTGCCAAAACACCGCCTTGGGATGGCTTCCAAACAAAAGGCCTCAATCCTAAGATCCTATTTTCCACTCGTGACGAACAGCAGGAGATCCTCAGCAAGTTTGGTAGATGGCGTTACTTCACACATTTTAAGATCAATCAACTTTTTTTTAATCCTTTAGGCTCTGTGCTGGCCACTTTATACTCATTTTAGGTGTAAAAAAATGGCAAGTTGGAAAGGTAGTAATATCAAAGCTTGCCTGAGATTGAATTTATATTTTATGATCTGAAGGTAAACCGGAACTACCTCGTCAGCCAGGATCCTCAGCGTTCTACGACTCCAGTTTACCGCCACAGCAGCCTGCTGAAACACCAGAAACCTCTCCGGCCACTGAAACAGAATCTCCGGTGAGCAGCGACAACAATGGAAACAACTTCTTCCAGACGCTGGATTGGGAAGGTAGGAGTTCATTGTACATTGCACTTATAGTTTGTTTTCAGATAACGTAATTTTCGGACAATAAACCGCTCCTTTTTCCCTTCATTTTGAATCCTGCGGCTTAGCATAGTCCGGTGCGGCTTATCTATAGACAAATGCTGTTTTTGTGTCAAATTTGGTGGGTGGCGGCTTATCTTCAGGTGCGCCTTATAGTCCGAAAATTTAGGTAATTTTTTTGTTGTGGTGAGTCTACTCCAATTCATGAGAATGGAAACAGGAGTTTAAAGTCTACAAATTTGAACCTAAATTTAGTTGGATATATTTTTGTATTACAGTGGTACCTCGACATACAATCCTTTTGAAATCTGACGTCAAATTTGACTCTCTATTTGTCTCAACATAAGACGAAATGCTCGAAATCCCACGATTGATGACAGCGTCGCAAATACATTGTTTTCCCGCAAGACAGACACATGGGGTATTTTCTTGTGAGAGAAATCAACATGGGTTCCAGGAATGTTAAAGCAAGTGGTGAAAAAAGGTTAGGCTTACCATTGAAATGAAGATGGAAAGATGGAAAAATATGAGCGTAGGGTGCGCTTCCGTGAGCTGCTTGACAATACTCCTCCGACCTCCGTTCGCCAGTCTTTATAAGTTAACTAGAAACTGCAATTTCTGGAGAAATTACACCTGGGTCTTTCCTGTGTGGAGAAACAGATCTTAGCCCCACTCAGGTCTATCAATAGAATGGACAATAATGGCCGGTACCCGTCAGCTGCCTCCGGAGTCCCACAGGCCAAAAAGGCCCGATGGGCCTCCTTCTTCAGCTTAATGGCATCCCTTACCGCTGGTGGACCAGCGGGTTCGGGGATTGCCGCCACGACAGGCACCAACCACCTTACAGCCACAGCTCCGATCAGCCGCATCAACAATAGAGGTGCGGAACATGGCCCACTCGGACTCAATGTCCCCCACCTCCCCCGGGATAAAGGAGAAGTTCTGCCGGAGGTGGGTGTTGAAACTCTTTCTAACAGGGGATTCTGCTAGACGTTCCCAGCAGACCCTCACAATACGTTTGGGCCTGCCAGGTCTGGCCAGCATTTTCCCCCGCCATCAGAGCTAACACACCACCAGGTGGTGATCAGTTGACAGCTCCGCCCCTCTCTTCACCCGAGTGTCCAAAACATGCGGCCGCAAGTCCGATGACACGATTACAGTTGATCATCGTGCTGGTGCCAAGTGCACATATGGACACCCCTATGTTTGAACATGGTGTTTGTTATGGACAAACCGTGACGAGCACAGAAATCCAATAACAAAACACCACTCGGGTTCTGATCGGGGGGGCCGTTCCTCCAAATCACGCCCCTCCAGGTCTCACTGTCATTGCCCACGTGAGCGTTGAAGTCCCCCAGGAGAACGAGGGAATCCCCAGAGGGGGCGCTCTCCAGCACACCCTCCAAGGACTCCAAAAAGGGAGGGTGGGTACTCTGAGCTGCTGTTTGGTGCATAAGCGCAAACGACAGTCAGAACCCATCCCCCCACCCGAAGGCGGAGGGAGGCTACCCTCTCGTCTACCGGGGTAAACCCCAACGTACAGGCGCCAAGCCGGGGGGCAGTAACTATGCCCACATCTGCCTCTCACCGTGGACAACTCCAGAGTGGAAGCGAGTTCAACCCCTCTCGAAAGGATTGGTACCGGAACCCAAGCTTTGTGTGGAGGGGAGTCCGACTATATCTAGTCGGAACTTCTCTGCCTCACACACCAGCTCGGGCTCATTCCCTGCCAGAGAGGTCACATTCCGTGTCCCAAGAGTTAGCTTCTGCAGCTGGGGGTCGGACCGCCAAGGCCCCCCGCCTTTGGCTGCCGCCCAACTCCCTACACACCCGACCCCTTTGGCCCATCCCACAGGTGGTGAGCCCATGGGAAGACCCCTGTCACTTGATTTACAAATGCCCCAACTTCATGCAAGATATGGCTACATGGAAAAATGGACCAATTACCACTTAAATTATCTGTTCAGACTAGGCCGGTCGCGAATTTTAACAAATTTTAGTGGGCGATAAATTCTCTCATAAATTATTGCGATATGCGATATTATTGCCCCCCCCCCCCCTCCCCCCCATTCGTATTGAACCGTTTCAGTACTTGGTGCTCGGTTCAGAACGGACGCGTACCGAACGGGTTTCTGAAGTAATGTAACCCTTACTTTTCGAGGCTTTAAGTCGATCAGGTTACAGTTTCTTTGTGTAGATTATATTTACTCCGTCTTCTGTACTATAATGAGGACCAACACGGGAGGACAGTAAGAAACATCAACGGCGTGACAACGTGGCTGCCGCGAGAACGCAGTGAAACCCACTTTTTGAGTCCATCAGATCTCTTGAGTGGTAGATCGGGGCACAGTTGACTTGTCTTTGTTGATTGACAGTTGTCTTCTCTGCTATAATAATAACCAAGACGACTCCGTGTTCAATACAAAACCCTCCTACCACAACAAAACAAGTAGGAACTATATTCACATAGGAACTAAAGTTATACAACATAAAATATACAATATAAATGAATACTACATCACATTTGTAAAATACAAACACATAATAAAATAAATATTAGCCCATTTAAATAAGGCAAGGCAAGGCAAGGCAAATTTATTTATATAGCACAATTCAACACAAGGCAATTCAAAGTGCTTTACCTTACATGAAGACCATAAAAATCACATTTAAATCAACACAACGTAAAAACCAAGACAAAAGATCGCATTTAATCACAGAATAAAAATAAATAAATAAAAATAAAACAAAAATAAAAATAAAGCAAAAACTACTACTACTAATAATCATTGAAATCAGCAATGGAGATAAGCACAAGAGGAATAGAAGGCAGGTAGGTTGAAATATATAGACAGTTATGGATATGCAGAGCCAAACAAAAGCGTTTTTAGCCCTGATTTTAAGGAGCTAACAGTTTGAGCATACTTCAGACGTTCGGGTAACTTGTTCCAGAGGTGGGGAGCATAATAACTAAATGCTGCCTCACCCTGCTTGGTTCTTGTTCTTGGAACATGCAGAAGACCCGTTCCAGACGACCTTAGATGTCTCATAGGAATCTAACAAGTCAAGCATGTATTTTGGTCCAAGGCCATTAAGTGTTTTGTAGACGAGCAGTAGTATTTTATAGTCTATCCTTTGACTCACTGCAAGCCAGTGTAGCGATTTCAAAACCGGTGTAATGTGGTCCAGCTTCCTTGTATTTGTGAGGACTCTGGCTGCAGCATTCTGTACTAGCTGCAGCTTCCTGACTGATTTTTTATCAAGACCTGTAAATATACCGTTGCAGTAGTCCAATCTGCTGAAAATGAATGCATGCATAAGTTTTTCCATGTCTTGTTGAGTCAGAAGCCCCTTAATTCTGGTTATATTTTTTAGGTGGTAATAAGCGGATTTAGTGACGGACTTTAGATGGCTACCAAATTTTAGGTCTGAGTCAATAATTACGCCAAGGTTTCTGACTTGATTTGTAGCTGTAAGTGACATTTTGCTAAGTTGGCTGCTTATCTTTGACCTTTCCTTTTTTGGCCCAAAAATGATCACCTCTGTCTTCTCCACATTTAACTGGAGAAAATTCTGGCACATCCATTCATTGATTTGATGAATGCATTTACTCAGGGAGACTAAGGGACTATAATAATAAATAAAATAAATTGAAATGAGCGAAAACACCTGTAATTAAATAATAAGAATGATACACAGATCCTGCTTACACAATTGAATTTATTAATTTCTGTGTGGCGCTTTAACTGAAAAAAATTCATTGAGGCATTTCATTTGTAAAATACATGTTAAAATATTTTTCAGTGGGATTGCTTTTCTCTTTAGCACAGGACTTTTTTTCTTCTTTCTTTCAGAAAGAAAGTTGACCAATATATGGGGTCTGAAAGGCAAATTGTTGTTGGATTATTATCTTTAAATACCCGCTACTTTTTGAGCAGAATTCTAGCTTTGTATAGGCTACTGTTCCTATTGTTGAAAGCATAAAAGTGTGTAATAAACAACTAGCACATTTGTATTTTGCATTTTGTTTTCTTACTGTACCGAAAATGAACTGAACCGTGACCTCAAAACTGAGGTACGTACCGAACCGAGATTTTTGTGTACCGTTACACCCCTAACAGTAAGAATAGAGTATATATTAATAAGACTAAGTAATAAGTACACCCATTTAAACGCAATAAACGTTTACTCTTAAATTCAAAAATACTTTTTAAGAAATCGCAACTAAAAACAATAGACCATGTCTCTTTTAAATACAAGACAACAGTACCAATACCGCACAGAAACACAGAATAAATAGAATGTCTTTTTCAAGAAAAAAATTGCACTTCAATAACAAGCATTTAGGCACAGAGGTATGAAGTTGTAGTAACACAAACAATTGCACAGCAACGTAGAAAAATAGATTAATTAAGTAGCAGTAACAAAAATTTGGCTTCACTAAGGCTATGTTTATACAGCAGGTCTTAATGTACAAATTAGATTTTTTTGTCATATCTGGTTTAGTCCGAGATGCGCTCAGCAAAGTGACCCGCGTGCGCAGAAGCATCAAAACAAACTACACATGCTAGCTGTATGACATTCCAGGGTAATCATATTTTGATTTCCAAAAAAGACGGCACAAATAACAGACATTAATATTCCCCGTTTCGTCTTTTATTCAAAGTTTATATGGACTAATAGAACGCATGCACGCACATGAGCCTTGTCTTGTGTGAGTGACATGACGTGGGTGTGTCAATTTGCCCCTTCTCGGCCATGTAAGCAATACTGAAATGTTGGTCATTCAGTGTTTAGAATGAAAATCGAAATTTGTCAGGGTTATCCTTCTCTTCATTATTTTTTTATGACTGTGGTCAAGCCCGCTTCGTGCATAAAAACAGAGTTCAAGCTAGAAGCTAATGCACAGCTACATCGTTCTCGTCCTGCCTGCCGCTTTCGCTTTGCTGACGTCATTGCTGCATGAATTCCGATTTGGGAGATTTGAACGTTCACACCGCTGGATGTGGCCCAGATCGAATTTAGACCACATACGAAAGTGACCCAGATCGGATTTGAAATGCTCCACTTCTATGCGACTTGTCACGTTCAAACCGTCACGTTAATGCTTCACTTGAGTCAGAAAAACACGAAAAAATCGGATTCGTGCATAAAGACCTGCAATATGAACCTAGCCTTAAGTGTCAAACATCATTAAACAGGGGTAAAACGGTCTCATTTCTTCAGCAGTGTAGCGGACTACACTTTCCGTGAGGGAACGTCATTTTGCGGGGTCTCGTTTGTATTTCTCAAATCAAGCGATTACCTCTGTAATTGTCGATTTGCATGACGAGGTAGGCTCCGCTTGTTGCGATGCAGTTTTCTTACCAAGCACTGAAAACTAAAGAGAGTGATAGTGTTTCAAATGAGCATGTAGATTTGTTGTGTTGGCCCTCTTTGTTGAAACAACCTCCAAACACATTTTGCAGACTGCTTCGTCCTTTTTGGATGCCTCGCCATTTTCATTTGGTTTAAAATCCACAAATATTCCCACACTAGGGCTATGGTGTTTGGCTTGGAAATCAGGATTTTATGTTTTCTTCTCGCTCATTGCTGTACGCCGACAGTGCACTCGGCCCCACCTCCCTCTATTGAATGATGGTCACACAAACTCAAATTTATAAAACGCACAAACCCAGAATTCAATAAAACAGAGTGAATCCTCATCACAGCATATTGCGCTGTTGGTAACAAGGAAGCTGAACTTTTAACGGCACGTCCGCCGCCCATCTGCCGCACACGCACGCACATACGCACGTGAGGCGATAAATCGCAGCGGGAAAATTACCACCTTCATTTTCATTTACCGTGCAATAAATGGAATTATTGCATATCGCGACAGGCTTAATTCAGACTATTTCCAACACTATCTTAAAGTTCCACAGTCACAATTTTTTACACACACCATATAAATTATTATTAATTAAAATGTATTCTAAAATCAATTACAAAGATTGACGCCAATCTACAATCAGGCCCGGAGTGGCTAATTTGGAGGACCGGGACGAATGCCGGGTGGGTCGGCCTTAAGTTTGGGCCATCAGGGCCAGTCATAATATACATTTTTATTGAAGCTGTCTGTTAAACTTGTTAATAACAGCATTAACACAACCTCTCTTTGCGCAATAAGTTATGGCCCTTCCAGCATCCCTTGGTCTGGAATTCCAATGCCGCCAGCTCTGGGAGAAAGTAGATCTCAGAACACTGAGCGGACATGCTAACAACTCTGGGGGAAAAAATCATGTTTAATCATGACAAGTTGCTCAACTTGTTTCTAATGAGGTTTAAATTTGAATGGTGTAAGGTAAGCACATTGGTCAACTCCTGTGCTAATTGGTGTATTTAAAAATTAGAATATAAAATTTTTGCATTTACAAAAATGCCATTAATCGCAATTTAACTATGGACAGCGTGCAATTAATTGCGACTAAAAAATTTAATCGCTTGAGAGCACGATTATAATTATTTCAATACAGTAGTAGGTCATGATATAAAGTGGGCCGGTCTGTGGCATGAAACTCAAGGGCTGAAAATGAGTCCCACTCCTTTTGCAACTATCGAAATTGTGCATTATTTTATTTATTTATTTGTATGATTGCTGTTAGCTTCAGCTTAGATGAACCCTATGAAGAACCACTTCATGTGTCAATTGATCAAAGCCGTCTTCAGTAGAATGTTTTGATAAAACGACAGAACACTCCCCTAGTCCGCTCCACTTTCTTTATGTGCTCAATTTCCCTCGTGGCTCACTTGTGGTTCAGTGAAGTCCAATCTATCGAATTCAGTGTGTACCCCCTAATGTGATGGTGGGACTTTAAATTCCAATGCGCCTTTATTAAGGGTGTAACGGTACATGTATTTGTATTGAACCGTTTCGGTTCGGGGTCGTCGGTTCGGAACGGAGGCATACCGAACGAGTTACTAACGTAATGTAACCCTTACTTTTCGAGGCTGTGAGTCAATCGGGTTACAGTTTGTGTAAATTATATTTAGTCCGTCTTCTCTACTATAATGAGGACCAACACGGTAGGACAGTATAAGAAACGTCAACGGCGCGACAACGTGGTGGCTAGGAGAACGCAGTGAAACACGGGCGTTAAAGTCAATCAGCCAATGCACACCAGTCGCAGTGTGGCCGCGTGTTAGACGTGTCGCAGAAGTGGCTCATGCGACGCACACGAAAAGAACGGCAGAGTTTATTATTTGACGCGAGACGCGGCCCTCCTGCGTCAATACTACTAGCTAGCAGCGGGCAGACTGGAAGTCACTCGTGTAAAAACACGGTGGATCCGGTCGATTTTCAAACTAATATGCAATCGTAACCCACTTTTTGAGTCCATCAGATCTCTTGAGTGGTAGATCGGGGCACAGTTGACTTGTCTTTGTTGATTTACTGCTGTCTTCTCTGCTATAATAATAACCAACACGACCCCGTATTCAAACAAAACCCTCCTACCACAACAAAACAAGTAGGAACTAATATTTACAAAGGAACTAAAGTTATACAACATGAAATATACAATATCAATGAATACTACATCACATTTGTAAAATAGAAACACATAATAAAATAAACTAGGCCTGCAAGCAGGACTGAACGGGCCCTCGCACTTTGGCGCAACTCGGACGTCACGCAGGTCGGGGTGGTGGCTGACAGCCCCCCTGTAATCATCTAATGAGAACCGAACATGCTTTAAACTCGCTTCTTTTTTTGGGATGAGAAATTGTTTTGAGTTTTCAAGCATGCAATGGCCACAAATTCTGCTGCCACTAGTTGGCGCTACAGAGTCGATGCAAATGACCACTACTGGACTCTTCAGGGCAAGACTCTCACCAAGCATGGGAAGTTTGGAGTAGATATTGTATATCTGCCAAGTTATGACTGTTCAAAATGTGTGGAGAGACAGAAGGGTGACAGTCATTATCACTTTCCTGTTGGACCCTTCTGCTGCAACCAAACCTCAATAGTTTCTGTTCAAAATTTTTGGCGAGACAAATTGTTGACGGTCATTTTCACTTCCGGTTTGGACCTCTCCGCTTCAACAAAACCTCCATATTTTTCATCAGGCACCCGAACACATGTCTTGAGACTCCCCTGAAACAGGTTTGAGGTCAATAGATTTTTTCCCTTGGAGGAGAAGCCTGTGTCGTAAAGAAGGCCATTTCCTGTTCCCACTAGGGGGCGCCAGGCCTAATGGGTAATATTTCAATGCAGTCGTGTTCAGGCTGGGATATCTCATATACATGCTAGAAATGAAAAACATTGAACGTTGTATCACGGAGTTTTTAATCATTTTCTGAATTTGGTGTTTTGCCCAAAAATGGCCGACTTTGGGACAACGCCTAGGTCAGACCCTTGAATGAAAACTCACCATTTTGAAAAGTTAAGATCTCATATGTCTCCTGAATAGTCTGACCAATTTTGAAGACGATCCAACTATTTCCTTCAGCGACAAGGTCTCAAATGCGAATCGATAAAATTTCACATTTGATCCAAAATTTCCGGCTTCCTGTTGGGTTTGGAATATGGGTGCATGAGACTCTTTGGAGCAGTTTTGCACAATCTATCGACTCGCCAAATTTCATCATTCTACGTTGAAAAAACCTAATAGGAGAGGCCTTTTTGAAAATTTCAAGGGGGCGCCACTGAGCCATTTTGTTAAATTTTTTCGTAGATTATCAAAATTTACGCAAAGTTGCGTGTATGTGCAAAGTTCGGTGAGTTTTCGTGCATGTTCAGGCCTCCAAATGTAAACTCCAACTGTCAACCGATAAAATTTCACATTTGATCCAAAATACCCGATTTCCTGTTGGGTTTGGGATATGGGTGCAAGGGGCTTTTTTGAGCAGTTAGGCATAAGGTATCTACTCCCCAAATTTCATCGCTCTACGTTGAAAACCTGAGAGGAGAGGCCTTTTTGAAAATTTTAAGGGTAAAGGGGGCGCCACTGAGCAATTTTTTGATATTTTTTCGTAACGACGCAAGATTATCGAAATTTACGGTGGCTTTTCGTGCATGTTCAGGCCTCCAAATTGGCCATTTTCATTTGCCATGAAATAAAATAATAATAATAATAACTAGGCCTGCAAGCAGGACTGAACGGGCCCTCGCAATCTAGCGCAACTCGGACGTCACGCAACTCGGACTGTGTGCAGGTCAGGGTGGTGGCAGATCCTCCTCTCTAATCATCAACCTAACATGCTCGAAAGTCGCCTATTTACATTCCCACACCCAAGAGATAAAAACCCCTATTGGAGAGAGTACTACAAAAAAGGAGCCACTACTGAGCTGTGCAGCCAAGCCCTTATTCAAAACCAAAATTAATCTTCTAACTGGGCCAATTCGACCAAATGTGCCAAATATTGTGGCTCTATAAGCTGCCTGAGTCTCTGAAAAAAAATATTTCCTTTAAATGGCGAACAAACGGTCGTCACGGCAACAGACAGAGACACGTGGACATGGGCCGTAAATAAGTATTTTAATAGGTCTTGAAACTACAATGACCAACCTGAAAAGAACTGGACATGTTTTGGAAAAACGAGTGACTTTCTATTGCCACTAGTTGGCGCTGTAGGGTTGATGCAAATGACCCCTACAAGGCCCTTCAGGGTATGACTCTCAACAAACACGGGAAGTTTGGCGCAGATATGTTGTATATCTGCCGAGTTATGACTGTTCAAAGTTTTTGGAGAGAAAAATTGTTGACAGTCATTTTCACTTTCCTGTTTGGACCCCTCCGCTTCAATGAAACTTCAATATTTTTCATCAGGCACCTGAAGACAGGTCTTAAGGCTTCCCTTATGCAGGTTTGAGGTAGATTGATTTTTTTCCTTTAGAGGAGGAGTGTGTCCCGTAAAAAAGGGCATTTCCTGTTCCCACTAGGAGGCGCCAGGCACAAATGGTAAATTTTCAATCCAGTCCTGCTCAGGCTGGTATACCTCACACACATGCCAGATTTAAAATATATTGAACATTGTATGAGGGAGTTATCAGTAATTTTCCGAATTCTGTGTTTTGGCGAACTTTGGCGCCCCGCCCTGGTCAGGCCCGTGAATGAAAACACACAATTTTTATAACTTAAGATTTCATATGCCTCATGAACAGTCTCGCCAATTTTGAGAATGATCAAACTAATTCCCTAGGTGCCAAGGTGTAAAATTTGCACACTGTAAATCGATAAAAATTTCACATTCAATCCAAAATACCCGATTCCCTGTAGGATTTGGAATGTGTGTGCAAGAGACTTTTTGGAGCAGTTTTGCACAAAGTTTTGACTTTCCAAATTTCATCACTGTTAGAAAAACCTAAATGGAGAGGCCTTTTTGAAAATTTCAAGGGGGCGCCACTGAGCCATTTTGTTAAATTTTTTCGTAGCGTTGCAAGATTATCGAACGTTATCCAAAGCCACATGTATGTGCAAATTTTGGTGAGTTTTTGTGCATATTCAAGCCTCCAAATGAAAACTCCTACTGTGAACCCATGAAAATTTCACATTCGATCCAAAATACCCGATTTCCTGTTGGATTTGGAATACGGGTGCAAGAGACTTTTTGGAGCAGTTTTGCATAAGGTATCTACTCCCCAAATTTCCTCGCTCTATGTTGAAAAAACCCAATAGGAAAGGCCTTTTTTAAAACTTCTTTCTGTCGCCACTAGTTGGCACTGTAGAGTTGATGCAAATGACCCCTACAAGAACCTTCAGGGTATGACTCTCAACAAACACGGGAAGTTTGGCGCAGATATGTTGTATATCTGCCGAGTTATGACTGTTCAAAGTATTTTGCGAGACAAATTGTTGACGATCATTTTCACTTTCATGTTTGGACCCCTCCGCTTCAACGAAACCTCAATATTTTTCATCAGGCACCTGAACACAGGTCTTAAGGCTCCCCTGATGCAGGTTTGAGGTCAACAGATTTTTTTCCCTTGGAGGAGGAACCTGTCTCGTAAAAAAAGGCATTTCCTGTTCTCACTAGGGGGCGCTAGGCCTAATGGGTAATATTTCAATGCAGTCGTGTTCAGGCTGGGATACCGCATATACATGGCAGATATGAAAAAGATTGAAAGTTGTGTCAAGGAATTATTAGTCATTTACTGAATTCGGTGTTTTGCCGAAAAAATGGCCGACTTTGGCACTACGCCCAGGTCAGACCCGTGAATGAAAACACACCATTTTAGAAACTTAAGATCTCATATGTCTCCTGAACAGTCTCACCAATTTTGAAGATGATCCAACTCACTCCCTCGGCGAAAAGGTCTCAAATGTGCACCCTGTAAATCGATAAAAATTTCATATTCGATCCAAAATAACCGATTTCCTGTTGGGTTTGGAATATGGGTGCCAATGCTTTTTTTGAAGCGGTTTTAGACAAGGTATAGACTCCCCAAATTTCATTGCTCTACGCTGACAAACCTTAATGTTATAGGCCAATTTTAAAATTTCAAGGGGGCGCCACTGAGCCATTTTGTTACATTTTTTTGCAACGTTGTTAAATTTTCGAAATTTACAATTTTCCGCACGTATGTGCAAATTTTGGTGACTTTTCGCGCATGTTCAGGCCTCCAAATTGGCCGTTTTCATTTGCCCTGAAAAAAAAAAAAATAAATAAATAAATAATCCTTTGCAAAACAATAGGGCCTTCGCACGCCTAGTGCTCGGGCCCTAATAATAGCCAATTTAAATAAAATAAATTGAAATGAGCTAAAACACCTGTAATTAAATAATAATAACCTGCTTACACAATTTGATTAATTTCTGTGTGGCACTTTAACTTGAGAAAATCCACCAATAAAGCTTTTGAAAACCGTTCATAAGAAAAAAAAAGATTCATTGAGGCATTTCATTTGGAAAATACATGTTAAAATCTTTGTCATTGGGATTGCGTTTCTCTTTAACACAGGACTTATTTTTTCTTCTTTCTTTCGGAAACAAAGCTGACTAATACGCGGGGTCTGAAAGGCAAATTGTTGTTGGATTATTATCTTTAAATACCCGCTACTTTTTGAGCAGAATTCTAGCTTTGTATAGGCTAATGTTCCTATTGTTTAAAGCACAAAAGTGTGTAATAAACAACTAGCACGTTTATATTTTGCATTTTGTTTTCTTACTCTACCGAAAATGAACCGAACCGTGACCTCAAAACCGAGGTACGTACCGAACTGAGATTTTTGTGTACCGTTACACCCCTAGCCTTTATAAGCGATTTTCCGTTCGTATTGGGAATTGATCACATGGATTCCACAGACGCTCTCATTATTTCTTCATTTCAGATGTCAGCGGGCCTCAGGATGCCTCAGGTTTCCTAACGGGAGGATCCAGCAATGAGCAGGAAGACCTGAGCGACCAGTCGGAAGAAGAGTCTTACACACACTCAGTCCCCAGTGGCGAGTCGCAGGACACCGGCGTGTCACTCTTCGATGCCAACTTCCAGGTACGCAATGATACAGACCCTGGCAAAAATTATGGAATCATCAGTCTCTGTGGACGTTCCTTCGGTTGTTTTATTGTGCCTGTGGGTGTGTCAAAGAAATAAAATAATAAAAAAGTAAATGTTACTACTACAATTTGTATTTAATTTCTTAAAACCAGAAACTTGACTTTTTTTCTACACAAACATCTGAGCACCTTCCAAAAACTAGTGATACCATAGTTTTTGCCAGGGGTTGTAGCAAGTGGCTAATTACGGAGAAGTGAATGTACTAGTTTTCATCTTCAAAAACACCCCCCAGTGCGTGCACAGACAATTTGGGGGGCAGGTGCTCAGAGGGGGAAAAATCGGCACTTTTTGCAGCCTTATAACTGCCAGCCCAGCTGCCTCATTAGAACAATGTGAATTCATGAAATAAAAAAACATTGCAGATGTATTATGTCTTTTGTATTATATCTTTATTTATATATTTAAATAAATAGTAATCAATTCTAACTCAACAAAACACTTTAATTTTCTTATTCTGTCCTTTTGAGGCATGGCTGCTGCTGCAAGTGGTCAATATTAAAAAAAAACAACAAAAAATATGAACTAGGCCTGCAAGCAGGACTGAACCGGCCCTCGCACTTTGGCGCAACTCGGACATCACGCAACATTGACGGCACGCAGGTCAGGGTGGTGGCAGATCGTCTCCCTCATCATCTTCTGGGAACCTAACTTTTTCGGAACTCGCCTCTTCTTTGGGGATTACAAATACATTCACACACCTAGGTGAAGAAGCCCCTTTTGAAGACAGTCCTACAAAAAAAGGGAAGTCCCACTGAGCTGTGCAGCCACGCCAGTATTCAAAACCAAAATGAATCTTCTAATTGGGCCAATTCGGCCAAGTGTGCCAAATTTTGTGAGTCTATAAGCTACCTAAGTCCCTGAAAAAAATCTTCTTCCTTTTAATGCCGAGCAAAGGGTCGTCACGGCAACAGACAGAGACGTGTGGACATGGGCCTAAAATTGTACTCTTACAAAAGGTCTTGAAACTACAGTGACCAACCTGGAAAGAACTGGACATGTATAAGTAAAATGAGTGACTTTCTGTTGCCACTAGTTGGCGCTACAGAGTTGATGCAAATGACCCCTACAGGACCCTTCAGGGTACGACTCTCACCAAGCACGGGAAGTTTGGCGCAGATATGTTGTATGTCTGCCAAGTTAGGACTGTTCAAAGTTTTTGGCGAGATGAAATGGCGACGGTCATTTTCACTTTCACTTTCCCCTTAAACAGTGAAAATTAGAAGAAAACATTGCATGTCGATTTACAGGGTGCGCCCCTGAATCTTCTGCTTGCACCCTGTTGGGTCTAAAACTCGTTCTTTAACTTAGTTATTTACCCAAGGCAAGCTGACAAAAGGCAGGGCACGGTGAGATAAAGTCAGAGAATTGACATTGACATTCAACCTGCAGGTTGGGAGAGCCAGGAGACACGTTCCGCGACCAGTGTCTCTCATCTAAGTCTCTCTTCGAACTCTCCCACGCTGCTTACTTTTATTGAGGGCTTGTTGATGGGCAGAATACAGTTACAACACTGTTGTCCAACGTGGCAGGTTCGGTCGGGCAAATTCCTTATTCTAGTCATTGATTGAACAGTGCTTCCTGATTGAATTAAGTCACACTCCTGAGCAGGCAAGATATCTTTGTTTTGAACACACATTTGCAATCAAAGAACTGTAGTTTGGTGGAAAAGTACTGAGACGTTGTGTGATGAATCAACAATGTGTGTGCATCTACTTATCAGCAGGTTGTGATCAATCACCAGTAAGCACATGATCATGGGCTAAAACTGTATTCTTCATCATAGCTTGGGAGTGCACGTATGATAGCTGTGGGAGAGCAATATATTTGGCACCCAAAAACAAGCTTATCTTACATTTCCCTCCTGTTGTGGGTTTAAAACTAAGTGCTTCAATTGGCACTTGGCGTTAACATCTAACCATTACTTTTCCCAAGACGGGTTTGCAGTAACAATTGTCAATAGTACACCACAACATTGGAGCTGACAAACCAGATAGGGGCGAAAACCTGCTTGGCCAAAATTCCCCTATTCCCTCACCGCTCACGGGGATGAGAGCCTCATTGCCTGGCATCTCTGGAAAAAATACGGACAACATACACTTTAATATGGTAGATAAATGCGACGGTGTCTTCGATGAGTGCACGGTAGATCTGCTTTAGACAAGAGTGTCCTCGTTGTCACTGTCCGTGTCAGACTCATCCTTGACCGCTGTGGGTGTGGCGATGAGAACCTTGTTGGGGCCTTCCCAACATGGGCTGGACCAATTCTTTTGATTTTGATTAAGACTTGGTCCCCTGGAGTGACAGGCTTGGCTCTGGTCTTTCATAGGAGCGGACAGGCTGCCAGCAGAGCGGAAAACCCTTCCGCCGCTCTTGATGACTTTAGGTGAGGTCGAGACATTAGGAATCAGGGCCTGGTGGACTGGCGTCGCTAGGTCCTTCTGGCAACCGGAAGAGCTTGCACTGGGGTTGATGAATTCACCCAGTGCGTCCGTAGCAGTCGGGCTGACGCCAACCATCTCATAAGGACCGTCCCAGCGTTCACTGTCCCTGGCACGCTGCAACACTTTCAGGAACACCAAGTCTCCGACCCGCACCTTGAGAGTCTGTGGATCAGAACATTCTGGCAGATCATTGTTGCCTCGAACTTGTCTTGGATCAATTTGTTTCTTTATGTGAGCTGGAATGCTGCCAGAACCTTTAACAGGTCCTGGGGTTAAATCTGGAAGTCTAAAAGGTGGCAAAGTCTTTCCTTCTGCATCAGTCTGTTACTAATTTGTCCTTTCCAATAGTCCGGCAGACTGGGGTCTGTACATGCAATAACTGTTTTTTCGTCCTCATGTGCGCTACGAAAAATCTTAACTAATCTAGAAAATACATCTATTATCACCAGGCAATATCTTTTCCCCAATACTCTATTTAACTCAATATAATCCATGTGCAATGTATGAAATAGTTCAGGTGGTTCTGGGAACCTCTCTCTTTTTAGTCTCTCTTAACCTTGTCTATGCAAAGTAAACACTGGTTGAAAAAAAATTTTCAAGTATGAATTTTAAAAAATTCATGTATGAATTAAATTACAGCCATTGGGCCACAATTGTCATAGTGTCTATTAACTAACTATTAGCCAACTCAGTCCTCCCCCCTGTAGACACTTGACAATCGTGTGGCTCAATTCAACTGCCCATTTGATCAATGATTTTGGTAACCATGGTTTTATGGGAAATCTTTCATTGCCCAATTTTGCTTCCCTGTTTTGAATGTTCTTATTCTGGTGGTCTTTAAGTATGTCATCTATTAGTTGTTGCGGTTCAGTTTCAGCTCATAGTTGTATTTTAGCTTTAATATGTTGATTTAAAACCGCTGTCTTGGCTGCTTTTAACTGCTAGCCTGTTTCCGACTAACACGTCATCAACGCCATCAGTTTTGAGCTTCCCATTTACAAATGGTTAACGCTTTCGGTAGTTTGGATGTCCTAAGACCGAGGAGCCTGCCAAGTCTGTTTTCAGTTTCCTGAAAGGTTCTTCGGCTTCAGGTGTCCAATTCATTTGATCATTCACTGACATTGGCTTGAGGTCAAAATCTTAACAACCAGGCTCGGCAGCGATTGCACAATCCTAAAAATGACAACATTTGTTTTTTGGTTTTGGTGCGTTCAAGATCGTTTGTTTTTAGCGTTACTGCGGAATACTCAGTTAACCTAATTTATCAGCACGATCTAAACAACTGACTTATTATTCAAAACAGGAAACCAAATTCAATTAGCTTTTATAAACTCTACATTAAAACATATCCTCAAAACAAACCAAATGTTATGTCAATAAAAATTTGAAATAAAAATACTGAAGATAAAAGTGATGTATTCAAAGTCTAAAATCAAAGATTAAGCTTATCTTGGGAGAATTGTAATCATATATCGTAAATTCAAGAATAACAAATAACCCAATTTCTAAAACCCCATGCTATTACTATTACCGTTACTATTACCGCTTCAAAAGGTTACGTTTCGCAATCAACCCAAAGTTGCAGAATTACAATTCTCCCAGTATAAGTATTTTCACTTGGCGAAGTGCCAATATTCGCTTCCTTTCCCAAATTTGTCAGTTATGTCTTCTGTAATTTGCTGTAATTAGATCCCATTATTCTTCTATTCTAGTTCTTTTAAGAGTATTATATAAGTTTCAATTGAGCTCAGTAGTCTATTTTTTTTTCTCTAATTAAATTCCATTTCAAAATCATTTTTGTTTCACCTGTTTTCCCAATTTGTTTCTCAGTTTTATCCTAAATAATATAAGGGAAAGGCTGGAATATTCCCAGCTGCAATTACAACCTTCCCTTATAATTAATTTGGGCAAAAACCCAGCGGATGCCGTCGAGGACCCCATGTTGCAAATAGGGGCCACCGAAGGGCCGCACTCCTCATGTTGAAAAACTTCTATTTTTTTCCGATTTTGCGCAATAAATGGTCAGCTATTTACGCAATAAACGGTCAGCTATTTATAGACAATTCCCTCGCTTATCGACGCTCCTCTCACACACCCAAAACTTTCTCAGCCCTACTTTCTCAGCTCCTTCTTGTCACTCCGGACGTCCACCAAACAACCAAACACATTCGCCACCCATCTTTACTTAGACTTACTGTTACCTCTGTCCTCAATACAAGTTACTCAAACTGTCAACAGAACAATTCACCAATTATCACTATAAACATGAAAAATCATGAAAGAAAGACAACGCAGCCTCATAATCAGTCACATAACAACAACCATAATTATCCACAATGACTTATCATAGTATCTAGACTACAGACATAGACTTATCAAGACAGTACAACTTCAAATACAAATCAAAGTCACCGTACGTTCTACTAGTGTCTCACACCAGACCTAAAAATAAAAATATACAACCAATTTGAGCTCAATGACAAACTGTCAACACTGATCCACATAAATTCCTATTTACGACCGAATTCACCTTTCATTTTTCCCATTCTTTTCCATTTCACATTCTCCTATTCTTTCAGGGTGGGGTCAAAGTTATATTTCCTGACCCATCTTTACAAGTGTCAGCAGCTTCCTGGCTTACATTTTTACATAAATTTTACATCCAGATGTTCTCTTCTCATTTTTGCGACGTTTTGACCTATTTTCGCAAGTTTCGTTTGTTTCAATGACTTTTATTTCACGCAATTTCGATTTTATTTGCCGTGCACGATCTTTGCGAGTTGTCTTTTGCCTATTTTAGTCGTTTTTGCAAGTTTTTATTTTTGATGTCATAGGCACTTCAAAATTGAATTTTTCGTTTTTCAGGCCCGCTTTGATGTTTTACGTATCGGGTGGGAGTTCCCTTCTTCATAAACAGTTTTAGCAGCGATTTTGGACGTTTTTACGGTTATTCGTGTTTTTTCTTATTTTTTCGCTTATTTCTTTGACATGCGCAATTGAATCGGCCGTTCGTTAGGTATTAATTGGTGTTACGAATTGTTTGTGCGGCTTTTTTAAACCTTTTTGATACCCGGCTGTGTCCGGTCTCTGACTCCACTCGAAATTTACTTTTGAGATATCTCTACGGATTTACTCTCTTCGGGTTTCCGTGTCCCGGTAAGATGTTGCTATACGGATTTCGTCCCCTCGGGTTTTCCGTTCCCGGAATAATTACTAAATACGGTTTCGTCCCTTCGGGTTTCCGTTCCCGGAATAATTACTAAATACGGTTTCGTCCCTTCGGGTTTCCGTTCCCGGAATAATTACTAAATACGGTTTCATCCCTTCGGGTTTCCGTTCCCAGAATAATTACTAAATACGGTTTCGTCCCTTCGGGTTTCCGTTCCCGGAATAAATACGGTTCAAAACACATTAAATTTAATTCTTCCTACCTTAAGTCATTCGCCCTGGTTCGTCGGGATCCGTCACCGGAGATCCGGGTCGCCGCAGGACCAAGATAGATGGGCCCATCCTTCGATGGAGGACGCTGTCGACAGATTGAAGTGGCCCGTTGATCCCGCGTCGGTCCAGATGTCCGGGTTCTTGGATCCCGGGTTTCGGCACCAAAACTGTTGGGTCTAAAACTTGTTCTTTAACTTAGTTATTTACCCAAGGCAAGCTGAGAAAAGTCAGGGCACGGTGAGATAAAGTCAGAGAATTGACATTGACATTCAACCTGCAGGTTGGGAGAGCCAGGAGACACGTTCCGCGACCAATGCCTCTCATCTGAGTCTCTCTTTGAACTCTCCCGCGCTGCTTACTTTTATTGAGGGCTTGTTGATGGGCAGAATACAGTTACAACACTGTTGTCCAACGTGGCAGGTTCGGTTGGGCAAATTCCTTATTCTAGCCATTGATGTAACAGTGCTTCCTGATTGAATTAAGTCACACTCCTGAGCAGGCAAGATATCTTTGTTTTGTACACACATTTGCGATCAAAGAACTGTAGCTTGGTGGAAAAGTACTGAGATGTTGTGTGATGAATCAACATATGTGTGTGCATCTACTTATCAGCAGGTTGTGATCAATCACCAGTAAGCACATGATCATGGGCTAAAACTGTATTCTTCATAATAGCTTGGGAGTGCACGTATAATAGCTGTGGGAGAGCAATATATTTGGCACCCAAAAACAAGCTTATCCTACAACCCCTAAAATTTTAAGTTTGGGGCCACAGTGCTCCTAGTAAAAAAATGTTAGTCGGGAGCCCCGATGCTAATAAATGACAGCCTTTGCTCAAGAACATACCACTTGTTGACTAAATACTTGTTTGTTGGCTGCAACAAGATGCTAATATAACCATGTACATATTCACTCAACATCCCCCAGACTTCAGTCTCTACCGCTGAGGGTTCTCCTGCCAACGACACAGCCGATCTCTTAGGTTTGAACTCCGAACTCCAACCACCACCGGCGTCCTCAGATGGCTTGAAGGCCTCTTCTAGCCATAGCGACCTCCTCAACGACCTGTTTGCGCCACCTGCTGGACACACGGCGGCGACGGCCCAGGAGGATTTGTTTTTCAGCGGCTCCAAACGTACGCATCTCTTTGTTATCGACTTGTTTTTCCAGACAATTTCGGTCTAATTCCAAATCGTAACTATAATTTTGACATCAATAATACAGTAATACAGTACAGTAATACAATAATATGCTTTGTTCCGCAGCCATAAGCGACCCCTTCGACCCGTTTGGAATGGGTTCTAGTTCAGGAATGGGCTCCAGTGTGGGGTCCTCTCGTCAGGCCTCTGGCCCTGACCTGTTTGGGGACCTGATGGGTTCTGGTGGGTCTGCATCAGAAAAACCCGCTCCGGCTTCCAACACCAGCCTCTTTAACCTCCGTGAGTCCATCCAAAATTTGTATATATCAGTATTGTTTTTGGCAGCCCTTTTCATTTTTGTCTGTCTTTAGGACGAAAATACTTTTTAGACTTTGTCATATTTTAGTCATTTCAAATTGTTTTCGTCTTCGACTACAAAGTTTTAGTCTAAAATTAAAGTTTCCAACAATATCGAATGAGCATAGACAGATGAGCACATACTGTAGCGCCAACTTTGTGATGTTAAAGCAGTAAATTATTTTCAACTAAACCTACCTAAAAGCCAGGAACTAAAAGAAAAAGTTGTCCAAACATTTAACATCCTCTAGACTTACTGACCCGAAAAGCCAAGTGGTTCTGCTTTAGACTGGCCAGTGTTTTAAACGGAAGCTCGCCATTCTGAAACTAATGCTAACGCGAATGCTACACTAAAGATAGGACTACATTTAGCGTCTGTCGATCACTCAGCACATACTTTTAAAGGCTAAAGCAACATTGCATATTCTCTCTTGCCAAGGTAAGAAAAAAAATCTTAACGTGGTTCCAAACAAGTAAGATGGAGCGCAGCCTAGCTTGAGACCAGAGGTTGCGCTAGACATTTTCGTTGTCTGCCATTTTGACTGACAGGGTCATAAAAATCCGGTCATAGCCTATTTTTACCCGTCACTTAAATTTTTAAAATGATAATGATGACATATTCAATAGTATTTAGTTTTCATTCATTTTTAATAAATATTGTAACGCTTGCTTGACGGCGAAAAATTAGACACGGAAGTCGTGGTATTTTTCTCCCTTTTTACTCTGCTTACCGCCAACAACTCCGCCCCCAAAGAAAGAGAGGCAACGATATAGACCCCAATCACCAACGTCACACAATGATCTTAATTGTGGTTGTCAGCCCAAAATCTTCTAAATATATATTAAATGCATCTTACCAGATATAAAATGACTACTACATAGTCTGTGGTGATTGTTTGGTGCCCAGATTTCTTGTCGAATTACAGCAGTCCATCTCGCTCTCATCTTCGGCTCTCTCAGAATACGGTAGAACTTCAAGTCTCTCCGTCTATCTTCTCTGTTACAGCAACCAACCGCCACACACGCCTTCACCATTTTGATTATTAATATTAACGAGCAGAAAAACACGCTGTAATAGGAGGCATGTACGTAGCGGTAATGTGTAAACATGACGAGCTGACTCACAATATGGCGGCTCCAGTCAGGGGGGCGGAGTTGTGACGTCATGTGATTGGGGTCTATACACAGGCGGCAATCTTGTCCATCAATTGGATGACGCGCTGGCACACCGGGTGCACCAATAAGAACCTCGCGTTGATGTGTCAATCACGGTGCCGCCGCCAGACCCCGGTGACGCTACAATACTCTGACAGAAGAGCCAACGACGTCATGCATTGAGAGGGACAATAGCTAATTAATATGCTAACTCGCCACCCTGTGGTCTGGGGTGTGAATTGCAACCTGTCAAAATGACGGACGGACTTCAGTTTTTTCCGTCACCGTTTTAAAAAAAAACGGTCAACAACGGAAAATATCCGGTTAACGCGACCCCTGCTTGAGACACATCCTAAACTCCAGTGAAGAGGGAGAGGCACAGCACATCTCACATGAGTGACACGACCCAAACACTGCCACAATGCAAGCTGATGTAATCCACGTACAATATGAGAGTGTCACGCACTGTGAACATATGACTGAAACGATGTCGCATTTTTGTCTCGTCGTTGTTTCATCAGACGAAAACTGGCATTCGTCTCGTTATCTTGTAGTCCCCCAAGCACGTTTTTAGCTTTTCATCGTCATGAAAAAATTGTTTGTCGACAAAATATTTTTGTTATCGTCATTGTTGAAGAAAACAATACTGTCATGTATATATTATTATGACTAGGGATGTGCGCGACTAGCCGTTTAATAATTCAACCGCCTACATAATTAAACGTTTCGTATTTTACTAGTCGATTAAACGCAGCATCATGCATCTTGAGCCCTTTTCAGACATATGCTGAACTCCGGTTACATCCCGGGATTTAAACAGGTAGCCCTTATGTCTGAAAGCCATTTCCCGGGTTGACTGACACGGAGATCACACGGACATTGAGTTGCGTCCTAGTATAATGTCTGGGACTTCACCGGGACGCTGCATGTATGAAAGCAGCCGATTAATTCCCCGGTCACAGCGTGAAGGCTGATGACGTAAAAATCATGGTGGCCCGATCGTCGTTTCCTCTTTCTTCGCAGTAAGATGAAAAACATAAGCAATGCAATTAACAACATGGCCATCTGAAAAGATAACAAAACATACAGTCAAAACATAACGAAAATAATTTGCTACTGACCGAAGAAGAGACAGCCCATCATCTATCTTTGGAAATGTGTGGTTTATTTTGTTGCCGATACCGACCAAAAAGGATGTAATGTCCGGGTTATCAAATCCTGTCGCTCACCCTCCACGCACACAGAGCGCTGAGTCACCAACACGGGAAAAGTCTGGAAGTGTCCGTAGTTCCCTGTACATCTCCCACTGTCTGAAAGCCGTGACACGGGGAAATCCCCCGTCACACTACATGGGAATTTAGCGTGATACAAATCTGAAAGGGGCTTTGGTCTTCGCGCCTCTGCCTCTTTATAAACAGGCTGAGCAGCCAGGGAGAGGCAATGCCCCCCCACCCCCAAAACACACCCACGTAGGACGGGGGCATGACAAAGTTTGGTGAAGTTTTGACGAACGTATCAAGAATGTATTTCTTTTTCAATTGGTTACCTTTATTCAGTCCGTTTTTTGTTACATCTCGACATGTGCCTATTACCGGTTTCAGGGTATGCAGTGGTAAGAAAATGTCAAGGTTTCAAAACGGCAAAAAATTCCGTCATACCGTCCCTACGTTATTGGCTATTTTTTATGTCCCAAAAATGCAAGGAGAAATCCCTCGCTTGCAGCTGCAAGGCTCCACCCTCCCCCACCTACACGATGGCCAAAGATGGTGAAACTCCTGACTTTTTCCCCACATCGAATAAAACTAAATCGCTGGTATGGGAATATTTCAGCTACAGGAAAGTTACAGACGGCCGCAGCTTAGAGGAGGAGGGCCAACTGACATGTAAAACGTGTTTGTGGAGGGTGGCTGCCAAGGAGGCAATACTGTCCCTCCAATATGATTTGTCATTTATACAAAATTAAAGGTTAGTAAACACTGTCATGAACATTTCCCACCAGCTACGAGAGTTAACTCAAGCATGTTTAGTGTGTCTAGCGGTAAAACATGTTTTTTTTTTCTCTCTCTCTCTGGCAACTGTCTGTGTTGAGAAAGAGGCTGTGTATAATATAAACATAATATGAGTAGTACACATGTGCTTTTTATGGAAAATAATTCAATTATTTTTGTTCTGATGGTAATAATCTTGAGGACTGCATTTATTTTAATTTTATTTAGATTTTTTTTTTTTAACTTAACATAATACGTATGTTCCAGTTTGCTAATATGTTTTGAAAAATAAAAATCCTGTTCAGTGTAAATTTTATTTATCTTTTTTTTTTTTTTAAACCAGATATCTCAAAGTAACACATTTTAAAGCAGTACTGTGACACTGTGACATTTTGGCTTATCATACCGTCAGAATCTCATACCGGCACATGCCTAGTTATACATTAATAGAATTTAAATAAACAACAATAGCTCTTAAATACACAAAACTTTTGCATTTTAAACTTTTTTTTATTTACCATTTAATATATCTATTAAATTGCGAGTTTTCCTGCTTATAATCTAGTCAACTAGTGGCAAATAAAATCTCAGTCTACTCGGCAGGGAAATTAGTCGAAATTGCCATCCATAATAATGACAACATCAAAATTGATATTTTGTACTTCCTACCAGATAAATTAGTGGACAGCACTCCCAAGATGACATCATCAGCCAGTCATCCAGACCTCCTGGGTGGGTGGGACAGCTGGGCAGCGAGCACGTCGGCAGGCATGAGCTCCACTTCTGGCAGGCCTGCCTACGTCAATACAGGTAACATTGGGATTATATACTGTACATTGATCACAAAAATAGAACACTTAACGGAACATGTTGCAGATCTGAATGAATGAAATATTTTTACTAAATGCTTTGTTCTTTCCATAGTTGAATGTACGGTGGCCGAGAGGTGTAAGGCGAAATGCAAGTCCAAACACTTTGCAAATTAAAAAAAGGACGCAACCCAATGGCGTACCGCAAGCAACACGTCTCTTTTGCTCATTAATATTCATGACGTTAGCAATTGTTGCGAGGCGGGTCAACCTCCCGTTTGTCCCTAACAGTAAATACATGGAAATAGTGTAGGAACGAGATGTTTACTGAGCTAAACCTACCAATTCTGTCCGAAAATGATGTCCCTGGCGCCAAATTCACTGGTAAAGATGTGGAAGAACATACAAATGTTCAGTTAAAGAGATGGCTTGAGTGTCGAGGGCTGAAAAAGACGAGCCAACCTGATCCAGTGTTAGCCTTTTTATCGACACCTTTTTCTTGTGTATTGCCTTACGCCACCGACAATGACATTCTCCTGTTTCAACAATCTATGCTTTACCATCATATGCCCTGTCTTTCTTATATATTATATCCTCTGGTTGTCTTCGTCTCTGACCGTTCCTGGGAACAGTTTACATTGATATTTTTGTGTAGCGATTGCAAATGCTACTCAGTGACAGCCAACAAACACTTTTAATTTTTTCATTAATAACCAATCTTAATTCTATAATTTATTACACTTTCCCCTTACTAAAGTTGTTTTTTTACAACAAAAAAGGTAACAGTGACGGTCAGATACCATTTTGATTTTTTTCAGCTCATTCATTGTCAAACAGTAGCAGCACGGCAAAACGCCACCCTAAAAAAAGTAAAAATATCAAAATGTTTTACCTCATCGTCCTCTGTAGGGCCATGGCCCCCATCAAAATGTTTACATAATAAATGTGAATGGGTTCACCTTGCTGGCGTTAAACTGGTCTTTTGGACGTCTTCACAAGTTGATCCATTATTCACATTTTTTCCTCAGAGTTCCATAGCAGCAGCGTTTACTCGGCATGTTCTTTTTTGAAAGATTACCGGAGAAAACAAGCAGAAATAACATGGATTGTATGTGAGGGAGTGTCTATGATGAACCACTTCCCCATTATGATGGTGACGTCACAGTCTAAAAATAGCATTCGTGCGGTACGCTATTGCAAACGCTTTTGCAAAAGAAAAAATAATACGAATGCAAGCTAGCACAACATGACTGCGACTTGCCAAAGCACGACTGCAAGTTGGCAATAGCACGAACCCCAATTGCCACAACACAAATGCAAATGGCTCGCAACACTAATGCAAAAGAAAAACGCACGAATGCAAACTGCCACAACACAACTGCAAGAAGCCACAGCACGACTGCAAAAGGACGACCCGGAAGTGTGAAAAAAAACAAAAGGACAACACTTTGTATGTTGCTATATGTGCTTTGTGATCTCCACGAACCTCTGTAAAGTTCGCCCCCCCATCAGACGCAAATTTATATAAAAATGATGTCAATCGTTTGTGCTGTAGAAAAATTGTTGTTTATGCTGCTATCGTTTATAGGTTTTGACATAAAAATTTCAAGTGAGGACGTCATAACTCCAGTGGCTGACGGAGTGTATTAACCCTCTCAATAACAGGGGGTTGTCAATAACTAGCTCAAACGAATTCTGGTCCTTTTTGCAGTAAATGGTGTGCTTAAGATTTTAATTTCGAGTGATGAAGTCACTCTCAGCTCCTCATTTATTGCAAAATGTACCCAAAGTGGTGCCATTTGTTTATTCTACTTTCGCGCTTGTTGTTTGGACACCCATGCTACTGAAAGAGTTGCTACGCGCCATCAGCCACAGAAATTATGACGTCCTCACTCGAAATTATCAATATATATTTCAATTAATATCTACGTATAAAACGATAGCAACACACGACAATTTTTTACAGAACCAACAATTGACACAAGTTTTAATCAAAATGGGAAGCTGATTGATGTCAGATTAACCTGTAGAAATTGTAAATATCTCAAAAAACCTTTAACTGCACAAACGATTTACATAATTTTGATCACGGAGGTCACAAAGCACATATAGCAATATACAAAGTGTCGTCGCTTTTTTTTTTTTTCTTTCCCAGGTGACACTTCCAGGTCACCCTTTTGCTCCGGGTCATCTTCTCGCAGGCGAGCTGTGACTTCTTGCTTACGCGTTGTGAGCCATTTGCATACATGTTGTGGCAATTGGGGTTCATGCTTTTGCCAATTTGCAATCACGCTTTAAGAAATGGGGACTGTGTTGTGGCAGTTTGCATTCGTTCGTTTTTCTTTTGCAAAGCGTTTGCAATTGGCGTTTGTGTTTTTTTTTCTATTTGCATTGTGTTTTGCCTGACACCTCTCTGCCACCGTATGAATATGCTGACAACAAAGTCACACAAAAATGATCCATGAAAATCGAATGTATCAACCCACAGAGGTCTGGATTTTGGAATGGAAAAACGTGCTGCAGGCCTATCTAACTTTGATGATTGTAATGTCCATTAAACAAGTCAAAATGAGGCTCAGTAGTGTGTGTATGGCCTCAGCGTGCCTGTATGACCTCCCTACAATGCTTGGCATGCTCCTGACGAGGTGGCGGTTGTTCTCCTGAGGGATCTTCTCCCAGAGCTGGACCAGGGCATCAGTGAGCTCCTGGACACTGTGAGGAGCAGCCTGGTGGCCTGTAGGAGATTTCAGGAGATGGGTAGTTACTCCAGGAGAGCTGGACAGGGCCGTAGAAGGTCCTTAAACCCTCAGCAGGATCGGTATCCACTCCTTTGTTCAAGGAGGAACAGGATGAGCGCTGCCAGAGCCCTACAAAATGACCTCCAGCAGGCCACTGGTGTGAATATTTCTGACCAAACAATCAGAAACTGGCTCAGTAAGGATGACCTGGGGGCCTGGCATCCCTGTAGTGAGCCCCGTGCTCACTGGCCATCACCGCAGCGCTCAATTGGCATTTGCCATAGACCACCAGAATTTGCAACTACGCCACTGGCTCTATGCTCTTCACTGATAAAAGCAGGTTCAACCTGAGCACATGGGACTGATGTGAAAGGGTCCGGAGATGCCGTGGAGAACGTTATACTGCTTACAACATCATCCAGCATGACCGGTATGGTGGTGGGTCAGTAATGGTCAGGGGAGGCATATCCCTGAAAGGACACACACATCTCTACAGGTTTGATAATGGCACCCTCACTGCTATTAGTTATCGGGATGAAATCCTTGGACCCATTGTCATAAATTACGCTTGTGCAATGGAGCCGGGGTTTCTCCTGGTCTAAGACAATGCCCAATCTTGTGTGGCTGAAGGAATAATGAATTGATAACATTGACTGGCCCCCACATTCGCCTGACCTAAATCCAATACAACACCTCTGGGACATTATGTTTAGGTCCATCTGGCACCGCCAGGTTGCTCCTCAGACTGTCCAGGAGCTAGGTGATGCCCTGGTCCAGATTATGGAGGAGATCCCCCAGAACACCCTCCGTCGGCTCATTAGAAGCATGCCCAGGCGTAAGATCCGCCTGTAAAGTGTTTTTCCACTTTCATTTTTAGTATAACTCCAAATCCAGACCTCCATGGGTTGATACATTTGATTTTCATTGAAAGTTTTTGTGATTTTTTTTTTCAGCACGTTCAACTATGGAAAGAACAAAGTATTTATTAATAGCAATATTTCATTCATGTCAACAATGTGTTACTTTAGTGTTTCCTTTATTTTAACAGTATATTTAGAGCCAATTTAATGGAATTTGTTTGTTTTTTTAACCAACTTGTGCTGCATTTGTGTTTTTGTAGCCTCGAGCACGTCGTCCATGTCAAAGGCCAAGTCTCAGACCTTCGATCCTTTTGCTGACCTCGGGAACCTGGGTTCCAATTTACCAAGTAAGTGTTAACATCATTGGAAATAGTTTTGCCACCTGTCACAGTCAATTGCAATGAAAGAAGATCGATCACAACACTCTGTAATTAAACTACAGTACTCAAGTTCGTTTGTTCTAGGTTCTTCAAACAGTAACCTCCCTGGGCCAATGAAGAATACCCCTTCCTCCTCTTCGTCTTCAACGAAGCCTCAAGGCCTGCCATCCTGGCAGCCCGGCCGAGTCTCCCAGAGCCACAACAAGCCCTGGCGGACAGGATCCAGGTCTGAAGGCCAAGCATCATCGGTGCCTCAGGCTGCTGGCCCTCAGGCCGGCAAGCCCAACTACAACCTTAATTTCCCCAGTGTCATCGGAGGCCGTGAGGAAAGAGGTGTTCGGGCTCCGGGATTCGGTATTTTCCAGCTGTTATGTTCCGTCTTTTTGTTGCGAATTAGGCCTGAACGATATTGGAAAAAACTATTGTCGCGATTTTTTTTAGGTTTGCAATATATTGCGATATTATATTGCGATATTAAAAAAAAAAAGATCTATCTTTTTTAAAGAAATTTTCACTAAATGACTTGAATAGCTGTTTGGAAATACTTTACATAACACACCGTGACCACAGTGTATTCATATAATACTGTTTAATTTGTGAATGATGAAGATTTCTGTATGAAGGTATCCAGGAGGTCATGTCTGCACAAAATAGATCATTTATTGAATACAATATTTTACACTTCAACAACAGCAAATAAATTAAATGATAAATAAAAGAGCAGGTGCATTAGTCCCCTAAGTTTTTGACAAAATATAACAATAAATAAAAACTTCTGTAAAATAACAACAAAGTTGTCAACATATTTGAACAAAAATATTAAATATGACAAATAAAAAAGTTGTTCACAAACTATAACAATAAATAAAAACCTCAGTAAAACAAAGTTGTCAACATATTTGAACAAAAATATTAAATATGACAAAAGAGTTCACAAACTATAATAATACATAAAAACCTCAGTTAAACAACAAAGTTGTCAACATATTTGAACTTAAATATTAAATCTGACTAATAAAAGTGCAAGTGCATTAGTCCCCTGAGTTGTTTACACAAAATATAACAATATAAAACTGCAAAACGGCAACAAAGTTGTAAAAATATTTCAACAAAAATATTAAGTATCAAAACTTTATGTGCAGCTGTACTATATATAGTTATTTGAAAAATACGGTTTACAATAAATTTAAATATAAAAGAAACAAACTCAATTGAACTTGAAAATAATTGAACTGAATAACTGCAAATAACTGTGATGAATAACAGAACCATTTTAACTCCCAAATTTCCTGCCTTCCTGATAGCTGTCACATGAATAAAAAGAAGAAAAGACATTCCTTCAGCTGTGTTATGTATTTGTCTGCATATCGTCCACCTTCCTTGCTCAGCAATTCTCAACTGGGTCTCATAGGTTTTTGGCCAAGACTATTAGTTTATCCACTATAGCAGGCTTGAGACAAGAACGTTGGCACGTAACAATGTTCCCACCTGTGCTAAAAAGCCTCTGATGGGGAGCTCGTAGCAGGAATGCATAGATACCTGCGTTTTAAATGGTCCCACATGTTTGACAGATTACTTCTTGTTGAGGCAACCATGGCGAGGCACTGTCGACAGGGCTGTTTTTTGTCCCTTATAGTCTTGTTCTTGCCAAAATACTTCCAAAACTCCTTTTGGATACAGTCTTCCTTGCTCCTCCAACGTGTTGATTGCTTGCTTTCCCTTTGAGAACGGGCCCTCCTCCCTCCGCTCTGCTGTTCGGCCCCTCCTCCCTCCACTCCGCTGTTGCAGGGGGAGGGGGAGGAGCCGATGACTTGCTGGAGAGAAAGAGAAGCTGTGCGCTTTTTTCCCCTCTCCTTCCTCAAAACAAACGTTTGTGGATTAAAAAAAATGAAATTAAAAAACTATCGCACGTCCTTGCGATGGGACTATTGCACATGCGCACATCGCGATGGCGATGTTTAAACGATATATCGTTCAGGCCTATTGCGAATGTTGTCTAAAATGTTTCTATCCCGCTCCTTGTGTTGTTGTGATGTAGGCCCCAAACCAAAAGTCAAGGAGGATGACTTTGGAGACCTGCTGTCCACTCAGGGCTTTTCCTCTAAGCTGGATAAAAAAGGGCCAAGGACCATCGCAGAAATGAGGAGGGAGGAGATCACAAAGGAAGTAGATCCTCTTAAATTGCAGGTACGTTGAGTCCCACGTTAGGTTACCTGAGTCTCTGCCATGGACGTTTGTATTTGTCACCTGGAATCCAAGCGCTGACTGCCACTGACGTACTGTAGATATTCGTCGTCTAGTTGTTTTCAGCGAGTTGAATGCCTGTTGATGGCTGTGTTGCATCACCTGATTTAAGAACAGGGTTTTTTTTTTTTTTTTTTTTTTTTTTTGTGTGTGTGTGTGTGTGTGGGGGGGGCGCTTCTGTGAGAGAGAATTGACAACACAATGGAAGTCAAACACATTTGGGCAACTCATATTGCAATAGAGAACATATAAGTGCAGTACAAACACTGAATTATGTTCGGTAGTAGCAGGGGCGTCACTAGACCTAAAAGAATACTGTGGCACTGGTGGGCAAACAAATGTTTTTTTTTTTTTTTTTTAGCACTTATCCATCATAAAAAGTCAGAAATAGCAATTTAAACTTTATATGATCAAACCAAAATACAACAAACAAAAGATTTTTGTTAAAAAGTGACTTTTTTTTTTTTTCAGCCATCAGTATTCAAAATCAAAACTGGGACATCCCTTGTTGATAGTCATTCACCTCTGCTCGTTCTCATCAACTTCCATCACTCCTGCACTCTGCAACTCTACTTTGTCGGGACAAAAATGGGGATATATCACTGTAACTGTTGTGCAAATAATCAGTGTTTCTCAACTGGTAGGTTGTGACTTGGTTTATGTTGCCTAGGTTGGTTACCTAGCTGACCTCTGTCATTCCTCCTGGCTGATTTATCCTTGCTGTGAGAAAATAACTTTCTAATATCCATTTGCAAGAGTAATGCTCTTTGAGTCCAATAGAAATAAAAACAAAAAATACATCTTGTCGCAGATTGCAGAGACTGCAGTAACAAATGAAATGCTTGTTTGAAAAAAAACTGGAAATTACGATGAGCACACACACAAAATTGTTAGAGGTTATATCCCAAAGATAGGCAATTGAATCATACAGATGAATTCTATTCATTTTGGTCATATACAAAGCATCAGTATTGATACAGTTCAAATGTAACATACTGTATCATTTCAACACAACATTAGACAAAGCTCTTGAGTGAGAGCCTCTCACTCAAATCTCATTTAATTGTCATTGTATTCCTAGCCACTTCTCTAAAAGACGACAGCTAATCTGCTATTTCAATTTGGGCCCAGAGTAGTTTATTGCAGTTAAGTGCCTGAAGAGTACAAGAGTAAAGTTGAAGCATTTAAATTCATAGGAATAGGCAACCAAACAAACATCAATACAGAACATCAAGGATGGGTGGTTTATCTGGCACTAACCTGTATAGCAAGTGAGAAAGTTTCATTTGCACTGTCGATTGTATGATTGGCACTTTGGCACACGCCCGTAATATTGATGCTGCATTCATGTGTTGTTGGAGTAATCGAGAAAAAGAATCTCTGTCACATGATGTCTATAAAAAGCGCCAAACAGGCACTCAACTTGTCATGTATCGTTGGAGCCAGTGTTGTATTTGGCAGCCATTTTAATTTTAGTGTTAGTCTTAAGTCTTTTGGACGAAAATACTTTTCAGTCTTAGTCATGTTTTAGTCATTTCAAAATGTGTTAGTTTTAGTCTTAGTCAACGAATAGTCCAACAAGTTTTAGTGTACTCAAAAAATTTTTGACTAGTATTGGTTGCCGAACACACAAGTTTTAGTAAAAAAAAAAAAAAAAAGGTTTCCAACAATTTCGAATGAACATTGACAGTCATGTAAGCACTTATTATCACAACACTAGCTTTATTTTGGTGAGAGTTACACACTGAATGCAGTAAAATAATATTCCTGCTGTGTCTGTTTTCGTTGTCGTCATCGTTGACGAAAACAACACTGGTTGGAGCATTAAAATAGGCTACTCTTCTATGTAGCAAGTTAGCAACCATGTTTTCATCCCACATTATGACTTTACAGCACATAAGAATGATTTTCCAACTTGGGATGTCGGATCTCCAGACACACATGAACGCAGCACATCTCTCGAAGGTGCTTCGCGGAAGTATCAACTCATATGCATCATCACAGCCAAAGTTCCGAGCATCAATTACCATATTAAGGACCCATGTGTAGATTGTTTTTATGGAGTGATTAGAGTATTATCACCATATTAAATAGGCACATTCTGTAGATTATGCTATGTAGAATTAAAACTCCAAATTATTTTATTTTTTTTACTGGTGAAATATGTCTGGGTAGAAGAAAGTGTGTGTCTTGAGCGTCAGAGGAAAATAAGGTAATTTATTAGAGAGAATGGCAATGTTAAAAAGTTGAGACAGTGTCCTTAATGGCATGTTTCTATAGGATTGAGGTTTGGGTTTTGACTCGGCCACTCCAGAACATTTACCTGGTTCTTTTTTTAACCATTCCTGTGTAGCTTTTGCAGTATTTATCTTATCCCAAGCTGTAGTTCTGTTGCAGACTGAAGAAGATTGTTCCACAGGACTTCAGTGTATTTTGCAACATTCATTCTGCAGTCTATCTTCCAGGTCCTTAGCGTGATGCTGCTGCCACCACCATGCTTCACAGTGGGGATGGTGTGTTTTTGGTGATGCACAGTGTTTGGTTTCCGCCAAACATTACATCTTGTCTGATGTCCAAAAACCTCAATTTTGGTCTCATCAGACCAAAGAATCTGATCATGGAGTCTTTCACATGCTTTTTGGCAAACTATAGTCAAGATCCAATATGACTTCTCTTCAACAGTTGCTTTCAACAGTGACGTGATGTTCACTTTGAGAGCTGTTTTCCCATCACCACGTTTGTTTAGGTGACGTTTAATCCTTCTCTCGTTAGATCTTGGACTGGATCGAGGGCAAGGAAAGGAACATCCGAGCGCTGCTGTCTACGTTACACACGGTGCTGTGGGAGGGCGAGAACCGTTGGAAGCCGGTCGGCATGGCCGACCTGGTAACGCCTGACCAGGTGAAGAGGTTCTACAGGAAGGCTGTCCTAGTTGTCCATCCAGATAAGGTGCGCTATAAACACCATTTGGTTTCGCTAGACATTAAACAGTGGAAAGCTCCAAAAAGGACCGCAAAAAGTATTTTTAATTCATTTTCGGACAAGTGCTTGGTTTCACTGGAAAGGCTAAAAAATGATTATTCCTTTTTTTAAATAGTTGTCAATTTAGCCGAACGATTAACAGAGGTGGGTAGGAACGCGTTACGTAAGGATGGGAATCGAAATCCGATTCCAATTCAGAACCGGTTCCTTGTGTTTTGAGGCCTCGACATCACAATGAAAAAGCCTGAACGATCCCTTTAACGATTCCTAAAGACGCATATTGCGTTGTGACGTGTCTTGTTGTCCAGACGCATCAAACTAGCATGGCGCCAAGAACCACCCGCTCCAAAGTTTGGCTACACTTCACCAGGAATGAGGGTGAAAATGAAAGGTTACAATGGTTTAGCACGAGCATTGCAGCCGTAAACATAACAATGACAGCACGTAGGTTCAAACGCTCGAAAGTGTGTCTTTACTTCACAAGGAAAAATTACAACAAAACGACTTGCAGTCTTGCAAGGTGGAGATAACTGCATCGGGAGGGAATAAGACTGTACTGTCCTCACAGAGACGCTAAGGCTTAGTCCTGGCTATATAGCTAGCTAAACTCCCAAATGAGGATACAGAAGACGTTGGTATAATTTGCTGACTTTATTCAACCATCACTTGAAGAGTGAAACTAAAAATAGAAATGAAACTAATCAGTTTCGTCCCCAATAACAAACAGGTTTGCATCAACGTAAATCAGCGATGATTAGCTGCTAATACAGCTAAACGGTTAGCATGCGTTTGCTAGCATTAGTACATCGTTCAAACTACTACACAACTGGATTTAAGTGTCCGATCGCGAGTGGAAGCACACAACAACAACACAAAAGATGATACATACAAGCGTTGACTCTGTAGATATTTTACAAACATTAAAAAAGAACGTAGGCTCGTAGCAGTGTTTCCCCTCTCTCCCGAACTCGCTCACTCGCTTGGATGCGGCATTTCTTCTTCGCGTGTAAGCGCGCTCTTCTTCACATGAACGCGTTCTTCTTCGCGTGAGGAAGCGCAAGGGCGCCCCCACATGAGCATGAAAGCGCCATAAAAACTAATGCATTTCAATATACTGGTAAATAATACACTTTAACAGGGCTCCCCAAACTACGGCCCGCGGGCCGGATACGGCCCGCCCCCACATTTGGTCCGGCCCCTGAACAATACCAGAGAGCATAAAATTTTTTTTTTTTTTTTTTTCTTCATAGTGTTATTTATTTTCTGGCCTTTTTCTGTGAAGAACTCAGAGAGGGTTATTTGGTTATTATCTAGTTGATTAATAGTGTTATTGTTATCTATTATTATTATATAATATTATTATTTTTATTTTATTTACTTTTGTTCTGTAAAGAATCCAAAAAGGGTTATTTGATTGCAGCTTTCTGAAAAGCAATATTTTTTTTACATTTCGGCACTCCTGCAATCGTCACACTTTTTCTGTGTTCTGTTCAAACTGACCCCGGCCCCTCATCAGTTAAAAGTTATGTGGCCCTCACAGGAAAAAGTTTGGGGACCCCTGCTTTAACACATATTGCCAACGGCAGAAAAACGAACTATATGCCAATATTCATTCATTTTCATAGTTTTTATTTCTATTAGAAAAATGTTTCAGTAAAATGTTACACATTCTTGTGCATTTGCCACTTATTGCCACAGTTAATATTGGGGTTTTGGGCCTCTTTTGACCTCGTTGTGAGTTTGTAAGTTTGTGACTTCTGATTAAACTCGATGCCAATCAAAACGTTTGTTCTTCTTTTTCCCCAAATTAGAATCGATAAGAGAATCGATAAAGAATCGAATCGTTAAGCAATATTGATAATGGAATCGGAATCGTAAAAATCCTATCAATTCCCATCCCTAGTTACATGTACTCAGTTTCATTTACTTGAGTAACTTTTTGAAAAAAAAATGCACTTCCAAGAGTAGTTTTACTAAGCCATAAGTTTTACACGAGTAGATTTGTGAAGAAAAAAAACGCTACTCTTACTCCGCTACTTTGGGCTATACAAGAGCAAGGGCCGTTACATTTTTCCTCTTTATACTACATATTAGATTTTTTTTTCGCTAGCGAAGCTATTGCCAAGAGTAGCGCTACTACGGTAATTTTATCAATGAGACATCGCAACATTAATCACATGACTCCATTATACCAATCAGACGCAAGCTTGCCGTTCATGATCACGCAAGCCTGTTCAATCATGCCTTTTTAAAGCACCGTAAAAAATGAAGTATTTGACATAGAGCGCTGCCCTCAATGTGAATCGAAATCGCGGATTTAAAACGCTCTTCCAGTTTTTATTTGGCACCGACTGACCACGGAAAACCGGAGATATGATCCTTTTAATTTCATACTAATAACAACTATGAAGGAATTACAGTATTCACTACTCAAACTAGTTACTATTTTCTCCACTAGAGGACAGGGCACTCATGCTCTTTGGACGAATAATGCTTCATTACTGTTTGTTTATTTTTTCTCTCTGTCTTTAATGATTTTTTTTTTTTTTTTGGCTTAATGTGGTTATGTAATGGGTTATTGTACAGTATCATGAAACAACAGTTCATATAGATTGTCAAAATGTTGCTCATTAAACCCTTAAATATTCTTTTCACTGGATACTTTCTATTTCAGCGGTGTCCAAACTATTCCACATAGGGCCGCAGTGGGTGCTGGATTTCATTCCTACAAAACAAGATGACATCTCTTCACCAATCTGGTGTCTCACAAGTGTAATCATTTGATTGCAGTCAGGTGCTGCTTGTTTTAGTCCAAACTTCATTGGTTAAACTGTCTGTGCTCGATTGGTAGGAACAAAAACCAGCGGCCCTTGCGGACAGGTTTGGACACCCATGTTCTATTTGTACTTGCGTACATTTTTTGGAAGAATACTTTTACTTGAGTAATGGTATTTTGAGGTAACGCTACTCTTATTTGAGTAAAATTTTTGATACTCTACCCACCTCTGACGATTAATGAGCTAAATGTTTGACATTTTATGACATCACATCGACCAGTCACGTTTTTGTCTCCTCTTCCTTCTTGTTTTCACTCAACATGCATCCCCTACAGGCGACGGGCAAGCCATATGAGGACTACGCGAAAATGATCTTCATGGAGCTCAACGACGCCTGGTCTGAGTTTGAGAACCAGGGATCAAAAGCTCTCTTTTAGTGGAAAGAAAAACAATAAAAAATGACACACAGAAAACCAGTCTAGATTTGGACTGGATTCGAACAAAAATCGAGCCTTAGTGGACACGGCTGAGCCCACATTGGGTCTTTTTGGGGAGGGGCAGGGAGAGGTTGTGTCTGAGAGGTTATGCCCCTTTCACGCTCCACATCCTTGCTACACTTGTGAAAAATAGAAAAAACTCTGCCACTAACACTGCCAGTAGTGACAATCGGAGAGCGAGCAAGGAATTCCCAAATGCTGATGAATCGTAACTAATCTTACACACAAAAGAGACTTCAAGATAAAATAGTAACAGTTGATATGTTGCCTGTCAGTATTGCAGACCACATGTACAAAATGGCTGCTAAACACCACATGTGATGCTTTTATTACTATCGTTGGCACACGCAATCGTACACCAGTTAGCATAGTGCTAATATCTTATTTAAAAAAATAAATAAAAAAAGCAACACCCACAAATACAAAGTGCACCTTTTCCCCCCCCAACCCACCAGCTTGTGTAATGCTTTGTGGCTAGCCATTAAAAGCAAGGCTCTTAAAAAATGGAGGGTGGCGAACATTTAATTAGTGTCATGCTAACTATTAAAACCCTCCGAAATCAAAGCAGTTTATCTTGAAAGCCGTAGGTTAACCTGTCAGCCTCATGCTCTGCTCTGCTATGCTGATTTCTGATTAATGTCATGAAGCATAACAGGGTGAGCGTTATATATATTTGGAGGGGTCCATTGTGTGTATAATTATTGTAAATACAAAACACCCATCAAGTGACTTTGTGAAGATGATGTTTGAGTGACAGATTTATGTGTGTGTATACGTGCGTGCTTGTGTGTGTTTTCTAAGAATAACATGACACGCTTGTTAATTGACTTCCATCTTTTTAGCTCGCTCACATTTTTACCTCATGGACCAATCCGATCATGTTCTTATTTATTATTATTATTATTAGTTTTTGGACATTCTCTTCATGCCTAATTAAAAAGAATTAGAATTCAAAAAAGTATTGGTTAGATTTTCATATGATAATATATAATTAGAGGGTGACAGGGACATGTCCGAGGATTCTTTCATGATTTCATTCCAAAGGTGAATAACAATGTTTTTTTTTTTTTTTTTTTTTTTTTTTTACACAAATATATAATTCCTATTGTGTCATACATTTTGCTTGTTTTTTACATGCATTTTGTCTTTTTTTTATTTGATTTGACAATATAATCATAGGTATAATGCAGGAGAATATCAATACAGTATTTCACTGTACAAGAAGAAATTGTCATACCTAATGAATATGAATGTAAGAACAAAAGCAAATGATTAAAGCCTCTGAAGGAAACGTCTTTTTCCTTTTTACTGACTTTGTTTCCTTAGTACAAAAATAGATTTTGATCTCAATTTAGGCAAGCCCCAATCACATTTTTTTTTTTTTTTTGCAACCAAGTCTGATTCATCGGATTTTGAGTATAAATAATCTATTCCAATTGTTACTTTCAAAATAAAATTGCATTTTTAAAATGTATTTAATCACTTAGTACACATATTAAATTACTATAAATTTGTATCAGCCTATCTTGGCAATGTTTTTAAATGTCATTTTTTTGTACTGAAACTTCTCATTTAAATAACAGGATATATATATATATTACACTAGAGATGGACCGATTATCGGTGCAGATATTTGGAAATTTGACGTGTATCGGCCTTTTTTTTTCACCTCGTCCTCTGATTGGTTAAATGCAGTGCTTAATTTGTAAATCATAAGGTGCCGGAACGCAAAGTACATATGACAGCGCAGGGATGAATGGTGATGGTAAAGCGAGTTACACTTGTATGCGCCTTTCCACCTTTTTAAGGCTCTCAAAGCGCTTCACTCTATATCTTCATCTACTTACTGGTGACGCAGTACCAGGAGCAACGTGGGATCGAGCATTTTGCTCAAGGATACTTAGACGAGGTCATCAGGGCGGATAATCGAACCCATGACCGCTGAGTTGGGGAATAATTACACTGAACCAGTAAGACGAAGTTTTCTTGTGTGAGAAACTCCGAACACAAAGCATCAATGTTTGGATGAATTGTACGCCAATTTATACAATTTTACTGCAAATATCAAAAAAATCAGTTATTGCCCCCTCTAACTACTAATAATCGGTATTGGTCCTGAAATACCCTTATCTGTCGATCTCTACCCAATACACCAGAGTACTTCTTTACATTTCAGCAAAACAATTACCTCTGAAGAAATATGCTTGGGCCAGTTGGCAAAATGCTCTTGGATTAGCATTTAATAGCCCAATCTGAGCATATTGTGTTTTACTAAACAACAACAAAAAAGGATCTGCAGTTTTAAGAGCTTTATTTCAAAAGTTCCGAAACAAAACCCTACCAAATATGTGGTGGACATCCCCCATCCCAACAATAGAACTAACAATGCATGATACCAAAAGAATAGAAGGGGAAAAAAATGGAACAGAAATGTGTTTTTATTTTGTAGCAAATAGATTCTAGTACACTAAAGCTTCATTTCCTCCAAACAGTCTGGTTCAGTTTGATACACTGTAAATCTTGACCAGTTCTTTCGGTTTTACTAGAAGATACAAGTTGTATCGAGGGCGTTTTTTTAAAGCATTTCTTCACAAAAGACCAAACTATGAGGGTACTAAACTGTACTGTTCAGTGGAAAATAGGCATGCATGTCCTTCCTTTTTTTTTTTTTTTTTTTTTTTTTTTTTTGAGCGGAAAGGTCCAAGTTGCATGTTTGTCTTTCACTCTAAACGATTCACAGATCATGACGTGCCTGAAGTTCCACAATGCAGTCCCACTGGGGTAAACCTGGCTGATCAAGCCTTTGCCTGGGGCAGTTTGGAGGGGCGTAAGGAAACGGGGACAGGGAGCGGAGGTTCTGAACAGGAACAAAGGCACTTAAAAGCGTGAGCTCCATTAATTTCCTGTTCTAAGCCTGGAATATAAAAACAAAAGTCACATGGATCATTTGCATGAAGTCTTCCAGTCCACCAAATAACCGTGCGTTATCTGAAAGAAGACGAAGGGAGATTGGTCAGTGCAAACAATTAGTGTATCTTACCTTTACTAGGAAAGTAAATGGGAAGGTTGTTTTAGGGGGGTAAAAGATGGTTGGGTCCCAAGAAAGAAAGGTCATTAGCCATAGGAAATAAGGCAGACTTGTACTAAAGAATGAAGGTATATGGAAACTAAAACCTATGACAAAGAAGGATGGTTTCCCAAATGTTATGGGAGAGCAGTACGAAATAATGAAGGATGTCAATCACAAAGTTGTGATCACTCAGAAAATGGTTGTTACCCAGCCAGTTTTGTGATACCAACTGTAAGCAAGATTGTTACACTTCAAGTAAGGTAGGCCACAGTAAAGAAAACAGGGTGTCACTCACAAATTACGATAGCCTAGCAACAAAGATTAGGGATGAAGGGAGCAAAAATAGGGAAGGTGTTGTTCCAAGAAGTAAGCTTGACTAGTGCCAAATAACGAATGTAAGGTTCTCAACTTACCGAGAATAAAAAAGGGGTGTGTTGAAGGTCTGTCCTATAATATAGACCTCTGGAACTAGGTGACCTTCAGCACAGTCTCCAATTGTATTTCCTGAACACAAATAATCTTCAGTCCACAGGCAGCAAAATGTATTCGTGGTAATTATTCATCTTTTTTTTAAAAGCATTGACTGCTTGTTGGTCTTAACCATTGATGAGCCCAATGTCATCTGACACGACTGTATGCCGTTATCTTCCGAGGGACAATTTAAACTAGCGCTGGCGGCATCTTGGATCTAAATTTTTGTTTACCAAATTAGCATTCTAGCATCTATTAGTAACCATCATCATTTGAAGAACTGTGTTGCCCACCTCTTGGATTTCTGCAGGTTCTTCAGTGGTAGGTTCAACAAGCTGCTCCAACGATTCCAATTCACTTTTAACCGCAACAGGTTCGCCTTCAGCTGCTGGTTCTTTTTGAGGTATGCAGGCGACAACCTCTAGGTCTGGTTCTATTTTCTGGACAACGACCTGCCCAGGTTCGATTGCTTCAGTCCCTGGTCCTGAATCGAGTGAGCAGGTGACGACCTGTTCTGCTACCTGATGAACAGTCTGTTCCATTTCAACAACTGGTTTTGGCATGGAGACCTCTTTGGGTTCTGGTTCAGGGATTGCTTTGAGTTCCACTTGTTCTGGTTCACCTGGTAAGGTCTGCTTTATCAATGCTGGGTCAACATTGCAACCTTCTAGTTTTAGTACACTGGAAACGCACTGCTCTATCGACCCTGATTCCACCTTGATGGCCAGTTCAGGGTTCAACGTGCAAGAGACGACCTCCTCTGTCACCTTTTTGACTGCCACTTGTTCTGGTTCTGGGTCAAATGTGCAACTGATCACTTCTGGTACACTGGCTACTACCTGCTCTACAAATTCGGTTTCCAGCTTTACGGCCGGTTTTGCTTCTATTGGTTGTTCGGCTTCAAAGGTGCATCTGACCCATTCTGCTACATTGCCTATGACTTGCTCTTCCGTTTTTGGCTCCACCTTATTGACCAGTTCTGCTGCAATTGCTGGTTTTGGGTCGAAAGTGCAACTGACCAGTTCTGGTACTTGAGTTATAACCTGTTCTACTGACTTTATTTCCACAGTTGTGGGTTTTGTTGCATTGGAAACCACTTCCTGTGCAGATCTGAGTTCTTGTTCTGGCTTAGTCAGTTGCTTCTCTGCCTGGGTGCCCTCTTGTCTGATGGCTGGTTCTGGTTCCGGTTCAGAGGTTGGCTCATTTGCTTCTGCCACGGGTTCCTGTGCAAAGACTTCAGGCTTGACCTGAAAAGCAGAGGATAAATGTGAATCATCCAGTTGGAAATTCTGCCATCTTGGTTGAAGCGGGAACCCAGCCTCTGCCACGCCACCCCCCAAAATATCCCTCTTCCACCCATCCCCACTCTGTTTAATTGCCTTTTCAATTGGTACTAAAGGAAGTGAAATTGATGACTACCTAAACAAAACAAAGGAAGGTCATTGCCTGGGAAGAGAAGAGCATTTTTGTTTCATAGGAAGGTAAACCACCAAACCACGGTAGCCAAAATACATTTAAAAGGAAGCTTGTTACCTGGAAAGGCAATTAAACCAGCACCATGGAAAGAACGAGTTGCCCAAGAAACTACCCAGCAACTCCCTCTGGCCATGGCCTGCAGTGAGTCAGGCTACATGAATAATTGCAAGCTTCCCAAAGTTTTTCTGGTATCCATCTTTAATTCAGGCTAGCTTTGCTTCATCTTACAAAATCGACGTGAAAGCCGAATAGGAGCAAATACTTGGGAGAAAGAAAGCCAATAAACACCAGCTAAAGACGTGGGTGTGAAGGGGCGGGCACCACTAGTCTTCTTTGACTTCACACTTGCTGACACCTATCTCACACAGACAATCGTGTGTACTGTGTTAGAGGCAGGAATTTGAGCACTACTTGTTTTGATGGTTAATGAGTGTGTGTGCGTGGAAGGGGTGTGTCACTGTCACTCTGTCACCTAATTAATATCACCTGTGACTACCTGGGAAGGTTTGATTGAAGTAGGAAGAGAGGAGGCAGGGTGCCAATTTTCTGTTGACCGCTAGCATTTCATCCGATCGTATTTTATTCGCTCGAATTCGTATGCTTATCGTTTTATTATATTATTTTATTATGTTTGATTCCCTCGGTTTTGTATGGGTTTAAGTTCTACACGATTACGGTGCACACTTTTGTGATATATGTACAGGACTGTCTCAGATAATTAGAATATTGTGATAAAGTTCTTTACTTTCTGTAATGCAATTAAAAAAACAAAAATGTCATACATTCTGGATTCATTACACATCAACTGAACTATTTCAAGCCTTTTATTATTTGAATATTGCTGATTTTGGCTTACAGCTTAAGAAACCTCAAAAATCCTATATCAAAAAATTAGAATACTTCCTCAGACCAAGTAAAAAAATAATTTTATAACAGCAAAACTAAATCAAACATTTGAAAATGTCCATTGATGCACTCAGTACTTGGTTGGGAATCCTTTTGCACGGATTACTGCATCAATCCGGCGTGGCATGGAGGCAATCAGCCTGTGGCATTGCTGAGGTGTTATTGATGCCCAGGATGCTTCGATAGCGGCCTTCAGCTCATTTGCATTTGTAGGTCTGGTGTCTTTCATCTTCTTCTTAACTATACCCCACAAATTCTCAATGGGGTTCAGGTCAGGGGAATTAGCAGGCCAATCAAGGACAGTGATGCCATGGTCAGTGCACCAGTTACTGGTGGTTTTGGCACTGTGGGCAGGTGCCAGATCATGCTGGAAAATGAAATCCTCATCTCCATAGAGCTTTTCAGCAGATGGAAGCATGCAGTGCTCTAAAATCTCTTGGGACACAGTTGCATTTACTCTGGACTTAATGAAACACAGTGGACCAACACCAGCAGCTGACATGGCTCCCCAAACCATTGCTGACTGTGGGAACTTCACACTGGATTTCAAGCAACTTGGATTTTGCTCCTCTCCAGCCTTTCTCCAGACTCTGGCGCCTTGACTTCCAAATGAAATGCAAAACTTGCTTTCGTCTGAAAAGAGGACTTTGGACCACTCTGCAACTGTCCAGTGCTTCTTCTCCATAGCCCAAGTCAGACGCTTCTTCCGTTGTCTTGAGTTCAGAAGTGGCTTGACCATGGGAATACGGCTATTGTAGCCCATTTCCCGGACACGTCTGTGAACTGTGGCTTTTGATACCTGGACTTCAGCTTCAGCCCACTGTCTTTGAAGCTCCCCCAAATTCTGGAAGCGGCTCTTCTTCACAATTTTGTTAAGGCTGCGGTCATCTCTCTTGGTTGTGCAGCGTTTCCGGCCACATTTTTCCCTTCCAACAGACTTTTTGTGGATATGCTTTGAAACTGCACTCTGTGAACAGCCTGCTCTTTGAGAAATTTCTTTTTGTGTCTTACCCTCCTGATGGAGGGTATCAATGATGGTCCTCTGGACAGCAGTCAGATCAGCAGTCTTCCCCATACTTGTGATTTAGTTTACTGAACCAAGCTGAGTGTTTTTAAGGCTCAGGAAACCCTCGCAGGTGTTTCGAGTTAATTAGATGATTCAGGTGATTAGTTGAATAGCCTACTTGTATACTTTTTCATGATATTCTAATATTTTGAGATAGGATTTTTGAGTTTTCTTAAGCTGTAAGCCAAATTCAGCAATATTCAAATAATAAAAGGCTTGAAATAGTTCAGTTGATGTGTAATGAATCCAGAATGTATGACATTTTTGTTTTTTTAATTGCATTACAGAAAGTAAAGAACTTTATCACAATATTCTAATTATCTGAGACAGTCCTGTATGTATATATATATATATATATATATATATATATATATATATATATATAATAGGCAAACGTGTGTTATCCTTTGAGCTCGAGCAGATGGGAAGGTGTCAATGTTAGGCAGCAGTAATCACGTTATCAAACAATGTTTGATACATGCGATCACATGAAGACAATAGCTAAATGAACGCAATCGGATGACATTGCAAGCCTCATGCGAGTCTTCATGAATGCAGCGCATTTGACAGAGCCCTGCTCTCCCCTCTATGTGAGTAGGTGGACACTCACATAATATACTGTAACTGTATATTATATTCAAGTAGTCCCTGGGTTACGAACGAATTCCGTTCCTACGCTGGCGACGTAACCTGAATTTCTGCTTTAGTCGGAATTAACCCTTTAAATACTCCTAAATCTCAAAATAACTATCCAAAAAGTCCAAAAATATTATATTTTGTTTAATGATGGAGGATACACTGCCATCTGGTGGCAGCATTGGGTTTGGCTGGACTGTCGCCTTGTATGACTGAGAAGAAGACTTCTGACATGGATAAAGGATAGCTCTGCTCTGGATTGGCCCACATAAGGTTGTAAGTTATTTCAGCTAATATATGTTTGTGTATGCATTTGTAATGACGTTTCCAGCTACAGTTTGTGAAGTTACATGTGAGCGATTTGCTATGAGAATTGTACATATGTTACCATTCGTAGCATTTAAGCTAGCAGACTTTTGTTAGGCAAATTAGGCTAATTTAATCGACTAAAATTGAAATATTGATCAGACTAGATAGATGTTTGAACAACAATTGTTTTGTGTCAAGTGTTTTATTGTAAAAATCCGTGTTGTTTTGAACATAAGTGTACATATGTTACAGCTTTTCAAATTGTCAAAAGTGAAGGAAGTCAAAAACCACAATTGCTTTGTTTGTTGTCTGTCTAGCTGAACAACTTCACGTTTAGTGAGGACAGAACGCACCATATTAATAAAGTTAAAAATAAGCTACTGGGAGGTACAAAAAGGTACTGTTTACAGGACTTGGGGGTGGGGGGGGACTGGAGACAAAATGGTGGACGAGAAACTGGCGTCGTAAAGTCGTGTATGTATAGTATTTATACAGTATATAGTGTATGAACTTGTACATAACCTCGTGTGTGGTTGTTCGTATATATAAGTACAGTGGGGCAAATAAGTATTTAGTTAACCACTAATTTGTACAAGTTCTCCCACTTGAAAATATTAGAGAGGCCTGTAATTGTCAACATGGGTAAACCTCAACCATGAGGGACAGAATGTGGGGAAAATAAACTAGAAAATCACATTGTTTGATTTTTAAAGAATTTATTTCCAAATCATGGTGGAAAATAAGTATTTGGTCGATACCAAAAGTTCATCTCAATACTTTGTTTTGTACCCTTTGTTGGAAATAACGGAGCCCAAACGTTTTCAGTAACTCTTCACAAGCTTTTCACACACTGTTGCTGGTATTTTGGCCCATTCCTCCATGGAGATCTCCTCTAGAGCAGTGATGTTTTGGGGCTGTCATTGGGCAACACGGACTTTCAACACCCTCTACAGATTTTCTAAGGGGTTGAGATCTGGAGACTGGCTCGGCCACTCCAGGACCTTGAAATACTACTTACAAAGCCACTCCTTTGTTGCCCTGGCTGTGTGTTTGGGATCAGTGTCATGCTGAAAGACCCAGCCGCATATCATCTTCAATGCCCTTGCTGATGGAAGGAGATTTTCACTCAAAATCTCTCGATACATGGCCCCATTCATTCTTTCCTTTACACAGATCAGTCGTCCTGGTACCTTTGCAGAAAAACGGCCCCAAAGCATGATGTTTCCACCCCCATGCCTCACAGTGGGTATGGTGTTCATCGGATGCAATTCAGTATTCTTTCTCCTCCAAACACGAGAACTTGTGTTTCTACCAAAAATTTCTATTTTGGTTTCATTTGACCATAACACATTCTCCCAGTCCTCTTCTGGATCATCCAAATGCTCTCTAGGGAGCAGCAGATGGGCCTGGATGTGTACTGGCTTCAGCAGGGGGACACGTCTGGCAGTGCAGGATTTGAGTCCCTGGCGGCGCATTGTGTTACTGATAGTAGCCTTTGTTACTGTGGTCCCAGCTCTCTGTAGGTCATTCACTAGGTCCCCCCGTGTGGTTCTGGGATTTTTGCTCACCGTTCTTGTTATCATTTTGACGCCACGGGGTGAGATCCTGCATGGAGCCCCAGATCAAGGGAGATTATCAGTGGTCTTGTATGTCTTCCATTTTCTAATAACTGCTCCCACAGTTGATTTCTTTACAGCAAGTGTTTTACTTATTGCAGATTCAGTCTTCCCAGCCTGGTGCAGGTCTACAATTTTGTCTCTGTTGTCCTTCGACAGCTCTTTGGTCTTGGCCATAGTGGAGTTTGGAGTGTGACTGACTGAGATTGTGGACAGGTGTCTTTTATACCGATAATGAGTTAAAACAGGTGCCATTAATACAGGTAACGAGTGGAGCCTCGTTAGACCTCGATAGACGTTAGACCTCTTTGACACCCAGAAATCTTTCGTGTTCATAGGTGACCAAATACTTATTTTCCAGTCTAATTTGGAAATAAATTCTTTGAAAAATCAAACAATGTGATTTTCTGTTTTTTTTTTTCAACATTCTGTCTCATGGTTGAGGTTTACCCATGTTGACAATTACAGGCCTCTCTAATCTTTTCAAGTAGGAGAACTTGCACAATTCGTGGTTGACTACTTATTTTCCCCACTGTATGTATCAGCGTTGTCACTAATGCGATACTGTAACCTGATTACATTCTTTCAGTAACGCGCAATCTTACGCGTTCATTTTTCCAAACCAGTAATCTGGTTAAAGTTAGTTTCCTTAGCGCAAGTGCGTTACTATTTTGTTATTTCCTCATTATGTACGTAGAATGAAGAATACTGCAGTCATGTACAAAGAGCATTTTGAATAGAAATGTTGCTCTTGAGTTTGTGAGTGACATCACATGTCACATTTTCTAATTAGAGGACCAAAAAAAAAAAAAACGGGTCACGTGTATTACCGTGCTGTGTGAGCGCTAAGAGTGCGGCCAACACAACATTGCCAAGCTACCTCGTCATGATGGGACCAATGAAAAAAATTGGAGAGATAACACAAACTGCTGTGTTTCCTTACTGGAAATCAGCCATTACTTCAATTTTTTGTCGGGTTAAGATGACAAAAATATCTCCCCGTGTTGCAAACTTTGCGCTGGCCCAAAATGACTGGACCGCTAAAAACTCCACATCCAATTCAAGGAACCACTTGGAATTACAGCACAACACGACAAATCTAAAAAGCCTACAGGTAACGAGACAGCCAGCCCTTCTACAGTTTGTAACCAGTATGTAAATTTTATAGTTTGTAACCATAGGCGGAGTTTGACTTTTTTTTTTGGGGGGGGGGGGGGGGGGGTGCAAAACATGTTGATGACCCTGAAACAAAAGTCCAAAGTTCGGACGCACCTCATCATTTGTGCGTTTTCTTTATTTTCACAACTATTTACATTGTAAATTCTCACCGAAGATATCAAAACTATGAATGAACATGTGTAATTAGTCTTTGGAGTTGATTTCAATTAATTCTGTGGAGGTTGTCAGTTTTTTGATAGTTTCAGGGCTCCGGAGTGGCTAATCTCGCACGAGTGGTGGAATGGTGGTTGAAATCAAATCCATCGATTAATTAAATCCCCGCTAACTCAAAGATTAAGCCTTAAGTGAAAAATTTAATTACATGAGAGGACATTTTTCTGTTGTCATTCTTATGTTGAGGCAGCAAAGGGAGAAAAAAATGGTTAAAAGTATTGGCTGAATTACTTTTAAATTAACTTAGTTACTTTGATTATAAAGTAATCAGTAAAGTAAATAGATCTTTTTTTAGGCGTAATCAATAGTTACTTTTTCAAAGTAATCTGTGACAACACTTTTATCTGTATATAGTATACATAATGAGATTGATAATAATTCATGTGCTATGTGTGTGCATGTAAGATAGATGTACTTCACACATTTAAAGTGCCTGTGACACGAAAAAGCATGTTTATTTCATAATACACGCGGTATTTTATGCTCCTGAATGATATGGACCGCTTGGATGTGTGTGGAAGCGATCGCTATATTTATTTAGTTTTTTGAATCCCGCGCCAGGAAAATGAGTGACTTCCGGCTTCGGTCTTGCATTGAGGAGGAGGGCGCTGTGACGTGTACGGTAGAAGACGTCCTCTTCACGCTACAGTGTACTGTTGTGTATGAGGACGAAGGATTCAGCTGATTTTGCGGATTAATACGTTTATTTTTCGCATCACGCCAGCCAAACGACTGCAGAAAAATCATTCTGTATGAGGGAGAGGCGTATGCGCCTTTTTGGAGTTTCAAAAGGTTCCCATTCACCGTGGATATTTACTGTGGGACCATTGGACTTACGAGGAAGTGAGTAAACATCTTGTTTTGTATTATGTCAAATACGAATACAGCGATTACAAAGTAAACACTACAAACTTCCTTTAAATGAAGGACTACTTACGTTTGATCATTGATAGGCATGTAAAAAGCTCTCCTAATGCATTAGCAGCAGCACGTTAGCTGCGTTAGCTCCAGCCACCCTCCTCCGGGGAACGAACTGTAAATTGCTCTCCGCCGGGCGGTTTGCCGATCCGCTAAGACATTCGACAACCGGGTCGTCATGTCAAATAATTCAGGATAGCTTTGTGTGATTTTCCGCTTTGAAGACTTTGAAACATCACTCGGTTCGGGTTAGCATGTCGGCTAGCTGTCACTCCTTCTGGTTTGTTTACATTCTCCGAAGCCGGGGAAGGGAAATGACATATGTCCGATTTAGGTGTCATAAAATATCGTTCGGGAGGTGCGACAGTAAAGGTGAAGTCGACAGTTTTGACCATTATGGAGTAATTTTGCCATGTCGTCTTGAATAAATGGATTTTTATTATTTCGTATTCCATTTAACACAAGATTGTTATTTGTCTTGACCATGCCATTTATTTAGCAATTGGGGAAAATACTTGGATAAAAAGAATATCCTGTAGAAATATGGAAGTAAAGAGACAGAAACAATGACATTTTGCCGCTCTCTTCGTCGCGTTTTCCTCATTGTGAATAGTTCCCCCTCGACGGGCTGACTGGTCCTTCTCAAGCCATTTATATAGCTATTGGGGAAAAATACTTGGATAAAAAGAATATCCTGTAAAAATATGGAAGTAAAGAGACAGAAACAATGACATTTTGCCGCTCTCTTCGTCGCGTTTTCCTCATTGTGAATAGTTCCCCCTCGACGGGCTGACTGGTCCTTCTCAAGCCATTTATATAGCTATTGGGGAAAAATACTTGCATAAAAAGAATATCCTGTAAAAATATTGGAGTAGAGAGACTGAAACAATGACATTTTGCGGCTCTCTTCGTCGCGTTTTCCTCGTTCTGAACAATTCCCCCTCAATGGGCTGAATAGTAAAACCGATGAGCCCAGTCTACGGCTAACGTCATCCACCTGTTGGGGACGCTAAAGCCCTATAATGGTAGGCGTGGCTAACCGGCAGATTAAAAGACTAATTTCTCGTCATCTGCGCTTTGCTAAATTGTTGTATATAGTCGAATCGTCTGAAAATATGATTTTAATTCACATAATAATGCCATTTAAGACTTTTTTTCTGGTGTCATATGCTCTTTAATCCCGACTGTGTTTTAGAACACAGTGTCCTGAAAATGATCAAGGAGGAGCTTTTTTACCCAGCAGCCACCACCACACCCCCTAAACTCCCCGGCCACACCTCTGGGCCCGAAACTCCCCGCCATACCCTCCTAGGCAAACAAGCATTGATAACAGACTAATGGTACGAGGAAAGACGAGCAGGAAGGCCAGAGTGGGGGAAGGGTGAGTGGTGCAGAAGGTAGGGGGAAGAAGCGGGGGGTTAAGTACAGAATGTTCAGACTTTGCTAAGGAAACGCATATACACAAATTCACACTGGGGTCACTGCTCACCTGCGAGTCCAGAATAGGCGTGGCCGTGTTTGATTGTCGCCACAACCAGCTGAACATGACCCCCATCCTCACTAGCGTGCTGTTCGAGAGCTCGAATTAAAAGTCGGTACAAGTCAGAGTCGCCGGTCCTCCTGGGCTCCCGGTGAAGCTGTCCCTGTGTTTGAGCACTCGTGTCGAAGCGGGGTGGGACTGGGGGATGGACAGTCCCAGCTTGACTATGTCGGGTCAGCCCTCTGCTAGGAGGAAGCTACTATATTGGGCCCAGTATGCTTTAGTAGTTATGTAAGAGAAGCAAGTGTGAGAGTCCTTCAAATGAAGACGGAAGCGAGTAGGGAATCAAAAGTCCCACTGTCTCGTGGTAGTTAACCAATCAGAGTAAATGTCCTATGTTAAAATTTGTTAAAATACTTTGAAAAAAATCTCATGCAAATTGTACAAAAAATTATAAATCTTCAATCAAAATTTCAGAGCTGAATAATTGCTTTTCCAAAATTTGTATTGAAAAAAAAAAATGTTAAACTCAGTTTAAACATAGTTTAAATATAGGACATTTTTTTAATGGATTTTTTTTTTTTTTTTAAGTGACATACTCAAGAAATATACACAGAGTTCAAAGATAGCTGCGATATTTGAGAAAGATTATCATACAAAATTCCGCAGTTAAATGGGGAAAAACTCAGAAAATTTTGGAGTTCAGGAATTGTTGAAAAATGACATACATTGGAAAGGATCATTATTATATTTTTGTGCTGGCATTTTGACTTTTCCTCAACTTATTTCAAGTTGTGTTCACTGCTGTTTTAACGGCGATCTCTATATATATTTATATAACATACTGCACAACAGTTAAGAACTGGCTAAATAGCAGTCTTGTCCACTTTCTACATTCATTATTCATCCGGTGACAAGCGTGGGCCCTGCTGCCCAGTGCCGCACATATTTGCCTTTGCATAAACACATGCATGGAGGTTGTGTGCACACGTGTGTTTGTGCAACACCTACAGTACACGGCCCAAATAGAATATTCTGTTCTTGGTATTTAAAAGGGGAATAGTTACCCCCCAAATTGGCAATTGTTGATATCGTATCGTATCTTGTCGATACCAAGTTGCAATATTTTTAAAAAGCAGGGTTTCCACTACATATAAAGGATTGTGGCACACTGCCATACCAAAATAAAAGCCACCACGCCTTGCAAATGAATTAAAAAAAAAAAAAGAAAAAAAAGATTTAAAGATGCATTCTAATTTAAACTGTAATTTAACAACATGTCCAAATATATGTATATGTATATATGGTGGAAAACACTCAAGTGATTTGAAGTTCCACTCTGAGACCCCCAATTTTACCAAATTTCAAAATTGTCCTATATGATGTGTGCATCATTGGAAAGCTTAAAATCTTTCTTTTTTTTTTTTTTTTTTTTTTTTTTTTTTAAACCTGTCCTGTTCAGCTGTTTGACACAGAGAATGGAAGTCTAAGTGCCCAGATTCTGAACAGTTTTAATGTTTCACATTGAGAGTCTGACATACTCCCATTGTGATCATTCAAAATACCTTTTTATTATGACAAAGCAGCGAACAGGAAGGGATTATGGGGGGACAGAAGAAAAGAAATGCAAGAGAAGAAGGAAAAACACATACACAAACAACAACTAGAAATACATTGAACATCTAAACTAGTTACTAATATGCTGGTGCTATCGTCAGCGAGATGTATTTCCGGTTTACACCATGTGGGGGCCTATTGGCCAGTGAAAGAGGAGAATGGGGGTGGGGGTGTCTATAAGCCTATAAGCTAAGTGATTGAAAGGGGTAGAGTGTACACAAATCAGTTCTGTGATCTAGAACCCAGTAATCGTGTGAATCTCTTATGAGTAAACCCGTTGGCGACCAACCCTACGCCGCCGCATCGCCAATCCCGGCACCGGGACCCCCGACCCGAGAATGCCCTACCACATCCAGCAGCACGCAGGCCCCACCGGGCGCGCGACAGCCACGCAGACGGGCGGAGAAGCCGCGCGGGCGCCAACCCAGGGCCACAGCCCCCACCCAGCCAGCCCGGGGAGGGAGGGAGGGCGGGCGCGGGGGCGGGGGGCCATGCGCAGCCCATCCCTCCTCCCGCAGCCCAGCAAAGGAGCCATCGTCCCCCCCCCGGGACCCAGGGTGGTCCCCCGGGCCACCCGCGCACCCATCAACCGGCCTTCAGGGATGGCAGGAGGGGACGCACCACCAACCCCACGCCTACACCCACCCCCGCCCGCCCACCCGGGCCACGAGCCACAGCCACAGCCCCCCAACCGGCACGGCACGCCACGGGACCCCCAGCGGCCCACCAAGCCCCAGGCAAGGCAGGGTCCCCCGCCGGTGCAGGCGACACCCCGCTGATACACCGGCGCCCAGTCAGCGACCCGCGACGGAGCGCAGGGCGGATGCCCAGCCAGAGAAGAGAGGGGAAGGCGGAGGCAGGAGAACGCCCAGGAACTGCCACGGGGCGATGCAAGATCGGAGACCCGACCCCCCAACCTACTCCCGCGGCCGGCAGCCGAGGCAGAGGGGAGGCCACACCCCAGGAGCCACGCCATATAAAAAAGTGTGGGACCCACCTACCACCCTATTACTGTGGCTGCCAGGTTCCCGACTGGCAGCCATCACCCAGCAACGTGATGGGGGTGTGAGGGGAGGGTAGTGCAATGTATGCATTAAAATAGGAGAGCTTGGCTTGGGGCAGTGGGACCGCAGCATGGAGCTTCTGCCCAGCCGCCCGTCCCACCGCCCTTTGCCAGAGCTCTCCTGTGGAGTATGATGTGTGGTGCATTTAAAAAAGGTGCAGAGATGGCGGGGCCTGTGGTGAGGAGGCAGCCGTGAGGTACCCCCACCCCCAACAGGTCCCAACCATCCCACAACCTTGGTGTGTGGTGCATTAAAAACAGGGGGGAGCCGGGCCGGGACTGTAAAGCCCCGTCCCAACTCTCCCCGGAGAAATGTATGAGCATGTAAGTGCCAAGGTGAAAAATATTTACAGTGCCGAAGTGAGAAGTGCGTGAGTTAAGAGGCAGGCTCCCGCGGGCGTGGCCCCGTCCACCAGAACCACCGGCCGCAGGGCAGAAGAGGCGTCAGGGCCCCGATCAATCTCCGCCCCAGACCACCCACGGCGCCTCCGCGACCGCCCCCCCCCCCCCACCCACCGAGCACCCACCCCGCACTCCGAGCAGGCGCCACACCAAGCGCCGGCGACCAGGGGACGTCCACCCCACCGGCAAGGGACAGCAAGCCTCACCCAGGGCCCCAAGAGGCCCCGCCAACGACCCCGCCGGCCGGGGGGCAGCAGCGGCCGCCGCGGCCCAGGGAGGCGGACAGGGCCGGAAGCAGACCAAGGGGACGGAAGCGCGCCCCCCACAACCCACCCCCGGGCCAGGAGGGGCACGCGGCATGACACCAGAGGGCACCTCCCCGGCACCCGGTACAGGGAGACGCGGCTCCGGCCGGGCGGACCTGGGAGGGAACCATGGCTGCCGCATGCACCCCCCGGCCCCCACCCCAACTCCACCCCACCCCGGCCGGCCGGGGAAGGGCCGCGGCCCCGGACCGGCACCCGCGCGGCCCCCCCACCCGCCCACGACACCAGCGCGCGCCCGACGGGACCCCCGCACAGCCAGACGCAACCAGACAAGCCCCGGCCGAAAATCCCGGGGGCCAAGACCGGCGACAGGACGGCCCAGGGCAGGACGCCAACAAACTCCACCTGTAAAGCTGACAGAAGAAGAGGTTTATCAAACACCATTAGATGTATGCCAAGGACCGGTGAAGTGTATTATTTACGCATAGTTCCTTAATTGTTCCAAGTCTGATAATATATCGGGTGTTCCAAAAAAAAGTTGCATATGTTCCCCAGCAGCTGGAAACCAAATTGTCTATGAGTATCCTTGTAAAATAAGCCCATTGACCGACTAAACTGTGAAGGAAGAAAGTGTATTTATTACATGCTGTTGGGAGTGTACAAAACAGTTTGGATTTAAACATGTCCTGTTTCCAGCTGCAGAAGGATGCATACAACTTCCCTGGACACCCCGCATACATCAATTTATGTGTACATTTTTATTATTTTTGTGGCATTCCTTCGCAGGTGAGAGAGAATCCTTATTCTATGTTCATCATTCTTGCGACCGTTTCCCACTGTTGTTCGTATTTGTCCATTTTATTTGTCTGTTTGGCAGATATTTTCTCTAATGTTATATATTCAATAATTAGATTTAGCCATTGGTTAATGCTAATGTTTTGTTTGTTTTTCCAATTCAACAATATTGTTTTTTTGGCTATCGTTAGACTTGCTAGTAGTGGACGGGTTTGATGGATAGAGATATTCACTGTATTCAGATCGCCAAGCAGACAAAGAGTTGGAGACAATGGAATCCTGCAGTTCAATAGGAAAGAGAGTTTCTTCGTTACCTGTGCCCAGAAATCTTGTATTGGTTTACATTGCCAAAGAGCATGAAAGTATGTATCTGAAGTATCTTCGTTGCAGTTTGTACATTTATCGGATTGGGAGAACCCCATTTTGTGCATTTTAGATTGAGTAATATGCCATCTGTGCAGTATTTTGAACTGTATAAGCTGAAGGTTCTTATTCTTTGTCATTATAAATGTATTTTTACAGATGTTGGACCAATAGTTATTATCTAATGTTACCGAAAGTTCGTTATTCCATTTTTCGATTGGTAGGCAAGTAGAGTTGTTACATGAGAGGGCTTTATATACTTTTGAAAGTATTTTTTTTTGTTGAGGATGCATATTTATTATTTTATTTACGAAAGGTGGTGGGTCTAACGTACCCGTTAGTGATGGAAATTTGCTTCTGATGGCTGCCCTGATTTTATTGTATTGCAGGAAATTGACCCCTTTGATCTGGAAATCTTGCATTATTTTTTCATATGACATGAATGTATTATCTTTAAACAAATGCTGTAACTGGTTTATTCCCGTATCATCCCATGCGCTGAAATAAATAGGATTTTTATTAACTCCAAAGTCTGGGTTGTGCCAGATTGGTGAGAATTTACACGGGGCTTGTTGTGATTGCGTAATTTCCATACCTCTCCACCAGGCTTTCAAGGTACATGCTATCATTGGGTTTTTGAAGCAGCTATGGTGCTTAATACTAGAGCTAATAAAGGGGAGGTTTGCCAATTGTATTTGGTTGCAGTCTGTTTGCTCTAATTCTAGCCATGACTGTTGTTCAGTGTTAAGATATAACCACCTAATAAGATATTGTATTTGATTTGCTATATAATAGTGTTGGAAATTAGGGGCCTCTAGACCCCCCTCTGGTTTATTTCTTTGCAATTTGGCAAGGCTAATTCTGTTTTTCTTGTTTTTAAAGTAGAATTTTGTGACGGCTGAGTCTAGGTCTTGAAACCATTTTTGAGTGGGTTTAAAGGGGATCATTGAGAACAAATAGTTTATTTGTGGTAATACTTTCATTTTGACTGTTGCTATCCGGCCCAAAAGTGAGATGGGTAGATTATTCCAGTGTGTCAAATCTTCACATATTTTTGCTAAGAGAGGTGTATGGTTTAGTTTAGTTAATTCTGTAAGTTTTGGTGAAATGTTGATTCCAAGATACTTTATATTCCCTATTGGAATATTGTGATTTTGATTTGCAGGATTCCATGAGTTTGTTGATAAGGGCATTATAATTGATTTCGACCAATTTATAGCATAATCTGATATTTGTGAAAATGTCTTTATTAGTTCAAAAGTCTCATGTAGGGAGGATTCTGGTTTTTCTAGATATAATAGTATATCGTCTGCGTATAAGTTAATTTTGTGTTCTGATGTGCGCGAGCAAATCCCTTTGATATTAGCGTTTTGTCTTATTGCAATTGCTAATGGTTCAATAAATAGAGCGAATAATAGGGGTGAGAGTGGACAGCCTTGTCGAGTTCCCCTTTGAAGACAGAAACTTTGTGAAATGACCCCGTTTGTGTTTACAGTGGCTTTTGGGGCGTTGTAGAATATTTTTATCCAGCGGATAAATGGCTCACCGAAGCCAAATTTTTCCAAAACTTTGAAGAGAAAAATCCAGTTGACTTTGTCAAATGCTTTTTCTGCGTCCAAAGAGAGGATAATTGCTTTCTGTTTATAATTCTGTGCAATATTAATAAGATTTAACAAGCGTCTTATATTGTTTGTAGAGTTACGTCCCAGATTTTACGTCCGTTAAAATCTCTTTTCTGGGGGAAGAAAAATGTTGAATAGGAGAGCATTTAAAAAAAAAAATTAAACCACAAAACCCTAATTGGAGGCGAGAGCATGCGTGAGTAGAATTAAAGACGCCATGATTTTAATGAGATATTATCTGGTACTTACATTGTTTCGATCCAAAAACTCCATGTAGCATGTATCATCGAGTGTCAAGACACAGATGTGAATGGCCACAGCCGGATTTTGGGGTGATTTTATTGGTGAAACATGGTAAGATAACATTGGTCGTGATGCAGAAATCGCAGACATCAAGGAGTAGTCAAGATGTTCATTTCATATATTTACCCTTTTAAACGTTTTTTTTTTCCTTCAATTTTTCTTTGTTTGGATCAATTATTTATCATCTAACATATTGGGGAAAGGGCGACTGACGAAAAAATACAATTATTCGATAGTTACAAAGTAGATATCTGTGACTTTTTTACAGACCCCATTTTTTTCATTGTGACGTAATCTGTTTAAAAGTTTAAAGTATGTGATATAATAATTTTTTTAAGTCTTTTTTTTTTTTAAGCGAAATATTAGACATCAATTAATTATTCTAAGCTAAAAATGACAGACATTTTGATTAATAAATATAATTACTTCTTTTTGTGTCGGGGTTGAAACAAAAGCGGTTGCGCGACGTCTGTTAACGAGGGTTTCCAGGGTAAAAGGGACAGATTAAAAATAGATCGGGGGCTTAATGAGCCATGAAGCTGCTATGGCAGCATATAGACATATTGTTCTATCAAACACAACAGTCTTTTGGCTTAAAATACAGCAGTTTATTTTAAAGAGGAGTGCAAGAGCAGAAACTGCTTTTTCAGTCTTTTCTGTAATTTCTGCCATTTATATGTTCAGTAGCTCATTATTTATGCTCTATTTGCCAGAAGTCGTGTGAAATGGCATGTCAAATACAAATTGTTCCTTTAAACGCTTTATTTTGAAAATCACATCGGTTCTCCTGTTGCAGAATGATCTATACCAAAGTTTAATCGTAGCTCCCAGCTTAGGTACGTGTATGTAAAGTGTGTTGCGGCTTACAGATACATTACTCCTAAGTAATAATACGACTTTTTTTCCCTCGTAACAACAGTATGACTTAGTCTCGTTGTCCTTTTATTTTTTTATTTTGTTATTTTGCCCTAATACTCCATCGTAAATGTACACCATCAGGTTCCGAAATATTTCATTAGCCTGGCTAATGAAATATTTCAAATAGATCTTTGTTATGATTTTTCTTAGGGGAAAAAATGTTGTTAACCCTTTATTGCCAAACGTATCACATTTGATACACCTAAAATTTCATGATTTTGAGACTAATTCAGAATTTTGACAATTCTTTTTGAAAAAAAACAATGATGGATGCAGGTCAACACATGCATCTGCAGGTTCAATGAGAAAAACAAACAGGATTTAGCAAGGGTTATAGATATCAGCGCTTATTACACATATTCATTTTGACTTTTCTTTTTACAAATTTGAAAAAAAGGTTTCATTAGGACCTTATTTTTCAAATTTTGGGATTCTCTGATAATTGCTTCATGTTGCAGGTATTTAAGGGTTAAAAAAAAAATTTCATTTCTCATTATATGAAACTATTTTGCCGTGGCACAACATGGTGGGACTGTCCGACTCCCATGCAGCCCACCACCACTACCACAGCTTAAAAAATATCCTAGGGGAAACCCTGAGTCGCTAACATTTTGTATATGGAGGAATCAAAAGGCTTTCATTTACAGTATTTCAGTCAAATATTGTTTAAAATAAAAAGTGTTATTTGTGACTTACATTGGGCGTATTTTTTTGTCAAGGTCAGGTAGAAGTACAGACAGAGTATCGTAGTCATTAGTAGTTTTAAGAGGTGTCCCTAATATTTAAAGGCAAAAGCACATCCGTGTTAATAACATGTAGAGCAGAAGTGAGAAGTCTCCTTTGACTTTGCAGGCCTTTGCTAAATGGAACATGCTGTTCCCTTAACCGCTCCCCCCCAGCCTAACTATACATACAGTAACAACCCCCACTCCCCACATTATTCCATAAGGTCCTGCCACAGGCAGTCGAGTGTTCATACTCAGAGTGAAAGCTGACCCCCCCCCCCCCCCTTTTTTTTTTTTTTTTCTCAAAACGCTCACGAGTTGCACAATAGTCCTTTATGTCTTCAGCACAGAATCCAGCCAAGGACAGTGTGGATCTGCGCTTTCTGATCTCTCACACAAAGATCCTGAAAAATAGTCACCCAAAATCTTGCCAATGTTCGGCAGCTTTTGCCTTTCACACACAGTACAACCTAGCTAACGCAGGATATTGCCAAGTGTATATTTTCCCAGAGAAGCCAGTAAAGGAAGGTATGGTCACAACTGGGTGGGCTTTTGTGCCACTTTCAGAATGAGATCCCACCAAATTGCCACAACATGTTCTTTCCACACCAAACCCAGCAAATATAAGATATTGCCACATGTGCATGTTTATAACAGATTTGATACTTGGCCCAGCAATTCTGTGGAATATCTGTGTGAAAAGAAAATATGCCGCCTTTACTGGGTTCTGTATAAAAAGTTGAAAAATTTAGATCTTCAGCAAAAAAGTGGAAGTATACAGTATATTCCCTGGAGAACGTGTTAAATGTTCTTACTTGACTGATCTCTCCAGGTGGCACCAGTTCTGGGATCGATTCTAGGACTTGAGGTCGGACCTGGGCACTTTCCTTGTTCTTTTTAGGCTGTTTCAGGGCAACTGCGGGCAAAGATTTTGCGGGTGAGCCACAGGTGCTGCGTTCCTCCAGCGCTCGTCTCTGCGCTTTCTGCGAAGAACAATGGAAACACCTACATCAGTCCCCAACGTTAATACACAAACTCCAGTGGAACACTCACAAAAGTTTTAGAGTAACTTTGTTGGCAACTAAATTGTCTATGATGTTGCCAAGTGTAAGTTATGTTGCTCATTGGTTGCAAAAAATATGTTACCTTTGCTGAAAGTGATTGCTGGAAGGCTGGCAATGAAGCCAGTAAATATTAGGGAGGGACGCGGTAGGGGGCACGAAAGACTGTCCCCACGGGTAAGGTACGGATGGTCGTAACCTGTATCAGAGCGTGCTGGATGCGGAGTACGAGGAGAAACTAAGGGGCACCTTGGCCCACCAGGGTGAACCATGGGCCTACACAGGCCATAAATCTACTGCCTGGGCCACAACGGTCTATATTCTCATACTATACAGTATTTTAATCAATAGAAGAATTTATACTAATGCTTCGTCGTAGCTCCCAGCTAAGGTACAAGTATATAAAGTGCGTAGTGGCTCACAGCTACCCCATCAACCACGAAAAACGAGGGATCACTGTACTCAAGTAATGAGTAGTGTTGTGAGTAACTGCTTATAATGTGTGATTTACAAAAATAATTGTAATTTTTTTTCTCAACACAACTTCATCTATGTTATTATTATTATACTGTACTATAACCTATTACATGACCATATTAAGCCAAAAACAGGACATAAAAAAAATAATCGATTTCAGACCAGAACAACACTATGACCCATTACCTTTCCAAAGAGCATGAGTGCCCTCTAGTGGAGAAAAAACATTGTTACCTCTGATTGGTATGATGGAGTCGTGTGTTTATCATTGCGTCGTCTCTTTGGTGAAACTGATACAACCATCGTGGGCAAAAATAAAGTCAATATGTAGAATAAATAGGAAAAATGTAACAACTCTAATGTAGCCCAAAGTTGCGGAGTAAGAATATTGTTTTTTCACAAATCTATTCAAGTAAAAGTAAAAAGTATGGCATGGTAAAACTACTCTAAGAACATTTTTCTCAAAAAGTTACTCAAGTAAATTAACGGAGTAAATGTAATGCGTTACCCACCTCTGCATTTTACAAATGGCAAAGTTTAGGTTGTTTTTGAGAAGACTCATGTTAGTTTTTGTTCAAAAGTAAATTGTGGCTCAAGTTTAAAAAAATAAGTACATAAACATTGTGTTTGACTGAATCTTAACTGAATTAAAAAAGAGTAGGTAACCATTTCCAAAAACCGGGTTGTTCATCCTACAGAGGGCTTAGCCCCCTGCAGGCCTGAAGCTGCTTTACTGTACGAATCTGACAAAAACATTCACAAATCCCGCCGGTCACATAACTGCGGAAAACCGAGTGGTCAGAACCCGAAACGTCCCGACAGGTGCGACGAGCGTGAAAATTTGGCCGTCAGCAGAAACCTCATAGACGAGAGTCAGACAGCCTCACTCACAACACAATCGCTGGCATGAAAATGTTTTTGTTCGTCGTGTTGATGGTGTCTGCCGTCAAAACAAACCCCTTTCACACCCCACCGGTTCACCAGAACGTGCAAATGTGGATCAAACACACAAATACTGTACACTGAAACATTGACCTGTCTTCTGCATGAAACACCTTCAATGGTCAAAAGGTTTGCTGAAGACTACATCACGAAAAAAAAAGGATGTCTTACTTTTGTAAAAGACTACAATGTTTATAGCCTGCATTTTTGTTTGTTTCCATTAAAGGGTGTGTTTGTCAGCAGCCCTCACCTTTTTTGATTTTTATAAAACGGGGAAAAAATGTACGATATTTTAACTGAATACGCATTGCATAGCTTCTTAATAATGCCAAATTGTCTTTCTGTTCAGGAAAATGTTATTTTGAGCAGCACTCCAGATCCTCTCCCTTATCTTCCCAATATCGAGAAGTGTAGCCTGCCGGTCGCTGATAATGGAGGTTGACTTTTTTAGCCAGTATATCACCCCCACGGTTGGAGCAGAGTAAGAGGATATTGTCCAGACGTCCAGTCAAGACATTCCTCATGGACACTGGTCCATATTTGGTCACGTGCACCCCGTGCAAAGGCAAACACAAAGTACAGTGCCTTGCAAAAGTATTCGGCCCCCTTGAATCTTGCAACCTTTCGCCACATTCCAGGCTTCAAACACAGATATGAAATTTAATTTTTTTGTTAAGAATCAACAACAAGTGGGACACAATCGTGAAGTGGAACAACATTTATTGGATAATTTAAACTTTTTTAACAAATAAAAAACTGAAAAGTGGGGCGTGCAATATTATTCGGCCCCTTTACTGTCAGTGCAGCAAACTCACTCCAGAAGTTCAGTGAGGATCTCTGAATGATCCAATGTTGTCCTAAATGACCGATGATGATAAATAGAATCCACCTGTGTGTAATCAAGTCTCCGTATAAATGCACCTGCTCTGTGATAGTCTCAGGGTTCTGTTTAAAGTGCAAAGAGCATTATGAAAACCAAGGATCACACCAGGCAGGTCCGAGATACTGTTGTGGAGAAGTTTAAAGCCGGATTTGGATACAAAAAGATTTCCCAAGCTTTAAACATCTCAAGGAGCACTGTGCAAGCCATCATATTGAAATGGAAGGAGCATCAGTCCACTGCAAATCTACCAAGACCCGCCCCTCCTTCCAAACTTTCTTCTCAAACAAGGAGAAAACTGATCAGAGATGCAGCCAAGAGGCCCATGATCACTCTGGATGAACTGCAGAGATCTACAGCTGAGGTGGGAGAGTCTGTCCATAGGACAACAATCAGTCGTACACTGCACAAATCTGGCCTCTATGGAAGAGTGGCAAGAAGAAAGCCATTTCTCAAAGATAGCCATAAAAAGTCTCGTTTAAAGTTTGCTACAAGCCACCTGGGAGACACACCAAAAATGTGGAAGAAGGTGCTCTGGTCAGATGAAACCAAAATTGAACTTTTTGGCCACAATGCAAAACGATATGTTTGGCGTAAAAGCAACACAGCTCATCACCCTGAACACACCATCCCCACTGTCAAACATGGTGGTGGCAGCATCATGGTTTGGGCCTGCGTTTCTTCAGCAGGGACAGGGAAGATGGTTAAAATTGACGGAAAGATGGATGCAGCCAAATACAGGAACATTCTGGAAGAAAACCTGTTGGTATCTGCACAAGACCTGAGACTGGGACGGAGATTTATCTTCCAGCAGGACAATGATCCAAAACATAAAGCCAAATCTACAATGGAATGGTTAAAAAATAAACGTATCCAGGTGTTAGAATGGCCAAGTCAAAGTCCAGACCTGAATCCAATCGAGAATATGTGGAAAGAGCTAAAGACTGCTGTTCACAAACACTCTCTATCCAACCTCACTGAGCTCGAGCTGTTTTGCAAGGAAGAATGGGCAAGAATGTCAGTCTCTCGATGTGCAAAACTGTTAGAAACATACCCCAAGCGACTTGCAGCTGTAATTGGAGCAAAAGGTGGCGCTACAAAGTATTAACGCAAGGGGGCCGAATAACATTGCACGCCCCACTTTTCAGTTTTTTATTTGTTAAAAAAGTTTAAATTATCCAATAAATTTTGTTCCACTTCATGATTGTGTCCCAATTGTTGTTGATTCTTGACAAAAAATTAAAATTTTATATCTTTATGTTTGAAGCCTGAAATGTGGCGAAAGGTTGCAAGGTTCAAGGGGGCCGAATACTTTTGCAAGGCACTGTATATGGACAAAAGCAATGGAACATCCACAGAAAGTCACGATACAACCCTTCTTGTTAGAGTGACAAAATGGTCAACAATGTTTACAAAAAAATCCCACATAAATTGCTTTTATTGAAGACTAAATATGAATGTTTATAAAGACATACTTTTTTGTCAGAAATTCATTTGCAATGCTGACAATGAAATTCTTTGTTTACAAAAATGTTTACATTAGTTACGATGGTTGAAAAACAGGTGGGTTAGTATTTCCGAAATGTTTGTCTTAAAGAGCTATGAAAATGAAAAGAACCTTTACGATGTTTACAAAAATGTATCTTCGATTTTTTAAACACTAAATAGTCTCGAATCAGTGGCGCGGGAATTGGGTTGCTGTTGGTGTTGCAGCACTCACTCCTGTTGAGAAGAAAAAGTTTTGGGAGATTCTTTTTTTTTGTTTTGTTTTTAAAAAAATAAAACCTATCAAAACAATAGAGTATTTCACTTTGGGTATTGAATATACATGTTCGTTTATTTTTTTTGTTACTAACATGCTCACCACCAGACACCTTGCTTGCTACCAGGTCACGGTGAATTAAGCGCTATTGGAAAAGATAAATGTTGACAGAGGAGGCATTAACATCGCTCAAAAATGAATTAGCGATTTTTTTCTTTAGGAAAAACAGCGACATTTTTGAAAATTCAATTCGAGGTCGAAAATAAAGCTGATAGTTTTATCTACCTTTGGGGTCTTCAAATCGTTAAGACATGCTTGCATTGTAGCCATCTTATTGTTTGTTGTTGCTGTTGAGCTGCCACCGTACTGTGTGTTAAACTGAGGTTTTTTTGGACCTTTTAGTTTTCAAATGTATGTTCGTGTGTCATTGCAATTTGCATTATAATACACAGGCGCTTCTATTTCCAATTAAATAACTCCAACACACACTGTAGGTGAAAATAGAACACTCTTTGTAGTAGCCTAGTAGTATGTAAACTATCCAGCATGCGTGTGTACTGCCATTGTGCGTGCCTAGTATGGAGAAGACACGCGAGTATGACAAATTTGGACCGAAACGGCTGTTTTTGGAAGGGAAACACGAAAAAAGATCCTCAGAACCCCCTGCTGTGAGTGACTCCCAGCACTCCTGGTTAGAATTATCTATAGACAAGTTTCCTGGGCGAAACATGAGCGGCGGCATCTTTGACATTTCTGCTCCGGACTTCCAGTTTAGACAGAACGACATGAAGTGCGGTTGAAGTAAGCAGTGTGTAGTTAAAACTGCAAAATCAAACCAGGGGAGCCCATGGAATCTCCAAAAATGGACTCAGCACAATGTAGATGAAGCTCCAGGACTTTCTGTGTTGTGCGTTTGTTCTTATCACTACGTTGACAAAATTCTAACAATCTGTGCAGCCTGTGTTAACATAAGGTAAATATTGGTTCGCCGGCCACTTGAGTGACCTAAGTGAGGCGAAATTACAAACGATATTACAGTTGCCGAATGCAGAAGGGTTGACACGGATTTTGTTGTTACAATGAAATGCGACAAGGTATTTTTCATCTGGTTAGATTATAGTTATGGTCTCATCACACATATAAACACAAATAGTATGCCTTTATTATTTTTTTATTTTTTTTTTTGCCAATATTGATCGCAATAAAGGTTTTGGACAACATGAATCCATTTGTTTTATTTAAAACAATTGGTGCATGTGCAGAACAGGTCAATAAATCACAATTTATAAAATTTGAAAAATTTTAACAAACGTGGAACATAAGTCGAGTCTTTCATCATCAAAGTAGAACGCACGTAGTCTCGATATATGTATGTCCATCAACGTACAGTAAGTGATGCTGTGAGGGACATCAAGATGTCTTCCCTTGCCTACCAGTTTTTTCTGCCTGTAAACAAACAAACAAAAACTTGTAACTCTTGGATTTACGCATGTAGGGTAAAAAGCCCATGTATGACTTGTAGTACATGACTGTTTTTTTTTTTTTTAATATTTCTTTATCGTTGTATAACTAGATTTAGCTAAACTAATGATGTTTCAGCTGTGACCTAAAACACAGAATTGTGGTCAAATTGAACATAATTGTGCAGCGGCATATAGCATGTGTTGCAACCTCAGCAGTGCAGTAGTTGTAGTCAATAATATTAAACATCATAATTACAATCATCATTGTAATAATATCAAATACAACAAGTCGTTTCAAGTGCAAGATTTTAGTATTTTGGAGCACTGGACACATTTAAATGCAGGGATGGGAAGAACATACTGTACCTTTCATAACACAGCGGCAACACGGCAACATAAACACCGCAGGGGCTTGGTTCCACATCTGCCTTCATGACCATGTTGTCCTCCCATGTCGTGATGATGGCAGATGAATGCGATATTTCCAAATTCCCTTTTTTGAGGGATTTTGATGAGTGATGCCAATCCAGCTCTACTGTTGTTTTGGTTAGAGAAAGTGTAAAACGGAAGTCGCGAGCAGAAATGCGTAAGTACCTCGGAAACTTGTCTATAGCACTTACAAAAATGTACTCCACCAGCTTCACTGATGAAACTAAATAGTGTTTATAAAAATCTGTCATTCCACGTATTAAACACTTCCCACTAAAAAACAAACATCCCCCCAACACAATTTCCACCCATCCATTATCACAGGTCGATTGCTTGTGTCTAGATTTGGCGTCATGACTCAACGTAGAAGCGCCTGTCGGCTTGTAGTTGTGGGGACAACAACATTCCCCAGCCAGCCTTCTGAATGTCAGGCTATTTTTAAATCTGGTGTAAAATCTCCACTTAATCCACCACTTTTTTTCTTTTTCCAAACTCAAAATAGTAACACTTACATGTTTCCTTAAAAGTGCCTCCTCAAAAAGATTTTATTCATGTTCATCAGGAAATACGTCACTTTTTGATTATTATTGTATAAAGAAATACTTGCATAGTTCCTTAATAACACTATAAAACAAATGCGAAATTTTTTATATTGAACTTTTCGATTTATTTAATGAAGTCATGTAATCGCACTTTATCGTGACACATTTTTGTTTTTACATCTATAGAATACTTCTTTGCAACAAAGAATGGATATTTAGGATGATGTTTTAATGATGACATTTATGCTGTTCATACAAATTGCATTTTTCCAGTATTCTAGTACACTACTGAATCTTTGCGCCGACAAACACATTTTCAAAGCCCTAAAACTCACTCACATTCTTAAAAGTGCTATGGATTATAAATATATGAAGATGTTCAAATCCTGCAAACCAATATTTTTCCATGATTCATCTGAAAAATGAGCAAATTCTCGGCTTGTTCCAACTGTTAATTTTTGGCCCTGGATAGGAGTAGAGGGGCCTGACTTCTTAAAATTGACTGGATATTATAATGACGAATAATGAAAATTCGCTTTTTCTTGAACTTAAAAAAAACAACACTTTTTTTTGTTTAGTTGTGTGGCATGCAACTCGCTCACTTACTGCTCTCCTCATGCGTCGCAGGTTCTTCTTCCTCTTGCTGGGCATGTTGTCGTCTGATAATCACTGATGAAGACAACAAAGATGATGATGATGATGATGATGAAAATGTGAGCCGAAAGAGTAAAAGGAGACCTGAGAGAGCAGACTCTTTATACAGTCACCCTCCCATCCCCAACTAATGCACTCTTTACACACACACACATTCCCTGCTTCTTACGTTGGGCCAAATGTGTGTGGGTGCGTGTATTGGTGTGTGTGAAAGTGACACACCCCTCTCTTTATAAAAGTGAAGGCCCGCTGCAAAAACAGCGCACCAGGTCTCCAAATAGATTGTTTTGTTTACATTGCTTACATGGCTAACTTTTGTTTACTCACAGGCTCCCACTTCAAATTCTATAAACTCATCGATATCCACATCAGTAGGATGAGTGGACGCCGCATGATTGGACATCGGTCATTCTCAACGGCACTGAAAGAGTTAAAGGTGATAGAACTGGGTCGGCCGGAAAGTTGTCAGTTTTGTCCTTGGCAAAATTTGGTGATATTCTATCTAGTTATCCGTTGAATGTGATTGGAATGAAGAAGAGGACTGTTTTTCCTGAGCGTGTGCAGCATTTGAGTGCGCCTCAGTACACTTCAACTCTGCATAATTAAATACAAGACCATTTTTGTAGGCTCCACAGTGATGTTGATACTTTTCGGCTTTTGTGCATCTAAACGCAGCTGTCCTATCGTGTGGCGTACAATCATCCTTCTGCTGTAAATTTAAATGAGTTTATCACTAGCAGAGGTCCAATCCATTGAAGTGGGATGGTAGCAGCAAATCATCATTTGTTCATTCTTGCCAGCCCTGTCTAGTGCTGTAAATGCTAGAAAATGATTTGAGCAGAATCCCACCAAGTTATGATTGCAATTACTAGAGTTGTATGACATTATCTGTATTTAAAAATGATATCGGATAATATCGACATCGGTTTTTCATTATCAGTTTTTGGCCAATATGTATGTTGCCCTCCAAGTAAATGTAACAGCCTTCTGCCTTTGTTCAAGGGGTGGCGCAGCATTTCCACTCGTCTGCAGGACTATCACATGTCTGATGGGATTGACACATCACTAGGTGCAATTAGACACACTCAAATCGAAAAATTTGGTGTCAGGATTAGCGATCAGACAGCATAGAATGGGATGCCAACATACCCACACTCACAAGAGATTCACACAAATACTGGGTCCTACGCCACATGGCTGATTTGTGTACACTCCACCCCTCCCAATCACTCTCTGACTCCCACCCATCCCCTCCTTGGTCGTCAGGCCACACACACATCGTGTCAACCGGAAATACAACTAGCTAATGATAGCACCAACATATTCATAGTTAGTGTAGGTGTTCAATGTATTTCTTGTTGCTGTTTGTGCTTCTTCTGTCTCTCTCTTTTTTTTCTTCTGTCCTCCCATAGCCCCTTCCTGTTCGCTTCTTTCTCCTAATAAACGAGGTACGTTGAAAATCACAATTGGAGTATGCCATACTCCCATGTGAACTTTAATCAGGGTATAGTTCTCATTTATGTGGTACTGTAAATCCACAATTTTGAATAAGTTCCGGCCAAGGTTGATCGATCTCTCTGACTACTCACACACTCACTATGCATTTTTACAGTACCAAATTTAAAAAATTTGAATTAAAAGTCCTACATGCATACTTTGATCAGGTTACAGTTCGCATTTTTGTGGAACTGTAAATCCACAATTCTAAATAAGTTCTGGCCCAAAGTTATTGCATATTAGTAAAGGACCTCTGTGTTGGTGGTTGGATGGCTTCCATTCATAGTTAGTGTAGGTGTTCAATGTATTTCTTGTTGCTGTTTGTGCTTCTTCTGTCTCTCTCTTTTTTTTCTTCTGTCCTCCCATAGCCCCTTCCTGTTCGCTTCTTTCTCCTAATAAACGAGGTACGTTGAAAATCACAATTGGAGTATGCCATACTCCCATGTGAACTTTAATCAGGGTATAGTTCTCATTTATGTGATACTGTAAATCCACAATTTTGAATAAGTTCCGGCCAAGGTTGATCGATCTCTCTGACTACTCACACACTCACTATGCATTTTTACAGTACCAAATTTAGAAAATTTGAATTAAAAGTCCTACATGCATACTTTGATCAGGTTACAGTTCGCATTTTTGTGAAACTGTAAATCCACAATTCTAAATAAGTGTCATATTTGTTTGAGTTCTCAGTTCTTTTTCCTATATTCAGCACCTGATTGAGCCAGATGGGCGTGGTAATGCGACACACCTGTGCTGCATTAGGAAAGCTTGATATTTAAGGAAGCCTGTCACCATCTGCAAGTGTCGGACTATTACATGCCAACCTGCTTGCTTACCGCTGTGTGCATCATCTGGAGTTCTACTTGCCATTTACGGTTGTATTCTTTGTTATCACATTGTTGTGCTAGTATTTTTGTTGGACTTTGCTATCATTTAGTTTAGCCTTTTTCCGGCCCTTGTGCCTTCTCCTTAGTTTACTCGCCGACTAGGTTCGTGCCATTTTTATTTTGTATTTTGTCTCGCATGTTCTGGCGTGCTCCCTTAGTTCTTGTTTTGTAATAAATACGACAAACTTCCACCTCTGTGTTGGATCCATGCTTAATGGCTTGCCGTATCATAACAGAATAGTCCAACCCTATGGATCCCACAGACTTGGAGGGTGTTCACAATGCTCTGGCTGGTCACGACCGCATGATCGGTAAACATGAGCAATCGTTGCGCGAATTAGTGCGTTTGATCGGTTCTTTAACCACAAGAATTGAAAACATGGCATCCCCTATACAAACTAGTGCTATTAGTAATATGGCCGCGGCGTCTGAACAATCCACCCCACCGGCGTCATTTCGAGAGCCGGTATTGCCACACCCCTGTCGTTACGAAGGCGAGCCTGGCGCATGCCGACAATTTTTACACCAGTGCTCCCTCGTCTTTGATCAACAGCCATACACGTTTGCTAGTGACAGATCCCGGGTAGCATACGCTATGAGTCTACTCACCGGTAAAGCAGCTACATGGGCCATGGCGGTAAGCAACACAAGGCCCGCGATCCGTAATTCATTCGAAACTTTTGAGGCGGAGTTCGTGACAGTTTTTGATCACCCGGTTAGAGGCAAGGAGGCAGCCAGCCGCCTGCTGGATTTTTTTCAGGGCGATCTGTCCGCAGCTGACTACTCCATTCAGTTCCGCATTTTGGCGGCAGAGTGCGGATTTGGTGACGCAGCGCTGTGTGGAATTTTTCGGCGAGGGCTGTCTTCTAAAATCAAAGATGAGCTGGCTTCCCGGGACGAATCTTCAAGCCTGGAGGAGCTGATTTCCTTATCAGTCTCTCTGGATGGTCGGCTGAAGGAACGCGAGAGGGAACGGGCCGCCATGGAGCACCGGGGATATCCGTGGTCGTCGCCGAGGAGCTGCCCGACTGCCATCGGTGAGGACTGCTTCGTTGAGTCACCGGTCGTCCGGGCGCCGTCGCAGAGTCCGGGCTCGATGAGGGAGGAGTCCATGCGAATCGGCGGTGGGCGTCTCTCTGCAGCGGAGCGACGGAGACGGATGAGAGCAGGTGTGTGTCTGTACTGTGGTTTGCCGGGGCACCGTCTCGCCACCTGTGACGCGGTCCCCTCGCGTCGACCTGGATCTGCTCTCCCTGGGGTTCGCCTTCCCCGAGGGGGGACGAGGTTCGTGCACGACAACGTCCCATCAAGTGAGTCTCATCACGGAGAGTTAAAAGAACAAATAAAACCCCAGGATATTACGAGACTGCAATTACAGAGGGAAATGTCGCATGGTGGGGTTAATATTGGGATTACTGCTCTGATTGATTCAGGGGCAGATGATTGTTTTGTAGACCGGAGTGTTGTAGAAGCTCTCAAATGTCCTTTAATAAAGCTAGCTAGACCAAAAAGGGTTTTGGACCTCGATGGGCGCCCCTTGGCGGACGTGAGGTTTATTACGGCGCCACTCAAAACTAGACTTTCAGGGAATCATTTTGAAATCCGTAGCTTTCTGGTTATGCCATGTAAATCGGCTCCAATTGTGTTGGGGCTCTCCTGGTTAAAAGTGCACAACCCTAATATTGACTGGACCAAAACACAAATATTAACATGGAGTACATTTTGTTATTCGCACTGCTTGCGCTCTGCAAGTTTACTTCCCAGCCGAGCGCAAGCGCCTACCGAGCCAATTGATTTGGGGAATGTTCCGGCCGAATACCATGACCTCAAACAAGTTTTTAGCACAGAGTGTGCTAAGACACTTCCACCGCAACGTCCGTACGATTGTGCGATTGAATTGTTGCCTAACGCCCCTCTACCTAGCTCTAGATTGTACCAGGTCTCTAAACCAGAGCAAGAGGCGATGAGGGAATAAATCTCCTCTTCCTTGGCTGCTGGCCTTATACGACCTTCATCTTCTCCTTTGGGGGCGGGGTTTTTCTTTGTCGGCAAAAAAGATGGGGGTCTTAGGCCGTGCATCGACTACCAGGGTCTCAATGAGATTACCGTTAAAAACAAATACCTGCTGCCGTTGTTAGATTCGGCTTTCGCCCCATTAAAATCGGCCACCATATTCACAAAATTAGATTTGCGCAGTGCATACCACTTGGTCAGGATTCGTGAGGGAGATGAGTGGAAAACCGCTTTTAAAACCCCGCTCGGGCATTTTGAGTACCTTGTCATGCCTTTCGGTCTCACAAACGCACCTGCTGTATTCCAGTCTCTCATAAATGATGTATTGCGTGATATGTTAAACGTTTTCTGTTTTGTATACTTGGATGACATTTTAATTTTCTCAAGAAATGAGCAGGAACATTGCCAACATGTCCGCATGGTTCTACAAAGACTTCTCGAGAACAAATTATTTGTCAAGGCCGAGAAGTGCGAGTTTCACTGTGGGTCAATACAGTTTCTGGGTTTTATAGTGGAAAAAGGAAAGCTCAGGCCTGATCCGGCTAAGATCCAGGCAGTGGCAGAGTGGCCGACTCCCACGTCACGTAAGCACTTACAAAGGTTTCTTGGGTTCGCCAACTTTTACAGACGTTTTATTCGCAATTACAGTATGAGGGCCGAGCCACTTACTAGACTGACTTCGAACAAACGGCCCTTTGCATGGTCTTCTGCGGCAGAGGCCGCATTTGTAGGTCTAAAACGTGCATTTACGAGCTCACCTGTCCTAGTCCACGCTGATTCTGATCTTCCTTTTGTGGTCGAGGTTGATGCATCGAGTTCCGGAGTGGGGGCCATTCTATCCCAGAGGTCTACGGTTGACCAGAGACTGCACCCCTGCGCATACTACTCCCGCCGCCTGAGCCCTGCAGAAGCAAATTACGATGTCGGCAACCGGGAGCTGCTCGCTATCGTACAGGCTTTGCAGGAATGGAGGCACTGGTTGGAGGGGACGGAAGAACCGTTCCAAATACTCACGGACCACAAAAACTTGGAGTATCTTCGGGCTGCCAGGCGCCTCAACTCCCGCCAGGCCCATTGGGCGTTGTTCCTGACCCGCTTTAACTTTGTGATAACTTACCGTCCAGGGTCGAGGAACGGGAAGCCAGATGCCCTGTCAAGGCTGTATGAACCATTGGAAGAGGGTCCTTCGGATGAGCCGGTGGTGCCAGAGAACCTGATCGTTGGAGCACTGCGGTGGGAGGTCGAGCGTCTTGTGGAGAAGGCCTTGCGGGGTGTAAGGGTACCTGGAAGCTGTCCCGTTGGCAAGTTATTCGTACCAGACGCACAGCGCGCAGGAGTGCTGAAGTGGGGCCACGTTTCGAAGTTTGCCTGTCACCCGGGCGTTTCCCGCACATTCTTTCTTGTGTCACAGAGGTTCTGGTGGCCAGGCATGCGCAAGGACATCATGGACTATGTCTCCGCTTGTACCATCTGTGCTCGAGGCAAGGCAGTTCATCGGCCACCTGCGGGATTGCTGAATCCACTCCCTGTTCCATCTCGCCCCTGGTCTCATGTTGCACTGGACTTCATCACTGGCCTCCCACGATCCAGGGGCCATTCTGTCATCTTGACCGTGGTGGACAGGTTCTCAAAGATGGCCCACTTCGTCGCGCTCCCCAAATTGCCTTCAGCTCTAGAGACTGCTGACCTGTTAGTGACTCATGTATTTCGGACTCACGGCATTCCATGTGACCTTGTGTCGGATAGAGGACTACAATTCATCTCGCGGGTTTGGGGATCATTCTGCAAGGCCTTGGGGGCCACGTCAAGCCGGTCCTCTGGTTACCACCCACAGTCGAATGGGCAGACGGAACGGTTCAACCAGGAGCTAGAGGCTGCCCTTCGCTGTGTTTGCCAACTGCATCCAGCCTCCTGGTCATCACACCTCCCTTGGGTGGAGTATGCCCACAACACCCTCGTTTGCTCGGCCACAGGGAGGTCACCATTTATGACCGCATACGGGTTCCAGCCTCCGTTGTTCCCGTCCCAGGAAGCCGAGGTGGTTGTGCCTTCTGTCCAGGTCCACCTGCGGAGGGCCCATAAAGTCTGGAGGGACGCAAGGGCTGCACTGGTCCGCACAGCAGCCCGCAACCGACAGATTGCTGACCGCCACAGAAGGCCTGCTCCAGTGTATCAACCGGGCCAAATGGTCTGGTTATCAACGCGGGATTTGCACCTTGCGGGGACGTCCAAGAAGTTGGGCCCTAGGTTCGTGGGCCCTTTTGCTGTGGACTCGGTGGTGAACCCCGTCGCGGTCAGGCTGAAGCTTCCTAATTCAATGAGGATTCACCCAGTCTTCCACGTGTCTCTGCTCAAGCCAGTCTCCACCTGTCCCCTGAACCCTCCGCCAGTGCCTCCTCCTGCTCCTCGTGTGGTCGATGGTGGGCCGGTGTATACAGTACGTACCATACTTGATTCTAGGAGGCGGGGTAGGGGTGTGCAGTACCTGGTCGACTGGGAAGGTTATGGCCCTGAGGAACGCCAATGGGTCCCCCGCTCCTGGATCCTCGATCCATCGCTTCTGCGGGATTTCCACTCCCTCCATCCCACGAAACCAGGTGTTCCGCCAGGGGGCGTCCGTTGAGGGGGGGGTTCTGTCATATTTGTTTGAGTTCTCAGTTCTTTTTCCTATATTCAGCACCTGATTGAGCCAGATGGGCGTGGTAATGCGACACACCTGTGCTGCATTAGGAAAGCTTGATATTTAAGGAAGCCTGTCACCATCTGCAAGTGTCGGACTATTACATGCCAACCTGCTTGCTTACCGCTGTGTGCATCATCTGGAGTTCTACTTGCCATTTACGGTTGTATTCTTTGTTATCACATTGTTGTGCTAGTATTTTTGTTCGACTTTGCTATCATTTAGTTTAGCCTTTTTCCGGCCCTTGTGCCTTCTCCTTAGTTTACTCGCCGACTAGGTTCGTGCCATTTTTATTTTGTATTTTGTCTCGCGTGTTCTGGTGTGCTCCCTTAGTTCTTGTTTTGTAATAAATACGACAAACTTCCACCTCTGTGTTGGATCCATGCTTAACGGCTTGCCGTATCATAACAATAAGTTCTGGCCCAAAGTTATTGCATATTAGTAAAGGACCTCTGTGTTGGTGGTTGGATGGCTTCCAACACCGTCCATGAAGTGGGCCGGTCTTTCAATGACTCCCGGGCCACTGCACCCCCCTGGGGAGCATACATGGGTACATGCTGTCATATTAAGGCCATGTCTACACCTAGCAGGGTTTATTTATTTATTTATTTATTTTTAAACTGAGGGTCCTGTCCTAATACGTCCGGAAAAAATAATTACGTCTACACCAGCACGTTTGTAAAAAAGAAACAAACAAACAAAAAAAAAGCTTTCACAGCCAACAACATTCATTTGTATTTAAGTTTACTCTGCTGCTATTTGTAACTCTGTTCTCCTGCTATTGTCTGCCTGGTGTGTTTTATTTCTGTTATTTCTTTTATTGTATTTCTTAAGTACGGTAATAGTGTATTGTATTGAATTGCATATACTGTATTCCATTTTTAATTTAATTTTTTTTAAAAAATCCTTTTTACTCTAGCACTTTCTTTTTACTAAATTGCACGTCATACTTTTATCTTTGCTGCTGTGGTGTTGTGGGCACTGGAAAACTAATTTCCCAGAGGGAACTCTCCCAAGGGATTAATAAACGTAGCGGGGAAAAAAGTTTGTCGCAGTCAGTCACCTTTCCCCAGTTAAAACTTTGGTTATCAGTGTCCACATGATGGCGCTACAAACGCAGAATTCACACATCCACTTTGAATGCCCAAAATGTGCGTGTGCATGTGGATGATAGGCCAAACCATAGAAAAACACACAGTATATATATATATTTTTTTGCCAAAATACCCTGTTACGTGTAGACATGTCCTAAATCTTAAGTGATACCAATACCTACATTTTTTCCCCATCCATTATTCGACACTGAATTATCGGCAAGAATTCCGAAGACATACGTTGAATTCACCCAAGCCTCGAAAATAGTCCTCAGCTTTTCCGATAATGCATATGATTAATATGTCCTTGATGATTCGTTTGTCTTTGTACAAAAACGCATGTTGGCCAGTCAAAATAGATTGGAATTAGTTGTCTATCGCCATCAATAACTTGAATGCACTGAATTTAGTCCAAAATTTAGATCATGCAAATATCAAGTAAAGAGACATCAGAAAGTATTTTCTCTGATGTTTGCGAAAGTAGCTGCTTGAGGTTAAAGAGTGAAATTTATAGAAACTACAACTAAAGAGATCTTTAAAGAACCCATTTCATTGTATTTTTCTTAAAGCGCGTGTCACTTTCCAATGTGGGAAAAGATGATAAGAAGCCAGATGTCACCTGGGATGTGGAAGATGCCACTCGCCTAGGTCTGATGGGTGACTTCTAAAGCTACAATAATTACACCTACCTAAGGCTTCGTTAAAAAAAAAAACTCAACTTAAGAAGACCTGTGAGTTTATTGACTAGAACTTTCTGTGAAATGTTTACAATCTCTCCATTGGAATTTTGCTGAAAAGAAGAATGTGAAGCCCCTGTGGGAGCGCAAAGTGGTCTCCTCCGTGCGAGTCTCTTACAGGTGGACCCTTGAACGCGAGTCAGACCGACTTAGTCACGATGTTGGCGGCCCTCTTGGTGTTGACCCTCACCGCCACTGTTGCGATGGGAGGAAGTGACAACGAAACCGCAGTGGATAGTCAGAACACCATCGCTCGTGGAAAACTTCTGGTGAGCGGTTCTTAGGGAGAAAGTTGATTATTATTTTATTACCAACCAAATAAGGTTCTTCATAATTTTTTATGTACAAAAAAGATTTTTTTAAAAATACAATAAAAAAAATGCCAATAAAACTATGCCTTTTAAAAATGCCTTTTATATTTCAATGATAAAGTTGCAGTGTTTTATTTTTAATTATTTTTTAGGGATTTTTTGTTTTTGTTTATGTATCTTTAATGAATGTAATAGTCATAGTTCAACAAAAACAAACCACTGAAAAAAAATATTGGTGATAAAATGATGGTAAAATTGTAACTTTTGTGTGATGTTTTCTTCATTTTAATGAGGGTTTTTATATGCACACTATATAGGTTTCCATGTCCTTTTGTTGACTTTGTTAGAACAGTTGCCAAATACAGTGCAGGTACAGTGGTACCTCGACTTAAGAACATCTCTACATACAGAGTTTTCAGGTTAAGACACGCCTCAATGGGAAAATATTGCCTCTCGTTAAGAAAGAAATTTCAGGATAAGAAAGGCAAAAATGCAGTACGGCTGGTACTCGCAGCTCCCAGAGTGGACTGAACGTAACATACTTATAGCTGCTATGCAGTTTGCTATTGTCTAGCATTCCTGGCATCCCATTGGCTAGAGGGACCTCTACTGTCTGTGTATGTAAACCCCTAGCGTCCTCTTCATTCGCCCCTCGTGTTCCGACAGCTTTATTCTTGGTTTTTCACATTACGCACAACTCGGATATTATGTTTATTGTGCAATAATCCAATGGTAACATGTATTTGTTACATTTTTATGCATCATAAAAGATTTATGTCTGAATTTCGGGGGGCTTGGAACAGATTAGAGAATTTACATGGAAAACGTGTCTTTATTTTCAAGTTAAGATGCTACTTCCAGAACAAATTCATTTCATAAGTAGAAGTATTACTGTATTTAGCAAAAATAAATAGATAACAAATACGTAAATGATAAAAATTGCATGCACGTTATTTAAAAAAACAAACATTTAAATTAAGGAAAATAAACCAATCATTTGCCATGATTATGAAGCATCGAAAATGGTGACATCTTCGTGTTTTGTTTTTTCAGGCTCCAAGCGTTGTTGGATGAGGCATCAAGAAAATGCCCGAGCTGCACCACTTCTTAATGGAGCGCTGGGCCTTGTAGTATCCTTACCAAGAGATTACAAAATCAAAAACATGTTAGATTTGCTCAAGATGTTTCCAAAAACTGTACAGTATATGTACGTTATAATAATCCAAGAAGTCAAAAAGACTTTGTTTACAGAAAATTCAAATATCATCATCATTACCGACAAATCTTCAGAGTTTCTGAAAAAGTATTTGATGAAGTTTCCTCAACTGTTTCTTCACACAGTCACAACCTGGAGTACGATTCCTCGGAGGAGGTGGAGCCCCGACTTATTTTTTATAACGACAAGGATGAGGTTGTAAAGGTAACGTTTGACCTTCAGACTTTTGACATCAGATTAGCTACAAAGTGTCATATTGCATTTTTTCAATCACTTTTTTTAATCAACCTGAAAATCAATGTGTGCATATAATAATAATAATAATAATGTTTGTGCACATTGGTGGGCAGACGCTTTCAGTGAAGAACATGAAAGCTGCCGAGATCAGCGCCTTGCTGGACTCACTGGGCTTCTACAGACGGTCCCAGAAGGGTGAGGAGGTGCCGGAAGAGTTCCAGAACTTCCCCCTGCGCGCCCCCCGTGACGAGCTGTGACGCCCTCACCTACTCGTCTCTGCGTCTGGCGCACACCATGGATGATGAATGGGGCCTCAAGGTGTTTCCAAAAAACAAAATCCCGGCTCCATTTTGATGGTTTGGCGGCTTGCTGGACGCGGTGTGGGACAGTGCGCCTTTTCATTTCGCTCTCCTCCAAAGTAAAAAAGAATTATAATAATAAAACATAAAAAAATACATGTTTTCTGTATTTTTCTGTGGATTTTTTACCACCTTCATACACACACAGCACGCACACACACACACACACACACACACACACCCCTGCACACACATATACAGTACAGGCCAAAAGTTTGGACACACCTTCTCATTCATGCGCTTTCTTAATTCCATCCATCCATCCATTCATCCATTATCTTCCGCTTAGTCCGGGGTCGGGTCGCGGGGGCAGCAGCTTTAGCAGGGAAGCCCAGACTTCCCTCTCCCCAGCCACTTCAGCCAGCTCCTCCGGCGGGATGCCAAGGCGTTCCCAGGCCAGCCGAGCGACATAGTCTCTCCAGCGTGTCCTGGGTCGACCCCGGGGCCTCCTGCTTTCTTTATTTTCACGACTATTTACATTGTAATTCTCACTGAAGATAAAACCATGAATGAAAATGTGGGGAAATATGTACTCGGCAAAAAAAGGTGAAATAACTAAAACCATGTATAATATTCTAGTATCCTCAAAGTAGCCACCCTTTGCTCTGATTACTTTTTTGCACACCCTTGCCATTCTCTTGATGAGCTTCAAGAGGGAGTCACCTAGAATGTTTTTTTTTTTCTACTTCAAAGACATGCCTTTTCAGGGTTGATTAGTGAAATTTATTGCTTTATCAAAGGGGTTTAAACCTTTATTTGTGTCGATTTGAATGAGGTGTGTCCAAACTTTTGGCTTGTACTGCACTGTATGTATGCATGTATGTAAATATGTTATGTATAATGTTTGGATATATGTTTGTGTGCGTATGTTTAAGGCAAATTAGCATGACCCATATATTATGGAAATTTAAATAATTGGTAGCATTTTCAGGGTCTGAAATTATAGCCATTTTTGTTACATACGTGTAATGTAATCTGTGCGATATACACACACACACACACATATATATATATTATATATATATATATATATATATATATGTATATGTATATATATATACTATCAGTCTTTGTTAGCCGTTTGTGAAGTTTTGTGCTTGTACGCTACGCTCACTTACATCCTGTGTAACTCCTGGGGTCTAAGCCCCGCCTGTTCTTAAAACCGAGTAACCTCCCTGTGAAGCGGTATTCTGGGAATCCGAAGGGGGAGGGCCTTTTGTCCTAGTCAATATTTTCATCGAAGCGCAATACCATTTGTCAATATCAATTCTACATTGTGTACTCTAGAAACAACATTATCTCATTCTCTCTCACTTCAGAAAAGAAGGATTTGCAGATTGCCATGCTTTCTGCTAAAATGGAGACGGGCATTTCAGGGGCCATTCAAATTAACGGTGGGGCCAGTGCCCCACCCCTAAAACAGCCACTGTTTGTGACTGGATTGTGACTAATCCGCTGGCCTCCTGCCTCCTGTTTGATAATCTCATTTGCCTTCTGCGCGTGTGTGTGTGTGTGTGCGCATATGTGAACTCGCCATAAACACGCTAATCATGCCCATCTTCTACTCGCCCGTTCCCGACGACATTAGTACGGGTCTGGCCTATGTAGGAACGTCGGTGTTGAGCGACCATGTCCGCAGCGAGCGCTGTGACCTTTCACCTTCACGGGCAGGTTGGTTTTCATTCATTTAGCTTACTGGCTACTTTATGACAGAAATTTCCCATGCATAGTGGGTACTTGTGTACTAGACCTCCTAAGGTTTTTATGTATAATACAAATATTTTCTAAGTAAAACACCATTTTACTTGTCAAACTTCTAAACTTGTTGATAAATCTGATATTGCTGTTGTGGCTGTGGGGGCGGCGGCGGTTGTCAGTGGCCAACGAAGTGTCGTGCAACCTTCCTCTGCAGATGTTGATCTACTTCAACCTCTTCTACCTACCCTTGTGGTGTCTTTCCTCTGTCTGCATGCTGGAAATCAAGGTCAATATTCTACTGTATTATTACAACGAACAGATATAGGACCTGCGGTGCAGTGTTTGGGTTTAAAAAGATTCATTTGATCTACTGAGAACTAGGCTGTGCTTACGCCATTGTTGACATCATTTTCAGTATCATTCTAAAGTGCCTGAGTTGACAGAATGTGTGTTCCCTTTTCAGTTCGTGTACCTTCCAGGCTACTACCAGGGTCTCTTGATCACCGGAATCGTACTTGTCACCATTCTGGAGCTTCTCCGACTTTACCTTGGCTACTTTGGAAACCTCGAGGAGAATGTAAGCACCTGACCTCACGCATTTAACCTCCTTTGAATTCTGTACATGATCTGATATCATAACATACGTATGTGATAAATGTTGTTGTTGTTTTTTTTATGTGCATATTACTTGATTACAGAGGTGGGTAGTAATACGTTACATTTACTTGTGTAACTTTTTGAGAAATATGTACTTCTAAGAGTAGTTTTACTAAGCCATACTTTTTACTTTTGCTTGAGTAGATTAGTGAAGAAAGAGACACTACTTACTCCGCTACTTTGGGCTACTCTAGTCATTACATTTTCCCCTTTTTATTGTACATGCAGTATTAGATTTTACTTCTCTTTTGCCAGCGACGCCAACAGCGGCTAAATCAATTTCACCAATTAGATGTCACAACAATAATCACATAACTCCGTAACAACAATCAGACTAAGCTTGCCATTCTACAATCACGCCGGCCTGTCCAATCGCGTGGTGTCTTTAAAGCACCGGAAAAAAATTAAGTATTTGACATCGAGCGTCAACATGACTCGAAAGAATTTTAATCTCTCTCCCAGTTTTTCTCTGGGACCAATTGACCACGGAAAACCGGAGATATCCTTTTAGTTTCATAATAGGACATACATTTTCACTAGAGGGCACTGTTCTTAAATACACTTCTAGGTGCTACTTGGACACATCATCAGTAATGAACCGGAGGTCATAGGGTGTTTCGGGTCTTTAATCATCATACACCCTCGCCCCGGCGACCCAGCCGGGGGTGATCAGCCTTGTGTCCAAGCGGCCTGCTACTCCAAGGATCCCCCCTCTGGATCCATAGCCATCTTGAGGCTTTTTCCACAGCCTCAGATATTGATTTGATGGCTCTTCGGCACAGCTGCCTTTTTACTCCCAGGAGTTTAAGCGTTCGAGACAAGTTACTGAGCAGCAAAACCTCGACACCCCACCTCAACTGGTTCACAGTGGGCTTTCCAGCCATTGCTCCGGCACTCGGTCACCAATTCTGCATATTTGGCCCTCTTATGTTCATTGGCCTCCTCCAGTCTGTCTTCCCAGGGGACAGTAAGCTCAACCAGGACCACTCATGCTCTTTGGACGAATAATGCTAAATTTCTAATTTGCGGTAATTTTCCAAATGTGTATACAGTATATTTTTTAATTTCTTTGGCTTAATGTAGTTATGTAATAGGTTATCGTACAGCATAATAATAACAGTTTATAGATAACTTTGTGCTGAGGGGAAAAAAAACCATAAAACATCGTAAACAGTGGCTCACAATGTTACTCATTACTTGAGTATTTTTTTCACCAAATACTTTTTTACTTGTACTTCAGTACATTTTTTGGATGACTACTTTTACTTGAGTAATATTATTTTGAAGTAATGCTCCTCTTACTTGAGTAAAATTTTTGGTTACACTACCCAGCTCAGCTTGATTTGCTTTATGCAGTTCTGTGTTACATGCAGTGTATAATTGCGTCACTTTTTGACTGTTTAAGACTGTCAAACAAGTGAAAATATCAGAGAAAGATGAACCAAGCAAAGAGTAAATACTAGATATGCACCAAAATTTGGTGGGTGAAATTTTTCATGCTCAAACGCGACTAAAAATGTGGTTTTGGTCCGAAATTATTATTATTATTTTTTTTACCAAAAATAAAACTTTACCAAAAAAAATTTAACAAAACCAGAACACTGGTGCATGCAAATAGCTCGGTAGCGTGCACTTTTCTTGCTTCTAGAGACAACGTATCCCGTGAAAAAGTGTGTGTTGGCTCGACGCAGCTTTTAGCATTTAGCCCCCTTCTAGCAACTAACTAAAGTGATAAGCTCCCGCGCCATCTCGGTAATTGGTTTGTTTTCAGCCTCGATTTTGCTTTTCGGTTTCAGGTGAGGATGTTCATTTTTTAAATGCAGATTTTCCTTTAACGTAGGGGTGGCCGTAGCGCAGTTGGTAGCTCGAGTTGTCCTGGTACCGAAGGGTCAGCGGTTCGATTCCCGGCTATGACTGCCCACTGTCGAAGTGCCCTCCCAATGGGTTGGCAGCAGCACCATTGGTGTGTTCATGTGTGCGTGAAAGTAAATGTGTGGTCATATAAAGCGCTTCGGGCATTGTAGCAATGTACTTTAGATAAATATGTTATATAAGTACTTACCATTTACCTACATTTCCAATACAATATTCAAAAGCTGTTACGCTGTGGGAAGAAGTGATTGCCAGTCTCTCGTTGGCTGAAGTTGGAACGTTTTCAAAATGGATTGCAATTTTGTTGCAGCATTTTTGGGTCTTTTGGCCAACTTTTCTCGGTCAGGTTTGGGTGTGCTCTGTGAAAATATACTCACCTCGCCCGAAAATGTGGGTGTCCACAACTAATTCCATTCTTCCCAAATCAATGAAAAAAAAAATCACCATTTAAAAATTATTTTTTGCTTCCTTTGATCATCTTTGTCTAATATTGACATGAATCCAATTAAATGAAATATTTAAGTTGGGAACTTTTTTCCTTTGTTTGCTGTCGTTTTCTATGTGGGTTTTCGCGCAGGTTCCGGCACTATCTTGTTTCTGCGTGCTGACGTTTGCGTTCCAGTTGCCCATATTGCTCTTCTTCGTGACGGACGAGGGTTTGGCCATCCTTCCCCTGGAGCGCGCCGTACACATTCTGTTCCTGGCCTTTGCGCTGGCGGAGAACCTGGCCGCCGGGCTGGCGCTGCGCACATTGACCAGGAAGTTGACGCTGCTCTTCCACCTGCGCCAGATGGCTAAGGTGGAAAGCTCCGGACACGCCGGGGCACCTGTCCTCGGACTGGCGTACCGCCGAGCCGTCACGCCTGTCGCGCACCTCGCCTGCCGCTGAAACGGACAAGATTTCACTTCAATACATTTTACTTCATTTAGTTTGATTGCGATATTTAATGTCATTTCGATAGATTTTTATCTGATTTATTTCATTAGTTTTTGTCCTACTTTGTCTTGCTTGCTAAGTATAAGTGTACTTTTAATTTTAATTCTCTACAGTTTTTATTTTATATTTTAGCAATATTCTACAGTGTTTTTTTTTTTTTTTAATTATTATTAATTATATTTATAATTGTTTTTTTTTAAAGTGAATTGTTGAATATTTTTCGACCCGCTGTCTTCGCCGTCTCTGCCTGACATCTGCTACCCTGATATCTACAACTATCTTCATTCATTCATTCATTCATTTTCCATGCCGCTTTTCCTCACGAGGGTCGCGGAGGTGCTGGAGCCTATCCCAGCTAACTCGGGGCAGTAGGCAGGGGACACCCTGAACTGGTTGCCAGCAGTGTTGTTAATAACGGCGTTACAATATAACGGCGTTACTAACGGCGTTATTTTTTTCAGTAATGAGTAATTTAATTAATTACTTTTCTCATCTTGGCAACGCCGTTACCGTTACTGAGGCGGGAAAGGCGTGCGTTACTACGCGTTACTAAGTTTGTTGAATAAAAAAAAAGTCTGAGAGAAACGGACTCACGGGGACGAGAGCTGAGCAGGAGTGGGGAAGACGCCGTTGCAACCGCGATGCTAGATGGCTCCAATAATACCTGACTGCAGCCATAGCCGACAAACTACGCCCACATGACACGGTAGATATCATATTATAGAACTAGATGCAAATGACAGACACTGCTGCATTGCCAACATGTTTTAAAGACTACATGCGTTTGTAAACAGCCGCCATCTTAAAGCAGTAGACCTCTCAGGAAGGCCCTGATGTAGAGATCCTTCCTAGCGAACCTAAGTAATTTTTTTTTAATCTAAAATGCTCCTAAATCGGCAAAATCTTAACTTAAATCTATCTTTAAATGATGAAACAGTTTTAAAACTTACACATGTTTAAAGTAGACAGAAGGGAACTAATGCAATAACGGGAGAAATTTTAACAACTTTAACGATTGATTCACAACTTTAAATGACTTCCACACATAGCAAAAGTTACTAGCTAGTTATCGCAATACCCTTGTGTCTAGTTAAGCGGAGGGTAAAGAATTGGGTTAGGGCCAATTGTCCCCCAAACCCTTTAAGCTTCACATTGTATGACCTGTGTTTTTTTTTTTTTTTTTTTTTGAGAAAAAAAAAAATATATATATCACTAGTTACTTTGCCAAGTAACTAATTACTCTTACATTCAGGTAACTGAGTTACTAACGCAATTACTTTTTGGGAGAAGTAATTTGTAACTGTAATTAATTACATTTTTAAAGTAAAATTAACAACACTGCATGGCACTAAATGCGTTAGTAGACAGCCGCCATCTTAAAGCAGTAGACTTTTTAGGACGGCTCTGTTGTAGAGAACCTTCCTAGCGAACTTAAGTAACTTTTTATCTAAAATACTTCTAAATCGGCAAAATCTTGACTTGAATCTATCTTTAAATGATGAAACAGTTTTAAAACTTTCATATGTCGAAAGTAGAGAGAAGGGAACAAATGCAATAATGGGAGCAGTTTTAACAACTTTTAACAGTTGATTCAGGGTAAAGGGTAAATTCGGGTAAAGAATTGGGCTCGGGCCAATTGTACCAAAAACCTTCACAAAAAACTTCACATAGTGTGGCCAATGTTTTGGGTTTTTTTTGTTGTTGTTTTTTTTTTGAGGGGAAAAAAAAAAGTAATTATCACCAATTACTTTGCCAAGTAATTAATTACTCTTACATTCAGGTAATTGAGTTACTAACGCAATTACTTTTTGTGAGAAGTAATTTGTAACTATAATTAATTACTTTTTTTCAGTAAGATTAACAACACTGGTTGCCAGCCAATCTTGTCCACAGAAACTCAGCCTATTCTCACGAAACTTTGAAAAACAGAGCAACGAGCAAAGCAAAGAGCAACACTCTAAGCAACATTACCCCGTGTGACCCATTACTTTAAATTTTCTAAAATGGTGACAATCAATTAAAAAAAAAAGTTGACTGCGATGGCCGACCCTTCAAGGATAGGTGGCTATTGGACTATTTCTTCAATACAATACGCAACAACTGTGTCTGCCTCATTTGCAAAGAGACAGTCGCTGTTTCAAAGAGTTCGATGTGACGCGATATTACTAATCAAGACACGCTGACATGTACGACAACATTTACAAGGAAGATACGCAGCGAGAAATTATAGCAACTTGAAGCTAGTTTAATTTCACAGCAGCAGTATTTTGCAAGAGCCCGTGTGTCGAAAGAGAATGCCACAAAGGCGAGATTGTTGAAATTATGAATTAAAAAAAATAATAATAAAGCAAATGTGACACACAGAAGGGCTTGCTAAAAATTGTCGAATTGCAGCAGTCCATCTCGCTCTCCTCTCCGGGTCTCTCGGAATACGGTAGAACTTCAAGTTTCTCCGTCTATCTTCTCTGTTACTGCAACCAACCGCCACACATGCCTTCACCATTTTGATTATTAATGTTAACGAGCAGAAAAACACGCCATAATAGGAGGAATTTACGTAGCGGTAATGCGTAAACACGACGAGCTGACGGACAATATGGCGCGGAGGCGTGGTTGTGACATCATGTGAGTGGGGTCTATACCAGGCAAATTTTATCCACTCCTTTCTCACCACTCCCACACACTTCCACGGGGGTACTAAATTCAGCCTAAATGGGGTTCTAGCTCCTCCTGTAGGCAGGAGTCAACACTACACCCATTCACATATATATATATATATATGTGTATATATATATATATATATATATATATATATATATATGTATATATATATATATATATATATATATATATATATATATATATATATATGTGTATATATATATATATATATATATATATATATATATATATATATATATACATATATATATATAGATAGATAGATATATATATAGACCCTACCCACCGACGTCACAAAATCACGTGATCGCTGTATTGTTCCGCCCCATTGTCCGTCATTTTGTGTCTGTATTATCAATGGTCTCAATTGATCGAGCAATTTATAATGCATTTCATGGAAGACCCGGTGCTTTCGGATGCCGTAAACTCACTGGATGTGTTGCATAAAAGGCGTTATGTGGAAAAGCTTCAGTTTATCCATTCGCCAGATCCATATTTGATGCCTAAATCGATGTTTTTCGACCCGCTGTCTTCGCCGTCTTTGCCTGACTTTGCTAGCTACCCTGATATTTACAACTATCTTGTCCACACAAAATCAGCCTATTCTCACGAAAGTTTGAAAAACTTTAAGAGCTTGGAGGCTTATAAATACTTCGTTGCTGGTTGGGTGAAACAGGTCCTCGTCCACGAAAATTCGGCAGGAATCTATCTTGTGCTTGGAAAGGTGAGTTACGAAATTCAAAATCTTTTGTTCTTGCTAACATCCACTGTCAAGTCTAATGTATTTCATGTCATTTGTCAATGGAGCTAGGGCTTTTAATGTTTATATGGTTTAGCGATAGCACTCTCACGACATACATGCGTGTATGTTGTCGGCGATTAGCCTAGCAATGATCTTAATTGTGGTTGTCAGCCCAAAACCCTCTAAATATACATTAAATGCTTCTTACCAGATATAAAATGACTACTACATAATCTGTGGTAATCGTTTGGAGCCCAGTTTTCTCGTCGAATTGCAGCAGCCCATCTCGCTCTCCTCTCCTGGTCTCTCGGAATCCGGTAGAACTTCAAGTCTCTCCGTCTATCTTCTCTGTTATTGCAACCGACCGCCACACACGCCTTCACCATTTTGATTATTAATGTTTACGAGCAGAAAAACACGCCGTATGTAAGGAATGTACGTAGCCGTAACAGGTAAACGCGATGTGTTGACGGACAATTGGGCGGCACCAGTCAGGAGGGCGGAGTTGTGACGTCACGTGGGTAGGGTCTATACTGTATAATGCCCCAGCTTTGAGGAGGTGGCTACTGTTTGTGTATGACAGGTCGAAAGTACAAATGTGGCATTTCACCTGCAAAAGAAATAATGTGAATAATAAACTAAGAGTTACCTTAAAATTAACGCAGCCCATCCCTCCTCCCGCAGCCCAGCAAAGGGGCCATCGTCACCCCCCCCCCAGAGATCCAGGGCGGTCCCCCGGGCCACCCGCGCCCCCTTCAACTGGCCTTCAGGGATGGGAAGAGGGGACGCACCACCAACCCCTATGTCCACCCCGCCTGCCCAGTGGGCCCACGAGCCACAGCCGCAGCCCCCCAACCGGCACGGCACATCGCGAGACCTCCAACGGCCCATCAAGCCCAGGGCAGGGCAGAGCCACCCGCTGAAGCAGGCGACATTCAGCCGGCACACTGGTGTCCAGCCACCGACCCGTGCCGGAGCACAGGGCGGATACTCAGGCTGAGAAGAGAGGGGAAGGCAGAAGCAGAGGAATGCCGAGGAGCCGCCGCGGGGCGACACGAGATCAGCGCTCCGACCTCCTCCCACTCCTGTGGGCGGCAGCCCAGGGAGAGAGGAGGCTACGCCGCGGGAGCAACGGCATATAGAGGCCAGGCTGCCAGGCCCCCGTAGCCATTACCCAGCACCGTGTTGGGATTGTGTGGGTAGGGTAGTGTAGTGTTCTACCCAGCCACCCGTCCCACCGCCCCTGGGTGGAGCTCCCCCGTGGAATATGATGTACTGTATGTAGTGCGTTAAAAGAGGTGCGGGAATGGCGGGGCCTGCCCTGAGGAGGCAACTGTGATGTCACCAACAGGTCCCATCCATCCCACAACCTTGGTGTGTGATGCATTAAAACCAAGGCGGAGCCGGCCCGGGACTTTATGGCCCCGTTCTGACTCTCCCTGGAAGCATGAATGAGTATGTAGGTGCCAGGGTGAAAGATATTTACTTGAAGAGCGCGTGAACTAAAAGGTAGGCTCCTGCAGTTGTGGCCCCTAACCAACACCTGATCCAGACAACCCCCAGCGCCCCCTTCATACCCCACCCACCCCGGGCACCCACCCCGCACCCCGGACAGGTGCCACACCGCGCGCCGGAGACCAGGGGACATCCACTCCACCGGCAGGCCCGACGGGCCCCAGGAGAACCTACTGCCGAATCCGCCGACAGAAGGGCGGACAGGGCCGGAGACAGGCCAAGGGGACGATAAATACCTTATTCTCCGATGAGATCAATATGGTGCCACGCGGCTGACAGCTTGTGTTTTCCCTGTGTTTGGTACATTTTCCACAGCACGAATACAACAAGGAAGGAACCGTGACACAATATATATATATTTTTTAAATCTAAAATGCTCCTAAATCGGCAAAATCTTGACTCAAATGTATCTTTAAATGATTAAACAGTTTTAAAACTTACACATGTTGAAAGTAGACAGAAGGGAACTAATGAAATAACGGGAGCAATTTTAACAACTTTAACGGTTGATTCACAACTGTAAATGACTTCCACACATAGCAAAGGTTACTATCTAGTTATCGCAATACCCTTGTGTCTAGTTAAGTGGAGGGTAAAGAATTGGGCTAGGGCCAGTTGTCCCCAAAACCCTTTAAACTTCACATTATGCAACCTGTTTTTTTGTTTGTTTGTTTTTGTTTTTGTTGTTGTTTTTTGAGAAAAAAAAACCATGAAATTATCACTAGTTACTTAGCCAAGTAACTAATTACTCTTACATTCAGGTAACTGAGTTACTAACGCAATTACGTTTTAGGAAAAGTAATTTGTAACTGCAATTAATTACTTTTTTAAAGTAAAATTAACAACACTGTTGTCGACACAGCTCAATTCGTCCGTGCATCGGTCACGTGATTTTCTCAAAGCGGTACGCGCACCGACACAGGGATTGCTAAATGAGTTCGGCGTGCGCGCCGGCCCATTTGTGTTGCTGAACCCATCACTAGTAAATAGTAAAACAGTGATGTAGGAGGGAGAAGCCTTTTTGTTGTACACCCTGTTGTTAGGAGGTAGTTTAGTGAAATTTCTTTAATTTGCCCTCTTTCTTTTTGTTGGGGAAGGTAAGGTTTTGTTAGACTGTTTTGTTTGTTTACGTTGGCCAATTTCTCCCTCTGAAGCCAAATAAAGAGATCCTGCTTTTAACCTGCTGTCTTCGCTGGCCAAATAAAAAGAAACTGCTTTTCACCTACTCACTTCGCTCGCTTTCTGAGTGAGGGTTGGACGGGACGAGCACCGACGCGTGTTACGTCCTAATTCTTCGAAACCAGGTCGAAACTATGTGGAGGACATTAACATGTATGGGGCGCCGTTTGTAAAGCAGCACATGCTGAAAATTACGACAACATTTTCTCACATTTAGCGCCACACAGTGTTTAAAATGGTGTGAAATTTTTAGAGTCACTTTTTTTTTGCACATTTGCAATGGTGTGAAATTTTTAGAGTCACTTTTTTTTTTTTTTTTTTTTTTTGCACATTTGCAACATTATTTAGCAACCTAAATATTTATTTTTATATAAGAAGTTTTGGTCCTCAATGTTTAAATCCAGAACTAAATATTTGATTTAAATCTTACATTTATATCCTATATCCTAAATGTTACATCAGGAAAAGGTCGGAACTAAATATTTAGTTTAACATGCAAATTCACAAGACCGGAAGTAACAAAATAAAAGCTGGTGGAGCAGCTCAGACTCAGGGCCGGATTATGGGGGGTCTGGGCTCCAGGGCCAGGAGTTTGCAAGGCCCCCACCCCTGCCAACCTACCATACCTACGGATCCTACAAAAGTTTATTTTTGCTCTTCCTTCTTGCAAAGTCGTCCACTAACTCATCAAAGTTGAGCTGTCGAACAAACTCTGATTCTATTGCAAGAAGGGAGAGTGAATTCAACCAATTTTACAATACGAGGCAAATAGCCTTAGAAAAGGCGGGTGGAAATGCTTAAGCCTTTTAAAAGGTATTAAAACACTAAGGAGCTGCAAGATATCAATAGAACCGTTATGTGGCAAGATAACAAATATTAATAAAGTTAACAAAAAAATAAATCGCATTCATGAGCAATTATCAAAAATAGATCGAAAATTACGAACATTTCCGAAAGTATTACGGAATCAGCCGAATGGGGTGGAGACGTCATAACAAGGAAATGAAAGGTCGAGGCAGGTGCAATCGTTTGTTTATCGACGAGAGAGTTGCGTTCGTGTTTTGCTATGTGGTCTACAAATAGCCATTTGTCGCAATCTAGTACCCATGAGTTCCCGAACGTGAGAAAAAAGAGCTGGACTACGCAGACAATGAGTAAAGTTCGTCCATGCTAAGAGGGCTACTTTTGCAGACCCAGCCTCTGGCACCGTTTTGTGTGGTGCGCATTTTACACCTGAAAGCTATTCGAACTATGGACAATAAAAACAGGTTTTGCTAAGAAATTGCTGATGAAAGCAGCCACCATACACGCGCAGCCACCTAAATGTCCCGAGATATCAAGAAAGAGGACGACTGGCTCTGATGAGACCACCCCAGGCTAACCAAAGGAGCGGAGCAGCCAAGCTCGAAATGGCCAGAGTGAGTACTCTTTTATAATAAAAACATATCACACATTGGATATAGGACTGGACACATGTATAAATTATTGCTCGTAAAATATATAGAAGAAATCCTCGAACCCCATTCATATTTGTGTGTTGGCAGAGCGAAAACCTATGATAACACAATAAATGATAATTATTCTATACATTACATTATTTTGTGGTCATGGTGTATCCACTTCACAAAAAGAAATGCAAAACAAACCATTCGGTGTTTCCAACACGATGTTGCCGATCCTTTCATTAGGCTGCATTGGCTTTCGTTTGGGCTCAAATTGATAACCCAAAACACCAAAGAAAGGTTCATAACTCTCCTCGTCACCATTAGAAGAATGTTCGTTACGTCGGATTCGTCGCTGCAACTAGAAACAAAATTGTCTGCTATCATCGCCGCCATTCAGTACTAAGCACTGAGCCGGTTGTTTCCTTGTAGTGACGTCATGCACACAATATGCTAGATTTCCGGGATCTCGTGGGCGGGTCCTTTTAGCTTGACAATCGATCCAAATTTCTATCATTTTCTTGGTGTTGCGATGTGTGTAATTACACGAAGTGGCATGATATGAATCCAAAAGGCATGTGTTTATGGATAAATGATGGAATATTAGCATTTCCCCAGGTGTCATACCCTTTAAAAAGGCTTTGAGCCTTTGAAGGTGCAGTGTTGTTTCTACTAATATAATATAATATAATATAATATAATATAATATAATATAATATAATATAATATAATATAATATAATATAATATAATATAATATAATATAATATAATATAATATAATATAATATAATCCTTTAAAAAGGCTGTTGAATGTTAAACTGCTGACGGGTTGAATACAAAGCAAGTTGTCAAGCTGATTCCCTCATTCAGTCCATTGCAAAATCGATATCGGAATTCTACTTAGACTTCCAAATTTGTTCACTGAAAATACAGTAGCCCTTACAATGGCTTTCAGTCTTAAGGTACACCATTATATATAATAGTATATACCGTATTGGCCCGAATATAAGACGGCCCTGATTATAAGACGACCCCCTCTTTTTCAAGACTCAAGTTTGAAAAAAGACTTTTTGAACACCAAATTAATTTTTATACAGAAAATAATTACAGTACATCCGAAACAAATGATCATAAGAATGTATTTGAGAGAAAAAGCATGTTATTTTGCCTCATTGAAATCTTAATAGCTGAACATTTAAATATGTAAACTAAAGTGCAATCACATTCGTAAATGAATGGCTTCTGGTTTTTGAAATGTAAATAAACCAGTCTATTGTGATAAAACAACAAAATTGCAATAACTGCATTAACCATCAAAGTGAAGTCTAACTGTAACTGTAGTCTTGAAACAAATCTGAATAAGGAAAAACACTGTAATAAAAAATGCAAACTGTTTAAATTTGAGAGTAGCTGAGATCTATCATGACAGAATATCGCTTCAATGATATCTGGCGCCATATAAGACGACCCCCTCTTTTTCAGTTTTATTTCAATGCAAAAAACACTGTCATTATATTCGGGCCAATACGGTAATACAACTACATTACAATATAATATAATTTAAATGTCAATTAGCTTTTAATAGGGTGTTGGATGTTAAAGCTGATAGTCTAGGATAAGTTTTAATATAAGAATGACTGCCCCCTACATGATACCGCCAGTATCCAGTGTTGCCAATTTAGCGACTTTGTCACTAGATTTAGCGACTTCTGGCCATTTCAGGCCACTAAAACCTCATCTAGCAACTTAGCGACTTTTAAAGTGAATCTGGCGACTTAAAAAAAACAAACTCTTTCTCTCGAGTTTCAAAATCATTGTTTTTCAATGTAACTTCAGATCTGCACTGGCCCCAGAAGCTTATTTCATGGTTAAGCAGCACCGCACATTAGCCCCGATCTTGAAACTGTACCCTTTGGGATTGTCAACACATTTTCTTGAGATCAGTGAGTCGTCCGTGACGTTAGGACATCATAGTAACATTGTGACCTAATCTAGTGACATTTCAGAGAGCCACTTTTGGTGATTTGTTTTTGGCAACGCTATCAGTATCGTGCATAGTGCTCTGATCGTTCTGCTGCAAGTATGTGCGGTTGCGCACGTAAATTAACCATGTGCCCCAAATCGAGTACTTTCTCGGTGCACTGCAAAGCGGTGTACTATAAAGCAGTGCACTTGAGTCGCACAGTACGCAATTTGACAGGTTAGTACTGTCCCAAATCACACACTGCCATTTCCCCCCTGGACCCCTGGGCGCCTGCCCCACTGGCCCGGTCCGTAATACGGCCATGCTCAGACTGTCTGATTACGTTGCTTGAAAATGAATAAAACCTCCTCAACGGTGGCAGTCTGCTCTTAGACATGAGTCATTGTGATATTAACAATATATAGGTAAAATACATATTTAGGAGAAACTATTTAAATTGTATTTTGTGTGCTCCAGCTTTTATTTTGTTACTTCCGTCTCCAGTCATCTGAATTTGCATATTAAACTAAATATTTAGTTCCAACCGTTTCCAGATTTAGCATTTAGGATGTAGGATATAAATTTAAGATTTAAATTAAATGTTTAGTTCTGGATTTAAACATTCAGGTCCAAAACTTCTTTTGTGTGCTCCAGCTTTTATTTTGTTACTTCCGGTCTCCAGTCATGTGAATTTGCATATTAAACTAAATATTTAGTTCCAACCGTTTCCAGATTTAGCATTTAGGATATAGGATATAAATTTAAGATTTAAATTAAATATTTCATTCTGGATTTAAACATTCAGGTCCAAAACTTCTTATTTAAAAATTAATATTTAGGTTGCTAAATAATGTTGTAAATGTGCAAAAAAAGGTGACTCTAAAAATTTTAACACCACATTTTAAACACTGTGTGGCACTAAATGTGAGAAAATGTTGACGTAATTTTCAGCATGTGCTGCTTTACAAACGGTGCCCCATATACATGCATATGAGGTGCCGGTTTGGATTTAATGATGAAGATTTACTCACTACTGAAAGATGGAATTCTGTATGTGTGGACGGATTTAAGAAGTTTGGTGTAATTATTTCAGTTGTGTATTGATCATTTCTTATCAGATCATATCAAAAGTATATTTTTTTCCTCTGCACATGTAGGCTACACTACTGAAACTTAAAATGGACCGTTTTCGCCCATTTTCACAACTGAAAGGCTCACTGAAATATGTATTACAGTAGATTAACACTTATTTTTGTGTGGGAGAAGGTTGCAATATTGTGTTTAAGCATTTCAGTAGTGTTTGCTACTTCATATGATCAGTAGTAAGCACATTTCACGAGTACAAGTATTTCAGTGGTTCACAGTTGTAGTGTGTAATGGAATAAATGTCTTCATATATTCAAATACGACTGCACATTATGCATATTTCCCAACAGTTAAAATTTAAAATGAATAATAAGCAGACGTACAACAATACTACTCTCATATTTGTACTGTAATATGCGCCAGCTTTTCCTTTTCCAAACTTGAGTGGTATTCTATATAATTTCCAACAGAGGGCGCTCCAAACCCACTTCTAATTGCCTGCCGTCTTGTTTAAAATAAAATACAGTGGTACATTGGCATACAATCGTTTCGACACACGATCTTTCGACATCCGACGTAAAATGTGACTCGCCATTTGTTTCTACATCAGCCGACATGCTCGCAATACGACGATTTATGATAACGCCGCAGTTTGTTTTCACGGCGGATTTTCTTGTGAGGGAAATCAAAATGGCTCCCAAGGATGTTAGTGCAGGTGGTGGGAAAAAAATGAAAAAGGTGAGGCTTACCATTGAAATGAAGATGGAAATGATAGAAATATATGAGCATAAGCATTGTGTGCGCATCTGTGGACTGGCTCGAAAATACGGCCGTAGAATGTCTACGATCTCGATGGTCCTCTTCCGACCTTCATTCGCCAGTCCTTGTAAGTTCAAGTGGCAATTACTATGATTGTAACATAACCAAAAAGTCGCCAGTTTCGTCAGGTTTTCATTTATTTCAGAACTTGTGCAGCACAACATGCCTTCTCTCCGCCGCAGCTGAACATAAAAATTGAAAGTAAATATATCTACCCCGCTGGGTCGTGGGGGGTGCTATGAGTAGTAGGCAGTCTATATACTCTGAATTGGGTGCCAGCCAATTGGAGGGCTGCAAAAAAAAAGACACTTTAGAAAATAAGTTTTAAAAATTTAAAAAAAAATTTTTTTTATGTAACAGATTGGATGGATGGATGGATAGATAGAGCTATTAACAGACTCAAGGTCCAAGCCACAACCATACAATACAAGGATAGGATTAAACCAAACCAAACCAAAATAACAATAAAATGAGGTAAACAACAGTGATACAAAACTAGGTCACCAAGTGACCTACTAAAATTTAAACATCAGCACCCTTAGGAGGGCCTAGAGAGTATTCACCTGAGCAGCTACAAACATTTCAGAGGCCTGGGCCTTTTCAACAAGAGTCATTGTATGCCATGATAAGATAATTATTAAAAGGTTATTAAATATTTGCTTTTTACCAATGAAGGCTCACAATAAAATATTGATTGCTATCATATTTTCCATGATTGATTGCAGTAAACAGAAATTGTAGTGATTGATAGCTATAGACATATTTGAATCTGCCTTGTCATTTTAACCGGTTTAACGCAGCCCAGATTCCACAGGTCACCGTCAAGGACAAGCCACAGACATTGAGATCTAAACTGTGTGGGACATTCAAGAAATCATATTGGTGCAATTTATTACTTGCCACATGCTAGTGCTTGAAGAAATGTATTCGATGTGATAGTTATTGAGATGTTTATTATATAATTGTTCTAATCAATAGCTGCTCGCAATGAAGAAATGCTTTGCTGCCCGCAATGAAGAAATGCTTTGGTTATTGCGCTTACAAAGAGGGAATGTTTTGCTTGAAGAAGCCTTGAAGACTCTTGCCCTACCAAGGTCAAAACAAAGCAGTTTTTGTTTTGCTGGAATATGCTGACACACATGTATTAATCCCACCTACATGGATACACATAGACAACCAAATTCCTAGAGGTGTCGCCCGCTTTGCTCCCCATCCCTGTAGGGTTGGCATCTCACTAGTTGCTAGGGCTATCCCAAATAAAAGGTGAGGTGAAGGAGGGGCCAGTTAGAACGATGGCTGAAGCTAATTAGCTTCCTCTTTCTCCTTGCAAGCTTTTCAACCAAATTGAGTGCCTTCTCTGCTTATTTTGGGTAATGTTATAAATGTCTACCTAAGGATTCGTATTTGAACTCGACACGCCACTTGCAGTCTCTGAAAACTTGTCTTATTATGATTTGACCACAGATGCACAGTGTAGAGGGGAGTACAATAGGCCTTGAAAAGGGCGAGCTTGACCTCATCAGAGCACTGACCAAATTTTCGGGAGAGAACATTGGCTTAGAGTAGACATACAGTTGGGAGAACAAGTATTTGATACACTCACAATTGGAAAACCCATTGGCAGTGTATCAAATACTTGTTCTCCTCACTGTATGTCGAAATATGTCCTCGTTGTCGGTCAGCGTGCTGGTGAGCATATGACCAAGGTATTTTACCTGACTACAGGACTTTAAAACTTGACCAGACAACTTAAAATTAGGGAAAAACCAATCGTTTCTCCTTTTTCGTTCTTTAAATCATAATGACACTCTTTGATTCATTGTATTTTATGTTTTATAGCTCCCCATACCCGAAACACACATTGAGTAGCTGATGCAGACCAGCTGAGCTTGGACTAAGTAGCACACAATCTGCATACACTATTATCAGATGGTTCACCACCAACCATGCAGCCAGTTTTACACTTACTTAACAGCTCTGACAGTTCATTCATTCATATAAAAATCGAATAAAATTGTAGATAGCAATGGAGTCAGACAGGGGAGAATCCTAACTTGGAAGTGGGCAGATATTCAGCTGTCCCACTTCACCTGCATAGTTTGATAATAATAATAATAATACATTTTATTCCTTACGCACTTTACATTTGAAAAACAGATCTCAAAGTGCACATTACCATGTAAAAAAAAAAAAAAAAAAAAAAAAACAACAACTAAGAATAAAAGAATAAAAGCAAAGACAGAAACACAGATCAGATCAGATACAAATCAGATAAAATTAGCCAGAGTAAGCGTTTTGAAAAAGGTAAGCTTTTAGTCCTTTTTTAAATGCATCCACTGTCTGCGGGGCTCTGAGGTGGTCTGGGAGAGCGTTCCACAGACGGGGAGCAGCAGCTGCAAAGGCCCTGTCGCCCATAGTCTTGAGCAGAGTCCTGGGCGGTAGTGTTGTATCGGTCGCGAACGATTCGTTCTTTTTGAACGAATTGTTTGGGTGAACGAGACCGAACTAATCACCATCTACACTGATTCGTTCTATGAAGTTGGTGGCGCTTGTTCGCTGCGTGGGAGGGCGTTGAGCAAGCGGCAGCGTCTTCTGACATCGCACACGACCAATCAGACGCCAGCTTCATCGCGGGCAGGGGAGGGAGCGGAAACAGAATCAAGGCGTCTGTCACTCATTTCCACGTGTGGCCAATAAGCAGCCAGCATGCAGGCAGGGGGGAAAGACTGAGTTTTGTCACTTCCCGTTCAGTGATTCGGTCCTCCGGTTCCTGACCTAGCTTGCTGCTAACTTGACTTTCCAGTAATGACTATGCGGTGTACGAGTCATAAAATGAAAGGAAATGACTTTGTCACATATTTGTTAACGTGGAGCCTATCAAATGCTGCTCAAACAGACAAAAACACCACACAAATCTAGCGAGCATGGTTTAGTGTTCTACTTTTCTCAACAGACTCGGGACTGTACCTATGACTATATACTATCAAATTTACAGTAATTTAAAACACGCGTACCTACGAGGCAAGCAAAAGCTGAGCTGCGGTCGCGTGACGGCAGTGAAGCGGGCAGAGAACTGTCACTATATGGAGGCTTCATGGCAGCGATATTTACCTCATATGTGCACAGAAAAAAAAAAAATATTTAGTATGATCACCATAATACTGATTTGCAATGAAACTGTATATACATGTCAATTTTTTCCGAGTGTTTTATTTTTTTTTTTCGTGTCAGAGGGTGTCGGTTGGTTTGACAAATTATGTCAATCCGTCCATCATGTGCTACTCAAGCGCCCAAAAACAAAGCGGGCGGACACAGGAGATGTCGCAATATGTCTACATTTTTCTTAACAGACTAATGAGAGTAGAAAGGCGACATCATAAAGAGCAAACAATTATTTCTCGTCAGCATTTGACGACCTGAGATGCGGGGACGACAGGGGAGCTGACCGGATTTTATTTATTAATACCAGTGCAAAAATTCAATACGATCATCTTAATAATAAAAAACAAAAATACAACAGAGCGAGAGGTAAATATGATGTGTTGGTCGTTCCATATTTAGAAATTAAACTTTCGATGTATTTTTATTTTCGTGACAGCAAACATGCTGTATATGTATGTGTGATCAAGAACCTGCTAAAGAAAGTCCGTGCGCCCCCGCCCCCTACTCCCCTCACAAAAGGAAAATGTTTAACCGTGTCCTAAATCGAAATGCAAGCACGAGCCATGACTTTGAGCCCATAGAACTAGGACAGACGACGCGGAAGTTCTCCCTCGCTTTTGCAGCAGCGGGAGGGAGACGAGGCTGTCTGTGTAAGCAGAATGATATCGCCTGTCACTCATTTCTGAAACTACGACGAGTGGTCAATGTGCAAGAGAGGGAGGGACCAAGCAATGTCACTTCCCGTTCAGTTATACTGCGAAGCGGTCTTTGGTGATTCGTTTGGCAACGTCACTTCCCGTTCACTAACCGAACGATTCATTTGGGCGGGGAGGGAGATGAGGGGGGGGCGAACGATTCGTTGAACGATTCGTTTGAACGAATCTTTTTACTGAACGAACCGGAATGGATTCGTTTACTCAAGTGAACGACAGATCCCGTCACTACTGGGCGTGAGTAGACGGTGAAGTTAGCCTGACCGGGTTCTGGCTGAAGTATTTGGTGTGAGGAGTTCAGTGAGATAGGTGGGGGTTACACCGTGTAGACAGTGATGGGTGTGAAGAATGGGGGTGATGTGCTCATGTTTACGCACCCTCATCAGGACCCTGGCAGCGCTGTTCTGGACATACTGGAGCCTTTGTAGGCTCTTGCCAGGGATCCCGATGAGGAGTGTGTTACAATAGTTCAACCTGATGATGAGTAACCAATTTAAAAGAATTCTTATGATATCATTGGGAACCCCTGCTTGGCTTAATTTCCTAAACAACTTCCCGTGGTTCACATAGTCAAAGGCTTTGGAAGCACATGAACCTAAGTTTTTCCTTATATAGGTATTGACCAATTCTTTTAAAACATACACGTCTGTGCCATGCCTAGATTTAAAACCAAACTAATTATCTGTAGAGCTTATTCATGTATTAATTCTCTCTAATGAGTTCAAATACCTTAGAAAGAACACTAGCAAGGGCAATTGGTCTATAGTTGTCCGAGCTGCCGTTTCCCTGCTTTATCCTTGATGACAGGGACCAGCCGCACAGACGTCGTAGATTCGGGAAGACAGCTGTTACCCATAAAGGAAAAGTAACGCAGAGTGCAAGACGTGGAACTCTTTGGGGAAATATTAAAACAAACATTTACTACATTTACTTTTTTTTGTATTTTAGCATTTTTAGCTGTATTTTTCGATTTAATTTTCTGTAATTACTTTATCAATACCATTTTTTAAATGTAATTATGCATTCTTTCAAAACATTACGTGTAATTGTTAACTCTACAGCAATTTTGAGTTCAGTTGCCAACAAAGAACGCCACAAATTGTTTTTACAGAAGGAAATAGTTTGAAATCCGTTACAGAAGGTAAATAAAACACCAAGTGGGGTTAACAAGTGAGTGGGGTAGATAAAGAAAGATCACATGTCTTGAATTACTGGTGAAGCCATTGCTTTCCAGATATAAGCATCACAGATAATGGTATTAGTGGAATCAAAGACACTGTGAATATAGACATCATGGCAAAAGAAAAACCTTTTAAAATAAACAACACAATTTAACAAAATGTCAATGACATTATAAAGATTTATTGCAGGCAAACAATACTATAAACAATAAACGCACACTACAAAACAAAATTCCTTTATACAGCCTTCGTGAATTGCTGATGAACGGTCTGAGCCTCAGAGAACAATATATGCTGAACGCATCTGATATGAGCCAACGAACTAGGCCAAAATTGTGGATTTTTCACCCCCAGATAAATGTATACATTAGATTTTTGAGGCTCAACAAGACTTGGGCACTTTCAACAAATTGGTAATACTTTGGGGGGGGAGACAAAAAAAAAAAAAAAAAAAAAAAAAAAAAAAACGCCACAGCACTCAATCACCCTAGGAAGTTATTTTGAGTTTAAACTAGTTTCAAGACAGCTAAAAGATGATTCTAAAAAAAAATAAAATAAATGAAGCGTTCAGGAACAAGGATTTTTTTTTCTTTTAAACTTTCCCATCGATTGTCGGCTTTCTGCTCTAAGTGGAAACAAGTGGCCTAAGTGCAGCTATATTTTAACAGCTTTGATAAAATGCTTTTTCTTTACAGTAAACAAATATTTGGAGGCTATGTGACAGTAGCTTGTTTTGCTTCACAACTTTACGATAAAGGACTTAGCAGGGCCTCAGTGTCATTGCTGTCGTTTCCTCTCCGACTCTAAACAGAAATTCTCATAGGCTTCTTCGATCTCAGGGTCCATCTCGTCGTCAAAGTCGTACCTGGGAACATTACAGGAGACAAAAAAAGATGCTCTGAAAAAGGATGGACTAGAAATACTATGTTCTAAAGCTCTCATTTTGATAAATATCAATCTTTCTGCTTTCATCGAGCACTTCATGGATCAGAATATTAGTTTAAAGCACGTTTTTGTAAATGAAAACAAAAAAATAAAAATGTAAAAAAAACAAAAACATAAAAAGTACCGTATTGTCCGCACCATAACACGCACCTGAAAGCCTTCCATTTTCACAAAAGCCGACAGTAGGCTTTATAATCAGATGCGCCTTATACAGGTAGTCCCCGGGTTACGAACGAGTTCCATTCCTACGTTGGCGACGTAACCCGAATTTTTGCTTAAGTCGGGATTAACTCTTTAAGTACCCTACATCTCAAAATAACTATCCAAAAAGTCCAAAAGTATTGTATTTTGTTTAATGATGGAGGATACACTGCCCTCTGGTGGCAGCGTTAGGTCTGGCTGGACTGTCGCCTTGTATGACTGAAGAGCAGACTCGTCATGGATAAAGCTGCGCTCTGGTTTGGCCACATGAGGCTGTAATTGTTTCAGCTAATATGTTTGTGTATGCATTTGTAATCAAGTTTAGAGCGACAGTTTGTGGAGTTTGTGCGAGCGATTTGTTCTGAGAATTAAGCTAGCGGTCTTTTGTTAGGCAAATTAGGCTAATTTAATCTACTTAATTTACATATCGATGAGACTAGATAGACATTTGAACGCCAATTGTTTTGTGTCAAGTGTTTTATTGTTAAAACACGTGTCGTTTTGAACATATGTGGATAGCAGCTTTACAATTTGTCAAAAGTGAAGGGAGTAAAAAGCCTCAAAAAACAGAATTGCTTTGTTTGCTGTCTATCAAGCTAAACAACTTCACATTTAATGAGGACAGAACATATATTAGTAAAGTACAAAATAAGGTACTGTTTGCGCAACTAGAAAAAAAACCCAAACAACTGGAGACAAAACGGCGGAAAAGACTCCGGCTTCGCAAAGTCCAAATCACTTAAGTCAAGCACTTCGTGACCCAGGGACTACCTGCATATGGATCAATTTTGGTTAATCACGACATTCCCTTGAGCGTAGCTCTATCTAGCGGATGATAAAGCTACTACAACTACAACAACCGGGAGACCCCAAAAACAAGTTTCTAACAATCCAATAAAACCAAGAGTGATGGAAGAATCTAACAATCCAATAAAACCAAGAGTGATGGAAGAAAATATTTTAGTCATAATAATGGGAACCTTAAAACATACCATTTAAGATTGATTATGGAATTTACACTTAAAAATTAAGTCCTTTAAATGGTGTCCTTCTGCATGAATGCATTCTTGAAATCTGTTGTTGACAACTTCATAATTATTTAAAAAAATTATATATATATATTTTTTTTTTGCATATTAGCAGACATGATGAGCCAGTGGCAGCATTGCAACACATTGACCTTGAGCAAGTAAACAATATGCCATTTTAGTAACCATGGTGAGATCAGGATGAAATCGACAGTATTCCAGCACAGATAAGGAAGCAATGAGGAATGTCAGCAGCAGATTTCAAGATTGCATTCGTACAAGAGGACGCCATTTCAAAAAAAGTGAAAATTCCATCATTGTTTCTTAATTGGCATAATTTAAGGTTTCAATTCCTATATATATATATTATATATATATATATATATATATATATATATATATATTTCTCTCTCTATATATATACATACTTTTTTTTTCATCACTCTTAGTTTTATTGAATTGTTAAAAAGTTCGCCTTTTTTTTTGAGGGGGGTCACCCTGTATTAGGGCTGGGCGATATGGCCTTAAGTACGTATCACGGTAAATTGAGCAAATTTACCTCGATAACGATAAATGACGATAAATTCGCCCAAGCGGATTGTTATATAATTTGAAAATCTGAACTAATGCATGAAATACAAATTAACCATTTCTCGTTAAATTTATTTACCAGCTTTCAATTTAGCAATCGCAAATGTAGGTATGTGCCGGTATGAGATTTTGACGGTACGATAACCGTGGGCAAAAATACCGCGGTATCACGGTATTGCAATTATAGCTCCAAAATGTGTTATTTTGAGATGTAAGGGTTAAAAAAACATTTTTTTCCCCATTGAACACTTTTTTTTTTTTTTTTTTTTGAGAACATAGTTGCAAAATGGAACATGAATATATTGTTAAAATAAATTATCAATAAAAAAATATATATATTTTAAATAAAATTAAAATAAATATAACACAGCCACAGACACAGCTCAAGTTGCTCAAGATTAGAGCAAGAACGAAATCATTTCTATAAAAAAAGTAAAAACACTTCTGAATAAAATTTTTAAAAAATTCTACTGCATGACTTTGTTTTGAGGGTGGAAAAGCTCAAGTGAAGTTTCGCCATTTTCAGCCACTGTGTCAGCTCTAGTCTACATGATGTCATGCCTATGTGTTAAAAAACAGAAAATTCATAGGTTAATAAGTTAGTTAAAAATGTATAAGTTAGTTTTAAGTGTAAATATTGTTGTGGAAAGGTTTCATCTTAAAAAAAAAAAAAAAAAAAAAAAAAATACATTGGGAGTGAGACCTCTCCTTGATCCAGCGAACGTGGATTTGTGCTGAGGACAAGAGCATCTTTCGCAATTAGTGATGCTATCCCCTTTTCCCCTTCATTCAAGCGAATCGAGCTTGTTTTCTCACTCTGCGGCTGTAACACTCGATGAAGTTGCTCTCCCAGCTAAGCCTAGGCTAACATTCATCTTTGTAAGCTTTTAGTTAGTTTATATATTGAATTTGAAAGGAAAATGTGTGTTTGTTTTTGGCGAACTTTTCAGGGTGCTAATCTGTTGAAGCTACTCGCACATGGAAAAATACAATTGTACAACGTTTTAAATGTATTCATTTTGTATATTCCACTTACCACGATTTGAGAGCTTAATAAATTGAAGAAAAGTACGCCTTATGTTTGGAGTATTTGTTTTTGGGTTCACTGGTTGTCTAGCCGATAGCGTCACTTTCACACACAGCAACAAATGGGAGGGGGTTAGCGCTGCCGCGCCAAGTCACTTGTGGCTGCATTTTTGACATATGAAAAATGGCGAATACCGTACTACGGTCTGACGGAAAATTTCAGTGGTTTTGAAACCGCGATGTTTCACACCACGGTAAACCGTGAAACCGGTAACCGGCACATGCCTACGCACATGCAGTCTAAACATTAAACCGGCACATGCCTATGCACATGCAGTCTAAACATTAAGTATATAAAAACTTCTTGTAAATGTAACCCGAGTCTGATCTGTGCCGCCCCGCGTTCCGCTCCCACCTATGACTAAGCTGGGACGCGAACCCGCGCGCCGCGACGAATTCTAGTCGGCAGGCAAGTTCGGTAACCACTGCGCCAATAAAGCTCGAGCCAACGGCGCAGCCGTTAGCGCCCTTACATGAAGGAATCGGCGGGGAGGTTTCCACGTGCTACAACGGATACACGTTCTGTGTACCCGTTACACTCTCCCCCCGAAACCTTCGCTGCCGATCCCGGACGAGCCCCCATTTGTAACCCGAGTCTGATCTGTGCCGCCCCGCGTTCCGCTCCCACCTCTGACTAAGCTGGGACGCGAACCCGCACGCCGCGACGAATTCTAGTCGGCGCCAATAAAGCTCGAGCCAACGGCGCAGCCGTTAGCGTCCTTACATGAAGGAATCGGCGGGGAGGTTTCCACGTGCTACAACGGATACACGTTCTGTGTACCCGTTACATAAACAATAAGAATTCTAGTGTGAACATGTATAACAGCTTGTATGACTTGAAAAATGTACATTATAAAAATCAATACGAAGACTGTGCAAACATGTCATTGTAACAAAAATGACTTACAGCTTTAACAGTACACTTCAAACTAGAGCTGAAACGAATACTCGAGCAACTCGAGTAACTCGAGTTTAAAAACTGATCCGAGTAATTTTATTCACCTCGAGTAATCGTTTATTTTGACAGCTCTAAGCATCACGTTTTGCTCGGACTACTTTTAATGCGGGACAACGCGCTGATGTCACGTGCATAGAGGAAGAAGCAAAAAAAAAAAAAAAACTTACTGCAGCCGACAACCGCTACAAACGACGCCGTCGTTGCTAAATACTCGCCCGCACGATGCTATGTTGGTAACAGGTAGCGTCTGATGAGTCTCATAGAGATCACATGTATGTTGATTGAGATGCGAAATGACAGACTCGGCCGCGTCTGGGCAGCGTTAGTAAACAGCCGCCATCTTAAAGCAGTAGAGCGCTAAGCGCTAATAAAGACCGCTAAGCGCTAATAAATAAGATGAACATTACTGTCACTAGCCCACGTAACGTTAGCCCTGTGGAGGGCTAGGTTTCTATTAATTATGACCACTTTCGATGCGTGGCTAACGTGTCTTACATACAGGCTTTAACATAACATAGCGTTGTGGAGTGATGAGGGTGTAAAATAAAAACTCAATAATGCTAACTATCAATTTTAGCTCAGTAGTCATTGCTGGATAAAACACTGGTCCCTAATGTGCTCCAATACACCCAGTATCATACATTTATTTTGAACACTGCAAAAACTCAAAATCCTATCAGGACTTACAGTTTAGACGAACTTAAAACTTAACTAGAACTTAAAAATGGCTTGCCACAAATAGAAATTCAATTGAAACGTGGGGAAAAAATCCTAACTTTTAAGTGATGTGTGTTATCCAGCGTAACGTCATTTTTAGGTATATATATATATATATATATATATATATATATATATATATATATATATATATATATATATATATATATATATATATATATGTATATATATATATATATATATATATTTTTTTTTTAATGAGATCTAAAGGTTTTTTGAGTGAAAGCAGTGAATTAGTCTTTTTTAAATCTGAGATGCAATTGTTGGCTGTTTTCAACAATATACATCGGAAATAAAGACATTGACTGGCTGAAAATTGTTCAAGATTAGATGAAATGTCTTGTTTTCTCATGTATATTTATAATAGCTCTTCACCTAAAAATATATTTGTTTTATCTGATTACTCGATAGAATTTTCAGTCGATTACTCGATTACTAAAATATTCGATAGCTGCAGACCTACTTCAAACAGAACACGTATTGGTAATGGCTGCTGTGACATAAGTACTCAACACAAGTGTTTACGTCAAGGTTTCAGTTTTTCCCCCCCCCCAGAGCATTTTTTAATACATGCACACACACATCCACCACCCACACAGACACAACCGCATTAAAGCTATATTGCCCTATTTCCAATGAAATATTTAAGATTTTATGATGGCAAAATAAATCAAGCACATACAGAAAAATAGCTGTGGCCATTAAACAGTCATATTATATATAGGCTTCACTGTTGGATTATAATTTATGCTGAGTGCTTTACCATCATAAAAGCTATCAGAGAAATCACAAACACACACAGATACAAAATAACGCGGCATAATGATTGCTAGATGCAGTCCGTGCCCCGTCCACTCATTAATTTCAGCTGTTTCGATAAGGTTAGAGCGGCTATCCGACTCAATCACGTTCATTTGTAGCATCAGGGTCCCCCCAGGATTGATAAATCTAAATTCAGGACTTTTACGACCTTTTTTAATGCCATTTCAACTGAAAATTAATACTTTTCTCGCACCCATTATTTAGATAATATTGAATCATATAAAAAAAAAAATAAAGCACTGAACATCAAATTTAACCTCAATTACTAAGTGTGTTTGACAAAAGAATGCACATTTATTGAAGATACAATTAAAACAAAGTTTTGTGCCACAGACCGGCCCTCTTTATGTCATGACCTACCTTATTAAAAAATTGTAATAATAATCGTGCTGTCAAGCGATTAATTTTTTAAAATCGCGACCAATCGCATGCTGTCAATAGTAAACTTGCGATTTTTTAAAATGCATAAATTATATATTTCAATTTCTAAATACACCTATTAGCACAGGAGTTCATCAAATTTAAGCCTCATTAGAAACAAGAAAAGTTTTCCTTTACACTTGTAAAGATGAACCAAATATGAATTTTTCCCCAAATAACTTGTGAGCATGTCTACTGACAGTTCTGAGATCAAGGGCTCAAGCGCAGGTTCTGTGTGAAGTTACCATTTTATTTTTGGGGTACTAGCTATAATTTTATCTTATATTAGACTGACTTTTTAAAGAATGAGGAACCTTTTGCAGGTGTTTTGAATTACACGTGTGGCAAGTGTGTACAAAACTGAAGCTTTTCATCATATTCATTTTTTGAATGATTGATTGAAAGTATAAATGAACTCACTAAAACGGCTGTCTCCCAATGCACTTATACAGTTCAGACACCTGTGTATTTCAGGGTAGTTCACGCTCATCAGTCCACCTCAGAGTGCAATGTTTTGGGTTAAAATGCCCAACTTATGTTTTGCCTGAGAACGTGGATTTCACCCCAATCCTCTGTCTTTGTGCCCAAAAATAGTGCCTGGAGCCTCCATGGTGGAAGTTTTAGTGGTGCTCTCATGAAAAATGTTTCATTCTGCATGTTCATTTACGGTTTATCACTGTACTTTTATCCAAACGTGCTCAAAAACAACGATAATGGGTCGCGCCAACAGCCAGACAGGTTCACGCTCGTCATGCTGCCTCAACGTGCCCCATTTCGGCCATTAAAACCCAAAATTAAGTTTTTCCAGAATCAAGTCAACAGGATGATATCATGATACTCCTTCCCAGAGGCAGAGCTGGCAGCATTGGAGAATGAGAGGGAGCCTGTTGCGGGGTATTGAATTTCAAACTACGGAATGCTAGAAGGGCCACAATTTATCGCGCAAAGCGGGGTTGCGTGATGCCGTTAGTAAATAGTTTAACTGAAAGCTTTGTTAAAAATGTGTATTACGACCGGCTCAAACGTCAGGCCGGCCCACCGGGAACTGTCCCGGTTCTCCCGATTAGCCACTGCGGGCCTGGTACTGTGCGATTGCCTGCTGTTGTGATGTTTGATGCTAACGGCGCGCACGCACGAGGTGCAGTGCATCGTAAAAATTCTACGAGTCATCTTCGTTATGGATTAAAAAACCCCCCCAAAAAAACCCGTCACAGATATAATTTAGGTTGCACTGAGATGTTCTTGAAAACTAAAACCAGGGTGAAAAAATTCCAGACTTACGACAGCTAATTTAATACTTTTAATACCTTTAATAATGGAAAACTAAATTCAATGCCTTTTTAATACTTTTAATAACCCGCGGGTACCCTGAGCATTAGCCGCTAACGTTAGCCTGTGGCCTGGCTACCAGTAGAGAGCACTGAAAGCACACTCTCCTGAAATCGTGAGAACCAAGGTGGACAGCGGGTGAAAGCCCGTCTAGAAGCCGCCAAGAGTCTACTTAATGTCGGGTGAAAGTTTGGCGAAGCTCCCTTAAAGGGTATTAAAACACTAAGGGGCTGTGAGATATAAATAGAACCGTTATGTGGCAAGATAACAAATATCAATAATGTTAACAAAAAATAAATCGCATTCATGAGCAATTATCGAAAATAGATCGAAAATTACCAACATTTCCGAAAGTATTCCGGAAACAGCCGAATGGGGCGGAGACGTCATAGCAAGGAAACGAAAGGTCGAGGCAGGTGCAATCGTTGTTTATCGACGAGAGAGTTGCGTTCGTGTTTTATCAAAAAAATCGCTAAAATGGTTCAAACCTGTCATGCTATGTGGTCTACAAATAGCCATTTGTCGCAATGTAGTACCCATGAGTTCCCGAACGCGAGAAAAAGAGCTGGACTACACAGACAATGAGTAAAGTTCCTCCGTGCTAAGAGGGCTAAAACTAAGAGGGCAGACCCAGCCTCCGGCACGGTTTTGTGTGGTGCGCATTTTACACCTGAAAGCTATTCGAACTATGGACAAATGAAATCAGGTTTTGCTAAGAAATTGCTGATGAAAGCAGCCACCAAACACGAGCAGCCACCTAAATGTCCCGAGATACCAAGAAAGAAGACGACTGGCTCTGATGAGACCACCCCAGGCTAACCAAAGGAGCGGAGCAGCCAAGCTCGAAATGGCCAGAGTGAGTACTCTTTTATAATAAAAACATATCACGCATTGGATATAGGACTGGACACATGTATAAATTATCACTTGTAAAATATATAGAACAAATCCTCGAATCCCATTCATATTTGTGTCTGTTGGCAGAGCGAAAACCTATGATAGCACAATAAATTATAATTATTCTATACATTACATTATTTTGCGGTCACGGTGTATCAGCTTCACAAAAAGAAATGCAAAACAAACCATTCGGTGTTTCCCACACGATGTTGCCGGTGTTTCATCAGTGTGATTACTCCTCTCAATGATCCTGTCATTAGGCTGCATTGGCTTTCGTTTGGGCTGAAATTGATAACCCAAAACACCAAAGAAAGGTTCATAACTCGTCACCATTAGCCGAATGTTTGTTACGTCGGATTCGTCGCTGCAACTAGAAACAAAATTGTCCGCTATCATCGCCGCCATTCAGTACTAAGCACTGAGCCGGTTGTTTCCTTGTAGTGACGTCACGCACACAATATGCTAGATTTCCGGGATCTCGTGAGCGGGTCCTTTTAGCTTGACAATCGATCCAAATTTCTATAAATTTCTTGGTGTTGCGATGTGTGTAATTACACGAAGTGGCATGATATGAATCCAAAAGGCATGTGTTTATGGATAAATGATGGAATATTAGCATTTCCCCAGGTGTTGTCATACCCTTTAAGCCCAACTCTATCATGTTTGCTTGTAGCGTTAGCCACTAGCGTTAGCCTACCGGGCTTCTGTTAGTTTGATTTCCTGATAACCACGTGACTTCATACGTAAGCACACTGACTGCTTTCTTAGAGGGGAATGAACATAGCCGCACAACACAGAGTCAAAGCGGGATGAAAAGACTATATTTTCTTGTTTTATTAAATTACCGAATTTACCGACATGGTCAAAATGACGTCGATCATCGTGAAGAATTTCGGTAACGGTAAATTTTTGGTTTACCGCCCGGTTCTATCCTGTATATCAGTGGTCTCCAACCCGGTCCTCAAAGGCCCACTGTGGGTGCAGGATTTTATTCCAACTAGACAAGATGATGACAGTTTTTCCACCAATCTGGGGTTTTACAAGTGCAATCAGCTGATTGCAGTCAGGTGCTGCTTGTTTTATGATGGCATGACATTCCCTTGAGCGTAGCTCCATGTAGTGGATATATAGTGCAACCCCAACCACTACTACAGCGCCTTATAATGATATGAAAACAGTTTTAAAATAGGCCATTCGTTGAAGGTGCGTCTTATACTCTGATCCGCTTATAGTGCGGAAAATACGGTATATATAAAAAGGAGAATATTTACTCTTTTCCCCCTATTTCTTTTATGTAAAATATTCTCTAAATTAATACAATTTTAAAACATTGACGAAAAAAAAAAATGTTTTTTTTTTTGTTTGTTCATAAGAAAAGTTAGATTTAAAACATGAAAACATGAAAGAAAATTTACTATTATCTCTTTGCTTGCCACTGATAGCTGTAGACATCCAATCCATTTAGCCAAAATAGATTAGACATCTATTGCTGTCAATGGCTATGAATGGAGAGGTTCAAAAAAAGAGGATTTGAATTTTTTTAGATGAAGAAAGTCTCTAAACATTTTATCAAGTATCTAAATAATTCTTGATGAATTTGATTGTAAGATTGTGGCAGCTGTAATTTGGACATCTCTACACAAAGATTATTACAAATTCATTGATCAAATTGGTTTGAATAATTTATAAGGTATTTGTAATTAACTATCAAAACATGAGAATGAATTAGTATTTTAGCATTCATATATTTTCCATGAATAAATTACAAAGGAACCATTTCTGGGATATTGAATTTCGTGTATGCAATGACAGTGTTAATACAAAGTAATATAAGAAAAACAATTATAATCCATGTACTTACTCATCATTTTCAGTTTCATTTTCTGCACCAAACTCATGGAAATAATCTTGCCTTTCCATGATCTCTTGGTATTTCTCAGCATATTCTGTGAAAGCAAAACAGCTCCATTTAGAAGAAAGAACATTTTCCAAAGGAGTAAAGCGGAGAATGAAAGTAAAAGTACCGTAATTTCTGGACTATTGGGCGCCCCTGATTACAAGCCTCACCCAGTACATTTTTAAAGTAAAAACCATTTTGTACATACATAAGCCTCTCCTGCCTATAAGCCGCGTGTACCCACTTAGTAACACGAGACATTGACAAAGAAATATACAGTTTTCAAAATTTTAATAACACACCTTAACTTTTCGTTCCAAACAGCGCCGGCAAACAGCAGTTATACAGCAGCGGCACGGAAGTTACAGTGCCTTGCAAAAGTATTCAGCCCCCTTGAATCTTGCAACCTTTTGCCACATTTCAGGCTTCAAACATAAAGATATGAAATTTAATTTTTTTGTCAAGAATCAACAACAAGTGGGACACAATCGTGAAGTGGAACAACATTTATTGGATAATTTAAACTTAATTAACAAATAAAAAACTGAAAAGTGGGGCGTGCAATATAATTCGGCCCCTTTACTTTCAGTGCAGCAAACTCACTCCAGAAGTTCAGTGAGGATCTCTGAATGATCCAATGTTGTCCTAAATGACCGATGATGATAAATAGAATCCACCTATGTGTAATCAAGTCTCCGTATAAATGCACCTGCTCTGTGATACTCAGGGTTCTGTTTAAAGTGCAGAGAGCATTATGAAAACCAAGGAACACACCAGGCAGGTCCGAGATACTGTTGTGGAGAAGTTTAAAGCCGGATTTGGATACAAAAAGATTTCCCAAGCTTTAAACATCTCAAGGAGCACTGTGCAAGCCATCATATTGAAATGGAAGGAGCATCAGACCACTGCAAATCTACCAAGACCCGGCCGTCCTTCCAAACTTTCTTCTCAAACAAGGAGAAAACTGATCAGAGATGCAGCCAAGAGGCCGATGATCACTCTGGATGAACTGCAGAGATCTACAGCTGAGGTGGGAGAGTCTGTCCATAGGACAACAATCAGTCGTACACTGCACAAATCTGGCCTTTATGAAAGAGTGGCAAGAAGAAAGCCATTTCTCAAAGATATCCATAAAAAGTCTCGTTTAAAGTTTGCCACAAGCCACCTGGGAGACACACCAAACATGTGGAAGAAGGTGCTCTGGTCAGATGAAACCAAAATTGAACTTTTTGGCCAGAATGCAAAACGATATGTTTGGCGTAAAAGCAACACAGCTCATCACCCTGAACACACCATCCCCACTGTCAAACATGGTGGTGGCAGCATCATGGTTTGGGCCTGCTTTTCTTCAGCAGGGACAGGGAAGATGGTTAAAATTGACGGGAAGATGGATGCCGCCAAATACAGGAACATTCTGGAAGAAAACCTGTTTGTATCTGCACAAGACCTGAGACTGGGACGGAGATTTATCTTCCAACAGGACAATGATCCAAAACATAAAGCCAAATCTACAATGGAATGGTTCAAAAATAAACATATCCGGGTGTTAGAATGGCCAAGTCAAAGTCCAGACCTGAATCCAATCGAGAATCTGTGGAAAGAGCTGAAGACTGCTGTTCACAAACACTCTCTATCCAACCTCACTGAGCTCGAGCTGTTTTGCAAGGAAGAATGGGCAAGAATGTCAGTCTCTCGATGTGCAAAACTGTTAGAAACATACCCCAAGCGACTTGCAGCTGTAATTGGAGCAAAAGGTGGCGCTACAAAGTATTAACGCAAGGGGGTCGAATAGTATTGCACGCCCCACTTTTCAGTTTTTTATTTGTTAAAAAAGTTTAAATTATCCAATAAATTTTGTTCCATTTCACGATTGTGTCCCACTTGTTGTTGATTCTTGACAAAAAATTAAAATTTTATATCTATATGTTTGAAGCCTGAAATGTGGCGAAAGGTTGCAAGGTTCAAGGGGGCCGAATACTTTTGCAAGGCACTGTACATAGCATCAGCATGGCGGTGCAGCACTAATTGTGCTGGTTAATTCGCTGCTCAGCCTTCGCCGCGTACTGACGCACTCTGAAGCACTCTCTTATCTTAACCGATAAGCGCTCAGGGCCAGCAAGCTCGACTCTTGGGACAAAATATGTACAGCATGTTGTTTGATTTTCTCATATTCATGTCTGATGAAACTGTTACAGTGACCTTGTGTGCGCCAATTGTCACCATGTACACCTAAGCAATGTATCGTTTTAAGAGACTTATAAGAAAAGCATTTTAAGTCGCTACTCACACCAGCTGTGATAACATGTCACACACATAGCCACAACAAAATGTTCCACAGCAAACAGATGCAAAAATGTCAGGGACATGACAAAGTCATAACCTTGTATGCCCTAAAATTAATCGAGCTGCTTGACTGGACGCTTAGTCACTAAACCCAGATTGTTGACTGTGTTATTCTACAGTTTTGATGTATGTTCCATGCCTGAATGTGTGTCTTTAGTTGTATGGGGGACGGGAAACTGATAAGCATATGTTTCATCTCGTCCGCCTTTGTCGTCTTCTTCGGGCAAATCATATCACATTTTGTAAATGTCAATGATTGTCAATGATACTGATGATGATGACAATAAAATTCCATTCCATTCCATAATAAAAACATAAAAGTCTTTGTTAGCAATCTTCATCTTCCTCCTGTGCATTCAAACCATGGAAGTCTTCACCCTCAGTGTCGGATATGAAGACGCTCAGATGCACTTCGCCACGCACCTACTCAGTCTCTCCTTCGCTGTCGCCTTCAATGTCTCCCATAATGAGGCAAATTCACTCCTAGCCCATGCTGTCCTCGAATGGCCCCTTCGAAACCCGTTGGTGATGGCGGACTCTTTCACAGCGCTTCACGCTACCAGGCTCCCCCGGCAAACCTGTGCAAAAGCTGCTCTTTGCATGCGGCGAGTCTTGGCAAACGATCTCTCGCCGCTCGTCATCAAAGCTTCCCATACAACTCGGATGGCCAATTTAATTTCTTCGAGCATTTTCCATGATGCAGGTATGCCAATTCTACTCATGCACAAAGACGGATGCACAACGCACAAAGTTAAACTACTGGTAATAGTGCAAACTAGCGTCTTCCTCCACACATATATTCCACGTGTCTCACTCCCACATTCCATGCTCGAGCGCCCCTGGTGGCCGTCAGAAAAATACACAAATTGGCCGAATCATTCCACACGCCGCAGGACCCAAAATGAGGGAAAAAAGTAGCGGCTTGTAGTCCGGAAATTACGGCTTTGAATGACCACTAAAATGCTACATTGTTACCTGGATCTGCTGCTGTAAAAGGAGTTCCGTCTTCTGTGTAGAACGTAGGTTCATTCTGTTGGGAAAAAAGAAAAAAGGTAAAAACACGTAGGAATTTATGTACTATACTATAAAGAAGTACACTCACCATGAAGTAATTGGGATCATTATCAGGGGTAGCGTTGCTGGCCGCTGCAGTGCACACTCTTCCCCAGTCACTGGACCTCAGCTCCACTAGTTTCAGAAGCATTTGTCGGACCTCCCTGAGGAAGACATTAAACCCTCATGTTGCTCTGCATTGTCTTTCAGGTTGACAGGAGATGGTGAGCTACACACACCTACTGCATGTAGCATCCAGTACAATTGTTTCTATCCTCTGGATCAGCTCTTCCATGAATGTGTTTCCACTTTCTTTCCAAGCATCGTCCAAGGCAGAACCAGTCAGCTTTAAAAAAGGAGGGGAAGAAAATCTTGATTCCATTTGCTGATATTACGACAGAGTACTGTGGCCAAAGAAAGAAGTAAACTACGAGATTCAATTCAGACTATTAGTACTAGAATAAAATTGTGCTATTAGTACGAGATTAAAGTCGCATTATTACGTATGGCTAATGTATCTGAATTAGTGGCTACATTTTATGCAGCGCTTCGCCGCCGCCGTTAAAATCAACAATACTGAGAGCATCTTGTGAGGCGGTGTTTTAGAATCGGTTTCACAAATGAGGAAATCCTTAATCTAATCACATTTAAGGGTGTAACGGTACATGGAATAGTAGTGAACCGTTTCGGTACGTGGTAGTTAGTTCGGAACGGACGCGTACCGAACGATTTTCTGACGTAACATAACCCTTACTTTTCGAGGCTGTGAGTTGATCGGGTTACAGTTTCTTTGTGTAGATTACATTTACTCCGTTTTCTCTACTATAATGAGGACCAACACGGTAGGACAGTCCAGAAACTTCAATGGCGCGACAACATGGCCGCCGCGAGAACGCAGTGAAACGCGGGCGTTAAGAGTCAATCAGCCAATGCACACCAGTCGCAGTGCGGCCGCGTGTTAGAGGCGTCCCAGAAGCGGCTCAACGCGACGCACGCGAAAAGAACGGCAGAGTTTATTATTTGACGCGAGACGCGGCCCTCCTCCGTCAATACTAATAGCTAGGATCGGGCCGGAAGTCACTCGTGTAATAATACGGTGGATCCGGTCAATTTTCAAACTAATATGCAGTCGTAACCTACTTTTTGAGTCCATCAGATCTCTTGAGTGGTAGATCGGGGCACAGTTGACTTGTCTTTTACGGCTATAATAATAACCAACACGGCCCCGTGTTCAATACAAAGCCCTCCTACCACAACAAAACAAGTAGGAACTAATATTCACATAGGAACTGAAGTTATACAACATAGAATATACAATAAAAATGAATACTATATCATATTTGTAAAATATAAACATAATAAAAAAAACAATAGCCCATTTAAATAAAATAAATTGAAATGAGCTAAAACACCTGTAATTAAATAATAAGAATAATAGCCAGATCCTGCTTACACAATTAAATTTATGAATTTCTGTGTGGCGCTTTAACTTGAGAAAATCCACCAATAAAGCTTTTGAAAACCGTTCATAAGAAAAAAAAAAATGTTTCATTGAGGCATTTCATTTGTAAAACACATGTTAAAATCTTTGTCATTGGGATTGCTTTTCTCTTTAGCACAGCATTTTTTTCTTCTTTCTTTCAGAAAAAAAGCTGACCAATACGCGGGGTCTGAAAGGCAAATTGTTGTTGGATTATCTTTAAATACAAGCTACTTTTTGAGCAGAATTCTAGCTTTGTATAGGCTAATGTTCCTATTGTTGAAAGCACAAAAGTGTGTAATAAACAACTAGCACATTTATATTTTGCATTTTGTTTTTTTACTGTACCGAAAATGAACTGAACCGTGACCTCAAAACCGAGGTACGTACCGAACTGAGATTTTTGTGTACCGTTACACCCCTAATCACAGTTGAACGATTTATACAAATCTTCATTGTTTAGCTCATGAACATCAAATTATAATCAATAGAAGGATTGTCGGAACTCCCAGCTAAGGTAAGCAAGTTTAAGTGAAGTACATGGGAGCTAATTCAGCTACAATAACTGTACATAATACGTTATTCCTCGTACCCTGTACGACTACGACTTGATTCCTCGTACTGTGTACGGATTTGACTTGATTTCTCGTACAAGTACTATGTACGACAACGACTTGATGCCTCATACTAATACTACGAATTAATCCCCCCCCCCCCGCCTTCTTTGGCCCTAATATTCCGTCGTGATACAACTAGGGCTGCAGCTATTGAATATTTTAGTAATCGAGTAATCGACTGAAAATTCTTTCCATTAATCGAGTAATCGGTTAAAACATTTTTTTTTAAGGTAAAGAGCAATTATACAGTAAATATACATGAGAAAACAAGACATTTCATCTAATATTGAACCATTTTCATCAATCAATGTCTTTATTTTCAATGTACATCGTTAAAAACAGCCAACAATTGCATCTCAGATGTGATTACAATAAAAAAAAAAAAAAGATATTCACTGCTTTCACTCAAAAAACTTTTAAATCTTATAAAAATATATATACAGTGCCTTGCAAAAGTATTCGGCCCCCTTGAATCTTGCAACCTTTCGCCACATTTCAGGCTTCAAACATAAAGATATGAAATTTAATTTTTTTGTCAAGAATCAACAACAAGTGGGACACAATCGTGAAGTGGAACAACATTTATTGGATCATTTAAACTTTTTTAACAAATAAAAAACTGAAAAGTGGGGCATGCAATATTATTCGGCCCCTTTACTTTCAGTGCAGCAAACTCACTCCAGAAGTTCAGTGAGGATCTCTGAATGATCCAATGTTGTCCTAAATGACCGATGATGATAAATAGAATCCACCTGTGTGTAATCAAGTCTCCGTATAAATGCACCTGCTCTGTGATAGTCTCAGGGTTCTGTTTAAAGTGCAGAGAGCATTATGAAAACCAAGGAACACACCAGGCAGGTCCGAGATACTGTTGTGGAGAAGTTTAAAGCCAGATTTGGATACAAAAAGATTTCCCAAGCTTTAAACATCTCAAGGAGCACTGCGCAAGCCATCATATTGAAATGGAAGGAGCATCAGACCACTGCAAATCTACCAAGACCCGGCCGTCCTTCCAAACTTTCTTCTCAAACAAGGAGAAAACTGATCAGAGATGCAGCCAAGAGGCCGATGATCACTCTGGATGAACTGCAGAGATCTACAGCTGAGGTGGGAGAGTCTGTCCATAGGACAACAATCAGTCGTACACTGCACAAATCTGGCCTTTATGGAAGAGTGGCAAGAAGAAAGCCATTTCTCAAAGATATCCATAAAAAGTCTCGTTTAAAGTTTGCCACAAGCCACCTGGGAGACACACCAAACATGTGGAAGAAGGTGCTCTGGTCAGATGAAACCAAAATTGAACTTTTTGGCCACAATGCAAAACGATATGTTTGGCGTAAAATAAGCCTGAACGATATATCGTTTAAACATCGCCATCGCGATGTGCGTGTGCGCAATAGTCCCATCGCAAGCACGTGCGATAGTTTTTCTTTTTTTTGATCCACATACGCCTCACTTTCTGGTCTGCGCACAGCCTCCTACCCTCCCTCTCCCAGCCTTTTGATCCTCTCAGTCACTGGCACAACAATGGCTTTGATCTGGCCAAAGAAGCAGACTTCACACGGGCATCTGTCAATCATCGTTGAACTTGTTAAACAGTTGCAAGGAAGCCGCGCTGGAATGAATGTGTGTACTGTGGGGACGTTGGAGACATTTAAATGCCAGAAGTGATCATGAGGAGTTTGAAATTTCTACATGTCACTTCAACGATCACAGCTAAAGTAGATAAACAGAAGCATTTAATAAAGCCAAGCATTTATCTGCTACAGTACTTTATTCTTGTTCAAAAATGATTTGGTTGGACAGTTATGTTTAAAACTTATCATAATTATGAAATTTGAAGTGCTTAAAAACCATTTATTTTTATACATTTTTTAAATCACTTTGGGGGGGGGGGGGGTTGGGGGGTGTGTGAGAAAAAAACATGTCTTATACACGGTGACCCAAAAAAAAGTTTACACTGCCATAATACAACTTAAATGCCATGTTTATTCATTTTAGAATTAGAATTGAATCACAAATTATACATTATTGTAAAGAACATGTACAGTACACTCTATTTTTCAATGTGTCCTCCTTTAAGTGTCACAACAGCCTCCAGGCGCCTGCGGAACGCTTCTTTATGTAGGATGCTGTCATCTTTTCCCAAGATCTAACAATGGACCTCTCCAAGGCTGCCACAGCAGTTTGTGGCTTCTTACAGGCACTGTCCTCCACAGTTGCCCATATGCTATAATCCAGGGGATTGAGATCTGGACTCTGGGGTGGCCACATATCACCTTGTCGATCAACTTTTTGGTCGGCACAGATCGGCACTTCCAGACCCAGGTTTTCGTGAGGCTGTTCCAATATCTTTCAGCTTCTTTTTAACTTTGTAGACTGCACATCTGGATATTCTCAGATTTGCTGTAATCTCAGTAGGTGTCAGACCGGCACGCAGCAATTCAAGTACAGCTAAAGTTTTCTTCATTTTCAGCAGAAGCACAGGAATTGTAGAGACGAGAGATTACCAGCTGCATTGAGTGACCTTAATGAATCACTTAAGCATGACAACCTATTTAGATATGTTTCAATGGCTTTTAAACAAGCAGTCAACTGAGTGTAAACTTTTTTTTGGGTCAACCTGTATGTATCTCTTTCCAATGCTAAATCTGAATAAATACATTGGGCACAAAAAACACACACACACAAAAAAAAAAAAATTAAAATGGGGGGGTGGGCTACTTCGCGGTTTTTCACTTATCGCGGCGGGTTCTGGTCCCCATTAACTGCAAAAAACAAGGGATGACTGTACACTGTGGTGATCTAAAGTCTTTCCAAACAGCTATTTAAGTCATCTTGTGAAAATATCTTGAAAAAAATATATATAAATGTTTTTTAATATCGCAATATAACATCGCAATATATCGCAAACCCAAAAAAAATCGCAGCAATAGTTTTTCCCAATATCGTTCAGGCCTAGCGTAAAAGCAACACAGCTCATCACCCTGAACACACCATCCCCACTGTCAAACATGGTGGTGGCAGCATCATGGTTTGGGCCTGCTTTTCTTCAGCAGGGACAGGGAAGATGGTTAAAATTGACGGGAAGATGGATGCAGCCAAATACAGGAACATTCTGGAAGAAAACCTGTTGGTATCTGCACAAGACCTGAGACTGGGACAGAGATTTATCTTCCAACAGGACAATGATCCAAAACATAAAGCCAAATCTACAATGGAATGGTTCAAAAATAAACATATCCAGGTGTTAGAATGGCCAAGTCAAAGTCCAGACCTGAATCCAATCGAGAATCTGTGGAAAGAGCTGAAGACTGCTGTTCACAAACACTCTCCATCCAACCTCACTGAGCTCGAGCTGTTTTGCAAGGAAGAATGGGCAAGAATGTCAGTCTCTCGATGTGCAAAACGGATAGAAACATACCCCAAGCGACTTGCAGCTGTAATTGGAGCAAAAGGTGGCGCTACAAAGTATTAACGCAAGGGGGCCGAATAATATTGCACGCCCCACTTTTCAGCTTTTTATTTGTTAAAAAAGTTTAAATTATCCAATAAATTTTGTTCCACTTCACGATTGTGTCCCACTTGTTGTTGATTCTTGACAAAAAATTGAAATTTTATATCTTTATGTTTGAAGCCTGAAATGTGGCGAAAGGTTGCAAGGTTCAAGGGGGCCGAATACTTTTGCAAGGCACTGTATATATTAGTGGTGTCAACAATAATCGATGCGGCGATGCATCCCGATGCGGGGCATGGACGATTCGATTCGATGCGGGCAACAAGCCGAATCGATTCAGCGCATTTTAAAATATATAAGTACGTTCAAAAACCTTCCCTACGCAATTCCGGTGATGCAGTGGATTTGGTTTCCCCATTTGTATTATTATTGTCATGTTTCATTTTTTTACACACTGCATAACTCTGGTCAAGTTTCCCACCAACCTCACAGAAGCCAAAATGTCTCCAGATGTCAGCTTTCAATGTCTTAGGTGCATCAAGAATCTTTCTTGCTCCCTCTTTCTCCGCTTCAGCCATTGCTATGTTATGTCCTATCTCTGAGAGGTTAGATCTTGTGCCCGAGTTGTGCCCACAAATGTGATCCTTTTGAATCCTCTCCTCTGTGTGTCTGCAAACTAGTTTTTTTTTTTTATATTAAACTTTCCCAGCGTTATTTCGTTGTTTTTTTTTCTGCCAACTGAGAATTCGTAACGAAAGACACTTTTATATGCACACAGAGGCAACACAAATGTGATCCTTTTGAATCCTCTCCTCTGTGTGTCTGAAAACTCTTTTTTTTTTATATATATATTAAACTTTCCCAGCGTTATTTCGTTGTGTAAATGATTTTATAATGATCACATAAATATGTAGACTATTTAAACATTAAGAAAACTTGCGTTTTTTTTCTGCCAACTGAGAATTCGTTACGAAAGACACTTTTTTATGCACACAAAGGCAACACAAATGTGATCCTTTTGAATCCTCTCCTCTGTGTGTCTGCAAACTCGTTTTTTTTTATATATTAAACTTTCCCAGCGTTATTTCGTTGTGTAAAGGGTTTTATAATGATCACATAAATATGTAGACTATTTAAACATTAAGAAAACTTGCGTTTTTTTTCTGCCAACTGAGAATTCGTTACGAAAGACACTTTTTTATGCACACAAAGGCAACACAAATGTGATCCTTTTGAATCTTCTCCTCTGTGTGTCTGCAAAATCGCATGTTTTTTTTTTTTTTTTAATATTAAACTTTCCCAGCGTTATTTCGTTGTGCAAATGCTTCTATAATGATCATAAAAATATGTAGCCTATTTAAACATTAAGAAACATGCGTTTTTTCTGCCATCTCGAAGAAATGAAAATAAATTGCTGCTGCTGCGTTTTGTTTTGTTTTTTTTCGCGTCACTCCAAGCCGGGTCGGGCTTCAATACCAGCCGGCCGTGTCGGGTCGGGCTGGATTTTTTAGGCCCCATCTAACCTCTACTATCTCTCTGCTCTCTCAATTGCAAAAAAAAAAAAAAAAGATATTTCCTCATGTTGAAACAGATTGTTATGGCTGCTAAAATGCTGCTGCACTTCATTTTAATTCATTATTTTTTATTGTTATGTGGTAGTTACTGATTGCATTTCTAAGTTGATTGCACATATATAGTGGGCTAGGCCAACATTTTACTTTTTTTCTACATTGCAATTTAGTTGGATGTTTTGTTTGCAACTGAACTGATCCCTGGATTGATATTGCGATAAAGATGCTGCTGCACTACAATATTTTCTTTGTCGCTTTCTATAATATTTACTTGAATATTTTTATCGATGGGTTGTTGTGACTAAAACACAGTGACTGTTATTACTGATTTTGCACAGGAGTTCAGATGTTGCACTGTGTGAAAGGCTGCTACTGTGTGTAAAAAAAAAATAAGAGAAAGCCCTGGTCTCATTCAAAGCACCAATTAAATGCTGTGATCTGTTTTTTTTTTTTTTTTTTTTTTTTTAAATATATATCTAAAAGTATTTTCATTTAACTTCAACCAGGAGTGACACAAGAACAAATAAAAAGTTGTTTAATGTCTGACCGCTTGTGTTGCCTCATGATTCACGAAAAATATGCTTTGCTTTAGAATTTTAATGCATCCCAGGCTTTAAGGCATCGCGATGCATTGCCGAATCGAACCGAATCGAATCGTGACCCTCTGAATCGAATCGAATTGAATCGAATCGTGGCCTTCCGAATCGTAATCGAATCGAATCGTGAGGGCAGTACCGATGCACACCTCTAGTATATATATATATATATATATGTGTGTATAGATACGTATTTTTCTTACCTAAAAATGCCATTACGCTTGATAACACACACCACTTAAAAGTTAGGTTTTTTTCCCACATTGCAATTGAATTTCCATTTGTGTCAATCTATTTTTAAGTTCTAGTTAAGTTTTAAGTTAGTCTAAACTGTAACTCCTGATAGGATTTTGAGTTTTTGCTGTGTTCAAAATAAATGTATTGTAACATATCAGGTTATAATATAGTGGGGATGTTTGCATGCGTTCCTGAATGCACCGCGTGATGTGCGGGGGTGAGGGAGGTGTGGGAGAGCGAGAGACGTGCCTTCCTGTTGTTGTTGTCGTTCGGGCAGGTAAATGTGCGTCGGCTGTGGCAGACAGCAGTCGTGTAGTTGTTCCACAAGTTCCCAAAAAATAAATAATTGCAACCTAACGAAGCGGGCGACTCTGTGTCAACGTTACAGTATGATACCTGCTGTATTGGAGCACATTAAGGACCAGTGCTACTTGGCGTTTTATCCAGCAATGACTACTGAGCTAATATTGACAGTTAGCATTATTAAGTTTTTATTTTACACCCTCATCACTCTACAGCGCTATGTTTTCACTGATTAAATCAAGCCTGTATGCAAGACACGTTAGCCACGCATCGACAGTGGTCATAATTAATAGCAACCTAGCCCTACGCAGGGCTAACGTTATGTGAGCGAGTGACAGTAACATTAATCTTATTTATTAGCGCTGAGAAGTCTACTGCTTTAAGATGGTTGCTGTTTACTAACGCCGCCCAGTCTGTCATTTTGCATCTAGTTCAACATACATGTGATATCTAAGAAACCACCATAGCATCATGCGGGCTACTTTTTAGCAAGGTCGGTGTAGTTTGTAGCGGCTGTCCGCTGCAGTAAGGTATTTTTTTAAATTGCTTCTTCCTGTACGCACGTGACATCAAATTAAACGATTCCTCGAGGTGAATAAAATTACTCAGATCAGTTTTTGAACTTTTTAAAAAAGTTCAGGCATGAAAATGGGTCAGGGGTTAAAAAGGTGAGAAGGGCGTGGAAGAAATATGTTCCAGTACACTGTACACCCCAACAAAATATTGAGCTCTGTCGACCCACACTTTGTTTCAGCAGGGCCGTGCAGAGACCGGTGGAGGGGCGGGTGCTCGTAGATCAAAAGGAGCACATGAACAAGTATTTAATACACCTTAAAACAACATAACTTCAATTTTAACCAGCTTTAGATAATTATTGGCTGCGACTGTGACATACTTTAATTGGGAGGGGGCAACAGTGAATAGAAATCAAAACTGTCATCCACACTTTCTGGCTGTGACTCAGTCAGTCTGCCTCTTTTCTTCCTTCAACCTCTGCATCAAAACTTCCTTCCTCAACTTGTTCATCTGAGAACAAACAACATCAGATGGTCACTGAGCCACCAACAGCACAGTTTTCTTAAAACTATTATTTCATTATTATCCATACTTAACAACTCTAGCACCTAATGATTAATAAAGTAATGACATAAAATCTTATAGAAACATAACATTGTAATTGTGTTTATAATTGTATTTAATACCCGACTATCCTTGCAAACTTGTTCTTACCAGGTCTGCTATTCACCCAGCTGATGAGGTATCCACTGCCTTTAGCAGCCTCATCTAAATCCTTTTTTTATCCCTCAATCTCCCTTCCCTACGAGGCATGTCTATGTAATGAAATATAAATATTAAAAAAAAAAAAAAAAAAAACAGACTCCCCGGTGGCTTTTAGTTTTAAAGCTTTCTTAATTTCTTTCTCTCTCAATAACGATGGAAGTAGATTTGTGTTTTTGTTATTCAATCGTGTTTTTATTATTCGATCAAAAAAACAAAGTTACTTTTATCAAAAACAAAGTTGCTTCAATCAAAATACAGTACATACTTTTAATCCCCAAAAAGTCACTTCAGTTAAAAAAAAATGTTTTTGATTGCAAAAATAAATGTGAGACAAAAAAAGCATTTGAAAACTATTTTACTTGATTGAAACAAATTTTTCCATTGAAGTAATGTTTTGCGTTTGGGCTACATTTTGGCTAGGACATTTGTGTCTTTATTATTCAATCAAATAAGCTGCTTCAAACAAAAAAATAAATATCAAAAGAAAAACTTTGCACACTTGTCAATCACCGTTTACCAAAGCCTGAGAGGGTTTGAGTAGACTCACTATGAAGCATTTAATAAAGCCAAGCATTTTCTTACTACTTTATTCTTGTTTAAAAATAATTCTGTGGGGCTGTAACATGTTTAAAACTTATCATAATTCTTACATTTTGAAGTGCTTGAAAACCATTTATAAATGATACTTTGGTGAAAAAAGTGAAAAAACATGTCATATATATGTATCTTTTTTCCAATGTAAAATCTGAATAAATGCATTGAACACGCACAAAAAAATGGGGGGGGGGGGGGGGGGGGGGCCTACTTCGCGGTTTTCACTTATTGCGGCGGGTTCTGGTCCCCATTAACCGCGAAAAACGAGGGATCCCTGTATTTCTGAAAAGCTTTAAGAAGCAAGAGTCATTCCCACCACTCGTCGGGCCGGTGTTGTGCCGACACCGGCCGTCAGCTCAAGTCCCAGCCGAAAATAACGCGTCTAAGGCGGACGACGGGAGCGATGCGATGCGAGGCTACCCCTCAATCCGAGAGCATGCCGCTTAATTTGACTCAACAGTGTATTCCTCCTTTATATTACCGCTAAATACACAAGCTTGACGCCAATTTAACGGGAGCTATTTTTTTCATGGGAGATTTGGCTAGCTCTGGCAGTGTTCAACGCAAGCTGCAACGAATGGCATTAACTTTTTTATATCGCAAAATGTGAAAACGATTGAAACCATTACTCACCAAATTCAATCTGCTGGCAAATACAGGCAAGTGTGTATGCTGCGCTCTGGTCTGCCCCGGTGTGGATAAGGCCTGCTTTTTGTTTTCGCAGCTATGCAATGCCACCCAAAGGCTCTCCGAGCACTCCATGTACAGTAAGGAGTGCGCGCGTTTGGAATAATGGAACGCACCTTGGGCCGATGATTGGTTCTCGTCAGCGAAGCATCTAGAAGGATTTGCTGACTGTCCAAGTGTGACATTTTTTAAAGAACCGATTTCTTAAGTGCTCAGTTTACGTACTAAGTTAATCACATAATGATAATAATAATGTAACGTTGATAATAGTCAACCGTTTTATCAGATTGAAATTCTTTATTTGTGGAAACTTATTGAACAACACGACTGCTATCTGCCGCAGCCAACGCACATATCTCCACCGCCAGAACAAACGTAAACACGGAAGGCACGTCCCTCGCTCTCCTGCACCTCCCTCACCCCTCTACGTCATGCGGTGCATTCAGGAACACATGCTAACACCCTCGCCACATTATAACTCGATTCGTTACAATAATAATAATTAAATAAAACCTCCCGACCCCCCCCCCCCCTCCCAAAAAGAATTTCTCCTCGGATCTACGCAATTCACGTAGGTCGCCATTTTTGACTTCAAAACGGCGAATTTCGCCGAAAGGTGAGAGATTTTCATGCCTGAAAGTTACTCGAGTTGCTCGAGTATTCGTTTGAGCTCTAAATACAACAGTTGCTTAACTGATGTGAAATAATCAATAGTGAATTCCAACCTTGAGTAGTTTGACGGCACAGATGATGTTTGCATCCACAGGACTAGAAAGGAGAGAGTCCAGCAGCTCTTTCAATGCATGTAGAAGGATATGAGCTCGGGTTAAAGCTCCTTTGCCACTCTTTAGCTAAACAAAAACAAATTGAAATAGCATTTTACAGCTACCTCACAGTTCTCAGGTTGGGGATTTCAAATCTTCACGATCACATCACAAAACATGTTTGCTTGTCTTACCTCCAGATGAAGGTAGAGCTCTCCAAGAAACAGCACAAATGCGTGGAACTTCTTCTGTGTGTCTCGGTCTCCCTGCACTGCGACATCTCGCTGCTCAAATTCTTTTTGACACCTGCAAAACATGTTTTCTCGTTGTATGGCGCGGAAAAAAACAACAAACGTGGACGGAACGAAAGCAGGGAATTTCACCTTAGAAGCAGCAGCTGACGAAAGTTACCGCTAGATGGGCTGAGGTTGAGATGATGGGACAGATAATTACAAAGCCGCGCGCCCGTGTAAGCGAAGTTAGGAATGGCTGTGGACTGCAATAAAAAGGGCACGAAAATCACTACAAGTTAAAACAATAAAGGGCTAAATCACGCGTGAGAATTCAAACCTCTGTGTAGATCAGGTCCACCAGCTCTGCCAACAACTCCACTGTGGTAACGTAGGAATTAAGCTCGCTTGTTATGTGTTCAACGTCCGACTCGAACATTCCAGGTGAGGAGCTTAGGTGGCAAAGGAAGTCACGGACCATTTCAGCCAAGGACGGAGCACTGAAAGTGTCGTCATTGTCCTCATAATATGTCTGGACCTTGATGGGGAAAAAGGTAAGAACACGTGAGTCAATCAAGTCAATCACAAAAAGATTGACGTGATAATGACACTCACGTCATTTTGGTACATGGCATTTGGGACAAACTCCGGAGCACTGGCAGAGAGTTTGGACGATTCAACCAAGGAATCCAAATGATTACACGCCCTGGAAGGACTGTTGGCATTTACACTGTGCTGGTCTACACTTTGTCTTTTACTGTCTGAAAGAGGAACAACAAAGATTGTTGACACTATTGCTTCGAACATCCATTACACAGTGAATGAAGGTGTCTGTGTGTGTGGCCTGATTCTCCTAGCATATCACATCAAGTCAATTTTATTTATAAAGCATTAGGAGAGGCTGGCAACGAACAAGCGCTGCCAACCCTCCCATTCAAATTGGATTGGATCTCTAGCACCATCGATGACACTGACGGCACTAGATGACCAATCTATTTTGACTGGGAGGAATGTCATCGATTATTCCCAGTCAAGCTGGAGTTTAAGACTATCACCATCAGTACTGACACATGATCACGCTTTGACTTTTTGTTTTGGTATGGTCCAGTGTTATGCTTTTGAAACATGTCTGGGGTGATCGTGAGAATGAGATTGCAGTTTTGTGACATTTTGGTGCAAAACAGGGACCGTAGATTTAGGGTAAGGGTATGCATTTGTGTGTTGTGTACGTATTAAGTTCATAGAACATCAATAAAAACAACTTTGAAAGAAAAAAAAGACACGATCATTCATGTTTCTGGAATGAGTGACAAAACTATTTTGTTTATATTTTTTTTAATATCCTCAGAAAAAGTACATCATTTTTGAAGTGCTCAAAAATTAAAAACTTACACTTGGTCACCTGGCTACATCACTGATGATTATATTTTTGTGTTCTGCACTGACACACGGGTAAGAGTTTGAATTTGGAACTACTTCATTATCCACACAACATGAAGGGGCTAAATAAGCTCAATTGTTATTTTCCGACCTGTGCTTACGATAACACTTCCGGTTGTGAAGTCGTAAGGAACGTTAAGGTGGGATAAGTTTAAATAGGCGTCACGCACTTAGGCCTACGGTCAAGTAAGATGCAAGATAAGAGCTTGGAATCGAATGCCAATGCTAATAATGGCTAGTTAGCATTAGCCGTGTGTCGGTGGTGTCTCTCTCCTTACCTCCGCTATCGCCACTTGTAGCGCCATTTTCAGTGGCCGAGCTAATGTTAAAATCGCCGTTAGCAGGGTATGTTCGAGGCTGTCGCAAAGGTTCCCTTTGGTTGAAATCTGTAAAGCGACTGTCGCTGTCCCAAACCGTACTCTGGAGTGCAGCGTCTACTGGAAGATTTCGGCTTCTCCCTGCTCCGGGAGCTCTGTTAAAATTGTCGTTCATGACCCGCTTGTTTTTCTAGCTTTACCCATCAAATGAAAACATCCACAGAAAATGTTGTTATCGCGAAAAAAAAATGGTTATTTTTTTCAGCGCATGACTTCCTGCGGTTAGTTCACGTTAACAGCGTTTAGTCCATTATTAACTTTTTGGACCACTTCCTGACAACAAACACCCTGTTGTTCTAATATTAGAGGGTGAGTTAACGCCATCTAGTGTTGTGGAGTGGAAGCTGAGGAAGAAAATATGTTGCGGTGGAAATTTTATCTTCACACCCCTAATCAAATACTGTATCCATTTTTTTCCCATTCATTCAAAAAAACGAGACCAAAATAAAAGAAAAAAATCACTAACTCATTCACTGTCGTTGCCAGTAATAGACATCAAATCCATTTGAACTGGTATGGCCCTCCAGTCTACTTGGATTGGACGTCTAATGCTGCCAAAGCAGCAAAACACAGTCATTCAATGCCAGCCACGAGTCAATGTTACTCGTACACCCCAGTTTTGAAACCCTAACTCTAGTTTGAAACGTTAATTTGCAAACCAATGCCTAGTATGAACCCTTTTTTTAAATTATTATTATTATTATTTTTTAACTAGGCTTAATATTTCAAATTAGGCTTTCTAACTTGGGTTAGTTTGACAATGTAGGAGTTCAAATCCGAGCTAAAGATTCAAATTAGGGTTTTATACTAGGGCAGCGATCGGGAACCTATGGCTCGCAACTCAGATCTGGCTCTTTTGACGGCTGCATCTGACTCGCAGACAAATCTTTAATTATTATAAAAAAGAAAAATCGCTATACTCCTTTGCGCATTGCGCAAAACGGCGACAGTCACCAGTCATATGCCGATGTTGTGCAGTAATGAGCGATGTGACTTTTGCGGCGTATGTTAACTTTTTTAATGGTCCAACAAACCTTGGGCTATTCGCACTTGATATCATTAAATAGCAACCTAACAGTGCTACGTTAGATCCCTCCCAAGTCCCATGCCATTGGCTGCGTGAGGCCAGGGTGAACATGGAACATGGGTCTTTGTACTACAACCGGTGACTAGAAAGCAGGTCCGCAGTAATTTTAGTGGGAAAGTGGCAAACCTACATCCCGTTGTGTCTATCTATATTTTTATTTACCGTATCTATCAATCGCATTGGCAACGCAGATAAGGCACAGACACTGTTCAAGTGGGTTCGCCATATTTTGCTGTTGGAAATAGCGGCAGATGTTCGCACGTGCGTGAAGTAAACCCTCGTTTTTAGTTTCATTTTCCGCGTTTGTCAGCTACTTTTAGAAATCCTTTTGAGAAGATGGGAAAAAGAAAAAGAGACGCAGAGTATCGTACTTTTCAGCAGGAACTAAAAGAAGAATTTGCCTTTGTGGAGAGTTTTTGATGCCTTTTCGGATAAAGACCGTCAAAATGTCAAATCAAATTGAGGCAAAGCAAGTGAAGGATATAAATGTGGCACCGTTTTTTCTCTCACTTTGGATGAGTCAACAGACCATAGGCGGAGTTTGACTTTTGGGGCAGGGGGGCACAAGATGTTGATTACCCCGAAACGCAGTGTCAGCAACAAAATTAACCTATAAGAATATTTATAATAATAAGTTGAAAATGAACATTTTTTTTGTCTCCCATTATTCTTGAGGGGAATTCAAAATCAGGCTCCTGGCAGGACAGCTATACTTTTCACCAAGATCATCATCCATTTAATATGGTACGCCCGCCGGTGTCGTGCCAATATAGTTACCTCAGTCAAAAATTGAATCCCATGGGCGGAGCCATATGGAGGTAGATTTGTGTCTTGTGTCATTATTCGATCAAAAAAAAAAAAAAATGCGTCAATCAAAACAAAAAGTTGCCTCAATCAAAATATATATTTTCAATAAAAAAAAGTCAAAAAACTATTTTCAAATTGAAAAATCACTTCAATCAAAAAAAAAAAGAAAAATTTCCGTCATAAAAAAAAAGTTTTTGAATCTGAAAAAGTATTTGAGGCGGCACGGTGGCTGAGTGGTTAGCACGTCTGCCTCACAGTTCTAAGATCAAGGGTTCAATCCCGGGCTTCGGCCTTCCTGTGTGGAGTTTGCATGTTCTCCCCGTGCCTGCGTGGGTTTCCTCCAAAAACATGCATGGTAGGCTGATTGAACACTCTAAATTGCCCGTAGGTATGAGTGTGTGCGTGGATGGTTGTATGTCTCCTTGTGCCCTGCAATTGGCTGGCAACTAGTTCAGGGTGTCCCCTGCCCACTGCCCCGAGTTAGCTGGGATAGGCTCCAGCACCTCCGCGACCCTCGTGAGGAAAAGTGGCATGGAAAATGAATGAATGAATGAATGAAAAAGTATTTGAAGCTCAAAAATTTGCATTTGAACACTTAATTTTTCATTTAAAAAGTTTGATTTTAGCAATCCTTTTTGTGTTTGCGCCATATTATGGGTAGGACATTTGTGTCTAAATCATTCAATCCCCCAAAAATTTGCTTCAATAAAAAACAATATTTTCAATCAAAGAAAAAATCATTTGAAAAATTAAATTGCGCTCTCCTATTTTTATATATATACTTTTATATACATAGGAAAGTCAATTACATGCAATGACACTTTTCGGCCACCAAGGCCCCCCTGGCCCCCCCTTAAACTCCGCTTACATAAGCAATTTATCCCAATTCAGCGTGATTGCAAGGTTTTGACTATGAAAGGGACAACAAGAGGGTAGGATTTATTCAAGTCCTTCACTGAGTTTGCTAAAGAAAAAAATCTACCGATGGATAAATTTGTTTCATTGTGCACTGATGGTGCTCTGTGCCTGGGTGGGGAAAAATAGGATTCGTGGTGCTTCATGAACATGAAAAAAGACGCATCCTAAGTTTCTCAACGAATGAAGCTTAACCCCACCAAGTATCAACCACACTACAAAGCCATCAGCAAAACCATGCAGCACCAGAAGTCGCATTGATGGTAAGAAACACTCATCATTGTTTAGCAACAGCATAACAATGTTATTAAAAATAATTCAGAGAATAACCCAAACCCTTGTACTTTAAAAGTGTTGAAATTACATAAAATGCAAATATTACTATACTACAATACTATAGTATTTTTAGTTTTAAACATATTGTATAGCTCTCACGGAATTACATTTAAAAAATGTGGTGTTCATGGGTTTCTCAGCCAAAAAGGTTCCTGGCCCCTGTACTAGGGTAAGAGTCTCAAATTAGAATTTTAAATTAGGTTTTCTAATTTGATTTAGGTTGCCTGTGTACAGTTTCAAACTAGGAGAACCCTAACCCTAGTTTGAAATCCAAATTTGAAACCCTAAACCCACTGTTTCACATGTTTAACACCCACCCCTTGATTTTTCTGTTCATTTAATGTAGCTAATTTATGTTCGTGTTTAATTTGTGACCTAATTACAGATAAGAGCAGAAAGAACAATTTTTGTTCCTTACTGTAGGGTCTTAACATTGTAAATTATGTGAAGTTATTAAAAGTCATTGTTGTACTGTATGAGTACTTCCACTTTGCTCATTTGGACACGTTCCAATATGACTTGTAGAACCTCTTTAGTGTTTGTCCAACTCTCTCCTTGGATTTTAAACTGGTATTTTCTGACCACAAAGCTGAATTTTGGAATATTTTTATTGCAGAAAACTTAAGCAACTTGTTATATTTATTGTTAAGTTATTTTGTTGATTGTAATTAAGTCTACCAATCATATGTGCCTCACAGGTTATTTATTTTCAAGCCTCTGTCCTAACCCGAGCTCATTGAAAAACAGTCCACCGCAAACGTATTACACCAGACATCTCAACGTAAGTGTTCATTAGTTGTTTTCGGCCTCCAGCCATTTTCCACTTGTTTCCCAAAGCTGGATCACATTATGCCACAGAGAATTCCCGCGCCAGAATGCAAGGACCCTCTTTGATAAAAGATTGATGCAGCCATTTTCTCTCATTGCTGTCCTCCATATGCCAGCGTCCCAGAGGAAATCCGAACACTTTCAAGTGTTTGGGAGGTGCACATGATGACAAACGACACTGCTGCTAATGCTGGAGGAGGGGTCAGCGGTGAGTGTGTCTACTGATTGGCCGCACTCCTTATTAGGCCGCTATTTATTAGCTTTATTTACCTTGTTTCTCCAGTGCCTCATTATATAGTATCAAGAGCCATTAAGGACAACCTAAAGAAAATTCCGGGCTACTATGTGACTTACGTTCATCCACTGGGCCAAAACTACCCTCTGAACAAGTATTAAGGTAAATTTTCTCGGGACCACACTGCATGTATGCAATGCATGCAAGACAATTAAAAATAGCAACATATAATTCACACAAAACAGACAACACAGTTTGTTCCAATATCAATATTAAATAATTTACCATTTCTGCTAGTCCCCAGGTTACAAAGAGTTCCGTTCCTACGCTGGCGACGTGTCCCAAATTTCTACAAAAGTCAGAACCAACCCTTTCAGTATGCCTAAATCTCAAAACAACTATCCAAAAAGTCAAAAAGTATTATATTTTGTTTTATAATGGAAGATACACTGCCTTCTGGTGGCAGCATTGGGTCTGGCTGGACTGTCGCCTTATTGGACTGAGGCGCAGACTCGTCTGACATGGATGAAGGACAAGCTGCGCTCTGGTTTGGCCTACATAAGGCTATAAGTTGTTTCAGGTATTATACAGTATGTTTGTTTATGCATTTATAATTAAGTTTAGAGCTACAGTTTGTGGAGTTATGTGTGAGCGATTTTCTATGAGAATTGTAAATAAATTCATAGCATTTAAGCTAGCGGGCTTTTGTTAAGCAAAATAGGCTAATTTAATCGACTAAATTTACGTATTGATCAGACTAGATGGACGTTTGAACACTAATTGATTTGTGTCAAGTGTTTTATTGTTAAAATGGGTGTCGTTTTGAACATCAGTGTACATATGTGTGTTACAGTCTTACAATCTGTCAAAAGTGATAGAAGTAAAAAGCTTCAAAAACTAGTAACTACAATTGCCTTGTTTGCTCTCTGTCAAGCTGAACAGCATCACGTTTAGTGAGGACAGAACACATCATATTAAAGGGATCCTTGGACTTGAAGCAACACTACGTAACATTTCAACCTTTAAAAAAAAATTTCATAACATTTGTGATGATATGTTGACTGACAACTAGTTGAATGACACCTCTTTAATGTCTTGAGGGGCTCTATATCGCTTGCACCGGCAGTAATTAACTTTGAAAAGGGTGGCAGGAACTCTGCTACACAAAAAAAACTATAAATGTGCTGACTGGTTTACGGCGTACGTCACTTCCCCATTTCCCCATTTATTATAAAGACGGAAGTTGATGTTAACGCTTTCGCGCGAATTCCACACAGATGGCAGAGCAACAGAGATAAAAAGTTTTGTCTGAGGAGGAAAAAGAAAGTGCAGCTACCAAGATATACAGAATTAAAAATTGCCTCCCCCCCAACCGAACTTGTCAGCGTTGACGAGTTCGGGTGGGGTGGGGGGAATAGCCACACAAAGCCACACGGTTGCTAACCATCATATGCTATTGTTTCGCTACAACTGGATATATTACCTTATTAGTTTTGATCCTTCACACAGCTGCTGGAAACACAAATTTTGTTTAATCCATCTGCAGGCGACCATCATGTCTTTCCGACACTGTGCGTGTGCGCTGGTCCTCATGGGAAACGCGGTCTTCCTTAATACAAAACACTATCGCTTTTGTCCACCAGTATCGCTAAAATAAACTGAAACTGAAAAGTTGCCAAGTTCTGCTTTAAAGACCTTTAGGCTCTAATAAGCCGCAATTGTTCTCTTTTACTAAAATATATTATTAGAAACATATACTGTATATTATTGCCATTGATTTAAAAATGTATTATACTGTATGTAGTACATGTTTTCACTTAGGGAGGGTGCCATGTTTTTCGCGCAATGCACGCTGGCAGTGATGATGTGGTTGGCCTGGGCTGGGAGAATAGCTGTGTTAGCAAGCAAGCAAAGCTGGTATGACGACTGGCATGATTTTGTCACATTCTGCTGCTGGTCAAGTTGTTTTGCTACAGAGATGTGGGATGAGTTCCCAACATCGTACCTGCATCCAATTCCAGCTCATCAGCAGTGTCTTTAAACCGATCCTAGGCGGCTGCTTGCTATCTGAAGTTAGCCATGTTTTTTAATTCTGTGGTCAAGCCAGCCACGCTTTCTTTTCAGTTGGCTTTCACTTTCAGGTTTTACTGTACAGACCGTCAGTGCATGTGGTTTGCGACTGCTAGATAAGGAAAATCATGACTCTGACATCATGCGGAAGTATAGTCCCACGCTCACGTGTCACATGGGTAACGCGGGTGCAAATCCCGATGGAAGCTTTCGTTTAATTGCTTTTGCCGCTCATTTTGTGAAATATCGACAGTGCTGTCCTGATCATCACTTCCGCTTGGGTTTGGGTTTTGGGAGGGCAGAATCGATGACACATTTATGTCGCTAACAAGTGACACTGTGGAAGTACGGCAGCGCTACCAAGTGATGTCACCGCCAAGAGTGCATTGCAACCTACTAGTTAAACTAATTATAAATTTTTTTATAAAAACAAGTCGCGGAGGCAGCAGCTTCAGCAGGGAAGCCCAGACTTCCCTCTCCCCAGCCACTTCATCCAGCTCTTCTAGGGATATCCCAAGGCGATCCCAGGCCAGCTGGGAGACATAGTCTCCCCAGCGTGTCCTGGGGCGGCCCCGTGGCCTCCTACCAGTGGGACGTGCCCAGAACACCTCACCTGGGAGGTACCCCGGAGGCATCCGTATCAGATGCCCGAGCCACCTCATCTGGCTCCTCTCGATGCGGAGGAGTGGTGGCTCTACTCCAAGCCCTCCCAGATGACCGATCTTCTCACCTTATTTCTAAGGAAGAGCCCGGACACTCTACGGAGGAAACTCATTTCGGCCGCTTGTATCTGGGATCTTGTTCTTTCGGTCACACCCAACAGCTCGTGACCATAGGGGAGGGTAGGAACGTAGATCGACCGGTAAACAGAGATCTTAGACTTTCGGTTCAGCTCCCTCTTCACCACGACGGTCCATTGCAGAGTCTGCATCACTGCAGTCACTCGTGAAGAAGACCCAGAGATAGTTGAACTCCTCCACTTGGAGAAGGACATCATCCCTGATCCGGAGAGGGCATTCCACCTTTTCCCGACTGAGGACCATGGTCTTGGATTTGGAGGTTTGATGGTTGATTATGATCCTGATCACTTCACACTCGGCTGCGAACCGTTCCAGTAAGAGTTGAAGGTCACGATTTGATGAAGCCAACAATACTACATTATCTGCGAAAAGCAAAGATGCAATACTGAGGCCGTCAAACCGGACCCCCTCAACGCCTCGGCTGCACCTATATATTCTGTCTATAAATGTTATGAACAGAACAGGTGACATAGGGCAGCCTTGGCGGAGTCCAACCCTCACTGGAAACGGATCCGACTTACAACCGGCTACATGGACCAAAAACTCTGACACCGTTCATACAAAGACCGGACCCCTCGTATCAGGGATTACGATACCCCTTACTCCCGTAGCACCCCCCACAGGACTCCCGGGGGACACGGTGGAACACCTCTCCAAGTCCACAAAACACATGTAGACTGGTTGGGGGAACTCCCATACCCCCCGAGAAACCTGCTGAGGGTATAGAGCTGATCCACTGCTCGGAGGCCCGGACGACAACCACGTTGGTCCTCCTCAATCTGAGATTCGACTTCCCGGCGAACCCTCCTCTCCAGTACCACTGAGTAGACCTTTTCCAGGGAGGCTGAGGAGTGTGATCCCCCCTCTCTTGGATAAGCGGGAGATAATGTATATATATGTATGTGTATGTATGTACAGTATATAAAAACGAAAACATTAAGAGGGGTTTGAATATCAAATTATTATAACTCATACTAACATCTATCTTTTAAGAACTACAAGTCTTTCTGTCTATGGTTCCCTTTAATGAAGTAAAATGAAAAATAAGATACTGTGAGGTATAATAAGGTACTGTTTACGCAACTAAAATAAAAATGACTGGAGACGAAATGGCGGACCGGGGACTACTTGTATTATTATTATATGGTTAGAATATATGGAAATACCACCGTATTTGTATTACATAGTTACCTGATTTATTATACATTATTATTATTTTCATCATTATATAACACCAACATAACAACACCATAGATAATGGGACATCTTTACATTTTAGCAAAACATGTTTGGTACTGTGCTACTTCTGTTTGCATTGTATAGGTCTAGGTTGCAGCACTACTTGATGCTTTTAACATTTGTGACAGGTCATTTTGATGTCAATACAAAAATACAGTGAGTTGGGGAAAAGCTGTCAGAATTATTGTGTAACTTTTCAACAAATAAGTAAACATGTATCGATATCATTGCATAAAATGGCTCATATCATGATTTTATTTTTCAATATTGTACAGAAGTCTAAGAGATAGATGTTGTTAGAAACAGGATAAGAGGACACGAGGCCCGGAAACTTGTGGCGTTAATGTTCTTCCCGCTCTCTTTTGATCTGGCATCAAGGCATCTGTCACTGATTAGCACGCTCGTGCACTGTGATTGAGGGAAGTGGGTGGTCAGACGTAGGTCACGCCACTCCCTTTCAAAAAGTGGGAGTGCTCCCATGCAAGACTTTCCAGATTTTTCATATTCATATTTTCAGCAGGTGCTTTAGTGATTTTCAATGCACCTCCTTACCAAAAAGACAGTTCTTTTCGCATTGCCAAACCATTTCAGTACAGTGAACTCCCTCCTGCCTTTCCTGCCTCGATGTTTCCGCTCGGTTTAGGAGATAATCATTAGAGCAATGGTTGCCACATGGATTAGCAAACATTCAGACATTAATGGTTGCTTTGTCAGCCATGCAGATAAGGACACACATACCGTGACCTCAGCTTTCACAACACAACAGATGAGATCCAGAGGAGAAAAACTGTATTTTATTTCCACTTGATAGAGATCCTATAAAAAAAAAAAGGTAAAGATTGCCAAGGAATGCTCACCTTGTAAGTGTTCCTTCCCTTCCAGTTAAATAATTACAAAATAAATAAATCAGTACAGTACCGACAAAACACAGGCATTAAAAAATTGAATTTTTTTTTCTTCATTGTGATGTCGTCTTGTATTTAATAATAAACAGGACACATTAGATCACCCGTTTGCCTGCACCTACACTTTCTCATTAGCTGGGATAGTTGTTTTTATTTTCACCATATAGCTATTGTTTGGCACAGAAATAGGATTCATATTTTATCCTGTGCCACAGCAAACACATACACACCCATCCCTCTCATGTGAAGTACACAATCTTCCTTGTTTGTCAGTGTTAGTGCCTTATTTCTAAAAATTTTTCAGTGAGTCTTCAACTTTTTGCCAGTGCTACGTTTTTGTCCTTTTTCCAACATACGTATTTGCCCGGCTCACGCCATGATTGGAAGGAAGTGGGTGGTCGTGTTTTTCCGACGCGTTCTCCTCCCTCGCACGGGCCTCCCGTGGATGTTCAAACCCACAAACATCTGACGTTTCTTGTTCTTCCATTCGGCTGAAGCGTACGTGTTGTAGCCGTTCTCCTCGATGCGCTCCTTCAGGGTGCAATCAATGCCAAACTCCCTCTAAAAAATGGAGGTCATATTATATATCAGTTTTGCAGTTCTAAATGTTTGGAGGTGCAACTACTCTCTAATCTACACTTGCGAACCATTGAAATTGAAAATATGGAACTTTTTTGGAAATAATAAGCCTGCAAAACCAGTACACTGCATTGCAACATCAAACAAACAAACAAAACATGAGTTTATTTAATTTCACTGCATATGATGGACTCCACTTGCGTCCAATTTCTGCTGCAGTTTGGCATTTAGTCTACCATTCTTGCAAAGAGAAGCCAAATGCTTGCTTGCTGTTTATTTGCTGTAATGGTGCAGCACAACGTGTAGTCAGGCAATATAACAATAATTGCTGGCATATATTCTTCCTTTCTTGAAAATGGATTTATATTACTGTAGCTTATTAAGTCACTGAGTGAAGATCATTTAGGGGGTGGCAGGAACTCAATATGTATAAGTATATATATATATTTAAAAATATATATTTTTAGATATTTATTCATTAGTGTATATGTATTTCATTTTAATTTAGATTGTATATAGATCATTTACATTGTTAAAATCAGAAAACAGTAAATATTCTCATTTACACATGCATTACTTACAAAATATATGTATTCCTTTATCTGTTTCAACATGTCAACATAAATAAATATGAATAGAAGTATTTGTTTGAGCAGCCACGATCTAATTTCCAACAGCACTGGAAGAAAGTAGCGAATTAACAGATCAGATCACTTTTGGAAAACTCTAGATAAATTGTCCCAAAACCCCCCCGACGTGTTACCAGGATACTCACTGCTCCGTACAGTTCTCCCTTTCTGCTGATTGCCAGATAGTAGTTGCTGTTCAGTCCTTTGATAGCCACCACCCCCACATCCACCGATGTAATTTCCAGAATACCTAGAATGCAGTACCATACACTTTATTCCTGTGTCCACCATAGGGCTGCCACAAATGATTATTTTGATAGTTCATTAATTACTGATTATTTTTTTCTATCAATTGGTTCATACGTATAACCCGTTAGTTACTCAGTATTACTATGGGCTTTACAATTTAACTGGAAATGTGCACTGGAACCAAATAGTGCGCACTCAGAAAATATGGACTATGAATTCTATGAAACTATTTCCATCTATCATTGTTTTCATAAAGCATAAATATTTTTAAACACATGCTTGATTAGACAGAAAGTCGTCTACTTTCATCCAATATCAAGTATTTACTTAAAAATGAAAATATATACACATTTTTAATATTCAATATTTAGTTTCCTTTTTAATTTAAAGTGTTTTTCAAAAAATCAAAATAAATGTTTAAAATAATAGAAATTTAAAAAAAGATTTTAAAAAAAATGGTTTTCCCCCTTTTTTTTATTTCAACACAAATGTGGAAAAAAAGAAGCACAACTAAAATAACTGTAAAAATTAATAAAAGTAATTGATAAATTTGATCATCAGTTGTGAATAAGTTGACAAATAATGAATTGTGACAGCGCTATTCCACATTCTGAATGGTCCAAATGAATAATGGGAATTGTTTTTCAGTCCACAATTGATTAAAAAAAAAACAACTGATGGAATATGTGGTTGTGTTAAATGTTAGATAGAAAAAGAGAATAATTTGCATTGTCACTGGTGTTATATGGTCTTATGATAAGCCTTTTTTTATTTATGCACATGAAACTACAGTTGCCTTTTCAAAAAAGTGACACACGGGATCACGGGATAGGAGATTTAGGCCGTAAATGCACAATGTAAAGTTTTTACAACTGTAAACAAGATTTACAACTGTGAAACTGTTTCCAGCTGCACAGTTTGAAAAGAAATACTTGGACACCACTGAGAATCTTTGGCCTGTCTATATCCTGTTTGCTAGGTCAGGTTTCTAAGTCACTATGCAAATAATTTAAGGCTCTCAATGACTATTAGACGGGCTAATTTACACCCCGGGTATGTGGTTTTTATACCAGAGGTCAGAAAGCTAGAACTGCTCAATGTGTCCTCACCACTGCAATGTTGGCACAGCGTGTGAAAGCAGCTAGTATTGAACCTGTGGGCAGGACATACGTATTGGCTCGCTCGTCTGTCTCAAAAGTGATAAAAAAGCAAGCGTGCAGGACACATTTTTTTGGAGCTTGGCAAAAAAAAAGTTAAAGTGGAAGGGGCACTAAAAGACTAAAGTAAAGTCAGTTTCTAAATACACTGTACAGTATACATGTTTGAAGATACGACGGAAAACGTAGCAAGAGGTCCATATATTTTTGGACAATGATCAATTTTCAGTATTCTTCTGTCTCTCTCTCCTATTCGCTTTTTTTCTGTCCTCCAATAACCCCTTCCTGTTTGCTGCTTTCTCCTAATAAACAAGGCATGTTGAATGATCACAATGGGAGTTATGTCATAGAATTGTGATACATTAAAACTGTTCAGACCAATCGGACACTCAGATTTCCATTCTCTGTGTCAAGCAGCTGAACAGGACAGGTTAAAAAAAAAAAAATCAGCATTGTAGCTGACAAAAATGGCTTTGAAATGAAACAGCCAAAATGTGCATGGAGAGCAAATTTAAGGGTATTTTCTTTTTTTTTTTTTTTTTTTTTTTTTTTTTTTTTTTTAAACCTGTCCTGTTCAGCTGTTTGACACAGAGAATGGAAGTCTAAGTGCCCGGATTCTGAACAGTTTTAATGTTTCACATTGAGAGTCTGACATACTCCCATTGTGATCATTCAAAATACCTTTTTATTATGACAAAGCAGCGAACAGGAAGGGATTATGGGGGGACAGAAGAAAAGAAATACAAGAGAAGAAAGAAAAGAAACACATACACAAACAACAACAAGAAATACATTGAACATCTAAACTAGTTACTAATATGCTGGTGCTATCGTCAGCGAGATGTATTTCCGGTTTACACCATGTGGGGGCCTATTGGCCAGTGAAAGAGGAGAATGGGGGTGGGGGTGTCTATAAGACTATAAACTAAGTGATTGAAAGGGGTAGAGTGTACACAAATCAGTTCTGTGATCTAGAACCCAGTAATCGTGTGAATCTCTTATGAGTGAAAGCCCGTTGGCGACCAACCCTACGCCGCCGCATCGCCAATCCCGGCACCGGAACCCCCAACCCGAGCATGCCCTACCACATCCAGCAGCACGCAAGCCCCACCGGGCGCGCGACAGCCACGCAGACGGGCGGAGAGACCGCGCGGGCACCAACCCAGGGCCACGGCCCACACCCAGCCAGCCCGGGGAGGGAGGGCGGGCGGGGGGGCGGGGGGATCCACGCGCAGCCCATCCCTCCTCCAACCGCCCAGCAAAGGAGCCACCGTCAGCCCCCCCCGGGACCCAGGGTGGTCCCCCGGGCCACCCGCGCGCCCATCAACCGGCCTTCAGGGATGGCAGGAGGGGACGCATCACCAACCCCACGCCTACACCCACCCCCACCCGCCCACCCGGACCACGAGCCACAGCCCCCCAACCGGCACGGCACGCCACGGGACCCCCAGCGGCCCACCAAGCCCCAGGCAAGGCAGGGTCCCCCGCCGGTGCAGGCGACACCCCGCTGATACACCGGCGCCCAGCCAGCGACCCGCGACGGAGCGCAGGGCGGACGCCCAGCCAGAGAAGAGAGGGGAAGGCGGAGGCAGGAGAACGCCCAGGGACTGCCATGGGGCGACGCAAGATCGGAGACCCGACCCCCCAACCCACTCCCGCGGCCGGCAGCCGAGGCAGAGGGGAGGCCACACCCCGGGAACCACACCATATAGAAAAAGTGTGGGACCCACCTACCACCCTATTACTGTGGCTGCCAGGTTCCCGACTGGCAGCCATCACCCAGCACCGTGATGGGGGTGTGAGGGGAGGGTAGTGCAATGTATGCATTAAAATAGGAGAGCTTGGCTTGGGGCAGTGGGACCGCAGCATGGAGTTTCTGTCCAGCCGCCCGTCCCACCGCCCTTTGCCAGAGCTCTCCTGTGGAGTATGATGTGTGTGGTGCATTTAAAAAAGGTGCAGGGATGGCGGGGCCTGTGGTGAGGAGGCAGCCGTGAGCCCCCCCCCCCCCCACCCCAGCAGGTCCCAACCATCCCACAACCTTGGTGTGTGGTGCATTAAAAACAGGGGGGAGTCGGGCTGGGACTGTAAAGCCCCGTCCCAACTCTCCCCGGAGAAATGTATGAGCATGTAAGTGCCAGGGTGAAAAATATTTACAGTGCCGAAGTGAGAAGTGCGTGAGTTAAGAGGCAGGCTCCCGCGGGCGTGGCCCCGTCCACCAGAACCACCGGCCCCAGGGCGGAAGAAGCGTCAGGGCCCCGATCAATCCCCGCCCTAGAACACCCACGGCGCCTCCGCGACCACCCACCCCCCTCCCACCCACCGAGCACCCACCCCGCACCCCGAGCAGGCGCCACACCAAGCGCCGGCGACCAGGGGGCGTCCACCCCACCGGCAAGGGACAACAAGCCTCACCCTAGGCCCCGCGGGCCCCAAGAGGCCCCGCTAACGACCCCGCCGGCCGGGGGGCAGCCGCGGCCGCCGCGGCCCAGGGAGGCGGACAGGGCCGGAAACAGACCAAGGGGAGAGAAGCGCACCCCCCACAACCCACCCCCGGGCCAAGAGGGGCGCGCGGTATGGCACCAGAGGGCACCTCCCCGGCACCCGGTACAGGGAGACGCGGCTCCGGCCGGGCGGACCTGGGAGGGAACCATGGCTGCCGCATACACCCCCCGGCCCCCACCCCAACCCCAACCCCACCCCGGCCGGCCGGGGAAGGGCCGCGGCCCCGGACCGGCACCCGCACGGCCCCCCCACCCGCCCACGACACCAGCGCGCGCCCGACGGGACCCCCCGCACAGCCAGACGCAACCGGACAAGCCCCGGCCGAAAATCCCGGGGGCCAAGACCGGCGGCGGGACGGCCCAGGGCAGGACGCCAACAAACTCCACCTGTAAAGCTGATAGAAGAAGAGGTTTATCAAACACCATTAGATGTATGCCAAGGACCAGTGAAGTGTATTATTTACGCATAGTTCCTTAATTGTTCCAAGTCTGATAAGTAATATATAGGGTGTTCCAAAAAAAGTTGCATATGATCCCCAGCAGCTGGAAACCAAATTGTCCATGAGTATCCTTGTAAAATAAGCCCATTGACCGACTAAACTGTGAAGGAAGAAAAATTATTTATTACATGCTGTTGGGAGTGTATAAAACAGTTCGGATTTAAACATGTCCAGTTTCCAGCTGCAGAAGGATGCATACAACTTCCCTGGACACCCCGCATACATCCATTTATGTATACAATTTTATTATTTTTGTGGCATTCCTTCGCAGGTGAGAGAGAATCCTTAGTCTATGTTCATCATTCTTGCGACCGTTTCCCACTGTTGTTCGTATTTGTCCATTTTATTTGTCTGTTTGGCAGATATTTTCTCTAATGTTATATATTCAATGATTAGATTTAGCCATTGGTTAATGCTAATGTTTTGTTTGTTTTTCCAATTCAACAATATTGTTTTTTTGGCTATCGTTAGACTTGCTAGTAGTGGACGGGTTTGATGGATAGAGATATTCACTGTATTCAGATCGCCAAGCAGACAAAGAGTTGGAGACAATGGAATCCTGCAGTTCAATAGGAAAGAGAGTTTCTTCGTTACCTGTGCCCAGAAATCTTGTATTGGTTTACATTGCCAAAGAGCATGAAAGTATGTATCTGAAATATCTTCGTTGCAGCTTATACATTTATCGGATTGGGAGATTGGGATTTAAGGGTATTTTCATCCAAATCAGTTAAACGGTGAAGGAAACATACAAAACATTTGAATGTGTCTTGCACTTTTTGAAGGGCATTTATTCAGCCAAATGCTTCAAAAATCATACTACAAAGCAAGCAAAGAAGGGGTTTTCCCCCTCCAAGAAAACAAAATAGTTTTTTTTGTACAGTCACCTGACCTGGACCCGATCGGGCATGCTTTTTTTCCCCACTTGGTTAATACAGAATGTTAGAATTGTTGTGCATACAGTTAACATTAATGCTTTCCTTATTTTCGTTAGTCACCAGATAGGATAACGTCTGTTTAATCAGCCTTTCCAGCACCACATCGTCTATGTATTCTATTCTATGTTCTATGTTGCTTTCCTGCCCCTCCCATCCTTTTGTCTTCCCCGGAATAAAGATGGGGAGTAGCTACCAACCTCCACGAAAGCTACATCGACTTTATGCGTGTTCTTTTTAGCCAAGCTAGGTGTACATAGACCTCGCTTCAAATCTAACACAAAAAATTGGATACAAATATACCCTTAAAGGATAAAATATGCCTTTTAAGTGCTATTTCATTGATTAATCACAATCCCATTGAGTTATGCAATGTTGTGCATGAACACGTTCAATGATCGATCGTTCATGAACATGTTCATATTTTGGGCAAACGTGAACTGAATCATATTTTTGTCTCATGAACGTTACTGTGAACAAGCTCATTCTGGCGGCTGTGAGCAGCCTTCATAACCTCGTTCATCGTCAAGTATTGGTGTTGTGCAGCAAAGAACATACGCGACGACTGCGGTATATGTGATGTTAACACTTTTTATGCACAGTAACGCTCCCTCACAGCTCACTAGATATCATATGACAGAACAGTGATTTCCCCTATCCCTCAAGTTTCATCTCATTGGCTATGTGAACCCAAAGTGATTATGGGGCATGTAGTCTGTATACCAGTTTGAAATGAGAGCTTTTCGACAAAACTGCAGATTAAGCCATAGGCTAAAAACACTATTAAAAAAACAACTTAATTGCGGGAAACTACCCAACCTGGCAACTCAAACTGCCTGAAGCTGTCACTGCTGTGATTTCACAAATATGGTAGCCCTTTTGCTCCCAAAGCTTTCATGGCGTTAAATAACCAATAATAATAATTCTTTTACATTCAGTTGGACTTTACTCAGCTTCCTTGGATAGTATTTAAACTAATTGCATCATATACATACTTCTGCAACATGAATACGGCGTAAATAAATGCTTAACGGCACAAAGAAGACTTTCCTTCATGTGCATCCATGACCAAACGTAAGTACATACGTAATAGCTTTATTTAATAGAAAGCTTTGGTGTTTACTTTGGAATCGCTGCATTCGCGGCTTTTTGTCACGTTAAGCAGGTGTGCAGAACTGCAAAGTTGTCACTTCTAATGGGGTACAAAATTTGACAGAACACTGGTCCAGTACCAACATTTAATTGGACATCTAAATCATTTATTTTTTAGAGTTTTGGGAACGTGTCAGTACCCGCGCAGATTTGAAACTAAATATGAATCTGATAGTGTTTCAGTGTTAAAATGGGTAAAATATTTGCTTTCTGTGGTTCTAATATTGACTCTGTCAATAATAGCTTGCAGCAATTATTGTGGAGAAGAAAAAACTACAAAAGTTAAAAAAAAAAAAAATACAAAAAAAAAAAAAAAAACACACACACACAAAATAACTACAAAAGTAAAAAAATTTTAACCATTAACTTTAGTTCAAAATTTGGAATTATGAACTATGAGTTGAACATTTCATTTAAAAATTTGTGAACTGCAATTTGAACTAGTTCATGTCGAAAATGAACTTACCCAACACTGGTGGTATGATACAGAGCTGGATAGCTGAAAATTGAATTGAAAATCTGTATCCAATTATTTTATGGAACTCACAATATCTGCGGTCACCTGTTTTTTCAAAGCTCTGACTGTAAAACAACTTGTATTCCATGAAATTAAAAAAAAAGTTCTGGGAGAAAGTCTTCTTGGGTCGAATGAAAGACTCAAAAGGGTGGTGATTATGGTTGTGGTTGGGTATTATGAAACAACTGCCAATCAGTGTTATGGCTGTCTGAAGTTTCCGTGATTTGTTTGATGTCATTACCAGCTCCTCACTTCACTAATTCCTTGAGTTGCTGCACCTTTCCGTGTGGAGACGACACCCTTTGATCACTGTTTGCGTGGCACCGGCTTCCACCATACAACCTATTCCGGATCTAAGGCTGTAAGCTCTGTACCGGAGAGGACAGCGGGGCATGCAGGTGTGTCCCGAAAGAACAATAACTCCCTCAAAAGCACGGCGGCCTCTCTCCTTGTCCGCGAGGTCGTGACTATATCAGTTTCTAGTTCAAACAGTGGCACCTAAGGGCGATGAGGTCTGAAGCGGCAAGGTGGCGGTGGGGACTGTGACACAACGGCCATTGAAGATCTGAGAAGAGCTGGTTTCTGTGCAGGGATCGGGTGTCTGGGATGGAGTAAGGATGTAAGACAATCTATGGCTCTCTGGCTGCTCTGTAAACATGGGAGGGATGAAAAGCCAGAGAACAGAGAAGGACAGAGGGGCCATGACAGTGAGACTAGGGGTGGAGATAGGATTAGAAAAGGCTGTAATGATCAATGATCAAAGTTAGCCACCGGAGGCCGGGGCGAGACAGCTTGTATATACGCTGGCTCGCACGCACATGCGGAAATGCGTTCGTGAACACATGTAGCAGGTGGAGATGCTCTCACTTGTTTTAGGATTGGAAACACCTGCAGATCTAATGTGTTCAGTCATAAAAATTCTGCACACGAATGATCGTGGTGGAAGGTGGTCTAAAGTACCTACATCACAGCACCGCAGATAAGATCATCATCTCAAATGACCAATATTACATCATCTATTCATGATGGTGTTCTTGCAATTTCTCATAATTTTCATACTTGGACCTCCTGGATTAGAGCAAATATGTTTTCTTCTGTCATTTCAAAGACAAGCGGAAGACGCACTTTTTCAAATTTACACCCACCCACCAAATTAATCAAACTTTTCTCTGACACATCTACCAGACGAGCTCAAACAGGCACAACTCTAGACCTTCGTTGGGCACTAAAATAGAGCCGGCACTAAAATAGAGCCCCACAAATTTCAATCAACCACAGTGCATAAACAGAGCGGTGTTGTTTTTGGCAGCCCTTTTAATTTTTGCCTTCGTCTTTTGGACGAAAATACTTTTTAGTCTTAGTCATATTTTGGTCATTTTAAAATGTTTTCGTTTAGTTTTAGTCGACAGTTACTCAAAATGTTTTTATTTGTAAAATTCCAACGTTTTCGTCCCAAAATATATATATGTTTTGAATGAACATAGATGAGCACATATTGTAGCATCTACAAGGACAACGCCAACTTTGTGATGATAATACACTCAGCAGGAAAATCAGTACATTTTCAATTAAACCTACCTAGAAGTCACAAACTCTATGTAAAAAAAACAAACAAACAAACAAACAAACAAAAAAAAAAACAGTCCGAGCGTTTAACATCCTCTAGACTTACTGACAAGAAAAGCCAAGCGGCTCTGCTTTAGACTGGCCAGTGTTTTAAGAGGACGCTCGGCTAATGCTAACGTGAATGCTACGCAAATGCTAGGAGTTACATTTAGCGTCTGATGATCACTTAGCACTGACATTCAAAAGTTACAGCAACCTTGCATATTTTTTCTTGTCAAGATAAGAACACAAATCTTACTGTGTTTCCAAACAAGCAAGATGGAGTGCAGCCTAGCATGAGATACATCCTAAACTCCGGTGAGGAGAGTGAGGGAGAGGCGCAGCACATCTCACATCAGTGACACAACCCAAACACTGCCACCAATGAAAATGTCACCCACTGTGAACATGACAAAAACGATGTCGCATTTTCGTCTCGTCAGACAAAAACTGGCATTCGTCTCGTGATGTTCTAGTCTCCCAAGCCACGTTTGTAGCTCGTCATTCTCATGAAAAAATTGTTTGTCGACGAAATATTTTCGTTATCGTCATTGTTGACGAAAACAACCTGTAACAGAGTTGTGTTTGTTGTTCGGTGATTGACAACTTTTGTTTTTAGAATCTCTTACAACCGAAGTAGTCCACAGGCAACGCCAAAATCCTTTTGAGTTGAGTCAGAAAGTGCAATCATTTATCACTCTAATTGCAAATGTCACTGTAAAACAAACTGTGATGTCTTCTACAGAAAAAATGAATGTATGGAATTAACTCATTCCCTCAGGTTTATCATCGTCCATGGCAGGCAAAGAGTTAATAAATGAGAAGTTTTGCTTCATCTCCTTAGATTGTGCAGCTGGTAGGTGAACTATGGCAGCAGAGCTCAGTAACGTGTTGCTTTTTGGATATGCTCAACAACTGCAAATGGTGCGCTGACTGGGGAATGCAAGTGTTTATCCAAAAGGTGCCAAACCTCCACTTTACTTTTGCTATCATTTACCTCATTCTTCACTCCGACTTTTTTGCTTTAAAATTGAATCTTCACAGTATGCTCAAGATAATATGTCAGTCTCATGTCCTATGTCCTATGAACATTTTAAAAGAACCGCAATTGGGGTATTTACACAGATGGGATATCACTCCTCTTCCTCATTTCAATGAAGATATACATCTTTTTGCCAAATCTCCAGAAGAGCTCCATCTGTTTTTCCCACGCAAAAGGCCACTGCTCTGATTAAACAAATGCAATCACATGGCACGTACACACTCCTTTGCCAGGCATCTATTTTAAGGAACCAAGTCAAAGAATTTATAGCTCTGTCTTAAAATATCATTGTCACCTCCGCCTATCCTCTCCCCAGCTATACAATTTTTAACCAGATAGGTAGTATAGGAAGCTTGCTCGAACCTCAACTCATGCAACCAGCGTGTTAGAAAGCCATGTGGGACAGTTTTGCTTTGGCATCCTCATAAATCTATGGGAGACTGGTTATTGGCTCTTTAAGCGCTACTAAGCTTGCTCGTCACAGAGCAGTATGCAGCACCTGAAACCAGTGCTTGCACTTCCCAAGCACCTTAATAAATTTGTGAGAGGAACTGTCACATTTAAACAGCACGGACATGTTTGCCTTGCAGTTTCATGCTTGGATGGGCAAATCTGTCCTACCACTCACAGAACAAAAACAGGATATTTTGTCACTTCAAGGGACTGTGCGGAATCTACAAAAGACATCAGAATGGGGATCATGTCTGGCCCTGGGGAGCATAGACTGAAGCTGCTGTTGTGTGGTGTCCTTTACCGTGTGAACCTGATACAAGAGCACAAAATCCACACAGAGTCCCCAGAGCCCCTCAGGACAGAGCTTTTTGATGGAAGCCCCATTGATGTGGAGGACATACAGCTTTGATGTGACCGCAATGATCAGCCGTGCCATTCATAAACTTTTATCTTCAGCTCTCATTTTCACCACCCTCCCCAATATGTAAAGGCCATGCTAGCTCCCTCTGACTTTTGAAAAAAAAAACATGGCATGCAGAAAGACAGGTAAATCAGCTCCTAAAGGTACATAAACTTTAAGGCGCATTCACAAAACGCTAATTTGATATATAGTCAGTTGCCTGTACGCCATACATGTCAGTTTTACAACTTAAAAGAAACTTCTCACAAATACGGCAGTAAAAGCATCACCGTCTAATACGGTCGGTAAATAAAGTGGCTTCTGTCGTGACCTTGTCAAAACAAAAGTCTCCCCTGACATTGTTGCTCAATTTGATTGAAAGTGTGGTTTAGCACTCCCGGGGGGAAGTTAAAAGTTTCCCTCACACACATACGTTAAAGAACAGAAACAGAGAATGAGAGGAGGAGATTAAGCGGGAACTCGGCAAGCACGTGTCATCATTGGAAGCTATATGATCACACACCCACTGGAGCACATGAATGGCCAAGAGTCTGATAAGCACACACATGTAGCTTAGCGGGAACCCTAATGAGAATGCTTATCGGGTACGCCGATATGTGTAATCGCTTTAAAATTTCTCTTCAAACCAAATGTCTATGACTGGGAAATGTAATTTGCTCAACTGAGACAAACAGAAGATAGGAAGATTATAGAAGCATCATTTGGGTCTGACATCCATATCCCCCTCCTTATGGCACGGTGGTTGTTATCAGCGTTTACTCTGGGTTGCAAAGACTGCCTGATAATGGCGAGGTTATCTCTTTCTGTTCCTTTTAAAGCCATCTGAGAGCTACCAACTCTGTCTTGACTGTTTGGATAAGACAGATACCGCTGGATATCTGGTTTGAAACTAAACGACTGGCAATACTTTATCATGTCTAGGATATTGTCGGCCAAATCGGGTTCCTCAGACTGTTGGATCCTGTGCATTACATACATTACTAAAACTTTATAGATGACTGTAGGTATCTGATACCTATGTTAAATTACTTACTAAGAGGGTCATCCTTGCTTTTGGTTCCATTGACCCGCCCATTCTTGTCGATTCTCAGGAAAAACTTCTGGAAAGAGAACAGCTTCCTCTTCCGTATGTCTCCTTGAAGATGGTTGTAACTGCGTACATGCCTACCCTGCGGTCCCCCAGTCCGACCTGTGGGGGCCGTGGTGGCCCTGGGCTTGTAGACACTTACGCTTTCCGAAATGTTCAGAGGAGCCCTTTGGCTTCGAGGTACGGTGAGCCTTAGTCCGTCTCTTCTGAGTTGATGGCAGGCTGCTCCAGGAAGGGTGAAGGCAAGAGCTACCAGAGCTAGCAGGAGAGTCAGAGACCACGAGGAAAACAGCGTGGCGGACCTCAACCAATCGACGGTCTCAGAGCAAGAATGAGCCCCAAAGTCAGTCCTGGAGTAGGACGAGGCAGCTTTACGCCCTCCAGCAGCACATCTGAACATGGTACTGTGCTGTGTGGCGGAGCAGAGGCAGCCTCAGAACCTGGGACATGCTGCTAGGGGTGCAGAGAGGCTGGGAGGGCAGTACACACTGGCTCAGATCTTCCCCCCCCTGCAGTATCCAAATTATGTAGCACCTGTATGAAATCCTCCAATTTCCCTCTGCCTTATGTTTGGCTTAAAAGCTGTTCACTAAGCCTCCAGGCGCTTTTTCTCCGTGTTCTCACTTTTTCGTAAGTCTGCAGTCCAAGTTAATCAGTAGGAAGGAGCGTCAATTATGCGAATAAACGTCAATTATGCGAATAAAAGGATTATATTAATGGATGTTCCAGTAAGAAACCTGTTACTTTGCCTCTGGTTTTTCATTCAATCTAAACTGCCAAAATTGGTTGCCGTGATGTGGGTCCTGTTTCCAGGCAACTATAATTGGGCAAAAAAAAGTTAATAGATATTCCAAGTGAAAGGATTTCTCGTCTGGTGAATTCAAAAACGATCAGCCCAGTGTGTTTGCTACTACCCTGATTCCACATGTGCACTCAATCCTTGGTAGAGTTTGCGCATAGAAGCCCCCGCTAAAAAATTAAGCAGCTTGTTGTCCAATCCAAGTGTGTGCCGGATAATCCATTTGACTTGTGTCTCTGTCACTTCATCTCTGTCTGTTGTGTCTCTCTTTACCCACAAAAAAAGGGACAGCACACCTCTGCGCAACACCAAGGCACTCAGGTACTGGTGGAGCAAAACTGAATGTTTCACAACCTCTTTATTGGGTCTCCGTCTTGAGGCGTCCTGGTGTGATGTCTTCACCTGAAGGCTGATCACTAAAAACTGAGTGTGCTGCGCATAGCCCTTCAACTGTTAGTTACTTGAGCCCTCCCTCCTTCACATATGGGAGCAAGCATTCTCAGTGTGTGTGTCTCCTTCTCTCCATTCACGATAGTCTAACTTTTCAGACGGTGGGAGAGGTGACAGTTTATCTTGAGCTGTTGCTTCAAGGCAGTGAGAAAATATATGCAAGAAGCAGATCGTATTGTATTAATTTGCTCAATTATAAAATTTGAAGCGCAGTTAAATCTTGATCGGAGGGAGTAATTGATGCTGGTTATTGTTACATCAAACGTTTTTTTTTTTTTTTTTTTTTTTTGCTGACAAACTATAACAAGCACAGTGCAAAATTATTATAAATACATGTAAAATAGTTTTTGAACACAACCAGTGTTGCTGACAGCCTCTTTTTGTCATTTTGTTTTATTCTTGTGACCATAAAAATGCCAGGGAAAGTCTAAATACTGTAGAACATCTGAGCTTTATTAAGCTTAAGAGTCTTCTATGAGTGTAACAATGTTTGTTCTGTGGCCATTGACCTTGGCGACATAAATCTGATGACAACAGTGAGATTTTTCTGGCGCTCTTATCTAATTTGAACTGATCCTCGCGTCTTTAATGTCGACATCTGGTCGGTTGCTCACTTTCCCGCCATTAAGTCCCACTTTTTACTGCCAGTTTTAATGTCCGTCAACCATCTACGGCTAGAGCGGCAGTCTGGTCTCAACTGGGCATGCCGTGGTTTTATCTGGGGATGCAAACAAATCAATTTTACCAGTGCTTCCTTTGCAGTGTCCCTTCGCGCTGTGATAACCAAAATCACTGTTAGGAAGCAGATTGATTTTGGTTGCCACAAAAGCCAAGCATCTTTAGCTTGGCTTGAATAGCTTTAAATTATGCTTTTTACCCAATCTTTTCGACTTGACATTAAAAGACCTTGCGGGTGGGGGGAGGTGTTGTTCTTTTTTCAAAGACAATAGCGATGCCATGGGCATCGCCGGACATATTTCACTGGGCCACATGGCCCAGTATTCATCTGCAGTGCTCCACAATAAATTTCACCAGTAAAAAAAAAAACAAAAGAAAAAAAAAATACTTTAAGTGGCGTTTTAAGTCTTAATAGCATAATCTACAGAATGTACCTATTTAATATGGTCATAATACTCTAATCAAACTATATAATCAATCTGCACATGGCTCCTTACAATTAATTAATGCACGTAACTTTGGCTGTGATAGGCATATGAGTTGACACTTTCGCGAAGCACCTTCAAGAGATATGCTGCATTCATGTGTATTAGGAGATCTGAGTTCCCAAGTTGGAAAATCATTCTGATCTGTTGTAAAGTTGTGATTTGGGATAAAAACATAGTTGCTACAAAGAAGAGTAGCCTATTTTAATGCTCCAATTATATACAGTGAGGAGAACAAGTATTTGATACACTGCCGATTTTGCTGGTTTTCCCACTTGCAAAGCTTGTAGAGGTCTGTAATTTGTTTCATAAATTCTCTTCAACTGTGAGGGACGGAATCCAATACAAAAATCCAGAAAATCACGTTGTATGATTTTTAAATAATACATTTGCATTTAATTGTGTGAAATAAGTATTTGATACATCACAAAAATCGAACTTAATACAGTGGTACCTCTACATACGATCGCTTCGACACACGAATTTTTCGACATCCGACGTAAAATTTGACTCGCCATTTGTTTCTACATCCGACGACATGCTCGAAATACGACGTCAATGGCAGCACCGCAGACGAATGCACGGCGGATTTTCTTGTGTGACAAATCAACACTGGTTTCAGAAAAGGTTGGTACAGGTGGTGAAACAAGGAAAAAGTTGACGCTTACCTTCTAAATGAAGATGCAAATGACAGAAAAATATGAGCGTAGGGTGGGCATCCGTGAAATGGCTCAACAATACATCTCCACGGTCCTCCTCCGACCATCGTTCGCCAGTCTTTATAAGTTAAGCTGACAATTCTTATTGTGGTAACATCTCCAGAGAAATCGCCAACTTCGCCACGTTTTTATCATTTATTTCACAACTTATTCAAAACAAAAACACCTTCTGTCTGCCGCAATTGACGGCGTTCTCAAGAAAACATTCAAAGTGAAAGTGAAACTCAAGCTCACCGGTCTGTCTCTGGCACGTGAGCCCCGCGGTGCGTTCAGGGTCAGCAAAAAACGTCCGCCACATTAGAACCCGATTCGTTACATTAATACAGGAATTATTATTATTATTATTATTATTATTATTATTATTCCGATTTTGGTTTATAATTTATTTGTTTTGCTATGTGTAATTGCTATTTGTAATAGTACCAGCAGTATTTTTTAAGGATTTAGTGAAGGTTTTTGGGCTGTGGAACGAATTAATGGAATTATAAAGTATTCCTATGGGAAAATCCTGCTCGACATACGACCATTTCGACTTACAAACAAGGTCCTGGAACGGATTAACTTCGTATGTAGAGGTACCACTGTATTTGGTACAGAAACCTTTGTTTGCTATTACAGATACCAAACGTTTCCTGTAGTCCTTGACAAGGTTTGCACACACTGCAGCAGGGATTTTGGCCCACTCCTCCATGCAGATCTTCTCCAGAGCCTTCAGGTTTCGGGGCTGCTGCCGGGCAACACGGACTTTCAGCTCCCTCCATAGATTTTCTATCAGGGTCTTATCTGGTGACTGGCTAGGCCACTCCAGGACCTTAAGATGCTTCTTACGGAGCCACTCTTTAGTTGCCTTGGCTGTGTGCTTTGGGCCGTTGTCATGCTGGAAGACCCAGCCACGACCCATCTTCAGGGCTCTCACTGAAGGAAGGAGGTTGTCAGCCAAGATCTGGCGATACATAGCCCCATCCATCCTCCCCTCAATACGGTGCAGTCGTCCTGTACCCTTGGCAGAGAAGCAGCCCCAAAAAATGATGTTTCCTCCTCCATGTTTCACGGTTGGGATGGTGTTCTTGGGGTTGTACTCATCCTTCTTTTTCCTCCAAACACAACGAGCCGAGTTTAGACCAAAAAAGTTCAATTTTGGTCTCATCCGACCATAGGACCTTCTCCCATTGCTCTTCTGAATCATCCAGATGGTCAGTGGCAAACTTCAGACGTGTCTGGACATGCACTGGCTTCAGCAGCGGGACCTTGCGTGCGCTGTAGGATTTTAATCCATGACGGCGTAATGTGTTTCCGATGGTTTTCTTCGAGACTTTGGTTCCAGCTCTCTTCAGGTCATTGACCAGGTCCTGCCGTGTAGTTCTAGGCTGATCCCTCACCTTCCTCATGATCAGTGATGCCCCACGAGGTGAGATCTTGCATGAAGCCCCAGAGCAAGGCAGATTGACCGTCAACTTGAACTTCTTCCATTTTTCAATAATCACTCCAACAGTTGTTACCTTCTCACCAAGCTGCTTGCTTATTTAGATGTAGCCCATCCCAGCCTTGTGCAGGTCTATTATTTTATCCCTGATGTCCTTACACAGCTCTTTGGTCTTGGCCATTGTGGAGAGGTTGGAGTTTGTTTGTTTGAGCATGTGAACAGGTGTCTTTTATTCAGGTAACAAGTTCAAACAGGTGCAGTTACTTCCGGTAATGAGTGGAGAACAGGAGGGGTTCTTAAAAAAGGACTGAGAGCCGAAATATTTACTAGTTGGTAATGTATCAAATACTTATTTCATGTAGTTAAATACCAATTTATTATTTAAAAATTATAAAATGTGATTTTCTGGATTTTTGTATTAGATTCCGTCCCTCACAGTTGAAGAGAACTTATGATACAAATTACAGACCTCTACATGGCTTGCAAGTGGGAAAACCAGCAAAATCGGCAGTGTATCAAATACTTGTTCTCCCCACTGTATCACAAATTGAGTGACTGTTTGGCGGTTTTTTATAGACACCATGCACTGTAATAGAGAACCATTTTTTAAATTACTCCAAAAACAGTGGACGGTGCAAATGACATCTTCCCACCTGCTTTACAGGTTAGTTTGAGATAAACTTCCCATCCTTGTTGTTCATTTTGACCTATGTGTTGATGTTTGTTTGGTCGCCATGAATTGCGAATTTAAATTGTTCAACTTTACGCTTTACATATCAGGCAGTTAACTGAGGTCCACTATTCTTGTCGCAAATTGAAATATCAGATGAGCTGCCATCTTTTAGCTAACTGGCTATGAATACAATGACAATTAAATGTGATTTGAGTGAGAGGCTCTCACTCAACAGCTTTGTCTAATATTGTGTTCATATGTGTGGTATTTGATATCAATACAGATGCTACTTATTGCTATTTGTTTACATGACTAAAATGAATAGAATCCATCTGTATGAATGAATTGCCCTTCTTTGTCATATAACATCTAACAATTTTCTCATCGTGATTTCCAGCTGTTTTACAAGCATTTTATTTGTTATTGCAATCCCTGTAATCTGTAATAAGATGCCTTTTTTTTTTCTATTCGACTGAAACAGCATTAACCTTGCAAATGGATATTAGCAAGTTATTTGCTTGCAGATAGAATACATCAGCAAGGAGGAATAAGAGAGGTAAGCTAGGTAACCCACCTAAGCAACATAAAGCACTTTAAGTACACCACCTACCAGTTGGGAAAGGCTGATTAATTGCATAACAGTTGTAGTGGTAGCAGAGTGCAGGAAGAGGTGAAGGAGAGTTGGAAGTTGATGAATTTGAGTAGAGGTGAATTGCCTATCAAAAAGGTAGGTCTCAGTTTTGATTTTGAATACTGATGTCTGAAAAACAACTAAAAAAACTCATTTTTTTTACAGAAACATGTATTTTGATTTGAGTATATATAGTTTAAAGCACTGTTTCTGACATTTTATGATTGATAAGTGCTTAAAAAAAAAAAAAAATAAATACTTGCCCGCTTGCCAGTATTTTATTAGGTCTAGTGATGCCCCTGAACGATGCCCTCGCAAAAATGGTACCAGACTCTCAAGCTTTGCAGGATCTCTACAGAGGCCAAGGAGCAAATTCTTCTTCACCAAAGAACACGTGTGTAGTTCTCTTAAAAGCAATATATGGGAGCTTTGCAGTGTCTCGTCTCAGCTTCAGCATTTAGCATCTCTTTATACATAAAAGCTCCCTGAATGCATTTCAAAGTTCCAAGCAATTGAAAATAAATAATCTCCTGATCCAGGCTTATAGGCTGCCGCGCTTTAGTTATTCTCTACAATATGATGATATGAAGAGTAAAATACCGGATATTTAAACAACTGGGTGGAGTCTAGTTTTTTTTCCCACTATTTCAATTAACCAAAATGATTACACAATGTTTTCATGTAGATTAATATTAAAGCTGTTATGGACATTAACAGTAGCTCATTATAACATCACTGCAGAATTGATTTTGTGAACAGGTCTACAGCATGATGTCTCCAGGGTTCAATTAAATATATCAGCCCAAATTACAAGCTCCTGTTCAAAATACGAAACTCTTAAGTTACGTATTATAAGCTAATAAAAAAAAGGTCAACAGTTGGCACAAGTATCATGGTAGATGGAATGTAGTTCTTCTTAGAAAATGGTAAAACAATGTACTATTTTTTAAATAACACAATAATTGATGAATTGCTGTATTTTTAATTTGTTAAACTTCAAAAATACATAATTGTAAATCAAAATCATCGTTAAGTGGAACTTTTCGGGAGCCAATTCCTAAGTGTGTTGTGGGAAAAGTACCAGTATGTCAATTGTGATTGATGACAAAGGCAGGAGCAAATCCACCGGTCACGAGGAAACGATTCAAAACACCAGAATATGCAACAAAACCCAAAAATGACAGTGCCTTGAACACATTTTATTTTTTTGTTATTTTTATTGTTATTGATTAAACGGAGTAGCCTACCTTCAAATCAGAAATTACATGAAATTCACAGGTCACACGTTGCCAGTTCGGTAGTCTAAATAATCTATAATGAGAGCAAACACGTTGCTGTAAGAAAGCAAATGAGTTGAAGGTGTAGACATTAAAAATAAATAAATAAATAAATAAATTTTTAAAAAAAATAAATAAAAATTAACAATACTGCATTCGTTCCTAGAGGTGGGTAGTAATGCATTAACTACGTTACATCTGTTTTTACATTTATTTAGAGTTAACATAAATATGAGCTGAGAAAAAAAAAAAAAAATCAAACATTGTAAGCAGTTACTCGCCATGTTACACATTACTTGAATATTCGTTTCACCAAATACTAATAATATTTTTTGGATGACTACATTTACTTGAGTAGTATTATTTTACAGTAACGCTACTCTTACCTGAGTAAAGTTTTTGGCTGCTCTACCCACTTCTGTTCGTTCCTTCCTATATCTACTGTATTTTATATTTTCTCCACTTTGGCATGTTGTTTTTACTTAACAGTGAGGAATTTGTGAAAGAACGTGAGGGATTATTGAAATGCGCCTTTCCTGCCGCATTTGATATAAAGCAGCACAAATTTTATCAATAAAATAAATAAGTCTACTAGGCAGGGACCCACACAATCTGGCATCAGCGGATATCTCCAATTGTTTTGTTTGAAAATTTGCGTTCAAATTATGTCGCAAAACTGCTGGTTTTGTAAAGTGAGAATATTTAACTGCCACCATGTAGTGTTCGTATCTCAAGCCAAGTTTTCCATTTTCTCAATGTCAGGGCATTTGGCCAACTGGACTTGATGTGAAAAAAGCTTGCCCGCAGGTGAATTTGGGGGTCGACCTCTGAACACGGTGTACAACACCAGCAAGTTCAAGCCTGGAAATCCACCTTGTTCTAGTCGTGTGTCTCGGATTTTACAGTGCCCCTCCGTGTTAGCCCCTCCCTAGCATTCGCTATCATTAGGCAGATGTTTTGCTGGGAAAAGCCCGCTTGCGCCTTGTTTCTTCAACTCCCAATCCACATGTGGTCTGCAAGGGAATCAAACGCACGAGTCGCAAACAAACCATGTGACCTATGGGAACCATGTGTGCGCGTACCCCCGGGCACGCTCTGTGTGTGACGGGTCACAGGAGGCTGAAACTTTAATAAAGGAGCAGGTCTGGTACATGGATGCCAGTCTGAATGCCTGGGGACATGCAATCTGATGGTGTCCAGATGAGCGCCACTATACTGGACCTCTTGCTCGAAAGCGTGCACATGTTCAAGACACATTTGTGACACAATCAGATTCAAAATGCTCGCAGATCACAGCAGAACGTCGTAACACGGTGTACGCATACTGATCTTAAAAAAAATCCATTGTCATTGAATGTACCGTTCTGTTGTTGTCGGGGTATCCGGTAACCTACAATGTGAGGCTGCCATTTCCTGCTTCACCATGATCAATAGATGTTTGTCACGTTATCTGAACAGGATTACATCACCGCGTACTGCTGAGTGTCAGCTTCCACATGACAGAGGAATTTACTTACAGGTCACATAGTGGATCAAGTCATTAGTGTGTGGGCCTTTTCTTGTTTATGCAGCAACTGAGGGTGTTTTATACTGAGCACTGCCAACTCTTTCCCATTGATGGCAACGATCTTCGCTGCTAGACCTCCCGGTCAAAATGGATTGGACGTCCATCGTTGTCAGTGACAGTGAATGAGTTTACGGCAGATGGCAGCTCGAGGAGATCACAGTTTGCATTCCATCCCCATCTTTGGTGTCGGTGCATGATCGTCAGGGCTAAAAACACTATTTGTACTACCACTTTCTTAATAACTGCCACTTCTGTTTAAATACCCAATTGTATGAGTTTGTTTTTTCTGAAAAAATATAGTGAAAAAAGTTTTTTTTTTTTTTTTTTGGTTTTGTTTTGACGCTCATGCTGCCGAGAACAGCCAGTCACTTACACCATGAATGAGTTGCCATAGCACACTTCAGGTTGTGTACCAAGCTTAACGATGATTAACACATTTGAGCCTTTGATCGTAGAGCTACCGAGGCGTCTCTGGCCAGATCAAAGCTACAAACCTGTCAATCATCGTTAACTTTAAGTACCAAACGCCAGCTGCACTGGTGACCAAGAAAAACAGTTTGGTCGCACTGCTTTTCAGAGGGAGGGTGAGGGGCTGTGGCGCTATATGAGCATGAAGCAGAAAAACATAAATATAATTTTTAGAATTAAAAACCCGATTCTTTTCACTCGATTCCGATCTTCTGAAAAATGGTGCGATCGGCCAGATTTCCGATCATGTGATTGGATCGGCACATCTCTAATGAATGCAATGTGGTCATAGTGAGTCAACCAAAGTTTTCACAGAGCTATTCAAGTCTGGTGAAAATTCTTCTAGTTTTTGTATCGCAAAGTACAGTATATAGCAATATATATAGCAAACCCCACAAAAATGGCAATGTCAGTTTTTTCCAATATGATTCAGCCTTAAGGCTGAGTTATGCTTCCGCGGCAGACCTGCTCCGTCAAGGAAGACCCGATTTACAACCCTTAAGTAGCCTCTCTTGTTCCTTCACAATTTTCTGACTTCGCGTCGCGTCAACGCGTGTGACGTGGTGGAAATAGACTGTGATTGGTCCGCTCAGACTGTTGTTTCCGGTTCAGCGCGAAATCACCGCCATTGTCAATGAGAGGATCGATAAAGAGCAAGTAAGTAAACTTCTACAATGTCTCGTCAAGATATTATGAAGATTGCCAAATGGCAAGCAATTCTTGGGAGGAGATTGCTGAAAATACGGGGCTGGAGGTCAGTCAGCGATTGAATAAAAAATGGAAGAACCACCGAGACAAGTATGTGTATATTCCGAATTGAATGGCCACACGAAGCGGTGACCCAGTCGGCCAAAAACTGTCAGCTTTTAATCACTTCATTTTGTATTTTTGGTTGGTGCACTTCATCATTTATTGTGTACATATGTTTGCTGTGAGTCTCTGACTTATTTACGTGTCACACTTCAAGTATATGAAGAATAAAGCACAGGTTTGGTGTCAAAAGAGTTGTTTTGATGTTTAATTTTCAACTAGACAGTTCACACACTTGATACATCATCACTGATTGCGAGTGCCTTGGTGCTTTTACGATTACCATCAAGGGTTACAACGCAGTTTGGGAAGTTCCATAACTGCCAGAAATCTGCTATGGCTTCCCACTGGCTGATTGTAGGACACAGCAAAAAACAAATTGGGCTGGAGGGCTGTCATCAATTCTTTGCAGACCTCAGACAAAATGCTGGACACAGTGCTCGACGCCAAAGAAAAGAATAGAAAGAAAATGAATGTTAATATTTGGTACAGTAGCCTTTGTTTGCAATTACAGAGGTCAAACGTTTCCTGTAGTTTATCACCAGGTTTGCACACACTGCAGGAGGAATATTGAGCAACCCGTCCATCAGGTTTCTGGGCTGTCGCTGAGAAACACGTTATTTGAGCTCCCTCTAAAGGTTTTCTATTGGGTTTAGGTCTGGACCTTGTCGTGGTTCTTAAGGATCCACTCTTTGGTTTTCCTGGCTGTGTGCTTCGGGTCATTGTCATGTTAGAAGACCCAGGCATGACCCATGTTCAATTCTCTGACTGAAAGAGTAAAGTTGTTCTCCAAAATCTTACTTTACAGGGCCCCAGTCATTCTCTTTTTAATACAGTGGACTCGTCCTGTCCCATGCATAGAAAAAAAACCCCAAAGCATGCTGCTACCACCCATGCTTCACAGTAGGGATGGGGTTCTTCAGATAGTACTCATCATTCTACTTCCTCCAAACACTGTCAGTGGAATTATGACCAGAAAGTTCTATTTTACTCTCATATCTGACTACAAAACATGCTCCCATGACTCCTCTGCATCATCCAAATGTTCATAGGAAAACTTAAGATGAGCCTTGACATATGCTGGTTTAAGCAGGGGAACATTCCGTGCCATGCATGATTTCAAACCATGACGTCTATAGTATTACCAACAGTAACCTTGGAAACGGTGGTCCCAGCTCTTTTCAGTTCATTGACCAACTCCTGTCGTGTAGTTTCAATTCAATTCAATTCAATTTTATTTGTATAGCCCTAGATCACAAAAATGTTGTCTAAAAGGGCTTTGCAGAGGCAATATGATACACAATCAGAAACAGCAAACGAAGCAACAAAGATGAATAAATAAATTCAAGTCCTGGGTATCCCCCATCCTTAAACCCTCCACGTCGGCAAGGAAAAACTCCAAAAACTCCAGAGTCTTCGGGAGAAAACGAGAAACCTTGGGGAGTACCACAGTCAGGAGAGATCCACTCCCAGGATGGATAGACAGGAAGCCCCAAGACCACTAAGGCGAATTAGCAGGCGAAGTTACAGTCTGTAAAAAATGCGGTGGAGTAAAGGAACAAGAAGAGGTCCATCTAGCCAGATGAGACGGGGGCGTCCATCCAGCTTGGGGTCCGGAGAGTCAGGAGGCTGCAGCTGAAAAATAGCCCCTCCCCAGAGGGGAGGGGGGAAAGGTGACAGCGGGTGACTAGTGATGAATAGACTAGACAACTAGATATTAACATTAGAAAATAGAAATAAAGTAAGATAAGTGGTAGGTAGAGTGAGAAAAAAGGAGATAGAACTCAGTGGCTGTACTTCCCCCAGCTTTATAGCTTCTAGTGCAGCTTAGACTAAACTTTGAGTCTACTCCGACTTCAACTAGCCTGACCATAAGCTTTGCTGAATAGGAACGTTTTTAATCTAATCTTAAATGTGCAGACTGTCTCGGCTTCTTTAATATTAGCTGGAAGCTGATTCCATAAAACAGGGGCTTGGTGGCTAAAGGCTCTAGCTCCGACAGTACTCGGTATGGAACCAGAGCATCGGAGAGATAAGATGGCCCCAACCCATTAATGGTCTTAAATGTAAGAAGGAGGATTTTAAATTTAATTCTAAACTCGACTGGAAGCCAGTGAAGGGCCTGGAGCACAGGGGTGATGTGCTCTCTTCTATTGGTTCCTGTTAAAAGTCTTGCTGCTGCGTTTTTAGGGCTTTTAGGGCTTTTTTTGCTTTTAGGGAACTTTTAGGACAAGCTGCAAGTAGGGAGTCACAGTAATCCAATCTCGATGTAACGAACGCGTGAATTAATTTTTCTGCATCGCTTTTAGATAAAATATTTCTAATTTTGGCTATGTTGCGCAGGTGAAAGAAGGCCGTTCTGCAGGTTTGTTTAATGTGAGCTTTAAACGATAAGTCAGGGTCGAATAAAACTCCTAGGTTTTTAACTGTGGTGCTGGAGGCTACACTTACATTGTCCAGAGTGACTATCTGGGCAGTTAAAGAGTCTCTCACACTTTTCAGGCCTATTATAAGGACTTCTGTCTTTTCAGGATTAAGGAGAAGATAGTTAGTGCTCATCCAGGTATTTATATCTCGGACGCAGGTGCTCAGTTTGTCCACTTGCCTGATCTGCTCAGGTTTAATTGATAAATACAGTTGTGTGTCGTCAGCGTAACAATGAAAGTTAATGCTATGTTTTCTGATGATATTACCTAGAGGAAGCATATACAGCGTAAACAAGATGGGCCCGAGTACCGATCCGTGCGGCACACCATAACTAACCCTACAGTACGGTGATGATTGCTGGTTCACATTGACAAACTGGTACCTATTAGATAAATATGATTTAAACCAGCAGAGGGCTGCTCCTCTAATGCCTATGTCACATTCTAATCTCTGCAATAAGTTATTATGGTCGATTGTGTCAAAGGCTGCACTCAGGTCCAACAGAACCAGGATCGAGACTAATCCAACGTCAGCGGCTAGTAACAAGTCATTAGTTACTTTGACTAATGCAGTTTCAGTACTATGATGAGCTCGAAAGCCAGACTGGAAATGTTCAAATAAACTATTGTCCTGTAGGTGCTGACAGAGCTGTTTGATTACCACTCTTTCAAGGACTTTGGAGAGAAATGGTAAATTAGAGATAGGTCTATAATTGGCCAAAATATCAGGATCAAGAGTGGGTTTTTTCAAAAGCGGTTTAATAACTGCACAGTTAAAGGACTGCGGTACGTGGCCAGTAACTAATGAGGTATTTATTATATTTAAGATAATATCAATAGTTAGAGGCAGGGTCTCTTCAAAGAGTTTGGTTGGGATCGGGTCTAGGAGGCACGTTGATGGTTTGGAGGACATTATAATTTAAATTACATCAATTTGGTCTACAGTGGTAAAGTTATTTAATATTTTAGAGGGGTTTATAGGAGATTCTGAATTTTTTGTCTGCACTTTATCAGACCTAATAGTTGGAAGTAATTCATTTATTTCATTTCTAATAGTTGCAATTTTATTGTTAAAAAATTTTAGGAAGTCATCACAGCTAAGGGTGGTTGGGATATAAGGTTCTATTGAGCTGTGACTGTTTGTCAGTCTTGCTACAGTGTTGAACAGAAACCTAGGATTATTTTTGTTTTCATCAATTAAGGATGAGTAAAATCTGGTTTTAGTCGTGCGCAAGGCATGTTTATAGGTCACTAAACTCTGTTTATGGTTCTGGGCTGATTTCTCACCTTTCTTAGGATCACTGAGACCCCACGAGGTGATATCTTACATGGGGCTCCATTCCAATTGAGATTGACCGTCATGTTTAGCTCCTTCCATTTTCTAGTGATTGTTCCATCAGTGGACCTTTTTTCACCAACCTGCTTGGCAGTTGCTCCGTAGCCCTTTCCATCCTTGTGGAGGTGAACAATTTTGTCTCGGGTGTCTTCGAACAGCTCTTTGTCTTGACCATGTTACAAGTTTGAGTCTTACTGATTGTATGGGGTGGATAGGTGCTGCCATCAACCTAAAACAAGTGCATCTGATTCAGGATAATACATGGAGTGGAGGTGGACTTTTAATAAGTAAATTAACAGGTCTTTCAGCGTCAGAATTCTAGCTGATAGACAGGTGTTCAAATACTTACTTGCATCCAGGGCCGGCCCAGGCCATTTGGGGGCCCTAAGCAAAACAATGCCAAGGGGCCCATATTTTTGGCCCACCATTTCGTCACAGTGTACAGTGAAACCCATACATGCAATCCAACCCATACGCCCATATTTTGTATATTAATCAGACTTTGTTGCACTGCATACTTCATACCTCTCACCCAAAATGACTGTCAGTACGTACAGTAGATGGCGCCAACCCTTTTTCTAAAAGAGGAAAAAAAGTTAAGGAGGAACTTGAACATTTTTAAGCTTGTAATCAAGTATCAAAACTCACAAAAGTCAAATAAAGCAAACTTTTTGTAGTAAACAAAATAGAATATAAATTAAACAATTCAGTCTCACAATGTACTTTACTGTCACAACCAGTACAACAGTACACAACTCTTGTATAAAATGAACGTCAAATATCACAACAGCAAATAACGTATATACAGTTTAAAGCAGGTTCAACGTCACTCCCCAGGTTGCCAGATTGTAATGACAAGAAAATGGATGTTTGTATAGATAAACAGCAATGGCCGCATTATTCACGATGCTCTATTAACAACGTATAAAATGAGGTTGCCAGATTGGGGGGCCCCTAGTGTTCAGGGGCCTTAAGTAGCTGCATAGTCTGCGTATAGGCTGGGCCGGCCTTGCTTGCATCTATATCACACAAATAAAGTGTTTTTAAAAATCATGCATTGTGATTTCTGGATTTTTCTTTTTAGGTTATCTCTCTCACAGTGGACATGCACCTACAATGAAAATATAAGACTCCTCCACCATTTCTAAGTGGGAGAGCTTACAAAATAGCAGGGTGTTAAAGTACTTATTTTCTTCACTGTATGTATGGTTTACAGCCATGCAATGCACACCTTAAAGCAGGGGTGGGCAAACTATTCCATACAGGGCCACAGTGGGTGCGGCTTTTTGTTGCAACAGATCAAGAGGACACTTTTTCACCAATCTCATGTTTTACGAGTGCAATCAGTTGATTGTTGCTTCTTGTTTCCCTGGACCCCTCATTGGTTGAACTGCCTGTGCTGGATCAGTTGCAGAGGTGGGTAGCAATGCATAACATTTACTCCGTTGCATTTACTTGAGTAACCTTTTGAGAAAAATGTACGTCTAAGAGTACTTTTACTAAGCTAAACTTTTTACTTTTACCAATGACACTTCACAACATGACTCCATAATACCAATCAGACTCTAGCTTGCCGTTCTACGATCACGCCGGCCTTTGCAATCACGTGGCGTCTTTAAAGCACCGTACAAAATTAAATATTTGACATAGAGGGCTGCCGTCAGCATGACTCGAAAGCGGAGATTTTAACCTCTCTCCCAGTTTTAATTTGGCACCGATTGAGCACGGAAAACCGGAGGTACAATCCTTTTAGTTTCATAATTGGAAATATGTATTCTCCACTAGAGGGCCCTCATGCTCTTTGGACCATTAATGCTTCATTTCTGTAGATTTTTTTCCCCCTCACTTTAATTCAACGTTTAATTATTATTTTTTTTTTTTTGTATTTCTTTGGCTTAATGTAATATTTTGTAGTACAGTATAAAAATAACTGTTCATATGGATAACTGTACTGAGGGAAAAAAATACCATTGTTAAAAAAATAATAAAAAAAAAAAAATCAAACATCTTAAGCAGTTACTCATGTTACTTATTACTTGAGTATTCTTTTCACCCAATACTTTTTTACTAGAGTACATTTTTTTGGATGACTACTTTTACTTGAGTAATTTTGAAGTAATGCTACTCTTATTTGAGTAAAACTTTTGGCTACTCTACCAACCTCTGATCAGTTGTAACAAAGACCAGGAACCCCTGCGGCACTTGAGGACCAGTTTGCCCACCCCTGCCTTAAAGGGAATTAATTGCATCATGTGAAAGCTGAACTTTTAACGTTTTTATGTATGGAAATCATAAATTTCGTAGACCTCTGACAATGGAGAAAATGTTTAAACACACACTCAAAACAGCCATTGTTTGATGTCAGTTGTACACATGCATATAGACCCTCATAGACTTTAGCACAAGTGCATGTGATAATGGATATTACTTACGTGCTGAGGAAGGTGTCACACGCTGCCGTCAGCCTCGTTCATTTATGTTCATTCCATTTCCTGTTTTATTTTGGTGGGTTCCTGTTGCTTTGTGTTCACTTTGTCAAACTTTGTTTTTCCTTCCTTGATCACCTGATTGCCCACACCTGTTTATCATTAGCCCTACTCCGTATACACCCCTCTTGTTTCTTGTCCTGTGCCAGTGCGTTTTCCTTTATTAGAAAGCACTCAAAGCAGCAGGAAGCTATGTTACCTCGGTCAAGTTAAGTTTGCCTTTCAATGTTTTTTGTCTTTTGATGTTTTTTCTTTGGAAAGGTTTTGAAGCCTGCTTATTCAGGTCTTTGTTGGAAAATGCCCATCTCATGCGTCTCGTGCATTTGAATCCAGCCGTGTGTGCCCCCTTTCTGAAAGAAGGGCGGGGAATCTGTGATACTCGATTGGCTAAAATGGTACCAGCAGTAATAAAATGTCTGCCCCCATGTCGTGCGCCTAATTCTTCGAAATACTGGCTTTTGTTTACATTTTTCTTCAATAAAAGACATTACAAAAATTCTGGGATTATTTAAATATATTGAACAATATTGCTGGAATGAACATGACAAAAATGCTGTCTGTTTAATATCTGTTTTATTTGTAAATTGAACAATAAAAAGAACTCCAGAGTTGAGTGATGCTGTTAGTAGGTAATTTATTTGTTCTGCCCATTGTGCAATCGGACAGATGAAGCAACGGTCGATGACATAACACAAGGGAGCTGCTGTTAGGTAATGCAGATGGGGGCTGTTTGCTTCATCATGGTAACACACACGTACTGTTTCTTTGGAGAATTCAGTCCTCCTCATTGACCCAGTGTTGTGTTACTCCTTCCATTACTGCTGACTAACTCTTGGTGTCTGGCTTGAATGACAGAAGTGGGGGCTCATTGTTGTGTCATTCCGTGTCCTGTAATCTGGCACAGAGGAGTTGGAATATAGGCCAGAGAATCCGATCCATGAACCTGAGCTCAGTGTTACTCAGGCAAAGACATCACAAAACAGTGAGGTCTTTAATGGTAAACATTTGCTGCTGGAGAAGCACATGCCTGACATTGGTATGTACAAGATTATACAAAGACTGTAGTCGTCCTTTAAGGGACCTGAGAGGGTAGACCTGCAACGCCTCTTTTCGTCATTGGTCGTTTTCACACCAGAGGAGCACCACAGTTTAACTACACAGTTCTGCAGTTATATAAGTACAGTTGAAACTTTTTCCCACAAAATACCAACGCAGCACTGAAAAGTACAATTAAGAGTACAATACTAAATGAGCATGTTACTACTAACAATTAGTAGAAAGAGGTAAAATGACAATTATTTACAGTGTTTTCACCAGTTTAAATTGAACATGTTTTGGACAAATGACAAGAAAAAGCACCTTTAATGCATAGTACGTATGTAAAAAAAAAAAGCTCAGTAAGTCAAACTGTGGCACTCTTGAATTGTTTGCATTATCCATTGATAATTGACCAAAACACGGTCAACATTTGATGTCAACATCACCTGTTAAAATTACAATGATGTATTTGGATTTAGAAAGCATCATTTAATGTTCCTAATGAAAATACAGCAGAACCTCTAAAGTCCAATGGTTCACCGGTCAAACTTAGGAATTTGAAAACTATGATGAGTTTGCGTTTTCTTTGGTTTGGACCACCTAGCAGTCACAGTAAGCCCAGCCATCAATTCATCAGACAATCACTATATAATTTTTTCAACCTTTTTCTTTTAAAAAAGAGTTTTTGCAATTTTCCCCCCAATGTGCCTTCTTGTATCTGCGTATCATTCGTTCATTCCATTTGTTTTAGATTCCAAAATCGGAAAATAGATGACGACTTATTTCATTTCTCGTTTTCAAATAAAAAGTATCAGTGTTTGATCATTCCATATCTGTTGACGTTTTCGATGGGATGACCCGGATGTTGTTGATACACTGATGTGAGTTTGCTGTTTGAAAACAGCATTTTCTCCTCTTTAAAAAGCACGTACACGTCCGCAATCCATGACATAAACGTTAAGTAACAATAAATGTAAAATGTTAGCTATCGTGCCGCTCCATTGACCCATCCTTGGAATTACCCGGGCAAGACTGACTGACCTGAGAAAAAAAGTCAACAATTTCCGAGTCACTAATTACTAATAACTAACAACTAATAACTAGTCAAAAATCATACAAACCAAAAATGAATACAACAAAAATAGCATGATAATTCATTTCCCTCATACTGTATTCTATTTTTTTTATTTCAAAACAAAATCAAAACAGCGAAAGACAATTTGTTTTCCGATTTTTGATTTGAAAACGAGGAATGAAATAAGTTGTTATCTGTTTTCCGATTTCGGGTTCTAAAACAGATATGGAATGAACGAATGATACACGGATATTTTTGTCATGCCTAATTACACGATCAGTATAACCTGACAGTAACCTGAGTTTTGAAATGACTTCTAAAAAAAAATAACTGGGAGGAGAAATGGCCCCACCTTGTGCCATAAATGTGATTCTTTGGAAAATACAATGCCTGAGGAAAAATAACCTATCAGAGACGAATGCTTGACTGGCAGGGTATCAATCCTTTGTTGAGCACTTTTACATGAGTAGCTTTGGAGTTTTTCCTTGCCGGCATGGAGGGTCTTAAGGATAGGGGATACCCAGGACTTGAATTGCATCTATTCATCTTTGTTGCATCTATTCATCTTTGTTGCTTCATTTCTAATTTCATATTGCCTCTGTTAAGCCCTTTGAGACTTCTGTTGTGATTGAGGGCTATACAAATAAAATTGAATTGAATTGAATTGAATTTTGGCAACAACTTAGGGGGCGCCGTTTGTTAAGCAGAACATGCTGAAAATTACGACAACATTTTCTCACATTTAGCGCCACACAGTGTTAAAAACGTGGTGTGAAATTTTTACAGTCCCTTTTTTTGCACACTTACAACATTATTTAGAAACTTAAATATTTATTTTTGAATAATGTAATATTCTGTATGTAATAATATATAGACCGGAAGTAACAAAAGAAAAGCTGGAGCAGCTCAGACTGTTTACGTTGCTTGAAAATGAATGAAACCTTCTCAACGGTGGCAGTCGTTTCCTGTATATGAATCATTGTGGAGAAAGCATTTAAAGAGTTTTAGTGGCACTTTTACGCATGAGCCCAGTAAAGTTACTACGAATAGCCACGGAGGGTCTCTGTTGGACTGGACTGGACAGCAATGTGGACTTCTCTTGAAGGGCAGTTGAAGAGCTTTTGGATTTCGGTGTAATTTTACGAATATAATCTAGACGAGTTCGTCAAAACAACCATGTCATTATTAAAACGTAACTGCAAGTGTAATTTTCGCTTTTTTTTTTTTTTTTTTTTTTTTTAAGTTTTTTTGCACTCCGTTAATGGTCCCTTCCCAAACCTGTTGTAAATTGTTGATTCTATGTGACTTGTCTCGCCCTATGTTGTATATTTGTATTTGTTGTTAATAAAGTTTGTATGAAACAAAATAACTCCACAGCAAGAATAGCAGCAGCAACAGCAGCAGCAGCAGCGATATCAGTGCTATTTCCACCAAAAGTGGCCATTCAGGATCACTCTTTCGTGACGCTAACTATGCCAAGGGCTCTCAGGAAAGATGATCAACAATTAATCCCTACATGTTTGAACATAAAGCGTCAGATGATGACGATTTACTCGGTACAGCAGACGTTAGTGATGACGCCGATTGACAGCACCACACTTCACTAACGACACAACAACAAAAATAAAAAATAAAAGGGTCAGGGTTATTTTCAACACAAGCTGTATTGTTTGCAATGTCTTTTGGTCCTTATAGCCTTAGGGCCCAAGTACACCAGACACATGATCGTTGCGGTTCCGGTCCGGTTCAGTGTTGACTGTGTGCCACGCAGTACGTCAAAAACAGGCAAATCATACCGGCTGCGCACGGCTGCGGTCCCCCAACTCCGTTCCCTCGTGAGCGCTCGCGTGATCGCGCGCTATAATGTGCCATTTAAAACAACGAAAAACACACGGAGTCTATACTCATCAGAGAAGCAGAGAGAGAGAGCACATTTTTTCTTAAATTGCATATTGATATTTTAGTTATGTCTGTCTCTTAATTCCAGATTGACTGCATCACGTTAAGATCAGGGCTCCGTGTGTGGGGGCTTGGGGGGCGGGGCCCTATTTTGCCCTTGGTTGTGTCAGTGGGTTTATATCTTTGTGCACATTTAGAATTTATGGCACATAACATCTGATAGAGCTGTTATAAACAACTGTTAAATAATCTGTAATATTTATAAAATGGATAGCGAATTATATACTACATGAACTAAAAAACAGCGTACTTGGTGTCTCAACACTGCAGATTCCTGTGCCCAGCGCAAACTGCTGGGTTTTCTATGAAAAGTCAAGTAAAATATAAGAAAGAAAGAAACGTCTTGAATAGACCACCAGGTTGAAACTTGTGGGTGTCTCTTTATTCTGTTTCGTACTTTTCCCCCTCGACTCTGTATACAAACCGACATTGTGTGTGCGCCGGGCACGAGAATTTCTGCAGTGGAGCCACTTTCAGATACGCTGCTTTTTTTCCGCTCAAAGTTGTCAGCACGTCGTGTGTTTGATATCATTGCCAGAAAAACACACATAGTAGGACACCTTGCAGCTTCCCTTTTAATGCTCTCCTTACAATAACGATCTGCTGCATCGTATATCACTTTGTGACTTTCCACCTCCATGATGAAACGTTCTTCGTCCATGTTTGCTGGTGTTTAAACCGTGAATAAGCAACTGGACTGTTACGTCCAGGCCCAGCTCCGCCCATTTTGTTGGATGCGTGTCCGGCAAAAATAGAAAATAGCCTATAGACCCTACCCACGTGACGTCACAACTCCTTCCTCCTGACTGGTGCCGCCCATTTGTCCGTCAACACATCATGTTTACCTGTTACGGCTACGTACATTCCTCCTATTTACGATGTGTTTTTCTGCTCGTTAACATTAATAATCAAAATGGTGAAGGCGTGTGTGGCGGTCGGTTGCAATAACAGAGAAGATAGACGGAGAAGACGGAGAGACTTGAAGTTCTACCGGATTCCGAGACACCCGGAGAGAAGAGAGCGAGATGGGCTGCTGCAATTCGACGAGAAAACTGGGCTCCAAACGATTACCACAGATTATGTAGTAGTCATTTTATATCTGGTAAGATGCATTTAATATATATTTAGAGGGTTTTGGGCTGACAACCACAATTAAGATCATTGCTAGGCTAATCGCCGGCAACATACACGTATGTATGTACTGAGAGTGCTATCGCTAAACCATATAAACATTAAAAGCCCTAACTCCATTGACAAACGACATGAAATACATTAGACTTGACAGTGGATGTTAGCAATAACAAAAGATTTTGAATTGAAAATTTCGCAACTCACCTTTCCAAGCACAAGATAGATTCCTGCCGAATTTTCGTGGACGAGGACCTGTATAACCCAACCAGCAACGAAGTATTTATAAGCCTCCAAGCTCTTAAAGTTTTTCAAACTTTCGTGAGAATAGGCTGATTTTGTGTGGACAAGATAGTTGTACATATCAGGGTAGCTAGCAGATGTCAGGCAAATACGGCGGAGACAGCGGATCGAAAAACATCGATTTAGGCATCAAATATGGATCTGGCGAATGGATAAACTGAAGCTTTTCCACATAACGCCTTTTATGCAACGCATCAAGTGAGTTTACGGCATCCGAAAGCACCGGGTCTTCCATGAAATGCATTATAAATTGCTCGATCAATTGAGACCATTGATAATACAGACACAAAATGACGGACAAGGGGGCGGAACCATACAGCGAGCACGTGATTTTGTGACGTCGGTGGGTAGGGTCTATACACACACACATATATATATATATATATATATATATATATATATATATATATATATATAATATATATATATATAGCCTAATTTGCATATTACGCTAAATATATACTGTATTTACATTTACATTTCGGGAATACATTTAACATTTACATTTACGATTTAAATAAATATTTAGTTCTGGATTTACACATTCAAGTCCAATACAATGTTGCAAGTGTGCAAAAAAAAGGGACTGTAAAAATGTCATACCACGTTTTTAACACTGTGTGGCGCTAAATGTGAGAAAATTTTGTCGTAATTTTCAGCATGTCCTGCTTTACAAACAGCACCCCATAACAACTAGGCATAAGACTGGCAAATCGAAGCATGGCAGAAGAACCTCAAGCTAAGCAGCTCATTGTCATCCTCCTTAAATGCGTTGCACTAGCGGGGAACTGATAGTACTTGGCATGATGGAAGAAGAAGATGACAAATTCCAGCTATTAGGTGCTAAGTGCTGAAATAGTTATGATTGACACCAAACATCTGTCCATGTTGGATCAAATTTCACCAAAATCATGTTGGCCCAGCTGTCTATTTTATGCCAAAGGTTAGCCAAGGTCTGAAAAGACATTAGCTTTAGCTGAATACGTATATATTTTTTATTCTCTATTCTTCATTATGGGAAGACTTAAATCCGCTTAAATTGGAGGTCGACCAGCGTTCCAAAACCGACGGCGTTGGACTTTATAGGTTCCAGTTGTCAAATGTTTCATGTTCCTTGTTGCTGACCAGTTTCAGGTGTAGTCATGAAGTACAGGAAGCACATCGAGAGAGGGTTTACCAGCATCTACGATCTGCAGGTGCTACAACACTGTCTTTGAACCGACCTGAGAGAGCAGCGACCCAACAGTTTCAGCTTGTCGCAGAAGCGAGAGGACATTGTATTTTTCCTGCACACTGGACCTGCGAAAGGAAGAATGGGGCTTATTCACGCGCCGAGCCTCAAAAGAGCAGGTGTCGTGTGACAAACCTGTAGTGGTTTGGCATTCCTGCGTACTGCACTTCCTGAGCATTTCCGGTTTGGAGATGTTCTCGCAAAGGCTGTCTGGCATGACACCGGAATCCTCCGTATTGACGCAGGTGACATCACGCTGCTGCTGACCTCCTCCGCAGCTTGCGGAGCACTGCAAAATCATCAGGCACACACAAATCTCTAAATTCACTTTACAGGATCTTTTACAGAAACCAAGTCTTTTTCCTTTGTTTCTTCCCACCACTATTTCTTTGGATCACAGACCTGCTCCCACTCTTCTGTACTCCAGTTGGTGCAAGGTTTTAGCTCACATGACTCTGTGCTATTTGGCCTCGGTGTGGAACTACAGCCGTGAGGCACCGGACAGTACACTAGCCGCTCACGCATTCCCTCACCGCAGCTCCCGGAGCACTGAAGTAGATAGGAAGATTTTTCTTGAGAAGGCCGTACCAAGAATTAAGAGAGCAAAGATTTTTACCGGGCCCCAGGGTGACACACTCCAGTTCGAGCAAGCCTTTTGAGGGCAGGTCAAAGTGCTGACGGGTTTGCTGGACACTGCCTGACAATGGAAGGGACGTAGAGGACGATGATTCTGGGTATCCACACACTGGATATCCCGATACCTCTTTCCCACCACAGCACATATTTCTGGACACTGTGGACATTCGCAGTTCAAACTCATTGACAGATGACTTATTCGAGGACGTGTGTTACCTTGCTCCAGCTGCCACTTTGCCAGGTGGCACATGGCTGAAGATGACAGGTGCGAGCAGGTTCAGGTTTCTTGATACTGACACAGTCTTCATCCTTCTGGGAACTGCATGTTACAGTCCTCCATATTGCTCCAATTCCACATGTGGTTGAGCACTGCTTAGGGACACAACGTCATGTTTGATTTTCAAACAATGTATGCTCAGGCAACAGATTACATTTGTCACTTTAGTCATCTTTTTTTTTTTTTTTTTTACTGTACACCTTTGACATAGCGTATCTAATGTTTTTAGAAAATACATACAGTATATTAGTGAACAATCATTTTCTGAAACCCGGAAAGATATTTACACTATAATTGGCAAGAATCTGTCTGTCTGTGACGCTTCTTTCTGAAAATAGGACTCGCATAATTGTCAAATATGCTTGGGGAGAATGTTGGCTAAAAGAGCAAAAGGTTATATACTATAGATACATTTTTAAAATGTTGGTCAATGAATGGTCTCATGATGAATAGAAATATATTGAATAGAAATATATGTTTTTTGCATTGGGTTTTGTGGTAAAACTTAAAAACGCAGGTTTTATGACTGCAAAACGTCAGTACGATATTATAACAAATATGGATTGTGGCCAGCCTGAAAACATAGGGGGTGTTGTTAAGGGCTTGGAATACTGTGGCATTCAAAAATGTATTATTTAGATGATGTATAATGATCCTAACATTTCGCACCCACCTCACTCCAGTTTCCTACAAGCCAGAACACATCCATGTTGACTGCCTCATTTTTGTCCGGAGCGGGATGGGGAGCCGATTTATTCTGGCTCTTGGAATGGTTACCTTTGGACCGGATGGAGGTTTTTTTTGCCGAGACATTTTTCTTGGTTGTCAAAGCAGGCTTTTTCGTTTTAATAACCTTTATTGTGGTCTGGGGCCATGATGCAGTGCTAAGGTTCGTTGAGGGAGCTTGTGTTGTGTGGAGGCCGCTTTTGGGTGGAACCAAATGTGACTTCAACATGGGAGTAGTTAGAGGAATGCCATGCATCCTGTGGGTGTATGGAGTGATGCGAAGAGTGCTGTGATGACTGATCTTGGCAGTAGCATGTGTGGTAAAGGAGGATGTGGTGGCTTCTATGGTTGTGTGCAAGCCAGAGCCACTTGTTTGTAAACTGGGTGTGATGATTACTTGCGGCACTGATGTGGTTGATTTAAGAGGACTTTTCAACCAAGTAGTACTGACGTCCAGGTCAATGATCCCCTCCTCTTCTCGTGCCCTGTCTTCTGTGATGTAGTCATAACCAGGAACGCTCATTACCACGTTGGGTGTGCTTCCATCTTCGGTGTCCATTCCCTCTTCTGTTTCTGTTTTTAATTCACAAGGATCTTCATGATTCAGGGGAGGGATTTTAGCGGTTGAATATGTAGTGGTAGTTGTAGCTGTGGCTGAGGTACTTGTGGGAGTCCTGGGTGTAGAGGAAGTCTGAGTTGTGTTTCTCTTTGGAGGGTAAACACGACGGTATTTAGGAGGAGGCCCAGGTCGACGCTGAAGACTCGAACTGGGGCAGCTATGCAGAGCGCAAAGTGATCGGGTGCGTGGTTTGGTAACGAGGTCGCAGGTTTTTTGGGGTGCTAATGCACATGTCACTGTACGAGAGCGAACACCTCCCCCACATGTCACTGGACACTAGACAGAAGAATAAAGAAAGATTGTGATGTGGTCAAAAGGCAATGAAATTTCCTAAAAGTAAGACTTACTTCTTCCCAAACTCCAACAACCCAGTCCTGTCCGCATGGTACATCCCTGTTACACGGTACAACAGGTTTGGGTTTCAGGAGATGCTTGCACTCCACAGGATGGAGCACCCTTTCCTCACTCAACACCGTGCGGACACAGAGCACCGTGCGCGTTCTCAAGCCTTCCGATCCACAGGCGGCAGTGCACTGTTGCCAGCCTCCGACCCACCATCTGAAGATGAAGGGAAATTAAAACTGTGCAAAGACTGTTGAGAACACGACACTAAACAAGAGGATTTGATTGAACAAACCTGGCAGGGCAATCCATGTTCTTGCACTTCCTATGTCTGTCTTCTGGACGCATCTCTGGGTCACAGAGAGATTCATCCACAACGCCCACATCAATCTCAAAGCACCGTGCAGGCTGGTGTTGTTCACCTAAGACCGACAGACAGACAGACAGACAGACAGACAGTTATGAGGTCTATTGTCTAATTTAACCTTTAAAAAATAATGTATTTTCTAATTTAGCCTTTGAAAAGAATAATCACAATCCTCTTACTAGTAGATAAGTGATGCAAAACAAAGCTAGACAAAAAAACAATACCAGCACCAGGCCATGCATCACCCTGCACCCTGAGTTTCTGTGATACATGCCTGGATCCAGTATTGTTTACACTATAGATCCAGAATTGATATCAGATCTGGATGAAGATCTAAAATTGTAGATCATACAGAAATATTTACCTAAATATGCCCATTTCCATTATACTGATGCTAAATAGCTGTCAAACAACACCTTTGTTCTGATGTTTACTGGTTGAAACACACTACTCGTAAACAAATGTATATTAAACAGAGGATGAACCTAATCCACAGGTGGTGCTGCAGTCAGTCCATGCGCCATGTTTCCACTTGTACACGGATTTGATGACCTCATTTCCTGTCTCTTTGCTTTTCTTAATAGTGTACTCATACTTAAGGCCAGGGTTCTTTTCCTGAAACAACAGCTGGACAATCGCAGAGACTATGGTGAAAAGAATCAGGCAGGGATCTTTGTCAATTCACTAGCAGAACAGATGCTAAGCTGTGATTTGAAATGGCAGTTCTTAAAAACTTTAAAAAAGTAGTTTCTCTGAATGGGCATACCTGGAGTATGACCGGCTCTTTGGTGGGTCCAGGTGCAGTAAGGTTCTCCATGTTCCCATCACGTTCATAATAGAAGGTGGTCCCACCGGCTTGGTACTCCCCATTCCATTGGATGATATAGTTGCCGTTGAGGAAGTAGTCTTCTGATCCTTGTCTCCTCAGAGCCAGGAAATTACCTGCCTCTTCAGTTTCCTTCACCAGGATGTCCCGGGCCCCCTCAGGTATCACCCCCACATCCACGTAGCCTGCAAGAGATGGGAGGTGGGGCGTCGGAGTCACAGCAAGGTGGGAGATGGCCCACCACGGCTGCTGGTGTACGCATATCCAGGCTACCACAGCTTCTCTCTGATCTTTAATAGAGGGTGGGCGCAGTCTGCGGGGCTGGTTGGCATGTGTGTGTTCGGCGTGGGGGGCACTGCCCTGTCTCTGCTTTTTATTGTCTGTAGGTGGGGGAGGAGGGGGCCGTAATGGCGGAGGAGTAAGCAACTGTGAGTGGCTCTGTGGAGTTTAATGATGTTTGTGGGAAGGTGTGTGTCTTTCTGTGTTTGTGCTGCCGAGGAGGGTTAGACTTATGTCTAGACTTTTTGAAGTGTTACACATCTGGCTGGTTATCTGGGAAGGATGCTGTGCCTGACAAAGGAGGTAGAGAACATAGGCATGAGGGATCATCTTTATCCCTTAATGGCCTTTTTAGCTTGCATGCTGCCTTTGCACAACGTAGATAGAGCTATACTTGATTTCTATTGTGGAAAAAATAGATTTACTAGCCTGTTAATTATCCTGTTTCCTGGGGTTCATTAAAGGGTCAACATTGTCCATAGTCGTGAATATGAAAGTTTTTTGGTTTTTTTTGTCGTTATAGTTGTATGCATAGGTGCTTGGCAACTTAAGCCCCAAATTATTTAAGCATGTCGGGCTCTATTTTTATATCCCACGCAGGTTGAAACTTGTGTGTGATGGCCCTGGCCGTTTAACTGATGTTTGTTGTTGTGAAACAGATATGTTAGTATGGGGAATTGGAACAGTTCCATTTCGGGCACCATTGCATAACGTATATTTACATTGTCCACTAGTCGTCGGCCCTGTAAAGGTCGCCGTGCGTGAGCAGTTACCTTTTGACGGGGTTCATGTTATTTTGGGAAACGATCTAGCGGGACAAAGTTTTCCCAGTCCTAGAAGTTAGCAATAACACTGTATGTGAGTCGGTGCTGTCCATTTCTGAGGGCGCCCCAAAATTATTCCCGTCATGTGTGGTGACAAGAGCACAAGTGCACAAAATGGCGGATGCCGAATCCTCTATTCCTCTGTGTGGAGGGTACGTCGGCAGTGCCAAAGTTATCTGACTATAAAGTTAAGAGTGCTGAGCTGCTACCTGGTGGAATTGAATTGAAATTTGATGTGGACAGTGATACTTTCATGAGTCTTAAGTTCGTGTTTGAAAGCAGCTGCCTTGCCTGCCTCCGCCTCGCCCATGACGCAGTCGCTAGTCATTTGGGGATTCGTAAAATGTATGACAAAATTCTGTTATTTTTTTGGGGCCTGGTTTGAAATCCACTGTTGTAAAATTTTGTCACTCATGACATGTGTGCCAAGTTAGTGGAAGGCCTAACCAGGTTATTCCTCCAGCTCCCTTGCAGCCCATTATCGTTATGGGGGGCCTTTTGAAACCCGTACCATTGATTGTGTGGGTCCCCTTCCTAAAACAAAGGCGGGGCCACCAAAACCTGCTGACATTAATGTGCACGCCCACTCGACCAAAAAGCGGCCCTATCATTGTTATTGGCCCTCCAACATTTTGAAGTTTACTTGGGGTCAAGCCCACAACTGATAGCAGTGTATACTGACCATAACCCCTCAGTGTTTCTCGGACAAATTCGTAACAACAACCAGCGGCTAATGCGGTGCTTCGTGTTGATTCAGGACTTCAACCTGGACATTCGTCACGAGAAAGGTACCGACAATGTAATTGCTGATGCTCTATCCCGAGCACACGCCCCTGTTAATTAGGACCCATGTGCACGGCTATTACAGGGGGTATATGGGTTTTTTTTGGAGGTGGGGGTGTTGGCTCTGGCCGTTTAATTGTTGTTTTGTTTTGTTTGAGACATCGCCAGTCAGCTTATGGCCTCCGCCAGCTGGTTCCTTCCCCTCCCACCGTGGCGTACGCTGAGCAACATTAAATGGGCAGATGACGTGGCTACGGAGGGAGGTCTCCAAACTTCAAATATCAGCCGCTGTCAACGGTGAGCAAGGTTGCATTTGACAGCCGTCACATAACTCCTCGGCAGCTGCTTTTGCTCGCCGTACATCCACTTTAGCATTCCATCTAGAGTTTGTTACATTTCCACGTTTTGGTGAGGTCTTTTGTGTTTTGCCATTATTATATCATTTTTGTTCGACACTGTACATAAGAGCACGAAGCAGTAAGAGGAAGCTGCCACTCGTTTTCTCCTGTTTTGTTTATGGTAGGGAGCCAGGGTAGTGGCTGTCTTTTTGTTGTTTCCTTTTTTTTTTAAATCAGGGTTTAGTTAGCGGGTGGGGTTTAAGTGTAGATTCGTTTTATTTGTTGTTTTGGTCTGGGCTTAACCTGTGGCCTATACTACGAAGCCAGTTTTCTGGCTTAGCAGGGTAACTTCGAGAGTAACTTCATCACGTCCGACCTAAATTCGCAGCTAAGCGAGACTACGAAAGGTGGATATGTTGGAACCAAGAAGTGTTGCCATGGCAACACACGCCACACGCCAAACCTGGTCGTCTCAGAGTTAGATCTTGCTTAACCCCAGAATTCTAATTAACCACGCAATAATTAAACACTCCTCCGCGGACGTGTCCTCCTGACAATGACAGTGTACCTGGACGACCCATACGACATTGGCGCGCGGATTGTGAGGGGCTCTCTTCGGAGTGCACGGGTTTTTGGAGACCGCCAGAATCCGCTGGCGTACCCGGAAGATGTTCTCCATGAAAGATTTTCAGCTGAGGGAATTCTTTACCTGTGCCAACTGATCGAGGCGGACATCACTATAATGTAACCCGCCGAAGTCAGGCCCTCACAAACGGGCAGATTGTGTGCCTCTCCGTGCGCTCTTTCGCCAGGGACAATATATGCTTTCCAATGGTGATGCTGAATATCTGCGTAAGAACACTGTATGCCGTGCGATTCGAAGTGGGGTATGGAAACGCTTCAAATTGATCGTTGAAATTGCTGAATGTAAACGAATGCGGAGCTTTGCTCTCATATACAAGAAATATATTTAACGAACTTTTCCAGCGTTATTTCGTTGTGTAAATGAGTTAATAATAACCATAGAAATATGTAGACTATTTAAACATTGAGAAAACTTGCGTTTTTTTTCTGCCAACTCGAAGAGATTAAATTAAATGTCAAATCCACTGATAGGACAGACGCACAAATATAAAAGATATAAATGTTTATTGAATACTCATCTTACAGTCTTGTTTAACTGTGAAAATTCGTTACAAAAGACGGGCTTTAATTCACGCAACAACGCATGGCATCCCCGCATTTCCTTCTTCTACTGAGTCCTCACAAAGATAACATAAAATTATGGAGGGGGGGGGGGTCGGTTCGTTCTCGGGCCTGCAAATAAAGTTAATTGATTGGGCTCGGGTCGGGCTTGATTTTTTTAGGCCCAAACTAAGGAAAAAAAAAAAAAAAAACAGTCATACAGTCAATGGGACTAAACATACAATTATCCTGCTTCATGTGATGATGTGCCATAAATTATTTCTTACTGTTAACGTACCAAATCTTATTTTATTGTCCTGACAGCAGGCTTTATTTCTTTGCATGGACATAAGTAAACTGGCATATTGACGCATTCACAAATCACACGATCTGTAAATTCGCTGTCAACAGACCCGTTGCGTTCTACTCGCTGAAACGGTGTTTGATTTCGCGGTGAGGGTGGATTTTAATTCCTCATAACTCCGTATGATCATCGCGCATTCCTCCTCCATGAAGTAAGGTGCCCGTGCCATCGTCACAAGTAGTGTTTGACTCTGGTCTCCGCCCCCTTTCATGTGAACGCGCAGTAACTCTGACTGGGTTGACACAGGTTCGACTAATCAACCTCATAATCAGCGTCGTAGCACCGACTGACCACAAACTAGACAACCAGGTTTTGTCAACTCCGGTTATCCTCTGGTAAACTGGATTACTTCTGGGGAGGTTGAACTCAGTTCGTAGTATAGGCCACTGAAGGCAAGCTTCTTCTGTTGATGAAATTTTGTATTCACTGTTTGTTGTGATTTGGATGTGTAAATAAATTGTGTCAACTTGTAAACTCGTGGCTCGATTTATGTTGCGTCCTTAGCGAGCCTTCTATTGGGACGTGACATTGTGCGTTTTCTGTGGTCTAGGCAGGGGTGAAAGTAGGCCAGAACGGTCAGGAACACAGTTCCAGTATAAGATTCAGGGCCGGAACGCAGTTCCGATATAAGATTCAGGGCCAGAATGGTACACGGTGCTTTGATTCCAAAAATATGACGGCAACTGTCAAAACGCTATGTAAAAAAAAAAAAAATGCTTAGATGCCACACATGCATTTCATTTCCAAGAAGAAAACAATCTACCAACATCAGATTACATACACAAGTGTTAACAACAAGCATAATAGAGTGCTTGTGTCACGTAATCTGTTTCCACCAATATTTATTATTTACTTTATTCCACGGACGGCATGGCCTTTTCCCCAGCTGTGCAGTTATCTGAGTCTGATGTTGATGAGTCACGTCAATGTGCGAATGCACGCAGCAAAACAAAATGCCTGGACTCATTTATCCGTTTAATTGGCTGACATGTGATCAGCAGAGATACTGTAGTTAGCTCTGATTGGTTCAAATGTGCATGTTTTCTTGAACAACAACAACAACAAAAAAAGGTTTTCGAATTGATGCGACAAAAAAGGGCAATGCAACATAAAATGGATCAAATCTTTAAAAGCAAGGAAAGAGTTGAGGAGGCTTATTTATCATATTTAGTTTTATTTGCTCTGATGGGGAGGTTCCGAACATCTTAGCTGCCAATGTGCACTTTGGACTTATATTTTTTCATTTATCTTAGGCTACTTATTCATTTCCTTATGATTTAAAAAAGTCAATGTTTGCAAGATCTTCAAAATATATTCAATTTCACTCTGCGTAATATAAGTCATTTGGATTTATTTTTCTAAATGTATGGTACAAATATCTTTATTATGAAAAAAAAAAGAAAGAAAGCAAAAGTAAATGTTTACATTAACTTCAATTTTAATATACATCCTAAGTTCTTAAGTAATTAAAATGAGATTTGGCATTTAGTATGTGAGGAAATGAGGGAAAATAAAAATTAGGAGATGTAGGTTGGGGTTATTGCTGTTTTTGTTAACTTTTATTTTGCAAATCATTGAAAAAATAAAATTTTGAATGAAAAATCAGTTTTTGCATGTGTTATAGAAATAACTGTGCCAAAACACTTTTCTTTGCATTTCAGTTGTTTTAGGAGGTTTGACCCACAAAATGAAAATAAATAAATAAATAAATGATTAAACTAAATAAACATAAAAAAATAATCAATAAATTTCTGGCTCCGTGGCAACCTTCACGTCGGGGAGTTCCGGCAAGAAATTCTAGCCACTTTCACCCCTTGGTCTAGACCAGTGCTTTTCAATTATTTTCTGTTACGCCCCCCCAAGGAAGACGTAAATGTTTCGCGCCCCCCCCCCAAACTCTGCTGTCACTGTAAATAGTATCATTTGTTTATAATATTACTATTATAAGTACGCCTCTGCCTCACATTTGTTTTTTCTATTAGGGAAAATAACAGATCAACTTATAAAGTATAACTTTATTAACATTGTTTTGTTTGTAACAGAAAAGACAACGCGCATCAATTTGCCTGAATTAAAAATAAATAAATTTAAAAAATCACATCCAAACTGTAAAAATACACTCAAGGTACATTTTTTGACCATTTGATACTGAAAAATAAAATCAGTAAATAATAACAAATTCAAATTGATTATAAACATTAACTCATGAGGACAATATGCCAAAAAATTTGACCGAAAAAACAAAACTGAATATAAGAAGAAGAAAAAAAGTGTCATTGGACAGAAGAAGTTTTTATTTTCGCTGCTCCCAGTGTCACCTCCAGTTTGCAATGATGAGGGGTTATATTGCACCGAGCATGCTAACAGTGCTCACTGATATAACACTGACAAAGCGGGACGATTGTTGGCAATATTTGGCACGTTTTCGCTGAAAAACAACCAAGCGGCTTATCAATGAGATTGGGGTCTAATGTCTTTAAGTGGCGTCTTACTTGATTTGGCTTCCGGCTGTCCGCTATAATCATTTTTAGACACAGTAAACAGTGGTCTTTCCTCGTCTACCACTGTATTAAATGTCAAAGCCAAAAGGCAACCGGCCCAAAAAAAGCGCATTCTCGGCGGCCGAGGGAGAACCGTAGATGAGGGCGGGCGTCGTGATGATCCCAAGCCGAAAATGGCACTTCTCGGGCGGTCACGTGAGAACCGGAGAAGACAGTGGGTCGCTGCGTGAGTCTGGCCGGAAAACGGCTTTTGAAAACAGCGCACAGCTCTCCAGCTCTTCATGAGTTTCTTCTGTGTGCTCTTGCTTACTTCAAAAACACTGTGCGCACTTTGAAAATGAGAGCGCCACTGCCACCAACTGAGTGGATGTGCAAGTACACTTTATTGTAGTACGGCAAAAAAAACAACATGTTCCCCGAGGTCACACGCGCCACCCCTGGCATCGTTCTGCGCCCCCCTGGGGGGGCGCGCCCCACTATTTGAGAAGTACTGGTCTAGACCAAGTTTTGTCTGCTTCTGCCTTTTGTCGTACTTTAGGAGTGAACGTTAACAATTTCTTGTAGAGCCTAACAACAGTCAGTTCTGCATTCCCTTTGAATGTGGCGCTGCTCATTCTTGCTATGATATGCAATGCACTCACCAAAGCCTTCTCCCTTCTCAAATGACTTGTAGACTGTCTTGCAACTAGTGCCATCACCCAAGCACACGCCACAACGATCCTCCACTGCGTTTGAGTCGATACCATAATCACAGCCCACCTCCTTGGACAAAAAATGCATACATTATACACGTCGGCTCAAACTCATAACAGTAAGAAAAAAAAATACTCTGTGAATCTGTAGTAATGGTGCAAGGTGTTTCATAAATTGCTATACCTCCCCAGTCTCTCTGAGTCTCTTACCCAGCCACACTACCTTGCACACTCCGTTGACGCAGATGTTTCTGGAGTTGTTGTTCATGAAGCACGGGGTTCCATCAGTCACAGTGTCGAGCATTTTCTCTGAAAAGTACTCTGTGTCGGGCCTGCAGTGAAGCTCGCAGGGGTTCACTGCAGAAAGGAAATGACCTTTTCATGTATATTACATGTGTTTTTCATGAATATAGAGACAAAAGTAGACAGCAGTGTGAATAATTGTGCCCTGCGATTTGCTAGCAATTGGCTAACACCCTGTTGTTAACGTATTTCATGAGCGCTAAAAATGAATTAAGAGTCCAAAAGAGGTGAATATGCCCATGCTAGAATAGTTTTAAGGTATGGGTATTCCATTGTAAATGCTGCCCCCTAGTGGAAAGAACACAGACAGCAGACACAGAAACCTCTGCAAGTACTTACTGGGGTTAGCCACAGGAATCCACTTGTAGAGCTCGTTATGGTAGGGCACAGAATCAAACTCGCTGCATAGCATCTCTCTAAAAGTTGGACTGTCCTTCTGGCAGGGTCTTGTGTTACATGTCCGATAGCGCTTCCTCTCCCCGGTGCAGTACTTCCCCCCGAACTCTGGCCTGTGGGCAACAAAGTATTTCATAGAGCACAGACTTTGAACTATGAACATAGATTGTGTCAAATAAGCCCTTACTTGGGGTCATTACACTCTCTCTCTGCTGACTGAACCCCTGTTCCACAAGTCCTGGAGCAATGAGACCATGTTGTCCATTGTCCCCAGCCTCCATTGACCGTCTCGGGAAGTTTGCCCACAATTACACACTCGCCTGAGATACACCACTGAAAGCACATGACACCTGGTTATGAGAGGACAAAAACAAGTCAGCTTCGCCTCTTATACCTTCTCTGGTCCACAGCGAGTCCCGTCAATAGGCGAGTCCAGTTTGGAGCGACAAGAGCCATTCACAGAGCACCAAAGAATCTGGCAAATGTTCTAAATAATGACAAAAGTAAATTTAATGACTGCAGGTCACTTTCAAATGGACCACGTTGCGATACTCACATCCACCTCATGGCAGAATGTGGCGTTGGGCCCGTACTGGAGCTGGCACTGGTGGTGCGGGGTGTAACGAACACCGAGGCGTGCCAAAGGGGTGGTCAGATCTCTTTTGGAAGGCCGATCATCCAGACAGAAACCCCAACCGCGACTGCCAGAAAGAACAGTATGATGGTGTACAACATTTTGACACTAAGAGACCTAACAAGACGGACACTTCTTGTAGTCCTTCTTGTAGGTACCTCCTCCATGTTCACTAATGACAATAACTTCTCTACAACCATCAACAATGTACGTATCTCTCATTCCACTCAGGTTAAGAGGTTAGGTGTCATCCTCGACAGCACGCTCTCCTTCCGCTGTCATATTAACAATATCAGCAGATCAGCCTACTTCCACCTTTGAAATATTTCTCGCCACTTCCCTTCTCTCACTCTCCACCGCTTCCAATCTCTTTTGCAGTCTAATCACCTCCCGGCTTGATTATTGTAACTCACTGCTCTTTAGTCTCCCAAATAAGTCCCTCCAGAAACTGCAGCTCCTCCAAAACTCAGCAGCACCCCTCATCACGGGAACCCCCACCACAAACATCATACCCACCCTACGTCAACTTCACTGGCTCCCAGTTAAAGAATTAAGTCCAAGATCCTCCTCATTAGCTTCAAAGCACTTCATGGCCCTGCCGCAGCCTATTTATGAAATCTCCTCTGTATTAACACCGCAACCGTTCACTTTGCTCTTCTTCTACCCTCCACCTTTTTCTGTCCCTCATGTCTGTCTCACAACTTTTGGTTCGAGAGCGTTTAGTCACTGTGACCCCCAACTCTGGGACTCCTTATCCCCTGACCTTCGCAACGTATCAGCTCTTTCTTTTTTCAAATCCCGACTCAAAACACATCTGTTTAATCTTTCTTACCCAACTTGACCTTTAGCTCTGTTTTGTTTTAACACTTTTATCCGTCTTTTAATCTGTGTTTATTAATTTTAATCTGGTGTCTCTTGCAGAGTGTCCTTGGGTGTTTTGAAAGGTACTTGAAATTAAATGCATTATTATTATTATTATCAATACTTATTTGGCTGTAGGGTCAGAAAATGAGGCAAGAATGTGAATAGCCCCTCACTCAAGGAAGCGTGTGATGTAGTCTTTGGAGCAGGACGACCAAGTGAGAGGCGAACTGTCGTACATCAGCTGTCTGGACATGATGAAGGGGTGCCTCCCTCCAACCTCGCAGTCGTTCCCTTGGCCATCGTGATGGATTCCAAAGCTGCGCTTAACCACAACCGACAATCAGAGCCACAGTTTGTGTAGTTTATCAGAGTTTTTTTTCATACGCTCATTTCAATAGTAGTAAACATTATTTCTCATGCTATTTGGCATTCTATGCCAAATACCTCATTGAGTGTGCCTTTAAACCTATAGCCTTGAATTTCAGGTTTTTGTGAGATTAAAAAAAAAATGCGATTAAGATTAATAACACCAAAACTTTTCAAATGTTCAAGTACCGGTAGGCTTTTCCCTATTATTGTGAGCTTTCTAGGAGAAACGTAAAGGTTTTAAACTCACACTAACTGCTATTTGGAACAGTGAATTTTGACTGAAGCCCCAGTTCCAGCCACAAAAAAAAATTCTCCAAAGCCACCATCATACACAGCACGTCTTAAGGGGGACTGTGCATACACAGCACAACCTTGGTTTTAAAAAACATGAATGACAAACTTGAATACTGTGAATATAGATATATATATACATATAAAGTGTCAATTTTTGCGGTACTATTTTGAAATACAGACAATGTAAAAAGATGTGCACCTTGTATTTGAATTGTTGGTTTGGTAAAAATATGGGGACATATGAAGAATGTTAATTGTCTAATTTGTTGAAGTGGGAATAATATGAATAACAATCAAATGGAATGGGAAATACATGACGCTTTTGTTGTTATTATGGTTTAGCACCGAAAAAGAGGCTGGAATAATTAATTTTTGGGGGGACGCATTCACACAATAAACATAACCCACAAATTCACACCTATGACCCATCTCGTGGGCGATTGTGAATGCCACCGGTAAACCTGAATCCTCATTAATGTTGCAACTTCGGTGCGGTTGACACATGCCAGAAAGATGAGACAGGCCCAAGGTCTCGCAGGGTTGGTTCATTCCAGCGCAGATGTCCTTCCTGGGAGTTCAAACACAAACCGAGGAACATTTGACTCTTAACGGTTTTAACATACTTTGTACTTTGTACTTGTGTATTTCTTGCCTAGTAACCAACACAGCCAGGTCATGATGGGCGGGGTGCGTGTCACTCTGTGGATTTAAATTCTTCTGCCAGGCACAGAAGCTAGACAGAGTGGTGTCTGCATGGTGGACAATCTTTAGGTCTTTCTGTGTGGTCAATATTCAGAGCATAATGATTTTTTTGTTTAGTTTTTCTTTTATACACACATCAGTGTCTATACCTCTTCCCCCTGTAGTAGAATCAGACGAACCAGGAGGACATGGATAGCGTTCCCAATGCTGGCATCATGGAAGATGCCGGCCACCTAGTAAATACACGTAGATCAGAGAAAATATTATGGAAACCTTGACTTTTTCATTGCTTCTGTAAAAATAGCTAAGTCACTTGAGGTCAAAGCTCACCATATTCATGATGGTGAAAATGTAGGACTCCACATTATCGCTTCCGTGGTATTCGATGAGCTTGGAATCGGCAACCACCATGGTCTCCACCCAGCGCTCTCTGCTGACTGAGCGCCGGGGCCGGGACCGGGTTGAACCCTGATCCATCTCCCACTCCTCCCGCTCTCTTTCTTGCTGCACTGAGTCGGCATCTGAGGAAGAGATGTAGTAAAGTTCTTGACAGTGATTTTCTCAGCAGGCGTTTTTAATTGTCATTATTGATGAACCAGAAGGGGAATGAGTTTGCCTTTGTTTCTTTGGGCAGTTATTACGGGGAGACAGATTTCAGCATTTAGCCAAATAAAACCTGTTTTAACTTTCCTCCTTCTTTTGTACTACTGTAATATTCGGACTATAAGCAGGGTTTAATATATAATAATATATAAACATTGTGGTGCACAGCCACAACAAAATAAAAGGCGCCACGCCTTGCATAAGAGATGTTTTTCTTTAAGGCATTTTCAAACTAGCAGTAGCCTAGTGTGAAGGGTTCAGCAGCAACCTATTCATTTTGTATTGTAATGTCCATAACTTCGCGCGGTCCCCTAAAGACGAGCTGTGCCGCAAAGGGAAGCGAGAAGGAGAACGGGCAAGATAGCGAGAGAAAGTGGTCACATGTCCGGCAACCCGGTGTTATTTTGTTATTGTTTTTCTTTATTATTGTTGCCACAATAAAGTGGGTAAGCCAATACCGACTCCTCTCCTTCTTCCCCCCATCCTGGGCATTACAGTATTTTGGATCGGACTTTTCGGCGAAAGTGAGTGGTGGACGGCCGTCTTGGACATAACGGCAAGTTTGAATGAATTTGCGCCGAGAGGCGGGGCCCAAAATAGAGCCTTGCTCTATTTCAGAGCGCCGCCGCGCTAACGTCAACAACGCATTCAATAGCAGAGGGGTAGGCGTTCTTAAATCTGTGCTATCAGGCTGTTTCGGTAGACGGATATACGCAATCTTGGCTGACGAAACCTTGAAAAATGCGCTTTTTTTCAAGTTTCACGAGCTCTGGGACACTCGAAAAATGGCTCTCATACCTCTCCTAGCTAAGCTAAATGGTACCTCGATGCGAAATGTTTTAAATAGATCTTTGTTATTGTTCTAAAATTTGGAAAAAAAAAAAAAAAAAAAAAACGACACGGTGAGGCTGTCCGACTCCGATGCAGCCCCACCACTACAGCTTAAAAAAATCCTTGCGGAAACCTGATAAGACACTACTTTTTTCCCTCATTTTGAATCCTGCGGCTTATTTGTTGATTTGGGTTAATAGGTAACACTTTATTTGACAGCTTGTCATAAGCAGAGGTGGGTAGAGTTTTAGTCAAGTAAGAGTAGCGTTACTTCAAAATAATATTACTCAAAGTAAAAGTAGTCGTCCAAAAAATGTACTCAAGTACACGTAGAAAAGTATTTGGTAAAAAGAATACTCAAGTAATGAGTAACGTTGTGAGTAACTACTTTTATATATATATATGTATATCAGGAATGGGAACCTCAAGGCACCTCACGATACGATACGATTTGCGATACAAGGCTCACGATAACGATTGTCTCACGATATCACGATACAGCAAATACATGATATTCTACGATACAACTGTTGAAACGAAAAATAAATAGAAAAAATACTGTTTAAGTCATTTATTAAACAGTGACACCTTTTCAGTGCAACATTGTTGTAAAATATAAATCTACTGATAATTGTGTACCTGCACATATAGAGGAAACAAACCACAACCACTGATATTTCTTGGCGAAATCATGATGAATGGCACCCTTAATTTCTTAAGTTTTAAATCTTTTGAAAATTTTTAACAGTGCTTTAAGTGTCAATCAGCAGTTGAGCTTGGAGTGGGGCAATGATAAAATTGGTGGGTCTTTTCTTTGTATATGACCTTTGTTGTCAAAAGCATTGGTTTGAGCACTTCCACCATCTGCTTCAGCATTTGTGATGTCAGACTCAGTCAGTTACATTCTTCCTCACCTTAAAAACAACAAAATAAATAAAAAATATTACCTACTCAATAGCTTTTGAGTTGAAATTCTGATTTTTTGTGTGTGTTGGAAGTATTGAGTGAATTAAAAAAAAATATGAATTGAATGAATAGAAATTAAAAATGCAATAATTACCCGTTTTTAATATGTAGGACACATTAATTATCATGCACGTCACCTTATATATCTTGGAAGCTATTCAAACCGTTTTTATAGCTTATTGTATCAAAATGGCAGTCATAACAGTTTGTGTAGTAAACTAGATGAAAGTGGTTCTCAAATATGTCATCAAAATAATACATTTAAATGAAAAACTCAATTACTAGTACATTGCAAAACTTTCTTACCTCAAGTGATGCTCCATAGAAATCCGGTTTCCAATTAGTCACCAGCTGCCAGTGAACCTTATTTTATTAGACAATTCTTGCATACAGCAAAGTCCTTGTTCACCTTACTTCCTTTATTGTTGGTGTAAAATCCAAAGTGTGTCCACATGTGTGATTTTCAGCAATATTTTTCTCACTTTTTCCTCCACCGTTCTCACGAAGCTTTTTTATTTTTTTCAACCCACTTGGGACCACTCTTTTTCTCTAGGCGACTTGTGCGCACTTTACCTTCACCGTCACTGTTGAGCGCCCCTAGTGGACCGCCAAGGAATTGCTCAACAAACATTGAGCAGTTTACAGCATCCATACTCCATTGTATGGCCAATATGTCAAATAAAAGTATCGATGCTTGGCGGGAGCATATCGATAACCGATCGGGTTGCAAAATATCGCGATATATCGCAGTATCGAGATATTGTCACACTCTTAATGTATATATATATGTGTATATATATATATATATATATATATATATATATATATATATATATATATATATATATATATACACACAGTGGTGAGAACAAGTATTTCATACACTGCCAATAGGTTTTCCCATTGGCAAATACTTGTTCTCCCCACTGTATATATACATATAATTTTTTTTTTTAAATAATGGTATTTTTTCCTGAGCACAACATTATCTACAGTATATAGATTGTTGTTATAATGATACTGTACAATAACCCAATATATAACCACATTAAGCCAAAGGGGAAAAAAACACCATTAAATCCCGATGAAAGAAAGAATAGAATAATTCATAATAGAATAATTAAAACTGGGAGAGAGGTTAAAATCCGCGCTTTCGAGTCATGTTGATGGCAGCGCTCTATATCAAATACTTCATTTTTTACGGTGCTTTAAAGTTGCCACGTGATTGAACATGCTGGCGTGATCCTAGAACTGCAAGCTTGTGTCTGATTGGTATAATAGAGTCATGTGATTATTGTTGTGACGTCTCATTGGTGAAATCGATAGAGCTACCCTGGTAGCTCTGATCGATCAGGTCCGATCACGTCATCTTCAAAGTATCGGAATCGGCCTTTTTTTAATATACTGTATATATATTTTTTTAATTAAATCGTTTTCTAATTGTATTTAATGTTACAGACATAATGTGTTACACTCTTCCAGAGTCTTTAGTATAAGCTTAAGGTAGGATTATCAAATTTATCGCGTTAACGGCGAGAATTAATATTTTTTACATTTATCATGTTACAATTAGGGCTGTCAAACGATAAAATTTTTTAATCGAGTTAATTACAGCTTAAAAATTAATTAATCGTAATTAATCGCAATTAATCGCAATTCAAACCATCTATAAAATATGCCATATTTTTCTGTAAATTATATATATATTCTGTAAAATAATTTGTTGAAATGGAAAGATAAGACACAAGATGGATATATACATTCAACATACGGTACATAAGGACTGTAGTGGGCATTTCACTCTACTGTCATTTAAATCTGTCTATGCTGTCCTCACTCCGAAGCGTCTACTTTTTCCAAAGCTAGACAGCTAGTGAACGACGCCTTAATAATCAGACTTCTTCCTTTTTCATCAGATTTATTAATAAAATGGCCTCAAACCACTGTCCTCTTTAGACCGTAGTGAAACTACAAAAAAAAGTACACAAGCATTGCATTAGCAACAACGTTAGCTTAGCACGCTATACAGGTTCACTAAACATAAACAAAAAGCGTCTCATACAAAAAATATAACATTTCGCTTACTAACATAATATGTACATTCTTTACAACAACCATACTTACGTTCAAATCTTGTCCAAGGATCATATAAGCACAACATTGCAACGTAGGCGTCAGCCAGAGACGTCGTGCAGCCATATTGAACTGGCAAGAAAGCAATAAACCATGTCGCAAAGCGCCCACAAGAGTTCGCTGTTAGCCAGCACAAAAAAACCTTGCTGTAAAACTTACCAAAAGGCAGAATACTGTCTGAGCAGGACATGTGCGTTAATTGCGTCAAATATTTTGACGTGATTAATTAAAAAAATTAATTACTGCGCGTTAATGCGATAATTTTGACAGCCCTAATATATATATATATATATATATATATATATCTATCTATCTATCTATCTATCTATCTATCTATCTATCTATCTATCTATCTATCTATCTATCTATCTATCTATCTATCTATCTATCTATCTATCTATCTATCTATCTATCTATCTATCTATCTATCTATCTATCTATCTATCTATCTATCTATATCTATATATATATTAGGGCTGTCAAAATTATCGCATTAACGCGCAGTAATTAATTTTTTAAATTTTTATTTTAATTAAAAAAAAAAAAAAAATATATATATATATATATATATATATTAGGGCTGTCAAACGATTAAAATTTTTAATCGAGGTAATTACAGCTTAAAAATTAATTAATCGTAATTAATCGCAATTAATCGGAATTCAAACCATCTATAAAATATGCCATATTTTTCTGTAAATTATATATATATTCTGTAAAATAATTTGTCGGAATGGAAAGATAAGAAACAAGATGGATATATACATTCAACATACGGTACATAAGGACTGTAGTGGGCATTTCACTCTACTGTCATTTAAATCTGTCTATGCTGTCCTCACTCCGAAGCGTCTACTTTTTCCAAAGCTAGACAGCTAGTGAACGACGCCTTAATAATCAGACTTCTTCCTTTTTCATCAGATTTATTAATAAAATGGCCTCAAACCACTGTCCTCTTTAGACCGTAGTGAAACTACAAAAAAAAGTACACAAGCATTGCATTAGCAACAACGTTAGCTTAGCACGCTATACAGGTTCACTAAACATAAACAAAAAGTGTCTCATACAAAAAATATAACATTTCGCTTACTAACATAATATATACATTCTTTACAACAACCATACTTACATTCAAATCTTGTCCAAGGATCATATAAGCACAACATTACAACGTAGGCGTCAGCCAGAGACGTCATGCAGCCATATTGAACTGGCAAGAAAGCAATAAACCATGTCGCAAAGCGACCACAAGAGTTCGCTGTTAGACAGCACAAAAAAACCTTGCAGTAAAACTTACCAAAAGGCAGAATACTGTCCGAGCGGGACATGTGCGTTAATTGCGTCAAATATTTTAACGTGTTTAATTAAAAAAATTAATTACCGTGCGTTAACGCGATAATTTTGACAGCCCTAGTTATAATATTAATTGCAATTAACGAATGCGTTGCACGACTCACTCACGCATTGTCGCGTTCAATCTATAATGGCACCGTTTTATCCATGCAGTATATAGAGCTAAAAGGCAGCGTAAAATGAGTAGAGTGAATTTTGGCAGCCTTTGGAACCTTTTTTTAATTGGCTAAAGCCTTTCAAACCCTCTCCCAATGATTAGAATAATTGTTGGAAGCAATGTGGGGAAAAAAAGGCAGTAGTTGATCTTTTTCTTAACACCATATGTAATTTCTCAATGCAGAGAAGATATATCAATTGGTACCACGACGCACAGTCATGGTTGCACTTCCCATCATGCATTTGGGCAGAAGTTAAATGGCTAGAGTATCATTTACTGAAAGCTCAAGAAATACACTAGATGGCAATATTTAGTCACAATTTACAAAGTCACATTTATCCTTTAAGAATTACAAGTCTTTCTATCCGTGGATCCCTCTCACAGAAAGAATGTTAATAATGTAAATGCCATCTTGAGGATTTATTGTCATAATAAACAAATACAGTACTTATGTACTGCATGTTGAATGTATATAGTTTTATTCATTTTTTTCTTAATGCATTGCCAAAATGTATATGATCGGGAAAAATTATCGGGAATGATTGGAATTGAATCGGGAAATTAAAAAAAAAACAATCGGATTGGGAAATATCGGGAAATATCGGGATCGGCAGATACTCAAACTAAAACGATCGGGATCGGATCGGGAGAAAAAAATCATGATCGGAACAACCCTAGTAAAAACCTTAGTAAAACTACTCTTAGAAGTACATTTTTCTCAAAAAGTTACTCTTGTAAATGTAACGGAGTACATGTAACGCATTACTATCCACCCCAAATCAAATCTTTTTTTTTTTTTTTAAATTAAAAAAATAAAATATATAGATATATATTAAGAAAAGGGTTGGGTTATGGTAATGTTGAGCTTTAAATGAAAAGGAAACATATACCTGATACTCCACACGGACTTGGTGTCTGTTTTCCTTTGGCGCTGCGTTTTTCCCTGTGCGTTACCGTGGTAACTCTCTGCGAGATGATGTGCGGCTCTGGGGAACCTGCGGGATTGCTTGCAGATTTTGGGAGTGGCTCGATGAAAAAGTGTCCCTCAGGGAGGGAGAAGAAGCCTCTCTATCGCGGAAAAAAGCATAAGACACCACTTGGTTACATGATTTATGTTTTACAACACCAAGTTTGACACTGCCTCAAAGTACCAGCAGATAAAAATTTCTTTCTTAATTTCATCATTATTCATCAGGCGAGCTTGTAAACATTCTCTTTCTTCTTTTTACCCTGCAGGCAGATTCTGTCTGCAAAAAAGAGACATCTTGCCAAGTATGCCATGCAAGTTCTTACTGGTGAAGCACTTTCCTACGGTGAAACACACCCTCCAGCACAAACAGGTATTAAAGACGGAAAAAAAAAAAAAAAAAAGAAGGTCCTGGATAGTTTTTCTTTTAACTCATTGGCTGCCACTGATGCGATTGACGTCCGATTTATTAGATGTGACAGGACCGGTACTGAATATTCATGTTTTTATGTTTCAAATTAAACAAAAAGGTGTCTATAAATTATTCTTATTCTTGCGTCCGATTGGCCAGTTTCTCCAGTGTGCTTAAAACAGCTGTGAGAAATCAGGCGATATGCCAGATCCTGCGGTTCTGTAGTGCTCTGGCTATGCACAGTTCCAATTTCTAGGTCATGTTGACCACTTTCATAAGCAGGGGGGAGAAAAAAAATCCCCAAAAATGTTCATTCAACACCGTGCACAGGATATCATGTTTGCTTTTAGGGAATGGGGGGTTCACAGAGTTCAAATGGGGAGAAACCTTTTTAAACCCACTTGTTGCACTGAACTTTGGAAAATAGGCCACCATAGCAAAAGCATGAGTTTTTTTTTTTTTGCATTAACTTTTTAAGGCTAGGCAAGTTAACGAATTTACTCCGAGTTAACCCACAATCAATTAATTCAATTATCTATTTTAATCATGTATTAACATCAGAAGTATTAAAGAATAAGTTAAGTCTTTAGTCTGCTTCAGGTAGGTGAAACCTACACAAGCGGAGCAATATATCTGTCTCTGTCTGTTTGTTTGTTTGCCTGTCTGTATATGTTTTTTGTTCTGGACAACTCAAAAACGAATGAAAGGATTATTATGAAATGTGCATGATATGTTTGTAATCTGAAACGGAAGTGATGATAAGAGTTTGGGGTAATGAGGTCAAACATCACAAAAGGTCAGAAATTGAATTTTGGGATAAATTCCTAATGGATTAGTCCAGTGGTCTCCACACTATTCCACATAGGGCCGCAGTGGGTACAGGATTTCACACCACCACAACAAGACCACACCTTATCACCAATCTGATGTTTTAAAAGTGTAATCAGTTGATTGCAGTCAGGTGCTGCTTGTTTTAGTACAAACCACATTGGTTAAAAGGTCTGTGCTTGATCGGTATGAACAAAAACCAGGGCCCATAGCGGCCCTCGAGGACCGGTTTGGAGACGCCTGGATTAGTCTATTTAACCTAAATTTTCATGGTAGGAGATAAAATGAGAAAGGAAAGACTCGACGGTCAAAGGCCACAGAGGGCATAAATATAGTGATGCTTTGAATTTGGCTGCTTAGAAGGAAGTCTGCTCTCTCAGGATGCTTCTGTAGTTTGAGTCTGTATTCTGAACAGATTCAATGGAGAAGAGCATGCCTCATTACACTGCAGAACCAAACGTCAGTTCAGAGTGCTGTTTAGAGTGGTGGTGGTAGAGTGTAAGCTCACTCAGAATGTATGATTTGTATTACTACTTAGCTATGAGTATTCGTTACGACTATATTTTGTAGGCTAAACCTAATAACAAATAGCACAGGAAGAGAAAGTCAGGACAGACTATTACCACTGTATATATTTCTTAAACATTCATTATTGTTTCATTTGTATGACAATGTGATGAAGCACAGTTCATTTCAGGAAACTCATTCTACTAATTGTGATTAAAATTTGTAATCATTTTTTTTTAGCTTTGATGTCATTTTATCAGGTTTGCAAAACAATGTGCATTAAGTCTAAGGGTGTAACAAAATATCGAAATAGTGATACATCGAAATACCTTGTATCCCAAAAGGTTATCGATATGCTCCTGCAAAGAATCGATTGATCGTTTTTAAAAGGTGTGAATGTTTAACAAAAAAAAAAAAAAAAGTTGCCACCATAATAGTGTCTCTGTTAACTGATTGCAACTGACGGCGCTAGACCCCCAATCCATTTAGACGGGAAGAGGTGAATGAACTTTCGTTCATTTGAAACCAAAGGATTCGCAGCCCATCTTTCCGATTTTTGGGGCTTTTATAGTTAACTTTTTGTTTATTTTAGGGAATTTACAGGTCACTTACTGTTGAGTTTTTAGTCATTGCCTATTCATATGGGGAGATTCCCGGGTGAGTTTCTGTTCTGTAACAATTGACCCATTAATGCCCCAAATTAAACTTATTGGTTGCCATTTTCCTCCTGCGTGAGTCATCACCTTATTGTGGTGGAGGGGTTTGTGTGTCCCAGTGATCCTAGGAACTATGTTGTCTGGAGCTTTATGCCGCTTGCAGGGTGGCAAACAGGTCCTAGGTGAGGGGCAAGACTAAGCATGGCTCAAAAGACCCCTTTTGACAAAAAAAATGAATGGATCCAGGTTTCCCATGCCAGGACGCGGGTTACAGAGGCCCCCTTCTGGAGCCAGGCCTGGAGGTGGGGCTCGAAGGTGAGCGTCTGGTGGCTGGGCCTGTACCCATGGACCCCTGCTGGGCACAGCCCGAAAAGGCAACATGGGCCCCCCCCCTTCCCATGGACTAGATATAGTTGGACTCGCCTCCACACACAGTGTGGGTTGTGGCAGTTGCCCACGGTGAGAGGCGCAGAGCAGGTGTGGGCATACCTTTTGCCCAATGGTTTGGCGCCCGTATGTTGGGGTTTGCCCCGGTAGACGAGAGGATAGCCTTCCTCCGCCTTCGGGTGCGGGGACGATTTACAGATGGATCGCACTCCTCAGCCTCCCCGGGAAAGTCTATTCAGGGGTGCTAGAGAGGAGGGTCCGTCGGGAAGTCGAATCTCGGATTCAGGAGGAGCAGTGTGGTTTTCGTCTCGGCCGTGGAACAGTGGAACAGCAGGGTCCTTGAAGGTGCATGAGAGTTCGCCCAGTCGGTCTACTTGTGTTTAGTGGATTTGGAGAAGGCGTTCGACCGTGTCCTTCAGGGAGTCCTGTGGGGGTGCTTCGGAATTACGGGGTTCCGAGCCCCTTGGTAAGGGTTGTTCGGTCCCTGTACGACCGTTGTCAGAGTTTGGTCCGCGTTGCCGGCAGTAAGTCAATCCGTTCCCATTGATGGTTGGACTCCGCCAAGGTTGATGATTCTGTTCAGTGATTCTGTTCATAACTTTTATGGACAGAATTTCTAGGCGCAGCTGAAGCGTTAAGGGGCTCCAGTTTGGTGGCTTCAGCATATCATCTCTGATTTTTGCTGATGATGTGTTGCTGTTGGGTTTATCAAGCCGTGAACTCTCACTGGAGCGGTACGTAGCCGAGTGTGAAGCGGTTGGGATGAAGATCAGCACCTCGAAATCCGAGACCATGGTCCTCAGCCGGAAAAGCAAAGCGTGCCTGCTCCGGGTCGGGGATGAAATCCTGCCCCAAGTGGGGGAGTCTAAGTATCTTGGGGTCTTGTTTACGAGTGAGGGTAGGGGGGAGCGGAAGATCGACAAGAGACAGATGAAGCTCTCGATTTACCAGTCGATCTATGTTCCTACCCTCACTTATGGTCACAAGCTCTGGGTCGTGACTAGAAGAACAAGATCCCGGATACAAGCGGCCGAAATGAGTTTCCTCCACAGGATGCCCGAGCTCTCCCTTAGAGGTAGGGTGAGAAGCTCGGTCATCCGGGAGGGACTCTGCATCGAGCCATTACTCCTCCGCATTAAGAGGAGCCAGGTCATGTGGCTCGGGCATCTGGTTCGGATGACTCCTGGACACTTCCGTGGAGAGATGTTCCGGGCATGTCCCACCGGCGGGAGGCCCTGGGGATAACCCAGGACACGCTGGAGAGGTTATGTTTCTCGGCTGGCCTGGAACCCCTTAGGATCCCGCTGGAGGAGCTGGTTGAAGTGGCTGGGGAGAAGGAAGTTTGGGCTTCCCTGCTAAAGCGACTGCCCCCACGACCCGACACCGGATTAAGCGGTAGATGATGGATGGACAATCGGACTGACAGACGGACGGATGCCATTGTCCTAGTTCAAATGGATTGGACGTCTACCAGTGATAAACTCACAGCAGATTGATCAAAATAGCTTGTTTTTCCTGTTTATTAGGTGTTTTGTAGCACGATATCCTGACCAATGTATCGATAATCGTTGTTTCGCCATACCGTGAGAACATTGTTATTGTGAGCTTTGCATTTTAAATCGTATTGTATCGTGCGGTAACAAGAGGTTCCCACCCCTAATAATGTCCAAAATGTCCCCTTTCAGGTTATTTTAGTTGGTTCTTTTTGCTTACCTTTTATCAATATCCAATTTGGATTGAATTTCAATAGTCCATAGTTAAATTTAAAGTATTTGTCTTGGTGAGTGGGCGTGTAGGAACCACAAAGTGGGCAGGGACTTGCATAGTAAGGACATAACGTGCTTTTCCGTTATCTTTAGGTGACTGAAGAGATGGTGTTTAACTCATTGGATGTCACTGATGCGATAGACGTCAACCCATTTTCACTTGAAGGAGCTGGCAGTCCTCCCAAGCGTCGTCACTGTCAATGAAACATGATTCCCTGCTGCAGGGCTCTACAAGCTTCTTTCCCAATTGACATATTTTTCAAATCTCCACCCAAAGTGAGAAGAAATTAAATCGTGAAGAAAATATTTAGAGAATGTCCTTTGGCTACAAGTGTTGATGGACTCATCCACAAAGGACGTAAGTTGATACATCCCCAGAAAAGTGACGGACATTCCCAGAAGCTCTGTGCACAACTTACAACTCATTTCACCGCTCTTGCACTTCTTTTTTTTTTCCTTTTCTTTTTTTTTTTAACACATGCAAACACAATGTGCTTGCTAATTTTCTAGCTGTCATACCTCAATATCATCTCCTATATAACTTCCAAAGTGCAAAGCAGGTGGTGGAGAGCAGATGGTCCAGGAATGAATGCTACAGGGAGGCCCATCCAAACATGCATCACGCCGCATGATTCATATGATCTGAACGCAAACATGTCGGACATCAGCACTCACATTTATACTATCTGTGCGCTGCAAATGAACGTGTTGCCACTGCACTTAAACAGGATTAATTTCTAAATGCTTAAGACATGTTTTATGATAACTGCTGACAACGTGGAAAAAATTGAGAATGATGCAGAATTTTGAAGATGTGATGCAGAGTAAAAGCTTTAGAAGACCTCGTTGTCGCGACAACCTGCCGAGATACATTCCAGCCACCGCAGGCATTAAGCGGATATATTTTAATGGTCCAACATGTGAAGACATGTAGACAGAAGGATACTAGATGATGATATTAAATTATTACATATCTCTGTTTTAACTCATTGGCTGCCTTTGGTAGCGATGGACGTCCAATCTGTTTGATCAGGTATCACTGTCAATGACGGCTAATGAGTTAACCAGGTCAATGAACTATCAATTCACAGTGGCGCGTCCTTAGACATTTCTACACCCCTCCCTATGAAAATATGTAAGACATAAAAGATTTCTTGGGCACGAAATGGGTAGAATAGGAAACTATTTTTTGTGTACAAAGCATTTCTTTCTCACTGTGCCAAGTTATCAAGTCGGGTATTGCAAAAATTCATTCATCCATTATCTAGACTTCTAGTAAGTTGAAGCCTATCCCAGCTGATGTTAAATTGCTTCTTAGCAAAGAAAGTTTGGTATATTTTCTGCAATAAATGTGTTTTTTCAGCAGAAAAAAATTAAAATGGGACAGACAACACCTTTATTATGCTCACCCCAGTGGAAAGAGTCTTGTGTGTGGGTATAACTGATATGACAAAATGGCTGCGCTCATAAGCAATGTAATTTTTTGTTGTTTAACTCATTGGCTCCCTGTCACACTCTGTTGTACAGATAGTGTTTTGTTACAGAGCTGGTTGTGGGAGCGTTCCCAACGTCGGACCTGCAGCCAATTCAAGCTTATCAAGACTGTATTTAAACTCAGGCGATCCAACTGAAGGGTCCCGAGATAGGAACTTGCTGGTCGCCATTTGACATCTTGTACTTTCGAGTCGTATTGCATTTGCTGATTTCGCCCCTGCTTTGGGTTTTGATCATCTGCTGCTTTCGTCTTGAATTCCTCTACTTTGTACAGGTATTTGAGAGTTTTATCTAGTTATCTTACTGGCTGTCTGCCGACCACCTTGGTTACCCTCGGGTTAGTAGTATTGATCCCCTTTGAACTTCTGTCACGGACCTGTTTTGTTATTCCTCCTTTTCCGCAATCGCGTGTTTGTTTTGTTTGTATTTAATAAATCCTTGAACGCATCCCTCAGTTGTTGTCTCTTTGTTTACGCATTTGCAGGCCCTACACTGCCATTGACAGCGCTAGACGTCCAATCCATTTTGACTGGGAGGGACGAATGAACAAATCGTCAATGGCACTAAAACTTAAGCATTCAAAGCCAGTCCTCCCACTTTAAATGAATTTGATGCCTATTATTGTCAATGGCAGGCAAGGAGTTAAACATCATTTCCATTACCAGGAGCCAAAGAAATCCTTGATTTGTATACTTACTGTAATTTTCAGATTATAAGGCGTACCTGACTATAAGCCGCCACCCACAAAATTTGGCACGAAAACGGCATTTGTTCACAGATAAGCCGCACCTGATTATAAGCCGCAGCTGTCCTCACTGTATTTATTAGCAGGTAAGACTTTATTTGACAGCAGCATTATAAGATATTACACTGTCATGAGCATTAATGAATGCTTATGACAGATATCATTTAGTGACATCGGTAAATTATCTCACTGTTGAATATTGTAAAAGATCCGAGCTGGACATAAATGGAGTTAGTGACAAAATTTGCCGGATGAAACTTAATAACATATATCATAAGATTTCATTAATGCCCTTGACAGTGTTATGTCATAATTATGACAGTCTTATGACGCCGCTGTCAAAAAAAGTGTTACCTACTAACCCAAATAAATCAACAAATTAGCCGCACTGGACTATAAGATTCAAAATGAGGGAAAAAAGTGTCAAGGAACTATCACATCCTTGCCGTATAGACCCTACTCACGTGACGTCACAACTCCGCCCTCCTGACTGGTGCCGCCCAATTGTCCGTCAACACATCGTGTTTACCTGTTACGGCTACGTACATTCCTCCTATTTACGGCGTGTTTTTCTGCTCGTTAACATTAATAATCAAAATGGTGAAGGCGTGTGTGGCAGTCGGTTGCAATAACAGAGAATATAGACGGAGAGACTTGAAGTTCTACCGGATTCCGAGAGACCTGGAGAGGAGAGCGAGATGGGCTGCTGCAATTCGAAGAGAAAACTGGGCTCCAAACGATTACCACAGATTATGTAGTAGTCATTTTATATCTGGTAAGATGCATTTAATATATATTTAGAGGGTTTTGGGCTGACAACATACACGTATGTATGTAGTGAGAGTGCTATCGCTAAACCATATAAACATTTAAAGCCCTAGCTCCATTGACAAATGACATGAAATACATTAGACTTGACAGTGGATGTTAGCAAGAACAAAAGATTTTGAATTGAAAATTTTGTAACTCACCTTTCCAAGCACAAGATAGATTCCTGCCGAATTTTCGTGGACGAGGACCTGTTTCACCCAACCAGCAACGAAGTATTTATAAGCCTCCAAGCTCTTAAAGTTTTTCAAACTTTTGTGAGAATATGCTGATTTTGTGTGGATAAGATAATTGTAGATATCAGGGTAGCAGATGTCAGGCAGAGACGGCGAAGACAGCGGGTCCAAAAATATCGATTTGGGCATTAAATATGGATCTGGCGACTGTATAGAACGAAGCTTTTCCACATAACGCCTTTTATGCAACACATCCAGTGAGTTTACGGCATCCGAAAGCACCGGGTCTTCCATGAAATGCATTATAAATTGCTCGATCAATTGAGACCATTGATAATACAGACACAAAATGACGGACAATGGGGCGGAACAATACAGCGATCACGTGATTTTGTGACGTCGGTGGGTAGGGTCTATAAGACATCTGTAAGAGGGGAGGGGCTAAGCAGCCTCAAGGCATGAAGAACAGTTGTGTTATGGCGACCAAAAAAAAGCATGTAAAACAACGACAGAGATCTCGTTAATTGCATGACAAAAAGTAGGAGTTTATAGTCCGAAAATGACGGTACAGGAACCGTCTTTCACATGAAGTGAATTTAATTCTAGGTGTCTGTCCCTTTAAGCTAGCAATATCTCTGAATCCCGTTACCACTTCGAAATGTTTTTTAAATATGAGGTACAAGTACCACAGGAGGTTACCATAACATGGGTCAATGTTGTAAATACAACGGCCATGTGGGACTGCTTTACAGCTCTTTCCTGCTTCTGTGGGTTGTAGTGTGACCGCAATAAAGTCTCTACTGTTGGTGACCTTCTAAAACTTATTAGTAGCAAACAGGTAAAGGAGTGGCGGTTGCTTGTCATACAAAAAAACTACCTTTCAACTTTCTCCCAATTCAAGAGAATTCCTTTATGTTGGGTCAAAATCTCTTTTCTTTTGAGTTTGAGTGAGGAGAGCTAAAAAAGGACAATAGGTCTGAACTTGTTTGTCCTCATGCCTCAGGGAAAGGCTAAAGCTTGACGGCAAATTTCTTATATGAATGGATGGTCTTCCCGCAGAACCACGGACAAATCGTGAAATTATAAGACGTCTCCTAATGGTTCAAATAATGTTTAGCTATAAAAACAAAAAAACAAAAACAAAACAATGACACCCCAATGCACACGGCCATTTTGTGACATCAATTATACCCATGCACATAAACACTGATCAACTTGTGCACAGGTCCATGGAATAATACCGTAATTATTAATGATGTCATCAGGAATGGGAGAGTAGTCTGTGATACATGCATTTTTCATTGGCTAAAATGCCCGCATATCATGCAACCACTTCATAGCTTTTTAATTATGGTTTTTTCTATACTATTACCCATCGGAATAATTCAATTCTGTCCTAGGTAAAATTTTTTAAACAAGATTCTTTCTGCTGATGTTGTCTAAATTTAATTCAAATCTGTGTTGATTTGTTTCCTGAGACTGCAGCTGGAAATGTTTCCGCTCCACATCTGCCTATAAATTGGACTCTCTGGGGCAAAGTTTTTACTACAGTGAAAATTATGGATAATATATAAAAAATGGATTCCCTTGAGTTTGAAAGAAGGGATGGTAAAAAGTACTGAAATTCCATCTTGAAGATATGCGTTTTGAGTGACATGTACAGTGTCATACGAGCACTGGGCCGGACAATTGGGCAGGGTTTAAAGTGGGTCAGTTGTAAATTATGCCGCGGCAGGACAGGCTGTCATTAACTTGGCTAAAGAGTCAGCTATAACAAATGAGGCTCGGCAGGGAGAGGCAATGTAAGCCACGCTAAAATAACAGAAGACACTTGTTGCTGTGATGCAACAAAATACGCAAAAACAAGACAGAATGTGAAATTCAATGTAATATTTCTTTGGTTGGGATTTTCAGAGCGGCGATAAGTCCACCCAAAGGACAAACACTCCGGAAACGAGATGGCTGCATGGTCTGAAACCCTCAAGTTCAACCTTAGTTCTCCCATCTATCCAAGTTTTAAAAACAAGCTCCAAGTGAAACCATCCCCCAGGGGTTGACACTATGAGGGAGTTCAATGACAGGGCTGTATCAGATTTAATGTGACACAAAGAAGACAGGAAATGGTCTCATGGCGAGATGATGAGGATCAGCAGCAGCCGCCGGCAGGTCTGCAGGGCAACCGCTTTGCAAACAGTGTCGGGAAGTCTTTGAAAGGCAAACTAACAGACAAGACAATGTCAATGGAGACACTGTATTTGGAGCCTCAACCGCATTACACCTCTCTCCAAAAGTCCACTTTCAGTCAGAACCTCATTTTTTAATGTATAATAGTAGAGAAAAAGCTCGATAAAAGTCCACATTTTCACCGAGTGATAATGGTCTGTGGGGGCAGCCATTTTTTCAATGCTGATACTATTTTAGCCAATCAAAAGCGAGTATTCCAGATTACCTGCCCTTCCTCGTTATGTCATAATACTCATTGTCAAATGCACCTGCGCTTGAGTGTATAAAAGTGTATGTGCGTGGACATAACTGACGCCACAAAACAGTGGCAAGGGAAGTGGGGTGCTGAGGGTGCTGCAACACCCCTTGGTGTTGGGGAGGGAAAAAAAGTGTTTCGGTACATTCCTTTATTGTTGTTGCTGTTAAAAATTCATAAATAAATAAAACACGAACAATAGCGTATTTAACTTTGGGAATTAAATGCATATGGAGATCAATCATATATGTTGAAAAAAAAAAGTTATTAACACCACCTGACACCTTGCTTGCTACCGTGTCACGCTGAATAAGGCTCTATTGGAACGGAAAAGAAAACTATTCACAGAGGTTAGGTTGACAAGCGAATTAGCATTTTTTTCTTTACAAAAACAGTGAAATTTTGTAAAATTCAATTCGAGGTCGAAAATGAAGATGAATGTCCTTTGGTGTCTTCAAATAGGTCAGACACGCTTGCATTGCATGTTGTTGCTGTTGAGCTGCCGTCGAGCAGAGCGCTGTTGTGTTGGATGTTTATGTGCAATTTATTTGAGTATTGTTGAAACAGGGTGTTAAAGCGAGGCAATATTGGCCCTTTTAGGCTGGGTTCATACTGCAGGCCCATTTAGACTGCCTTTGTCCATTGAGGCCATTCAATTATTACACATCCACATTAATTCGGAGCAAACTGACCCGCATGGGCAGAAGCATCAAAACAAAAACAGGCTAGGTTCATACCACTTGTCTTAATGCACAAATCCGATTTTTTTTTCATATCTGTTATTTTGGTGTGCCTGTTCAGACTGCCTTTGTCCATTGAGACCGTTCAAGTACTACGCATGCGCACTAATTCGCAGTCCGACACGCGCTGCGCAAGAAGACCCGCATGCGCAGTAGCATCAAAACAAATGACCACACATGCTGGCTGTCATCCGTCATTCCAGGGATATCATATTTTGCTTTTCAAAAAGAGAACACAAATATCAGGCATAAATAATCCCCATTTAGGCTTATATTCATGGATCGATAGCATGCACGCACTGTACGTGCATGTCACACACACATACGGGCAGTTTGCCCGGACTCTCGGCCGTGTAAGCAATGTTGAAATATTGCTCATATAGAGCAGAGAGAAAACATTCTCAGGCTTATCCTCAACCCATTTTTATTTTTTTATGACTGTTGTCAAGCCCGTCCCCTCCCCAAAAGCCGTGTTCAATACAAGTTAGGCGCTAATAACGCACAGCTGCACCGCTACCGTAGCGTCTTTCTTGCTCTTTAATGACGTAATTGCTGCATGAATTCCGATTTGGGAGACTTGACAGTACAGACCGTCGCGACATTCTGGAAAAATGTGGCCCAAATTGGATTTTACCCACATACGAAAGTGACCCAGAACGGATTTTTGAAACGGTTCATTTCTATGCAACTTGTCATGTTCAGACCGTCAAGTTGATGCCTCACTCGAGTCAGAAAAACACGAAAAAATCAGACTCATGCATTAAGACCTGCGGTATGAACCTAGCCTTAGTTTTAAAATGTGTTCCTGGATCATTGTGCTGTCTTTCGGACACAAAAACTACAACATACACTGTACATGAAATAGAACGCTGTCTTTGTTGTAGTCTAGTAGTTGTACATAAAGTATTCAGCATGCGTGTGTACTGCCATTGTGCACACGTTTATGGAGAGAACGCGCGAGCCTGACAAATTTGGACCGAAACGGCTGTTTTTTGATGGGAAAAAGATACTCATCACCCCATGCTTTGAGTGACTTTCAGCATCCCTGCCACAAAATGTCTGCGCTTGTAAGCCATATCATTGTTTTGTGTTTAATCATGATTTTTCTCTATTATCAGAGTTCTATGAAATTTGAGATTTGCCTACATGAAAACTTTGAGCAATCATATTTCACATGAAGGGCATTTATAATGTGTTCTTTGTCCTTTCAACCCTTTATAGAGTACGCTTTTTGGGTAATTGGCTGGTATTGACGCACTAGACGTTCAATTCAAATCCAGTCAAAATGGATTGGACGTCTAGCACCGTCAATTGCACTGAAACATGAGCATTTAATGCAAGGGCGTAGGTTTGGTCTCAACATTGGTAGGGACGATATTACAGCATAACCTGTGTGACATTAATAAGGCCAAACAGATTGGTTGAACGGGGGTCAGGGCTACATTTCTCACGAATATAAACCTAATTAATTGATATGCTAAATCAGGGGTGCTCATGACGTCGATCACAATCGACCAGTCAATCGGAAAGCTAGTGTGGGTAGCTCGCGGCATCCCCCCCCAAAACACTTAAAAAAAAAAAATGTACATAATTAATTAAGATTGTTTGAGTGTATGTTGTGTCTTGTGAGCTTCATATGAGGTTATGCAGCACCCCTCTCTCTCTAAACAGCTTCTTGCTAACGTTTTTCTAGTTCCATAGTTTCCAGGAAACTTCACTACATTTCTCACAGTTTATTTAATGTTAACTGTAGAAAACACAAAGAGAAGGACACTTCTCTCGAAGCAACTTCCTACTTGAGATTTGCAGGTTAGCAAGTTCACACAGTTTAATGTTTTGCTAACACTGATGCAGGTTGGACCTACAGTAGCAAAATTAATGATGTGTTCCCCACTTCCAAAACAATGATGTCTTTTTACATTTCTAACAAGGGCTGCTGCTGGCTGAAAAAAAAATCTAACAAGGGCTGCTGCTGGCTAAAAAAAAAAACAACAACTTCTCATATCTCGAATACCTAATGTGCGTGTGTGTGAGGGTCAAGTCACCAGCCAATCAAATGTGCGTTCAGAAGGAAAAAATGGACCGGCACATTCAACAAGTGAAAAGATTTACATGTAAATCTAAACATAATGGAAAATAATTCACTTAATGGGGGGGGGGGGGGGGGGGGGGGGTTATTTACAACTATTAAAACATATGGGGATGTCACAAGGTGGAAGTGTTTTAATATTTTGATTTGTTTTAATATTGTGTGCTGTGGGTTGCTTTTAGATTCATTGTTTGTAGTTTTAACTTCCAACCTAATTGACACCAATCAGAACACTTACGCAGGACACCTGTAATACTCTGGTCAAGATAACAAAATGGAGGACTAAGCCAGTTGGAGTATGACGGGGCGGGACAAAAGCAGTGCCACTTGTCAATAAAAGGCGAGGTGACGTGGACACAGGGGAGACAGAGCCACGAGAGCACAGGGCCACGAGAGCACAGGGCCACGAGAGCCACGAGAGCACAGGGCCACGACAGCTCAGGGCCACGAAAGCTCAGGGCCGCGAGAGCTCAGGGCCAGGAGGACGCCGAGTCTCAAGTCAAGTCCTGACGAGAGGCACTGGAATGACCAGGCAGACTGGAGACGATCACCGGAAGGCCCTGTCCGACGTGTCACGACCTGAGACAACCGCAGCGGCAGGGTGACAGGCCCTGCCTCGGCTGTTTGCAGACAGTGGAGAGACAAGAGCGACCGCCCAAAGGACGTTGGACTCCACCTGGCCAAGATCAACTTCGAGTGCCCTCCTCCAATTGTTGGCTTGTGACTTTTATGGTTTTAGCCCTTTAGTCTTTTAGCCTTTTTAGTTTTTTGAAATTTAAATAAATATTGTGAACTGTGAAGTCTCGAGTATCTCCTTGGTCCCATGGTGTCGCTCTCCACCCGGTTTCTCACATTTCCCCCCCGTGACAAGACCTGAAAATTTGGCGCTGTTGGCCGGACCGGGTCTTGAGAGCACCTTTGTGACCAAGGAGATTTATAGAAATCATGTACCCTGGTGCCCCTAGGCTGCCCAAGTTTAATGGATCCAATGAATTAACAGAGGCTCAAGTTGAAATTGTGCTAGGCGCATTGTTTGAAGAGACAAAATGCTAAATGACTGTTCTGGAGGATTGAGGAGTGAGATCAGGTCTGGAAAATTTTAATTTTTTTAAGATTCATTTTATGGGCTTAGGACCCTTGTGCCTTTTTGAGGTTTTGTTTTTAGCTGTGCTCAAAAAAACCCGATGAGATTGTACCTTCATTATTTTAAGATTATGAGTTGTATTGCAGGCTGCAGCACCCTGACTGGGATGATCTTCCCCTTCCGACACTGCGTTGTAAGACCAACTCAGCCGGGGAAGATTGGGTCACTGAACAATCAATGAGATAAACGAGTTCTGCCCATCTGCTGCCAATGGGGACTGGCAGGCCGCATAGCCGGTTGCAAGGGGCCAGTGGCCTCTCCACATCGGCTTTGAACTAGTAGTCCCCGTTACTGAGGTAGCAAGGGACGGGGTAGAATGTGCACCAGAGGTGACAAGGGCCACAGCATTCATTGGGCAATGCCCACCAATTAAAAAGGGGGTGTAGTAGTTTGGACTGTTAGTCACGGGGTCGCATTGATGCAATTGTCTTTTGGACCAATACTTTTCCTTAGCTAAGCGGGAAAAGGCCCCGGTAGTATTTGAGTTGCGAACAGCCAATGGCCTAGTGATCCTTTACGCAAGCTATGCGGTGTTGGATCTGGAAGTTGAAGGCGTTGAGCTATTGAGTCGTGGAGTGGTGATTGTGAAAGTTGCCAATTGTACAAACCCCTTAGTATTGAGACGAATGTGATGGCCTACCCTATTTAGACAGCTGGAGAAGCGTCCTTACGTTGTGCAGAACATTAACAATTAGAAATCTGCATGCCTCTGCGGCGTTGAAAGTAACAAAAGGTGAAGGTATGTAGCCGCCTCAGCAGAAATGAACAATTAGTTACTGAGCACAGCAACCCAAGGGGGAAACCTCCCCTTTGGTCTCTGGGTTTTTTCCGACCACTGCAGTTAACCCTCCAGGTAAGAGGAGTTGGTTCTTGGTCCGTGACGTTCAGCTGGGGCCAACTTCGGAAATCCTCCAAAACGGTACAGACTAAATGTTGCAGGGACTGCCAACATTAAAGTGTGGGGGGATGTCACAAGGTGGAAGTGTTTTAATATTTTGATTTGTTTTAATATTGTGTGCTGTGGGTTGCTTTTAGATTCATTGTTTGTAGTTTTAACTTCCAACCTAATTGACACCAATCAGAACACTTACGCAGGACACCTGTAACACTCTGGTCAAGATAACAAAATGGAGGACTAAGCCAATTGGAGTATGACGGGGCGGGACAAAAGCAGTACCACTGGTCAATAAAAGGCGAGGTGACGTGGACACAGGGGAGAGAGAGCCACGAGAGACAGAGCCACGAGAGACAGAGCCACGAGAGCACAGGGCCACGAGAGCACAGGGCCACGACGGCTCAGGGCCACGAGAGCTCAGGGCCAGGAGGACGCCGAGTCTCAAGTCAAGTCCTGACGAGAGGCACTGGAATGACCAGGCAGACTGGAGACGATCACCGGAAGGCCCTGGCCGACGTGTCACGACCTGAGACAACCGCAGCGGCAGGGTGACAGGCCCTGCCTCGGCTGTTTGCAGACAGTGGAGAGACAAGAGCGACCGCCCAAAGGACGTTGGACTCCACCTGGCCAAGATCAACTTCGAGTGCCCTCCTCCAATTGTTGGCTTGTGACTTTTATGGTTTTAGCCCTTTAGCATTTTTTAGCCTTTTTAGTTTTTCGAAATTTAAATAAATATTGTGAACTGTGCAGTCTCGAGTATCTCCTTGGTCCCATGGTGTCGCTCTCCACCCGGTTTCTCACATTTCCCCCCCCCGTGACAGGAAGACAATATAAATGACCTATATACCTGAAGTCATTACATAACGCAAATAAGGTTGCTTAAAAGTTGGTGGGGACAATTTGAGCATCCTAAAAAGTTGGTAGTGTATTTGTATTTTTGTATTTTATTAGGATCCTCATTAGGTGATGAAAACATCCGCTACTCTTCCTGGGGTCCACACAAAACATAAAACAGACAAGACATCAACATACTAATCAACATAGGCTATACTGTATATAAAAGAAAGAATAAATTCTTATATTGAAAATTCACACACTAAAACAAACATAATACAACATACCAACATAAAGACAGAAGAAAGATAGTAAGGAGGTAAATAGACAATATAAAAGGTAGTGTTTTGTCCCAACCGTCCCTATGCACCTACGCCCTTGATTTAATATCAGTCCGCCCGGTTTAAATGAACTGGAATTCTATCATTGTAAATGGTAGTCAATGAGTAACATTTGTTAGGGCCAAAACCAGAGTGTAGTTGTTATTTTTTTCCCCATATTAATTGTACTAATTTTGTTTTGTATTAGCATGCTATTAATTATCTTTTTTTATTTTTTACTTTTTTTTCTCTGCCTCCATTACCCAAAATATGATGTCCATTGTCCACATACATTATGTGGACAATAGGTTTAAGGTATTTATTTATTAATTAAATGTTTATAATTATAACCAATAACAGCCACTAGCTCTATAAAAGGTTAGAGAATATTTTCTTCAATATCAGAGGTCTAATTATTAGATCAAGCAGCAACCGTCTTTCACATGAAGGTCATTTATACTAGTTGTCTTTCCCCTTACTAGGACCCATTTTTCATGCGTGATCTATTTAGTGTAATTAAGGTTATTGCCTACTCAGCCTTAAAAACATAACCAAAATTGACTTTTCCAATCCCTAAAATAAATTTGACAAATTAATGTCAATGGCGCACAAGTCGAACAATCTATCCATTTTTCCAGGATCCCAACTGAGCTAGATTTCACAGGTGAGTTTGGTAAGAAATTGGGTACCCTCTTTTTCGTTGGTCATAAGTTTTCGCAAGAAAAACTGGATTAAAAGTGCATGAGATGTTTGATTAGTACATTTGTCAAAGCAATGACTTTACCACTGTGTCATTATGGTAAAAAAAAAAAAGAAATCTATTAATCATTACTTTTGGTGGCTTGAATACTGGACTGGTCTCTACTCAAATCACAATCAGAACTACAATATTTGTATGTGTGTGATTCCTTACCAGTCCATTACATGTGCTGATAGCAGCAGTTCCTTTCACATCTGACACCTCCACAGTGCCAAGAAGGTGACAGGACGTCCCCGATGGCGTCCGCCGGCTCTCTGTCTGGCTGGCGCTGCCATTGCGACTCTCCAGGATGTAGTCGTCGGAAAGCAGCTGATGGTTTTCCGTCAAATTGAGGGTCAAAGAGCCACCAGTATAGTTGAGCTTGTAGTAAACGCATGCCAATAAGCTGAGATCTCGCTTGACTCGTCCATGCTGGAAGTGGTGAGACAGAGAATGGGAGAGGAACTCTCCGTCAGCGTTGGTTTTCACTGGATGGACGATGGACCCTGATTGGGGGGCACCGCCTGTTGAATGAAAGACAGGGTTATATGCACTCTGAAGATTATCATTATGTATTATATGGGGGGAATTGTTCAAACCAAATAGAAAACACACACACACACACACACACACACACACACACACACACACACACACACACACACACACACACACACACACACATATATATATATATATATATATATATATATATATATAATATTGTAATATTGTATATTGCTCTTTAACTAACTACCACAACACATACTCTGGGCTGGCAGTAAATGGGCTGAGCTAATGATAACTTTTCTACTCTACTGTAGTCACCACTGTCCCTGAAAGGGTTAAATACTGTATTATCCACATGAAAACCACCCAGCAGGGGTACCAATTTACTGCGTTAATTATGACTTGTTAATTATTCATTTTTTTTTTTTTTTGTTATCGAGTTGCCTTTTGATTGAGTTGAGGGATTGATTGTCTTTTACTGACTAGATTCATATACAGCAGAAGAAAAATGGCTTGGACTGTATATGTTGAAGTCTGTTTGAAACATTAACTGATTTTATGAACAATGTTACAACAATGTAACGACTAAACAATGTTACCTCAAACACAGGACACTTTTCTTTTTGAGGGATTGATGGTGAGAAAAAAAGAGAAATTTAACAGATCATAAAATAACTATCTGCGATCGCTGCTCTCCTTGCCCATATGCGAGGGCATGACAGACTGCAGGTTTACTATGTGGTGCATTGACTTGAGGTGCAAACAAGCAGTACACTGACCTTGTCCTGAAAAGACAGAAAGGTCCAAGTCTCCATGGCCAAAAACAAAGTGTTGCAGCAACAGAAGAAGCGTGCAGTCCTGCAACCATGGCATTATTTCATGGAAGCCAACTCCAAGCTGTGGAAAAGGAGTCCACGGGGGTGTTTGGAGCGAGTGCGTCCTGCCTCATCAGGGGACCCCAGGTTGGCTGTGCGTGAAAGAAAGGAGAAAGCTGAGGCTCTCGTGAGGAGGGAGGGAGGAAAGAAAGAAGGGAGGGACGGAGGAGGGTTCTTCTGCTGGAGCTGGTGTCTGTTTTCCTTCTTAGAGAAGCAACGTGGGGAAGGAGCTACGTGGGTTCCAACCTTGCCTCAACTTGCAAGCTCCTCAGACACACAGCTGCATGTAATGAAGTTTAGCTTTTCACTACTTGCGTGGCTTCACACTAACTCAAAAAAGTCAATACAGTATACTAATACCGTGTATTTACAAGGCACCCATTGGCTGCCACACTGAAAGATGAACATTCATAGCCAATCCTCCTGTTTAAATGAATTGGATGTCTATCGCTGTCAGTGGCAGGCAAAGAATCAAATACTACGAAATTTAAAAAAATAAAATGAACTTAAGGGTGTTATTTAGGGCCATAACCATTTATTTATCATATAAATTATAGTATTTATTAACATTGTATTGTTTTTATTAATAAAATTATACAGTATAAAACAGCTAATATAAGAAAAACAATAAGTTGTAATTGAAACATGGTGTCCACAGTTGCCCTAAAGGGTTTAAATAATGTTAAGAAATTTGTCATGGTTTAATGTTTTGAGTTCATCTCAGTTTCAAAAACTTTCCCCCCTTACATTTAAAAAGGGGTGTGTAGACTTTATGTGCACTGTATTCAAACTGGTATATTCACATTTTATATTCAAATATATTTAATTGGATCACTTATGATTTTGAATTTTATTCAAAAGAATAAAAATTTTGAAATGTAAGTACTGGTAGGTAAAATTACTTTTGTTCTGATTTTGCTAGTTCTATGTACACGTTTGAGTATATTTCGTATCAAATTAGGGAAAAAAAAAAAAAAGAGAAAATACTTGTTTAGGTCTATAAACCCGGGAGTAACATGGAATATTAAAGTGTATGCATTATCTTTATAGTACTATATATTGTATATCATGAGCTATGGCTTAAGATATTGAATATAGCTCCTTGAATATATTATCAATTCATCCAAAATTCATGTGCATGAGTTTTTTTCAATGGTGAAACATAGGCGGAGATTGAGAGGCGACGGGGTGCAGTGCTCCCCCCCGCCCGGTGGCCGAAAAATGTCATTGCATGTAATTAACGTTCCTATAAATGAACTTAAGGGTAGGTTCGGAATTTCTGACATAAGGCTTTAATTACTCGGTGGAGTTGATTTCAACAAATTTCGAGCAGTCTGTTAGTTATTTGTTAGTTTCAGGGCTCCGGAGTGGCTAAGCTACCGCAAGTCAATGGTGCCTGCTTAGCATACCAATAAAAAACAACATATGCGCATGAGAATCATGATGACCCATGCAATCAATAGTGTTGGCGATGTTTTCAGGATAAAGTATTTAAAACTTACCATTGAATGTCAATAACTGTTTGAACAGCAACATTTGTAATCCAGCAGCTCTGCAGGGAACAGGCTGTCTAGGCAAGCAGGGCGGAGTGATATCACATCGGCTTTTTTACCGCTGATTGTTTTTTTTTTTTGTGTGTGTGTGTGATCGAAAGGGACTCCCCAGCAGACTGAGCACGAGTGGTCAAAGCGCTCCTCTCTAATTTAGTCGCATTACGCATCCAAAAAATTGTCCCGCAGAATGAAATGAATTACGGCAGTTTGGTGTCACATTGTTTTGGCAACAAGGGTATTTCCAACAATGATCTGCATTTTGAATTTATTTCACTATGTCACATCTGTTAATTTCGTTTTATTGACACACTAAGAAATAAAATCACAGGGATTTTTTTTAAAAATTAACTCCGCCGACTATTTACATCCCCGCTAACTCGAAGATTAAGCCTAGTGGCAAAAATCCTGAACTTCTCCTTTTAAATAAAGGCCAAGATGTTAAAATGTTGTCTATACGTAGAGACGTTCCTTTGCTTTGCTTAGCCAAAACTACACCTGAGGAGGTGAGTTGGATATTTAGAATTTCTTTAAACCTAAGCTTTCAAAAGCTTCAACAACAACTGAGCTTGAAACGAGGATTGAACACGAACAAGATGTGCGGTACAGGCCACAGGTTTGGACACACCTTATTCAATGCAACACAAGTGAATGGCCCAGTCCCATTGATAAAAGCATGAAATTCAACTAATAAGGCATACCTGTAAATCGAAAACCATTTCAGGTGACTACCTCTTGAAGCTCATCCAGAGAATGCCAAGAGTTTGCAAAAATGTAATCGGAGCAAAGGGTGGCTACTTTGACGATACTACAATATAAAATATCTATATAGTTATAGTGAAACGAAACGGTTACCGTAATTAAAAAATTTGCATTACAATGTTGTTTTAAATCCTATGTTAGCTGAATTCTTTTAAAATATGTTTTCCCATGTTGTTATATACAATGCAAGTGTGTTATTTTGGTATTATAGAAACTCTTGCCATTGACAGCAATAGATGTCCAATCCATTCTGCCACGATGTCCTAACTTCGTTGTATCTGGGTTGCGAAATTTTATATTCTGCCCAGATGGACTTAAATTGGCCCTCCTATTCCAAATTTTTATTTGTGACGGTACAAAAGCATAAACTGCATTTCTGGTGAACGAAATGTCAAATGAGCTAAAATCAGTGCAACATTTCCAATTTATTTTGCCGGACAATTTATCCTCATTCCTTCCACAGTTTGCTTTGACTAAACACGTTTTTCTCATTCGGTCAACAGTTTGCTTGGACCAAAAACACTTTCTTACTGTATATGTAACACAGTGCGTTGGCTGCAGTTTTTTTGCTTATGATACATACATTCGGGGAAATTCAAGTGTTGGAACAATATCACCAAATGTGAACTACAAGTAAGGTCAGACCCTTTGTGACCTCTTCCTTCCTGTCCATAAACTATGACAAAAACAACAAGTCCTACATGCCAAATACCCCAACAAGTACTAGCAAATAGAAAATGAATACTTCCCTTGGTCCTCTTTATTACGCCCACAGATTGAACCCAAAGGGACATCCACAAAGCCCTGCTGTTACAGTAATGTGCAGTAGACTGTGAAATATCTGAACCTGGGAAATAATCGGGAGCTTTTGTTCGTCTTAGGTGGCTTTCGTTCTCACTCAAGAAGTTGGTGGCCACGTTATACATCAAGGCGTCCCTGGGTTGTGCAGAGGAACATGTCTGGTTTGCTTGGGCCATTTCATTGCAATTTGTGAGAACTTTTCAGATGAGGCAAGCTCTCAAGGCTGTTCAAAAATAACACTGAAGAACAAATTGGGAAAAGAAAATCTGAGACATTTGTGCTGATGAAAATTAAAATTGGCATACAAAGCAAAAGCTAGAATTCTGCTCAAAAAAGAAAATACAATATTCTGAAATGTAGGTATTTTGAAAAACAAAATAAAAATAAATAACTTTGGCTAAGACTTAAAAAAAATATCTGATGTGCAAAATTGAACAGTTGCAACACTGAACAGTTTCAAGTTTCTCATATTAACTTCATGACCACAGCCTTGAAAAGGGTTATTAGGGCGGTCAAACGATTAAAAATTTTAATCGAGTTAATCACAGCTTAAAAATTAATTAATCGTAATTAATCGCAGTTCAAACCATCTCTAAAATATGCCAGATTTTTCTGTAAATTATTTTTGGAATGGAAAGATTAGACACAAGACGTATACATTCTACATACTGTACATAAGTACTGTATTTGTTGATTAAAACAATAAATCCCAAAACAAACACACAACAGAGCCTTAGAACAGGAACAGAAACAGTATTATTTATAATGTGTGCAAAGTGCGTGTAGTGTACACATAAATGTGGCCCTCTTCCTCTGGTGGCCGGCTGATGGGCCAGAGGAAGGGTGCCAACTTCAAAAACTAGCCTCTGTCTGTCATGTATCCATTGTGCAGCGCTTTGTTTACATTTGCGGCAATAACGACACTTGCTTTACGGCAGCTAAGCCAATACAAGGTAGCTTGAGCTCGCATCCCCGCGAGTGTGTTGTATTGTGCCTGAGTCTTGTTAACCAAATAAAGGCAGCGTTAACAAAAGTCATCTGACCGCTCGTCATTTTACAGTCTTTGAGAGTTCGCAACTTCGCATTTGACAGCACACGTGCCGCATACCTCCTCGCCAGCTGTTTGCTCGCCATTCATTCACCTGTGCATTTGATCGCTATTTTGTTACACTCTCGCTTTTTCGGTGGGGTATTTTGTTTTCATTCGTTATTGGATCGTTTTTGGACGAGGAAGTTGACGTCACATCCGGTGAGTGTATCGTTTGTTTGTTAGCGCTGCTACTAGTCGCTAATCTCCTAGTGCTCCTCAATTGGTTTTATCCCACGGACACATCGGAGAATCGATCCTAGGCTGCTTCGGCTCTCCTAGTGCTCCTTAATTTGTTTTATCCCACGATTTAACAGGTCGTGGATTAAAACTACTCTACTCTCCTCTTTAGCTCTATCTTGCTAGCCTAGCTTATCCGAGCTATGGCTAGCCCTCTGCCTTCTTCCTCCCGTCTTTTCTGCTCAGTGTGCTGTATGTATAGCGAGCACCCTGACTCCTTCGTCGAGGACAGTAGTAGCTGTAGGAAGTGTAGCTTAGTCTCAGGGTTGGAGACCAGGGTTTCTGAGCTAGAAGCACGGCTCTGCACTCTAGAGACGAAAGCTAGTCCGAGCTATAGCCAGGTAGTGGCAGGGCCCGCAGGTCGTGCTTGCAGTAGTAGGAATGCTAGCGCAGTTAGCCCCCCAGCGAGCCCCGTGCAGCCGGGGGAAATTAAGGACGGATTTGTGACTGTACGGGGGAAGCGCAGTGGTAAACGCACAACCTTAGTGCACCAGCAGCTTCACGTCAGCAATAGGTTTGACCCCCTCAGCGACACACCGGCTGAACCAGACACTCTCGTAATTGGAAGCTCCATAGTTAGAGACGTGAAGCACCCGGCGGTGTCTGTCAGGTGCTACCCAGGGGCCAGAGTCAGTGACATCGAAGGAAACCTCAGGCTCTTAAAGCAGAGTAGGAAGAGGTTCCGCCATATCGTGATTCACGCAGGCGGTAACGACGCCCGGCGGAGACAGTCTGAGGTGCTTAAATTAAATGTAGCCTCGGTGTGTAAACTTGCTAAGTCGATGGCGGACACTGTAGTTTTCTCTGGTCCTCTGCCTAATTTGGTCAATGATGAGATGTACTCTAGATTCTCATCATTTAACCGCTGGTTGTCTAGCTGGTGCCCAGAAAACGATATAGTCTTTATTGATAACTGGCACGCATTTTGGGGCAAGTCCAGGCTTATGCGCCGAGACGGCATTCATCCGACTTGGGACGGTGCTGCTCTCTTAACTCGAAATTTGGCCTCCAAACTTAGTCCCCCAAAGTGACACTTCAGAGTGGGGGCCCGGGCGCAGTGTTGTAGTGTAAAACACAACTCTGTTAGCAGTGATCACTCGCCTCTTTCCGAGCTGTCACAAATCCAACATTCAGGACAGAGGATAGAGACTGTGTCCGTGCCTCGTATAGTGAACAGGAGAAAACAGAGTACTATAGGAACGAGACCAAAGAATTTAATACATATAGCCCCTGATAGCTGTGAAAATAAAATAACTCTTAATAAATATATAAAATGCGGATTATTAAACATCAGGTCAATCTCGCCCAAATCTCTGTTAGTTAATGACTTAATTGGGGATTATAATATTCATATTTTGGCCCTGACTGAAACTTGGCTTCAGCAGGATGACTTTGTTAGACTTAATGAATCCACACCCCCAAGTCACGTGAATTTTCACACAGCTAGAAGTACGGGCCGTGGAGGGGGGGGGGGGGGGGGGGGTGGCAGTAATATCACACTCTTGTTTAGGTATGAGCCCAAAAAGTAAAGCTACTTACATTTATAACTCCTTTGAAAGTCTAGCACTATCAATTATAGATGCTAACTGGAAGAACCAAAAACCAGTTCTTTTCATAGTGGTTTACCCCTGGTCCCTACTCACAGTTTTTGTTAGATTTCTCTGAGTTTTTATCCAGTATTTTGCTAAGCTGGGATAGAATTATAATTGTAGGGGATTTTAATATAGATGTTGATGATGAAGGTGACTCCCTTGGTAAGGCCTTTAATGACCTACTAGATGGGACGGGCTTCATTCAAAATGTAAATAAACCAACTCATAGTCACAAGCACACCCTGGACTTGATTTTAACCTACGGTACGGAGATTAGTGATCTTAGTGTCCATCCCCACAACCCCGTACTGTCTGATCATTTTCTAATTACCTTTCAGTTTGTGCTTCAAGATAATCCGCCACTAGTGACTAGAACTCAGATGAAAAGGACATTATGTGATCGCTCTGTTTCAGAGTATAAACAGATAATTCAGCCTATATTTGCCTCCATGTCATCTAATTATGAAGGAATAATGTCCGGCCTTGCTGTTAATGACGAGTTTGTTGATCGTGTTATGCTTACGCTTCGTACTACCCTCGATGTCGTCGCTCCCCCCAAATTAAAGTTTGTCAAGCCGAGACGAGCCTCTCCCTGGTATAATGCTGAAACACGCTCTCTTAAACAATTGACACGTAAATTAGAAAGACTTTGCCGCCGTTCCAACACAGAGCACACTGTCTCTGCCTGGAAACACAGTTTAGTGACATATAAGCAGGCCTTGCGTACGACTAAAACCAGATATTACTCATCCTTAATAAATGAAAACAAAACTAATCCTAGGTTTCTGTTCAGCACTGTAGCAAGGCTGACAGTCACAGCTCAATAGAACCTTATATCCCAACCACCCTTAGCTGTGATGACTTCCTATAATTTTTTAACAATAAAATCGCAACTATTAGAAATAAAATAAATGAATCACTTCCAGTTATTAGGTCTGATAAAGTGCAGACAAAGAATTCAGAATCTCCTATAAACCCCTCTAAAATATTAAATAACTTTACTATTGTAGACCAAATCGATGTAATTTCAATTATAATGTCCTCCAAACCATTAACGTGCCTCCTAGACCCAATCCCAACCAAACTTTTTAAAGAGACCCTGCCTCTAACTATTGACATTATCTTAAATATAATAAATACCTCATTAGTTACTGGCTACGTGCCGCAGTCCTTTAAATATGCAGTTATTAAACCGCTCTTGAAAAAACCTACTCTTGATCCTGATATTTTGGCCAATTATAGACCTATTTCTAACTTACCATTTCTCTCCAAAGTCCTTGAAAGAGTGGTAATTAAACAGCTCTGTCAGCACCTACAGGACAATAGTTTATTTGAACATTTCCAGTCTGGCTTTCAAGCTCATCATAGCACTGAAACTGCATTAGTTAAAGTAACTAATGACTTGTTACTAGCCGCTGACGTTGGATTAGTCTCGATCCTGGTTCTGTTGGACCTGAGTGCAGCCTTTGACACAATCGACCATAATATCTTATTGCAGAGACTAGAATGTGACATAGGCATTAGAGAAGCAGCCCTCTGCTGGTTTAAATCATATTTATCTAATAGGTACCAGTTTGTCAATGTAAACCAGCAATCATCATCGTACTCTAGAGTTAGTTATGGTGTGCCGCAAGGATCGGTCCTCGGGCCCATCTTGTTTACGCTGTATATGCTTCCTCTAGGTAATATCATCAGAAAACATAGCATTAACTTTCATTGTTACGCTGACGACACACAACTGGATTTATCAATTAAACCTGAGCAGGTCAGGCAAGTGGAAAAAGTAAGCACCTGCGTCCGAGATATACTGTAAATACCTGGATGAGCACTAACTATCTTTTACTTAACCCTGAAAAGACAGAAGTCCTTATAATAGGCCCGAAAAGTGTGAGAGACTCTTTAGCTGCCCAGATAGTCACTCTGGACAATGTAAGTGTAGCCTCCAGCACCACAGTTTAAAACCTAGGAGTTTTATTTGACCCTGACTTATCGTTTAAAGAACACATTAAACAAACCTGTAGAACGGCTTTCTTTCACCTGCGCAACATCGCCAAAATTAGAAATATTTTATCTAAAAGCGATGCAGAAAAATTAATTCACGTGTTCGTTACATCGAGATTGGATTACTGTGACTCCCTACTTGCAGCTTGTCCTAAAAGTTCTCTAAAAGGTCTTCAGCTAGTCCAAAACGCAGCAGCAAGACTTTTAACAGGAACCAATAGAAGAGAGCACATCACGCCTGTGCTCCAGGCACTTCACTGGCTTCCAGTCGAGTTTAGAATTAAATTTAAAATACTCCTTCTTACATTTAAGACCATTAATGGGTTGGGGCCATCTTATCTCACCGATGCTCTGGTTCCATACCGCCCCAACAGAACACTCCGATCTCAGAATGCAGGTCTACTGGTAGTTCCCAGGGTTTCTAAAAGTACTGTCGGAGCTAGAGCCTTCAGCCACCAAGCCCCTGTTTTATGGAATCAGCTTCCAGCTAGTATTAAAGAAGCCGAGACAGTCTGCACATTTAAGATTAGATTAAAAACGTTCCTATTCGACAAAGCTTATGGTTAGGCTAGTTGAAGTCGGAGTAGACTCACAGTTTAGTCTAAGCTGCACTAGAAGCTATAATGCTGGGGGAAGTACAGCCGCTGAGTTCTATCTCCTTTTCTTACTCTACCTACCACTTGTCTTACTTTATTTCTATTTTCCAATGTTAATATCTAGTTGTCTAGTCTCTTCATCACTAGTCACCCACTAGTGTCCCCTTTCCCCCCTCCCCTCTGTGGAGGGGCTATTTTTCAGCTGCAACCTCCTGACTGTCCGGACCCCTGGCTGGATAGACGTCCTCGCTGCTACCCCCGTCTCATCTGGCTAAATGGACCTCTTCTTGCTCCTTTACTCCACTGCATTTTTACGGACTGTAACTTCGCCTGCTAATTCCCCTTAGCAGTTCTGGGGTTCCTGTCTATCCGTCCTGGGAGTGGATCTCTCCTGACTGTGGTACTCCCCGAGGTTTCTCATTTTTCTCCCAATTGACTCTGGAGTTTTTGGAGTTTTTCCTTGGAGGGTCTTAAAGATAGGGGATACCCAGTACTTGAACTGTATCTATTCATCTTTGTTGCTTCATTTCTAATTGTGTATCATATTGCCTCTGCAAAGCCCTTTGAGACATCTGTTGGGATTTAGGGCTATACAAATAAAATTGAATTGAATTGAATTGAAATTGTTCACCACTGTAAATAAGAGCACCACAGCAGTAGAGGTAAACTGCCGCTTTCGTTCAACCCGTTTTGTTTAGTGTAGAAGCCAGGGTAGTGGCTGTCCTGTTATTCCTTTTTAAAAGATCAGGTTTTACTTAGCGGGTGGGGTTAAATGTTGCGTTAAATGCGTCAAATATTTCAACGTGATTAATTTAAAAAATTAATTACCGCCCGTTAACGCGCTAAATTTGACAGCACTTTACATTACGTCAGAAACTCGTTTGGTACGACTCCGTTCCGAACCGTGGACCACGTACCGAAACGGTTCAATACAAATACATGTACCGTTACACCCTTAAGATATATATATATTCATAAAACAAAAACATCTGTTACTTACAGAATTGTTCATATTTTTGGACCATCTCTGTGTGTTGTGACCGGTTTACAACTCTGCGTTGTATTGTTTAGCTTGAAATGACGACGGGGGTCGAGAGTGCGGTGTGATGTGCTTTTAATCTGATAAAACACAAAAAGTCGTGATCCTCCCGTTAAACTCGGCGATAACAATGTGCCCCTCCCCATCGACATCCATACAGAAAAGCGCAGAACTAATAAAGTGCACCCAGCTTAAAGGAGGTGGTGTCGCGTTAATAACTGACATAGGGAAAACATACAACATACAAGCAAAAACTTCCAACTTTGAAGGAGGATTGACGGAAATAAAATACAAAATATGAAAACTACCAAATTTTGTGTAGTTATAAAATAGAAACATACAATATTTGCAAGTTTGATATACTCCTGTTACATCTGGGTAAGACGTTATTTAATTTATTTTTCTAATTTTGACCCTTTTGGGGTTCCATACAACATGTTATAAGCGGGTCTAACACTGTACTTACCACATTAGGAAGGGGTGATAGTGGTTGTGGTTTAGCCACTGGCTCTTGAGCATTTTTGGCGATATGTGTTGTCCTGGTAAAAATAGGCTGAAACGGCAAGAGGAAAAAATAAAGTAAAAGGGATCTTGCTCCAACAAGGGATGGTTTTGTTGCGAATCCATCAAATGGTTGCAAAGGTAAGATGAGTTTACAGGAAGCCAATCTTCCAGGAGACTTTAGTCACCTACTTTTTGGAGAGAAGAGTGGAAGCTGAAGACAGATGGTTTGGCAACCCTCCCTAATTCTGGCGGTCTGACTTGTTGTGTCAATGTCTTCAGGTTTGAAATGTTCACTGCACAGGACCGACAACTTGGTGGTGGAGAAGGCTTTCCTCTTGACAGTCACTTCCCACTGCCTTCTCAATTGCTTCTCTTTAGGAAATCTGCAAATATGAACTCATAATTCGTCCGGATAACATGTACTGTACATGTTTAGGGCTGTGACACTGTAATTCGACGGTGATGTATCGCGATTGTGACGGCCCTGGCCGTTTAACTGTTGTTTTATTTTGAGAAGCCTCCAGTCAGCTGATCGTCTCCTTTGCCAGCTGGCTGCCTACCCTCCCAGCGTGACGTGTGCTGCTCAACACCAAATGGGTAGACGTCGTGGCCGCCGCTGATTGGCCACCAAAGGACGCCGCCAACTTCAAAAGTCAGCCGCTGTCAACACTTGGGGAGGTCGCATTGACAGCGTTTGTGCCGCGGTCCTCCTCTGCAGCTGTTTGCTCACCATTCATTCACTTGTGATTTTGATCACTTGCTCGTTACACTCCTGCGTTTTCCGGTGAGGTCTTTGTGTTTGTTCGTTATTGGATCGTTTTTTTGTTCACATTGTACATAGAGAGCAACGAAGCAGTAGGGGTAAGCTGCCATTTCTGTTCAACCCGTTTTCGCCTGTTTTGTTTAGTGTAGGAAGCCAGGGTAGTGCCTGTCTTTTCGTTCTTTTTTTTTAAGATCAAGGTTTAGTTAGCGGGTGGGGTTGAAGTGTAGATTCATTTTCATACACTGAAGCCAGCTTTTTCTGCATTTTGTATATTTTGTTCATTGTGATTTTGATGATTGTAAATAAATTGTGCCACTTGTGAACTCGTGTGGCTCGTTTTATGTTACGTTCGTAGCGAGCCGTCCGTGGGACGTAACACCGATACTTTGCGGAGGGGTCCAAACATGAAAGTGAAAATGATCGTCAACAATTTGTCTCGCAAAATACTTTGAACAGTCATAACTCAGCAGATATACAACATATCTGCGCCAAACTTCCCATGCTTGTTGAGAGTCATACCCTGAAGGGTTCTGTAGGGGTCATTTGCATCAACTCTACAGTGCCAACTAGTGGCGACAGAAAGGAGTTTTAAAAAAGGCCTTTCTTATTGGGTTTTTTCAACGTAGAGCAATGAAATTCGGGGAGTAGATACCTTAAGCCTAACTGCTCAAAAAAGCCTCTTGCACCCATATTCCAAATCCAACAGAAAATTGGGTATTTTGGATCGAATGTGAAATTTCTGTCCATTTCTAGTACAGTTTACATTTGGAGGCCTGGATATGCACGAAAACTCACCAAATTTTGCACATACATGCGGCTTTGTGTGGATTTCGATAATCTTGCAACGTTACAAAAAAATGTAACAAAATGGCTCAGTGGCGCCCCCTTGAATTTTTCAAAAAGGCGTTTCCTATTAGGTTTTTTTAACGTAGAGCAATGAAATTTGGGGAGTCGATACCTTGTGCAAAACTGCTCCAAAAAGTCTCTGCACCCATATTCCAAACCCAACAGGAAATCGGGTATTTTGGATCGCTTGTGAAATTTTTATCAATTAACAGGGTGCACATTTGAGACCTTGTCACAGAGGGAATCAGTTGGATCATCTTCAAAATTGGTTAGACAATTCAGGAGACATATGAAATCTAAACTTTTCAAAATGGTGCGTTTTCATTCATGGGTCTGACCTGGGCGTGGTGCCAAAGTCGGCCATTTTTTCGGCAAAATGACAAATTCAGTAAAGGACTAATAGCTCCTTGAAACAACGTTCAATCTTTTTCATATCTGGCATGTATATGCGGCATCCCACCCTTAACACGAGTGCATTGAAATATTACTCATTAGGTCTAGCGCCCCCTAGTGGGAACAGGAAATGCCTTTTTTACGAAACAGGCTCCTCCTCCAAGGAAAAAAAATCTATTCACCTCAAACCTGCATCAGGGGAGCCTTAAGACATGTGTTCAGGTGCCTGATGAAAAATACTGAGGTTTGGTTGAAGTCGAAGGGTCCAACAGGAGAAGTAAAAATGACTGAAGCCATTTCGTCTCACCACAAGTTTTGAACAGTCATAACTTCTACAACATATCTGCGCCAAACATATCGTGCTTGTTGAGTCATAGTCTGAAGGGTCCTGTAGGGGTCATTTGCATCAACCCTACAGCGCCAACTAGTGGCAATAGAAAGTCACTCATTTTTTAAAATATATGTCCAGTTCTTTTCAGGTTGGTCATTGTAGTTTCAAGACCTTTTAAAATACTTATTTTACGGCCCATGTCCACATGTCTCTGTCTGTTGCTGTGATGACCCTTTATTCGCTCCTTTTTTGTAGTCCTCTGTCCAATAGGGGTTTTTATCTCTTAGGTGTGTGAATGTAAAGAGGCAACTTTCGCGCATGTTAGGTTCTAATGAGATGATTAGAGAGGACGATCTGCCACCACCCTGACCTGCACACTGTCCGAGTTGCATGACATCCGAGTTGCGCTAGATTGCGAGGGCCCGTTCAGTCCTGCTTGCAGGCCTAGTTCAAACTTGAGTCTTGAAAAAGAGGGGGTTGTCTTATAATCAGGGCCGTCTTATATTCGGGCCAATACGGTAGTTTGTTTATTAAAACTGAAATACCGTATTGGCCCGAATATAAGACGATGTTTTTTGCACTGAAATAAGATTGAAAAAGAGGAGGTCGTCTTATAACTGCGGTCTAAAAAAAAAAAAAAAAAAAAAACTGCGGCCTAGACATATACCCATTCACGACGCTTGATGGCGCCAGTCATCAATGAATCAAATGCTGAACGCGACTCGGGCGGCCAAAGGGAACCCCTGACACGAAGAAGAAAGTGGTAAGAAGGAAAAGAGAAGAAAATACCAGTAATAGAAGAGATAACCGAAAATGGAGAAACTTCGCGACAATTTGGAGAAAAGTGGGTCGAAGATTGGCCAGGTTAACCGGTGTTTGGCCATTCCTTACTACGCGGCGAAACGTCCTACACAATGCTCAGGGCGCTTGCATATGCATTCACACGCATGCGCACATCGGTTGGAAGCGGCGAGTACTCACTATTTTTGTTTTTATTTAGTTATTTAGAACCTTTTCACAGCCTCAAAGATACTTTTTGCATGTATTACCCTCTCATACTTTTAACCATTGTGTTTTTTTGTGTTAGCTTTGAAGCAGTTGACCACATTAGTCACGTAGCGTATTTAAATCGTCCTTATTTGACATAACTACATTTAAGTATTTTCTGCAGGCATTTCTTTAGTACGTTATTCCTGTATGCATCTAAACAAAACAAGTTTAGAGCGCACGGTAGTAATTTAGGTGTCAAATTCGACTAATGTAGGACGTTTCGCCGATGTAGGACATTTTGGCAGAACACCGGCAGCTGAGGAGAAGTTATGACGCAAACTTCAAGTTGATGGTGATAAATGAGGCGGTGTCTTCAAACAACTGCAAAGCGGCTGTGAAATATGGTGTCACAGAGTGTAATGTACGGAGATGGAGAGCTCAAAAAGATCGCCTAAAAAATGCTCAGTCAGAGAAAAGCTTTCCGTGGTCGTTTCTGTATAAAAATTAATTTGGTGTTCAAAAAGTCTTTTTTCAAACTTAAGTCTTGAAAAAGAGGGGGTCGTCTTATAATCGGGGTCGTCTTATATTCGGGCCAATACGGTAGTTAACTTTTTAACTTAATAGTTAAAATCTTTTCATAGAAGAACTAAATCTCACATGATGCTTATCGATGAAACATTCCACTATAACATGTCCACCACCGGTGACTTATTTTTAGGGGGGATGTCATACGAACACATACTGATTTTTCGGACTATAAAGCGCATCAGAGTAATAAGGCTTCAACGAATGGCCTATCGTAAAACTGCATTCGTATATGGGGCCCACCGCATTATAAGGCACAGCAGGAGTAGTAGTAGTAGTAGTGGTGGTGGTTAGGCTTGTCTTATGCATCCACTTGATAAAGCTGCGCTCATGCCAAGATGAACAATATTGGTCCATACTGTATATAAGGCTCATCAGATTATAAGGTGCACTGTCAGCTTTTGAGAACACAAAAGGTTTTTGGTGCACCTTATAGTGCGGAAAATACAGTATGTAGCATTGTAAAGGGAAACATCTTATTTTCAACGGGATAATAGGTTGTCATTTGGGATGATTTTTATTGAGCAGTGCAGATTTTACGGTGTGATTGGGCTGGATATCGTCCTTCCATCTGACAACGCTGTCTGTTTGTCCCCAGTCCGTGTCATAACTTCCAGCGTTACTCTTGAAGTTTTGTTTCGAAGAGAGAAAAAGGAAAAACAAAGCCTGCATGAGTTGAATCGACCCAGAGACTATTCAATACCTATCCTGTATCTGCTCTCTCTCAGTCCTTCTGTTATCATTAAGATAGAGGAGGACTTTTCTTTACAATGGGAAAGTTCTTTTTTTCAGAAGCTATTTCAATTTGTGACTTTTTATCATTATTTTGTTCATTTAGACGCTGGTAAATGTTTGTTGTTGAATTAAAACAAAAAAGAATTAATGAGTAATATTTTTGGCTCACCCTCGGTTTTCTGATAGTTTCCTCTAGTTCTACCCTGAATAGTATAATAACAAATCTTCTGAGTTCTGACCGTTTTATAAACACTACTTACTTATGGAATGTGATTCTCTTGGCTTTTGTATCCGCTATGCACTTATTTAAGCATCCCATTGCAGCACAATACTGTGGCATACTGTCATTTTGTTTAAAAATACAATACGTAAAATAAAGTCTATACACTATAAACAATTCGATAGTACCGCTCCAAAATGGTGGCTGACTTGCAGCGCTTGGCTGTCGCAACCCAATGGGAGTTCCGACAGAATGTGACTGGCGCATGCGTAGTACATGCTTACGCTAACCGTGCATGCGTTGATATGCGACCTTTTTACGACAGTTTGGGTATGTCATGTGTTCGGGGATTTTTTAATAATTTTTTTTAAACAATGTAATGGCTGTATTGGAGAGCTGTATTGTGCTTACCTACAAGCCACTGTAACGTGGAATTTGGGGGGTGGGGGTGGGGGGTGGGGGGGGGACATTGATTTTTATTGTATTTATTAATTCTTTAATAAGAAACTATTAATTTAGCTCAATTTAAAAACCCCATTGACTGTTAAAATGTTATGTATGTATGTATGTATGTATGTATGTATGTATGTATGTATGTATGTATGTATGTATGTATGTATCTATCTATGTATGTATCTATGTATGTACATTTTTTAAAGTCCTGTTACGTGAGCCTTGCTTGGTGAAATAAAGTTTTTGTTTTATAAACACGAGACCCCCAAATTGTCGACCCATCATTAAAATCCATTTTCTTCTTGCCATGAGTGACATTCAGAATAATAATAATAATAAAAAAAAGATTTATGAACAATTTTGTTGTTGTTGTTGTAATTAATGGATTTATAAAAGTAATAATGCAGGACATTGTGGTAAAAACAAATTTTGGTGGGGGATTATCGTAAGTAGAATCGGCTTTATCAAATATATCGTTCACAACATTCAAATATTTGTTAGTTTGTTTATTTAATTTCGCACCAGTAAGGTAGCGGTTGCTGATGACGCCTTTAAACGCAACTCGTTGAACTTTGGTACACTAGTTAGCAAAATGGGCGTGGCGAGTCCGCTTAATGTGCACTCTTGTCTCTCTCCACTCGAGAGGGACAAGAAAGGACCACAAAAGCAAGCCGAATCGCTGTTTCTTCCCAAAATAATGACGCTTTTCGCTGCCAGGGACAACCCGAGGTAGGAAACATTGCAAACACGTTCACTGGTCAACGTGTTGACGATCTGTTGGGCGAAATTTTGCATGTTTTATTGGTTTATAAAGTGATCGCAAGGTTGATCCGTCTCAAGTGACAAAATGTTCACAGAAGTGTTTCACAACTTTTCTCTGTCGCGTCTTGGCACAAATTATACTTATGAAAAAGTCTTTTGGGCATACCACAAACAAAAATGACTAAAAATGAAACGGAGGTTCATAGACATTAGGTAAAGGTTCTTTCCTAAATAATAATTGTGTCAACATAAACACTGCGGCTCTTATATACTCTATAGGAAAATCACAAAATAGTTAAAACTACAACATTTACTGGCTCTGTGTAGATAATGTGCTCTATTTGTTCATGAAAAGCTAAAGAAAATATTTAAAAGTACTAGCCGTAAAGTGTTTTTTTTTTTTTTTTTTTAATTAAAAAATAAAAGTATTAAGCAAGCAGTACGCGTACACTGAACTAATGCACTCACCCCAAGGTGGAAAATTTCCCAATTAACTGTGAAATCTGGACTATTCCATAGAAAATCTTAAATAAATGAACAATGACATTTTATATCTCACAATTAGGAATTTTAGGACCACTTAACTCGTCTACTACTGATGGTGAATGATGTTGCCAGCAAATGGATTGGACGGCAATGGTGGCCATTAATATGTCATTCAGCCATTTCTGAATGCAGTACAGTATGACTCTGCTTCCAGCAGGCTTTAAGAAAAGGTGAAGATGGAGGACTTCTGGGCGGCAGTAGTTTGGGTTGGGAGGATATGGTTGTGCCTCATAGTCTGCCTGATCATGATCCCTGCCATGTTTGGTTTCTCACTGGGCATTTCGGAGGCCTACATGGACATCCTGGTCAAAACATTGGAGGTAATCTACTTTATTTCAAATCCATCCAGGCTCTAGTCTTCAAATAAGTATGGGGATGGTTCGATGGCGTAAGAATGTTATTCTTTTTATCTATTAGTGGGCCACACTAAAATTACAGAAGGCAAGCACAGAAGAACAAACACTCAAAGCATCTTCATCTAGTGGTAAGTACAACAGATCGGGGCCGGATGTATGGGGGGGCCGGGGTGGGCCCGGCCCACCCAGACATGAGTCATGCCCACCCAATCAAAATGTCGGGAATATCTATTGTAGCGTTGCACTGGATATAGAGAACGTACGGAGAGTTGGCCTCACCTACTTTTTTATTGCAGGATTAACGGTTACTGTTGGCCGCAACCATGGCGAACAAGCAATCACCAAAACAAGCTGTTTTTCCAACCTCGTTTGTTATCCGCGCGCTTCCTCTCTCTCCTCCAGACACATTCTCGCAATCGGACATCCGGGCATTAATGACGTCTCCAGCCACAACAAAGCGTCGCCATATTGAAGTGGGGGCAAAATACGGGTCACAAGCAGTTGCTCTGTTGTGCATTGTAGTACAAACGCGTTGAACTTTTGTCTTATTTGCGGTCTTTTTACCGTCGGAATGACTAAAAGTTGCCGTGTTGCGGGTTGTAACACAAGGAAGAGTTCGTAGCCGCATTTGAAGTTCTTCATTCTTCCTCATGAGAAGAAAAGGACTAGCAAATGGCTGAAAGCAATCAATCAAGGAACAGTAAAAGAAGGCGGCTTAGTGGACCATTCTCGCCAGTGGGAACCTAAATCCAGGCACATTTACGTTTGCAGCTGACATTTTATTACTGGTTAGTAAACTTTAATCGATTTTTTTTTTGTTTGTTTTTTTGTCCCAATTAGCTGCTAGGATTCAGTAGACTAGGCAGTGGTTATTATTACCGTAACCGACAACTCGCAAAGCGTTATTTTTCTTTTGCCGTGAACTGCTCTGATCGGTCAATCGGTATATTATTGGCCTGGTGGGAATTGGTTATTTTGCCGTGACGTGTTCACGGCTAAATAACGCTTGGAGGCGAATTACCGGTTACAGCAGAAATAATCACTCCGTATATACTACCAGTTTTCTTAGTTCCACACAGTACATATTCCACGTAATTGATGAAGGTCAACTTACTGGGTGACTTTATGAGGTAGTTGTAGATGTTTCCGAACTCCACTGCAGGCAATTCCTTTGGATTGTTCATCCAGCTATCAGCTGCGACTTTGTATAGGCAGATTTGCAGGCCAATACACGCTAATTTTAAGTTGTATTGCCTCCTCTCGTCTGTCGGCAGTGACTCGTGATAATAATAAGTCATGTTTAAGACGTTTTTATGAAAAAACACAGCTGAAATATATGAATTTCAGACGTTTTCCTACAGATGTTTACCTGTGCGTGCCCCCATCTCAAAATGGCGACACGTTGCTATGCGAGATGACGTCATCATGACATCACGCCGACTGCGAGAATAAGTAGATAGATGGGGGGGGGAATAAATAAATAACCCCCCCAAAAATTTATGCAGCCTCAATGGGACACAAGCCAGTGTCCTACTTGCGCCGGTCGCAAGCCTGGAGAAATGCAGAGGGTAAAAAAAAGCCTGCATTGGGGTGACACCTCAAGATTTCATTGTGCCCACTCTGGTGGGTAAACCTAGATCCGGGCCTGCAACAGATGTGGACTGTTGGTAGAAAAAGTATACACGCTGTTAAAATACAGATTTTGGAATGAAAATGAGACCAAGTTTTAATCTCAAAACTTTTTTCCATTTATTAATTACTAGAAACTGTCATTTTCAAGTAGTATTTTGGGAGTTCGAAGGGAAGTAAAACTAAATCACTCAAAAATAAAGATACACGATAATATCAGTCACCGATAATTATCGGCCGATAATGGCAATTATGACGTCACACAGATAATCCAGATAATAAAAAAATTCAACCGATAATGCAATCCGATAATTATATATTTGATTTAGCTTCCAAATGTGCGCAACCGAAGAATTCAGCACGCCGCCTCCTCAACCCCTCCCCTCTCTGAAGCCCCTGAGGGAGGAGGGGTTGAGGAGGCGGAGTTACACGACAAGAAGTAGTTGAATATTATGGCGGCTGTTACTAAAAAAAAAAAAAACGACGCTCTCGCCATCTGCGGAACATGTACCGTAGAAGTTCCACGAGGCAGAAAGAAAGCGTCCTCATTCAAAACCACTAACCCAGCAGCCATTTAAAACTGCTCCACAAAGATTTTTGGAATGAATACGAGGATGCTGCTAGCGGGAATGCTAAAGCTATTGTAAACACTAAGTTAACCCTTTAAGGTCTGGGCCTATTTTGTCTGATTTTGCATGCCCTTGAAGTTGCCTTTATATTTCAAAGACAGAATTGTTTACGATGGCCTGGTTTGGTCCCTTTTTTTGTGACAACTTGAACTTCATGTCCAAACTGTTTTTTCCTTCACTGACCAATTATAAATCATAATTTTGGGCCCAAAAAGACCAAAAATTCCAAAATCGTTTTGTCAAAATTTTTAATATTGATGTCCAATTGACAACCAAACATGCGTAACGAACCGTTTTGAAACTTTGTAATATTTATTCAACATGTTAGGATGAACATTCAACCAAAAAAAATTAGAATAAATAGTCTTTTATTTGACAATTCAACATAAACAACAGGTATAGCCATTGGCGTTTTTTGCATTTATACATGCTCTAGTCAAAACAGGTTATATACAGCAGACCAAACAGTGAAGAACAGTGAAAAAATATACCATCTAACACAAAAAGTGTTTAGAGGCCATCTCTTTATGAGTTTAGGTATTGCGGCCCATCACCTGATGAAAACTATGTACACACAATCAAGCTTCTTGAACACACATTTATATACACAAATTGAGAAGACTGATTGTGGGAAAAAAATATATATATATAACATTGGGGAAAAAAGTATTTTCAAAAATATTTACAATAAACAAGTTAAATTTTTTTCAGGCATGCCACTCCGAAAAGCAGTTTCGTCCTGGAATTAGACACAGGGCTACATCACAGCCCACACTTCCATGGGGTGTCGGTCCTCTTTCCACCCTTCCATTTTCATTTCACTTTACTTTCATTGTCACTATAAATGTACATGAAACAAAAGTCAGTATTTATGAAAATAATAAAGTATAAAATAAAATATATACAGCAATAAATAATAATGGAAATCTATATGTATGACAATAGAAAGAATACCGTAGCTGAATATGTGCTACATCCCTAATCTTCATATAGAAAGAAGACCACAAATTATACTTTGATCTGATATGCACATTTTATTATTACATACACAAACACGCACTTATATTGCATCAAAATTAACTTTGTCTTGCAATATCAAAAGAAACTTTTACAGCATTAAAAAAAAAAAAAAAAAAAAGCGAGTTGGCTTACCTCTGCTCGTCGATGGCGTCACCCACGTGTTCAAATCCGTCACTATCTTCACTCGAGGACTCTTCCGAAGAAGACGATGATGACGAATTTGGACCACCCTCTTCCTCAAGTTGATCAAAAAGCACAATTGCTTGCGCTAAATTTAGTTTTCCGTTCATCCTCAAAGTCACACAAAGTCGCTCGCTCGCTTGCTTGATTCAAACGGCCGTCGCTCCCCCCTCGCTGCTTCAGAACACTCCTGCCTCTCGTTCGGTGGAACCTCGCACGGCAGTTATATTGATTAAAAAAAAAACAACGCATTTTGTGCTTCCACTGTGACTTCGAAAGGGTTCGTTTGATTTGTGTTTTTTTCATGGAGCTTCCGTTTTGAAAAAGGACAAGAAATGATGGAATTATAGACATAAACAAATGATCCATGCAGCGTTTTAATGTTTTTTGAGAGGACAATAAAACTATAAAACTTAAATGACAATATCTCACGTTTTAGGTGGTCGATTGACTTCAAATAACAACGAGAGTAAACCGCAACTTCCGCACTTTAAAACGAGACCAACCAACGGCATGTGGGTGACGTAATTAAAACGCGAGGGTGCTTCAAAGACGACGTGCGCTGAGGACGCGCCGGCGCGTCCTTCGACTCTCAAGGGTTAAACTACAGGGCTTGTGACGATACAGAGTCGGGCTGTTTGGGAATGCAGGCCAAGGCAGGTGGTAAATTCGCATCTAAGGCTAAACACCGGCACGACTGGAGACCGCTAGTCGGCAAGTAGCCGTCTTCCGACGGAGCCCCCCGCTCTGGCTCTCGCTCAGGCCGCCGCCGCCTCGCCGTAGCCGGGGTGGGCCGAGTGCGGTTCCCCGGCTTCGGGACCTCCGGCGGACACCCCGGTTTCTCGAGCGTTCCCCCACGGCGTGCGAGCAGAGCCAGGACCCGAATACGCCGCGGCGAACCGGCTGGGGCGGGCGGATTATCCGGTACGAACGTAGTTGCCGCCGAGACGAGACACGTTTTTTTTTTTTTTTTATACCTAAATGACCCGAGAACCAAAGTCCTGGATAAAAAAAATAATGCAGTTTATACGACCACCATTTTTCATGAAAAAGTGATGTCCAGTAAGCAAGCTTATCATGACGGCACAGTGGTTAGATGGTAAGAGTGTGACAATATCTCGATACAGCGATATATCGCGATATTTTGCAACCCGATGGGTTATCGATATGCTCCCGCCAAGAATCGATACTTTTATTTAACATATTGGCCATACAATGGAGTATGGATGCTGTAAACTGCTCAATGTTTGTTGAGCAATTCCTTGGCGGCAATGTTCCCTCTAAGCTGCGCGCATGCGCAATCGCGCACTGCTGGCACCTACTCTGCGCACAAGAAATTCAATGCTGCGCACAAAAAAAAAAATCAACAGAAACGTATTAATTGCGTTATAACTCGGTGAGTGACAGGTGTCCAGGAAATGATACGTTAAGTTTCACTTCCGCTACGCAGCCAATCATAGCATTGACATTGCTTCTGTATTACCCAGCCTACACGCGCGGTGTAGGTTAGCAAGCTGACAACAGTGCGTGCGCGCGGCGGAGTTGAGAGACGCAAAGGCCAACCCCTTATCATGGCGAAACGAATGGGCAGCGACACCTCCACTCACCAAGCCAAAGTAAAAAAGAAATGCGGTTCATATAAGATGGAGTGGCTGTCGGAGCATGTGCAAATAGACGAACAAGCGGTGAAACTGAAGCCAAAGTACCAAGTGAGTTTTCAGAGGGAAAAATCTGGACTGAATGGAAGTTGGACTACCTCAAGCGTCATATTCAGCAGAAAAGTCATTTGAAAGCTGTTGAAAATTACAAAGACTCAAGATGCGTCTGGGGATTGGTACATTTTTGCGGGAGAATGCAAAAGACCGACAGAAGAGAAACGAGCTGTCCCACAAAATAAAATCGGACCCAGAGCAAGTTGAAGTTCTCATTGACAATATTTTACTTGCCATCGAAATGAATGCATCAATGGTGTCAGTTCAACAAATCCGCAATCACATGGCAAAGTATGTGAGTATACCAGAAAGCTAGCGAAGTAAAAACTATGCCTTTGAATTTGTAAACTCAATCACACCAAATGCAACTCCTATATATTAAGACGTGAAAAATAAGGTACAATTTCAGTCAGATTGGTGTGTATTCTAGTGACCTTTATTAAGATATTTTAACTATGGATATTAATCATTAAATGCTCTTACTACTAGATAATTTATGGGCAGTAGAAATGCTAATAGGCGTGAAAAGGCGTGATACTGGTGTGTGGCCGCTATGTACCGTATTTTTCGGACTATAAATTGCAGTTTTATTCTTACATTGTACCCTAGAGCGACTTATATGTGAACTTATTCACACATTATTATATCATTGTTGCTAGTTAGCATGTTGTTTAGGCTATAGTTATCTGAATAACTCTAAATAGCTACAGTATGTTACATTGACATACCAGGCATGTTCTCTGTTCGTTGTTTATGAGTCATGTAATGTTAGCATACCGTACACTTATTCAGCCTGTTGTTCTCTATTGTATTTTTATTCTAAATTGCCTTTCAAAATGACATGTCTGTTCTTGGTGGTGGATTATACCAAATAAATTTCCCCCAAAAATGCAACTTATACGCTGGTGCGACATATATGTTTTTATCTTTTCACTGCGCATTTTTTGGCTGGTGCGACTTATAGTCCAAAAATACGGTACACATCTGATGTTGCTCATTGTGGGTCGCAGTGTGCTCAGGGAGAGTGTGCATTTGCTCAGACACATGAAAAATTAGAGGGAACATTGCTTGGCGGTCCACTAGGGGCGCTCGGGAGTGGCGGTGAGGGTAAAGTGCGCACAAGTTGTCTAGAGAAGAAGAGAAGCTCCAAGTGGGTTGAAAAAATAAAAAAGCTCCGTGAGAACGGTGGAGGGAAAAAATGAGAAAAATATTGCTACAAATCACACATGGGGACACACTTTAGATTTTACACCAACAAGAAAGGAAGCAAGGTGAACAAGGACTTTGCTGTATGCAAGAATTGTCTAAGAAAAATAAGTTTCACTGGGAGCTGGTGACGTAGTGGACACTGGAGTTTGTGAGTTTTGCTTTCATCACTTGAGGTAAGAAAGTTTTGCAATGTAATTGACTTTTTAATTTACATGTATTATTTTGATGACATTTGGTGTTGAATGATATAAAATAAACCAGGACCCTAAACTGGATGAAAATGAATATCGAACAAGCCCACATGAATTTACAGATTTATTTGAGAACCAATTTCCATCTAGTTTACTACACAAACTGTTATTACTGTCATTTTGATACAATAAGCTATAAAAATGGTTTGAATAGGTTCCAAGATATATAAAGTGATGTGCATGATAATTAATGTAGCCTACATATTAAAAATAGGTAATTATTGATGTAGCCTACATATTAAAAATAGGTAATTATTGAATTTTTAATTTCTATACATTCAATTCATATTTTTTTTAATTCAATACTTCCAACACAAAAAAAAAAATCAGGATTTCAACTCAAACACTATGAAGTAGCTAATATTTTGTTGTTTTTAAGGTGAGGAAGACTGTGACTGAGCAAGTCTGACATCTTAATTGCTGAAGCAGATAGCGGAAGTGCTCAAACCAAGCAACAAAGTTCATATACGAAGAAAAGACCCACCAATTTTATCATTGCCCCACTCCAAGCTCAACTGCTGACACCTACGGCACTTTTTATTTTTTTATCTCTCCAAGCGATATCAGTGGTCGTGGTTGGTTTCCTCTATATGTGCAGGGGCACAATTTGCAGTAGATTTATATTTTACAGCAATGTTGCACAGAAAAGGTGTCACTGTTTAATAAATGACTTAAACAGTATTTTTTTCTATTTTCAAATATCTTTTTTTCGTTTCAACAGTTGTATCGTAGAATTTCATGTATCCAATTTCTGACCAATACATCGATAATCGCTGTATCGTGATATAATCGTTATCGTGAGCCTTGTATCGCGAATCGTATCGTATCGTGAGGTGCCCTGAGGTTCCCACTCCTATTAGATCAGTGGTCTCAAACCGGTCCTCAAAGGGCCGCAGGGGGTACTGGATTTCATTCCAACCAAACGAGACAAATACCTTTTCACCAATCTGGTTTCTTACAAGTGTAATCAGTTGATTGCAATCAGGTGCTGCTTATGTTAGTAGAAACCTCATTGGTTGAACTGTTTGTGCTGGGTCTGTTGGAACAAAAACCAGGACCCACTGCGGCCCTTTGTGGAGTCGGTTTGAGACCGCTGTATTAGATGGTAATTTAAACATGGAGAAAACGAAGTCAGCCAGTCAATAATACATTCAGAATGTAAAATGACGAGCGGTCAGTTGACTTTGTAACGCTGCCTTTATTTTCGGCTTAACAAAACTCAGGCACAAAACAACACGCACGCGGATGCGAGCTCCAACTCTGTCCAAATAGTACTGCCGTGTATCAGTTTAGCTGCTGTAAAGCAAATGTCGTGAAAGCCGCAAATGTAAACAAAGCGCTGCAGAATGGGTACATGACATCTCGCTCTTTTGAGTTAATCATTTTCTCAGTGTGCAACAAAGCATATAACATTAGCAATCACTTTTCAAATTATTTAACTTATTTCTCTGATCAATTACAGTCACAGTAGATAATCAAATTCTTAAATCTATATTCTGTAGCCACAAATATTATTCAAAATCTTTCCTTCTAAGTTTTTTTTTTTTTTTTTTTAGGATTAAGTATAATAATGTATTGCTTAAAACAAAGCTGTTAAGATTTTCAGCTAGCTATTTTTCTTCCAAGAAATCTGAGAGAAATACACTTGAAGCGATGGCAGATAATTTCACTTATTGCCAATAGATTTACACTTAAAACTGACTAGTTTTAAGGAGGTGTGTTTTGCAATGTATTAATATTATATATGTTAGGAATGGCTTACTTTTAAAGGCATTTTTGTGCAACTTAGGTATTTACTCTTTAAGTAATTGTTGCCAAAAGTTTACCATTACACAATGTCGGACAATCTGTCATTATTTAGATGTTTGAATTGACGACTTGTTCATATTTTATATTGAAAAAAAGAGCAATAAATTATATTTTTGCACAGTGATATTTTCTTTTGTGTGTACTTTAAAATTTTACATAAATCTTTTAATAGAATTATCGGCTTGACATTATCGGTTATCGGTTGGAATGAGGAGGAAATTATCGGTTATCGGTATCGGTTGAAAAATGTATTATCGTGCATCACTACTAAAAAATAGAATCAAGAGATGTTACGATCCAATGACGTGGTCGGAAATTGGGTGTGATCTGTTTTTTTAAAAAGTCTGCAATCTCACCTCCCTGATCAGAGATAATTAGTGATGCACGATGATAGATTTTTCAACCGATACCGATCATTTCCTCCTTGTCCCAGCCGATGACCGATAATGTCAAGCTGATAATTCTATTAAAAGGTATATGTAAAATTTTAAAGTATACACAAGAGCAAATGTTACTTTGCAGAAATAAAATATATTGCTCGTTTTGTCAACATCAAATGCGAACAAGTAGTAAATTCCAACATCTAAATAATGACAGATTGTCTGACATTGTGCAATGGTAAGCTTGATAAGAACAAATGCTAATATTTACTTCAAGGAAGTGGAATAATCTGGCCCATTCATCTGTTAATTAGTCTATAACACTCAAAACAAGATGGAGAAAAAAATATTTGTCTAGATTTAAGAAAAATTATCTGATGAAGACGTCATAAATTTATAGTTTACTGAATGCATCACTGACTGACTGACTTCTTGTAAGTGTGGTTTGGTGCATGTTGAAATTATCATCTAACCACTGGGCCGTCCAGATAAGCATGCTTACTTGACATCACTTGTCCAAATGTCCATGGTGAAACTGATGTGATCGGCATATTTTTCACGAAGAATGGTGATCGTTTAAACTGCATTATTTTTTCATCCGGGGCTTTGGCTCTCGGGTCACTTCTGTAAAAAAAAAAAAGTCTCTCGTCCGACCGAGCTTTAGCCTTCGCGCTAGCAGCCGCCTCGTATTCGTTCCAAATATTTTTGTGATGCAGCTTTAAATGTCTGATCAGGTTAGTGGTGTTGAATGAGGAGGCTTTCTTTCTGCCTCGTGGAACTTCTGCAGTGCATGTTTTGCAGATGGCGAGCGCACCGTTTGTTTCACACACAGAAAAATCTACCAACGCTGGTGACAGAGCCGCCATGATATCCAACTGCCTCAACCATGTCGTGTAACGCGTCACTCATGCAACAGGGGCTTCCGAGGGTGGAGGAAATGAGGAGGCGGCGGTGCAGAATTGGATAAAACTGCTTCGATTGCTCACAATTGGAGACCAAATCAAGTATCTAATTATCGGATTCCATTATCGGCCGATAATTATCTGTAACCGATATTATCGTGCATCTTTAGAGATAATCCAATGTTGATGGTTTTCAAGTTGTTTCTAACATGCCAGTTAAGGTTTAAATGAAAAGCACACAAAAAAGAAAATCGAAAAACAAAGAAAACCCTTTGTTTTCTTTTGTTCCTTAAAATTCCGCAAGCTTAATGCTAGTGTGGGGCAGTGGCAATGGACGCGGTAACAAAAAATTGGCATCATGTCTCAATATTTAACTCTCAAAACAATTGTCAAACAAAAGCGGTTCATTCACGGACAAGAAAAACAACAACCTTTACTGACATATGCGCTTCGTATGCCGCCAAAAACAAATTTTATCAAAAAGCTAAATCTTGACTACTACATCTACCCCCTTTATGTCGATGTACAGTATGGTTACAGTATCTGTCAATGGCTCTATGCTTCCCAATGGCAAAATTGCGCAATCAGAGAAAATCCATTCCATGAAATTGATCTTGGTCTAATTGTTTTTACAGGCTGAAGTCCTGTCAAGTTGGCACTCAGGCTGTTGTTTTAGTTCTCGTGGATACTAACTTTGGAGTACAAGTCCTTCGTCATTCGTGAACCAATTGTCTTGAAACTTGGTAGCTATGTAGAATGAGCCAGTATCTATTGGTCCTCGGAGCCTGATTTTTTTTTATAAAATATATTTTTTAATCGTAGCTAATTAATTAATTTCTGAATTATAGTTAGGAGTTTGTCGGTTCAGGGCAGCACTCTGTAGGTTAGGAATTTGCCAGTAGAAGGCAGTGCTGAATTATTGTTACCTGTAGGTGACAAATTAGGCAATAGAGGGCAGCTTTCAGCCTCAAATTGCACACACGTTCTTGTTAATGTCACAAAAAATATTGTTTGATGAAAGGCGTTTCGACTTTATGTATTCACTTTTGAAAAACAGAGCTTTGACGACAGGCATGCTGCAACGTGTCATTTCCTCATGCGGTTAAAGTCAGGCAAAGAATGCTGAAATGAACGACCACAAAAAGCAAGATGTAGCAATGAATGTGGCTATCGTCATACACAATAAACATAGGTCACCATATACGTTTATGATCGGCTACAGGGCCAAGTTGCTGAGGAAACTATCGCAACTATCTCACAAAATGATATTTTTCTTATCACGCTTGGTTTGGAAGACCCTTAACATCGGGAAAGCAGGAAAATGTTCAACGGTCATTCAAATTACTCTAAAAAGAAAATAAATAATAATGTGCTGATTTTTTGCAGTTAGAAAACACTTAAAGAATTTTGTCCCAGGCATTTTGCACCACACTAGTATTACAACCAACAAGCCCCTATGACAAAAAGACATAACCCGTAAAAGCACAGAGAGCCATTTAACAATGTGAGAATACCATTTTATTTTGTAGTTTTTTTTTTTTTTTTTTCCTTTTGGTTTTATTTGTTCTTCGAATTGCATGGCATGGCTATAAATGATGTATTCTAATTTCTCCACCCTTGCTGTAAAATAGAAACAAGCTACGTCAGCATCCAGTGTTTGCAAAGTGTGTCACTGTTATATTCATCATTACGTAATCTAGACTTCAGTCAGTATAAAAACTTTGAACGCTTCAGAGGCAGTAGTCTCCCACATATTGTACATTTGTGTGAGTACAGTGATACCTCAGCTCACGAACGCTTAAGCTCACGAATTTTTCGCCTCAAGAACATTAAATTCGCGAGCATATAGTCTCTGCTGACGAACTAGTTTTCGGCGGACGAACCAATCCACGCGGTCGAACAGTGCCACGAGAAGCTGACGCACGCTCACGGCGTCCCAGTTCGTCCCCTCCCTTTCGTTGAGTGCGGACGTGGTTTGTGTTTGATAGACATTTTGGACCATATTGAGTGTACTTTTGCTATTATGGGACCGAAAAAGACCCCACCACAGGCTAGTGTTAAGCCTCAGAAGACATTAAAGAAAATAAGGTATATTTTTGTGTAGTTTTAAGGCTTATTTAGTAGAAAATTATGTTTAATGAGGACCTGGGAACGGATTATTCTCATTTTAATGGTTTCTTATGGGAAATAAATGTTCGGAAGACGAACTTTTCGCCTTACACTTTCTGGGAACCAATTATGTTCGTGAGCTGAGGTATCACTGTATTTGTAAAACATGCGCTTATCTTTAATCTTGGATTTTGCCCTTTATCTTATCAGTTGAAACCAGATCAGTTTTGTGATTAACTCTTAAGTGGACCATCACATTATAGTATGTTAGATCAAGATGACATTTAGTGACATGATTGCATGTAGGGCTGCAACTAACAATTCTATAATCGATTAATCAGAAGATTAATACATTAATCGGAGAAATGTCACTATTTTCAATTACCTTCACAATTTAACTTGAAGGCATGTTGTAAGTAACAATGAAGACAAAACGGATGACTATTTCTTTCTAAAATATTTTATCACAGCTTCCTGACTTAGCTGTAGTCTACAACTGTACTGTTTTAAATAAATAAAACAAGGTTTTTAATAAAGGTTTTGAGGATGAAACATGAAAAGAATTTCTCTGTACACAAATCAGAAAAAAATCCTGTTCATTCAAATTAAAAAAAAAAAAAAAATTAAGTTTTTTTTTTCTTGTGGGCAAAGCGCTGATATGAAGTGTGTCAATGACTCATTTCTTTATACAAACTAAACAACAAGATTGAATAAGGAGGAGGTAGACTAATGAATCAGTTTTCTTTATCTAATAGTTGTTCTTAAATACAATCCAAATCCAATTTCGAAGCATTTGTATGACAATTTCGTTTGAGTTTGTAATGAGACTCGAAGATGTTATATGAAATGGTTATTTGTGTGATTTCTTTATAAAAAGAAATGACACAATTTTACTCTCAAACAATAACTCAGGTGCTAATATGCTTCTCCAAAACACAATATAAACAAACACTGAAGACACTAATCAGCATAATTGCTAACTAGCTTAGCGCTCCGTGCTAAGTAGTAATGTATCATCAACAAAGAATACAAACAATACAATTGGCTTTATATACTCACCTCTGACTGAGGCACACTGGATCCAACAACACAAGACATTTTAACTCTCGACACTTTGTAATATTATGGATTCAGCAACCCAACAGCATCAGCAGTAGTTGCTAAAGCAGTTGCAGCAGGGAACTTTCTCTCCCTTGCTCTAATCACTGACGCGCGCGCAGCCACACATTACACACAAACTAGGACCCAAATGGGCCAAAAATCGATTATTAAATTAGTTGGCAACTAATTTATTAATATATTTTAATTGATTAGTTGTTGCAGCCTTAATTGCATGATTCTAGGTAGACCACAGATTTGCTTATTGCATTTGTACATATTTGTGTCTGAGCTCTCATCCAGAGGGAAGATGGCTCCATGGAGAAAGAGTTAGAAGAATTAAGACGAAGTCGCCCCAAACCTCCAGTTGGTGGCGATTTTACACTTAGCGACTGTTTCTATTTCACCCGCAGAGGGATTGAGAGCATTGTAGAGGATGAGGTACGATGACGTTACTTTTTTATTTTTATTTTTTCTTCATCAATAATAACACTTGTATTTTGAATCAACTTTTGATCAAGGTGACTCAGCGGTTCTCTTCAGAGGAGCTATTGTCTTGGAATCTCCTCACTCGCACCAACAATGACTTCCAATACATCAGTCTGAGGTTAACCCTGGTCTATGGTCTCGGCATATTTGTCAGATACTGTATTCTCGCACCTCTCAGGTATAGTGAACGAAAACATGCCGATTGTGTTGTTGCATGGCACATTTAAATATAAAATACATTGACATTGCTAATTCAATTCTCATTGTCACTGATTAGCACCCACGAGAAATTATCCATTCACTCATATTGACTTTCAACTCGGACGCACAAAAAATGTCCATTAATGGGCCCAAAAATAAATGAACTGGAAGTGACCCAGAAATGCCCCCAAAACCAACATGTAACTAGGCCTGCAAGCAGGACTGAACGGGCCCTCGCAATCTAGCGCAACTCGGACGTCATGCAACTCGGACAGTGTGAAGGTCAGGGTGGTGGCAGATCGTCCTCTCTAATCATCTCATTAGAACCTAACATGCGCGAAAGTTGCCTCTTTACATTCACACACCTAAGAGATAAAAACCCCTATTGGACAGAGGACTACAAAAAAGGAGCGAATAAAGGGTCATCACAGCAACAGACAGAGAAATGTGGACATGGGCCGTAAAATAAGTATTTTAAAAGGTCTTGAAACTACAATGACCAACCTGAAAAGAACTGGACATATATTTTTAAAAATGAGTGACTTTCTATTGCCACTAGTTGGCGCTGTAGGGTTGATGCAAATGACCCCTACAGGACCCTTCAGACTATGACTCAACAAGCACGATATGTTTGGCGCAGATATGTTGTAGAAGTTATGACTGTTCAAAACTTGTGGTGAGACGAAATGGCTTCAGTCATTTTTACTTCTCCTGTTGGACCCTTCTGCTTCAACCAAACCTCAGTATTTTTCATCAGGCACCTGAACACATGTCTTCAGGCTCCCCTGATGCAGGTTTGAGGTGAATAGATTTTTTTTCCTTGGAGGAGGAGCCTGTTTAGTAAAAAAGGCATTTCCTGTTCTCACTAGGGGGCGCTAGGCCTAATGAGTAATATTTCAATGCACTCGTGTTAAGGGTGGGATCCCGCACATACATGCCAGATATGAAAAAGATTGAACGTTGTTTCAAGGAGCTATTAGTCCTTTACTGAATTTGTCATTTTGCCGAAAAAATGGCCGACTTTGGCACCACGCCCAGGTCAGACCCATGAATGAAAACGCACCATTTTGAAAAGTTTAGATTTCATAGGTCTCCTGAATTGTCTAACCAATTTTGAAGATGATCCAACTGATTCCCTCTGTGACAAGGTCTCAAATGTGCACCCTGTTAATTGATAAAAATTTCACATTCGATCCAAAATACCTGATTTCCTGTTGGGTTTGGAATATGGGTGCAAGAGACTTTTTGGAGCAGTTTTGCACAAGGTATCGACTCCCCAAATTTCATTGCTCTACGTTAAAAAAAACTAATAGGAAACGCCTTTTTGAAAAATTCAAGGGGGCGCCACTGAGCCATTTTGTTACATTTTTTTGTAACGTTGCAAGATTATCGAAATCCACACAAAGCCGCATGTATGTGCAAAATTTGGTGAGTTTTCGTGCATGTCCAGGCCTCCAAATGTAAACTGTACTAGAAATGGACAGAAATTTCACATTCGATCCAAAATACCCGATTTTCTGTTGGATTTGGAATATGGGTGCAAGAGGCTTTTTTGAGCAGTTAGGCATAAGGTATCTACTCCCCAAATTTCATTGCTCTACGTTGAAAAAACCCAATAGGAAAGGCCTTTTTTAAAACTCCTTTCTGTCGCCACTAGTTGGCACTGTAGAGTTGATGCAAATGACCCCTACAGGAACCTTCAGGGTATGACTCTCAACAAGCATGGGAAGTTTGGCGCAGATATGTTGTATATCTGCTGAGTTATGACTGTTCAAAGTATTTTGCGAGACAAATTGTTGACGATCATTTTCACTTTCATGTTTGGACCCCTCCGCTTCAACGAAACCTCAATATTTTTCATCAGGCACCTGAACACAGGTCTTAAGGCTCCCCTGATGCAGGTTTGAGGTCAACAGATTTTTTTCCCTTGGAGGAGGAACCTGTCTCGTAAAAAAAGGCATTTCCTGTTCTCACTAGGGGGCGCTAGGCCTAATGGGTAATATTTCAATGCACTCGTGTTCAGGCTGGGATACCGCATATACATGGCAGATATGAAAAAGATTGAAAGTTGTGTCAAGGAATTATTAGCCATTTACTGAATTTGGTGTTTTGCCGAAAAAATGGCCGACTTTGGCACCACGCCCAGGTCAGACCCGTGAATGAAAACACACCATTTTAGAAACTTAAGATCTCATATGTCTCCTGAACGGTCTCACCAATTTTGAAGATGATCCAACTAACTCCCTCGGCGAAAAGGTCTCAAATGTGCACCCTGTAAATCGATAAAAATTTCATATTCGATCCAAAATAACCGATTTCCTGTTGGGTTTGGAATATGGGTGCCAATGCTTTTTTGAAGCGGTTTTAGACAAGGTATAGACTCCCCAAATTTCATTGCTCTAGGCTGACAAACCCTAATGTTATAGGCCAATTTTAAAATTTCAAGGGGGCGCCACTGAGCCATTTTGTTACATTTTTTTGCAACGTTGTTAAATTATCGAAATTTACAATTTTCCGCACGTATGTGCAAATTTTGGTGACTTTTCGCGCATGTTCAGGCCTCCAAATTGGCCGTTTTCATTTGCCCTGAAAAAAAAAAAAAAAAATAATAATCCTTTGCAAAACAATAGGGCCTTCGCACGCCTAGTGCTCGGGCCCTAATTATCTAAAATCAATAGGAATTGAACCGGAAATGCTCCAAAATCGACAGTTTAAGACAAAATCAACAGTAAGTGATCCAGAATTTCCCCAAAATCAATAGGAAGTCACCCAAATTTTTCCAGATATTGCTATTTCTAGGTTTATTCCTTGGAAATACAATTAAGATTGACTTTATCAAGTTTGAACATAAGAGGACGTATAATAGAAAATCGTCTTTTTCCAAGTAGTTCGTATTTGAATAAGTTAGTCTATCAAGGAGTTTAATAACACCTCAAAAAATGCCCCAAAATGTTACCCATTACTTTTTATGGGGGGAAAAAAAACTTGAATGTAGTCACAATGTTGATAAGTAAGAATCATTGAGTTTCAATGAGACTAAACCCCATCTTAAAAATCTATTTCATTGATTTCAATTTTTATATAGTTATTTTAACTTTTGTGTATCTATTCATTAAATTTGGATTTTATTTTTACACTTTTGCTCCCTTGCGTAGAATGAAATAATTTTATGTTATTCACACCTTAAACTAAATTGGTGTGAACTGGTCAGAAATAGATAAATAAAAGCTGAAAAAATGACTAAAAATGAAAAAATAAATAAATGTTGAAATCAGTAAATATGCAGTATAACATGAGGCGCATGCAGTGCTGCTGGGTCTACAAAGTACACTTCTGGTGCTCTTCGGTGTGGGGATCATAAAACCGAGGTTTTTTGTTTTTTGAATTGTCAGTAAATATGCATTTTAATGATCAACTTTTAAATAAATTAAATGGAAATAAACACAAAAATAAATCTTAAAAATATAGATATTTAATGACATGTTTAACTGTTTATGTCGTTGATAATCATAGACGTCCAGTCATATAGTTCTTTTCATTCTTCTGATGTGTGTGTGTGTGTGTGTGTGAGCGTGTGTGTTAAATGAGTTTGTCGCTAGTCGACGTTCAATCCATTCAAAGTGGGAGTGTTGCCACCCGTCCCAGTTTAAATGGACTTTGGACATCTGTCGCTATCAATAGCAGCCAATGAGTTAATTTAGGCATGCCCGTTTCAAGATTACAGGAAGAATACGAAAGTATTGCCCAAATTGCACTAAACTGTCAGTGTTGCAAATCATGTGTTGTGTTCCCCCTCAGGATAACTCTAGCCTGTATTGGTCTCACCTGGCTGGTCATGGGCACATCGGCAGTGGGGCTGCTTCCCAACTCGAGGTAATCACGAATCACTCACGAACCACACTGGAAAGCCTTCATTTGACTTTTCATGTTGAGTGCTCCACTTTTGTCATCAGGATGAAATTCTGGCTCAGTGAGTGGGTCCACGTCATGTGCTACAGAATCTGTGCCCGAGGCCTCTCTGCCGCCATCCGCTATCACAACAGGTACGACAAATCCAGACAAATGCAGGAAAATGTGGTCTTTTTTTGACTTAGAATTTTGCTGCTTTGCTTTTGACCCGTTAGGGAAAATATACCGAAAAAAGGCGGCATCTGCGTGGCTAATCACACCACCCCTATTGACATTGTCATACTTTGCAATGATGCCTGCTATGCTATGGTAGGAAAAGCAATACCCGACACACCTGCGGACATTTTTGTAGTCGTGAATGAACTGGTTTGTGTCAGGTGGGCCAAGTGCATGGAGGTCTAATGGGTGTTGTCCAGCGGGCAATGGTGCGGTCCTGTCCCCACGTGTGGTTTGAGCGAGCTGAGATGAAAGATCGCCACCTGGTGACCAAGAGGTCAGTGGTTCACGTTTCGCCCTCCACGAATGAACCAATATGATTGTATAGCACTTGACCGACGCGGTGCAAAAAGAAGTCTGTCCTGAAATAGTGCAGTGTTTGAAGTCACAATGTTAACACATAGTGGGGAAATTTGGGAAATGAAACAACAACTATTTTGATGGTCGATTACTTGTAGAGAGACACTTTATGTCAGAGTTCTCTTTTTTAACCCTCTTAACCCTTTATAGGCTAATTGACTATTTTGGTAATAAAAACAAAAAAACAAAAACAAAGAGGGAATCAAAATCCGATTCCAATTCCGAATCGGTTCCGAGTGTTTCGAGGCCTCGACATCACAATGAAAAAGCCTTAATGATCCCTTTAACGATCCTAAAGACGCATATTGCGGCGTGACGTGTCTTGTTGTCCAGAACTAGCATGGCGCCAAGAACCACTCGCTCCAAAGTTTGGCTACACTTCACCAGGAAAGAGGGTGAAAATGAAAGGTTACGATAGTTTAGCATGAGCATTGCCGCCGTAAACATAACAATGACAGCACGTAGGTTCAAACGCTCGAAAGTGTGTTCACTTCACGAGGAAAAATTACAACAAAGCGACTTGCAGTTAGGCCTGTCGCGATAACAAATTTTAGTGTGCGATAATTTATCTCATAAATTATTGCGATATGCGATATTATTGCGCCCCCGCAATTTTTTTTAAAAACCAATTTACAATAACACAGTGAGAATACAGTATATATATCAATAGATCAGACATGTCCAAAGTCCGGCCCGGGGGCCAAATGCGGCCCGTGGTCAAATTTCATCCGGCCCCCAGCCTCTGTCATAAAATCAATAGCGTCTGGCCCGCACACAGACTTAATAAATTGGTCAGCAGTACTGCTACCAGCATATGAAGTAGCTTACACACTAAATGCTGCTCCTCATTTACCCACTAAAAGGCAGCAGCACTCTAAGCGACATTACCCGTGTTACCCTTTATTCCCCATTTCTAAAATGGCGACAATCGACAAAAAAAAGAAAGTTGACTGTGACGGCCGACGCTTCAAGGATAGGTGGAAATTGGACTATTTCTTCTCTAAAATACGCAACAACTGTGTCTGCGTCATTTGCAAAGAGACAGTCGCTGTTTTTAAAGAGTTCAATGTGAGGCGATATTACCAAACAAGACACGCTGACATGTACGACAAGATTACAGGGAAGATACGTAGCGAGAAATTGAAGCAACTTGAAGCTAGTTTAATTTTACAGCAGCAGTATTTCGCAAGAGCCCGAGAGTCGAAAGAGAACGCCACAAAGGCTAGTTGCGTGATTGTTGAAATAATTAATTTAGGGCTGTCAAACGATTAAAATTTTTAATCGAGTTAATCACAGCTAAAAAATTAATTAATCATAATTAATCGCAATTCAAAGCATCTATAAAATATGCCATATTTTTCTGTAAATTATTGTTAGAATGACAAGATAAGACGCAAGACAGATATATACATTCAACATACTGTACATAAGTACTGTATTTGTTTATTATAACAATAAATCAACAAGATGGCATTAACATTAACATTAACATTCTGTTAAAGCGATCCATGGATTGAAAGACTAATAGTTCTTAAAAGATAAAATGTTAGTACAAGTTATAGAAATTTTATATTAAAACCCCTCTTAATGTTTTCGTTTTAATAAAATTTGTAAAATTTTCAATCAAAAAAATAAACTAGTAGCTCACCATTGTTGATGTCAATAATTACACAATGCTCATGGTGCTGAAACCCATAAGCTCAGTTGCACCCAAGCGCCAGCAGAGGGCGACAAAACACCAAAAAACACAAGTAACAAGTGGACATGACACTGTGCTGTCATTTTAATCCGTTTGAGCGGGGCATGTGCGTTAATTGCGTCAAATATTTTAACGTGATTAATTTAAAAAATTAAAAACCGCCTGTTAATACCATAATTTTGACAGCCCTAAATTAGTTTTAAAAAAAATAATAAAGCAAATGTGACACACAGAATGGCTTGCTAAAATTTGCATAAATATATTGTTCTACGTAAAGGACGTCAGCCAAGGTCGGCCCTCCACATTTTTACCACACCAAATCTGGCCCCCTTTGCAAAAAGTTTGGACACCCCTGTAATAGATCAAGTACACCCATTTAAACGCGATAAATATTTACTCTTAAATTCAAAAATACTTTTTAACAAATCACAACTAAAAACAATAGACCATGCCTCTTAAGTAAAAGACAACAATATTAAGACCGCACAGAAACACAGAATAAATAAAATATGTTTTTCAAGAAGAAAAGATAAAATTGCACTTAATAACTTAAGCATTTAGGCAAATGAAAACTTTCCCCCTCATAGCTTCTGCTATGGTGTTCCATTGGGATGCAACGATACAGTTAAGTCACCGTTCGGTACGATTTTTGATACGGGGACACAATTTTCGATCCGATTCAATACATTTAATGCTCTGGAAAAAAAAAACTAACAAATTGTATTTTTTGTTTCTTTTTTTCTTTTTTTGCTAACGAGCAAAGATTAAATTGCCATCATATAAACATGCATTTTAGTGCATAATATTTATGTGCTTACTTCTTACTGATCTGAAGAAATTTTGTATAAAAGTGGTGAGAACAATCTTTACTGTTTGTAAAGTGAGGCGACACTGACACTGTTGATTGCTACAGCTCTCGTAGCAGCTAGGTTTACTACATGAGCAAGACATCATATTTGTGGTCCGAATCCATCTGTGTCACGTACTGAATTAACAATATCAGCAGCATTATCTATAGTCACTGATATGGATTGATTTGGCCTTCTTAACTTCCATTCAGTCATGGTGCTTTATAATTCATGTAGTATATGGACTACGTGTCCCATAATGACTCTGGGCTCACGTAGCCATGGCACGGGACGTAGCACATCTAGTTTGCTAGTTCATGATATCTAGTGTGTGCGCGCATAAAAAAGTTAGCAAACGCCACATTCACGTCTGCTCATTACTGCACAACAACACCAGCATATGACAATCGACTTTCATAAACAGGACGAGTTTGAAGCACAGCGCTCTTTATTTACCACTCAATGTTCCTCATGTCAGCTGTCTGTTGTCAAACCGAGGTTGTTCGTAACAGCCAAGTCAGTAACAATGTTTTGGTGGACTTCGTTGTAAATATCCGGTGTTATGCCGAAAAATAGCCGCCCCGCGTGAAAGGCCACCCCTGACGGGCGCGCCCACACGTCAACAACACCGGCACGGCAGAGATGATCCGCAGTCAATCCAGAGCACTGACGCGGCCGGTATACGTTGAACAATAGGATATAATGGGAACGATTGGCTCCGGCGCTACTTTTTGCTGGATCTGGAGCGAAGATGCATTTTGCGTAGTTGGTAACAAGGAATCCGAACTTTTAACAGCAACATCTGGCGCACCCACGCGCGCACACACGTGCACGGGAGGCAATAAATCGCAGCGGAAAAATTACCGCCTTCATTTTTATTTATCGTGCGATAAATGGAATTATTGCATATTGCGACAGGCTTACTTGCAGTCATTGCAAGGTGGAGATAACTGCATCGGGAGGGAATAGACTGCACTGTCCTCACTGAGACGCTAAGGCTCAGTCCTGGCTATACAGCTAGCTAAACTCCCAAATGACGATGCAGAAGATGTTGGTATAATTTGCTGACTTTATTCAACCATCACTTGAAGAGTGAAACTAAAAATAGAAATGAAACAAATCAATTTCGTCCCCAATAACAAACAGGTTTGCATCAACGTAAATCAGCGATAATTAGCTGCTAATACAGTAATAACAAACAGTTAGCATGCGTTCGCTAGCATTAGCACATCGTTCAAACCACTACACAACTGGATTTAAGTGTCCGATCGCGAGTGGAAACACACAACAACAACAACACAAAAGATGATACATACAGGCGTTGCCTCTGTAGATATTTTACAAACATTAACAAAGAACGTAGGCTCGTGGCAGTGTTTCCCTTTCTCACGAACTCGCTCACTCGCTTGGATGCTGGACTACTTCGCGTGTAAGCGCGCTCTTCTTCACGTGAGCGCGTTCTTTTTCGCGTGAGGAAGTGCAAGGGCGCCCCCACTTGAGCGTGAAAGCTCCATAAAAAATAAAAGGCATGCATTTCAATATAATGGTAAACTTTAACACAGGGGTCCCCAAACTACGGCCCGCGGCTCCACATTTGGTCCGGCCCCCTGAACAATACCAGAGAGGATTTTTTTTTTTTTTTTTTTTTTCTCAGTAGTGTTATGTATTTCATGGCCTTTTTCTGTGAATAACTCAGAGAGGGTTATTTGGTTATTATCTATTTAATTAATAGTGCCATTAATATTATGGTATATTATTATTTTTATTTTATTTACTTTTGTTCCGTGAAGAATCCACAGAGGGTTATTTGATTGTGACTTTCTGAAAAACAATTTTTTTTTTTACATTTATGCACTCCTGCAATCGTCAGAAGGGAAAAGTTATGTGGCCCTCACAGGAAAAACTTTGGGGACCCCTGCTTTAACACATATTGCCAAAGGTAGAACAACGACCTATATGCCAATATATACCAATATTTTTTATTTTGCATTTGCCACTTATTGCCACAGTTAACATTGAGGCTTTGGGCCTCTTTTGACCTCGTTGTGAGTTTGTAAGGTTGCGACTTCTGATTAAACAAACTCGATGCCAATCAAAATGTTTGTTCTTCTTTTCCCCCAAATTAGAATCGATAAGAGAATCGATAAAGAATCGACTCGTTAAGCAATATCGATAATGGAATCGAAATCGTAAAAATCGTATCAATTCCCATTCCTAATAAAAATAGAAATATATTCTGGTTATGGCCTCCAGTAACACGCCAAATTTGATTTTTATTTTACTTATTTTTATCATTTCATTGGATTTAACTCATTGTCCGCTACTGACAACAATAGACCCCTGATTCATTTCAACATCTTTCAGTGCTGTTGACTGCCGTCACTGACAGCCAGTGAATTCAATGAGTGCCCTATGAATATAATCATTTTCATTCATTTAGTTTACTATCAAATATCTGATAGGATTCACGCATGACTGGGTGCAATTAGACACACTCAAGTAGAGAAACTATCGGTGCCAGGATTAGTGATCAGTCAGCATACAATAGGATGTCAACATATCCACACGTGGAATGTTCCCTCTAATTTTTCATGTGTCTAAGCAGACACACAAGCTCCCTGAGCACACTGCGGACCACGGTGAGCAACATCAGATGTGTACCCTTGGGTACACACGCCTGTTCAAAACCCTGGATCATAGCAATTACATGGCTTATCAAAAGAATGAAACTACAGCAGCAATTTTCATTAGTTTACTTTTAATATAATTGATTTGGCCCGCATAAAAAGAAAAAGAGAAAAATTTCGTTGTTCATGAGATGTGTACTATGTTATATGTGAGAGACCTGCTTTAACCATAGGAAGAATTCTGACCTGGGTAAGGTCCACTTGTGGCATAGATCAGGGGTCCCCAACCTTTTTTGCACCACGGAGCGGTGTGATTTGGGTCGTTTTTTTTTCACGGAGCAGTGCTCTGTCAAATTTTGCTCCCTTATAAAATTTTGCTCCCAAAACTTGTGTGGCGGTGAAAAAGCCCTTTTATATTCAGTTGGACTCTTTTCTACATGTCCGTCCATGATCAAACATAAGTTAGTAGTCCTTTCTTTAAAGAAAGTTTGTAGTGTTTACTTTGGAATCGTTGAATTCGTGACCATTTTTAACGTTACGCATGTGTCAGAACACCGGCAATGTGCGGCAGAAAAATACAGCAAATATCACATAACATTTGTTTTAGCCCCGTCGTGTAAGTGCAGGGAAAATATAACTCAGCTGCTGAATCAGTGGGAGGCCTGAGCTTGTTTCGTTGAGACGAGATGGTCCCATCTAGGTGTGATAGGAGAGTGAAAGACGCCCGCTTCACAAAGATACAATGTTGGATATTGTAGCACGGTTTTCAGTGCTCTCGTAGCGATGTAAGGATATTCCGGAATGACTTTAATCCAGAACCTTGGTAGAGTTGTTATCTCAAATGCACAGTACATTTAAGGTCCCCGTCATTTGTGATCTCTGCAAGCTGATCCTCCTGTTGCACAGATATGCTCGAATCACTCAATTTATTCACAAACTGGTCACAAATCCACTCCTTTGCAGTTCGCAGGTCTGTCGTGATTGGGAAGTACCGTAGATTTTGTTTTCTTCGAAGTTGTAGGCTCATCTTCTGGCTCGTTAGGTGCCCTTTTCCCCGTAAAAAATCTGCCCAAAGACATCTTTTTTTTCAGTCATTCTAGTGTAGGGGCTAATTATGTCCAGGAACAAATGTGATGCGCCCGCCCTACGTCATACGTTATTATCGAGGACAAGCGCACGTAGATATACAAAACAAGATGTACTGCTAGCAGTCCAATCAATGGATTTCTATGACGACATTCTATCCTGTAGTATTATATCTAGAGTAGACAGGGATATTGGAGTGTTAATGGGCACAGGTCAAAGTTAATTGGGCCACAATGCAGTCATTAATAAATTATTATTTCTGTGCAGCCCGGTAGCAAATGCGCCACGGACATGTACCAGTCTGCGGCCCGGCAGTTGGGGACCCCTGGCATAGATGACTTAATAAATAAAACATAATGAACAACCACAATGGGAGTACAGTAAAATATACTCACACATTAAAACTGTTCAGACAATAAGGACAATCAAGATTCCTATTGCAGCTTCACTGCAAAAACACGCCTCCTTAAAACTAGTAAACTTCCCTTAAGTGAATATATTGTGACCGCACACGAGTTAGGCCTGGCCAGGAAGCAGCTTGAGACGCCAAGGTGTCCAACCAAACAGTTCTTTAATCAGCAAAACCAGCGGGTTTCCTCAAAAGAAAAAGGCCCAAATGTGGCACAAACAGTAACAAAGCAAACAATCAACTAAAATGTCTCAAAAATGGCAACCTAGGTCTGTTCTCATCAAAATACTCAAAATGTCTTACAAGTGGCAACTTAGGTCTGTTCTCAAAATACTTTCTTCCAAGTCTCTCTGTCAATCTCCTTACGCCTTCCCCTTTGCTTCATCTGGTCGTCTTTTATCTTGTCCTCCAGGCCAGCTGCAATTAGGTGGCTTAAGCAGCCACACCTGGCTGCGTTGTGCGGCATGCTGGGAATTGTAGTCTTTAGGCTGGCGGCCATTTTGACTTGATTCTTCTGCTCTGGAAAAGGAATGTAACGGCCCTCCACTACCTGTCCCCGCCTGATGTCACACATCCCCCTCCCCGGGCCTGACGTCCTCGGCAGGTCGACGGAAGCCCAAAAGGCATCCCGGCGGGACAGGGCATCAGCGTTTCCGTGTTTGCTCCCGGCCCTGTGCACAACAGAAAACATGAAAGGCTGCAGGCTCAAGAACCATCTCGTTACCCTGCTGTTGGTTTCCTTGTTCTTTGCCATCCATTGCAGCGGGGAATGGTCCGTCACCAGCGTGAATCTCCGACCCAACAAGTAGTATTTCAGGGTCTCCAGCGCCCATTTAATGGCCAGGCACTCCTTCTCCACCGTGGCATAATTCTTCTCTCTTGGCAGCAGCTGCCGGCTCAAATACAGGATGGGATGTTCCTCACCCCCACTGACCTGAGCCAGTACTGCTCCTAGTCCGGTCTCTGAGGCATCTGCCTGCACCACGAATTCCCTGGTGAAATCTGGGGCCGTCAGAACCGGTGCGCTACACAGGGCTCTCTTGAGGTCAATAAATGCTGCTTCAGCTTTGGTGTTCCAGCTCACCATCCGAGAGTGTCTCTTGGTGGTCAGCTCTGTAAGTGGGGCAGCTATCATAGCGAAATTAGAGATAAATCGGCGGTAATAATTAGCCAACCCCAGGAACGAACGAACCTGTTTCTTGGTCACCGGTCTGGGCCAGCTCCGAATGGCCTCAAGCTTGGCCTCCTGAGGCTTTACCAAACCTCGCCCAATGGTATACCCCAGATAATTAGTCTCACTACACGCCACCTTACATTTCTTTGGGTTCGCAGTCAGCCCTGCTTGCCGGAGGGAGTCCAGGACCCTCTGCACCCGTGGAAGATGACTTTCCCAGTCAGAGCTTTGGATTACCACGTCATCGAGGTAGGCTGCAGCATATTCTTGATGAGGTCGCAGGACTTGATCCATCAGCCGCTGGAAAGTGGCCGGAGCGCCGAACAAGCCGAACGGCATCATTCGGTACTGCCAAAGGCCTCCCGGAGTGGCGAAGGCGGTCTTCTCCTTGGACTCTGCTGAAAGGTGGACTTGCCAATATCCTTTTGTTAGATCAAGAGTGGTAATGAAGCGAGCGTTTCCCAAATTCTCAATGAGTTCATCCACTCGCGGCATAGGGTAGGCATCAAATTCTGACACTTCATTGACTTTTCGGAAATCATTACAGAAACGTATGGTGTTATCCGGTTTTCCAATTAGCACTATTGGGCTGGACCAGGCGCTTTTAGATGGCTCGATTACCTTCATGTCTAGCATCTTCTTCACTTCGTCCTCCACGATTTGCTTGCGAGCCTCAGGTATTCGGTACGGTTTCTGGTTTACCTTCTTCCCAGGCTGGGTGCGGATTTCATGTTCGATGAGGTGCGTGCAGCCTGGCCTCGCCGAAAATACATCCTGGTTGCCATCTACAAGCTCTTTTGCCTGCTGCAGTTGGTTGGGATCCAGATCGGGTCCAAACTGCACTTGTTCCCGAGCCGGGGTGTCCAGGTCTCTGGGGGGAAGGCATGTGAACAATACTTCTCTCTCGTGCCATTTTTTCAGCAGATTGACATGGTAGATTTGCTCACCTTTCCGCTTGCCCGGTTGTCTCACCTTGTAATTAACCTCCCCCACTTTTTCAATTATTTCAAAGGGTCCCTGCCAGGTTGCCAAGAACTTGCATTCTACCGTGGGGACCAGCACTAGTACTCGATCCCCGGGCTGGAATTCCCGCGGTTGAGCTGTCCGATTGTACGTACCCCTCTGTTCTCTTTGGGCTTTTTCCATGTGTTCTTTCACTATGGGCATAACGGCTGACATCCTTTCCCTCATGGCCCCTACATGTTCCACCATGGTTCGGTGGGGGCAGGGTTGCTCCTCCCAGGTCTCCTTGGCGATATCCAGCAGACCCCTGGGCTTGTGGGAATAAAGTAGATCGAAGGGTGAAAAGCCTGTCGACGATTGAGGTACTTCTCTTACCGCAAACAGGAGATAGGGAAGTAGCTGGTCCCAGTTCCGGCCGTCCTTGTCAATGGCCTTCCGTAGCATCGCCTTCAGAGTCTTGTTGAACCGTTCCACCAACCCGTCCGTTTGAGGGTGGTAGACAGAGGTCCTCAACTGTTTCACTCTTAACAGCGTACACATCTCTCGGGTGACCCGAGCCATAAATGGGGTGCCCTGGTCCGTTAGAATTTCTTTAGGAAGACCTACTCTGCTGCTGAAGAGGAAAAGTTCATGAGCAATGTGCTTAGCGTTGGCCTTTCGTAATGGGATGGCCTCTGGATACCGGGTAGCATAGTCTATAATTACAAGGATGTACTGGTGGCCTCGCGCGCTCTTAGGGAGAGGCCCTACAATGTCCATTCCCACCCTTTCAAATGGGGTTTCTATGATAGGCAACGGCACCAGGGGATTCCGGTACCCTTGTTTGGGGGCTTTTAACTGGCACTCTGGGCAACTGCGGCAATAATTTTCTATGTCCTTGTGAACACCTGGCCAAAAGAACCTTTGCAATACTCGTTCTTTGGTTTTCTCCACCCCTAGATGAGCCCCCATTACGTGAGTATGAGCTAACTGCAGAACAGTGGGGCGGTGCATGCGAGGTACAAGCAATTGTTCAACAATTTTGTCTTTAACTTTCACCACTTGGTATAAAAGCCCATTTTTTACCGCAAAGTGGGGATAGGCAGGAGTGGTTCGGTCCCCTACCAACGTTCCCTCTATTACCTGAAGGTTTTTTAAAACATTGCAAAACGTGGGTTCTTGTAATTGAGCAGTGCCATACTGACCCTTTAAGGAGGATTCGGCCTCTGGGATCGCTCGTTCCTCGTCACTGGAGGCAGACTGTGGACTTGAGGCAGTTGAGTCTTCTGGCCTGTATCTTGAGCCCCGGTCTGCTGCGACAAAAGCCGGGGTGATCTCCTTGCGATGTCTTCGCTCGAGCCTCTTGTGGGCTTCCCGCCACAACTTAGGAAAGGCCGGGCAGTCCCGGCCAATAAGGACAGGCACGGGAAGGGCCTTGACAACCCCCACTCGCACATTGAACGTGCCCTTGGTAGTAGTGAGCCTCACCTCGGTGGTCGGATATTCGTGGGTGTCCCCATGGACGCAGACAACTGGTACTTTTTCTCCTCGCTCCAGGTTGGGGGCCTCCAGGACCCACTCCTGAACCAGGGTCCTCGTGCTTCCTGAATCCAACAGGGCTTCCACATCCCGGCAGTTGACAGTGACTGGACACATAGGCCGTGGGCTTTCACTTTCCCCCAGGAGGGCTGCAAACTGGGAGGGGGTGCTGCCAGAAGACTCTGCGGTAGGCATGGGCACGTCAGACTTTCCACACTGCCACGAGATATGTCCTACCTCTCCGCAGCGGTAACACCGACGAGCCTCAGGAGCCAGGGCGCTTTTTGACGGCTCTAGTGTAGGCAGTCCTCGTCCCGGGTCTATTGGAGGGGCCCGATCACGATTGGAGCTGCTGGTTCGCTGGGGAGTTGAGGCAGCAGGCTTACTACGGGGCTGTCGAAGCATGTCCGCAGCAGCGTGAAATTGTTCGACCGCCTCAGTTAGCTCTAGGGTCGTTGTGAATTTCTGCTGACTAACTGCCTTCTTGGCGTCGAACGGCAGGGCTCGTAAGTAGCGGTCAATCACCAGAGTCTCTACCATTTCTGCTGGGGTCTTTTTGTCAGGCTCCAACCACTTCTTGGTTATTCTAATCAACTCGTGCATCTGGGAGCGGGGGTTGAGCCCATTTTGAAAGGTCCAGCTATGAAACCGCTGGGCCATGCCAAACCTTGTAAGGCCATGGCGGCTCAATATTTCGGCCTTTAGCTGGTCATAATCTTGTGCACTTTCTGGCTCTAAATCTCGATAGGCGTTCAGTGCCTCCCCCGAGAGAAAAGGGGCTAATAGGTTACCCCACTGGGGTTTCGGCCATCGCTCTTGAACAGCAGTGGATTCAAAAGCATGGAGGTAGGCCTCCACATCATCAGACACTGACATTTTGGGAATGAATTCACTTGCCTTGGGTTTAGCTCGGGCCAATTGGTGAAGCTCTTGCTCTTTAAGCTGGTTGGCCCTCATTTGCTGTTGAAGCAAGGCCACCTGGGTTTCTTGTTGTGCCTTCTGGGCCTCCAAGAGCATCTGCATTAACCGCTCCATTCCGCTGGGCTGTTGGTTGGTGTGAAGCTGGGAGAAAAGCTGGGATAACTCGTCTATGGCGTCCGTCTCTGTAGTCTGGTCCTAGGCCCACATGCCCTCATTCTCCACCATCTGTGACCGCACACGAGTTAGGCCTGGCCAGGAAGCAGCTTGAGACGCCAAGGTGTCCAACCAAACAGTTCTTTAATCAGCAAAACCAGCGGGTTTCCCCAAAAGAAAAAGGCCCAAATGTGGCACAAACAGTAACAAAGCAAACAATCAACTAAAATGTCTCAAAAATGGCAACCTAGGTCTGTTCTCATCAAAATACTCAAAATGTCTTACAAGTGGCAACTTAGGTCTGTTCTCAAAATACTTTCTTCCAAGTCTCTCTGTCAATCTCCTTACGCCTTCCCCTTTGCTTCATCTGGTCGTCTTTTATCTTGTCCTCCAGGCCAGCTGCAATTAGGTGGCTTAAGCAGCCACACCTGGCTGCGTTGTGCGGCATGCTGGGAATTGTAGTCTTTAGGCTGGTGGCCATTTTGACTTGATTCTTCTGCTCTGGAAAAGGAATGTAACGGCCCTCCACTACCTGTCCCCGCCTGATGTCACAATATATATAGTCTTAAAATAAGCTTGTTTGTCAGAAATTCAAGAATAGATATTGTTCAAAACATTATTTGAAAGCAAACTTGGAACAAGGATGGACTTTTACGGAAAGTGAAACTATCCTTTGGGATAAAAGACTGAATTGCAAAGGGCAATACCACTTTTGGTATTGACCGCAAACCTTCTGTTGTAGAGCATCCTATATAAAAGCTAATTCTTGTGTTGGAATGTTTGAAAGCTTACTGAATTGTGGTTATTTCATTGTTGAAAATTACTCATTTTTTTGTTGTTAATAGTATGCATACTTTTGGTGGGAGTGTAAATAACCAAAGCCTAATTTCTGTCTCCCGAGCATATTTTATTTTGTAATTCACCATAACTTCCTGTTACGCTTTTATTTTGGTGTATTTCTTGTTCCGTGTGTTTTGCAATGTTGTAACTTGAAGGCGGGCCAAAATGAGTGACGGCTAACTGTGACAGTTTTGATCTAGTCTCGTGGCCCCTCTGGAAGAGGCAAAGCTCTTATGGTGATCCTTTTATTTTCTAAGGTGATCGGTTGGTTTGATTAACTAGATTATATCAGTTCCAAAATTAGATATTAATTTATACTGTAGCGCTTGCAAAGATTGGCATTATTAGCACAGGAGTCTAGCTCTCTTTTCACCATTAATGGAAGCGCCGCGTTGCCGTTTCGAACGCACCAATAGGAGTGTCGCGCTGACACATTACAGTGGCGCGGACAGTTGTCCGAGTCGCGCTGCCGTATCGAACGCGACAATAGGAGCGTCGCATCGCTGTATCGAACACACCATTACTGTGGCGCACAGTAGTAGTGACGCAACATTACGTTTATGTTGAATTTTATTTTGTGCGCTGCATAGATTTTCTTGTGCGCAGAGTATGTTCAAGCAGTGCGCGATTGCGCACGCGCACAGCTGAGAGGGAACATTGCACACGGGATTCACATAATACTGGGTTTCACACCTCAAATTGCTTAATTTGTATACGCTCCACTCCTCTCAATCACATATCTGTCTGCCCCCCCCCCTCCTTTTTCACCCCTTGGTAAAAAAAAAAAAACAGAAAATCACATTGTTTGATTTTTAAAGAATGTGTTTCCAAATTAGAGTGGAAAATAAGTATTTGGTCACCTACAAACAAGCAAGATTTCTGGCTGTCAAAGAGGTCTAACTTCTGTTAACGAGGTCTAACGAGGCTCAACTCGTTACCTGTATTAATGGCACCTGTTTTAACTCATTATCGGTATAAAAGACACCTGTCCACAAACTCAGTCAGTCACACTCCAAACTCCACTATGGCCAAGACCAAAGAGCTGTCGAAGGACACCAGAGACAAAATTGTAGACCTGCGACTTCCGGTGGAGAGGAGAATGGAGTAGGTCGTAGGCGTTGAACGCTCCCGCTCCGAACTGACATTTCAACTACCTTTTCACAACCCATGCCTGCTCAAACACTGAGTAATCAGCAGTGGTCACTTTCTGACGTACCTGATGGCATCTGGGACCAGACAAGCGAGGGAAAAAGACACGAGGAAGGAGGACCCATCCACCGCTAGCCACATTAGCATGTCGGCGTTGACTAGCTTGCTGGAAGACCATAGACAATCCATTGCGGCCGCGATGTCGGCAGAACTCAAGTCCGCATTTTCCTCCCTCGACGCCAAACTAGACTCCCTACAGTTAACCGTGAATGACTTTGGCGAGCGAATCACTATCCTGGAGAGCAATTTTGGCCTAGCCGAAGAACGCATCCACACTCTGGAAGTTTCATGCGCCTCGCTAGCCGACACTTGCATAAAACTTAAAGCCCGGAACGCAGACTTGGAGGCACGAAGCAGGCGAAACAACATCCGGATCATCGGTCTGCCAGAATCAGTGGAAGGTCCAAAACCCACGGAGTTCTTCGCACAAGCCCTGAAGGAGATTTTCGGGGTACAGCTGCTCCCGTCCTCGCCGGAATTGGACCGGGCTCACCGCACCTTCGCTCCAATGCCGAAACAAGGGGACAGACCGAGACCCGTGATCGTGAGCTTCCTTCGATATCAGACTAAGGAGCTGATCGTTCGAGAAGCCCGGCGACGGAGGAACACGTTGAGGTATCGTGACTCGCCGATTCGGATTTATGAAGACTATTCGCCCGACGTCTTGGTGCAACGTTCGGCCTATCGAGAAATAATGGCGAAACTGTACGACTTGGGCCTCAGGCCAGCTCTACTCTACCCGGCGAAGCTACAAATCGTCAAGAAAGACGGTAATAGACGGCGATTTTCCTCCCTCGAAGAGGCTACTGCCTTCCTGAAATCCTTGACCTCTGTTTAAATATATTTGTTTCCCTCGTTTTCGGACTGGATGGCCTTTGCTAGGCTTGGACTGCTAGAGTGGTATGCTTTCAAGATAGCACCCTGTTAACATTGGGGTTAACTATTTTTCTTCTATTTTTTACTCTAACACACAGCGGGAAATAACTATAGAGAGTGATTTTTTTTTTCCCCCCCTCGATCTCGTCTTGTGAAATTTCGTGCATGGTACAACTTTTTTGGACTGGTTCTCGTTTCCTTGCTCGATCCTTGCTGTTTACTTTAAGATTTAATATATTTTTTTATTATTATCCCCCCCCCCCCCTCTCCTTTTAAAAAGACGAGGGGACAGGAAGGGTAAGAAGAAGAGGAGGGAAAGGAGAAAAAAAAAAAAAATTAAAAAGAAAAATAAAATAAATAAATAAAAATCATTTTTGACAAAACTATTACTGAGGGAGGGCACCATGTTGAGAACCAGGGTTAACCTTACGTCCGGCGGGAGCGTTATTGGTATGGGAACTAATGAGTACAGTAGAAACTGGAGGCTATATAGATGTATGTTTGATGTTTGGTGTTGCAGTAATTTTTTTATTTTTTATTTTTGTTTCATTTCGGTTTTGTCTTGTTTTGGGTTTTTCTTTCATTAGTTTTGTGTGCCCCCCCTCCCCTCCCCACCTGTGCAGGGCAATGTGGCTTTGTTTATTTCAATAACTTATTAATATGTCCATCATTCCTACATATAAAAGTAAGGGCTGCAGGTTTGTGTCTTGGAATGTTAGAGGCATTAATGATACCATAAAAAGGGGCAAAGTTCTCTCACACTTAAAACAGCTAAGTGGAGATATTTATTTTATTCAAGAAACTCATCTTAAAGCATCTGAAGTTTCCCGTCTTAAGAAACCATGGATGAAGTACGTGTATCACTCAAAGTTTTCGGCGAGGTCAAGAGGTACAGCCATTATTATTGGTAAAAATATTCCCTTTGAGCCCAAAAAGTTAACCGAAGATCCAAATGGTCGATTTGTTGCAGTATCTGGCAGGCTATTTGACATCCCGGTAGTTTTGGTGAGTGTCTATGCACCAGTATGGGACGATGCCCAGTTCATAATACGTCTGTTTTCCTCCTTGCCCGATATAGAGTTTTGCTACCCTATTATAGGTGGTGATTTTAACCTTATTCAGGATCCGATTTTGGATAGGTCTTCATCCAGACCCCTCACTCTATCTAAATCTGCTACTACATTAAAAGCGTTTGCAGATCAGCTTGGACTCAGTGACCCCTGGAGACATCTTAACCAATCTGACAAAGTTTTTTCATTTTTTTCCCACGTCCATCACACTTACTCTAGAATTGACTTTTTCTTAATGGACAACAGATTGTTGGACTGGGTAAACCTGAGCAACTATCACAGTATAGTTGTTTCAGATCACGCACCGCTTTCACTGGATATACATTTTCCAAATTACACACCTCCATGTACGCAATGGAAACTTTCCTATTTTCTATTAAATAACTCACAATTCAAACAATTTTTTCAGCAAGAAATTACAACTTTTTTTGACATTAATGATACTCCTGAGGTCTCCAGAGGCAATCTATGGGAAGCCTGCAAGGCGTATTTGAGGGGACAAGCGATTTCATTTGCATCCTATCAGAAGAAGACCGACACAGCTAGGATGACTTGGCTTGCTAATCAGATACTAAAAATTGACGCACAATATTCTGTTGCCCCCACTAATGTTCTTTATGATGAACGTCTTAAATTGCAAGCTGAGTATGATTTACTGTCAACAGCAAAGGTTGAAATTAAATTGTTACACTCTAGACAGCGTTATTTCGAACAGGGCGATAAGGCAGGTAAACTCCTTGCTCATCAAGCTAGATCAGTTGCCCTTTCAAAACTGATACCAAGAATAAAATCAATCTCTGGGTCAATAGTGTCAGATCCCAATCTCGTGAACAAAACTTTTGAAAATTTTTATATAGATCTGTATACGTCTGACCACTCACCGGAGGTCTGGGATGGGGATAACCCGCTGGAGAGGCTTACTTACCCTAGAATGAATGCTGAGTTGGTTGGCGGAATGGGCGGGCCGATTTTACTACTGGAAGTACAAGATGCACTTAGCCAACTACAGAAGGGGAAATCCCCTGGCCCAGATGGATTTGGGGTGGAATTCTACAAAACCTACTCAGATGTAATTTGTCCACAACTGGTCAAGGTCTACAACGACGCCTTTTTTACTGGTAAACTACCCTCGACTTTCTATGAGGCAAACATTTCCCTTCTATTAAAAAAGGGAAAAGACCCAGTTGAGTGTGGTAGCTATAGGCCCATAAGCCTTTTAAACGTGGATCAGAAGATACTCGCTAAGGTCCTAGCAACGCGTCTACAGCAAGCCCTCCCTACTCTCATCGCTGCTGACCAGACAGGGTTCATGGCCGGCCGAGACTCGTCGTTTAATACAAGGAGACTTATTAACATTATTGGCTCTCCTGGTTCTGAGGTACCTGAAGTTGTGATCTCATTGGATGCTGAAAAAGCATTTGACAGGGTTGAATGGAAGTATTTGTTTTATATTTTAGCAAAGTTTGGTTTTAGTGATGATTTTATTAAATGGATCAAAATGCTTTATCAGTGTCCAACTGCTCAGGTCCTTACAAACGGGGTACGGTCAGCTTCATTCCCTCTTCATCGGGGCACCAGGCAGGGTTGCCCCCTTTCTCCCCTCCTTTTTACTCTGGCAGTGGAACCACTGGCTATGTGGTTTCGTGAAGAAGCACGAGTAATGGGCATCACGAGGAATGATGTCACCCATAAATTATCTCTTTATGCGGATGATTTGTTACTATATTTGTCAAACCCAGTTTCTTCCATCCCGATCGTCATTTACATTTTAACACAGTTTGGCAAATATTCCGGATACAAATTAAACTTTGGAAAAAGTGAACTTCTGCCAATTAACACCCTATCAAGAATGATACCAGCATCCTCTTTTCCATTCAAAGTTACAGCTGAGGGGTTTCGATACCTGGGTGTTTTCATCCCTGCTTCCTTTGCTGACCTTTTCAAGAGTAATTTTCATCCATTAATTGATAAATGCAAGCTCGACATGACACGCTGGTCACTGCTTCCACTGTCGCTGACTGGCAGAGTTAATTTGGTTAAAATGGTTTTACTCCCTAAATTTCTCTACCTGTTTCAACACATCCCGATTTTTTTAAGGAAATCCTTTTTTCACAATCTAGACAAATTAATCTCTGCTTTCTTATGGCCAGATAAGCGCCCCCGGATCAATAAAACAATTATGCGGTTGCCCAAGAACCAGGGAGGCCTCGCTCTTCCGAATTTCATTCTTTATTACTGGGCATGTAATATTGTCAAAATAAATAATTGGCTACTGGGAGACATAGACCTCTGCCCTTCATGGGCTAGGCTTGAGTTAAGATCCTCCAGGTTGTCACTGAAGTCTCTTCTTACTGCAAAGCTTCCTCTAAAGACTGCCCATCTCTCCCAAAACCTTGTTGCCATAAATTCATTAAAAATTTGGATTCAGTTTCGTAAAAACTATGGCTTAGCGGGTCCTTCAATTCTTGCACCAATAGCAAAAAATCATTTATTTCCTCCATCTAACTTCGACTCCACCTTCGTAACCTGGCACAATAGAGGCCTGAAAAATATTCAGGACCTATACCTTGATGGGCGCCTAATGAATTTCGAAGAGCTATCGAAGAAATTCAGTCTACCTCAATCCCATTTCTACCGGTTTTTACAAATTAGGCACTTCATTCAATCTACTTATCCAAATTTTCCCAATCGGCCACCAACCTCCTTGATTGATTCCGTGCTCAACCTAGACCATGCCCATAAACAAACCATTTCATCCATCTATAATTTCTCAGCTTGTCAGAGCCCCTTATATTCTCACTCCTTAAAACACAAGTGGGAGAACGAGATTGGGACTGAAATATCGGACAGTCGCTGGAAGCAGATTTGTAAGCTGGTCCACTCCTCCTCCATTTGTGCCAGACATGGTCTATTGCAATGCAAAATCGTTTTTAGAGTACATTACACCAATGCTCGACTTGCAAAAATTTACCCCACTATCATTGATAGCTGCAATAGATGTAAACAATCACCCGCTGATCACACACATATGTTTTGGTCTTGTCCTAACCTCACTAATTTTTGGCGGCAGATCTTCAACACACTGGAAACCGTATCTGGCACAGATCTGGGGGAGGACCCATGCATAGCACTTTTTGGTTGCCCTCCTCCATTACCCGTTTTATCAGCACCTGACCTGCACCAGGCTGGGAAGACTGAATCTGCAATAGGTAAAACGCTTGGTGTAAAGAAATCAACTGTGGGAGCAATTATAAGAAAATGGAAGACATACAAGACCACTGATAATCTCCCTCGATCTGGGGCTCCATGCAAGATCTCACCCCGTGGCGTCAAAATGATAACAAGAACGGTGAGGAAAAATCCCAGACCTAGTGAATGACCTACAGATAGCTGGGAGCACAGTAACAAAGGCTACTATTAGTAACACAATGCGCCGCCAGGGACTCAAATCCTGCACAGCCAGATGTGTCCCCCTACTGAAGCCAGTACACGTCCAGGCCCGTCTGCGGTCCGCTAGAGAGCATTTGGATGATCCAGAAGAGGACTGGGAGAATGTGTTATGGTCAGATGAAACCAAAATAGAACTTTTTGGTAGAAACACAGGTTCTCGTGTTTGGAGGAGAAAGAATACTGAACTGCATCCGAAGAACACCATACCCACTGTGACGCATGGGGGTGGAAACATCATGCTTTGGGGCTGTTTTTCTGCAAAGGGACCAGGACGACTGATCTGTGTAAAGGAAAGAATGAATGGGGCCATGTATCGAGAGATTTTGAGTGAAAATCTCCTTCCATCAGCAAGGGCATTGAAGATGAGACGTGGCTGGGTCTTTCAGCATGACAATCCCAAACACACAGCGAGGGCAACAAAGGAGTGGCTTCGTAAGAAGCATTTCAAAGTCCTGGAGTCGCCTAGCCAGTCTTCAGATCTCAACCCCATACAAAAATCTGTGGAGGGAGTTGAAAGTCCGTGTTGCCCAACGACAGCCCCAAAACATCACTGCTCTTGAGGAGATCTGCATGGAGGAATGGGCCAAAATACCAGCAACAGTGTGTGAAAAGCTTGTGAAGAGTTACAGAAAACGTTTGGTCTCAGTTATTGCCAACAAAGGGTACATAAAAAGTGTTGAGATGAACTTTTGGTATTGACAAAATACTTATTTTCCACCATTATTTGCAAAAAAATTTTTAAAAATCAAACAATGTGATTTTCTGTTTTTTTTTTTTTTCTCAACATTCTGTCTCTTATGTTTGAGGTTTACCCATGTTGACAATTACAGGCCTCTCTAATATTTTCAAGTGGGAGAACTTGCACAATTAGTAGTTGACTAAATACTTATTTGCCCCACTGTATATGAAAGTCGAATAATGAACTTTATCACAATATGCTAATTTTTTTTTAGGAAAACCTGTATTTATACATTTGTTTGTGGCAGCTTTATGTGTCATTGTCAGCATTAGATGTCTTATCCATTTGTTTCTGTGTCACCTGCAGGTTAAAGGATCACGTGAATGACAAGACAAAACTCCCCATATTGATATTTCCAGAGGGTAAGTTTAAACATCAGCACGATGTTTTTTTTTTTTTTTTTTTTAATGGTGGTGTTATTGGATTTATGAGTGATGACAGGTTCTGCCGTGTAGTATATAACTGTAGGTAGTTATGCAGACCACACACAATTCTACTAACTCCCTTTTGGATGTTGCTGCTCTCCGGTGTCTATAGGAACCTGCATTAATAACACGTCAGTCATGATGTTTAAGAAGGGAAGTTTTGAAATAGGAGCAACAATTTACCCCGTGGCAATTAAGGTATTTCTGTAACTCCTTTTATATTCCTCTTTTAGTTTTAAGAATGCATCATCTTATCTTATTTGGATACGTGTGTGTATATAAATACATGGTATACATTAATTGCACTGCTTATTATGTTTCTCTGTAAAATTACATTTGTATCCATGCTGTACTTTTAGTATGACTTTATTTCACAGTGGCGTCATAAAACTGTCATAATTATGACATGACACTGTCATGGGCATTTTTTTTTTGTTCAGCACTTTTATAATCTATTATAGTAACAGCATAACAAAGTCAGAGACATTTTGTTATGTTATTTTCATTATAAAACATCTATTAACTCTACAGACAATGTTTTAAGTAACATTTAACTCATACAAGTGTAATTAAAAACTAAAATAAACAAAATTATTCAAACATTCAAATGACAAATGTACTCAAAACAGAAAGAACTGGAATGTCCAATATACATATCGTGGGACGCTTTTTGTAGCCATCTACCAGTCTTTGACATCTGTCTGAAAAAAGTTTGTCCCACTCCTCAACGCAGAATACTTTCAGCTGTGAGATGTTCGAGGGGTTTCTTGCATGTACAGCCCGTTTCAAGTCACCCCACAGCATCTCAATGGGATTAAGATCTGGGCTTTGACTCGGCCATTCCAGGACTCTCCATTGTGGATTTACTGCTATGTTTTGCTTCATTCTCATGTTGCAGGGTCCAGTTTCGCTTCATCTTTAACTTTTTCACAGATGATCTCACATGTTCCTCAAGCACCCTCTGATACACGATAGAATTCATGGTGGATTCTATGGTGGTGAGCTGGCCAGGTCCTGCTGTAGCAAAACATCCCCAAATCATGACACTTCCACCTCCATCCTTCACAGTTGGTATGAGGTTCTTTTCCTGGAATGCTGTATTGGATTTACGCCAAACATGTCCTCTGTTCTGGTGTCCAAATCATTCAGTTTTAGATTCATCTGTCCAAAGAACATTATTCCAGAAATCCTGGTCTTTGTCTACATTCACTCTGGCAAACTTCAGTCTGGCCTTCATGTTCTTCTTGGAGAGCAAATGTTTCCTCCTTGCACACCTCGCATGAAGGTTAAATTTGTGAAGTCTCTTTCTGATTGTAGAGGCATGCACTTTCACATCATCAGTAGCAAGAGCCTGCTCTAGATCCCGTGGTGACATTTTAGGCTTTTTGGAGACTTCTTTTAGCATCTTGCGGTCTGTTCTCGGGATGAACTTGCCTGGACGGCCAGACCTGGGCATGTTGGCAGTTGCTTTGAATGTCCTCCACTTGTAGACTATTTTCTGGACAGTCGAATGGCTGATTTTATATTCTTTTGAAATCCCTTATCAGACTCAAAAGCGTCTACAATCTTCTTTGCCTTGCCTTGCCTTCTGAAGACAGCTACTTTGATCTCACCATGGTGTTTTCTCTCACTTATATAGTCAGGGGCACATTAAACTAAATGTGAGGTTTAAATAAGGCAAGCCTCCTTCAAAACCCTGGGTAATGATGTTCTAATCATGTGCAGCTGATGTGATATCCCTATGTGTGATTTTAGTCATTTTAAGTGGGATTGAATGTGGGGGTGTTCTAATTCATTCCTCAACAGAAATTGCATCTATTTAAAATTACATTTTACATAAAGTTATAAAAAAATCTTTTTTTCCGTTTTAATTGTTCTATATGAATTTCTTAAGATTGTTAAAATTGATATTTAATATTCATATGACCAAATATGTTACAAAACACACAGGCTTCCATATAGGGTGTCCTAATTTTTTCACATGGCTGTATGTTGAAGCGTTTCCTTCAAGAAATTAGCTACATTTCTCACTCTGAATTCACCTATGTGTACAGTATGTGACATTTTAATGACATTAGAAAAAACTTCTGTGTCACCAGAATTAATATAGCACCTAAAACAAGCAAAAACAGCAGTACCAGATTCTTTTTTGTGTATTCACATAAGGGCTGCAAGTTATTGGGAAAAAATGACATTGCGACTTTTTAGAGGTATGCAATATATATTGTGATATCATAACTAGAATAATTTTCAGCAGATGTCTTGAATAGCTCTGTTTGGAAAGACTTTGGTTGACTCACCATGACCACTTTATACCCGGCTTACGAACGAGTTCTGTTCCTACACTCGCGACGTAACCCGAATTTCCGTGTAAGTTGGAATTAACCCGTTAAGCACCCCTACAAAAAAGCTATCGAAAAAGGCCAAAAGTATCGTATTTGGTTTAATGATAGATACACTGCTCACTGGTGGCAGCGTTGGGTCTAGCTGGACTGTATGACTGACGACCAGACTCGTCTGACATGGATAAAGTACAGCTGCGCTCTGGTTTGGCCCACATAAGGCTGTTAGTTGTTCAGTCGTTTTGAACATCAATGTACATATGTGTGTTACAGCTTTACAAATGGTCAAAGGTGAAGGATGTCAAAAGCTTCAAAAAGCACAATTGCCCTATTTGCTGTCTGTAAAGCTGAACAACCTCACGCTTATTGAGGACAGAACACGTCATATTTATAGAGTATAAAATGCATTGCATTTGCATGAAAAAATGCATAGTGGAACGAAATTCATTTTCTAAGCACTTTTTCCATGGTCTCAATTAGGAATGGGAATCGAAATCCGATTCCATTCCGAACCGGTTCCTAGTGTTTCGAGGCCTTGACATCCCAATGAAAAAGCCTTAACAATCCCTTTAACGATTCCTAAAGACGCATATTGCGTCGTGACGTGTCTTGTTGTCCAGACGCATCAAACTAGCATGGCGCCAAGAACCACTCGCTCCAAAGTTTGGCTACACTTCACCAGGAAAGAGGGTGAAAATAAAAGGTTACGATGGTTTAGCACGAGCGTTGCAGCCGTAAACATAACAATGACAGCACGTAGGTTCAAACGCTCGAAAGTGTGTCTTCACTTCACGAAGAAAAATTTCAACAAAGCGACTTGCAGTCATTGCAAGGTGGAGATAACTGCGTCGGGAGGGAATACGACAGTACTGTCCTCACCGAGACGCAAGTCTCAGTCCTTGCTATACAGCGGGCTAAACTCCCAAATGACAATGCAGAAGACGTTGGTATAATATGCTGACTTTATTCAGCCGTCGTTATGACACCATCACTTGAAGAGTGAAACTAAAAATAGAAATGAAACAAATCAATTTCCTCCCCAAGAACAAACAGGTTTGCATCAACGTAAATCAGCGATGATTAGCTGCTAATACAATAATAACACAAATGGTTAGCATGCATTCGCTAGCATTAGCACATGGTTCAAACCACTACACAACTGGATTTAAGATCACGAGTGGAAACAAACAACAACAACACAAAAGATGATACATACAGGCGTTGCCTCTAGATATTTTACAAACATTAACAAAGAACGTAGGCTTGTAGCAGTGTTTTCCTCTCTCACTAACTCGCTCACTCGCTTGGATGCGGCACTTCTTCTTTGCGTGTCAGCGCCCTCTTCTTCACATGAGAGCGTTCTTCTTTGCGTGAGGAAGCGCAAGGGCGCCCCCACTTGAGCGTGAAAGCACCATAAAAACTACATGCATTTCAATATAATGGTAAATAATACACTTTAACACATGGGTCCCCAAACTATCCGGCCCGCCTCCACATTTTGTCCGGCCCCCTGAACAATACCAGAGAGCATTTTGATTTTTTTTTTTTTTTTTTTGTTCCTCAATAGTGTTATTTATTTCCTGGCATTTTTCCATGGGGAACTTAGAAAGGGTTATTATCTATTTAATTAATAGTGTTATTATTATTTATTACTATTATATTATATTAATATTTTTATTTTATTTACTTTTGTTCCGTGAAGGTTCCAGAAAGGGTTATTTGATTGTGGCTTTCTGAAAAACAAATAATTTTTTACATTTAGGCACTCCTGCAATCGTCACACTTTTTCTGTTACAAACTGACCCCGGCCCCTCATCAGAGAAGGGAAAGGTTATGTGGCCCTCACAGGAAAAAGTTTGGGGACCCCTGCTTTAACACATATTGCAAAAGGCAGAACAACGACCTATATGCCAATATATACCAATATTTTTTATTTCTATTAGACAAATGTTTCAGTAAAATGTTACACATTCTTGTGCATTTGCCACTTATTGCCACAGTTAACATTGAGGCTTTGGGCCTCTTTTGACCTCGTTGTGAGTTTGTAAGGTTGTGACTTCTGATTAAACAAACTCGATGCCAATCAAAATGTTTGTTCTTCTTTTTCACCAAATTAGAATCGTTAAGAGAATCGATAAAGAATAGAATCGTTAAGCAATATCGATAATGGAATAGGAATCGTAAAAATCGTATCAATTCCCATCCCTAGTCTCAATACAGCATATAGATTGATAATTACTCCAAAAAGTACTCTCTCTCACCCAAAATTCATCTTGATGAATTCAAGCTCTACTGTGACCTGAATGAGCACAATATATACTGTATATATTTTTTTTAATAAACTTTTTTTATTGATCCCATGCTGTAAAAGCAAGTGAGGTAACGACATTTTTTACATATCAAACAAAAACAAACAAACAAAAAAACAACAACAATAAAAACAAACAAACAACAAAAGAAACATTCAGCCAAAAGAATAAAAAAAACCTTCCCCCCCAATACCCACGGTACATATTGTATCTCCAAAAACATTTTAATATTATTTAAAAGTATAGTTTGATCCCTTTAAAGGGGAAAAAGGCACTGATCAAGAAAAAATACATACATACCGTAATTTCCCGAATATAACGCACTTTTTTCCCCCAAAATCAACTTGTAAAATCATGGTGCACATTATACACGGGTACAGGGATGTAGACAGAAATATATATATATATATATATATATATATATATATATATATATATATATATATATATATATAAACCAGGTTGTGTTGAAGAAATGTATGCGGCGATCCGTTGCCGACCATTACGGTACGTGACGTCACCATTTTGTTTCGGTAATACTTTACTCTGGTCGGTCGAATGATTTCGTCTGTGTTAAATTTTGCTTTTTTCACTTTTCATAAAGCACAGAATTTAGTTTCTTGAACTCATCTGAGTCAACGTTTATTGGAGCTCCGCAACTCGGACCATAATAAACGTAACACAACACAGACTTCCTGTGTCCGTCAACTATATCTGTCCCTCGGGAAACTCAAATCCAAATAAGAATTGTTCCTATTGGTACATTCTCGTCTACAGCAATGCGTTCTTTCCGATTTTCGGCTTAAATTCTCACTTTTATTTTACCTTATCAATCCATGGAAGAAACATTTATTCATCATAATGAAACGAGCAAGTTATACAGCAGCCTTTAAAAGACAAGTCACATCTGTTTTGTTTTCTCCTGGATTCTGGTAGGTTGAAGAAGTTATCAGATCATATTATTACCGTACATATTGTCAGTTTACGGTAATGTTTGGAACTACCAATGTGCTATGCTTGTGCTGTGTTTCACCAGTCAGTAAAATTACATTTCTGTATCTGTGCACGAGCTCTGTTTTCTTGTATTCTTCTATTTATTGGTGCTAAAATTAGGGTGCGCGTTATACACGCGTACAATAATTTTCCCTAGATTTTACAAGTAAATTTGGGGTGCGCATTATACACGGGTGCGCCTTATATTCGGGAAATGACGGTGTGTGTGTATATTTATATATTAGGGCTGTCAAACAATTAAAATTTTTAATCGAGTTGATCACTGCTTAAAAATTTATTAATCGCAATTAATCGCAATTCAAACCATCTATAAAATATGCCATATTTTTCTGTAAATCATATATATATTCTGTAAAATAAATTGTTGGAATGGAAAGATAAGACACAAGATGGATATATACATTCAACATACGGTACATAAGGACTGTAGTGGGCATTTCACTCTACTGTCATTTAAATCTGTCTATGCTGTCCTCACTCCGAAGCGTCTACTTTTTCCAAAGCTAGACAGCTAATGAACGACGCCTTGATAATCAGACTTCTTCCTTTTTCATCTGATTTATTAATAAAATGGCCTCAAACAAGTGTCCTCTTTAGACCATCGTAAAACTACAAAAAAAAGTACACAAGCATTGCATTAGCAACAAGGTTAGCTTAGCACGCTATACAGGTTCACTAGACATAAACAAAAAGCGTCTGATACAAAAAATATAACATTTCGCTTACTAACATAATATGTACATTCTTTACAACAACCATACTTACGGACAAATCTTGTCCAAGGATCATATAAGCACAACATTACAACGTAGGCGTCAGCCCGAGACGTCGTGCAGCCATATTGAACTTGCAAGAAAACAATAAACCATGTCGCAAAGCGACCACAAGAGTTCGCTGTTAGACAGCACAAAAAGCCTTGCTGTAAAACTTACCAAAAGGCAGAATACTGTCTGAGCGGGACATGTGCGTTAATTTCGTCAAATATTTTAACGTGATTAATTTAAAAAATTAGCCGCCCGTTAACGCGATAATTTTGACAGCCCTAATATATATATATATATATATATATATATATATTTATATATATATATAATTAGGGCTGTCAACGCATGCACTGAATGACCAGCTCGCATATTGCCTTAAACAGATTACAATGAGGCCGTTTATGGACATTAAGAGTGAAGAGAATGCCACCGGCCGCTTGGGGGCAGCGCCGTTCCATACAAATGTTATTTCTTCTAAACGTGGGAGAATTAATAGTTGTGAGATGTTTATACTGTATGCACAATGCAATGCAAATTGCTATTTGTGCTCCACACATCTTTCGGTAAGTTTTCTTTCTTTTAGTGGCAATTATGTGTCTTGTGTGTTGTATTTTGGGTAAGATATGTACAGAGATATATATTTTATAAAGGCGAGTGGACACAGGCGTTCTTTGGACCGCGCCGTTTATTGACCCTTCTCCTTCACAACAAACATAAGTATCGTTTAATAAAAGCACAACAAAAATAATATTCCTATCTCTCTCATAAAAAATAATGTTCACAAAAAGAAAAGCACTTCAGTCTATAGTAATAATGAGGCCCTATTCTCACAGTTAAACAACAATGCAAAATGAACTGGCATTCCATATCAAAATAGCTATGCAAAATACACGTAAAACTTACTCAGACTTTGGTCACTCTATTCTTATTATTGTTATTTTTATTCTTCTTATTATTATTATATTAACTCTATTTTTGATTGAAAATTTTACAAATTTTATTAAAATGAAAACATGAAGAGGGGTTTTAATATGAAATTACTATAATTTGTAACTATAACATTTGTCTTTTAAAAAACTACAAGTCTTTCTATCTGTGGATCACTTAAACAGAAAGAATGTTAATAATGCCATTTGTGGATTTATTGTTACAATAAACAAATACAGTACTTATGTACAGTATGTTGTATGTATATATTCGTCTTGTGTCTTATCTTTCCATTCCAACAATAATTTACAGAAAAATATGGCATATTTTATAGATGGTTTGAATTGCGATTAATTAATTTTTAAGCTGTAATTAACTCGATAAAATTTTTTAATCGTTTGACACCCCTAACATATATATATATATATATATATATATATATATATATATATATATATATATATATATATATATATATATATACACAGGGGTGCACATATTTTTTTTGCCCAGGTTCTCAGAGGAGGACCTGGAGATGTGACTTGGTCCTCATTGAGCTTGAGAGCCGACCCGCCTGATGCGATAAAATTATGACAAGCTTTACTTAGAGCCAATTACCTTTAATTAATTATGTTAACAATTAATGCTTGATTATCAAGTGGCACTACAAAATTGCCATGACTTTGAAGTGAAATGTAAAGAAATAAACATAAAAGCACTAATTCAAAATAAAGGGCATTCATATGCGGCTCCCACATTAACTCCAAGCCTTTGTAAAAGTGGGATGTCCTCCTCATAAGAGCTCATTGAACGTGCATGTTTAGCTTTGTGAAATGCGAGCAAAAACACGTTTGTCAGTGCATGGTGCTGTTCTTCAATAAGTTTTTTCCGCCACTTGTCCACAGGGCGAGTCTGGCATCGATAGTTTGCTTAATGCCACATGCTCTGTTTTTTTTGGTGCGTTTCAAAGTTTGGATGGCTAAAATTCTTTGACCCTACATAAAATGCCCTGCTCTTATTAACGACATTGGGATTCTCACGGCAAATGTTGCACTACATTTCCGTGCGAGCATCATTTGCTTCTAGCCATGGTACCTCCTGCAGCCACTTTTCAGCAAAAGTCCTTTTTTCCGGTAGCTCTGGTGACGTCTCTGTCGTCTGTCTGTCTTTTGACGGGGGTGGGAGAACACGTAAATAATTACTCAGTGGGGCCTGCCTCTTTGACATTTTGAGAAGTGATTTTCTCGTGTCCGCCGCAATCGGAGAGGTCAGCCATCGGTACGTAAAAACGTATGGAAGCCGTTGAGGGCCAGCGCGTTTGTCTACGTCCAGTACACATGCGCGCATGCGGACCACTTATGTGCACCCCTGTATATATATAAATATGTATATGTGTATATTGTGTTGTTTTTTTTTTCCCCAGGCAAACAATCTACAAAGATGACACTCTGTGCTTCTGACATGATAAAAAAAAAAAAAACATTCTCATGCAAGGTCATGCACGTGCACATCATCGGTTGAAGCCTGCTCACATCGATCATAAGTGGAGGAGACTGCATCAATTAATTTGGCTGGCCTGGCTTTGGTATAATAAGCTCTGTATAGACTCCTACACTGAGTAAAACAGGGTTTAGCACAGATTGAAGATTTGTGTGTCGTACAAAAAGTTTCTCTCCAGACCTTTTCAGATGTACTCATTTCCAAACCCGACTTCCAAACCGCTTTAAGGGTGTTTAAAGTGGAATCAGAGTTGAATCTAAACAGAAGCAGCAGGGAGTGCTGGGAAACCAAAGTGAGCGAACATAAGACATCTGTAAAAAAAAAAAAAAAAAAAAAAAAGACATTTAGGGAATGAAAACTTTTTAGCTAGTTGTTGAAATGAAGCAACGGTTGAATTCACATATACTCAGGGGTGAAAGTGGGCGGGAACGGTCAGGAACGTAGTTCTGGTATAAGATTCAGGGTCGGAACGCTGTTCCGGTACACGGTGCTTTGATTCCGAAAATATGACGGCAACTGTCAAAACGCTATTTAAAAAAAAAAAAAATTAAATACAAAGCTGCCACACATGCATTTCATCTCCAAGCAGAAAACAATAATGGGAGGCTATCAGTATTCTCACAGCGAAGCCAATATGTCAAGTTCTTAATGTTAGCTGGCCAATAATAATACAAAATGTTTGGGAGAGCCATTCCACCTCATTCTTTGGGTCTTTGTAGTGTTTGATAGCGCAATATGGGTTTCTTTTTATTCCATATAAAATCCGTAATCCCATATAATATAATATAATATAATATAATATAATATAATATAATATATATATGTATATATAATAGTCCACCGATTGGAAAAAATCTGAATACACTGGCACGTATACAGAAAACGAGGGGGATTGTTCAATTTAACTGAATTTATCCCAGCCGGAACAGATAGATTAAGCAAAGGCCATCTTTTGAAGTCTTGTTTGAGCTGTACAAGCAGCGATTTTATATTCATCTTATTAAGGTTGCTCAATGTGTCCGCCACATAAACTCCCAAGATAAACAAAACCTGATTTAGTTACTTTAAATAGAATTTTATTTCTAATGTGTATACCTTGACTAGCTGATTTAAAGAAAATATTTCACTCTTCCCCAAATTCAGTTTATAACCTGAAAGTTTACTAAAATCACCTAATTCAATGAGTGCTGCAGGAATGGAACGAGATAAGTCAGACAAAAACAACAAGATCGTCCGCTTAAAGTCCTCATGAGCATTGATGAATGCTTATGACAGATGTCATTAAGTATCATCCGGCAAATTTTGTCAATTGATGTCCAGTCCAGATCTTTTACATCCATTCAAATGTGAGATAATTTGCTCAATCACATTTAGTGATATCTGCGATAAGCAATTATTAATGCTCATGATGGTGTCATGTCATAATTACTGTATGATGGTCTTATGATGCCGCTGTTAAATAAAGTGTTACCTTATTTTCTCATGCGATTAATCACGATTTTAATGTGTAATCATTTCCCAGCTATATATATATTTTTTCTCATCCATTTGCCTCAGTATGACCCCAAGTTTGGGGACGCCTTTTGGAACAGTTCCAAGTACAGCATGGTCAACTACCTTCTGAGAATGATGACAAGCTGGGCCCTGGTCTGCAATGTCTGGTATCTCCCCGCCATGCACCAGCAGGTCAATTCAGTCAATTCGGCGCATGTCCCACCATTGCATCGCTACTGTTTTATTACTGCACGCGTACACTTGAGACGCTCATTTCAGTCGGTCACACAGGAGGGGGAAGATGCTGTCCAGTTTGCCAACAGAGTCAAGTCAGCCATCGCTCACCAGGGCGGACTAGTGGACCTACAATGGTGAGAGTAAAGCAAATTTGGAACATATTGTAGGCCTGAGTGACTTTAAGATTGAGATTGTAGATTTAAAAAACCCAGCACCCAGTACTAATGTATTGTAATGCGGATAGACGCCGCCGTCAGTGCACTTGAAATTTCTAGAGCAAATGGTAACCAAATGAACTAGTGCTGCAGCTGTCAATTATTTCACTAATCGATTAATCTTTCAGTTAGTTCGAATAATCGCATAATCTGATTAGATACATTTAATGCATTGCAGAATTCATTTTAGGAGCTGTAAAACAAAGGTTTACTAAGATTGCACTGTCAAAAGAGCATTAAATGCAAAAACAAAATAAAATTCCCGAGTGTTGTTTCAAACTTCAGAATTGCACTTTCATTTCACAAGAGCGATAAATGCTTTTAAAATAAATCAGGCATGAAAATGGGTCAGGGGTTAAAAAGGTGAGAAGGGTGTGGAGGAAATATATTCCAGTACACTGTATTGTATACCCCAACAAAATATTGAGCTCTGTCGACCCACACTGTGTTTCAGCAGGGCCATGCAGAGACCGGTGGAGGGGTGGGTGCTCGTAGATCAAAAGGGGCACATGAACAAGTATTTAATACACCTTAAAACAACATAACTTCAATTTTAACCAGCTTTAGATAATAATTGGCTGCGACTGTGACATACTTTAATTGGGAGGGGGCAACAGTGAATAGAAATCAAAACTGTCATCCACACTTTCTGGCTGTGACTCAGTCAGTCTGCCTCTTTTCTTCCTTCAACCTCTGCATCAAAACTTCCTTCCTCAACTTGTTCATCTGAGAACAAACCACATCAGATGGTCACTGAGCCACCAACAGCACAGTTTTCTTAAAACTATTATTTCATTATTATCCATACTTAACAACTCTAGCACCTAATGATTAATAAAGTAATGACATAAAAATCTTATAGAAAAATAACATTGTAATTGTGTTTATAATTGGATTTAATACCCGACTATCCTTGCAAACTTGTTCTTACCAGGTCTGCTATTCACCCAGCTGATGAGGTATCCACTGCCTTTAGCAGCCTCATCTAACTCCTTTTTTTTATCCCTCAATCTCCCTTCCCTACGACGCATGTCTATGTAATGAAATATAAATATTTAAAAAAACAAACAGACTCCCCGGTGGCTTTTAGTTTTAAAGCTTTCTTAATTTCTTTCTCACTCAATAACGATGGAGTTAGATTTGTGTATTTATTATTCAATCAAAAAACAAAGTTACTTCTATCAAAAACAAAGTTGCTTCAATCAAAATACAGTATATACTTTTAATCCCAAAAAGTAGCTTCAATAAAAAAAAAAGTTTTTGATTGCAATAATAAATTTGAGACAAAAAAAGCATTTGAAAACTATTTTTCTTGATTGAAACAAATGTTTCCATTTAAGTAATGTTTTGCGTTTGGGCCACATTTTGGCTAGGACATTTGTGTCTTTATTATTCAATCAAATAAGTTGCTTCAAACAAAAAAATATATATAAAAAGAAAAACTTTGCACATGTGCCAATCACCGTTTACCAAAGCCTGAGAGGGTTTGAGTAGACTCACGATGAAGCTTTTAATAAAGCCAAGCATTTTCTAACTACTTTATTCTTGTTTAAAAATAATTCGGTGGGGCAGTAACATGTTTAAAACTTATCATAATTCTTACATTTTGAAGTGCTTGAAAACCATTTATAAATGGTACTTTGGTGAAAAAAGTGAAAAAACATGTCATATATATGTATCTTTTTTCCAATGTAAAATCTGAATAAATGCATTGAACACGCACAAAAAAATGGGGTGGGGGGGTGGGGGCGCTACTTCGCGGTTTTCACTTATTGCGGCGGGTTCTGGTCCCCATTAACCGCGAAGAACGAGGGATCCCTGTATTTCTGAAAAGCTTTAAGAAGCAGGACTCATTCCCACCACTCGTCGGGCCGCTGTTGTGCCGACACCGGCCGTCAGCTCAAATCCAAGCCGAAAATAACGCGTCTCCGGCGGACGACGGGAGCGATGTGAGGCGCCCCCTCCATCCGAGAGAATGCCGCTTAATTTGACTCAACAGTGTGTTTCTTCGTTTATATTACCGTTAAATACACAAGCTTGACGCCAATTTAACGGGAGCTATTTTTTTTCATGGGAGATTTGGCTAGCTCTGGCAGTGTTCAACGCAAGCTGCAACGAATGGCAGTAACTTTTTTATATCGCAAAACGTGAAAACGATTGAAACCATTACTCACCAAATTCAATCTGCTGGCAAATACAGGCAAGTGTGTATGCTGCGCTCTGGTGTGCCCCGATGTGGATAAGGCCTGCTTTTTAGCTTTGCAATGCAACCGAAGGCTCTCCGAGCACTCCATGTACACGCGTAAGGAGTGCGCGCGTTTGGAATAATGGAACGCAGCTTGGGCCGATGATTGGTTCTCGTCAGCGAAGCATCTAGAAGGATTTGCTGACTGTGTTCTTAAGTGCTCAGTTTACGTAATAAGTTAATCACATGATGATAATAATAATAATTAAATAAAACCTCCCGACCCCCCCCCCCCTCGTCCCAAAAAGAATTTCTCCTCGGATCTACGCATTTCACGTAGGTCGCCCTTTTTGACTTCAAAACGGCGAATTTCGCCGAAAGGTGAGAGATTTTCATGCCTGATAAATTAATATAGACCCTACCCACCGACGTCACAAAATCACGTGCTGGCTGTATGGTTCCGCCCCCTTGTCCGTCATTTTGTGTCTGTATTATCAATGGTCTCAATTGATCGAGCAATTTATAATGCATTTCATGGAAGACCCGGTGCTTTCGGATGCCGTAAACTCACTTGATGCGTTGCATAAAAGGCGTTATGTGGAAAAGCTTCAGTTTATCCATTCGCCAGATCCATATTTGAAGCCTAAATCGATGTTTTTCGACCCGCTGTCTCCGCCGTATTTGCCTGACATCTGCCAGCTACCCTGATATGTACAACTATCTTGTCCACACAAAATCAGCCTATTCTCACGAAAGTTTGAAAAACTTTAAGAGCTTGGAGGCCTATAAATACTTCGTTGCTGGTTCGGTGAAACAGGTCCTCGTCCACGAAAATTCGGCAGGAATGTATCTTGTGCTTGGAAAGGTGAGTTACGAAATTTTCAATTCAAAATCTTTTGTTATTGCTAACATCCACTGTCAAGTCTAATGTATTTCATGTCGTTTGTCAATGGAGTTAGGGCTTTTAATGTTTATATGGTTTAGCGATAGCACTCTCACTACATACATACGTGTATGTTGTCGGCGATTAGCCTAGCAATGATCTTAATTGTGGTTGTCAGCCCAAAACCCTCTAAATATATATTAAATGCATCTTACCAGATATAAAATGACTACTACATAATTTGTGGTAATCGTTTGGAGCCCAGTTTTCTCGTCAATTTGCAGCAGCCCATCTCGCTCTCTTCTCTCAGGGTCTCTCGGAATCCGGTAGAACTTCAAGTCTCCCCGTCTTCTCCGTCTATCTTCTCTGTTATTGCAACCGACCGCCACACACGCCTTCACCATTTTGATTATTAATGTTAACGAGCAGAAAAACACGTCGTAAATAGGAGGAATGTACGTAGCCGTAACAGGTAAACATGATGTGTTGACGGACAAGTGGGCGGCACCAGTCAGGAGGAAGGAGTTGTGACGTCACGTGGGTAGGGTCTATACCTGAGTTTAGCCTCATATGGTGTGATAAATAATCATGAGGCTCAAAGTACAACAAAACAAGTGGCTAACTTGCATAGCAAAAGTCAGCTAGCTAAAATGCTAACTTTATTTTTTAAAAGCTCTTAAATCGTTCAAATGCCAATTTACACAAAAAAACTGCAAAATAAGTTACGAAGTTACGAACTAAGTTACGAATGCATAAACAATCATATTAGCTCCAACAAAAACTTAAAACCAATGTTGGTCTCAACAGGGAGCAGCTGGATCCAGCCATGTTAGATGAGTTGTGTCATATTCACTGTTGCCACTAAAGGGCAGAGTATCCACCCAAATGTATGAAACAAAATGCAAACACTTTCTAAAGACACCATTACAACGCCACTCTAATTATACGAATACTCAATTCGATTCGAAGCTATTTAATAATCGAATTACTCAAGTCAATCGATTAATCGTTACAGAACTACAATGAACAAATACTGCTAAACCTAAGCTCACAATACCAATTTTCTCCAATTAGCGAAGCAAGTAACTGATTGAAGAAAATACCTGCAGGGACGGAGGCCTGAAGCGAGCGAAAGTGAAGGAGTCGTTCAAGGAGGAGCAACAGAAGCAGTACAGCCACATGGTGGTGGGAGACGACAGCAGCAGTAACAGCGACTGATCGCGGGGACCAATCGCCTTTACTTGAAACTTATTCCCTCACGATGTGGACCTGCTCCACACACTCGCAGGTGCAATAGTCAACTTTATGAGGAGATGGATGGCGAATGTGCTGCTATTTTTACATATATTTGCTTGCCATGATGTTAAATGTCATGGATTAAATATGTAGAAGATGATGGATACAAACACTGGATGCAGGATGATATTTATGTGCTGCTTGTTGTTGTTGACGTTGTTTTTTTTCCCTAGATAAAGTATATGATTTTGCCATGCTGTCGGTGTCCCAGATTTCTTATTGTATTGCCAGATTAGCATACTTTGTCAGAGTACCATACACATAGGCTGATATATCGCTTTTACACACATTAAATGTTGTTCAAAGCACTTTATAAAACTTACTGTATAATACTGTACATATTGAATTATAGATGTACTAGGGATGTCCCGATCCAGGTTTTTGCACTTCCGATCCGATACCGATACTGGCCGATACCGATACCAGCCTATCTGAGCATGTATTAAAGTTTAAAGTTATTTAGCCTCCTTACTTAGTTGTCAGACTCATGTTGAAAAGGGTTTTAGTACTCTTGATAACAACTAGCCAGCTGAATTAGGTGAGTTTGAATAACACACAATGATTGGTAACAAGAAACTGAACTGTTTATTCAGTGACAAACACAAAACATTATAAATAACAAACAGAAATGGCATAGTCAGTCAGTAATACATAATAATACATACATAATACATAATACATAATAATAAAACGTGCAAGTAATATTGTAAACTGTCAGTGGAAAATCCCACAAACCCCCCCAAGCTATTAGATGCTTTTAATGTTTCGTGCATTAGTTACAATAATTGTATAAAAAGCCTCTCAGGTTTAAATAAACGACTATTTCAGTATCAAGTTAACATTTTGAAACGGTAAATAAAATACTCAAGTCCCCATTCTGTATCAGCAGCTTTAAATTACATTCAATTAATTTAATTTTGCGAATCAACTGTTAAAGTTGTTAAAATTGCTCCCGTTATTCCATAATTTCCCTTCTGTCTACTTTTAACATGTGAAAGTTTTAAAACTGTTTTGAAGATAGATTCAAGTCAAGATTTTGCGGATTTAGGAGTATTTTAAATAGTTAATTACGTTCGCTTGAAAGGTTCACTACAACAGCCTACAAGGGAAGTCTCCTGCTTTAAGATGGCGGCTGTTTACTAACGCACGTAGTTTTTAATGCACGTGTTGCTAACGGTGTCGAGTCTGTCATTTTGCATCTAGTTCTACATACATATGATATCTATTAGACAAGCATGATGGACGGCATTGTGTCCCGAAGACTGCACTGTGTATTAGTTCCGCTTTACTTGACATATTTCAAAAATCGGAATTTGGATGTCTGTGAATTGTTCTCGAATCTTCCACGGCTGAATCGCTGAAGGACGTAATGACGCCTGGGCATGTTGTGCCGTGGTTCTAATGCTGCGTTCCAGAAAAGTGGGATGTCGGACTTTTCCGACTAGGAAAATATCATTGGAACGCCACTCTAACTGGGAGGTCCAAGTCGCAAAGTCGGAGAAAAAATAACTACCCCGACTTCCAAGTTGTTTCAATCTGACGTCACTGGACAAAATGGCGCTCAAGAAAACGTATTGAATGATAACACAATAATGAAGTAAATCAAGTTTATTTGAGATGCCATGTATTTTTTCTCATACAGTGAATTATCTTTGTTGTGCCATGTTTTTATAATGACGATCAGCAAAGGATGTAACTAAAAAAAGGCAGTTTACAGTGTGGGCAATAATGCAGCCGTCGTTTTTCCTCTACTATTTGATCGCTTATAGGAAGGCAGGTTCGCTGGAGGTCAAAATGTCTTTGGATGGCCAAAATAAAACACACCTCGTCGCGATCAGCCATCTTTGTTGTTTACATTTGCTTGGAACGCTTTGAGGTCGGAACTGGTACCATCCGAGTGGGATAAATCCGACTTCCCACTTCTCTGGAATGCAGCATAAAGGTGTTGGATGGTGCGCCTTTACTCACGAGAGATAATGGCTTGTCATCCATCATGAATTCTTCGGCAATGACTCTTGTTATTCCCTTGGCTTTGGGACTGTCGAGTGCCAGTTTGTCACGCATAGCAAAAGTTTCTGCCAGTGTTAGTTGCGTTGGTTCTATTAAAACTTCTTACAGCTTTACCACCACGCTTGACTTTATTGTGGCATATGTTGCACTCTGCCTCTTCGTCTTTGTCGTCCTTTAAGGTGAAATGATCCACACAGCTGACATTTTTACCGATAAAGTCTCTCGGTAAATTGGGAGACGGTAATGTAGTGTGTTGAAGGAGTGCCGTAAAATGCGGATCGGATTTTAGGGAAACCGAAGCAAAAACTGGAATGGATTATGTATATCGGTGTGCTGGAAAAACCGGACCGGATTTTCCAAAAAACTGGATCGGAAGTCTGGATCGGAATTTTTCCGTGTCGGCCGATCCGATACCGATCCGCATTTTTTTGCCCATATCGGCATCCGATCCAATCCAAATATCGGATCAGGACATCTCTAAGATGTACTGTAGTCATGTACTAACCACATACTGTATGGTATACACTGGGGGGAGGGGGCATTCCATTTGATGAGGACACCGATCCAATCCCGATCGTTTTAGTTTGAGTATCTGCCGATCCTGATATTTCCCGATCGATTGCTTTTTTTTTTTTTTTTTTTTTTTTTGCTCCCGATTCAATTCCAATCATTCCCGATAATTTTTCCCGATCATATACAGTGGGGAGAACAAGTATTTGATACACTGCCAATGGATTTTCCCATTGGCAGTGTATCAAATACTTGTTCTCCTCACTGTCCATTTTGGCAATGCATTAAGAAAAAAATGAATAAAACTCGGACGAATATATACAGTTGTGGTCAAAAGTTTACATACACTTGTGAAGAACATAATGTCATGGCTCTCTTGAGTTTCCAGTTATTTCTACAACTCTGATTTTTCTCTGATAGAGTGATTGGAACAGATACTTTGTCACAAAAAACATTCATGAAGTTTGGTTCTTTTATGACTTTATTATGGGTGAACAGAAAAAAGTGATCAAATCTGCTGGGTCAAAAATACACATACAGCAGCGCTAATATTTGGTAACATGTCCCTTGGCCATTTTCACTTCAATTAGGCGCTTTTGGTAGCCATCCACAAGCTTCTGGCAAGCTTCTGGTTGAATCTTTGACCACTCCTCTTGACAGAATTGGTGCAGTTCAGTTAAATTTGATGGCTTTCTGACATGGACTTGTTTCTTCAGCATTATCCACAAGTTCTCAATGGGGTTTATGTCAGGACTTTGGGAAGGCCATTCGAAAACCTTAAATCTAGCCTGATTTAGCCATTCCATTACCACTTTTGATGTGTGTTTGGGGTCATTGTCCTGTTGGAACACCCAATAGTACCCAAGACTCAATCTTCGGGCTGATGACTTTAGGTTATCTTGAAGAATTTGAAGGTAATCCTCCTTCTTTATTATCCCATTTACTCTCTGTAAAGCACCAGTTCCATTGGCAGCAAAACAGCCCCACAGCATAATACTACCATCACCGTGCTTGACGATAGGCATGGTGGACTTGGGGTTAAAGGCCTCACCTTTTCTCCTCCAAACATATTGCTGGGCATTGTGGCCACAAAGCTCGATTTTTGTTTCGTCTGACCACAGAACTTTCCTCCAGAAGGTCTTATCTTTGTCCATGTGATCAGAAGCAAACTTCAGTCGAGCCTTAAGGTGCCGCTTTTGGAGCAAGGGCTTCCTTCTTGCACGGCAGCCTCTCAGTCCATGGAGATGCAAAACATGCTTGACTGTGGACACAAACCTGTGTTCCAGCAGCTTCTAATTCTTGGCAGATCTGCTTTTTGGTGATTCTCGGTTGAATCTTCACCCTCCTGACCAATTTTCTCTCAGCAGCAGGTGATAGCTTGCGTTTTCTTCCTGATCATGGCAGTGACAAAACAGTGCCATGCACTTTATACTTACAAACAATTGTTTGCACTGTTGCTCTTGGGACCTGCAGCTGCTTTGAAATGGCTCCAAGTGACTTTCCTGACTTGTTCAAGTCATTGATTTGCTTTTTCAGATCCATGCTGAGCTTTCCCATTGTAGCGTTTGTGGGCGTTTGCATCCAGTGAGCCCTATTTAAATGGCCTCAGAGAAGTCAAAATTGCTAATTCGTGTTGCTCTATGTATATTTTTGACCCAGCAGATTTAATATAATAAAGTAAATAAAATACATAATAAAGTCATAAAAGAACCAAACTTCACGAATATTTTTTGTGACAAAGAAGTATCTGTTCCAATCACTCTATCGGAGAAAAATCAGAGTTGTAGTAATAACTGGAAACTCCAGAGAGCCATGACATTATGTTCTTCACAAGTGTATGTAAACTTTTGACCACAACTGTACATTCAACATACAGTACATAAGTACTGTATTTGTTTATTATGACAATAAATCCTTAAAATGGCATTTACATTATTAACATTCTTTCTGTGAGAGGGATCCACGGATAGAAAGACTTGTAATTCTTAAAGGATAAATGTGACTTCGTATATTGTGACTAAATATTGCCATCTAGTGTATTTGTTGAGCTTTCAGTAAATGATACCGTAGCCATTTAACTGTTATGCCCAAATGCATGATGGGAAATGCAACCATGAATGTGCGTAGTGGTACCAATTGATATATCTTCTCTGCGTTGGGAAATAACATAGGGTGTTAAGAAAAAGATCAATTACTACCTTTGTTCCCCACATTGCTTCCTACGATATTTGTAATCGTAGGTAGAGGGATTGTAAGGCTTTAGCCAATTAAAAAAAGGCTCCAAAGGCTGCCAAAATTCACTCTACTCATTTCACGCTGCCTTTTAGCTCTTTATATAGGTAAAACGGCGCCATTACAGATTGACCGCGACAATGCGTGCGTGGGTCGTGCAGCGCATGCGTTAATTGCGTTAAATTTGATAACTCTACCTTAAGCCTAAACTAAACTCTGGATGAGTGTAACATATTAAGTCTGTAACGTTAAATACAATTAGAAAACGATATAATTAAAAAATATATATTAAAAAAAGGCATGTCCGATATTTTTTTTGCCGATTCCGATACTTTGAAAATGACGTGATTGGACCCGATCGATCGGGACGATCGGGGCATCTCTAATTTAAACCCTTGATGCCTATATTGTCGCGAAATAGTGACATTACAGAACAAAAGATTCAATGGCTTTTAACCATGCTACGGAATTTATTAGTTTATGTCATGATGATGATGATGAGTACCTCATTGACAGCAATAAACGTCGAATCCATCCATCCATAAATGGGGTGGCGTGGCTCAGTGGTAGAGTAGTTGTCCCCCAACCCAGGCAATGTAGTGTAAAGCGTTTTGAGCACCTTGAAATGTGGAAATTCCATACAAGTATAACACCATTCTATAGACCCTACTCACCTACGTCACAAAATGACGTGTTGCTGTATCTGGCCGCCATATTGTCCATCATTTTTTAGCCCTATTCTCAATGGTTTCAATTAGTCGTGCAATTTATAGAGCAATTCATGGAAGCCCCGGTGTTATCTGACGCTGTAAACTCACTTGATGCGTTGCATAAAAGGCGTTATGTGGAAAAGCTTCAGTTTATCCATTCGACCAGATCCATATTTGATGCCTAAATCGATGTTTTTCGACCCGCTGTCTCTGCCTGACATCTGCTACCCTGATATTTACAACTATCTTGTCCACACAAAATCAGCCTATTCTCACGAAAGTTTGAAAAACTTTAAGAGCTTGGAGGCTTATAAATACTTTGTTGCTGGGGAAACAGGTCCTCGTCCACGAAAATTCGGCAGGAATCTATCTTGTGCTCGGGAAGGTGAGTTACGAAATTTTCAATTCAAAATCTTTTGCTCTTGCTAACATCCACTGTCAAGTCCAATGTATTTCATGTCATTTGTCAATGGAGCTAGGGCTTTTAATGTTTATATGGTTTAGCGATAGCACTCTCACTACATACATATATAATATGTAATAAATATGAAGTGCGATAGCACTACTCCAGATTGTCCCTAGTTGAATTTATTTTTTGGCTTTTGACTTCAATAGTGAAATTGTAAATTAATTGTATGACAACTGTCTTATTATCCCCTTATAATTATATATTTTCAGTTCAATTACAACGTCTGAGTGTATGTTGTCGGCGATTAGCCTAGCAATGATCTTAATTGTGGTTGGCCCAAAACCCTCTAAATATATATTAAATGCATCTTACCAGATATAAAATGACTACTACATAATCTGTGGTAATCGTTTGGAGCCCAGTTTTCTCGTCGAATTGCAGCAGCCCATCTCGCTCTCCTCTCCGGGTCTCTCGGAATCCGGTAGAACTTCAAGTCTCTCCGTCTATCTTCTCTGTTATTGCAACCGACCGCCACACACGCCTTCACCATTTTGATTATTAATGTTAACGAGCAGAAAAACACGCCATAATAGGAGGAGTTTACGTAGCGGTAATGCATCAACAGTGACGAGTTGACAGACAATATGGCGCGGGGGCGTGGTTGTGACGTCATGTGAGTAGGGTCTATACAAGTATAACACCAAGCCATTTTGGCTGGGAGTCAGGTAAAACTGTATTGGACGTCTGTTGCCGTCAGTGGCAGTGAAATGTGCTAGTCAGTGCCAGTCATCCCAGTTGAATTGGATTTTATGTGAAAGATTTTTAAATCATGTTTTCTTTTTTAATTTTGGCATAAAGGGTCTTCTGCCCTCAGTTGAGCGTATGGCTACTCGACTTCGGCAGCGAGCTAAACTGACAAAAAAAATGGAGACCCAAACTCCTTCCTCTCATTTATTTCTTTGTGTGAACGTGTGTGTGCGTGGTAAAACTGAAACATACATAAAACACCAATGTTATACACAATATAAAAGGTTCTATACAATAACATGTTTATGTAAATAACAGAAAACTGGCTCAATTATGAGCTAATAAAATGAAGTGACTACTTTAGCTTAGCACAAAAACGTGTGGGTTCGCGCCACATAAATAACAACAAATTAACAGAATAGAGACAACAAAATTACATCTAACCCATTGTTAAAACGTACAAACTTACAGATTTTGTTTTGTCAAGGGTTCCCAACGATGTATGGTGCAGAGGAGGTGTGTAACGTCTTAACACCTCAAAGCCTCTTTTACAACTGAAATAAAGTTCTTTCTGCCTGCTGCTTACAGCAAGTCGCCACTAGGGGAAGCCAAGCGCACACAGCAATACCAAAGAAAAACTGCAAAGTCAGAGTTACAATAGCGACATCCTGTGGACAGATGAACAATGTACAATCTAAGAAAGAAATTAAACCCAAAAAGTAGTCAACATACGACCAGAGGACATAACAAAGGGGTTAAAGTGCCTGTCCAGAGAAAATGGTCAAGTCCAGTTTATTAGCCCAAATTTGATCTAATTAAGCATACTAGCACGCATTAGTCCCAACCTGTCAAGTAGTTTTGACACAGTCCCCATTGGTAGTGTTTCTGCCCAATAAGTTTAAAGAGCCTATAGCAGGGGTCAGGAACCCGCAGCTCTACAGCCGCATACGGCTCTTTCGTGCTGCCCTAGTGGCTCCCTGGAGCTTTTTCAAAAATATTTGAAAATGGAAAAAGAGATTTTTTGTTTGTTTGTTTTAATATGGTTCTGTAGGAGGACGAACATGACATAAACATTCTTCTAATTCATTAACATTGTAATAAAGTTAAAGGGCAACTGAAGACCTTTCCGGATTTTGGTGTAATTTTACGAATATAAACTTTGGACGAGTTCATCAAAACAACCATGACATTATCAACACGTAATTGCAAGGATAATTTGCGTTTTTTTTTTTTTTTAGTTTTTTTGCAGTCCGTTAATGGTCCCTTCGCTGACGTATATTTCCCTGACGCAACAGAGAAGACTATCCACAGCTAGCATAGCAGCAGCAACGATGTAAGTGATATTTCCACCAAAGGTAACCATTCAGGATCGCTCTTTCGTGACGCTACCGATGGCAAAGGCTCCCAGGAAAGATGAACTACAATTAATCCCTACAATTTTGAACCTGAGGCGTCAGATGACGGCGATTTACTTGACACAGCAGATGTCGTCATGACGCCAATTGACAGCTTGACACTTCATGAACGGGAGAGTGAGTGATAAGCCTAAGTCCAGCATCGTGATTTTTTATTTGAGAGAATGCGATTACGTGGTTGTATATTTTTCCATGCTCTCCACAAAGCTAAAACTGGATATTAGGTAATGGGACAGCTCCTACCGATCTAAATATGGTAAAGCTAGCCCAAATGTGGCTAAATGAATTATATGTTATTGATTTTTTGATATGTTTTTATTTTTCAGGTGTTGCTGTAAACCGTCAAGTAATTACCCTTCCAAGAGTATGCCTGTGTCGTCAGGAGATCCCAGACGTGAGAGCCAAACTTGAGGAGGCTGAAGCACTGACAGGGGCATGAATTACATTTAAAAAATAAAACCATAAATTGTAAACAACTGACATATTTTGTTGACTGTTTAATGTATTCTATTGGCATATAATATATTATAATTATATTACATTCTGAAAAAATATTCAATAGGCCCCAATAATAAATGATAACAGATTTATGTTGAATCAGCATCAGCTTTCGCTGTCAGATTGTGACACAACATAGAAAGCTAAGTTATATCAAGCACACAATAGCACACATCAAAGAACATAAATTTAGTAAACAATACTAAGTTAGTAAGCAATACAAAGTTAGGATAGCAACGGACTAGCGCAACATTGAAAAATTATCATGGCAGTGGGAAATATGTATTTACTCTTTTCTGTAGCATTAAGTGTTCTCTGTACAAAGATAAATCATTATCATTAAAATATGAAGGTAACTAGATTTTTCTTTTAAAAAATTGTACTGTATATATGACTAGTTTATGATTTCATGTCATCAAAATTTGCTACATTTATTTCTCCTAAGTCATCGTCATCTGATGTCGCAGTCGGAAGAAATTGAGCATCTGGCAGGCCTCATAGGATCTCTTCAGTCGTCATCGCTGGACACCGCATCACTTGGGTCATCATATGACTCGACCCACTCCCTCTTGAGTTTGGGAAACTGGGTGACGACTGACTTGCAACGCTTTTTTCATCATGTTGGGTTTCCGCCGCTTAATTTTTTTATGTTTGGCTTACTGGTGGAGAAAAAAAAAATCACAGCAGCATGAAAATATTGGATGAATCCTAATTTTAATTTCATAATAATTTCTTGGTGATCAAATAATAATGCGCCAGTCAAAGCAACATCTATTTGATGCTATTGTTCCCTCTTCAAATAGGCAGACCTTGATGTTGCAGTACAATAGTTATTGTTGTATTGAGATGTATTTGATACATTAGGGCCTGGCAGGTGGGTAGTTTTATATATAGGCTTTATATTTACCTTATGACAGGCCAAAAAACAACGAGCCAAGGACCTATTTGGTGCTGGGGACATTTGAATTTACATAATACCTATTGATATAGTAATAAAATCACATGAGTAGACCTGTCAGCAAACCTATCTACTAGAGATGTCCCGATCGATCGGCATCCCGATCGATCGGGACATCATCATCATCATAAACTAATAAATTCCGTAGCATGGTTAAAAGCCATTGAATCTTTTGTTCTGTAATGTCACTATTTCGCGAAAATAGGCATCAAGGGTTTAAATTAGAGATGCCCCGGTCGTCCCGATCGATCGGGTCCGATCACGTCATTTTCAAAGTATCGGAATCGGCAAAAAAATATCGGACATGCCTTTTTTTAATATACTGGACTGTCTCAGGAAATTAGAATACACAATATTCTAATTTTTTGAGACAGTCCTGTGTATATATACAGGACTGTCTCAGGAAATTAGAATACACAATATTCTAATTTCCTGACTGTCTCAGGAAATTAGAATATTGTGTATTCTAATTTCCTGAGACAGTCCTGTATATATACACAGGACTGTCTCAAAAAATTAGAATATTGTGTATTCTAATTTTCTGAGACAGTCCAGTATATATGTTTTTTAATTAAATCGTTTTCTAATTGTATTTAACGTTACAGACATAAATTGTTACACCCATCCAGAGTCTTTGGTTTAGGCTTAAGGTAGGGTTATCAAATTTATTGCGTTGATGACAGTAATAAATTTTCAAAAAATTTATCACGTTAAAATATTTAATGCAATTAACGCATGCGCTGCACGACCCACTACTCACGCATTGTCACATTCAATATATAATGGCGCCGTTTTACCAATATATAGAGCTAAAAGGCGGCGTAAAATGAGTAGAGTGAATTATGGCAGCCTTTGGAGCCTTTTTCTAATTGGCTAAAGCCTTACAATCCCTCTCCCAACGATTAGAAATATCGTGAGAAACAATGTGGGGAAGAGGGGTAGTAGTTGATCTATTTCTTAACACCCTATATTATTTCCCAACGCAGAGAAGATACATCAATTGGTACCACTACGCACAGTAATGGTTGCACTTCCCATCATGCATTTGGGCATAACAGTTAAATGGCTACAGTATCATTTACTGAAAGCTCAACAAATACACTAGATGGCAATATTTAGTCACAATATACAAAGTCACATTTATCCTTTAAGAATTACAAGTCTTTCTATCCGTGGATCGCTCTCACAGAAAGAATGTTAATAATGTAAATGCCATCTTGAGGATTTATTGTCATAATAAACAAATACAGTACTTATGTACTGTATGTTGAAATATATTCGTCCGAGTTTTATTCATTTTTTTTTAATGCATTGCCAAAATGTATATGATCGGGAAAAATTATCGGGAATGATTGGAATTGAATCGGGAGCAAAAAAAAAAAGCAATCGGATCGGGAAATATCGGGATGGGCAGATACTCAAACTAAAACGATCGGATCGGGAGCAAAAAAAAATGATCGGAACAACCCTACTATCTACTTATGACAGGGCAATAGCAACAAAAAAAAAATGTCGCGCTTCAACAAACAGGCAGTAGGAGTCCCCCTCATTTATCAACAGAAGTGCATCAAATTTTAGAATCAGAGGGTCTACTTACGTCTTTGTAAAACCAAGGTTGCATTGTTTTAGGTTTTCAAAGCTGTCGTCGCTGAAATAATGAAAACAATGAGCCGATTGGAGACCTGTATGCATGCTCACAAAATCGGTCCAAACCTTTGCAGGAGAAGTTTTTTTGGACCACTCATAGAGTCTCGAGTCTTCCTGTGAGCAATGCATCGCTACACATCGAGATGGCATGACGAATCTCGCGAGTAAAACCCAGCAAATGTTTGCAATATATGGCGAGGATAGCATGGTACTATATTTCTGTGTTCAGAGTGGTGGCGAAGCTCCCTGGAAGTTACGTCATCAGGTAGCGGTCGGCAGGGCGGCGCGTCCCTCGTTGCTATGGTGTTGCTATGGCCATAACTCAAAAACTACGCAGTCAGTCATTATAATTTTTTTTTTATGTGACTTTTTGAGACAGCGAATGATGCATTTAATACAATTCAACTGAGTAAAACACTCAAGAGCGAAATCTGAAAAGCTCTTCAGTTGCCCTTTAAACTTCAGGCGGCATCATACAACAGAGGAGTCATGTGGTACATCCTTCTCTAGGATTCACTGCCGTGAAAATATACATTTAATCATGAAGTCTCATTATGTTTTTGTAGCCAATTTAGTAATTTTGATCGTAGCCTAATATAGGTACATAGAGCCTGTGCTGCCTTCATCATACACATTTGTTTTTTTGGTTCAATATGGCTCTTTCAAATTTTGAGTTGCCGACCCCTGGTAGCGGCGGACTGGGAGGTGCGAAGTGATCCGGGAGTCATACAAAGACCGGCCCACTTCATGGATGGTGTTGGAAGCCATCCAACCAGCAACATAGACAGGTCCACTACTAATATCAACTAGGCCTGTCGCGATAACAAATTTTAGTGTGCGATAATTATTCTCATAAATTATTGCGATATGCGATATTATTGCGCCCCCCCCCCCAATTTTTTTTAACCAATTTACAATAACACAGTGCGAATACAGTATATATTAATAGATCAAGTACACCCATTTAAACACAATAAATATTTACTCTTAAATTCAAATACACTTTTTAAGAAATCACAACTAAAAACAATAGACTCTGCCTCTTAAGTAAAAAACAACAATATTGATACCGCACAGAAACACAGAATAAATGTGTTTAATAAAAAAAAAAATTGCACTTAATAACTTAAGCATTTAGGAAAATGAAAAAATTTCAAGTCAGAGCTTCTGCAATGGTGTTCCATAGGAATGCAACGATACAGTTAAGTCATGGTTCGGTACGAATTTTGATACGGGGGACACGATTTTTGAGCCGATTCAAAACATTTAATGCTCTGTAAAAAAAAAAAATAACAATTGTATTTTTTGTTTCTTTTTTTTTTTTTTTTTTTGCTAACAAGCAAAAATTAAATTGCCATCATATAAACATGCATTTTAGTGCATAATATTTATGTGCTTACTTCTTACTGATATGAAAAAAAATGGTATAAAAGTGCTGAGAACAATCTTTACTGTTTGTAAAGTGAGGCAGGGCACACCGTTGATTGCTACAGCTCTCTTAGCAGCTAGGTTTACTACATGAGCAAGACATCCTATTTATGGTCCGAATCCATCTGTGTCACGTACTGAGTTAGCAATATTTGCAACATTATCTATAGTCACTGGTATGGATTGATTTGGCCTTCTTAATCTCATGTGACAAATGACAGTTTAGAATTCATCGATGTAGTATATGGACTACATGTCCCATAATCACTCTTGGGCTCACGTAGCCAATGGCATGGGACGTAGCACATCTAGTTTGCCATTTCATGATATCTAGTGTGTGCGCGCAAGCATATGACGGCTTTCATAAACAGGACGAGTTTGAAGCACAGCGCTCTTAATTTCATTCAGCTGTTCGTTGTCAAAGTGAGGTTATTCGTAGCAGCCAAGTCGGTAACAATGTTTTGGCGGACTTCGTTGTAAATATCCAGCGTTGTGCCGAAAAATAGCCGCCCCGCGTGAAATGTCACTCCTGACGGGAGCGCCCACAGTCAACAACACCGGCGCGCCATAGATGGTCCACAGTCACTCCGGAGCACTGACGCGGCCGGTATACGTTGAACAATAAGATATAATGGGAAGAGATTGGCTCTGGCGCTAGTTTTTGCCGGACCTGGAACGAAGATGCATTTTGCGCAGTTGGTAACGAACTTTTAACAGCACGTCTGCCGCACGCGCGCACACACGTGCACGTGAGGCGATAAATCGCAGCGGAAAAATTACCGCCTTAATGTTTATATATCGCGCGATAAATAGAATTATTGCATATTGCGACAGGCTTAATATCAACTAACCTTGGCCAGAACCTATTCAGAACAGTGGATTTACAATACCACAAATCTGAGAGCTGTACCCTGGAACCCAATCTAAGTCCACATTTACTACTTTTAATTCAAATTTGCATTATATTTGTACAGTAAAAATGCATAGTTTTGAGTGTGGGAGTAGTCAGAGAAGTCTACTACTAATATTCAACAACCTTGGCCAGAACTTATTCCGAATTGTGGATTTACAGTACCACAAAAATGAAAACTGTAACCTGCTCAAAGTACAGGGGGGCAAATAAGTATTTAATCAACCACCAATTGTGCAAGTTCTCCTCCTTGAAAAGATTAGAGAGGCCTGTAATTGTCAACATGGGTAAACCTCAACCATGAGAGACAGAATGTGGGAAAAAAAAACAGAAAATCACATTGTTTGATTTTTAAAGAATTTGTTTCCAAATTAGAGTGGAAAATAAGTATTTCGTCTCCTACAAACAAGCAAGATTTCTGGCTGTCAAAGAGGTCTAAGTTCTTCTAACGAGGTCTAACGAGGCTCCACTCGTTACCTGTAGTAATGGCACCTGTTTTAACTCATTATCGGTATAATAGACACCTATACCTCAACCTCAGTCAGTCACGCTCCAAACTCCACTATGGCCAAGACCAAAGAGCTGTCGAAAGACACCAGAGACAAAATTGTAGACCTGCACCAGGCTGGGAAGACTGAATCTGCAATTGGTAAAATGCTTGGTGTAAAGAAATTAACTGTGGGAGCAATTATTAGAAAATGGAAGACATACAAGACCATTGATAATCTCCCTCGATCTGGGGCGCCATGCAAGATCTCACCCCGTGGCGTCAAAATGATAACAAGAACGGTGAGCGAAAATCCCAGAACCACACGGGGGGACCTAGTGAATGACCTACAGAGAGCTGGGACCACAGTAACAAAGGCTACGATCAGTAACACAATTGCGCCGCCAGGGACTCAAATCCTGCACTGCCAGACGTGTCCCCCTACTGAAGAAAATACATGTCCAGGCCCGTCTGCGGTTCGCTAGAGAGCATTTGGATGATCCAGAAGAGGACTGGGAGAATGTGTTATGGTCAGATGAAACCAAAATAAAACTTATTGCAAAGGCTTTAGCTACTAGATTAGAACAAACTCTTCCCACTATAATTCATAAAGACCAGACCGGCTTTATTAAAGGACGTAACTCTACAAACAATATAAGACGCTTGTTAAATCTTATTAATATTGCACAGAAGTATAAACAGAAAGCAATTATCCTCTCTTTGGACGCAGAAAAAGCATTTGACAAAGTCAACTGGATTTTTCTCTTCAAAATTTTGGAAAAATTTGGCTTCGGTGAGCCATTTATCCGTTGGATAAAAATATTCTACAACGCCCCAAAAGCCACGGTAAACACAAACGGGGTCATTTCACAAAGTTTCTGTCTTCAAAGGGGAACTCGACAAGGCTGTCCACTCTCACCCCTATTGTTCGCTCTATTTATTGAACCATTAGCAATTGCATTAGCAATAAGACTAATATCAAAGGGATCTGCTCGCAAACATCAGAACACAAAATTAATTAATACGCAGACGATATACTATTATATATAGAAAAAACAGAATCCTCCCTACATGAGACTTTTGAACTAATAAAGACATTTTCACAAATATCAGATTATGCTATAAATTGATCAGAATCAAATATAATGACCTTATCAACAAACTCATGGAATCCTGCAGATGGTAAATGGTGTTATACTTATATAGCGCTTTTCCACCTTTCAAGGCGATTTACACTATCTCGCCATCCACCTGCTGGTGATGCAGCACCAGGAGCAACATGGGGTTCAGTATCTTGCTCAAGGACACTTAGGCGAGTTCATCAGGGCGGAGAATTGAACCCACAACCTCTGGTTTGGGGGACAACTACTCTACCACTGAGCCACGCCACCCCACAGATCAAGATCAAAATCACAATATTCCAATAAGGAATATAAAGTATCTTGGAATCAACATTTCACCAAAACTTACCGAATTAACTAAACTAAATCATACACCCCTCTAAGCAAAAATATGTGAAGATTTGACACACTGGAATAATCTACCCATCTCACTTTTGGGCCGGATAGCAACAGTCAAAATGAAAGTATTACCACAAATAAACTATTTGTTCTCAATGATCCCCTTTAAACCCACTCAAAAATGGTTTCAAGACCTAGACTCAGCCGTCACAAAATTCTACTTTAAAAACAAGAAAAGCAGAATTAGCCTTGCCAAATTGCAAATAAATAAACCAGAGGGGTGTCTAGAGGCCCCTAATTTCCAACACTATTATATCGCAAATCAAATACAATATCTTATTAGGTGGTTATATCTTAACACTGAACAACAGTCATGGCTAGAATTAGAGCAAACAGACTGCAACCAAATACAATTGGCAAACCTCCCCTTTATTAGTTCTAGTATTAAATACCATAGCTGCTTCAAAAACCCAATGATAGCATGTACCTTGAAAGCCTGGTGGAGAGGTATGAAAATTACGCAATCACAACAAGCCCTGTGTAAATTTTCACCAATCTGGCACAACCCAGACTTTGGCGTTAATAAAATTCCTATCTATTTCAGCACAGGGGATGATACAGGAATAAACCAGTTACAGCATTTGTTTAAAGATAATACATTCATGTCATATGAAAAAATAATAAAGGATTTCCAGATCAAAGGGGTCAATTTCCTTCAATACAATAAAATCAGAGCAGCCATCAGAAGCAAATTTCCATCACTAACGGGTACGTTAGACCCACCACCTTTCGTAAATAAAATAATAAATATACATCCTCAACAAAAAAAAAATACTTTCAAAAGTATATAAAGCCCTCTCATGTAACAACTCTACTTGCCTACCAATCGAAAAATGGAATAATGAACTTTCGGTAACATTAGATAATAACTATTGGTCCAACATCTGTAAAAATACATTTATAATGACAAAGAATAAGAACCTTCAGCTTATACAGTTCAAAATACTGCACAGATGGCATATTACTCACTACATCTAAAATGCACAAAATGGGGTTCTCCCAATCCGATAAATGTACAAGCTGCAACGAAGATACTTCAGATACATACGTTCATGCTCTTTGGCAATGTAAACCATTACAAGATTTCTGGGCACAGGTAACGAAGAAACTCTCTTTCCTATTGAACTGCAGGATTCCATTGTCTCCAACTCCTTGTCTGCTTGGCGATCTGAATACAGTGAACATCTCTATCCATCAAACCCGTCTACTACTAGCAAGTTTAACGATAGCCAAAAAACACAATATTGTTGAATTGGAAAAACAAACAAAACATTAGCATTAACCAATGGCTAAATCTAATCATTGAATATATAACATTAGAGAAAATATCTGCCAAACAGACAAATAAAATGGACAAATACGAACAACAGTGGGAAACGGTCGCAAGAATGATGAACATAGAATAAGGATTCTCTCTCACCTGCGATGGAATGCCACAAAAATAATAAAAATGTATACATAAATTGATGTGGGGTGTCCAGGGAAGTTGTATGCATCCTTCTGCAGCTGCAAACTGGACATGTTTAAATCCGAACTGTTTTATACACTCCCAGCAGCATGTAATAAATAATTTTTCTTCCGTCACAGTTTAGTCGGTCAATGGGCTTATTTTACTGTTACGGATGGGGAGTAATTTTTCCTTTTGTTCAGGTATGTATGTTTTTCCTTTTACTTTGTACTGGTTTATGTTGGTTTTCACCTGTATTTTTCATTTGCAGTAGTTTCCACCTGTGTGATCTCAGAAGGCCTCCACAGCTGGAACCACTTCCTCATTAGTCAATCATCCAATCATCTGTTCGTCCTGCCACTATATAAGTTGAATTGTTTGCTCTGTTCAAGAGAGGCGGTGGCAGCTCTCACTTTGGTTGTATTGGTTTGTTGAAGCCTGTTATGTTTTGACTTTGATTCCGTTTGTGAAGTTTGCTTTCTGCCACTTGTTTATTAATGATCTCTTTTGTCTTTTTCTTTAGGTTGGCGCAGAGCACAGAGGTAGGGACTTTAGTTAGACACCTGCAGGTCTACATCGTGTCTCCCACCTCACGTAGGTACCAACTCTCTGTATTAGTCCATTAGATAGAGCGGCAACACCACCCATGTATTTTGGGGCACAATAGGTGCCTGTCACTGTAGTGTTTTAGTTTGGGGGTTGTTTTGGGTTCTAGGTTTAGTTGGGGTTTTTGAACTGTTTATTTGGTGTTTGCTGCATAGTGCAGGGGGTTGGGTAAATGTTTGTGTGCTCTGTGTCCATTGTTTCTTTTCTGTTAAATAAACTTTTTATTTGCAATTTTGACTTGTCACTGCCTCCTCATTGCACACCTGCCGTCTTATGTTACGCCGCGGCCCCTGACCACCAGGGGTACTCGTAACATTTGGGGGCTCGTCCGGGAGCTTTGTGGTTCCGCGGGGGCGGCAGGTGTGTTGGTGTGCAGTGGCGGTCGGATTGCGAGTTTTGTTTATTTAACTTTAACTTTTTTTGGTAATTCCCTGCACGCCCTGGTAGACGATGGCCACAGGCTTTAGTGTTGAGGATTTCTTGGCGGGTCCCACGGTGGGACAATTGGACCATTGTAGAAAAGCGGATTTTTGTGCAATCGGTGCGCATTTTGGAGTTGAGCTTCCCATGTCTAAATCTTGGGCTCAGCTGAAGGCGTCGGTCGTTGAGTTGCTGGTCATGGAGGGCGTGTCCGTTGAGGGGGTAGAGGGTCTGTCGGATTCTCAAGTCCCTCCAGTTTTTCGAGTTGTGGGGAGTGCGACTCCTCCCACTAGCCGTAGGTCATCGTTGGATGGAGCCGGTTCGTCCCCTCGGTTAAGGGTTCGCTTAGCTCGTTTGAAGCTTGAGAAAGAGGAGAGGGACCGTGAGCTCGAGTACAAACATCAGCAGGCCTTGTATAAATTAGAACTCGAGGCTAGAAATGCTGTCCGATTGAAGGAATTGGAACTGGAAATTAAGAGGCTTGATGTAACATCGGGAACTAATTTGGTCGCAACACAGGGTGATAATTCATCACATAAACCATTTGACGCTAGTCGGCAAATTGGTCTCGTCCCCGAATTCCGTGAGTCGGAGGTGGACGAGTATTTTGAGACCTTCGAAAGAATAGCCACGGCTTTTAAATGGCCACCGGAGGCGTGGGCGCCCTTGCTGCAGAGCAAGTTGATTGGGAAAGCTCGTGACGTGATGAATAAAATGCCTCTGAGGGATAGCATGGTTTATGCTACGTTAAAAGAGACTGTCCTGCGTTCATATAGCCTTGTTCCTGAAGCATATAGACAGCGTTTCCGTGTTCACAGGAAGGCCCCGGAGAAAACATTTGTTGAGTTTGCTAGTGAAAAGCAAACTCTTTTCAATCGTTGGTTAAAGGCAAGTGAAGTCACGGATTTCAATTCGCTCTGTGATTTAATTTTGATGGATTTTAAGAATAGTCTATCGGATCGGTTGGCTACTTATTTAAATGAGCAGAAGGTCACTAATGTGTCCGAGGCAGCTGTGCTGATAGATGAGTATGTGATTACTCACCGACAGCGCATTGACAAAAAAGATGACTTTGAGAAACGGGACAAAAGTAAATCGAGTTTTAAAAGCCGGTCTTGGTCAGGGCGGGGGTCGCCGCCTCCTTCGGCAGAACGTCGCTGTTTTCTTTGTCATAAAAATGATCATTTAATAGCCAACTGTCCAGAGCGGAAAAATGATGACTGTAAGCCTGAATCTTCCCCGATTGGGTTATGCGCTGTGCGCTCTGAACCGGTTCGAGTACATGAAGGTGGGGGTTCCTCTTACGAACCTTTTATGCTCGACGGTTGTGTTTGTATAGGCTCGGGTTCTAGGTTTAGTTGGGGTTTTTGAACTGTTTATTTGGTGTTTGCTGCATAGTGCAGGGGGTTGGGTAAATGTTTGTGTGCTCTGTGTCCATTGTTTCTTTTCTGTTAAATAAACTTTTTATTTGCAATTTTGACTTGTCACTGCCTCCTCATTGCACACCTGCCGTCTTATGTTACGCCGCGGCCCCTGACCACCAGGGGTACTCGTAACATTTACAAAGAAACCCATAGACAATTTGGTTTCCAGCTGCTGGGGAACGTATGCAACTTTTTTTTTTTTGGAACACCCTAAATATTACTTATCAGACTTGGTACAATTAAGGAACTATGCGTAAATAATACACTTCACCGGTCCTTGGCATACATCTAATGGTGTTTAACCCTTTAAGGTCTGGGCCTATTTTGTCTGATTTTGCATGCCTTTGAAGTTGCCTTTATGTTTCAAAGAAAGAATTGTTTACGATGGCCTGGTTTGGTCCCTTTTTTTGTGACACCTTGAACTTCATGTCCAAACTGTTGTTTCCGTCACTGACCAATTATAAATCATCATTTTGGGCCCAAAAAGACCAAAAATTCCACAATCGTTTTGTCAAAATTTTTAATTTTGATGTCCAATTGACAACCAAACATGCGTAACGAACCGTTTTGAAACTTTGTAATATTTATTCAACATGTTAGGATGAACATTCAACCAAAAAAATTTAGAATAAATAGTCTTATATTTGACAATTCAACATAAACAACAGGTATAGCATAGGCGTTTTTTGCCTTTATACATGCTCTAGTCAAAACAGGTTATATACAGCAGACCGAACAGTGAAAAAATATATACCATCTAACACAAGTGTTTAGAGGCCATCTCTTTATGAGTTTAGGTATTGCGGCCCATCACCTGATGAAAACTATGTACACACAATCAAGCTTCTTGAACACACATTTATATACACAAATTGAGAAGACTGATTGTGGGAAAAAATGTATATATATATAACATTGGGGGGGAAAAAAGTATTTTCAAAAATATTTACAATAAACAAGTTAATTTTTTTTCAGGCATGCCACTCCGAAAAGCAGTTTCGTCCTGGAATTCGAAACAGGGCGACATCACACAGCCCACACTTCCATGGGGTGTTGGTCCTCTTTCCACCCTTCCATTTTCATTTCACTTTACTTTCATTGTCACTATAAATGTACATGAAAAAAAGTCAGTATTTATGAAAATAATAAAGTATAAAATAAAAATATATACAGCAATAAATAATATTGGAAATCTATATGTATGACAATAGAAAGAATACCATAGCTGAATATGTGCTACATCCCTAATCTTCATATAGAAAGAAGATCACCACAATTATAAATTCCTGCCTTGGATACACACAGTTCACGTACGACTTTGATCTGATATGCACATTTTATTATTATATACACAAACACACACTTATATTGCATCAAAATTAACTTTGTCTTGCAATATCAAAAGAAACTTTCAAAAGAAACTTTTTCCAGCCTAAAAAAAAAAAAGTGAGTTTGCTTACCTCTGCTCGTCGATGGCGTCACCCACGTGTTCAAATACGTCACTATCTTCACTCGAGGACTCTTCCGAAGAAGACGATGACGAATTTGGACCATCCTCTTCCTCAAGTTGATCAAATAGCACAATTGCTTGCGCTAAATTTAGTTTTCCGTTCATTCTCAAAGTCACACAAAGTCGCTGCTCGATCCAAACGGCCGTCGGCTCGCCACCTCGCTGCTTCAGAACACTCCTCCCTCTCGTTCGGTGGAACCTCGCATGGCAGTTATATTTACTTAAAAAACGCATTTAGTGCGTCCACTGTGACTTCGAAAGGGTTCGTTTGATTTGTGTTTTTTTCATGGAGCTTCCGTTTTGAAAAAGGACAAGAAATGATGGAAATATAGACACAAACAAATGATCCATGCAGCGTTTTAATGTTTTTTTGAGAGGACAATAAAACTATAAAACTTAAATGACAATATCTCATGTTTTAATTGGTCGATTGACTTCAAATAATAACGAGAGTAAACCGCAACTTCCGCACTTTAAAACGAGACCAACCAACGGCATGTGGGTGACGTATTTAAAACGTGAGGGCGCTTCAAAGACGACGTGCGCTGAGGACGCGCCGGCGCGTCCTTCGACTCTCAAGGGTTAATAAACCTCTTCTTCTGTCAGCTTTACAGGTGGAGTTTGTTGGCGTCCTGCCCTGGGCCATCCCGTCGCCGGTCTTGGCCCCCGGGATTTTCGGCCGGGGCTTGTCTGGTTGCATCTGGTTGTGCGGGGGTCCTGTCGGGCGCGTGCTGGTGTCGTGGGCGGGTCGGGGTGCCGCGCGGGTGCCGGTCCGGGGCCGCGGCCCTTCCCCGGCCAGCCGGGGTGGGGGCTGGGGGGTGTATGCGGCGGCCATGGTTCCCTCCCGGGTCCGCCCAGTCGGAGCCGCGTCTCCCTTTACCGGGTGCCGGGGAGGTGCCCTCTGGTGTCATACCGCGCGCCCCTCCTGGCCCGGGGGGGTGCGCTTCCGTCCCCTTGGTCTGTTTCCGGCCCTGTCCTTCTTCCTGGGCCGCGGCGGCCGCCGCTGCCCCCCGACCGGCGGGGTCGTCGACAGGGCCTCTTGGGGCCCACGGGGCCTTGGGTGGGGCTTGCTGTCCCTTGCCGGTGGGGCGGACGTCCCCTGGTCGCCGGCGCTTGGTGTGGCGCCTGCTCGGGGTGCGGGGTGGGTGCTCGGTGGGGGGGCTGTCGCGGAGGCACCGTGGGTGGTCTGGGGCCCTGACGCTTCTTCCGCCCTGCGGCCGGTGGTTCTGGTGGACGGGGCCACGCCCGCGGGAGCCTGCCTCTTAACTCACGCACTTCTCACTTCGGCACTGTAAATATTTTTCACCCTGGCACTTACATGCTCATACATTTCTCCGGAGAGAGTTGGCTTTACAGTCCCGGCCCGGCTTCCCCACTGTTTTTAATGCACCACAAATCAAGGTTGTGGAATGGTTGGGACCTATTGGGGGGGGTACATCACGGTTGCCTCCTCACCACAGGCCCCGCCATCCCTGCACCTTTTTTAAATGCACCACACACATCATCCACAGGAGAGCTCCGGCAAAGGGTGGTGGGACGGGCGGCTGGGCAGAAACTCCATGCCCTAAGCCAAGCTCTCCTATTTTAATGCATACATTGCACTACCCTCCCCTCACATTCCCATCACGGTGCTGGGTGATGGCTGCCAGTCGGGAACCTGGCAGCCACAGTAATAGGGTGGTAGGTGGGTCCCACACTTTTTCCATATGGCGTGGCTCCTGGGGTGTGGCCTCCCTTCTGCCTGGGCTGCCGGCCGCAAGAGTGGGTTGGGGGGTCGGGGTTCCGATCTTGCATCGCCCCGTGGCTGTTCCTGGGCGTTCTCCTGCCTCTGCCTCCCCCCCTCTTCTCTGGCTGGGCATCCGCCCTGCGCTCCGTCGCGGGTCGCTGGCTGGGCGCCGGTGTATCAGCGGGGTGTCGCCTGCACCGGCGGGGGGACCCTGCCTTGCCTGGGGCTTGGTGGGCCGCTGGGGGTCCCGTGGCGTGCTGTGCCGGTTGGGGGGCTGCGGCTGTGGCTCGTGGCCCCTTGGGGGTAGGCGTGGGGTTGGTGGTGTGTCCCCTCCGGCCATCCCTGAAGGCCGGTTGATGGGTGCGCGGGTGGCCCGGGGGACCACCCTGGGTCCCGGGGGGGGGGAACGACGGCTCCTTTGCTGGGCTGCGGGAGGAGGGATGGGCCGCGCTTGGCCCCCCGGCCACCCGCCCGCCCTCCCTCCCCGAGCTGGCTGGGTCGGGCCGTGGCCCTGGGTTGGCGCCCGCGCGGCTTCTCCACCCGTCTGCGTGGCTGTCGCGCGCCTGGTGGGGCTTGCGTGCTGCTGGATGTGGTAGGGCATGCTCGGGTTGGGGGTCCCGTGCCGGGATTGGCGATGCGGCGGCGTAGGGTTGGTCGCCAACGGGCTTACACTCATAAGAGATTCACACGATTACTGGGTTCTAGATCACAGAACTGATTTGTGTACACTCTACCCCTTTCAATCACTTGGCTTATAGGCTTATAGACACCCCCACCCCAATCCCCCTCTTTCACTGGCCAATAGGCCCCCACATGGTGTAAACCGGAAATACATCTCACTGACGATAGCACCAGCATATTAGTGACTAGTCTAGTTGTTCAATGTATTTCTTGTTTTGTTTGTGTATGTGTTTCTTTCCTTTCTTCTTTTGTATTTCTTTTCTTCTGTCCCCCCATAATCCCCTCCTGTTCGCTGTTTTGTCATAATAAAAAGGTATTTTGAATGATCACAACGGGAGTATGTCAGACTCTCAATGTGAAACATTAAAACTGTTCAGACTATCCGGGCACTTAGACTTCCATTCTCTGTGTCAAACAGCTGACCAGGACAGGTTAAAAAAACAAAAACAAATCAAAAACAAAAAAACAAACAAAAACAAAATAAAAACTTTTTGGTAGCAACACAGGTTCTCGTGTTTGGAGGAGAAAGAATACTGAACTACTGTGAAGCATAGGGGTGGATTCATCATGCTTTGGGGCTGTTTTTCTGCAAAGGGACCAGGACAACTGATCTGTGTAAAGGAAAGAATGAATGGGACCATGTATCGAGAGATTTTGAGTGAAAATGTCCTTCCTTCAGCAAGGGCATTGAAGATGAGACGCGGCTGGGTCTTTCAGCATGACAATGATCCCAAACACACAGCCAAGGCGACAAAGGAGTGGCTTCGTAAGAAGCAGTTCAACGTCCTGGAGTGGCCTTGCCAGTCTCCAGATCTCAACCCCATAGAAAATCTGTGGAGGGAGTTGAAAGTCCGTGTTGCCCAACGACAGCCCCAAAACATCATTGCTCTAGAGGAGATCTGCTTGGAGGAATGGGCCAAAATACCAGCAACAGTGTGTGAAATGCTTGTGAAGAGTTACAGAAAACGTTTGGCCTCCGTTATTGCCAACAAAGGGTACATAACAAAGTATTGAGATTAACTTTTGGTATTGACCAAATACTTATTTTCCACCATGATTTGCAAATAAATTCTTTAAAAATCAAACAATGTGATTTTCTGGTTTTTTTTCCCATATTCTGTCTTTCATGTTTGAGGTTTACCCATGTTGACAATTACAGGCCTTTAATATTTTCATGTGGGAGAACTTGAACAATTAGTGGTTGACTAAATACTTACCGTATTGGCCCGAATATAAGACGGCCCTGATTATAAGAATACCCCCTCTTTTTCAAGACTCAAGTTTGAAAAAAGACTTTTTGAACACCAAATTAATTTTTATACAGAAAATAATTCCAGTACATCTGAAACGAATGATAACAATATATTTGAGAGAAAAAGCATGCTATTTTGCCTCATTCAAATCTTAATATCAACATTTAAATATGTAAACTAAAGTGCAATCATATTCATAAATGCATGGCTTCTGGTTTTTGAAATGTAAATAATAACCATCAAAGTGAAGTCTAACTGTAACTGTAGTTTGAAACAAATCTGAATAAGGAAAAACATTCCAATAAAATAATGCAAACTGGTTAAACTAGTAGCTGAGATCTGTCATGACAGAACATCGCTTCAATGAGATCTGGCGTCATCTAGCGTCGTGAATGGGTATAATGTCTAGACCGGGAATATAAGACGACCCCCCTCTTTTTCAATCTTATTTCAATGCAAAAAACACCGTCTTATATTTGGGCCAATACGGTATTTGCCCCACTGTATACATGTAGGACTTTTAATTCATTTTTCTAAATATTGGTACAGTAAAAATGTTTTGAGTATGGTAGTAGTCAGAGAGGTCTACTATTAATATTCACCAACCTTGGCCAGTACTTTTTCAGATTTGTGGATTTACAGTGCCACAAAAATGAGAACTGTAACCTACAATTTACTACAACAACTCGTTGCTCAGGGCAATCACATAATATTGGACTGACATGACAGTGCATGTAACACACATGTAAGATGGAGTGGTTTTAAGAGCAGGCGACATGATTTCATTTTTAAATGATGACAATGGTGGCATATATTTTAGAGTGTTGAGATTGTTTTTAAGAGTTGGGAACAAAGCTAGCACAGGGAAGTCGACTGCCTTGCCGCTTGCTGCATTTACCGTAATGCCTGGATTACACAGGTGCGCTAATTTTAGGTTCCGCTCATTTGCCCATCAGCTCATCGGGGAAATCCCCAGTATCCCCGTATGCCAGTCCGCCCTTGACCCCTGGTCTAGAGTGTGACATCACAAAAGGTGTTAACACTGTCGTATGGCCACACTTCCTTATTCCAATTTGCGAGTCCATCCATCCCTTTTGGCTTTATTTAATGAGTGACAGCTTGTGTAATGTATGGCTGTACTAAAAATCCTTTCAATACAAGATTCACATCTTTGTCCATTCACATCATTCATGTTTCAACATGGTACTACAACATTTGACACTCAAGGGGAGTCAAAATCAAAAGATAATAGTATTATCAATGCAATAACATTGACACTCCTATTTGATTTACTCAACCCCTTGATGCCTGTTGTCGAGAATTTTTGACATTTCAGAACAAAACTACTAAAATGCCTGTTTGCTGTATTATTATTTTATGATGTAGTTTACCTTATTGGCTGCCCGTGACAGCAACAGATGTCCAATCCAATTAGTCAAAATGGATTGGTTGTCTATCGCCGTGAATAGCACTCAAACATTATTACTCACTGTCAGACCTACCAGTTCAAATGTATTGGAAGTCTTATTGCCATCAGTGACAGCCAATGTTCAAGGGAACCTTAAAGACTTGTAGAAACAAATATTATTGCCGTTGATTTAAAAATCTATAATATTTAGTACAGACCTACGGAGGGCGTCATGTTTTATGAGCGCAATGCACGCTGGGGGTGATCACGTGGTTGGGCTGCACTGGGAGAATAGCTGTGCTGGCTAGCAAGCGAAGCTAGTATGACAACTGACATGATTTTGTGACATTCTGTTGCTGGTCAGATTGTTTTGTCACAGAGCTGTGGGCTGAGTTCCCAATGTCGTACCTGCATCCAATTCCAGCTCATCAGCAGTGTCTGTAAACTGATCCGATCCTAGACGTCTTGCCGAGAATTGACTTGCTTGTTTTGTATATCCCGTTGTTGCTAGTTGCATCCTTGCCTTGTTTTTGTTTCGTTCGTCTGCCTCTCACCGTGGTTTTCACTCTGTTTTTTCTTTTTCTTTATTGATCCCAACCTAATGTCACGGACCCAGGTTTTACAGCAAAGAGACAGAAAACGCATGTGGGTTGCGATTGAATTATCAGAAAAATCAAGACTCTGACGTCACGCGGAAATATAATCCTGTGGTCTACACGCTTGTCTGTCGGACCACAAACGTGGGTTTTAATCCCGCTGGAGACCTTGGTTTAATTGCTTTTGCTGCTCGTTTTGTGAAATATCGACAGTTCTGTCCTGTTCATCACTTGTCCGCTCAGGTAGAAATTGGAAAGGCAGAACCGACGACATGCTTATGTAGCTTAAAAGTGATTTTTTTTTTTTTACGCTGTGGTAGCCCAGCAGCACCGCCCAGTGACGTCACTGCCCCAGAGTGCATTGCGTCGTCAACAACATTGCCGACCTTCTAAATTTCATTAAAACGAAAAAAATTAAGAGGGGTTTTAATATCAAATGATTATAACTCGTATTAACATTTATCTTTTAAGAATTACATGTCTTCCCTTTGATGAAGGAAGCGAGCAATTGTCACGTGGGAAAAAATTCAATCGAAATGCTATGATTTGAACCCATTTTAATGTTATCCAAGTGTACAAAATCAAATGGCACTACATTTTTAGCAGCTTCCCTATTTTTATCTTACACAGCCTCATAAACAGGTAAAACAAATCACGGCACTTAAATAACACCTAACATGGCAGTCACTGTGAATGGTCAACATGGTTTGAGGCATTTAAAGTAGAAGACACAAATGAGACTTTTTGGTTGGCTGACCAATAGATGCTTTGCTGCTTATTTGGTCCTCACTGTCTTCCATCTTGAGTTGTTTTTCACTGACGTTAGACTTGTTACCTGAAAACAAATGAAGGAATTTCAATTTGTGAATTCAATATTGATTTGGACATTTGTGCACTTTACTTGAATGGTCCACGCTGCCTTCTTTGTCCTGAAACAGCAATGATAGCTTCACTGTACATTGGCTTGCTGTATATTTTAAAAAAGCTCATCAGAAGGGATTTCCTACCTCAGTTTTGGTAGTTTTGTTTTTCTTCCTCTGTTCCAAATATCTGCAAATTGATGACAACAATGAAAAGCTGAGATTACTTCAAAGAATTTTCTTTTTAGCAGCTCTACCAGTGCGAGTTGGCAGTAACCTTCCCACCGTTGCAGATACGAGTCGCAGTTCCTGTGGTCAAATTTGGCTGCCGCCTTGAGCGTGTCCGAGAATCCCACATCCACTCGGCCTGACGCCCCAGATGCAATCGGCATCTCGACCCGCGTTCATTTGGATGCGACTCAGCAGTCGGTCCTGTCGTATGGATTTTCAAATGCGCCTTCCTATTTATATATGAGCGAGCAGAAAAAAGAGGCCACTTGGATTTTAACTGGGGGTTTGTTGTCATATCCATGGCAACAGGAATGGCAGCTGTAAAAGGGGCTTGATGGTTGGTTTGGGGTGAATCTAAGGGCACGTGTAGAATGGGAACTTGGACACCGAACAGAAACGAGCATCCGTCAAATATTTGTGTTGTCTTGGTGACCAAAATCTCCAGATGAAAGAGCAGACAAGACAAGCAATTCTTCCTACTTATTACCACTATTAATTAAATTAACTCTTATATGACTTCTATTTTTGTGGGATTTGTAACTTGCTCTTAAGTTTTATGTGTGTATATATATATATATATATATATATATATATATATATATATATATATATATACAGTGCCTTGCAAAAGTATTCGGCCCCCTTGAATCTTGCAACCTTTCGCCACATTTCAGGCTTCAAACATAAAGATATGAAATTTAATTTTTTTGTCAAGAATCAACAACAAGTGGGACACAATCGTGAAGTGGAACAACATTTATTGGATAATTTAAACTTTTTTAACAAATAAAAAACTGAAAAGTGGGGCGTGCAATATTATTCGGCCCCCTTGCGTTAATACTTTGTAGCGCCACCTTTTGCTCCAATTACAGCTGCAAGTCGCTTGGGGTATGTTTCTATCAGTTTTGCACATTGAGAGACTGACATTCTTGCCCATTCTTCCTTGCAAAACAGCTCGAGCTCAGTGAGGTTGGATGGAGAGTGTTTGTGAACAGCAGTCTTCAGCTCTTTCCACAGATTCTCGATTGGATTCAGGTCTGGACTTTGACTTGGCCATTCTAACACCTGGATACGTTTATTTTTGAACCATTCCATTGTAGATTTGGCTTTATGTTTTGGATCATTGTCCTGTTGGAAGATAAATCTCCGTCCCAGTCTCAGGTCTTGTGCAGATACCAACAGGTTTTCTTCCAGAATGTTCCTGTATTTGGCTGCATCCATCTTCCCGTCAATTTTAACCATCTTCCCTGTCCCTGCTGAAGAAAAGCAGGCCCAAACCATGATGCTGCCACCACCATGTTTGACAGTTGGGATGGTGTGTTCAGGGTGATGAGCTGTGTTGCTTTTACGCCAAACATATCGTTTTGCATTGTGGCCAAAAAGTTCAATTTTGGTTTCATCTGACCAGAGCACCTTCTTCCACATGTTTGGTGTGTCTCCCAGGTGGCCTGTGGCAAACTCTAAACGAGACTTTTTATGGATATCTTTGAGAAATGGCTTTCTTCTTGCCACTCTTCCATAAAGGCCAGATTTGTGCAGTGTACGACTGATTGTTGTCCTATGGACAGACTCTCCCACCTCAGCTGTAGATCTCTGCAGTTCATCCAGAGTGATCATGGGCCTCTTGGCTGCATCTCTTATCAGTTTTCTCCATGTTTGAGAAGAAAGTTTGGAAGGACGGCCGGGTCTTGGTAGATTTGCAGTGGTCTGATGCTCCTTCCATTTCAATATGATGGCTTGCAAAGTGCTCCTTGAGATGTTTAAAGCTTGGGAAATCTTTTTGTATCCAAATCCGGCTTTAAACTTCTCCACAACAGTATCTCGGACCTGCCTGGTGTGTTCCTTGGTTTTCATAATGCTCTCTGCACTTTAAACAGAACCCTGAGACTATCACAGAGCAGGTGCATTTATACGGAGACTTGATTACACACAGGTGGATTCTATTTATCATCATCGGTCATTTAGGACAACATTGGATCATTCAGAGATCCTCACTGAACTTCTGGAGTGAGTTTGCTGCACTGAAAGTAAAGGGGCCGAATAATATTGCACGCCCCACTTTTCAGTTTTTTATTTGTTGAAAAAGTTTAAATTATCCAATAAATGTTGTTCCACTTCACGATTGTGTCCCACTTGTTGTGGATTCTTGACAAAAAAATTAAATTTCATATCTTTATGTTTGAAGCCTGAAATGTGGCGAAAGGTTGCAAGATTGAAGGGGGCCGAATACTTTTGCAAGGCACTGTATATATATATATATATATATATGTGTGTGTGTGTGTATATATAAAGCCTGTATAAATATATATATATATATATATATATATATATATATATATATACAGTATACACATATGGCGAAAAACACTCAGGTGACTTGAAGTTCCACTCTGAGACCCCCAATTTGGCCAAATTTCAAAATTGTCCGATATGCATGTGTGGTACATCATTAGAAAGCTTAAAATCTCCATTTTCTGGAGGAAGAAAAATTTTGAACATGAGGGCTTTTTGAAAAAAAAAAAAAGTTTTTTAAACAGCAAAACCTTATCTGGAGGCGAGAGCACGCGAGAGCAGAATTACAGACGCCGTGATTTTAACACGATATTATTGCGTACTTATCTTGTTTCGATCCACAGACTCCATGTAGCAATCACTGTGTCCAGACACAGTTGTGAACGCCCACAGCTGGATTTCTGGGGGATTTTATGTGTGAAACATGGCAATATAACAAGGGTCGCGATGCAGAAATCGCAGACATCAAGGAGTGGTCGAGATTTTCTTTTTCATATATTTACCCCTTTAAAACGTTTTATTTTTCAATTCTTCTTTGTTTGGATCGATTATTTATCATCTAACATATCGGAGAAAATGCAACAGTAACCAAAAAAAAAAAAAAATACAATTGAGCAATAGTTATGAGGTAGACATCCGTGACTTTTTTACAGACGCCATTTTTTTCATTTGTTTAAGAGTTTGAAATATGCGAGTGAATAATTTTTTAAAGTCTTTTTTTTTTTTTAAACGAAATAGACGAAATTAGACATCAATTAATGATTATAAGCTAAAAATGACAGACTTTTTGAATAATAAATATAATTAATTACCTTAGTTTTATGGCTGGGTTAAAACAAAAGCGGTTGCGCGCTTGGGTGCGACATATTTTATGGGTTTCAGCACAATGAGCGTTGTGTAATTATTGACATCAACAATTCCAAGCTACGAGTTTATTTTTTGTTTGAAAATTTTAAAATTTTATTTAAACGGAAACATTTAGAGGGGTTTTAATATGAAATTTCTATAACTTGTACTAACATTTATCTTTTAAGAACTACAAGTCTTTCTATCCATGGATCGCTTTAACAGAATGTTAATGTTGATGCCATCTTGCTGATTTATTGCTATAATAAACAAATACATAACTTATGTACAGTATGTTGGATGTATATATCCGTCTTGTGTCTTATCTTTCCTTTCCAACAAAATTTTACAGAAAAATATGGCATATTTTATAGATGGTTTGAATTGCAATTAATTACGATTAATTGGCTGTGATTAACTCGAATAAAAATTTTAATCGTTTGACAGCCCACCCGGGCGGTATGGTCTCTCGTTTCAAGCTCGGGTCCTCTACCAGAGGCGCAGGATCTTAGCTGTCCCTAGGATTGCACTCTTCTGAATCGAGATGTTGGACGTTGTTCCTGGTATTTGTTGGAGCCATGCACCCAGCTTGAGGGTTACTGCCCCTAGTGTCCCGATCACTACTGGCACCACTCTTGCCTTCACTCCCCACATTTTCTCCAACTCTTCCTTCAACCCTTGATATTTCTCCAGCTTTTCATGTTCTTTTTCCCTGATGTTGCTATTGCTCGGGATTGCTACATCTATCACTACTGCTGTCTTCTGATGTTTATCCACCACCACTATGTCAGGCTGGTTGGCCATCACCAGTTTGTTTGTCTGGATCTGGAAGTCCCAGAGGATCTTGGCTCGGTTGTTCTTGACCACCTTCTGAGGTGACCCCCACCTTGACTCTGGGTTCTCCAGTCCGTACTCGGCACAGATGTTCCTGCACACTATGCCTGCTACCTGGTTATGTCATTCCATGTATGCCTTGCCTGCTAGCATCTTACACCCTGCTGTGATGTGCTGGACTGTCTCAGGGGCCTCTTTGCATAGCCTGCACCCGGGGTCCTGTCTGGTGTGATAGACCCCAGCCTCTATTGCTCTTGTGTTAAGGGCCTGTTCTTGTGCTGCCATGATCAGTGCCTCCGTGTAGTCTTTCAGTCCGGCCTTTTCCAGCCACTGGTATGTTTTTCCCATGTCAGCTACCTCCTCGATTTGTCGGCGGTAAACACCATGCAGGGGCTTGTCCATCCATGGTAGCTCCTCAGGGTCCTCCTCCTTATTGGGGTTCTGTTGCCTGAGGCATTCACCGAGCAGGTCATCACTGGGGGCCATTTTCATTATGTACTCTTGGAGGGATGTAGTTTCCTCCTGGATCGTGGCTCTGATGCTCACTAGTCCTCGGCCTCCCTCTTTCCGCTTTGTGTAGAGCCTCAGGATGCTGGACTTAGGGTGAAACCCTCCGTGCATTGTAAGGAGCTTCCTTGTCTTGATATCCGTAGCCTGCATCTCTTCCAGTGGCCAGGATACGATGCCAGCAGGGTATCTGATTACTGGTAGAGCATAGCTGTTAATGGCCTGGATCTTATTCTTGCCATTCAGCTGACCCTTGAGGACCTGCCTCACCCTCTGTAGGTATTTGGTTGTGGCAGACCTTCGAGTTGCTTCCTCATGGTTTCCACTTGCCTGTGGGATCCCCAGGTACTCGTAGCTGTCCTGCACATCTGTTATGTTGCCTTCAAGTAGTTCAGCCCCTTCAGTTGAGATCACCTTCCCTCTTCTGGATACCATTCGCCCACACTTATCTTGTCCGAATGACATCCCGATGTCATTGCTTTTTATTCTCGTGAGGTGGATCAGGGAGTCGATGTCACGCTCGTTCTTGGCATACAGCTTGATGTCATCCATGTAGAGGAGGTGACTGATGATTTTTCCACTTCGGAACCAGTACCCGAAACCACTCTTGGTGATGATCTGGCTGAGGGGGTTTAGGCCTATGCAGAACAGCAGGGGTGACAGAGCATCTCCTTGGTAGATACCGAATTTGATGCTCACATGTGCAACTGGCTTCGTGTTGGCTTCGAGAGTTGTCTTCCACAGCCCCATCGAGTTCTGGAGGAAGATCCTTAGTGTCCTGTTGATGTTATACAGCTTCAAGCATTCCAGAATCCATGTCTGTGGCATTGAGTCATTGGCTTTCTTGTAGTCAATCCAGGCGGTGCACAGGTTGGTGCTCCTAGCTCTGCAGTCCCAGACGACTGCCCTGTCCACCAGTAGTTGGTGCTTGGCTCCCCTGGTGTTATTGCCAATCCCTTTCTGTGCCATGTGCCTGCTCATTTTAGCCGCCAATATGCCTGATAGGAGCTTCCATGTGGTGCTGAGGCAGGTGATAGGCCGGTAGTTGGATGGTGCTGTCCCCTTCTGGGGGTCCTTCATGATGAGGACTGTCGGACCTTGGGTTAGCCACTCTGGGTGGGTCCCCGACCTCAGCAGCTGGTTCATTTGTGCTGCTAGGCGTTCATGGAGTGCAGTTAGCCTCTTAAGCCAGTAGGCATGAATCTTGTCGGGCCCTGGAGCTGTCCAGTTCTTCATCTAGCCTTCGTTTCCATGGAGGCTCCTTCTGGCTACTGGCGCTGCTTATCTTGTAGCCAAGTGAACAAGTATTTGATACACAGTCAATGGGAAAACCCATTGGCAGTGTATCAAATACTTGTTCTCCCCACTGTATATATATATATAGGCTATATATATATATTTCTATATATATATATATATATATATATATACAGGGGAGCATCATTTGCTTCTAGCCATGGTATCTCCTTTAGCCACTTTTCAGCAAAAGTCATTTTTTTCGGTAGCTCCGGTGACGTCTCTGTCGTCTATCTTTTGACGGGGGTGGGGGAACACGGAAGTAATTACTCAGTGTGGCCTGCCTCTTCAACATTTTGAGAAGTTATTTTCTCGTGTCTGCCGCAAATACAGTGGTCAGCCATCGGTACGCAAAAGCGTATGGAAGCCGTTGAGGGCCAGCGCGTTTGTCTACGTCCAGTACGCATGCAGACCACTTATGTGCACCCCTGTATATATATATATATATATATATATATATATATATATATATATATATATATATATATATATATATGCATATATATATATATATATATATATATGTATATATGCATATATATATGTATATATATATATGTATGTATATATATGTGTGTGTGTATGTATATATATATATATATATATATATATTGGTACCTCTACTTAAGAAATCAATTGGTTCTGTAAGTAGTTTCTTAACTTTAAAATGTTATATTTGTCACATTTAAATGTAGTAATCCGTTCCAAGCCGCCCAAAATTCAGACAGAAATCTTTTATAATGCATAAAAATGCATCAAAACATGTAACAAATATATATTACAATTACATTTTTGCACAATAAACATAAAATCTGAGTTGTGCATAATGTCAAAAAAATAAAAATAAAAAGAATAGAGTAATGAATCAATGCACTCATATAAAGCTGTCGGAACACAAGGGGCACAGGACGCTGGGATACACACATACACATAAGGTAGAGATTCCTCTTAACCAATTGAATGCCAGGAATGCTAGGCAAAAGCCAATTGCAGAGCAGCTATAAGTATGTTATGTTCAGTCAACTTGGGAGCTGTGAGTACTTTCTTAACAAGAGGCAATATTTTCCCATTGAGGCGTGTCTTAATCTCAAAATTCTGTATGTAGAGACGTTCATAAGTAGAGGTACTACTGTATTTAAAAAAAAACAACAACAACAAAAAAGCTATGAAATAACACATTTGAAACACCTTTACCTCAACTTCATGATCTGCCTTCAACAGTTAGAATATTAATATATTTTCCAAATACTATATAATAAGCATATGACAAAATTTAATTCTTGTCAAAAGAACAAACAAGATATTTAAGTAGAAAATAGGGAAAAAAATATTATTCAACCAATTGACTTACAGTAAGTGTGTCCACCCGTTTATTATTAAGATGTAATTTAATAATAATACTAATAGAGATGAATAAAATGATCAATATACCATTCATACCCACATATGGTCCATCCATTCTCAACACCGCTTATCCTTGTCAGGGTCAGGTTTTATTGTTATTTTATTTCCACTGTGATGAAGAGCCATCGTATCTTTTTTTTAAATTTTGCATTAACTTTTTGAACTACCTATAAATATGATATTTGCTATTTGCAACAATGATAATTAAAAATTTTAGAACTAAACCGTTTTACATGATTTAAAATATTACTTTTTTTCCCCTAAAGATTTTCTTGCATTTTCATACTTGTCCTTGTCTATTAACATTCTGGATCCAAATACTGTACTACTATTTCTGTCTTGTTAAATTGAACAACAACACAAAAAACAATTCATCATGAATTCCCATTTCTTTCTCGAGAAAGGTTTTGTGAAAAAAGATGTCATGTTTCATCACTGACCGTTACGTTTTACTTATGGGCTGCTACTGAACGTTCATTTGCCACTCCCAGTCAAAAATGAATTGGCGTCTCGCGCCGCCTTTTGCACTGAAAATGATCATTCATCAACAGTCCTCCCAGTTCAATTAAGCTTTAGTTACATTTTCTTAGATGCACCAGACACAGCTTAAAAAAAAACTTCAAAATATGAAGGATCTCTTTGAGAGTTATTGAATTTGGGACTTGAGTAACTTAATTTTATGCCATCATGTGCACAAGCGTGCGGGGGGGGGGGGGGGGGGGGGCGGGGGAGGTTAAGGAGTTACTTGTGTTAAGGAAAAAGAATCTGTTCTGAACTGAACTGACACAAACACTGGTGTAGGTATTTCTTTCTTTCGACATTTTCCGCATGACTACCATGCGAGGCTTGTTCACGACTCTTCCTTCTCATCTCCGTGGGTGATGATGTAGCAGAGAGACTTGTAGTCAATGTTCCCTGTCGGGTCGATGGGAGCCAGCGCAAATGCCTGATCCACCTAGAAGACACATGACTTATGGCTCCAACTTTGGATATTTCAAAGTTAAAAAAAAATGTGTGTATATATAGTGTTGCACCCATACCTTAATTTGGCTCCCAATACCGAGTATGTTATGTGGCTGTGTGGCATCGACCATTGCTAATACTGTACTAATTAGAGATGCCCCGATCAATTGGCATCCTGATCGATCTGGTCCGATCACATCATTTTCAAAGTATCGGAATCGGCAAAAAAATATCGGCCATGCCTTTTTTAAATATATTTATATATTTTTTAAATTAAATCGTTTTCTAAATGTATTTAACGTTAGAGACATAATATGTTACACTCATCCAGAGTCTTTAGGCTTAAGGTACCGATAACGGCGGTAATTAATTTTAAAAAATGTATCACATTAAATATTAAACGCAATTAACGCATGCGTCGCGCGACCCACTCACGCTCAATCTGTAATGGCGCCGTTTTACCCATTTAGAGAGATAAAAGGCAGCGTAAAATGAGAAGAGTGAATTTTGGCAGCCTTTGGAGCCATTTTTTAATAGGCTAAAGCCTTACAATTCCTCTCCCTACAATTGGAAATATCATGGGAACAGGGGTCGCGTTAACCGAATATTTTCCGTCGTTGACCGATTTTTTAAAAACGGTGACGGAAAAAACTGAAGTCCATCCGTCATTTTGACCGGTTGCAATTCACACCCCAGACCACAGGGTAGCAAGTGAGCATATTAATTAGCTATTGTCTCTCTTGATGCATGACGTCGTTGGCCTTACTCTGAAAAATGTCAAGGCAACTGAGTGTCCGAAGTTTCTTCAAAAAGCCCCAAAACGACGATGGTGTTGATAAAAGAGGTGAAAAAACAGGGACTGCACAAGCGGGCACGCAATTCAAGTCCATGCGCACCAGGAGGAAAGTGTGAGACTACGTTCAGGCCACAGCAGGTGAACTGTTAATTTCATTGTTCCTTAATGTAGCCTACCTACTGGGGCCAGTCAGCTGTTTTTGTCACTGCGGAGAAAAAGTTACATATTCATCTGCTTGATGTGTGATGGCACGGTGTGGATTCTCTGTTAAGCTTGTTCGGACAGAATATTAATTTAAAATGAATGAAAACTAAATACTATTGAATATGTTGAAGCGGTATGCAATGTTAAGAGTCTTGTTAGCTGCGGGCGCACGATCCTATTCCCCTCACTATCCACTCGCGGGGGCCTGCGCTTGTCAGTGACGTTCCTTATTCTCGCTATATGATTATACAACTTTAACATTTGTTAATAATACGCTCTGTGTGTAGTATCATCCATCGCTTTTCCTTTTTAAATGGGCACTTATAAGCGAACGCAAGAAGAAACAACGGGAACATTTTTAAACAGGCATTTCACGGGAGAGCATTTCGACTCTTCGGCCAATCATATAGCGAGAGCAAGTGGATAGTGAGGGGACTGCGCGCGGCTCTTAAGTGTCTCTGTCACGTGACTGTCGTAGCCGGTGTAGGTTCACTATCCTCTTCCCCTCACTATCCACTCGCTCTCGCTATATAAGCTATATAATTGGCCGATGAAATGCTGTATGTTGAATGTATATATTCGTCCGAGTTTTATTCATTTTTTTTCTTAATGCATTGCCAAAATGTATATGATTGGGAAAAATTATCGGGAATAATTGGAATTGAATCAGGAGCAAAAAAAAAAAAGCAATCGGATCGGGAAATATCGGGATCGGCAGATACTCAAACTAAAACGATCGGATCCGGAGCAAAAAAACATGATCGGAACAACCCTAGTACTAATACATTTTTTTTCTAAACAAATACAAAATTATTTTTTTCTTTTATACAAAATTACTGCAAAGTCACTTTAATGTAAAGAAAAATGCTATCATGGCTTGGTCGGACTCTGCTTAACAAACTCTGTGCCTACCTGGTATGGGTGACAATAAATGAATGAAGACTGAATGAATGCTCTCAAAATACAACTAAAAAAAAAAAAAAAAAAAAAATTTTTTTTTTGATAACATCTTTATTGATGCCAATGGTTGTTTCTATCTATTAAATTTAGAGGCCCAGAAATGCTTCATATTCACATATTCTCACCCGAACGAGATTTTATTCCTAATGAGAAGGGGAGTTTTATGTGGAAGTATAATGCATTAAAACACTTATTCCAAAAATTTGGAACAATTTTTTTTTACCATGCATATCTGTGACATCGTGACACGTGTTTCAGTTACTAAAAAGCTAGTAAAAGCTGAGCAAGCTGAAGACAGGGCTGGTGCAAGACTGAACTGGTCTATCCAAGACAAACATACCGTATTGGCCCGAATATAAGACGACCCCGATTATAAGACGACCCCCTCTTTTTCAAGACTCAAGTTTGAAAAAAGACTTTTTGAACACCAAATTAATTTTTATACAGAAACGACCACGGAAAGCTTTTCTCTGACTGTGAGCATTTTTTAGGCGATCTTTTTGAGCTCTACATCTCCGTACATTACACTCTGTGACACCATATTTCACAGCCGCTTTGCAGTTGTTTGAAGACAGCGCCTCATTTATCACCATCAACTTGAAGTTTGCGTCATAACTTCTCCTCAGCTGCCGGTGTTCTGCCAAAATGTCCTACATCGGCGAAACGTCCTACATTAGTCGAATTTGACACCTAAATTACTACCGTGTGCTCTAAACTTGTTTTGTTTAGATGCATACAGGAATAACGTACTAAAGAAATGCCTGCAGAAAATACTTAAATGTAGTTATGTCAAATAAGGACGGTTTAAATACGCTACGTGACTAATGTGGTCAACTGCTTCAAAGCTAACACAAAAAAACACAATGGTTAAAAGTATGAGAGGGTAATACATGCAAAAAGTATCTTTGAGGCTGTGAAAAGGTTCTAAATAACTAAATAAAAACAAAAATAGTGAGTACTCGCCGCTTCCAACCGATGTGCGCATGCGTGTGAATGCATATGCAAGCGCCCTGAGCATTGTGTAGGACGTTTCGCCGCGTAGTAAGGAATGGCCAAACACCGGTTAACCTGGCCAATCTTCGACCCACTTTTCTCCAAATTGTCGCGAAGTTTCTCCATTTTCGGTTATCTCTTCTATTACCGGTATTTTCTTCTCTTTTCCTTCTTACCACTTTCTTCTTCGTGTCAGGGGTTCGCTTTGGCCGCCCGAGTCGCGTTCAGCATTCGATTCATTGATGACTGGCGCCATCAAGCGTCGTGAATGGGTATATGTCTAGGCCGCAGTTTTTTTTTTTTTTTTTTTTTTTTTTAGGCCGCAGTTATAAGACGACCTCCTCTTTTTCAATCTTATTTCAGTGCAAAAAACATCGTCTTATATTCGGGCCAATACGGTATTTATGTACAGCACAGGCCAAATGTTTGGACACACCTCATTCAATGCAACACAAATGAAGGCTCCAACCCCATTGATAAAGCAATAAATTACACTATTCAACCCTGAAAAGGCATACCTGTGAAGTCAAAAACCATTTTAGGTGACTCCCTCTTGATGCTCATCAAGAGAATGTCAAGAGTGTGCAAAAAAGTAATGAGAGCAAAGGGGGGCTACTTTGAGTATACTAAAATATCATACATGTTTTTAGTTATTTCACCTTTTTTTTTTTGCTCAGTACAGAATTCTACATGTGTTCTTTCATAGTTTAATTACCTTCAGTGAGAATTTACAATGTAAGTAGTGATGACAATAAAATGCACAAATACAGTTGTGTCCAAAATTATTGGACGGCCGCAGTCATTAAGTGTTTTTGCAAGTTTGACATTCATTTTTCATCTTGTTTATAATCACATCAAATAATGGCATGTCAAATAGACAAATACAACTGAAATAACCTAAATATTTTGGGGAATATTCCAATTAATGGCCTTTCCGTGATTATCTCATTGACAAAATTATTCAACCCCCCAAGTACACCACTGTTAAGAACAAAGGTTTCCATCAGGTGTTGTCAAATGATGATGAAAACATCTGTAGATGTGAACGGAACCCTAATAAGCAGCAATTAAGCAGATTTTAAAGGACTGTGACACATGGCTCTTCTTGGTCAAAAAAAGTTCAGAGAGGAAGTCATTTCACTTCATAAGGAAGGATATGGATATAAAACGATAACAAAAGGCATAAAAATTTCAAGAGACACAATTGGGAGAATAGTCTGCAAGTTTAAAGCTAAAGGCACAGTGGAAATGCTACCTGGGCCTGGTAGAAAGAGGTTACTGTCTGCAACTGCTGTGTGATACCTGAAGCGAAAAGGTGGAGAAAAATCTCCGGGTGACAGCTGAGGAACTACGACAGGACATGTCATTGGAAGTTATTCCGGTTTTATCCAAGACCATAAGACGCACACTGCGAAATGATTGCTTCCATGCAAGAACTCCCAGGCCCAAACCGCCTGCTGACTCCAAAGCACAAGAAGAATGCCAAAAAAACATGTGGACAAACCACAAAGGCTTTGGGATACTGTTCTCTGGAGTGATGAGACCAAACTGGAACTTTTTGGGCTAATGGATCAACGCTACGTGTGGAGGAGAAAGAATGATGCCTATAAAGAAAAGAACACCCTATCTACTGTGAAGCACGCTGGGGTGTCAGTCATGCTATGGGGTTGTTTTGCTTCATCAGGCACAGGGAATCTTCAGCGTGTGCAAGGTATTATGAATTCAGTTAACTAACAGGAGATCTTGGATGAAAATGTCATGCAGTCATTGACAAAGCTGAGGCTTGGGTGAGGTTGGACCATCCAACAGGACAATAATCCTAAGCATACCTCAACATTTATCATATCTTGGTTGCAAAAGAAGAGCTGGAAGATTCTGGAGTGGCCATCGCAAACACCAGACTTCAATCCTATTGAAAATCTGGTGGTACTTGAAGAAGGCAGTTGCAGCACGCAAGCCCAAAATTGTTAATGAACTGGAGGTCTTTGCCCATGAGGAATGGGCAAATATACCTGTGGATCACTCCAATAAACTTGTGTTAAGCAATGCTTCACGTCTAAAGGATGTTATTGTTCCAAAGGATGTTGTACTAAGTACCAAAGTTATACATACCTATCGGGTTGAATAATTTTGTCAATGAAGTAATCACAGAAAGGCCATAAATTGGAATATTCCCAAAAATATTTTTGTTATTTCAGTTGCATTTCTCATTATTTAATGTGATTATAAACAAGATGAAAAAGAAATGTCAGACTTGCAAGAACACTTATCTACTGTGGGGGTTGAATAAATTTGAACACAACTAGGGCGGACAACACAGACAAGACTGAAAAAGCAGTTTCTGCTCTTACAACCCTCTATAAAATAAACTGCTGTATTTTAAGCCATTTGGTCAATCTGCACAAAATAATTTGTTCTGACCGAAAGTGTGATGCATGAACGCAAATCCTCTTCTGATCAATAATTCCAGTGTTTATCTAAAACTGTGCATTCGATCATAATTTTAATCCAACCTCTAATTAGATTAAAAGAATTTTTTCCATGTAAATGTTGCCAATGTTCATGAAATTTTTAATCCTGGCTAGTGTTACCATTTGACATGTCATTTAGCAACCATCTAAAGTATATACCAATACATCGAAAATATGACTGCGATTGAATGTGAATGAACGTGATCGAACTACGAATGTGATCATATGATCTATTCAACAACACTTACCAAAATTAAAACTCTCCTAAGATTATATGTACAGTATATCTTGGGAAGAGGAGCCATCGGTTGAAAACTAAATCTCGAATTATTTCTTTTTACTCGCTGATACCGATGCCTGCATTTTAGTGTCGTATCGGGGCCCCTCCGGATACTAGTTTCGGGATCGGTGCAACACTAAAAAACAGACCACGAGCTAACCTCTTCTGCTGTAAATTTATCCGCCTGGTTCATCAATAATCGTCGAAATCTGGTCCAGAACAGAGTTGAATTAAGATTGAACGTGATGGTGATGAAATCAAAATGACAACCTACTCTTCCTTGTTGACGAATCCCGTTGCATTGGGGTCGAAGAGCTTAAAGGCGGCGAGGATGGTGTCTTCCGGATCGGTCCCTGCACACCAAATGCATTAAATTCAAAGCCCGATGTCGTGGAATCGAAGCTACCGGTCAAGTTCTCACCATTGAGTTTCTCGCCAAACAGCGATAAGAAGACGGTGAAGTTGATGGGACCTTTGCCCTCGTTCAACATCTCATCCAGTTCTTCTTCCTTTATGTTTAGCTTTCCTGGGAAGCAAATAGTGATCTTTTATTGGAGACTTCCAGGAAATACATTCATTCATTCATTTTCCATGCCGCTTTTCCTCACGAGGGTCGCGGAGGTGCTGGAGCCTATCCCAGCTAACTACGGGCAGTAGGCAGGGGACACCCTGAACTGGTTGCCAGCCAATTGCAGGGCACAAGGAGACATACAACCATCCACGCACACACTCACACCTACGGACAATTTAGAGTGTTCAATCAGCCTACCATGCATGTTTTTGGGATGTGGGAGGAAACCGGAGTTCCCGGAGGAAACCCACGCAGGCACGGGGAGAACATGCAAACTCCACACAGGAAGGCCGAAGCCCGGGATTGAACCCTTGATCTTAGAACTGTGAGGCAGACGTGCTAACCACTCAGCCACCGTGCCGCCCCTCCAGGAAATATTCATCGATATTTTTTTTTTCACCCCTTTTTTTAATTTAAAATATTTTGTAATAAATACAATGGGGAAAAAAAGGTTTTCTTTTTTTTAGATAAAAAATTTAAGCAAATGTAAATCTTTATGAAAGACACTATTGACTAATAACGATGAAATTTGTACCAGTCATTTATTTTTTTGAACTCAAGCCATACATTTTTCTTTTACATTACGAGCAATGAAAATGATGTAAAATTAGTTTGCAAATTATTATATGAAATTAAATTGACATTACATTGACAATGATAGACCATGTGGCTCTTAAAAACCAAATAAAAAACTCTCAAAGTGAGTTTATCACACTTAGATGTCCAATCCATTTGAAGTGGGACAGTGGCAACAAATGTAAGCTTTCCTACTTCTGATAAAATAATTTATGAATGTCAATTTAAAATAATTGAAAAATGATTAAATGATTGTCATAAGATTAATTGAAAATCATTTTTTTAATAACTCATTGAGTGCCATAACAGTGATAGACGTCCAATCCATTTTCACTGTGAAGGCTGTTAGCGATCGAACAAGTCAAAATGGATCTATCGCCATCAGTGACATTGCAAAAGTTAACGAAAAGTGGTGATGTTCAAATCAACTTTAGTCATTTGTATGTTAATCTTTTTTTCATGATAATGAAATGATTTAAATGTTGTGTAATGAGATTAATTGACAATATATCTTTTTATTTACAAAATTATATAATAAATTCAATATCTACACTGTTAACTAATGGTGTTTCCTACCTGTGTGACCAATGTACAAATATTTTCAAATTTATATTGAAATAAAGTTGACCCCACTCATTTTTTTTCAATTAACAAATTTATGAAATTTATACTTTAAACTTAATATAAACATATTACAATTTAAGAAAGGAAAACCATTATAACTACAGCGCTACAATTATTGGTTACACTTCATTTGAATGCTTCTTATGACATAGTCATAAGACTGTCATAAATATGACATGACAACTATGATGAATATAAATCATTACTTACAGATTACAGATGTCACTACCCAGTCATAATTATTATTAAATGTAGGTGTTTCAGTCCATTTTTAGGTGTCAAAACTTTTCCATCAAATTATTACCCAGTTGTGCATAGGTCTCCTTCAGGTCTTGTTTCTTAATAACGCCATCTCTGTCCTGGTCAATGCAACCAAAAGCCTGTACAGGAAACGGCAACAAAAAATACAATGGAGACTTTGTAATAAATTGAAATTTTTTTCCAGTCTTACCTCCTTGAACTCTTGTATCTGTGACTGCTCAAACATGGAGAAAACATTGGAGCAAGTCTTCTGCGCTCCCCTTTGTCTCTTATTGGACGCTTTCTTGCTGGCCTACAACATGACCCATGTAAAATCACATCTTCTCTTTGAGTGATTTTGTGACTTACCATGTCTGCGTGATCTGGCGTAGATTCCCAATCGAGGCCTGACGTCCGATTGGCTTTTATACACACAGCGTGTTATCTGCTGCCTCCTATAATAACGTATGGAGGGAGCGCAGACCCATACATGGCTGCAACTGCTGTCCATGTGTCACCAAAAGGAGCTGATAAGAGGAGAGGCAGGATTCTTGCAGGTTGGACATTGGAGATATGCCAAGCAGCAAGTGAAGCTTGATGTTTGACAGGTCAGGCCTCACTAACTTTTTCCAGTGATTGGATTGTATTCTTAGTTTAATAAGTGTGACTGGACTCGATGTGCACTTTTTGGCCTTTTAATATGTCCACCCAACATCGGTATCGTATGTATAACTACATTGCACAAACAGACCTGAAATATTGCACCACACCTCAGGTACATAGGCATCTCACCAAATTGTAATACATATTTCTGTTGTGTGATTGTTTCTGATTAAAATTACATTTCTTGAGATGGGGATTTTGGATTATTTGACAAGATAAGATCATGAAATGTTTCAGGAACAAGTAGTTTTGTCATTCTCAAGACTAGTCTAGGTCCTGGGATCCCATTTTGAGTTTCTTGGGCTGGTAAATGGACCTGCGAGACCAGTACCTTTAACATAATTCATGTCATTTTATGGAAAATCACTTGGTAGAAAAAATATTACTTTTTTGTGTTAGTGACATTCCGCCACCCCTGTCAATAGTTGCAACCTTACATATGTATACATAACTGGGACCGTGTGCTTTGGTCAGATGAGACCAAGATTGAGCTTTTTGGCAACAAACACTCTAAGTGGGTCTGACGTGCCACGAAAGACGCGCATGCTGAAAAGCACCTCATACCCACTGTGAAGTATGGGGGTGGGTCAGTGATGCTGTGGGGCTGTTTCGCTTCCAAAGGCCCTGGGAACCTTGTTAGGGTGCATGGCATCATGAATGCTTTGCAATACCAGGAAATTTTAAATCAAAATCGGTTGCTCACTGCCCGAAAGCTGAAGATGGGTCGTCACTGGTCAGCAAGACAATGACCCTAAACATATGGCCAAATCTACACAGAAATGGTTCACCAGACACAAAATCAAGCTCCTCCCATGGCCATCTCAGTCCCCAGACCTTGTTTTGTTGGCAAAAGGGGGTTGTACAAAGTATTAACACCAGGGGTGCTAATAATTGTGACACACATTATTTGATGTCAAATATTTTTTTCTTTGTGTGGGATTTTTTTCCCCACTGAATGAATGCACTTGTATTGAAGGTTGGATTGTTCTCTTTTTTTCTATTAAGGTCCCATATTATTTGAATAAAAAAAATATTAGAAGCTAAAAAACACATCTTTTTCAGGGGTGCCAATAATTATGGCGGGCACTGTATATACAGTATTCATTCACTCATTCATTTTATGTGCCGCTCATTCTCATTCTTCTGACGAGGTCTAACGAGGCTCCACTCGTTACCTGAATTAATGGCACCTGTTTTAACTCATTATCGGTATAAAAGACACCTGCCCACAAACTCAGTCAGTCACACTCCAAACTCCACTATGGCCAAGACCAAAGAGCTGTCGAAGGACACAAGAGACAAAATTGTCGACCTGCACCAGGCTGGGAAGACTGAATCTGCAATGGGTAAAATGCTTGGTGTAAAGAAATCAACTGTGGGAGCAATTATTACAAAATGGAAGACATACAAGACCACTGATAATCTCCCTCGATCTGGGGCTCTATGCAAGATCTCACCCTGTGGGGTCAAAATGATAACAAGAACTGTGAGCAAAAATCCCAGAACCACACGGGGGGACCTAGTGAATGACCTACAGAGAGCTGGGACCACAGTAACAAAGGCTACTATCAGTAACACAATGCACCGCCAGGGACTCAAATCCTGCACTGCCAGACGTGTCCCCCTACTGAAGAAAGTACACATCCAGGCCCGTCTGCGGTTCGCTAGAGAGCATTTGGATGAGCTAGAAGAGAATGTGCTATGGTCAGATGAAACCAAAACAGACCTTTTTGGTAGAAACACAGGTTCTCGTGTTTGGAGGGGAAAGAATACTGAAGAACACCATACCCACTGTGAAGAATGGGGGTGGAGACATCATGCTTTGGGGCTGTTTTTCTGCAAAGGGACCAGGACTACTGATCTGTGTAAAGTAAAGAATGAATGGGGTCATGTATTGAGAGAATTTGAGTGAAAATCTCCTTCCATCAGCAAGGGCATTGAAGATGAGACGTGGCTGGGTCTTTCAGCATGACAATGATCCCAAACACACAGCCAGGGCAACAAAGGAGTGGCTTCGTAAGAAGCATTTCAAGGTCCTGGAGTGGCCTAGCCAGTCTCCAGATCTCAACCCCATGAAAGTCCATGTTGCCCAAAGACAGCCCCAAAACATCACTGCTCTAGAGGAGATCTGCATGGAGGAATGGGCCAAAATAGCAGCAACAGTGTGTGAAAAGCTTGTGAAGAGTTACAGAAAACGTTTGGCCTCCCTTATTGCCAACAAAGGGTACATAACAAAGTATTGAGATGAACTTTTGGTATTGACCAAATACTGTACTTATTTTCCACCATGATTTGCAAATAAATTCTTTAAAAATCAAACAATGTGATTTTCTGTTTTTTTTTTTTCACATTCTGTCTCTCATGACTGAGGTTTACCCATGTTGACAATTACAGGCCTCTCTAATATTTTCAAGTGGGAGAACTTGCACAATTAGAAAGAAAAAAAGAAAACAAAAAAAACCTACAATGCTCAAGTATGTCGAAATCCAGCGTAGGGCTACTGCACCTTAAAACATGTTTTGTTTTCTCCTTGAGATAACCGTTGTTGTGATTTGGTCCAAACAAATAAAAGTTGATTTGATTTTATTTGACTTAGAACACATCCATAACTGAACAGTATGGACATGCAGGTGAATATGGTTTTTTTTCTCGGTTTTATTATTATTATCATTATAGCTATTCTTTGTTCCGCAGCCCCTTTGAGCTCAATTTGAGCCCTTAGAATGCTTCAAAATGCACCAAAATCGGCAAGGAGGTCAAGACTGGTGCAATCTTTGATACCGTGTAAAGACAAATTCCAAATACACTATGTAGCTCGTCCTAGCAGTCTTTCTTTGTCCCGATGCTTTGAGCCCTACTTTGACCCCCTCAGAATGCTTCAAAACTCACCAAACTCAACAGCCAGGTGAACACTGGTGAAAACTTTGATAAAAGGTAAAAAAAAAAAAAAAATCAAAATATGCGTAAATATGTGTAGCGCCCCCTAAGAACAAAACCAACATTTCTTTTTTTTTTTTAAGGTGAAAGAGGAGGTAACAACGCAAAGGTTAAAACGTAAAACACATCAGTACTATATGAATGGGATACCATACGCAGTGCCCAGACTGCCGTTAGTACTACATCCAGTTTTCTTTGGGTGGGCAAAGCGTTCTGTGGGTGGGCACTGCCCACCTCCCACCACCCCCCCAACTCAGTAACGCCTCTGTTTCAGTGAGTGATCTATACAGGGCTAAGACTAAAAATACAGTATATTTTTCATTAAAATGATTAAAATCGATTTTTTTTTTTTTTTTGTCTTGTCTCAAACTCAGCTTATCTAAATTTTGGTCAGTTTCAACTCTCTTCTTCGTCTTGGTCTCAGATGGTGTAGTTAGAGTGCAACACTGCAAATAATTGAGACCTGTCTGTGTTTCCTCTTCATCTTCATACCTAGAGTAAGCACAGTACGCCACTGACATCTATTGTCCACAATATAAAACGGGATTTTTTTGGGGGGGGGGGTGTCCTTCTGTCATTGAAGACCAAACACACAGATAATTTAACTCAATAGCTGCCACTGACAGCAATAAATTTCCAATTCTGACTGGGAAGGGTTGGCAGATATCAAACAAAGGCCAACCCCTCCCAGTCAGAATGGATTACAGTGATCCCTTGTTTTTTGCAGTTAATGGGGACCCCCCCAACACAAAAATAGAAAATCCGCGAAGTAAAGGCGGAGCTTATTTACACTAAAAAAAAGAAAAAAAATCAGATTGAACCGCATCGGAAAGAGAAACATATAAGAAATGTTTAGTTTCCCTTTTTTCCCCCAGAGAATAAAAAAAAAACTAAAAAAAACAAATAATAAATAGATTTTAAGCACTGAAAATGTAATATTTATACTATAAATGACATACTGTATATATATATATATATATATATATATATATATATAAGAAAAAAATGATTTGTACATGCATACATGCATTATCTTAACATTTTTAAATAACACACTGTATTAATTTGTTTTTATTGAAAAAAATTCTGCAATGGACTAAGGGCGCGAAGTTTGTGGCGCAATATAACGAGGGATCAATGTCGATGTCTAGCACCGTGATAGGTAATATAAGAGTTCAACATCTGTCCAAAGTTCTCCAATAAAAACAAGATCACTGCAGAGCAAACCAATACATTTGATTCAGTCATCCCAATGGATTAGACGTCTATCACTGTCAATGGTAGCCAAAGAGTTAATACCGATTACAAATAAAATCTCTTCCTGTCAACAGTGAGAGTTCCTTCATCCCACCAAGTCCGCCTTTCACCGTGTCATCATGGAGGCCGCCATCTTGCAGGCCACAGCGGAGATCAGCGCCGCTCCCCGACCGCTTCCCTCTTCTGATTGGATGAAGGTGATCTTGCAGTGTGGCGTCAGCTCTCTGACTATTTTGTGGAACCTGTCACGGAAACTACATGCAAAAAATAAGTCAAAATCTCACTTTAAATTAGTACTAAAATTAGAGATGTGACCGAAAATTCGGCAATGAAAACCTTCGGCCAAAAATAGTTAAAACTGTATTTTCGGTTTTCTCTTTAAGGGCAGAAAGTTTACCACTGAAAAGTGTGAGTCTTAGCACTCTTGTGATGACATCATCAAAACACGCTGTCTCGCTAACACTACTGGCTCACAGCCAACATGTCTGCGGTTTGAAAGTATTTCAAGGTCTCAAAGAAATGTTAAAGTTATTAAATGAAGGAAAATTAAAAAATTTTTTTTGCTTCATCGCCGCTACACGCTTCTTCTGAAGTTGCTTTCCATTGATGTCTCGCGTCACATCGAGTACAGGGCATTTGAGCCCGTGCGTGAGTAGTTTGGAGTTCAAACAAGCAAACAGTATACAATTAAGTAGTATTTAAATGCATACAGTATATGTGCATTCACTATTGTTGAGTACAATACATTTATAGCACAACCACTTCCTCTTTTAGTCACTTTTTCCGCGACCTCCACACCCCATCTGCCAGTTGTCGTTTAAAGCAGAGACTTCGATCAGCTCGCGCTGGAACTCGGCCCACTCGCCTGGTTCCAGATCGAATACACGTGTTACGCACGAAAGTACTGAGTCTTATTTTAAGTAGTAGGAGAGTTATAATAGCCTAATAATAAATAGTCTAATAGTAAAGAGTTTTACTAGTTTTGGCGAAAATGAAATAGCTTTTTGTTGTGAACCATAGGTGGAGTTTGACTGTTGAGGCGGGGGGGGCACAACATGTTGATGACCGTGAAACGCAGTGTCAGCAATAAAATTAACTTAGAAGAATATTTATAATAATAAGTTGAGAATGAGTGTTTTTTTTGTTTCCCATCACTTTTGAGGCAAATTCTAAATCAGGCTGCTAGCAGGACAGCTATGCTTTTCGCCAAAATCACCATCCATTGAATATGGTACGCCAGCCGGTGTCGTGCCAATGTAGTTACCTCAATCAAAAAATGTTATCCCCCGGGCGGAGCCATATGGAGGTAGATTTGTGTCTTCATTATTCGATCAAAAAAAAGTTGCTTCAATCAAAAAAAAATAGTTACATCAATCAAAATATATTTTTTCAATTAAAAAAAGTCACTTTAATCAAAAAAATGTGTTTGAATGCAAAAATAAATTTGAAAAAAAAAAAAAAAAGCTATTTTTATTTGATTTTTTTTTTTTTTTCTGATTCAAGCAACTTTTTTGATTGAAGTAATGTTTTGTGTTTGGGCCACATTTTGGCTAGGACATTTGTGTCTTTATTATTCAATTATGATGATCGAACACTCTGACTCTGTCTCACTTTATGCCCTGCTTTTTGTCAGCTTGTCTTGGGTAAATAACTAAGTTAAATAACGAGTTTTAGACCCAACATTTAATCATAGAAAAAAAAAGTTTTTGAATGCGAAAAAATATTTGAGGCTCAAAAATGTGAATTTACACACTTAATTTTTCATTTAAAAAGTTTTCTTTGATTTTAGCAATCCTTTTTTGTGTTTGGGCCATATTATGGGTAGGAGATTTGTGTCATTCAATCCCCCAAAAAGTTGCTTCAATCATAAAAAAATATTTTCAATCAAAAAAAAAAAAAAATCATTTAAAAAATAAAATTGCCCTCCCCAATTTGTGTGTGTGTGTGTGTGTGTGTTGGGGGATAATATGCAAGGCAAATGACTGTCTAAGGTACTAGTCACATGATCTGTTCAAAAAATAACTTTGACCCATTATGAAAATATCTTTTTTGTTCATTTCACTCATTTTGTTGCTTTACAACTTATATATATATTTAAAAAAAAAAAAAAAAAAAAAAAAAAAAAATATATATATATATATATATATATATATACATTTATACATACATACACACACTCACCGGCAACTTTATTAGGTACACCTGTCCAACTGCTCATTAACACTTAATTTCTAATCAGCCAATCACATGGCGGCAACTCAGTGCATTTAGGCATGTAGACATGGTTTAAGACAATCTCTTGCAGTTCAAACCGAGCATCAGTATGGGGAAGAAAGGTGATTTGAGTGACTTTGTACGTGGCATGGTTGTTGGTGCCAGAAGGGCTAGTCTGGGTATTTCAGAAACTGCTGATCTACTGGGATTTTCACGCACAACCATCTCTAGGGTTTACAGAGAATGGTCCAAAAAATAAAAAGTATCCATTGAGCGGCAGTTCTGTGGGCGGAAATGCCTTGTTGATGCCAGAGGTCAGAGGAGAATGGCCAGACTGGTTCGAGCTGATAGAAAGGCAACAGTGACTCAAATAACCACCCGTTACAACCAAGATAGGCAGAAGAGCATCTCTGAACGCACAGTACGTCGAACTTTGAGGCAGATGGGCTACAGCAGCAGAAGACCACGCTGGGTGCCACTCCTTTCAGCTAAGAAGAGGAAACTGAGGGTACAATTTGCACAAGCTCATCGAAATTGGACAGTGGAAGATTGGAAAAATGTTGCCTGGTCTGATGAGTCTCGATTTCTGCTACTACATTTGGATGGTAGGGTCAGAATTTGGCGTCAACAACATGAAAGCATGGATCCATCCTGCCTTGTATCAACGGTTCAGGCTGGTGGTGTAATGGTGTGGGGAATATTTTCTTGGCACTCTTTGGGCCCCTTGGTACCAATTGAGCATCGTTGGAACGCCACAGCCTACCTGAGTATTTTTGCTGACCATGTCCATCCCTTTATGACCACAATGTACCCAACCTCTGATGGCTACTTTCAACAGGATAATGCGCCATGTCATAAAGCTAGAATCATCTCAGACTGGTTTCTTTAACATGACAATGAGTTCACTGTACTCAAATGGCCTCCACAGTCACCAGATCTCAATCCAATAGAGCATCTTTGGGATGTGGTAGAACGGGAGATTCGCATCATGGATGTGCAGCCGACAAATCTGCACCAACTGTGTGATGCCATCATGTCAATATGGACCAAACTCTCTGAAGAATGCTTCCAGCACCTTGTTGAATCTATGCCACGAAGAATTGAGGCAGTTCTGAAGGCAAAAGGGGGTCCAACCCGTTATTTGTACGTGTACCGTGTACCTAATAAAGTGGGCGGTGAGTCAGCAACAATACTCAGGTAGGCTGTGGCGTTCCAACGATGCTCATTTGGTACCAAGGGGCCCAAAGAGTGCCAATAAAAATATTCCCCACACCATTACACCACCAGCCTGAACCGTTGATACAAGGCAGGATGGATCCATGCTTTCATGTTGTTGACACCAAATTCTGACCCTACCATCCGAATGTCGCAGCAGAAATCGAGACTCATCAGACCAGGCAACGTTTTTCCAATCTTCTACTGTCCAATTTCGATGAGCTTGTGCAAATTGTAGCCTCAGTTTCCTATTCTTAGCTGAAAGGAGTGGTGCCTGGCGTGGTCTTCTGCTGCTGTAGCCCATCTTCCTCAAAGTTCGACGTACTGTGCGTTCAGAGATGCTCTTCTGCTTACCTTGGTTGTAACGGGTGGTTATTTGAGTCACTGTTGCCTTTCTATCAACTCGAACCATTCTGGCCATTCTCCTCTGACCTCTGGCATCAACAAGGCATTTCCGCGCACAGAACTGCCGCTCACTGGATATTTTTTCTTTTTTGGACCATTCTCTGTAAACCCTAGAGATGGTTGTCTGTGAAAATCCCATTAGATCAGCAGTTTCTGAAATACTCAGACCAGCCCTTTGGCACCAACAACCATGCCATGTTCAAAGTCACTCAAATCACCTTTCTTCCCCATACTGATGCTCGGTTTGAACTGCAGGAGATTGTCTTAAACTATATCTACATGCCTAAATGCACTGAGTTGCCGGCATGTGTTCGGGTGATTAGAAATTAAGTGTTAACGAGCAGTTAGACAGGTGTACCTAATAAAGTGGCTGGTGATTGTATATATACTATATATATGAAAGTCAATTACTTGCAATGACAACTCTCGGCCACCAGGGTGGGTGTGGTCCCCCCCTTAAACTCCGCTTACGTTGTGAACTACATTTCCGGACAAACGTACATTAAGATCTTATTTAGCTTAGCAATTTGAAGCATGATACCCATTTTTCGAGTGTCCCAAACGTTGCGTGACATGTGTGTCTGCGTCCCCCAAACAGAATGCTATAATGTCGCCAGAGTTCACTGCCACCGGGAACGCACCCTCCTAGTGGCGGTTGTAAGGGGGAACCACAAGGGCCTCCTCTCTAATTTGAATGGGTGCCCCGGTTCCCATTTTATTAGAAAGCATTGCAATCGGCGAATTATTCTTTTCTGAAGTGAGCGCGAATGAGATAATGTTTCTAGAGCATGTTAAATATTAATGCTAATTTTGTTTTTAAAGTGGCTTTTCAAAAAAGTGATTACATTTACTGCTCCATGAATTGTATCCTTACTTACACACATTATGATTAAATTTGAATTATTACAAATTTGACCGGTTTTTACCTATAGTATTTCTTACCAGATGTTTTTACCGCCTTATGCAGGATAATCTGCATATTGCCGTGTTTACCAAAACAAACACTGAACAAAGATGGCATCAACACTTTGCCCGTTTCAGAAAAATCCTAGAACCGCCACTGCACCATCCCATGGGGTTTCAGAATCAGCAGCTGTCAAATGAAATTCCTCGAGCCTCTAGGGTTGAAGAACTAATGCCAAGGCAAAGGGCAGTAATAACCGAATAATGATTTTTTTTTTTTTTTTTAAGAATGAATTATATGCATGTGTATTTTCTGGCTTTTCAGTTTTTCAGCCAAGTGTTTCTAATATTTGGTTTTCGGTGTCAGCCTTGAATTTTGCTTTCGGTACATCCCTAACTAAAATATATTTGGTGTGTCTTAGGCAGATGGTCTCACCATGGGTGCAGCTTGTATACGGAACCGTCCACCCCCACGGTAATGGTGAGGGCCTCTAAACCGCGTCGCTCCCGCATCAAGTTGATGACGCCGGCCAAGCCTGCGCCGCACATGTGAGCCGAGCGAGTGGAAACGCTCTCGCAGACGAGACCCACGATGTCACAGTCCAACTCGGACGGTAGAACACCCAGCGAAGACAGAATATTGTAGATGTGCTTACGGTCACCCGAATCACTGGAAAGAGTCAGGCACAATATTATATTGCTGCTACTACCATTTCTTTTGAATGCATCACTTACTATAAAGTTTGGGAGGGAGCATGTTTATGTTTTTTTTGTTTTTGGTAGTATTTTTTTAGTTTTTCCTATCTAAAAACAGCCTTTTCGGTGTTTTCTCCATACAAGGCATGCACAATGGCAGTACACACCAGTACTGGATAGTTTATGTACTACTAGTGGGTTAGTAACAAAGACAGCGTTCTACTTCACCAGCAGTGTGTGTTGGAGTTTTTGTATTGGAAATAAAAGAGCCCGTGTATGATAATGCAAATCCAACAGCTCAACGGCGCAATTACACGAACACATTTGAAAACTAAAAGGTCCCATTACCACCTGCCTTTTCACAACACTAAAATTAATTGCTCAAGAATATCCAACAGCGTTCTGCACGGCGGCAGCTCAACAGCAGTAACAAACTATAATATGGCTACTATGCATGTCCTTTAATTCGTATTTGCGCCATGTTAACCCTTCCTCAGTCAACAGTTAACTTTTCCATTCCAGTAGCGCCTTATTCAACGTGATTCGGTAGCAAGCAAGGTGGCAGGTGGTGACCATGTTATTAACAAAAAAAACAACAACTTCGAAATATACTGTATATGTCACATTGTGCTGAAGATTGTCGTGTCATGGTCATTTCCTGCTTTATTTCCCTAATCACCAATTGGTTCCACCTGTCCCCCATTAAAGGGCAACTGAAGAGCTTTTCGGATTTCGCTCGAGTGTTTTACTCAGTTGAATTGTATTAAATGCATCATTCGCTGTCTCAAAAAGTCACATTAAAAAAAAATAATAATAATGATTGATTGCGTAGTTTTTGAGTTATGGCCATAGCAACACCATAGCAACGAGGGACGCGCCGCCCTGCCGACCGCTACCTGATGACATAACTTCCAGGGAGCCTCGCCACCACTCTGAACACAGAAATATAGCACCATGCTATCCTCACCATATATTGTAAACATTTTCTATGTTTTACTCGCGAGATTCGTCATGCCATCTCGATGTGTAGCGATGAATTGCTCACAGGAAGACTCGAGACTCTATGAGTGGTCTAAAAAAAACTTCTTCTGCAAAGGTTTGGACCGTTTTTGTGAGCATGCATACAGGTCCCCAATCGGCTCATTGTTTTCATCATTTCAGCGACGACAGCTTTGAAAACCTACAACAATGCAACCTTGGTTTTACAAAGACGTAAGTAGACCCTCCGATTCTAAAATTTGATGCACTTCTGTTGATAAACGACGGGGACTCCTACTGCCTGTTTGTTGAAGCGCGACATTTTTTGCTGTAGCTGTTGCCCTGTCATAAGTAGATAGGTTTGCTGACAGGTCTACTCATGTGATTTTATCACTATATCAATAGGTATTATGTAAATTCAAATGTCCCCAGCACCAAATAGGTCCTTGGCTCATTGTTTTTTTGGCCTGTCACAGGGTAAATATAAAGTCTATATATAAAACCTGCCAGGCCTTAATGTATCAAATACATCTCAATAAAACAATAACTATTGTACTACAACATCAACATCAAGGTCTGCCAATTTGAAGCGGGAACAATAGCATCAAATAGATGCTGCTTTGACTGGGGCATTATTATTTGATCACCAAGAAATTATTATTAAATTAAAATTAGAATTCATCCAATATTTTCATGCTGCTGTGATTTTTTTTTTTTTCTCCACCAGGAAGCCAAACATAAAAAATTAAGCGGCGGAAACCCTCAAAACGATGAAAAAAGTGTTGCAAGTCAGTCGACACCCAGTTTCCCAAACTCAAGAGAGAGTGCGTCGAGTCATATGATGACCCAAGTGATGCGGTGTCCAGCGATGACGACTGAAGAGATCCTATGAGGCCTGCCAGATGCTGAATTTCTTCCGTCTGCGACATCAGATGACGATGACTTCGCAAATGTAGCAAATTTTGATGACATGAAATCATAAATTAGTCATATATACAGTACACAGTTTTTTAAAAGAAAAATCAAGTTACCTTCAAATTTTAATGATAATGATTTATCTTTGTATAGAGAACACTTAATGCTACAGAAAAGAGTAAATACATTCGGCAGAACAAGTATTTGATACACGGCCGATTTTGCTGGTTTTCCCACTTGCACGCTATGTAGAGGTCTGTAATTTGTTTCATAAGTTCTCTTCAACTGTGAGGGACGGAATCTAATACAAAAATCCAGAAAATCACATTGTATAAGTTTTAAATAATAAATTTGTATTTAACTGCATGAAATAAGTATTTGATACATCACCAACTAGTAAATATTTCGGCTCTTAGTTCTTTTTTAAGAACCCCTCCTGTTCTCCACTCATTATCGGAAGTAACTGCACCTGTTTGAACTTGTTACCTGTATAAAAGACAACTGTTCACATGCTCAAACAAACAAACTCCAACCTCTCCACAATGGCCAAGACCAAAGAGCTGTGTAAGGACATCAGGGATAAAATAATAGACCTGCACAAGGCTGGGATGGGCTACAGGAAAATAAGCAAGCAGCTTGGTGAGAAGGTAACAACTGTTGGAGCGATTATTAGAAAATGGAAGAAGTTCAAGTTGACGGTCAATCTGCCTCGTTCTGGGGCTCCATGCAAGATCTCACCTCGTGGGGCATCACCGATCATGAGGAAGGTGAGGGATCAGCCCAGAACTACACGGCAGGACCTGGTCAATGCCCTGAAGAGAGCTGGAACCACAGTCTCGAAGAAAACCATTGGAAACACATCACGCCGTCATGGATTAAAATCCTACAGCACACGCAAGGTCCCGCTGCTGAAGCCAGTGCATGTCCAGACACGTCTGAAGTTTGCCACTGACCATCCAGAGCAGGGGTGGGCAAACCGGTCCTCGAGGGCCGCAGTGGGTCCTGGTCTTTGTTCCAACTGATTCAGCACACACAGTATAACCAATGAGGTTTCAGTGGAAACAAGGAGCACCTGACTGCAATCAACTGATTGCACTTGTAAGAAACCAGATTGGTGAAAGGCTGTCCTCATGATGGGTATGAACAAAAACCCGCACCCACTGCGGCCCTTTGTGGAATTAATTGCCCACCCCTGATCCAGAGGATGATCCAGAGGAGCAATGGGAGAAGGTCATGTGGTCGGATGAGAACAAAACTGAACTGTTTGGTCTAAACTCGGCTCGTCGTGTTTGGAGGAAAAAGAAGGATGAGTACAACCCCAAGAACACCATCCCAACCGTGAAACATGGAGGAGGAAACATCATTTTTTGGGGCTGCTTCTCTGCCAAGGGTACAGGACGACTGCACCGTATTGAGGGGAGGATGGATGGGGCTATGTATCGCCAGATCTTGGCTGACAACCTCCTTCCTTTAGCAAGGGCATTGAAGATGGGTCATGGCTGGGTCTTCCAGCATGACAACGACCCAAAGCACACAGCCAAGGCAACTAAAGAGTAGCTCCGTAAGAAGCATCTTAAGGTCCTGGAGTGGCCTAGCCAGTCACCAGATCTGAACCCGATAGAAAATCTATGGAGGAGGCTGAAAGTCCGTGTTGCCCGGCAGCAGCCCCGAAACCTGAAGGCTCTGGAGAAGATCTGCATGGAGGAGTGGGCCAAAATCCCTGCTGCAGTGTGTGCAAACCTTGTCAAGGACTACAGGAAACGTTTGGTATCTGTAATAGCAAACAAAGGTTTCGGTACCAAATATTAAGTTCGATTTTTGTGATCTATCAAATACTTATTTCATGCAATTAAATGCAAATTTATTATTTAAAACTCATACAACGTGATTTTCTGTTTTTTTGTATTAGATTCCGTCCCTTACAGTTGAAGAGAACTTATGATACAAATTAGAGACCTCTACATGCTTTGCAAGTGGGAAAACCAGCAAAATCGGCAGTGTATCAAATACTTGTTCTCCCCACTGTACATATTTCGCAATGCCATAATAATTTTTCAATGTTGCGCTAGTCCGTTGCTATCCTAACTTTGTATTGCTAACTAACTTAATGTTGCTTACTAAATTTATGTTCTTTGATGTGTGCTATTGTGTGCTTGGTATAACTTAGCTTTCTATGTTGCGTCACAATCTGACAGCGAAAGCTGATGCTCATTCAACATAAATCTGGTATCATTTAATATTGTGGCCTATTGAATATTTTTTCAGAATGTAATATAATTACAATATATTATATACCAATAGAATACATTAAACAGTAAAGAAATTGTGTCAATGTTGTTTACAATTTATGGTTTTATTTTTTTAATGTAATCCATGCCCCTGTCAGTGCTTCAGCCTCCTCAAGTTTGGCTCTCACGTCTGGGATCTCCTGACGACACAGGCATACTCTTGGAAGGGTAATTACTTGACGGTTTACAGCATGGGTGTCCAAACCTGTCCTCAAGGGCCGCTGTGGGTTCTAGTTTTTGTTCCTACCAATTGAGCACAGACAGTTTAACCAATGACGTTTGTGCTAAAACAAGCAGCACCTGACTGCAATCAAATGATTACACTTGTGAGACACCAGATTGGTGAAAAGATGGCGTCTTCTTTGGTAGGAATGAAATCCAGCAACCACTGCGGCCCTATGTGGAATAATTTGGACATCACTGGTTTACAGCAACACCTGGAAAATAAAATCGTTTTGTCATTTATTTTGAAAAATCAATAACATATAATTCATTTAGCCACATTTGGGCTAGCTTTACCATATTTAGATCGGTAGGAGCTGTCCCGTTACCTAATATCCAGTTTTAGCTATGTGGAGAGCATGGAAAAATATACAACCATGTAATCGCATTCTCTCAAATAAAAAATCACGATGCTGGACTTAGGCTTACCACTCACTCTCCCGTTCGTGAAGTGTCAAGCTGTCAATTGGCGTCATGACGATATGTGCTGTGTCACGCAAATCGCCGTCATCTGACGCCTCAGGTTCAAACATGTAGGGATTAATTGTAGTTCATCTTTCCTGGGAGCCTTTGCCATTGGAAAGAGCCATCCTGAATGGATACCTTTGGTGGAAATATCACTGACATCGTTGTCGCTGCTATGCTAGCTGTGGATAGTCTTCTCTGTTGCGTCGGGGAATCTACGTCACACTTCCGGGTTTGCAAAGGGACCATTAACGGAGTGCAAAAAAACTAAAAAAAAAAAACGCAAATTATCCTTGCAATTACGTGTTGATAATGTCATGGTTGTTTTGACGAACTCGTCCAAAGTTTATATTCGTAAAATTACACCAAAATCCGGAAAGGTCTTCAGTTGCCCTTTAACTTCTGTCCTCTTTGTTTTGTTCCAGAGTGGCTTTGTCTGCTGACGCATCATCAGAACCTGCTGTTATCCACAGCCAAAGTCACCATGTGAATCAAGAATTTTGTAAGGCCTTTAAGTTTTTTTGCTACTTTGTTTTTTGATGGTGTTTTTGTCCTCCATGGTGGAGTGGATTTTTGTTTGAGATCCTTTGTTCATTTTTGACCCTGACGGAGGGTTTGTAAACTAAAGTCTCTTTTTAACCGCATCTGAGTCCTGCCTTGAGTTCGGTCCTGACTGTATATTTATCTATTATAGTTAATTATTAAGTTAAATACGCTATTGTTTCAATAAATTTTATTTATTTTTAACATCAACAAAAAAGAATCTACCAAAACACTTTTTTCCCACCTCAACACCAGGGGAAGCTGCAGCCCTGTCCTGGACATGTCACGCCTTCAGTCCACTGACTAAGGCCACGTCTACACCTAGCAGGGTTTTTTTTAAAGCGAGGATCCTGGCCTCATACGTCCTGAAAAAGGAATTACGTCTACACCACCACGTTTGTAGAAAAAAAGCATCCACAGCCATATATATTCATTTGCTTTTAAATCATAACATTCATAACAAAGCGCGAAAATAATTGTGGATAATTTTGTCTCGTCCTTCACTTGTGTTGTATTCCTCAATATGCAACAATGCTAGAGCAAAGACTTCACTATCAGTTAACGGGACAGCTCCTGTAGATATTGCGCCGCGCCTTCCCGGAAGAGGCCGACGCAGGCAGGTAGAGCTGTGATGAACTCAAGCACATGCTGCGTTCTAACACCGGATTTAGGTGGAAACGGAAACAGGACGAAAGTTTTAGTGCATACAAGCAGGCACGAGTGTCTCAAAAGTGATTTGGTCAAGGATTCAAGGTAATTATATTTTTCGCACCATGCATGCACTTTGAAATGTTAATACAATGAAATGAATGGAAAAAATTAGCCTAATGTTAGCTTGAAATATTTACGTAAAATGAATAATGGCTGCCCATTTTTTTGCTTTTAACCAAGAATTTAAAGTGTTTCACGTTCATATCTATAAAATACCCGGGTTTTGTGCATTTATTTACAAGAATTTTCAACCTAAAAAGTTTGTTGTTTTGTTACGGCCGCCACGTTGGATCACACAATAGCTTAATAGTTTGAAATATTTTGGTAAAACGAATGATAGCTGCCCAGTTTTTTTTTTTTACTTTTAACCAAGAATGTAGAGTGTTTTACATTCATATGTATTTTTTAAAATTCCAGGATTTCCGCTTTTTTTTTTTTTTTTTTTTTTTTTTACAAGAATTTTCAATTTTCTTAAAAAGCTCTGTTTTGTGACTTGATTGTGATTTGATTTTCCTTTCAGAATCTCCCTGGACAAGGATGCCATAGAGCAGAACAGGCAGTTCCTTTCTTTCCATATGATCCTGTGCTGGGAGTGCTGCCCACCATGGCCAATGTGCTGATGATTGGAAAGAACGGGAGCTACTGGACCAGCGTAAAGAGCTTCATGGTCAGCAACAGGCTGGCCCTGTACCTGCACTTGCTAAAGCCTGTTTGGTTCTTCCCCGGTGACGTGTGGGCCGAGCTTGCCAGGGAGCTGGCCGACGATCAGCCAGACCCGCCGACGGAGGAGTTGCTCCTCGCCGCAGTCGGCAACTATGCCGGCTACCTGGCCAGGAAGGTCCAGGCCAACTCCTCTGTGGCTCAGACCCGACCTTGCAGGGGTGCAGGTGCCAGGAGGGGCAGAGGCTGGCCAACACCATTTTACCGCACATCAGCAGGTCCCCCCTTCAACTGTTTTTGTACGAACTTCTCCTAGGATGTGACTTCAAAAGCGAAGGAGAACAAGGCCTTGGAGTGGCCGACCGGCAGGAAGGGGAGCAGAGTCAAGGAGGGCAGGAAAGAGACGGCTAGGGACAGGGACTTGTACAAGTCCAGGAAGCCATAGGCCAAGTGGCTATGTGATTGGTGAAAGACGAGGGCCAGATAGCAGACAAAATTATGCAATTGTGACATCGGAATTCAGTAATTTCAATAAGTTGCCATTGTATATAGAAAAATTGATATTTTGCTTTTGTTCAATAAAATTAAGATTGTTCTGCATGCTTTCATTAAGTCTTAAGTTTTTGATGTGAAACTTGAGTGATTTATTAGCTGTGAAAAACATATGTCAAAATTGCACTAAATGACAAAAATTTAAGTTGCTATTTTGGGCAAAAACTGATACGATATGCTAAATATTTTTATTGATCCTGAAAATACAGGTGATTATCTCTGCATTTGGTGATTTTTAGCGTAAAAATCTGAGAATTTTATCGTCATTTCAAGTTTTGTTATACTTACATAAAAAAGAATTGTGATTTTATAAAGGAACAACTTTTTTATGCCGATGCTCATGAAGACTCATAGCACATAGCACATATAATCTAATAGAGTCTAATAATTAGATCTAAACCCACATCCATGTTGACTAAATGTAAACATTGGTTTATGTGTCACTTAGGAACAAAGATTGTCACAGACAGGGATGTTTTCACGGTTAAATCTTCAGTTATCAGGGTCCATGTGATGGCGCTACAAATGCAGAATTCGTACATTTTCACTTTAGTAGAGGTTTTTAATATCCCTCCAAAAAATGCGTGTGCGTGTGGATGATAGGCCACATCGTAGAAAAAAGTTCTTTTTTTTTGCTAATATACCCTACCACGTGTAGACATGGCCTCAGTGAAATATGCCTCACTTTGTTTCTCACCAGCATATGTGTCAGCATACTAGGGATGCAACGATACAATTAAGTCACAGTTCAGTACGATTTTCGATACAAGGGACACAGTTTTCGATTCGATTAAATACATTTAATGCTCCGAAACAAAAAATACAAGTGTTTTTTTTTTATTTTTTTTTTTTAATTTTGCTAACAAGCAAAACTAACAATGCCATCATATAAACATGCATTATAGTGCATACTATTTATGTGCTTACTTCTTACTGATCTGAAGAAATTTTGTATAAAAATGCTGAGAACAATCTTTACTGTTTGTAATGTGAGGCGGGGCACACTGTTGATTGCTACTGCTCTCTTAGCAGGTATGTTTACCACATGAGCAAAACATCGTATTTGTGGTCCGAGTCCATCTGTGTTACGTACTGAATTTTTTTAAATTTTTTTTTATGGGGATCAGAAGCAAGTGGGACAATCCACATTAAAGAGGCAATCAGCAGTAGATGTGCCCATCATCAGTTCATCAAATCCCCCTTAACTTTTATTTTTATACAACAACCAAACAGAACGACAACCCCAAAAACAAACAAACAAACAAACAAACAAACAAACAAACAAACAAACAAAAAACAAAAAAAACCCCAAAAAAACAAAAAACAAAAAAAAAAAAAGAAAAAAAGAAAACATACCGAAACCCACCCCCCGACCCCTAAAACCCCCGGCACATATCTCCGACCCATGTATTGTTATGAACAAAGGCTACATAACCAAAGTGTACATCTATATTCTGAGAGTTTTCAGGCATATTTCAAAAATTTAAACCAAGATGACAATCTGTGCTCCTAACATATAACAAAAAAGGGTTCCAAGTATTTTCAAAGGACCCAGATGATCCACCGAGTGTCAGTCTAATTTTCTCCAATTTGAGAAAATACAGCATCTCTTTAATCCAATAGCCTTGCGTAGGCGGTACTGAAGATTTCCATCGCAAGAGAATTAGCCTCCTGGCCAAAAAGGTTGAAAATGCAATGAGGTCTCTCTTCAGGGGAGGAAGAGAACGTGCAGATGGAACTACACCAAACAAGGCAGTCAAGGCATTTACAACAATATCTAACTCAGTGACCTTGGATAAAACAGAAAAAATGTCAGACCAATATGAAGTTAATGAAGTGCATGACCAGAACATGTGGACATAATCGGCTGGAGCCTGCTTACATCGATCGCAAGTGGATGAGACTGTATCAAATAATTTGGCCAGCCAAGCTTTAGTATAATGGGCCCTTTGTAGGATCCGGCACTGAGTATAACTATGTTTTGCACAAATTGAAGATTTGTGTGTCCTATGTAAGACTTCTCTCCAGACCTCCTCAGATATACTCATTCCCAAGCTCGACTCCCAAACCGCTTTCAGGGTGTTTAAGGTGGGGTCTGAACTGATTTTGTAAATGTTGGAATAGACTGTCGTTATTGCACCCTTTAATGACGGCAAAGGTGTTAAAAAGGTGTCTAACGCAGAGGCGGCAGGGAGTGTAGGGAAGCTTGGCCAAAGTGAGCGGACATAACTGCGAATTTGAAGATATCTAAAGAAATCACCATTAGGCAATGAATACTTTCCAACTAACTGTTGAAAGGAAGCAAAAATTGAATCCATATATAAATCCTCAAATGTTTCTATGCCCAGCCTAGTCCAGGTAGTGAATGTATTATCCAATAGAGAGGGAGGGAAGGCATGATTAAGCGAAATTGGAGCCTGACAGGAAGGCGCCTGTAGCCCAAAATATTCTCTGAATTGGTTCCAAATTCTGAGACACGAGAATACCACAGAATTTCGTAAATATGGAGAGGTGGATGACAGAAGTGGTGAAAACAGTAAGGATTTCAATGTCACCGGTTTAACGGAGTTGGCTTCGACAGCGAGCCACAATGGAATGCTATCAGTGTTCCCACCGCGGAGCCAATATGAAAGGTTTTTAATGTTCGCTGCCCAGTAATAGTATAATATATTAGGGAGAGCCATTCCACCCAGTTCTTTGGGTCTCTGTAGAGTTTTATAGCGCAGCCTGGATTTCTTTTTATTCCATATAAAATCTATAATAAGGCTGTCCACAGATTTGAAAAAAGAAAGAGGGAGAAACATCGGAATGCACTGGAACAAATAAAGAAAACGGGGGAGAATGTTCATTTTAACCGCGTTTATTCGAGCCGGAACGGAAAGATTAAGCAAGGACCATCTTTGAAAGTCCTGCTTGAGCTGCACAAGCAGCGAGTTAAAATTCATCTTACGAAGGTTACTCCACGTGTCAGCCACATAGACTCCAAGATAGACAAACCCTGATTTAGATACTTTAAATGGGAAGTTCTCTAACGGATATCCTTTGGCTAGCTGATTTACAGGAAATATTTCGCTCTTCCCAAAATTCAGTTTATACCCAGAAATTTCACTAAAATCACTTAAAACAGTGAGAGCTGCAGGGATAGAGCGAGATAAATCCGAAAGAAATAACAAAAGATCATCTGCATAGAGTCCGACTTTCAGCTCCACACCATGTCGCACTATACCACGTAAATCAGGGTGACATTTCAGCGCAGCCGAAAGAGGTTCCATGGCCACCGCAAACAACAGCGGGCTCAAGGGACAGCCCTGCCTGGTAGATCGAAACAAGTGAAAATATTCCGAATTTATGTTATTGGTTCTAACTAACGCTTGTGGAGACGAGTACAGAAGCCTAATCCAGGATACAAATTTCGTTCCAAACCCAAATTTCCCCAGACAAAAAAATAAATAATCCCATTCCAGTCGGTCAAAGGCCTTCTCAACAAGGCCTCCGACCGATCTTCCATTGAGTGGTTGTACACAGCGTTAAAAACCCTTCTAAGGTTAAAAAAAGAGTGTCTCTCACGAATGAAACCAGTCTGGTCTTGAGAGATAATCAATGGCAGTACACCCTCTAGACGAAGAGCCAATAATTTAGACAGAATTTTAAAATCTACATTCAACAGGCTAAGAGGGCGATAAGAGTTGCACTTTACTGGGTCTTAGCCCTTCTTAAGAATCAGGGAGATACATGCCTGGTTTAATGTTTGGGGGAGTACACCAAGCTCAAAGGACTCCGTAAACACTTCCAGCAAATATGGAGCTAATGGCTTCCAAAACGTTTTATAAAATTCACTCGGGAAACCATCTAAACCAGGGCTTCTGCCGCTCTGTAAGGATTTCACTGCCTTTTCCAGTTCAGGTCCGGTAATAGGGCGTTCCAGCTCCTCTCTCAAAGTATAATTCAGGACTGGGAGCGGTATTTTGCTAAAAAACTGCTCTAATTGTTCAGGCCCAAAAGAGTGATCCGATGTATACAGTAATTTATAAAACTCTAAAAATGTTTTATTTATTTCTAAGGGATCTGATGTAATTCCCGAGTCAGTCTCCACTCGTGAAATTAACTGAGAGGATGACCTTTGACGTAACTGGTGAGCTAAAAGCTTATTAGCTTTATCTCCCTGTTCATAAAATTTAGACCTTGAAAGCAGTAAGAGCCTAATAGTTTGTTGTGAAGAAATGGAATCGTATTCCGCTTGAAGAGCCATCCGCTCTCTGTAAGTCTCAGGCAATTTAGAAACGGCATACTGAGCATCCAACGCTGCTATATTTCGAGAAAGTTTTGTCAGCTTTGTTATGGTTGTTCTCTTTTGATGTGCTTCATATGAAATGATTTCCCCCCTCATAAATGCCTTCATTGATTCCCATACTAACGTAGCTGAGATACCCGGAGTTCTGTTAACTTGAAAGAAAAAATTCAATCGCTCGGTCATATGCTCAACAAAGTTCATGTCAAGTAAGAGTTGGGTATTGAGGCGCCAAGGTGGACGTGCATTTATGAATTTACGAAAGTATATCTTCATAGAAACTACGGAGTGGTCGGATAGAGTTATTGCGTCATATTTACAGCCAGAGGCAGCAGTAAGCAAAGAGTTATCTATTAAGAAAAAATCAATTCGAGTAAAAGTCCGATGGACATGCGAAAAAAAGGAGTATTCTTTTTTATACGGATTGAAAAAACGCCAAGGATCCGAGACATTAAACTCATCCATAAAGGCTCCAATTATTTTACTTGATCTCGACTGTGGCACTAAATTCAAAGAGGACCGATCTAATGAGGGATCTAGCCAACAGTTAAAATCACCGCCCAGCACTAATTTATATTCTGCCAAATCAGGTAACATTGAAAAAATCTGTTTAAAAAAACCCTCGTCATCCCAATTTGGCGCATATATATTGACAAAGACAACCTTAACTTCATAAATGTGGCCGATTACTATAATGAACCTGCCAGTAGAGTCTGAAATGGTTTTAGTATGAACAAACGGAATGTTTTTATGCAAAAGTACAGCCACCCCTCTTGCTCTACTGGTAAAAGAGGAAAGAAATATCTGGCCAACCCAATTACGTCGCAATCTGAAGGCGTCTGTGTTTCTAAGGTGTGTCTCCTGTAGATAAACAACATGAGCATTAAGTTGGCCTAAGTGATGCAAAATCTTACTCCGTTTAATAGGATTGTTTAGGCCTTTGCAATTCCAGCTCACAAATTTCACATCTCCGCCTAGCCTGATGTTAGCCATTGCAAGGGATGAGTGATATTGGGAAAAAATAAATCTGATGAGGCCTGTGATAAATGCCATATGCAAACAGAAGGAGATATGTGCCATCCTCCCCGTGCTGAAGAGCCCAACCCACTCTGGGCCCCCCATCCCAAAGTACACCTAAAAAGGACCCCACAAAACCAAAAGACAAGAGAAGAAAACCAAACAAACCAAGACAAAAAAACGGAAAGAAAAAAAAAAACAACAAAAAAAAAAAACAAAAAAACAAAAAAAACACTTACTCTCTCCTAGCAGAAGCATCCCAAAGGGGGAGCATGCTACCTTACCTAGTGACAAACTAAACTCTGTCATGCCTTAAACTAAAACTACCGTACGTACTGAATTAACAATATTTGCAGCATTATCTATAGTCACTAGTATGGATTGATTTGGCTTGCTTAACTTCCATTAAAAAAGAAGTCACGTTTGCTCATTACTGCACAACACCAGCATTTGACTATCAACTTTCATAAACAGAATGAAGTACAGTTCTCTTAATCTGGCACTCATTCTTCATCATGTAACCGTGAGATATCTCTCAGTGTCGTCCCATGGTGTCCAGCCGTCTATTGTCAAAACGAGGTTGTTAGTAGTAGTAGTAGTAGACTTTGTTGTACGTATCCGTAAAGACAGTCTTTGTTAAATATGTACGAGTAGGGATAGCATATCAGCCACCCAAAATGCTGCCAAACAACAGATCTGAACGACACTTAAGCTGGCATTCCGCCTCCTTAAGTTTCTGTTTTTCTTCACAAGCACTGATCCTTGTGCGCCACACCTCCCACCTTTCAGGCTGTTTGGGGGAGGAGTCGTGAAGGGGGGCTGCTAGCGGCAGAGTTTGTTTTTTCAAGGCAAAGCTGCACCGGACATTTTAGCGAGAGAGACGACAAAAATACATTCGGAAAATACATTTTGGGAGCTTTTCATTTGGATCGAATGTTTTTGCGTATTGAATTGAAGAGGGCGTATCGAATGGTTCAATACAAAACCGAGTATTGTTGCATCCTTACAGCATACTCACCTTTCCACCTGCGAGACGTGCCTGGTCTCGAAGCTGCTGCGTTTCTTCAGCATCTCTGAGGCCTCGCCATTGAACAGCAGGTTCTCGTTGACCAGCTTCATCATGACCAGCCTCGCCAGCTCGCCCATGTACTTGCCGCTGATCAGCTTCTCAAAGCTGCGGGGTGACAAAAGAACAAACAGTCGGAGTGCCGGAGAGGCCCGAGTGAATCTGGCCTTAGCGGTTGTCCGGTGGCCAAGGTAAACAACCCATTAAGCCTACTGGCTCTGCGGCCAGCTCATTAATCTGACAGCCTCGCCCGAGGGCCGGCCGCTGACGTGTGAGGCCCACGACCGTCTATAAACACCCTTAAGCAAGTGCAACCGGTAGCTCAGCAACCAACTCAGATGAGCGTCGGGTGAGCCCTAAAAAAGAACACTGCCAAAGATTAAATGTGTCACTGTAAGAGAACAGACCAATTACAGTGGGGAACATCATTTTTGTTGGGTTAGGCAGCTGTTTTTTTAGGTGTGGAATACAAAATTGATGCCAGTTTTTTAGATATCAGCTTGTTTTCTAAAACAAATAAAAAATCAAACAATGACATAGAAAGAAATATGAAAGAAATACAGTAAGAATGATGAGTATGTTTATTTAAAACAATTATATTTGTTTTTACAAAGCATATGGCTAGTTGTGTTAAGTAATAAAAACAATCTGTGACGAACAAAATTTGATGGGCTGGAACACATACTGACTCATCAGAACAAAACTCTAACAGATTTCTTTTTTAAATGCTATCCGCTCTTTTCGTTTGATGTTGTAAATATTTTTATGGACAAAGTGAACGAGTGGTTAGGACATCAACCTCACAACTCTGTAGCTGTGGACTCATGTTAATGTATAAGCTATAGCTCATAGATATAAATTTTTTGGGGTGGGGGGTCATCCCCCCGGGATCCAGGGTGGTCCCCCGGAGCATTCGCACCACCATTAACTGGCTTTCAGGGAAGGGATGAAGGGACGCCCCACCGCCGCCTACGCATGCCCCAACCACCGCCCGCCCACCCGGCCCACCAGCCACCCCCGCAACCCCCCCAGCCGAAGCAGCACACCGAGGGACCCCCACAGCCCACTACGTACGAGGCAGGACAGGCTCCCCAATCGGGGTGGGTGACACACCGCTGACCCACCGGGGCCTTGCCAGCTACCTGCGCCGAGCCCAAGGAGGAGAAAAGAAAGGGGAAGGCAGGAGCCGGAAAACGCCAAGATGCCCCCCCTCATCCTCGATGTATATGATGCATTAAAATCAAGGGGGAGACGGCCCAGGACTGGCCCAGTTCAGACTCCCCCCGAAGACATGCATGAGTGTGTAGGTGCCAGAGGTGAAAGATATTTACAGTGCAAAAGGAAGCGTGCATGAGCCCCGCCTGCCAAAACCACTGGCTGCAGGGCGAGAGAAGCACCAGGGCCCCGACCACCCCCCGCCCCAGACTAACCCAAGCGCCCCCACCCCCTGGGCACCCACCCTGCATCCCCGAACGGGCACCACGCCAAGCGCCGGAGACCAGGGGACAACCACGCCCCCAGCAGGGGACAACAAACCCCACCCCAGATCCCACGGGCCCCAGGCAGGCCCGCCGATGACACCGGTCAGCTACAGTTGCCGAATGCTGGATGGGTTTTCCCATTGGCAGTGTATCAAATACTTGTTCTCCCCACTGTATATATATATATATATATATATATATATATATATATATATATATATATATATATATATATATATATATATATATGTATTTACGAGATAACACTCACAGCTGCTGTCCAGGATTGACCGAGTTCTCATCCACCACTCTATCGTACTCCAGCCTGAACTCTTCCAGCTCGCCATTATCTCCGAACGCCCCCCACTCGGTGTTGACGCACATGCGGCCCTCCTCGCCTTCCGCCAACTCCACCGTCCTCATCTCTTCCATGTAACAGGCATTGCAACCTGTACCTAGTAAATAAAGTGGATTAGATTGTTTACGGACTGGTTTTGTGTCATTATTTCTTACCGACAATCATCCCCACTTCACAGCTGCGGTCCTCGTAGTAGCATGAAATCATGGTTGCCACTGTGTCATTTACCATGGCGACGACATCCATCTCAATATCCTGAATGGCATCAAACAGTAAGAAGTGTAAGAAGACAGTAGTCATTGACAAACTCAGTTAGTGTTGACTTGCAATTTGAATGGTGTTGCAGTGGACAGACATCCACATCTATCTGACTGACTATCCACATATTTGTGTGACATATATTTTTAAAATGAAAAAAAATACTGGTGGCGCAAGCAGATGCAAAATTTACCTGCATGATGTCAAATCTTATCTTTTTTTTAAATTGCTAAACTGTAAAGCAAAAATTCTATAAGCATAGGTGGAGTTTGACTTTTGGGGCGGGGGTGGGCACAACATGTTAATGACCCCGAAACGCAGTGTCAGCAATAAAATGAACTTACAAGAATATTTATAACAATAAGTTGACAATCAGGGCTTTTTTGTTTCCCATCGTTCTTGAGGGGAATTCTAAATCAGGCTGCTTAGGCAATACTTTTCGCCAAGATCGTCATCCATTGAATATGATAGCCCCGCTGGTGTCGTGCCAATGTAGTTAACCCAGTCAAAAATTGAATCCCCTGGGCGGAGCCATATGGAGGTAGATTTGTGTCTTTATTATTCAATTAATAAGAAATGGCTTCAATAAAAAAAAAAAAAGTTGCTTCAATCAAAATATATATTTTCAATTTAAAAAAAAGTCACTTCAATCAAGAAAAAAAAAATGTGTTTGAATGCAAAAATAAATTTGAAACTCAAAAAATTCACGTGAAAGCTATTTTTCTTTGAAATTTTTTTTTTCAATGGATGGATGGAGTCAAGTTTATTTTGATTGAAGCAACTTCTTTGATTGAAGCAATGTTGAATTGTGTTTGGGCCACATTTTAGCTAGGACGTTTTTGTCTTTACTATTCAATCAAAAAAGTTGCCTCAAAAACATATATTTTCAAAAAGAAAAATCACTTCAATCAAAAAAAAAAAATCAATCATAGAAAACGTTTTTGAATGCGAAAAAATATTTGAGATTGAAAAATTTGCATTTGAACACTTAATTTTTAATTGAAAAAGTTGAAGCAATCCTTTTTGTGTTCGGGCCATATTATGGGTAGGACATTTGTGTCCAAATCATTCAATCCCAAAAAAGTTGTTTCAATCCCCAAAAAATATTTTCAAAGAAAAAAAAACATTTGAAAAATAAAATTGCTGTCCCCTAATTCTTTTTTTTTTTTTTTTTTTTTTTTGTGAAAATTATATGCAAAGCAAATGACCGTCTAAGATGCTAGTCACATGATCTGTTCGAAAAGTAATTTTGACCCATATATATATACAGTATATATATACATTATATACAGTATATATATATATGTATATGTACTGTGTGTGTATATATATATATATATATATATATATATATATATATATATATATATATATATATATATATGTATATATATATATATATATAGTACTGTGCAAAAGCCTAAAACTTTTGCACAGTACTGTATATTTTTATTATATTATGTATATACAGGATATACTGTATGTATACATTTTCCCCAAGTGGAAGCTTCCATGATCCTAATAAATGTAGTAATTAAAAACAATATATATATATATATATATATATATATATATATATATATAAGAAAGCCAATTTCATGCAATGACACTGTTCTGCCATCTGGGGGGCCTGGCCCCCCCTTAAAATCCCCTTATGTCTATCAGGGCAAAATTATTCAACAATGAATAAAGTCCCATTATTTTTCAAATTTGAATGGATAAAATGGTTATGATTTTTAAAATTCTGACATCTAAGGCACAGGTTGCAAACTCAAGACACGGGGGCCAGATCTGGCCCAGCACTTATTTTTGACTGGCATACGAAGGCAATCATGTGATTCACAGAATGTTTACTGTTTTTGTCCTTTTATTAAAAATAAATAAATAAATAAAAATAAAAATATAAAGAGAATACCTGTTGTTCTCCATTTTTTGTTTTTTAATAAAACGATCTAACAAATTAAAAATAAATACATATAAAATAATATAACAAAAAACAAGAATTTTTACAGTCTTTGCCTTTTGTAATAAAACATTTTTACACTTTTTTAATTAAAAACAAATAATTACATTTACATTTTAAAAAGAGATTCTATACTTTTTTAACCTTGTTTATATTGTTAAAAAGTATAATTAAATAATAAATAAATAAATAAATAAATAAATACAGTGGTACCTCTACATACGATCACTTCGACACACGATCTTTTCGACATCCGACGTAAAATTTGAGCCGCCATTTGTTTCTACATCCGACGAGTTGCTCGAAATACAACGACATGACAGCACTGCAAACGAACCCACGGTGGATTTTCTTATGTGAGAAATCAACACAGTTTTCAAAAAAAGTTGATACAGTTGGAGAAACAAGGAAAAAAGTGATGCTTACCTTTGAAATGAAGATGCAAGTTATAGAAAAATATGAGCTTGGGGTGCGCGTCCCTGAACCGGCTCAACAATACAGCTCCATGGTCCTCTTATGACCACCGTTCGCCACTATTTATAAGTTAAGGTGACAATTATTATTGTGGTAACATTGCCAAGGAAATCGCCAGCTTTGTCACGTTTTTATCATTTATTTAAGAACTTATCCAACACAAAACGCTCATTGTCTTAAGCAGTTGACTGCTCTCAGGAAAACGAAAGTATTATCTCTACCGCACCGACCTATCTCACTGGAGACGTCACCTTCGCGGTGCGTTCAGGGACAGTAAAAAGTGTCCGCCATATTAGAATCCGATTCGTTACATTATTTTCAGGAATAATTATTAATTCTTCTTCTTCTTCTTATATTATTCTGAATTATTTATTTATAACTTATTTGTTTTTCTATGTTTAATTGCCATTTGTAACAGTGCCAGCAGTATTTATTAAGAATTTAGTGTATGTTTTTAGGCTTTGGAACGAATTAATGGAATTATAATGTATTCCTATGGGAAAATCCTGCTCGACATACGACCATTTCGACTTACAAACAAGGTCCTGGAACGAATTAAATTCGTATGTAGAGGTACCACTGTAAATAAATAAATAAATAAATAAAAGAATATTTGCCATAAACTGGCTGAAAAAAAGGGATTTGACTTTCTTTTCCGGTCAACAGTGTCTGTAAACAATTAATTGCCTATCAAAATAGTTGTTGATTTTATTTTCCAATCCATTATTTGTCAGTTAGTCAATTAATTAGGACAGCCCTCGTTGACAGACACACATTAATAAATGTGGCCTACGACAAAGATGGTTTGAAGAAACGTAATATACAACATTGCAAACACAATGAGCATATGTTATTATTTCACATTATTATCCTGTTTGCTTTGATGCATACATACCCCTCTTCTTTTGATAGCATCTCTTAGCAAACCCACAACATTATTCCCTTCAGCACCAGAAGCCTTGAAACCTTTAGTCCAGTTGAGTAGGATTCCCTGCAGGTACACAAGAGGCTGTAACCCTACTGAACAACAAGTGAAAAGAGTTATTGAGACGGAATGCTACTTTGTCAATGTCCTCGTGGCGCACCGGGAAGGAAAATGTAAAACCCAGAGGAAGCTTTTTGTGCTTGATGTTGTGCTGGTCTAAAAAGTTGGACATGCATTCTGCAATGTAGTCAAACAGCTGTAAATGAGAGGACAACAACAGTAATATGGTTGGGAACCTCTTGGTACCTCCCGATACAATTTGCGATAAGAGGCTTGCGATAATAATGATCTCACAGTACGACAATTACTGATACACGGGTCAGGAAATCAATCAACGATGCAACTAGTAATTAATTTTGCCTGACTCCGTCAATGGTAGCCAATGAGTAGACACTTTTCTAGTAGAAAAGTTGGCTCACAACCTGTTGGTTCCTTTATTAAACAGTGGTATTATTTTAAAGCAATATATCGGTTCTTAGCAGGAACCTATTGGGATCAGAGACTGGTACTAGTAATGCATTTACTCAATTCCATTTATTTGAGAAAAATGTACTTCTTAGAGTAGTTTTACCATGCAATACTTTTGACTTTTACTTGAGTAGATTTGTGAAGACGTAACACAACTCTCACTCCGCTGCTTTGGGCTACACTACAGTCATTACATTTTTCCTCTTTGTACATAGTGACTTTATTTTTGCACAGAGATGGTGACGGTGGTCTCAGTTTCACCAATACACAACAACAACCACATGACTCTACTTTAACACATGTTCCCTCTAAGCTGCACGCGTGCGCAATAGGGCAATACTTACAAATATGCAGCCCACAAGACATCTCTGCAGCGTACAAAATACAATTAGAAACCTATTGTAGGGTCACCAGGAGCGACACTTCTATTGGTGCATTCGATACAGCAACACGATGCTCCCATTGGTGGCTTACTACGCCATGTTTAGATATAACTTTGAGGTACATGACCTGAGTGGGTGCGGAGAAAAAAAAAAGAGTGAAAAGTGATTTAGTGAAGCAAATTATCAAATTATAGAACTGATATAATCAAGTTAATCAGACCAACAAAATTGTTTTCTGTACCATTTTGCAACGTAACTACGTAAATCAACAACAGGTGTTTTGCCAGTAAAGTTTTTCTCATTGTATTGGTACGTTTTTCAGATCAAAATTGAAATTCTCAAAACCACTTGTTTAATCCTCACGACATGTCACACAAGTAGCAAAACAACATGGATTACTTGCAAAAGCTAGTTTTCTGTGCAAAATACTTCGTTTTGAGAATTTCATTTCTGATCTGAGAAACGTACCAAATCAGTTGAAAAAAACTAATACAGAGAGGCTGTCAGAGTATAGAAGAAACTAGAATAGAAGAACAAGTGGTGAAACTGTGTGAGATTTTTCTTTTCTTTTTTTTTAACCTGTCCTGTATAGCTGCTTAGACACAGTGAATAAGAAACTTGAGTGTCCTTATCGTCTGAACAGTTTTAATGTGGGGATTTGATATACTCCCATTGTGGTTGTTCATTATCACATTTATTAGTTTTTCTTAATTGCTCTGATACGTTTCTCAGATCAGAATTGAAATTCTCAAAACAGTTTGTGTATTTCTCAAAACACGTCACTCAAGTAGCAAAACAACATGGATTACCTACAAAAGCATTTTTCTGTGCTTAGTCTATCGCTCAAAATTACATTTCTCTGTCAATGAACATGTCGGTGCTGTCAGAATGACAAGTCCTTGTTTCATTATGTACAGACAAGACAGTCAGATTGCTTAGTTATGCTCTCAATTGAACAGTTACCGTATTTTTTGGACTATAAACCTCTATTGTTTTCTCCATTTTCACCCTGCAGCTATTATAAGGAAGCGTCTTATTTATGGATCAGCCGCTACACTAGCACCGATAAAGCTTGCCAGAATCTCGTCAGACTTACTCAAAATCTAAAGATGCGCCGATATCAGCAGGGGGGGACTGATCTAACTGACCTAAAATGGTGATATCGGTATCGGCGAGTACCAACAAAGAGGGCGCCGATACCATTTACCAGTCCAGTATTATAAAACTTGACTACAGCCTTTTTTTCTCCTGATGCTCACTACACTCTGTTGTGTGATGACACGTGATCACTTTGAATGCCGAGCAGCTATCGCTATTTGCCTGCTCCAAACCGGTGAGAGCGGGCCAATAGCCGCTCTTAGCCAATGCCGGGGCAGCTTTTTCATATGGAGGAAAAACAAAGTACCAGAGGAAAATGTCTGTAAATATTTCACTCTATAATCTTCGTCGCGTACAATGGCTGCATGCAAGATTTACGACCTGAAAGTTTGGAGAGGTGGAGTTAAATCGGCCAGTTTCAATACCTGATAAAACATTTGAAGACAAAACATGTGAAAGAACGCAAACAATTTAAGGCTGCAACAGCAGGACTGCTATCCAGAGAAAGGTGGCTGGACCGTAGCAACAATCTCTTTAATTGTCTTTTACTGGAAAGAAATGCTGCAGTAATTTGATACCTATTTCAAAAGTAGGGTTGCCACCTTTTAAAAATAGAAATTAGGGACGCTCCCCTCGTGCCCAAAGCCGTACAGGCGACGAAACAAAAGGGACATCCCTAAAACCCCAATAATGCATAGAAATGTATCTATTTCTATATATTCCTTATTGGTTTAAAACGGAATGCAAATTTTAATTCCCAATTCGGAACGGTTCCTTATTTCAAAGGAAGGGTGGCAAGCCTATTCAAAAGTGCTGTAAAAGGAAGCAAAGTGAGCCAAGCTATGGGGCTAAGTGTGTGTTGCTGCTGATGCACAGAGAGGGAGGCTAATAGAGAGACAGGATGCTGTGGTCAGTTATTATCATTTATAATTTCATGTAACTTGCACTGTTTGGCCTTTGAGAAACAAAATTCAGGGTTTAAAAAAGTTTATTAATTATTTATTCATTGTATTTTTACCTTCTTACTGTTGGGCTAGTATTATACATATTTAATTTCAAGAATTTAGCACTATTTTGGCCTTTGAGAGCCAAATGTTTATTTAACTATTGTAACCCATACCAGGTATGCAATAAAATGTTCTACTGGATTCACATATATATATATATATATATATATATATATATATATATATAAAACACAGACGAGGCTGAAAAAGCAGTTTCTGCTTTGCACTCCTCTATAAAAGAATTGATGTCTAACATTTCGTTTGGAAAAAAAAAAAAAAACGACTTTAAAAAATTATTCACTTGCATATTTTAAACTTTTAAACAAATTACGTCACAATGAAAAAATTGACGTCTGTTAAAATGTCACGGATATCTACCTCATAATTATCACTTAATTTTATTTTTTTCGTTACTGGCGCATTTTCCTCAATATTTTAGATGATAAATAATCGATCCAAACAAATAAAAATTAAGGAGAAAAAAAAGTTTCAAAGTGATACATGCTACATGAAGTTTTTGGATCGAAACAAGGTAAGTACGCGATAATATCTCGTTAAAGTCATGGTGTCTGTAATTCTGCTCTCGCGTGCTCTCACCTCTAGGTAGGGTTTTGCTGTTTTGCTGTTCTTGTGATGTAATACACATGCATATAGGACAATTTTGAAATTTGGCCAAATTGGGGGTCTCGGAGCAGAAGTCATACATATTTATATATTTATATATATATATAGTCACAGTTCGGTATGATTTTCGATACGGCGGAAAACACAGACAAGACTGGCGGATTAAGCCCGTTTTTAATTTGCCCGTTTTACCCTGAAAACCCCCGTTTACAGACGTCGAGCAACCGCTTTTGTTTCGACCTAGCCATAAAAAGAAGGTAAGCAATCATATGTAATAGTCGAAATGTCTGTCATTTTTAGCTTAGAATCATTAATTGATGTCTACTATTTAGTTTAAAAAAATAATACAACATTAAAAAATTATTCAATCGCATATTTTAAACTTTTAAACAAAATAAGTCACAATGAAAATTTGGCGTCTGTAAAAAAGTCACGGATATCTACCTCATAATTATCGCTTAATTGTATTTTTTTGTTACTGCCGCATTTTCCCCGATTTGTTAAATGATAAATAATCGATCCAAAGAAGAAAAATTCAAAAATAATGTTTAAAACAGTAAATATATGAAAAGGAACATCTCGACCACTCCTTGATGTCTGCGATTTCTGCATGGCGACCCTTGTTATGTCACCATGCTTCACCCATAAAATCCCCCCAAAATCCGGCTGTGGCTATTCACAGCTGTGTCTTGACACTCGGTGATACATGCTACATGGAGTTTTTGGATCGAAACAAGGTAAGTACGCGACAATATCTCATTAAAATCGTGGCGTCTTTAATTCTGCTCTTGCGTGCTCTCGCCTCCAGTTAGGGTTTTGCTGTTTAACATTTTTTTTTTTTTTAATGCCCTCCTGTTCAAAAATTTTCTTCCCCCAGAAAATTGAGATTTTAAGCTTTCCAATGATGTATCACACATGCATATCGGACAATTTTACATTTCAAACAAAGTGGTATCGGTATGGTATCAGTATTGGCCGATACTGCACAGCCAGGTATCGGTATCCATATCAGGGCCAAAAATTGGTATCAGTGAAACAACTATCAAAATCTCATAATTTTATAGATGAATATGGCTCCATCTGATACTAAATGTTGTTACAAAAGAACAATTTTAAATGGATGGGCATCCACTACTTGCTATGGCAAGGGAAAGCGATGCTAGCGTTGATTAGCCGTTTTCAACTAGCATTCGGAAGACTTTATTACTACAGTATTCTACATCAAAGCTGCTATGTAAGGGTTAGCGCTATTAAACACTTTTAAGAGGACTTCATTCCCTTCAAGTTTGGAAGGTAAAGTGGATTATATATCTTTGCAAATGTAGTGACCTGTTTTTATAAAGTTAGTTTGTTTTTAGGCATTCAGACAACATGTGTTGGTGATGATGATGTTTGTTTATCCGGTTAATAAATATAATTTTGATCAATCAAATATTTTGATGTAGCATCTATGTGAATATCCAATGTTAAGATATGGACACCTGTGGCTTATAGTCAGGAATGGCATATATCTGGATATATTTCTAAAATATTGTGGATTTTGGCCGCTTTATAGTCCAGAAATTACGGTACTCTGGTGGAAGACTCTGGTGCTGAAGATGGTGAAGGTGATCGTCTCATGAACGAGATTATTATTATTTTATTTTTCATTTTAAGTGGGCCAAATCAATTATATAACAGTTTTTCCTCAATTGCTTTACTACATTTCTCTGATCAGACTTGTTCAATCCTCACGTTATTAGTGCGCATCAAAAAAGCAGTTTCTTATTTCTTTGAACAAGTTATACTATATATATTCATACACCCAACCCCAATACTAACCCTTCTCTGCTGTGTCCTATATTATCAGCTGCATCTGTCATGATGGTCAAAATTGATTATTATGGGTCTCTATTGAATAGTCTCACCACCCAAAACATTTAGTCATAAGTTCATTGCATAAGTCTTTACATGCAAAATGCATTAGCATGTTGTCAGAATAGCCTATATGTGTGCTTATTTCCAAGCCTTTTCGTTACTTATTTTACCTAACTTATTTACCAGTCAAAATTTGTAATAGTTTGGGACAATGTGAGTTTCCACCACATCAACATAACCAGGGAATGGTTTGCAACGCACAACAGAATGGAAATGGAGTTCTTCCGACCATACTTCCCATTCCTCCATCCCATAGAAGAATTTCCCCCCACATAGAGATGGCAAGTGTATGATCGCCAGCTTCACACTAAGATGATTCTCCTGGGTGCCATGAATGCAGCATGCAGAGACATCACAGCAGATGCCTGCAGAGGCTGGATAAGGCATTCAAGAAGATTCTCTCCACGCTGTATAGAGGACAGCCATTGTGATGTGGATGAAAATTTGTGGCCCAACAGTCAATATGTGTAAAAAGAATGGGGGGGGGGGGGGGGGCAACAGCACTCAAGGTATACAGTAGTTGTGTTGAATGTCTTATGTTCACATTTCTCATTTAGCTTTTTTTTTTTTTTTTTTTTTGTGATACTCAGTGCTGTCTTTTGCATGTCTCTGTATCGCAATGACATGGTCTGTCAAGACATTGTAAACACAGTAAAAGCGTAAACTGTATCTTGACCAGTCTCTTGCAATAAATATCTCACATACAAAGGTGTAACTTGCAATTTTCATCAAGACTTACGTAAACCATCTTTGACATGAGAGCTTTCTACCAAAGTTGTATTGAGAGCATGACAAAGCAATTTGACTGCCTTGTCTGTACACAATGAAACAAGGACTTGTCATTCTGACAGCACTGACATGTTCATTAACACAGAAATTTAATTTTGAACGATAGACACTTTATTTTGCACAAAAAAATGGCTTTTGCAGGTCATGCATGTTGTTTTGCTACTTGTGCGACATGTTGTGAGGATTGAACAAGTAGTTTGGAGAATTTCAATTCTGATCCGACACAGGTACCAAAGCAATTGAGAAAAACTGTAATAAGCCATGTAATTTGCTATGATCCAAAGTTTTGAACAGGCGTGATACTGATGTGTGGCCACAGCGTGCACATCTAATGTTGCTCGCAGTGGTCCTCAGTGTGCTCAAGGAGCTGGGGAGCTTGTGTGTCTGCTCAGACACATGAAAATTTTTAGGGAACATTGATCATAACAGTCAGAAGTGACAGTGTTTTTTCTCCACTACAGGGCACTCATGCTCTTTGGACGGGTGATTTTTCATAGTTTTGTTCTAGTCTGAGTTTGTTTATTTTTGTATCTTTTTGGCCTAATATGATCATGTAATAGGTTATAGTATTGTATAATAATAACAGTTCATATAGATGAAGTTGTGCTGAGAGAAAAAAAATATACCATTATTTTTTAAAAATCAGACATTGTAAGCAGTTACTCAAAACTCATTACTTGAGTATTCTTTTCAACAAATACTTCTTTACTTGTAATTAAGTACCGGTACATTTTTTTGGGGGAAGACTACTTTTACTTGAATAATATTGTTTAGAAGAAATGCTACTCTTACTTGAGTAAAATCTTTGGCTACTCAACCCGCCTCTGATTGGGATACAAAGTATCGTGATGTATCCCCATATCGATATAAACGTGATCTATTGTCCCACCCCAAAACAGGAAGTGAGCAGTGTTGCGAAAAAGTGAAACATCTCGACAAAATCCTCACCATCTCGGCCGTTCCTGTCATGGCATCCTCAGGAATGGAATACATCTGATTCATGGTCTCCACTTTCCAACTTCTTTCCTCGTCCGCTCCCACCTTAACCAGCATTACGCGGAAATTAGTGCCCCCTAAATCCAGAGCCAGGAAGTCGCCCACCTCTGTTCCAACACATACTACACGTCAAAAGACACAGTTGAGGAGTACTTGACCATATGTGAGGGAAGGCTACCTGATCCCTCGGGTGTGGAGCAAACATAAGTGGGCAGCATTTTGACGCTGGCCTCCTCATGCGTCTCCAAACGCAAGCCTTTTTCCATTTCGCGCCGCATCCTCTTCATGATCACTTCCAGCTCGTCCTTCTGCAGCCTGAACTCAGACAGAATTTGATGGACCTGTGGGGAAATTGAGAGCATAAAGCATTTGTTACTATGAGTAATCACCAATTTCGTGATAATACATTGTAAAAACGATAACAATCTATATATATTACTATACAATAAATCGTTTTGATAGAAAACAAAAATATATACAGCTAAAACTCAACATTTTAAACCCAGGGGCACTTTTCACTACAGTTTATTACTATTTTTGGTCATTTAAAAAAAAAAAATGACTGAACAAGTAGTTTTAGAATGAGATTACAGCATCAATTTTCATTAGGTTACTTTTAGTTTTTCTCAATTGCTTTGGTACATTTCTCATATCACTATTGAAATTCCCATAACTACTTCCTCACAACATGTCGCACAAGTGGCAAAAGAACAACATGGATTACCTGCAAAAGCCAGTTTTTTTTGTGCAAAATACTTGGTATATCACTCATAATTAAATTTCTGTGCCAGTGAACATGTCAGTGCTGTCAGAAAGATAAGTCCTTGTTTCATTGTGCACAGACGAAACTGTCAAATTGCTTAGTCATGCTCTCCATTGAACAGTTACTCTGGTGGAAAGCTCTGATGCTGAAGATGGTGTACGTAAGTTTTGATGAAAATTGCAAGTTATACCTTTGTGGGATGGAGATTGATTACAAGATTCGGTTTACACTTTCACAGTCCATGTCATTGCAATACACAAAGCAAGACAGCACTGAGTATCACAAAGAAATATAACATATAAACAAAATTAGAAATATGAACAGAAGACAATCGGCACAACGAAACTTTGAATGCTGTCAGGATTATTCAGCCTGTCTTTCTACTCATCTTGACGTTCCTCTCTGTTTGGCCACAAATTTTCATCCACACCACAACAGATGTTCTCTCTTGCTATACAGCGTGGAGCGTATCTTCTTGAATGCCTTACCCAGCCACTACAGGCATCGGCTGTGATGTCACTGCATGCTGCATTCATGGCATCCAGGTGAGTCATCTGATTGTGAGGCTGGCGATCATACACTTACCATCTCCATATGGAGAAAAATTCTTCAATGGGATTTAGGAATTGGGAGTATAGAGGTATGAACTTCATTACCATTCTGTTGTGGATTGCAAACCATTCGCTGGATATGTTTGTGTTGTGGAAACTCACATTGTCCCAAACTATTACCAATTTTGGCAGGTGAAAAAAAGTTAGGGTCATGGAAGAAATTATTGCCACCCCTGGAATTTTTCCAGAAAATACAGCCTCACAGAAATGAACGCAACTACAAATGTTTTCATTATGAATGTGCTATTTCTTGAATGTGCATTGGAAAAACACAAGAAAGCTGAACAGAAAAGCCAAAATGTACACAATTTTACACAGACTGAAAAAAATGGGCTGGACACAATTGTTGGCACCCTCAACTCAATATTTGGTTGCGCATCCTTTAGAAGAAATAACAGAAAGCAATCGCTTCCTAAAACCATCAACAAGTTTTGTGCACCTCTCAGATGGAATTTTAGACCACCCTTCTTTTGCAAACTGTTCCAGGTCTCTCAGATTTGAAGGGTGCCTTCTTGCAACATCAATTCTGAGATCTTTCCATAGTGTTCAATGTGATTTAGATCCGGACTCAATAATGGCAGCCTCAGAATTGTCCAGCACTTTGTCTCCAACCATTTCTTGGTGCTATTTGAGATATGTCTTTGTCATTGTCCTGTTGAAACACCCATGACCTCCGATGCAGACCCAGTTTTCTGATACTACACCGTACATTCCGGCCCAAAATATTTTGGTAGTCTCCATATTTCATGACTCCTTGCACACTGTGAAGGCACCCAGTGCCAGAGGCAGCAAAACAACCCCAAAACACAATTGGACCTCCACCATGTTTGACTATAGGCACTGTGTTCTTTTCTTTGTAGGCCTCATTCTTTTTTTTTGGCACTAGTCTCCAACCATTTCTTGGTGCTATTTGAGGTATGTTTTGGGTTAATGTCCTGTTGGAACACCCATGACAGGCCCAAAACATTTTGATAGTCTCCATATTTCATGACTCCTTGCACACTGTTAAGGCACCGGAATACTGAAATCATTTGTAATGGCGTACCGCAAGCAACACGCCACTTTTGCTCATTAATATTCATTAGGTTAGCAATTTTTGCTAGACGGGTCAACCTCCCGTTTGTCCCTAATAGTAAATGCGTGGAAATAGTGTAGGAACGTGATGTTTACTGAGCTAAATCTACCAATTCTGTCCGAAAATGATGTCCCTGGTGCCAAATTCACTGTTAAAGATGTGGTAGAACATACAAATGTTCAGTTATAGAGATGGCTTGAGTGTCGAGGACTGAAAAAGAGCCGACCTGATCCAGAATTAGCTTTTTAACCGATACATTTTTCTTGTGTGCATTGCCTTATGCCACTGACAATAACATTCTCGGGTTTCAACAATCTATCCTTTACCAACATATGCCCTGTCTTTCTTTTATATTATATCCTCTGGTTGTATTATGCTGTTGACCTTTCTTGAGGGCAATTTACATTGCTATTGTTGGGTAGTGATCGCAATTGCTACTCAGTGACAGCCAACGAATACTTTTAATGTTTTCATTAATAACAAATCTTAATTTTATAATTTATTTAAATTTCCCCCTTACTAAAGTTTTTTAAAAATTTTATTTATTTATCTATTTATTTTTTTACAACAGAAAAGGTAACAACAGTGGCAGCCAGATAACATTTTAATTTTTTCAGGTCATTCATTGTCAGACAAGCAGCACGGCAAAACGCTCCTTGTTTATCTGTCTAGCCGTCCTGGGAGTGGATCTCTCTGTGGTACTCCCCAAGGTTTCTCATTTCTCCCAAAGAGTTTTGGAGTTTTTTCCTTGCCGACATGGAGGGTCAAAGGATGGGGGATGCCCAGGACTTGGACTGTATTTATTTCATCTGCTGTTTCTGACTGTGTATCATATTGCCCCTGCAAAGCCCTTTGAGACAACCTTGTTGTGATATAGGGCTATACAAATGAAATTGAATTGAATGGAATTGACAACATGTTCATCCATTTTGCATGTATATACTCATGCAATGAACTAATGACTTAATGTTGTGGGTCGACTCATGAGACTATTCAATAGAGACCCATGATAATCCATTTTGACAATCATAGCAGATGCAACTGATAATGTAGGAAACAGCAGAGAATTGTACAAAATTATTTGTATATATATATATATATATATATATATATATATATATATATATATATATATTTATACTGGACTGTCTCAGAAAATTAGAATACACAATATTCTAATTTTTTGAGACAGTCCTGTGTATATATACAGGACTGTCTCAGGAAATTAGAATACACAATATTCTAATTTCCTGACTGTCTCAGGAAATTAGAATACACAATATTCTAATTTCCTGACTGTCTCAGGAAATTAGAATATTGTGTATTCTAATTTCCTGAGACAGTCCTGTATATATACACAGGACTGTCTCAAAAAATTAGAATATTGTGTATTCTAATTTCCTGAGACAGTCCAGTATATATATATTATAGTTTTCCTCAATTACCTTAGTATGTTTCTCTGCCCAGACTTGAAATTCTCAAAACTACTTGTTCAATCCTCACATCACTAGTGCACATCAAAAAAGCAGTTTCTCATTTCTTTGAACAAGTTGATGTTTTCGTACATCCATGCAAATGATTTGTACAATTCTCTTCTGTTTCCTACATGATCAGCTGCATCTGTCATGATGGTTTAAATGGATTATCATGGGTCTCTACTGAATCGTCTCACGAGTCGACTCACAACATTTAGTCATTAGTTCATTACATAAATCTTTACATGTAAAGTGGATGAACATGTTGTCAGAATATGTCAAAATGTGTGTGCTTATTTTTAAGCATTTTCATTATTTGTTTTGTAAATCTGTCTTGAATTGGTAAATTGCTACCAGGTGAATCTTTGGCCACAGAGCTGTGATCGATGTGCCAGGCTAAAGGAGAGGGAACATAACGATGGTGCTGCAATTGCTTAACCATATTCTCATCATAGGACCTAACAAACCAGAATGTCTTGTTAATTTTTTAGACACACTCTTCAGGGATGAAGATCAGCACCTCCAAATCCGAGACCATGGTCCTCAGCCGGAAAAGGGTGGCATGCCCTCTCTGGGTCGGGGATGAGATTTTGCCCCAAGTGGAGGAGTTCAAGTATCTTGGGGTCTTGTTCACGAGTGAGGGTAGGAGGGAGCGGGAGATTGACAGGCGGCTCGGTGCAGCGTCTGCAGTGATGCGGACTCTGCTTCGGTCCGTCGTGGTGAAAAAGGAGCTGAGCCAAAAGGCGAAGCTCTCGATTTACCGGTCGATCTACGTTCCTACCCTCACCTATGGTCACGAGCTGTGGGTTGTGACCGAAAGAACAAGATCCCCGATACAAGCGGCCGAAATGAGTTTCCTCCGCAGGGTGTCCGGGCTCTCCCTTAGAGATAGGGTGAGAAGCTCGGTCATCCGGGAGGGGCTTGGTGTCGAGCCGCTACTCCTCCGCGTTGAGAGGAGCCAGTTGAGGTGGCTCGGGCATCTGGTTCGGATGCCTCCTGGACGCCTCCCATGAGAGGTATTCCGGGCATGTCCCACCGGCCGGAGGCCCCGGGGTCGACCCAGGACACGCTGGAGAGACTATGTCGCTCGGCTGGCCTGGGAACGCCTTGGAATCCCGCCGGAGGAGCTGGCTGAAGTGGCTAGGGAGAGGGAAGTCTGGGCTTCCCTGCTAAAGCTGCTGCCCCCGCGACCCGACCCCGGACTAAGCGGAAGATAATGGATGGATGGATGGACTCTTCAGGGACCTCATTCCTGAACATGAGAAGGATCAGATTGGGCATGACCTGCCAAAATTTGTAATAGTTTGGGACAATGTGAGTTCCCACCACTCCAACATAAGCAGGGAATGCTTTGCAACCCGCAACAGAATGGCAATGGAGTTCCTCCCACCGTACTCCTCATTCCTCAATCGCATAGAAGAATTTATCTCCACATGGAGATGGCAAGTGTATGACCGCCAGCCTCACACTCAGATGACTCTTCTGGATGCCATGAATGCAGCATGCAGTGACATCACAGCAGATGCCTGTAGAGACTGAATAAGGCACTCAAGATGATTCTTTCCATGCTGTATAGAGAGGACATCCGTTATGACGTGGATGAAGATTTGTGGCCTAACAGAGAGGAACGTCAAGATGTGTAGAAAGAATGGGGAAAAATTCCAACACCACTCAAAGTTTAGTTGTGTCCATTGTCTTATGTTCACATTTCTAATTTTGCTTTTGTTTTTTTCTTTGTGATACTCAGTGCCGTCGTTTGCTTTCTGTATTATCATGACATGGTCATGGTAAAGACATTGTAAAACCAGTAATGCATAATGTAAGTCATTTGTACTTATTTGTGTTCATGTAAGATAAAGTGTAAGTTGTAATTTTTTTGCAGATCATTGAAAACATACAATTTTAAATGAAAATCAGTTTCTCGTGTATGTATGTCTTGACACAGTAAGTGTAATGCAGTAGTCCAATGCATATGTAAAACCTGTTAAACCTTCCCCCTTCACCACCACCACCACCACCAAAAAATAAAACATTTTTGGCTCCGTAGCGACCTTTATGTCAGGGAGTTCCAACAAGACATTCTAGCCACTTTCACCCCTGCCTAAGCCAGCTACATACACTGCCATAAAAAAGGAACGCTTGTCGCCCTTACCAAGATAATGATACACCTCCAATCTTGTTGCAACCAAGCCTTTCTCTGCTGTGAATTTCAATGTTGAGGTTAAAAAATATATAAAATGTTCTTCTTCTAGCCAAGATGCACTCTCCCACCAAATTCACTTTATCACTAGTAGATGCCCAATCCATTTGATGAGGGAGGGTTGGCAGCGAATGAACATTAATCGTTGAGTAATATCTGACCAAGCCATGATAGCAATTACTTTAAATTCAAATGAGTGTGCAGCAATTTGGCATTAAAAAGACAAAAATTATATACAGTACTTCTTAAAGCAAACGTGGTACTGGTACAGTACTGTCATTGGCCGATACCACACAGCTGCCAGTTGATATCGGGAGCCAAAAAATGGTATCGGTGCAACACTAATTACAAGAACCCCTAAAAAATAAGAGCTACACTCGTGGAAATGCAAGCTTTGAGACTTTTCACCAGTCAGATGGATTAGTAAGTCTTAAAACCTTTGACCAATGGTGTATGTTTAAAATGCATGTTTCTTTAGACCTATCAATGCATATACAGTATAAATATATATTGACGTGTATATTTACAAAACAAAGAAATGGAACTGAAATGAACAACAGGACTGACCTGTAAAGCTAACAATAGCAAGAAGCAGGGTAAGATCTCCCGTGCTTATTGGGGCAACGTTGACCCCTGTGATCTGACACCACCATCTATTAGTGAACCTAACCTTGACATTATGACACACTTTGACAGGTTGCATAACTAATACACCAACATGGACGGACAGATAAACAAATGCTTTTCCACGTACCTTATCCATTGTGTGACGACAAGGAGGTCCTCATTGGTATGTTGCTGCCTTCCGAAGATTCTTATATTGATTAAATTTGAACTGTGCTGTCTTGAAAAATCTTAAACTTGCAGGATTTTTTTCTATCCTTACTACATTATGAACAGCAGGAAATCCAACAACAGTTACATGTCGAGAAAAGCATCTTCTTATAGAAATACATGAAAAACATTTAGCAGTATGAATGACCAATGAAATTATCCTTATTGATTTGATTTGTTAAAAAATGGAAAATACAATCGCCTCCATTGAAAAAAACAAAGCTTCTTCATCTTCTTTTATATTCCAAGTTAAGAATTAGTCCCAAAACGTTTTACAACCTTAAAAAGAAATCATGAGCCCCTCATCCATTAAATCCGAAGTCACGTTTTGGCACTCAAAAAAAACTAAAACAAAACAAGGAAATAAACCAAACAAGCATCTGCTTTGGATTTTGTTCAAGCTGTAGACGCAAACCGAGCCAAGTTCCGGGAAAAGAATGTTGACTTCCTTTCAGCCGTCAAACATTTGCCTCCAAAACCATCATCCAAGTGTTGCCTAGGAAATCAGTTACAGGCACACTTGTGGCATCGAAAACACTCACCGGAGAGCTAAGTGGCCAGGAGGGATTGTTAAATGGAGCAAAACTACCAGATAAAAAACATCAGCTCAAGTCTGACCAAGGAAAACCCCGCTGCTGACCAAAAGACACACATTTTTTTCTCATACTGGAGTTTGCAAAAATGTACCTGAGTAAGCCTCAGTACCTTCGGGAGAAGGTTTTGTGGCCACACAAAGGTACATTAATGTGAGCTTTTTGGCGAAGCACTTCACTCTACTGTTTAATGAAAAAAGACTGATGCCTACAAAGAAAAGAACGTACCGCTTGAAGTCAAACATGGTTGAGGTTCAGTGACAGGGGCGCTGGAAGTCACTCACAGCAGGGGGTGCTGAAGATATCATTTTGTTTTTCCCCCATCCAAAAATAGCTCTTTCGGTCCAAATTTTTCATACAGGCGCCTTTTCTCCGTACAAGACATTCACAATGGCAGTGCACATGCATGCTGGATAGTTTACATACTACTACCAGGCTACTACAAAGACAGCCCTCTATTTCACCTACAGTGTGTGTTGGAGTTTTTGTATTGAAAATAAAAGCGCCTATGTATTGTAATGCAAATCCCCACAGCTAGACGGCGCAATGTCACACAAACACAATTGAAAACTAAAAGGTCCAATAATCCTCGGTTTAACACCCACTGTTCTCAACACTCAAATGAATTGCACACGAATATCCAACAGCGCTCTCCACGGCGGCAGCTCAACAGCAACAAAAGTGACTAAGGTGCTAAAGAGCCTACATCCCATGAAGGCACCTGGACCTGACAACATCCACCCCTACCTCCTGAATGATCTTCAACCTATCCTGGGTGTAACCAACAAATCCACGCACGCACTCGCACATACACAATCATAGTGTAGCACTTGCAAGATTTGGCAGCGGAAATTAGCTTCAGTAAATCAGCATAGAAGTCTCGCTCACTTTTTATTTTTGTCCGCGCTCACTCAGGTTCTACCAGTAACACACCAATGGGAGCATCGTGTTGCCGCATCAAACGTACCAATAGGATGGTCGCGCTGACCAATTGCGTTGCCAAGATTATTGCGAGTGACGCTACACAGCTAGTTGGTTAGATGTCCTCAGCAACTGCAGCTTCCAGAATGTTGTCCCGCAAATGGCAAGGAAGTCTGCGGCGCTGGGCGAACACGCTTTGTTTTTTCATTTGTTCCTCCAGCCTGGCTTTCATCTATTCTCGCAGTCGGCGTGATGTCACTATGACGTTATCTCGCATAGCAACGTGTCGCCATTTTGAGAGGGCGGCATGCACAGGTAAACATCCGTAGACAAACGTCTAAAATTCTTATATTTCAGCTGTGTTTTGCGTCTTTTTTTCATAAAAACGTCTTAAACATGAATTATTATTATCACGAGTCACTGCCGAAAACCGCAAGGAGGCGATACAACTTAAAATTAGCGTGTATTGGCCTGCAAATCTGCCCATACAAAGCTGTTGTTTATCCAGCTGGATAAACAATCCAAAGGAATTGCCTGCAGTGGTGTTCGGAAACATCTACAACTACCTCATTAAGTCACTCAGTAAGTTGACCTTTATCAATTATGTGGAATATGTACTGTGTGGAACTAAGAAAACTGGTAGTATATACGAAGTGATTATTTCTGCCGTAACCGGTAATTTGCCTCCAAGCGTTATGTAGCCGTGAACACGTCACGGCAAAATAACCAATTCCCACCAGGCCAATAATATACCAATTGACCAGAGCAGTTCACAGCAAAAGAAAAATAACGCTTTGCGAGTTGTCGCTTCTGGTAATAATAACCACTGCATCCTGAATACTAGCAGCTAATTGGGGCAAAAAAAAAAATCGATTAAAGTTTACTCACCAATAATAAAATATCGGCTGCAAACCTAAATGCGCCTGCTCCAAGAAACAGTCTTCTTTTACTGTTCCTCGATTGATTGCTTTCAGCCAATTGCTTGTCCTTTTCTTCTCACGAAGAAGAATGAAGAACTTCAAATGCGGCTCCGAACTCTTCCTTGTGTTACAACCTGCAACTTTTAGTCATTCCGACGGAAAAAAGACCGCAAATAAGACAAAAGTTCAACACTTTTGTACTACAATGCACGACAGAGCAACTGCTTGTGACTCGTGTTTTGCCCCCATTTCAATATGGCGACGCTTTGTTGGTGACGCCATTAATGCCCGGATGTCCGACTGCAAGAATGGAGATGGTCGGGATTAATAGGGGGCGGGCCGGCCTCAATGAAGGACGGCCACCCGGTTTCTCCTCAATCGTGGTTGTCATCCTACATTCCACTTTTGACACCAGTGTTGCGCTTGTAAGAATTGGCAGCTCACTTTGTACAGTTTATTTTTCTCCGCACTCAATTATGATGTCAGTCACCCACCATTGGGAGCGTCGTGTTGCCGCATCAACAGGAGGGTCGTGCTGACACATTATTGCAGCGCTTCCAAGTGACGGTACTGTACAATCGTTTTAGGAAGAAACAAAAGCACTGTGCATCCCATGCAAATGACCTACATAGATTTTGTTTTGTGTAAATGTCATTAAAATCAAGTTAAAATTACATTCATAATACTTTTATAAACATAATTTACTTTGAAAGAATGGATATTGCTGCCGGTCTAATTCCTGTTTGGTGCATGCTAAACGGCAGCACTTGATCCGGCCGCAGGTTGACGGACCAGAAAATAGACTTCGTCCGTATTTTACTTTTGACCGACCGGAGAGGCCGGACTCGGGCGGATCGGAGCTGAGCGGCTCATGTGGACCACCTCGTACTGACTACAATACAAACGTATTTGTTGCGTCGTTCGGACTGTAGATGAGTGTAGTGCGGCGGACCCAGTGGGATTCTGGGGTTAGTCTACAACAAAGACAGTGCTATTTCACCTCCAGTGCGTGTTGGAGTTTTTGTACTGGAAATAAAAGTGCCCATGTTTTATAATGGAATTCCCCGCAGCTAGACGGCGCAATGACACACAAACAATCTGAAAACTAAGAGGTCCAGTAAACCTCGGTTGAACGCCCCCTTTTCACAAATAGCACCTTATTCAACCTGATTAGGAGTCAGGTAGTGACATTGTTATTAAAAAAACAAACAAATATTTTTCAACATATATATTTAATCCCAATATACAACAATATGCTACTGTTTCCATAGGTTTGATTTATTTATTTTTACCACCCCCTCAAAAAAAATCTACTAAAACATTTTTTTTTTCAGCACCCTAAGCGCCCCAAATCCCTCGCCACTGTCAACATGTAAAGCAATATTCAATGTGTGATAAAATCATTGAACGCTGAAACATTCTAGCAGCCCCAAGTGTTATAAAAGGTCATATTTGTTTAAAATTGTTGTTTGTTGTTTAAAATTGTTGTTGAATTTCACTGTATTACATATTCTTTTAATGTGGCACATAAAAGACTGTGTGGAATCAAGTGTCACTCCAGGGTTCTTAAATTCAGAGACAATTTGTAGTTCCTGTCCTCCCAAAAACACCTTAATGTTTGATGTCCGAAGGTCACTTTGTGAATATCATACAAGCAGTTTTAGTTGTGTTTAGGTTAAGCCATTCATTTATAGGAATCATCGCAATTGTGAGAGCAGAGGCTGCGTCTTAAATATTTGTTTGCACCGGTGAAGATGACAGCATCATATTTTTCATATACAGTATTTGAAATTCAACATTTACACATTATTATCAAAATTATGAATTTGGCAAGTCATTATTTTACATAGCACATAACAGTGGGCCAAGTATTGTGCTCTGAGGCAGGCCAACAGGGACATTTAAAATGTTGATTTGACACTGTTAATGCAGACTCAGTTTACTGAGTTCTAAATATTATTTTATCCACTGAATTGCATCCAAGGAAAAATTCAAATAGGTTCATTTAGACAGAAGAATTTCATGATTTACGGTGTCATATGCTTTTCTCAAATCTGGAAATACTGCACTAACGCATGGTTTGGTGTCCAACATGCATTTGTACGGTGGCCCTGAAGTGCAAAACACAACGGCAAATCAAAAAACACAACGGCAAATTAAAAAACAAAACGCCAAATTAAAAAACACAACTGCAAATCACTTAACAAAATAACAAATTAAAAAACAAAACGCCAAATTAAAAAACACAACTGCAAATCACATAACAAAATAACAAATTAAAAAACAAAACGCCAAATCACATAACAAAAAAACATTAAAAAACAACTGCAAATCACATAACAAAAAAACAAATTAAAAAACACAACGCCAAATTAAAAAACACAATTGCAAATCACATAACAAAAAAACAAATTAAAAAACACAACGCCAAATCACATAACAAAATAACAAATTGAAAAACACAACGCCAAATAAAAAAACACAACTGCAAATCACATAACAAAAAACAAATTAAAAAACACAACGCCAAATTAAAAAACACAATTGCAAATCACAAAACAAAAAAACAAATTAAAAAAACACAAGGACAAATCACATAACAAAATAACAAACTGAAAAACACAACGCCAAATAAAAAAACAAAACTGCAAATCACATAACAAAAAAACAAATTAAAAAACACAACGCCAAATTAAAAAACACAATTGCAAATCACATAACAAAAAAACAAATTAAAAAACACAACGACAAATCACATGACAAAATAACAATTTAAAAAACGCAACGACAAATTGGAAATGACATCAGATTTCGGCCCGAAATGAAATTACATTTGGCCAACCGGAAAAGGTAGGGACTAGGGATGGGAATCGAAATCCGATTCCAATTCAGAACCGGTTCCGAGTGTTTCGAGGCCTCGACATCACAATGAAAAAGTCTTAACGATCCCTTTAACGATCCCTAAAGACGCATATTGCGTCGTGACGTGTCTTGTTGTCCAGACGCATCAATCTAGCATGGCGCCAAGAACCATTCGCTCCAAAGTTTGGCTACACTTCACCAGGAAAAAGGGTGAAAATGAAAGGTTAAGATTGTTTAGCACGAGCGTTGCCGCCGTAAACATAACAATGACGTAGGTTCGAACGCTCGAAAGTGTGTCTTCACTTCACGAGGAAAAATTACAACAAAGCGACTTGCAGTCATTGCGAGATGGAAATAACTGCATCGGGAGGGAATAGACTGCACTGTCCTCACCGAGACGCTAAGGCTCAGTCCTGGCTATACAGCTAGCTAAACTCCCAAATGACGATGCAGAAGACGTTGGTATAATTTGCTGACTTTATTCAACCATCACTTGAAACTAAAAATAGAAATGAAACAAATCAATTTCGTCCCCAATAACAAACAGGTTCGCATCAACGTAAATCAGCGATGATTAGCTGCTAACACAGTCATAGCAAACAGTAAGCATGCGTTCGCTAGCATTAGAACGTCGTTTAAACCACTACACAACTGGATTTAAGTGTCCGATCGCGAGTGGAAACACACAACAACAACACAGAAGATGATACATACAGGCGTTGGCTCTGTGGATATTTTACAAACATTAACAAAGAACGTAGGCTCGTGGCAGTGTTTCCCTTTCTCACTAACTCGCTCACTGGCTTGGATGCGCATTTCTTCTTCTTCGCGCTCTTCTTCGCGTGAGGAAGCGCAAGGGCGCCACCACTTGAGCGTGAAAGCGCCATAAAAAACTAAAAGGCATGCATTTCAATATACTGGTAAATAAAAACAGGGGTCCCCAAACTACGGCCCGCAGCTCCATATTTGGTCCGGCCCGCTGAACAATTCCAGAGAGCATTTTGAATTTTTTTTTTTGTTTTTTTCTCCCTCAGTAGTGTTATTTATTTCCTGGCCTTTTTTAGTGAAGAACTCAGAGAGGGTTATTTGGTTATTATCTATTTAATAATAGTGCTATTATTATTTATTATTATTATATTATATTTTTATTTTTATTTTATTTACTTTTGTTCCGTGAAGAATCCACAGAGGGTTATTTGATTGTGGCTTTCTGAAAAACAATAATTTTTTTACATTTCGCACTCCTGCAATCGTCACACTTTTTCTGTTACAAACTGACCCCAGCCTCTCATCAGAGAAGGGAAAAGTTATTTGGCCCTCACAGGAAAAAGTTTGGGGACATTGCCAAAGGCAGAACAACGATCTATATGCCAAAATATGCCAATATTTTTATTTCTATTAGAAAAATGTTTCAGTAAAATGTTACACATTCTTGTGCATTTGCCACTTATTGCCACAGTTAACATTGAGGCTTTGGGCCTCTTTTGACCTCATTGTGAGTTTGTAAGGTTGTGACTTCTGATTAAACAAACTTGATGGCAATCAAAATGTTTGTTCTTCCTCTTCCCGAAATTAGAATCAATAAGAGAATCGATAAAGAATCGAATCGTTAAGCAATATCGATAATGGAATCGGAATCGTAAAAATCGTATCAATTCCCATCCCTAGTAGGGACCAGTCAAAATGTTAACTCATTGCTGATTGGACGAATCCACCGGAAACAGTATGCTCGAGACGGAAGACTCAACTGCAAGACGGCGCCTACCAGCAGAGATAGTTACTGCTCGCTTTTGGTTGAAGTTCAACATTTGGCCAAAAATATGTAAAACACAACTGAAATCTTGAAGTATAATGCATTGCCAGACCTGTGGAAAGCAGTTGGTAGAATCTTCACCTAATTTTTGCAGCGGCTGTGACAAGAGGCTTCGAGAAGTTTCTAATGTCAATGACGCAGAACGTCCTTCGAGTAAGTAAAACAGTGCAGTATGACTTTCTTTACCTCTGGAAAACGATACATACGTTTACCGGAGAAAGCTAACATTATTCATTTGGTTACCAGGCCTTAATAAGATTTCCTTGACATGTCCTAATTATATACTTTTATTTTGGTAATAAAAGCATTGCGTAATGCAGGCCAATCAAATGATCTACTGCATTGTTGCCATTCTTATTTCAGAGAAAGTTGCAGCCGTTTCCCTGGAAGAAGTTCTGATGTTCACATTTCCACCAGCCCCTTCCACGCATCGAGTTCTTGACACTCACGTTCCACTCGCCAAGACTTGTGCCAATACATTGTCAGCTTTATTTTAAGACACATATGGTGTCTTCAAGCAAAACATAGACTTTGAAATCCAGAATTCACCTGGATTTGGGTGTTTTTAATGTACTGTATTTACAGTGTGACCCCAAAAAAAGTTTACACTGCCATAATACAACTTAAATGCCATGTTTATTCAGCTTAGAATTAGAATGTAATCACAAATTATACATTATTGTAAAGAACAATGTACAGTACACTCTATTTTTCAATGTGTCCTCCCTTAAGTGACACAACAGCCTCCAGGCGCCTGCGGAACGCTTGACAGGTCTTCTTTATGTAGGATGCTGTCATCTTTTCCCAAGATCTAACAATGGACCCAAGGCTGCCACAGAAGTTTGTGGCTTCCTACAGGCACTGTCCTCCACAGTTGCCCATATGCTATAATCCAGGGGATTGAGATCTGGACTCTGGGGTGGCCACATATCACCTTGTCAATCAACTTTTTGGTCCGCACAGATCGGGTTTTCCAGACCCAGGTTTTCGTGAGGCTGTTCCAGTATCTTTCAGCTTCTTTTTAACTTTGTAGACTGCACATCTGGATATTCTCAGATTTGCTGCAATCTCAGTAGGTGTCAGACCGGCACGCAGCAATTCAGGTAGAGCTAAAGTTTTCTTCATTTTCAGCAGAAGCACAGGAATTGTAGAGACGAGAAATTACCAGCTGCATTGAGTGACCTTAATGAATCACTTAAGCATGACAACCTATTTGGATATGTTTCAATGGCTTTTAAACAAGCCCCCAACTGAGTGTAAACTTTTTTTTGGGTCACCCTGTACATTGTTTTTTGTATGACGTTTTGAGAAACATCCTATGAAATTTTTAAAGTAACAATTAACTCAATGCCATTGACGACGCTAGACCACGTGGCTCTTTTCATACTTCTGCTGTGAATTTAAATATCACCAGCAGACATATAATCCATTTAAAATAGGTGGGGTGACAGAATGAACATCCATTCCTTTGCTAACACTCCCATTTCAATAGATTTGACATCTAGCGTCGTCAATGGCATTGAGTTAACTAGAAACTGCAATTTCGGGAGAAATTACACCTTGGTCTTTCCTCTGTGGAGATACAGATCTTAGCCCCACTCAGGTCTATCAATAGAATGGACCATAATGCCAGTCAATGGCACGAAACAAAGTAAAAGCCATTAGAAATGAATGGGAAATTTTGACGTCCATGGCCGTCAATGGCGGAGCCCTCAATAAGCGTCAATGCAGTTGGGGACATTTGGGGTAAAGGTCCTACTGATATCTGGTGATTTCCTACTGATTTGGGGACATTTTTTGTTTTTGCCATTGAAAATGAATGGGAAAAATTTGGACGTCCATGGACGTCAATGGCATCACCCTCCATAAGCATCAATGCTATCGGGGACATTTGGGGTAAAGGTCCTATTGATATCTGGTGATTTCCTACTGATTTGGGGACATTTTGTTTTTTCCCCATTGAAAATGAATGGGAAAAATTTTGGACGTCCATGGCGGTCAATGGCATCGACATCCATATAGTCAATAGAATCCAAGTACATTGGCATCAGTAAATTAGACATGCATGGCCGTCAATGGCATCAATGCAATGTAAAGTCCATAGGAAATCCCATTGGAAGTGAATGGGAACTTTTCCCATTACAAATGAATGGGAGAGTTTTTGGCCAATTTCCGTGGAACCGTAATTTTTTGCCAAATTCTGTATACAACTTTTATGCCCCTCAACGTCCCGGAATTTTTGATGCCCAAATTATGTGATTTGGTCAAAAATTGTAGGACTAGATACATTTTGAAACTTTTTTTTTTTCCGGAAAATTGCCGTTTACGGGCGAACGGAAAATTTTTCGGGGCCGTTTGAAAAATTCCCATCGTCGCGCGAAAATTCCGGTCGTGCCGATACTTGAACGGTACCGATCGGAGGTATGGTTCGGGCTGCGCGGCGTGCCGAATAAAACATCAACAATTATTGAATAATAATAATAACTAGAAACTGCAATTTCGGGAGAAATTACACCTGGGTCTTTCCTCAATGGAGATACAGATCTTCGCCCCACTCAGGTGTAGCAATAGAATGGTCAATAATGCCAGTCATTGGCATTAAACAAAGTAAACGCCATTAGAGATGATTGGGAGAATTGGACGTCCATGGCCGTCATTTGCGGCACCCTTCATAAGCGTCAATGGAATTGGGGAAGTTTGGGGGACACGTCCTATTGATATCTGGTCATTTTTTGTTGATTTGGGGAAAAAAAAAATTCCCATTGAAAATGAATGGGAAAAATTTTGGACGTCCATGGCCGTCAATGGCGGCACCCTTCATAAGCGTCAATGGAATTCGAGAAGTTTGGGGGACACGTCCTATTGATATCTGATCATATTTTGTTGATTTGGGAAAAAAAAAAAAAAATTCATTGAAAATGAATGGGAAAAATTTTGGACGTCCATTGACGTCAATGGTATCAACTTACATAAGCGTCAATGGAATCCAAGTACATTGGCATCAATAGAATGAAAAAACATAATTAAATGCTATTAGAAATGAATGGGAAATTTGGACGTCCATGGCCGTCAATGGCGGCGCCCTCCATAAGCTTCAATGGAATTGGGGAAGTTTGGGGGACACGTCCTATTGATATCTGGTCATTTTTTGTTGATTTGGGGAAAAAAAAAAATTCCCATTGAAAATGAATGGGAAAAATTTTGGACGTCCATTGAAGTCAATGGTATCAACTTACATAGGTGTCAATGGAATCCAAGTACATTGGCATCATTAGAATGAAAAAACATAATTAAATGCCATTAGAAATGAATGGGAAATTTGGACATCCATGTCCGTCAATGGCGGCGCCCTTCATAAGCGTCAATGGAATTGGGGAAGTTTGGGGGACACGTCCTATTGATATCTGGTCGTTTTTTGTTGATTTGGGGAAAAAAAAAAAATTCCCATTGAAAATGAATGGGAAAAATTTGGGACGTCCATTGACGTCAATGGTGTCAACTTACATAGGCGTCAATGGAATCCAAATACATTGGCATCAATAGAATGAAAAAACATAATTAAATGCCATTAGAAATGAATGGGAAATTTGGACGTCCATGGCCGTCAATGGCGGCGCCCTCCATAAGCTTCAATGGAATTGGGGAAGTTTCGGAAACACGTCCTATTGATATCTGGTCACAATTTGTTGATTTGGGGAAAAAAAAATTCCCCTTGAAAATGAATGGGCAAAATTTTGGACGTCCATGGACGTCAATGGCATCGACATCCATATAGTCAATAGAATCCAAGTACATTGGCATCAATAGATTCGACATGCATCGCCGTCAATGGCATCAATGCAATGTAAATTCCATTGGAAATCCCATTAAAATGAATGGGAAATGTTCCCATTAGAAATGAATGGGAGAGTTTTTGGCAAATTTCCGGGGAAACGTAATTTTTTTCCAAATTCTGTATACAACTTTTATGCCCCTCACCGTCCTGGAATTTTTGATGCCCAAATTATGTGATTTGGTCTAAAATTGTAGGACTAGATACATTTTGAAACTTTTTTTTTTCTCCGGAAAATTGCCGTTTACGGGCAAATGGAAAGTTTTTCGGGACTGTTTGAAAAACTTCCCTGCGTCCCGCGAAAATTCCGGTCCTGCCGATACTTGAATTGTGCCGATCGGTCAAACGGTTCGGGCTGTGCAGCGCGCCGTATTTTTCATTAACAATGAATAGGAATATTTTTTGCAAATTTCCAGGGAACCGTAAATTTTTTCCAAATTCTGTATACAACTTTTATGCCCCTCAACGTCCGGGAATTTTTGATGCCCAAATTATGTGATTTGGTCAAAAATTGTAGGACTAGATACATTTTGAAACTTTTTTTTTTTTCGGGAAAATTGCCGTTTACGGGCGAACGGAAAATTTTTCGGGGGATTTTGAAAAAGTCCCTGCGTCGCGCGAAAAATCCGGTCGTGCCGATACTTCAACGGTGCCGATCGGTGGTATGGTTCGGGCTGCGCGGCGCGCCGAAAAAACGCGGAGAATAAGATGATGATATAATAATAATAATAATAAGGCGAATAAAGTTGCAGAATAACAATACCTTGTTCTTTCCATAGGAAAGACCAAGGTAACTAGAAACTGCAATTTCGGGAGAAATTACACACCTTGGTCTTTCCTCTGTGGAGATACAGATCTTAGCCCCACTCAGGTCTATCAATAGAATGGATCATAATGCCAGTCATTGACAAAAAACAAAGTAAAAGCCGTTAGAAATGAATGGGAGAATTGGACGTCCATGGACGTCAATGGCGGCACCTTTCATAATTGTTAATGGAATCGGGGAAGTTTGGGGGACACGTCCTATTGATATCTAGTCATTTTCTGTTGATTTGGGAAAAAAAAAATTTCCCATTGAAAATGAATGGGAAAAATTTTGGACGTCCATGGACGTCAATGGTATCAACTTACATAAGCGTCAATGGAATCCAAGTACATTGGCATCAATAAAATGAACAAACATGAAGAAATGCCATTGGAATGAATGGGAAGTTTGGACGTCCATGAACATCAATGGCATCACCCTCCATAAGCGGCAATGCAATCGGGGACATTTGGGGGACACGTCCTAATGATATCTAGTCATTTTCTGTTGATTTGGGAAAAAAAAAAAAATCCCATTGAAAATGGATGGGAAAAATTTTGGACGTCCATGGACGTCAATGGTATCAACTTACATAAGCGTCAATGGAATCCAAGTACATTGGCATCAATAGAATGAACAAACATGAAGAAATGCCTTTGGAAATGAATGGGAAGTTTGGACGTCCATGGAAGTCAATGGCATCACCCTCCATAAGCGGCAATGCAATCGGGGACATTTGGGGGACACGTCCTAATGATATCTAGTCATTTTTTGTTGATTTGGGGAAAAAAAAAAAAATTCCCATTGAAAATGAATGGGAAAAATTTTGGACGTCCATGGACGTCAATGGTATCAACTTACATAGGCGTCAATGGAATCCAAGTACATTGGCATCAATAGAATGAACAAACATGAAGAAATGCCATTGGAAATGAATGGGAAGTTTGGACGTCCATGGACGTCAATGGCAGCAACCCCCATAAGCGTCAATGGAGTTGGGGACGTTTGGGGTATACGTCCTATTAATATCTGGTCATTTTCTGTTGATTTGGGGAAATTTAGTTTTTTCCCCATTGAAAATGAATGGGGAAAATTTTGGACGTCCATGGACGTCAATGGCAGCACCCCCTATAAGCGTCAATGGAGTTGGGGACGTTTGGGGGACACGTCCTATTGATATCTGGTCATTTTCTGTTGATTTGGGGAAATTTAGTTTTTTCCCCATTGAAAATGAATGGGAAAAATTTTGGACGTCCATGGCCGTCAGTGGCATCGACATCCATATAGTCAATTGAAGCCAAGTACATTGGCACCAATAGATTCGACATGCATGGCCGTCAATGGCATCAATGCAATGTAAATTCCATTGGAAATCCCATTGAAATGAATGGGAAATTTTCGCATTAGAAATGAATGGGATAGTTTTTGGCAAATATCCGGGGAAGCGTACATTTTTTCCAAATTCTGTATACAATCTTTATGCCCCCCACCGTCCCGGAATTTTTGATGTCAAAATTATGTGATTTGGTCAAAAATTGTAGGACAAGTAGCGTTTTGAATTTTTTTTTAAAAATTGGAAAATCGGCGTTTACGGCCGAACGGAAAAATTTTCGGGGTCGTTTGAAAAATTCCCATCGTCGCACGAAAATTCCGGTCGTGTCGATACTTGAACGGTGCCGATCGGTGTTATGGTTCGGGCTGCGCGGCGCTCCGAAAAAAACGTCAACAATTATTGAATAATAATAATAACTAGAAACTGCAATTTCGGGAGAAATTACACCTTGGTCTTTCCTCTGTGGAGATACAAATCTTAGCCCCACTCAGGTCTATCAATAGAATGGACCATAATGCCAATCAATGGCACTAAACAAAGTAAAAGCCATTAGAAATAAATGGGAGAATTGGACGTCCATGGACGTCAATGGCATCACCCTCCATAAGCCTAAATGGAATTGGGGACGTTTGGGGGAAACGTCCTATTGATATCTAGTCATTTTCTGTTGATTTAGCGAAAAAAAAAAAATTCCCATTGAAAATGAATGGGAAAAATTTTGCACGTCCATGGACGTCAATGGTATCAACTTACATAAGTGTCAATGGAATCCAAGTACATTGGCATCAATAGAATGAACAAACATGAAGAAATGACATTGGAAATGAATGGGAAGTTTGGACGTCCATGGACGTCAATGGCATCACCGTGCATAAGCGGCAATGCAATCGGGGACATTTGGGGGACACGTCCTAATGATATCGAGTCATTTTCTGTTGATTTGGGGAAAAAAAAAAATTCCCATTGAAAATGAATGGGAAAAATTTTGGACGTCCATGGACGTCAATGGTATCAACTTACATAAGCGTCAATGGAATCCAAGTACATTGGCATCAATAGAATGAACAAACATGAAGAAATGACATTGGAAATGAATGGGAAGTTTGGACGTCCGTGGACGTCAATGGCATCACCCTCCATAAGCAGCAATGCAATCGGGGACGTTTGGGGTACATGTCCTATTGATATCTAGTCATTTTCTGTTGATTTGGCGAAAAAAAAAAAAATTCCCATTGAAAATGAATGGGAAAATTTTTGCACGTCCATGGACGTCGATGGTATCAACTTACATAAGCGCCAATGGATTCCAAGTACATTGGCATCAATAGAATGAACAAAAATGAAGAAATGCCATTGGAAATGAATGGGAATTTTGGACGTCCATGGAAGTCAATGGCATCACCCTCCATAAGCGGCAATGCAATCGGGGACATTTGGGGGACACGTCCTAATGATATCTAGTCATTTTTTGTTGATTTGGGGAAAAAAAAAAAAATTCCCATTGAAAATGAATGGGAAAAATTTTGGACGTCCATGGACGTCAATGGCAGCACCCCCTATAAGCATCAATGGAGTTGTGGACATTTGGGGGAGACGTCCTATTGATAACTGGTCATTTTCTGATGATTTGGGGAAATTTAGTTTTTTCCCGATTGAAAATGAATGGGAAAAATTTTGGACGTCCATGGACGTCAATGGCAGCAGCCCCCATAAGCGTCAATGGAGTTGGGGACGTTCGGGGTTTACGTCCTATTAATATCTGGTCATTTTCTGTTGATTTGGGGAAATTTAGATTTTTCCCCATTGAAAATGAATGGGAAAAATTTTGGACGTCCATGGACGTCAATGGCAGCACCCCCTATAAGCGTCAATGGAGTTGGGGACGTTTGGGGGACACGTCCTATTGATATCTGGTCATTTTCTGTTGATTTGGGGAAATGTAGTTTTTTTCCCCATTGAAAATGAATGGGAAAATTTTTGGACGTCCATGGACGTCAATGGCATCGACATCCATATAGTCAAATGAATCCAAGTACATTGGCATCAATAGATTCGACATGCATGGCCGTCAATGGCATCAATGCAATGTAAAGTCCATTGGAAATACTATTGAAAGTGAATGGGAACTTTTCCCATTGGAAATGAATGGGATAGTTTTTGGCAAATATCCGGAGAACCGTAAATTTTTTCCAAATTCTGTATACAATCTTTATGCCCCCCACCGTCCCGGAATTTTTTATGTCCAAATTATGTGATTTGGTCAAAAATTGTAGGACAAGTAGCGTTTTGAAAAAGTTGTAAAAAATCGGAAAATCGCCGTTTACGGGCGAACGAAAAATTTTTCGGGGTCGTTTGAAAAATTCCCATCGTCGCGCGAAAATTCCGGTCGTGTCGATACTTGAACGGTGCCGATCGGTGGTACGGTTCGGGCTGTGCGGCGCGCCGAAAAAACGCAGAGAAACCATTGCATAATAATAATAATAACTAGAAACTGCAATTTCGGGAGAAATTACACCTTGGTCTTTCCTCTGTGGAGATACAAATCTTAGCCCCACTCAGGTCTATCAATAGAATGGACCATAATGCCAGTCAATGGCACTAAACAAAGTAAAAGCCATTAGAAAAGATTGGGAGAATTGGACGTCCATGGCCGTCAATGGCGGCACCCTTCATAAGCGTCAATGGAATTGGAGAAGTTTAGGGGACACGTCCTATTGATATCTGGTCATTTTTCGTTGATTTGGGGAAAAAAAAAAATTCCCATTGAAAATGAATGGGAAAAATTTTGGACGTCCATGGACGTCAATGGTATCAATTTACATAAGCGTCAATGGAATCCAAGTACATTGGCATCAATAGAATGAACAAACATGAAGAAATGCCATTGGAAATGAATGGGAAGTTTGGACGTCCATGGACGTCAATGGCATCACCCTCCATAAGCAGCAATCCAATCGGGGACATTTGGGGGACACGTCCTATTGATATCTGGTCATGTTTTGTTGATTTGGGGGAAAAAAAAAAAATCCCATTGAAAATGAATGGGAAAAATTTTGGACGTCCATGGACGTCAATGGTATCAACTTACATAAGCGTCAATGGATACCAAGTACATTGGCATCAATAGAATGAACAAACATGAAGAAATGCCATTGGAAATCAATGGGAAGTTTGGACGTCCATGAACGTCAATGGCATCACCCTCCATAAGCGTAAATGGAATTGGGGAAGTTTGGGGGACACATCCTATTGACATCTAGTCATTTTCTTTTGATTTTGGGAAGAAAAAAAAAATTCCTATTGAAAATGAATGGGAAAAATTTTGGACGTCCATGGACGTCAATGGCAGCACCCCCCATAAGCGTCAATGGAGTGTGGGACGTTTGGGGTATACGTTCTATTAATATCTGGTCATTTTCTGTTGATTTGGGGAAATTTAGTTTTTTCCCCATTGAAAATGAATGGGAAAAATTTTGGACGTCCTCGGACGTCAATGGCAGCACCCCCCATAAGCGTCAATGGAGTGTGGGACGTTTGGGGTATACGTCCTATTAATATCGGGTCATTTTCTGTTGATTTGGGTAAATTTAGTTTTTTCCCCATTGAAAATGAATGGGAAAAATTTTTGACGTCCATGGACGTCAATGGCAGCACCCCCCATAAGCGTCAATGGAGTTGGGCACGTTTGGGGTATACGTCCTATTAATATCTGGTCATTTTCTGTTGATTTGGGGAAATTTAGTTTTTTCCCCATTGAAAATTAATGGGAAAAATTTTGGACGTCCATGGACGTCAATGGCATCGACATCCATATAGTCAAATGAATCCAAGTACATTGGCATCAATAGATTCGACATGCATGGCCGTCAATGGCATCAATGCAATGTAAAGTCCATTGGAAATATTATTGAAAGTGAATGGGAACTTTTCCCATTGGAAATGAATGGGATAGTTTTTGGCAAATATCCGGAGAACCGTAAATTTTTTCCAAATTCTGTATACAATCTTTATGCCCCCCACCGTCCCGGAATTTTTGATGTCCAAATTATGTGATTTGGTCAAAAATTGTAGGACAAGTAGCGTTTTGAAAAAGTTGTAAAAAATCGGAAAATCGCCGTTTACGGGCGAACGAAAAAATTTTCAGGGGCCTTTGAAAATTTCCCATCGTCGCGCGAAAATTCCGGTCGTGTCGATACTTGAACGGTGCCGATTGGTGGTATGGTTCGGGCTGCGCGGCGCGCCGAAAAAACGCGGAGAAACCATTGCATAATAATAACTAGAAACTGCAATTTCGGGAGAAATTACACCTTGGTCTTTCCTCTGTGGAGATACAGATCTTAGCCCCACTCAGGTCTATCAATAGAATGGACCATAATGCCAGTCAATGGCACGAAACAAAGTAAAAGCCATTAGAAATGAATGGGAGAATTGGACGTCCATGGACGTCAATGGCAGCACCCTTCATAATTGTTAATGGAATCGGGGAAGTTTGGGGGACACATCCTTTTGATATCTGATCATTTCCTGTTGATTTGGGGAAAAAAAAAATTCCCATTGAAAATGAATGGCAAAAAATTTGGACGTCCATGGACGTCAGTGGTATGAACTTACATAAGCGTCAATGGAATCCAAGTACATTGGAATCAATAGAATTAACAAACATGAAGAAATGCCATTGGAAATGAATGGGAAGTTTGGACGTCCATGGACGTCAATGGCATCACCCTCCATAAGCGGCAATGCAATCGGGGACATTTGGGGGACACGTCCTAATGATATCTAGTCATTTTCTGTTGATTTGGGGGAAAAAAAAAATTCCCATTGAAAATGAATGGGAAAAATTTTGGACGTCCATGGACGTCAATGGTATCAACTTCCATAAGCGTCAATGGAATCCAAGTACATTGGCATCAATAGAATGAACAAACATGAAGAAATGCCATTGGAAATGAATGGGAAGTTTGGACATCCATGGACGTCAATGGAATCACCCTCCATAAGCGGCAATGCAATCGGGGACATTTGGGGGACACGTCCTAATGATATCTAGTCATTTTCTGTTGATTTGGGGAAAAAAAAAAATTCCCATTTAAAATGAATGGGAAAATTTTTGGACGTCCATGGACGTCAATGGTATCAACTTACATAGGCGTCAATGGAATCCAAGTACATTGGCATCAATAGAATGAACAAACATGAAGAAATGCCATTGGAAATGAATGGGAAGTTTGGACGTCCATGAACGTCAATGGCATCACCCTCCATAAGCGTAAATGGAATTGGGACGTTTGGGGTATACGTCCTATTAATATCTGGTCATTTTCTGTTGATTTGGGGAAATTTAGTTTTTTCCCCATTGAAAATGAATGGGAAAATTTTTGGACGTCCATGGACGTCAATGTCAGCACCCCCTATAAGCGTCAATGGAGTTCGGAACGTTTGGGGGAGACGTACTATTGATAACTGGTCATTTTCTGATGATTTGGGGAAATGTAGTTTTTTCCCCATTGAAAATGAATGGGAAAAATTTTGGACGTCCATGGACGTCAATGGCAGCACCCCCCATAAGCGTCAATGGAGTTGGCGACGTTTGGGGTATACGTCCTATTAATATCTGGTCATTTTCTGTTGATTTGGGAAAATTTAGTTTTTTCCCCATTGAAAATGAATGGGAAAAATTTTGGACGTCCATGGCCGTCAATGGCATCGACATCCATATAGTCAAATGAATCCAAGTACATTGGCATCAATAGATTCGACATGCATGGCCGTCAATGGCATCAATGCACTGTAAAGTCCATTTGAAATACTATTGAAAGTGAATGGGAACTTTTCCCATTGGAAATGAATGGGATAGTTTTTGGCAAATATCTGGAGAACCGTAATTTTTTTCCAAATTCTGTATACAATCTTTATGCCCCCCACCGTCCCGGAACTTTTGATGTCCAAATTATGTGATTTGGTCAAAAATTGTAGGACAAGTAGCGTTTTGAAAAAGTTGTAAAAAATCGGAAAATCGCCGTTTACGGGCGAACGAAAAATTTTTCGGGGTCGTTTGAAAAATTCCCATCGTCGCGCGAAAATTCCGGTCGTGTCGATACTTGAACGGTGCCGATCGGTGGTATGGTTCGGGCTGCGCGGCGCGCCGAAAAAACGCGGAGAAACCATTGCATAATAATAATAATAAAGTTGTAGAATAACATAACCTTGTTCTTTCCTTTGGAAAGACCAAGGTAATAATAATAAAGTTGTAGAATAACATAACCTTGTTCTTTCCTTCAGAAAGACCAAGGTAACTAGAAACTGCAATTTCGGGAGAAATTACACCTTGGTCTTTCCTCTGTGGAGATACAGATCTTAGCCCCACTCAGGTCTATCAATAGAATGGACCATAATGGCAGTCAATGGCACGAAACAAAGTAAAAGCCATTAGAAATGAATGGGAGAATTGGACGTCCATGGACGTCAATGGCAGCACCCTTCATAATTGTTAATGAAATCGGGGAAGTTTGGAGGACACGTCCTATTGATATCGAGTCATTTTCTGTTGATTTGGGGGAGAAAAAAAAATTTCCATTGAAAATGAATGGGAAAAAATTTGGACGTCCATGGACGTCAATGGTATCAACTTACATAGGTGTCAATGGAATCCAAGTACATTGGCATCAATAGAATGAAAAAACATGATTAAAAGCCATTGGAAATGAATGGGAAGTTTGGACGTCCATGGACGTCAATGGCATCACCCTCCATAAGCGGCAATGCAATCGGGGACATTTGGGGGGACACGTCCTAATGATATCTAGTCATTTTCTGTTGATTTGGGGGAGAAAAAAATTTCCAATTGAAAATGAATGGGAAAAATTTTGGATGTCCATAGACGTCAATGGTATCAACTTACATAGGCATCAATGGAATCCAAGTACATTGGCATCAATAGAATGAAAAAACATGATTAAAAGCCATTAGAAATGAATGGGAAATTTGGACGTCCATGGCCGTCAATGGCGGCAACCTTCATAGGCGTCAATGTAATTGGGGAAGTTTGGGGGACACGTCCTATTGATATCTGGTCATTTCCTGTTGATTTGGGGGGGGAAAAAAATTTCCAATTGAAAATGAATGGGAAAAATTTTGGACGTCCATAGACGTCAATGGTATCAACTTAAATAAGCGTCAATGGAGTCCAAGTACATTGGCATCAATAGAATGAACAAACATGAAGAAATGCCATTGGAAATGAATGGGAAGTTTGGACGTCCATGGAGGTCAATGGCATCACCCTCCATAAGCGTCAATGCAATCGGGGACATTTGGGGTACACATCCTAATGATATCTAGTCATTTTCTGTTGATTTGGGGGGGGAAAAAACTTCCCATTGAAAATGAATGGGAAAAATTTTGGACTTCCATGGACGTCAATGGCATCGACATCCATATAGTCAATTGAATCCAAGTACATTGGCATCAGTAGATTCGACATGCATGGCCGTCAATGGCATCAATGCAATGTAAATTCCATTGGAAATCCCATTGGAAGTGAATGGGAACTTTTCCCATTCGAAATGAATGGGATAGTTTTTGGCAAATTTCCGAGGAAGCGTAATTTTTTTCTAAATTCTGTATACAACTTTTATGCCCCTCACCGTCCCGGAATTTTTGATGCCCAAATTATGTGATTTGGTCAAAAATTGTAGGACTAGATACATTTTGAAACTTTTTTTTTTTCACGGAAAATTGCCGTTTACGGACGAACGGAAAAATTTTCGGGGCCATTTGTGAAGTTTCCTGTGTCACGCGAAAATTCCGGTCGTGCCGATACTTGAACGGTGCCGATCGGTCTAACGGTTCGGGCTGTGAAGCGCGCGTTTTTTTTCCATTCAAAATGAATAGGAAAGTTTTTGGCAAATTTCCGGGGAACCGTAAATTTTTGCCAAATTCTGTATACAACTTTTATGCCCCTCACCGTCCCGGAATTTTTGATACCCAAATTACGTGATTTGGTCAAAAATTGTAGGACTAGATACAATTTTAAAGTTTTTTTTTTTTCGGAAAATTGCTGTTTACGGGCGAACGGAAAATTTTTCGGGGCCGTTTGAAAAATTCACATCGTTGCGCGAAAATTCCGGTCGTGCCGATACTTGAACGGTACCGATCGGAGCTACGGTTTGGGCTGCGCGGCGCGCCGAAAAAAACGTCAACAATTATTGAATAATAACTAGAAACTGCAATTTCGGGAGAAATTACACCTTGGTCTTTCCTCTGTGGAGATACAGATCTTAGCCCCACTCAGGTCTATCAATAGAATGGACCATAATGCCAGTCAATGGCACGAAACAAAGTAAAAGCCATTAAAAATGAATGGGAGAATTGGACGTCCATGGACGTCAATGGCATCACCCTCCATAAGCGGCAATGCAATAGGGGACATTTGGGGGACACGTCCTAATGATATCTAGTCATTTTCTGTTGATTTGGGGAAAAAAAAAAATTTCCCATTGAAAATGAATGGGAAAAATTTTGGACGTCCATGGACGTCAATGGTATCAACTTACATAAGCGTCAATGGAATCCAAGTACATTGGCATCAATAGAATGAAAAAACATGAAGAAATGCCATTGGAAATGAATGGGAAGTTTGGACGTCCGTGGACGTCAATGGCATCACCCTCCATAAGCGGCAATGCGATCGGGGACATTTGGGGGACACGTCCTAATGATATCTAGTCATTTTCTGTTGATTTAGGGGGAAAAAAAATTTTCCCATTGAAAATGAATGGGAAAAATTTTGGACGTCCATGGACGTCAATGGTATCAACTTACATAAGCGTCAATGGAATCCAAGTACATTGGCATCAATAGAATGAACAAACATGAAGAAATGCCATCGGAAATGAATGGGAAGTTTCGACGTCCGTGGACGTCAATGGCATCACCCTCCATAAGCAGCAATGCAATCGGGGACATTTGGGGGACACGTCCTATTGATATCTAGTCATTTTCTGTTGATTTGGGGAAAAAAAAAAAAATCCCATTGAAAATGAATGGGAAAATTTTTGGACGTCCATGGACGTCAATGGCAGCACCCCCCATAAGCGTCAATGGAGTTGGGGACGTTTGGGGTATACGTCCTATTGATATCTGGTCATTTTCTGTTGATTTGGGGAAATGTAGTTTTTTCCCCATTGAAAATGAATGGGAAAAACTTTGGACGTCCATGGCCGTCAATGGCATCGACATCCATATAGTCAATTTAATCCAAGAACATTGGCATCAATAGATTCGACATGCATGGCCGTCAATGGCAATGCAATGTAAAGTCCATTGGAAATCCTATTGAAAGTGAATGGGAACTTTTCCCATTAGAAATGAATGGGATAGTTTTTGGCAAATATCCGGGGAACCGTAAATTTTTTCCAAATTCTGTATACAACTTTTATGCCCCTCACCGTCCCGGAATTTTTGATGCCCAAATTATTTGATTTGGTTAAAAATTGTAGGACTAGATACATTTTGAAACTTTTTTTTTTTTTCCGGAAAATTGCCGTTTACGGGCGAACGGAAAATTTTTCGGGGCCGTTTGACAAAAAGCCATGGTCACACGAAAATTCCGGTCGTGCCGATACTTGAACGGTGCCGATCGGTGCAACGGTTCGGGCTGCGCGGCGGGACGAAAAAACGCGGAGAATAAGATGAATAACTAGAAACTGCAATTTCGGGAGAAATTACACACCTTGGTCTTTCCTCTGTGGAGATACAGATCTTAGCCCCACTCAGGTCTATCAATAGAATGGATCATAATGCCAGTCATTGGCAAAAAACAAAGTAAAAGCCGTTAGAAATGAATGGGAGAATTGGACGTCCATGGACGTCAATGGCGGCACCTTTCATAATTGTTAATGGAATCGGGGAAGTTTGGGGGACACGTCCTAATGATATCTAGTCATTTTCTGTTGATTTGGGAAAAAAAAAAAAATTCCCATTGAAAATGAATGGGAAAAATTTTGGACGTCCATGGACGTCAATGGTATCAACTTACATAAGCGTCAATGGAATCCAAGTACATTGGCATCAATAAAATGAACAAACATGAAGAAATGCCATTGGAAATGAATGGGAAGTTTGGACGTCCATGAACGTCAATGGCATCACCCTCCATAAGCGGCAATGCAATCGGGGACATTTGGGGGACACGTCCTAATGATATCTAGTCATTTTCTGTTGATTTGGGGAAAAAAAAAAATTCCCATTGAAAATGAATGGGAAAATTTTTGGACGTCCATGGACGTCAATGGTATCAACTTACATAAGCGTCAATGGAATCCAAGTACATTGGCATCAATAGAATGAAAAAACATAATTAAATGCCATTAGAAATGAATGGGAAGTTTGGACGTCCATGTAAGTCAATGGCAGCACCCCCTATAAGCGTCAATGGAGTTGGGGACGTTTGGGGGACACGTCCTATTGATATCTGGTCATTTTCTGTTGATTTGGGGAAATGTAGTTTTTTCCCCATTGAAAATGAATGGGAAAAATTTTGGACGTCCATGGCCGTCAATGGCATCGACATCCATATAGTCAATTGAATCCAAGAACATTGGCATCAATAGATTCGACATGCATGGCCGTCAATGGCAATGCAATGTAAAGTCCATTGGAAATCCTATTGAAAGTGAATGGGAACTTTTCCCATTAGAAATGAATGGGATAGTTTTTGGCAAATATCCGGGGAACCGTAAATTTTTTCCAAATTCTGTATACAACTTTTATGCCCCTCACCGTCCCGGAATTTTTGATGCCCAAATTATGTGATTTGGTCAAAAATTGTAGGACTAGATAAATTTTGAAACTTTTTTTTTTTTCACGGAAAATTTCCGTTTACGGACGAACGAAAAAATTTTCGGGGCCATTTGTAAAGTTTCCTGTGTCACGCGAAAATTCCGGTCGTGCCGATACTTGAACGGTGCCGATCGGTCTAACGGTTCGGGCTGTGAAGCGCGCGTTTTTTTTCCATTCAAAATGAATAGGAAAGTTTTTGGCAAATTTCCGGGGAACCGTTAATTTTTGCCAAATTCTGTATACAACTTTTATGCCCCTCACCGTCCCGGAATTTTTGATGCCCAAATTATGTGATTTGGTCAAAAATTGTAGGACTAGATATATTTTGAAACTTTTTTTTTTTTTCGGAAAATTGCCGTTTACGGCGAACGGAAAATTTTTCGGGGCCGTTTGAAAAATTCCCATCGTTGCGCGAAAATTCCGGTCGTGCCGATACTTGAACGGTACCGATCGGAGGTACGGTTCAGGCTGTGCGGCGCGCCGAAAAAAACGTCAACAATTATTGACCTATAATAATAATAAAAAAAAAAAAGTACAATAAAGTTGTACAACAACATAACCTTGTTCTTTCCTTCAGAAAGACCAAGGTAATAATAATAATAATAATAAAGTTGTAGAATAACATAACCTTGTTCTTTCCTTTGGAAAGACCAAGGTAATAAGAAGAATAACTAGAAACTGCAATTTCGGGAGAAATTACACACCTTGGTCTTTCCTCTGTGGAGATACAGATCTTAGCCCCACTCAGGTCTATCAATAGAATGGACCATAATGCCAGTCATTGGCACTAAACAAAGTTAAAGGCATTAGAAAAGATTGGGAGAATTGGACGTCCATGTCCGTCAATGGCAGCACCCTCCATAATTGTTAATGGAATCGGGGAAGTTTGGGGGACACGTCCTATTGATATCTAGTCATTTTCTGTTGATTTGGGAAAAAAAAAAAATTCCCATTGAAAATGAATGGGAAAACTTTTGGACGTCCATGGACGTCAATGGTATCAACTTACATAAGCGTCAATGGAATCCAAGTACATTGGCATCAATAAAATGAACAAACATGAAGAAATGCCATTGGAAATGAATGGGAAGTTTGGACGTCCATGGACGTCAATGGCATCACCCTCCATAAGCGGCAATGCAATCGGGGACATTTGGGGGACACGTCCTAATGATATCTAGTCATTTTCTGTTGATTTGGGAAAAAAAAAAAATCCCATTGAAAATGAATGGGAAAAATTTTGGACGTCCATGGACGTCAATGGTATCAACTTACATAAGCGTCAATGGAATCCAAGTACATTGGCATCAATAGAATGAACAAACATGAAGAAATGCCTTTGGAAATGAATGGGAAGTTTGGACGTCCATGGACGTCAATGGCATCACCCCCCATAAGCGGCAATGCAATCGGGGACATTTGGGGGACACGTCCTAATGATATGTAGTCATTTTCTGTTGATTTGGGGGAAAAAAAAAATTTCCCATTGAAAATGAATGGGAAAAATTTTGGACGTCCATGGACGTCAATGGTATCAACTTACATAAGCGTCAATGGAATCCAAGTACATTGGCATCAATAGAATGAACAAACATGAAGAAATGCCATTGGAAATTAATGGGAAGTTTGGACGTCCGTGGACGTCAATGGCATCACCCTCCATAAGCAGCAATGCAATCGGGCACATTTGGGGGAAACGTCCTATTGATATCTAGTCATTTTCTGTTGATTTGGGGAAAAAAAAAAAAATTCCCATTGAAAATGATCGGGAAAAATTTTGGACGTCCATGGACGTCAATGGTATCAACTTACATAAGCGTCAATGGAATCCAAGTACATTGGCATCAAAAGAATGAACAAACATGAAGAAATGCCATTGGAAATGAATGGGAAGTTTGGACGTCCCTGGACGTCAATGGCATCACCCCCCATAAGCGGCAATGCAATCGGGGACATTTGGGGGACACGTCCTAATGATATCTAGTCATTTTCTGTTGATTTGGGGGAAAAAAAAAATTTACCATTGAAAATGAATGGGAAAAATTTTGGACGTCCATGGACGTCAATGGTATCAACTTACATAACCGTCAATGGAATCCAAGTACATTGGCATCAAAAGAATGAACAAACATGAAGAAATGCCATTGGATATGAATGGGAAGTTTGGACATCCCTGGACGTCAATGGCATCACCCTCCATAAGCAGCAATGCAATCGGGGACATTTGGGGGACAGGTCCTATTGATATCTAGTCATTTTCTGTTGATTTGGGAAAAAAAAAAAAATTCCCATTGAAAATGAATGGGAAAAATTTTGGACGTCCATGGACGTCAATGGTATCAACTTACATAAGCGTCAATGGAATCCAAGTACATTGGCATCAATAGAATGAACAAACATGAAGAAATGCCATTGGAAATTAATGGGAAGTATGGACGTCCCTGGACGTCAATGGCATCACCCTCCATAAGCAGCAATGCAATCGGGGATATTTGGGGGACACGTCCTATTGATATCTAGTCATTTTCTGTTGATTTGGGGGAAAAAAAAAAATTCCTATTGAAAATGAATGGGTAAAATTTTGGACGTCCATGGACGTCAATGGTATCAACTTACATAAGCGTCAATGGAATCCAAGTGCATTGGCATCAATAGAATGAACAAACATGAAGAAATGCCATTGGAATAAATGGGAAGTTTGGACGTCCCTGGACGTCAATGGCATCACCCTCCATAAGCAGCAATGCAATCGGGGATATTTGGGGGACACGTCCTATTAATATCTAGTCATTTTCTGTTGATTTGGGGAAAAAAAAAAAAATTCCCATTGAAAATGAATGGGAAAAATTTTGGACGTCCATGGACGTCAATGGCAGCACCCCCCATAAGCGTCAATGGAGTTGGGGACGTTTGGGGTATACGTCCTATTGATATCTGGTCATTTTCTGTTGATTTGGAGAAATGTAGTTTTTTCCCCATTGAAAATGAATGGGAAAAATTTTGGACGTCCATGTAAGTCAATGGCGGCACCCTTCATAAGCGTCAATGGAATTGGGGAAGTTTGGGGGACACGTCCTATTGATATCTGGCCATTTTCTGTTGATTTGGGGTAATTTTGTTTTTTCCCCATTGAAAATGAATGGGAAAAATTTTGGACGTCTATGGCAGTCAATGGCATCGACATCCATATAATCAATTGAATCCAAGTACATTGGCATCAGTAGATTCGACATGCATGGCCGTCAATGGCATCAATGCAATGTAAATTCCATTGGAAATCCCATTGGAAGTGAATGGGAACTTTTCCCATTCGAAATGAATGGGATAGTTTTTGGCAAATTTCCGAGGAAGCGTAATTTTTTTCCAAATTCTGTATACAACTTTTATGCCCCTCACCGTCCTGGAATTTTTGATGCCCAAATTATGTGATTTGGTCAAAAATTGTAGGACTAGATACATTTTGAAACTTTTTTTTTTTTCACGGAAAATTGCCGTTTACGGACGAACGGAAAAATTTTCGGGGCCATTTGTAAAGTTTCCTGTGTCACGCGAAAATTCCGGTCGTGCCGATACTTGAACGGTGCCGATCGATCTAACGGTTCGGGCTGTGAAGCGCGCGTTTTTTTTTCATTCAAAATGAATAGGAAAGTTTTTGGCAAATTTCCGGGGAACCGTAAATTTTTGCCAAATTCTGTATACAACTTTTATGCCCCTCACCGTCCCGGAATTTTTGATGCCCAAATTATGTGATTTGGTCAAAAATTGTAGGACTAGATACATTTTGAAACTTTTTTTATTTTTCGGAAAATTGCCGTTTACGGGCGAACGGAAAATTTTTCGTGGCGGTTTGAAAAATTCCCATCGTCACGCGAAAAATCCGGTCGTGCCGATACTTGAATGGTGCCGATCGGTGGTACGGTTCGGGCTGCGCGGCGCGCCGAAAAAACGCGGAGAATAATTTGATGATATAACTAGAAACTGCAATTTCGGGAGAAATTACACACCTTGGTCTTTCCTCTGTGGAGATACAGATCTTAGCCCCACTCAGGTCTATCAATAGAATGGATCATAATGCCAGTCATTGGCAAAAAACAAAGTAAAAGCCGTTAGAAATGAATGGGAGAATTGGACGTCCATGAACGTCAATGGTATCAACTTACATAAGCGTCAATGGAATCCAAGTACATTGGCATCAATAGAATGAACAAACATGAAGAAATGCCTTTGGAAATGAATGGGAAGTTTGGACGTCCATGGACGTCAATGGCATCACCCCCCATAAGCGGCAATGCAATCGGGGACATTTGGGGGACACGTCCTAATGATATCTAGTCATTTTCTGTTGATTTGGGGAAAAAAAAAATTTCCCATTGAAAATGAATGGGAAAAATTTTGGACGTCCATGTACGTCAATGGTATCAACTTACATAAGCGTCAATGGAATCCAAGTACATTGGCATCAATAGAATGAACAAACATGAAGAAATGCCATTGGAAATTAATGGGAAGTTTGGACGTCCGTGGACGTCAATGGCATCACCCTCCATAAGCAGCAATGCAATCGGGCACATTTGGGGGAAACGTCCTATTGATATCTAGTCATTTTCTGTTGATTGGGGGAAAAAAAAAAAAAATCCCATTGAAAATGAATGGGAAAAATTTTGGACGTCCATGGACGTCAATGGTATCAACTTACATAAGCGTCAATGGAATCCAAGTACATTGGCATCAAAAGAATGAACAAACATGAAGAAATGCCATTGGAAATGAATGGGAAGTTTGGACGTCCCTGGACTTCAATGGCATCACCCTCCATAAGCAGCAATGCAATCGGGGACATTTGGGGGACAGGTCCTATTGATATCTAGTCATTTTCTGTTGATTTGGGGAAAAAAAAAAATTTCCCATTGAAAATGAATGGGTAAAATTTTGGACGTCCATGGACGTCAATGGCAGCACCCCCCATAAGCGTCAATAGAGTTGGGGCGTTTGGGATATACGTCCTATTGATATCTGGTCATTTTCTGTTGATTTGGAGAAATTTAGTTTTTTCCCCATTGAAAATGAATGGGAAAAATTTTGGACGTCCATGTAAGTCAATGGCGGCACCCTTCATAAGCGTCAATGGAATTGGGGAAGTTTGGGGGACACGTCCTATTGATATCTGGTCATTTTCTGTTGATTTGGGGTAATTTTGTTTTTTCCCCATTGAAAATGAATGGGAAAAATTTTGGACGTCCATGGCCGTCAATGGCATCGACATCCATATAGTCAATTGAATCCAAGTACATTGGCATCAGTAGATTCGACATGCATGGCCGTCAATGGCATCAATGCAATGTAAATTCCATTGGAAATCCCATTGGAAGTGAATGGGACTTTTCCCATTCGAAATGAATGGGATAGTTTTTGGCAAATTTCCGAGGAAGCGTAATTTTTTTCCAAATTCTGTATACAACTTTTATGCCCCTCACCGTCCCGGAATTTTTGATGCCCAAATTATGTGATTTGGTCAAAAATTGTAGGACTAGATACATTTTGAAACTTTTTTTTTTTTCACGGAAAATTGCCGTTTACGGACGAACGGAAAATTTTTCGGGGCCATTTGTAAAGTTTCCTGTGTCACGCTAAAATTCCGGTCGTGCCGATACTTGAACGGTGCCGATCGGTCTAACGGTTCGGGCCGTGAAGCGCGCATTTTTTTTCCATTCAAAATGAATAGGAAAGTTTTTGGCAAATTTCCGGGGAACCGTAAATTTTTGCCAAATTCTGTATACAACTTTTATGCCCCTCACCGTCCCGGAATTTTTGATGCCCAAATTATGTGATTTGGTCAAAAATTGTAGGACTAGATACATTTTGAAACTTTTTTTTTTTTCCGGAAAATTGCCGTTTACGGGCGAACGGAAAATTTTTCGGGGCCGTTGGAAAAATTCCCATCGTCGCGCGAAAATTCCGGTCGTGCCGATACTTGAACGGTGCCGATCGGTGGTACGGTTCGGGCTGTGCGGCGCGCCGAAAAAAACGTCAACAATTATTGAATAATAATAATAAACTAGAAACTGCAATTTCGGGAGAAATTACACACCTTGGTCTTTCCTCTGTGGAGATACAGATCTTAGCCCCACTCAGGTCTATCAATAGAATGGATCATAATGCCAGTCATTGGCAAAAAACAAAGTAAAAGCCGTTAGAAATGAATGGGAGAATTGGACGTCCATGGACGTCAATGGCGGCACCTTTCATAATTGTTAATGGAATCGGGGAAGTTTGGGGGACACGTCCTAATGATATCTAGTCATTTTCTGTTGATTTGGGGAAAAAAAAAAATTTCCCATTGAAAATGAATGGGAAAAATTTTGGACGTCCATGGACGTCAATGGTATCAACTTACATAAGCGTCAATGGAATCCTAGTACATTGGCATCAATAAAATGAACAAACATGAAGAAATGCCATTGGAAATGAATGGGAAGTTTGGACGTCCATGAACGTCAATGACATCACCCTCCATAAGCGGCAATGCAATCGGGGACATTTGGGGGACACGTCCTAATGATATCTAGTCATTTTCTGTTGATTTGGGGAAAAAAAAAAAATCCCATTGAAAATGAATGGGAAAAATTTTGGACGTCCATGGACGTCAATGGTATCAACTTACATAACCGTCAATGGAATCCAAGTACATTGGCATCAATAGAATGAACAAACATGAAGAAATGCCTTTGGAAATGATTGGGAAGTTTGGACGTCCATGGACGTCAATGGCATCACCCCCCATAAGCGGCAATGCAATCGGGGACATTTTGGGGACACGTCCTAATGATATCTAGTCATTTTCTGTTGATTTGGGGAAAAAAAAAAAAATCCCATTGAAAATGAATGGGAAAAATTTTGGACGTCCATGGACGTCAATGGTATCAACTTACATAACCGTCAATGGAATCCAAGTACATTGGCATCAATAGAATGAACAAACATGAAGAAATGCCTTTGGAAATGATTGGGAAGTTTGGACGTCCATGGACGTCAATGGCATCACCCCCCATAAGCGGCAATGCAATCGGGGACATTTTGGGGACACGTCCTAATGATATCTAGTCATTTTCTGTTGATTTGGGGAAAAAAAAAAAATTCCCATTGAAAATGAATGGGAAAAATTTTGGACGTCCATGGACGTCAATGGCAGCACCCCCCATAAGCGTCAATAGAGTTGGGGCGTTTGGGATATACGTCCTATTGATATCTGGTCATTTTCTGTTGATTTGGAGAAATTTAGTTTTTTCCCCATTGAAAATGAATGGGAAAAATTTTGGACGTCCATGTAAGTCAATGGCGGCACCCTTCATAAGCGTCAATGGAATTGGGGAAGTTTGGGGGACACGTCCTATTGATATCTGGTCATTTTCTGTTGATTTGGGGTAATTTTGTTTTTTCCCCATTGAAAATGAATGGGAAAAATTTTGGACGTCCATGGCCGTCAATGGCATCGACATCCATATAGTCAATTGAATCCAAGTACATTGGCATCAGTAGATTCGACATGCATGGCCGTCAATGGCATCAATGCAATGTAAATTCCATTGGAAATCCCATTGGAAGTGAATGGGACTTTTCCCATTCGAAATGAATGGGATAGTTTTTGGCAAATTTCCGAGGAAGCGTAATTTTTTTCCAAATTCTGTATACAACTTTTATGCCCCTCACCGTCCCGGAATTTTTGATGCCCAAATTATGTGATTTGGTCAAAAATTGTAGGACTAGATACATTTTGAAACTTTTTTTTTTTTCACGGAAAATTGCCGTTTACGGACGAACGGAAAATTTTTCGGGGCCATTTGTAAAGTTTCCTGTGTCACGCTAAAATTCCGGTCGTGCCGATACTTGAACGGTGCCGATCGGTCTAACGGTTCGGGCCGTGAAGCGCGCATTTTTTTTCCATTCAAAATGAATAGGAAAGTTTTTGGCAAATTTCCGGGGAACCGTAAATTTTTGCCAAATTCTGTATACAACTTTTATGCCCCTCACCGTCCCGGAATTTTTGATGCCCAAATTATGTGATTTGGTCAAAAATTGTAGGACTAGATACATTTTGAAACTTTTTTTTTTTTCCGGAAAATTGCCGTTTACGGGCGAACGGAAAATTTTTCGGGGCCGTTGGAAAAATTCCCATCGTCGCGCGAAAATTCCGGTCGTGCCGATACTTGAACGGTGCCGATCGGTGGTACGGTTCGGGCTGTGCGGCGCGCCGAAAAAAACGTCAACAATTATTGAATAATAATAATAAACTAGAAACTGCAATTTCGGGAGAAATTACACACCTTGGTCTTTCCTCTGTGGAGATACAGATCTTAGCCCCACTCAGGTCTATCAATAGAATGGATCATAATGCCAGTCATTGGCAAAAAACAAAGTAAAAGCCGTTAGAAATGAATGGGAGAATTGGACGTCCATGGACGTCAATGGCGGCACCTTTCATAATTGTTAATGGAATCGGGGAAGTTTGGGGGACACGTCCTAATGATATCTAGTCATTTTCTGTTGATTTGGGGAAAAAAAAAAATTTCCCATTGAAAATGAATGGGAAAAATTTTGGACGTCCATGGACGTCAATGGTATCAACTTACATAAGCGTCAATGGAATCCTAGTACATTGGCATCAATAAAATGAACAAACATGAAGAAATGCCATTGGAAATGAATGGGAAGTTTGGACGTCCATGAACGTCAATGACATCACCCTCCATAAGCGGCAATGCAATCGGGGACATTTGGGGGACACGTCCTAATGATATCTAGTCATTTTCTGTTGATTTGGGGAAAAAAAAAAAATCCCATTGAAAATGAATGGGAAAAATTTTGGACGTCCATGGACGTCAATGGTATCAACTTACATAACCGTCAATGGAATCCAAGTACATTGGCATCAATAGAATGAACAAACATGAAGAAATGCCTTTGGAAATGATTGGGAAGTTTGGACGTCCATGGACGTCAATGGCATCACCCCCCATAAGCGGCAATGCAATCGGGGACATTTTGGGGACACGTCCTAATGATATCTAGTCATTTTCTGTTGATTTGGGGAAAAAAAAAAAAATCCCATTGAAAATGAATGGGAAAAATTTTGGACGTCCATGGACGTCAATGGTATCAACTTACATAACCGTCAATGGAATCCAAGTACATTGGCATCAATAGAATGAACAAACATGAAGAAAAGCCTTTGGAAATGATTGGGAAGTTTGGACGTCCATGGACGTCAATGGCATCACCCCCCATAAGCGGCAATGCAATCGGGGACATTTTGGGGACACGTCCTAATGATATCTAGTCATTTTCTGTTGATTTGGGGAAAAAAAAAAAATTCCCATTGAAAATGAATGGGAAAAATTTTGGACGTCCATGGACGTCAATGGTATCAACTTACATAAGCGTCAATGGAATCCAAGTACATTGGCATCAAAAGAATGAACAAACATGAAGAAATGCCATTGAAAATGAATGGGAAGTTTGGACGTCCCTGGACGTCAATGGCATCACCCTCCATAAGCCTAAATGGAATTGGGGACATTTGGGGGAAACGTCCTGTTGATATCTAGTCATTTTCTGTTGATTTGGGGGAAAAAAAAAAAATTCCCATTGAAAATGAATGGGTAAAATTTTGGACGTCCATGGACGTCAATGGCAGCACCCCCCATAAGCGTCAATGGAGTTGGGGACGTTTGGGGTATCAGTCCTATTGATATCTGGTCATTTTCTGTTGATTTGGAGAAATGTAGTTTTTTCCCCATTGAAAATGAATGGGAAAATTTTTGGACGTCCATGTAAGTCAATGGCGGCACCCCTCATAAGCGTCAATGGAATTAGGGAAGTTTGGGGGACACGTCCTATTGATATCTGGTCATTTTCTGTTGATTTGGGGAAATTTTGTTTTTTCCCCATTGAAAATGAATGGGAAAAATTTTGGACGTCCATGGCCGTCTATGGCATCGACATCCATATAGTCAATTGAATCCAAGTACATTGGCATCAGTAGATTCGACATGCATGGCCGTCAATGGCATCAATGCAATGTAAATTCCATTGGAAATCCCATTGGAAGTGAATGGGAACTTTTCCCATTCGAAATGAATGGGATAGTTTTTGGCAAATTTCCGAGGAAGCGTAATTTTTTTCCAAATTCTGTATACAACTTTTATGCCCCTCACCGTCCCGGAATTTTTGATGCCCAAATTATGTGATTTGGTCAAAAATTGTAGGACTAGATACATTTTGAAACTTTTTTTTTTTTCCGGAAAATTGACGTTTACGGGCGAACGGAAAATTTTTCAAGGCCGTTTGAAAAATTCCCATCGTCGCGCGAAAATTCCGGTCGTGCCGATACTTGAACGGTACCGATCGGAGGTACGGTTCGGGCTGTGCGGCGCGCCGAAAAAAACGTCAACAATTATTGAATAATAATAATAACTAGAAACTGCAATTTCGGGAGAAATTACACCTGGGTCTTTCCTCAGTGGAGATACAGATCTTCGCCCCACTCAGGTATAGCAATAGAATGGACAATAATTCCAGTCAATGGCATTAAACAAAATAAATGCCATTAGAAATGAATGGGAAATTTGGACGTCCATGGCCGTCAATGGCGGCGCCCTTCATAAGCGTCAATGGAATTGGAGAAGTTTGGGGGACACGTCCTATTGATATCTGGTCTTTTTTTGTTGATTTGGGGGAAAAAAAAAAATTCCCATTGAAAATGAATGGGAAAAATTTTGGACGTCCATGGACGTCAATGGTATCAACTTACATAGACGTCAATGGAATCCAAGTACATTGGCATCAATAGAATGAAAAAACATAATTAGATGCCATTAGAAATGAATGGGAAATTTGGACGTCCATAGCCGTCAATGGCGGAGCCCTCAATAAGCGTCAATGCAGTTGGGGACATTTGGGGTAAAGGTCCTATTGATATCTGGTGATTTCCTACTGATTTGGGGACATGTTGTTTTTTCCCCATTGAAAATGAATGGGAAAAATTTTGGACGTCCATGGACGTCAATGGCATCACCCTCCATAAGCATCAATGCTATCGGGGACATTTGAGGTAAACGTCCTATTGATATCTGTTGATTTCCTAATGATTTGGGGACATTTTGTTTTTTCCCCATAGAAAATGAATGGGAAAAATTTTGGACGTCCATGGCCGTCAATGGCATCGACATCCATATAGTCAATAGAATCCAAGTACATTGGCATCAGTAAATTCGACATGCATGGCCGTCAATGGCATCAATGCAATGTAAAGTCCATAGGAAATCCCATTGGAAGTGAATGGGAACTTTTCCCATTACAAATGAATGGGAGAGTTTTTGGCCAATTTCCGGGGAACCGTAATTTTTTGCCAAATTCTGTATACAACTTTTATGCCCCTCAACGTCCCGGAATTTTTGATGCCCAAATTATGTGATTTGGTCAAAAACTGTAGGACTAGATACATTTTTAAACTTTTTTTTTTTTCCGGAAAATTGCCGTTTACGGGCGAACGGAAACTTTTTCGGGGGATTTTGAAAAATTCCCATCGTCGCGCAAAAAATCCGGTCGTGTCAATACTTGAACGGTGCCGATCGGTGCTATGGTTTGGGCTGCGCGGCGCGCCGAAAAAACGCGGAGAATAAGATGATGATATAATAAATAATAATAATAATAATAAGGCGAATAAAGTTGCAGAACAGCACTACCTGGACTTTCCATAGGAAAGACCCAGGTAATAATAAATAATAATAAAAAAAAGTACAATAAAGTTGTACAACAACATAACCTTGTTCTTTCCCTTGGAAAGACCAAGGTAACTAGAAACTGCAATTTCGGGAGAAATTACACACCTTGGTCTTTCCTCTGTGGAGATACAAATCTTAGCCCCACTCAGGTCTATCAATAGAATGGACCATAATGCCAGTCATTGGCACTAAACAAAGTTAAAGCCATTAGAAAAGATTGGGAGAATTGGACGTCCATGTCCGTCAATGGCAGCACCCTCCATAATTGTTAATGGAATCGGGGAAGTTTGGGGGACACGTCCTATTGATATCTAGTCATTTTCTGTTGATTTGGGAAAAAAAAAATTTCCCATTGAAAATGAATGGGAAAAATTTTGGACGTCCATGGACGTCAATGGTATCAACTTACATAAGCGTCAATGGAATCCAAGTACATTGGCATCAATAAAATGAACAAACATGAAGAAATGCCATTGGAAATGAATGGGAAGTTTGGACATCCATGGCCGTCAATGGCATCACCCTCCATAAGAGGCAATGCAATCGGGGACATTTGGGGGACACGTCCTATTGATATCTAGTCATTTTCTGTTGATTTGGGGAAAAAAAAAAAATTCCCATTGAAAATGAATGGGAAAAATTTTGGACGTCCATGGACGTCAATGGTATCAACTTACATAAGCGTCAATGGAATCCAAGTACATTGGCATCAATAGAATGAACAAACATGAAGAAATGCCATTGGAAATTAATGGGAAGTTTGGACGTCCGTGGACGTCAATGGCATCACCCTCCATAAGCGGCAATGCAATTGGGGACATTTGGGGGACACGTCCTAATGATATCTAGTCATTTTCTGTTGATTTGGGGAAAAAAAAAAAATTCCCATTGAAAATGAATGGGAAAAATTTTGGACGTCCAGGGACGTCAATGGTATCAACTTACATAAGCGTCAATGGAATCCAAGTACATTGGCATCAATAGAATGAACAAACATGAAGAAATGCCAATGGAAATGAATGGGAAGTTTGGACGTCCATGCACGTCAATGGCATTACCCTCCATAAGCGTAAATGCAATCGGGGATATTTGGGGGACACGTCCTATTGATATCTAGTTATTTTCTGTTGATTTGGGGAAAAAAAAAAAAATTCCCATTGAAAATGAATGGGAAAATTTTTGGACGTCCATGGCCGTCAATGGCAGCACCCCCCATAAGCGTCAATGGAGTTGGGGACGTTTGGGGTATACGTCCTATTGATATCTGGTCATTTTCTGTTGATTTGGAGAAATTTAGTTTTTTCCCCATTGAAAATGAATGGGAAAAATTTTGGACGTCCATGGACGTCAATGGCAGCACCCCCCATAAGCGTCAATGGAGTTGGGGACGTTTGGGGTATACGTCCTATTGATATCTGGTCATTTTCTGTTGATTTGGAGAAATTTAGTTTTTTCCCCATTGAAAATGAATAGGAAAAATTTTGGACGTCCATGGAAGTCAATGGCGGCACCCTTCATAAGCGTCAATGGAATTGGGGAAGTTTGGGGGACACGTCCTATTGATATCTAGTCATTTTCTTTTGATTTTTGGAAAAAAAAAAATTCCAATTGAAAATGACTTTGAAGCGGGAGGTCGCAGGATCGAACCTCTGTCAATACCAAGTTAACTTTTGTCAATGCCTGTATCACATGATAACTTTATATACATATCACACAACACTGCATTTAGCAGATGGATAGCTCAGTGTTAATATCGCTGACCTTGGTACGAGAGGATGGTGGTTCGATCCCCGGTCAGTTACCTACTTTATGCGTATACCTCAGAGTGGATTGGACGTCGCCGACGTCATAAGAGGGGATGACGCCAACGTCCATCGAGAGGACGGCGCCGACATCAACGAACGGATGGTGACGACGTCCAACGAGCAAACGGCGCCGACGTCAAAAGTTAGCGTGAGAGGCGGACGTCACCGACGTCAAAAGAGCAGATGATGCCGACATCCCACGTGGGACAGTGACAACATTCAACAAGCAAACGTCAAAAGTGCAGAATGCGATGTCCAACGAGCCGACGTCCAAGACGTCAAAAGAGCAGATGACGCCGACGTCCCCGACGATCAACAAACGGATGGTGACGACGTCCAACGAGCAAACGGCGCCGACGTCAAAAGTTAGCGTGAGAGGCCGACGTCATCGACGTCAAAAGAGCAGATGACGCCGACATCCCATGTGGGACAGTGACAACGTTCAACAAGCAAAAGTCAAAAGTGCAGAATACGATGTCCAACGAGCGGACGTCACCGACGTCCAAGACCTCAAAAGAGCAGATGACGCCGACGTCCATCGAGCGCACGGTGCCGACATCTCACGTGGAACAGTGACGACGTTCAACAAGCAAACGTCAAAAGTGCAGAATGTGCCGTCTAACGAGCGGACGTCACCGACGTCCAAAGTGCAGAATGCGCCGTCCAACGAGCGGACATCACCGATTTCCAAACTGCTGACGGCGCCGACGTCCAACGAGCGGACATCACCGACGTCCAAAGTGCTGACGCTGCCGACGTCCATCAAGCGGACAGTGCCGACGTCCAACGTGGGACAATGACGACGTTCAACAAGCAAACGTCAAAAGTGCAGAATGCGCCGTCTTACGTCCAACGAGCGGATGGTGACGATGTCAAAAGAGTGGACGACGCCGACGTCCAAAGTTTGGCGACGTCCAACGAGCGGACGTCACCAACGTCCAAGACGTCAAAAGAGCAGATGACGCCGACGTCCATCGAGAGGACGGTGCCGACATCTCACGTGGAACAGTGACGACGTTCAACAAGCAAACGTCAAAAGTGCAAAATGTGCCGTCTAACGAGCGGACGTCACCGACGTCCAAAGTGCAGAATGCGCCGTCCAACGAGCGGACATCACCGATTTCCAAACTGCTGACGGCGCCGACGTCCAACGAGCGGACATCACCGACGTCCAAAGTGCTGACGCTGCCGACGTCCATCGAGCGGACGGTGCCGACATCCAACGTGGGACAATGACGACGTTCAACAAGCAAACGTCAAAAGTGCAGAATGCGCCGTCTTACGTCCAACGAGCGGATGGTGACGATGTCAAAAGAGTGGACGACGCCGACGTCCAAAGTTTGGCGACGTCCAACGAGCGGACGTCACCGACGTCCTAATTGCTGTCGCTTCCGACGTCCAAAGTGCTGACGCTGCCGACATCCAACATAAAGACGGCGCTGACTTCCAACGAGCGGACGGCGCCGACGTCCAATGAGCGGACGGTGACGACGTCCAACTAGCAAACGTCGCCGACGTCCAACATGCGGATGACGCCGACGTCCAGTCGACGAAGTCCAACGTGCGGATGACGCCGACGTCCCATAAATTCCCATTGAAAATGAATGGGAAAAATTTTGGACGTCCATGGACGTCAATGGTATCAACTTACATAGGCGTCAATGGAATCCAAGTACATTGGCATCAATAAAATGAAAAAACATAATTAAATGCCATTAGAAATGAATGGGAAATTTGGACGTCCATGGACGTCAATGGCATCACTCTTCACAAGCGTCAAAGGAATTGGGGAAGTTTGGGGGACACGTCCTATTGATATCTGGTCATTTATTGTTGATTTGGGGAAAAAAGAAGAAATTCCCATTGAAAATGAATGGGAAAAATTTTGGACGTCCATGGACGTCAATGGTATCAACTTACATAAGCGTCAATGGAATCCAAGTACATTGGCATCAATAGAATGAACAAACATGAAGAAATGCCATCGGAAATGAATGGGAAGTTTCAACGTCCGTGGACGTCAATGGCATCACCCTCCATAAGCAGCAATGCAATCGGGGACATTTGGGGGACACGTCCTCTTGATATCTAGTCATTTTCTGTTGATTTGGGGAAAAAAAAAAAAATCCCATTGAAAATGAATGGGAAAATTTTTGGACGTCCATGGCCGTCAATGGCAGCACCCCCCATAAGCGTCAATGGAGTTGGGGACGTTTGGGGTATACGTCCTATTGATATCTGGTCATTTTCTGTTGATTTGGGGAAATGTAGTATTTTCCCCATTGAAAATGAATGGGAAAAATTTTGGACGTCCATGGACGTCAATGGTATCAACTTACATAAGCGTCAATGGAATCCAAGTACATTGGCATCAATAGAATGAACAAACATGAAGAAATGCCATTGGAAATGAATGGGAAGTTTGGACGTCCATGAACGTCAATGGCATCACCCTCCATTAGCGGCAATGCAATTGGGGACATTTGGGGGACACGTCCTATTGACATCTGGTCATTTTGTTTTGATTTTGGGAAAAAAAAAAAAATTCCTATTGAAAATGAATGGGAAAAATTTTGGACGTCCATGGACGTCAATGGCAGCAACCCCCATAAGCGTCAATGGAGTTGGGGACGTTTGGGGTTTACGTCCTATTAATATCTGGTCATTTTCTGTTGATTTGGGGAAATTTAGTTTTTTCCCCATTGAAAATGAATGGGAAAATTTTTGGACGTTCATGTAAGTCAATGGCGGCACCCTTCATAAGCGTCAATGGAGTTGGGGACGTTTGGGGTTTACCTCCTATTGATATCTGGTCATTTTCTGTTGATTAGGGGAAATGTAGTTTTTTCCCCATTGAAAATGAATGGGAAAAATTTTGGACGTCCATGGCCGTCAATGGCATCGACATCCATATAGTCAATTGAATCCAAGTACATTGGCATCAGTAGATTCGACATGCATGGCCGTCAATGGCATCAATGCAATGTAAATTCCATTGGAAATCCCATTGGAAGTGAATGGGAACTTTTCCCATTCGAAATGAATGGGATCGTTTTTGGCAAATTTCCGAGGAAGCGTAATTTTTTTCCAAATTCTGTATACAACTTTTATGCCCCTCACCGTCCCGGAATTTTTGATGCCCAAATTATGTGATTTGGTCAAAAATTGTAGGACTAGATACATTTTGAAACTTTTTTTTTTTTCACGGAAAATTGCCGTTTACGGACGAACGGAAAAATTTTCGGGGCCATTTGTAAAGTTTCCTGTGTCACGCGAAAATTCCGGTCGTGCCGATACTTGAACGGTGCCGATCGGTCTAACGGTTCGGGCTGTGAAGCGCGCGTTTTTTTTCCATTCAAAATGAATAGGAAAGTTTTTGGCAAATTTCCGGGGAACCGTAAATTTTTGCCAAATTCTGTATACAACTTTTATGCCCCTCACCGTCCCGGAATTTTTTATGCCCAAATTATGTGATTTGGTCAAAAATTGTAGGACTAGATACATTTTGAAACTTTTTTTATTTTTCGGAAAATTGCCGTTTACGGGCGAACGGAAAATTTTTCGTGGCGGTTTGAAAAATTCCCATCGTCGCGCGAAAATTCCGGTCGTGCCGATACTTGAACTGTGCCGATCGGTGCTACGGTTTGGGCTGTGCGGCGCGCCGAAAAAAACGTCAACAATTATTGAATAATAATAATAAACTAGAAACTGCAATTTCGGGAGAAATTACACACCTTGGTCTTTCCTCTGTGGAGATACAAATCTTAGCCCCACTCAGGTCTATCAATAGAATGGACCATAATGCCAGTCATTGGCACTAAACAAAGTTAAAGCCATTAGAAAAGATTGGGAGAATTGGACGTCCATGTCCGTCAATCGCAGCACCCTCCATAATTGTTAATGGAATCGGGGAAGTTTGGGGGACACGTCCTATTGATATCTAGTCATTTTCTGTTGATTTGGGAAAAAAAAAAAAATTCCCATTGAAAATGAATGGGAAAAATTTTGGACGTCCATGGACGTCAATGGTATCAACTTACATAAGCGTCAATGGAATCCAAGTACATTGGCATCAATAAAATGAACAAACATGAAGAAATGCCATTAGAAATGAATGGGAAGTTTGGACGTCCATGAACGTCAATGGCATCACCCTCCATAAGCGGCAATGCAATCGGGGACATTTGGGGGACACGTCCTAATGATATCTAGTCATTTTCTGTTGATTTGGGAAAAAAAAAAAAAATCCATTGAAAATGAATGGGAAAAATTTTGGACGTCCATGGACGTCAATGGTATCAACTTACATAAGCGTCAATGGAATCCAAGTACATTGGCATCAATAGAATGAACAAACATGAAGAAATGCCTTTGGAAATGAATGGGAAGTTTGGACGTCCATGGACGTCAATGGCATCACCCCCCATAAGCGGCAATGCAATCGGGGACATTTGGGGGACACGTCCTAATGATATCTGGTCATTTTCTGTTGATTTGGGGAAAAAAAAAAATTTCCTATTGAAAATGAATGGGAAAAATTTTGGACGTCCATGGACGTCAATGGTATCAACTTACATAAGCGTCAATGGAATCCAAGTACATTGGCATCAATAGAATGAACAAACATGAAGAAATGCCATTGGAAATGAATGGGAAGTTTGGACGTCCGTGGACGTCAATGGCATCACCCTCCATAAGCAGCAATGCAATCGGGCACATTTGGGGGAAACGTCCTATTGATATCTAGTCATTTTCTGTTGATTTGGGGAAAAAAAAAAAAATTCCTATTGAAAATGAATGGGAAAATTTTTGGACGTCCATGGACGTCAATGGTATCAACTTACATAAGCGTCAATGGAATCCAAGTACATTGGCATCAAAAGAATGTACAAACATGAAGAAATGCCATTGGAAATGAATGGGAAGTTTGGACGTCCCTGGACGCCAATGGCATCACATTCCATAAGCAGCAATGCAATCGGGGACATTTGGGGGACTGGTCCTATTGATATCTAGTCATTTTCTGTTGATTTGGGGAAAAAAAAAAATTTCCCATTGAAAATGAATGGGTAAAATTTTGGACGTCCATGGACGTCAATGGCAGCACCCCCCATAAGCGTCAATGGAATTGGGGACGTTTGGGATATACGTCCTATTGATATCTGGTCATTTTCTGTTGATTTGGAGAAATTTAGTTTTTTCCCCATTGAAAATGAATGGGAAAAATTTTGGACGTCCATGGACGTCAATGGTATCAACTTACATAAGCGTCAATGGAATCCAAGTACATTGGCATCAATAGAATGAACAAACATGGAGAAATGCCATCGGAAATGAATGGGAAGTTTCGACGTCCGTGGACGTCAATGGCATCACCCTCCATAAGCAGCAATGAAATCGGGGACATTTGGGGGACACGTCCTATTGATATCGAGTGATTTTCTGTTGATTTGGGGGAGGAAAAAAAATTGCCATTGAAAATGAATGGGAAAAATTTTGGACGTCCATGGACGTCAATGGCATCACCCTCCATAAGCGGCAATGCAATCGGGGACATTTGGGGGACACGTCCTAATGATATCCAGTCATTTTCTGTTGATTTGGGGGGGGGGGGGGGGGGATTCCCATTGAAAATTAATGGGAAAAATTTTGGACGTCCATGGACGTCAATGGTATCAACTTACATAAGCGTCAATGGAATCCAAGTACATTGGCATCAATAGAATGAACAAACATGAAGAAATGACATTGGAAATGAATGGGAATTTTGGACGTCCGTGGACGTCAATGGCATCACCCTCCATAAGCAGCAATGCAATCGGGAACATTTGGGGTACACGTCCTATTGATATCTAGTCATTTTCTGTTGATTTGGGAAAAAAAAAAATCCCATTGAAAATGAATGGGAAAAATTTTGGACGTCCATGGACGTCAATGGTATCAACTTACATAAGCGTCAATGGAATCCAAGTACATTGGCATCAATAGAATGAACAAACATGAAGAAATGCCATTGGAAATGAATGGAAATTTTGGACGTCCATGGACGTCAATGGCATCACCTTCCATAAGCGTAAATGGAATTGGGGACGTTTGGGGTATACGTCCTATTAATATCTGGTCATTTTCTGTTGATTTGGGGAAATTTAGTTTTTTCCCCATTGAAAATGAATGGGAAAATTTTTGGACGTCCATGGACGTCAATGGCAGCACCCCCTATAAGCGTCAATGGAGTTCGGAACGTTTGGGGGAGACGTACTATTGATAACTGGTCATTTTCTGATGATTTGGGGAAATTTAGTTTTTTCCCCATTGAAAATGAATGGGAAAAATTTTGGACGTCCATGGACGTCAATGGCAGCACCCCCCATATGCGTCAATGGAGCTGGGGACGTTTGGGGTATACGTCCTATTAATATCTGGTCATTTTCTGTTGATTTGGGGAAATTTAGTTTTTTCCCCATTGAAAATGAATGGGAAAAATTTTGGACGTCCATGGCCGTCAATGGCATCGACATCCATATAGTCAAATGAATCCAAGTACATTGGCATCAATAGATTCGACATGCATGGCCGTCAATGGCATCAATGCAATGTAAAGTCCATTGGAAATACTATTGAAAGTGAATGGGAAATTTTCCCATTGGAAATGAATGGGATAGTTTTTGGCAAATATCCGGAGAACCGTAAATTTTTTCCAAATTCTGTATACAATCTTTATGCCCCCCACCGTCCCGGAATTTTTGATGTCCAAATTATGTGATTTGGTCAAAAATTGTAGGACAAGTAGCGTTTTGAAAAAGTTGTAAAAAATCAGAAAATCGCCGTTTACGGGCGAACGAAAAAAATTTCGGGGTCGTTTGAAAAATTCCCATCGTCGCGCAAAAATTCCGGTCGTGTCGATACTTGAACGGTGCCGATCGGTGGTACGGTTCGGGCTGCGCGGCGCGCCGAAAAAACGCGGAGAAACCATTGCATAATAATAACTAGAAACTGCAATTTCAGGAGAAATTACACCTTGGTCTTTCCTCTGTGGAGATACAAATCTTAGCCCCACTCAGGTCTATCAATAGAATGGACCATAATGCCAGTCAATGGCACTAAACAAAGTAAAAGCCATTAGAAATGATTGGGAGAATTGGACGTCCATGTCCGTCAATGGCAGCACCCTCCATAAGCGGCAATGCAATCGGGGACATTTGGGGTACACGTCCTTTTGATATGTAGTCATTTTCTGTTGATTTGGGGAAGAAAAAAAACTTCCCATTGAAAATGAATGGGAAAAATTTTGGACGTCCATGGCATCAATGGTATCAACTTACATAAGCGTCAATGGAATCCAAGTACATTGGCATCAATAGAATGAACAAAATGAAGAAATGCCATTGGAAATGAATGGGAAGTTTGGACGTCCATGAACGTCAATGGCATCACCTTCCATAAGCGTAAATGGAATTGGGGAAGTTTGGGGGACACGTCCTATTGACATCTAGTCATTTTCTGTTGATTTTGGGAAGAAAAAAAAAATTGCTATTGAAAATGAATAGGAAAAATTTTGGACGTCCATGGACGTCAATGGCAGCACCCCCCATAAGCGTCAATGGAGTTGGGGACGTTTGGGATTTACGTCCTATTAATATCTGGTCATTTTCTGTTGATTTGTGGAAATTTAGTTTTTTCCCCATTGAAAATGAATGGGAAAAATTTGGGATATCCATGGACGTCAATGGCAGCACCCCCTATAAGCGTCAATGGAGTTGGGGACGTTTGGGATATACGTCCTATTAATATCTGGTCATTTTCTGTTGATTTGGGGAAATGTAGTTTTTTCCCCATTGAAAATGAATGGGAAAATTTTGGACGTCCATGGCCGTCAATGGCATCGACATCCATATAGTCAATTGAATCCAAGTACATTGGCATGAATAGATTCGACATGCACGGCCGTCAATGGCATCAATGCAATGTAAAGTCCATTGGAAATCCTATTGAAAGTGAATGGGAACTTTTCCCATTAGAAATGAATGGGATAGTTTTTGGCAAATATCCGGGGAACCGTACATTTTTTCCAAATTCTGTATACAATCTTTATGGCCCCCACCGTCCCGGAATTTTTGATGTCCAAATTATGTGATTTGGTCAAAAATTGCAGGACAAGTAGCGTTTTGAAAAATTTTTTAAAAATCGGAAAATCGCCGTTTACGGGCGAACGGAAAATTTTTCGGGGTCGTTTGAAAAATTCCCATTGTCCCGCAAAAATTTCGGTCGTGTTGATACTTGAACGGTGCCGATCGGTGGTACGGTTCGGGCTGCGCGGCGCGCCGAAAAAACGCGGAGAAACCATTGCATAATAATAAAGTTGTAGAATAACATAACCTTGTTCTTTCCTTTGGAAAGACCAAGGTAATAATAAAGTTGTAGAATAACATAACCTTGTTCTTTCCTTCAGAAAGACCAAGGTAATAAAGTTGTAGAATAACATAACCTTGTTCTTTCCTTTGGAAAGACCAAGGTAATAAATAAATAACTAGAAACTGCAATTTCAGGAGAAATTACACCTGGTCTTTCCTGTGTGGCTATACAGATCGTAGCCCCGCCCAAGGCTATCACTAGAATGGACAAACATGCCAATCAATGGCATTAAACAAATTAAATGCCATTAGAAATGAATGGGAAATTTGGACGTCCATGGCCGTCAATGGCAGCACCCTTCATAGGCGTCAATGCAATCGGGGACATTTGGGGAACTCGTCCTATTGATATCTGGTCATTTCCTGTTGATTTAGGGGGGAAAAAAAAATTCCCATTGAAAATGAATTGGAAAAATTTTGGACGTCCATGGACGTCAATTGTATCAACTTACTTAAGCGTCAATGGAATACAAGTACATTGGCATCAATAGAATGAACAATCATGAAGAAATGCCATTGGAAATGAATGGGAAGTTTGGACGTCCATGGACGTCAATCGCATCACCCTCCATAAGCGGCAATGCAATCGGGGACATTTGGGAGACACGTCCTATTGATATTTACTCATTTTCTGTTGATTTGGGGGGGAAAAAAATTCCCATAGAAAATGAATGGGAAAAATTTTGGACGTCCATGGACGTCAATGGTATCAACTTACATAAGCGTTAATGGAATCCAAGTACATTGACATCAATAGAATGAACAAATATGAAGAAATGCCATTGGAAATGAATGGGAAGTTTGGACGTCCATGAACGTCAATGGCATCACCCTCCATAAGCGGCAATGCAATCGGGGACATTTGGGGTACACATCCTTTTGATATCTAGTCATTTTCTGTTGATTTGGGGGAAGAAAAAAAAATTCGCATTGAAAATGAATGGGAAAAATTTTGGACGTCCATGGACGTCAATGGTATCAACTTACATAAGCGCCAATGGATCCAAGTACATTGGCATCAATAGAATGAACAAACATGAAGAAATGCCATTGGAATGAATGGAAATTTTGGACGTCCATGGACGTCAATGGCATCACCCTCCATAAGCGGCAATGCAATCGGGGACATTTGGGGTACACGTCCTTTTGATATCTAGTCATTTTCTGTTGATTTGGGGGGAAAAAAAAAATACCCATTGAAAATGAATGGGAAAAATTTTGGACGTCCATGGACGTTAATGGTATCAACTTACATAAGCGCCAATGGAATCCAAGTACATTGGCATCAATAGAATGAACAAACATGAAGAAATGCCATTGGAAATGAATGGGAAGTTTGGACGTCCATGGCCGTCAATGGCATCACCCTCCATAAGCTGCAATGCAATCGGGGACATTTGGGGGGACACGTCCTATTGATATCTAGTCATTTTCTGTTGATTTGGGGGGGGAAAAAAATTCCCATTGAATATGAATGGGAAAAATTCTGGATGTCCATGGACGTCAATGGTATCAACTTACATAAGCGTCAATGGAATCCAAGTACATTGGCATCAATAGAATGAACAAACATGAAGAAATGCCATTGGAAATGAATGGGAAGTTTGGACGTCCATTGACATCAATGGCATCACTCTCCATAAGCGGCAATGCAATCGGGGACATTTGAAGGACACGTCCTAATGATATCTAGTCATTTTCTGTTGATTTGGGGGGGGGGGGGGAATTCCCATTGAAAATGAATGGAAAAAATTTTGGACGTCCATGGACGTCAATGGTATCAACTTACATAAGCGTCAATGGAATCCAAGTACATTAGCATCAATAAAATATAAAACATGCTGAAATGCCATTAGAAAACTAGAAACTGCAATTTCGGGAGAAATTACACACCTTGGTCTTTCCTCTTTGGAGATACAAATCTTAGCCCCACTCAGGTCTATCAATAGAATGGACCATAATGCCAGTCATTGGCACTAAACAAAGTTAAAGCCATTAGAAAAGATTGGGAGAATTGGACGTCCATGTCCGTCAATGGCAGCACCCTCCATAATTGTTAATGGAATCGGGGAAGTTTGGGGGACACGTCCTATTGATATCTAGTCATTTTCTGTTGATTTGGGAAAAAAAAAAAATTCCCATTGAAAATGAATGGGAAAAATTTTGGACGTCCATGGACGTCAATGGTATCAACTTACATAAGCGTCAATGGAATCCAAGTACATTGGCATCAATAAAATGAACAAACATGAAGAAATGCCATTGGAAATGAATGGGAAGTTTGGACGTCCATGAACGTCAATGGCATCACCCTCCATAAGCGGCAATGCAATCGGGGACATTTGGGGGACACGTCCTAATGATATCTAGTCATTTTCTGTTGATTTGGGGAAAAAAAAAAAATCCCATTGAAAATGAATGGGAAAAATTTTGGACGTCCATGGACGTCAATGGTATCAACTTACATAAGCGTCAATGGAATCCAAGTACATTGGCATCAATAGAATGAACAAACATGAAGAAATGCCTTTGGAAATGAATGGGAAGTTTGGACGTCCATGGACGTCAATGGCATCACCCCCCATAAGCGGCAATGCAATCGGGGACATTTGGGGGACACGTCCTAATGATATCTAGTCATTTTCTGTTGATTTGGGGAAAAAAAAAAAATTCCCATTGAAAATGAATGGGAAAAATTTTGGACGTCCATGGACGTCAATGGTATCAACTTACATAAGCGTCAATTGAATCCAAGTACATTGGCATCAATAGAATGAACAAACATGAAGAAATGCCATTGGAAATGAATGGGAAGTTTGGACGTCCGTGGACGTCAATGGCATCACCCTCCATAAGCAGCAATGCAATCGGGCACATTTGGGGGAAACGTCCTATTGATATCTAGTCATTTTCTGTTGATTTGGGGAAAAAAAAAAAATTTCCCATTGAAAATGAATGGGAAAAATTTTGGACGTCCATGGACGTCAATGGTATCAACTTACATAAGCGTCAATTGAATCCAAGTACATTGGCATCAAAAGAATAAACAAACATGAAGAAATGCCATTGGAAATGAATGGGAAGTTTGGACGTCCCTGGACGTCAATGGCATCACCCTCCATAAGCAGCAATGCAATCGGGGACATTTGGGGGACAGGTCCTATTGATATCTAGTCATTTTCTGTTGATTTGGGGGGAAAAAAAAATTCCCATTGAAAATGAATGGGTAAAATTTTGGACGTCCATGGACGTCAATGGCAGCACCCCCCATAAGCGTCAATGGAGTTGGGGACGTTTGAGGTATACGTCCTATTGATATCTGGTCATTTTCTGTTGATTTGGAGAAATTTAGTTTTTTCCCCATTGAAAATGAATGGGAAAAATTTTGGACGTCCATGGCCGTCAATGGCAGCACCCCCCATAAGCGTCAATGGAGTTGGGGACGTTTGGGGTATACGTCCTATTGATATCTGGTCATTTTCTGTTGATTTGGAGAAATTTAGTTTTTTCCCCATTGAAAATGAATGGGAAAAATTTTGGACGTCCATGTAAGTCAATGGCGGCGCCCTTCATAATCGTCAATGGAATTGGGGAAGTTTGGGGGACAGGTCCTATTGATATCTGGTCATTTTCTGTTGATTTGGGGAAATGTAGTTTTTTCCCCATTGAAAATGAATGGGAAAAATTTTGGACGTCCATGGCCGTCAATGGCATCGACATCCATATAGTCAATTGAATCCAAGTACATTGGCATCAATAGATTCGACATGCATGGCCGTCAATGGCATCAATGCAATGTAAATTCCATTGGAAATCCCATTGAAATGAATGGGAAATTCTCCCATTAGAAATGAATGGGACAGTTTTTGGCAAATTTCTGGGGAACCGTAATTTTTTCCCAAATTCTGTATATAACTTTTATGCCCCTCACCGTCCCGGAATTTTTGATACCCAAATTATGTGATTTGGTCAAAAATTGTAGGACTAGATACATTTTGAAACTTTTTTTTTTTTCCGGAAAATTGCCGTTTACGGGCGAACGGAAAATTTTTCGTGGCGGTTTGAAAAATTCCCATCGTCACGCGAAAAATCCGGTCGTGCCGATACTTGAACGGTGCCGATCGGTGCTACGGTTTGGGCTGTGCGTTGGCTCAAAAAAACGCGGAGAATAAGATGAATAAAAATAATAAGAACAACTAGAAACTGCAATTTCGGGAGAAATTACACACCTTGGTCTTTCCTCTGTGGAGATACAGATCTTAGCCCCACTCAGGTCTATCAATAGAATGGACCATAATGCCAGTCAATGGCACTAAACAAAGTAAAAGCCATTAGAAAAGATTGGGAGAATTGGACGTCCATGTCCGTCAATGGCATCACCCTCCATAAGCGTAAATGGAATTGGGGACGTTTGGGGTATACGTCCTATTAATATCTGTCATTTTCTGTTGATTTGGGGAAATTTAGTTTTTTCCCCATTGAAAATGAATGGGAAAATTTTTGGACGTCCATGGACGTCAATGGCAGCACCCCCTATAAGCATCAATGGAGTTCGGAACGTTTGGGGGAGACGTACTATTGATAACTGGTCATTTTCTGATGATTTGGGGAAATTTAGTTTTTTCCCCATTGAAAATGAATGGGAAAAATTTTGGACTTCCAGGGACGTCAATGGCAGCACCCCCCATAAGCGTCAAGGGAGTTGGGGACGTTTGGGGTATACGTCCTATTGATATCTGGTCATTTTCTGTTGATTTGGGGAAATTTAGTTTTTTCCCCATTGAAAATGAATGGGAAAATTTTTGGACGTCCATGGACGTCAATGGCAGCATCCCCTATAAGCGTCAATGGAGTTGGGGACGTTTGGGGGACACGCCCTATTGATATCTGGTCATTTTCTGTTGATTTGGGGAAATGTAGTTTTTTCCCCATTGAAAATGAATGGGAAAAATTTTGGACGTCCATGGCCGTCAATGGCATCGACATCCATATAGTCAATAGAATCCAAGTACATTGGCATCAGTAGATTCGACATGCATGGCCGTCAATGGCATCAATGCAATGTAAATTCCATAGAAATCCCATTGAAATGAATGGGAAATTTTCCCATTAGAAATGAATGGGATAGTTTTTGGCAAATTACCGGGGAACCGTAAATTTTTACCAAATTCTGTATACAACTTTTATGCCCCTCACCGTCCCGGAATTTTTGATACCCAAATTATGTGATTTGGTCAAAAATTGTAGGACTAGATACATTTTGAAAAAAAAAAAAAAATCTGGAAAATTGCCGTTTGCGGGAAAACGGAAAATTTTTCGGGGCCCTTTTTAAAAAAGCCATCGTCGCGCAAAAATTCCGGACGTTTCGATATCCGAACGGTGCCGATCGGTGCAGCGGTTCGGGCTGTGCGGCGCGCCGAAAAAACGCGGAGAATAAGATGAATAATAACTAGAAACTGCAATTTCGGGAGAAATTACACACCTTGGTCTTTCCTCTGTGGAGATACAGATCTTAGCCCCACTCAGGTCTATCAATAGAATGGACCATAATGCCAGTCAATGGCACTAAACAAAGTAAAAGCCATTAGAAAAGATTGGGAGAATTGGACGTCCATGGCCGTCAATGGCATCACCCTCCATAAGCGGCAATCCAATCAGGGACATTTGGGGGACACGTCCTAATGATATCTAGTCATTTTCTGTTGATTTGGGGAAAAAAAAAAAAATCCCATTGAAAATGAATGGGAAAAATTTTGGACGTCCATGGACGTCAATGGTATCAATTTACATAAGCGTCAATGGAATCCAAGTACATTGGCATCAATAGAATGAACAAACATGAAGAAATGCCATTGGAAAATGAATGGGAAGTTTGGACGTCCGTGGCCGTCAATGGCATCACCCTCCATAAGAGGCAATGCAATCGGGGACATTTGGGGGACATGTCCTATTGATATCTAGTCATTTTCTGTTGATTTGGGAAAAAAAAAAAATCCCATAGAAAATGAATGGGAAAATTTTTGGACGTCCATGGACGTCAATGGTATCAACTTACATAAGCGTCAATGGAATCCAAGTACATTGGCATCAATAGAATGAACAAACATGAAGAAATGCCATTGGGATTTAATGGGAAGTTTGGACGTCCATGAACGTCAATGGCATCACCCTCCATAAGCGGCAATGCAATCAGGGACATTTGGGGGACACGTCCTAATGATATCTAGTCATTTTCTGTTGATTTGGGGAAAAAAAAAAATTTCCCATTGAAAATGAATGGGAAAAATTTTGGACGTCCATGGACGTCAATGGTATCAACTTACATAAGCGTCAATGGAATCCAAGTACATTGGCATCAATAGAATGAACAAACATGAAGAAATGCCATTGGAAATTAATGGGAAGTTTGGACGTCCGTGGACGTCAATGGCATCACCCTCCATAAGCAGCAATGCAATCGGGCACATTTGGGGGAAACGTCCTATTGATATCTAGTCATTTTCTGTTGATTTGGGGAAAAAAAAAAAATTCTCATTGAAAATGAATGGGAAAAATTTTGGACGTCCATGGACGTCAATGGTATCAACTTACATAAGCGTCAATGGAATCCAAGTACATTGGCATCAATAGAATGAACAAACATGAAGAAATGCCATTGGAAATGAATGGGAAGTTTGGACGTCCCTGGACGTCAATGGCATCACCCTCCATAAGCAGCAATGCAATTGGGGACATTTGGGGGACACGTCCTATTGATATCTAGTCATTTTCTGTTGATTTGGGGAAAAAAAAAAAATTCCCATTGAAAATGAATGGGTAAAATTTTGCACGTCCATGGACGTCAATGGCAGCACCCCCCATAAGCGCCAATGGAGTTGGGGACGTTTGGGGTATACGTCCTATTGATATCTGGTCATTTTCTGTTGATTTGGAGAAATGTAGTTTTTTCCCCATTGAAAATGAATGGGAAAAATTTTGGACGTCCATGTAAGTCAATGGCGGCACCCATCATAAGCGTCAATGGAATTGGGGAAGTTTGGGGGACACGTCCTATTGATATCTGGTCATTTTCTGTTGATTTGGGGTAATTTTGTTTTTTCCCCATTGAAAATGAATGGGAAAAATTTTGGACGTCCATGGCAGACAATGGCATCGACATCCATATAGTCAATTGAATCCAAGTACATTGGCATCAGTAGATTCGACATGAACTGCCGTCAATGGCATCAATGCAATGTAAATTCCATTGGAAATCCCATTGGAAGTGAATGGGACTTTTCCCATTCGAAATGAATGGGATAGTTTTTGGCAAATTTCCGAGGAAGCGTAATTTTTTTCCAAATTCTGTATACAACTTTTATGCCCCTCACCGTCCCGGAATTTTTGATGCCCAAATTATGTGATTTGGTCAAAAATTGTAGGACTAGATACATTTTGAAACTTTTTTTTTTTTCACGGAAAATTGCCGTTTACGGACGAACGGAAAAATTTTCGGGGCCATTTGTAAAGTTTCCTGTGTCACGCGAAAATTCCGGTCGTGCCGATACTTGAACGGTGCCGATCGGTCTAACGGTTCGGGCTGTGAAGCGCGCGTTTTTTTTCCATTCAAAATGAATAGGAAAGTTTTTGGCAAATTTTCGGGGAACCGTAAATTTTTGCCAAATTCTGTATACAACTTTTATGCCCCTCACCGTCCCGGAATTTTTGATGCCCAAATTATGTGATTTGGTCAAAAATTGTAGGACTAGATACATTTTTAAACTTTTTTTATTTTTCGGAAAATTGCCGTTTACGGGCGAACGGAAAATTTTTCGTGGCGGTTTGAAAAATTCCCATCGTCACGCGAAAAATCCGGTCGTGCCGATACTTCAACGGTGCCGATCGGTGCTACGGTTTGGGCTGTGCGTTGGCTCAAAAAAACGCGGAGAATTATTGAATAATAATAATAACTAGAAACTGCAATTTCGGGAGAAATTACACACCTTGGTCTTTCCTCTGTGGAGATACAAATCTTAGCCCCACTCAGGTCTATCAATAGAATGGACCATAATGCCAGTCATTGGCACTAAACAAAGTTAAAGCCATTAGAAAAGATTGGGAGAATTGGACGTCCATGTCCGTCAATGGCAGCACCCTCCATAATTGTTAATGGAATCGGGGAAGTTTGGGGGACACTTCCTATTGATATCTAGTCATTTTCTGTTGATTTGGGAAAAAAAAAAATTTCCCATTGAAAATGAATGGGAAAAATTTTGGACGTCCATGGACGTCAATGGTATCAACTTACATAAGCGTCAATGGAATCCAAGTACATTGGCATCAATAAAATGAACAAACATGAAGAAATGCCATTGGAATATGAATGGGAAGTTTGGACGTCCATGAACGTCATTGGCATCACCCTCCATAAGCGGCAATGCAATCGGGGACATTTGGGGGACACGTCCTAATGATATCTAGTCATTTTCTGTTGATTTGGGAAAAAAAAAAAAATCCCATTGAAAATGAATGGGAAAAATTTTGGACGTCCATGGACGTCAATGGTATCAACTTACATAAGCGTCAATGGAATCCAAGTACATTGGCATCAATAGAATGAACAAACATGAAGAAATGCCTTTGGAAATGAATGGGAAGTTTGGACGTCCATGGACATCAATGGCATCACCCCCCATAAGCGGCAATGCAATCGGGGACATTTGGGGGACACGTCCTAATGATATCTAGTCATTTTCTGTTGATTTGGGGAAAAAAAAAATTTCCCATTGAAAATGAATGGGAAAAATTTTGGACGTCCATGGACGTCAATGGTATCAACTTACATAAGCGTCAATGGAATCCAAGTACATTGGCATCAATAGAATGAACAAACATGAAGAAATGCCATTGGAAATGAATGGGAAGTTTGGACGTCCGTGGACGTCAATGGCATCACCCTCCATAAGCAGCAATGCAATCGGGCACATTTGGGGGAAACGTCCTATTGATATCTAGTCATTTTCTGTTGATTTGGGGAAAAAAAAAAAAATTCCCATTGAAAATGAATGGGAAAAATTTTGGACGTCCATGGACGTCAATGGTATCAACTTACATAAGCGTCAATGGAATCCAAGTACATTGGCATCAAAAGAATGAACAAACATGAAGAAATGCCATTGGAAATGAATGGGAAGTTTGGACGTCCCTGGACGTCAATGGCATCACCCTCCATAAGCAGCAATGCAATTGGGGACATTTGGGGGACACGTCCTATTGATATCTAGTCATTTTCTGTTGATTTGGGGAAAAAAAAAAAATTCCCATTGAAAATGAATGGGTAAAATTTTGCACGTCCATGGACGTCAATGGCAGCACCCCCCATAAGCGTCAATGGAGTTGGGGACGTTTGGGGTATGCGTCCTATTGATATCTGGTCATTTTCTGTTGATTTGGAGAAATGTAGTTTTTTCCCCATTGAAAATGAATGGGAAAAATTTTGGACGTTCATGTAAGTCAATGGCGGCACCCTTCATAAGCGTCAATGGAATTGGGGAAGTTTGGGGGACACGTCCTATTGATATCTGGTCATTTTCTGTTGATTTGGGGTAATTTTGTTTTTTCCCCATTGAAAATGAATGGGAAAAATTTTGGACGTCCATGGCAGTCAATGGCATCGACATCCATATAATCAATTGAATCCAAGTACATTGGCATCAGTAGATTCGACATGCATGGCCGTCAATGGCATCAATGCAATATAAATTCCATTGGAAATCCCATTGGAAGTGAATGGGACTTTTCCCATTCGAAATGAATGGGATAATTTTTGGCAAATTTCCGAGGAAGCGTAATTTTTTTCCAAATTCTGTATACAACTTTTATGCCCCTCACCGTCCCGGAATTTTTGATGCCCAAATTATGTGATTTGGTCAAAAATTGTAGGACTAGATACATTTTGAAACTTTTTTTTTTTTCACGGAAAATTGCCGTTTACGGACGAACGGAAAAATTTTCGGGGCCATTTGTAAAGTTTCCTGTGTCACGCGAAAATTCCGGTCGTGCCGATACTTGAACGGTGCCGATCGGTCTAACGGTTCGGGCTGTGAAGCGCGCGTTTTTTTTCCATTCAAAATGAATAGGAAAGTTTTTGGCAAATTTCCGGGGAACCGTAAATTTTTGCCAAATTCTGTATACAACTTTTATGCCCCTCACCGTCCCGGAATTTTTGATGCCCAAATTATGTGATTTGGTCAAAAATTGTAGGACTAGATACATTTTGAAACTTTTTTTATTTTTCGGAAAATTGCCGTTTACGGGCGAACGGAAAATTTTTCGTGGCGGTTTGAAAAATTCCCATCGTCACGCGAAAAATCCGGTCGTGCCGATACTTCAACGGTGCCGATCGGTGCTACGGTTTGGGCTGTGCGTTGGCTCAAAAAAACGCGGAGAATTATTGAATAATAATAATAAAAAACTAGAAACTGCAATTTCGGGAGAAATTACACACCTTGGTCTTTCCTCTGTGGAGATACAGATCTTAGCCCCACTCAGGTCTATCAATAGAATGGATCATAATGCCAGTCATTGGCAAAAAACAAAGTAAAAGCCGTTAGAAATGAATGGGAGAATTGGACGTCCATGGACGTCAATGGCGGCACCTTTCATAATTGTTAATGGAATCGGGGAAGTTTGGGGGACACGTCCTAATGATATCTAGTCATTTTCTGTTGATTTGGGGAAAAAAAAAAATTTCCCATTGAAAATGAATGGGAAAAATTTTGGACGTCCATGGACGTCAATGGTATCAACTTACATAAGCGTCAATGGAATCCTAGTACATTGGCATCAATAAAATGAACAAACATGAAGAAATGCCATTGGAAATGAATGGGAAGTTTGGACGTCCATGAACGTCAATGACATCACCCTCCATAAGCGGCAATGCAATCGGGGACATTTGGGGGACACGTCCTAATGATATCTAGTCATTTTCTGTTGATTTGGGGAAAAAAAAAAAAATCCCATTGAAAATGAATGGGAAAAATTTTGGACGTCCATGGACGTCAATGGTATCAACTTACATAACCGTCAATGGAATCCAAGTACATTGGCATCAATAGAATGAACAAACATGAAGAAATGCCTTTGGAAATGATTGGGAAGTTTGGACGTCCATGGACGTCAATGGCATCACCCCCCATAAGCGGCAATGCAATCGGGGACATTTTGGGGACACGTCCTAATGATATCTAGTCATTTTCTGTTGATTTGGGGAAAAAAAAAAAATTCCCATTGAAAATGAATGGGAAAAATTTTGGACGTCCATGGACGTCAATGGTATCAACTTACATAAGCGTCAATGGAATCCAAGTACATTGGCATCAAAAGAATGAACAAACATGAAGAAATGCCATTGAAAATGAATGGGAAGTTTGGACGTCCCTGGACGTCAATGGCATCACCCTCCATAAGCCTAAATGGAATTGGGGACATTTGGGGGAAACGTCCTGTTGATATCTAGTCATTTTCTGTTGATTTGGGGGAAAAAAAAAAAATTCCCATTGAAAATGAATGGGTAAAATTTTGGACGTCCATGGACGTCAATGGCAGCACCCCCCATAAGCGTCAATGGAGTTGGGGACGTTTGGGGTATAAGTCCTATTGATATCTGGTCATTTTCTGTTGATTTGGAGAAATGTAGTTTTTTCCCCATTGAAAATGAATGGGAAAATTTTTGGACGTCCATGTAAGTCAATGGCGGCACCCCTCATAAGCGTCAATGGAATTGGGGAAGTTTGGGGGACACGTCCTATTGATATCTGGTCATTTTCTGTTGATTTGGGGAAATTTTGTTTTTTCCCCATTGAAAATGAATGGGAAAAATTTTGGACGTCCATGGCCGTCAATGGCATCGACATCCATATAGTCAATTGAATCCAAGTACATTGGCATCAGTAGATTCGACATGCATGGCCGTCAATGGCATCAATGCAATGTAAATTCCATTGGAAATCCCATTGGAAGTGAATGGGAACTTTTCCCATTCGAAATGAATGGGATAGTTTTTGGCAAATTTCCGAGGAAGCGTAATTTTTTTCCAAATTCTGTATACAACTTTTATGCCCCTCACCGTCCCGGAATTTTTGATGCCCAAATTATGTGATTTGGTCAATAATTGTAGGACTAGATACATTTTGAAACTTTTTTTTTTTTCCGGAAAATTGCCGTTTACGGGCGAACGGAAAATTTTTCAAGGCCGTTTGAAAAATTCCCATCGTCGCGCGAAAATTCCGGTCGTGCCGATACTTGAACGGTACCGATCGGAGGTACGGTTCGGGCTGTGCGGCGCGCCGAAAAAAACGTCAACAATTATTGAATAATAATAATAATAATAAATAATAATAAAAAAAAGTACAATAAAGTTGTACAACAACATAACCTTGTTCTTTCCCTTGGAAAGACCAAGGTAATAAAGTTGCAGAATAACAATACCTTGTTCTTTCTTTCAGAAAGACCAAGGTAACTAGAAACTGCAATTTCGGGAGAAATTACACCTTGGTCTTTCCTCTGTGGAGATACAAATCTTAGCCCCACTCAGGTCTATCAATAGAATGGACCATAATGCCAGTCAATGGCACTAAACAAAGTAAAAGCCATTAGAAAAGATTGGGAGAATTGGACGTCCATTGCCGTCAATGGCATCACCCTCCATAAGCGGCAATCCAATCAGGGACATTTGGGGGACACGTCCTAATGATATCTAGTCATTTTCTGTTGATTTGGGGAAAAAAAAAAATTCCCATTGAAAATGAATGGGAAAAATTTTGGACGTCCATGGACGTCAATGGTATCAATTTACATAAGCGTCAATGGAATCCAAGTACATTGGCATCAATAGAATTAACAAACATGAAGAAATGCCATTGGAAATGAATGGGAAGTTTGGACGTCCGTGGACGTCAATGGCATCACCCTCCATAAGAGGCAATGCAATCGGGGACATTTGGGGGACACGTCCTATTGATATCTAGTCATTTTCTGTTGATTTGGGGAAAAAAAAAAAAATTCCCATTGAAAATGATCGGGAAAAATTTTGGACGTCCATGGACGTCAATGGTATCAACTTACATAGGCGTCAATGGAATCCAAGTACATTGGCATCAATAGAATGAACAAACATGAAGAAATGCCATTGGGATTTAATGGGAAGTTTGGACGTCCATGAATGTCAATGGCATCACCCTCCATAAGCGGCAATGCAATCGGGGACATTTGGGGGACACGTCATAATGATATCTAGTCATTTTCTGTTGATTTGGGGAAAAAAAAAAATTCCCATTGAAAATGAATGGGAAAAATTTTGGACGTCCATGGACGTCAATGGTATCAACTTACATAAGCGTCAATGGAATCCAAGTACATTGGCATCAATAGAATGAACAAACATGAAGAAATGCCATTGGAAATAAATGGGAAGTTTGGACGTCCATGGACGTCAATGGCATCACCCTCCATAAGCGGCAATCCAATCGGGGACATTTGGGGGACACGTCCTAATGATATCTAGTCATTTTCTGTTGATTTGGGGAAAAAAAAAAATTCCCATTGAAAATGAATGGGAAAAATTTTGGACGTCCATGGACGTCAATGGTATCAATTTACATAAGCGTCAATGGAATCCAAGTACATTGGCATCAATAGAATGAACAAACATGAAGAAATGCCATTGGAAATGAATGGGAAGTTTGGACGTCCATGAACGTCAATGGCATCACCTTCCATAAGAGGCAATGCAATCGGGGACATTTGGGCGACACGTCCTATTGATATCTAGTCATTTTCTGTTGATTTGGGGAAAAAAAAAAAATTCCCATTGAAAATGAATGGGAAAAATTTTGGACGTCCATGGACGTCAATGGTATCAACTTACATAAGCGTCAATGGAATCCAAGTACATTGGCATCAATAGAATGAACAAACATGAAGAAATGCCATTGGAAATGAATGGGAAGTTTGGACGTCCATGGACGTCAATGGAATCACCCTCCATAAGCGGCAATGCAATCGGGGACATTTGGGGGACACGTCCTAATGATATCTAGTCATTTTCTGTTGATTTGGGGAAAAAAAAAATTCCCATTGAAAATGAATGGGAAAATTTTTGGACGTCCATGGACGTCAATGGTATCAACTTACATAGGCGTCAATGGAATCCAAGTACATTGGCATCAATAGAATGAACAAACATGAAGAAATGCCATTGGGATTTAATGGGAAGTTTGGACGTCCATGGACGCCAATGGCATCACCCTCCATAAGTGTAAATGGAATTGGGGAAGTTTGGGGGACACGTCCTATTGATATCTAGTCATTTTCTTTTGATTTTTGGAAAAAAAAAAATTCCAATTGAAAATGACTTTGATGCGGGAGGTCGTAGGATCGAACCTCTGTCAATACCAAGTTAGCTTTTGTCAATGCCTGTATCACATACATGATAACTTTATATACATATCACACAACACTGCATTTAGCAGATGGATAGCTCAGTGTTAATATCGCTGACCTTGGTACGAGAGGATGGTGGTTCGATCCCCGGTCAGTTACCTACTTTATGCGTATACCTCAGAGTGGATTGGACGTCGCCGACGTCAAAAGAGCGGACGACGCCGACGATCAACGAACGGATGGTGACGACGTCCAACGAGCAAACGGCGCCGACGTCAAAAGTTAGCGCGAGAGGCTGATGTCACCGACGTCAAAAGAGCAGATGATGCCGACATCCCACGTGGGACAGTGACAAAGTTCAACAAGCAAACGTCAAAAGTGCAGAATGCGATGTCCAAGACGTCAAAAGAGCAGATGACGCCGACGTCCCCGACGATCAACCAACGGATGGTGACGACGTCCATCGAGCGCACGGTGCCGACATCTCACGTGGAACAGTGACGACGTTCAACAAGCAAACGTCAAAAGTGCAGAATGCGCCGTCTAACGAGTGGACGTCACCGACGTCCAAAGTGCAGAATGCGCCGTCCAACGAGCGGACATCACCGACTTCCAAACTGCTGACGGCGCTGACGTCCACCGAGCGGACGTCACCGACGTCCAAAGTGCTGACGCTGCCGACGTCCAACGTGGGACAATGACGACGTTCAACAAGCAAACGTCAAAAGTGCAGAATGCGCCGTCTTACGTCCAACGAGCGGATGGTGACGATGTCAAAAGAGTGGACGTCACCAACGTCCAAGACGTCAAAAGAGCAGATGGCGCCGACGTCCATCGAGAGGACGGTGCCGCCATCTCACGTGGAACAGTGACGACGTTCAACAAGCAAACGTCAAAAGTGCAGAATGCGCCGTCCAACGAGCGGACGTCACCGACGTCCAAAGTGCTGACGCTGCCGACGTCCATCGAGCGGACGGTGCCGACGTCCAACTTGGGACAATGACGACGTTCAACAAGCAAATGTCAAAAGTGCAGAATGCGCCGTCTTACGTCCAACGAGCGGATGGTGACGATGTCAAAAGAGTGGACGACGCCGACGTCCAAAGTTTGGCGACGTCCAACGAGCGGACGTCACCGACGTCCTAATTGCTGTCGCTGCCGACGTCCAAAGTGCTGACGCTGCCGACATCCAACATAAAGACGGCGCCGACTTCCAACGAGCGGACGGCGCCGACGTCCAATGAGCGGACGGTGATGACGTCCAACTAGCAAACGTCGCCGACGTCCAACATGCGGATGACGCCGACGTCCAGTCGACGAAGTCCAACGTGCGGATGACGCCGACGTCCCATAAATTCCCATTGAAAATGAATGGGAAAAATTTTGGACGTCCATGGACGTCAATGGTATCAACTTACATAGGCGTCAATGGAATCCAAGTACATTGGCATCAATAAAATGAAAAAACATAATTAAATGCCATTAGAAATGAATGGGAAATTTGGACGTCCATGGACGTCAATGGTATCAACTTAAATAAGCGTCAATGGATACCAAGTACATTGGCATCAATAGAATGAACAAACATGAAGAAATGCCATTGGAAATGAATGGGAAGTTTGGACGTCCGTGGACGTCAATGGCATCACCCTCCATAAGAGGCAATGCAATCGGGGACATTTGGGGGACACGTCCTATTGATATCTAGTCATTTTCTGTTGATTTGGGGAAAAAAAAAAAATTCCCATTGAAAATGAATGGGAAAAATTTTGGACGTCCATGGACGTCAATGGTATCAACTTACATAAGCGTCAATGGAATCCAAATACATTGGCATCAATAGAATGAACAAACATGAAGAAACGCCATTGGAAATTAATGGGAAGTTTGGACGTCTGTGGACGTCAATGGCATCACCCTCCATAAGCAGCAATGCAATCGGGGACATTTGGGGGACACGTCCTATTGATATCTAGTCATTTTCTGTTGATTTGGGGAAAAAAAAAATTTCCCATTGAAAATGAATGGGAAAAATTTTGGACGTCCATGGACGTCAATGGCAGCACCCTTCATAAGCGTCAATGGAGTTGGGGACGTTTGGGGTATACGTCCTATTGATATCTGGTCATTTTCTGTTGATTTGGAGAAATTTAGTTTTTTCCCCATTGAAAATGAATGGGAAAAATTTTGGACGTCCATGGCCGTCAATGGCATCGACATCCATATAGTCAATTGAATCCAAGTACATTGGCATCAGTAGATTCGACATGCATGGCCGTCAATGGCATCAATGCAATGTAAATTCCATTGGAAATCCCATTGGAAGTGAATGGGAACTTTTCCCATTCGAAATGAATGGGATAGTTTTTGGCAAATTTCCGAGGAAGCGTAATTTTTTTCCAAATTCTGTATACAACTTTTATGCCCCTCACCGTCCCGGAATTTTTGATGCCCAAATTATGTGATTTGGTCAAAAATTGTAGGACTAGATACATTTTGAAACTTTTTTTTTTTTTCACGGAAAATTGCCGTTTACGGACGAACGGAAAAATTTTCCGGGCCATTTGTAAAGTTTCCTGTGTCACGCGAAAATTCCGGTCGTGCCGATACTTGAACGGTGCCGATCGGTCTAACGGTTCGGGCTGTGAAGCGCGTGTTTTTTTTCCATTCAAAATGAATAGGAAAGTTTTTGGCAAATTTCCAGGGAACCGTAAATTTTTGCCAAATTCTGTATACAACTTTTATGCCCCTCAATGTCCCGGAATTTTTGATACCCAAATTATGTGATTTGGTCAAAAATTGTAGGACTAGATACATTTTGAAACTTTTTTTTTTTTCCGGAAAATTGCCGTTTACGGGCGAACGGAAAATTTTTCAAGGCCGTTTGAAAAATTCCCATCGTCGCGCGAAAATTCCGGTCGTGCCGATACTTGAACGGTACCGATGGGAGGTACGGTTCGGGCTGTGCGGCGCGCCGAAAAAAACGTCAACAATTATTGAATAATAATAACTAGAAACTGCAATTTCGGGAGAAATTACACCTTGGTCTTTCCTCTGTGGAGATACAAATCTTAGCCCCACTCAGGTCTATCAATAGAATGGACCATAATGCCAGTCATTGGCACTAAACAAAGTTAAAGCCATTAGAAAAGATTGGGAGAATTGGACGTCCATGTCCGTCAATGGCAGCACCCTCCATAATTGTTAATGGAATCGGGGAAGTTTGGGTGACACGTCCTATTGATATCTAGTCATTTTCTGTTGATTTGGGAAAAAAAAAAAAATTCCCATTGAAAATGAATGGGAAAAATTTTGGACGTCCATGGACGTCAATGGTATCAACTTACATAAGCGTCAATGGAATCCAAGTACATTGGCATCAATAAAATGAACAAACATGAAGAAATGCCATTGGAAATGAATGGGAAGTTTGGACGTCCATGAACGTCAATGGCATCACCCTCCATAAGCGGCAATGCAATCGGGGACATTTGGGGGACACGTCCTAATGATATCTAGTTATTTTCTGTTGAATTGGGGAAAAAAAAAAAATTCCCATTGAAAATGAATGGGAAAAATTTTGGACGTCCATGGACGTCAATGGTATCAACTTACATAAGCGTCAATGGAATCCAAGTACATTGGCATCAATAGAATGAACAAACATGAAGAAATGCCTTTGGAAATGAATGGGAAGTTTGGACGTCCATGGACGTCAATGGCATCACCCCCCATAAGCGGCAATACACTCGGGGACATTTGGGGGACACGTCCTAATGATATCTAGTCATTTTCTGTTGATTTGGGGAAAAAAAAAAAATTCCCATTGAAAATGAATGGGAAAAATTTTGGACGTCCATGGACGTCAATGGTATCAACTTACATAAGCGTCAATGGAATCCAAGTACATTGGCATCAATAGAATGAACAAACATGAAGAAATGCCATTGGAAATTAATGGGAAGTTTGGACGTCCGTGGACGTCAATGGCATCACCCTCCATAAGCAGCAATGCAATCGGGCACATTTGGGGGACACGTCCTAATGATATCTAGTCATTTTCTGTTGAATTGGGGAAAAAAAAAAAATTCCCATTGAAAATGAATGGGAAAAATTTTGGACGTCCATGGACGTCAATGGTATCAACTTACATAAGCGTCAATGGAATCCAAGTACATTGGCATCAATAGAATGAACAAACATGAAAAAATTCCTTTGGAAATGAATGGGAAGTTTGGACGTCCATGGACGTCAATGGCATCACCCCCCATAAGCGGCAATGCAATCGGGGACATTTGGGGGACACGTCCTAATGATATCTAGTCATTTTCTGTTGATTTGGGGAAAAAAAAAAATTTCCCATTGAAAATGAATGGGAAAAATTTTGGACGTCCATGGACGTCAATGGTATCAACTTACATAAGCGTCAATGGAATCCAAGTACATTGGCATCAATAGAATGAACAAACATGAAGAAATGCCATTGGAAATTAATGGGAAGTTTGGACGTCCGTGGACGTCAATGGCATCACCCTCCATAAGCAGCAATGCAATCGGCCACATTTGGGGGAAACGTCCTATTGATATCTAGTCATTTTCTGTTGATTTGGGGAAAAAAAAAAAAATTCCCATTGAAAATGAATGGGAAAAAATTTGGACGTCCATGGACGTCAATGGTATCAACTTACATAAGCGTCAATGGAATCCAAGTACATTGGCATCAAAAGAATGAACAAACATGAAGAAATGCCATTGGAAATGAATGGGAAGTTTAGACGTCCCTGGACGTCAATGGCATCACCCTCCATAAGCAGCAATGCAATCGGGGACATTTGGGGGACAGGTCCTATTGATATCTAGTCATTTTCTGTTGATTTGGGGGGGAAAAAAAAATTTCCCATTGAAAATGAATGGGTAAAATTTTGGACGTCCATGGACGTCAATGGCAGCACCCCCCATAAGCGTCAATGGAATTGGGGACGTTTGGGATATACGTCCTATTGATATCTGGTCATTTTCTGTTGATTTGGAGAAATGTAGTTTTTTCCCCATTGAAAATGAATGGGAAAAATTTTGGACGTCCATGTAAGTCAATGGCGGCACCCTTCATAAGCGTCAATGGAATTGGGGAAGTTTGGGGGACACGTCCTATTGATATCTGGTCATTTTCTGTTGATTTGTGGTAATTTTGTTTTTTCCCCATTGAAAATGAATGGGAAAAATTTTGGACGTCCATGGCAGACAATGGCATCGACATCCATATAGTCAATTGAATCCAAGTACATTGGCATCAGTAGATTCGACATGCATGGCCGTCAATGGCATCAATGCAATGTAAATTCCATTGGAAATCCCATTGGAAGTGAATGGGACTTTTCCCATTCGAAATGAATGGGATAGTTTTTGGCAAATTTCCGAGGAAGTGTAATTTTTTTCCAAATTCTGTATACAACTTTTATGCCCCTCACCGTCCCGGAATTTTTGATGCCCAAATTGTGTGATTTGGTCAAAAATTGTAGGACTAGATACATTTTGAACCTTTTTTTTTTTTTCTGGAAAATTGCCGTTTACGGGCGAAGGGAAAATTTTTCGGGTCCGTTTGAAAAATTCCCATCGTCGCGCGAAAATTCCGGTCGTGCCGATATTTGAACGGTGCCGATCGGTCAAACGGTTCGGGCTGTGCAGCGTGCGTTTTTTTTTCATTCAAAATGAATAGGAAAGTTTTTGGCAAATTTCCGGGGAACCGTAAATTTTTGCCAAATTCTGTATACAACTTTTATGCCCCTCACCGTCCCGGAATTTTTGATACCCAAATTATGTGATTTGGTCAAAAATTGTAGGACAAGATACATTTTGAAACTTTTTTTTTTTTTCCGGAAAATTGCCGTTTACGGGCGAACGGAAAATTTTTCGGGGCCGTTTGAAAAATTCCCATCGTCGCGCGAAAATTCCGGTCGTGCCGATACTTGAACGGTGCCGATCGGTGGTACGGTTCGGGCTGTGCGGCGCGCCGAAAAAAACGTCAACAATTATTGAATAATAATAATAACTAGAAACTGCAATTTCGGGAGAAATTACACCTTGGTCTTTCCTCTGTGGAGATACAAATCTTAGCCCCACTCAGGTCTATCAATAGAATGGACCATAATGCCAGTCAATGGCACTAAACAAAGTAAAAGCCATTAGAAAAGATTGGGAGAATTGGACGTCCATGGCCGTCAATGGCGGCACCCTTCATAAGCGTCAATGCAATCGGGGACATTTGGGGGACACGTCCTATTGATATCTAGTCATTTTCTGTTGATTTGGGGAAAAAAAAAAATTCCCATTGAAAATGAATGGGAAAATTTTTGGACGTCCATGGACGTCAATGGTATCAACTTACATAAGCGTCAATGGAATCCAAGTACATTGGCATCAATAGAATGAACAAACATGAAGAAATGCCATTGGGATTTAATGGGAAGTTTGGACGTCCATGAACGTCAATGGCATCACCCTCCATAAGCGGCAATGCAATCGGGGACATTTGGGGGACACGCCCTAATGATATCTAGTCATTTTCTGTTGATTTGGGGAAAAAAAAAAAATTCCCATTGAAAATGAATGGGAAAACTTTTGGACGTCCATGGACGTCAATGGTATCAATTTACATAAGCGTCAATGGAATCCAAGTACATTGGCATCAATAGAATTAACAAACATGAAGAAATGCCATTGGAAATGAATGGGAAGTTTGGACGTCCGTGGACGTCAATGGCATCACCCTCCATAAGAGGCAATGCAATCGGGGACATTTGGGGGACACGTCCTATTGATATCTAGTCATTTTCTGTTGATTTGGGGAAAAAAAAAAAAATTCCCATTGAAAATGAATGGGAAAATTTTTGGACGTCCATGGACGTCAATGGTATCAACTTACATAAGCGTCAATGGAATCCAAGTACATTGGCATCAATAGAATGAACAAACATGAAGAAATGCCATTGGGATTTAATGGGAAGTTTGGACGTCCATGAACGTCAATGGCATCACCCTCCATAAGCGGCAATGCAATCGGGGACATTTGGGGGAAACGTCCTATTGATATCTAGTCATTTTCTGTTTATTTGGGGGGAAAAAAAAAATTCCCATTGAAAATGAATGGGAAAAATTTTGGACGTCCATGGACGTCACTGGTATCAACTTACATAAGCGTCAATGGAATCCAAGTACATTGGCATCAATAGAATGAACAAACATGAAGAAATGCCATTGGAAATGAATGGGAAGTTTGGACGTCCCTGGACGTCAATGGCATCACCCTCCATAAGCAGCAATGCAATTGGGGACATTTGGGGGACACGTCCTATTGATATCTAGTCATTTTCTGTTGATTTGGGGAAAAAAAAAAATTTCCCATTGAAAATGAATGGGTAAAATTTTGGACGTCCATGGACGTCAATGGCAGCACCCCCCATAAGCGTCAATGGAATTGGGGACGTTTGGGATATACGTCCTATTGATATCTGGTCATTTTCTGTTGATTTGGAGAAATGTAGTTTTTTCCCCATTGAAAATGAATGGGAAAAATTTTGGACGTCCATGTAAGTCAATGGCGGCACCCTTCATAAGCGTCAATGGAATTGGGGAAGTTTGGGGGACACGTCCTATTGATATCTGGTCATTTTCTGTTGATTTGTGGTAATTTTGTTTTTTCCCCATTGAAAATGAATGGGAAAAATTTTGGACGTCCATGGCAGACAATGGCATCGACATCCATATAGTCAATTGAATCCAAGTACATTGGCATCAGTAGATTCGACATGCATGGCCGTCAATGGCATCAATGCAATGTAAATTCCATTGGAAATCCCATTGGAAGTGAATGGGACTTTTCCCATTCGAAATGAATGGGATAGTTTTTGGCAAATTTCCGAGGAAGCGTAATTTTTTTCCAAATTCTGTATACAACTTTTATGCCCCTCACCGTCCCGGAATTTTTGATGCCCAAATTGTGTGATTTGGTCAAAAATTGTAGGACTAGATACATTTTGAACCTTTTTTTTTTTTTCTGGAAAATTGCCGTTTACGGGCGAAGGGAAAATTTTTCGGGTCCGTTTGAAAAATTCCCATCGTCGCGCGAAAATTCCGGTCGTGCCGATATTTGAACGGTGCCGATCGGTCAAACGGTTCGGGCTGTGCAGCGTGCGTTTTTTTTTCATTCAAAATGAATAGGAAAGTTTTTGGCAAATTTCCGGGGAACCGTAAATTTTTGCCAAATTCTGTATACAACTTTTATGCCCCTCACCGTCCCGGAATTTTTGATACCCAAATTATGTGATTTGGTCAAAAATTGTAGGACAAGATACATTTTGAAACTTTTTTTTTTTTTCCGGAAAATTGCCGTTTACGGGCGAACGGAAAATTTTTCGGGGCCGTTTGAAAAATTCCCATCGTCGCGCGAAAATTCCGGTCGTGCCGATACTTGAACGGTGCCGATCGGTGGTACGGTTCGGGCTGTGCGGCGCGCCGAAAAAAACGTCAACAATTATTGAATAATAATAATAACTAGAAACTGCAATTTCGGGAGAAATTACACCTTGGTCTTTCCTCTGTGGAGATACAAATCTTAGCCCCACTCAGGTCTATCAATAGAATGGACCATAATGCCAGTCAATGGCACTAAACAAAGTAAAAGCCATTAGAAAAGATTGGGAGAATTGGACGTCCATGTCCGTTAATGGCAGCACCCTCCATAAGCGTCAATGTAATTGGGGAAGTTTGGGGGACACGTCCTATTGATATGTAGTCATTTTCTTTTGATTTTGGGAAAAAAAAAAAAATCCCATTGAAAATGAATGGGAAAAAATTTGGACGTCCATAGACGTCAATGGCAGCACCCCCCATAAGCGTCAATGGAAGCAGGGAAGTTTGGGGGACATGTCCTATTGATATCTGGTCATTTTCTGTTGATTTGGTGAAATTTTGTTTTTTCCCCATTGAAAATGAATGGGAAAATTTTTGGACGTCCATGGCCGTCAATGGCATCGACATCCATATAGTCAATAGGATCCAAGTACATTGGCATCAGTAGATTCGACATGCATGGCCGTCAATGGCATCAATGCAATGTAAATTCCATTGAAAGTGAATGGGAACTTTTCCCATTAGAAATGAATGGGAGAGTTTTTGGCAAATTTCTGGGGAACCGTAAGTTTTTTCCAAATTCTGTATACAACTTTTATGCCCCTCACCGTCCCGGAATTTTTGATACCCAAATTATGTGATTTGGTCAAAAATTGTAGGACTAGATACATTTTTAAACTTTTTTTTTTTTTCGGAAAATTGCCGTTTACGGGCGAACGGAAAATTTTTCGTGGCGTTTTGAAAAATTCCCATCGTCACGCGAAAATTCCGGTCATGCCGATACTTGAACGGTGCCGATCGGGGCTACGGTTTAGGCTGTGCGTTGGCTCAAAAAAACGCGGAGAATAAGATGAATAAATAATAATAATAACTAGAAACTGCAATTTCGGGAGAAATTACACACCTTGGTCTTTCCTCTGTGGAGATACAGATCTTAGCCCCACTCAGGTCTATCAATAGAATGGACCATAATGCCAGTCAATGGCACTAAACAAAGTAAAAGCCATTAGAAAAGATTGGGAGAATTGGACGTCCATGTCCGTCAATGGCAGCACCCTCCATAAACGTCAATGCAATCGGGGACATTTGGGGGACACGTCCTAATGATATGTAGTCATTTTTTGTTGATTTGGGGGGAAAAAAAAAATTTCCCATTGAAAATGAATGGGAAAAATTTTGGACGTCCATGGACGTCAATGGTATCAACTTACATAGGGGTCAATGTAATCCAAGTACATTGGCATCAATAGAATGAAAAAACATGATTAAAAGCCATTAGAAATGAATGGGAAATTTGGACGTCCATGGCCGTCAATGGCGGCACCCTTCATAACCGTCAATGTAATTGGGGAAGTTAGGGGGACACGTCCTATTGATATCTGGTCATTTACTGTTGATTTGGGGAATAAAAAAAAATTTCCATTGAAAATGAATGGGAAAAATTTTGGACGTCCATGGACGTCAATGGTATCAACTTACATAAGCGTCAATGGAATCCAAGTACATTGGCATCAATAGAATGTACAAACATGAAGAAATGCCATTGGAAATGAATGGGAAGTTTGGACGTCCCTGGACGTCAATGGCATCACCCTCCATAAGCGGCAATGCAATTGGGGACATTTGGGGGACACGTCCTATTGATATCTAGTCATTTTCTGTTGATTTGGGGAAAAAAAAAAATTTCCCATTGAAAATGAATGGGTAAAATTTTGGACGTCCATGGACGTCAATGGCAGCACCCCCCATAAGCGTCAATGGAGTTGGGGACGTTTGGGGTATACGTCCTATTGATATGTGGTCATTTTCTGTTGATTTGGAGAAATGTAGTTTTTTCCCCATTGAAAATGAATGGGAAAAATTTTGGACGTCCATGTAAGTCAATGGCGGCACCCTTCATAAGCGTCAATGGAATTGGGGAAGTTTGGGGGACACGTCCTATTGATATCTGGTCATTTTCTGTTGATTTGGGGTAATTTTGTTTTTTCCCCATTGAAAATGAATGGGAAAAATTTTGGACGTCCATGGCCGTCAATGGCATCGACATCCATATAATCAATTGAATCCAAGTACATTGGCATCAGTAGATTCGACATGCATGGCCGTCAATGGCATCAATGCAATGTAAATTCCATGGGAAATCCCATTGGAAGTGAATGGGACTTTTCCCATTCGAAATGAATGGGATAGTTTTTGGCAAATTTCCGAGGAAGCGTAATTTTTTTCCAAATTCTGTATACAACTTTTATGCCCCTCACCGTCCCGGAATTTTTGATGCCCAAATTATGTGATTTGGTCAAAAATTGTAGGACTAGATACATTTTGAAACTTTTTTTTTTTCACGGAAAATTGCCGTTTACGGACGAACGGAAAAATTTTCGGGGCCATTTGTAAAGTTTCCTGTGTCACGCGAAAATTCCGGTCGTGCCGATACTTGAACGGTGCCGATCGGTCTAACGGTTCGGGCTGTGAAGCGCGCGTTTTTTTTCCATTCAAAATGAATAGGAAAGTTTTTGGCAAATTTCCGGTGAACCGTAAATTTTTGCCAAATTCTGTATACAACTTTTATGCCCCTCACCGTCCCGGAATTTTTGATGCCCAAATTATGTGATTTGGTCAAAAATTGTAGGACTAGATACATTTTGAAACTTTTTTTATTTTTCGGAAAATTGCCGTTTACGGGCGAACGGAAAATTTTTCGTGGCGGTTTGAAAAATTCCCATCGTCACGCGAAAAATCCGGTCGTGCCGATACTTGAACTGTGCCGATCGGTGCTACGGTTTGGGCTGTGCGTTGGCTCAAAAAAACGCGGAGAATAAGATGAATAAATAATAAGTACAACTAGAAACTGCAATTTCGGGAGAAATTACACACCTTGGTCTTTCCTCTGTGGAGATACAGATCTTAGCCCCACTCAGGTCTATCAATAGAATGGACCATAATGCCAGTCAATGGCACTAAACAAAGTAAAAGCCATGAGAAAAGATTGGGAGAATTGGACGTCCATGTCCGTCAATGGCAGCACCCTCCATAATTGTTAATGGAATCGGGGAAGTTTGGGGGACACGTTCTATTGATATCTAGTCATTTTCTGTTGATTTGGGAAAAAAAAAAAAATTTCCCATTGAAAATGAATGGGAAAAATTTTGGACGTCCATGGACGTCAATGGTATCAACTTACATAAGCGTCAATGGAATCCAAGTACATTGGCATCAATAAAATGAACAAACATGAAGAAATGCCATTGGAAATGAATGGGAAGTTTGGACGTCCATGAACGTCAATGGCATCACCCTCCATAAGCGGCAATGCAATCGGGGACATTTGGGGGACACGTCCTAATGATATCTAGTCATTTTCTGTTGATTTGGGAAAAAAAAAAAAATCCCATTGAAAATGAATGGGAAAAATTTTGGACGTCCATGGACGTCAATGGTATCAACTTACATAAGCGTCAATGGAATCCAAGTACATTGGCATCAATAGAATGAACAAACATGAAGAAATGCCTTTGGAAATGAATGGGAAGTTTGGACGTCCATGGACGTCAATGGCATCACCCCCCATAAGCGGCAATGCAATCGGGGACATTTGGGGGACACGTCCTAATGATATCTAGTCATTTTCTGTTGATTTGGGGAAAAAAAAAAATTTCCCATTGAAAATGAATGGGAAAAATTTTGGACGTCCATGGACGTCAATGGTATCAACTTACATAAGCGTCAATGGAATCCAAGTACATTGGCATCAATAGAATGAACAAACATGAAGAAATGCCATTGGAAATGAATGGGAAGTTTGGACGTCCCTGGACGTCAATGGCATCACCCTCCATAAGCAGCAATGCAATCGGGGACATTTGGGGGACAGGTCCTATTGATATCTAGTCATTTTCTGTTGATTTGGGGAAAAAAAAAAATTTCCCATTGAAAATGAATGGGTAAAATTTTGGACGTCCATGGACGTCAATGGCAGCACCCCCCATAAGCGTCAATGGAATTGGGGACGTTTGGGATATACGTCCTATTGATATCTGGTCATTTTCTGTTGATTTGGAGAAATGTAGTTTTTTCCCCATTGAAAATGAATGGGAAAAATTTTGGACGTCCATGGAAGTCAATGGCGGCACCCTTCATAAGCGTCAATGGAATTGGGGAAGTTTGGGGGACACGTCCTATTGATATCTGGTCATTTTCTGTTGATTTGGGGAAATTTTGTTTTTTCCCCATTGAAAATGAATGGGAAAAATTTTGGACGTCCATGGCCGTCAATGGCATCGACATTCATATAGTCAATTGAATCCAAGTACATTGGCATCAGTAGATTCGACATGCATGGCCGTCAATGGCATCAATGCAATGTAAATTCCATTGGAAATCCCATTGGAAGTGAATGGGACTTTTCCCATTCGAAATGAATGGGATAGTTTTTGGCAAATTTCCGAGGAAGCGTAATTTTTTTCCAAATTCTGTATACAACTTTTATGCCCCTCACCGTCCCGGAATTTTTGATGCCCAAATTATGTGATTTGGTCAAAAATTGTAGGACTAGATACATTTTGAAACTTTTTTTTTTTTCACGGAAAATTGCCGTTTACGGACGAACGGAAAAATTTTCGGGGCCATTTGTAAAGTTTCCTGTGTCACGCGAAAATTCCGGTCGTGCCGATACTTGAACGGTGCCGATCGGTCTAACGGTTCGGGCTGTGAAGCGCGCGTTTTTTTTCCATTCAAAATGAATAGGAAAGTTTTTGGCAAATTTCCGGGGAACCGTAAATTTTTGCCAAATTCTGTATACAACTTTTATGCCCCTCACCGTCCCGGAATTTTTGATGCCCAAATTATGTGATTTGGTCAAAAATTGTAGGACTAGATACATTTTGAAACTTTTTTTGTTTTTCGGAAAATTGCCGTTTACGGGCGAACGGAAAATTTTTCGTGGCGGTTTGAAAAATTCCCATCGTCACGCGAAAATTCCGGTCGTGCCGATACTTGAACTGTGCCGATCGGTGCTACGGTTTGGGCTGTGCGTTGGCTCAAAAAAACGCGGAGAATAAGATGAATAAATAATAAGTACAATAAAGTTGCACAATAACAATACCTTGTTCTTTCTTTCAGAAAGACCAAGGTAATAATAATAAGTACAATAAAGTTGTAGAATATCATTACCTTGTTCTTTCCTTTGGAAAGACCAAGGTAACTAGAAACTGCAATTTCGGGAGAAATTACACCTTGGTCTTTCCTCTGTGGAGATACAAATCTTAGCCCCACTCAGGTCTATCAATAGAATGGACCATAATGCCAGTCAATGGCACTAAACAAAGTAAAAGCCATTAGAAAAGATTGGGAGAATTGGACGTCCATGGCCGTCAATGGCGGCACCCTTCATAAGCGTCAATGCAATCGGGGACATTTGGGGGACACGTCCTATTGATATCTAGTCATTTTCTGTTGATTTGGGGAAAAAAAAAAATTCCCATTGAAAATGAATGGGAAAATTTTTGGACGTCCATGGACGTCAATGGTATCAACTTACATAAGCGTCAATGGAATCCAAGTACATTGGCATCAATAGAATGAACAAACATGAAGAAATGCCATTGGGATTTAATGGGAAGTTTGGACGTCCATGAACGTCAATGGCATCACCCTCCATAAGCGGCAATGCAATCGGGGACATTTGGGGGACACGCCCTAATGATATCTAGTCATTTTCTGTTGATTTGGGGAAAAAAAAAAAATTCCCATTGAAAATGAATGGGAAAACTTTTGGACGTCCATGGACGTCAATGGTATCAATTTACATAAGCGTCAATGGAATCCAAGTACATTGGCATCAATAGAATTAACAAACATGAAGAAATGCCATTGGAAATGAATGGGAAGTTTGGACGTCCGTGGACGTCAATGGCATCACCCTCCATAAGAGGCAATGCAATCGGGGACATTTGGGGGACACGTCCTATTGATATCTAGTCATTTTCTGTTGATTTGGGGAAAAAAAAAAAAATTCCCATTGAAAATGAATGGGAAAATTTTTGGACGTCCATGGACGTCAATGGTATCAACTTACATAAGCGTCAATGGAATCCAAGTACATTGGGATCAATAGAATGAACAAACATGAAGAAATGCCATTGGGATTTAATGGGAAGTTTGGACGTCCATGAACGTCAATGGCATCACCCTCCATAAGCGGCAATGCAATCGGGGACATTTGGGGGAAACGTCCTATTGATATCTAGTCATTTTCTGTTTATTTGGGGGGAAAAAAAAAATTCCCATTGAAAATGAATGGGAAAAATTTTGGACGTCCATGGACGTCACTGGTATCAACTTACATAAGCGTCAATGGAATCCAAGTACATTGGCATCAATAGAATGAACAAACATGAAGAAATGCCATTGGAAATGAATGGGAAGTTTGGACGTCCCTGGACGTCAATGGCATCACCCTCCATAAGCAGCAATGCAATTGGGGACATTTGGGGGACACGTCCTATTGATATCTAGTCATTTTCTGTTGATTTGGGGAAAAAAAAAAATTTCCCATTGAAAATGAATGGGTAAAATTTTGGACGTCCATGGACGTCAATGGCAGCACCCCCCATAAGCGTCAATGGAGTTGGGGACGTTTGGGGTATACGTCCTATTGATATCTGGTCATTTTCTGTTGATTTGGAGAAATGTAGTTTTTTCCCCATTGAAAATGAATGGGAAAAATTTTGGACGTCCATGTAAGTCAATGGCGGCACCCTTCATAAGCGTCAATGGAATTGGGGAAGTTTGGGGGACACGTCCTATTGATATCTGGTCATTTTCTGTTGATTTGGGGTAATTTTGTTTTTTCCCCATTGAAAATGAATGGGAAAAATTTTGGACGTCCATGGCAGTCAATGGCATCGACATCCATATAATCAATTGAATCCAAGTACATTGGCATCAGTAGATTCGACATGCATGGCCGTCAATGGCATCAATGCAATGTAAATTCCATTGGAAATCCCATTGGAAGTGAATGGGACTTTTCCCATTCGAAATGAATGGGATAGTTTTTGGCAAATTTCCGAGGAAGCGTAATTTTTTTCCAAATTCTGTATACAACTTTTATGCCCCTCACCGTCCCGGAATTTTTGATGCCCAAATTATGTGATTTGGTCAAAAATTGTAGGACTAGATACATTTTGAAACTTTTTTTTTTTTTCCGGAAAATTGCCGTTTACGGGCGAAGGGAAAATTTTTCGGGTCCGTTTGAAAAATTCCCATCGTTGCGCGAAAATTCCGGTCGTGCCGATATTAGAACGGTGCCGATCGGTCAAACGGTTCGGGCTGTGCAGCGTGCGTTTTTTTTTCATTCAAAATGAATAGGAAAGTTTTTGGCAAATTTCCGGGGAACCGTAAATTTTTGCCAAATTCTGTATACAACTTTTATGCCCCTCATCGTCCCGGAATTTTTGATACCCAAATTATGTGATTTGGTCAAAAATTGTAGGACTAGATACATTTTTTAACTTTTTTTTTTTTTTGGAAAATTGCCGTTTACGGGCGAACGGAAAATTTTTCGGAGGATTTTGAAAAAGTCCCTGCGTCGCGCGAAAAATCCGGTCGTGCCGATACTTCAACGGTGCCGATCGGTGGTACGGTTCGGGCTGCGCGGCGCGCCGAAAAAACGCGGAGAATAAGATGATGATATAATAAATATTAATAATAATAAGACGAATAAAGTTGCACAATAACAATACCTTGTTCTTTCCCTTGGAAAGACCAAGGTAACTAGAAACTGCAATTTCGGGAGAAATTACACACCTTGGTCTTTCCTCTGTGGAGATACAAATCTTAGCCCCACTCAGGTCTATCAATAGAATGGACCATAATGCCAGTCATTGGCACTAAACAAAGTTAAAGCCATTAGAAAAGATTGGGAAAATTGGACGTCCATGTCCGTCAATGGCAGAACCCTCCATAATTGTTAATGGAATCGGGGAAGTTTGGGGGACACGTCCTATTGATATCTGGTCATTTTCTGTTGATTTGGGAAAAAAAAAAATTTCCCATTGAAAATGAATGGGAAAAATTTTGGACGTCCATGGACGTCAATGGTATCAACTTACATAAGCGTCAATGGAATCCAAGTACATTGGCATCAATAAAATGAACAAACATGAAGAAATGCCATTGGAAATGAATGGGAAGTTTGGACGTCCATGAACGTCAATGGCATCACCCTCCATAAGCGGCAATGCAATCGGGGACATTTGGGGGACACGTCCTAATGATATCTAGTCATTTTCTGTTGATTTGGGAAAAAAAAAAAAATCCCATTGAAAATGAATGGGAAAAATTTTGGACGTCCATGGACGTCAATGGTATCAACTTACATAAGCGTCAATGGAATCCAAGTATATTGGCATCAATAGAATGAACAAACAAGAAGAAATGCCTTTGGAAATGAATGGGAAGTTTGGACGTCCATGGACGTCAATGGCATCACCCTCCATAAGCGGCAATGCAATCGGGGACATTTGGGGGACACGTCCTAATGATATCTAGTCATTTTCTGTTGATTTGGGGAAAAAAAAAAAATCCCATTGAAAATGAATGGGAAAAATTTTGGACGTCCATGGACGTCAATGGTATCAACTTACATAAGCGTCAATGGAATCCAAGTACATTGGCATCAATAGAATGAACAAACATGAAGAAATGCCTTTGGAAATGAATGGGAAGTTTGGACGTCCATGGACGTCAATGGCATCACCCCCCATAAGCGGCAATGCAATCGGGGACATTTGGGGGACACGTCCTAATGATATCTAGTCATTTTCTGTTGATTTGAGGAAAAAAAAAAAATTCCCATTGAAAATGAATGGGAAAAATTTTGGACGTCCATGGACGTCAATGGTATCAACTTACATAAGCGTCAATGGAATCCAAGTACATTGGCATCAATAGAATGAACAAACATGAAGAAATGCCATTGGAAATTAATGGGAAGTTTGGACATCCGTGGACGTCAATGGCATCACCCTCCATAAGCAGCAATGCAATCGGGCACATTTGGGGGAAACGTCCTATTGATATCTAGTCATTTTCTGTTGATTTGGGTAAAAAAAAAAAATTCCCATTGAAAATGAATGGGAAAAATTTTGGACGTCCATGGACGTCAATGGTATCAACTTACATAAGCGTCAATGGAATCCAAGTACATTGGCATCAATAGAATGAACAAACATGAAGAAATGCCATTGGAAATAAATGGGAAGTTTGGACGTCCATGAACGTCAATGGCATCACCCTCCGTAAGCGGCAATGCAATCGGGGACATTTGGGGGACACGTCCTAATGATATCCAGTCATTTTCTGTTGATTTGGGGAAAAAAAAAAAAATCCCATTGAAAATGAATGGGAAAAATTTTGGACGTCCATGGACGTCAATGGTATCAACTTACATAAGCGTCAATGGAATCCAAGTACATTGGCATCAATAGAATGAACAAACATGAAGAAATGCCATTGGAATGAATGGAAATTTTGGACGTCCATGGACGTCAATGGCATCACCCTCCATAAGCGGCAATTCAATCGGGGACATTTGGGGGACACGTCCTATTGATATCTGGTCATTTTTTGTTGATTTGGGGAAAAAAAAAAATTCCCATTGAAAATGAATGGGAAAAATTTTGGACGTCCATGGACGTTAATGGTATCAACTTACATAAGCGCCAATGGAATCCAAGTACATTGGCATCAATAGAATGAACAAACATGAAGAAATGCCATTGGAAATGAATGGGAAGTTTGGACGTCCATGGCCGTCAATGGCATCACCCTCCATAAGCTGCAATGCAATCGGGGACATTTGGGGGGACACGTCCTATTGATATCTAGTCATTTTCTGTTGATTTGGGGGGGGGGGAAAATTCCCATTGAATATGAATGGGAAAAATTCTGGATGTCCATGGACGTCAATGGTATCAACTTACATAAGCGTCAATGGAATCCAAGTACATTGGCATCAATAGAATGAACAAACATGAAGAAATGCCATTGGAAATGAATGGGAAGTTTGGACGTCCATTGACATCAATGGCATCACTCTCCATAAGCGGCAATGCAATCGGGGACATTTGAAGGACACGTCCTAATGATATCTAGTCATTTTCTGTTGATTTGGGGGGGGGGGGGGAATTCCCATTGAAAATGAATGGAAAAAATTTTGGACGTCCATGGACGTCAATGGTATCAACTTACATAAGCGTCAATGGAATCCAAGTACATTAGCATCAATAAAATATAAAACATGCTGAAATGCCATTAGAAAACTAGAAACTGCAATTTCGGGAGAAATTACACACCTTGGTCTTTCCTCTTTGGAGATACAAATCTTAGCCCCACTCAGGTCTATCAATAGAATGGACCATAATGCCAGTCATTGGCACTAAACAAAGTTAAAGCCATTAGAAAAGATTGGGAGAATTGGACGTCCATGTCCGTCAATGGCAGCACCCTCCATAATTGTTAATGGAATCGGGGAAGTTTGGGGTACACGTCCTATTGATATCTAGTCATTTTCTGTTGATTTGGGAAAAAAAAAAAATTCCCATTGAAAATGAATGGGAAAAATTTTGGACGTCCATGGACGTCAATGGTATCAACTTACATAAGCGTCAATGGAATCCAAGTACATTGGCATCAATAAAATGAACAAACATGAAGAAATGCCATTGGAAATGAATGGGAAGTTTGGACGTCCGTGAACGTCAATGGCATCACCCTCCATAAGCGGCAATGCAATCGGGGACATTTGGGGGACACGTCCTAATGATATCTAGTCATTTTCTGATGATTTGGGAAAAAAAAAAAATTTCCCATTGAAAATGAATGGGAAAAATTTTGGACGTCCATGGACGTCAATGGTATCAACTTACATAAGCGTCAATGGAATCCAAGTACACTGGCATCAATAAAATGAACAAACATGAAGAAATGCCATTGGAAATGAATGGGAAGTTTGGACGTCCATGAACGTCAATGGCATCACCCTCCATAAGCGGCAATGCAATCGGGGACATTTGGGGGACACGTCCTAATGATATCTAGTCATTTTCTGTTGATTTGGGAAAAAAAAAAAAAATCCTATTGAAAATGAATGGGAAAAATTTTGGACGTCCATGGACGTCAATGGTATCAACTTACATAAGCGTCAATGGAATCCAAGTACATTGGCATCAATAAAATGAACAAACATGAAGAAATGCCATTGGAAATGAATGGGAAGTTTGGACGTCCATGAACGTCAATGGCATCACCCTCCATAAGCGGCAATGCAATCGGGGACATTTGGGGGACACGTCCTAATGATATCTAGTCATTTTCTGTTGATTTAGGGGAAAAAAAAAAAAATCCTATTGAAAATGAATGGGAAAAATGTTGGACGTCCATGGACGTCAATGGTATCAACTTACATAAGCGTCAATGGAATCCAAGTACATTGGCATCAATAGAATGAACAAACATGAAGAAATGCCTTTGGAAATGAATGGGAAGTTTGGACGTCCATGGACGTCAATGGCATCACCCCCCATAAGCGGCAATGCAATCGGGGACATTTGGGGGACACGTCCTAATGATATCTAGTCATTTTCTGTTGATTTTGGGAAAAAAAAAAAAATTCCCATTGAAAATGAATGGGAAAAATTTTGGACGTCCATGGACGTCAATGGTATCAACTTACATAAGCGTCAATGGAATCCAAGTACATTGGCATCAAAAGAATGAACAAACATGAAGAAATGCCATTGGAAATGAATGGGAAGTTTGGACGTCCCTGGACGTCAATGGCATCACCCTCCATAAGCAGATATGCAATCGGGGACATTTGGGGGACAGGTCCTATTGATATCTAGTCATTTTCTGTTGATTTGGGGAAAAAAAAAATTTCCCATTGAAAATGAATGGGTAAAATTTTGGACGTCCATGGACGTCAATGGCAGCAACCCCCATAAGCGTCAATGGAATTGGGGACGTTTGGGATATACGTCCTATTGATATCTGGTCATTTTCTGTTGATTTGGAGAAATTTAGTTTTTTCCCCATTGAAAATGAATGGGAAAAATTTTGGACGTCCATGTAAGTCAATGGCGGCACCCTTCATAAGCGTCAATGGAATTGGGGAAGTTTGGGGGACACATCCTATTGATATCTGGTCATTTTCTGTTGATTTGGGGTAATTTTGTTTTTTCCCCATTGAAAATGAATGGGAAAAATTTTGGACGTCCATGGCAGTCAATGGCATCGACATCCATATAGTCAATTGAATCCAAGTACATTGGCATCAGTAGATTCGACATGCATGGCCGTCAATGGCATCAATGCAATGTAAATTCCATTGGAAATCCCATTGGAAGTGAATGGGACTTTTCCCATTCGAAATGAATGGGATAGTTTTTGGCAAATTTCCAAGGAAGCGTAATTTTTTTCCAAATTCTGTATACAACTTTTATGCCCCTCACCGTCCCGGAATTTTTGATGCCCAAATTGTGTGATTTGGTCAAAAATTGTAGGACTAGATACATTTTGAAACTTTTTTTTTTTTCAGGAAAATTGCCGTTTACGGGCGAAGGGAAAATTTTTCGGGTCCGTTTGAAAAATTCCCATCGTTGCGCGAAAATTCCGGTCGTGCCGATATTTGAACGGTGCCGATCGGTCAAACGGTTCGGGCTGTGCAGCGTGCGTTTTTTTTTCATTCAAAATGAATAGGAAAGTTTTTGGCAAATTTCCGGGGAACCGTAAATTTTTGCCAAATTCTGTATACAACTTTTATGCCCCTCATCGTCCCGGAATTTTTGATACCCAAATTATGTGATTTGGTCAAAAATTGTAGGACTAGATACATTTTGAAACTTTTTTATTTTTTCGGAAAATTGCCGTTTACGGGCGAACGGAAAATTTTTCGTGGCGGTTTGAAAAATTCCCATCGTCACGCGAAAAATCCGGTCGTGCCGATACTTCAACGGTGCCGATCGGTGCTACGGTTTGGGCTGCGCGGCGCGCCGAAAAAAACGACTATAATAATAAGAAGAACTAGAAACTGCAATTTCGGGAGAAATTACACACCTTGGTCTTTCCTCTGTGGAGATACAAATCTTAGCCCCACTCAGGTCTATCAATAGAATGGACCATAATGCCAGTCATTGGCAGTAAACAAAGTAAAAGCCATTAGAAAAGATTGGGAGAATTGGACGTCCATGTCCGTCAATGGCAGCACTCTCCATAATTGTTAATGGAATCGGGGAAGTTTGGGGGACACGTCCTATTGATATGTAGTCATTTTCTGTTGATTTGGGAAAAAAAAAAAAATTCCCATTGAAAATGAATGGGAAAAATTTTGGACGTCCATGGACGTCAATGGTATCAACTTACATAAGCGTCAATGGAATCCAAGTACATTGGCATCAATAAAATGAACAAACATGAAGAAATGCCATTGGAAATGAATGGGAAGTTTGGACGTCCATGAACGTCAATGGCATCACCCTCCATAAGCGGCAATGCAATCGGGGACATTTGGGGGACACGTCCTAATGATATCTAGTCATTTTCTGTTGATTTGGGAAAAAAAAAAAAAATCCCATTGAAAATGAATGGGAAAAATTTTGGACGTCCATGGACGTCAATGGTATCAACTTACATAAGCGTCAATAGAATCCAAGTACATTTGCATCAATAGAATGAAAAAACATAATTAAATGGCATTAGAAATGAATGGGAAATTTGGACGTACATGGCCGTCAATGGCGGCGCCCTTCATAAGCGTCAATGGAATTGGACTAGTTTGGGGGACACGTCCTTTTGATATCAGGTCGTTTTTTTGTTGATTTGGGGGGAAAAAAAATTCCCATTGAAAATGAATGGGAAAAATTTTGGACGTCCATTGACGTCAATGGTATCAACTTACAATGGAATCCAAGTACATTGGCATCAATAGAATGAAAAAACATAATTAAAAATAAATGGGAAATTTGGACGTCCATGGACGTCAATGGCATCACCCTCCATAAGTGTAAATGGAATTGGGGAAGTTTGGGGGACACGTCCTATTGATATCTAGTCATTTTCTTTTGATTTTTGGAAAAAAAAAAATTCCAATTGAAAATGACTTTGATGCGGGAGGTCGTAGGATCGAACCTCTGTCAATACCAAGTTAGCTTTTGTCAATGCCTGTATCACATACATGATAACTTTATATACATATCACACAACATTGCATTTAGCAGATGGATAGCTCAGTGTTAATATCGCTGACCTTGGTACGAGAGGATGGTGGTTCGATCCCCGGTCAGTTTCCTACTTTATGCGTATACCTCAGAGTGGATTGGACGTCGCCGACGTCAAAAGAGCGGATGACGCCAACGTCCATCGAGAGGACGGCGCCGACACCACGAACGGATGGTGACGACGTCCAACGAGCAAACGGCGCCGACGTCAAAAGTTCGCGCGAGAGGCTGACGTCACCGACGTCAAAAGAGCAGATGATGCCGACATCCCACGTGGGACAGTGACAACGTTCAACAAGCAAACGTCAAAAGTGCAGAATGCGATGTCCAAGACGTCAAAAGAGCAGATGACGCCGACGTCCCCGACGATCAACAAACGGATGGTGACGACGTCCAACGAGCAAACGGCGCCGACGTCAAAAGTTAGCGTGAGAGCGTGACGTCATCGACGTCAAAAGAGCAGATGACGCCGACATCCCATGTGGGACAGTGACAACATTCAACAAGCAAAAGTCAAAAGTGCAGAATACGATGTCCAACGAGCGGACGTCACCGACGTCCAAGACCTCAAAAGAGCAGATGACGCCGACGTCCATCGAGCGCACGGTGCCGACATCTCACGTGGAACAGTGACGACGTTCAACAAGCAAACGTCAAAAGTGCAGAATGTGCCGTCTAACGAGCGGACGTCACCGACGTCCAAAGTGCAGAATGCGCCGTCCAACGAGCGGACATCACCGATTTCCAAACTGCTGACGGCGCCGACGTCCAACGAGCGGACATCACCGACGTCCAAAGTGCTGACGCTGCCGACGTCCATCAAGCGGACGGTGCCGACGTCCAACGTGGGACAATGACGACGTTCAACAAGCAAACGTCAAAAGTGCAGAATGCGCCGTCTTACGTCCAACGAGCGGATGGTGACGATGTCAAAAGAGTGGACGACGCCGACGTCCAAAGTTTGGCGACGTCCAACGAGCGGACGTCACCAACGTCCAAGACGTCAAAAGAGCAGATGACGCCGACGTCCATCGAGAGGACGGTGCCGACATCTCACGTGGAACAGTGACGACGTTCAACAAGCAAACGTCAAAAGTGCAGAATGCGCCGTCCAACGAGCGGACGTCACCGACGTCCAAAGTGCTGACGCTGCCGACGTCCATCGAGCGGACGGTGCCGACGTCCAACGTGGGACAATGACGACGTTCAACAAGCAAACGTCAAAAGTGCAGAATGCGCCGTCTTACGTCCAACGAGCGGATGGTGACGATGTCAAAAGAGTGGACGACGCCGACGTCCAAAGTTTGGCGACGTCCAACGAGCGGACGTCACCGACGTCCTAATTGCTGTCGCTGCCGACGTCCAAAGTGCTGACGCTGCCGACATCCAACATAAAGACGGCGCCGACTTCCAACGAGCGGACGGCGCCGACGTCCAATGAGCGGACGGTGATGACGTCCAACTAGCAAACGTCGCCGACGTCCAACATGCGGATGACGCCGACGTCCAGTCGACGAAGTCCAACGTGCGGATGACGCCGACGTCCCATAAATTCCCATTGAAAATGAATGGGAAAAATTTTGGACGTCCATGGACGTCAATGGTATCAACTTACATAGGCGTCAATGGAATCCAAGTACATTGGCATCAATAAAATGAAAAAACATAATTAAATGCCATTAGAAATGAATGGGAAATTTGGACGTCCATGGACGTCAATGGTATCAACTTAAATAAGCGTCAATGGATACCAAGTACATTGGCATCAATAGAATGAACAAACATGAAGAAATGCCATTGGAAATGAATGGGAAGTTTGGACGTCCGTGGACGTCAATGGCATCACCCTCCATAAGAGGCAATGCAATCGGGGACATTTGGGGGACACGTCCTATTGATATCTAGTCATTTTCTGTTGATTTGGGGAAAAAAAAAAAATTCCCATTGAAAATGAATGGGAAAAATTTTGGACGTCCATGGACGTCAATGGTATCAACTTACATAAGCGTCAATGGAATCCAAATACATTGGCATCAATAGAATGAACAAACATAAAGAAACGCCATTGGAAATTAATGGGAAGTTTGGACGTCCGTGGACGTCAATGGCATCACCCTCCATAAGCAGCAATGCAATCGGGGACATTTGGGGGACACGTCCTATTGATATCTAGTCATTTTCTGTTGATTTGGGGAAAAAAAAAATTTCCCATTGAAAATGAATGGGAAAAATTTTGGACGTCCATGGACGTCAATGGCAGCACCCTTCATAAGCGTCAATGGAGTTGGGGACGTTTGGGGTATACGTCCTATTGATATCTGGTCATTTTCTGTTGATTTGGAGAAATTTAGTTTTTTCCCCATTGAAAATGAATGGGAAAAATTTTGGACGTCCATGGAAGTCAATGGCGGCACCCTTCATAAGCGTCAATGGAATTGGGGAAGTTTGGGGGACACGTCCTATTGATATCTGGTCATTTTCTGTTGATTTGGGGAAATTTAGTTTTTTCCCCATTGAAAATGAATGGGAAAAATTTTGGACGTCCATGGCCGTCAATGGCATCGACATCCATATAGTCAATTGAATCCAAGTACATTGGCATCAGTAGATTCGACATGCATGGCCGTCAATGGCATCAATGCAATGTAAATTCCATTGGAAATCCCATTGGAAGTGAATGGGACTTTTCCCATTCGAAATGAATGGGATAGTTTTTGGCAAATTTCCGAGGAAGCGTAATTTTTTTCCAAATTCTGTATACAACTTTTATGCCCCTCACCGTCCCGGAATTTTTGATGCCCAAATTGTGTGATTTGGTCAAAAATTGTAGGACTAGATACATTTTGAAACATTTTTTTTTTTCCGGAAAATTGCCGTTTACGGGCGAAGGGAAAATTTTTCGGGTCCGTTTGAAAAATTCCCATCGTTGCGCGAAAATTCCGGTCGTGCCGATATTTGAACGGTGCCGATCGGTCAAACGGTTCGGGCTGTGCAGCGTGCGTTTTTTTTTCATTCAAAATGAATAGGAAAGTTTTTGGCAAATTTCCGGGGAACCGTAAATTTTTGCCAAATTCTGTATACAACTTTTATGCCCCTCATCGTCCCGGAATTTTTGATACCCAAATTATGTGATTTGGTCAAAAATTGTAGGACTAGATACATTTTTTAACTTTTTTTTTTTTTCGGAAAATTGCCGTTTACGGGCGAACGGAAAATTTTTCGGGGGATTTTGAAAAAGTCCCTGCGTCGCGCGAAAAATCCGGTCGTGCCGATACTTCAACGGTGCCGATCGGTGGTACGGTTCGGGCTGCGCGGCGCGCCGAAAAAACGCGGAGAATAAGATGAAGATATAATAAATAATAATAATAAGGCGAATAAAGTTGCAGAATAACAATACCTTGTTCTTTCCATAGGAAAGACCAAGGTAATAATAAAAAGTACAATAAAGTTGTACAACAACATAACCTTGTTCTTTCCCTTGGAAAGACCAAGGTAATAAGACGAATAAAGTTGCAGAACAGCACTACCTGGACTTTCCATAGGAAAGACCCAGGTAACTAGAAACTGCAATTTCGGGAGAAATTACACAACTTGGTCTTTCCTCTGTGGAGATACAGATCTTAGCCCCACTCAGGTCTATCAATAGAATGGACCATAATGCCAGTCAATGGCACTAAACAAAGTAAAAGCCATTAGAAAAGATTGGGAGAATTGGACGTCCATGGCCGTCAATGGCATCACCCTCCATAAGCGGCAATCCAATCAGGGACATTTGGGGGACACGTCCTAATGATATCTAGTCATTTTCTGTTGATTTGGGGAAAAAAAAAAAATTCCCATTGAAAATGAATGGGAAAAATTTTGGACGTCCATGGACGTCAATGGTATCAATTTACATAAGCGTCAATGGAATCCAAGTACATTGGCATCAATAGAATGAACAAACATGAAGAAATGCCATTGGAAAATGAATGGGAAGTTTGGACGTCCGTGGCCGTCAATGGCATCACCCTCCATAAGAGGCAATGCAATCGGGGACATTTGGGGGACACGTCCTATTGATATCTAGTCATTTTCTGTTGATTTGGGAAAAAAAAAAAATCCCATAGAAAATGAATGGGAAAATTTTTGGACGTCCATGGACGTCAATGGTATCAACTTACATAAGCGTCAATGGAATCCAAGTACATTGGCATCAATAGAATGAACAAACATGAAGAAATGCCATTGGGATTTAATGGGAAGTTTGGACGTCCATGAACGTCAATGGCATCACCCTCCATAAGCGGCAATGCAATCAGGGACATTTGGGGGAAACGTCCTAATGATATCTAGTCATTTTCTGTTGATTTGGGGAAAAAAAAAATTTCCCATTGAAAATGAATGGGAAAAATTTTGGACGTCCATGGACGTCAATGGTATCAACTTACATAAGCGTCAATGGAATCCAAGTACATTGGCATCAATAGAATGAACAAACATGAAGAAATGCCATTGGAAATTAATGGGAAGTTTGGACGTCCGTGGACGTCAATGGCATCACCCTCCATAAGCAGCAATGCAATCGGGCACATTTGGGGGAAACGTCCTATTGATATCTAGTCATTTTCTGTTGATTTGGGGAAAAAAAAAAAATTCTCATTGAAAATGAATGGGAAAAATTTTGGACGTCCATGGACGTCAATGGTATCAACTTACATAAGCGTCAATGGAATCCAAGTACATTGGCATCAATAGAATGAACAAACATGAAGAAATGCCATTGGAAATGAATGGGAAGTTTGGACGTCCCTGGACGTCAATGGCATCACCCTCCATAAGCAGCAATGCAATTGGGGACATTTGGGGGACACGTCCTATTGATATCTAGTCATTTTCTGTTGATTTGGGGAAAAAAAAAAATTTCCCATTGAAAATGAATGGGTAAAATTTTGCACGTCCATGGACGTCAATGGCAGCACCCCCCATAAGCGTCAATGGAGTTGGGGACGTTTGGGGTATACGTCCTATTGATATCTGGTCATTTTCTGTTGATTTGGAGAAATGTAGTTTTTTCCCCATTGAAAATGAATGGGAAAAATTTTGGACGTCCATGTAAGTCAATGGCGGCACCCATCATAAGCGTCAATGGAATTGGGGAAGTTTGGGGGACACGTCCTATTGATATCTGGTCATTTTCTGTTGATTTGGGGTAATTTTGTTTTTTCCCCATTGAAAATGAATGGGAAAAATTTTGGACGTCCATGGCAGACAATGGCATCGACATCCATATAGTTAATTGAATCCAAGTACATTGGCATCAGTAGATTCGACATGAACTGCCGTCAATGGCATCAATGCAATGTAAATTCCATTGGAAATCCCATTGGAAGTGAATGGGACTTTTCCCATTCGAAATGAATGGGATAGTTTTTGGCAAATTTCCGAGGAAGCGTAATTTTTTTCCAAATTCTGTATACAACTTTTATGCCCCTCACCGTCCCGGAATTTTTGATGCCCAAATTATGTGATTTGGTCAAAAATTGTAGGACTAGATACATTTTGAAACTTTTTTTTTTTTCACGGAAAATTGCCGTTTACGGACGAACGGAAAAATTTTCGGGGCCATTTGTAAAGTTTCCTGTGTCACGCGAAAATTCCGGTCGTGCCGATACTTGAACGGTGCCGATCGGTCTAACGGTTCGGGCTGTGAAGCGCGCGTTTTTTTTCCATTCAAAATGAATAGGAAAGTTTTTGGCAAATTTTCGGGGAACCGTAAATTTTTGCCAAATTCTGTATACAACTTTTATGCCCCTCACCGTCCCGGAATTTTTGATGCCCAAATTATGTGATTTGGTAAAAATTGTAGGACTAGATACATTTTTAAACTTTTTTTATTTTTCGGAAAATTGCCGTTTACGGGCGAACGGAAAATTTTTCGTGGCGGTTTGAAAAATTCCCATCGTCACGCGAAAAATCCGGTCGTGCCGATACTTCAACGGTGCCGATCGGTGCTACGGTTTGGGCTGTGCGTTGGCTCAAAAAAACGCGGAGAATTATTGAATAATAATAATAACTAGAAACTGCAATTTCGGGAGAAATTACACCTTGGTCTTTCCTCTGTGGAGATACAAATCTTAGCCCCACTCAGGTCTATCAATAGAATGGACCATAATGCCAGTCAATGGCACTAAACAAAGTAAAAGCCATTAGAAAAGATTGGGAGAATTGGACGTCCATGGCCGTCAATGGCATCACCCTCCATAAGCGGCAATCCAATCAGGGACATTTGGGGGACACGTCCTAATGATATCTAGTCATTTTCTGTTGATTTGGGGAAAAAAAAAAATTCCCATTGAAAATGAATGGGAAAAATTTTGGACGTCCATGGACGTCAATGGTATCAATTTACATAAGCGTCAATGGAATCCAAGTACATTGGCATCAATAGAATGAACAAACATGAAGAAATGCCATTGGAAATGAATGGGAAGTTTGGACGTCCGTGGACGTCAATGGCATCACCCTCCATAAGAGGCAATGCAATCGGGGACATTTGGGGGACACGTCCTATTGATATCTAGTCATTTTCTGTTGATTTGGGGGAAAAAAAAAAATTCCCATTGAAAATGAATGGGAAAATTTTTGGACGTCCATGGACGTCAATGGTATCAACTTACATAGGCGTCAATGGAATCCAAGTACATTGGCATCAATAGAATGAACAAACATGAAGAAATGCCATTGGGATTTAATGGGAAGTTTGGACGTCCATGAACGTCAATGGCATCACCCTCCATAAGCGGCAATGCAATCGGGGACATTTGGGGGACACGTCATAATGATATCTAGTCATTTTCTGTTGATTTGGGGAAAAAAAAAAATTCCCATTGAAAATGAATGGGAAAAATTTTGGACGTCCATGGACGTCAATGGTATCATCTTACATAAGCGTCAATGGAATCCAAGTACATTGGCATCAATAGAATGAACAAACATGAAGAAATGCCATTGGAAATAAATGGGAAGTTTGGACGTCCATGGACGTCAATGGCATCACCCTCCATAAGCGGCAATCCAATCGGGGACATTTGGGGGACACGTCCTAATGATATCTAGTCATTTTCTGTTGATTTGGGGAAAAAAAAAAATTCCCATTGAAAATGAATGGGAAAAATTTTGGACGTCCATGGACGTCAATGGTATCAACTTACATAGGCGTCAATGGAATCCAAGTACATTGGCATCAATAGAATGAACAAACATGAAGAAATGCCATTGGGATTTAATGGGAAGTTTGGACGTCCATGGACGCCAATGGCATCACCCTCCATAAGTGTAAATGGAATTGGGGAAGTTTGGGGGACACGTCCTATTGATATCTAGTCATTTTCTTTTGATTTTTGGAAAAAAAAAAATTCCAATTGAAAATGACTTTGATGCGGGAGGTCGTAGGATCGAACCTCTGTCAATACCAAGTTAGCTTTTGTCAATGCCTGTATCACATACATGATAACTTTATATACATATCACACAACACTGCATTTAGCAGATGGATAGCTCAGTGTTAATATCGCTGACCTTGGTACGAGAGGATGGTGGTTCGATCCCCGGTCAGTTACCTACTTTATGCGTATACCTCAGAGTGGATTGGACGTCGCCGACGTCAAAAGAGCGGACGACGCCGACGATCAACGAACGGATGGTGACGACGTCCAACGAGCAAACGGCGCCGACGTCAAAAGTTAGCGCGAGAGGCTGATGTCACCGACGTCAAAAGAGCAGATGATGCCGACATCCCACGTGGGACAGTGACAAAGTTCAACAAGCAAACGTCAAAAGTGCAGAATGCGATGTCCAAGACGTCAAAAGAGCAGATGACGCCGACGTCCCCGACGATCAACCAACGGATGGTGACGACGTCCATCGAGCGCACGGTGCCGACATCTCACGTGGAACAGTGACGACGTTCAACAAGCAAACGTCAAAAGTGCAGAATGCGCCGTCTAACGAGTGGACGTCACCGACGTCCAAAGTGCAGAATGCGCCGTCCAACGAGCGGACATCACCGACTTCCAAACTGCTGACGGCGCTGACGTCCACCGAGCGGACGTCACCGACGTCCAAAGTGCTGACGCTGCCGACGTCCAACGTGGGACAATGACGACGTTCAACAAGCAAACGTCAAAAGTGCAGAATGCGCCGTCTTACGTCCAACGAGCGGATGGTGACGATGTCAAAAGAGTGGACGTCACCAACGTCCAAGACGTCAAAAGAGCAGATGGCGCCGACGTCCATCGAGAGGACGGTGCCGCCATCTCACGTGGAACAGTGACGACGTTCAACAAGCAAACGTCAAAAGTGCAGAATGCGCCGTCCAACGAGCGGACATCACCGACTTCCAAACTGCTGACGGCGCTGACGTCCACCGAGCAGACGTCACCGACGTCCAAAGTGCTGACGCTGCCGACGTCCAACGTGGGACAATGACGACGTTCAACAAGCAAACGTCAAAAGTGCAGAATGCGCCGTCTTACGTCCAACGAGCGGATGGTGACGATGTCAAAAGAGTGGACGTCACCAACGTCCAAGACGTCAAAAGAGCAGATGGCGCCGACGTCCATCGAGAGGACGGTGCCGCCATCTCACGTGGAACAGTGACGACGTTCAACAAGCAAACGTCAAAAGTGCAGAATGCGCCGTCCAACGAGCGGACGTCACCGACGTCCAAAGTGCTGACGCTGCCGACGTCCATCGAGCAGACGGTGCCGACGTCCAACTTGGGACAATGACGACGTTCAACAAGCAAATGTCAAAAGTGCAGAATGCGCCGTCTTACGTCCAACGAGCGGATGGTGACGATGTCAAAAGAGTGGACGACGCCGACGTCCAAAGTTTGGCGACGTCCAACGAGCGGACGTCACCGACGTCCTAATTGCTGTCGCTGCCGACGTCCAAAGTGCTGACGCTGCCGACATCCAACATAAAGACGGCGCCGACTTCCAACGAGCGGACGGCGCCGACGTCCAATGAGCGGACGGTGATGACGTCCAACTAGCAAACGTCGCCGACGTCCAACATGCGGATGACGCCGACGTCCAGTCGACGAAGTCCAACGTGCGGATGACGCCGACGTCCCATAAATTCCCATTGAAAATGAATGGGAAAAATTTTGGACGTCAATGGACGTCAATGGTATCAACTTACATAGGCGTCAATGGAATCCAAGTACATTGGCATCAATAAAATGAAAAAACATAACTAAATGCCATTAGAAATGAATGGGAAATTTGGACGTCCATGGACGTCAATGGTATCAACTTAAATAAGCGTCAATGGATACCAAGTACATTGGCATCAATAGAATGAACAAACATGAAGAAATGCCATTGGAAATGAATGGGAAGTTTGGACGTCCGTGGACGTCAATGGCATCACCCTCCATAAGAGGCAATGCAATCGGGGACATTTGGGGGACACGTCCTATTGATATCTAGTCATTTTCTGTTGATTTGGGGAAAAAAAAAAAATTCCCATTGAAAATGAATGGGAAAAATTTTGGACGTCCATGGACGTCAATGGTATCAACTTACATAAGCGTCAATGGAATCCAAATACATTGGCATCAATAGAATGAACAAACATGAAGAAACGCCATTGGAAATTAATGGGAAGTTTGGACGTCCGTGGACGTCAATGGCATCACCCTCCATAAGCAGCAATGCAATCGGGGACATTTGGGGGACACGTCCTATTGATATCTAGTCATTTTCTGTTGATTTGGGGAAAAAAAAAATTTCCCATTGAAAATGAATGGGAAAATTTTTGGACGTCCATGGACGTCAATGGCAGCACCCTTCATAAGCGTCAATGGAGTTGGGGACGTTTGGGGTATACGTCCTATTGATATCTGGTCATTTTCTGTTGATTTGGAGAAATTTAGTTTTTTCCCCATTGAAAATGAATGGGAAAAATTTGGGACGTCCATGGAAGTCAATGGCGGCACCCTTCATAAGCGTCAATGGAATTGGGGAAGTTTGGGGGACACGTCCTATTGATATCTGGTCATTTTCTGTTGATTTGGGGAAATGTAGTTTTTTCCCCATTGAAAATGAATGGGAAAAATTTTGGACGTCCATGGCCGTCAATGGCATCGACATCCATATAGTCAATTGAATCCAAGTACATTGGCATCAGTAGATTCGACATGCATGGCCGTCAATGGCATCAATGCAATGTAAATTCCATTGGAAATCCCATTGGAAGTGAATGGGAACTTTTCCCATTCGAAATGAATGGGATAGTTTTTGGCAAATTTCCGAGGAAGCGTAATTTTTTTCCAAATTCTGTATACAACTTTTATGCCCCTCACCGTCCCGGAATTTTTGATGCCCAAATTATGTGATTTGGTCAAAAATTGTAGGACTAGATACATTTTGAAACTTTTTTTTTTTTCACGGAAAATTGCCGTTTACGGACGAACGGAAAAATTTTCCGGGCCATTTGTAAAGTTTCCTGTGTCACGCGAAAATTCCGGTCGTGCCGATACTTGAACGGTGCCGATCGGTCTAACGGTTCGGGCTGTGAAGCGCGTGTTTTTTTTCCATTCAAAATGAATAGGAAAGTTTTTGGCAAATTTCCAGGGAACCGTAAATTTTTGCCAAATTCTGTATACAACTTTTATGCCCCTCAATGTCCCGGAATTTTTGATACCCAAATTATGTGATTTGGTCAAAAATTGTAGGACTAGATACATTTTGAAACTTTTTTTTTTTTCCGGAAAATTGCCGTTTACGGGCGAACGGAAAATTTTTCAAGGCCGTTTGAAAAATTCCCATCGTCGCGCGAAAATTCAGGTCGTGCCGATACTTGAACGGTACCGATGGGAGGTACGGTTCGGGCTGTGCGGCGCGCCGAAAAAAACGTCAACAATTATTGAATAATAATAACTAGAAACTGCAATTTCGGGAGAAATTACACCTTGGTCTTTCCTCTGTGGAGATACAAATCTTAGCCCCACTCAGGTCTATCAATAGAATGGACCATAATGCCAGTCATTGGCACTAAACAAAGTTAAAGCCATTAGAAAAGATTGGGAGAATTGGACGTCCATGTCCGTCAATGGCAGCACCCTCCATAATTGTTAATGGAATCGGGGAAGTTTGGGTGACACGTCCTATTGATATCTAGTCATTTTCTGTTGATTTGGGAAAAAAAAAAAAATTCCCATTGAAAATGAATGGGAAAAATTTTGGACGTCCATGGACGTCAATGGTATCAACTTACATAAGCGTCAATGGAATCCAAGTACATTGGCATCAATAAAATGAACAAACATGAAGAAATGCCATTGGAAATGAATGGGAAGTTTGGACGTCCATGAACGTCAATGGCATCACCCTCCATAAGCGGCAATGCAATCGGGGACATTTGGGGGACACGTCCTAATGATATCTAGTCATTTTCTGTTGAATTGGGGAAAAAAAAAAAATTCCCATTGAAAATGAATGGGAAAAATTTTGGACGTCCATGGACGTCAATGGTATCAACTTACATAAGCGTCAATGGAATCCAAGTACATTGGCATCAATAGAATGAACAAACATGAAGAAATGCCTTTGGAAATGAATGGGAAGTTTGGACGTCCATGGACGTCAATGGCATCACCCCCCATAAGCGGCAATACACTCGGGGACATTTGGGGGACACGTCCTAATGATATCTAGTCATTTTCTGTTGATTTGGGGAAAAAAAAAAAATTCCCATTGAAAATGAATGGGAAAAATTTTGGACGTCCATGGACGTCAATGGTATCAACTTACATAAGCGTCAATGGAATCCAAGTACATTGGCATCAATAGAATGAACAAACATGAAGAAATGCCATTGGAAATTAATGGGAAGTTTGGACGTCCGTGGACGTCAATGGCATCACCCTCCATAAGCAGCAATGCAATCGGGCACATTTGGGGGACACGTCCTAATGATATCTAGTCATTTTCTGTTGAATTGGGGAAAAAAAAAAATTCCCATTGAAAATGAATGGGAAAAATTTTGGACGTCCATGGACGTCAATGGTATCAACTTACATAAGCGTCAATGGAATCCAAGTACATTGGCATCAATAGAATGAACAAACATGAAGAAATTCCTTTGGAAATGAATGGGAAGTTTGGACGTCCATGAACGTCAATGGCATCACCCTCCGTAAGCGGCAATGCAATCGGGGACATTTGGGGGACACGTCCTAATGATATCCAGTCATTTTCTGTTGATTTGGGGAAAAAAAAAAAAATCCCATTGAAAATGAATGGGAAAAATTTTGGACGTCCATGGACGTCAATGGTATCAACTTACATAAGCGTCAATGGAATCCAAGTACATTGGCATCAATAGAATGAACAAACATGAAGAAATGCCATTGGAATGAATGGAAATTTTGGACGTCCATGGACGTCAATGGCATCACCCTCCATAAGCGGCAATGCAATCGGGGACATTTGGGGGACACGTCCTATTGATATCTGGTCATTTTTTGTTGATTTGGGGAAAAAAAAAAATTCCCATTGAAAATGAATGGGAAAAATTTTTGACGTCCATGGACGTCAATGGTATCAACTTACATGACATTGGCATCAAAAGAATGAACAAACATGAAGAAATGCCATTGGAAATGAATGGGAAGTTTGGACGTCCGTGGACGTCAATGGCATCACCCTCCATAAGCGGCAATGCAATCGGGGACATTTGGGGGACACGTCCTATTGATATCTAGTCATTTTCTGTTGATTTGGGGAAAAAAAAAAAATTCCCATTGAAAATGAATGGGAAAATTTTTGGACGTCCATGGACGTCAATGGTATCAACTTACATGACATTGGCATCAATAGAATGAACAAACATGAAGAAATGCCATTGGGATTTAATGGGAAGTTTGGACGTCCATGAACGTCAATGGCATCACCCTCCATAAGAGGCAATGCAATCGGGGACATTTGGGCGACACGTCCTATTGATATCTAGTCATTTTCTGTTATTTGGGGGAAAAAAAAAAAATTCCCATTGAAAATGAATGGGAAAAATTTTGGACGTCCATGGACGTCAATGGTATCAACTTACATAAGCGTCAATGGAATCCAAGTACATTGGCATCAATAGAATGAACAAACATGAAGAAATGCCATTGGGATTTAATGGGAAGTTTGGACGTCCCTGGACGTCAATGGCATCACCCTCCATAAGCGGCAATGCAATCGGGGACATTTGGGGGACACGTCCTAATGATATCTAGTCATTTTCTGTTGATTTGGGGGGAAAAAAAAAATTCCCATTGAAAATGAATGGGTAAAATTTTGGACGTCCATGGACGTCAATGGTATCAACTTACATAAGCGTCAATGGAATCCAAGTACATTGGCATCAAAAGAATGAACAAACATGGAGAAATGCCATTGGAAATGAATGGGAAGTTTGGACGTCCCTGGACGTCAATGGAATCACCCTCCATAAGCAGCAATGCAATCGGGGACATTTGGGGGACAGGTCCTATTGATATCTAGTCATTTTCTGTTGATTTGGGGGAAAAAAAAAATTCCCATTGAAAATGAATGGGTAAAATTTTGGACGTCCATGGACGTCAATGGCAGCACCCCCCATAAGCGTCAATGGAGTTGGGGACGTTTGAGGTATACGTCCTATTGATATCTGGTCATTTTCTGTTGATTTGGAGAAATTTAGTTTTTTCCCCATTGAAAATGAATGGGAAAAATTTTGGACGTCCATGGAAGTCAATGGCAGCACCCCCCATAAGCGTCAATGGAGTTGGGGACGTTTGGGGTATACGTCCTATTGATATCTGGTCATTTTCTGTTGATTTGGAGAAATTTAGTTTTTTCCCCATTGAAAATGAATGGGAAAAATTTTGGACGTCCATGTAAGTCAATGGCGGCGCCCTTCATAATCGTCAATGGAATTGGGGAAGTTTGGGGGACAGGTCCTATTGATATCTGGTCATTTTCTGTTGATTTGGGGAAATGTAGTTTTTTCCCCATTGAAAATGAATGGGAAAAATTTTGGACAATGGCATCGACATCCATATAGTCAATTGAATCCAAGTACATTGGCATCAATAGATTCGACATGCATGGTCGTCAATGGCATCAATGCAATGTAAATTCCATTGGAAATCCCATTGAAATGAATGGGAAATTCTCCCTTTAGAAATGAATGGGACAGTTTTTGGCAAATTTCTGGGGAACCGTAATTTTTTCCCAAATTCTGTATATAACTTTTATGCCCCTCACCGTCCCGGAATTTTTGATACCCAAATTATGTGATTTGGTCAAAAATTGTAGGACTAGATACATTTTGAAACTTTTTTTTTTTTTCCGGAAAATTGCCGTTTACGGGCGAACGGAAAATTTTTCGTGGCGGTTTGAAAAATTCCCATCGTCACGCGAAAAATCCGGTCGTGCCGATACTTGAACGGTGCCGATCGGTGCTACGGTTTGGGCTGTGCGTTGGCTCAAAAAAACGCGGAGAATAAGATGAATAATAACTAGAAACTGCAATTTCGGGAGAAATTACACCTTGGTCTTTCCTCTGTGGAGATACAAATCTTAGCCCCACTCAGGTCTATCAATAGAATGGACCATAATGCCAGTCATTGGCACTAAACAAAGTTAAAGCCATTAGAAAAGATTGGGAGAATTGGACGTCCATGTCCGTCAATGGCAGCACCCTCCATAATTGTTAATGGAATCGGGGAAGTTTGGGGGACACGTCCTATTGATATGTAGTCATTTTCTGTTGATTTGGGAAAAAAAAAAAATTTCCCATTGAAAATGAATGGGAAAAATTTTGGACGTCCATGGACGTCAATGGTATCAACTTACATAAGCGTCAATGGAATCCAAGTACATTGGCATCAATAAAATGAACAAACATGAAGAAATGCCATTGGAAATGAATGGGAAGTTTGGACGTCCATGAACGTCAATGGCATCACCCTCCATAAGCGGCAATGCAATCGGGGACATTTGGGGGACACGTCCTAATGATATCAAGTCATTTTCTGTTGATTTGGGAAAAAAAAAAAAATCCCATTGAAAATGAATGGGAAAAATTTTGGACGTCCATGGACGTCAATGGTATCAACTTACATAAGCGTCAATGGAATCCAAGTACATTGGCATCAATAGAATGAACAAACATGAAGAAATGCCTTTGGAAATGAATGGGAAGTTTGGACGTCCATGGACGTCAATGGCATCACCCCCCATAAGCGGCAATGCAATCGGGGACATTTGGGGGACACGTCCTAATGATATCTAGTCATTTTCTGTTGATTTGAGGAAAAAAAAAATTTCCCATTGAAAATGAATGGGAAAAATTTTGGACGTCCATGGACGTCAATGGTATCAACTTACATAAGCGTCAATGGAATCCAAGTACATTGGCATCAATAGAATGAACAAACATGAAGAAATGCCATTGGAAATTAATGGGAAGTTTGGACGTCCGTGGACGTCAATGGCATCACCCTCCATAAGCAGCAATGCAATCGGGCACATTTGGGGGAAACGTCCTATTGATATCTAGTCATTTTCTGTTGATTTGGGGAAAAAAAAAAAAATTCCCATTGAAAATGAATGGGAAAAATTTTGGACGTCCATGGACGTCAATGGTATCAACTTACATAAGCGTCAATGGAATCCAAGTACATTGGCATCAATAGAATGAACAAACATGAAGAAATGCCATTGGAAATAAATGGGAAGTTTGGACGTCCATGTCCGTCAATGGCATCACCCTCCGTAAGCGGCAATGCAATCGGGGACATTTGGGGGACACGTCCTAATGATATCTAGTCATTTTTTGTTGATTTTGGGGAAAAAAAAAAAATTCCCATTGAAAATGAATGGGAAAAATTTTGGACGTCCATGGACGTCAATGGTATCAACTTACATAGGCGTCAATGGAATCCAAGTACATTGGCATCAATAGAATGAACAAACATGAAGAAATGCCATTGGAAATGAATGGGAAGTTTGGACGTCCATGAACGTCAATGGCATCACCCTCCATAAGCGTAAATGGAATTGGGGACGTTTGGGGTATACGTCCTATTAATATCTGGTCATTTTCTGTTGATTTGGGGAAATTTAGTTTTTTCCCCATTGAAAATGAATGGGAAAATTTTTGGACGTCCATGGACGTCAATGGCAGCACCCCCTATAAGCGTCAATGGAGTTCGGAACGTTTGGGGGAGACGTACTATTGATAACTGGTCATTTTCAGATGATTTGGGGAAATTTAGTTTTTTCCCCATTGAAAATGAATGGGAAAAATTTTGGACGTCCATGGACGTCAATGGCAGCACCCCCCATAAGCGTCAATGGAGTTGGGGACGTTTGGGGTATACGTCCTATTAATATCTGGTCATTTTCTGTTGATTTGGGGAAATTTAGTTTTTTCCCCATTGAAAATGAATGGGAAAAATTTTGGACGTCCATGGCCGTCAATGGCATCGACATCCATATAGTCAAATGAATCCAAGTACATTGGCATCAATAGATTCGACATGCATGGCCGTCAATGGCATCAATGCAATGTAAAGTCCATTGGAAATACTATTGAAAGTGAATGGGAACTTTTCCCATTGGAAATGAATGGGATAGTTTTTGGCAAATATCCGGAGAACCGTAAATTTTTTCCAAATTCTGTATACAATCTTTATGCCCCCCACCGTCCCGGAATTTTTGATGTCCAAATTATGTGATTTGGTCAAAAATTGTAGGACAAGTAGCGTTTTGAAAAAGTTGTAAAAAATCGGAAAATTGCCGTTTACGGGCGAACGAAAAAATTTTCGGGGTCGTTTGAAAAATTCCCATCGTCGCGCGAAAATTCCGGTCGTGTCGATACTTGAACGGTGCCGATCGGTGGTACGGTTCGGGCTGCGCGGCGCGCCGAAAAAACGCGGAGAAACCATTGCATAATAATAATAATAATAATAATAAAGTTGTAGAATAACATAACCTTGTTCTTTCCTTCAGAAAGACCAAGGTAATAATAAGAACAACTAGAAACTGCAATTTCGGGAGAAATTACACACCTTGGTCTTTCCTCTGTGGAGATACAAATCTTAGCCCCACTCAGGTCTATCAATAGAATGGACCATAATGCCAGTCATTAGCACTAAACAAAGTTAAAGGCATTAGAAAAGATTGGGAGAATTGGACGTCCATGTCCGTCAATGGCAGCACCCTCCATAATTGTTAATGGAATCGGGGAAGTTTGGGGGACACGTCCTATTGATATCTAGTCATTTTCTGTTGATTTGGGAAAAAAAAAAAAATTCCCATTGAAAACGAATGGGAAAAATTTTGGACGTCCATGGACGTCAATGGTATCAACTTACATAAGCGTCAATGGAATCCAAGTACATTGGCATCAATAAAATGAACAAACATGAAGAAATGCCATTGGAAATGAATGGGAAGTTTGGACGTCCATGAACGTCAATGGCATCACCCTCCATAAGCGGCAATGCAATCGGGGACATTTGGGGGACACGTCCTAATGATATCTAGTCATTTTCTGTTGATTTGGGAAAAAAAAAAAAAATCCCATTGAAAATGAATGGGAAAAATTTTGGACGTCCATGGACGTCAATGGTATCAACTTACATAAGCGTCAATGGAATCCAAGTACATTGGCATCAATAGAATGAACAAACATGAAGAAATGCCTTTGGAAATGAATGGGAAGTTTGGACGTCCATGGACGTCAATGGCATCACCCCCCATAAGCGGCAATGCAATCGGGGACATTTGGGGGACACGTCCTAATGATATCTAGTCATTTTCTGTTGATTTGGGGAAAAAAAAAAATTTCCCATTGAAAATGAATGGGAAAAATTTTGGACGTCCATGGACGTCAATGGTATCAACTTACATAAGCGTCAATGGAATCCAAGTACATTGGCATCAATAGAATGAACAAACATGAAGAAATGCCATTGGAAATTAATGGGAAGTTTGGACGTCCGTGGACGTCAATGGCATCACCCTCCATAAGCAGCAATGCAATCGGACACATTTGGGGGAAACGTCCTATTGATATCTAGTCATTTTCTGTTGATTTGGGGAAAGAAAAAAAAAATTCCCATTGAAAATGAATGGGAAAAATTTTGGACGTCCATGGACGTCAATGGTATCAACTTACATAAGCGTCAATGGAATCAAAGTACATTGGCATCAAAAGAATGAACAAACATGAAGAAATGCCATTGGAAATGAATGGGAAGTTTGGACGTCCCTGGACGTCAATGGCATCACCCTCCATAAGCAGCAATGCAATTGGGGACATTTGGGGGACAGGTCCTATTGATATCTAGTCATTTTCTGTTGATTTGGGGAAAAAAAAAAAATTCCCATTGAAAATGAATGGGTAAAATTTTGGACGTCCATGGACGTCAATGGCAGCACCCCCCATAAGCGTCAATGGAATTGGGGACGTTTGGGATATACGTCCTATTGATATCTGGTCATTTTCTGTTGATTTGGAGAAATGTAGTTTTTTCCCCATTGAAAATGAATGGGAAAAATTTTGGACGTCCATGTAAGTCAATGGCGGCACCCTTCATAAGCGTCAATGGAAATGGGGAAGTTTGGGGGACACGTACTATTGATATCTGGTCATTTTCTGTTGATTTGGGGTAATTTTGTTTTTTCCCCATTGAAAATGAATGGGAAAAATTTTGGACGTCCATGGCAGTCAATGGCATCGACATCCATATAGTCAATTGAATCCAAGTACATTGGCATCAGTAGATTCGACATGCATGGCCGTCAATGGCATCAATGCAATGTAAATTCCATTGGAAATCCCATTGGAAGTGAATGGGACTTTTCCCATTCGAAATGAATGGGATAGTTTTTGGCAAATTTCCGAGGAAGCGTAATTTTTTTCCAAATTCTGTATACAACTTTTATGCCCCTCACCGTCCTGGAATTATGGATGCCCAAATTGTGTGATTTGGTCAAAAATTGTAGGACTAGATACATTTTGAAACTTTTTTTTTTTTCCGGAAAATTGCCGTTTACGGGCGAAGGGAAAATTTTTCGGGTCCGTTTGAAAAATTACCATCATTGCGCGAAAATTCCGGTCGTGCCGATATTTGAACGGTGCCGATCGGTCAAACGGTTCGGGCTGTGCAGCGTGCGTTTTTTTTTCATTAAAAATGAATAGGAAAGTTTTTGGCAAATTTCCGGGGAACCGTAAATTTTTGCCAAATTCTGTATACAACTTTTATGCCCCTCATCGTCCCGGAATTTTTGATACCCAAATTATGTGATTTGGTCAAAAATTGTAGGACTAGATACATTTTTTAACTTTTTTTTTTTTTCGGAAAATTGCCATTTACGGGCGAACGGAAAATTTTTCGGGGGATTTTGAAAAAGTCCCTGCGTCGCGCGAAAAATCCGGTCGTGTCAATACTTGAATGGTGCCGATCGGTGGTACGGTTCGGGCTGCGCGGCGCGCCGAAAAAACGCGGAGAATAATTTGATGATATAATAATAATAATAATAAGGCGAATAAAGTTGCAGAATAACAATACCTTGTTCTTTCCATAGGAAAGACCAAGGTAATAAAGAAATAAAGAAGTACAATAAAGTTGCACAATAACAATACCTTGTTCTTTCCCTTGGAAAGACCAAGGTAATAAAAAGTACAATAAAGTTGTACAACAACATAACCTTGTTCTTTCCCTTGGAAAGACCAAGGTAATAATAATAATAATAAGGCGAATAAAGTTGCAGAATAACAATACCTTGTTCTTTCCATAGGAAAGACCAAGGTAATAATAAATAAGAACTAGAAACTGCAATTTCGGGAGAAATTACACACCTTGGTCTTTCCTCTGTGGAGATACAAATCTTAGCCCCACTCAGGTCTATCAATAGAATGGACCATAATGCCAGTCATTGGCACTAAACAAAGTTAAAGCCATTAGAAAAGATTGGGAGAATTGGACGTCCATGTCCGTCAATGGCAGCACCCTCCATAATTGTTAATGGAATCGGGGAAGTTTGGGGGACACGTCCTATTGATATCTAGTCATTTTCTGTTGATTTGGGAAAAAAAAAAAAATTCCCATTGAAAATGAATGGGAAAAATTTTGGACGTCCATGGACGTCAATGGTATCAACTTACATAAGCGTCAATGGAATCCAAGTACATTGGCATCAATAGAATGAACAAACATGAAGAAATGCCATTGGAAATTAATGGGAAGTTTGGACGTCCGTGGACGTCAATGGCATCACCCTCCATAAGCAGCAATGCAATCGGGCACATTTGGGGGAAACGTCCTATTGATATCTAGTCATTTTCTGTTGATTTGGGGAAAAAAAAAAAAATTCCCATTGAAAATGAATGGGAAAAATTTTGGACGTCCATGGACGTCAATGGTATCAATTTACATAAGCGTCAATGGAATCCAAGTACATTGGCATCAATAGAATGAACAAACATGAAGAAATGCCATTGGAAATTAATGGGAAGTTTGGACGTCCGTGGACGTCAATGGCATCACCCTCCATAAGCAGCAATGCAATCGGGGACATTTGGGGGACAGGTCCTATTGATATCTAGTCATTTTCTGTTGATTTGAGGAAAAAAAAAAAATTCCCATTGAAAATGAATGGGTAAAATTTTGGACGTCCATGGATGTCAATGGCAGCACCCCCCATAAGCGTCAATGGAATTGGGGACGTTTGGGATATACGTCCTATTGATATCTGGTCATTTTCTGTTGATTTGGAGAAATTTAGTTTTTTCCCCATTGAAAATGAATGGGAAAAATTTTGGACGTCCATGTAAGTCAATGGCGGCACCCTTCATAAGCGTCAATGGAATTGGGGAAGTTTGGGGGACACGTCCTATTGATATCTGGTCATTTTCTGTTGATTTGGGGTAATTTTGTTTTTTCCCCCATTGAAAATGAATGGGAAAAATTTTGGACGTCCATGGCAGTCAATGGCATCGACATCCATATAGTCAATTGAATCCAAGTACATTGGCATCAGTAGATTCGACATGCATGGCCGTCAATGGCATCAATGCAATGTAAATTCCATTGGAAATCCCATAGGAAGTGAATGGGACTTTTCCCATTCGAAATGAATGGGATAGTTTTTGGCAAATTTCCGAGGAAGCGTAATTTTTTTCCAAATTCTGTATACAACTTTTATGCCCCTCACCGTCCCGGAATTTTTGATGCCCAAATTGTGTGATTTGGTCAAAAATTGTAGGACTAGATACATTTTGAAACTTTTTTTTTTTCCCGGAAAATTGCCGTTTACGGGCGAAGGGAAACATTTTCGGGTCCGTTTGAAAAATTCCCATCGTTGCGCGAAAATTCCGGTCGTGCCGATATTTGAACGGTGCCGATCGGTCAAACGGTTCGGGCTGTGCAGCGTGCGTTTTTTTTTCATTCAAAATGAATAGGAAAGTTTTTGGCAAATTTCCGGGGAACCGTAAATTTTTGCCAAATTCTGTATACAACTTTTATGCCCCTCATCGTCCCGGAATTTTTGATACCCAAATTATGTGATTTGGTCAAAAATTGTAGGACTAGATACATTTTTTAACTTTTTATTTTTTTCGGAAAATTGCCATTTACGGGCGAACGGAAAATTTTTCGGGGGATTTTGAAAAAGTCCCTGCGTCGCGCGAAAAATCCGGTCGTGTCAATACTTGAATGGTGCCGATCGGTGGTATGGTTCGGGCTGCGCGGCGCGCCGAAAAAACGCGGAGAATAATTTGATGATATAATAATAATAATAATAAGGCGAATAAAGTTGCAGAATAACAATACCTTGTTCTTTCCATAGGAAAGACCAAGGTAATAACTAGAAACTGCAATTTCGGGAGAAATTACACACCTTGGTCTTTCCTCTGTGGAGACACAGATCTTAGCCCCACTCAGGTCTATCAATAGAATGGATCATAATGCCAGTCATTGGCAAAAAACAAAGTAAAAGCCGTTAGAAATGAATGGGAGAATTGGACGTCCATGGACGTCAATGGCGGCACCTTTCATAATTGTTAATGGAATCGGGGAAGTTTGGGGGACACGTCCTAATGATATCTAGTCATTTTCTGTTGATTTGGGGAAAAAAAAAAAATTCCCATTGAAAATGAATGGGAAAAATTTTGGACGTCCATGGACGTCAATGGTATCAACTTACATAAGCGTCAATGGAATCCAAGTACATTGGCATCAATAAAATGAACAAACATGAAGAAATGCCATTGGAAATGAATGGGAAGTTTAGACGTCCATGAACGTCAATGGCATCACCCTCCATAAGCGGCAATGCAATCGGGGACATTTGGGGGAAACGTCCTAATGATATCTAGTCATTTTCTGTTGATTTGGGAAAAAAAAAAAAAAATCCCATTGAAAATGAATGGGAAAAATTTTGGACGTCCATGGACGTCAATGGTATCAACTTACATAAGCGTCAATGGAATCCAAGTACATTGGCATCAATAAAATGAACAAACATGAAGAAATGGCTTTGGAAATGATTGGGAAGTTTGGACGTCCATGGACGTCAATGGCATCACCCCCCATAAGCGGTAATGCAATCGGGGACATTTGGGGGACACGTCCTAATGATATCTAGTCATTTTCTGTTGATTTGGGGAAAAAAAAAAAAATTCCCATTGAAAATGAATGGGAAAAATTTTGGACGTCCATGGACGTCAATGGTATCAACTTACATAACCGTCAATGGAATCCAAGTACATTGGCATCAAAAGAATGAACAAACATGAAGAAATGCCATTGGAAATGAATGGGAAGTTTGGACGTCCCTGGACGTCAATGGCATCACCCTCCATAAGTAGCAATGCAATCGGGGACATTTGGGGGACAGGTCCTATTGATATCTAGTCATTTTCTGTTGATTTGGGGAAAAAAAAAAATTTCCCATTGAAAATGAATGGGAAAAATTTTGGACGTCCATGGACGTCAATGGTATCAACTTACATAAGCGTCAATGGAATCCAAGTACATTGGCATCAATAAAATGAACAAACATGAAGAAATGCCATTGGAAATGAATGGGAAGTTTAGACGTCCATGAACGTCAATGGCATCACCCTCCATAAGCGGCAATGCAATCGGGGACATTTGGGGGAAACGTCCTAATGATATCTAGTCATTTTCTGTTGATTTGGGAAAAAAAAGAAAAAATCCCATTGAAAATGAATGGGAAAAATTTTGGACGTCCATGGACGTCAATGGTATCAACTTACATAAGCGTCAATGGAATCCAAGTACATTGGCATCAAAAGAATGAACAAACATGAAGAAATGCCATTGGAAATGAATGGGAAGTTTGGACGTCCCTGGACGTCAATGGCATCACCCTCCATAAGTAGCAATGCAATCGGGGACATTTGGGGGACAGGTCCTATTGATATCTAGTCATTTTCTGTTGATTTGGGGAAAAAAAAAAATTTCCCATTGAAAATGAATGGGAAAAATTTTGGACGTCCATGGACGTCAATGGTATCAACTTACATAAGCGTCAATGGAATCCAAGTACATTGGCATCAATAAAATGAACAAACATGAAGAAATGCCATTGGAAATGAATGGGAAGTTTGGAAGTCCTTGAACGTCAATGGCATCACCCTCCATAAGCGGCAATGCAATCGGGGACATTTGGGGGACACGTCCTAATGATATCTAGTCATTTTCTGTTGATTTGGGAAAAAAAAAAAAATTCCCGTTGAAAATGAATGGGAAAAATTTTGGACGTCCATGGACGTCAATGGTATCAACTTACATAAGCGTCAATGGAATCCAAGTACATTGGCATCAATAAAATGAACAAACATGAAGAAATGCCATTGGAAATGAATGGGAAGTTTGGACGTCCATGAACGTCAATGGCATCACCCTCCATAAGCGGCAATGCAATCGGGGACATTTGGGGGACACGTCCTAATGATATCTAGTCATTTTCTGTTGATTTGGGGAAAAAAAAAAAATTCCCATTGAAAATGAATGGGAAAAATTTTGGACGTCCATGGACGTCAATGGTATCAATTTACATAAGCGTCAATGGAATCCAAGTACATTGGCATCAATAGAATGAACAAACATGAAGAAATGCCATTGGAAATGAATGGGAAGTTTGGACGTCCATGAACGTCAATGGCATCACCCTCCATAAGAGGCAATGCAATCGGGGACATTTGGGGGACACGTCCTATTGATATCTAGTCATTTTCTGTTGATTTGGGGGGGAAAAAAAATTCCCATTGAAAATGAATGGGAAAATTTTTGGACGTCCATGGACGTCAATGGTATCAACTTACATAAGCGTCAATGGAATCCAAGTACATTGGCATCAATAGAATGAACAAACATGAAGAAATGCCATTGGGATTTAATGGGAAGTTTGGACGTCCATGAACGTCAATGGCATCACCTTCCTTAAGCGGGAATGCAATCGGGGACATTTGGGGGACACGTCCTATTGATATCTAGTCATTTTCTGTTGATTTGGGGGGAAAAAAAAATGTTCCCATTGAAAATGAATGGGAAAAATTTTGGACATCCATGGACGTCAATGGTATCATCTTACATAACCGTCAATGGAATCCAAGTACATTGGCATCAATAGAATGAACAAACATGAAGAAATGCCATTGGAAATGAATGGGAAGTTTGGACGTCCATGGACGTCAATGGAATCACCCTTCATAAGCGGCAATGCAATCGGGGACATTTGGGGGACACGTCCTAATGATATCTAGTCCTTTTCTGTTGATTTGGGGAAAAAAAAAAAATTCCCATTGAAAATGAATGGGAAAATTTTTGGACGTCCATGGACGTCAATGGCAGCACTCCCCATAAGCGTCAATGGAGTTGGGGACGTTTGGGGGACACGTCCTATTGATATCTGGTCATTTTCTGTTGATTTGGGGAAATGTAGTTTTTTCCCCATTGAAAATGAATGGGAAAATTTTTGGACGTCCATGGCCGTCAATGGCATCGACATCCATATAGTCAATTGAATCCAAGTACATTGGCATCAATAGATTCGACATGCATGGCCGTCAATGGCATCAATGCAATGTAAATTCCATTGAAATCCCATTGTAAGTGAATGGGAACTTTTCCCATTAGAAATGAATGGGAGAGTTTTTGGCAAATTTCCGGGGAACCGTAAATTTTTTCCAAATTCTGTATACAACTTTTATGCCCCTCACCGTCCCGGAATTTTTGATACCCAAATTATGTGATTTGGTCAAAAATTGTAGGACTAGATACATTTTGAAAAAAAAAAAAAAATCTGGAAAATTGCCGTTTGCGGGAAAACGGAAAATTTTTCGGGGCCCTTTTTAAAAAAGCCATCGTCGCGCAAAAATTCCGGACGTTTCGATATCCGAACGGTGCCGATCGGTGCAGCGGTTCGGGCTGTGCGGCGCGCCGAAAAAACGCGGAGAATAAGATGAATAATAATAATAAAACTAGAAACTGCAATTTCGGGAGAAATTACACACCTTGGTCTTTCCTCTGTGGAGATACAGATCTTAGCCCCACTCAGGTCTATCAATAGAATGGATCATAATGCCAGTCATTGGCACAAAACAAAGTAAAAGCCATTAGAAATGAATGGGAGAATTGGACGTCCATGGACGTCAATGGCGGCACCTTTCATAATTGTTAATGGAATCGGGGAAGTTTGGGGGACACGTCCTAATGATATCTAGTCATTTTCTGTTGATTTGGGAAAAAAAAAAAAATTCCCATTGAAAATGAATGGGAAAAATTTTGGACGTCCATGGACGTCAATGGTATCAACTTCCATAAGCGTCAATGGAATCCAAGTACATTGGCATCAATAGAATGAAAAAACATGAAGAAATGCCATTGGAAATGAATGGGAAGTTTGGACGTCCTTGGACGTCAATGGCATCACCCTCCATAAGCGGCAATGCAATCGGGGACATTTGGGGGACACGTCCTAATGATATCTAGTCATTTTCTGTTGATTTGGGGAAAAAAAAAAAATTCCCATTGAAAATGAATGGGAAAAATTTTGGACGTCCATGGACGTCAATGGCAACACCCCCCATAAGCGTCAATGGAGTTGGGGACGTTTGGGGTATACGTCCTATTAATATCTGGTCATTTTCTGTTGATTTGGGGAAATTTAGTTTTTTCCCCATTGAAAATGAATGGGAAAAATTTTGGACGTCCATGGACGTCAATGGCAGCACCCCCTATAAGCGTCAATGGAGTTGGGGACATTTGGGGGACACATCCTATTGATATCTGGTCATTTTCTGTTGATTTGGGGAAGTGTAGTTTTTTCCCCATTGAAAATGAATGGGAAAAATTTTGGACGTCCATGGCCGTCAATGGCATCGACATTCATATAGTCAATTGAATCCAAGTACATTGGCATCAATAGATTCGACATGCATGGCCGTCAATGGCATCAATGATGTAAATTCCATTGGAAATCCCATTGAAATGAATGGGAAATTCTCCCATTAGAAATGAATGGGATAGTTTTTGGCAAATTACCGGGGAACCGTAAATTTTTGCCAAATTCTGTATACAACTTTTATGCCCCTCACCGTCCCGGAATTTTTGATACCCAAATTATGTGATTTGGTCAAAAATTGTAGGACTAGATACATTTTTAAACTTTTTTTTTTTTCCGGAAAATTGCCGTTTACGGGCGAACGGAAAATTTTTCGGGGGATTTTGAAAAAGTCCCCGCGTCGCGCGAAAAATCCGGTCGTGTCAATACTTGAATGGTGCCGATCGGTGGTACGGTTCGGGCTGTGCGGCGCGCCGAAAAAACGCGGAGAATAAGATGATGATATAATAAATAATAATAATAACTAGAAACTGCAATTTCGGGAGAAATTACACACCTTGGTCTTTGCTCTGTGGAGATACAAATCTTAGCCCCACTCAGGTCTATCAATAGAATGGACCATAATGCCAGTCATTGGCACTAAACAAAGTTAAAGCCATTAGAAAAGATTGGGAGAATTGGACGTCCATGTCCGTCAATGGCAGCACCCTCCATAATTGTTAATGGAATCGGGGAAGTTTGGGGGACACGTCCTATTGATATCTAGTCATTTTCTGTTGATTTGGGAAAAAAAAAAAAATTCCCATTGAAAATGAATGGGAAAAATTTTGGACGTCCATGGACGTCAATGGTATCAACTTACATAAGCGTCAATGGAATCCAAGTACATTGGCATCAATAAAATGAACAAACATGAAGAAATGCCATTGGAAATGAATGGGAAGTTTGGACGTCCATGAACGTCAATGGCATCACCCTCCATAAGCGGCAATGCAATCGGGGACATTTGGGGGACACGTCCTAATGATATCTAGTCATTTTCTGTTGATTTGGGAAAAAAAAAAAAATCCCATTGAAAATGAATGGGAAAAATTTTGGACGTCCATGGACGTCAATGGTATCAACTTACATAAGCGTCAATGGAATCCAAGTACATTGGCATCAATAGAATGAACAAACATGAAGAAATGCCTTTGGAAATGAATGGGAAGTTTGGACGTCCATGGACGTCAATGGCATCACCCCCCATAAGCGGCAATGCAATCGGGGACATTTGGGGGACACGTCCTAATGATATCTAGTCATTTTCTGTTGATTTGGGGAAAAAAAAAAAATTCCCATTGAAAATGAATGGGAAAAATTTTGGACGTCCATGGACGTCAATGGTATCAACTTACATAAGCGTCAATGGAATCCAAGTACATTGGCATCAATAGAATGAACAAACATGAAGAAATGCCATTGGAAATTAATGGGAAGTTTGGACGTCCGTGGACGTCAATGGCATCACCCTCCATAAGCAGCAATGCAATCGGGCACATTTGGGGGAAACGTCCTATTGATATCTAGTCATTTTCTGTTGATTTGGGGGAAAAAAAAAAAAATTCCCATTGAAAATGAATGGGAAAAATTTTGGACGTCCATGGACGTCAATGGTATCAATTTACATAAGCGTCAATGGAATCCAAGTACATTGGCATCAATAGAATGAACAAACATGAAGAAATGCCATTGGAAATTAATGGGAAGTTTGGACGTCCGTGGACGTCAATGGCATCACCCTCCATAAGCAGCAATGCAATCGGGGACATTTGGGGGACAGGTCCTATTGATATCTAGTCATTTTCTGTTGATTTGAGGAAAAAAAAAAAATTCCCATTGAAAATGAATGGGTAAAATTTTGGACGTCCATGGATGTCAATGGCAGCACCCCCCATAAGCGTCAATGGAATTGGGGACGTTTGGGATATACGTCCTATTGATATCTGGTCATTTTCTGTTGATTTGGAGAAATTTAGTTTTTTCCCCATTGAAAATGAATGGGAAAAATTTTGGACGTCCATGTAAGTCAATGGCGGCACCCTTCATAAGCGTCAATGGAATTGGGGAAGTTTGGGGGACACGTCCTATTGATATCTGGTCATTTTCTGTTGATTTGGGGTAATTTTGTTTTTTCCCCCATTGAAAATGAATGGGAAAAATTTTGGACGTCCATGGCAGTCAATGGCATCGACATCCATATAGTCAATTGAATCCAAGTACATTGGCATCAGTAGATTCGACATGCATGGCCGTCAATGGCATCAATGCAATGTAAATTCCATTGGAAATCCCATTGGAAGTGAATGGGACTTTTCCCATTAGAAATGAATGGGATAGTTTTTGGCAAATTTCCGAGGAAGCGTAATTTTTTTCCAAATTCTGTATACAACTTTTATGCCCCTCACCGTCCCGGAATTTTTGATGCCCAAATTGTGTGATTTGGTCAAAAATTGTAGGACTAGATACATTTTGAAACTTTTTTTTTTTCCCGGAAAATTGCCGTTTACGGGCGAAGGGAAACATTTTCGGGTCCGTTTGAAAAATTCCCATCGTTGCGCGAAAATTCCGGTCGTGCCGATATTTGAACGGTGCCGATCGGTCAAACGGTTCGGGCTGTGCAGCGTGCGTTTTTTTTTCATTCAAAATGAATAGGAAAGTTTTTGGCAAATTTCCGGGGAACCGTAAATTTTTGCCAAATTCTGTATACAACTTTTATGCCCCTCATCGTCCCGGAATTTTTGATACCCAAATTATGTGATTTGGTCAAAAATTGTAGGACTAGATACATTTTTTAACTTTTTATTTTTTTCGGAAAATTGCCATTTACGGGCGAACGGAAAATTTTTCGGGGGATTTTGAAAAAGTCCCTGCGTCGCGCGAAAAATCCGGTCGTGTCAATACTTGAATGGTGCCGATCGGTGGTACGGTTCGGGCTGCGCGGCGCGCCGAAAAAACGCGGAGAATAATTTGATGATATAATAATAATAATAATAATAAGGCGAATAAAGTTGCAGAATAACAATACCTTGTTCTTTCCATAGGAAAGACCAAGGTAATAATAATAAGGCGAATAAAGTTGCAGAATAACAATACCTTGTTCTTTCCATAGGAAAGACCAAGGTAATTAAAAATAATAAAAATAAGTACGATAAAGTTGTACAACAACATAACCTTGTTCTTTCCCTTGGAAAGACCAAGGTAATAATAAGTACGATAAAGTTGCAGAACAGCATTACCTTGTTCTTTCCCTTGGAAAGACCAAGGTAATAAAGTTGTACAATAACATTACCTTGTTCTTTCCTTTGGAAAGACCAAGGTAATAATAATAATAAAGTTGCACAATAACAATACCTTGTTCTTTCTTTCAGAAAGACCAAGGTAATAATAATAAAAATAAGTACGATAAAGTTGCAGAACAGCATTACCTTGTTCTTTCCCTTGGAAAGACCAAGGTAATAAAGTTGTACAATAACATTACCTTGTTCTTTCCTTTGGAAAGACCAAGGTAATGAATGGGAAATTTGGACGTCCATGGCCGTCACCCTTCATAAGCGTCAATGAAATTGGAGAAGTTTGGGGGACACGTCCTATTGATATCTGGTCATTTTCTGTTGATTGTGGGAAAAAAAAACATTTCCCATTGAAAATGAATGGGAAAAAATTTGGACGTCCATGGACATCAATGGCAGCACCCCCTATAAGCGTCAATGGAGTCAGGGATGTTTGGGGGACAGGTCCTATTGATATCTGGTCATTATCTGTTGATTTGGGGAAATTTAGTTTTTTCCCCATTGAAAATGAATGGGAAACATTTTGGACGTCCATGGACGTCAGTGGCATCGACATCCATAAAGTCAATTGAATCCAAGTACATTGGCATCAATAGATTCGACATGCATGGCCGTCAATGGCATCAATGCAATGTCAAAAATTCAATTGGAAATCCCATTGTAAGTGAATGGGAAATGTTCTCATTAGAAATGAATGGGAAAGTTTTTGGTAAGTTTCTGGGAAACCGTAATTTTTTTACAAATGCTGTATACAACTTTTATGCCCCTCACTGTCACGGAATTTTTGATGCCCAAATTGTGTGATTTGGTCAAAAATTGAAGGACTAGATACATTTTGAAACTTTTCTTCGTTTCCCATTAAAAATGAATGGGCCAGTTTTTGGCAATTTGCCGGGAATCCGTACATTTTATCCAAAAATTTACCGATGTCATTTTTATGCCCCTCGCCATCCCGGAATTTTTGACGCCCATCTTGTGTGTTTTCGTCAAAAATTGACGGACTAGTAACAGTTTGAAAGTTGTCTTTTTTTCCCATTAAAAATGAATGGGCAGGTTTTTGGCAAATTTCCAGGGAACCGTATATTTTTTCCAAATTGTGTTAATAACCTTTATTCCCCTCCCCGTCCTGGAATTTTTGATGCCCAAATTGTGTGATTTGGTGAAAAATTGTAGGACTAGATACATTTTGAAACTTTTTTTTTCTCATTAAAAATGAGTGGGCAAGTTTTTGTCAAATTTCTGGGGAACCGTACATTTTTTCCAAATTCTGTATACAACTTTTATGCCCCTCACCGTCCCGGAATTTTTGATACCTAAATTATGTAATTTGGTAAAAAAATTGTAGGACTAGATACATTTTGAAAATTGCTTTTTTTTTTCCGGAAATTTGCCGTTTACGGGCAAACGGAAAATTTTTCGGGGTCGTTTGAAAAATTCCCATCGTCGCGCAAAAATTCCAGACGTGTCGGTACTTGAATGGTGCCGATCGGTCAAGCGGTTCGGGCTGCGCAGCGCGCCGAAGGATTCCCATTCCAAAAAAAAAACACAATAACATATAGGGGGGAGGCCGTACAATCTCACTACCTGATCTTTCCAGAGGAAAGACCAGGTAATAAGGCGAATAAAGTTGTAGAACAGCACTACCTTGTTCTTTCCTTCAGAAAGGTCAAGGTAATAATATAGGGGGGAGGCCGTACAATCTCACTACCTGATCTTTCCAGAGGAAAGACCAGGTAATAAAAATAAATAAATAAAGAAGTACAATAAAGTTGCACAACAGCATTACCTTGGCCTTTCCAAAGGAAAGACCCAGGTAATAAATAAGAATAATAAAGTTGTACAATAACATAACCTTGTTCTTTCCTTTGGAAAGACCAAGGTAATAAAGTTGTAGAATAACATAACCTTGTTCTTTCTTTTTTTTTTTTAAACCTGTCCTGTTCAGCTGTTTGACACAGAGAATGGAAGTCTAAGTGCCCAGATTCTGAACAGTTTTAATGTTTCACATTGAGAGTCTGACATACTCCCATTGTGATCATTCAAAATACCTTTTTATTATTATGACAAAGCAGCGAACAGGAAGGGATTATGGGGGGACAGAAGAAAAGAAATACAAGAGAAGAAGGAAAAGAAACACATACACAAACAACAACTAGAAATACATTGAACATCTAAACTAGTTACTAATATGCTGGTGCTATCGTCAGCGAGATGTATTTCCGGTTTACACCATGTGGGGGCCTATTGGCCAGTGAAAGAGGAGAATGGGGGTGGGGGTGTCTATAAGCCTATAAGCTAAGTGATTGAAAGGGGTAGAGTGTACACAAATCAGTTCTGTGATCTAGAACCCAGTAATCGTGTGAATCTCTTATGAGTAAGCCCGTTGGCGACCAACCCTACGCCGGCGCATCGCCAATCCCGGCACCGGGACCCCCGACCCGAGAATGCCCTACCACATCCAGCAGCACGCAGGCCCCACCGGGCGCGCGACAGCCACGCAGACGGGCGGAGAGGCCGCGCGGGCGCCAACCCAGGGCCACGGCCCCCACCCAGCCAGCCCGGGGAAGGAGGGCGGGCGTGGGGGCGGGGGGCCATGCGCAGCCCATCCCTCCTCCCGCAGCCCAGCAAAGGAGCCATCGTCCCCCCCCCCGGGACCCAGGGTGGTCCCCCGGGCCACCCGCGCACCCATCAACCGGCCTTCAGGGATGGCAGGAGGGGACGCATCACCAACCCCACGCCTACACCCACCCCCGCCCGCCCACCCGGGCCACGAGCCACAGCCGCAGCCCCCCAACCGGCACGGCACGCCACGGGACCCCCAGCGGCCCACCAAGCCCCAGGCAAGGCAGGGTCCCCCGCCGGTGCAGGCGACACCCCGACCCGCGACGGAGCGCAGGGCGGATGCCCAGCCAGAGAAGAGAGGGGAAGGCGGAGGCAGGAGAACGCCCAGGAACTGCCACTGGGCGATGCAAGATCGGAGACCCGACCCCCCAACCTACTCCCGCGTTCGGCAGCCGAGGCAGAGGGGAGGCCACACCCCAGGAGCCACGCCATATAAAAAAGTGTGGGACCCACCTACCACCCTATTACTGTGGCTGCCAGGTTCCCGACTGGCAGCCATCACCCAGCACCGTGATGGGGGTGTGAGGGGAGGGTAGTGCAATGTATGCATTAAAATAGGAGAGCTTGGCTTGGGGCAGTGGGACCGCAGCATGGAGCTTCTGCCCAGCCGCCCGTCCCACCGCCCTTTGCCAGAGCTCTCCTGTGGAGTATGATGTGTGGTGCATTTAAAAAAGGTGCAGAGATGGCGGGGCCTGTGGTGAGGAGGCAGCCGTGAGGTACCCCCACCCCCAACAGGTCCCAACCATCCCACAACCTTGGTGTGTGGTGCATTAAAAACAGGGGGGAGCCGGGCCGGGACTGTAAAGCCCCGTCCCAACTCTCCCCGGAGAAATGTATGAGCATGTAAGTGCCAAGGTGAAAAATATTTACAGTGCCGAAGTGAGAAGTGCGTGAGTTAAGAGGCAGGCTCCCGCGGGCGTGGCCCCGTCCACCAGAACCACCGGCCGCAGGGCAGAAGAGGCGTCAGGGCCCCGATCAATCTCCGCCCCAGACCACCCACGGCGCCTCCGCGACCGCCCACCCCCCCCCACCCACCGAGCACCCACCCCGCACTCCGAGCAGGCGCCACACCAGGCGCCGGCGACCAGGGGACGTCCACCCCACCGGCAAGGGACAGCAAGCCTCACCCAAGGCCCCGCGGGCCCCAAGAGGCCCCGCCAACGACCCCGCCGGCCGGGGGGCAGCAGCGGCCGCCGCGGCCCAGGGAGGCGGACAGGGCCGGAAGCAGACCAAGGGGACGGAAGCGCGCCCCCCACAACCCACCCCCGGGCCAGGAGGGGCGCGCGGCATGACACCAGAGGGCACCTCCCCGGCACCCGGTACAGGGAGACGCGGCTCCGGCCGGGCGGACCTGGGAGGGAACCATGGCTGCCGCATGCACGCCCCGGCCCCCACCCCAACTCCACCCCACCCCGGCCGGCCGGGGAAGGGCCGCGGCCCCGGACCGGCACCCGCGCGGCCCCCCCACCCGCCCACGACACCAGCGCGCGCCCGACGGGACCCCCGCACAGCCAGACGCAACCAGACAAGCCCCGGCCGAAAATCCCGGGGGCCAAGACCGGCGACGGGACGGCCCAGGGCAGGACGCCAACAAACTCCACCTGTAAAGCTGACAGAAGAAGAGGTTTATCAAACACCATTAGATGTATGCCAAGGACCGGTGAAGTGTATTATTTGCGCATAGTTCCTTAATTGTTCCAAGTCTGATAATATATAGGGTGTTCCAAAAAAAAGTTGCATATGTTCCCCAGCAGCTGGAAACCAAATTGTCTATGAGTATCCTTGTAAAATAAGCCCATTGACCGACTAAACTGTGAAGGAAGAAAGTGTATTTATTACATGCTGTTGGGAGTGTATAAAACAGTTTGGATTTAAACATGTCCTGTTTCCAGCTGCAGAAGGATGCATACAACTTCCCTGGACACCCCGCATACATCAATTTATGTGTACATTTTTATTATTTTTGTGGCATTCCTTCGCAGGTGAGAGAGAATCCTTATTCTATGTTCATCATTCTTGCGACCGTTTCCCACTGTTGTTCGTATTTGTCCATTTTATTTGTCTGTTTGGCAGATATTTTCTCTAATGTTATATATTCAATGATTAGATTTAGCCATTGGTTAATGCTAATGTTTTGTTTGTTTTTCCAATTCAACAATATTGTTTTTTTGGCTATCGTTAGACTTGCTAGTAGTGGACGGGTTTGATGGATAGAGATATTCACTGTATTCAGATCGCCGAGCAGACAAAGAGTTGGAGACAATGGAATCCTGCAGTTCAATAGGAAAGAGAGTTTCTTCGTTACCTGTGCCCAGAAATCTTGTATTGGTTTACATTGCCAAAGAGCATGAAAGTATGTATCTGAAGTATCTTCGTTGCAGTTTGTACATTTATCGGATTGGGAGAACCCCATTTTGTGCATTTTAGAATGAGTAATATGCCATCTGTGCAGTATTTTGAACTGTATAAGCTGAAGGTTCTTATTCTTTGTCATTATAAATGTATTTTTACAGATGTTGGACCAATAGTTATTATCTAATGTTACCGAAAGTTCGTTATTCCATTTTTCGATTGGTAGGCAAGTAGAGTTGTTACATGAGAGGGCTTTATATACTTTTGAAAGTATTTTTTTTTTGTTGAGGATGTATATTTATTATTTTATTTACGAAAGGTGGTGGGTCTAACGTACCCGTTAGTGATGGAAATTTGCTTCTGATGGCTGCCCTGATTTTATTGTATTGCAGGAAATTGACCCCTTTGATCTGGAAATCTTGCATTATTTTTTCATATGACATGAATGTATTATCTTTAAACAAATGCTGTAACTGGTTTATTCCCGTATCATCCCATGCGCTGAAATAAATAGGAATTTTATTAACTCCAAAGTCTGGGTTGTGCCAGATTGGTGAGAATTTACACGGGGCTTGTTGTGATTGCGTAATTTCCATACCTCTCCACCAGGCTTTCAAGGTACATGCTATCATTGGGTTTTTGAAGCAGCTATGGTGCTTAATACTAGAGCTAATAAAGGGGAGGTTTGCCAATTGTATTTGGTTGCAGTCTGTTTGCTCTAATTCTAGCCATGACTGTTGTTCAGTGTTAAGATATAACCACCTAATAAGATATTGTATTTGATTTGCTATATAATAGTGTTGGAAATTAGGGGCCTCTAGACCCCCCTCTGGTTTATTTCTTTGCAATTTGGCAAGGCTAATTCTGTTTTTCTTGTTTTTAAAGTAGAATTTTGTGACGGCTGAGTCTAGGTCTTGAAACCATTTTTGAGTGGGTTTAAAGGGGATCATTGAGAACAAATAGTTTATTTGTGGTAATACTTTCATTTTGACTGCTGCTATCCGGCCCAGAAGTGAGATGGGTAGATTATTCCAGTGTGTCAAATCTTCACATATTTTTGCTAAGAGAGGTGTATGGTTTAGTTTAGTTAATTCTGTAAGTTTTGGTGAAATGTTGATTCCAAGATACTTTATATTCCCTATTGGAATATTGTGATTTTGATTTGCAGGATTCCATGAGTTTTTTGATAAGGGCATTATAATTGATTTTGACCAATTTATAGCATAATCTGATATTTGTGAAAATGTCTTTATTAGTTCAAAAGTCTCATGTAGGGAGGATTCTGGTTTTTCTAGATATAATAGTATATCGTCTGCGTATAAGTTAATTTTGTGTTCTGATGTGTGCGAGCAAATCCCTTTGATATTAGCGTTTTGTCTTATTGCAATTGCTAATGGTTCAATAAATAGAGCGAATAATAGGGGTGAGAGTGGACAGCCTTGTCGAGTTCCCCTTTGAAGACAGAAACTTTGTGAAATGACCCCGTTTGTGTTTACAGTGGCTTTTGGGGCGTTGTAGAATATTTTTATCCAGCGGATAAATGGCTCACCGAAGCCAAATTTTTCCAAAACTTTGAAGAGAAAAATCCAGTTGACTTTGTCAAATGCTTTTTCTGCGTCCAAAGAGAGGATAATTGCTTTCTGTTTATAATTCTGTGCAATATTAATAAGATTTAACAAGCGTCTTATATTGTTTGTTGAGTTACGTCCTTTAATAAAGGCGGTCTGGTCTTTATGAATTATAGTGGGAAGAATTTGTTCTAATCTAGTAGCTAAAGCCTTTGCAATAATTTTAATATCTGTATTCATTAAGGATATTGGTCTATAGTTTGCTGGTTGGGTTAGGTCTTTCCCTTCTTTTGGCAGTAGTTTGATTACTGCAGTGTTCATATTGTCTCTAATTTGACCCTTGGCACTGATTTCTTGAACCATTCTATAGAAAAGTGGTGCCAGCATATTCCAAAAGTGTTTAAAATATGATGTCGAGAACCCGTCGGGCCCCGGTGCGCGACCTGTTGGCATGTCCTTTACGGCATTCCATAATTCAGCGAGGGTAAGTGGGGTATCTAGCAATTGTTGGCTTTCTAAAATTATTTGGGGGATGTCAAGATTATTAATGAATAGGTCAATGTCTTCATTATGATCGTTTGTCACCGAGTATAAGTTTTTGTAGTAGCTGTAGAAAGTTTCGTTAATTTTTTCTGGTGATTGTGTTATTATGCCGGCTGAATCTTGTATTGTTGTAATTAATGTTTTTTCTTTGTTACGTTCGAGTTGGTTTGCTAAATATTTCCCGGATTTGTTATTATGCTCAAAGTTGGTATATCGTAGTTGTTGTAACAGAAACTGAGTTTTTTTAGACAGAATACTATTGAGTTGTTCTTTGGCGCTGAAAAGTTCTTTTGTGGTATTGTCCGTGGGATTATTGGCGAATTCCTCTGTCAGTTGTTTGATTTTTATTTCTAACTCGTTTTCCAACTTCTGTTCTTGTTTTTTTTTATATGATGAATATGAGATAATCTTGCCTCGAATTACGCATTTTCCTGTTTCCCAAAGCAGCGATGGTGAGATGTTTGGGGAATCGTTAAGTTCCATGAAGTCTTTCCATTCTTTCTTAACGAATGTATCAAATGCTGGGTCATCTAATAAGGAATCATTACAGCGCCAGGTTGCAGGGGGTATCGTGCGGGAGTCAATTTTAAGGGCTAAAGAAATTGGTGCATGATCACTGATGATTATTGGATGTATTCTTGGCGAAATATTATTAATAGCGGAATTATTCGCTAGAAAAAAATCGATTCTTGAACACGAACCATGGGCTAGGGATTGAAAGGTATATTCCCTTTTTGTTAAATGTTTTGCTCTCCAGACGTCACTTAAGCCGAAATCGTCCATATACTTCCTAATGGTTCTTGCAGTTTGTGACTGTTTAGTGAGTTTAAAATTGGAGCTATCTATACTTGGATCAAGTGTTGTGTTAAAGTCCCCTCCTATAATAATTGTTGAGTTCACTGACATGTCACTCAGTTTACCAAATATATTGTGGAAGAACTGTGTGTCCTCGTTGTTTGGGGCATATATGTTCACTAATGTGAACAGTTTATTACTTATGGTGGCTTGTACTATTATGAATCTACCTTCCGGGTCTGCAATTGCACTATTTAATGTGAACGAGATTATTTTATTTATTAATATTGATACTCCTCTTTGTCTGCTGTTATAGCTGGCTGAATACATCAAGTTAAAATTTGAGTGTTTAAAATATTTCTCTTCGGATTTGGCTAGATGTGACTCTTGCATAAAGAAGAGGTCTGCCTTTAATTTGGTGATGTATTCCATAATTTTAGTTCTCTTTGCCTGCGATCGGAAGCCATTCACATTAAATGAAACAAAATTTATATACGTCATATGCGGATATTTATAACTATCTTAAGGAAAGTAATGATCTCAGGATGTGAGTTATAATATTCGGTCCTGAATGTCAACGACCATTCACATTCATTAGAAGCCATACGAGTATGTAATAAATCAAGTTCTAATAAAACTGAATGCAATTTTTTGTAAACCTCTTGGCATAATTCACACAACATTAAGACGTTGTTAGAAGGATTAAATACATGGGTAGCATCAACACAAAACATTACAATTTTAAAGCGTGTACTTAGTGTGTGTTTGAAAACAGCGGTGTGGAAAAGGTGAGACAAATAACCCAGAAAAAGAAGAAAAGATATGAGCGCCAGTATAGAAATGTGTAGTGTGAGACATGCGTGACTCTTCTAGACTAAGTGATTATCATGCAACCCTGATCTGTACGTGTGCATTGTTGAAATCAAATCTACTTAATACGGCATTGTGTACATATTGGAAGTGTTTAGGAAATACAGACAAAGTGATTATCATGCAATCCTAATCTACAAATGTGCCTTGCTCAAACAAAAAGCAACTTAATTCAGCATTATATATGAACTGGAAGTGTTTCGAAGGTACAGACAAAATAGTTATCATGCAACCCTAATCTACATATGTGCCTTACTCAAACCAAAACAATTTAATTCAGCATTATATGCATACTGGAAGTGTTTAGGAATAGCAAACTAAGTACTGTATTAAGCATCCCTAATCTATACATTTGTCTTGCTTAAATCAAGACAGCTACATTCAGCATTTTATGCATAATAGAAATATTTAGGCATTACTTATCGGTCAGAATAGCCATGGGGTGAGCACTTGGTCTCGGTATAGTTGACCATCCACGTACGTAAAGTTTGTCGACTGCGATAACTGCACGTTTGCCCTCTGCTCTGGACCGCTTCAGAATTGGATAGAGGATTTTCCGTCTGTCGTTGATCTCGCGCGGGAAATGATCATTCATACCGAATCTTGTTCCTTGTAATTCTCTTCCTTTGGATTTCACCAGTACTTTCTGCTGGTAGAGCTCGAACTTGGCGATTATTGGACGCGGACCGATTCCTCTTGGCTTCCCAAGACGGTGTACCCTCGTAAATTTTATCGAATCCACAATTTCCTTGGGCAGCTTGAGAGATGTTTCCTTGTTCCTTTGGAAAGACCAAGGTAATTAAATCTATTGAAATGGGAGGGTTAGCAAAGGAATGGATGTTCATTGTGTCACCCCACCTATTTTAAATGGATTATATGTCTGCTGGTGACATTTAAATTCACAGCAGAAGAATGAAAAGAGCCACGTGGTTATACGTCTATCATTGTCAATGGCACTCAGAGTTTAGGATTTGTCGAAGTCTTTTTGCACTACTGCATGTTAGGCAAGTAGTAACCCCCTGCACCTTAAGAGTTCTGAGGTTGTGGACTCAAATGTGGCCTTGTCTGTTTAGTATATGTTATTCTGTTTATTAATATGCCAGTTCTCACCAGGTACTGTTGACCGGTGTTCGGCGATTCCTTACTACGCGGTGAAACGTCCTACACAATGCTCAGCGCGCTTGCGCAAGCATTGGCACGCATTGGCACGCATGCGCACATCGGTTAGAAGTGGCGAGTAAACACTATTTTTGTTTTTTAGTACCTTTTCATTGCCTCAAAAATACTTTTTGCATATATTACCCTTTCATACTTTTTACCATCGTGTTTTTCTGTGTCAGCTTTGAAGCAGTTGACCACATTAGTCACGTAGCATATTTAAACTGTCCTTATTACTACATTTAAGTTTTCTTAAGGCATTTTTTTTGTACGTTGTGCCTGTATGCATCTAAACAAAAGTTGAGAGCGCAAAGTAGTACTTTGGGTGTCAAATTCGACTCATGTAGAACGTTTCGCCGATGTAGGAAATTTTGGCAGAAACAGGTACTAAAGTTCTGAGAAGCGCCTAGCTTTATTTTTTTCTCATGATTTTTAAATCATTAATAAAGTGCCAGACTTAATTTTTAACTCATTTTTCTAGTATATATGGTTTTAAACATTCCATGTTGCTATGCATGTACTGGAAAATGGTATTCATTAACTGTACATTTTCAAGTCAGCCAATACATAGAGAAATTAACTACTAAATGCACTGACCATAATAATTTAAATACATTTGAATACATTTACTCGGAAGTGGCCAAAAATTTAAAATTCTTTGTTCTTAACTTTTTGGGTTTCATAATAAGTACCAGGTAAAATGTTACCATAGCAAGTTTATTGTAAGGAAAGAAAAGTCACATACTATGAGCGAGTTTCAAAAATACTATTTCCTCCAGAGTAAAATACAATTCTGTGGGTGACTTCCAGTCCTGTGGCCGCTGTAGTCAATATTGCTGAGCAGCGTGCTGTGGGTATTCTTCAATATTTGGGTCGTTGCACAACCCACGGTTTGCCTTGCCTCAGGAAACACATCCAGTTCCCTCCCAACAGGAAATCCACCGTCTCTGGAACCATATATGCAAAATGAGAAAATATGATTAAGGTTTCCTTACACAGATCAAATTAGACGTCAATCTCAGACATCACTACTAAATGAGTTTAAATTGACAGCATTTCCCCCATTTTGTTTGGAAAATCAGTTCTGATGGAATCATTTAACTGCACTTTGATATATTTCAGAGTCCCAAATAATTGCTTATCAGGTGATGGAATAGTAAACTGATAGAGAGCACTTATTCTTAAGTTGCTCTACCCATTCACACACTTTGAAAGACTAATAATGTGTATATTTTATGACGTAAAATGTGATACAATTCAACATGAAACAATTACCTATCGGGCAAGAGATAGTTCATTTAATATATCTCCAGGACAAGATGCAAGACCGCTTGGACGAATTCTGTGCTTGTTCCAGTGGTCCTTGCATTCATCCAGGTCTTTTTGTACACCACCACTGAAGCAAAATCCTAGCAGGCAGTTCGTGGCTTCCACTGAAACTTCCATAGTCTCTCAGGTCTCCAAAGAAGCCTATCCAAAACTGAGACCTGGGGATACATAAGATTTTATGTGGTAAAAATTAAACCTTATATGAGGTGAATTTAAAAAAAATAAAATAAAATAAATATATATATATATATATATATATATATATATATATATATATATATATATATATATATATATATATATATATATGTATATATAATTTGAATGACTCCCTTTTGGTATACACAATTTTGTTTAAAATGCTGTGTTCTTCTCATATACACACTCACCTTCTTCTGAACAACGACCACCAGGATTTAATCCGCTGATTGCCGATTGATGATCCATAACGGTGGGTGGATGAGCTGGCATAAGTCTAAGACGTTGATGGAGGGCACACTGTATTGCTGCCATTGACCCATTTTCCGTGCCGAGATCTGTTCGCATTCTCATTGGGATGGCACAAAGACCCGTGACACAATTAACAGAATTGCACGCGATTACAGATTGTTGTTTGTTGCACCACAAGCCAGCCACATTATTCTTCTCGAGAATCCATACACCCAGAGCCAGGCCAAAGGGTTTAAGTTTATCGTAGCCATCCACGTGCCTGATGTAATTTGCCCCCATGGAGTGGTACGTGCATCTCACAAACCTTTTGCTAGTATGTCAATAGGACTTCACACGAGATAGTGTAAAGCGCTTTGAGCGCCTTGAAAGGTGGAAAAGCGCTATATAAGTATAACACCACACCACGTATGCCCCGAATAAAAATATTCTTTTATAGCGAATGCCATGTTCGCATCTTCGGTAGGGCTCATTTTGAAATTCCACGCCAGAAGCGGAGAAACTTCCTTCTTCATCAATACTACGCTTTCCGGTGGATTCGTCCAATCCGCGATGAGTTAACATTTTGACTGGTCCCTACCTTTTCCGGTTGGCCAAATGTAATCCCATTTCGGGCCGAAATGTAATGTCATTTCCAATTTGTCGTTGTGTTTTTTAATTTGTTATTTTGTTATGTGATTTGTCGTTGTGTTTTTTAATTTGTTTTTTTGTTTTGTGATTTGCAATTGTGTTTTTTAATTTGGCGTTGTGTTTTTTAATTTGTTTTTTGTTATGTGATTTGCAATTGTGTTTTTTAATTTGGCGTTGTGTTTTTTAATTTGTTTTTTGTTATGTGATTTGCAGTTGTGTTTTTTTATTTGGCGTTGTGTTTTTCAATTTTTTATTTTGTTATGTGATTTGGCGTTGTGTTTTTTAATTTGTTTTTTCTTATGTGATTTGCAGTTGTGTTTTTTAATTTGTTTTTTTGTTTTGTGATTTGCAATTGTGTTTTTTAATTTGGCGTTGTGTTTTTTAATTTGTTTTTTTGTTACGTGATTTGCAGTTGTTTTTTTTTATCTGGCGTTGTGTTTTTCAATTTGTTATTTTGTTATGTGATTTGCAATTGTGTTTTTTAATTTGACGTTTTGTTTTTTAATTTGTTTTTTTGTTATGTGATTTGCAGTTGGGTTTTTTTAATTTGGCATTTTGTTTTTTAAGTTGTTTTTTGTTATGTGATTTGCAGTTGTGTTTTTTTAATTTGTTTTTTGTTATGTGATTTGCAGTTGTGTTTTTTTATTTGGCGTTGTGTTTTTCAATTTGTTATTTTGTTATGTGATTTGGTGTTGTGTTTTTTAATTTGTTTTTTTGTTATGTGATTTGCAGTTGTGTTTTTTAATTTGTTTTTTTGTTATGTGATTTGGCATTTTTTTTTTTTTTTTTTTTTTTTGTTATGTGATTTGCAGTTGTGTTTTTTAATTTGGCGTTTTGTTTTTTAATTTGCTGTTGTGTTTTTTAATTTACCGTTTTGTTTTTTGATTTGCCGTTGTGTTTTGCACTTCAGGGCCACCGTACATTTGATCTTTTCTACAAACAAACAGTTTGCAAATTCTGCGGAATGATTTCCACAGAACCCAAATTGCATTCGATGCAAATTATTTAAATAGTAATTGATCATTTTTGCTACCCATCTCTTTCGAAATCCCAGGTAGGATACTGATTGGCTGAGAGTTGGCTATATTTAAACTGTTACCCGATTTGAATATCGGGATGATGGCAGCCATTTTCCAAGATGACGGGACAACTTTTTGTTTACATGATAAGTTGACTATATATGTAATTGGTGAGAGTAGGGATGTTTTGCATAATTTGAGAACATTTGTATCTAGTCCATGGACATCCTTGGCTTTAGAATTCTTTAGTGAGCCAATGATAATAGCAACTTCCAGCTCTGTGGTCTCTTGTAAAGGAAAAACAGGCTGTGCAGGATTCATGGGTCTGGAAGTACAAATAGATGGCGAAAACATTTCTGAGCACAATATTTTTGTTTGAGTCTTTCATTTCTTTACCAGTTAATTCATCCAGATATTGCCGGTTCATTTTTGCATTGTCTTTTGCTTTGACAATAACATCAAAGAAGAATTTTGCTTGAGAAAGTTTTGAGTTATTGCTTAAACATGTAAATTTTTGTCTTTCTGTTGTGACACCAGTGACTTTTAATTGATCTTTTTAATTTGTTCATCTCCGTGCTTCATAATTTTGCTGCATTCATCGATTAACCAAGGCAATGAATTCCTCTTTGTTTTATGTTGATTCCCCTTTTTGGTGAAGCTTGACATTATTTTATTGAACAAGTTGCTGGACATCTCTGTCCTTGCTTTGTGATGTTTCACTCCAGTCACTCCTTTGCAGAGCAACCTTCAAGTTTTGCATTGCTTTTTTTGCGAACTGTACAACCCAAATTGTGGGTTTATGTAAACCATAATTTTTTTTTTTTTTTTTTAAAGCTTCCTTGAGAAAAAGATTGCATTGTTTCCTGACATCCCAGTCATATAGTTTAAAGTCTTTGTGATTCTTTCAGGTTGGCTTACGAATAGTAGATGTATGCGTGCTTTTGAACATGAGGTTCTGTTAGTTGTGTGAGATTAAAATGCTCAATAACGTTTTTTTTTCTGGTCTTTTTTTCATTCCAATTTATATTGAAATCTCCAATGATTATCATCTCTTTGTGTATATCACAAAGGTTTAGAAGAAATGTTAGTTGATAATAAAAATCTAATTTAGCCGTTGGTTTATGATATACACAGATCACGGTAAATGATATAGCTGTTGAGAGTGAGATATTCACACCAGCACAGTCAAGTTAGGTTTGTGTTCAAACCCTTCAATTTGTTTTACATTTTAAGGTGTTTTTGGCATACAATAGAACTCCTCCATCCCTGTGACAGGACACATTGTCATTCCTAAACACATTATACTGAGGCATGGCATGGATTTCTAGTTTTATTTATTTCTCTTGCTTGAGATGTGGTTCCGGCTAGCTGCAGTTGTCCGGCTAGCTGCGGTGGTCCGGTAAACATTGGTAATGGTCCGGCTGACTGAGGTGGTGGTCTTTGTCTAGTTTGCAGTGGTGGTGTTCTACCAGCTAACAGTGGTAGAGGTCCAGGTGGCAGTGGTGAAGGCCCAGCCAGCAGAGGTGGGAGCTAAGAGATGGAGAAACCGAGTTTTCCAAAACAATGAATCACTTTTGAGACAATTGCTCGAAATGGATTCACTGCTCAGAGGCATTTGACACACTGCAATAGAGCTCTGTCTGCTAGGAGTGTGACAAAATATCAAAATGGTGATATAACATGATACTTTGTATCCCAAAAGGTTATTGATATGCTCTGGCCAAGAATCCATACAGTATATAGTTTTTAAAAGGTGTCAATGTTAAAAAACAAATCATTACTAGGGCAGCAAGCAGGACTGAACAGGCCCTCGCACTTTGGCGCAACTCGGCCGTCACGCAACTTGGACGGCACGCAGGTCAGGGTGGTGGCAGATCGTCTCCCTCTCATACATTCACACACCTAGGTGAAAAAGCCCATATTGAAGAGAGTCCTACAAAAAAAAGGCGCTACTGAGGTGTACAGCAACGCCCTTATTCAAAAACAAAATGAATCTTCTAATTGGGCCAATTTGACTAAGTGTGCCAAATTTTGTGGGTCTATAAACTACCTAAGTCCCTGAAAAAAAATCTACTTCCTTTTAATGGTGAACAAAGGGTCGTCATGGCAACAGACAGAGACGTGGACATGGGCCTTAAATTGTAGTCTTCCAAAAGGTCTTAAAACTACAACGACCAACTTGAAAAGAACTAGACATGTATATAAGATGAGTGACTTTCTGTTGCCACTAGTTGGCGGTGTAGGGTTGATGCAAATGACCACTACAGGACCCTTCACCAAGCACGGGAAGTTTGGCGTAGATATGTTGTATGTCTGCCAAGTTATGAGTGTTCAGAATTTGTGGTGAGACGAAAGGGCGACGGTCATTTTCACTTTCCTGTTGGACCACTCTGCTTCAACCAAACCTCAACATTTTTCATCAGGCACCTGAACACTTGTCTTAAGGCTCCCCTGATGCAGGTTTGAGGTCAATAGTTTTTTTTTTCCCTTGGAGGAGGAGCCTGTCTCGTGAAAAAGGGCATTTTCTGTTCCCACTAGGGGGCGCCAGGCCTAATTGGTAATATTTCAATGACGTCTGCCTGTGTTCAGGCTGGGATACCTCACATTTATGCCAGATATGAAAAAGATTGAACATTGTATCAGTGAGTTATTAGTCATTTTCTGAATTTGGTGTTTTGCCATAAAAATGGCTGACTTTGGCACCCCGACCAGGTGAAACCAGAGCATTCGCAGCCCGTCTTACTGATTTTTGGGGTGTTTATAGGTAAATTTTTGTTCATTTTAGGCTATTTACAACTGGTAGTTGACTTTTTAGTCACTGCCTATTCATATGGGGGAATTCCCAGATTACTTTCTTTTCTGTAACCCAAAATCAACAGGAAGTTACCCATAAATGCCCCAAAATCAACATAAAATGACCTGAAATTCCCAAATTAAACTCATTGGTTGTCATTGACCGCCATAGATGTCTGATCTGTTTGAAGTGGGAGGGATGGCAGCGAATGAATGGATGCAACCCCCCCAGTTCAAATGGATCGGATGTCAACCAGTGATAAGCTCACAACTGAATGATGAAAATAGCTTGTTTTTCCTGTTTATTTGTTGTTTGGTAGAACGATGTCCTCATCAATGTATCGATAATCTTGTATCCCTATAACGTGAGATCATCGTTATCGTGAGCGTTGAATCGCAAATCGTATCGTATCATGAGGTACCAAGACGTTCACACCCCTACTATCTGCTGGATAAACCTGTGCACGTTTCTTTTTAAAACTTAAGTTCTCAGATTCATTCCATGCTGTCATGTAATGAGCCTCAACATTACATGTGTTCAATAGAATTAAGTGGATGTCGTCTAGCTCTTTCAACGGTGGGATTGTGGCGTCATTAAGTGTGATTTACACAATTAAAGTAGACGGTAGACCTTTTAAGCCTGTGTCATCGCTTTGTCTGTGATGATGTCAATTACAGTACGGTAAGTACAGTGCTTGGGAACAGGTTTTATTGCACAGTACATGGATTTCCAAAATCATAAGAGAGAAATAATTAAGCCGAATAAAAAGAAAGAAAAGATATGTCAAAAATGTTTCCTTTTTATTTTAAAGTATAATTTCTTCAGTGCTTGGCTGGAAACTGCTTATCCTTGGATTCACAACCTCTACAGCTTTGGAGAAGAGCTGCTCACAGGGTGTGTGTTTGTAGTTGTGTCGTATTTGTGTCAATTCTATATATCTAAACGTATGTCAGTATCTAGTGTGTAACAATGCGAATAAATTTAATGAAATTAAAGTGATAATGATATCCTCACTCCTGACTTGAAAATGAGCAAATGTCTGTAAGCGCTCGCGACAATTCCTCCTCTCAAAAAATAACTGCGTTATTCTGCTACTTTTTATTGTGTTCCCACCTATTGAGCCACCCCGATTGGGGCGGGCTCCCATCGAGTTTGAATTTTCCTTTGGAAACAGTGTGATTTGCTTACATCATCTGTGACGTTCGAGGCCTCGTCTGCAGTTGTCACGTGATTTATGGCCGGTCCGACGCCGTTTTCGAAACACTGCTTTGACACGCCTCTCCTGAGTCCTTCATTTGGTCGAATCGGATTCGAGCAGAAAGGCTCGAGAGTACCATCTCTAATGGAAGCCCAGCCAGCAGAGGTGTAAGCCCAGCTGGTAGTGGTGGCGGCCCAGTTAGCAACGGTGCATAGGCAGCCGAGGCGGAAGCCCAGCCAACATAGGCGAAAGCCCAGCTACCAACAGTGGAGGCCCAGCCTGTAAAGGTGGAGACCCAGCTAGCAGTGATGTTAGCTGGTCTAGCAATGATGTTAGCCCGGCTGCCCGAGGGGAACGCCAGGTTAGCAGTGGTGGAGACTGACACTCGCCTAGTGTTTAGTACAAATCACCAGGCAAAAGTTTCAGCATGAGAGTCAAAACCGGTTTGCCTGCTATTACACTGTAATAGCCTGTTCCTGCTCACCTGGTGGTGGCCTGGCAGCAGAGGTTGCGCTAGACATTTTCGTTGTCTGTCATTTTGACTGACAGGGTCATAAAAATCCGGTCATAATCTATTTTTACCCGTCACTTACATTTTTAAAATGATAATGATGACATATTCAATAGTATTTAGTTTTCATTCATTTTTAATTAATATTGTAACGCTTGCTTGCCGGCGAAAAATTAGACACGGAAGTTGTGGTATTTTTCTCCCTCTTTTTACTCTGCTTACCGCCAACAACACCAACAAAACAACAACTCCGCCCCCAAAGAAAAAGAGGCAACTATATAGACCCCAATCACCAACGTCACACAATGATCTTAATTGTGGTTGTCAGCCCAAAATCTTACCAGATATAAAATGACTACGACATAGTCTGTGGTGATCGTTTGGTGCCCAGATTTCTTGTCGAATTACAGCAGTCCATCTTGCTCTCCTTTTCGGGTCCCTCAGAATACGGTAGAACTTCAAGTCTCTCCGTCTATCTTCTCTGTTACTGCAACCAACCGCCACACACGCCTTCACCATTTTGATTATTAATGTTAACGAGCAGAAAAACACGCCGTAATAGGAGGCATGTATGTAGCGGTAATGTGTAAACACGACGAGCTGACGGACAATATGGCGGCTCCAGTCAGGGGGGCGGAGTTGTGACGTCATGGGATTGGGGTCTATACACAGGCGGCAATCTAGTCCACCAATTGGATGACGCGCTGGGACACCGGGTGCACCAATAAGAATCTCGCGTTGATGTGTCAATCACGGTGCCGCCGCCAGACCTCGGTGACGCTACAATATTCTGACAGAATAGCCAACGACGTCATGCATTAAGAGACAATAGCTAATTAATATGCTCACTCGCCACCCTGTGGTCTGGGGTGTGAATTGCAACCTGTCAAAATGACGGACGTACTTCAGTTTTTTCCGTCACCGTTTTAAAAAACCGGTCAACGACGGAAAATATTTGGTTAACGCGACCCCTGCCTGGCAGTCATGCCATAGTCAAGTACACTTGTGGATAGCATACATGTGCTGACTCCATCTGGCTGGCTATAACATTAGAGTGTCCGTTTTTCGTGGACATGATCTAATTAGTAGAAGATATAGGGTTACTAAAACAAAAAATGAATACATTCGTTAAAAAATCCATGGTCCTATTTGATGTTTGGATGTCTTTTTAAACAAATACACAGGGCCATTGTCTCGGATTTTGAGGTGCTGATCCCATCCCGTCCGCTTCACACTTGGCTGAGAACCGCTCCAGTGAGAGCTGGAGATCACGGCTTGATGAAGCCAACACCACCACCACATCATCTGCTAAAAGGAGATATGGAATGGTGAGGCCACCAAACCCGACCCTCTCAACGCTTCGGCTTATGTCATAAAGAGAAAAAACTTTAAAATCTCAAAGACTATTTTGGGATAAATTCAGCAGAATATAGCACACAATGTCACTACTGTTAGAAATGAGTTTTATTCAGGATTCCTATGTTCTTCCTACACATATAACTAAATCAAGTATTTTAACCAGACATTTCATTTGCTGTTATTTATTCAATTTGAGTATTATTTAGAGGTATGATACATTCCAGATGAAATTCTTCGTGATGATGAAAGAAAGGGGGAAATAAACAGATTACTACAACATAGACTTCCACATTAATTTGCTTCAACAATCTTTCAATTCTTTCATTTTGTTTCAGCCAATAGTTATGTCCAATACTAATAAAGATAGCTTGTGGAATTGCTGTCAGAGTTTGGATTTAGATGTGTCTCATATACTTGCCATAACACCACGACACGACGGTTTAACTTTGGTATGAAGTAAGGATGTCCCGATTGCATAATTTTGCACCGGAGTGAGAGTCACCTGATTTTGAGAATCTGTTGATACGGAGTCTCGATCCATTATCAAAAAAAGTTTAAATTTTTTTTATTTGAACAAAAGTTCCAAACATCACAGTACTGTAACTTTTACTTCCTCTTTTTCCAGGAGTGTTGCGGCGTATAAAACAAATTGTTTGGTATCTTTTGGCAATGCCATTGTATTTCTGGATTATGTTGTTACTTTTTAGCCCTTTATATATATACATTAGGGCTGTCAAAATTATCGCGTTAACGGTCGTTAATTAATTTTTTAAATTAATCACGTTAAAATATTTGACGCAATTAACGCATGCACTGAATGACCAGCTCGCACATTGCCTTAAACAGATTACAATGAGGCCGTTTATGGACATTAAGAGTGAAGAGAATGCCACCGGCCGCTTGGGGGCAGCGCCGTTCCATACTAATGTTATTTCTTCTAAACGTGGGAGAATTAGTAGTTGTGAGATGTTTATGCTGTATGCACAATGCAATGCAAATTGCTATTTGTGCTCCACACATATTTCGGTAAGTTTTCTTTCTTTTAGTGGCAATTATGTGTCTATTGTTGTATTTTGGGTAAGATATGTACAGAGATATGTATTTTATAAAGGCAAGTGGGCACAGGCGTTCTTTGGACCGCGCCGTATATTGGCATAAGCTTCTCCTTCACAACAAACATAAGTATCGTTTAGTGAAAGCACAACAAAAATAATATTCCTATTTCTCTCATAAAACATAATGTTCACAAAAAGAAAAGCACTTCAGTCTATAGTAATGAGGCCCTATTCTCACAGTTAAACAACAATGCAAAATGATTCCATATCAAAATAGCTATGCAAAATACACGTAAAACTTACTCAGACTTTGGTCACTCTATTCTTATTATTGTTATTCATTCATTCATTCATTCATTTTCCATGCCGCTTTTCCTCATGAGGGTCACGGAGGTGCTGGAGCCTATCCCAGCTAACTCGGGGCAGTAGGCAGGGGACACCCTGAACTGGTTGCCAGCCAATTGCAGGGCACAAGGAGACATACAACCATTCACGCACACACTCATACCTACGGGCAATTTAGAGTGTTCAATCAGCCTACCATGCATGTTTTTGGGATGTGGGAGGAAACCGGAGTTCCCGGAGGAAACCCACGCAGGCACGGGGAGAACATGCAAACTCCACACAGGAAGGACGAAGCCCGGGATTGAACCCTTGATCTCAGAACTGTGAGGCAGACGTGCTAACCACTCAGCCACCGTGCCGCCTATTGTTGTTATTTTTATTCTTATTATTATTTAAACTCTACTTTTGATTGAAAATTTAACAAATTTTATTAAAACGAAAACATGAAGAGGGGTTTTAATATAAAATTACTATAACCTGTAACTATAACATTTGTCTTTTAAAAACTACAAGTCTTTCTATCCTTGGATCACTTTAACAGAAAGAATGTTAATAATGCCATTTGTGGAATTATTGTTACAATAAACAAATACAGTACTTATGTACAGTATGTTGCATGTATATATCTGCCTTGTGTCTTATCTTTCCATTCCAACAATAATTTACAGAAAAATATGGCATATTTTATAGATGGTTTGAATTGCGAGTAATTGCGATTAATTACGATTAATTAATTTTTAAGCAGTAATGAACTCGATTAAAATTTTTAATCGTTTGACACCCCTTATATATATATACAGTATATGGGGTGAAACACAGACAAGACTGAAAAAGCAGTTTCTGCTCTTGCACTCCTCTTTAAAATAAACTGCTGTATTTTAAGCCAAAACAACTGTTGTGTTTGATAGAGCAATGTCTATATGCTGCTATAGCAGATTCATCGCGCATGAAGCCCCCGAACTATTTTTAATGTGTCCGTTTTACCCTGAAAACCCACGTGTACAGATGTCGCGCAACCGCTTTTGTTTCAACCCAGCCGTAAAACGAAGGTAATTAATTATATTTTTCAAAATGTCTGTCATTTTTAGCTTAGAGTCATTAATTGGTTTTAAAAAAAAAACAAAAAAACAAAATTTATTCACTCGCATAATTTAAACTTTTAAACAAATTACGTCACAATGGAAAAAATGGCGTCTGTAAAAAAGTCTATGTCTACCTCATAACTATCGCTTAATTGTATCTTTTTGGGTACTGTTGCATTTTCTCCGATATGTTAGATGATAAATAATGGATCCAAACAGAAAATTTGAAAAAAAAAAAAAGTTTAAAAGGGTAAAAATAGTAAAATCTCGACCACTCCTTGATGTCTGCGATTTCTGCATCTCGACCCTTGTTATATTACCATGTTTCACCCATAAAATCCACCCAAAATCTAGCTGTGGCCATTCACAGCTGTGTCTTGACACTCAGTGATACATGCCACAGGGAGTTTTTGGATCGAAACGAGGCAAGTATGCGATAATATCTTGCTAAGTCATGGCGTCTGTAATTCTGCTCTCGCGTGCTCTTGCCTCCAGATAGGGTTTTGCTGTTTAAATTTTTTTTTTAAATGCCTTCCTGTTCAAAATTTTTCTTCCGCCAGGAAATTGAGATTTTAAGCTTTCCAATGATGTATCACACATGCATACTGTATAGGACAATTTTGAGTTTGGCCAAATTGGGGGTCTCAGAGCGGAACTTCAAGTCACCTGAGTGTTTTCCACCATATATAATTATAGTATATTAGGCCTGAATGATATTGGACAAAATTAACATTGCCATACAGTATACATATTACTAAGGCGCCACATTTTTTGCAACTTTTTGCACCAGCACAAAATGTACGCACACCTAGGCCTGTCGCGATAACAAATTTTAGTGGGCGATAAATTATCTCATAAATTATTGCGATATGCGATATTATTGCGCCCCCGCCCTCCCCCCAAAACATTTTTTTTGAGCGTTTATTTATTTATTTATTGTCATCATCATCGGTATCATTGACAGTTGCAAGATGTGATATGAGCAACCCGAAAAAAACGAAGAAAAGACAAGGGCTGATGAGAGAAGCATATGCTTATCATGTCCCGTCCCCTTTTAACCGATTTACAATAACACAGTGAGAATACAGTATAGGCTATATTAATAGATCAAGTACACCCATTTAAACGCAATAAATGTTTACTTTTAAATTAAAAAAATACCTTTTAAGAAATCACAACTAAAAACAATAGACCATGCCTCTTTCAAGTAAAAGACAACAGTATTAATACTGCACAGAAACACAAAATAAATGTCTTCTTTCAAGAAAAAATAAAATTGCACTTAAAAACTGAAGCATTTAGGCACATAGGTATAAAGTTGCAGTAACAGTAATTGCACTTCAACAACAACAGAGAAAAATAGACTAATTAAGTAGCAGTAACAAAAATTTGGCTCCCAAAGGTATGAAATATAATTTAACAGAGGTAAAATGGTCTCATTTCTTCAGCAATGTAGCGGACTTCACTTTCCGTGAGGGAACGCTATTTTGCACGGTGTCGTCTGTACTTCTCACATCAAGCGAATACCTCTAATTGTCAATTAACATGACGAGGAGGCTCCGCTTGTTGCGATGCAGTTTTCTTACTAAGCAGTGAAAACTGGAGAGGATGATAGTGTTTCAAATGAGCATGTAGATTTATTCTGTTGGCCATTTTTGTTGAAACAACCTCCAGAAACATTTTGCAGACTGGTTCGTCCTCTTCCTCATTCTGCTCGCTCATTGCTGTGCGCCGACAGTGCACTCGGCCCTGCCTCCATCCATTAAATGACGGTCACTCAAACTCAAATGTATAAAACGAACATACCCAGAAGTCAATAAAACAGAGTGGCACAAGGAAGCTGAACTTTAAACAGCACTGTCAAACACGTCTGTCACACATCTGCCGCAAGCGCGTGCGTCACGCGCTCACGTAACAAACGCGCGCACGTGGACGCGAGGTGATAAATCGCAGCAGGAAAATTACCGTCTTCATTTTTATATACCGCGCGATAAATGGAATTATTGCATATTGCGACAGGCTTACGCACACCCACATTTTTCATTGCATCACCTTTAATGTCATACTTTTAATCACCCTCCATAACATTCATATAATTCACTCATACTTTGACGTTGAAGCTGCCAAGAACAGCCTCTAGACATCGAAGATTGACCAAACAATGATTAGCCTTTGATCGTAAAGTGACCCTTCACTCGCCAGATCAAAGTTACGAACCTATCAATGATTGTTACCTTTAAGTAATAAACTCCAGCTGCTTGCTGACCAAGACAAGCAGCAGGCGGGAGAGTGAGCTGTTGTCCGAGCATGAAGCAGAAAAAGATATATTTATCTAATTAAAACCTGATCCTTTTCACCCGATTCCGATCCTCTGGAAAATAGCAAGATCAGCCAGAGTTCCAATCACGTGATCGGATGAGGACATTCCTAGTATGAACATAGCTTGACTGTCGAGTAACTTGACATCAGTTGTGGGCAAGGGCGTAGGTTTGCATAGAGATGGGGAGGGACATAACACTACCAACTTTTCAGAATGTCCCCACAAACTTCTAAGCAACCTTATTTGCATTATATAACGACTTCAGTTATCTAGGTAATTTAGACTGCCTTCCAATATCTTGTAAGGATAGCATTGAGCCTACCATTATTAAGTGAATTTCAGCACTTTCATTATATTTAGACTTGACTACATTGACCCCTTTTCACTTATTGAATGTGCCAATCCATTTTCTACCCCCTCAAACACACGTATGACTGGCTGATGACTCGACCCCCCCCCCTTCCCACACATACACACACACACAGACACGCCAACAGAAATATAACAGCCTCCTCCGCCCCCTTCGAACACAAGGGATATTAGAAGTTTTTTTCCGCCTACAGTAGCCACTGTCAGTAATGTATGAAGGTAAATGTGTTGGTGGGGAACACACCACTAATTATGCTACTGAAAGTCCAACCTGCATCAGTTAGCATAACATTAATATGTGTGAATTTCTCAAACTCGAAGAGGAAGCTGCTTTCAGAGAAATATTCTGTATGTTATGTTTAACATTTATTTATATAATTTTGTGTGGTATTTTTTTTTTTTTTTTTTTGCATTCCTTGATAGTTATGGGATGATTAACAAGTTTGTATTTTTTGTGTATGTTAATATGTGTTCAAATATTGCAATATAAATTCGCTAATAAAATCCAGACATTTATTCTGGAAGTTTTCAAAAATGTTTCCTTGGTAGTTTTTGAAAACAAAGGTGTGAATCGCACCTGAACCAATACATATGCACTGCAAAAACCCACCTTCTTAAAACTTGCTTTCAGTGTAAATCTACTAGTGAAATTATCTGCCAGTGCGTCAAATAAATTTTACCCACTTAGATTTCTTGAAATAAGAAAAATAGCTAGCTGAAAATAAGCTTAACAGACTTAAGCAAAAAGTTTGTATATTTAATCAGAATATTATCAGTTATCATCAATATCAGAATCATCGTTTGTCAGAAATGTTCTTAATTCAAGAATATTGTTCAAAACATTTGAAAGCATTTCTGAAAAATGACCAACTTTAGATGTATTAGTAATAGTAATATTACTAAATAGTAATAGTAATAAATAGTAATATTTACTTAAAGTGGAAGACACTGATGCATTAATCTGTTAACTAGCCCCAAATATTCAAAACAAGATGGAGAAAATGATTCGATCATTAAATAAAAAATATCAGATTAGGATGTTATAAATTTACAGTGTGGAAGTTAGTATAAATCAATTCAGAATTATTTTGCATTAATCGTTTAGCCTATCAATTAATTAGGTTCATATTCGTGAGAAATGTAGCCCTGAACCCCGTTCACCCAAACGGTTTGGTCTTCTTAATGTCCCGTCCCCAGCAAAAACTGTTATATCGTCTCTACCAATATTGAGACCAAACCTACGCCCTTGGTTGTGGGAGGTAAGTTTTTTTGTTGCTGTAAATATTTACTGTGTGCCCTGAAAAGGAAAAATGAAATTATACGTTGTGAAATGTTGTGAGAGCATTTTTGGAACTTTCGTCGGGTTGGATGGCGAATCGTTGCCACAGAAACATTTACTCGCCGTTGTGCATGCACAAATGCATATTCAAATAATACTTGGAAGAAAAGCTTTGGCTGCACAGTGCGCAAACAAAAGGTTTTTCTCCCGTGTGTCTTGCCGTGTGCGTAATCAAAGTGACCTTGTGAGTAAATTTATCGCCGCAAATGGAACACGCAAAAGGTTTCTCTTCTGTGTGCGTTCGCATGTGTGACGTCATCTGCAACTTCTGGGTACATTTTTTTACCGCAAACTGGGCAAGTGAAGCGTTTCTCGCCGGTGTGCGTCCGCATGTGTAATTCCAAGTTAAACTTCTTGACAAAGTGTTTTTGGCAAACAGAGCAGCTAAAGGCTTTCTCGTTGGCGTGTGCTCTGCTGTGGCTGCTCAAATATTCTTTACGAGTGAACCGTTGGCCGCACTCTGAGCAACAGTAGGGTTTCTCTCCTGTGTGTGTACACATGTGCTCGCTCAATGGGAACTTGTATGAATACTTTTCGCCGGAAACGAAACACGCACAAGGTTTTTCTCCTGTGTGCGTGCCAGTTTGCGCGGTCAAAAGGACCCTGTAGTGGAATTTTTCTATGCACACCAAACAAGCAAAGGGTTTCTCTCCAGTATGCTTTCTCATGTGTATGTTTAAATTGTGCTTACAAGTAAAACTTTTCCCACAAACTGAGCAACTGCAGCGCTTTTCCCCCGTGTGCATCCACGTGTGCGTGATCATGTAATCCTTTCGAATAAACTTTTTAGCACACACCGGGCAACTGAACGGTTTGTCGCTGCCGTGACATCTTCTGTGCGCCGACCCCCTTTTTCTAAGCGGTCATCTTCCTCGCCTCTATTTTCTGCTTCGTCCCTCAAAAGTTCGTTCGCCTCTTCACGCAGACTATGACGTTCGAGGTGTGACGTATCAGGTGCTTGGGCTTTGCCGTCTTCGCGCTTCACAACAACAGTCAGTGGCAACGTGCTGAGGACGTGCTCTTCTTCTTCTACTTTGACGGCAATGACACGTTGTGGATCATTCCCTTTTTCTTGAACATTGAAAGGCTCCTGCTCAAATCTAGTGCTTCCCCCCTGCAGCTGAGGACTTAGTAGTTGCGGAAGACCAATCAGCTGCTGGACGCCTATGAAACACAAACAGAACAAATTAATACAGCGGTGATATAATCGGAATTCTAGAATCATTGCCACACACAATGAATGATGCATTCAAAACAATTGCAAATAATAGAAACACGACAAGATATGTAATCCATAAAATAGACAGTAGGAGTGGAAACCTCTTGGTACCTCATGATTACGGATGAGAATTGATACGATTTTTACGATTCAGATTCCATTATCGATATTGCTTAACGATTCGATTCTTTATTGATTCTCTTATCGATTCTAATTTGAGGAAAAAGAAGAACAAAACGTTTTGATTGGCATTGAGTTTGTTTAATCAGAAGTCACAACCTTACAAACTCACAACGAGGTCAAAAGAGGCCCAAAGCCTCATTGTTAACTGTGGCAATAAGTGGCAAATACACAAGAATTTGTAACATTTTACTAAAACATTTTTCTTATAGAAATAAAAAATATTGGTATATATTGGCATATAGGTCGTTGTTCTGCCTTTGGCAATATGTGTTAAGGCAGAGGTCCCCAAACTTTTTCCTGTGAGGGCAACATAACTTTTCCCTTCTCTGATGAGGAGCCGGGGTCAGTTTGTAACAGAAAAAGTGTGACGATTGCAGGAATGCCTAAATGTAAAAATGTGTTTTTCAGAAAGCCACAATCAAATAACCCTTCCTGGATTCTTCATGGGACAAAAGTAAATCAAATTAAAAAATATATATATAATTTAATATAATAATAATAATAAATAATAATAACACTATTAATTGAATAGATAATAACCCTCTCTGAGTTCGCCACAGAAAAAGGCCAGGAAATAAATAACATAATTGAGAAAAAAAACAAAATATAATCAAAATGCTCTCTGGTATTGTTCAGGGGGCCTGACCAAATGTGGAGGCGGGCCGTATTCGGCTCGCGGGCGGTAGTTTGGGGACCCCTGTGTTAAAGTCCGTCCGTCCGTCCGTCCGTCCATCCATCTTCCGCTTGTTCGGGGTGCTTTCACGCTCAAGTGGGGGTGCCCTTGCGCTTACTCACGCGAAGAAGAACGCGCTCTTCTTCACGTGAGCGCTCACGTGAAGAAGAGCGCGCTTACATTTGAAGAAGAAGTGCGCATCCAAGCGAGTGAGCGAGTTAGTGAGAGAGGCAAACACTGCTACGAGCCTACGTTCTTTGTTAATGTTTGTAAAATACCTACAGAGCCAATGCCTGTATGTATCATCTTTTGTGTTGTTGTTGTTGTGTGTTTCCACTCGCGATCGGACACTTAAATCCAGTTGTGTAGTGATTTGAACGATGTGCTAATGCTAGCGAACGCATGCTAACCGTTTTTGTTATTAATGTATTAACAGCTAATTATCGCTGATTTACGTTGATGCAAACCTGTTTGTTGTTGGGGACGAAATTGATTTGTTTCATTTCTAGTTTTAGTTTCACTCTTCAAGTGATGGTTGAATAAAGTCAGCAAATTATACCAACGTCTTCTGCATCGTCATTTGGGAGTTTAGCTAGCTGCTGTATAGCCAGGACCGAGCCTCAGCGTCTAGGTGCGGACAGTGCAGTCGTATTCCCTACTGCTGCAGTTATCTCCACCTTGCAATGACTGCAAGTCGCTTTGTTTTAATTTTTCCTCGTGAAGTGAAGACACACTTTCGAGCGTTTGAACCTACGTGCTGTCATTGTTATGTTTACGGCTGCAATGCATGTGCTAAACCATCGTAACCTTTCATTTTCACCCTCTTTCCTGGTGAAGTGTAGCCAAACTTTGGAGCGAGTGGTTCTTAGCGCCATGCTAGTTTGATGCGTCTGGAGTTCTGGACAACAAGACACTTCACGTCACGACGCAATACGTGTCTTTAGGAATCGTTAAAGGGATCATTACGGCTTTTTCATTGTGATGTCGAGGCCTCGAAACACTAGGAACCGGTTCGGAATTGGAATCGGATTTCGATTCCCATCCCTACTCATGATACGATACGATTTGCGATACAAAGCTCATGATAACGATGATCTTACGATATGGCGATATATCGATTATGGATACATTGGTCAGGAAATCATTCTAGGATATTCTACAAAACTAATAAACTGTAAAACAAGCTATCTTCACCCTTTTGCTGTGAGTTTATCAGTAGTAGATGTCCAATTCATTTGAACTGGCAAGGTGACAACATATGAACCCCTCCCTCTTCAAACGGGCCCCTCCCACTTCTATGGCCGTCAGTGGCAGCCAATGCCGGGCAACAAGGTAATTTTGGGCCATTTCACGGAAATCTTTTGATTTGCAGTCACTTCCGGTTGACTTTGGGGCATTTTATGGGTCACTTGCGAACCGGGAATGAATAGGCAATGACTGAAACGAAGTAGGAAGTGACCTTTAAATGCCCTGAAATGAACAGAAAGTGGCCTGTAAATGCCCCAAAAATCGGAAAGACTGCTCTATGGTTCTAAATGAACGTCACACACCGTCAATGACAGGCATAGAGTTAAATGATACACTATGACGGAAGATTTTGGTAGCAACTTGTTGGTTCCTTTTTTTTTTTTTTTTTTTTAAACCGAAGGAGCCTAAATAATGTTAGGTTAATTCAGGTTAATTGTGAATAAATTAATTTTTGGTTCTATAAAACAAGTTGTTATTTGTCTGTTTGGTTTCGTGGGACGGGCTTGTGACGTCATGTCATACGATGTGGATGCACAGCAAGAGCTGTTTGGGCGAGTGAGTTGGCGTGAAGGCAGGAAGGAGGAAGCATAAGAGTCCAAACAGTTTTTTTTTTTACCATTCACCTCTCCTGTTTACCTCTCCCTATATTTGTGGATTTGCCTTTCGAGTGGATTGTTTTTCATTTACTCAAACTCTCATTTGCCATTTTGTTTGCCGTGGATTACTTTATGTTGGATTAAAGAACGAATGCATAACGAACAAACGGCGCGGGAGTTTTTCTTTGCCGCTGACTAGCGGGATTCAAGAAGACGGAAGAGGATGACGTCGGGCTGACGGCTTTTTTGCATTGTGGAACCTACCTAAACATTGACACCTTTTTTATAACGATATCTCGATTCCTGGCATGAGCGTATCGATAACCTTTTGGGATGCAAAGTATCACGATATATCACCATTTCGATATTTCGTCCCAGCTCTAAAAGACAGACAATACAATTCATTGAAGTATTAATATCTATGAATTAATTAGACACTACAGATGCACAAAAGACAGACAAAAAAAAGCCTTTCTTTTTGAGAGCCATCACCACTCTGAACTCTAAATTACTGGTCAGTCAATGCAATGAATCATTGTGGGCAAGGAAGCTAAACTCAAGTTACCATGGTCCTACATATTTTATTTGATTCGATTTTTTTATTTGTATTTATTTAATTTCTACTTTGCACTTCAATTGTTGAACTATTGTTTTTATCTTGATGTATGCAATGAACAGGAGAAGGCTCCCCTATCTTATTGTACCATGTAAAATGACTATAAACTATTCTGTTCTGTTCTAGCTGAGATAGGTGCCGTCATCCCTGCAACCCTTGTGAGGATGAGTAGCACGGATGATGAATTCATAAATATTAATAATATTATGCTATCTTTATATACCGTAATTTCCGGACTACAAGCCGCTACTTTTTTCCCCTCATTTTGGGTCCTGCGGCGTGTGCAATGATGCGGCCAATTTGTGTATTTTTCTGACTGCCACCAGGGGCGTTCGAGCATGGAATGTGGGAGTGAGACACGTGGAATATATGTGTCGAGGAAGACGCTAGTTTGCACTATTACCGGTAGTTTAACTTTGTGCGTTGTGCATGAATAGAGGTGGCGGACCCTTGTCTTTGTGCATGAGTAGAATTGGCAGACCTGCATCATGGAAAATGCTAGGAGAAATCAAATTGGCCATCCGAGTTGTATGGGAAGCTTTGATGATGAGCGGCAAGATAATTTGTCAAGACTCGCCACATGCGAAGAGCAGCTTTAACACAGGTTTGCCGGGGGAGCCTGGCAGCGTGAAGTGCTGTGAAAGAGTCCGCCATCACCAACGGGTTTCGAGGGGCCAGTCTGCTGCGTGACGAGGACGACAGCACAGGCTGGGAGTGAATTTGCCTCATTATGGGAGATATTAAAGGCGACAGCGAAGGAGAGACTGAGTAGGTGCGTGGCGAAGTGCATCTGAGCGTCTTTATATCCGACACTGAGGGGGAAGACTTCCATGGTTTGAATGCACAGGAGGAAGATGAAGCTTGCTAACAAAGCCTTTCATTTTTTTTATTAACCAGCGCAATTAGTGCTGCACCGCCATGCTGATGCTATGTAACTTCCGTGCCGCTGCTACAGTATATAACTGCCGTGTTTGCCGGCGCTGTTTGGAACGAAAAGTTAAGGTGTGTTATTAAAATTTTGAAAACTGTATTTCTTTGTCACTGTCTCTTGTTACTAAGTGGGCACACGCGGCTTATAGGCAAGAGAGGCTTATGTATGTACAAAATGTTTTTTCCTTAAAAAATGTACTAGGTGAGGCTTGGATTCAGGGGCGCCCAATAGTCCAGAAATTACGGTACTCTTAAAAGTTAAAACTACTTCCAAGTCCCATGGTACCTATGATTGCATCGACATACGATCCTTTCGACATCCGACATAAAATTTGACTCGCGATTTGTCTCGACATATGGCGACAGCACAGTAGATAGTAGTAGTAGTAGTAGTTTCTTTTGTGAAAAATTGTGGTGTGCAGCGTCAGTGAAGTGGCTTGACAATATGGTCGGAAAATGTCTACGATGTTGACGGTCATCAAGCAGCCATCCACCTCCATTCACCAGTGACTTAAGGTGACAATAAAATTGTTTATTTCTTATTTATTCATAATTTATATATTTTACATGTTTCTAAGGTAATGCATTTGTTAAATTAGACAGAACACAGCTCAGTTCCTGCACCTACACACCTAAGCCTGTCGCAATATGCAATAATTCCATTTATCGCACGATGAATAAAAATGAAGGCGGTAATTTTTCCGCTGCGATTTATCGCCTCGCGTGCAAGTGCTTGCGCGCGTACGGCAGACGTGCTGTTAAAAGTCCGGATTCCTTGTTACCAACTGCACAAAATGCATCTTCGTTCCAGGTCCAGCAAAAAATAGTGCCGGAGCCAATCGTTCCCATTGTATCCTATTGTTCAACGTATACCGGCCGCGTCAGTGCTCCGGATTGACTGCGGACCATCTCCAGCGCGCCGGTGTTGTCGACGTGTGGGTGCTCCCGTCAGGGGTGAAATTTCACGCGGGGCGGCTATTTTTCGGCACAACGCCGGATATTTACAACGAAGTCCGCCAAAACATTGTTACCGACTTGGCTGCTACGAACAACCTCGCTTTGACAACGGACAGCTGAATGGAAATGATGAACATTGAGTGGCATATTAAGAGCACTGTGCTTCAAACTCGTCCTGTTTATGAAAGTTGATTGTCATATGCTGGTGTTGTCCAGTAAGGAGCCAGTAAGTTTGCTAACTTTTTTAATGCGCGCACACACTAGATATCATGAAATAGCAAACTAGTTGTGCTACGTTCCATGCCATTGGCTACGTGAGCCCAGAGTGATTATGGTACACATAGTCCATATAGTACATCGATGAATTCTAAACTGTCATGACTGAATGGAAGTTAAGAAGGCCAAATCAATCCAAACCAGTGACTATAGATAATGTTGCAAACATTGTTAATTCAGTACGTGACACAGATGGATTGTGACCACAAATCGGATGTCTTGCTCATGTAGTAAACCTAGCTGCTAAGAGAGCTATAGCAATCAACAGTGTGCCCGGCCTCACTTTACAAACAGTAAAGATTGTTCTCAGCACTTTTATACAAATTTTTTTCAGCTCAGCAAGAAGTAAGCACATAAATATTATGCAGTAAAATGCATGTTTTTGCACTTTGCGTTTCAAAATAGCTGCGAATACAGCGATTACAAAGTAAACACTACAAACTTTCTTTAAATAAAGGACTATTTACGTTTGATCATGGATGAGCATGTAAAAAGCTCTACTCATACACATTGTCATGTTAGCTGAACAACAACTGCAGCCACTGTCGTATGACTCTCGCTGTTTACGTCTTCGCCGTGTAGTAAAGCATTATTTTGCCATATTTGTGTTGACCATTTGGCAGCTCCACGCTCCTCCAACGTCGGCCGGTTTGTTCGGCGGTCATTGCCCAGCTGCTTCCCCGGTGAGCTCTCCTGTCCGTAGTAGCAGGGGAACAAGCTGTAACTTGCTCTCTGCCGGGCGGGTTGCCGATTGGCTAAGACAATCGACAACCCTGCGGCAGTGTGAAATGATCAGGGCTAGTTTTGTGTGATTTTTCGCTTCGAAAAACGAAAATAAGACTTTGAGACGTAACTTGGTTCGGGTTAGCATGTCAGCTAGCTGTCACGCCTCTTGGTTTGTTTACATTCTCGAAGCCGGGGGGCAGGGAAATGTCAAAAGTCTGAATAACTACGGCGGCTTAATATAGCGTTCGGGAGGTGCGACAGTAAAGGTGAAGTCGACAGTTTTGACCATTATGGATTCATTTTACCATGTCGTACTGAATAAATGCATTTTTATTATTTCATATTCCATTTAGCACAAGATTGTTATTTGTCATGACCATACCATTTATTTAGCAATTGGGAATACTTCGATAAAAAAAATATCCTTTAAAAATATTGGAGATTTTTATTGGAGAGACTGAAACAATTACATTTTGCGGCTCTCTTCGTCGCATTTTCCTCGTAATGAATAATTCCCCCTCAATGGGCTGCATCCTAAATCAGATGAAACCATTCTCCCGCTGACGTCATCCACCTGTTGGGGACGCTAGAGCCCTATAATGGTAGGCGTGGCTAGACGGCGGATTAAAACACTAATTTCTTGTCATCTGCGCTTTGCCAAATTGTATATATACATATATATATATATATGTAAGCGGTGTGTCAGCGCCGCCCCGCGTTCCTCTCCCACCTCTGACCAGGCCAGGACGCGAACCCGCGCGCCACGACGCTTCCACTCGGCAGGCAAAGACGATAACCACTGCGCCAATAAAGCTCGAGCCAACGGCGCAGCCGTTAGTGTCCTTACATGAAGGAATCGGCAGGGAGGTTTCCACACTCCACAACGGACCTGCGTGTACCCGTCACACTCACCCCCTGAAACCTTCGCTGCTGATACGGATCACGGCACCATTGTAACCGGTGTGTCAGCGCCGCACCGCGTTCCGCTCCCACCTCTGACCAGGCCGGGACGCGAACCCGCGCGCCACGACGCTTCCAATCGGCAGGCAAGGACAGTAACCACTGCGGCAATAAAGCTCGAGCCAACGACGCAGCCGTTAGCGTCCTTACATGAAGGAATCGGCAGCGAGGTTTCCACGCTCCACAACAGATCTGTGTGTACGCGTTACATAAATATATATATATATATATATATTAGGGCTGTCAAATGATTAAAATTTTTTATCGAGTTAATTACAGCTTAAAAATTAATTAATCGTAATTAACCGCAATTAATCACAATTCGAACCATCTATAAAATATGCCATATTTTTCTGTAAATTATATATATATTCTGTAAAATAAATTGTTGGAATGGAAAGATAAGACACAAGATGGATATATATACATTCAACATACGGACTGTAGTGGGCATTTCACTGTACTGTACTGTCATTTAAATCTGTCTATGCTCTATACTTTTTCCAAAGCTAGACAGCTAGTGAACGATGCCTTAATAATTAGACTTCTTCCTTTTTCATCTGATTTATTAATAAAATGGCCTCAAACCATTGTCCTCTTTAGACCGTCGTAAAACTACAAAAAAAAAGCACACAAGCATTGCATTAGCAACAACGTTAGCTTAGCACGCTATACAGGTTCACTAAACACAAACAAAAAGCGTCTCATACAAAAAATATAACATTTCGCTTACTAACATAATATGTACATTCTTTACAACAACCATACTTACGGACAAATCTTGTCCAGGGATCATATAAGCACAACATTATCAGCCCGAGACGTCGTGCAGCCATAATGAACTGGCAAGAAAACAATAAACCATGTCGCAAAGCGACCCCAAGAGTTCGCTGTTGGACAGCACAAAAAGCCTTGCTGTAAAACTTACCAAAAGGCAGAATACTTTCTGAGCGGGACATGTGCGTTAATTGCGTCGAATATTTTAACGTGATTCATTAAAAAAATTAATTACCGCGCGTTAACGCGATAATTTTGACAGCCCTAATATATATATATATATATATATATATATATATATATATATATATATATACAGTGCTGCTCAAAAGTTTGTGAACCCCCTCAACATTTTGGAATTTTCTATTATTTCAACCTGATTTCCTAATCAATCAATTCAGTAGTTTTTTTTTTGTTTTTTTAACAGTTGTGTTGTCGAGACTAAATTAAAAAGAGTTTTCATCAACTGATGTAGGTGCAAAATTGAACTGTTTGGTCACAACCAAAACCGCCATGTCTGGCGAAAAGTCAACACTGCATACCACCAAAAGAACCTTCTCCCAACAGTGAAGCATGGAGGTGGGAATGTCAAGATCTGGGCTTGCTTTTCATCCTCAGGACCTGGACAACTCCACATAGTCCAGGGAATCATGAATTCTGAGGAATATTGTCAAATCCTAGAACATAACCTGACGCCATCTGTTTTGAAGTTAAAGCTTGGCAGAAGGTGGATCATGCAACATGATAATGATCCAAAGCATTCCAGCAATACAACCAAGGAATGGCTGAAAAAGAAGAAGATTCGTGTTCTGGACTGGCCCAGTCAAAGTCCTGACCTAAATCCCATTGAAATGCTGTGGCGGGACCTGAAGCGAGCAGTTCATGCCAGACGCCCATCAAACCTCTCTCAACTGACTGCGTTCTGCAAGGAAGAATGGGCAAAAATCCCCCAAAGTAGATGTGAGAGGCTGATTAGTCACTACAGAAACCGTTTGGTTGAGGTAATCTCTGCAAAAGGAGGCGCAATATCCTATTAACTGAAGGGGTTCACATACTTTTGCACACATGATATCTGAGTTTTTCTTAAATCAACCACTTTTGTTAAATAAAGAATGACAATATAACTATTTCTTTTGTTTCAGTCCATTATTTGGAATGTCAGTATTGTGGATTTGGGTATAACTTAACATTTAATAAGGTTATTTTAGTTTTTTTTACAAAAAATCTGACCATCGCTGTGGGGTTCACAAACTTTCGAGCAGCACTGTATATATATATATATATATATATATATATATATATATATATATATATATATATATATATATATATATATATACACATATATAATTTGCCTTTCAGACCCCGCGTAATGGTCAGCTTTCTTTCTAAAAGAAAGAAGAAAAAAGTCCTGTGCTAAAGAGAAAAGCAATCCCAATGACAAAGATTTTAACATGTATTTTACAAATGAAATGCCTCACTGAAACATTTTTTTTCTTATGAACGGTTTTCAAAAGCTTTATTGGTGGATTTTCTCAAGTTAAAGCGAAACAATTCATATTGTTTAATTACAGGTGTTTTAGCTCATTTCAATTTATTTTATTTAAATGGGCTATTATTTATTTTATTATGTGTTTATATTTTACAAATGTGATGTAGTATTCATTTATATTGTATATTTTATGTAGTATAACTTTAGTTCCTATGTGAATATTAGTTCCTACTTGTTTTGTTGTGGTAGGAGGGCTTTGTTTTGAACATGGGGCCGTGTTGGTTATTATTATAGACAGCCGTAAATCAACAAAGGCAAGTCAACTGTGCCCTGATCTACAACTCAAGAGATGTAAGGGATTCATAAAGTAGGTTACGATTGCATATTAATTTGAAAATCGACCGGATCCACCGTATTATTACACGAGTGACTCCCGGCCCGATCCTAGCTAGTAGTATTGACGCAGGAGGGCCGTGTCTGGCATCAAGTAATAAACTCTGCCGTTCTTTCCGCGTGCGTTGCGTTGAGCCGCTTCTGGGACGCATCTAACACGCGGCTGCACTGCGACTGGTGTGCATTGGCTGATTGACTCTAACGCCCGCGTTTCACTGCATTCTCGCGGCGGCCACGTTGTCGCGCCGTTGACGTTTCTGGACTGTCCTACCATGTTGGTCCTCATTATAGTAGAGAAGACGGACTAAATATAATGTACACAAAGGAACTGTAACCCGATCGACTCACAGCCTCGAAAAGTAAGGGTTATATTACGTCAGAAACTCGTTCGGTACGCGTTCGTTCCGAAACGACTACCATGTACTGGAACGGTTCAAAACTATTACACGTACCGTACACCCTTAATATAAAAAAAAAATATATATATATATATATATATGTACACTCACCGGCCACTTTATTAGGTACACCTGTCCAGCTGCTTGTTAACACTTAATTTCTAATTATAAAAGTACTGTCTAATTCTAATTATAAAAGTACTGTCGGAGCTAGAGCCTTTAGCCACCAAGCCCCTGTTTTATGGAATCAGCTTCCAGCTAGTATTAAAGAAGCCGAGACAGTCTGCACATTTGAGATTAGATTAAAAACGTTCCTTTTCGACAAAGCTTATGGTTAGGCTAGTTGAAGTCGGAGTAGACTCATAGTTTAGTCTAAGCTGCACTAGAAGCTATAATGCTGGGGGCAGTACAGCCGCTGAGTTCTATCTCCTTTTCTTACTCTACCTACCACTTGTCTTACTTTATTTCTATTTTCCAATGTTAATATCTAGTTGTCTAGTCTCTTCATCACCAGTCACCCGGTGTCCCCTTTCCCCCCTCCCCAGAGGGGAGGGGCTATTTTTCAGCTGCAGCCTCCTGACTGTCCGGACCCCTGGCTGGATAGACGTCCTCGCTGCTACCCCCGTCTCATCTGACTAGAGGGACCTCTTCTTGCTCCTTTACTCCACTGTATTTTTACGGACTATAACTTCGCTTGCTAATTCCCATTAGCAGTTCTGGGGTTCCTGTCTATCCGTCCTGGGAGTGGATCTCTCCTGACTGTGGTACTCCCCAAGGTTTCTCATTTTTCTCCCAACTGACTCTGGAGTTTTTGGAGTTTTTCCTTGCCGGCATGGAGGGTCTTAAGGATAGGGGATACCCAGGACTTGAACTGTATCTATTCATCTTTGTTGCTTGATTTGTAATTGTGTATCATATTGCCTCTGTAAAGCCCTTTGAGACTTCTGTTGTGATTGAGGGCTATACAAATAAAATTGAATTAATCAGCCAATCACATGGCGGCAACTCAGTGCATTTGGGCATGAAGACATGGGCTGCGTTCCAATCGCGGTTTGAGTTGCCCTCGCTGATTTGCCCTAAGCACTTGCGATGACGTCACACTGAGGCCACTTGGAGGGAAGAGGGAAAGTGGGCGGAGGGGGAGCGAAAGACGTAAATGGAACACTCCTGCCCTCGTTCACTCACAGGCAAGAAAATCTTGGAACAACCACAAGGTGTTGGAGTAGCGCTATATTGCCTATTTCAAATCAGTGGCGCCTCCAGAAATTCTTCATAGGGGTGGCCAAATGGGGCCACTTAAAACCTTGGGGTGGCACACCAAAAAATAAAAGCCATAATATCAGGTTTTTACTATGTTGTAGTATTAAACAGGCCAGTAGAAAATTGTCAGAAAGACTTCAAGACACACCTTCTGATATACTTTTGTTGATGGTGTTATATTGTATATTGTAAACTATTATATTATGTTAATGTACATAGTCCATAATAGTCCAGTCAAAATTTTGAGTTCCGCAGCTACTACAATCTGACATTATACTGGCGAGTGGGGTGACCAGTAGCGGTGCAACAGTTTGCGGTTCAAAGCCGAACCGTATGGTTCGCCCTGTACGGTTCAATACGCCTTTATGAACCGCGCCTTTTCGGTTTTGCAATTAATGTATTCCGAACGCTTGTGGAATGAATTGATCGAGCTCTGTGTGCCTGTGTGTGACGTGAAGCACCGCTGTGGAGAAATTCCTGCCCCGCAAGTAAATGTCGGATCGCTGTCAAGCACCTGTGTAATAGAAGCCGAGTAACGCCCTCGCTCGCTTACGAGCGAAGTGAAAGTGAAACAAGAAAGAAAACAAATAGCAATGGCGAGTGGAAAGACCGAATTTTGAGGAAGCACCACCTTCTTTCAAATCTGCGGTGTGGCAACATTTTGGTTTCCCCGTGGACTACAATGCGGATGGAGAGAAAATATTGAAGAAAAAAATTGCAAGCATTGCTCAGCGCTTGTTCCCCATGCTAATGGCAACACTTTTATAACATGACTCCGGCACCTTAGCCGCCATCACCCACAGATATCACTTTCTAAGGGTAGGACAACCCCGAAGATGACACCAGTGAAAACACACGGCGGGCTTCGTTAATTTATTTTTCACGCTTGACCCACGTTACATTGTTCCCTCGCGGACATATTTCGCCAACAACGTAATCCCCGACATTTATGAAATAGCACGCAAAGCCATCGAAGATGATTTCGCTAAAACACATAGTTTCACTCTGACCACTGATAGTTTGACGTCCCGTGCTACAGAGTGCTACTACCTGTGACGGTCCACTATAATTCATACCTGTCAAATTGTACGGCCTCGTCGTAATTTGTACAAGTGAGCACTCATTTTTAAATGTGTACGCCGTACGTTACGTTCAAAATCTGCACGTTTTTCGTGCATTACGTTTTTTTTTCGTCCGTTACGATTTGGTCACCGTTTCTGCAACGAGACAATGCATTGGTTGAATGACGCGAGAAAAGTCAGAGAGAGGGAAGACAGTTTGTTGAGACGCTGTACCAAACGTGATGCTAGGCTAGATGCCTCCAATATTACCTGACAACATACAATCTACGCCTAGATATCTCATTCATATAGAACTACATGCGAAATGACAGACTCGGTAGCGTTAGTAAACAGCCGCCATTTTAGAGCAGTAAACTTCTCAGAAAGGCTGTTGTAGTAAACCTTACGAGCAAACCTAAGCAACTTTTTATCTTAAATACTTAAATACTACTTAAATCGGCAAAATATTGACTTGAGTCTATCTTTAAAGAAAAAGTTTTTAAATTTTCACATGTCAAAAGTAGACAGATGGGAACTAATGCAAAAACGGGAGCAATTATCAACTTTAACGGTTGATTCACAACATTAAATGACTTTCAAACATAGCAAAGGTGACTATGTTTTTGGGTTTGTTTGTTGTTTTTTTAATGAAAAAAAAAACATGAAAGGTATCACCAGTTACTTTGCCAAGTAACTTTTTTACTACGGTGTGTGTATTTCAGTAGTCTGTCACTACACTAGCCAAAGAGCTAAGAGGCATTTTAACAGTCGAAAATGTTTACATTTTAAGTGTTTATTTCATTTTTTAAAAAGCAAAATAAAGGCAGTTTAAAAAAAAAATAATAATAAAATAAAAAAAAAATAAATAAAAAAAAAGCAAAACGCAAACCAATACCGAACCGAAACCGTGATCCCAAAACCGAGGTTCAAACCGAACCGTGGGCTAACTGAACCGTTGCACCCCTAGTGACCAGTGGTGTAGGCAACAAATTCATTGGGGGAAGCCGTGGCCAGGCCTCGCCACCCCCGGTGGCAGCATTAGTCCACATCGCACAAAATTTACTGCGACTCATGTCAATAAGCCAGAGAAGTATTCCGCGCTTGATGGCAATACGTTGGTACCTGGGAATTATCAGAATTATTAGTTTTGTATCAAATTTTATTTGGGATTTCATTATTAATTAATTAGCATTAATTAATTATTTGGCATTTCATTATTAATTAATTTATTTTTTGTCTATACCTTACAATCTGTAAACAGATTGGATGTTTAAATACATTTAACCTATTTGAAGTTTAGTTTCAGTCCCTCCCAACGCCATTTGATTGACAGACCATTACTTTCGTTAAAAGCAAAATAGAAAAGGCAAGCGAAATAGAAACATCAATGACAAAAATTGTCATTCTTTTTTCCTTTTCTTTACTAACAAAAGTGAAAGTCAATAAAAAAGTAACTTTACTCTTTATTTATTCATTTATTTCTCTGTATTTTTATTTATTTATTTATTTTGGCACTCCCGTGATTCCACACGTCCTGCCATAACTGCCACATACAGTCTTAATTTTTTAAATTTTTATTTATTAACAACAATGATAAATTTTACAATTCCAAAGGCAGTGTGGTATCACATTCAAACACCGTGCTGGATCCTCCATTCATTTTCTTCTCTGGTGGTAAATAGACAGCAGCCAAAGGTAATGGTAAATGGCGTTACACTATTTTTCAGCTGCAGCCACCTGACTGTCCGGACCCCTGGCTGGATAGACGTCCTCGCTGCTACCTCTGTCTCATCTGACTAGAGGGACTTCTTCTTGCTCTTTTACTCCACTGTATTTTTACGGACTATAATTTCGCTTGCTAATTCCCATTAGCCGTTCTGGGGTTCCTGTCTATCCGTCCTGGGAGTGGATCTCTCCTGACTGTGGTACTCCCCAAGGTTTCTCATTTTTCTCCCAATTGACTCTGGAGTTTTTGGAGTTTTTCCTTGCCGGCATGGAGGGTCTTAAGGATAGGGGATACCCAGGACTTGAACTGCATCTATTCATCTTTGTTGCTTCATTTCTAATTGTGTATCATATTGCCTCTGTAAAGCCCTTTGAGACTTCTGTTGTGATTGAGGGCTATACAAATAAAATTGAATTGAATTGAATTGAATTGAAAATTGAATAGAGGTCAGAGGAGAATGGCCAGACTGGTTCGAGCTGATAGAAAGGCAACAGTGACTCAAATAACCACTCGTTACAACCAAGGGAGGCAGAAGAGCATCTTTGAACGCACAGTACATTGAACTTTGAGGCAGATGGGCTACAGCAACAGAAGACCACGCCGGGTGCCACTCCTTTCAGCTAAGAACAGGAAACTGAGGCTAAAATTTGCACAAGCTAATCGAAATTGGACAATAGAAGATTGGAAAAATGTTGCCTTGTCTGATGAGTCTCGATTTCTGCTGCGACATTCGGATGGTAGGGTCAGAATTTGGCGTCAACAACATGAAAGCATGGATCCATCCTGCCTTGTATCAACGGTTCAGGCTGGTGGTGGTGGTGTACTGGTGTGGGGAATATTTTCTTGGCACTCTTTGGGCCCCTTGGTACCAATTGAGCATCGTTGGAATGCCACAGCCTACCTGAGTATTGTTGCTGACCATGTCCATCCCTTATGACCACAATGTAGCCAACTTCTGATGGCTACTTTCAGCAGGATAATGCGCCATGTCATAAAGCTGGAATCATCTCAGACTGGTTTCTTGAACATGACAATGAGTTCACTGTACTCAAATGGCCTCCACAGTCACCAAATCTCAATCCAATAGAGCAAAATAGGGATGTGGTGAAACGGGAGATTTGCATCATGGATGTGCAGCCGACAAATCTGCACCAACTGTGTGATGCCATCATGTCAATATGGACCAAACTCTCTGAGGAATGCTTCCAGCACTTTGTTGAATCTATGCCACGAAGAATTGAGGCAGTTCTGAAGGCAAAAGGGGGTCCAACCCGTTTCTAGCATGGTGTACCTAATAAAGTGGCCGGTGAGTGTATATATATTTAAAAATGTTAATTTCTATATATTAAAAATGCGATTATGCTTGATAACACACATCACTTAAGCGTTAAGTATTTTCCCACGTGTTTCAATTGATTTTCCATTTGTGTCAAGCTATTTTTAAGTTCTAGCTAAGTTTTAAGTTAGTCTAAACTGTAAGTCCTGATAGGATTTTGAGTTTTTGCAGTGTTCAAAAGAAATGTATTGCAACATATCAGGTTACAATATGGCCGGGATACTTGCATGCGTTCCTGAATGCACCACGTGACGTGCGGAGGTGAGGGAGGTGCGGGAGAGCGAGAAACGTGCCTTCCTGTTGTTGTCTTTCTGGCAGGTGCGTGTACGTCGGCTGCGGCAGACCGCAGTCGTGTGTTAGTTGTTCCACAAGTTCCCCCAAAATAATTCCAATCTAACTAAGCGGGTGACTCTTTGTCAACGTTACAGTATGATACCTGCTGTATTGGAACACATTAAGGACCAGTGCTACTTGGTTTTTTATCCAGCAATGACTACTGAGCTAAAATTGAAAGTTAGCATTATTAAGTTTTTATTTTACACCCTCATCACGCTACAGCGCTATGTTTTCACAGATTAAATAAAGCCTGCATGTAAGACATGTTAGCCACGCATCGACAGTGGTCATAATTAATAGAAACCTTGCCCTCCGCTGGGCTAACGTTACGTGAGCGAGTGACAGTTATTTATTAGCACTGAGAAGTCTACTGCTTCAAGATGGGGGCTGTTTACGAACGCCGCTGACTCTGTCATTTCGCATCTAGTTCAACATACATGTGATATCTATGAGACGCATCAGACGCTACCTGCTAGTGCTACCACCGTAGCATCTTGCGGGCTAGTTTTTAGCAACGTCCGCGTATTTTGTAGCGGCTGTCGGATGCAGTTAGGTATTTTTTTATTGCTTTTTCCTCTACGCAGGCGACATCAGCTCGTTGTCCCACATTAAAAGTAGTCCGGGCAAAACGTGATGCTTAGAGCTGGCAAAATTGAACGATTCCTCGAGGTGAATAAAATTACTTGCATCAGTTTTTAAACTCGAGTTACTCGAGTTGCTCGAGTATTCGTTTCAGCTCTACTGGCGAGTAAACTTTAATAGATTTTTTTGCCCCAATTAGCTGCTAGGATCCAACAGACTAGGCTGTTGTTACTATTACCGTAACCGACAACTCGCAAAACGCTATTTTTCTTTTGCCATGAACTGCTCTGATTGGTCAAGCGGTATATTATTGGCCTGGTGGGAATTGGTTATTTTGCCGTGACGTGACTTATGCACTGCGTTCTTGCCTCGTGACACACCATTTAGTTGTACTACCACGGTTCACAGCTAAATAAGGCTTGGAGGCGGTGACTCATGATCATAATAAGTCATGTTAAAGACGTTTTTATGAAAAAAAAACACGCAAAACACAGCTGAAATATATGAATTTCAGACAACGTTTGTCTACGGATGTTTACCTGTGCGTTTTATTTCTTTTTGGAGTTAACAGCGCCCACCAATACTCAATAACTAAATTACTTATCATATTGCGCAACAATTATTATTATGTTGGTTCGTAAAATACGAATATTTTACTTTTTTTTTTTTTTTTTTTTTTTTGCAAAACACACCTGGCATGTGCCACACCATCGGATGAGCCCGGACAGCAGCTTCCAGTTGTCGTCGTTGTCGCTCATTCTCTTCTCTCGCTCGAACAAGTTCCTCCTTGTACGACGCTATCGTTTTTTTCAAACAGGTTGCAAACTTCATCGGCGGCCGCATCAAGGCGCTCCCTCACAGCATTTTCCAACATATTCGTTCCTTTCGTCTACTTCGCAGTTTTGTTTCTGACGTAATTTAGGCAACTGCGTTCACTTCCGCCTTTTTCTTCTTCGGTGGTTGTTTCAACTCCAATAGTTTATTGTATGGTAGTGAAGGAAAAGGATTTATCCTTGTTACAGGTTGTTTTATTCTTATAAAGAACAGGAGATGATGACATAGAATTCGGAAATGAAAAAGAACAAAGACTTTACATTGAAAGACACACAGACAGAATAAACGAGACATGGCCCGGACGAGACGCAAGACAAAAGTGTTTCTCTCTCTGCTTGGAGTCCTTTTCTCTCTTACTTGGGGGTGGGTAAAGTTCCTTGGAATGTGCATTGTGAACCCCTATAGCTAATGTTTTCCAGATGTGCTGCTACTCGAAGGCATACACGGTCTTAAGTTGGAGAATGCAATGTCCATATATAATTATTATGAATAAATGGAAATATAATTCTTCAATTCCCTCTTTTGGATTCTAATTGAAAATTGAATCCACCCAACTAAAAAACAAAACAACAAATCAGCAAAAGAAAAAGAACAACAACAAAACCCAAGTAGACTCAAAGAAAAATACATCACAAACCACGCGAGAGGTGACGAGACAAAACGGTAAAACAAAGAAACGAAAAACGTATAATATAAACAGTTAAAAAATAAACCATAATATCAGAGTCCAGAAAGCAAAACACATTTCCATTTCCCAAGGGTGAGCACACACGAATTCCCAGAGTCTGTCCCAAACAGGTGTGCAAAGTTAAAGTCAGCATCGCTGCAATCTCATGGCCTCTGTGTTATAAGCAGTGTTGTTAATTTTACTTTAAAAAAGTAATTAATTACAGTTACAAATTACTTCTCCCAAAAAGTAATTGCGTTAGTAACTCAGTTACCTGAATGTAAGAGTAATTAGTTACTTGGCAAAGTAACTAGTGATATATATATATTTTTTTTTTTCTCAAAAAAAAAAAAAAAAAAAAAAACACAGGTCATACAATGTGAAGCTTAAAGGGTTTGGGGGACAATTGGCCCTAACCCAATTCTTTACCCTCCGCTTAACTAGACACAAGGGTATTGCGATAACTAGCTAGTAACTTTTGCTATGTGTGGAAGTCATTTAAAGTTGTGAATCAATCGTTAAAGTTGTTAAAATTTCTCCCGTTATTGCATTAGTTCCCTTCTGTCTACTTTAAACATGTGTAAGTTTTAAAACTGTTTCATCATTTAAAGATAGATTTAAGTTAAGATTTTGCCGATTTAGGAGCATTTTAGATTAAAAAAAAATTACTTAGGTTCGCTAGGAAGGATCTCTACATCAGGGCCTTCCTGAGAGGTCTACTGCTTTAAGATGGCGGCTGTTTACAAACGCATGTAGTCTTTAAAACATGTTGGCAATGCAGCAGTGTCTGTCATTTGCATCTAGTTCTATAATATGATATCTACCGTGTCATGTGGGCGTAGTTTGTCGGCTATGGCTGCAGTCAGGTATTATTGGAGCCATCTAGCATCGCGGTTGCAACGGCGTCTTCCCCACTCCTGCTCAGCTCTCGTCCCCGTGAGTCCGTTTCTCTCAGACTTTTTTTTTATTCAACAAACTTAGTAACGCGTAGTAACGCACGCCTTTCCCGCCTCAGTAACGGTAACGGCGTTGCCAAGATGAGAAAAGTAATTAATTAAATTACTCATTACTGAAAAAAATAACGCCGTTAGTAACGCCGTTATATTGTAACGCCGTTATTAACAACACTGGTTATAAGGGATTGAGCCCATAACTTACTCCTCGGGAAAAGTGTTCGGTCCATGAAAAGGGTCAGTTCCATGTTGATATTCCATGGCTCAGGTTGAAACTAATCCTTTTTGTCAATGTGTTTTGAAAAAAAAAAAAAAAAACGCAATCCTTAACGCAGTGCCCAGTAGTCGAGAATGCAGTTCAGAAAACAACACGCAATCATCAATATCTTATACTATATCAACACTGACACCGCCCTCTTTTGTGCTGTAATCTGTTCAACTAAAAAACACAGAATGCAATAGAAAAACATCAAATCATAAACAATTAAACATAAAATGAGTCAGCCTATCTAAAAAAAGCAATGTTGGTCGCTCTTGTAGGTTGTAACGTCATAGTTGCTCATAAGAAAGAAAAAATATGTATTAATACTATAAAAATGGTCGTTTAAATGTGATACAAGTTAAACATTAATCAGAACTATCACTCAATGACCTCATTTAAATAAAATGCTTGTTGGAATTCTACAGGCAGGAAGATAACTGTCACAATTAAAATTCATTCATGTCAAGGAACCTGAAAACCTTCACGCACAGAAGGGACAACACCCTCGGCTGGGATGAAACTCGCACCAGTTAAAGCCAACGGGTGCACCCACTCTGTGTTCCTTTAATTTTTGTGAGCAGTATATACTGCACGTATATACACTATCATATACTTAAATATATTATATTACATTATATTATATTAAATATTATATAACTAAACTACTATTTCAATATCAAGTTAACAGTTCAAAACAGTAAATAAAAAACTCCAGTCCCCATTCTGTATCAGCAGCTTTAAACTACATTCAATTAATTTAATGTTGTGAATCAACCGTTAAAGTTGTTAAGATTCATCCCGTTTTTGCATTAGTTCCCTTCTGTCTACTTTTGACATGTAAAGGTTTTAAAACTGTTTCATCATTTAAAGACAGATTCAAGTCAAGATTTTGCCGATTTAGTAGTATTTTACAAAAAAGTAATTAGGTTCGCTCGGAAGGTTCGCTACAACAGCCTTTCATAGAAGTCTACTGCTTGAGGATGGCAGCTGTTTACTAACGCCAGGGAGTCAGTCATTTCGCATCTAGTTTTCTATACATGTACTGCTAACACCACCGAGTCTGTCATTTGGCATCTAGTTCTTTATACATGTGATATCTAGATAGCATTAGATAGCGTTAGATAGCATTATGTGGACGTAGTTTGTAGTAGCTGTTGGCAGCAGTCAGGTATTATTGTTTTATATCTAGCGGCATGATATGAGCCAGAGCCGTGAGTTGAGCATGATGTTTACTCTCGGTCTGTTCCTCATTGCGTCCCGCGCTGTGTTTTAGTTCCGCTTTATTTGACATATTTCAGTAATCGGAATTTGGATGTTTGTGAATCATTCTCGAATCTTGCACAGACGAATCGCGAATAATCTAACAATCGGAAATTTCGCACACCTCTGGTCTCCAACTCAGTTTTTAAGTAGAGGTCTCTCCCCTGTCACCCTCTTTGCTCCTCTGCTCTGACTCCAACAGGTCAATAAAGGTGGTGGAGTGAATATTATTAGTGTATTATTATGACTATTCACTGATGATAATCATTCGTGAATTAGCTTAGCTCCTGTACTGAACTATGCTTTAAGTGAAAAACATAGCTGATGCTCCAAAAGGAAGTCACCCAAAGATAATGGTAACAAGAGTGCACACTTAACACTACTAGAACCTTGACAATGCATTTCAGACTAACTAGCTAGCACCAGCTAAGTAGCAGGGTTATTTTAGAGCTGGGATGTAACTTTTGACCATAAAACAACAAAGACATGTGCCCAGAGACTGACTGCGGAAAAAAAATTAGTACCGACTAGCAATGTCACAGGGAAATGCGGACTGGATTTTCAGAGATGTGGGCGTTCTCTATATGAACAAATGAAATTGACTGGATAGCTACGCAGTGAAGAGGCACTCTACCTTTCTCTATGAAGTATGGGGAAACTGACAAATTTATGATCATAGTTAAGTTAATAATGACAGGTTATATGATTATTGATTTAAACTAATATTCTGGCAACTTTATAGTGAATATGTCAGCATTTTTGTATTTTTTTTTAACAACACCAAATTATTTAGGGGGGGGGCTTGAGAATATTTTAGAGGGGCTGAAGCTCCCCTAAATAGGCCTAACTATGCCACTGCAAGAGAATATTAATTCAACATCACAAACATTAATAAGAATATTGTAGAAATCAGTAAGAAAGTGTGGCAGATTCTACTTATGACTAGTTTGCTCAAATGTGTTGACCACCACATAGGCTCCAGTTAGAGAGCACAGGAAATGAAATCAACTAATAAAAAATAAATTTTTGGGGCTCATGTGCAGGTGTGCATACATGTATACACATTTAGTATCTGGTGAATAACATAGACATATAGTCAAAATTCAGAGACCTCTTAATGTGTTTAGCTTATGAAACATAAAAAAACATTATTTTAACTATGGCTAAACGAACTATAGTGAACATTTGCGCGCTCTCCGTTCAAACCACGACATTCGCATGAATTATTTTGATGTGATGCTAGCAGTCGTAGCCGATAAAAAAAAAAAAAAAGAAGCTAACAACCAAGAAATTATGAGTGTGAACTCGTGTGAAAAACAAACTGCCACAAAAACATATTTAACACAACTATTCCTCCACCTAGCATTTTGAGGAATGTTCACGATCTATGTGCAGCACCTTTAATGCTCACATCATCATTGACGAAGCAGACGCGGGAAATGCAGAACTGGAAATAAAAGCACGAGCAGTTTCCAAAATTCAGGGTGTTCCAAAATGGTTGACCCCATTCTAAATGCCCATATGTCGGACACTACTTGATGAATCTTAATGAAACTAAATACACTTAATGTTGAAGGTCATAAGTTTTACTGGTAAGATTTACCAAGAAAAGTACAAATATTTGTTGCTTCTATGACAGATTTTCATAAATGTTCAATATGAGCGTCGCCTGTGACTGCACACGTCGAGTCGGTATTTGAGCTCGTGCCAAACTCGCTGAAATTTCTTGAAATTTTTGGTGCCAATTCCTAATTTGTTTTGCAGTTGGTGCCTTCTTTGCAAAATTTGTGAAGAAGGCACGCTGCACTGTCTGTGACAGTCTGTCGGTGACTCAGTCCGAGCATACTCTAACACGCAAAACTACCTTTTCTTTTGACGTGAACGGCATTTCTTAACCTGAAAAGATAGACACGCCAAAAGTTACACACAAAAACTTGAAACGTTTCTACACAAGCTGTGAAACTTTGAGGTCATTCCAACGAAAATTGTCAAAATTATTCGCCTACGAAATGGGGTCAAACATCTTGGAACACCCTGTAGTTTCTCCTTAATTTGGGGTTGCGTGCAGACAGTAACTGCGGTCTGCAGGGGGCGTCATTGGAACGCTAGGGGCGCCAATTATAATAGTAGAAAATCACTCGCGTACATGCATCCCTAGCGATTTGCCCCCATGGAACACCGCCCAACCAATCCCTGCCAGGAACCGCCATTGCGTATAGATCATATAAACTGGGTGAATGCTCATGTTTCCATGCCGTTGATGGTGCCATAAGTCCCAAACATGTTAACATCCGGCTGGCCGGTGTTCTGTCAATCAAATTGTGCTCTGAAGCGCTACTGAGCGTGCGCACAGCCACCACGTCTCCAAGGGTTATCACAGGTCAAATGTCCATTGATATGAACTACCATTTTGACTTTTGCTGAAAGTTAATAATATTTTTAAAGTGTATTCATTTTATACTGCCTTTTGACCATTCACCCATGTATGCACGAAAACATTGAAATAGAATATTCATGATATTGCGAGACAATGGCTGACCACGATTTATGCTGCTGTCAACAATGGGGAGTTTACTTCAAAATCGACAAGAACACCGGCTTTGTAATGATGTATATACAGTATGTATACTTATACAATACATGTATGTATGTGTGTATATATATATATATATATACATATATATATATATATATATATATATATATATATACTAGTATATACATATATACACATATATATATAAACAAAAAAGGCCCCATTTTTTTTCGAGGGGATAAAATTACTGCTAGAACTAGTTTACTTAATTATAATTTGATGCATGACGTTCTTAAATAAATAAATTTAAAAAAAAAACAACACACAGACATTCATAGCTAGTCTCTTTTTGTTACAAAAAAAAAAAAAAAAGACACCTGTCCAAATTTGGGGCCTGTTTTTCTAAGGTCCCCCTGTACAAGTTGTATATATGCATGCATTAATTATGCCCCCCTTAAAGGGGAACTAAACTAATTTTCCAATATGTATTTTGAATTGTAGCAGCACAGTGGCAGTCAATCCCAGGCCTTCCTGTGTGGAGTGTGCATGCTCTCCCTGTGCCTACGTGGGTTTTCTCCAGGTACTCCGGTTTCCCCCCACATCCCAAAAAACATGCATGGTAGCCTAGGTTGATTGACGACTCTACATTGTCCTTAGGTTCTACGTGTACGTGAATGGTTGTTCGTCTCCTTGTGCTCTGTGATTGGATGGCAACCGATTCAGGGTGTACCCTGCCTACCGCCCATAGTTAGCTGGGATTGGCTCCAGCACCCCCGTGACCTTCATGAGGATAAGCGGCTCGGAAAATGAATGAATGAATATTTTAAATAGTTTCATAGATATAAGGGTTTGCACTCGATGAAGTGAGTTATACGTATATGATGTTTTTTATTTGATTGCAGAGAAGTTTACAAGTTAAATTGTTCTGCACATGATAGGTTTTGAAATTGGTCACGGTGTGGCGTCACACCGTCCCTTATTATGCAAGCACCTGTCCTCTTTGTTCTTACTTCTTCGTCCTTCCTCTGAGCACTGAGGAAAGCAGTCTGGAGTTGTTAGACTTGTGCACCGACAAAAGTTGTCCTCCTCGCTTGGTCCATGATCAACTTCCCCCATTATCCCATCATGAGTCAGTCACCAGCAGTGTAGTTCATCTTATTTTAAAAAGCAATTAGTTACAAATGCCTTCTCCCAAAAAGTAATGGCGTTACTCAGTTACCTCATTGTAAGAGTAATTAGTTACTAATCAAAGTAAATGACGTTACTTTTCATGTTTTACACATTATACATTCTGTAACATCTTTCCCATCGAAGATGTTTATATTAACTGATTAAACTGATTTTTTCATAAAAAACAAAAATGTAGGTCACACTTGTTTTTAATTTCACCTATATAAGAGTGTAACGGTAAAAAAAACTTTAACTTTTAAATGCTGTGAGAAAAAAGCCTTTTTGTTTTTCCTGTTGTACTGAACTCGCACCAAACCGCTAACCCCGTAACAAGGTACGTACTGAACCGTGACTTGTGTGTATCCTACCCTTAATATATAGATATATAGGGTACAAGGCTCATGGATACATCATTCAAGAAAAGTTTAGGGCAAGTGACTATTTTAGGTAATAGAACAAAATATTTGGCGAAAAACACTCAGGTGACTTGAAGTTCCGCTCTGACTCACCGAGTGTCGACACAGCTGTGAATGGCCACTGCCAGATTTTTTGGGGATTTTATGGGTAATATAACAAGGTCGCGATGCAGAAATCGAAGACATCAAGGAGTAGTCGAGATTTTATTTTTCGTATATTTACCCTTTTAAACTTTTTTTTTTTTCCAAATTATCTTTGTTTGGAACGATTATCATCTAACATATCGGAGAAAACGAGACAGTAACAAAAAAAAAAAAAAAATCAATCAATCAATCAATTAATGATTCCAAGCTAAAAATGACAGACATTTTGAATAATAAATATAATTAATTACCTTCGTTTTATGGCTGGTGTTGTGTTTTGGAATTATTACACTATTGATTTGCAATTCCACCATGCCGCCAGTGGGCGCCAGTATGTGACTGTACTTGGGTTGCGAGGAAGAAGGAGTTGAGTTGAATAAAATCGAGAAGTGTGAATGTTAAGAGAAGACGCTTGTCTCGTGTACTCCTTCGGCCTTATTCTAGTGATACAGAACAAATTGGCGTCAAGGATGGCGGTTGCAGTGCCTCTTCCTGCTTTATTTCTGCCGTGTGCGGGTCAACCTACAATTCCGTTCGCACGTGGGCTAAAATGTTCGAGAACTACCTGCTTGCTATCAACGCGGTTGGCGATGACTGGCCGGACACGAGATTACGCGCTCTCCTTCTTCATTGCTTGGGCACAGAGGGTCAGCGTTTGTTCGATACACTTGCAAATACTGGTACTACATACAAAGAAGCTATGGCTGCTCTCTGTGCGCACTTCTACCCTCAATAAACGTCGTGGTGGAACGACACAAGTTCGGGCAAAGAATACAGAAGCCGCATGAGTCCATTGCTGAGTATCCTGCCGCACTGCGTGAGCTTGCTGCTACGTGTGGGTTTGACTACAATTGTGATGAAATGATTCGGGACCAGATAACTGAGCATGCAAACTGTTCAAAAGTGAGAGAGACTGATGGTGCAAGATGATGCTAATTTGACACTGGAAAAGACATTACAAATTGCATGTCGAGTGGAAGCTTCTATTGGATATGCACGGACGCTGGGACCAGAATCCCAGGCCCCAATACAAACTGTAAATGCTAAAACTAAGCATCTGAGGAGCAGAGGAAAGGGCAACAATGCTGTGGCTGCTACAAATGTCGGCACAAGACGGGACCGCCGCTGCTGCTTCAGGTGTGGATCTTCTAATCATCTTGCAAATTCCCAAGATTGCCCTGCTCTGAAGGTAAACTGCCGTAAATGCAACAAAGTGGGACATTTGCCAAAGTGTGCAAGTCTTCAGACAAGGAGTATGAAAGAAAAGTAGATGACAACACAACATATACAGAAAATAACATGCGACGTGAACATCACTGCTGAATCAAGGTCCTGCACAGTGGAACTGGTGGTGGATACAGGTGTTGCTGTGTCTATCATTCCTGAATCTGTCTACAAAGAACATTTCAACGGCGTGCTCCTTTCTGAACCAAAACTAAAATTAATGTCTTATACAAAGACACACATCCCTGTGCTAGGCTGCCTATCTGCTTTAGTGCAGCATTCTACGTTTTCTGTGCCAGCCCTATTGTACATCGTGAGGAAGACGGACACAGCTATATTAGGGATGGACTTATTCAAAGCACCGAGACTTTCCATTGTTAATGACACTGTGTGCTCACCTGAACTCCCAGTGAATGAGGTCAAAGCTGGACTAGCGACTGAGAAGCTAGGCTTGGCTAAAGGATTTGTTTACCGGGTGAGAGTGAAGGAAGGCAACGAAGCAGTGAAACCTGTGCAACAAAAGCTGCGGGGGCTTCCTTTTTCAGTCCGTCAAGCTGTCTCCACCGAACTACAGAGACTATTGGAGATGGACGTTATTGAGAAAATTGATGCATCACCCTGGGTCTCGCCAATTGTGGTTACACGACGCAAGAATGGTGCGGTGAGACTTTGTGTGGATTTACGTGAACCTAACAAGGCGATAGTGATGGACTGTTATCCACTTCCACATATGGATGACTTATTTTCTGAAATGAGCGGTGCTACAGTATTTTCCACTATCGACCTTGCAAATGCTTATCATCAAGTCCTCTTGGCAGAGGAAAGCCGAGACTTGACTGCATTCATAACGCACGATGGACTTTATAGGTTTAAGCGAGTACCTTATGGTCTGTCCTCAGCTCCAAGTGCGTTCTCCAAGATGATGTCACTTGTAATGAAAGGGAAAAAAGGGGTCCAGTACTATTTGGACGATGTCATTGTTTATGGCACAATGAAAAGTGACCATGATCGCAACCTGCAGGAGGTGCTTGCAGGGATCAAAGATGCCGGACTACAGCTAAATGTGGAAAAATGCCAATTCAACCAGGCCAGCCTTCGATTTCTAGGACACACAATTTCCGCAGAGGGTCTTCAACCACTTACAGAACACGTCAAAGCCATTACCGATGCTCCTGCGCCAAGTGATGCTACGACACTGCGCTCATTTCTAGGGCTCACTGCATGGTACCAGAAGTTTGTACATAACTACACTTCACTCGTGGAGCCAATGAGAGCATGTTTGCGTGACGACATGTTCCAGTGATCTACGGAAGCTCAGGAGAGTTTTGAGGATGTCAAGGACCGCATTGTGAATAGTTCTGCGCTTTCTGTTTTTTACTCCAGCCTTCCCACCATTGTGTCTACAGATGCATCGGATTATGGTTTGGGGGCGGTGCTTACACAGTTACATCCTGATGGTACCGAGCGTACTGTTGCATGTGCATCACGCACATTGAATGCTGCTGAACGGAAGTACTCCATTGTTGAAAAAGAAGCACTTGCTTGTGTGTGGGCTGCTGAAAGATGGGGCACTTTCTTGTGGGGCACAAGATTTACACTGCGCACCGATCACCAAGCGTTAACAACTTTGCTTTCTACAAAAGGATTGGGTCGCGCAGGAATTCGTATTGCACAATGGTCTGCGATACTTTTGTGTTTTACTTATGATGTGGAATATCGTCCTGGCTCACAAAACCAAGCGGCTGACTGCTTCTCCCGCTTGCCTCTCCCTGAGGAAGAGGATGCAGACCCGGTGATGGAACCAGAACTTGTTGCTCTGTTGGACACAGAATTAAATTCACTTTCTGTGAAGGAATTTGTTGACGCATGTGAGGCGTGTCCTGAGCTCACAGTCCTTAGAGTACAGATAAATAGGGGCTGGCCTGAGACTGCAAAATATCTACCAAAAGAGCTCAAACCATACTTTGCTACAAGACATGAACTTTCAATTCAAGATGTGATCATTTACAGGGGACCTCACCGTCGACTTGTGCCAGTTGCATTGAGGAAGAAGCTGGTGCACTTGGCACATGAGACTCACCAAGGAGTTGTTCGTACCAAACAAAGACTCAGAGACTTGTACTGGTGGCCAAGCATGGACATTTGTGTGCAGGAAACTATTTGTTCATGTGAAGCTTGCCAGTTGAATGACAAAATTGCAAAGACTCATTTCGCACCACTTCAGCCTATTCCATTTCCTGATGCTCCGTGGCAAAAAGTGGGCATAGACATTGTTGGACCGTTTGAGTCTGCTAGCTGGGACTGCAGGTTTGCTGTGACACTCACGGATTACTACACAAAGTGGCCTGAGGTTGCTTTCACTCCAAGTATAACTTCTACAACGATTACCACCTTCCTTGCTTCAGTGTTTGCTCGGTTTGGAAATCTGAATGAGGTGGTCAGCGACAATGGAACTCAATTTACTTCTGCCGAGTTTGCTGAGTTTCTGGTAGCAAGGGACATTAAACACAGAAAAGTGTGTCTTTATTATCCTCAAGCTAATGGTGCTATAGAGCGCTGGAATCGCATTCTTAAAGAAACAATACTGTCTGCCGAACAAGTGAAAATGCCATGGAAACCTTTTGTTCAAGAATTTCTACTTTCTTACCGTGCTACACCACATGCTACTAATGGGATGTCACCGTATGAACTCATGTTCAATCGACCAATGTGTACCAAAGTGGACGTTGGTTCTGCACGGAAACCTGACTCACTTCAATTGGAAGGATTATGAAGCTGCGTCACAGCTAAACAGAGTGCAACTAAAACTTACACGGATTTGAAGCGAGGTGCACGGGTGCCGAAGATCAGAGAAGGAGGCAGGTCCAAGCATGGGTCTTGCCTTGATTGTGGGTACGCTTTCAACGTCCTCGTAGAGAGAATAACAGGCCACACCAATACTGCAGAGACTGCTACAAGGCTCGACGGCACAAAAAGCGACTACTGCCGACCCCGGACAGTCATCAGGCCGCCACTAAGTCAGAACTGATCGCATTGGTCCCGGCAATTCATTCTGGGTCCCGCCCTGCCCAGCGCCGCCGGTGTAGTTGCTGCCGACTATTGTCACATGGGTATGTCGTCGGTTCCCCTCCCATTAGACTTCGATCATCATAATTTTTGTAAGGGCGAATGGAGGCGGGCCAGGCTCAGAGACCACCCCCATGTCTTCATCACCATATCCTTAGACTCTACGACTGACCCTCGGAGCAGGTCCCGCACTCAGGGCACTCTGGAGGGGCCTAGGGTATCTGCTATCGCTGACACTGGTGAACAGTCAGACCTTTCATCTCTGGATGAATTCCTCGCTTACGGGTTCTCGTGTCGTGATCTACGCCCCGTTAATCTCAGCATGTCTGCCACCAACCGCTTCCCCCATCGCTATTGAGGGGGTGTTCTTTGCCAGACTCTTGATGGCCTGCGGTGACGTTACGATGGTGTCCTGCTGCTCCATGGTGTACATGAGAAACTCAGTACAGGCCATGGTCCTGTAGTATGATTTGCTGCTCAACCTTGGCCTCCTGCCTTCTTTCCTTCCGTCTGACTGCGGTAGCCCCCATGCACTTATTCAGCATTCATCCATTTATGGCGAGAAGCTCCCATCTTACCCAATGTTCCTGCCCTCAGCGGTCGGTCCCCCCGGCTCGCCCTGCTGCTTTACAATTTCCTTGTGTACCTGAGAATAATGGACGCATGAAAAGTTCTCAAGAGGTATGCATCGTCCACTTTTAATACCTGTCCTCATCCGGCGCATGGTGGGGCCACCGGTCAAGGTACATGTGGACCCCGAGGCCACCCCGAAACCCTGCCACACTGCAGCCGCTGTGCCCCTGCACTGGCAGCAGAGAGTCTACGATGACCTCCTGCGTGACGAAGCCCTTGGTGTCATTGAGCGTGTGCAACATGGCAAACGTGTGTGTGTCTGTGACGTGGTGTCATCGTATGGTGGTCACTAGGAAGCATGACGGTTCCTCACGTAGGACTGTGGACCTCTCTCCCCTTAATAAGTTCTGCCTGCGTGAGACTTTTGCTACAGACTCGCCATTCGATCTTGCTCGGAAGGTTCCAAAAGATACCTGGAAGTCTGTTACGGATGCTTGGAATGGTACCACAGCGTGCCCCTGCATGAGTGTGATCAACATCTCACCACCTTTATCACGCTTTTTGGCCTCTGGCATTACACGAGAGCTCCGCAAGGCTTCCTCCCATCAGGGAATGGCTACAACCGCCGTTTTGACGCTTTCCTCTCCGACTTTGAGCGCAAGGAGCATTGCGTGGATGACACAAACCACTACGACACCGATTTGGAGTAGCATTGGTGGCAGAACGTCGACTTCCCCACCCTTGTTTGGCATGCCGGCATCGTGTTGAACCCTGACAAATTCCAATTCGCCATCCGCGACTTCCCCATCCCCGTCCGCACCACGGATATCAGGAGCTGGTTCGGCCTAGTCAACCAGGTGGACAACTATGCCCAGTTTCACGACATGATGGCCCCATTCAAGCCTTTTTCAGCCCTCGCTGCAAGTTCTTTCAGCGGTCCATGCTGGCAATCATAGAGGCCATCCGTCAGGGCGAGGAGATCTATGACATGTAGAAGTGCACCTGTCTTCGCCCTGACTGGTCCAGGCGTGGTATTGGATACTTCTTTCTCCAGAAACAGTGCGCCTGTGCTTCAGGTTTGCTAGACTGCTGTCCTGGTGGCTGGAGGATTACTCTTGCTGGCTCGCGCTTCCTGAACCCTGCTGAATAGCGTTACGCTGCTGTTGAGGGGGGTGCCCTGGCCGTGGTCTGGAGTTTGGAGCAGACGCACTACTTCACCCAAGGGTGCGACAATCTTGTTATGGTCACCGATCATAAGCCCCTTGTGAAACTTTTTGGGGACCGTACGCTGGATGAGATTTCGAACTCGCGCCTGTTCAGGCTTCAGCAATGGACCCTACCGTGGCGCTTTGAGATCGTTCACCTGCCTTGCAAGAGCAACCATGCTGCTGATGCTGCTTCGAGGTATGCCAACCCTTCGGGCTTGGTGTGTGGCTTCTGGCTGGGGGTGCCGAGCGTTCCAGATGCCGTGGAATCGGCTCTCATGTCTTCCATCCGTGACAATACACGGGAGCTTGGGGGCCATCTCCTTTTCCTTCTTGCACTCTAGACTGACGCTTGCATGGATCACCTTTTGCGCCTTATCGAATGTGGGGGTGTGGTGGACGCACATGACCGTGCCCCGGCAGACCTATCTGCGGTCTGCTGTTCTATCTTCTTCTTCTATCTATCTCATTCTTCGCCACCTTCGGCGTGCCAGAAGAGCTTTTGAGTGATTATGGCCTAGAGTTTACGGGTAGCCAGACTGAGGATTTCCTCTGTGTTTGGCAGGTCAGGCATCCTCTGTTGCCTTCCCTCAATCGAATGGCAGGGCTGAGGTCGCTGTGAAGACTGCCAAGCGCCTCCTCATGTCTAATACTGGCCCAACAGGATCAGGACCGTTTCTTGCGTGCAATGCTGCAGCTGTGCAACAGTCCTGACCCGGACTGCAACCTCCCACCTGCGCAGGTCATCATCGGCCATCCTCTTCGTGACTCGCTCTCCTTAGTCAAGAGACTCGAGAAGTTCTCCAACCTCTGTGGCGACAGGCATGGGGGATTCGAAGGAGGACGACTTTCGCACCCGGCTGTCTCGTACGACTGAGTCTTTGTGGTCCCACTCGAGGCCCCCTCCGCCCACTAGCACTTGGCAAGAGGGTGTTCCTTCATAACCAGCTGGGCCTGAGCCCCCAGAAGTGGGACAGATCTGACATGGTGGTGGAGTCGCTCGGCCATGGTCAGTACTGGGTCAGAGTTGACGGATCGGGTTGCTTAACTCTACGCAACTGCCACCCACCTCCCCCAGGTGTGTGTCCTTCTACGCTGTTGCCTTCCCTTGTGACCCCGGGGTTCCAGTCCTGCCGGTGGGGAGTGACCAGTGGACGGCATGCAGTCCCCGTGGCTCTTCTTTGTGCACCACCCTGGCGGTGGTTACTGATGTGGTGCCCTCTGGACCCTACTTCCTCTTCGGGACGTGTGAGGAGGTCCTCTAGGCGGTATAAACCCGAGTCCGGCCGGTGGATATAGTCCTGAGCCCGTTTACCCATATTTTGTGGAAGGTTTCCAGGCTAGGATGGGATGAAGAGAATCCCTTCGGCTGCTGGGGGGCATTGCCTGCCTGCGTTAACATGACTCCCACTAGTAGGGGGAGAAGGAGTAGTTCTAAGAGACGTTTTTGCTGTTGGATTGTGTTCATAGGGTGTTCCATACACATTTCTGTGTTTATCTCCTGTTAATGTCTATTATGTGTCTTCTGTTGTATTTTGGTTCAAATGTGTACACAGAGATACAGTATATTGTATTAGTGTTGTATTAATTGTTCTACGTTCATATATTTGGTTGAATGTTAGTATTACATTCGAACTAGTTGTGTTTCTAATGACTCAGGGATCTGTCATCTAGGTTAATTAAAAAAATAAAAAATAAAAAAATCGACACAGAGAAGTATTTCTCCACTCTTAACGCCATTATCAACAACACTGGGTGTCTGGCAGCAATGCGTACAAGCTAATGAATGACACTCCCACTCCACCGAGGGCCAATCAGAGCAAAGGGTATTGAAATGAGCTCCAGTCAGCTACATATTAACCAAAGACAGAATTTAGCAGAAGGAATAAAAAGTAAAGACGAACTAAAATGGCTTTAAAAATGACATTCTCTGCACTTTGAACACAAATGGTCATTCAAACCTGGTAAAATTGTTGTGAAAAATAATGTCAAAAACTTTTTTTCAAAAAATTAAAAGTTGAGGGCACTAAAATCTGGTGACAGGCTTGCTTCTAAACATGTCTTGAGTCAGAAAAAGTTGTTGCATACTAGTTGGCTATCAAGGAAATGGATTGAATGCTTATATAGACTTTTTATGATCTTGTCAGAGGAGATGGACTTAGGACCCTGAGGGAGGGAAGGAGGAAGGGAGGGATTTGGCGAGGGAAGGACACATCCAGCAAGTGAGCCCCCAAAGTTGACATTGTCTGTAGTAGCAATGGGGTCGTGGCAGGCACGTCCGGACCACCAGCGTCACTATGAAGAATTGGCCCAAAAAACGGGATGTACGTAAGGCAAGACTTGATTTAATAGATAAAGATTTACAGTATATTTGACTCTTGTCTTCCCCAACCCCATTAAACCATTACCTTAAGGAATTGTAGTGATTCTATTTGGATTCAAAATGTATTTACTGTTCTTAAAGTCACATTAGTGAATTATAGTTTCCATGACTGCATCTACTGTTTTGCCGACTTTAGTCTTAATTATATTAAAGAAGACTGTAATAATGTTAATTTCATGTTTACAAAATTTCAATATACATGTACTTTTTAAAGTGCAGTTTACTTCCAAATCTGGCAAAGAAATGAAACTTGACTCATCCGTAGACAATGTCAATTGAGTTGTACGTCTTAGTGCACTCTTTTTATATGGGGAAAAAAATAAATCAAAATGCAAATTTTTTTTAATCCTGGTTTTTTTGTGTGTGTGGTCATGAATTCGGGTGACTTTATTGATTGTATAAATAAAAATTGAATAAATAATTTCCTGTGGAATATATAATCATCATTTTCAGTGTTTGTGCTTTCCAATGAAAATCCAACTTTTGCAAGTTTTCTTTCTTTTTTTTTAAACAGAAATTTATTTTTCTCTGAACAATGACCAAGACTAATTGTGGATAAAAGTAAGCTTTGTAAAGAGTTTCAAAAAGTTATTTTTGCATCGAAAAATCATACTTTACTTGCATTGAAATACATACAGATGTAGATCATTTTCCAATTTATGACGTTGAAATGGGAACTGACAATCTTTTGTCAAATATTTAGGACGTGTATTAACATCTACATATGGCTATGCTTCCATTGAAATGTTTTTGCTTTGTGAGAGGAAAGTTAACATAAACGTGTACCTAATACTATGAGTGTTAGTGATCTTTTATGCGACTTTGAACTTCCTCATTGTTTGGACTTACATCTTTTCTTTAAAAAAAAAAAAAAAAAATAGCCATTCCCACCACAAATGTACGACTTAAGGTACAACTTTGTAACTCTCTTTTGTGCGCTTGTCAGTTTCCACAGAACAGATCAAAAATCTCCACAAAAGATTTCAACAACTCAGCGGAAATCAGGAGACTATAAGGTAAAAATGTCAACCAGACTCTTATTTTGTAATCAAGTTTTACTTTGAAAAGCTAGCCCAGTACAGGTACAGTAACAGGTTGTCGGACTCACAAGTTGTGAGTAAACAAAGGGTGAACAGTTTGCACAAAATACATAGAATAAATCTTAAGTCTAATATTGCATCCTTGAATGAACTTTTTAGCTCTTTTTATTTGGCTTTTTGCGTTGCACATGTCAAAAGTCTAATTTCTTTTCTCATAAAGTCGTAAACAATGTCAAAGTTTGAACATCATTCATGCAACGCTCAGCCAGCGTTGAAATATTAATGTTACCAAAATGTCGATTTTTCATGTGTGTTTTTATGGTGTACAATTTTTAAAGCGATATTATTTTTGAAGGAAATCAAAATAAAAACATAGTCAAGTTAGCATTAATTGATCAACAACTGCACGTGTGTTTATGTGTGCCTATATTCTTGCAGCAGAGAAAATCTGGAGAACATTCCCGCACTGGCCAACAATCCCATCAAGAAGCAAATAATTGATGCCTTCTTTGACAAAAGGTTGGTAAATAATAATGACAATCATCACGACAAAAGTAATAACTCTGAAGTAAGGACTATGCTGTATTAATAAAGCTAGAGTTAATGTCTAAAATATTGTTTATTTAACAATGGGATGATATTTTTTGTATTTCTGGGGGTGGGGGGAGGGGGTGTCCTAAAATCCCGAAACAGCAGTCATCTCCCACCTGATAAAGCTTTTTTTTTTAAAGCTTTGGAGAGAATGTTCAGATTCCAACTATTGTGGGGAAATAAAACATACTCCATTAAATTAAATAAATTGGTGCATCAAAATGTCAACATCAAAAATGGTCCAATTGTACAATTTTTAATCTAAAAGTTTTGTTTTTGTACAGTAAAAAATTCAATACTTTTAGTTATTATTTGGAAAAAAAATCACATTAAACAGGGAAAAAAATGGGTATCTCATTCGTGCATTCTCTACACCAATTTATCTATATTTTGAGTAAGAATTGTATTTTTGGTAACAACTTTTTGAGATAAAACCCTACCCCTCTAAAAGGAGAGATTTGAAATTTTAAATTACAATTTTATTTTGTGTGTGTGTGTGTGGGGGGGGGGGGGCATTTGTGTGATAAAAAAAAAAAAAAAAAAACTCAAACAAATGAATAAGATTTAAGTTCAATTTTTTTTGAGAGAACATTCAGATTGAACTATTACATTGTAGGTATGCAAAAAAAAAAGAAAAGAAAAAAAAGCCTCATTTCATCTTGGCACCCAACTGAAAAAAATGATTCAAAATTGTACCAGTTCTACTTATAAAAGCTTTTGGACCCTAATTTTAACAGTATTGTACATGAGCTTGTGGTTTTGTCCAATTTGTTGCTGGTTGATCTGCCCCACCTGCCGTGTGCGCTCAATCCGACAGGAATCAACAGGACGGTGAGTCGGGCTGCCTGGAGGAGATCACCTTGGGACACTTCCTGATGGTCATGAGTCATTTTCGTCCCCCCCAGCACAAAAGCAGCGAAGACGAACGCCATGCCATCAGGAGGCAGAAGTTACGCTGTGAGTTGCAAGCCGGTGGTACAATAGATCCCAACTAAATTCTCACGCATCACTTTTGACATTTGATGCCTCAAATGAAGTCGAGTGAAGTTACACTGAAGTGATATATCTTTTCACTGGACTTCATGGATTTCACATGGTGACCACAAAAAAGCAATTTGGCACACAAGGAGTTTGGTGCTAGATCAATGTCAAAAGTATTGAAATCTGAAAAAAAGAAAACGATTGAAAATAATAAATTGAAACTGAATGTTTAATTATTTTCTTGAATCTTTCAAAAGGGAAAAACACGTTATATTTTTTTCAGTTACAAAGTTGATATTTTAAGGTTCAAATTTTAGCTTTTTAGTTTCGGTTATCTAATTTTCACCTTCAGATTTTTTTTCCACTTTCAGATCTTATTTTTTCAATTTCATTTTTTTTTTTCACGTTCAAATACATTTTTCACTTTCAGATTTTTTTTTATTTCTATCAGTTTAAAAACTTTTGGCCGTGTATTAACATGGGGGTGTGGCCTCGACGACAGGCGTGTTGGCTTGTGAGAGACAGCCTATCCTAGCTGTTATTGCATTATTTCCCATCCATCTACTTGTGACATGTGAAAGTTTTAAAACGGTTTCATCAAAGATATTCATGTCAAGATTTGGCCGATTTAGGAGTATTTTAGATAAAAAGTTACTCACTTTAGGTGTGCTACAACAGAGCCTTCCTGAGAAGTCTAGTGATCTAAAATGGCGGCTGTTTACTAATCCAGGCCGGTCTGTGATTTCGCATCTAGTTCTATATAGATGTGATATATATGAGACGCATCAGGCTCTACCACCTAAGTATCATGTGGGTGTCTAGGCTTGCCACCCGTCCCTTGAAATACGGAATCGTTCCGTAATTGGGAATTAAAAGTTGCGTTCCGTATTTGTTCAATACGGAACGCAATTTATTCCGTATTTCACAATTGTCCCATGGGGAGGCGATCCCGCACGACCCACGGCTCCGGCGGCACGCCCAGCCCATGCACGTCTGGCACGGACAAACACACACCTGCACTCACGAGTGAACACTGAGCCAGCAAGAATGAACAAAAACGGCAGGAGATATTAAAGACAGCAAGATAGTTATCTGCCTGCCCGCAGCTGTCTGCCCTGCACTGCGCTCCACTTCCGGGTTCGTTGCCTAGTTACCTCGCTCGCTTTGCTCAGTGCACCGCCCCACGCGTTTTCAAAACTGTCTCTTCAACATCAGAAGCTCAGGACACCCCACGTCATCTTCAAAAGGGGAAACGTCTCCAAAAAATAGACTGGAGTGAAAAAGAGGCTAAGCCGTGGCTCGATAGAGTCACTGATGATGATTATAACGCGAACTACAAGGCAGGCAGGAAAGTTTTTGCAGTGTCTCACGGAGGTGTAAAACAGCATGCTGCAGGGGACTCCACAAATGGAATATAAGATCCCAGAAGAGCCTTCGTCACAATTCTTTGTACCTGAAACATCCCCTGAGCTTGATTTGGTATGTTATTATGCTCTTGTATATGGATAACATATAGGCTATATTTTTATTTGCCTTCATACATCTTGCATTGATGGGAGTATAGCAAGGCTATTTCAGTTGCTGCTATGGTTGATTATTTTCAGGAATGTTTTTTTTTTTTTTTTTTAAACATGCATCTCTTATCAATCAATATGGAATGAATTTATGCACTCATAAAGAACATCTTATTTTGTTATGGTAACTAATGATCCTCATTTGGAATTATTCCAAATAGATTAACAGCAAATAAACACTGAATAGTCCTACTGCGAATATATACTATCTATTGATTGATTAATAGTGATACCAAAATTAAAGCAATAATTTGACATCATCCCACTCCTACCCTCTAAATTACTGCAGCTGAGGTGACACAGGTATAGCACACAGTAAAATGTGGCCAGAGCTACAATAGTGCTGACTGTGGACACAGGCTCAATCAGATGATTTTATGTGATTCCAAAATGGTGAAGAAAATGACTTTGGGGAGAACAAAGCAAGAGGCACTGTTGAAACAAGTCCTGGGTCCAAAGGCAGTGGGTGGTGTGCTCAAGATCTTAACATCACCCATCCCATTCTCCATACAGACTGATGCCTCGAATAGATTGAGCAGGAAGATGTTTCCCCTTGCTGTCCAGTACTTCAGTCCAGAGTCTGGGGTCATCAACAAAATGCTGGACTTCATAGAGAATGCAGACGAGTCAGCTGCTGGAAGTTAGCTTTCTTGGAACATTCCCTTAAGAAATTTGGCTTGTCAATGGGTCACTTGACCAGATTCAGTGCCGACAACACAAATGTTAAATACGATATTCTTAACTTCGTTTTCACTTACCTGCGAAAAAAAAAAATAAAACAGTCTGCTGCAAGGAAACTGCCATGCCCACATAGTGCACGATACAGTTTTCTAATCTAAAAATAGATACATTTCTATGCATTTTAGGAGTTTTGGGGATGCCCCTTTTTTTTTTCGCCCGTAAGGCTTTGGGTGCGTGGGGGGCGTCCCTTATTTCTATTTCTAAAAGGTGGCAACCCTATGGGTGTCCCTACAACTAGCACAAACAAATGGCACCACTTCGGGTCCATTTTTCACTAATACCTAAAAATAAAAGCAGCACAAATGAAAACTATTACAGCACAAACCAGCAAAAAGATACTAAGCTGCGTTCGTGTTTTCTTTTGGATTTCGGACACATCGTTTCTTTAGGTAAAAGTCAACAACCTTTTCCAATTTTTAGTCATCAAAACTGAGCAAGTGGTCTAGAATGAGTTACAAAAGACAAAGCCCCCAACCCCAGCCTTAGCATTACTTTAACTACAGGTATCAAGAAAATAAAATGGAGAGAAAGTGGAGTCATAATTCATCAAAGTACCCACGTTACCTGAAGGCAACATCATTTGGGGTTGCTTTAATAGGCTGTCTCACAAGTTAACACGCCTCTCGTCGAGGCCACGCCCGCCCCCCACATTAAAACATGGCCAAAAGTTTTGAAACAGGAACTAAAAAAAGATCTGAAAGCGAAAAAAATATCTGAAAGTGAAAAAAATATTTAATTGTGAAGAAAAAAAATTGAAACAAAAAATAAGATCTGAAAGTGAATAATAAATCCGAAGGTGAAAATTAGATAAACGAAACAAAAAAGTTAATATTTGAACCTGAAAATATCAACTTTGTAACTGATAAAAAATCAAATGTTTTTTTCGCTTTTGAAAGATTCAAGAAAAAAATGTAAACATTCAGTTTCATTTTTTTCCCCACTGGCATCTTTTTTTCAGATTAGAATATTTCTGGACCATTAAGGGCAGTTATTTATTACGAACATTATTGTGTAAGTTATTGTTCTCCTGATTGCTGAAGGTTAGACAAAACTTGTGACGCAGATGGATTAGGTCTAAGCTTAGTTGAAGGCCCAATGTTACTACTCATGCTTGCAACAGAGGTTGTACATCTTCCGGAAGCGGACAACAAACAATTGAAGCTAGCATGCTTTTTTAAAGAGTGAGAAGAGCATATTACTACTTATCCAGACAACTTCGATAACGGATGTCACAACATTTGACATCATGCAAAACATCAGTTACGAGATTTTCCTGAGGCTAAACTTAGGATGCAATTACTCTAATATTTCTCATGAAGTGGGGAATATTTTCCCTGATATCCCGATCTACAAATGTGTTACATGTACCTCTGTTAAGTTTGTTAAAAAAAAAAAAAAAAAAAAAAAAATGTATTTCTCATTTTGAAATACAGGTACTTCCTTGGGTAAGTATATATTTGCCTCTAGAGTACAGTATTTTAAAACCAAACAGAATAAAAGTCTGTAAAATATCTCTAGTATTAGATAAGTGCACGTCATTATGATGATGAGACTAAACTTTCTATTTGCAGTTTTGTTCAACATGCACGACACCGACAGCGATGGCACCATCACGCTAGCCGAGTACAGGAAGGTAACAACGAAAATGACAACTGAAACCAACAAAATAATAATGAATGATCATGACAAGAAATAAAACAACTACAAAGAAAATGAAAACAGTGATAACAAAATCAATTGCAATGACAATATTGATGAAATTGCAGGCAATTATAAAAAACAACAATGACAGTGGAAAAAACGATGTCAAAAATGGCAGCATCAGTGACGACAACAACAAAAAGAACAACATACGATTCTCAGGAGATTTTTTTGCTGAATGTTCTTGCCGCTTTTACTTTGTTATTTTTTAATTGCTGGAATCGTCCCCCAAATTGTGTCCTTCTTTAAAATAGTGCAGATTGAAAGGTGATAGGGTAGGTTAAGTGCGCAGGCAGTGTTAGCAAGGGTAGACAACACAGGGAAATTAGCCACTAGCCCTCTGGCTTTTGAAGTTCACTGGCCCCACTATCAAAACCAGTGGCCTAGGTCAACGCCTCAGTTATTGATCCCAATAATAACGAAAAAGAAAAATTTGCTTGAATAACATTTTTTTTAGGTAGATTTAATGAAAAGTGCAGCAAAATGGCCCAAAAACATAGTGCAAATAATCTTATTCCAATTCCATAATCACTCCAGTATAGTCATTATTTTTTTCTTAGGAGCTCCAGGTAGAGGTTGGCCTGTGGGAGAGTCCCGTGCCTGGGCGAAGCTTTCCTGTCCTTCCCCTTACTGCCCTCTGGAAGTCTCCCCCAGTCAAAGAGATGACTAAGGCAATGGCATACTGCATGCAACACGTCACTCTAATAGTAAATGAGTGGAAATTTTGTACGAACGGGATGTTTACTGAGCTAAACCTACCAATTCTGTCCCTGGTGCCAAATTCACTGGTAAAGTTGTTGAAGTGTTCAGTTAAAGAGATGGGTTGAGTGTCGAAGGCTGAAAAAGAGCCGACCCGATCCAAAGTTAGCTTTTTTAATCGACACATTTTTCTTACGCCACTGACAATGACATTCTCCTGTTTCAACAATCTAGCCTTTATCACCATATGCCCTGCCTTTCTTATATATTATATCCTCTGGTTGTCTTACGTCTCTGACCGTTCTTGGGGTAATTTACATTGCTATTTTTGTGTAGCGATTGCAAATGCTACTCAGTGACAGCCATTGAACACTTTTAATTTTTTTCATTAATAACAAATCTCAATTCTATTAATTTATTTCCACTTCCCCCTTACTAATTTTTTTTTTTTTTTTTTATAACAGAAAAGGTAACAACCCCGGCAGTCAGATACCATTTTAATTTTTTCAGGTAATTGTCAGACAGAAGCTGCACAGCAAGACGCCATGCTATAAAATAAGTAAAAATATCAAAATGGCTTACCTCTTCGTCCTCTGTAGCACCATGGCCCCCAACAAAATGTTTACAGCATATGAAGGTGAATGGCTACACCTTGCTGGCATTTACCTGGTCTTTTAACATCAGCGCAAGTTGATCCATTCTTCACAATTTTTCCTTCGAGTTTTTGGCTTCGAGAAACGTATTAAGAAAACATCCTTCATAGTCGTAATGTCTAGGGTCATTTCCATAAGTTCCATTGCAGCAGTATTTACTCGGCATGTTATTTGAAAGATTACCGGCAGAAAACAAGTAGTAATAACATGAGTTGTATGGGAGGGCGTGTGTACAGTATAATGTCCCACTTCCGTGTTACGATGGCGACGTCACCGTCTAAAAATAGCATTCCTGCAGTACGCTATTGACAAGTCTATCTACTTCAAATGCCATATAGAGCACCTGATATCAACACTATCCAAATATGTTGGTCTATTCTTCAAAATAAGACACCATCTCCCTTTCACCTCACTTCTTACCTTGTACAAAACCTTGTTTGAGTCTCATATTAACTACTGTAATATGGTGTAACACCTTCCACAGTCACCTAAAGAAATTAGAAACCCTACAAAAGAAGATGGTATGGGCCATGTCCTGGTCCAGTTTTAATGCCCCCATCGACTCCCTATTTTATTGTTTACGCCAGGGGTCCCCAAACTTTTTCCTGTGAGGGCCCCATAACTTTCCCTTCTCTCATGAGGGGCCGGGGTCAGTTTGTAATAGAAAAGGTTCGATGATTGCAGGAGTGCCAAAATGTAAAGATTTATTGTTTTTCAGAAAGCCACAATCAAATAACCTTTTCTGGATTCTTCACGGAACAAAGTAAATAAAATAATATAATATAATAATAAATAATAATAACACTATTAATTAAATAGATAATAACCAAATAACCCTCTCTGGGTTCTTCACAGAAAAAAGCCAGGAAATAAATAACACTATTGAAAAAAAAAAAAAACGTTTTTTTTTTCCAAATTTTGTTTTTGTTCAGGGGGTCGGACCAAATGTGGAGGCGGGCCGTAAAGTTTGGTGACCCCTGGTTTACGCCTTCTCTGGCTCACTAAGTTGAACATATTTCATAACGCATGCATAATGTTCCAAATCGTACATCACATGAATAGCGGACTGTCTGAGCTCATTCCAACCAGGACTCCTCTCCGGCGCTATTGGAAAAGTTAACTTGACAGAGGAGGTGTTAACATGGCGCAAAAATGAATTAGCGATTTTTTTTTCTTTAAAATTAATCTCAAGGTCGAAAACCAAGATAATGGTCCTTTGGTGTCTTCAAATAGGTAAGACATGCTTGCATTGTAGCCATATTATTATTTGTTGTTGCTGTTGAGCGGCCGCTGTGCAGAGCGCTGTTGGATATTTGTGTGCTATTTATTTTAGTGTTGTGAAAAGAGGGCGTTAAACCGAGGCTTATTGGCCTTTTTAATTTTCAAATGAGTTCGTGGGTCATTGCAGTGTCTAGCTGCGGGGATTTGCATTATAATACACGGGCGCTTTTATTTCCAATACAAAAACTCCAACACACACTGCCGGTGAAATAGAACACTGGCTAGTAGTAGGATGTAAACTATCCGGCATGTGTGTGTACCATTGTGCACGCCTTGTATAGAGAAAATGCTCAAACATGACAAATTAGGACCAAAACGACTGTTTTTGTATAGGGAAAAATTAAAAAAGATCCTCAGCACCCCCTCGTGTGAGTGAGCTCCAGCGCCCGTCGGTGGGTATTTTTCACGTAAAATCATATATAATTCACATAAACATACACTCATTCATACATAATTCTGACATCACTCACACAAATTTCACTTTTTGTGATGCAATTTAAAAAAATATATACAAATATGTAAATCCGCAGGTCCTCAACAACTAATATGTGGGAGTCCACTCTTCGTCAATGGTGACATGTCAGCTCAAAAGAAAAGCAAACTCAAAATAGTTTTAAATTTATGTGTATGCTGGTGCGTAGGTTGTGGAGGAGCTGCTATCCAAAAGCGGTGCCATTGGGCATGAGGCAGCCAAGATCATCGCCGACGCAGCCATGTTGGAAGTGGCCAGCACCAACGTACCACACATGGTAACCACAAATCAGCATAAATCCTAAGAACAAGTGACTACAATGAGCTAACACGCACAACTCAAATATGAATCCGCATTTTTTTTGACCACCTGTCAGGCACCGGATGAATTCTACGAGGGGATTACCTTCGAGCATTTTGAGCAGGTTTGTTTTATGCAACTCATCCAGGGTTTCACAAGCACTATATAAAGCGTTACATAAGATTCTAAGCATGAGAAAAACTTATAATAGGATGTGTTATTATTCAGGAGGGTCTAGTACAATTGGCAAAATAAAACCTCTGGCATAAATGATGGAATTACCAGTTTCGGTACATGCTCACTCAGTTGTTTTGCTGTGTGGAGAAAGAAGCAAATCATAGACATGGCACAAAATGAGTCATTTGAAATGGCGACTTTCTGTTTTTTAAAGAAATACTAAAAGAAATCAGGAGAAAAAAACAGTAGTGGTAACACTAGGCACTAGAGTTGTTCAATAATTACTTTTTAATCAATATCCCGATATTGTCCAACTAAAAAAATCCAATACCTATATCAAACCGATACCGATATATGCGGTCGTGGACTTGACATATTATGGCTAATTGTTTTGTGATGTATGTAGTAAATTGGATGTATTATAAAAGCGATGTTGATATTATACGATATTTCACAATGCTTTTATGGGCCAACACGATAATATCGGACAACTCTACTAGGCATTGTCTTTAAGGTTTTGGAGTAGCCCTATTCACAATGACCAAGACACATGATCCAGCTGTCCATTTCTGACTTTGAAGATTCATGACACCGAAAGAAATAAATATATTTTCATATTTAAAAATTGTTTTGGCCATTGACATAAAACAGCTTAATCTGATTTCACAGCAAACAGTGAGAAAGGAAAATGTGCCTTTTTATATTGTGTATGTAAACTTCAGGTACCAAGTGTAAATCTTTCAAAAAAACAACAACAACAAAAAAACACCTTTGTCTTTTGATTTTGGGCATGCAGATTCTGAATGGACTGGAGATGGAGTCACGCATGCACATCCGCTTTCTGGACGTGGCCACCACCACCATGCGCTGTGGAAAAGGCAGCTCCTCATCAACTTATTAATGCTTAATTAGCTATGTGCAGATTCACTGAACCAGAAAATCTGGTATCTGGGCTCAAACTGTCAACATAGCAAAAAACTGAAAAACTTGTGTGCGTATGGGGCGGAGGTCATGCTGTATGATCATACTGTCAACACGTTGGTTTATAAAGGGACATGATCATTTTTTTTCTTCGTTTCTTCAAGTTAACTCATTGGCTACCATTGATGGCAATGGATGTCCAATCCTGTTGAACTGGGAGGAATGGCAGCAGATGAACTTTCCCTCCCTGTTCAAATGGTTTGGATGTTTACTAGTGAGAAACACATTTAAATTCACAGTGGAAGGATGAAAAGAGCCATGTGATTAGACCTCTTTCATTGTCAATGGCACAGAAAGAGTAAGTTACATTTAATAACGTAAATGCTCTTTTAAATCTATTTTGTTGTTTGGGGAAAAAATAATAATCAGGCTAACTGAGTTCGTGCACCCTGTACCCACATTTGTCTTGCTTTTGTATAACAGTGTGTTAATCTATTGTTAACTATACTCACATACTCTTTAAATCATATATTTTTATTTCGTCACTATCACCATACAACCTGTTCTGTACATCCTTTGAGTGTAAATTGGTGGGGATTTTAAAACAATTTTAAAAAGCACTCATTCGGGATGAGTGTGGAATTGTTTAGACAGGTTCCACTGTCATTAGCGATTGAGCATCGAGCATCGATGGGATCCGGGACTAACACTCTAGTTCTCCCGAAACCATTAGAATTTTTTATTTCGATTCCAAGTTTCGATGCCCTGACCGCCAAACACCACGAAGAAGAAGCCACGTGAAGACTAGCTCCGTTATGAGCAAATCATATTAAGTGGCTAATTTAGCTTAGCACAAAAACGTGTTGCTTCGATTCACGTAAATGACAACATTGTAACAGAATAAACACATCGCTGCCGCCCAACTCCCTCTGCACCCGACCCCTTTGGCCCATCCCACAGGTGGTGAGACCATGAGAAGGGGAATCCACGGTGCCTTTTCGGGCTGTCCCTGCCAGACGCTCGCCTTCGAGCACCACCTCCAGGCCTGGCTCCAGAGGGTGGCCCCGGTAACCTGCGTCCGGGAAAGGGAAACATGAGTCCATTTATTTTATTCATCATAAGGGGCCATTTTGAGCCATGCTTTGTCTGGTCCCTCACCTAGGACCTGTTTGCCATGGGTGACCATGCCAGGGGCTTAAAGCCCCAGACAACATACCTCCTAGGATCACTGGGACATGCAAATCCCTCACCACCATGATAAGGTGATGACTCACGTCTGGCAGAATCCCCCGTCAGAAAGTGCTTCAACACCCTGGTCCCGGGGGAGGTGGGGGACATTAAGTCCGAGTGGGCCATGTTTCGCTCCTCCATTGTTGAGGCGGCCGATCGGAGCTGTGACCGTAAGGTGGTTGGTGCCTGTCGTGGCGGCAATCCCCGAACCCGCTGGTGGACACCAAAGGGAAGGAATGCCGTCAAGCTGAAGAAGGAGGCCTACCAGGCCTTTTTGGCCTGTGGGACTCCGGACGCAGCTGATTGGGATTGGTTGGGGTGAAGATCAGTACCTCCAAATCCAAGACCATGGTCTTCAGTCGTAAAAGGGTGGCGTGCCCTCTCCAGGTCGGGGATGAGATCCTGCCCCAAATGGAGGAGGTCAAGTATCTTGGGGTCTTGTTCACTAGTGAGGGTAGGAGGGATCGGGAGATCGATAGGCGGATCGGTGCAGCGTATGCAGTGATGTAAACCCTGCACCAGTCCATAATGGCGAAGAAGGAGCTGAGCCGAAAGGCGTAGCTCTCGATTTACGATTCAATCTACGTTCACATGACTGAAAGGACAAAAGTTTCCGCCGCAGGGTGTCCGGACTCCCCCTTGCTTCGAGTGGGCGGGCATATTTTTTTCCGGGCTGAGCAAGCTTAGCGGGGTCAAAGTGCATCATTCTCTTTCGCCCTGTAAATCTGCACTGCCCCCTAGGGCCTGGCATGAATACTACATCGTTTTCATGTGGAACTGCAACATTGTTTAAATTGAGACGCAAATGCAAATGCAAATTTGAAATTTTTCGTATTTTCGGAGAGTCACCATGTAAACGGCCCCTTACAATGTGAATTCTGGGCTCTAACTGTGATGCCATTTTAAGAAGTCGCCATTATTATGTTTGTTTTAATTGAGCAAAAAGTTTGAGACTTGTATAGCACTGCCATTAAGTAACTAGGAGGGGGTCTTTTGTAACTGATTGTCATTTTAAGAAGTCAACATTAGATTTGTTTTACATTGAGCAAAAAGTTTGAGACTTGCCTAGCATATACATTAAATAACTGGTTAGTACAACATATACAAAAATGAGGCATTGACAAACAACATAGTATTTAGTTTGTTTAATTATAGTTCCAAAAACCTATTTAATCATGTTATTCAGGAAAAAAATTGGCAAAATAGACAAGCCTAGATAATTTTGTTTGGACGATTATGTAAATATGATAAGGATGAAACAGTTCAAACATGGTTTATGTGTGTGTGCTTGTTTTTCTGAACGGAAACATCCTTGACTGACAGCTACAACTTCTGTGCGGCGGTCATCTGTCAAAATATTGTAGTTGTATTTTTTTTTAACAGGAGTAGGCAACAGAACGAAGATTGACGTCTCTCAGGACTCCGCTGCTCTTGGCACTAGTGTGTGTTCAGGACTGATAGGCATCCATACATTCACAGGTTGTGACTCTGCTAGTGCCTTTGATGGCAAAGGCAAAAAAAACATTTTCTGTTGCATGTCATAAAAAAATAATACCTGACTGGGTTTGCAAAGCTGGGCAGCAGTTTTAAACTTGACCTACAAACATTGAACACGTTGTGTAAATACGTGTGCCACCTGTATGGCCAGTCATCTGCCAAAAATTTAAATGCCAGATACAGATCTTTCTGTGTGGCCTCGTCAGCCTTGCCATAACACAATTCCCCCAACAACTGATGCTCTGTACCAACATTGCAGGAGAGCAAACTATCAAATGTGACACGGGAAGATATTCTTGTCTGTCTGCAAAACTTTCTTGTACTGATTTATGTCGGTGCCAAGCATGCGAGAATGTTTTCAAAGAAACAGAAGACACTCAGATGGGATGATGACTTTGATGAAAGTGATTTTGAGGAGTAATGTTGTCAGGTACGGTTTTACTATTTTTTATTTCTAATTTTTTTTTACTTTGTGTCTCAATATTTGTATGTGTAATAATGTGTATTTTCATATTATTAGACACTACCATGTTTAAATAAATGTTGTATACCATACTTGTGAATGATTCCAACCTTTTGTGTATATATAGTGTGATTCAAAAAGACTGCCAAAATCATTATGCCATGTCAAAAATGAAAAACATTACAAAACTCTACCTTGGACAGATGCTGGAAGTAACTAAGTTCAATTTCATGTTTTGAAAGTTTTCAAATATGGCCATCACCAGCAGCATGGACAACATCAAGTTGACATGAGAATTCCTCCCTAATGTCGGGTTCCACTGCGTTGATTGCGTCTGTTATTCGATCTTTCATGTCATCAATATTTGCTGGAAGTGGTGGAACATACACTTAGTGTATAACATACGTTCCATACAGATGGATAATGAACTTTGTCTTTAACATACCAACACGTCGAGCAAGAACCGATGACGTAAAATATCGAACAACAGTTGCAATCAAGACAATGGACAGCGACATGCACTGCGCCACGGGGGGAAAAAAGACCGATACAAAAATGCTAATTACTAAAAATTGACTGGAAACCGTGAGTAGCACATTTTTTGGTACTAATTAGCAACATATGTATATTATAAAGTAGAGTTCATGTAGATCCATTTGAGTGGAACGAACCAACACAATTTCGCCCAGCCAATACAGCCTATAGGGTGAGAAGCTCGGTCATCCGGGAGGTACTCGGTGTCGAACCGCTACCACTTCGCGTTGAGAGGAGCCAGTTGAGGTGGCTCAGGCATCTGGTTCGGATGCCTCCTGGGCGCCTCCCTGGAGAGGCATGTCCCACCGACGGGAGGCCCCGGGGACGAACCAGGACACGCTGGAGAGACCATGTCTCTCGGCTGTCCTGGGAACGCCTTGGGGGAGCTGGTTGAAGTGGCTGGGTAGAGGGAAGTCTGGGCTTCACTGCTAAAGCTGCTGCCCACGCAACTTGACCTCGGATTAAGCGGCAGATGATGGATAGATGGATAAGCAACCCGTTGCAAACTGTGTCAGTGCTTTTTAGATATGTGGGACACTTCTGTTATTTAATTCACAGGCATATGGGCTGTGGAGATTATTTGTGTGTGGCCATAATGCTGCAACCTAGTGGGTGTGTCTAAGTGCACAGCTGGGGTAGGTGCGCCAGTAAATGAAATTTCAGCTTTTTTAACAAAAAATTATAATTTTTTAAATCAAAATTGTTTGCCTTTTTGGATACAAATAGAAAACATGAACAAAACATTGAATAATTTGTGTTTTGAATAAAATTGTACTTGTATAATGAAGGGGAAAAGATATCGTCATCGCACACACCATATAATTGTTTGCATTAGTCTAACACATATATAGTCTAACCAGAGGTTGCGCTAGACATTTTCGTTGTCTGTCATTTTGACTGAAAGGGTCATAAAAATCCGGTCATAATCTATTTTTACCCGTCACTTACATTTTTAAAATGATAATGATGACATATTCAATAGTATTTAGTTTTAATTCCTTTTTAAATAATATTGTAACGCTTGCTTGGCGGCGAAAAATTAAGACACGGAAGTCGTATTTTTCTCCCTCTTTTTACTCTGCTTACCGCCAACAACACCAACAAAACAACAACTCCACCCCCAAAGAAAATGAGGCAACTATATAGACCCCAATCACCAACGTCACACAATGATCTTAATTGTGGTTGTCAGCCCAAAATCTTCTAAATATATATTAAATGCATCTTACCAGATATAAAATGACTACTACATAGTCTGTGGTGATCGTTTGGTGCCCAGATTTCTTGTCGAATTACAGCAGTCCATCTTGCTCTCCTTTTCGGGTCCCTCAGAATACGGTAGAACTTCAAGTCTCTCCGTCTATCTTCTCTGTTACTGCAACCAACCGCCACACACGCCTTCACCATTTTGATTATTAATGTTAACGAGCAGAAAAACACGCCGTAATAGGAGGCATGTATGTAGCGGTAATGTGTAAACACGACGAGCTGACGGACAATATGGCGGCTCCAGTCAGGGGGGCGGAGTTGTGACGTCATGTGATTGGGGTCTATACACAGGCGGCAATCTAGTCCACCAATTGGATGACGCGCTGGCACACCGGGTGCACCAATAAGAACCTCGCGTTGATGTGTCAATCACGGTGCCGCCGCCAGACCCCGGTGAAGCTACAATATTCTGACTGAATAGCCAACGACGTCATGCATTAAGAGAGACAATACCTAATTAATATGCTCACTCGACACCCTGTGGTCTGGGGTGTGAATTGCAACCTGTCAAAATGACAGACGGACTTCAGTTTTTTCCGTCACCGTTTTAAAAAACCGGTCAACGACGGAAAATATTCGGTTAACGCTACCCCTGAGTCGAACACATACATATGGTACAGGTTCTCGTAGGCACCATCTAACTGTTTGCATTACTCTAACACACGTAATATAATTAATCAGGAAATAGTATCATTTTCATATTTACGGTAGGACTACACTACTAATATAAAATAAATAGCACACCATAGTTTAATGAGAAGAAATAGAAGAGATACACAATGCCGTGTTATCACAAGATTGACGCACCAACTCTTGCAATCAGCTCTCCCAGCAAACTCCAAGGACAAAGCGCTTTGTCCCAAAAAAAGTACTGCCAGCCTGGACAGCGAAGTTGATAGCGGGCGTCCCAATCCACGCACGAACCTAAGCCGCCCAAAACCGGCCACCGAGGGGAAGACCCAAAAGCAACGCCCAGACACACCTTCGGACACGCTTTAGACACGGCCCGCTTCAGCAAACAGTTTAAAAAGACTGGACACTGAGATAACACAGATTTTTGCTGCTCGGAAACATGTAGCCTTGTTTTGCATCCAGAATTGTCCCTCCGTCGTCTGTTTTTGCCTTGTTTTTACCATTGTCAACGAATAAATTGTCAACCTGTTTTCGGTGAGTGTTCAAGCTTTTGAAACATGGAGTCAGTACAAAAGGTTAAAAATAAGAAGAGAATGCGCGAGGTTCGGCCTTCCCGGTCGGCGCGCGCGGGGGCAGCATCGGCAGAGCGGCACTTTGTTCGGCCGTCGCTGTCCCCGTGCGCCTTGGGGCGGATTTCAACAGTTGGCGACCCGACGTGACGGTTTGACGACGTAATAGGCCCAGACGACGGAGGGTATGGACGAGCAGCTGCGGAAGAGTCAACTGAAGCCCTTTTTAAAGGTAAAAAGACGTTTGGTCACAATTCGAGGCGGGTGAAAGTTGACTTGAAGCGACCTTCGACCATTTTGTGTTTTGTCTAACGGTGAATGTTGCATTCTGTCATATGGGGAATTAGTTTGGTAACAGTAGTCTTAACACTAGAGGGGTAGTATTATAGACTTGTGCATGAAGTACAACATCCATTTCGTAGTTTAGGCTGGGTGAAAAAGAAAAAGAAAAAAAAAAACGATAAAAGGACAAGTTTAGATTAGGAAGCGTGGTGTCCCCCGGAATCCGATTAAATTGCGAGAGACAACAATTGAAAAGGGATTGTGAGTCGCCCCCTCCCCCGCCCCCCACGCTTCCCAACCGCAGGTTGGGAAACAGCGCTTTCCTTCCCTCCCGCATGCTGGTTGGCGTCTGGGCGACACAATCACCGGATTGTTGTTGTTTCCCGATTTGATTTGGTGGGACTCACTTAATATATACATGCGCATATATGCATACATATATAAATATATTGGGGCTGTCAAAACTGTCGCGTTAACGGGCAGTCATTAATTTTAGTCAATCACGTTAAAATATTGGACGCAATTGGGGCGCGTGCCCCGCTCAAACAGATTAAAATGACAGCACAGTGCAATGTCGCCTTGTTACTTGTGTTTGTTGGGAGTTTTGTCGCCCTCTGCTGGCGCTTGGGTGCGACTGATTTAAAGGGCTTCAGCACCCATGAGCCTTGTGTAATTATGGACAACAATGGCGGGCTACTAGTTTGTTTTTCGATTGAAAATTTTACAACATTTATTAAAATGAAAGCATTCAGAGGGGTTTTAATATAAAAGCTCTATAACTTGTACTAACATTTATGTTTTAAGAACTGCAAGTCTTTCTAGCCATGGATCGCTTTAACAGAATGTTAATAATAATGCCATCTTGTTCATTTATTGTTATAATAAACAAATACAGTACTTATGTACCGTATGGTGAATGTATATATCCCTCTTGTCTTATCTTTCCATTCCAACAATAATTTACAGAAAAATCTGGCATATTTTATTGATGGTTTATAGTGCGATTAAATACGATTCATTAATTGGAAGCTGTAATTAACTCGATTAAAATTTTTAATCGTTTGACAGCCCTAAAATATATCTGCATGGGACATGAATGGGTATGTATATGTAATTGTAGATTAGGTGCGCATATATACTTGTCCATAGGAAGTGAATTGACTGGCGAGGCAGCGTCAGGCCGGATCAAATTCACCGGGACTGGAACGTGGCGGTTCCCCACCTCGCGTCTGACGAGGCGGAGGATTGTGAGCTGGGTGGAGGAACCCTAGGGAGTGGTCACTCCTTAAAAGATAGGTGCAAGCCCCGTCGGGAGGGCACACTGTGGCTCTTGGGCCACCTTTTGTGGCTCAGGACGGCCCCAGGTACAACCGACAAAACACGATAGGTTAAGGCCGCTGTTGGAGTGACGCCCAACAGCAGAGAGGGCCTCGAACGATTTTGCTGTGGTAGCAAAAACATGGCCATGAACATACATTCGCCCAGCAGAAAATATAGGTTAGGGACCCTGGATGGATGGTTGTACAAATGCACTAAACTTGACCATGACAAGAAAAGTGACAATTAAAATGTGGAAGCCGGTGTGGACTGCCACTGTTGTTGTTTCAATGTTAAGTTGCTATGGTGACGTGTAGTCTCTTGTTAAAGTAAGTTGAGATTTTTGTTTTGCTTAGTGTTGTTCGAAATAAAGCCGAAAAAATAGGAAGCACCCCTGTTAACGTTCTGGGAGACAGCCGTTGGTATGGTGCCTGGAGTTGCGCAATCTGATTAGAAAAGAACACTGTGTTCAAGATAAGGAGTGCGGGCCGTCGGTGGCCCTTATTTGCAACATGAGGTCCTCGACGGCATCCGCTGGGTTTTTGCCAAAATTAATTATAAGGGGAGGCTAGAATTGAAGCTGGGAATTTTCCAGTCCTTGTTTAACTATTTAAGATAAAATTGAGAGCCAAAGAGGGAAAACAAAAAAATGTTAAATGTTAAAACAGTGAACAAAAAAAAACAGTGGATCTGATTAGAAAAGGAACACAGTGTTCAAAATGAGGTGCGCGGGCCAATGGGCGTGAGGCCCCCTTGCTCTTGTTCTGGCCAAGCAGAGCAAGGAGGGCTGGCAACATTCAAACACCAACATTCAAGCACATTTTACTATTGGTGATATCAAATTGAAAGACTAATGAAAAAAAGGAATACTAAAATAGAACTCAAGATGAAAAGCTAATTAAGTGAAAAAGAGGCAGCATTAGCGGAAAATGAACCCGTGAGCTTGATTGAATATGATAGAATGCTTTAAAATTACAGAAGCCAACTAAATTGCTTAAAAACAATGAAACTGATTTTATTCGCCGGGGCTGGGTGGGGCTTGAATAATCTTTAAAAAAAAAAAAAAAAAAAAAAAAAAACGGAGGAGTGGAGAAAGTGTTGTTTAGTTCCATGCCTGTGCTAACTGTATTTTTCATTTTTTTTTTTAGACTTTTTCTAAAAATTCTATTTTTATATTGGGATTGCATTTTTTCATTTTTTATAAAATTTCTATCTTTATATTTTATATTTGCCTGTTCTGAGGACATCGTTTAATTTGTGTAAAAAAAAAAAAAAAAAAAAAAAAAAAAAACTGGTTGGCTTGCATTTATTCTATTGATCCTATTCACTGGTTTGTTATTTTGCAATTATTTTCTGGGGACCTAATTTTTTCACAAAAGGGGAGAACGATACATATTTTGAACGACATAAGGAACAAAGTAAAAGGCATCAATTTCCAAGACATAAATATTTTAATTATTGCTAAGTGGCTTTGTTTTGGATCTGAATTGGACATGAGGGGTTTGTAAACTGGAAATAATAAGACATATAAATGTTTTTGGGTTGAATGTTGCATTGGTAAACATTTATTAAGCTTATTTAAAAAAAAAAAAAAAAAAAAAAAAGAAGAGTTAGAATCTCAAATAGTGGTATTTAGACCACCATAGGGGATAGTTTTTGATTTTGTCTAGATAATTGGGGTATCACACAAGTTGATGTAAATTGGGAATGATAACATGGACTGGGTATTCATAATGCACTTTGAGTAGTAGCTTTGAGTGATATAGCCATGCTTACAATTGCAATTGTGGGCATGGCTAGAGGGGGTTAAGTGGGTCAAGGCAACACCAACATGATTACTGAAAGTTAATATGGATGCGGACAACTGTAAATTTTTATTGACTTGTACAGTCTGTTCAACTTTAAACATGCAGTTCTTAGGCCCAACAAACAGTAAATTATGACAAACAGAATACTTTTCATAATCTCATTTAGACTAAAGATACACGATAATATCGGTCACCGATAACTATCGGCCGATAATGGCAATTATGACATCACACAGATAATCCAGATAATTAAAAAATTCAACCGATAATGCAATCCGATAATTATATATTTGATTTTGCCTCCAAATGTGCGCAACCAAAGAATTCAGCACGCTGCCTCCTCAACCCCTCCCCTCTCTGAAGCCCCTGAGGGAGGAGGGGTTGAGGAGGCGGAGTTACAAGACAAGAAGTAGTTGAATATTATGGCGGCTGTTACTAAAAAAAATGACGCTCTCGCCATCTGCGAAACATGTACCGTAGAAGTTCCACAAGGCAGAAAGAACGCGTCCTCATTCAAAACCACTAACCCAGCAGCCATTTAAAAATGCATCACAAAGAATTTTGGAACAAATACGAGGCTGCTGCTAGCAGGAATGCTAAAGCTATTGTAAACACTAAGTTAAACTACAGGGCTTGTGACGATACAGAGTCAGGCTGTTTGGGAATGCAGCCCAAGGCGGGTGGTAAATTCGCATCTAAGGCTAAACACCGGCACTACTGGAGACCGATAGTCGGCAAGTAGCCGTCTTCCGACGGAGCCCGCCGCTCTGGCCAGTCCGGCAGGCCGCCGCCGCCTCGCCATAGGCGGGGCGGGCCGAGCCCGATTCCTCGGCCTCTGGACCTCCGGCGAACACCCCGGTTTCTCGAGCGTTCCCCCACGGCGTGCGAGCAGAGCCAGGACCCGAATACGCCGCGGCGAACCGGCCGGGGCGGGCGGATTATCCTGTACGAATGTAGCTGCCGCCGCCGCCGAGACGAGACACGTTTTTGTTTTTTTTTACCTTAATGACCCGAGAACCAAAGCCCTGGATAAAAGAAATAATGCAGTTTATACGACCACCATTCTTCATGAAAAAGTGATGTCCGGTAAGCAAGCTTATCATGACGGCACAGTGGTTATAAGATAATTTAAACATGGAGAAAACGAAGTCAGCCAGTCAACAATGCATTCAGAATGTGAAATGACGAGCGGTCAGATGACTTTGTAACGCTGCCTTTATTTTCGGCTTAATAAAACTCAGGCACAAAACAACATGCACGCGGATGCGAGCTCCAACTCCGTCCAAATAGTACTGCCGTGTAGCAGTTTAGCTGCGGTAACGCAAATGTCATGAAAGCCGCAAATGTAAACAAAGCGCTGCAGAATGGGTACATGACATCTCGCTCTTTTGAGGTAATCATTTTCACAGTGTGCAACAAAGCATATAACATTAGCAATCACTTTTCAAATTATTTAACTTATTTCTCTGCTCAATTACAGTCACAGTAGATAATCAAATTCTTAAATCAATATTCTGTAGCCACAAATATTATCCAAAATCTTTCCTTCTTCAAGTTTTTTTTTTTTAGGATTAAGTATAATAATGTATTGCTTAAAACAAGGCTGTTAAGATTATTTTCAGCTAGCTATTTTTCTTCCAAGAAATCTGAGAGAAATACACTTGAAGCAATCGCAGATAATTTCACTTATTGCCAATAGATTTACACTTAAACTGACTAGATTTAAGGAGGTGTGTTTTGCAGCGGATTAATGTTATATATGTTAGGAATGGCTTACTTTTAAACGCATTTTTGTGCAACTTAGGTATTTACTCTGTAAGTAATTGTTGCCAAAGGTTTACCATTACACAATGTCAGACAATCTGTCATTATTTAGATGTTTGAATTGACGACTTGTTCATACTGTATGTTGAAAAAAAGAGCAATAAATTATATTTTTGCACAGTAATATTTTCTTTTGTGTATACTTTAAAATTTTACATAAATCTTTTAATAGAATTATCGGCTTGACATTATCGGTTATCGGTTGGAATGAGGAGGAAATTATCGGTTATCGGTATCGGTTGAAAAATGCATTATCGTGCATCACTAATTTAGACATATGGAGTTTGACACATTGCTTTAATAACACGACACATTTTAGGAGCACGCAGAGGCCATTACCACGATCTAAAGTTTTCCCTGACCACATTGTTTCCCAAAAGATTTCAAGGTTTAAGGATAATGGTCTGCCACATCACATGTTGGAGTTTTGAGACGGGTGCTGTTGTTCATTGTTTCAGGTGGTAAGGTTCCAAATAGGCCCAGTTATGATAAGTAAGTATGACAAATCGGCTATTCTTAAGTTTATCCTTATTTCTATTTATCGATCCCCTGAAACACCAGATGTGTATGTTGACAGGATGGGAAGACATTCACTCTGAACGCTAGCTGAGCTGGAGCTGGGTGTGACATGCGGAGCCATCGCACCGGCACACGGACCACCGGTTGCGCGGGTGGGAGAAGGGATCACCAATGGTTGGAGGATCAAAGGTTTGATTCCAGACCCCACTTATTCCCTCAGGGCTGTGACATGCGACAATGTACTGCACGAGCCGTGAGCTGGTGGTTGTGAGAACAGGTGCTCTCAAAATAATGGTTCATCGCCAAGGGACAGTCGTCACGACTATCCCACGGTTTCATACTCACCCCAGCTGACGATGCTGTGTTTCGTCGAGGTGAATGTTTTCAGGTCCTTTTGAGATTGAGAGAGTATTTAAATGTTAGAGATATTACCCTACCTTAGATGTCTCACGGGCATTAGGCAAAACTAAAACGTGATTACGTGACATATTTTAAGTACACCACATAGTCCCAGATGTATTTGATTAAGATTCTTTACTTTTATTATTTTATTTTCACTTTCTAATGATTAACTTTCCTGTAGGTACCACTTTATATTTTAGACACTTTAAACTCATTGTTTGTGTTCTACGCAAAGGCTAAGTCGTTCTATGCTTTAATTGGTGATTTGTTTAAAGTATGTTGGCAGCTCTGTATTCTTTTGAGTTGAACAGATTACAGCTACACTGGGATCCACTCAGAGGGGACAACCGTGACTGATCCAGACTGGGAGAAAATAGGGACCCTTTCCCATTCCCATTTGACCCATTTCCTAGGAAGCGACAATTGATTATGGAAATACATAGGTTTAGCGTCATGGTCCCTGTCGCTATAGCGCTTTTGTTTATTTGTTCTTTTTATATTATTTTTTTCACTAAAAGGTTTGGATTTTCTTTCCTTTTTCCCTTTTATTGATTTCACATGCGGATGTTGCTGGTAGAAATGTGGTGTGGAAAGGTGCCCCTGACGTTGTTGGTAAGTGGTGGGACTACACATTGTTTATGTAGTAGGGTTTTATTTTTTTCGTCACCTTTTTTCGATCTTTTGCAGTCACATTTGGGTTTTGTAATTCCTCGACACGAGTCATATAAGTTCACTGGGTTGTTTTATATTTCCACAATCACAATAAATTCATTTTTGTTCTTGGGATTTTTGTTCAAAGACTACTACAGTGGTACCTCTACATACGAATTTAATTCGTTCCAGGACCTTGTTTGTAAGTCGAAATGGTCGTATGTCGAGCAGGATTTTCCCATAGGAATACATTATAATTAAATTAATTCGTTCCAAAGCCTAAAAACATACACTAAATTCTTAATAAATACTGCTGGCACTGTTACAAATGGCAATTAAACATAGAAAAACAAATAAGTTATAAATAAATAATTCAGAATAATATAAGAAGAAGAAGAAGAATTAATAATTATTCCTGAAAATAATGTAACGAATCGGATTCTAATATGGCGGACACTTTTTACTGTCCCTGAACGCACCGCGAAAGTGACGTCTCCAGTGAGATAGGTCGGTGCGGTAGAGATAATACTTTCGTTTTCCTGAGAGCAGTCAACTGCTTAAGACAATGAGCGTTTTGTGTTGGATAAGTTCTTAAATAAATGATAAAAACGTGACAAAGCTGGCGATTTCCTTGGCAATGTTACCACAATAATAATTGTCACCTTAACTTATAAATAGTGGCGAACGGTGGTCATAAGAGGATCATGGAGCTGTATTGTTGAGCCAGTTCAGGGACGCGCACCCCAAGCTCATATTTTTCTATAACTTGCATCTTCATTTCAAAGGTAAGCATCACTTTTTTCCTTGTTTCTCCAACTGTATCAACTTTTTTTGAAAACTGTGTTGATTTCTCACATAAGAAAATCCACCGTGGGTTCGTTTGCAGTGCTGTCATGTCGTCGTATTTCGAGCAACTCGTCGGATGTAGAAACAAATGGCGGCTCAAATTTTACGTCGGATGTCGAAAAGATCGTGCGTCGAAGTGATCGTATGTAGAGGTACCACTGTATTTTTTCGTTAGGTTCTAAATCATAGTACTCGGTAGATTTGTGCCATTTTTAAGTCCCAGTTTTTTATTCTTTAGCCTTTAGCCACTGTTTGTCATTTGGGGTGGAGAATATAACTTTTATCACTTTTATATATATATTTTTTAATTAGGATATTTATTCATTTTTTGGTAAATGGGGCGGAATAAAGTTTTTCTTTAATTGGGGTGGAATAAAGTTTTCCTACAGGTGTCTGTGTCCATCATTTTCAACAACTGGTAAGGGGTGAAGACGTTTATTTCGAGTTTCGAGTTCATTGTGTCAAAGTTTTTCTGTATTGCAACATTCCGCTTTGGTACGGTACCGCTTTTTCACCATTCTCTAGTCAGTGGGGGAATGTTTTTTGCTGTGCTATTTGTAGATGTAGTAGTTTGTCAGTGATGTTCTTTTTCCTCCTTTAAAAACTGTTCTGAGGTGTTTGACACACTGTTGCAATACTTTTTGTTCAGGGCTGCGCACAGTTCCCTCTTACTACAGGTGGGGGTTGACCCTAACGTTACGAAAGTTGAAAAGGGGGCTACTTAAATTTTAATTTATTGGACCCAATTTAACTCAGTACGGTTCTCACTTTTCCTAATTTAAAGGTTTTTATTCAATGGACCAAATTTAGCTTAGTGTGTCTCTCATTTTTCCTAACTAAAGATTAACTTTATTTTTTATGGGGCCAAATTTAACTGAATGTATATCTCATTTTTCCTAGCGACAGGACAAACTTAATTGGTAGCCCGTCTAATTGATCATGAAAAAATCTGTCTCAATGCACCTGTACAATGAGGGCACTGTGAGCTGATGCCTATAGCCACGGGACCAAAGACAACCAAGGATTAACCCTTTGAGGCGGTATCATACTGTTTTAGAGAGTACTTAACAGGAGTCCTGAGGGGGACTTGCAAATTTCGCACATCCCTGTTTAAACTGTTCATCAATTGCTACATTTCTTCCACCACTTGATAAAGCTAAGTTCTAAGGCCACATCCATGTTTTTACGAACCCCTGTCGGGGCTCGTGAGGGGGATTGAAGGGGAAAATATATCGTCATCGCACACACCATATCATTGTTTGCATTAGTCTAACACATACAGTATATAGTCTAACACATACATATGGTACAGGTTCTCGTAGGCACCGTCTAACTGTTTGCATTAACACACGTAATATAATTAATAAGGAAATAGTATCATTTTCATATTTACGGTAGGACTACACTACTAATATAAAATAAATAGCACACCATAGTTTAATGAGAAGAAATAGAAGAGATACACAATGCCGTCTTATCACAAGATTGACGCACCAACTCTTGCAATCAGCTATTCCAGCAAACTCCAAGGACAAAGCGCTTTGTCCTAAAACAAGTACAGCCAGCCCGGACAGCAAAGTTGATAGCGGGCGTCCCACTTCGCGCACGAACCTAAGCCGCCCAAAACCGGCCACCGAGGGGAAGACCCAAACGCAACGCCCAGACACACCTTCGGACACGCCTTCGACACGGCCCGCTTCAGCAAAGACTTTAAAAAGACTGGACACTGAGATAACACAGATTTTTGCTGCTCGGAAATATGTAGCCTTGTTTTGGATCCAGAATTGTTCCTCCGTTGTCTGTTTTTGCCTTGTTTTTACCATTGTCAACAAATAAATTGTCAACCTGTTTTCGGTGAGTGTTCTTCAAGCTTTTGAAACATGGAGTCAGTACAAAGGGTTAAAAATAAGAAAACGCGGAGGTTCGGCCTTCCCGGTCGGCGCGCGCGGGGGCAGCATCGGCAGAGCGGCACTTTGTTCGGCCGTCGCTGTCCCCGTGCGCCTTGGGGGGCGGATTTCAACAATAATAAACTTTCCAAATTGCAATCCATCATAAACACCCTTTTTTGAACAAACACCTGACCGTAACTCTTCCGTTGAGTCGCGAGTGTCTCTAAAGTTGTGGCCAGCGAACATAAACTCATGCAAAGAAGTTGTCCGATGGAAGTCCCAACTTTTGTCGGTCACCTGAGGTAGTCGTAGGGCATGGCGAGTGCGATGTTGTAGTTGTAGCCGTGAGATTGATCGTAGTCAGACCTGCAAATTGGAAGGACGCTTTCACGGGCTTCCGTGTCCTCTGAGAAGTCGTAGTGGCAGATGACTCCCCGGTGCCTGCAACATGGATTCAGAGTTACCAACTGCAGATTGCTGTGATTGAGCCTTGTCCAAAAGTGACTTCCTTGTGGCTTCTGATTGACCTGATGAGCTCATCCCTGACAACAAATTCATATAGAAGCAATTCAGTTATGGCATATACAGCATGAGACTGTCCTTGTTATAGCTGGTTTGTTATTCTAGTGTTTAACTTTGCTCTTGTTATTCTTCTTATTCTATCTTCTTTGTTATTCTTTGCCAAATAGTAAAATCCCTTTTTTGTCTTTTAATAGCGCTTCTTCGGCGCACCGCACAGCCCAAGCCGTTTGACCGACCGTCACTGTACAAATATCAAAATGACCAGAATTTTTGTTCAACGCAGGGAATTAATTTGAACGACCCCCAAAACTTTTTTGTTCACGCGTAGATGCGGGTTATTTGAAAAAAAAAAAAAAAATTTTTTCAAAACGCTACATGTCAATTTTTGACAACTTTCACATAAGAAATTCCAGGACGGGAAGGGGCGTATAAGTTGCATACAGAATTAGCAAAAATGTACGGTTCCCACAAAATTCGCCAAAAACTATCCAATTCATTTTCAATGGCAGGAAAACAGGTTCTTGTGATTTTTTACCATTTACCATTAAAGCCCATTGACATTTTGTGACCTGATATCAACAGAAAGTGTCTCCTAAATGTCCCAAAATCAACAGGAAGTGACCTGACATCAACAGGAAGTGTCCCCGAAATGTCCCCAAACGAACATAATGATATCAACAGGCCGTGTCCCCAAAATGTCCCTAAATACACAGGAAGTGATCTGATATCAACAGGAAGTCTCCTTGAAATGTCCACAAATTAACAGGATGTGACCTGATAGATCTGTATTTACCACAGTAAAGCCCCATCGTAATTTCTCCAGAAATTGCAGTTTCTAGTTATGTTTGTAAATCTTATGTTCATATCTTTTGGCACTTCATATTTATATACAGTAGATACAGCAGCTTGCGTTAGCTGCAGCGTTTTATTTTTTCGGAAATACAAGTATCTAATGTAGGGTGACCAAACGACCTCTTTTGCCCGACATTTTCACTTTTTACATCCTGTCCGGGGTGTCCGGCGGGGTTTTCATAAATTCATGAAAATGTTCCGGGACATTTTTCACGGGACCAATGAGCATATGCTGAAATTGACTGACGCTTTGCACAGAATGCGTTACTGTGTTGCCTGTAATGTGTTCCTAGTTGTTGGTTCTTCTGTGCTCAGTAACAGAGAAAACAGACGTCGGAGCAGTGTTCCATCATCGACGACGGTGTATTAGGGCCAAATAAATAAAGAAAGAAAAAATCACTAGATGAAAGTTGATTCAACTATGAGTTAAACCATTGTTAAACTATTGCTACGAGAAAAACAAGTCGTATTATTACGTCGGGATAATGTAGCTGTAAGCCGCTACGCACTTTATGTACATGTACCTTAACTGGGCACTATGACGAAGCAATTATTATAAAGTCTTTTATTGATCATAATTTGATGTAGATGAGGCAAAATATTAAGGATTTCCTTATTTTTAAAACCGATTGTAAAACACAAGAGGCTTTCAATATTGTTGATTGTTGAACAGAGGCGGCAATGTTACACAAATTACGTAGCTGCTTGTTCAGCTATGTTAGCCCTACATAATGATACGATTTTTATTCTCGTGCCATTAATTCGACATTTATTCCCATAGTAATAGTTGGACTTTTTATTTGGTACTATTACTACGAGAATGAAATCCGTATTACGTAGTGCTAATGTACTGTAGCTGAACAAGCAGTGGTTCGATTTACATTTCACTGGAAAGTGAAAAGAGCTTTTTGTTAAAAGCTGGATTTCTACAGAAGAGGTATTTTTTAGAACATTGTTTCAGATTATTTATTCGTACAGTAAGAATTGAAAAGACAGCTATTATTTTCTTCAAGGATGATTCGCAAATACAGAAGCGGAATTATTATAATTATTTTTAAATCCTTATTTCATATCAGATTTTTTAAAACTTTATTATTTTTCTATTATTTAAGGAATAATAAAGTCTGTTGAACAACCTCTGAAAATTTGAATTTGTGTCTTTAGTCATATAGCTATTATTTTGTTATAAAACTGAATTTTTGATCCAGATGGAGGAGGCACACTTTAAATATATTAGTATATTATAAGTGATAAGGCATCTTTTAATGTTTTTTTTTTGTTTGTTTTTTTTAATTTTAAGTATCTCGAGGCCAAGCCGAGTGTCCTTTTTTGGAAATCAAAATAGGGTCACCCTAATATAATAAAAATGAAAAACTGATAAAAGTTGGCAACTCATAAATACTGTAACTATCAGACACTGTTAGATTTTTTTGTGAAAAAAGTTAGGGAAACACAATCTATGTACCTATATAAATGAGACACCAAAATTACAAGCCAAAAAAAAAAAGTAAGAAATAAGGAAATTACAAAAACAATTATAAAACAAATTCAGAAAAAAACATTTTGCCACAAATATTCATAAATAATACCAACCATTAAATTATTTTGAAAATATTACAATTTATTGAAGGCAATTTAAAGATTTCAACTGAAATAAAAAGTTGGGATTCACATGGTCGTGGTCTTACCTACGATGAGCTGTAAGGTCGTCGTCAGTGATGCACGCCCCCCGGGGCGTCTTGTCGTCGGGGATGTTTGCAGTCAGCAGCGTGTGGCTGTCGAAACTAATGTATTTCACGGGATGTCTGTACGCAGGCACACGCGACAACAAATGAGACGAAAGATGTTCTACGACGGCTATTTAAGGCAAAAACAGAGGTCGCTTTCCAACCTGTTGTGCATCTCCCACAGCTTGCTTCCCATCCTCATCTCCCACACGCACACCAGGCCCTCACCGCCACCGCTCACCACCTTCCAGTCATCCCCACGCACCGACGTCACACCCAACTGGTGTGCGTACAAAGACGACACGCACAAACCCAATCGCAGATCAAACACACGCACCCTAAAAACAAAGACGTGACAGAATACAAATTTAAGAAAAAAAACTTGTCAATCAGTCGAAGAAACATTCATTCTTTCATGTTTGACAAAATACAGAACTAGCGGGAGCCCATGTACCACTGTTGGTACTTGTATCAGACTTTGACTTAAAAGTGCGTCTGACACCAAAAAGCATGTTTATTTCATATTTCACACAGTGTTTTATGCTCCTGAATGAAATGGACCGCTTGGATGTGTGTGGAAGCGATCGTTTTATATATTCAATTTTTGAATCCCGCGCCATGAAAATTAGTTCCTTCCAGCTCCAGTCTCGGGTTTAGGACGAATGCGAATGTGACGTCACCCGGGTCAGCATCTCACAATACAGCTCTGTTTTACCGTATAGCATGCAGACGGATTTCAGCTGATTTTACAAATTAATTCATTTATTTTTCGCATCACGTCAGCCAAACAGATGCAGGCTTTTGAGGCTGCACCACAGGCGTGTGAGCCTTTTTGGGTTTCAGAAAGTTCCCATTCACCCCGAGATCGGCCAGAACAAGTGTGCGACAACTGTGGGACCATTGGACTTACTAGGAAGTGAGTAAACATCGTGTTTTGTATTATGTTAAATACTGGGATCATGGCACACGTTTGAATACGGAGGTGGCTTGTATTTTGTGGCTGACATGCTCCTTGTCCACTCGGCCGACGACTTGTCGCACATCCCCCCGCCGGGAGTGCACTATACTCGGCTTATTGCCGTCTTCGTGTGCCCGGTGTTGTGTCAAATTTTCCACCAGATCAGAAACGGCAACTTTGTGTTAACAATGGCCGCAAATACAGCAATTACAAGTAAACACTACAAACTTTCTTTAAATAAAGGACTATTTACTTACGTTTGATCATGGATGGGCATGTAGAAGAGCTTTACCCGGACACATTCTGCCATGTTAGCTGCAGAACAACTGCAGCCGCTCTTGTATGACTCTGTCACTGTTTACGTCTTTGCCGTGTAGTAAAGCATTATTTTACGGCATATACGTGTTGACCATGGGGCAGCTACGCGCTCCTCTGACGCCGGCCGGTTTGCCCGGCGGTCATTGTCCAGCCGCTTCCCCGCAAACGAGCCCTCTGCCCTCAGCAGGGGAACGACGAGCTCGAACTTGGTCGCTGCCGGGCAGGTTGCCGATCGGTGAAGACAATCGATAACCACGCCGCCGTGTGAAATAATCTGGGCTAGATATGTGTGATTTTTCGCTTGGAAAACTTTGAAACATCACTCGGTTCGGGTTAACATGTCGGCTAGCTGTCACGCTTCTTGGTTTGTTTACATTCTCCGAAGCTGGGGCAGGAAAATGACAAAAGCCCGACTAACTATGGTGGCATAAAACAGAGGTGTGCATCGGTACTGCCCTCATGATTCGATTCGATTACGATTCGGAGGGCCACGATTCGATTCGATTCAGAGGGTCACGATTTAATTCGGTTCGATTCGGCAATGCATCGGGATGCATTAAAGCCTGGGATGCATTAAAATCCTAAAGCAAAGCATGTTTTTCGTGAATCATGAGGCAACACAAGCGGTCAGACATTAAACAACTTTTTCTTGGCTCTTGTGTCACTCCTGGTTGAAGTCAAATGAAAATTCTTTCAGATACTGTATATATATTTCAAAAAAAAAAAAAAAAAACATCACAGCATTTAATTAGTGCTTTGAATGAGACCAGGGCTTTCTCTTTTTTTACACACAGTAGCAGCCGTTCACACAGTGCAACATCTGAACTCCTGTGCAAAATCTGTAATAACAATCACTGTATTTTAGTCACAACGACCCATCAATAAAAATATTCATGTAAATATTAAAGAAAACGACAAAGAAAATATTGTAGTGCAGCAGCATCTTTATCGCAATATCAATACAGGGATCAGTTCAGTTGCAAACAAAACATCAACTAAATTGCAATGTAAAACAAAAGTAAAATGTTGGGCTAGCCCACTATATATGTGCAATAGAGGTTAGATCGGGCCTAAAAAATCCAGCCCGACCCGGCACGGCCCGCTGTTATTGAAGCCCAACCCGGCCCGAGCCCGATCAATTAACTAGATTTGCAGGCCCAGCCCGAAAAACCAGAAATTTTAATTTATTTCTTTTTGTTGGAGTGACGCAAAAAAAAAAAAAAAAAAAACCGCAGCAGCAGCAATTCATATTCATTTTCATTTTCATAATGTTTAAATAGTCTATATATTTTTATGATAATTATAAAAGCATTTACACAGCGAAATAACGCTGGAAAAGTTTAATATAAAAAAAAAACCTTGGGTTTTACAGACACACAGAGGAGAAGATTCAAAAGGATCACATTTCTGTTGCCTTTGTGTGCATAAATAAAAGTGTCCTTCGTAACAAATTCTCAGCTGGCAGAAAAAAAACGTTTTCTTAATGTTTGAAAGTCTACATATTTTTATGATCATTATAAAAGCATTTACACAACGAAATAACGCTGGGAAAGTTTAATATAAAAAAAATAACATGCGGGCCACGGTGTTCATGTGCGTGCACAAGCAAATGCACAATACAGAGAGCCTGCTCTCGGTTTAACCCTTTTTTTTTTTTTTTAAATGATTTATTAGTCCGGCGCACGTAAATGCTTAACATTTTGGGCCCGACCCGACCCGACCGGCCCAAAATGTTAATCGGGTTCGGGCACAAGATATAACCTCTAAGAGATAGAACATAACATAACAATGGCTGAAGCGGAGAAAGAGGGAGCGAGAAAGATTATTGATGCCCCTAAGAGATTGAAAGCAGACATCTGGAGACATTTTGGCTTCTACGAGGTTGGTGGGAAACTTGACCAGAGTTATGCAGTGTGTAAAAAATTGAAACATGAGAATAATAATACAAATGGGGAAACCAAATCCGCTGCATCACCGGAATTGCGGAGGGAAGATTTTTGAACATACTTATATATTTTAAAATGCACTGAATCGATTCGGCTTGTTGCCCGCATCAAATCGAATCGTCCATGCCCCGCATCGGGATGCATCGCCGCATCGATTATTGTTGACACCACTACTTTTATTATCGTTCGGGAGGTGTGACAGTCAAGGTGAAGTCGACAGTTTTGACCATTATGGAGTAATTTTGCCATGTCGTACTGAACAAATGCATTTTTACTATTTCATATTCCATTTAGCACAAGACTGTTATTTGTCATGACGATAACATTTGTTTAGCTATTGGGGAAAAACTTAAAAAGAATATCCTGAAAAAATATTGGAGTAGAGAGCGTGAAACAATGACATTTTGCGGCTCTCTTTGTCGCATTTTCCTCGTTTTGAATAATTCCCCCTCAGTAGGGGGCTGAATAGTAAAACAGATGAAACCATGACCCTGCCGATGTCATCCTCCTGTTGGGGACGCTAGAGCCCTATAATGGTAGGCGTGGCTAATAGGCAGATTAAAAGACTAATTTCTCACCATCTGCGCTTTGCCAAATTGTTGTATATAGTCCAATCGTCTCAAAATATGATTGTAATTCACATAATGATGCTATTTAAGACTTTTTTTCTCCTGTTGTACGCACTTTAAAGGTCCTTAGAAAAGGTAGACCATGTCAAAAAATGAAAATGACGACACTAATGTCATTTAACTCATGTTACATGTAGAAAACAATTTGGCAATTAAATTCGCTGTCATTTCATAGATATTCCATCCAAAACAAAATGGGAACGCCCATTTTTTTTTCCCAACAGGAGTGTTCTGATCTCTACCTAGAGCTGTCATGTAGGGGAAGTTCTGAATTTTTGACATTGGAATTAATCTTCGAGTTAAGCAGGGTTGCAGTTAGTCAGTGGAGTTGATTTCAACAAATTCCGCGTGTCAGTTGTTATTTGCAGGGCTCCGGAGCAGCTAAGATAGCACGAGTCAATGGTGCCCGCTTAACATACCAATAAAAAACAACATATGCACCCCTGAGACTTACCGATGGTCCATGCAATCAATTGTGTTGGCTATGTTTTCAGGATAAAATTATTAAAACTTACCTTACATGTCAATAATTGTCATATGAACAGGACCATTTGTAATACTGCAGTTCTGCAGGGAACAGGCTGCAGAGAAGAGTGATATTTTTTTCCACCAGTGTGTTTATGTCGTAGCCAGCAGCAAGTAACCAGCTTATATTGTTCCTCGTTCTTCATAGGGAGTTTGCGGTAAACTTTCACTTGCCCATTACTTCTGTCTGTTTCCATAGCCTCTAAATTCACATTTCACCATGTTGGCGTTTTTCAGTCATGACTCAGTCGATTGATGATGCATTCGAGGAAGGTGGGAAGTCGGAGTTTTCCAACTTTTGATCAGGAAAAATATAACTGGAATGCCACTCAAATTGGGAGGCCCTAGTTGCGAAGTTAGAAAAAAAAAGTACACCAACTTCACGTGTCGCTTCAATCTGACGTCACTTGAAAAAAATGCCGTGCTTTTGCCAATTTGTGATCGCACTTCAGGAAATGGGGATCGTGTTGTGGCAGTTTGCATTTGTGCTTTTTTCTTTTGCGAAGCATTTGCAATTGGGGTTCGTGCTTTTTTCTATTTGCAAAGTGTTTGGACTTTGCATTTCCCCTGACACCTCTCGGCCACCGTACAGTCTACCTTTGTGTTTGATCTCATCAAACTTCTATGGAGCAAGCAGAGACTTGGATGGCAAGGAAGAAAGAAGATATGATTGATGCACTGCAGAGAGATAGAAGTATATGGTAGTTGAGAACAAATGCAAATATTTGACAGACGGGACGAAAAGAACTGCTGAAAACCTGAAATGCTTATTAGAAAAAGTGGGTAGGAACAGATTAATGAACTACTGTGGTATATTTCTTGGAGCAAAGCAAAAAGGGCAGAAGAAAAAGAAGAACAACAATGACACCAATGGGAATTCTCATTGGTGGAAGACCATATGCAAAAGAATGTGAGGAATTGCAAGAGGACCTGCCTACAAAGGGAAAGAAATTTCAAAAGTACAGTACTAACCAATACCCAAACTCCTAACTTTATTTCTCCACCCATAGAGCCAGGCGGACATCTTTTATGATTGCTCAGCCTTGGCAGGGGTCTGGCATTAAAGTGAGGAATGAGAGTTTTCGGAACGCGGCTATTCTTCACTTTTGAACGCTTGTAAATGTCTTTCGCCAAAACAATGAATGCCTTTCATCTGCGGTCAAGCAAAATCTTTGCAACAGACACACATGAAATGTTATCAAAGAACTTATTCATTCCCTCGTAATCTCGCACACAACGCAAAAATGTCATGAGAAGCAACATAAAGTCACAAAGCAGACGTTGCACTACTTTTTGTTGCTTGTGAGACTTGTCAAATTCAGAGGAGTGAAAAAGTATTTGCACCTCTCTCAATAGCACTTTATATACACTTTTTATAGCACTTTGTTTTTTAGACAAAATCCATAAATGTTTTTGATTATTTTCTGAGATGTTGCTTTTTGTCAGCCCTGTGAATGTTTCAGCTGTGACATCCAGAGGTGGGTAGTAACGCGTTACATGTACTCCGTTACATTTACTTGAGTAACTTCTTAGGAAAAATGTACTTCTAAGAGTAGTTTTACTCAGTTATACTTTGTATTTTTACTTGAGTAGATTTGTAAAGAAAAAAATGCTACTCTTACTCCGCTACTTTGTTACAATTTTTCTCTTTATTCTACAAATTAGTAGGGATGGGAATCGAAATCCGATTCCAATTCAGAACCGGTTCCGAGTGTTTCGAGGCCTCGACATCACAATGAAAAAGCCTTAACGATCCCTAAAGACGCATATTGCGTCGTGACGTGTCTTGTTGTCCAGACGCATCAAACTAGCATAGCCAAGAACCACTCGCTCCTAAGTTTGGCTACACTTCACCAGGAAAAAGGGTGAAAATGAAAGGTTACGATAGTTTAGCACGAGCGTTGCCGCCGTAAACATAACAATGACGTAGGTTCGAACGCTCGAAAGTGTGTCTTCACTTCACGAGGAAAAATTACAACAAAGCGGCTTGCAGTCATTGCGAGATGGAAATAACTGCATCGGGAGGGAATAGACTGCACTGTCCTCACCGAGACTTTATTCAACCATCACTTGAAACTAAAAATAGAAATGAAACAAATCAATTTCGTCCCCAATAACAAACAGGTTCGCATCAACGTAAATCAGCGATGATTAGCTGCTTACACGGTCATAACAAACAGTTAGCATGCGTTCGCTAGCATTAGCACATCGTTTAAACCACTACACAACTGGATTTAAGTGTCCGATCGCGAGTGGAAACACACAACAACAACACAGAAGATGATACATACAGGCGTTGGCTCTGTGGATATTTTACAAACATTAACAAAGAACGTAGGCTCGTGGCAATGTTTCCCTTTCTCACTAACTCGCTCACTGCCTTGGATGAGGCATTTCTTCTCCTTCGCGCTCTTCTTCGCGTGAGGAAGCGCAAGGGCACCACCACTTGAGCGTGAAAGCGCCATACAAACTAAAAGGCATGCATTTCAATATACTGATAAATAAAAACAGGGGTCCCCAAACTACGGCCCGCGGCTCCATATTTGGTCCGGCCCCCTGAACAATTCCAGAGAGCATTTTGAATTTTTTTTGTTTTTTTCTCCCTCAGTAGTGTTATTTATTTCCTGACCATTTTCAGTGAATAACTCAGAGAGGGTTACTTGGTTATTATCTATTTAATTAATAGTGCTATTATTATTTATTATTATTATATTATATTATTATTTTATTTTATTTACTTTTGTTCCGTGAAGAATCCACAGAGGGTTATTTGATTGTGGCTTTCTGAAAAACAATAATTTTTTTTACATTTCGCAGTCCTGCAATCGTCACACTTTTTCTGTTACAAACTGACCCCGGCCTCTCATCAGAGAAGGGAAAAGTTATTTGGCCCTCACAGGAAAAAGTTTGGGGACTTTGCCAAAGGCAGAACAACGACCTATATGCCAAAATATACCAATATTTTTTATTTCTATTAGAAAAATGTTTCAGTAAAATGTTACACATTCTTGTGCATTTGCCAATTATTGCCACAGTTAACATTGAGGCTTTGGGCCTCTTTTGACCTCGTGTGAGTTTGTAAGGTTGTGACTTCTGATTAAACAAACTTGATGCCAATCAAAATGTTTGTTCTTCTTTTTCCCGAAATTAGAATCGATAAGAGAATCGATAAAGAATCGAATCGTTAAGCAATATCGATAATGGAATCGGAATCGTAAAAATCGTATCAATTCCCATCCCTACATATTAGATTAATTTATTTGTTAAATTTATACTTACAATAATCACATGACTCCATTGACCCAATCAGATTTGGGCTGGTATTGGAAAAAAACTGACACTGCGACTTTTTGGGGGTTTGCGATATATTGCGATATATACATCGCAATATTAAAGCTAGAAGAATTTTCACCGGATGACTCGAATACTTCTGTTTGGGAGGATACTGTATTGCAGTCAGCATTTTATCAGATTGTTTTTCCTCAGTTTCCCTCTTGTTTTTCTCCATATTTATCTTTGTATTCTTAATTTTTTCTTTATTTTATATTATTTCAATAATTTAACATATTATTCATTATAACTAGATTTTTTTTAATTGTTGCATTATAGACTTATGGTACTTCAATGTACTGTCATTGTATTGTATTGTATTGTACTGAATTTATGCGCACATTGTGATGGTGATATTTGAAGGATATATTGTGCATCAAATGCAAGCTTGATGCATTGATGCTGTTCAATCATGTGGTGTCTTCAAAGCACCGTAAAAAATGAATTATTTGATATTGAGCGCTGCCCTCAACATGAACCGGGTATTTTAACCTCTCTCCCAGTTGTTATCTGGCACCGATCGACCACGGAAAACCTATATAAGTATAACACCATTTACCATTTACCATTTTAATTTCAAAATAGTAATTATGAAGAAAGTCTTTACTATTTAAACAAGGAACTATTTTCTCCACCAGAGGGCAGTCATGCTCTGTGGACGAACAATGCTTCATTTATGTAAACAAAAATTTTCTCATCGGAATTCTTTTTTTTTTTTTTGTATTTCTTTGGCTTAATGTGGTTATGTAATGGGTTGCTGTACAGTATCATTATGAAAGCAGTCCATATAGGTAACTTTGTGCTTAGAAAAAAAATACCATGGTTAAAAAATAAATCCAACAAAAATATAAGAAGATACTCACAATGTTACTCATTACTTTCGTATTCTTTTCACCAAATATCTTTTTACTTGTACTAGTACTTGCGTACATTTTTTGGATGATTACTTTTACTTGAGTAATCATATTTTGAAGTAACTCTACCCACCTCTGGTGGCATCACGCCAGTATCACAGCCAGCCTAAACTCATATTTGTTTTACATGGTGGTATTCGTTTCACTCTTGAGGTGTTTGGATAGTTTTCTTACGAAAATGCTTTGATTTTGTGGACCAACAACATATATTATTCTTTTTAATTGGTGATTTTATTCAAGAAGGAAAAATACTATTTCATAGACTTCACTATCAGTTTACGGGACAGCTCCTACAGTCATTGTGCCACGCCTTCCGGAAGGAGGCCGACGCAAGCAGGCAGAGCTGTGATAAACTCAAACACACGCTTCCTTCTAACGCCAGATTTAGTTTGAAACAGGACGAAAGTTGTACTGCATACAAGCAGGAAGGAGTGTCCGAAGGATAATTTGGTCGAGGATTCAAGGTAATTATTATATAAAATAGCACCATGCATGCACCTTGTAACATTGTGAAAAAAAAAGAAGAAATGAATGGAAAAAAGTAGCCTAACATTAGCTTGAGATATTTACGTAAAATCAATGTTAACTGTTTTTTTTTTTTTTGCTTTTAACCAAGAATTTTACAGTGTTTTACATTCATATCTATAAAAAAAATTCTGGGATTTACGCATTTAATTACAAGAATTTTCAACTTAAAAAGCTCTTTGTTTTGTTACGGCCGCCGCGTAACACAATATATATATATATATATACATATATACGTATACACAATAGCCTAATAGCTTGAAATATTTACGTAAGATGAATGATAACTGCCCGGTTTTATTGCTTTTAACCAATAATCTAGACTGGTTTACGCTCATCTCTATAAAAAATATTTCGGGATTTTTGCATTTATTTCCAAGAATTTTCAACTTTAAAGTTCTGTTTTGTGACGGCCACCATGTTGGATTTTGTACCTCTAAATTGTAATTCAGACATTTCTGCTTCCGTATTAAAAAAAAAAAAAAAAAAAAAAAATCAGCTTTTAACCGTTTTATTTTATGTAACATTTCAATCTAAAAACTTTCAGTGCAGCACCATGAAAAAGAAGTGTTGGTTAGTTGGCTGCTAGATGGAGGAGGATGGAACAAAAGTTAATGGACAGTGACAAGTTCACCTCCCTCGAGGACCTCAAGAAGAACAAGACAGAGATATCTACAAATCAACAGGCAAGTTTTGTCCACAACTAGCTGAAGAAATAAGAAACTTTGGCTCCGAAAATACATTTTTCTGCCGGAAATGTAATCTTTATATTTGACTTTCGTTTTGTTTCAGTCGCAGTCGGCAACTACGTTGGCTACCTGGCCAGGAAGGTACAGGTCAACTCCTCTGTGGCTGAGTGCGTCAAGCAGTAGCTTGCCCAGCAGGAGAAAATGGAGATCGCCGTGGAGCTCGAGAGGGGTGACCCGCCCTCTGTGATGTTCGACGCCCTGGTTGAGCAGGAGATGGGCCATGCGGTCCTCAAGCATGCCTACAGGTTCCAGGAAGGGCACAGCCGCACAGGCTGGCGAAAACACACTGCTGCTGAAATCCTTGCTCAGGCTGAGGTTCATTACTATCCAACCGGTTCGCAACTTCTCAGAGTAACTCTGAAAGTGACGCTACCAAATGCAGACGCCACGATCCATCCATACAATCACTTAACTGATTTTGCATGATTGATAGAAGACAATTCATTGTGTGCAAAACGACATTATGAAATAAAACGGCCATTGTGAAAAAAACGTTATGAAAAAATGGACTTTTTGAAACACACTACTTTTTATTTGGGTTGGGAATCTCTGGCATGAAGTAGATTCGATATGTATTTAGATACACAGGTTACGATTCGATTAAAAAACGATACATTCTCAAGGCCGAGCGATTCGATACGATTCGATGCAGTTTAAGAACGATACGGTTCAATACAGAGTGAAAAGGATACGATAGTAAACATTTGTTGTGTGTGTTCGTACAGTATTTTAAACATATAAAAAAAGAAAAAAGAAAACAACGAAATTTCATACCAATGTTATGTTTTATTTTTCTATGAAAAAAAATAAAGCTTACTATATGACCGTCATTTTGTTGGATGGGATTGATAAGAACTCCAGTGACAGACAACAATAAAGTGCAGTAATTCAATTAATTTAATTTCCTGGTGTTTTGAACACAATAGGTAAGGAATTTAAGTGCAAACTTTCAACGTAAACATCTACAAGCAAAAAATATTAATTATATGCTGCAGCTCTAGAAAAAAAAGAATTAAACCTGCTAGTAGTGCTGTCAACAATAATCGATGCGGCGATTAGGGTTGCCACCTTTCAGAAACAGAAATAAGGGACGCCCCACCCTCGCGCCCAAAGCCTTACGGGCGAAAAAAAAAGGGGCATCCCCAAAACTCCTAAAATGCATAGAAATTTTTAGATGAGAAAATTGTATTGTGCACTTTGTGGGCATGACAGTTTCCCTGCAGCAGATTTTTTTTCCCTCCAGGTTAGTGAAAACGAAGTTGTGAATATCGTAATTAACATTTGTGTTGTCGGCACTGAATCCGGTCACGTGATGCATTGACAAGCCAAATTTCTTAAGGGAATGTTCCAGGATAGCTACAATTCCAGCAGCTGACTCGTCTGCATTCTCTATGAAGTCCAGCATTTTGTTGGTGAGCCCAGACTCTGGACTGAAGTACTGGACAGCAAGGGGAACATCTTCCTGCTCAATTTATTCGAGGCATCGGTCTGTATGGAGAATGGGATGGGTGACGTTAAGATCTTAAGCACATCACCCACTGCCTTTGGACCCAGGACTTGTTTCAACAGTGCCTCTTGCTTGTTCTCCCCAAAGTCATTTTCTTCACCATTTTGGAATCACATAAAAATCTTCTGATTGACCCTGTGTCCACAGTCAGCACTATTGTAGCTTTGGCTGGCTACGTTTTACTGTGTGGTATACCGTAAAATCTCATTGTGCTGAAAAATGACATTATGAAATAAAAAGGATATTGTGGAAAAAGGCATTATGACATAAAAAAAAAAAAAAAACCTTTGTGAAAAACACTTTTATAAAATCTTTTTTTTTTAAATTATAATATTAACTTATTTTACAACTGAGGGCCGTTTTACAGAATTTGTCTGTTATTTGTAAAAGAGTATTTAAATGTTTAAATCAAAATGTTGTTTTTATTTATTTAATTGTGTCTCTTTTGGGGTTCCATAACTGAAAGTCATTTGTTGTTATTACCTTCCAATGAGATACCTTCCAGAATGAGATACAATTTTGCTGCCGACTATGGAGAAGAAATATGTTCTTTTGGTTTATTTATTATCATTACAAACAGGCATTGTTAAATGTTACCAGTTCCTTCGAGAGGACCTATATTTTGGTATGCGGTGGGTGGTTAACAGTACACTTGCTTGAAAGTTAGGAATGTAAGTCGGAGAGGCAATATGTTACAACAGTGGCAGTTTGACCCTTTTATTGTTTTTTTAAATTTTTTTTATTTTTTATTTTTTTTTCTAAACTAATTTCCTTTAGGGGCAAAATGAAATTAGAAGAAAAAAGTAGACTTTTGACTGCCATTGTGTTGAACATTTTATCACTGGAAAATCCTAATGTGATTATGCTTATTGTTAACGAGCACTCATTAGTGACAGTGGGGTAGCAACAGATGGCGCTAAAGGTCCCTAAGGCCCCTTCGAACTGCTCGTTGACCTTCGATTGGCCGTGAGATGATTAATCACACCCTTAGAAGCTTAAAACAATGCCAATGAAATTTTAATCACAAAAATGCTCATCACTATTAGCAGCGTACTTCCCTTTTCAGGGTATGAATTTTAAAATTGAAACCTGTTTCCCTGGCAGTGTGAATTTTGGCAGGTGTGCTTATCCAATAGCTGAACCACAAAAGACAAAAAAAAGGCTGGAAAAGACAAGCCAGTTTGAAGTGACAGATTTAGTGCCATTTCCACTCGCATCCCCTGGAATTTATTCAATTCAGCCTCAAAATAAAATTTGACTTCCCAACTTCAATTTTAGTTAGGCTTGTCAATTTTGTGTGGATCCACACATGAAAAATAGAGTCCAAGAAGTCGTTGCACATATATGTGGCTTGTATGTGTGATTTTCTTTGTCCAGTGTTTTTTTGTGTGATTATTTTGTGTTTTATGAGTGTGTGGATGCTTCTGTGGTTTTGTTTGCTTTGAATGTGTTTTTATATGAGCAGGCTTTATGAAGTATTTGTGCTTGTTTTATACACTCTATATATTTTTTTGTGCTTTAGTGTATGCTAAAGCAAGACACCCACCTCCTGTCTTTGTTCCCACAAAGCATCATGTGCGGTGCGCTGACATCATCAAATTGCACACAAGTGAAGTCGCCTGGTGCATCTCCGACACACGCCAGTGCCTTGCCCGTCTCTATGTTGTACACGTGGATCTGCAAAAGGAAAGACACACATTTAGCATGTCACACTCTTATAGTGGAAAAACATCTCGATTGGTGGTGTGGTGCGTTTTTTTTTTATCCACTTGAATGACGTGTTAAGACATTTTAAAATTTGATTTGAAACAATGCCTTTCCACAATGATGTAATTAGGGGTTCATATAATTATCCAGCACGAGACAGAGTCAAGCCCAATTGTCTTATCAGATTAAACTATTAAAACGCAAAAGAGATGACCAAGTGATCCCCTAACACGCTAGGAGACTAGATAAACACGTTCCACAAAAGGCAACAAAAGAGGAATGATGTAATCCTCAAAGGGAGCCACCTGAGTCTCTGTGTGTTGCTTATTCGGGCCAACAGAGCATTAAGTGCAAGTGCACACATAGCCACACACACCCCTACACCCCCCCCACACACCATTGTGTACACACGGCACTGTAGGCAACAATGATGGTCGCTAAATTTTAAAAAAGTCAACTTAAGAGTTGTAGGTTCACCATTGTGTGTTCTCAGAGTTTTTATCCTTGAATATTGGCCATCTAGTCTGCTCAGAAGACAACAGCTGTTTCTGCTCTAACAGTCAATCTTGGATTATCATTTATTCACTTAAAGCCAATGATGACACTCTTTATTTAAAGGCGTAACTCCTCACGTCTAAACAACATGAAAAAATCAGGTGAAACATGCATCAAGTGAAGTGTGCTCTCTAGGCTAGCCTAGCTTATATAGAGGCGCAAATACACATGAGCCAAGTACACTGAGGGCTGGCAGCAACCCACTGAAGGCTCAGCGCTATTCCTGGCTTTGCGCCTTGCAGCCCACCCATGAGTGCTTGGCATTACCTTTTAAAGAGGCCCCAGGGTGTGACCAGAGTAAGAACAAGCCAACAGCCCGCAGAGGTGCTTTATGTTTAGAACATGTCGAGTACCAAAGAGGTCAAACACTGATGCTACTCTTGGTAAGGGCACTTTCACATTAGACCAAGAGGACCAGGGTCCGGTTGGAGAGCTATCTCGCAAAAACACTTGCAAATGAGGAATTTTACTATCTGACTTGTTGAAAAGGTTCAGTATTCACACTGCCCCAACTGAACTTCCCGAGGAGCATCACGTGGACGAAAGGCGCACTCACTGACTGGACAAATGTAGAAGAGGAAATACCTCCCTGCTGGGAGGGGAGGCAACGTGGAGCGTCACAGAAGCTGCACGTAATGTAGCATTACCGCACCCTGGTCCGCTTGCATTCACAAGCCAAGTAGCCCTTAAAGTGGACCAAGATCCACGATTTTTGAACCGGAGTTTGTTTGTTTGGTCTGAACTACAGTTCGAATGCGCGTTCACATTTACAAAAAAAAGCCGACTATCTGAGAAAAAGAACTCTGTTTCGTTTAAAACAGACCAAACAGTGCTAGAGTGAAAGTGCCCTAAGTTACACATTGACTGTACAAAATTAGTTTTTTGCTTTAATGGGTTGCCAGAGATATTTAAGGGAAAGTACAGAAAACTAGTGTGCTCACTGGGACTCTGGAAAATGACCGAATCAGAGCCATTGCAGGTCATTCAGTTAAGATGGGTCAGCTCTCTTAAGGGGTAGCTGGGTATGAAAGGGGTATGAAAAATACCAGTACCTGTTGTGCCGTTTGCAAAGACACCGCTTCAAACTAGTATCCTACATATAAGAAAAGGTGTCTTGTTATTATTGACGCCTGCCATTTCGTCAGAAGCAGGTGAGTTTCACATAGTGGAACATTTCATTGGGAATGGTGTGACAATTCTCCTTTAACCTAATCAACATGACTCCCCGATTTTCTGATGTAAAGCATATCTGTTCTCATATTTGAGAAACGGTGCGTCGCCTTGGAGTAGAGATCAACCAATATGGGTTTTTCTGGACCGATACCGATTATTAGTAGTTACAGGGGCCGATAACCAATTTTTGGAGCAGATATTCGTTTGCAGTAAAAGTGTAAAAATTGGCGTTAAAAAATGGAATAATGCAAACGCTGAACTTCAGTGAAATGCGTAAAGTATGCTTATTGAATAAAACAAACAGAAAAAAGAGCTCCAGAAGTGCCTGAATTTCCTAGACTCAGGAACATCTCTTATAAAGTTGAAAAAAAAAGCTCCTGGCATCCATTCGGTCATCTACCGCCGTTGCCCCAGCCGTGCGGCTTGGCCGTTCGTTGCCGTTGAATCGGGATGCGGGTCGGGTCTTACCAAATGCGCTACTGCCCTCCAGTGGCCAGTTTTATTGCTTTAAAATGGATTTTCAGCTTTGTGCTTTGGAGCTACTGTAAATTGAATCAGAACCCAGAAAAGACACGTCTTTGGAACACTAAAACAATCAAAAATAGAACGTATTTATACGTTTTGGGGAGCAAATGAGTTAAAATTAACGATGCTGACATATGTTTGGGTTTGATCTTGCCACAGATGCTTCGGAGCCAAAGCTTCAAAGCGCTGCATGCGTCAATCATCGTTTGACTTGTTAAACAGTGGCAACAGTGGCGTGTTGAGTGAGCAGCTTCAGCGGTTTTGAGTGGACTCACTCAATTAAGCATTTAATAAAGCCACCAGGGGTCGCGTTAACCGGATATTTTCCGTCATTGACCGTTTTTTTAAAACGGTGACGGAAAAAACTGAAGTCCGTCCGTCATTTTGACAGGTTGCAATTCACACCCCAGACCACAGGGTGGCGAGTTAGCATATTAATTAGCTATTGTCTCTCTTAATGCATGACGTCGTTGGCTATTCTGTCAGAATATTGTAGCGTCACCGGGGTCTGGCGGCGGCACCGTGATTGACACATCAACGCGAGGTTCTTATTGGTGCACCCGGTGTGCCAGCGCGTCATCCAATTGGTGGACTAGATTGCCGCCTGTGTATAGACCCCAATCACATGACGTCACAACTCCGCCCCCCTGACCGGAGCCGCCATATTGTGTGTCAGCTCGTCGCGTTTACACATTACCGCTACGTACATGCCTCCTATTATGGCGTGTTTTTCTGCTCGTTAACATTAATAATCAAAATGGTGAAGGCGTGTGTGGCGGTCGGTTGCAGTAACAGAGAAGATAGACGGAGAGACTTGAAGTTCTACCGTATTCTGAGAGACCCAAAGATGAGAGCGAGATGGACTGCTGTAATTCGACAAGAAATCTGGGCACCAAACGATCACCACAGACTATGTAGTAGTCATTTTATATCTGGTAAGATGCATTTAAAATATATTTAGAAGATTTTGGGCTGACAACCACAATTAAGATCATTGTGTGACGTTGGTGATTGGGGTCTATTTCGTTGCCTCTTTTTCTTTGGGGGCAGAGTTGTTGGCGGTAAGCAGAGTAAAAAGGGAGAAAAATACCACGACTGCCGTGTCTAATTTTTCGCCGCCAAGTAAGCGTTACAATATTAATTAAAAATGAATGAAAACTAAATAATATTGAATATGTCATCATTATCATTTTAAAAATTTAAGTGACAGGTAAAAATAGATTATGACCGGATTTTTATGACTGTCAGTCAAAATGACAGACAACGAAAATGTCTAGCGCAACCTCTGAAAGCCACACATTTTTCTACTTCTTTATTCTTGTTTAAAAATAATTCGGTGGGACAGTAACATGTTTAAAACGTATCCTAATTATTACATTTGAAGTGCTTAACTCATTTGCTCCCAGAAACGTAGAAATACATTCTATTTTTAAAACCTTCATTATCCCAAAAACGTATTTATACGTCTTTTGCGTTTTTTTTTTTACAAGAAGAATCTATAGCTTGTGATCTATGAACGCACAGTACGTCGAACTTTGAGGCAGATGGGCTACAGCAGCAGAAGACCACGCTGAGTGCCACTCCTTTCAGCTAAGAACAGGAAACTGAGGCTAAAATTTGCACAAGCTAATCGAAATTGGACAATAGAAGATTGGAAAAACGTTGCCTGGTCTGATGAGTCTCGATTTCTGCTGCAACATTCGGATGGTAGGGTCAGAATTTGGCGTCAACATGAAAGCATGGATCCATCCTGCCTTGTATCAACGGTTCAGGCTGGTGGTGGTTGTGTAATGGTGTGGGGAATATTTTCTTGGCACTCTTTGGGCCCCTTGGTACCAATTGAGCATCGTTGGAACGCCACAGCCTACCTGAGTATTGTTGCTGACCATGTCCATCCCTTTATGACCACATTGTACCCAACTTCTGATGGCTACTTTCAGCAGGATAATGCGCCATGTCATAAAGCTGGAATCATCTCAGACTGGTTTCTTGAACATGACAATGAGTTCACTGTACTCAAATGGCCTCCACAGTCACCAGATCTCAATCCAATAGAGCATCTTTAGGATGTGGTTGAACAGAAGATTTGCATCATGGATGTGCAGCCCACAAATCTGCACCAACTGTGTGATGCCATCATGTCAATATGGAGTACTGGTGCACGATAATTATTGGTCCGATAATTATCGGTCCGATTATAGGAATTATGACGTCATCCCGATAAATCCAGTAACATTTATAATAGGACCGATAATATGTACTGTTCTGGCTTTACAGTTTCTAGTATGGGAAATCAGTTGACCATTTGCGGGCCATTGCTCCCACCTGCTGGTCAGAATGATTCACTGCATCTATTTTTTGTTACAGTAGTTTGGTTTAATCAAGTACTTCTCAAATAGTGGGGCGCGCCCCCCTGGGGGCGCAGAGCGATGCCAGGGGTGGCGCATGTGACCTCGGGGAACATGCTTTTTTCTTTTCTTTTTTTGCCATACTAGAATAAAGTGTACTTGCGCATCCACTCAGTGGGTGGCAGTGGCGCTCTCATTTTTAAAGTGCGCGCAGTATTTTTGAAGTAAGCAAGAGCACACAGACAAGAGATATGAAGAGCTTTGCGCCGTTTTCGAAAGCTGTTTTCCGGCCGGACTCACGCAGCGACCCACTGTCTTCTCCGGTTCTCACATGTCCGCCCGAGACGTGCCATTTTCGGCTTGGGATCGTCACGACGACCGCCGTCACCCACGGTTCTCCCTCGGCCGCCGAGAATGCGCTTTTTTCGGGCTGTTTGCCTTTTGGCTTTCACATTTAATACAGTGGTAGGTGAGGAAAGACCACTGTTTACTGTGTCTGAAAATGATTATAGCAGACATCCGGAAGCCAAATCAATTAAGACGCCACTTAAAGACATTAGACCCCAATCTCATTGATAAGCCGCTTGGTTGTTTTTCAGCGAAAACGTGCCGAATATTGCCAATAATCGTCCTGCTTTGTCAGTGTTATATAAGTAAACCAGTGAGCACTGTTAGCATGCTCAGTTGAAAATAACCCCACGCTATTGCAAACTGGAGGTGATACTGTGAGCGGCGAGCAGCGAAAATAAAAACTGTCTTTTTGTCCAAAGACACTCTTTTTCCCTTCTATTCGGTTTTGTTTTTTCGGTCAAATTTTTTGGCATATTGTCCTCATGAGTTAATGTTTCTAATCAATTTGAATTTGTTATTATTTACTTATTTTATTTTTCAGTATCAAATGTTAAAAATGTACCTTGAGTATTTTTACAGTTTGGACTTTTTTTTTTTTTTTTTTTTAAATCCAGGCAAATTGATGTGCGTTAAGTCTTTTCTGTTACAAACAAAAACAGTAGCCACGTTTACATGCTGACTTTTATTCATACCGATTCAAATCATTCCGAATGGAAATTTCAGATGAGCTGTTTACATGTCACTTTATCTATTCCGATCCAGCGTTTACATGTGACTGCCTTTATTCCGAAAGGACGTTTGACAACTGCCGTCTGACATGCGCAGATTAATCAAAACAAAGCGTCACGTTGCAAAACATGGAGATCGATCGTCGGAGTGCTGCTGTTTTAACTTTAACCCACTTGTTGTGTTTGTGGGGTCGTATCCGCTTCTGCTGTTTTGCTCTTTTGCCTTGTAGTAGCCGGTTTTCCACCGGTTTCTAATCTGGTCAACGCTCCGGTCTATTCCGGCTTCGTGTAACCTCTCGTGAACTTTTTTAAATAGTTCACTGTTCCTTGTTTTACGCCCGTCTAAGCGAGCAATTATATTCAATTCTTTTAAAGTTTGAATTAAATACAATCTTTCCGCCGGACTCCAGTTTGGTGCACTGTGCTTGGAAGCCATGTTGCAAGTGACGTTACTTACGTCAGTGTTTCCCACCAATGAACGAGACTGTGGCGGCCCGCCACAGTCTCGTTTGCACCCCCCCCCCGAAAAAAAAAAGATAATAATCAGATGCGTCAGTCAGCCGATTACACAGCTGTAGCCCACTCCACTCTCGCGCACGCGGGTAGTAGAGTGGCATTTTAGAGTAGTATTTTATTTATTTATTTATTTATTTAAGAGACGCAAGGGGAACGAGTAGGAAGAATGGGAGAACGAGCGAGATAGAGAGAGATAGCGGTCGCATGTCTTAGCAGCCCGCTGTTATTTTGTTATTGTTTTTCTTTATTATTGTTACCACAATCAAGTGGGTAAGCAAATACAGACTTCTCTCCTTCTTCCCCATATCCGGGGCATTACAATAGTTTGGATCGGACTTTTCGGCGAAAGTGAGCGGTGGACGGCCGTCTTGGACGGTAAGCAAACTTTGAACTTGCGCGGAGAGGCGGGGCCCAAAATAAAGCCTTGCTCTATTTTCAGAGCGTTGGTCACAGTAAAATATTTATTAGTTCAAGCAGAGTAAAATGATACATATTCACGGTACAAGAACGTCGTTTCCGTGTCCATCGATTGGTAAGAAGAGGCTGTTTGTACGAGTGACGTGTGGGCGCTCCCGTCAGGTGGGACATTTCGCGTGGAGTGGCTATTTTTCGGCACAACACCGGCGCGCCAACTTCAGACAATTACGGCTGACGAAACTTGTATAAATGCGCCCCCCCCAAATTTCGCGAGCTCTGGGACACTCGAAAAATCACTCTCATACCTCTCCTTGCTAAGTTAATGGTACCTCGATGTGCGTTTGTGTGGAAATTTAGTTCACGAACAACGGGGAAAAAACTATTCACCTTCTCACTGAATCAAGTAAAACTCTTTACACGGCTATTAGAATTCCCCCAGTCCTGTAAATGGGTCAGTTGACAGAAGGACTGTTTTTGTTGTGGTAATGTAGTACTTATGAGGGTCAAATAAAAAGGAAAAAGGAGGACTACGACGGTGGTCTGAAACCCGCGGCTCTCGGGCCGCATGCGGCTCTTTAGCGCTGCTTAGGAGCTTTTGTTTTTTTGTTTTTAATGGAAAAAGATGGGGGAGGGAAATATATTTTTTGTTTTAATAGGATTTCTAGGAGGACAAACATGACACAAACATTCTTTCAATTCATTAATATTGTAATGAAGTTAAACTTGTGGTGGCATCGTACAACAGAGTAGTCACGTGGTGCGCTATAGGATCCACTGGAGGGAAAATAAACATTTAATCATGAAGGCTAATTATGTATTTCTAGCCAACTTAGTCATTTTTATAGTAGGCTAATATAGCTAGTATTGATAATTATAAGGCTTGTACAAGGCTTTTAATTTTTTGCTGCTCCAGACATACTATATCAGTTTTTTTTTTTTTTTTTTTTTGGGGGGGGGGTTGGGGGGTTGGGGGGGTCAAATATGGCTCTTTCAACAGTTTGGGTTGCCAACCCCGAGTCACTACGAGATGTAAGTCGTACTATTGCTACGAGAAAAAAAGTCCCATTATTACATAGGGTAACGTAGCTGTAATCAGCAACGCATTTTACATACATGTACCGTAGCTGAGAGCTATAACATTAGCCTAGCTAATGAAATATTTCAAATATATCTTTGTTATGGTTCTTCTTGGGGGAAAAGAAAAAAAAAAAAAATTCGCCGTGGCACGACATGGTGTGGCTGTCCGACTCTGATGCAGCCCACCACCACAGTTTCAAAAAATCCTATGGTCAGAGACCCTTCCACCACAGTCTCCTAAAATCCTGTGGGAAACACTGATACGTCACAAAGTGACGTCACCATGTCAGTACGGAGCATGTGCAGAAAGAACGCAACCAGGCACCATTCCGCTTCCCTGTTTACATGATATAATTTTACTTCTAATCGGTTTGGGAAAAGGAATATTCCACCCCTGTGAATCGGAATGAAATTCCATTCGGTTTGGGCCTGTTCATTCCGAACGAGGTGTTTATATGGAAGACATTTATTCGGTTTGAACAAATATTCCGATTGTAATTGGAATATTTGGCTCCATGTAAACGTGGCAACTGTTGAGAAAGTTATACTTTATAAGTTGATCTCTGTTATTTTCTGTAATAGAAAAAAATGACCATGTGAGGCAGAGGCGTACTTATAATAGTAATATTATAGTTGGGGGGGGCGCGAAATATTTAGGTCTTCCTTGGGGGGGCGTAACAGAAAATAATTGAGAAGCACTGGTTTAATCACTTACACATTGCGGTGTCTAGCGATAGCATTGACAGTCGTGAATGCTTTCTGTTACGTTTCCACCTCAGAAATATATGTAAGTCTTTTATGTTTACTATAACATATGGATGTGCAATATATGTTTAATTCTGTGGTGAAGGGTCATATGTACAGAACTTCATAAGTTGTGTTGTAGAAGCCAGCCAATGCTTTAGTAGCTCAAGCTAGTGTGCTATGCTGTACATATAATAGTTTTGTATATAAGTTTATTGTGCAGTTTGTTGTATATTGAGTATTGAATATGTGTATTTTTCTGTTGTACTTTCACAATATTAAGACGAGTGTCTTCCCATAAAAGCAAGGAAAGACCAAGCCTTGTTGTTTATGGAAGTGCATTCATTCTTAGCTGGCTGTCGGGCAGTGCAGAAGTAACCGCACTGTTTTGTTCATGTCATTATGAAAAATGTTTTTTTTTTTTGTTTTTTTTTAAACCTCCAGGTTATACATTTAAAAAGTTATATATTTATCATCGGTTATTGATATCAGTATCGGCTTTGAGTAGTAGGAAGTTGTCGATATCGGTTTCAAAAAATGGATATCGTGCACCCCTAATATGGACCAAACACTCTGAGGAATGCTTCCAGCACCTTGTTGAATGAAGAATTGAGGCAGTTCTGAAGGCAAAAGGGGGGTCCAACCCGTTACTAGCATGGTGTACCTAATAAAGTGGCCGGTGAGTGTGTATATATAAATATATATGTATATATATACTTGTTTTTTAATTATACTTTGGGAAAAAAGTGAAAAAAACATGTCCTATATGTATGTCTTTCCAATGCTAAATCTGAATAAATACATCGGGGCATGGGGGGGTGCTACTTCTCAGTTTTTCACTTATCGCGGGGGGGTTCTGGTCCCCATTAACTGCGAAAAACGAGGGATCACTGTACGTAAAATTTCCAAATATCGGCGCGGCCGATAATCGGTCCATCTTCTACATTGGAGTATACCAATAAATCTGTTTTTCTAAAATGTAATTGTTCCGTGATGTTTTTGAACTTCCAGTGGCACATTTTCCTTTGGATTTTTCCTCACCTTGTTGCCTCCATCATGCATAGTCCAGCTGCTGTGCTTGACTCCCAGCGCGACGAGCTGCTCAGAGGCATCCAAGCAAGTGACGGGGTGACCGTACACCGAGTGAAGCGTCCTCGGCTCTTCCTCTTCGTCAAGCAGGTACACGGACTCCCCAGCCGCCGCTGCGGTGAGCGCACGTCGCTGACCCCTGCTGCCGGGCACCAACACCAAATTGTAAACCTAAAAGACCAAAAATACAAACAGAAATCCTTACTAATGCGTGAGAAAATAGTAATTAGTTGTTTTTTGTTTTTTTTTCAATAACTGACGGGCTTAGGAAGGCGGATCAGGGAAAGCATCTTCCATGTGCCGCAGTCATCAGCACCGTCTAGTCTGACATCACAATCTGTGGCGGAAGCCAGGACCGAGCCATCCAGGCTGAGGACCAAGGCCTCGTGGACTCCTGCTGTTTGGTGGTAATAAATGGGCTCACCACCCATCTGTGTGCTCCACAAATCCACACAACCTGGAACACAAACCAAGCACCGGTAGTTTAGGACATGCAACCCTACTGCTTTTGAAGATAACTTAGCTATTTACTAATCCACAGACAATGTTTCTAAAATATTACTGAAAAAATATAGTCCCCGGGTTACGACGGTAATTACTATGCTTAGCTGGTATTTCATTATACTACGGTATACGATGCCCTCCATAATTATTGGCACCCCTGGTTAAGATGTGTTTTTTTAGCTTCTAATATATATATTTTTTAATTCAAATAATATGGGACCTTAATGGGAAAAAAAGAGAAAAATCCAACCTTCAATACAAGTGCATTCATTCAGAGGGGAAAAAAATCCCATATATAGAAAAAATTATTTGACATCAAATAATGTGTGTCACAATTATTAGCACCCCTGGTGTTAAAATGTCCTGGTATTTCAAAGCATTCATGATGCCATGCACCCGAACAAGGTTCCCAGGGCCTTTGGAAGTGAAACAGCCCCACAGCATCACTGACTCACCCCCATACGTCACAGTGGGTATGAGGTGCTTTTCAGCATGCGCATCTTTCGTGGCAGGCCAGACCCACTTAGAGTGTTTGTTGCCAAAAAGCTCAATCTTGGTCTCATCTGACCAAAGCTTCAACTTCAACCAGGCTTCAACTGGGACCATGTGCTATTCAAAAAGATTTATAATTTTAATACCTACTTGATATTTTTGAGGGAAAATGCTATTCCTGGTACATTATTTTGAAATGCATGTATTAACTTCTGTTATCTTTACAAACCTAGAAATATACTGTATTGGCCAGTATTATGTTTTTAGAAGATCACAATTAAAATAAGAACAAATGGTATTTTTAAAAAATTAAATACGTTCATTCATTTCTTGCGTCACAGTAGCAAAAGTAAGCAGCGTACCGTCTCGGTAGGCAGCGGCCGCCACGTCGCCAGCAACCTGCACGTGTGTGACATGCGGCCTGGGTTCGCTGAGCGCTGACAGTCGGTTGGATTTGAGATAAGATGACGGCAGGTCCCAATGCGACGTGTTCCACAGCCTTGTGTCACCCGAAGAGTACCTGAGGGGTACCACAGGTGAGCGACCACATTACACGATAGCAGGGTATTGATGGACATCACACTCAATCGTTCCAATGAATTCTCGGGGACAAAATTGTATCTCATCCATTATCATGAATAATTGGGTAGTGGGCTTCCCATGGGCTCACCACCTGTGGGAGGGGCCAAAGGGGTCGGGTGCGTAGGGAGTAGAGAAGCGCCGAGCAGGTGTGGGCTTACTTATTGCCGCCCGGCTTGGCACCTGTACGTTGGGATTTACCCCGGTAGTGGAGAGGGTAGCCTCCCTCCGCCTTCGGGTGGTGGGATGGGTCCTGACTGTTGTTTGTGCTTATGCACCAAACAGAGGATCAGGGTACCCACCCTTTTTGGAGTCCTTGGAGGGTGTGCTGGAGAACCCTCCCTCTGGGGATTCCCTAGTTCTGCTGTGGGACTTCAATGCTCACGTGGGCAACGACATTGAGACCTGGAGGGGAGTGATTGGGAGGAACAGCCGCCCCAATCAGAACCCGAGAAGTGTTCTGTTACTGAACTTCTGTGCTCGTCACGGTTTGTCTATAACAAACACCATGGGTGTCCATATGTGCGCTTGGCACCAGGACACCCTCGGCCACAGTTCGATGATCGACTTTGTTGTCATGTCATCGGATTTGCGGCCGCAAGTGTTGAACACTCGGGTAAGGAGAGAGGGCAGAGCTGTCAACTGATCACCACCTGGTGGTGTGTTGGCTCCAATGGCAGTGGAAGAGGCTGGCCTGCTCTGGCATACCCAAATGTATTGAAATGTGACTGCTGGGAACGTTTGACAGAATCCCTGTCAGAAAGATCTTCAACCACCACCTTCAGCAGAACATCTCCCTTGTCCTGGTGTGAGGTGGGAGACATTGAGTCCAAGTGGGCCATGTTCCACGCTTCTATTGTTAAGGCGGCCGATCAGACCTGTGGCTATAAGGTGGTTGGTGCCTGTAGTGGCGGCAAACCCCAAACCCGCTGGTGTAAGGAATGCCGTCAAGCTGAAGAAAGAGCCCTACCGGGCCTACCGGCTGGCCAAGCAGAATGCAACTTTGGCAGTTGCTGATGCAAAAACTCGGACATGGGAGGAGTTTGGCGAGGCCATGGAAAACGATTTCCGGACGGCTTCGAGGAAATTCTGGTCCACCATCCGGCGTGTCAGGAGAGGAAAACAGTACACCATTAAGACTTTGTATAGTGGAGATGGGGTATTGCTGATCTCGACTCGAGACGTCACAAGTCGGTGGGGAGAATACTTCAAAGACCTCAATTCCACCGACACGCCTTCCTTTGGGGAAGCAGAGTCTTTGGACTACGAGTTGGGCTCTCCTACCTCTGGAGGCGAAGTCACTGAGGTGGTTGGAAAGCTCTTCCGTGGCAAGGTGGTGGATGAGATCTCTGCTCGGAGTTCCTAAAGGCTCTGGATGTTATGGGGCTGTTCTGGCTCACACGCCAACATCGCGTGGACAGTGCCAATGGATTGGCAGACCGGGGTGATGGTCCCCCTTTTTAAGAAGAGGGACCGGAGGGTGTGTTCCAATTACAGAGGGATCACACTCCACAGCCTCCTTGGAAAAGTCTATTCAGGAGTGCAGGAGAGGAGGGTCCTTCGGGAAGTCGAATCTCAGATACTGTCACGTATTAATGTTTCAGCCATTAATGTATTAATGTTTCTGCCATTAATGTCTCATCTTCTTGCATGTGTAATATTTCAGCTATTAATGTTTAATCATATTGCTCCACACTCATACATCACAAAACCCTTTATTATGTCGCTTCATACTCATGCATCACAAGGTCATTTATTATGTCATAAAGAATAACTGAGAAAACTATAAAAGCCTCGAGCAGACAACATCCAGTGTCAGATCGTACTGTCATGTACGAGACGGAGGACCCAGTTGCGTATTGCAGACACAGGATTTTATTGATGTTGACAGGTAAGGAAAAACTATCAGATCAAGCGATAATGGCAAGTTGACATGCAGACCTATGTTTATTCACCCGCTGCCTCTCAGCCTGTTCCAGTAGCTGCATCTCAGCCTGTTCCAGTTGCTACTCCCAGTCATTTAAACCAGCCTGTGCCCATGGAGATCGGCCGCGTTGCCCTAACTCCTGAAGAGCGCCAGCGACGTTTCTTCTCTAACCTGTGTCTGTACTGCGGAGGTGAGGGTCATCGAATCACAACCTGCCCAGCAAAAGCCAGAGCTCACCAGTCATCGAATCGCAACCTGCCTAGCAAAGGCCAGAGCTCACCGGACGTCGGGGAGATTCGGGTGAGCTCAACGTGTCTTCTTTCTCCCCCCATTCGTAAACCCTTGCTCCAAATTCGCCTCCTGCTGACTGACACCATCCATACCTTGACCGCTCTCGTCGACTCTGGAGCGGAGGTCAACATCATGGATGTGGATCTGGCCCAGCAGCTTGATATTCAACGTCACCAACTTTCTCCACCTGTTCCTGCACAAGCTCTGGATGGACATCTACTCGGCACAGTGACCCACATCTCAGCCCCGGTGACCATGCTTCTGTCCGGAAACCACCACGAGTCCATTCAGTTCCATCTGCTCCGCTCACCAGGTCAGTCTCTCATCCTTGGTTATCCTTGGCTGCGCCAGCACAACCCTAACATAGATTGGGAAACTGGAGTAGTACAAGAATGGGGCAGGGGATGCCACCAGACCTGCCTGAAGGAGGCGGTCATACCCACCAACCCTGAACCTATCGGTCCTGTTAACCCTGAACCTGTCAGTTCTGTGTCAGATATCTCCAACGTGCCTGCCTGCTATCATGGACTCAGTGAGGTCTTTAACAAGACCAAGGCCACGTCGCTACCCCCGCACCGACCGTATGACTGCGCCATAGATCTCCTGCCCGGCACAGTGCCACCAAAGAGCCGTCTGTATTCCTTATCTGCACCAGAAAGAAGTGCCATGGAGAAGTACATTAATGAATCACTAGCTGCCGGGTTAATCCGTCCATCGTCCTCGCCTGCTGGAGCTGGATTCTTCTTTGTACCGAAGAAGGATGGCTCTCTCCGCCCATGCATAGATTATCGTGGACTCAATGACATAACCATCAAGAACCGCTACCCCCTGCCACTCATGTCATCTGCTTTTGAACTTCTCCAAGGTGCCACTGTGTTCACTAAACTGGATTTGAGGAGCGCTTATCACCTGGTTCGAATGAAAGAAGGCGATGAGTGGAAGACGGCATTCAACACGCCCTCAGGACACTATGAGTACCTAGTCATGCCCTTTGGCTTAACCAACGCACCTGCAATATTTCAGGCCCTGGTAAATGATATCCTGCGAGACATGCTCAATATATTTGTGTTTGTGTATTTAGATGACATACTGATATTTTCCAAAACCATGTCTGACCATATTAATCACGTCCAGCAAGTTCTGCGCCGTCTCCTGGAAAACTCTCTGTTTGTCAAAGCAGAGAAATGTGAATTCCACGCCAGATCGGTATCATTTCTGGGGCAGATAGTGGCAGAAGGAAGGCTTCAGATGGACCCTGCAAAAGTGACGGCAGTTACATCCTGGCCTGTACCGGAACCGCAAGAAGCTGCAGCAATTCCTGGGCTTTGCCAACTTCTACAGACGATTCATCCGAAATTACAGCACAGTGGCATCTCCCCTCACTTCGCTTACCAGCACAAAGGTTCCGTTCAAATGGACTCCGGCAGCTGACAAGGCCTTCGAGACGCTTAAGGCACGCTTCACTTCTGCCCCGATCCTCCAAATGCCCGACCCAGAGCGACAATTTGTGGTAGAGGTGGATGCGTCCGACGTGGGGGTCGGGGCAGTGCTTTCACAGCGCGCAGTATCGGACGGCAAATTACATCCATGCGCCTTCTACTCTCGCCGACTGTCCCCGGCAGAGCGGATTTATGACATTGGGAATCGCGAGCTGCTGGCTGTAAAACTCGCTCTGGAAGAATGCCGACATTGGCTGGAAGGATCAGCCGTGCCGTTTCTGGTGTGGACCGACCACAAGAACCTTGAATACATAAGAACAGCTCGGCGGTTGAACTCGCGGCAGGCCCGTTGGTCCCTATTCTTCACACGTTTCAATTTCACCCTCTCTTACCGCCCTGGTTCCCGGAATGCAAAGCCCGATGCCCTCTCTCGAGTATTCCAGAAGGATAAAGCACCAGTGGGGGATTTTGAGTCCATTCTCCCGGATTCTTGCCTAGTTTCCACACTGACTGACCCTCCTCGCCTGGTGGGCGGGGGTCCTGTCCATGCGACGGTGTCGACCTAGAGCGCGTCGACCTAGAGCGGCTTGCTCTCAGCCCATGCCTACATCTGACTCTGTACCCAAACCTGTGCAATCGATAGTTGATTCCTCCACTGGCGAAGAGGAGATTGAGCCAATGCCCTCGGTGGATGAGGCCATGGACTCTGATTAGTAGCCCTCGATGGGCTCAATCCTTGGGACTTCTGGAGCCGTCCCTTGAGAGGGGGGTTCTGTCACGTATTAATGTTTCAGCCATTAATGTATTAATGTTTCTGCCATTAATGTCTCATCTTCTTGCACGTGTAATATTTCAGCTATTAATGTTTCATCCTATTGCTCCACACTCGTACATCACAAAACCCTTTATTATGTCGCTTCATACTCATGCATCACAAAGTCCTTTATTATGTCATAAACAATAACTGAGAAAACTATAAAAGCCTCGAGCAGACAACATCCAGTGTCAGATCGTTAGCGAACAAACATAGGTCTGCATGTCAACTTGCCATTATCGCTTGATCTGATAGTTTTTCCTTACCGGTCAACATCAATAAAATCCTGTGTCTGTGATACGCAACTGGGTCCTCCGTCTCGTACATGACAGATACAGGAGGAGCAGTGTGTTTTTCGTCCCGGCCGTGAAACAATGGACCCCTTGTGCACCCTTGACGTAGTTCTCGAGGGTGCATGGGAATTTGCCCAACCGGTCAACATGTGTTTTGTGGATTTGGAGAAGGCGTTTGACCGTGTCCCTCTGCGAGTCCAGTAGGGGGTGCTTCGGGAGTACGGGGTACAAGCACCCTGGTAAGAGCTGTTCGGTCCCTATACGACCCGTGACAGAGTTTTATCTGTATTGCCAGCAGCAAGTCAGATTAGTTCCCAGTGAGGGTTGGACTCCGCCAAGGATGTCCTTTGTCACAGATTCTGTTCATAACTTTGATGGACAGAATTTCTGGGCGCAGCCGAAATATTGAGGGGGTTCGGCTTGGTGGCCTCAGCATTGCATCTCTGCTTTTTGCAGATGATGTGGTGCTGTTGGCTTCATCAAGCCGTGATCTCCAACTGTTACTGGAGCAGCTTGGAGCCGAAGTGTGAAGCGGTTAGGATGATGATCAGCACTTCCTTATCCGAGACCATGGTCCTCAGTCGGAAAATTGTGGCGTGACCTCTCTGGGTCGGGGATGAAATCCTGCCCCAAGTGGAGGAGTTCAATTATCTTGGGGTCTTGTTCACGGGTCAGGGTAGGAGAGAGCTGGAGATAAACAGGCGGATCAGTGCAGCGTCTGCAGTGATGCGGACTCTGTAGCAGTCAGTAGTGGTGAAGAAGGAGCAGCTCCGAAAGGCGAAGCTCTCGATTTACCAGTCAATCTATGTTCCTATGGTCACGACCTGTGGGTTGTGACTGAAAGGATAAGATCCCAGATACAAACGGCCAAAATGAGTTTCCTCCGCAGGGTGTCCGGGCTCTCCCTTAGAGATAGGGTGAGAAGCCCGGTCATCCGGGAGGGACTCGGTGTCAAGCCGCTATTCCTCCGCGTTGAGAGGAGCCAGTTAAGGTGCATCTGATTCAGATGCCTCCTGGATGCCTCCCTGGAGAGGTGTTCCGGGCATGTCCCATCGGCAGGAGGCAGGATGACCCAGGACACGCTGGATAGACTATGTCTCTCAGTTGACTTGGGAACACCTTGGGATCCCTCCGGAGGAGCTGGTTGAAGTGGCTGGGGAGAGGGAAGTCTGGGATACCCTGCTAAAGCTGCTGCCCATGCGACCCTACTTCGGATTAAGCGGTGGATAATGGATGGATGGCATTTGACTGGGATCTTATTAAAATGGACAAAGTCGTGTCGTTGGAGAATTTTTCAAAAACAATACAGCCTTAATACAATAAAAATAAAAGGTTTCTTTCAAACAGGATAATTTGCGGGTTTTCTCAATCTTCAAATAAAAATATTCTCTTTTTCAGGAAAAAAAATTGGTGAGGAGAAAAATATATTGTGGAAAAATAATGTCGCTGTTTTTGTTTTGAGAGGGTTGTTTTACAAGAAATGAAATGTTTCAAAAAATGCCCACTGGAGTGAAAAACTACTAAGTGAACAAAATACTTGACAAGATTACGAGAAGATGAGAATTTTCTTCATGTCCTCGAAAAAAATATAATATATAAATATATAATATATATTTTATTTAAACAATATTTTCAGAGTGGGAAAAAAAATTCAATTCTGTCAAGAAGTAGTTTTTTTCCTTTACCTTTACTTTGCATTTTGAGGTTCATTTACTTTTTTGTATTGTCTTTAGATACACAATATTTTCCAGGTGAAGTCACTTTATTTTAAGGGGAAAAAAGCTCATATATATTCTATATGGAAAACCGGTAATATCTGACGGCCAACATATGCAAAATTTTTATTAACTTAATTTTTCAGAAACTATAGACCCTACCCACGTGACGTCACAACTCCGCTCTCCTGAATGGTACCGCCCAATTGTCCGTCAAAACATAGTGTTAACCTGTTACGGCTACGTACATTCCTCCTATTTACGGCGTGTTTTTCTGCTCCTTAACATTAATAATCAAAATGGTGAAGGCGTGTGTGGCTGTTGGTTGCACTAACAGAGAAGATGGAAGGAGAGACTTGAAGTTTTACCGTATTCCGAGGGATCCAAAGAGGAGAGCGAAATGGACGGCTGCAATTCGACGTGAAAACTGGGCACCAAAAATTCACCACAGACTATGTAGTAGTCATTTTATATCCGGTAAGATGCATTTAAGATACACTTAGAGGGTTTTGGGCTGACAAATAACCACAATTAAGATCATTGCTAGGCTAATCGCCGACAACATACACGTATGTATGTAGTGAGAGTGCTATCGCTAAATAATATAAACATTAAAAGCCTTAACTCCATTGACAAACGACAGGAAATACATTAGACTTGACAGTGGATGTTAGCAATAACAAAAGATTTTGAATTGAAAATTTCGTAACTCACCTTTCCAAGCACAAGATAGATTCCTGCCGAATTTTCGTGGACGAGGACCTGTTTCACCCAACCAGCAACGAAGTATTTATAAGCCTCCAAGCTCTTGCAGTTTTTCAAATTTTCGTGAGAATAGGCTGATTTTGTGTGCACAAGATAATTGTAAATATCAGCGTAGCAGATGTCAGGCAGACAGGGCGAAGACAGTGGGTCGAAAAACATCGATTTGGGCATCAAATATGGATCTGGCGACTGTATAGAACGAAGCTTTTCCACATAACGCCTTTTATGCAACACATCCAGTGAGTTTACGGCATCAGAAAGCACCGGTTCTTCCATGAAATGCATTTTAAATTCCTCGATCAATTGAAACCAATGCTAATACAGAGACAAAATGACGGACAAGTGGGCGGAACCATACAGCGAGCACGTGGTTTTGTGACGTCGGTGGGTAGGGTCTATATAATCAATCTGTGTGTGGATGTGGGAGTGTGGGCTTTGCAATAAATAGATTGAGAAAGACAAATATGTACAAATATGATTTTTTTCATGTTTCATATTATTGGTGAAAAACCTTCCTCACCCTGCAAGGACGTAGTTGTCACAGGAGCTGACGTCGCACAACACTTTTCCTAGCTCGAACTGAAGCTGGCTGATGCAGCCGATGCGATTCTGCACATAGAGCATAGTATTCAACAGATCAAGTTGGAAACTTTGAGAAAGAAGTATGATGTTAAGATGTTCATTCATTCATTTTCTGAGCCGCTTATGCTCACTAGGGTCACGGGGGTGCTGGAGCCAATCCCAACTCACTATGGGCAGTGGGCGGGGTACACCCTGAATCGGTTGCCAGCCAATCTCAGCGCACAAGGAGACAAACAGCCATTTGCGCACACACTATACCTAGTGCCAATTTAGAGTGTTTGATCAGCCTGCCATGCATACTTTTGGGATGTGGGGGGAAACCGGAAAACCTGGAGAAACCCCACGCAGGCAAAGGGGCAACATGCAGTCTCCACACAGGAAGGCCAGAGCCCGAGATGAAACCCTTGATGTGAGGTGGACGTGCTAATCACTTTGCCACTGTGCCGCCTGTTAGGATGTTATTTTATCAAAAGTATGCTGATGACCTAATATTCCAACAGTATATGTTTGTATTATCAGACCAGCTTTATTTTTCATTCCAACAATTGCAACGAAATTCCATTTGAGATTCAGCCTGATCAGGACACTTATAAAAACACATAGTAGAACCTAGGTGGTATACAGGCCAGGCTGCCGGTCAAATTGCAAATGCTATAGAGGAAGACGTTAGTAGGCACAGCGTCCAACTATGGCGCTCTATTTTACTTTACTGTATGTGATCAAGGCAATGTTAATGTAGCATGGAGGGCTTTCTCAACCTACTGAATGTTTAATAGCGGTGCGACAATATATCGAATAGGTGATATATCGCGATACTTTGTAGCCCAAAAAGTTATCTATATGCTCACAAAAAGAATCGATATATCGTTTTAAAATGCTGTCACTATTTAAAAAAAAAAAAAAAAAAAAAAAGGGAGCCACCAGGTTGCTACCAACATCTTTCGTTAGCTCACTAGCTGCCATTGACAGCGCAAGACATCCAATTGATTTTGACTTGATTGGACGTCTAGCGCCGTCAACGTCACTGAACCCAGAGCATTCACAGCCAGTCTTTTGTAGGAATTTACAGGTCACTTCCTGTTCATTTTGGGGCATTTACAGATTCCTTCCTGTTGATTTTGAATCCCTTCCTGTTCATTTGGGGATATTCGTAAATAACCCAAAATGCACAGGAAATGACCAGTAAATGCCCCAAAAGGAAAAGGAAGTGACCCAAAATCAAAAGGAAATGATGTGAAATGCCCTGAAAAAACTCATTGCCTGGCTTTGGCTGCCACTGATGTCCAATCCGTTTGAAGTGGTAGGGATGGCGGCAAATGAACAAAATGTTCATTCATTGCCACCCTCCTGGTTCAAATGGATTGGACATCTTCTAATGATAAACTCATTCCAATTCACAGCAGAAGGATGCATGTTTTTCTGTTTTAGTTTTGTAGAATATCCTAGAATAATTTCCAGACCCATGAATCGATAATTGTTGTATCACCATATTGTGAGATTATCGTTATCGCGAGCCTTGTATCCCAAATCGTATCGTATCTTGGGGTTTCCACCCCTAATGGTTAAGTGTCGCTAAAATTTCCACCTGAATGATGAAAAGAAGCCACCGCTGCCAAATCGACACCAAGCGCGACATGTCTAATGTGATGTCGAGTATACTCGCGCGGTTGCCTCTTAATATGAGAGCAGATGTGACAAAGACACTTGTGTTGTCACACTTAGATTACTGCTCTGATATTTGGTCATGTGCCGCTATAACTCATATAACAACTTTACAAACTGTCCAAAATAGAGCAGCTCGGTGTGTGCTTCGTTGTTCACTCAGAACTAACGTAAACTGGATGCACAACACATTGTCCTGGTTAAAAGTTAAAGACAGATTTACGGCTTCATTGCTTACTTTTACGAGAAATATAGTTACGACTAAAATTCCAAAGGTACTTTTCCAAAAATTATATCGAAGTTCTGATGAACATCAACATGAGACCCGTCATGCCATGGGGGGTAGATTCATTTTGCCTCATGTCAAAACAAACCATGGAAAAAGTTCAGTCATGTATAGAGCGATGTTGGGCTGGAACACTGTGCCAATTGAAATTATTTCTGCAAACAGTAAAAATCAGTTTAAGTTCCTTCTGAAGAGACATTTAATTAGTAATGAATTCTGAAACGAAATAACTAACCGCCATGAGCCAGATAACTTCAATGAACGTCAGGAAAACAAAGACTGGGTCTTTTCTGTACATGTACATGCATGTAGTATATAGATATGTATAGAGATATATGTAATGTGTATGTCTGTACTATATGTGCATTTATATGTAGGGGTGTGTGTGTGAGTGTATGGATAGGGAGGGAGGGGAGGGGGTGGGTGTGGGATTTTTTATTGTTATTTTTTCCGTATGCATTTTGGTTGGTGAGGCAAGCACTGGTGTAAATGTTTGAACGGAGCAGGCTGAATTGACTCCAGGAAGAGTAGATGTACCTGTTACAACTAATGGAGATCAAAATAAATACAAATACAAATACAAACTCATTATTGCGACAACGCTGCGAGCAGTTTGCCTGAACTAAGCTTCGTACTGGCAGCCAGCATACTCACGATAACCCTGCCTGGCACCCCCCTGACATAGTTTGTGCTTCACTGGCCCTTGGTTGACCCGGCAAGGAGTTCGTGTCTGCTACATACCCACTGGAGCCAGTGCTTGATTTTTGGAAACAAAGAACCAGTGCTAACCTAAGCACAAGCCTGGACCGAGCACGAACACCAGCTGGGTGGAAAAGGGGCCCTGAGTGAAGTGGCTCACCTTCCAGTTGGCTCGCACGTTAGCTGCCGCTATACGGCAGTCTCGCAGGGTGGCCTTCCAGCAGGGCGAGTCTGACACAATGGCGTCGCGCCGGAGCCCATCCGCTGCAAACAGCCTAAACCACAACACGTCGTCCTCGGCCAGAGCTTGCCACACTCTGCTCACCTGGCAGCAGAAAAAAAGATCCACACAGTGTTCTGCTTGTTCTTTGTTTTTTTTAATCAATTAAGCAATTAACAGAATTAGGTCATTCGAGTCAAAACATCCAGCATAAGTTAACAGTTGAACTCCGCCATCTCGGATTTTGATGAAACTGCATAAATGATGCTTTTGTCTGGCAAAGCTCAAATTCCAAATTTTACCAAAATCAGTTGTCGTTGAACATTTTAACATCGTAAATAATTTGTTTGAACATGACATGTTTCATGTCTTCTGATTTTCACCTGCAGTGGTGGAATGTAACGAATACTTTGTTACTGAACTTCAGTAGATTTTTGTGTATCTGTACTTTACTTGAGCATCAATATAATAAATATGAAGTGGTACTTTTTACTTTTACTTCACTACATTACAGCACGTATCTGTACTTTTTACGCCACTACTTTTCAAATCGTCGCCTACGTTACACATTACTTTTGTTTGTTTTCTTTTATCTCACTGAACTGATAGTTTGACTTTTGTGCCTCCGGCACATTCGATAAACCCTGTGCAACTATACCGTAATTGAGCACTCGAGGAAGCAGCACGAATACAGTGGTACCTCGACGTACGATCGCTTCGACACACGATCTTTTCGACATCCGATGTAAAATTTGACTCGCCATTTGTTTCTACATCCGACGACATGCTCGAAATACTACGATTTTTGACAGCGCCGCAGTTTCTTTGTTTTGCCGCAAGACGGAAGCACGGCTGATTTTCTTGTGAAAGATATCAACACTGGATCCAAAAAGGTTAGTACAGGTGGAGAAAAAAAAAAGATGACACTTACCATTGAAATGAAGATGTAAATGATAGCAAAATATAAGCATGGTGTGTAAGCCTGTCGCAATATGCAATAATTCCATTTATCGCACGATAAATAAAAATGAAGGCGGTGTGGCGTTACTCTTTACATAATTCACTCAGAGGAACGTGCAGTGAGTGAGTTCCGCCCGGACCCTTAGAGGTGTTACTCATCTCTGTTAACCTGGTGCCTCGTGCTTTGGTGTGCAAGTTCTGCTCTGTTGAGAAATAAATGTTTTCAAGTTTTGACCACGATACTCCGCCTCCGACTCCTTCCTGGCACTACACTGGTGACCCCGACAGTGGACCTGCAGTCTCCAGGACCACAACGAACACGATGGCTGCGAACGCAACGCTTAAATTGCCTGAGTACTGGGAGTCGGGACCCGAAACGTGATTTGCACAGGCCGAGGCGCTATTCGGTCTACACGGCGTTGAAGATGAGCAACAGGACAGCGTCCCAGGTGGCCCGTTTCGTCACTTCCCCTCCGGCCAGGAATAAGTATACCGCGCTGAGGGACATCCTTTTGAGGGTGCATAGACTGTCCCGACGTGAGCGTGTGCGTCGGCTGCTGGACATCAACGGGCTTGGCGAGCGCACTCCAACACAACTCATGAATGTCATGCTGAACCTGTTGGGCGACGAGGTGCCTAATTCGCTGTTCTTGGAGCTGTTCCTGCGTCAACTACTGGCCCACGCGCGCACCGCTCTCGACAATTCGGACTTCTCCGACCCACGCGTTCTCGCTGAGGAGGCCGAGAGATACTTCACCGAGATGCCACGGGCAGCTCACGAGCACTTGGCGCCGGTGCAGGCCTCGCCCGATTTCCTGGCCCAGACATTCGACCAGCAGAAGCCAGCCACCCGGCGTGGGAACCGGCAGGGTCGCTACCAACCAACGGTTGGTGTTTTTATTAGGGGTGCATGATATCCATTTTTTGAAACCGATACCGATATCGATAACTTCCTGCTCCTCAAAGCCGATACCGATATCGATAACCGATAATATATAATTTTTTGAATGTATATTCACCCAAGTTTTTGAACACCTGGAGGTTAAAAAAAAAAAAAAAAACTAGTGATGGATTCAACATAGATTTTTGCCTTTGACCTCACCAGATTTTTCATAATGACATGAACATTATTATGGACAAAACAAAGGCAAGAATAGCCTTGACTTCAAATAAAGTGTCAATATTTATTTTTTCAAATGAATATAATTTGAGTCAATCACAATCAATTAGTCAATATAATTGAAGATGTGTTTCCTGAATAATGAGCACTAAACTAAAACATAAACCCAACAGGTACGGTGCTTTGTCATCAAATAAAAATATTTGGTGCTACAGTAGAGGAGACTGTTGTGGTCTTGGTCCATGGAACAACTTTCTTAACCTGGGAGACAGGTTAGGACAGCAAGCCTATCAATAACCAAAAGGCCTCTCAATAACTTACTAACTTATAACTAACACTGTAAAATGCAAACATTATATAGTAAGGTTCATCACTCATTCCTCATAAGAAAAATATGGTAGAGCAAAAAGGATTAATGGATTTCCTTATAATAATATCAATCTTTAAAACACCATCGAAGCGATTGTCATCTTTTCAGTGGCTTATTAAGATGTGTTTCTCGCTAGCCGTGCAGCAGACTTGAGCGTGACGTCACAGAAAGGGAGCGCTTGATTTACAAACGCACACATCCCAATCCACCGGCACTGTGCCAAAAATATTACAGTACATGTACTGCCCATAAAAGTGCGTTTCACTTCTACACTGCCCGACAGCCATCTACAAATGAATGCACTTCCATAAACCACAAGGCTTGGTCTTTTCTTGCTTTTTTGGGAAGACACTTGTCTTAATACTGTGAAAGTACAACAGAAAAATAGACATATTCAATACTCAATATACAACAAACTGCACAATACATTTGTATGCACAACTATTATATGTAAAGCATAGCACACTAGCTTGAACTACTAGCCTTAAGAATTGGCTGGCTTCTATAACACAACTTATGAAGTTCTGTACATATGACCCTTCACCACAGAAGTAAATATATATTGCACATCCATATATTATAGTAAACATAAAATACTTACAGAGGCGGAAAGCGTTCACGATTGTCAATGCTCCCGCTGGACACCGCACTGTGTAAGTGAATGAGCTTGTGAGCAAAACAAAAAATAGATGCAGCGAATTATTCTGACCAGCAGGTGGCAGCAATGCCCCGCAAATGGTCAACTGATTTCCCATACAGGTGTGTAGCGCAGCACAGTACATACAGTATTATCGGTCCTATTAATAATAATGTTATTGGATTTATTGGGATGACGTCATAATTCCTATAATAATTATCGGACCAATAATTATCGTGCACCAGTATTTTTTATCATGCCCGCTTCGGCGCCAAGGCCAAGTCGTGCCAGGCGCCTTGCACTTACGACGCGGGAAACAGCGGAGCCCGCCCCCTGTAGCCACCGGGCGCTCCAAACTAGCTGCTTTTCGTGGTGGATACACTCTCCGGTCGCAAGTTTCTGTGTGACACCGGCGCGCTGAGGAGTGTAGTTCCAGCGGTCCCCGGAGAAGCGTCTGTGGATACCACCGGTCCGGCACTGCGTTCGGCAGATGACGGGCCCATACGGACGTACGGGTTGAAGACTTTGAACTTGCGCTTGTACGCAGCGGTTCGTGTGGAAGTTCGTAGTCGCGGACGTCGCCTTTCCCCTTTTAGGGACGGACTTTCTCTGCGCACACAACTTGTAGGTGGACGTTTTGCATGGACGCTCTGACTTTCTTTTCCATTCCCGGTGTCAGGAGTAGGGGCGAGCCCGTCTGTTCATCTAGCTGTCTCGCGGAGGACAATGTGTTTTGCCGACTTCTGAGTGAGTACCCGACCCTCACACGTCCCACCTTCTCCGCGGTCTTCTCTAAGCATGTTGTTGAGCATCGCATCGAGACGACAGGCGCTCACCGCCTCGATCCTGCTAAACTGTCTGTTGCCAAGGCTGAATTTGATAACATGGAACGGCTAGGGATTGTTAGGCGCTCTAACAGCCCCTGGTCGTCTCCACTTCACATTGTTCCCAAACATTACGGTGGGTGGAGGCCGTGCGGGGATTATCGTCGGCTCAATAACATTACCACGCCCAATCGGTACCCGGTGCCTCACGTGCAGGATTTTTCTGCCCTCCTTGCCTGTTGCGTGGTTTTCTCTAAGGTTGACCTGATGCGCGGCTATCATCAGGTGCCCGTCCACCCGCAGACGTCCCCAAAACGGCTGTAGTTACCCCGTTTGGGCTGTTCGAATTTTTGAGAATGCCTTTTGGTTTGAAAAACGCTGCTCAGTCGTTCCAACGTTTAATGGACTCTGTTTTGCGCGATATGCCGTTTGTGTTTGTTTACTTGGACGACATTCTTATTGCAAGCAAAAGCGTTGAGGACCACGTGCGTCACCTCCAGGAGTTGTTCGCCAGGCTGGTAGCACACAGTCTTATTGTTAATCCCGCGAAATGCGTTTTTGGCATTCCATCCATACAATTTCTCGGCCATCTCGTGAACAAGGATGGCGTGGTCCCGCTTCCCTCCAAGGTTGAGGGCATCACCTCTTTCACGTGTTCGCGGTCGGCTCGCGAGCTGAGAGAATTTTTGGGGATGGTGGCTTACTACCACCGCTTCGTGCGTCATGCGGCTCACGTCATGTGCCCGCTATACGAAGCGCTCAAAGGTACATCTCCCAACCACATCATTGGTTGGTCGGGAGAAAGGTTAGCTGCATTCGAAGCTACCAAGGCTGCGCTTGGTCAGGCAACGGTGCTGGCGCACCCCCTGCCCGAGGCTCCCGTTGCCCTGACTACCGATGCGTCCGATTTTGCGGTGGGAGCAGTTCATGAGCAATGGGTTAACGGTCCCTGGCAATCGCTCGCCTTTTTCAGTCGCCAATTGGTTCCTCGGGAGCGCAAGTATAGGGCTTTTGACATGGAGCTTCTGTCCCTCTGGTTAGCGGTGCGCCATTTCCGTTTCTTCCTGGAAGGCCGCCCCTTCACCGCGTACACCGACCACAAACCCCTCCCGTTTTCAATGTCTCGCACGGCTGAACCATGGTCTGCACGTCAGCAGCGCCAACTTTCTTATATTTCCGAGTTCACCACCGACATCAGACATGTATCGGGGAAAACCAACGTGGTAGCTGACTGTTAGTCGCGGTGTTCGGCCATTCCTTACTACGCGGCGAAACGTCCTACACAATGCTCAGCGCGCTTGCGCAAGCATCCGCACGCATGCGCACATCGGTTAGAAGCGGCAAGAACTCACTATTTATGTTTTTATTTAGGTTTTTAGAACCTTTTTACTTCCTCAAAAATTACACTCTAATACTTTTAACCATTGTTTTTTTTTGTGTTAGCTTTGAAGCAGTTGACCACATTAGTCACGTAGCGAATTTTAACCACCCTTATTTGATATAACTACATTTAAGTATTTTCTTCAGGCATTTTTTAGTATGTTATGCCTGTATGCATCTAAACAAAACAAGTTTAGAGCGCACGGTAGTACTTTGGGTGTCAAATTCGACTAATGTAGGACGTTTCGCCGATGTAGGAGATTTTGGCAGAACACCGGTCGTTCGCCGGCGCGGTTCAGCTCGGTTTGGATTTTGCCGCCATGGCATTTGACCAGGAGCACGACGAGAGTGTTTGCGCGCTCAAGTCTACGGTTTCGGACCTGCACTTGCAACGTGTTCCAGTGGGCGACACTGGCGTCACCTCTACCGGTATTGCCCGCCCCTTGGTTCCAGCATGCTGGCGGCGTAAGGTATTCGACGCGGTACAAGGCCTCTCTCACCCCGGTCGGAAACCGTCTGCTAAGCTGGTCTCGCAAAAATTTGTGTGGCGGGGCCTTAAGAAAGATGTGCTGGCGTTGGCCATTTCCTGCGTCGCTTGTCAACGGGCTAAAATTCAGTGCCATGTCAAAACACCCCTCGAAACTTTCATCGTCCCTGAACGGCGTTTCGACCTCATCAATGGGTACTTGGTGGGGCCTCTTCTGGTTTCTTATGGGTTCACGCACTTGCTCACCATGGTCGATAGGACTACGCGCTGGCCTGAAGCGGTTCCTTTGTCGTCCACGTCCACTGCTGATGTGGCTCGTGCATTTATTGGGACGTGGGTCGCGCGTTTTGGGACTGCGTCTGATATTTCATTGGACCATGGTGTGCATTTCCCATGGGGGGGGGGTTGGGGGCAGCGCAGCCCATCCTTCCTTCCGCAGCCCAGCAAAGGAGCCCCCCCCCCCCCCCCGGAATCCAGGGTGGTCCCCCGGGCCACCCGCGCGCCCATCTACTGGCCCTTGGGAATGGCAAGAGGGGACGCACCACCAACCCCACGCCCGTGCCCAACCCCGTCCACCCACCCGGGCCACGAGCCGCTGCCGCGGCCCCCCAGCCATCACGGCACGCCACGGGGCCCCCAGCGGCCCACCAAGACCAGTCCGAGTTGTGGGGTGCGATCGCCGATAGCTTGGAGGTTAAGCTGCACAGCACCACCGCGTATCACCCGCAAGCAAATGGCTTGTGTGAACGTTTTCACCACTCCATGAAGGCCTCCCTTCGCGCTTGTTTGAGTGATGGGGACTGGGTGGATAGGCTTCCTTGGGTGTTGCTTGGTCTTTGGTGTGCGCCCAAGGAAGACCTGCACGCTTCTTCTGTGGAGTTGGTCTATGGCTAGGTTTTGCGTGTTCCCGCTGATTTTCTTCCTGATGCGACTCCCCCGTGGTCTGCCGAAGGTCAAAGGGCAGACCTGCTAGATTTTGCCCGCAGATTTGCCCCGGTTCCGACCTCGCAGCACTGTGTGCCCGAGGTGCGTATTCCGTCCTTGTTGCGTTCCGCGAAATTCGTCTTTGTCAGACATGGTGCGCATCACGGTCTGCTGCGAACCCGTATGACGACCCTTTTAGAATTTTGGAGCATGGGGATTAGTGTTTAATTCTAGACATCGGGAGCCGAAGGGAACCTGTTTCGATCGACAGGGTTAAGCCTGCTTGCGTGTATTCCTCCATGCCATTGGAGGTCGCTCAGCCTCCCCGCCGGGGTCGCCCCCCTGGTCTTCGTAGGTGCGGGTTGCCCGTTCGTTCCGAGCTCAGGGCAGACTCTTCTGCGCCTAGTTCCTCTGTCCCGGACGCTCAGGGCACCCCTTCCCCCTCCGTTTCTGGCCCTGCCACTCCTCTCCAGCGTACAGGTCGGGGACGGGCGATCGTGCCCCCCAAGTTTAGGGATTTTTTGTATGAGTGAATTCTGGGGGGGCTTGTGTGGTGTTACTATTTACATAATTCACTCAGAGGAACGTGTAGTGAGTGAGTTCCACCCGGACCCTTAGAGGTGTTACACTCATCTCTGTTAACCTGGTGCCTCGTGCTTAGGTGTGCAAATTCTGCTCTGTTGAGAAATAAATGTTTTCAAGTTTTGACCATGATACTCCGCCTCCGACTCCTTCCTGGCACTATAGCGGTAATTTTTCCGCTGCGATTTATCACCTCGCGTGCACGTGCGCGTGCGGCAGACATGCTGTTAAAAGTTCGGATTCCTTGTTACCAACTGCGCAAAATGCATCTTCGTTCCAGGTCCGGCAAAAAATAGCGCCGGAGCCAATCATTCCCATTATATCCTATTGTTCAATGTATACCGGCCGCGTCAGTGCTCTGGATTGACTGCGGACCATCTCCGGCGTGCCGGTGTTGTCGACGTGTGGCCGCTCCCGTCAGGGGTGACATTTCCCGCGGGGCGGCTATTTTTCAGCACAACACCGGATATTTACAACGAAGTCCGCCAAAACATTGTTACCGACTTGGTTGCAACGAACAACCTCGCTTTGACAATGGACAGCTGAATGGACATGATGAACATTGAGTGGCAAATTAAAAGCGCTGTTTTTCAAACTCGTCCTGTTTATGAAAGTCGATTGTCATATGCTGGTGTTGTGCAGTAATGAGCAGACGTGACTTCTGTGGCGTTTGCTAACGTTTTTAATGCGCGCACACACTACATATCGTGAAATAGCAAACTAGATGTGCTACGTCCCATGCCATTGGCTAAGTGAGCCCGGAGTGATTTTGGGACACATAGTCCATAAACTACATCGATGAATTGTAAACCGCCATGACTGAATGCATGTTAATAAGGCCAAATCAATCCATACCAGTTACTATAGATAATGCTGCAAATATAGTTTAATTCAGTACATGACACAAAACGATTCGGACCACAAATAGGATGTCTTGCTCATGTAGTAAACCTAGCTGTTAAGAGAGCTGTAGCAATCAACAGTGTGCCCCGCCTCACTTTACAAACAGTAAAGATTGTTCTCAGCACTTTTATACAAAATTTCTTCAGATCAGTAAGAAGTAAGCACATAAATATTATGCACTAAAATGCATGTTTATATGATAGCAATGTAATTTTTGCATGTTAGCAAAAAAAAAAAAAAATACAATTGTTATTTTTTTTTTCAGAGCATTACATGTATTGAATCCGATCGTAAATTGTGTCCCCCGTAACGAAAATCGTACCGAACCGTGACTTAACTGTATTGTTGCATCCCTATGGAACACAATTGCAGAAGCTATGAGGGGGAAAGTTTTCATTTGCCTAAATGATTTAAGTCATTAAGTGCAATTTTATTTTATTTTTTCTTGAAAACCACATTTTATTTATTCTGTGTTTCTGTGCGGCATTAATATTGTTTTTTACTTAAGAAGCAAGTTGTATTGTTTTTAGTTGTGATTCCTTACAGTATTCAAGTATTTTTGAATTTAAGAGTAAATATTTATCACGTTTAAATGGGTGTACTTGATCTAATTAATATATACTGTATTCTCACTGTGCTGTTGTAAATTGGTTTAAAAAAAAATTGGGGGGGGGCACAATAATATCGCAATAATTTATTAGATAAATTATCGCACGCTAAAATTTGTTATCGTGACAGGCCTAATGGTGTGTGCATCCATAAATTGGGTCGCCAATAGGGTCGTAGAACGTCGATCTCGGTCGGCGGTCTTCCGCCGTTGGCCAGTCTTTATAAGTTAAGGTGACAATTCTTACTGTGGTAACATCGCCAAAGAAATCGCCAGCTTCGTCAGGTTTCTAATCATTTATTCCATCAACTTGTTCAACACAACATGCCAGCATCAAAACAGAAAGTAAAATAGAACCGCGCTCTCTTGCTCACTGTCACGTCAGCCCCGCAGTGTGTTCAAGTACAGCAAAGAAAGTCCGCCACATTAGAACCACATTACATTATTACAGGTATTATTATTATTATCATTAAATTATTATTCCGATTTTTATTTATAGTTCAGTTGTTCTGCTATGTGTAATTGCCATTTGTAATGGTACCAGCAGTATTTATTAAGGATTTAGTCTAGGTTTTTGGGCAGTGGAACGAATTAATGGAATTATGATGTTTTCTTATGGGAAAATCCTACTCAACATACGACCATTTCAACTTACAAACGAGGTCCTGGAACAAATTAACTTTGTATGTAGAGATACAACTGTGTATTAATTTAAAATACAGACCTAGCTAGTAAAATGTTGTCTATGAAAGTTGTAAAGCAATAAAACGTTTTTTTGTTTTTTTAGCTTGTTCTGTTCATCGTGCAGTAAATTTTTTCGCTTGTTTTTTTTTCTCCATTTTGCTCAGGTTTAAACAAAACTGAGCAGTCAATGAATTCGCTGGTTCTTTCGTTGAATGTTGACTCAGATCTCTGTACTAGTCCTTTTAAAAAAGTTAGCATATTGTGATAGAGTTCATTATTTTCTGTAATGTACTGATAAAAATTTGACTTGCATATATTTTAGATTCATTACACAGAACTGAAGTAGTTCAAGCCTGTTCAGTGTTTCCCACAAATGAACGAGACCCGCCACAGTCTCGTTTGACCGCCCCCCCCCCCCGCCGGGAAAAAAAAAAAAAGATAATAATCAGATGCGTCAGTCAGCCGATTACACAGCTGTAGCCCACTCCACTCTACTACCTGCGTGAGCGAGAGCGCGCGCGTGCGTGCACACACACAGACACTCGCACCAACAGGTCGCGCTCATAGACGGGACTACTAGCCTGGTACACCAGACTCATAGCTGTGCTATGCAGGCATGAAAATCTCTCACCTTTCGGCGAAATTCGCCGTCTTGAAGTCAAAAAGGGCGACCTACGTGAATTGCGTAGATCCGAGGAGAAATTCTTTTTGGGAGGAGGGGGGGTCGGGAGGTTTTATTTAATTATTATTATTATTATCATCATGTGATTAACTTAGTACGTAAACTGAGCACTTAAGAAATCGGTTCTTTAAAAAAGTAACACTTGGACAGTCGGCAAATCCTTCTAGATGCTTCGCTGACGAGAACCAATCATCGGCCCAAGCTGCGTTCCATTATTCCAAACGCGCGCACACTTTACGTGTACATGGAGTGCTCGGAGAGCCTTTGGTTGCATTGCAAAGCTGCGAAAACAAAAAGCAGGCCTTATCCACACCGGGGCAGACCACAGCGCAGCATACACACTTGCCTGTATTTGCCAGCAGATTGAATTTGGTGAGTAATGGTTTCAATCGTTTTCACATTTTGCGATATAAAAAAGTTACTGCCATTCGTTGCAGCTTGCGTTGAACACTGCCAGAGCTAGTCAAATCTCCCATGAAAAAACAATAGCTCCCGTTAAATTGGCATTAGCGGTAATATAAACGAAGAAACACACTGTTGAGTCAAATTAAGCGGCATGCTCTCGGATGGAGGGGGGTGCCTCGTATCGCTCCCGTCGTCCACCTGAGACGCGTTATTTTCGGCTGGGACTTGAGCTGACGGCCGGTGTCGGCACAACACCGGCCCGACAAGTGGTGGGAATGACTCTTGCTTCTTAAAGCTTTTCAGAAATACAGGGATCCCTCGTTTTTCGCGGTTAATGGGGACCAGAACCCGCCGCAATAAGTGAAAACTGCGAAGTAGCGCCCCAGCCCCCCATTTTTTTGTGCGTGTTCAATGTATTTATTCAGATTTTACATTGGAAAAAAGATATATATATAAGACATGCTTTTTCACTTTTTTCACCAAAGTATCATTTATAAATGGTTTTCAAGCACTTCAAAATGTAAGAATTATGATAAGTTTTAAACATGTTACTGCCCCACCAAATTATTTTTAAACAAGAATAAAGTAGTAAGAAAATGCTTGGCTTTATTAAATGCTTCATAGTGAGTCTACTCAAACTCTCTCAGGCTTTGTTAAACGGTGATTGACACATGTGCAAAGTTTTTCTTTTTATATATATTTTTTTTGTTTGAAGCAACTTATTTGATTGAATAATAAAGACACAAATGTCCTAGCCAAAATGTGGCCCAAACGCAAAACAACATTACTTCAATGGAAAAATTTGTTTCAATCAAGAAAAATAGTTTTCAAATGCTTTTTTGTCTCAAATTTATTTTTGCAATCAAAAACAATTTTTTTTATTGAAGTGACTTTTTGGGGATTAAAAGTATATACTGTATTTTGATTGAAGCAACTTTTTTTTTGATAGAAGTAACTTTGTTTTTTGATTGAATAATAAAAACACAAATCTACCTCCATCGTTATTGAGAGAGAAAGAAATTAAGAAAGCTTTAAAACTAAAAGCCACCGGGGAGTCTGATTTTTTAATTTTTTAAATATTTGTATTTCATTACATAGACATGCCTCGTAGGGAAAGGAGATTGAGGGATAAAAAAAGGAGTTGGATGAGGCTGCTAAAGGCAGTGGATACCTCATCAGCTGGTTTGAAAGGATAGTCGGGTATTAAATACAATTATAAACACAATTACAATGTTATTTTTCTATGAGATTTTATGTCATTGCTTTATCAATCATTAGGTACTAGAGTTGTTAAGTATGGATAATAATGAAATAATAGTTTTGAAAAAACTGTGCTGTTGGTGGCTCAGTGACCATCTGATGTGGTTTGTTCTCAGATGAACAAGTTGAGGAGGGAAGTTTTGATGCAGAGGTTGAAGGAAGAAAAGAGACAGACAGACTGAGTCACAGCCAGAAAGTGTTGATGACAGTTTTAATTTCTATTCACTGTTGCCCCCTCCCAATTAAAGTATGTCACAGTCGCAGCCAGTTATTATCTAAAGCTGGTTAAAATTGAAGTTATGTTGTTTTAAGGTGTATTAAATACTTGTTCACGTGCCCCTTTTGATCTACGAGCACCCGCCCCTCCAGCGGTCTCTGCACGGCCCTGCTGAAACACAGTGTGGGTCGACAGAGCTCAATATTTTGTTGGGGTATACAGTGTACTGCAACATATTTCCTCCACACCCTTCTCACCTTTTTAACCCCTGACCCATTTTCATGCCTGGTTATGAGAGTATGAGTCTGGCCACCATTCAGCAGAAAAAAATTTCCAGGGCGGAGCCAGCCACAGTAAATAGACAGCGGAGCGGACCAATCAGCGACGGGCTGACGCGACGTCGGTAAAGCGACAAGAAACTAGCGAGAGACATTTCAACATATTCAACATGGCTAGCGCGAGACAGACTGTTGGTTTTAGCGACTCGATGTGTTTTTGGTCATGTAAAACCGAATTTACCGCGGATTGAGTCTGGTGCACCAGGCTACGGGACTACTGTCTGCTGCATTCTGCTGCATTTGGCGCGATCCGGCGACACCGCATACAGCAATTTATATTACATTCAGTGGTCTCAAAATGCCCTAAAGAGATACACCAGACTTGAAAATGTACACACACACCCTACCCCGAGGGTCAGAGACCCTCCCACCACAGTCTCCTAAAATCCTGTGGGAAACACTGCTGTGTTATTGTTTTAATAGTGATGATTTTGGCAAAAAAGTCAAGAAAAAACAAATATCCCCATCTCAAAAAATTACCATATCATGAAAACGTACTCTAAAGAAGCCACTAACCTAATCATCTGAATCAATGGTTTAACTCAAAACCCCTGCGAAAGATTCCCGAGGCTTTTAGAAACTCCCAGCGTGGTTCATTGCTCAAAACCGCAATCATGGGCAAGACTGCCCACCTCACTGCTGGCCATCATTGACACCCTCAAGCAAGAGGCAAAGACACAGAAGGAATTTCTGAGCAAATAGGCTGTTCCAAGAGTGCTGTATCAAGGCACATCAGTGGGACGTCTGTAGAAAGGAAAAAGTGTGGCATGAAATGTTGCACAACCAGAAGAGGTGACCGCATCATGAGAAAGATTGTGGAGAAGGGCCGATTCCAGACCCTGGGGGGCCTGCAGAAACTGTGGACTGAGTCTGGAGTAGAAATATCCAGAGCCACCGTGCACAGGTGTGTATGAAACAGTGGCAGAAGCGCTTGACCTGGGCTACAGAGAAGGAGCACTGGACTGCTGCTCAGTTGTTCAAAGTACTTTTTTCAGATGAAAGCAAATTTTGCATGTCATTCGGAAAGCAAGGTGCCAGAGTTTGAAGGAAGACTGGGGAGAAGGAAATGCCAAAATGCCTGAGGTCCAGAGTCAAGTACCCACAGTCAGTGATGGTCTGGGGTGCCATGTCAGCTGCTGGTATTGGTCTACTGTGTTTTATCAAGGGCAGGGTCAATGCAGCTAGGTATCAGGAGATTTTGGAGCACTTCATGCTTCCATCTGCTGAAAAGCTTTATGGAGATGAAGATTTTATTTTTCAGCACGACCTGGCACCTGCTCACAGTATCAAAACCACTGGTAAATGGTTTACTGACCATGGTGTTACTATGCTTAATTGGCCTGCCAACTCTCCTGACCTGAACCCCATAGAGAATCTGTGGGATATTGTGAAGAGGAAGTTGAGAGACACCAGACCTAACACTGTGGATGAGCTTAAGGCCGCTATCGAAGCATCCAGGGCCTCCATAACACCTCAGCAGTGGCACAGGTTGATTGCTTCAATGCCACGCCTCGTTGAAGGAGTCATTTCTGCAAAAGGATTGCCAACCAAGTATTGAGTGCATAGCTGGTATAATTTATTGAAGGTTGACTTTTTTTGTATTAAAAACACTTTTTTTTTTATTGGTCGGATGAAATATGCTAATTTTTCGAGATAGGGATTTTTGTTTTTTCTTGACTTTTTTGCTTAAATCATCAATATTAAAACAACAAAAGGCTTGAACTACTTCAGTTGTGTGTAATGAATCTAAAATATATGAAAGTCTAATGTTTATCAGTACATTACAGAAAATAAATAACTTTATCACAATATGCTAATTTTTTGAGAACGACTAGTATGTATGTATTGTATATAAATACATATACACACACACACACACACATATATATATTCATATATACAGTGGGGAGAACAAGGATTTGATACACTGCCTATGGGAAAACCCGTTGGCAGTGTATCAAATACTTGTTCTCCCCACTGTATGTATATATATTAGGGCTGTCAAACGATTAAAATTTTTAATCGAGTTAATTACAGCTTAAAAATTAATTAATCGTAATTAATCGCAATTAATCGCAATTCAAACCATCTATAAAATATGCCATATTTTTCTGTAAATTATATATATATTCTGTAATATAAATTGTTGGAATGGAAAGATAAGACACAAAATGGATATATACATTCAACATACGGTACAAAAGGACTGTAGTGGGCATTTCACTCTACTGTCATTTAAATCTGTCTATGCTGTCCTCACTCCGAAGCGTCTACTTTTTCCAAAGTTAGACAGCTAGTGAACGACGCCTTAATAATTAGACTTCTTCCTTTTTCATCTGATTTATTAATAAAATGGCCTCAAACCAGTTTCCTCTTTAGACTGTCGTAAAACTACAAAAAAAAAAGTACACAAGCATTGCATTAGCAACAACGTTAGCTTAGCACGCTATACAGGTTCACTAAACATAAACAAAAAGCGTCTCATACAAAAAATATAACATTTCGCTTACTAACATAATATGTACATTCTTTACAACAACCATACTTACGGACAAATCTTGTCCAAGGATCATATAAGCACAACATTATCAGCCCGAGATGTCGTGCAGCCATAAAGAACTGGAAAGAAAACAATAAATCATGTCGCAAAGCGACCACAAGAGTTCGCTGTTGGACAGCACAAAAAGCCTGCTGTAAAACTTACCAAAGGGCAGAATACTGTCTGAGCGGGACATGTGCGTTAATTGCGTTAAATATTTTAACGTGAGTAATTAAAAAAAATTAATTACCGCGCGTTAACGCGATAATTTTGACAGCCCTAACATATATATATATTTACATATATATATATAGAGTAGATCGGGGCACAGTTCACTTGTCTTTGTTGATTTACAGTTGTCTTCTCGGCTATAATAATAACCAACACGGCCCCGTGTTCAATATAAAACCCTCCGACCACAACAAAACAAGTAGGAACTAATATTCACATAGGAACTAAAGTTATACAACATAAAATATACAATATAAATGAATACTACATTACATTTGTAAAATACAAACACATAATAAAATAAATAATAGCCCATTTAAATAAAATAAATTGAAATGAGCTAAAACACCTGTAATTAAACAATATAATACACAGATCCTGCTTACACAATTAAATTTATTCATTTCTGTGTGGCGCTTTAACTTGAGAAAATCCACCAATAAAGCTTTTGAAAACCGTTTACAAGAAAAAAAAATTCATTGAGGCATTTCATTTGTAAAATACATGTTAAAATCTTTGTCATTGGGATTGCTTTTCTCTTTACCGCAGGACTTCTTTTTTCTTCATTCTTTCAGAAAGAAAGCTGACCAATACGCGGGGTCTGAAAGGCAAATTGTTGTTGGATTATCATCTTTAAATACCCGCTACTTTTTGAACAGAATTCTAGCTTTGTATAGGCTACTGTTCTTTTTGTTGAAAGCACAAGAGTGTGTAATAAACTAGCACATTTATATTTTGCATTTTGTTTTCTTACTGTACCGAAAATCCACCGAACCGTGACCTCAAAACCGAGGTACGTATCCAACCGAGGACAAAATGCCAGCCACGATGAGTGAGGATGATGACCAAACTCCGTTTTAAAAAGCTGCTTAACGGAAACCTGGATAAAACCAAAGTTGTGTGCACATACTGCTGTGATGAACTGTCCATCGATCGAAGCTCAACCAACCTAAAGTACCACCTTCACGCAAAGCATATCTTCGGTAGTGTTAGCAATGACGCTAACACTGCGGCAGCCGCAGTCATCAAGCTACACTGGCAGAGTGCGGACTCGGACTTGCCAACAAAAAGAAACCAAGTAGGTTGACTACTGCTATCGGTACATGGGTAGCCAGAGACTGTAGAGTGTAGACCCATTAACATAGTCGAAGACGAGGGCCTTGAAAATCCAATGACAACAAACAACAACAACAACAACCGATGACAGACCACCAGACAGGTACAAGGCAGTGCCAGCATGGACTCATGTCCACTACAGTGGTGGTTTGCGCACAATAGTGCCCACAGTAAGCTCGCCCACCTTGCAAAAAAAGTATGTGGTCACACCTGCCACAACCGTTCCTTGCCAGAGACTGTTTTCTTTGATAGGGGCACATTGTTCAAAAGAAAAGGTCTGCTCTGTTATCTGAAAATGTCAACAAGCTAGTTTGCCTGAGCAGTTGGTTAAAAAAAAAAAAAAGTATGGCTATGGCTAACTTAAGCAGTTTAGTGTAATGTTATTCAGTTAAGTGTGTGAAAATTGACTTTTTTCTCACTATCTCACACAGCTTTCAGGCCATTTAGTGTAAAACTGCAAATGCTGCATTTTTTTGCGTGAAATGTGTGAATCTAACAGACAAGTTGTTTACACATTTTTTGAAACACTAGCTATTGTTACTGTATTGTGCTTGTCTGCTCTTTAAATTGGCAGTTAATTTTGGGTAATATGCCAAACGGTACTTGAGCCACATTGTTAGTCTGAGGTACTTTAGTGTGTTAAAACTCTTTGCTGTATAATACAGACAATTTATTTTATTTTTTGTTTTATACGAGCTGAGTTGTTAAATAAAATTTTACAACTCTATTTGGTTAATTATTAATTCATTCACACATCATACATTTCATCTTAAAACAAATTTTAAGTCAATTATAGTATTTTCCTAGATTTTTTTTCCTGAAGAGCAACTTTATTCATCCCGAGGGAAATGTGATTAATCATGATTGATCACACAATTGACATATGATTAACTAGATTAATTTTTTAAAATCATTTGACATATATATATTAGGGCTGTCAAACGATTAAAATTTTTAATCGAGTTAATTACAGCTTAAAAATTAATTAATCGTAATTAATCGCAATTAATCGCAATTCAAACCATCTCTAAAATATGCCATATTTTATGTAAATTATTGTTGCAAGGGAAAGATAAGACACATGACGGATATATACATACAACATACTGTACATCAGTACTGTATTTGTTTATTGTAACAATAAATCCACAAATGGCATTATTAACATTCTTTCTGTTAAAGTGATCCACGGATAGAAAGACTTGTAGTTCTTAAACGATAAATGTTATAGTTACAAGTTATAGTAATTTTATATTAAAACCCCTCTTCATGTTTTCGTTTTAATAAAATTTGTAAAATTTTCAATCAAAAGTAGAGTTAATATAATAATAAGAAGAATAAAAATAACAATAATAAAAATAGAGTGAAAAGTTTTACGTGTATTTTGCATTGCTAAATTGATATGGAATGCCAGTTTATTTAGCATTGTTGTTTAACTGTGTGTCAGAATAGGGCCTCATTACTATAGACTGAAGTGCTTTTCTTTTTGAGAACATTATTTTTGTTTTGAGAGATAGGAATATTATTTTTGTTGTGCTTTCACTAAAGGATACTTATGTTTGTTGTGAAGGAGACGCTTATGCCAATAAACGGCGCGCCTGTGTCCACTCGCCTTTACTGTATAACATATACAGTGGGGAGAACAAGTATTTGATACACTGCTTGGCAGTGTATCAAATACTTGTTCTCCCCACTGTATCTGTACATATCTTACCCAGAATAAAACAAGAGACACATAATTGCCACTAAAAGAAAGAAAACTTACCGAAATATGTGTGGAGCACAAATAGCAATTTGCATTGCATTGTGAATACAGCATAAACGTCTCACAACTACTAATTCTCCCACGTTTAGAAGACATAACATGAGTATGGAATGGCGCTGCCCCCAAGCGGCCAGTGGCATTCTCTTCACTCTTAATGTCCATAAACGGCCTCATTCTAATGTGTGAGGCAATATGCCAGCGGGTGCGTTAATTGCGTCAAATATTTTAACGTGATTAATTTTAAAAAATTATTTAACGCCCGTTAACGCGATAATTTTGCCAGCCCTAATATATATATATATATATATACAGTGCCTTGCAAAAGTATTCGGCCCCCTTGAATCTTGCAACCTTTCTCCACATTTCAGGCTTCAAACATAAAGATATGAAATTTAATTTTTTTGTCAAGAATCAACAACAAGTGGGACACAATCGTGAAGTGGAACAACATTAATTGGATAATTTAAACTTTTTTAACAAATAAAAAACTGAAAAGTGGGGCGTGCAATATTATTCGGCCCCTTTACTTTCAGTGCAGCAAACTCACTCCAGAGGTTCAGTGAGGATCTCTGAATGATCCAATGTTGTCCTAAATGACCGATGATGATAAATAGAATCCACCTCTGTGTAATCAAGTCTCCGTATAAATGCACCTGCTCTGTGATAGTCTCAGGGTTCTGTTTAAAGTGCAGAGAGCATTATGAAAACCAAGGAACACACCAGGCAGGTCCGAGATAATGTTGTGGAAAAGTTTAAAGCCGGATTTGGATACAAAAAGATTTCCCAAGCTTTAAACATCTCAAGGAGCACTGTGCAAGCCATCATATTGAAATAGAAGGAGCATCAGACCACTGCAAATCTACCAAGACCCGGCCGTCCTTCCAAACCTTCTTCTCAAACAAGGAGAAAACTGATCAGAGATGCAGCCAAGAGGCCCATGATCACTCTGGATGAACTGCAGAGATCTACAGCTGAGGTGGGAGAGTCTGTCCATAGGACAACAATCAGTCGTACACTGCACAAATCTGGCCTTTATGGAAGAGTGGCAAGAAGAAAGCCATTTCTCAAAGATATCCATAAAAAGTCTCGTTTAAAGTTTGCCCCAAGCCACCTGGGAGACACACCAAACAAGTGGAAGAATGCAAAACGATATGTTTGGCGTAAAATCAACACAGCTCATCACCCTGAACACACCATCCCCACTGTCAAACATGGTGGTGGCAGCATCATGGTTTGGGCCTGCTTTTCTTCAGCAGGGACAGGAAAGATGGTTAAAATTGACGGGAAGATGGATGCAGCCAAATACAGGAACATTCTGGAAGAAAACCTGTTGGTATCTGCACAAGACCTGAGACTGGGACGGAGATTTATCTTCCAACAGGACAATTATCCAAAACATAAAGCCAAATATACAGTGGAATGGTTAAAAAATAAACGTATCCAGGTGTTAGAATGGCCAAGTCAAAGTCCAGACCTGAATCCAATGGAGAATCTGTGGAAAGAGCTGAAGACTGTTGTTCACAAACACACTCCATCCAACCTCACTGAGCTCGAGCTGTTTTGCAAGGAAGAATGGGCAAGAATGTCAGTCTCTCAATGCGCAAAACTGATTGAAACATACCCCAAGCGACTTGCAGCTGTAATTGGAGCAAAAGGTGGCGCTACAAAGTATTAACGCAAGGGGGCCGAATAATATTGCACGCCCCACTTTTCAGTTTTATATTTGTTAAAAAAGTTTAAATTATCCAATGAATTTTGTTCCACTTCACAATTGTGTCCCATTTGTTGTTGATTCTTGACAAAAAATTAAAATTTTATATCTTTATGTTTGAAGCCTGAAATGTGACGAAAGGTTGCAAGGTTCAAGGGGGCCGAATACTTTTGCAAGGCACTGTATATATATATATATACATACATACATACATACATACATACATACATACATACATACATACATACATATATATATGTAGTATAAGTATATAAATACATATTAAATTTTTACACCGGGAGAAAATACTTTTACTTTTTATCTGTAAATTTTAAAGCAAGTACTTTTGTAATTTAACTTGAGTAGTTTTTTTCTCATATACTCGTACTTTTACTTAAGTTAAAACAAAAAACAAAAACGCCGTACACGATTTAAGTGATTTCGCCTTTATGACGCTGGAGTCTCCAGTCGTTTTTTTAAATAACAGCTGTCAAGTTCCCCTGCTAATATTTGTTTCGCCAATAAGGGGAGCTGTATTCTCACTTAGGTTGAATGAAAATTTACATGATGCGCAAGTTTTTTTGTGTGTGTGTGTGTGTGCATCGTTTTCCTGTTCCTGTCGTCACTGTTCAATTCTTGGGACTATATTGTTACTAAAAATTTGTTAACAAGTTGAATTAAAATTGTGAAATTTATAAGTTTAATTCCAGTGAAAGCACACCCAAACAGGTCGATTTCTGTTTTATATTAAGGAAGTAGAGTGCGATGCAGCATAAGCAGCTCGACCAAGTCTAGGTTCATACTGCAGGTCTTAATGCGCGAATCCGATTTTTTTGTGTTTTTCTGACTCGAGTGAGGCTTTAACTTGACAGTCTGAACGGGACAAGTCGCATGGTAGTGGACCATTTCAAATCCGCTCTGGGTCACTTTCGTATGTGGTTTAAATCCGATCTGGGCCGAATTTTTCCAGAATGTCGCGGCGGTCTGAACTGCCAAGTCTCCCAAATCGGAAATTTATGCAGCAATTACGTCATCAAAGAGCGAGAGAGACACGGCGCTCCGGTAGCGGTGCAGCTGTGGGTTAGCGCCTAGCTTGTTTTAAACACGACTTTTGGGGAAGGGTCGGGTTTGACAACAGTTATAAATAAATAAAAATGGGTTGAGGATAAGCCTGAGAATGCTCGGTTTTCTCTTTGCTCTATATCAGCAATATTTCAAGATTGCTTACACGGCCGAGAGTCTGGGCAAACTGTCTGTATGTGTGTGTGTGTGTCACGCACGGACAGTGTGTGCATGCTATCGATCCATATAAACTTTGGATATAAGTCTAAACGGGGATTATTTATGTCTGTTATTTGTGTCCTCTTTTTGGAAATCAAAATATGATCATCCTGGAATGACGGCTGACAGCCAGCATGTGTCGTTATTTGTTTTGATGCTTCTGCGCTTGCGGGTCTTCTTGCTCAGCGCGTGTCGGACTGCAAATTAGTGCAGATGCGTAATACTTCAACAGGCTCAATGGACAAAGGCAGTCTGAACTAGGGTTGGGAATCTCTGGCATGAAGCCGATTCGATATGTATCTAGATACACAGGTTACGATTCGATTAAAAAACGATACATTTTTATGGCCAAGCGATTCGATACGATTCGATACAGTTTAAGAACGATACGGCTCGATACAGAGTGAAAACGATACGATAGTAAACATTTGTTGTATGTGTTCGTACAGTATTTTAAACATAAAAAAGACCACATTTCTAATAGCAAAATTAAAATTTCATACCAATGCTATGTTTTATTTTTTTATGAAAAAAAAAATTAAGGCTTACTATATGACCGCCATTTTGTTGGATGGGATTGATAATAAAACTCCAGTGACAGACAACAATAGAGTGCAGTAATTCAATTACTGTATTTCCTGGTGTTTTGAACACAAGAGGTAAGTAATTTAAGTGCAAACTTTCAACGTAAACATCTTGCAAGCAAAAAATATTATATGCAGCAGCTCTTGAAAAAAAGAATTAAACCTGTTAGTGTTATCATAAATAAATAATAAATTATGCTTTAACACTGGTATAACTGGGGGAATAAAAATATGGCATTTTAGACAGACAGGTCTATAATCATTACTTTAACCTTATACACAGCAAAGTCATTCACTTAAGCCTGTGCTTCCACATTTTTTTATTACTCATCACCGTCTATATCTCTTTTGAAGGGCAGAATTTTCTTGAGGAAGATCAACTGATCCACATATTCATGTTTAAGTAGACTGCGTTTTGTGGAAACAATATCTCCAGCAGATCGTGCTGCCCTTTCCACCATTGTAGTGGGTAATTTTTCAGGGTTACAAACTCACGATCTCTGTACCGCTTCACATTTCACACTAGCTCTGTCCCATGCGAACAGATCTGGCTGCCTTCATCACTTCAAAGTCCGACTTTTGTTTTCCTGGGTGCGTTGAAAATCAATCGCTGCACGTCGCTGGTGTCGGTGATCACACTGTCCATTGTTTTAGCATGTTGCTTCGTTGCTACTACTAGTTTCGTTTTGGGCTGTGAAGAAAACGCTACTGAGCGTGCGTTACAGTGGTTTCGTTTGCTCTCGCGTTGTTATGACACGCCCGTGACGATTGGGTAATGACGGCGACTACTAGCGGTTCTTCCAAAATGAATGTGAAGTTAAGGCAACCACGACGGCGTACACAATCTAAGTGCGCTGTGTGGTGAATGACACAAGTGCAGCATGTGAGGTAAAAGCTAAATTATTATCATATTAAGCAATGGATTGAACTAGGCATTAGAAGCCGATTCTTGTGCTCGCGATAGCCGAATTCTATCTCTACTATCGGTTCATTGAATATTTAATGGCTAATTACTGTCGAATGGTAACTTTACTATCGATACAGCTGTATCTCTCACCTGTAAAACCGGATATCCGGTCGTATCGGTTTATCGTTCTCAAGCTTAGTCTGAACGGGCACACCAAAAAACCAGATATGACAAAAAAAACTGATTTGTGCAGTAAGACCTGCGGTATGAACCTAGCCTAAGTTGTTGAAATCAAGCTCTAATTTACCTGTTTTTTCACAAGCAGGCCAAAGTGTTCTACAGTGTGTCTGTGGTTTTAAAGTAAAACTACAGTAAACATCAGTTGCCACGTTTACATGGAGCCAAATATTCCAATTACAATCGGAATATTTGTTCAAACCGAATAAATGTGTTCCATATAAACACCTCATTCGGAATGAACAGGCCCAAACCGAATGGAATTTCATTCCGATTCACAGGGGTGGAATATTCCTTTTCCCAAACCGATTAGAAGTAAAATTATATCATGTAAACAGGGAAGCGGAATGGTGTCTGGTTGCGTTCTTTCTGCACATGCTCCGTACTGACGTGGTGACGTAAGTAACGTCACTTGCAACATGGCTTCCAAGCACACGCACAGCGCACCCACACAACTTTTTAAATGAACGGCGTGTCATTCTGAAGTTTTGTTTCCACTCGAAAAGTTAAAACAGCAGCTGATCTGACGATCGATCTCCATGTTTTGCAACGTGACGCTTTGTTTTGATTAATCTGCGCATGTCAGACGGCAGTTGTCAAACGTCCTTTCTAAATAAAGGCAGACACATGTAAACGCTGGATCGGAATAGATGAAGTGACATGTAAACAGCTGATGTGAAATTTCCATTCGGAATGATTTGAATCGGTATGAATAAACGTCAGCATGTAAACGTGGCTAGTGAAACAAGAACTCTTGTGTCTCCACTTGTGAGCAAGCCGGCATACTATGTGTACCTTTTTCACCATCCACCAGCATTGATAATAAGCACTGTGGCTTATTTTTTTACTTTATTGATTAATATGACAAATAAAACACAGTTATTTTGAGTTAATTAAATTAATAAGTTATTAATTAATTAATCAAATTAATAAGTTATTAATGAGTTAAATTAATAATGAGCGATTAATGCCAGTTATTTTGAGGTTTAGTGGGTATTTATGGGTACTTAAAGAGTTAATTCCGACATAAGCGGAAGTTCAGGTTAAATTGCCAGCGTAGGAACAAAACTAGTCCGTAACTCGGGGACTACCTGTACTTAATCCACCACTGCTTACCTGTGCACATCGGCCAAGATCTGTGTGGTTGAGGTATTGGAATATTTTCAGGGCCAATTCATACGGCAATTCCATGTCAAAAAAAGGGATGTCATTCGCCTCATTCTGCATTAAAAAAAATACAAATAAAAAAATAAGTAAACATACATATTGTCGCAGTCGGCGGGATGTCACGATGACGTCATCTCGCATAGCAACGTGTCGCCATTTCGAGAGGGGGGCACGCACAGGTAAATTCATATATTTCAGCTGTGTTTTGAGTCTTTTTTTTCATAAAAAGGTCTTGAACATGACTAATTATTATCGAGGAGGCGATACAACTTAAAATTAGCGTGTATGGGCCTGCAAATCTGCCCATACAAAGTCGCAGCTGATAGCTGGATAAACAATCCAAAGGAACTGCCTGCAGTGGAGTTCAGAAACATCAACAACTACCTCAAAGTCACGCAGTAAGTTGACCTTTATCAATTACGTGGAATATGTACTGTGTGGAACTAAGAAAACTGGTAGTATATACGGAGTGATTATTTCTGCCGTAACCGGTAATCCGCTTCCAAAGCGTTATTTAGCCATAAACACGTCACGGTAAAATAACCAATTCCCACCAGGCCAATAATATACCGATTGACCGATCAGAGCAGTTCACGGCAAAATAAAAATAACGCTTTGCGAGTTGTCGCTTCCGGTAATGATAACCACTGCCTAGTCTATTGAATCCTAGCAGCTAAGTTGGGCAAAAAAAAAAAAAAAAAAACGATTAAAGTTTACTCACCACTGATAAAATGTCGGCTGCAAACGTAAATTTGTCTGGTCCACGGAACCGTCTTCTTTTACTGTTCCTCGATTGATTGCTTTCAGCCAATTGCTCGTCCTTTTCTTCTCACGAGGAAGAATGAAGAACTTCAAATGTGGCTTCGAACTCTTCCATGCATTACAACCCGCAACACAGCAACTTTTAGTCATTCCGACGGAAAAAAATACCGCAAATAAGACAAAAGTTCAACGCGTTTGTACTACAATGCACGACAGAGCAACTGCTTGTGACTCGTGTTTTGCCCCCATTTCAATATGGCGACGCTTTGTTGTGGCTGGTGACGCCATTAATGCCCGGATGTCCGACTGCGAGGATTGAGGAGGCAGTATTGTACAAACCCGATTCGGTTGAAGTTGGGAAACTGTAAAATGTAAAAACAAAATACAATGATTTGAAAGTCCTTTTCAACCTATATTCAATTGAATACACTACAAAGACAACATATTTAATGCTCAAACTCATAAACTTTATTTTTCAAATAATAATTCACTTAGAATTTCATGGCTGCAACACGTGCAGTAGAAGTTGGGACAGGGCATGTTTACCACTTCGTTACATCACCTTTCCTTTTAATAACACTCAATAAACGTTTTGAAAGAGAGGAGACTAATTCTGTTAGCTTTTCATGTGGAATTCTTTCCCATTCTTGCTTGATGAACCGCTTCAGTTGTTCAATAGTCAGGGGTCTTCTGTCGTATTTTACGCTTCATAATGCGCCACACATTTTCAATGGGAGACAGGTCTGGACACCGAGCGGGCCAGAGGAGAACCTGGACTCTATTACTTCGAAGCCACGCTGTTGTAACACGTGCAGAATGTGGCTTGGCATTATCTAGTTGAAATAGGCAGCGGCGTCCATGAAAAAGACGTCGCCTGGATGGCAGCATATTTTGCTCCAAAATCTGTATGTACTTCTCAGCATTTATGTTGCCTTCACAGAAATGTAAGTCACCCATGACTAATGCACCCTCATACCATCACAGATGCTGGCTTTTGAACTTTGCGTTGATAACAGTCCGGATGGTCCGCTTCCTCTTTGGCCCGGAGGACACGACGTCCAGTGTTTCCAAAAACAATTTGAAAAGTGGACTCATCAGACCACAAAACACTTTTCCATTGTGCATCAGTCCATTATACATGAGCTCGGGCCCAGAGAACCCGGCAGCGTTTCTGGATGTTGTTCATAAACGGCTTTTGCTTTACATGGTATAGTTTTAACCCGCACTTACTGATGTAGTGACGAACTGTATTTACTGACAGTGGTTTTCTGAAGTTTTCCTGAGCACATTTGGTGATATCCTTTACACACTCATGTCCGTTTTTAAGGCATTGCCATCTGAGGGATCGAAGGTCACGGTCATGCAGTCTTGGTTTCCGGCCGTGACGCTTACGTGCATTTATTTTACCAGATTCTCTGAACCTTTTGATATTATGGACAATAGATGTTGAAATCCCTAAATTCCTTGCCATTTTGCTTTGAGAAATGTTGTTCTTAAACTGTTCAACTATTTTCTTATGCAGTTGTAGACAAAGTGTTGAACCTCGCCCCATCCTTGCTTGTGAATGACTGAGCATGTTTGGGGAGGCTCCTTTTATGGTACCCACCTGTTCCCAATTAGCCTGATCACATGTGGGATGTTCCAAATAGGTGTTTGATGAGCTTTTCTCAGCTTTCTCAGTATTTTTTGCCACCTTTCTCAACTTCTACTGGACGTGTTGCAGCCATGAAATTCTAAGTTAATTATTATTTGGCAAAAAACAATCGAGTTTATCAATTTGAACATTAAATATGTCGTCTGTGTAGTGTATTCAATTAAATATGGGTTGAGAAGGATTGTCAAATTGTTGTATTTTGTTTTTATTTACATTTTACACAATTTCCCAACTTCAACCGAATCCGGTTTGTAGTATGTAGTGTAGTGTAGTAATTAGTGTCCCCATACCAGGTCTACAATGAGTTGATCTACCAGCTGCTCATCTTTCTCGACTTTTTTCTGAGGGTACCTCAGGGACTCCCTGTAGCAATCGGTATCGTCTCGATATTTCTTCTTCCTTTTGATCCTCTGTTCCTCTAGTCGTTCCAAAAGGGGGCTAGTTCTGCCGCCCAACAAGCCCCTGGCGATGGAAACGTAGCCAGGCTCTTCCACGCCACTAGCGTTCTCGGATTTTCCCTCACTTTTACCTGGACTCGCGTCACTATTTTCGCTCCTGGAACTGGAGGACGAAGAGTGACCGAGCCGCCGCTCCACTTTTTGACACCACAATTCCCGTTTCCAGCGCTCCCTGAACGCAGCGAGCTCCTTCTCACCCATTGTGTTAAAAATTCAGGAATCAAAGGGCAACATTTAAAGTTCGAGAGTCAAAAAATGGAAACATCTTTAGTACGGAAGTAATAAAGCGAAAACAAAACAGTTCTTCAATGTGAAGAGACCGAAGAGGAACACGGGTATAGGAAATTAGTTCCTGGCAACGAATTTGAGTTTGTCTTCGCTTATTGTACCACAAATATAAAGTATAATTGTATTGCTCGAATAGCAACGTATATGCTTTAAAAACAAACAAACAAAACACACACAAAAATCAAGTATGATTCGAGTATGCTGTATCACTACCCAATCGTGAGAGTCCTTGCCTATAGACCCTACCCACGTGACGTCACAACTCCTCTCTCCTGAATGGTACCGCCCAATTGTCCGTCAAAACATAGTGTTAACCTGTTACAGCTACGTACATTCCTCCTATTTACGGCGTGTTTTTCTGCTCCTTAACATTAATAATCAAAATGGTGAAGGCGTGTGTGGCTGTTGGTTGCACTAACAGAGAAGATGGAAGGAGAGACTTGAAGTTTTACCGTATTCCGAGGGATCCAAAGAGGAGAGCGAAATGGACGGCTGCAATTCGACGTGAAAACTGGGCACCAAAAAATCACCACAGACTATGTAGTAGTCATTTTATATCCGGTAAGATGCATTTAAGATATACTTAGAGGGTTTTGGGCTGACAAATAACAACAATTAAGATCATTGCTAGGCTAATCGCCGACAACATACACATATGTATGTAGTGAAAGTGCTATCGCTAAACCATATAAACATTAAAAGCCTTAACTCCATTGACAAACGACATGAAATACATTAGACTTGACAGTGGATGTTAGCAATAACAAAAGATTTTGAATTGAAAATTTCGTAACTCGCCTTTCCAAGCACAAGATACATTCCTGCCAAATTTTCGTGGACGAGGACCTGTTTCACCCAACCAGCAACGAAGTATTTATAAGCCTCCAAGCTCTTGCAGTTTTTCAAATTTTCGTGAGAATAGGCTGATTTTGTGTGGACAAGATAATATCAGTGTAGCAGATGTCAGGCAGACAGGGCGAAGACAGTGGGTCGAAAAACATCGATTTGGGCATCAAATATGGATCTGGCGACTGTATAGAACGAAGCTTTTCCACATAACGCCTTTTATGCAACACATCCAGTGAGTTTACGGCATCAGAAAGCACCGGGTCTTCCATGAAATGCATTTTAAATTCCTCGATCAATTGAAACCAATGCTAATACAGAGACAAAATGACGGACAAGTGGGCGGAACCATACAGCGAGCATGTGGTTTTGTGACGTCGGTGGGTAGGGTCTATAGAGTCAATTGTATAGTCAATTGATCGAGGAATTTAAAATGCATTTCATGGAAGACCCGGTGCTTTCTGATGCCGTAAACTCACTGGATGTGTTGCATAAAAGGCGTTATGTGGAAAAGCTTCGTTCTATACAGTCGCCAGATCCATATTTGATGCCCAAATCGATGTTTTTCGACCCACTGTCTTCGGCCTGTCTGCCTGACATTTGCTACGCTGATATTTACAATTATCTTGTCCACACAAAATAAGCCTATTCTCACGAAAATTTGAAAAACTTCAAGAGCTTGGAGGCTTATAAATACTTCGTTGCTGGTTGGGTGAAACAGGTCCTCGTCCACGAAAATTCGGCAGGAATCTATCTTGTGCTTGGAAAGGTGAGTTACGAAATTTTCAATTCAAAATCTTTTGTTATTGCTAACATCCACTGTCAAGTCTAATGTATTTCATGTCGTTTGTCAATGGAGTTAAGGCTTTTAATGTTTATATGGTTTAGCGATAGCACTCTCACTACATACATACGTGTATGTTGTCGGCGATTAGCCTAGCAATGATCTTAATTGTGGTTATTTGTCAGCCCAAAACCCTCTAAGTATATCTTAAATGCATCTTACCGGATATAAAATGACTACTACATAGTCTGTGGTGATTTTTTGGTGCCCAGTTTTCACGTCGAATTGCAGCCGTCCATTTCGCTCTCCTCTTTGGATCCCTCGGAATACGGTAAAACTTCAAGTCTGTTCAAGGGATGAGTTTGAACCGTCCATGAAGCTCGGCATGGTCTTATGTTGTCACCATTGGTCCTGTCTGCACAGTGGGTTTCACAGTGTTCGTTGTCTATTAAAAAGTTTTCAGCACAGTCCAAAAATTAGAGTACAGTACTACTTATGCTACTTACTTCCATTTGGATCTGTGTGACATCCCTGTATCTGTAGGGGAAGAAGGGAAGGGGAATTTGGGGGTCGTGATTCAGTTTCTTCCCATTGGGGGGGGGGAGAAAAAAAATGAAAAAAGATATAGCTAAGCAGAGTAACAATATCAAGAAAAAATACAACTTAATCCTATTTGGATCATAAAACAACATTCAAACTACAAAGGACCAGAAAAAAACAAATGAAGGCAAAACAACAATACCATACAACAACAAAAACAGCAAGCTGCAAATTGCAGGCATGTACATAATGAAAAATAAGAATGCAATATAATGAAAACTACACAGAGGAGACTGTTCATTGTGAAAAAAAAATGTAAAACGCATAAGCAGCATTACCCAATTCGCTGCTTAATGTATCAGTACGTATTAAACAATATAAGTAGAGCAAAGTCACATGCAGTTAATAAAGGAAGACATTATTTCAGTTACATTAAGAATACTATATAAGTACGGTCTTTTGAACTTATTTTCAGGATAAACACTTCATGTTTTCCCCGCAAGTGTTGTTTAGCTATTTAACATTTTTAAACATGCATACGTTTTTAAAAACTTTTTTTCAGTAAGGCCACTTACCGTGTTTTCTACGCGAGCGGTGAAATGACATTCCTTGTTTACGTCGCAAGGGTTGACGACATTTCCGGTCTGAGGACACTGAGAGCTGCGGTATTGCATCCTTTCCTGTCTGCGGGATGGGTACTGAGACGAGCAGCGCAGGGTATAGACCCTACCCACCGACGTCACAAAACCACGTGCTCGCTGTACGGTTCCGCCCACTTGTCCGTCATTTTGTCTCTGTATTAGCATTGGTTTCAATTGATCGAGGAATTTAAAATGCATTTCATGGAAGACCCGGTGCTTTCTGATGCCGTAAACTCACTGGATGTGTTGCATAAAAGGCGTTATGTGGAAAAGCTTCGTTCTATACAGTCGCCAGATCCATATTTGATGCCCAAATCGATGTTTTTCGACCCACTGTCTTCGCCCTGTCTGCCTGACATCTGCTACGCTGATATTTACAATTATCTTGTCCACACAAAATAAGCCTATTCTCACGAAAATTTGAAAAACTTCTAGAGCTTGGAGGCTTATAAATACTTCGTTGCTGGTTGGGTGAAACAGGTCCTCGTCCACGAAAATTTGGCAGGAATGTATCTTGTGCTTGGAAAGGTGAGTTACGAAATTTTCAATTCAAAATCTTTTGTTATTGCTAACATCCACTGTCAAGTCTAATGTATTTCATGTCGTTTGTCAATGGAGTTAAGGCTTTTAATGTTTATATGGTTTAGCGATAGCACTCTCACTAGATACATACGTGCATGTTGTCGGCGATTAGCCTAGCAATGATCTTAATTGTGGTTATTTGTCAGCCCAAAACCCTCTAAGTATATCTTAAATGCATCTTACCGGATATAAAATGACTACTACATAGTCTGTGGTGATTTTTTGGTGCCCAGTTTTCACGTCGAATTGCAGCCGTCCATTTCGCTCTCTTCTTTGGATCCCTCGGAATACGGTAAAACTTCAAGTCTCTCCTTCCATCTTCTCTGTTAGTGCAACCAACAGCCACACACGCCTTCACCATTTTGATTATTAATGTTAAGGAGCAGAAAAACACGCCGTAAATAGGAGGAATGTACGTAGCTGTAACAGGTTAACACTATGTTTTGACGGACAATTGGGCGGTACCATTCAGGAGAGCAGAGTTGTGACGTCATGTGGGTAGGGTCTATAGGGGAAGGACTGTGGCATCTTCATGTTGATGGTAGGTGAGTTTAACTGTCTAACTGTTAACTGTTTTTTCCTCTGTGATATTTGTATTCATTTATCCATTTGTAGTATGCTCTTTACTCTTTTCTGGATGCTCTTTTTGAGTTTAACCATTGTAAGTTGAAGTTTACCGAATCATTCAAATTGGGCTACAAAATATCCTTGACGTTATTCTTTATTTACACTTGTTTTTAATTTTTGTTAGACTGATATGCCAACTCTGAGGAAGTGGTGGCGTATATTGCTAGCGGACAATTCCAAACTTGGGTGCGTGGTAAGTCTTTGAAACTGTTGATATGACGTTCACAGGAAAGTAGGTGCACAGCACCTTAATTCTTTGTTGGAAATTGTGGAGTACTTATTCTTGTGTTTTTTTTTTTTCAACTTATGTGAGCCACAGGAAAGAGTTTGCCCATTGGACAGATAAGGCAAAAGCATCACTCCAGGGTGAAGTGACACCAGTCAGTTGAAGAAGTGGAATTTGGATATAATTGCTGAGGTCAGCTTTTAAAGACTTTGTAGTGTGCATTTCTCCGAAGCACTTTTGAACATGCCCCCCTTAATTGAGTTATTTATTTTTTAGGAAGAGGTGCAACCACAGCTTCTTCAAGTTAGTGGTGGCCCACTGCAAGAAGATGTGGCAGGAAAAAAGTGGTAAGATTGTTTATATACCTAGTTTAAAATCAAGAATAAAATTAACAAAGCATCATTTTTATTTTACTTATGTAACATTCAAATAGCTCTTTTCTCTTTTCCAAAGAACAGTTTTGGTAAAAGGATTGTGCAAGACAGCACAAAAGCCTCGGACAGGGTTAGGGGGGAAAAAATCAATGCATTAGGAGTTCCCAAGCATCCTGCCGATGGAAGAGGATGAGCTCGGACGACAATGTCTTGGAGCCATTCAAGTTCTGTTTCAACCATCTGGAAGACGGATTTACCTTTTCTGAGGAGATTGTTGACTAAAGAAAATATCTGGTATTCTCTCAATAATAATAAAAAATTATAAAACTAAAAATTAAAGTTTACCACATCAGAACTGGTTGTATTGAGTTCATTTTTTCTGCACTTATAGATTAGTTGTTGTTTTTCTTTTATCCCAGATGTTAGTTGTAGTTACCTTGGTCTTTCCAAGGGAAAGAACAAGGTTATGTTGTTGTACAACTTTATTGTACTTTTTATTATTACCTTGGTCTTTCCAAGGGAAAGAACAAGGTTATGTTGTTGTACAACTTTATTGTACTTTTTATTACCTTGGTCTTTCCTATGGAAAGAACAAGGTATTGTTATTCTGCAACTTTATTCGCCTTATTATTACCTTGGTCTTTCCAAGGGAAAGAACAAGGTAATGCTGTTGTGCAACTTTATTATTCTTATTTATTACCTTGGTCTTTCCAAAGGAAAGAACAAGGTTATGTTATTCTACAACTTTATTATTATTATTATTATTACCTTGGTCTTTCTGAAAGAAAGAACAAGGTATTGTTATTGTGCAACTTTATTATTTACCTTGGTCTTTCTGAAAGAAAGAACAAGGTATTGTTATTGTGCAACTTTATTATTACCTTGGTCTTTCCAAGGGAAAGAACAAGGTAATGTTATTGTACAACTTTATTCTTCTTCTTATTATTATTATTCAATAAATTCTCCGCGTTTTTTTGAGCCAACGCACAGCCCAAACCGTAGCACCGATCGGCACCGTTGAGGTATCGGCACGACCGGATTTTTCGCGTGACGATGGGAATTTTTCAAACCGCCACGAAAAATTTTCCGTTCGCCCGTAAACGGCAATTTTCCGAAAAATAAAAAAAGTTTAAAAATGTATCTAGTCCTACAATTTTTGACCAAATCACATAATTTGGGCATCAAAAATTCCGGGACGGTGAGGGGCATAAAAGTTGTATACAGAATTCGGCAAAAATTTACGGTTCCCCGGAAATTTGCCAAAAACTTTCCTATTCATTTTGAATGGAAAAAAAACACGCGCTTCACAGCCCGAACCGTTTGACCGATCGGCACCGTTCAAGTATCGGCACGACCAGAATTTTCGCGTGACACAGGAAACTTTAAAAATGGCCCCGAAAATTTTTCCGTTCGTCCGTAAACGGCAATTTTCCGTGAAAAAAAAAAAAGTTTCAAAATGTATCTAGTCCTACAATTTTTGACCAAAACACATAATTAGGGCATCAAAAATTCCGGGACGGTGAGGGGCATAAAAGTTGTATACAGAATTTGGAAAAAAATTACGCTTCCTCGGAAATTTGCCAAAAACTATCCCATTCATTTCGAATGGGAAAAGTCCCATTCACTTCCAATGGGATTTCCAATGGAATTTACATTGCATTGATGCCATTGTCGGCCATGCATGTCGAATCTACTGATGCCAATGTACTTGGATTCAATTGATTATATGGATGTCGATGCCATTGACTGCCATGGACGTCCAAAATTTTTCCCATTCATTTTCAATGGGGAAAAAACAAAATTACCCCAAATCAACAGAAAATGACCAGATATCAATAGGACGTGTCCCCCAAACTTCCCCAATTCCATTGACGCTTATGAGGGGTGCCGCCATTGACTTACATGGACGTCCAAAATTTTTCCCATTCATTTTCAATGGGGAAAAAACTAAATTTCTCCAAATCAACAGAAAATGACCAGATATCAATAGGACGTATATCCCAAACGTCCCCAATTCCATTGACGCTTATGGGGGGTGCTGCCATTGACGTCCATGGACGTCCAAAATTTTACCCATTCATTTTCAATGGGAATTTTTTTTTTTCCCCCAAATCAACAGAAAATGACTAGATATCAATAGGACCTGTCCCCCAAATGTCCCCGATTGCATTGCTGCTTATGGAGGGTGATGTCATTGACGTCCAGGGACGTCCAAACTTCCCATTCATTTCCAATGGCATTTCTTCATGTTTGTCCATTCTTTTGATGCCAATGTACTTGGATTCCATTGACGCTTATGTAAGTTGATACCATTGACGTCCATGGACGTCCAAAATTTTTCCCATTCATTTTCAATGGGAAATTTTTTTTTTCCCCCAAATCAACAGAAAATGACTAGACATCATTAGGACGTGTCCCCCAAATGTCCCCGATTGCATTGCCGCTTATGGGGGGTGATGCCATTGACGTCCATGGACGTCCAAACTTCCCAATCATTTCCAAAGGCATTTCTTCATGTTTGTTCATTCTATTGATGCCAATGTACTTGGATTCCATTGACGCTTATGTAAGTTGATACCATTGACGTCCATGGACGTCCAAAATTTTTCCCATTCATTTTCAATGGGATTTTTTTTTTTTTCCCAAATCAACAGAAAATGACTAGATATCATTAGGACGTGTCCCCCAAATGTCCCCGATTGCATTGCTGCTTATGGAGGGTGATGCCATTGACGTTCATGGACGTCCAAACTTCCCATTCATTTCCAATGGCATTTCTTCATGTTTGTTCATTTTATTGATGCCAATGTACTTGGATTCCGTTGACGCTTATGTAAGTTGATACCATTGACGTCCATGGACGTCCAAAATTTTTCCCATTCATTTTCAATGGGAATTTTTTTTTTTTTCCCAAATCAACAGAAAATGACTAGATATCATTAGGACGTGTCCCCCAAACTTCCCCGATTCCATTAACAATTATGAAAGGTGCCGCCATTGACGTCCATGGACGTCCAATTCTCCCATTCATTTCTAACGGCTTTTACTTTGTTTTTTGCCAATGACTGGCATTATGATCCATTCTATTGATAGACCTGAGTGGGGCTAAGATCTGTATCTCCACAGAGGAAAGACCAAGGTGTGTAATTTCTCCCGAAATTGCAGTTTCTAGTTACCTTGGTCTTTCTGAAAGAAAGAACAAGGTATTGTTACCTGGGTCTTTCCTATGGAAAGTCCAGGTAGTGCTGTTCTGCAACTTTATTCGTCTTATTATTATTATTATTATTTATTATATCATCATCTTATTCTCCGCGTTTTTTCGGCGCGCCGCGCAGCCCGAACCATAGCACCGATCGGCACCGTTCAAGTATTGACACGACCGGATTTTTCGCGCGACGATGGGAATTTTTCAAAATCCCCCGAAAAATTTTCCGTTCGCCCGTAAACGGCAATTTTCCGGAAAAAAAAAAAAGTTTAAAAATGTATCTAGTCCTACAGTTTTTGACCAAATCACATAATTTGGCCATCAAAAATTCCGGGACGTTGAGGGGCATAAAAGTTGTATACAGAATTTGGCAAAAAATTACGGTTCCCCGGAAATTGGCCAAAAACTCTCCCATTCATTTGTAATGGGAAAAGTTCCCATTCACTTCCAATGGGATTTCCTATGGACTTTACATTGCATTGATGCCATTGACGGCCATGCATGTCGAATTTACTGATGCCAATGTACTTGGATTCTATTGACTATATGGATGTCGATGCCATTGACGGCCATGGACGTCCAAAATTTTTCCCATTCATTTTCTATGGGGAAAAGACAAAATGTCCCCAAATCAGTAGGAAATCAACAGATATCAATAGGACCTTTACCTCAAATGTCCCCGATAGCATTGATGCTTATGGAGGGTGATGCCATTGACGTCCATGGACGTCCAAATTTTTCCCATTCATTTTCAATGGGGAAAAAACAAAATGTCTCCAAATCAGTAGGAAATCACCAGATATCAATAGGACCTTTACCCCAAATGTCCCCAACTGCATTGACGCTTATTGAGGGCTCCGCCATTGACGGCCATGGACGTCCAAATTTCCCATTCATTTCTAATGGCATCTAATTATGTTTTTTCATTCTATTGATGCCAATGTACTTGGATTCCATTGACGCCTATGTAAGTTGATACCATTGACGTCCATGGACGTCCAAAATTTTTCCCATTCATTTTCAATGGGAATTTTTTTTTTTTCCCCAAATCAACAAAAAAAGACCAGATATCAATAGGACGTGTCCCCCAAACTTCTCCAATTCCATTGACGCTTATGAAGGGCGCCGCCATTGACGGCCATGGACGTCCAAATTTCCCATTCATTTCTAATGGCATTTAATTATGTTTTTTCATTCTATTGATGCCAATGTACTTGGATTCCATTGACGCCTATGTAAGTTGATACCATTGACGTCCATGGACGTCCAAAATTTTTCCCATTCATTTTCAATGGGAATTTTTTTTTTTTCCCAAATCTACAAAAAATGACCTGATATCAATAGAACGTCTCCCCCAAACGTCCCCAATTCCATTGACGCTTATGAAGGGTGCCGCTATTGACGGCCATGGACGTCCAATTCTCCCAATCATTTCTAATGGCATTAATTTGTTTAATGCAAATGACTGGTATTATTGTCCATTCTATTGCTACACCTGAGTGGGGCTAAGATCTGTATCTCCACTGAGGAAAGACCCAGGTGTAATTTCTCCCGAAATTGCAGTTTCTAGTTATTGTGCAACTTTATTACCTTGGTCTTTCTGAAAGAAAGAACAAGGTATTGTTATTGTGCAACTTTATTATTACCTTGGTCTTTCTGAAAGAAAGAACAAGGTATTGTTATTGTGCAACTTTATTGTACTTATTATTTATTCATCTTATTCTCCGCGTTTTTTTGAGCCAACGCACAGCCCAAACCGTAGCACCGATCGGCACAGTTCAAGTATCGGCACGACCGGAATTTTCGCGTGACGATGGGAATTTTTCAAACCGCCACGAAAAATTTTCCGTTCGCCCGTAAACGGCAATTTTCCGAAAAACAAAAAAAGTTTCAAAATGTATCTAGTCCTACAATTTTTGACCAAATCACATAATTTGGGCATCAAAAATTCCGGGACGGTGAGGGGCATAAAAGTTGTATACAGAATTTGGCAAAAATTTACGGTTCCCCGGAAATTTGCCAAAAACTTTCCTATTCATTTTGAATGGAAAAAAAACGCGCGCTTCACAGCCCGAACCGTTAGACCGATCGGCACCGTTCAAGTATCGGCACGACCGGAATTTTCGCGTGACACAGGAAACTTTACAAATGGCCCCGAAAATTTTTCCGTTCGTCCGTAAACGGCAATTTTCCGTGAAAAAAAAAAAAGTTTCAAAATGTATCTAGTCCTACAATTTTTGACCAAATCACATAATTTGGGCATCAAAAATTCCGGGACGGTGAGGGGCATAAAAGTTGTATACAGAATTTGGAAAAAAATTACGCTTCCTCGGAAATTTGCCAAAAACTATCCCATTCATTTCGAATGGGAAAAGTCCCATTCACTTCCAATGGGATTTCCAATGGAATTTACATTGCATTGATGCCATTGACGGCCATGCATGTCGAATCTACTGATGCCAATGTACTTGGATTCAATTGACTATATGAATGTCGATGCCATTGACGGCCATGGACGTCCAAAATTTTTCCCATTCATTTTCAATGGGGAAAAAACAAAATTTCCCCAAATCAACAGAAAATGACCAGATATCAATAGGACGTGTCCCCCAAACTTCCCCAATTCCATTGACGCTTATGAAGGGTGCCGCCATTGACTTCCATGGACGTCCAAAATTTTTCCCATTCATTTTCAATGGGGAAAAAACTACATTTCTCCAAATCAACAGAAAATGACCAGATATCAATAGGACGTATATCCCAAACGTCCCCAATTCCATTGACGCTTATGGGGGGTGCTGCCATTGACGTCCATGGACGTCCAAAATTTTACCCATTCATTTTCAATGGGAAATTTTTTTTTTTCCCCAAATCAACAGAAAATGACTAGATATCAATAGGACCTGTCCCCCAAATGTCCCCGATTGCATTGCTGCTTATGGAGGGTGATGCCATTGACGTCCAGGGACGTCCAAACTTCCCATTCATTTCCAATGGCATTTCTTCATGTTTGTTCATTCTATTGATGCCAATGTACTTGGATTCCATTGACGCTTATGTAAGTTGATACCATTGACGTCCATGGACGTCCAAAATTTTTCCCATTCATTTTCAATGGGAAATTTTTTTTTTTCCCCAAATCAACAGAAAATGACTAGATATCATTAGGACGTGTCCCCCAAATGTCCCCGATTGCATTGCCGCTTATGGGGGGTGATGCCATTGACGTCCATGGACGTCCAAACTTCCCATTCATTTCCAAAGGCATTTCTTCATGTTTGTTCATTCTATTGATGCCAATGTACTTGGATTCCATTGACGCTTATGTAAGTTGATACCATTGACGTCCATGGACGTCCAAAATTTTTCCCATTCATTTTCAATGGGATTTTTTTTTTTTTCCCAAATCAACAGAAAATGACTAGATATCATTAGGACGTGTCCCCCAAATGTCCCCGATTGCATTGCCGCTTATGGAGGGTGATGCCATTGACGTTCATGGACGTCCAAACTTCCCATTCATTTCCAATGGCATTTCTTCATGTTTGTTCATTTTATTGATGCCAATGTACTTGGATTCCATTGACGCTTATGTAAGTTGATACCATTGACGTCCATGGACGTCCAAAATTTTTCCCATTCATTTTCAATGGGAAATTTTTTTTTTTTTCCCAAATCAACAGAAAATGACTAGATATCAATAGAACGTGTCCCCCAAACTTCCCCGATTCCATTAACAATTATGGAGGGTGCTGCCATTGACGGACATGGACGTCCAATTCTCCCAATCTTTTCTCATGGCTTTTACTTTGTTTAGTGCCATTGACTGGCATTATGGTCCATTCTATTGATAGACCTGAGTGGGGCTAAGATCTGTATCTCCACAGAGGAAAGACCAAGGTGTGTAATTTCTCCCGAAATTGCAGTTTCTAGTTTATTATTATTATTATTATTCAATAATTCTCCGCGTTTTTTTGAGCCAACGCACAGCCCAAACCGTAGCACCGATCGGCACCGTTGAAGTATCGGCACGACCGGATTTTTCGCGTGACGATGGGAATTTTTCAAACCGCCACGAAAAATTTTCCGTTCGCCCGTAAACGGCAATTTTCCGAAAAATAAAAAAAGTTTCAAAATGTATCTAGTCCTACAATTTTTGACCAAATCACATAATTTGGGCATCAAAAATTCCGGGACGGTGAGGGGCATAAAAGTTGTATACAGAATTTGGCAAAAATTTACGGTTCCCCGGAAATTTGCCAAAAACTTTCCTATTCATTTTGAATGGAAAAAAAACGCGCGCTTCACAGCCTGAACCGTTAGACCGATCGGCACCGTTCAAGTATCGGCACGACCGGAATTTTCGCGTGACACAGGAAACTTTACAAATGGCCCCGAAAATTTTTCCGTTCGTCCGTAAACGGCAATTTTCCGTGAAAAAAAAAAAAGTTTCAAAATGTATCTAGTCCTACAATTTTTGACCAAATCAAATAATTTGGGCATCAAAAATTCCGGGACGGTGAGGGGCATAAAAGTTGTATACAGAATTTGGAAAAAAATTACGCTTCCTCGGAAATTTGCCAAAAACTATCCCATTCATTTCGAATGGGAAAAGTCCCATTCACTTCCAATGGGATTTCCAATGGAATTTACATTGCATTGATGCCATTGACGGCCATGCATGTCGAATCTACTGATGCCAATGTACTTGGATTCAACTGACTATATAGATGTCGATGCCATTGACTGCCATGGACGTCCAAAAATTTTCCCATTCATTTTCAATGGGGAAAAAACAAAATTACCCCAAATCAACAGAAAATGACCAGATATCAATAGGACGTGTCCCCCAAACTTCCCCAATTCCATTGACGCTTATGAAGGGTGCCGCCATTGACTTACATGGACGTCCAAAATTTTTCCCATTCATTTTCAATGGGGAAAAAACAAAATTTCTCCAAATCAACAGAAAATGACCAGATATCAATAGGACGTATATCCCAAACGTCCCCAATTCCATTGACGCTTATGGGGGGTGCTGCCATTGACGTCCATGGACGTCCAAAATTTTACCCATTCATTTTCAATGGGAATTTTTTTTTTTCCCCAAATCAACAGAAAATGACTAGATATCAATAGGACCTGTCCCCCAAATGTCCCCGATTGCATTGCTGCTTATGGAGGGTGATGCCATTGACGTCCAGGGACGTCCAAACTTCCCATTCATTTCCAATGGCATTTCTTCATGTTTGTTCATTCTTTTGATGCCAATGTACTTGGATTCCATTGACGGTTATGTAAGTTGATACCATTGACGTCCATGGACGTCCAAAATTTTTCCCATTCATTTTCAATGGGAAATTTTTTTTTTTCCCCAAATCAACAGAAAATGACTAGATATCATTAGGACGTGTCCCCCAAATGTCCCCGATTGCATTGCTGCTTATGGAGGGTGATGCCATTGACGTCCACGGACGTCCAAACTTCCCATTAATTTCCAATGGCATTTCTTCATGTTTGTTCATTCTATTGATGCCAATGTACTTGGATTCCATTGACGCTTATGTAAGTTGATACCATTGACGTCCATGGACGTCCAAAATTTTTCCCATTCATTTTCAATGGGAATTTTTTTTTTTTCCCCAAATCAACAGAAAATGACTAGATATCATTAGGACGTGTCCCCCAAATGTCCCCGATTGCATTGCCGCTTATGGGGGGTGATGCCATTGACGTCCATGGACGTCCAAACTTCCCATTCATTTCCAAAGGCATTTCTTCATGTTTGTTCATTCTATTGATGCCAATGTACTTGGATTCCATTGACGCTTATGTAAGTTGATACCATTGACGTCCATGGACGTCCAAAATTTTTCCCATTCATTTTCAATGGGATTTTTTTTTTTTCCCCAAATCAACAGAAAATGACTAGATATCATTAGGACGTGTCCCCCAAATGTCCCCGATTGCATTGCCGCTTATGGAGGGTGATGCCATTGACGTTCATGGACGTCCAAACTTCCCATTCATTTCCAATGGCATTTCTTCATGTTTGTTCATTTTATTGATGCCAATGTACTTGGATTCCATTGACGCTTATGTAAGTTGATACCATTGACGTCCATGGACGTCCAAAATTTTTCCCATTCATTTTCAATGGAATTTTTTTTTTTTTTCCCAAATCAACAGAAAATGACTAGATATCATTAGGACGTGTCCCCCAAACTTCCCCGATTCCATTAACAATTATGAAAGGTGCCGCCATTGACGTCCATGGACGTACAATTCTCCCATTCATTTCTAACGGCTTTTACTTTGTTTTTTGCCAATGACTGGCATTATGATCCATTCTATTGATAGACCTGAGTGGGGCTAAGATCTGTATCTCCACAGAGGAAAGACCAAGGTGTGTAATTTCTCCCGAAATTGCAGTTTCTAGTTATTATTCATCTTATTCTCCGCGTTTTTTTGAGCCAACGCACAGCCCAAACCGTAGCACCGATCGGCACCGTTCAAGTATCGGCACGACCGGATTTTTCGTGTGACGATGGGAATTTTTCAAACCGCCACGAAAAATTTTCCGTTCGCCCGTAAACGGCAATTTTCCGAAAAATAAAAAAAGTTTAAAAATGTATCTAGTCCTACAATTTTTGACCAAATCACATAATTTGGGCATCAAAAATTCCGGGACGGTGAGGGGCATAAAAGTTGTATACAGAATTTGGCAAAAATTTACGGTTCCCCGGAAATTTGCCAAAAACTTTCCTATTCATTTTGAATGGAAAAAAAACGCGCGCTTCACAGCCCGAACCGTTAGACCGATCGGCACCGTTCAAGTATCGGCACGACCGGAATTTTCGCGTGACACAGGAAACTTTACAAATGGCCCCGAAAATTTTTCCGTTCGTCCGTAAACGGCAATTTTCCGTGAAAAAAAAAAAAGTTTCAAAATGTATCTAGTCCTACAATTTTTGACCAAATCACATAATTTGGGCATCAAAAATTCCGGGACGGTGAGGGGCATAAAAGTTGTATACAGAATTTGGAAAAAAATTACGCTTCCTCGGAAATTTGCCAAAAACTATCCCATTCATTTCGAATGGGAAAAGTCCCATTCACTTCCAATGGGATTTCCAATGGAATTTACATTGCATTGATGCCATTGACGGCCATGCATGTCGAATCTACTGATGCCAATGTACTTGGATTCAACTGACTATATAGATGTCGATGCCATTGACTGCCATGGACGTCCAAAATTTTTCCCATTCATTTTCAATGGGGAAAAAACAAAATTACCCCAAATCAACAGAAAATGACCAGATATCAATAGGACGTGTCCCCCAAACTTCCCCAATTCCATTGACGCTTATGAAGGGTGCCGCCATTGACTTACATGGACGTCCAAAATTTTTCCCATTCATTTTCAATGGGGAAAAAACTAAATTTCTCCAAATCAACAGAAAATGACCAGATATCAATAGGACGTATATCCCAAACGTCCCCAATTCCATTGACGCTTATGGGGGGTGCTGCCATTGACGTCCATGGACGTCCAAAATTTTACCCATTCATTTTCAATGGGAAATTTTTTTTTTTTCCCAAATCAACAGAAAATGACTAGATATCAATAGGACCTGTCCCCCAAATGTCCCCGATTGCATTGCTGCTTATGGAGGGTGATGCCATTGACGTCCAGGGACGTCCAAACTTCCCATTCATTTCCAATGGCATTTCTTCATGTTTGTTCATTCTTTTGATGCCAATGTACTTGGATTCCATTGACGGTTATGTAAGTTGATACCATTGACGTCCATGGACGTCCAAAATTTTTCCCATTCATTTTCAATGGGAATTTTTTTTTTTTCCCCAAATCAACAGAAAATGACTAGATATCATTAGGACGTGTCCCCCAAATGTCCCCGATTGCATTGCCGCTTATGGGGGGTGATGCCATTGACGTCCATGGACGTCCAAACTTCCCATTCATTTCCAAAGGCATTTCTTCATGTTTGTTCATTCTATTGATGCCAGTGTACTTGGATTCCATTGACGCTTATGTAAGTTGATACCATTGACGTCCATGGACGTCCAAAATTTTTCCCATTCATTTTCAATGGGATTTTTTTTTTTTTCCCAAATCAACAGAAAATGACTAGATATCATTAGGACGTGTCCCCCAAATGTCCCCGATTGCATTGCCGCTTATGGAGGGTGATGCCATTGACGTTCATGGACGTCCAAACTTCCCATTAAATCCCAATGGCATTTCTTCATGTTTGTTCATTTTATTGATGCCAATATACTTGGATTCCATTGACGCTTATGTAAGTTGATACCATTGACGTCCATGGACGTCCAAAATTTTTCCCATTCATTTTCAATGGGAAATTTTTTTTTTTTCCCAAATCAACAGAAAATGACTACATATCATTAGGACGTGTCCCCCAAACTTCCCCGATTCCATTAACAATTATGAAAGGTGCCGCCATTGACGTCCATGGACGTCCAATTCTCCCATTCATTTCTAACGGCTTTTACTTTGTTTTTTGCCAATGACTGGCATTATGATCCATTCTATTGATAGACCTGAGTGGGGCTAAGATCTGTATCTCCACAGAGGAAAGACCAAGGTGTGTAATTTCTCCCGAAATTGCAGTTTCTAGTTACCTTGGTCTTTCCAAGGGAAAGAACAAGGTTATGTTGTTGTACAACTTTATTGTACTTCTTTATTTTTTATTATTATTATTCAATAATTGTTGACGTTTTTTTCGGCGCGCCGCACAGCCCGAACCGTACCACCGATCGGCACCGTTCAAGTATCGGCACGACCGGAATTTTCGCGCGACGATGGGAATTTTTCAAAACGCCACGAAAAATTTTCCGTTTGCCCGTAAACGGCAATTTTCCGAAAAATAAAAAAAGTTTCAAAATGTATCTAGTCCTACAATTTTTGACCAAATCACATAATTTGGGTATCAAAAATTCCGGGAAGGTGAGGGGCATAAAAGTTGTATACAGAATTTGGAAAAAAATTACGCTTCCTCGGAAATTTACCAAAAACTATCCCATTCATTTCGAATGGGAAAAGTTCCCATTCACTTCCAATGGGATTTCCAATGGAATTTACATTGCATTGATGCCATTGACGGCCATGCATGTCGAATCTACTGATGCCAATGTACTTGGATTCAACTGACTGTATAGATGTCGATGCCATTGACTGCCATGGACGTCCAAAATTTTTCCCATTCATTTTCAATGGGGAAAAAACAAAATTACCCCAAATCAACAGAAAATGACCAGATATCAATAGGACGTGTCCCCCAAACTTCCCCAATTCCATTGACGCTTATGAAGGGTGCCGCCATTGACTTACATGGACGTCCAAAATTTTTCCCATTCATTTTCAATGGGGAAAAAACTAAATTTCTCCAAATCAACAGAAAATGACCAGATATCAATAGGACGTATATCCCAAACGTCCCCAATTCCATTGACGCTTATGGGGGGTGCTGCCATTGACGTCCATGGACGTCCAAAATTTTACCCATTCATTTTCAATGGGAATTTTTTTTTTTTCCCCAAATCAACAGAAAATGACTAGATATCAATAGGACCTGTCCCCCAAATGTCCCCGATTGCATTGCTGCTTATGGAGGGTGATGCCATTGACGTCCAGGGACGTCCAAACTTCCCATTCATTTCCAATGGCATTTCTTCATGTTTGTTCATTCTTTTGATGCCAATGTACTTGGATTCCATTGACGGTTATGTAAGTTGATACCATTGACGTCCATGGACGTCCAAAATTTTTCCCATTCATTTTCAATGGGAAATTTTTTTTTTTCCCCAAATCAACAGAAAATGACTAGATATCATTAGGACGTGTCCCCCAAATGTCCCCGATTGCATTGCCGCTTATGGGGGGTGATGCCATTGACGTCCATAGACGTCCAAACTTCCCATTCATTTCCAAAGGCATTTCTTCATGTTTGTTCATTCTATTGATGCCAATGTACTTGGATTCCATTGACGCTTATGTAAGTTGATACCATTGACGTCCTTGGACGTCCAAAATTTTTCCCATTCATTTTCAATGGGATTTTTTTTTTTTTTTCCCAAATCAACAGAAAATGACTAGATATCATTAGGACGTGTCCCCCAAATGTCCCCGATTGCATTGCCGCTTATGGAGGGTGATGCCATTGACGTTCATGGATGTCCAAACTTCCCATTCATTTCCAATGGCATTTCTTCATGTTTGTTCATTTTATTGATGCCAATGTACTTGGATTCCATTGACGCTTATGTAAGTTCATACCATTGACGTCCATGGACGTCCAAAATTTTTCCCATTCATTTTCAATGGGAAATTTTTTTTTTTTCCCAAATCAACAGAAAATGACTAGATATCATTAGGACGTGTCCCCCAAACTTCCCCAATTCCATTGACGCTTATGAAGGGTGCCGCCATTGACTTACATGGACGTCCAAAATTTTTCCCATTCATTTTCAATGGGGAAAAAACTAAATTTCTCCAAATCAACAGAAAATGACCAGATATCAATAGGACGTATATCCCAAACGTCCCCAATTCCATTGACGCTTATGGGGGGTGCTGCCATTGACGTCCATGGATGTCCAAAATTTTACCCATTCATTTTCAATGGGAATTTTTTTTTTTTCCCCAAATCAACAGAAAATGACTAGATATCAATAGGACCTGTCCCCCAAATGTCCCCGATTGCATTGCTGCTTATGGAGGGTGATGCCATTGACGTCCAGGGACGTCCAAACTTCCCATTCATTTCCAATGGCATTTCTTCATGTTTGTTCATTCTTTTGATGCCAATGTACTTGGATTCCATTGACGGTTATGTAAGTTGATACCATTGACGTCCATGGACGTCCAAAATGTTTCCCATTCATTTTCAATGGGAAATTTTTTTTTTTCCCCAAATCAACAGAAAATGACTAGATATCATTAGGACGTGTCCCCCAAATGTCCCCGATTGCATTGCCGCTTATGGGGGGTGATGCCATTGACGTCCATGGACGTCCAAACTTCCCATTCATTTCCAAAGGCATTTCTTCATGTTTGTTCATTCTATTGATGCCAATGTACTTGGATTCCATTGACGCTTATGTAAGTTGATACCATTGACGTCCATGGACGTCCAAAATTTTTCCCATTCATTTTCAATGGGATTTTTTTTTTTTTTTCCCAAATCAACAGAAAATGACTAGATATCATTAGGACGTGTCCCCCAAATGTCCCCGATTGCATTGCCGCTTATGGAGGGTGATGCCATTGACGTTCATGGATGTCCAAACTTCCCATTCATTTCCAATGGCATTTCTTCATGTTTGTTCATTTTATTGTTGCCAATGTACTTGGATTCCATTGATGCTTATGTAAGTTCATACCATTGACGTCCATGGACGTCCAAAATTTTTCCCATTCATTTTCAATGGGAAATTTTTTTTTTTTCCCAAATCAACAGAAAATGACTAGATATCATTAGGACATGTCCCCCAAACTTCCCCGATTCCATTAACAATTATGAAAGGTGCCGCCATTGACGTCCATGGACGTCCAATTCTCCCATTCATTTCTAACGGCTTTTACTTTGTTTTTTGCCAATGACTGGCATTATGGTCCATTCTATTGATAGACCTGAGTGGGGCTAAGATTTGTATCTCCACAGAGGAAAGACCAAGGTGTGTGATTTCTCCCGAAATTGCAGTTTCTAGTTATTACCTTGGTCTTTCTGAAAGAAAGAACAAGGTATTGTTATTGTGCAACTTTATTGTACTTATTATTTATTCATCTTATTCTCCGCGTTTTTTTGAGCCAACGCACAGCCCAAACCGTAGCACCGATCGGCACAGTTCAAGTATCGGCACGACCGGAATTTTCGCGTGACGATGGGAATTTTTCAAACCGCCACGAAAAATTTTCCGTTCGCCCGTAAACGGCAATTTTCCGAAAAACAAAAAAAGTTTCAAAATGTATCTAGTCCTACAATTTTTGACCAAATCACATAATTTGGGCATCAAAAATTCCGGGACGGTGAGGGGCATAAAAGTTGTATACAGAATTTGGCAAAAATTTACGGTTCCCCGGAAATTTGCCAAAAACTTTCCTATTCATTTTGAATGGAAAAAAAACGCGCGCTTCACAGCCCGAACCGTTAGACCGATCGGCACCGTTCAAGTATCGGCACGACCGGAATTTTCGCGTGACACAGGAAACTTTACAAATGGCCCCGAAAATTTTTCCGTTCGTCCGTAAACGGCAATTTTCCGTGAAAAAAAAAAAAGTTTCAAAATGTATCTAGTCCTACAATTTTTGACCAAATCACATAATTTGGGCATCAAAAATTCCGGGACGGTGAGGGGCATAAAAGTTGTATACAGAATTTGGAAAAAAATTACGCTTCCTCGGAAATTTGCCAAAAACTATCCCATTCATTTCGAATGGGAAAAGTCCCATTCACTTCCAATGGGATTTCCAATGGAATTTACATTGCATTGATGCCATTGACGGCCATGCATGTCGAATCTACTGATGCCAATGTACTTGGATTCAATTGACTATATGAATGTCGATGCCATTGACGGCCATGGACGTCCAAAATTTTTCCCATTCATTTTCAATGGGGAAAAAACAAAATTTCCCCAAATCAACAGAAAATGACCAGATATCAATAGGACGTGTCCCCCAAACTTCCCCAATTCCATTGACGCTTATGAAGGGTGCCGCCATTGACTTCCATGGACGTCCAAAATTTTTCCCATTCATTTTCAATGGGGAAAAAACTACATTTCTCCAAATCAACAGAAAATGACCAGATATCAATAGGACGTATATCCCAAACGTCCCCAATTCCATTGACGCTTATGGGGGGTGCTGCCATTGACGTCCATGGACGTCCAAAATTTTACCCATTCATTTTCAATGGGAAATTTTTTTTTTTCCCCAAATCAACAGAAAATGACTAGATATCAATAGGACCTGTCCCCCAAATGTCCCCGATTGCATTGCTGCTTATGGAGGGTGATGCCATTGACGTCCAGGGACGTCCAAACTTCCCATTCATTTCCAATGGCATTTCTTCATGTTTGTTCATTCTATTGATGCCAATGTACTTGGATTCCATTGACGCTTATGTAAGTTGATACCATTGACGTCCATGGACGTCCAAAATTTTTCCCATTCATTTTCAATGGGAAATTTTTTTTTTTCCCCAAATCAACAGAAAATGACTAGATATCATTAGGACGTGTCCCCCAAATGTCCCCGATTGCATTGCCGCTTATGGGGGGTGATGCCATTGACGTCCATGGACGTCCAAACTTCCCATTCATTTCCAAAGGCATTTCTTCATGTTTGTTCATTCTATTGATGCCAATGTACTTGGATTCCATTGACGCTTATGTAAGTTGATACCATTGACGTCCATGGACGTCCAAAATTTTTCCCATTCATTTTCAATGGGATTTTTTTTTTTTTCCCAAATCAACAGAAAATGACTAGATATCATTAGGACGTGTCCCCCAAATGTCCCCGATTGCATTGCCGCTTATGGAGGGTGATGCCATTGACGTTCATGGACGTCCAAACTTCCCATTCATTTCCAATGGCATTTCTTCATGTTTGTTCATTTTATTGATGCCAATGTACTTGGATTCCATTGACGCTTATGTAAGTTGATACCATTGACGTCCATGGACGTCCAAAATTTTTCCCATTCATTTTCAATGGGAAATTTTTTTTTTTTTCCCAAATCAACAGAAAATGACTAGATATCAATAGAACGTGTCCCCCAAACTTCCCCGATTCCATTAACAATTATGGAGGGTGCTGCCATTGACGGACATGGACGTCCAATTCTCCCAATCTTTTCTCATGGCTTTTACTTTGTTTAGTGCCATTGACTGGCATTATGGTCCATTCTATTGATAGACCTGAGTGGGGCTAAGATCTGTATCTCCACAGAGGAAAGACCAAGGTGTGTAATTTCTCCCGAAATTGCAGTTTCTAGTTATTATTATTATTCAATAATTCTCCGCGTTTTTTTGAGCCAACGCACAGCCCAAACCGTAGCACCGATCGGCACCGTTGAAGTATCGGCACGACCGGATTTTTCGCGTGACGATGGGAATTTTTCAAACCGCCACGAAAAATTTTCCGTTCGCCCGTAAACGGCAATTTTCCGAAAAATAAAAAAAGTTTAAAAATGTATCTAGTCCTACAATTTTTGACCAAATCGCATAATTTGGGCATCAAAAATTCCGGGACATTGAGGGGCATAAAAGTTGTATACAGAATTTGGCAAAAATTTACGGTTCCCCGGAAATTTGCCAAAAACTTTCCTATTCATTTTGAATGGAAAAAAAACGCGCGCTTCACAGCCCGAACCGTGAGACCGATCGGCACCGTTCAAGTATCGGCACGACCGGAATTTTCGCGTGACACAGGAAACTTTACAAATGGCCCCGAAAATTTTTCCGTTCGTCCGTAAACGGCAATTTTCCGTGAAAAAAAAAAAAGTTTCAAAATGTATCTAGTCCTACAATTTTTGACCAAATCACATAATTTGGGCATCAAAAATTCCGGGACGGTGAGGGGCATAAAAGTTGTATACAGAATTTGGAAAAAAATTACGCTTCCTCGGAAATTTGCCAAAAACTATCCCATTCATTTCGAATGGGAAAAGTTCCCATTCACTTCCAATGGGATTTCCAACGGAATTTACATTGCATTGATGCCATTGACGGCCATGCATGTCGAATCTACTGATGCCAATGTACTTGGATTCAATTGACTATATGGATGTCGATGCCATTGACGGCCATGGACGTCCAAAATTTTTCCCATTCATTTTCAATGGGGAAAAAACTACATTTCCCCAAATCAACAGAAAATGACCAGATATCAATAGGACGTGTCCCCCAAACGTCCCCAACTCCATTGAGGCTTATAGGGGGTGCTGCCATTGTCGTCCATGGACGTCCAAAATTTTTGCCATTCATTTTCAATGGGGAAAAAACTAAATTTCCCCAAATCAACAGAAAATGACCAGATATCAATAGGACGTGTCCCCCAAACGTCCCCAACTCCATTGACGCTTATGGGGGGTGCTGCCATTGACGTCCATGGACGTCCAAAAATTTTCCCATTCATTTTCAATGGGAAATTTTTTTTTTTCCCCAAATCAACAGAAAATGACTAGATATCATTAGGACGTGTCCCCCAAATGTCCCCGATTGCATTGCCGCTTATGGAGGGTGATTCCATTGACGTCCATGGACGTCCAAACTTCCCATTCATTTCCAATGGCATTTCTTCATGTTTGTTCATTCTATTGATGCCAATGTACTTGGATTCCATTGACGCTTATGTAAGTTGATACCATTGACGTCCATGGACGTCCAAAATTTTTCCCATTCATTTTCAATGGGAATTTTTTTTTTTTCCCCAAATCAACAGAAAATGACTAGATATCAATAGGACGTGTCCCCCAAATGTCCCCGATTGCATTGCCTCTTATGGAGGGTGATGCCATTGACGGCCACGGACGTCCAAACTTCCCTTTTATTTCCAATGGCATTTCTTCATGTTTGTTCATTCTATTGATGCAAATGTACTTGGATTCCATTGACGCTTATGTAAGTTGATACCACTGACGTCCATGGACGTCCAAAATTTTTCCCATTCATTTTCAATGGGAATTTTTTTTTTTTCCCCAAATCAACAGAAAATGACTAGATATCATTAGGACGTGTCCCCCAAATGTTCCCGATTGGATTGCTGCTTATGGAGGGTGATGCCATTGACGTCCACGGACGTCCAAACTTTCCATTCATTTCCAATGGCATTTCTTCATGTTTGTTCATTCTATTGATGCCAATGTACTTGGATTCCATTGACGTTTATGTAAGTTGATACCATTGACGTCCATGGACGTCCAAAATTTTCCCATTCATTTTCAATGGGAATTTTTTTTTTTCCCCAAATCAACAGAAAATGACTAGATATCATTAGGACGTGTCCCCCAAATGTCCCCGATTGCATTGCCGCTTATGGAGGGTGATGCCATTGACGTTCATGGACGTCCAAACTTCCCATTAAATCCCAATGGCATTTCTTCATGTTTGTTCATTCTATTGATGCCAATGTACTTGGATTCCATTGACGCTTATGTAAGTTGATACCATTGACGTCCATAGACGTCCAAAATTTTTCCCATTCATTTTCAATGGGAAATTTTTTTTTTTCCCCAAATCAACAGAAAATTACTAGATATCATTAGGACGTGTCCCCCAAATGTCCCCGATTGCATTGCTGCTTATGGAGGGTGATGCCATTGACGTCCATGGACGTCCAAACTTCCCATTAAATCCCAATGGCATTTCTTCATGTTTGTTCATTCTATTGATGCCAATGTACTTGGATTCCATTGACGCTTATGTAAGTTGATACCATTGACGTCCATGGACGTCCAAAAATTTTCCCATTCATTTTCAATGGGAATTTTTTTTTTTCCCCCAAATCAACAGAAAATGACTAGATATCAATAGGACGTGTCCCCCAAATGTCCCCGATTGCATTGCCTCTTATGGAGGGTGATGCCATTGAGGGCCACGGACGTCCAAACTTCCCATTCATTTCCAATGGCATTTCTTCATGTTTGTTCACTCTATTGATGCCAATGTACTTGGATTCCATTGACGCTTATGTAAATTGATACCATTGACGTCCATGGACGTCCAAAATTTTTCCCATTCATTTTCAATGGGAATTTTTTTTTTTTCACCAAATCAACAGAAAATGACTAGATATCATTAGGACGTGTCCCCCAAATGTCCCTGATTGGATTGCCGCTTATGGAGGGTGATGCCATTGACGGCCATGGACGTCCAATTCTCCCAATCTTTTCTAATGGCTTTTACTTTGTTTAGTGCCATTGACTGGCATTATGGTCCATTCTATTGATAGACCTGAGTGGGGCTAAGATCTGTATCTCCACAGAGGAAAGACCAAGGTGTGTAATTTCTCCCGAAATTGCAGTTTCTAGTTTATTATTATTATTCAATAATTCTCCGCGTTTTTTTGAGCCAACGCACAGCCCAAACCGTAGCACCGATCGGCACCGTTGAAGTATCGGCACGACCGGATTTTTCGCGTGACGATGGGAATTTTTCAAACCGCCACGAAAAATTTTCCGTTCGCCCGTAAACGGCAATTTTCCGAAAAATAAAAAAAGTTTAAAAATGTATCTAGTCCTACAATTTTTGACCAAATCACATAATTTGGGCATCAAAAATTCCGGGACGGTGAGGGGCATAAAAGTTGTATACAGAATTTGGCAAAAATTTACGGTTCCCCGGAAATTTGCCAAAAACTTTCCTATTCATTTTGAATGGAAAAAAAACGCGCGCTTCACAGCCCGAACCGTTAGACCGATCGGCACCGTTCAAGTATCGGCACGACCGGAATTTTCGCGTGACACAGGAAACTTTACAAATGGCCCCGAAAATTTTTCCGTTCGTCCGTAAACGGCAATTTTCCGTGAAAAAAAAAAAAGTTTCAAAATGTATCTAGTCCTACAATTTTTGACCAAATCACATAATTTGGGCATCAAAAATTCCGGGACGGTGAGGGGCATAAAAGTTGTATACAGAATTTGGAAAAAAATTACGCTTCCTCGGAAATTTGCCAAAAACTATCCCATTCATTTCGAATGGGAAAAGTCCCATTCACTTCCAATGGGATTTCCAATGGAATTTACATTGCATTGATGCCATTGACGGCCATGCATGTCGAATCTACTGATGCCAATGTACTTGGATTCAACTGACTATATAGATGTCGATGCCGTTGACTGCCATGGACGTCCAAAATTTTTCCCATTCATTTTCAATGGGGAAAAAACAAAATTACCCCAAATCAACAGAAAATGACCAGATATCAATAGGACGTGTCCCCCAAACTTCCCCAATTCCATTGACGCTTATGAAGGGTGCCGCCATTGACTTACATGGACGTCCAAAATTTTTCCCATTCATTTTCAATGGGGAAAAAACTAAATTTCTCCAAATCAACAGAAAATGACCAGATATCAATAGGACGTATATCCCAAACGTCCCCAATTCCATTGACGCTTATGGGGGGTGCTGCCATTGACGTCCATGGACGTCCAAAATTTTACCCATTCATTTTCAATGGGAATTTTTTTTTTTTTCCCAAATCAACAGAAAATGACTAGATATCAATAGGACCTGTCCCCCAAATGTCCCCGATTGCATTGCTGCTTATGGAGGGTGATGCCATTGACGTCCAGGGACGTCCAAACTTCCCATTCATTTCCAATGGCATTTCTTAATGTTTGTTCATTCTTTTGATGCCAATGTACTTGGATTCCATTGACGGTTATGTAAGTTGATACCATTGACGTCCATGGACGTCCAAAATTTTTCCCATTCATTTTCAATGGGAATTTTTTTTTTTTTTCCCCAAATCAACAGAAAATGACTAGATATCATTAGGACGTGTCCCCCAAATGTCCCCGATTGCATTGCCGCTTATGGGGGGTGATGCCATTGACGTCCATGGACGTCCAAACTTCCCATTCATTTCCAAAGGCATTTCTTCATGTTTGTTCATTCTATTGATGCCAATGTACTTGGATTCCATTGACGCTTATGTAAGTTGATACCATTGACGTCCATGGACGTCCAAAATTTTTCCCATTCATTTTCAATGGGAATTTTTTTTTTTTCCCAAATCAACAGAAAATGACTAGATATCATTAGGACGTGTCCCCCAAATGTCCCCGATTGCATTGCCGCTTATGGAGGGTGATGCCATTGACGTTCATGGACGTCCAAACTTCCCATTCATTTCCAATGGCATTTCTTCATGTTTGTTCATTTTATTGATGCCAATGTACTTGGATTCCATTGACGCTTATGTAAGTTGATACCATTGACGTCCATGGACGTCCAAAATTTTTCCCATTCATTTTCAATGGGAATTTTTTTTTTTTCCCAAATCTACAGAAAATGACTAGATATCATTAGGACGTGTCCCCCAAACTTCCCCGATTCCATTAACAATTATGAAAGGTGCCGCCATTGACGTCCATGGACGTCCAATTCTCCCATTCATTTCTAACGGCTTTTACTTTGTTTTTTGCCAATGACTGGCATTATGATCCATTCTATTGATAGACCTGAGTGGGGCTAAGATCTGTATCTCCACAGAGGAAAGACCAAGGTGTGTAATTTCTCCCGAAATTGTAGTTTCTAGTTATTATTACCTTGGTCTTTCCTATGGAAAGAACAAGGTATTGTTATTCTGCAACTTTATTCGCCTTATTACCTTGGTCTTTCTGAAAGAAAGAACAAGGTATTGTTATTCTGCAACTTTATTTTTTATTATTATTATTCAATAATTCTCCGCGTTTTTTTGAGCCAACGCACAGCCCAAACCGTAGCACCGATCGGCACCGTTGAAGTATCGGCACGACCGGAATTTTCGCGCGACGATGGGAATTTTTCAAACGGCCCCGAAAAATTTTCCGTTCGCCCGTAAACGGCAATTTTCCGAAAAAAAAAAAAGTTTCAAAATGTATCTAGTCCTACAATTTTTGACCAAATCACATAATTTGGGCATCAAAAATTCCGGGACGGTGAGGGGCATAAAAGTTGTATACAGAATTTGGCAAAAATTTACGGTTCCCCGGAAATTTGCCAAAAACTTTCCTATTCATTTTGAATGGAAAAAAAACGCGCGCTTCACAGCCCGAACCGTTAGACCGATCGGCACCGTTCAAGTATCGGCACGACCGGAATTTTCGCGTGACACAGGAAACTTTACAAATGGCCCCGAAAATTTTTCCGTTCGTCCGTAAACGGCAATTTTCCGTGAAAAAAAAAAAACTTTCAAAATGTATCTAGTCCTACAATTTTTGACCAAATCACATAATTTGGGCATCAAAAATTCGGGGACGGTGAGGGGCATAAAAGTTGTATACAGAATTTGGAAAAAAATTACGCTTCCTCGGAAATTTGCCAAAAACTATCCCATTCATTTCGAATGGGAAAAGTTCCCATTCACTTCCAATGGGATTTCCAATGGAATTTACATTGCATTGATGCCATTGACGGCCATGCATGTCGAATCTACTGATGCCAATGTACTTGGATTCAATTGACTATATGGATGTCGATGCCATTGACGTCCATGGAAGTCCAAAATTTTTCCCATTCATTTTCAATAGGGAAAAAACAAAATTTCCCCAAATCAACAGAAAATGATCAGATATCAATAGTACGTGTCCCCCAAACTTCCCCAATTCCATTGACGCTTATGAAGGGTGCCGCCATTGACTTCCATGGACGTCCAAAATTTTTCCCAATCATTTTCAATGGGGAAAAAACTACATTTCTCCAAATCAACAGAAAATGACCAGATATCAATAGGACGTATACCCCAAACGTCCCCAACTCCATTGACGCTTATGGGGGGTGCTGCCATTGACGTCCATGGAAGTCCAAAAATTTTCCCATTCATTTTCAATAGGGAAAAAACAAAATTTCCCCAAATCAACAGAAAATGACCAGATATCAATAGGACGTGTCCCCCAAACTTCCCCAATTGCATTGACGCTTATGAAGGGTGCCGCCATTGACTTCCATGGACGTCCAAAATTTTTCCCATTCATTTTCAATGGGGAAAAAACTAAATTTCTCCAAATCAACAGAAAATGACCAGATATTAATAGGACGTAAATCCCAAACGTCCCCAACTCCATTGACGCTTATGGGGGTTGCTGCCATTGACGTCCATGGACGTCCAAAATTTTTCCCATTCATTTTCAATAGGAATTTTTTTTTTTCCCAAAATCAAAAGAAAATGACTAGATGTCATTAGGACGTGTCCCCCAAATGTCCCCAATTGCATTGCCGCTAATGGAGGGTGATGCCATTGACGTCCATGGACGTCCAAACTTTCCATTCATTTCCAATGGCATTTCTTCATGTTTGTTCATTCTATTGATGCCAATGTACTTGGATTCCATTGACGCTTATGTAAGTTGATACCATTGACGTCCATGGACGTCCAAAATTTTTCCCATTCATTTTCAATGGGAATTTCTTCTTTTTTCCCCAAATCAACAGAAAATGACTAGATATCAATAGGACGTGTCCCCCAAATGTCCCCGATTGCATTGCCTCTTATGGAGGGTGATGCCATTGACGTCCACGGACGTCCAAACTTCCCATTCATTTCCAATGGCATTTCTTCATGTTTGTTCATTCTATTGATGCCAATGTACTTGGATTCCATTGACGCTTATGTAAATTGATACCATTGACGTCCATGGACGTCCAAAAATTTTCCCATTCATTTTCAATGGGAATTTTTTTTCCCCCCCAAATCAACAGAAAATGACTAGATATCATTAGGACGTGTCCCCCAAATGTCCCCGATTGCATTGCCGCTTATGGAGGGTGATGCCATTGACGTTCATGGACGTCCAAACTTCCCATTAAATCCCAATGGCATTTCTTCATGTTTGTTCATTCTATTGATGCCAATGTACTTGGATTCCATTGACGCTTATGTAAGTTGATACCATTGACGTCCATGGACGTCCAAAAATTTTCCCATTCATTTTCAATGGGAATTTTTTTTTTTCCCCCAAATCAACAGAAAATGACTAGATATCAATAGGACGTGTCCCCCAAATGTCCCCGATTGCATTGCCTCTTATGGAGGGTGATGCCATTGACGTCCACGGACGTCCAAACTTCCCATTCATTTCCAATGGCATTTCTTCATGTTTGTTCATTCTATTGATGCCAATGTACTTGGATTCCATTGACGCTTATGTAAATTGATACCATTGACGTCCATGGACGTCCAAAATTTTTCCCATTCATTTTCAATGGGAATTCCCCCCCCCCCCCCAAATCAACAGAAAATGACTAGATATCATTAGGACGTGTCCCCCAAATGTCCCTGATTGGATGGCCGCTTATGGAGGGTGATGCCATTGACGGCCATGGACGTCCAATTCTCCCAATCTTTTCTAATGGCTTTTACTTTGTTTAGTGCCATTGACTGGCATTATGGTCCATTCTATTGATAGACCTGAGTGGGGCTAAGATTTGTATCTCCACAGAGGAAAGACCAAGGTGTAATTTCTCCCGAAATTGCAGTTTCTAGTTATTATTATTATTATTATTTATTATATCATCATCTTATTCTCCGCGTTTTTTCGGCGCGCCGCGCAGCCCGAACCGTACCACCGATCGGCACCATTCAAGTATTGACACGACCGGATTTTTCGCGCGACGCGGGGACTTTTTCAAAATCCCCCGAAAAATTTTCCGTTCGCCCGTAAACGGCAATTTTCCGGAAAAAAAAAAAAGTTTAAAAATGTATCTAGTCCTACAATTTTTGTCCAAATCACATAATTTGGGTATCAAAAATTCCGGGACGGTGAGGGGCATAAAAGTTGTATACAGAATTTGGCAAAACTTTACGGTTCCCCGGAAATTTGCCAAAAACTCTACCATTCATTTCTAATGGGAAAAGTTCCCATTCACTTACAATGGGATTTCAATGGAATTTACATTGCATTGATGCCATTGACGGCCATGCATGTCAAATCTATTGATGCCAATGTACTTGGATTCTATTGACTATATGGATGTCGATGCCATTGACGGCCATGGACGTCCAAAATTTTTCCCATTCATTTTCAATGGGGACAAAATACAATTTCCCCTAATCAACAGAAAATGACCAGATATCAATAGGACGTAAACCCCAAACGTCCCCAACTCCATTGACGCTTATGAAGGGTGCCGCCATTGACTTCGATGAACGTCCAAAAATTTTCCCATTCATTTTCAATGGGGAAAAAACTAAATTTCCCCAAATCAACAGAAAATGACCAGATATTAATAGGACGTAAACCCCAAACGTCCCCAACTCCATTGACGCTTATGGGGGGCGCTGCCATTGACGTCTATGGACGTCCAAACTTCCCATTCATTTCCAATGGCATTTCTTCATGTTTGTTCATTCTATTGATGCCAATGTACTTGGATTGCCGCTAATGGAGGGTGATGCCATTGACGTTCATGGACGTCCAAACTTCCCATTCATTTCCAATGGCATTTCTTCATGTTTGTTCATTCTATTGATGCCAATGTACTTGGATTCCATTGACGCTTATGTAAGTTGATACCATTGACGTCCATGGACGTCCAAAATTTTTCCCATTCATTTTCAATGGGGAAAAAACTACATTTCTCCAAATCAACAGAAAATGACCAGATATCAATAGGACGTATACCCCAAACGTCCCTAACTCCATTGACGCTTATGGGGGGTGCTGCCATTGACGTCCATGGACGTCCAAAATTTTACCCATTCATTTTTAATGGGAATTTTTTTTTTTTCCCCAAATCAACAGAAAATGACTAGATATCATTAGGACGTGTCCCCCAAATGTCCCCGATTGCATTGCCGCTTATGGGGGGTGATGCCATTGACGTCCATGGACGTCCAAACTTCCCAATCATTTCCAAAGGCATTTCTTCATATTTGTTCATTCTATTGATGCCAATGTACTTGGATTCCATTGACGCTTATGTAAGTTGATACCATTGACGTCCATGGACGTCCAAAATTTTTCCCATTCATTTTCAATGGGAATTTTTTTTTTTTCCCCAAATCAACAGAAAATGACTAGATATCAATAGGACGTGTCCCACAAATATCCCCGATTGCATTGCTGCTTATGGAGGGTGATGCCATTGACGTCCACGGACGTCCAAACTTCCCATTCATTTCCAATGGCATTTCTTCATGTTTGTTCATTCTATTGATGCCAATGTACTTGGATTGCCGCTAATGGAGGGTGATGCCATTGACGTTCATGGACGTCCAAACTTCCCATTCATTTCCAATGGCATTTCTTCATGTTTGTTCATTCTATTGATGCCAATGTACTTGGATTCCATTGACGCTTATGTAAGTTGATACCATTGACGTCCATGGACGTCCAAAATTTTTCCCATTCATTTTCAATGGGGAAAAAACTACATTTCTCCAAATCAACAGAAAATGACCAGATATCAATAGGACGTATACCCCAAACGTCCCTAACTCCATTGACGCTTATGGGGGGTGCTGCCATTGACGTCCATGGACGTCCAAAATTTTACCCATTCATTTTTAATGGGAATTTTTTTTTTTTCCCCAAATCAACAGAAAATGACTAGATATCATTAGGACGTGTCCCCCAAATGTCCCCGATTGCATTGCCGCTTATGGGGGGTGATGCCATTGACGTCCATGGACGTCCAAACTTCCCAATCATTTCCAAAGGCATTTCTTCATATTTGTTCATTCTATTGATGCCAATGTACTTGGATTCCATTGACGCTTATGTAAGTTGATACCATTGACGTCCATGGACGTCCAAAATTTTTCCCATTCATTTTCAATGGGAATTTTTTTTTTTTCCCCAAATCAACAGAAAATGACTAGATATCAATAGGACGTGTCCCACAAATATCCCCGATTGCATTGCTGCTTATGGAGGGTGATGCCATTGACGTCCACGGACGTCCAAACTTCCCATTCATTTCCAATGGCATTTCTTCATGTTTGTTCATTCTATTGATGCCAATGTACTTGGATTCCATTGACGCTTATGTAAGTTGATACCATTGACGTCCATGGACGTCCAAAATTTTTCCCATTCATTTTCAATGGGAATTTTTTTTTTTTCCCCAAATCAACAGAAAATGACTAGATATCAATAGGACGTTTCCCCCAAATGTCCCCGATTGCATTGCCGCTTATGGAGGGTGATGCCATTGACGTCCACGGACGTCCAAACTTCCCATTAATTTCCAATGGCATTTCTTCATGTTTGTTCATTCTTTTGATGCCAATGTACTTGGATTCCATTGACGCTTATGTAAGTTGATACCATTGACGTCCATGGACGTCCAAAATTTTTCCCATTCATTTTCAATGGGAAATTTTTTTTTTTTCCCAAATCAACAGAAAATGACTAGATATCATTAGGACGTGTCCCCCAAATGTCCCCGATTGCATTGCCGCTTATGGGGGGTGATGCCATTGACGTCCATGGACGTCCAAACTTCCCAATCATTTCCAAAGGCATTTCTTCATGTTTGTTCATTATATTGATGCCAATGTACTTGGATTCCATTGACGCTTATGTAAGTTGATACCATTGACGTCCATGGACGTCCAAAATTTTTCCCATTCATTTTCAATGGGAATTTTTTTTTTTTTTTTCCCAAATCAACAGAAAATGACTAGATATCATTAGGACGTGTCCCCCAAACTTCCCCGATTCCATTAACAATTATGAAAGGTGCCGCCATTGACGTCCATGGACGTCCAATTCTCCCATTCATTTCTAACGGCTTTTACTTTGTTTTTTTGCCAATGACTGGCATTATGATCCATTCTATTGATAGACCTGAGTGGGGCTAAGATCTGTATCTCCACAGAGGAAAGACCAAGGTGTGTAATTTCTCCCGAAATTGCAGTTTCTAGTTACCTTGGTCTTTCCAAGGGAAAGAACAAGGTATTGTTATTGTGCAACTTTATTATTATAATTATTATTACCTTGGTCTTTCCAAGGGAAAGAACAAGGTATTGTTATTGTGCAACTTTATTGTTCTTATTATTATTATTACCTTGGTCTTTCCTATGGAAAGAACAAGGTATTGTTATTCTGCAACTTTATTCGCCTTATTATTACCTTGGTCTTTCCAAGGGAAAGAACAAGGTATTGTTATTGTGCAACTTTATTGTACTTCTTTATTTCTTTATTACCTTGGTCTTTCCAAGGGAAAGAACAAGGTATTGTTATTGTGCAACTTTATTATTATAATAATTATTATTACCTTGGTCTTTCCAAGGGAAAGAACAAGGTTATGTTGTTGTACAACTTTATTGTACTTCTTTATTATTATTCTTTATTATTATTATTATTCAATAATTGTTGACGTTTTTTTCGGCGCGCCGCGCAGCCCGAACCGTAGCACCGATCGGCACCGTTCAAGTATCGGCACGACCGGAATTTTCGCGCGACGATGGGAATTTTTCAAACGGCCCCGAAAAATTTTCCGTTCGCCCGTAAACGGCAAATTTCCGAAAAAAAAAAAAAGTTTCAAAACGCTACTTGTCCTACAATTTTTGACCAAATCACATAATTTGGGTATCAAAAATTCCGGGACGGTGAGGGGCATAAAAGTTGTATACAGAATTTGACAAAAATTTACGGTTCCCCGGAAATTTGCCAAAAACTTTCCTATTCATTTTGAATGGAAAAAAAACGTGCGCTTCACAGCCCGAACCATAGCACCGATCGCCATCGTTCAAGTTTTGGCATGACCGGAATTTTCGTGCGACGCAGGGTCTTTTTCAAACGGCCCCGAAAAATTTTCCGTTTGCCCGTAAACGGCAATTTTCCGTAAAAAAAACAAAAGTTTCAAAACGCTACTTGTCCTACAATTTTTGACCAAATCACATAAATTGGACATCAAAAATTCCGGGACGGTGGGGGGCATAAAGATTGTATACAGAATTTGGAAAAAAATTACGGTTCCCCGGATATTTGCCAAAAACTATCCCATTCATTTCTAATGGGAAAATTTCCCATTCACTTCCAATGGGATTTCCATTGGAATTTACATCATTGATGCCATTGACGGCCATAAATGTCGAATCTATTGATGCCAATGTACTTGGATTCAATTGACTATATGGATGTCGATGCCAATGACGGCCATGGACGTCCAAAATTTTTCCCATTCATTTTCAATGGGGAAAAAACTACATTTCCCCAAATCAACAGAAAATGACCAGATATCAATAGGACGTGTCCCCCAAACGTCCCCAACTCCATTGACGCTTATAGGGGGTTCTGCCATTGACGGCCATGGACGTCCAAAATTTTTCCCATTCATTTTCAATGGGGAAAAAACTAAATTTCCCCAAATCAACAGAAAATGACCAGATATTAATAGGACGTATACCCCAAACGTCCCCAACTCCATTGACGCTTATGGGGGGTGCTGCCATTGACGTCCATGGACGTCCAAAATTTTTCCCATTCATTTTCAATGGGGAAAAAACTAAATTTCCCCAAATCAACAGAAAATGACTAGATGTCAATAGGACGTGTCCCCCAAACTTCCCCAATTCCATTTACGCTTATGGAGGGTGATGCCATTGACGTTCATGGACGTCCAAACTTCCCATTCATTTCCAATGGCATTTCTTCATGTTTGTTCATTCTATTGATGCCAATGTACTTGGATTCAATTGACGCTTATGTAAGTTGATACCATTGACGTCCATGGACGTCCAAAATTTTTCCCATTCATTTTCAATGGGAATTTTTTTTTTTCCCCAAATCAACAGAAAATGACTAGATATCATTAGGACGTGTCCCCCAAATGTCCCCGATTGCATTGCCGCTTATGGAGGGTGATGCCATTGACGTCCATGGACGTCCAAACTTCCCATTCATTTTTCCAATGGCATTTCTTCATGTTTGTTCATTCTATTGATGCCAATGTACTTGGATTCTATTGACGCTTATGTAAGTTGATACCATTGACGTCCATGGACGTCCAAAATTTTTCCCATTCATTTTCAATGGGAATTTTTTTTTTTTCCCCAAATCAATAAAATATGACCAGATATCAATAGGACGTGTCCCCCAAACTTCCCCAATTCCATTGAAGCTTATGGCGGGTACCGCCATTGACGGCCATGGACGTCCAAATGTCCCATTCATTTCTAATGGCTATAAATTATGTTTTTTCATTCTCTTGATGCCAATGTACTTGGATTCCATTGACGCCTCTATAAGTTGATACCATTGACGTCCATGGACGTCCAAAATTTTTCCCATTCATTTTCAATGGGAATTTTTTTTTTTTCCCCAAATCAACAGAAAATGACTAGATATCATTAGGCCGTGTCCCCCAAATGTCCCCGATTGCATTGCCGCTTATGGAGGGTGATGCCATTGATGTCCATGGACGTCCAAATGTCCCATTCATTACCTTGGTCTTTCCAAGGGAAAGAACAAGGTTATGTTGTTGTACAACTTTATTGTACTTTTTATTATTACCTTGGTCTTTCCAAGGGAAAGAACAAGGTAATGCTGTTGTGCAACTTTATTATACTTATTACCTTGGTCTTTCTGAAAGAAAGAACAAGGTATTGTTATTCTGCAACTTTATTTTTTATTACCTTGGTCTTTCTGAAAGAAAGAACAAGGTATTGTTATTGTGCAACTTTATTGTACTTATTATTTATTCATCTTATTCTCCGCGTTTTTTTGAGCCAACGCACAGCCCAAACCGTAGCACCGATCGGCACAGTTCAAGTATCGGCACGACCGGAATTTTCGCGTGACGATGGGAATTTTTCAAACCGCCACGAAAAATTTTCCGTTCGCCCGTAAACGGCAATTTTCCGAAAAACAAAAAAAGTTTCAAAATGTATCTAGTCCTACAATTTTTGACCAAATCACATAATTTGGGCATCAAAAATTCCGGGACGGTGAGGGGCATAAAAGTTGTATACAGAATTTGGCAAAAATTTACGGTTCCCCGGAAATTTGCCAAAAACTTTCCTATTCATTTTGAATGGAAAAAAAACGCGCGCTTCACAGCCCGAACCGTTAGACCGATCGGCACCGTTCAAGTATCGGCACGACCGGAATTTTCGCGTGACACAGGAAACTTTACAAATGGCCCCGAAAATTTTTCCGTTCGTCCGTAAACGGCAATTTTCCGTGAAAAAAAAAAAAGTTTCAAAATGTATCTAGTCCTACAATTTTTGACCAAATCACATAATTTGGGCATCAAAAATTCCGGGACGGTGAGGGGCATAAAAGTTGTATACAGAATTTGGAAAAAAATTACGCTTCCTCGGAAATTTGCCAAAAACTATCCCATTCATTTCGAATGGGAAAAGTCCCATTCACTTCCAATGGGATTTCCAATGGAATTTACATTGCATTGATGCCATTGACGGCCATGCATGTCGAATCTACTGATGCCAATGTACTTGGATTCAATTGACTATATGAATGTCGATGCCATTGACGGCCATGGACGTCCAAAATTTTTCCCATTCATTTTCAATGGGGAAAAAACAAAATTTCCCCAAATCAACAGAAAATGACCAGATATCAATAGGACGTGTCCCCCAAACTTCCCCAATTCCATTGACGCTTATGAAGGGTGCCGCCATTGACTTCCATGGACGTCCAAAATTTTTCCCATTCATTTTCAATGGGGAAAAAACTACATTTCTCCAAATCAACAGAAAATGACCAGATATCAATAGGACGTATATCCCAAACGTCCCCAATTCCATTGACGCTTATGGGGGGTGCTGCCATTGACGTCCATGGACGTCCAAAATTTTACCCATTCATTTTCAATGGGAAATTTTTTTTTTTCCCCAAATCAACAGAAAATGACTAGATATCAATAGGACCTGTCCCCCAAATGTCCCCGATTGCATTGCTGCTTATGGAGGGTGATGCCATTGACGTCCAGGGACGTCCAAACTTCCCATTCATTTCCAATGGCATTTCTTCATGTTTGTTCATTCTATTGATGCCAATGTACTTGGATTCCATTGACGCTTATGTAAGTTGATACCATTGACGTCCATGGACGTCCAAAATTTTTCCCATTCATTTTCAATGGGAAATTTTTTTTTTTCCCCAAATCAACAGAAAATGACTAGATATCATTAGGACGTGTCCCCCAAATGTCCCCGATTGCATTGCCGCTTATGGGGGGTGATGCCATTGACGTCCATGGACGTCCAAACTTCCCATTCATTTCCAAAGGCATTTCTTCATGTTTGTTCATTCTATTGATGCCAATGTACTTGGATTCCATTGACGCTTATGTAAGTTGATACCATTGACGTCCATGGACGTCCAAAATTTTTCCCATTCATTTTCAATGGGATTTTTTTTTTTTTCCCAAATCAACAGAAAATGACTAGATATCATTAGGACGTGTCCCCCAAATGTCCCCGATTGCATTGCCGCTTATGGAGGGTGATGCCATTGACGTTCATGGACGTCCAAACTTCCCATTCATTTCCAATGGCATTTCTTCATGTTTGTTCATTTTATTGATGCCAATGTACTTGGATTCCATTGACGCTTATGTAAGTTGATACCATTGACGTCCATGGACGTCCAAAATTTTTCCCATTCATTTTCAATGGGAAATTTTTTTTTTTTTCCCAAATCAACAGAAAATGACTAGATATCAATAGAACGTGTCCCCCAAACTTCCCCGATTCCATTAACAATTATGGAGGGTGCTGCCATTGACGGACATGGACGTCCAATTCTCCCAATCTTTTCTCATGGCTTTTACTTTGTTTAGTGCCATTGACTGGCATTATGGTCCATTCTATTGATAGACCTGAGTGGGGCTAAGATCTGTATCTCCACAGAGGAAAGACCAAGGTGTGTAATTTCTCCCGAAATTGCAGTTTCTAGTTATTATTATTATTCAATAATTCTCCGCGTTTTTTTGAGCCAACGCACAGCCCAAACCGTAGCACCGATCGGCACCGTTGAAGTATCGGCACGACCGGATTTTTCGCGTGACGATGGGAATTTTTCAAACCGCCACGAAAAATTTTCCGTTCGCCCGTAAACGGCAATTTTCCGAAAAATAAAAAAAGTTTCAAAATGTATCTAGTCCTACAATTTTTGACCAAATCACATAATTTGGGCATCAAAAATTCCGGGACGGTGAGGGGCATAAAAGTTGTATACAGAATTTGGCAAAAATTTACGGTTCCCCGGAAATTTGCCAAAAACTTTCCTATTCATTTTGAATGGAAAAAAAACGCGCGCTTCACAGCCCGAACCGTTAGACCGATCGGCACCGTTCAAGTATCGGCACGACCGGAATTTTCGCGTGACACAGGAAACTTTACAAATGGCCCCGAAAATTTTTCCGTTCGTCCGTAAACGGCAATTTTCCGTGAAAAAAAAAAAGTTTCAAAATGTATCTAGTCCTACAATTTTTGACCAAATCAAATAATTTGGGCATCAAAAATTCCGGGACGGTGAGGGGCATAAAAGTTGTATACAGAATTTGGAAAAAAATTACGCTTCCTCGGAAATTTGCCAAAAACTATCCCATTCATTTCGAATGGGAAAAGTCCCATTCACTTCCAATGGGATTTCCAATGGAATTTACATTGCATTGATGCCATTGACGGCCATGCATGTCGAATCTACTGATGCCAATGTACTTGGATTCAATTGACTATATAGATGTCGATGCCATTGACTGCCATGGACGTCCAAAATTTTTCCCATTCATTTTCAATGGGGAAAAAACAAAATTACCCCAAATCAACAGAAAATGACCAGATATCAATAGGACGTGTCCCCCAAACTTCCCCAATTCCATTGACGCTTATGAGGGGTGCCGCCATTGACTTACATGGACGTCCAAAATTTTTCCCATTCATTTTCAATGAGGAAAAAACTAAATTTCTCCAAATCAACAGAAAATGACCAGATATCAATAGGACGTATATCCCAAACGTCCCTAATTCCATTGACGCTTATGGGGGGTGCTGCCATTGACGTCCATGGACGTCCAAAATTTTACCCATTCATTTTCAATGGGAATTTTTTTTTTTTTCCCCAAATCAACAGAAAATGACTAGATATCAATAGGACCTGTCCCCCAAATGTCCCCGATTGCATTGCTGCTTATGGAGGGTGATGCCATTGACGTCCAGGGACGTCCAAACTTCCCATTCATTTCCAATGGCATTTCTTCACGTTTGTTCATTCTTTTGATGCCAATGTACTTGGATTCCATTGACGCTTATGTAAGTTGATACCATTGACGTCCATGGACGTCCAAAATTTTTCCCATTCATTTTCAATGGGAATTTTTTTTTTTTCCCCAAATCAACAGAAAATGACTAGATATCAATACGACGTTTCCCCCAAATGTCCCCGATTGCATTACCGCTTATGGGGGGTGATGCCATTGACGTCCATGGACGTCCAAACTTCCCAATCATTTCCAAAGCCATTTCTTCATGTTTGTTCATTCTATTGATGCCAATGTACTTGGATTCCATTGACGCTTATGTAAGTTGATACCATTGACGTCCATGGACGTCCAAAATTTTTCCCATTCATTTTCAATGGGAAATTTTTTTTTTTCCCCAAATCAACAGAAAATGACTAGATATCATTAGGACGTGTCCCCCAAACTTCCCCAATTCCATTAACAATTATGAAAGGTGCCGCCATTGACGTCCATGGACGTCCAATTCTCCCATTCATTTCTAACGGCTTTTACTTTGTTTTTTGCCAATGACTGGCATTATGATCCATTCTATTGATAGACCTGAGTGGGGCTAAGATCTGTATCTCCACAGAGGAAAGACCAAGGTGTGTAATTTCTCCCGAAATTGCAGTTTCTAGTTATTTATTATATCTTCATCTTATTCTCCGCGTTTTTTCGGCGCGCCGCGCAGCCCGAACCGTACCACCAATCGGCACCGTTGAAGTATCGGCACGACCGGATTTTTCGCGCGACGCAGGGACTTTTTCAAAATCCCCCGAAAAATTTTCCGTTCGCCCGTAAACGGCAATTTTCCGAAAAAAAAAAAAAGTTAAAAAATGTATCTAGTCCTACAATTTTTGACCAAATCACATAATTTGGGTATCAAAAATTCCGGGACGATGAGGGGCATAAAAGTTGTATACAGAATTTGGCAAAAATTTACGGTTCCCCGGAAATTTGCCAAAAACTTTCCTATTCATTTTGAATGAAAAAAAACGCACGCTGCACAGCCCGAACCGTTTGACCGATCGGCACCGTTCAAATATCGGCACGACCGGAATTTTCGCGCAACGATGGGAATTTTTCAAACGGACCCGAAAAATTTTCCCTTCGCCCGTAAACGGCAATTTTCCGGAAAAAAAAAAAAGTTTCAAAATGTATCTAGTCCTACAATTTTTGACCAAATCACACAATTTGGGCATCAAAAATTCCGGGACGGTGAGGGGCATAAAAGTTGTATACAGAATTTGGAAAAAAATTACGCTTCCTCGGAAATTTGCCAAAAACTATCCCATTCATTTCGAATGGGAAAAGTCCCATTCACTTCCAATGGGATTTCCAATGGAATTTACATTGCATTGATGCCATTGACGGCCATGCATGTCGAATCTACTGATGCCAATGTACTTGGATTCAATTGACTATATGGATGTCGATGCCATTGACTGCCATGGACGTCCAAAATTTTTCCCATTCATTTTCAATGGGGAAAAAACAAAATTACCCCAAATCACCAGAAAATGACCAGATATCAATAGGACGTGTCCCCCAAACTTCCCCAATTTCATTGACGCTTATGAAGGGTGCCGCCATTGACTTACATGGACGTCCAAAATTTTTCCCATTCATTTTCAATGGGGAAAAATCTAAATTTCTCCAAATCAACAGAAAATGACCAGATATCAATAGGACGTATATCCCAAACGTCCCCAATTCCATTGACGCTTATGGGGGGTGCTGCCATTGACGTCCATGGACGTCCAAAATTTTACCCATTCATTTTCAATGGGAATTTTTTTTTTTCCCCCAAATCAACAGAAAATGACTAGATATCAATAGGACCTGTCCCCCAAATGTCCCCGATTGCATTGCTGCTTATGGAGGGTGATGCCATTGACGTCCAGGGACGTCCAAACTTCCCATTCATTTCCAATGGCAATTCTTCATGTTTGTTCATTCTTTTGATGCCAATATACTTGGATTCCATTGACGCTTATGTAAGTTGATTCCATTGACGTCCATGGACGTCCAAAATTTTTCCCATTCATTTTCAATGGGAAATTTTTTTTTTTCCCCAAATCAACAGAAAATGACTAGATATCATTAGGACGTGTCCCCCAAATGTCCCCGATTGCATTGCCGCTTATGGGGGGTGATGCCATTGACGTCCATGGACGTCCAAACTTCCTATTCATTTCCAAAGGCATTTCTTCATGTTTGTTCATTCTATTGATGCCAATGTACTTGGATTCCATTGACGCTTATGTAACTTGATACCATTGATGTCCATGGACGTCCAAAATTTTTCCCATTCATTTTCAATGGGAATTTCTTCTTTTTTCCCCAAATCAACAATAAATGACCAGATATCAATAGGACGTGTCCCCCAAACTTCCCCAATTCCTTTGACGCTTGTGAAGAGTGATGCCATTGACGTCCATGGACGTCCAAATTTCCCATTCATTTCTAATGGTATTTAATTATGTTTTTTCATTTTATTGATGCCAATGTACTTGGATTCCATTGACGCCTATGTAAGTTGATACCATTGACGTGCATGGACGTCCAAAATTTTTCCCATTCATTTTCAATGGGAATTTATGGGACGTCGGCGTCATCCGCACGTTGGACTTCGTCGACTGGACGTCGGCGTCATCCGCATGTTGGACGTCGGCGACGTTTGCTAGTTGGACGTCGTCACCGTCCGCTCATTGGACGTCGGCGCCGTCCGCTCGTTGGAAGTCGGCGCCGTCTTTATGTTGGATGTCGGCAGCGTCAGCACTTTGGACGTCGGCAGCGACAGCAATTAGGACGTCGGTGACGTCCGCTCGTTGGACGTCGCCAAACTTTGGACGTCGGCGTCGTCCACTCTTTTGACATCGTCACCATCCGCTCGTTGGACGTAAGACGGCGCATTCTGCACTTTTGACGTTTGCTTGTTGAACGTCGTCATTGTCCCACGTTGGACGTCGGCACCGTCCGCTCGATGGACGTCGGCAGCGTCAGCACTTTGGACGTCGGTGACGTCCGCTCGTTGGACGGCGCATTCTGCACTTTTGACGTTTGCTTGTTGAACGTCGTCACTGTTCCACGTGAGATGTCGGCACCGTCCTCTTGATGGACGTCGGCGTCATCTGCTCTTTTGATGTCTTGGACGTTGGTGACGTCCGCTCGTTGGACGTCGCCAAACTTTGGACGTCGGCGTCGTCCACTCTTTTGACATCGTCACCATCCGCTCGTTGGACGTAAGACGGCGCATTCTGCACTTTTGACGTTTGCTTGTTGAACGTCGTCATTGTCCCACGTTGGACGTCGGCACCGTCCGCTTGATGGACGTCGGTGACGTCCGCTCGTTGGACGTCGGCGCCGTCAGCAGTTTGGAAGTCGGTGATGTCCGCTCGTTGGACGGCGCATTCTGCACTTTGGACGTCGGTGACGTCCGCTCGTTAGACGGCGCATTCTGCACTTTTGACGTTTGCTTGTAGAACGTCGTCACTGTTCCACGTGAGATGTCGGCACCGTGCGCTCGATAGACGTCGGCGTCATCTGCTCTTTTGAGGTCTTGGACGTAGGTGACGTCCGCTCGTTGGACATCGCATTCTGCACTTTTGACTTTTGCTTGTTGAACGTTGTCACTGTCCCACATGGGATGTCGGCGTCATCTGCTCTTTTGACGTCGATGACGTCAGTCTCTCACGCTAACTTTTGACGTCGGCGCCGTTTGCTCGTTGGACGTCGTCACCATCCGTTTGTTGATCGTCGGGAACGTCGGCGTCATCTGCTCTTTTGACGTCTTGGACGTCGGCTCGTTGGACATCGCATTCTGCACTTTTGACGTTTGCTTGTTGAACGTTGTCACTGTCCCACGTGGGATGTCGGCATCATCTGCTCTTTTGACGTCGGTGACGTCAGCCTCTCGCGCTAACTTTTGACGTCGGCGCCGTTTGCTCGTTGGACGTCGTCACCATCCGTTCGTTGATCGTCGGCGCCGTCCTCTCGATGGACGTTGGCGTCATCCGCTCTTTTGACGTCGGCGACGTCCAATCCACTCTGAGGTATACGCATAAAGTAGGAAACTGACCGGGGATCGAACCACCATCCTCTCGTATCAAGGTCAGCGATATTAACACTGAGCTATCCATCTGCTAAATGCAGTGTTGTGTGATATGTATATAAAGTTATCATGTATGTGATACAGGCATTGACAAAAGCTAATTTGGTATTGACAGAGGTTCGATCCTACGACCTCCCGCATCAAAGTCATTTTCAATGGGAATTTTTCCCCCCCCCAAATCAACAAAAAAACGACCTGATATCAATAGGACGTGTCCCCCAAACTAGTCCAATTCCATTGACGCTTATGAAGGGCGCCGCCATTGACGGCCATGGACGTCCAAATTTCCCATTCATTTCTAATGCCATTTAATTATGTTTTTTCATTCTATTGATGCAAATGTACTTGGATTCTATTGACGCTTATGTAAGTTGATACCATTGACGTCCATGGACGTCCAAAATTTTTCCCATTCATTTTCAATGGGAATTTTTTTTTTCCCCCAAATCAACAGAAAATGACTAGATATCAATAGGACGTGTCCCCCAAATGTCCCCGATTGCATTGCTGCTTATGGAGGGTGATGCCATTGACGTTCATGGACGTCCAAACTTCCCATTCATTTCCAATGGCATTTCTTCATGTTTGTTCATTCTATTGATGCCAATGTACTTGGATTCCATTGACGCTTATGTAAGTTGATACCATTGACGTCCATGGACGTCCAAAATTTTTCCCATTCATTTTCAATGGGAATTTTTCTTTTCCCCAAATCAACAGGAAATGACCAGATATCAATAGGACGTATCCCCCAAACTTCCCCAATTACATTGACGCTTATGAAGGGTGCCGCCATTGACGGCCATGGACGTCCAAATTTCCCATTCATTTCTAATGGCTTTTAATCATCTTTTTTCATTCTATTGATGCCAATGTACTTGGATTCCATTGACGCCTATGTAATTTGATGTCATTGACGTCCATGGACGTCCAAAATTTTACCCATTCATTTTCAATGGGATTTTTTTTTTTTTCCCCAAATCAACAGAAAATGACTAGATATCAATAGGACGTGTCCCCCAAATGTCCCCAATTGCATTGCTGCTTATGGAGGGTGATGCCATTGACGTCCAGGGACGTCCAAACTTCCCATTTATTCCAATGGCATTTCTTCATGTTTGTTCATTCTATTGATGCCAATATACTTGGATTCCATTGACGCTTATGTAAGTTGATACCATTGACGTCCATGGACGTCCAAAATTTTTCCCATTCATTTTCAATGGGAATTTTTTTTTTTTTTCCCAAATCAACAGAAAATGACTAGATATCATTAGGACGTGTCCCCCAAACTTCCCCGATTCCATTAACAATTATGAAAGGTGCCGCCATTGACGTCCATGGACGTCCAATTCTCCCATTCATTTCTAACGGCTTTTACTTTGTTTTTTGCCAATGACTGGCATTATGATCCATTCTATTGATAGACCTGAGTGGGGCTAAGATCTGTATCTCCACAGAGGAAAGACCAAGGTGTGTAATTTCTCCCGAAATTGCAGTTTCTAGTTACCTTGGTCTTTCCAAGGGAAAGAACAAGGTATTGTTATTGTGCAACTTTATTATTATAATAATTATTACCTTGGTCTTTCTGAAAGAAAGAACAAGGTATTGTTATTGTGCAACTTTATTATTTTTTATTATTATTATTATTCAATAATTCTCCGCGTTTTTTTGAGCCAACGCACAGCCCAAACCGTAGCACCGATCGGCACCGTTCAAGTATCGGCACGACCGGATTTTTCGCGTGACGATGGGAATTTTTCAAACCGCCACGAAAAATTTTCCGTTCGCCCGTAAACGGCAATTTTCCGAAAAATAAAAAAAGTTTCAAAATGTATCTAGTCCTACAATTTTTGACCAAATCACATAATTTGGGCATCAAAAATTCCGGGACGGTGAGGGGCATAAAAGTTGTATACAGAATTTGGCAAAAATTTACGGTTCCCCGGAAATTTGCCAAAAACTTTCCTATTCATTTTGAATGGAAAAAAAACGCGCGCTTCACAGCCCGAACCGTTAGACCGATCGGCACCGTTCAAGTATCGGCACGACCGGAATTTTCGCGTGACACAGGAAACTTTACAAATGGCCCCGAAAATTTTTCCGTTCGTCCGTAAACGGCAATTTTCCGTGAAAAAAAAAAAAGTTTCAAAATGTATCTAGTCCTACAATTTTTGACCAAATCACATAATTTGGGCATCAAAAATTCCGGGACGGTGAGGGGCATAAAAGTTGTATACAGAATTTGGAAAAAAATTACGCTTCCTCGGAAATTTGCCAAAAACTATCCCATTCATTTCGAATGGGAAAAGTCCCATTCACTTCCAGTGGGATTTCCAATGGAATTTACATTGCATTGATGCCATTGACGGCCATGCATGTCGAATCTACTGATGCCAATGTACTTGGATTCAATTGATTATATGGATGTCGATGCCATTGACTGCCATGGACGTCCAAAATTTTTCCCATTCATTTTCAATGGGGAAAAAACAAAATTACCCCAAATCAACAGAAAATGACCAGATATCAATAGGACGTGTCCCCCAAACTTCCCCAATTCCATTGACGCTTATGAAGGGTGCCGCCATTGACTTACATGGACGTCCAAAATTTTTCCCATTCATTTTCAATGGGGAAAAAACTAAATTTCTCCAAATCAACAGAAAATGACCAGATATCAATAGGACGTATATCCCAAACGTCCCCAATTCCATTGACGCTTATGGGGGGTGCTGCCATTGACGTCCATGGACGTCCAAAATTTTACCCATTCATTTTCAATGGGAATTTTTTTTTTTTCCCCAAATCAACAGAAAATGACTACATATCAATAGGACCTGTCCCCCAAATGTCCCCGATTGCATTGCTGCTTTTGGAGGGTGATGCCATTGACGTCCAGGGACGTCCAAACTTCCCATTCATTTCCAATGGCATTTCTTCATGTTTGTTCATTCTTTTGATGCCAATGTACTTGGATTCCATTGACGCTTATGTAAGTTGATACCATTGACGTCCATGGACGTCCAAAATTTTTCCCATTCATTTTCAATGGGAAATTTTTTTTTTTCCCCAAATCAACAGAAAATGACTAGATATCATTAGGACGTGTCCCCCAAATGTCCCCGATTGCATTGCCGCTTATGGGGGGTGATGCCATTGACGTTCATGGACGTCCAAACTTCCCATTCATTTCCAATGGCATTTCTTCATGTTTGTTCATTCTATTGATGCCAATGTACTTGGATTCCATTGACGCTTATGTAAGTTGATACCATTGACGTCCATGGACGTCCAAAAATTTTCCCATTCATTTTCAATGGGATTTTTTTTTTTTTCCCAAAATCAACAGAAAATGACTAGATATCATTAGGACGTGTCCCCCAAACTTCCCCGATTCCATTAACAATTATGAAAGGTGCCGCCATTGACGTCCATGGACGTCCAATTCTCCCATTCATTTCTAACGGCTTTTACTTTGTTTTTTGCCAATGACTGGCATTATGATCCATTCTATTGATAGACCTGAGTGGGGCTAAGATCTGTATCTCCACAGAGGAAAGACCAAGGTGTGTAATTTCTCCCGAAATTGCAGTTTCTAGTTATTATTTATTATTATTATTATTCAATAAATCTCCGCGTTTTTTTGAGCCAACGCACAGCCCAAACCGTAGCACCGATCGGCACCGTTGAAGTATCGGCACGACCGGATTTTTCGCGTGACGATGGGAATTTTTCAAACCGCCACGAAAAATTTTCCGTTCGCCCGTAAACGGCAATTTTCCGAAAAATAAAAAAAGTTTCAAAATGTATCTAGTCCTACAATTTTTGACCAAATCACATAATGTGGGCATCAAAAATTCCGGGACGGTGAGGGGCATAAAAGTTATATACAGAATTTGGCAAAAATTTACGGTTCCCCGGAAATTTGCCAAAAACTTTCCTATTCATTTTGAATGGAAAAAAAACGCGCACTTCACAGCCCGAACCGTTAGACCGATCGTTACCGTTCAAGTATCAGCACGACCGGAATTTTCGCGTGACACAGGAAACTTTACAAATGGCCCCGAAAATTTTTCCGTTCGTCCGTAAACGGCAATTTTCCGTGAAAAAAAAAAAGTTTCAAAATGTATCTAGTCCTACAATTTTTGACCAAATCACATAATTTGGGCATCAAAAATTCCGGGACGGTGAGGGGCATAAAAGTTGTATACAGAATTTGGAAAAAAATTATGCTTCCTCGGAAATTTGCCAAAAACTATCCCATTCATTTCGAATGGGAAAAGTCCCATTCACTTCCAATGGGATTTCCAATGAAATTTACATTGCATTGATGCCATTGACGGCCATGCATGTCGAATCTACTGATGCCAATGTACTTGGATTCAATTGACTATATGGATGTCGATGCCATTGACTGCCATGGACGTCCAAAATTTTTCCCATTCATTTTCAATGGGGGAAAAAACAAAATTACCCCAAATCAACAGAAAATGACCAGATATCAATAGGACGTGTCCCCCAAACTTCCCCAATTCCATTGACGCTTATGAAGGGTGCCGCCATTGACTTACATGGACGTCCAAAATTTTTCCCATTCATTTTCAATGGGGAAAAAACTAAATTTCTCCAAATCAACAGAAAATGACCAGATATCAATAGGACGTATACCCCAAACGTCCCCAACTCCATTGACGCTTATGGGGGGTGCTGCCATTGACGTCCATGGACGTCCAAAATTTTTCCCATTCATTTTCAATGGGAATTTTTTTTTTTTCCCCAAATCAACAGAAAATGACTAGATATCAATAGGACGTGGCCCCCAAATGTCCCCGATTGCATTGCTGCTTATGGAGGGTGATGCCATTGACGTCCAGGGACGTCCAAACTTCCCATTAATTTCCGATGGCATTTCTTCATGTTTGTTCATTCTATTGATGCCAATGTACTTGGATTCCATTGACGCTTATGTAAGTTGATACCATTGACGTCCATGGACGTCCAAAATTTTTCCCATTCATTTTCAATGGGAAATTTTTTTTTTTCCCTAAATCAACAGAAAATGACTAGATATCATTCGGACGTGTCCCCCAAATGTCCCCGATCGCATTGCCGCTTATGGAGGGTGATGCCATTGACGTCCATGGACGTCCAAACTTCCCATTCATTACCAATGGCATTTCTTCATGTTTTTTCATTCTATTGATGCCAATGTACTTGGATTCCATTGACGCTTATGTAAGTTGATACCATTGACGTCCATGGACGTCCAAAATTTTTCCCATTCATTTTCAATGGGAATTTTTTTTTTTCCCCCAAATCAACAGAAAATGACTAGATATCATTAGGACGTGTCCCCCAAATGTCCCCGATTGCATTGCCGCTTATGGAGGGTGATGCCATTGACGTTCATGGACGTCCAAACTTCCCATTAAATCCCAATGGCATTTCTTCATGTTTGTTCATTCTAGTGATGCCAATGCACTTGGAATTCCATTGACGCTTATGGGGGGTGCTGCCATTGACGTCCATGGACGTCCAAAATTTTACCCATTCATTTTCAATGGGAATTTTTTTTTTTTCCCCAAATCAACAGAAAATGACTAGATATCAATAGGACGTGTCCCCCAAATGTCCCCGATTGCATTGCCGCTTATGGAGGGTGATGCCATTGACATTCATGGACGTCCAAACTTCCCATTCATTTCCAATGGCATTTCTTCATGTTTTTTCATTTTATTGATGCCAATGTACTTGGATTCCATTGACGCTTATGTAAGTTGATACCATTGACGTCCATGGACGTCCAAAATTTTTCCCATTCATTTTCAATGGGAATTTTTTTTTTTTTTCCCAAATCAACAGAAAATGACTAGATATCATTAGGACGTGTCCCCCAAACTTCCCCGATTCCATTAACAATTATGAAAGGTGCCGCCATTGACGTCCATGGACGTCCAATTCTCCCATTCATTTCTAACGGCTTTTACTTTGTTTTTTGCCAATGACTGGCATTATGATCCATTCTATTGATAGACCTGAGTGGGGCTAAGATCTGTATCTCCACAGAGGAAAGACCAAGGTGTGTAATTTCTCCCGAAATTGCAGTTTCTAGTTATTATTATTATTATTATTCAATAATTGTTGACGTTTTTTTCGGCGCGCCGCGCAGCCCGAACCATAACTCCGATCGGTACCATTCAAGTATCGGCACGACCGGAATTTTCGCGCGACGATGGGAATTTTTCAAACGGCTCCGAAAAATTTTCCGTTCGCCCGTAAACGGCAATTTTCCTGAAAAAAAAAAAAGTTTCAAAATGTATCTAGTCCTACAATTTTTGACCAAATCACATAATTTGGGCATCAAAAATTCCGGGACGTTGAGGGGCATAAAAGTTGTATACAGAATTTGGAAAAAAATTACGCTTCCTCGGAAATTTGCCAAAAACTATCCCATTCATTTCGAATGGGAAAAGTCCCATTCACTTCCAATGGGATTTCCAATGGAATTTACATTGCATTGATGCCATTGACGGCCATGCATGTCGAATCTACTGATGCCAATGTACTTGGATTCAATTGACTATATAGATGTCGATGCCATTGACTGCCATGGACGTCCAAAATTTTTCCCATTCATTTTCAATGGGGAAAAAACTAAATTACCCCAAATCAACAGAAAATGACCAGATATCAATAGGACGTGTCCCCCAAACTTCCCCAATTCCATTGACGCTTATGGGGGGTGCTGCCATTGACGTCCATGGACGTCCAAAATTTTTCCCATTCATTTTCAATGGGGAAAAAACTAAATTTCTCCAAATCAACAGAAAATGACCAGATATCAATAGGACGTATATCCCAAACGTCCCCAATTCCATTGACGCTTATGGGGGGTGCTGCCATTGACGTCCATGGACGTCCAAAATTTTACCCATTCATTTTCAATGGGAAATTTTTTTTTTCCCCAAATCAACAGAAAATGACTAGATATCAATAGGACCTGTCCCCCAAATGTCCCCGATTGCATTGCTGCTTATGGAGGGTGATGCCATTGACGTCCAGGGATGTCCAAACTTCCCATTCATTTCCAATGTCATTTCTTCATGTTTGTTCATTCTATTGATGCCAATGTACTTGGATTCCATTGACGCTTATGTAAGTTGATACCATTGACGTCCATGGACGTCCAAAATTTTTCCCATTCATTTTCAATGGGAAACTTTTTTTTTTCCCCAAATCAACAGAAAATGACTAGATATCATTAGGACGTGTCCCCCAAATGTCCCCGATTGCATTGCCGCTTATGCAGGGTGATGCCATTGACGTCCATGGACGTCCAAACTTCCCATTCATTTCCAAAGGCATTTCTTCATGTTTGTTCATTCTATTGATGCCAATGTACTTGGATTCCATTGACGCTTATGTAAGTTGATACCATTGACGTCCATGGACGTCCAAAATTTTTCCCATTCATTTTCAATGGGATTTTTTTTTTTTTTCCCAAATCAACAGAAAATGACTAGATATCATTAGGACGTGTCCCCCAAATGTCCCCGATTGCATTGCTGCTTATGGAGGGTGATGCCATTGACGTTCATGGACGTCCAAACTTCCCATTCATTTCCAATGGCATTTCTTCATGTTTGTTCATTTTATTGATGCCAATGTACTTGGATTCCATTGACGCTTATGTAAGTTGATACCATTGACGTCCATGGACGTCCAAAATTTTTCCCATTCATTTTCAATGGGAATTTTTTTTTTTTTCCCAAATCAACAGAAAATGACTAGATATCAATAGGACGTGTCCCCCAAACTTCCCCGATTCCATTAACAATTATGGAGGGTGCTGCCATTGACGGACATGGACGTCCAATTCTCCCAATCTTTTATAATGCCTTTAACTTTGTTTAGTGCCAATGACTGGCATTATGGTCCATTCTATTGATAGACCTGAGTGGGGCTAAGATCTGTATCTCCACAGAGGAAAGACCAAGGTGTGTAATTTCTCCCGAAATTGCAGTTTCTAGTTATTATTATTATTATATCATCATCTTATTCTCCGCGTTTTTTCGACGCGCCGCGCAGCCCGAACCGTACCACCGATCGGCACCATTCAAGTATTGACACGACCGGATTTTTCGCGCGACGCGGGGACTTTTTCAAAATCCCCCGAAAAATTTTCCGTTCGCCCGTAAACGGCAATTTTCCGGAAAAAAAAAAAAGTTTCAAAATGTATCTAGTCCTACAATTTTTGACCAAATCACATAATTTGGGTATCAAAAATTCCGGGACGGTGAGGGGCATAAAAGTTGTATACAGAATTTGGCAAAAATTTACGGTTCCCCGGATATTTGCCAAAAACTATCCCATTCATTTCTAATGGGAAAAGTTCTCATTCACTTTCAATAGGATTTCCAATGGACTTTACATTGCATTGCCATTGACGGCCATGCATGTCGAATCTATTGATGCCAATGTTCTTGGATTCAATTGACTATATGGATGTCGATGCCATTGACGGCCATGGACGTCCAAAATTTTTCCCATTCATTTTCAATGGGGAAAAAACTACATTTCCCCAAATCAACAGAAAATGACCAGATATCAATAGGACGTGTCCCCCAAACGTCCCCAGCTCCATTGACGCTTATAGGGGGTGCTGCCATTGACGTCCATGGACGTCCAAAATTTTTCCCATTCATTTTCAATGGGGAAAAAACTACATTACTCCAAATCAACAGAAAATGACCAGATATCAATAGGACGTATACCCCAAACGTCCCCAACTCCATTGACGCTTATGGGGGGTGCTGCCATTGACGTCCATGGACGTCCAAAATTTTACCCATTCATTTTCAATGGGAAATTTTTTTTTTTCCCCAAATCAACAGAAAATGACTAGATATCAATAGGACGTGTCCCCCAAATTTCCCCAATTGCATTGCTGCTTATGGAGGGTGATGCCATTGACGTCCTGGGACGTTCAAACTTCCCATTCATTTCCAATGGCATTTCTCCATGTTTGTTCATTCTATTGATGCCAATGTACTTGGATTCCATTGACGCTTATGTAAGTTGATACCATTGACGTCCATGGACGTCCAAAATTTTTCCCATTCATTTTCAATGGGATTTTTTTTTTTTTTCCCAAATCAACAGAAAATGACTAGATATCATTAGGACGTGTCCCCCAAATGTCCCCGATTGCATTGCCGCTTATGGAGGGTGATGCCATTGACGTTCATGGACGTCCAAACTTCCCATTCATTTCCAATGGCATTTCTTCATGTTTGTTCATTTTATTGATGCCAATGTACTTGGATTCCATTGACGCTTATGTCAGTTGATACCATTGACGTCCATGGACGTCTAAAATTTTTCCCATTCATTTTCAATGGAAATTTTTTTTTTTTCCCCAAATCAACAGAAAATGACTAGATATCATTAGGACGTGTCCCCCAAATGTCCCCGATTGCATTGCTGCTTATGGAGGGTGATGCCATTGACGTCCACGGACGTCCAAACTTCCCATTAATTTCCAATGGCATTTCTTCATGTTTTTTCATTCTATTGATGCCAATGTACTTGGATTCCATTGACGCTTATGTAAGTTGATACCATTGACGTCCATGGACGTCCAAAATTTTTCCCATTCATTTTCAATGGGAATTTTTTTTTTTTTTCCCAAATCAACAGAAAATGACTAGATATCATTAGGACGTGTCCCCCAACCTTCCCCGATTCCATTAACAATTATGAAAGGTGCCGCCATTGACGTCCATGGACGTCCAATTCTCCCATTCATTTCTAACGGCTTTTACTTTGTTTTTTGCCAATGACTGGCATTATGATCCATTCTATTGATAGACCTGAGTGGGGCTAAGATCTGTATCTCCACAGAGGAAAGACCAAGGTGTGTAATTTCTCCCGAAATTGCAGTTTCTAGTTATTCATCTTATTCTCCGCGTTTTTTTGAGCCAACGCACAGCCCAAACCGTAGCACCGATCGGCACCGTTCAAGTATCGGCACGACCGGATTTTTCGTGTGACGATGGGAATTTTTCAAACCGCCACGAAAAATTTTCCGTTCGCCCGTAAACGGCAATTTTCCGAAAAATAAAAAAAGTTTCAAAATGTATCTAGTCCTACAATTTTTGACCAAATCACATAATTTGGCCATCAAAAATTCCGGGACGGTGAGGGGCATAAAAGTTGTATACAGAATTTGGCAAAAATTTACGGTTCCCCGGAAATTTGCCAAAAACTTTCCTATTCATTTTGAATGGAAAAAAAACGCGCGCTTCACAGCCCGAACCGTTAGACCGATCGGCACCGTTCAAGTATCGGCACGACCGGAATTTTCGCGTGACACAGGAAACTTTACAAATGGCCCCGAAAATTTTTCCGTTCGTCCGTAAACGGCAATTTTCCGTGAAAAAAAAAAAAGTTTCAAAATGTATCTAGTCCTACAATTTTTGACCAAATCACATAATTTGGGCATCAAAAATTCCGGGACGGTGAGGGGCATAAAAGTTGTATACAGAATTTGGAAAAAAATTACGCTTCCTCGGAAATTTGCCAAAAACTATCCCATTCATTTCGAATGGGAAAAGTCCCATTCACTTCCAATGGGATTTCCAATGGAATTTACATTGCATTGATGCCATTGACGGCCATGCATGTCGAATCTACTGATGCCAATGTACTTGGATTCAATTGACTATATGAATGTCGATGCCATTGACGGCCATGGACGTCCAAAATTTTTCCCATTCATTTTCAATGGGGAAAAAACAAAATTTCCCCAAATCAACAGAAAATGACCAGATATCAATAGGACGTGTCCCCCAAACTTCCCCAATTCCATTGACGCTTATGAAGGGTGCCGCCATTGACTTACATGGACGTCCAAAATTTTTCCCATTCATTTTCAATGGGGAAAAAACTACATTTCTCCAAATCAACAGAAAATGACCAGATATCAATAGGACGTATACCCCAAACGTCCCCAACTCCATTGACGCTTATGGGGGGTGCTGCCATTGACGTCCATGGACGTCCAAAATTTTACCCATTCATTTTCAATGGGAAATTTTTTTTTTTCCCCAAATCAACAGAAAATGACTAGATATCAATAGGACGTGTCCCCCAAATGTCCCCAATTGCATTGCTGCTTATGGAGGGTGATGCCATTGACATCCAGGGACGTCCAAACTTCCCATTAAATCCCAATGGCATTTCTTCATGTATGTTCATTCTATTGATGCCAAAGTACTTGGATTCCATTGACGCTTATGTAAGTTGATACCATTGACGTCCATGGACGTCCAAAATTTTTCCCATTCATTTTCAATGGGAATTTTTTTTTTTTCCCCAAATCAACAGAAAATGACTAGATATCAATAGGACGTTTCCCCCAAATGTGCCCGATTGCATTGCTGCTTATGGAGGGTGATGCCATTGACGTCCACGGACGTCCAAACTTCCCATTCATTTCCAATGGCATTTCTTCATGTTTGTTCATTCTATTGATGCCAATGTACTTGGATTCCATTGACGCTTATGTAAGTTGATACCATTGACGTCCATGGACGTCCAAAATTTTTCCCATTCATTTTCAATGGGAATTTTTTTTTTTTCCCCAAATCAACAGAAAATGACTAGATATCAATAGGACATGTCCCCCAAATGTCCCCGATTGCATTGCCGCTTATGGAGGGTGATGCCATTGACGTCCATGGACGTCCAAACTTCCCATTAATTTCCAATGGCATTTCTTCATGTTTGTTCATTCTATTGATGCCAATGTACTTGGATTCCATTGACGCTTATGTAAGTTGATACCATTGACGTCCATGGACGTCCAAAATTTTTCCCATTCATTTTCAATGGGAATTTTTTTTTTTCCACAAATCAACAGAAAATGACTAGATATCAATAGGACGTGTCCCCCAAATGTCTCCGATTGCATTAACAATTATGAAGGGTGCCGCCATTGACGTCCATGGACGTCCAATTCTCCAGTTCATTTCTAATGGCTTTTTGTTTTGTGCCAATGACTGGCATTATCATCCATTCTATTGATTGACCTGAGTGGGGCTAATTACCTTGGTCTTTCCAAGGGAAAGAACAAGGTTATGTTGTTGTACAACTTTATCGTACTTATTTTTATTATTTTTAATTTTATTATTATTATTCATCTTATTCTCCGCGTTTTTTCGGCGCGCCGCACAGCCCGAACCGCTGCACCGATCGGCACCGTTCGGATATCGAAACGTCCGGAATTTTTGCGCGACGATGGCCTTTTTAAAAAGGGCCCCGAAAAATTTTCCGTTTTCCCGCAAACGGCAATTTTCCAGATTTTTTTTTTTTTTTCAAAATGTATCTAGTCCTACAATTTTTGACCAAATCACATAATTTGGGTATCAAAAATTCCGGGACGGCGAGGGGCATAAAAATTGTATACAGAATTTGGAAAAAATTTACGGTTCCCCGGAAATTTGCCAAAAACTCTCACTTTCATTTCTAATGGGAAAAGTTCCCATTCACTTACAATGGGATTTCAATGGAATTTACATTGCATTGATGCCATTGACGGCCATGCATGTCGAATCTATTGATGCCAATGTACTTGGATTCAATTGACTATATGGATGTCGATGCCATTGACGGCCATGGACGTCCAAAAATTTTCCCATTCATTTTCAATGGGGAAAAAACTACATTTCCCCAAATCAACAGAAAATGACCAGATATCAATAGGACGTGTCCCCCAAACGTCCCCAACTCCATTGACGCTTATGGGGAGTGCTGCCATTGACGTCCATGGACGTCCAAAAATTTTCCCATTCATTTTCAATGGGAATTTTTTTTTTTTCCCCAAATCAACAGAAAAGGACTAGATATCATTAGGACGTGTCCCCCAAATGTCCCCGATTGCATTGCCGCTTATGAAGGGTGATTCCATTGACGTCCATGGACGTCCAAACTTCCCATTCATTTCCAATGGCATTTCTTCATGTTTGTTCATTCTATTGATGCCAATGTACTTGGATTCCATTGACGGTTATGTTAGATGATACCATTGACGTCCATGGATGTCCAAAATTTTTCCCATTCATTTTCAATGGGAACATTTTTTTTTCCCCCAAATCAACAGAAAATGACTAGATATCAATAGGACGTGTCCCCCAAATGTCCCCGATTGCATTCCCGCTTATGGAGGGTGATGCCATTGACGTTCATGGACGTCCAAACTTCCCATTAAATCCCAATGGCATTTCTTCATGTTTGTTCATTCTATTGATGCCAATGTACTTGGATTCCATTGACGCTTATGTAAGTTGATACCATTGACGTCCATGGACGTCCAAAAATTTTCCCATTCATTTTCAATGGGAATTTTTTTTCCCCCCCAAATCAACAGAAAATGACTAGATATCAATAGGACGTGTCCCCCAAATGTCCCCGATTGCATTTCCTCTTATGGAGGGTGATGCCATTGACGTTCATGGACGTCCAAACTTCCCATTCATTTCCAATGGCATTTCTTCATGTTAGTTCATTCTATTGATGCCAATGTACTTGGATTCCATTGACGCTTATGTAAATTGATACCATTGACGTCCATGGACGTCCAAAAATTTTCCCATTCATTTTCAATGGGAATTTTTTTTTTTCCCCCAAATCAACAGAAAATGACTAGATATCATTAGGACGTGTCCCCCAAATGTCCCCGATTGCATTCCCGCTTATGGAGGGTGATGCCATTGACATTCATTGACGTCCAAACTTCCCATTAAATCCCAATGGCATTTCTTCATGTTTGTTCATTCTATTGATGCCAATGTACTTGGATTCCATTGACGCTTATGTAAGTTGATACCACTGACGTCCATGGACGTCCAAAAATTTTCCCATTCATTTTCAATGGGAATTTTTTTTTTTTCCCCAAATCAACAGAAAATGACTAGATATCATTAGGACGTGTCCCCCAAATGTCCCCGATTGCATTGCCGCTTATGGGGGGTGATGCCATTGACGTCCATGGACGTCCAAACTTCCCATTCATTTCCAAAGGCATTTCTTCATGTTTGTTCATTCTATTGATGCCAATGTACTTAGATTCCATTGACGCTTATGTAAGTTGATACCATTGACGTCCATGGACGTCCAAAATTTTTCCCATTCATTTTCAATGGGATTTTTTTTTTTTCCCCAAATCAACAGAAAATGACTAGATATCATTAGGACGTGTCCCCCAAATGTCCCCGATTGCATTGCCGCTTATGGAGGGTGATGCCATTGACGTTCATGGACGTCCAAACTTCCCATTCATTTCCAATGGCATTTCTTCATGTTTGTTCATTTTATTGATGCCAATGTACTTGGATTCCATTGACGCTTATGTAAGTTGATACCATTGACGTCCATGGACGTCCAAAAATTTTCCCATTCATTTTCAATGGGAATTTTTTTTTTTTTTCCCAAATCAACAGAAAATGACTAGATATCATTAGGACGTGTCCCCCAAACTTCCCCGATTCCATTAACAATTATGAAAGGTACCGCCATTGACGTCCATGGACGTCCAAACTTCCCATTCATTTCCAATGGCATTTCTTCATGTTTGTTCATTCTATTGATGCCAATGTACTTGGATTCCATTGACGCTTATGTAAATTGATACCATTGACGTCCATGGACGTCCAAAATTTTTCCCATTCATTTTCAATGGGAATTTTTTTTTTTTCCCCAAATCAACAGAAAATGACTAGATATCATTAGGACGTGTCCCCCAAATGTCCCTGATTGGATTGCCGCTTATGGAGGGTGATGCCATTGACGGCCATGGACGTCCAATTCTCCCAATCTTTTCTAATGGCTTTTACTTTGTTTAGTGCCATTGACTGGCATTATGGTCCATTCTATTGATAGACCTGAGTGGGGCTAAGATCTGTATCTCCACAGAGGAAAGACCAAGGTGTGTAATTTCTCCCGAAATTGCAGTTTCTAGTTATTATTATGCAATGGTTTCTCCGCGTTTTTTCGGCGCGCCGCGCAGCCCGAACCGTACCACCGATCGGCACCGTTCAAGTATCGACACGACCGGAATTTTCGCGCGACGATGGGAATTTTTCAAACGACCCCGAAAATTTTTCCGTTCACCCGTAAACGGCGATTTTCCGATTTTTAAAAAAATTTTCAAAACGCTACTTGTCCTACAATTTTTGACCAAATCACATAATTTGGACATCAAAAATTCCGGGACGGTGGGGGGCATAAAGATTGTATACAGAATTTGGAAAAAATTTACGGTTCCCCGGATATTTGCCAAAAACTATCCCATTCATTTCCAATGGGAAAATTTCCCATTCATTTCAATGGGATTCCAATGGAATTTACATTACATTGATGCCATTGACTGCCATGCATGTCGAATCTATTGATGCCAATGTACTTGGATTCAATTGACTATATGGATGTCGATGCCATTGACGGCCATGGACGTCCAAAATTTTTCCCATTCATTTTCAATGGGGAAAAAACTACATTTCCCCAAATCAACAGAAAATGACCAGATATCAATAGGACGTGTCCCCCAAACGTCCCCAACTCCATTGAGGCTTATAGGGGGTGCTGCCATTGTCGTCCATGGACGTCCAAAATTTTTCCCATTCATTTTCAATGGGGAAAAAACTAAATTTCCCCAAATCAACAGAAAATGACCAGATATTAATAGGACGTATACCCCAAACGTCCCCAACTCCATTGACGCTTATGGGGGGTGCTGCCATTAACGTCCATGGACGTCCCAAAATTTTCCCATTCATTTTCAATGGGAAATTTTTTTTTTCCCCAAATCAACAGAAAATGACTAGATATCATTAGGACGTGTCCCCCAAATGTCCCCGATTGCATTGCCGCTTATGGAGGGTGATTCCATTGACGTCCATGGACGTCCAAACTTCCCATTCATTTCCAATGGCATTTCTTCATGTTTGTTCATTCTATTGATGCTAATGTACTTGGATTCCATTGACGCTTATGTAAGTTGATACCATTGACGTCCATGGACGTCCAAAATTTTTCCCATTCATTTTCAATGGGAATTTTTTTTTTTTCCCCAAATCAACAGAAAATGACTAGATATCAATAGGACGTGTCGCCCAAATGTCCCCGATTGCATTGCCTCTTATGGAAGGTGATGCCATTGACGTTCATGGACGTCCAAACTTCCCATTCATTTCCAATGGCATTTCTTCATGTTTGTTCATTCTATTGATGCCAATGTACTTGGATTCCATTGACGCTTATGTAAATTGATACCATTGACGTCCATGGACGTCCAAAATTTTTCCCATTCATTTTCAATGGGAATTTTTTTTTTTTCCCCAAATCAACAGAAAATGACTAGATATCAATAGGACGTGTCGCCCAAATGTCCCCGATTGCATTGCCTCTTATGGAAGGTGATGCCATTGACGTTCATGGACGTCCAAACTTCCCATTCATTTCCAATGGCATTTCTTCATGTTTGTTCATTCTATTGATGCCAATGTACTTGGATTCCATTGACGCTTATGTAAATTGATACCATTGACGTCCATGGACGTCCAAAATTTTTCCCATTCATTTTCAATGGGAATTTTTTTTTTCCCCAAATCAACAGAAAATGACTAGATATCATTAGGACGTGTCCCCCAAATGTCCCCGATTGGATTGCCGCTTATGGAGGGTGATGCCATTGACGTCCATGGACGTCCAAACTTCCCATTTATTTCCAATGGCATTTCTTCATGTTTGTTCATTCTATTGATGCCAATGTACTTGGATTCCATTGACGCTTATGTAAGTTGATACCATTGACGTCCATGGACGTCCAAAATTTTTCCCATTCATTTTCAATGGGAATTTTTTTTTTTCCCCAAATCAACAGAAAATGACTAGATATCATTATGACGTGTCCCCCAAATGTCCCCAATTGCATTGCCGCTTATGGAGGGTGATGCCATTGACGTTCATGGACGTCCAAAATTTTCCCCATTCATTTTCAATGGGAATTTTTTTTTTTCCCCAAATCAACAAAAAATGACCAGATATCAATAGGACGTGTACCCCAAATGTCCCCGATTGTATTGCTGCTTATGGAGGGTGATGCCATTGACGTCCATGGACGTCCAAACTTCCCATTAATTTCTAATGGCATTTCTTCATGTTTGTTCATTCTATTGATGCCAATGTACTTGGTATCCATTGACGCTTATGTAAGTTGATACCATTGACGTCCATGGACGTCCAAAATTTTTCCCATTCATTTTCAATGGGATTTTTTTTTTTTTTCCCAAATCAACAAAAAATGACCAGATATCAATAGGACGTGTACCCCAAATGTCCCCGATTGTATTGCTGCTTATGGAGGGTGATGCCATTGACGTCCATGGACGTCCAAACTTCCCATTAATTTCTAATGGCATTTCTTCATGTTTGTTCATTCTATTGATGCCAATGTACTTGGTATCCATTGACGCTTATGTAAGTTGATACCATTGACGTCCATGGACGTCCAAAATTTTTCCCATTCATTTTCAATGGGAATTTTTTTTTTTCCCCAAATCAACAAAAAATGACCAGATATCAATAGGACGTGTACCCCAAATGTCCCCGATTGTATTGCTGCTTATGGAGGGTGATGCCATTGACGTCCACGGACATCCAAACTTCCCATTCATTTCCAATGGCATTTCTTCATGTTTGTTCATTCTATTGATGCCAATGTACTTGGATTCCATTGACGCTTATGTAAGTTGATACCATTGACGTCCCTGGACGTCCAAAATTTTTCCCATTCATATTCAATGGGAAATTTTTTTTTTCCCCCAAATCAACAGAAAATGACTAGATATCATTAGGACGTGTCCCCCAAATGTCCCCAATTGCATTGCCGCTTATGGAGGGTGATGCCATTGACGTTCATGGACGTCCAAACTTCCCATTCATTTCCAATGGCATTTCTTCATGTTTGTTCATTTTATTGATGCCAATGTACTTGGATTCCATTGACGCTTATGTAAGGTGATACCATTGACGTCCATGGACGTCCAAAATTTTTCCCATTCATATTCAATGGGAAATTTTTTTTTTTTCCCAAATCAACAGAAAATGACTAGATATCAATAGGACGTGTCCCCCAAACTTCCCCGATTCCATTAACAATTATGGAGGGTGCTGCCATTGACGGACATGGACGTCCAATTCTCTCAATCTTTTCTAATGGCTTTAACTTTGTTTAGTGCCAATGACTGGCATTATGGTCCATTCTATTGATAGACCTGAGTGGGGCTAAGATTTGTATCTCCACAGAGGAAAGACCAAGGTGTGTAATTTCTCCCGAAATTGCAGTTTCTAGTTATTATTTATTATTCAATAATTGTTGACGTTTTTTTCGGCGCGTCGCACAGCCCGAACCGTACCTCCGATCGGTACCGTTCAAGTATCGGCACGACCGGAATTTTCGCGCGACGATGGGAATTTTTCAAACGGCCCCGAAAAATTTTCCGTTCGCCCGTAAACGGCAATTTTCCGAAAAAAAAAAAAACTTTAAAAATGTATCTAGTCCTACAATTTTTGACCAAATCACGTAATTTGGGTATCAAAAATTCCGGGACGGTGAGGGGCATAAAAGTTGTATACAGAATTTGGCAAAAATTTACGGTTCCCCGGAAATTTGCCAAAAACTTTCCTATTCATTTTGAATGAAAAAAAAACGCACGCTGCACAGCCCGAACCGTTTGACCGATCGGCACCGTTCAAATATCGGCACGACCGGAATTTTCGCGCAACGATGGGAATTTTTCAAACGGACCCGAAAAATTTTCCCTTCGCCCGTAAACGGCAATTTTCCGGAAAAAAAAAAAAGTTTCAAAATGTATCTAGTCCTACAATTTTTGACCAAATCACATAATTTGGGTATCAAAAATTCCGGGACGGTGAGGGGCATAAAAGTTGTATACAGAATTTGGCAAAACTTTACGGTTCCCCGGAAATTGGCCAAAAACTCTCCCATTCATTTCTAATGGGAAAAGTTCCCATTCACTTACAATGGGATTTCAATGGAATTTACATTGCATTGATGCCATTGACGGCCATGCATGTCAAATCTATTGATGCCAATGTACTTGGATTCTATTGACTATATGGATGTCGATGCCATTGACGGCCATGGACGTCCAAAATTTTTCCCATTCATTTTCAATGGGGAAAAAACAAAATTTCCCCAAATCAACAGAAAATGACCAGATATCAATAGGACGTGTCCCCCAAACGTCTCCAACTCCATTGACGCTTATGGGGGGTGCCGCCATTGACTTCCATGGACGTCCAAAATTTTTCCCAATCATTTTCAATGGGGAAAAAACTAAATTTCTCCAAATCAACAGAAAATGACCAGATATCAATAGGACGTATACCCCAAACGTCTCCAACTCCATTGACGCTTATGGGGGGTGCTGCCATTGACGTCCATGGACGTCCAAAATTTTTCCCATTCATTTTCAATGGGAAATTTTTTTTTTTCCCCAAATCAACAGAAAATGACTAGATATCAATAGGACGTGGCCCCCAAATGTCCCCGATTGCATTGCTGCTTATGGAGGGTGATGCCATTGTCGTCCAGGGACGTCCAAACTTCCCATTCATTTCCAATGGCATTTCTTCATGTTTGTTCATTCTATTGATGCCAATGTACTTGGATTCCATTGACGCTTATGTAAGTTGATACCATTGACGTCCATAGACGTCCAAAATTTTTCCCATTCATTTTCAATGGGAATTTTTTTTTTTTTCCCCAAATCAACAGAAAATGACTAGATATCATTAGGACGTGTCCCCAAATGTCCCCGATTGCATTGCCGCTTATGGAGGGTGATGCCATTGACGTTCATGGACGTCCAAACTTCCCATTAAATCCCAATGGCATTTCTTCATGTTTGTTCATTCTATTGATGCCAATGTACTTGGATTCCATTGACGCTTATGTAAGTTGATACCATTGACGTCCATGGACGTCCAAAATTTTTCCCATTCATTTTCAATGGGAATTTTTTTTTTTTTCCCCAAATCAACAGAAAATGACTAGATATCAATAGGACGTGTCCCCCAAATGTCCCCGATTGCATTGCCTCTTATGGAGGGTGATGCCATTGACGTCCAGGGACGTCTAAACTTCCCATTCATTTCCAATGGCATTTCTTCATGTTTGTTCATTCTTTTGATGCCAATGTACTTGGATTCCATTGACGCTTATGTAAGTTGATACCATTGACGTCCATGGACGTCCAAAATTTTTCCCATTCATTTTCAATGGGAATTTTTTTTTTTTCCCCAAATCAACAGAAAATGACTAGATATCAATAGGACGTTTCCCCCAAATGTGCCCGATTGCATTGCTGCTTATGGAGGGTGATGCCATTGACGTCCACGGACGTCCAAACTTCCCATTAATTTCCAATGGCATTTCTTCATGTTTGTTCATTCTATTGATGCCAATGTACTTGGATTCCATTGACGCTTATGTAAGTTGATACCATTGACGTCTATGGACGTCCAAAATTTTTCCCATTCATTTTCAATGGGAATTTTTTTTTTTTTCCCCAAATCAACAGAAAATGACTAGATATCATTAGGACGTGTCCCCCAAATGTCCCCGATTGCATTGCCGCTTATGGGGGGTGATGCCATTGACGTCCATGGACGTCCAAACTTCCCATTCATTTCCAAAGGCATTTTTTCATGTTTGTTCATTCTATTGATGCCAATGTACTTGGATTCCATTGACGCTTATGTAAGTTGATACCATTGACGTCCATGGACGTCCAAAATTTTTCCCATTCATTTTCAATGGGAATTTTTTTTTTTTCCCCAATTCAACAGAAAATGACTAGATATCATTAGGACGTGTCCCCCAAATGTGCCCGATTGCATTGCTGCTTATGGAGGGTGATGCCATTGACGTCCACGGACGTCCAAACTTCCCATTAATTTCCAATGGCATTTCTTCATGTTTGTTCATTCTATTGATGCCAATGTACTTGGATTCCATTGACGCTTATGTAAGTTGATACCATTGACGTCCATGGACGTCCAAAATTTTTCCCATTCATTTTCAATGGGAATTTTTTTTTTTTCCCCAAATCAACAGAAAATGACTAGATATCATTAGGACGTGTCCCCCAAATGTCCCCGATTGTATTGCCGCTTATGGGGGGTGATGCCATTGACGTCCATGGACGTCCAAACTTCCCATTCATTTCCAAAGGCATTTCTTCATGTTTGTTCATTCTATTGATGCCAATGTACTTGGATTCCATTGACGCTTATGTAAGTTGATACCATTGACGTCCATGGACGTCCAAAATTTTTCCCATTCATTTTCAATGGGAATTTTTTTTTTTCCCCCAATTCAACAGAAAATGACTAGATATCATTAGGACGTGTCCCCCAAATGTCCCCGATTGCATTGCTGCTTATGGAGGGTGATGCCATTGACGTCCATGGACGTCCAAAATTTTTCCCATTCATTTTCAATGGGAAAATTTTTTTTTTCCCCAAATCAACAGAAAATGACTAGATATCAATAGGACCTGTCCCCCAAAAGTCCCCGATTTCATTGCTGCTTATGGAGGGTGATGCCATTGACGTCCAGGGACGTCCAAACTTCCCATTCATTTCCAATGGCATTTCTTCATGTTTGTTCATTCTTTTGATGCCAATGTACTTGGATTCCATTGACGCTTATGTAAGTTGATACCATTGACGTCCATGGACGTCCAAAATTTTTCCCATTCATTTTCAATGGGAATTTTTTTTTTTTTTCCCCAAATCAACAGAAAATGACTAGATATCAATAGGACGTTTCCCCCAAATGTGCCCGATTGCATTGCTGCTTATGGAGGGTGATGCCATTGACGTCCACGGACGTCCAAACTTCCAATTAATTTCCAATGGCATTTCTTCATGTTTGTTCATTCTATTGATGCCAATGTACTTGGATTCCATTGACGCTTATGTAAGTTGATACCATTGACGTCCATAGACGTCCAAAATTTTTCCCATTCATTTTCAATGGGAAATTTTTTTTTTTCCCCAAATCAACAGAAAATGACTAGATATCATTAGGACGTGTCCCCCAAATGTCCCCGATTGTATTGCCGCTTATGGGGGGTGATGCCATTGACGTCCATGGACGTCCAAACTTCCCATTCATTTCCAAAGGCATTTCTTCATGTTTGTTCATTCTATTGATGCCAATGTACTTGGATTCCATTGACGCTTATGTAAGTTGATACCATTGACGTCCATGGACGTCCAAAATTTTTCCCATTCATTTTCAATGGGATTTTTTTTTTTTTCCCAAATCAACAGAAAATGACTAGATATCATTAGGACGTGTCCCCCAAATGTCCCCGATTGCATTGCCGCTTATGGAGGGTGATGCCATTGACGTTCATGGAAGTCCAAACTTCCCATTCATTTCCAATGGCATTTCTTCATGTTTGTTCATTTTATTGATGCCAATGTACTTGGATTCCATTGACGCTTATGTAAGTTGATATCATTGACGTCCATGGACGTCCAAAATTTTTCCCATTCATTTTCAATGGGAATTTTTTTTTTTTTCCCAAATCAACAGAAAATGACTAGATATCAATAGGACGTGTCCCCCAAACTTCCCCGATTCCATTAACAATTATGGAGGGTGCTGCCATTGACGGACATGGACGTCCAATTCTCCCAATCTTTTCTAATGGCTTTAACTTTGTTTAGTGCCAATGACTGGCATTATGGTCCATTCTATTGATAGACCTGAGTGGGGCTAAGATTTGTATCTCCACAGAGGAAAGACCAAGGTGTGTAATTTCTCCCGAAATTGCAGTTTCTAGTTATTATTATTATTCAATAATTCTCCGCGTTTTTTTGAGCCAACGCACAGCCCAAACCGTAGCACCGATCGGCACCGTTGAAGTATCGGCACGACCGGATTTTTCGCGTGACGATGGGAATTTTTCAAACCGCCACGAAAAATTTTCCGTTCGCCCGTAAACGGCAATTTTCCGAAAAATAAAAAAAGTTTCAAAATGTATCTAGTCCTACAATTTTTGACCAAATCACATAATTTGGGCATCAAAAATTCCGGGACGGTGAGGGGCATAAAAGTTGTATACAGAATTTGGCAAAAATTTACGGTTCCCCGGAAATTTGCCAAAAACTTTCCTATTCATTTTGAATGGAAAAAAAACGCGCGCTTCACAGCCCGAACCGTTAGACCGATCGGCACCGTTCAAGTATCGGCACGACCGGAATTTTCGCGTGACACAGGAAACTTTACAAATGGCCCCGAAAATTTTTCCGTTCGTCCGTAAACGGCAATTTTCCGTGAAAAAAAAAAAAGTTTCAAAATGTATCTAGTCCTACAATTTTTGACCAAATCACATAATTTGGGCATCAAAAATTCCGGGACGGTGAGGGGCATAAAAGTTGTATACAGAATTTGGAAAAAAATTACGCTTCCTCGGAAATTTGCCAAAAACTATCCCATTCATTTCGAATGGGAAAAGTCCCATTCACTTCCAATGGGATTTCCAATGGAATTTACATTGCATTGATGCCATTGACGGCCATGCATGTCGAATCTACTGATGCCAATGTACTTGGATTCAATTGACTATATAGATGTCGATGCCATTGACTGCCATGGACGTCCAAAATTTTTCCCATTCATTTTCAATGGGGAAAAAACAAAATTACCCCAAATCAACAGAAAATGACCAGATATCAATAGGACGTGTCCCCCAAACTTCCCCAATTCCATTGACGCTTATGAAGGGTGCCGCCATTGACTTACATGGACGTCCAAAATTTTTCCCATTCATTTTCAATGGGGAAAAAACTAAATTTCTCCAAATCAACAGAAAATGACCAGATATCAATAGGACGTATATCCCAAACGTCCCCAATTCCATTGACGCTTATGGGGGGTGCTGCCATTGACGTCCATGGACGTCCAAAATTTTACCCATTCATTTTCAATGGGAATTTTTTTTTTTTCCCCAAATCAACAGAAAATGACTAGATATCAGTAGGACCTGTCCCCCAAATGTCCCCGATTGCATTGCTGCTTATGGAGGGTGATGCCATTGACGTCCAGGGACGTCCAAACTTCCCATTCATTTCCAATGGCATTTCTTCATGTTTGTTCATTCTTTTGATGCCAATGTACTTGGATTCCATTGACGGTTATGTAAGTTGATACCATTGACGTCCATGGACGTCCAAAATTTTTCCCATTCATTTTCAATGGGAAATTTTTTTTTTTCCCCAAATCAACAGAAAATGACTAGATATCATTAGGACGTGTCCCCCAAATGTCCCCGATTGCATTGCTGCTTATGGAGGGTGATGCCATTGACGTCCAGGGACGTCCAAACTTCCCATTAATTTCCAATGGCATTTCTTCATGTTTGTTCATTCTATTGATGCCAATGTACTTGGATTCCATTGACGCTTATGTAAGTTGATACCATTGACGTCCATGGACGTCCAAAAATTTTCCCATTCATTTTCAATGGGAATTTTTTTTCCCCCCCAAATCAACAGAAAATGACTAGATATCAATAGGACGTGTCCCCCAAATGTCCCCGATTGCATTTCCTCTTATGGAGGGTGATGCCATTGACGTTCATGGACGTCCAAACTTCCCATTCATTTCCAATGGCATTTCTTCATGTTAGTTCATTCTATTGATGCCAATGTACTTGGATTCCATTGACGCTTATGTAAATTGATACCATTGACGTCCATGGACGTCCAAAAATTTTCCCATTCATTTTCAATGGGAATTTTTTTTTTTCCCCCAAATCAACAGAAAATGACTAGATATCATTAGGACGTGTCCCCCAAATGTCCCCGATTGCATTCCCGCTTATGGAGGGTGATGCCATTGACATTCATTGACGTCCAAACTTCCCATTAAATCCCAATGGCATTTCTTCATGTTTGTTCATTCTATTGATGCCAATGTACTTGGATTCCATTGACGCTTATGTAAGTTGATACCACTGACGTCCATGGACGTCCAAAAATTTTCCCATTCATTTTCAATGGGAATTTTTTTTTTTTCCCCAAATCAACAGAAAATGACTAGATATCATTAGGACGTGTCCCCCAAATGTCCCCGATTGCATTGCCGCTTATGGGGGGTGATGCCATTGACGTCCATGGACGTCCAAACTTCCCATTCATTTCCAAAGGCATTTCTTCATGTTTGTTCATTCTATTGATGCCAATGTACTTAGATTCCATTGACGCTTATGTAAGTTGATACCATTGACGTCCATGGACGTCCAAAATTTTTCCCATTCATTTTCAATGGGATTTTTTTTTTTTCCCCAAATCAACAGAAAATGACTAGATATCATTAGGACGTGTCCCCCAAATGTCCCCGATTGCATTGCCGCTTATGGAGGGTGATGCCATTGACGTTCATGGACGTCCAAACTTCCCATTCATTTCCAATGGCATTTCTTCATGTTTGTTCATTTTATTGATGCCAATGTACTTGGATTCCATTGACGCTTATGTAAGTTGATACCATTGACGTCCATGGACGTCCAAAAATTTTCCCATTCATTTTCAATGGGAATTTTTTTTTTTTTTCCCAAATCAACAGAAAATGACTAGATATCATTAGGACGTGTCCCCCAAACTTCCCCGATTCCATTAACAATTATGAAAGGTACCGCCATTGACGTCCATGGACGTCCAAACTTCCCATTCATTTCCAATGGCATTTCTTCATGTTTGTTCATTCTATTGATGCCAATGTACTTGGATTCCATTGACGCTTATGTAAATTGATACCATTGACGTCCATGGACGTCCAAAATTTTTCCCATTCATTTTCAATGGGAATTTTTTTTTTTTCCCCAAATCAACAGAAAATGACTAGATATCATTAGGACGTGTCCCCCAAATGTCCCTGATTGGATTGCCGCTTATGGAGGGTGATGCCATTGACGGCCATGGACGTCCAATTCTCCCAATCTTTTCTAATGGCTTTTACTTTGTTTAGTGCCATTGACTGGCATTATGGTCCATTCTATTGATAGACCTGAGTGGGGCTAAGATCTGTATCTCCACAGAGGAAAGACCAAGGTGTGTAATTTCTCCCGAAATTGCAGTTTCTAGTTATTATTATGCAATGGTTTCTCCGCGTTTTTTCGGCGCGCCGCGCAGCCCGAACCGTACCACCGATCGGCACCGTTCAAGTATCGACACGACCGGAATTTTCGCGCGACGATGGGAATTTTTCAAACGACCCCGAAAATTTTTCCGTTCACCCGTAAACGGCGATTTTCCGATTTTTAAAAAAATTTTCAAAACGCTACTTGTCCTACAATTTTTGACCAAATCACATAATTTGGACATCAAAAATTCCGGGACGGTGGGGGGCATAAAGATTGTATACAGAATTTGGAAAAAATTTACGGTTCCCCGGATATTTGCCAAAAACTATCCCATTCATTTCCAATGGGAAAATTTCCCATTCATTTCAATGGGATTCCAATGGAATTTACATTACATTGATGCCATTGACTGCCATGCATGTCGAATCTATTGATGCCAATGTACTTGGATTCAATTGACTATATGGATGTCGATGCCATTGACGGCCATGGACGTCCAAAATTTTTCCCATTCATTTTCAATGGGGAAAAAACTACATTTCCCCAAATCAACAGAAAATGACCAGATATCAATAGGACGTGTCCCCCAAACGTCCCCAACTCCATTGAGGCTTATAGGGGGTGCTGCCATTGTCGTCCATGGACGTCCAAAATTTTTCCCATTCATTTTCAATGGGGAAAAAACTAAATTTCCCCAAATCAACAGAAAATGACCAGATATTAATAGGACGTATACCCCAAACGTCCCCAACTCCATTGACGCTTATGGGGGGTGCTGCCATTAACGTCCATGGACGTCCCAAAATTTTCCCATTCATTTTCAATGGGAAATTTTTTTTTTCCCCAAATCAACAGAAAATGACTAGATATCATTAGGACGTGTCCCCCAAATGTCCCCGATTGCATTGCCGCTTATGGAGGGTGATTCCATTGACGTCCATGGACGTCCAAACTTCCCATTCATTTCCAATGGCATTTCTTCATGTTTGTTCATTCTATTGATGCTAATGTACTTGGATTCCATTGACGCTTATGTAAGTTGATACCATTGACGTCCATGGACGTCCAAAATTTTTCCCATTCATTTTCAATGGGAATTTTTTTTTTTTCCCCAAATCAACAGAAAATGACTAGATATCAATAGGACGTGTCGCCCAAATGTCCCCGATTGCATTGCCTCTTATGGAAGGTGATGCCATTGACGTTCATGGACGTCCAAACTTCCCATTCATTTCCAATGTCATTTCTTCATGTTTGTTCATTCTATTGATGCCAATGTACTTGGATTCCATTGACGCTTATGTAAATTGATACCATTGACGTCCATGGACGTCCAAAATTTTTCCCATTCATTTTCAATGGGAATTTTTTTTTTTTCCCCAAATCAACAGAAAATGACTAGATATCAATAGGACGTGTCGCCCAAATGTCCCCGATTGCATTGCCTCTTATGGAAGGTGATGCCATTGACGTTCATGGACGTCCAAACTTCCCATTCATTTCCAATGGCATTTCTTCATGTTTGTTCATTCTATTGATGCCAATGTACTTGGATTCCATTGACGCTTATGTAAATTGATACCATTGACGTCCATGGACGTCCAAAATTTTTCCCATTCATTTTCAATGGGAATTTTTTTTTTCCCCAAATCAACAGAAAATGACTAGATATCATTAGGACGTGTCCCCCAAATGTCCCCGATTGGATTGCCGCTTATGGAGGGTGATGCCATTGACGTCCATGGACGTCCAAACTTCCCATTTATTTCCAATGGCATTTCTTCATGTTTGTTCATTCTATTGATGCCAATGTACTTGGATTCCATTGACGCTTATGTAAGTTGATACCATTGACGTCCATGGACGTCCAAAATTTTTCCCATTCATTTTCAATGGGAATTTTTTTTTTTCCCCAAATCAACAGAAAATGACTAGATATCATTATGACGTGTCCCCCAAATGTCCCCAATTGCATTGCCGCTTATGGAGGGTGATGCCATTGACGTTCATGGACGTCCAAAATTTTCCCCATTCATTTTCAATGGGAATTTTTTTTTTTCCCCAAATCAACAAAAAATGACCAGATATCAATAGGACGTGTACCCCAAATGTCCCCGATTGTATTGCTGCTTATGGAGGGTGATGCCATTGACGTCCATGGACGTCCAAACTTCCCATTAATTTCTAATGGCATTTCTTCATGTTTGTTCATTCTATTGATGCCAATGTACTTGGTATCCATTGACGCTTATGTAAGTTGATACCATTGACGTCCATGGACGTCCAAAATTTTTCCCATTCATTTTCAATGGGATTTTTTTTTTTTTTCCCAAATCAACAAAAAATGACCAGATATCAATAGGACGTGTACCCCAAATGTCCCCGATTGTATTGCTGCTTATGGAGGGTGATGCCATTGACGTCCATGGACGTCCAAACTTCCCATTAATTTCTAATGGCATTTCTTCATGTTTGTTCATTCTATTGATGCCAATGTACTTGGTATCCATTGACGCTTATGTAAGTTGATACCATTGACGTCCATGGACGTCCAAAATTTTTCCCATTCATTTTCAATGGGAATTTTTTTTTTTCCCCAAATCAACAAAAAATGACCAGATATCAATAGGACGTGTACCCCAAATGTCCCCGATTGTATTGCTGCTTATGGAGGGTGATGCCATTGACGTCCACGGACATCCAAACTTCCCATTCATTTCCAATGGCATTTCTTCATGTTTGTTCATTCTATTGATGCCAATGTACTTGGATTCCATTGACGCTTATGTAAGTTGATACCATTGACGTCCCTGGACGTCCAAAATTTTTCCCATTCATATTCAATGGGAAATTTTTTTTTTCCCCCAAATCAACAGAAAATGACTAGATATCATTAGGACGTGTCCCCCAAATGTCCCCAATTGCATTGCCGCTTATGGAGGGTGATGCCATTGACGTTCATGGACGTCCAAACTTCCCATTCATTTCCAATGGCATTTCTTCATGTTTGTTCATTTTATTGATGCCAATGTACTTGGATTCCATTGACGCTTATGTAAGGTGATACCATTGACGTCCATGGACGTCCAAAATTTTTCCCATTCATTTTCAATGGGAAATTTTTTTTTTTTCCCAAATCAACAGAAAATGACTAGATATCAATAGGACGTGTCCCCCAAACTTCCCCGATTCCATTAACAATTATGGAGGGTGCTGCCATTGACGGACATGGACGTCCAATTCTCTCAATCTTTTCTAATGGCTTTAACTTTGTTTAGTGCCAATGACTGGCATTATGGTCCATTCTATTGATAGACCTGAGTGGGGCTAAGATTTGTATCTCCACAGAGGAAAGACCAAGGTGTGTAATTTCTCCCGAAATTGCAGTTTCTAGTTATTATTTATTATTCAATAATTGTTGACGTTTTTTTCGGCGCGTCGCACAGCCCGAACCGTACCTCCGATCGGTACCGTTCAAGTATCGGCACGACCGGAATTTTCGCGCGACGATGGGAATTTTTCAAACGGCCCCGAAAAATTTTCCGTTCGCCCGTAAACGGCAATTTTCCGAAAAAAAAAAAAACTTTAAAAATGTATCTAGTCCTACAATTTTTGACCAAATCACGTAATTTGGGTATCAAAAATTCCGGGACGGTGAGGGGCATAAAAGTTGTATACAGAATTTGGCAAAAATTTACGGTTCCCCGGAAATTTGCCAAAAACTTTCCTATTCATTTTGAATGAAAAAAAAACGCACGCTGCACAGCCCGAACCGTTTGACCGATCGGCACCGTTCAAATATCGGCACGACCGGAATTTTCGCGCAACGATGGGAATTTTTCAAACGGACCCGAAAAATTTTCCCTTCGCCCGTAAACGGCAATTTTCCGGAAAAAAAAAAAAGTTTCAAAATGTATCTAGTCCTACAATTTTTGACCAAATCACATAATTTGGGTATCAAAAATTCCGGGACGGTGAGGGGCATAAAAGTTGTATACAGAATTTGGCAAAACTTTACGGTTCCCCGGAAATTGGCCAAAAACTCTCCCATTCATTTCTAATGGGAAAAGTTCCCATTCACTTACAATGGGATTTCAATGGAATTTACATTGCATTGATGCCATTGACGGCCATGCATGTCAAATCTATTGATGCCAATGTACTTGGATTCTATTGACTATATGGATGTCGATGCCATTGACGGCCATGGACGTCCAAAATTTTTCCCATTCATTTTCAATGGGGAAAAAACAAAATTTCCCCAAATCAACAGAAAATGACCAGATATCAATAGGACGTGTCCCCCAAACGTCTCCAACTCCATTGACGCTTATGGGGGGTGCCGCCATTGACTTCCATGGACGTCCAAAATTTTTCCCAATCATTTTCAATGGGGAAAAAACTAAATTTCTCCAAATCAACAGAAAATGACCAGATATCAATAGGACGTATACCCCAAACGTCTCCAACTCCATTGACGCTTATGGGGGGTGCTGCCATTGACGTCCATGGACGTCCAAAATTTTTCCCATTCATTTTCAATGGGAAATTTTTTTTTTTCCCCAAATCAACAGAAAATGACTAGATATCAATAGGACGTGGCCCCCAAATGTCCCCGATTGCATTGCTGCTTATGGAGGGTGATGCCATTGTCGTCCAGGGACGTCCAAACTTCCCATTCATTTCCAATGGCATTTCTTCATGTTTGTTCATTCTATTGATGCCAATGTACTTGGATTCCATTGACGCTTATGTAAGTTGATACCATTGACGTCCATAGACGTCCAAAATTTTTCCCATTCATTTTCAATGGGAATTTTTTTTTTTTTCCCCAAATCAACAGAAAATGACTAGATATCATTAGGACGTGTCCCCAAATGTCCCCGATTGCATTGCCGCTTATGGAGGGTGATGCCATTGACGTTCATGGACGTCCAAACTTCCCATTAAATCCCAATGGCATTTCTTCATGTTTGTTCATTCTATTGATGCCAATGTACTTGGATTCCATTGACGCTTATGTAAGTTGATACCATTGACGTCCATGGACGTCCAAAATTTTTCCCATTCATTTTCAATGGGAATTTTTTTTTTTTTCCCCAAATCAACAGAAAATGACTAGATATCAATAGGACGTGTCCCCCAAATGTCCCCGATTGCATTGCCGCTTATGGAGGGTGATGCCATTGACGTTCATGGACGTCCAAACTTCCCATTCATTTCCAATGGCATTTCTTCATGTTTGTTCATTCTATTGATGCCAATGTACTTGGATTCCATTGACGCTTATGTAAGTTGATACCATTGACGTCTATGGACGTCCAAAATTTTTCCCATTCATTTTCAATGGGAATTTTTTTTTTTTTCCCCAAATCAACAGAAAATGACTAGATATCATTAGGACGTGTCCCCCAAATGTCCCCGATTGCATTGCCGCTTATGGGGGGTGATGCCATTGACGTCCATGGACGTCCAAACTTCCCATTCATTTCCAAAGGCATTTTTTCATGTTTGTTCATTCTATTGATGCCAATGTACTTGGATTCCATTGACGCTTATGTAAGTTGATACCATTGACGTCCATGGACGTCCAAAATTTTTCCCATTCATTTTCAATGGGAATTTTTTTTTTTTCCCCAATTCAACAGAAAATGACTAGATATCATTAGGACGTGTCCCCCAAATGTGCCCGATTGCATTGCTGCTTATGGAGGGTGATGCCATTGACGTCCACGGACGTCCAAACTTCCCATTAATTTCCAATGGCATTTCTTCATGTTTGTTCATTCTATTGATGCCAATGTACTTGGATTCCATTGACGCTTATGTAAGTTGATACCATTGACGTCCATGGACGTCCAAAATTTTTCCCATTCATTTTCAATGGGAATTTTTTTTTTTTCCCCAAATCAACAGAAAATGACTAGATATCATTAGGACGTGTCCCCCAAATGTCCCCGATTGTATTGCCGCTTATGGGGGGTGATGCCATTGACGTCCATGGACGTCCAAACTTCCCATTCATTTCCAAAGGCATTTCTTCATGTTTGTTCATTCTATTGATGCCAATGTACTTGGATTCCATTGACGCTTATGTAAGTTGATACCATTGACGTCCATGGACGTCCAAAATTTTTCCCATTCATTTTCAATGGGAATTTTTTTTTTTCCCCCAATTCAACAGAAAATGACTAGATATCATTAGGACGTGTCCCCCAAATGTCCCCGATTGCATTGCTGCTTATGGAGGGTGATGCCATTGACGTCCATGGACGTCCAAAATTTTTCCCATTCATTTTCAATGGGAAAATTTTTTTTTTCCCCAAATCAACAGAAAATGACTAGATATCAATAGGACCTGTCCCCCAAAAGTCCCCGATTTCATTGCTGCTTATGGAGGGTGATGCCATTGACGTCCAGGGACGTCCAAACTTCCCATTCATTTCCAATGGCATTTCTTCATGTTTGTTCATTCTTTTGATGCCAATGTACTTGGATTCCATTGACGCTTATGTAAGTTGATACCATTGACGTCCATGGACGTCCAAAATTTTTCCCATTCATTTTCAATGGGAATTTTTTTTTTTTTTCCCCAAATCAACAGAAAATGACTAGATATCAATAGGACGTTTCCCCCAAATGTGCCCGATTGCATTGCTGCTTATGGAGGGTGATGCCATTGACGTCCACGGACGTCCAAACTTCCAATTAATTTCCAATGGCATTTCTTCATGTTTGTTCATTCTATTGATGCCAATGTACTTGGATTCCATTGACGCTTATGTAAGTTGATACCATTGACGTCCATAGACGTCCAAAATTTTTCCCATTCATTTTCAATGGGAAATTTTTTTTTTTCCCCAAATCAACAGAAAATGACTAGATATCATTAGGACGTGTCCCCCAAATGTCCCCGATTGCATTGCCGCTTATGGGGGGTGATGCCATTGACGTCCATGGACGTCCAAACTTCCCATTCATTTCCAAAGGCATTTCTTCATGTTTGTTCATTCTATTGATGCCAATGTACTTGGATTCCATTGACGCTTATGTAAGTTGATACCATTGACGTCCATGGACGTCCAAAATTTTTCCCATTCATTTTCAATGGGATTTTTTTTTTTTTCCCAAATCAACAGAAAATGACTAGATATCATTAGGACGTGTCCCCCAAATGTCCCCGATTGCATTGCCGCTTATGGAGGGTGATGCCATTGACGTTCATGGAAGTCCAAACTTCCCATTCATTTCCAATGGCATTTCTTCATGTTTGTTCATTTTATTGATGCCAATGTACTTGGATTCCATTGACGCTTATGTAAGTTGATATCATTGACGTCCATGGACGTCCAAAATTTTTCCCATTCATTTTCAATGGGAATTTTTTTTTTTTTCCCAAATCAACAGAAAATGACTAGATATCAATAGGACGTGTCCCCCAAACTTCCCCGATTCCATTAACAATTATGGAGGGTGCTGCCATTGACGGACATGGACGTCCAATTCTCCCAATCTTTTCTAATGGCTTTAACTTTGTTTAGTGCCAATGACTGGCATTATGGTCCATTCTATTGATAGACCTGAGTGGGGCTAAGATTTGTATCTCCACAGAGGAAAGACCAAGGTGTGTAATTTCTCCCGAAATTGCAGTTTCTAGTTATTATTATTATTCAATAATTCTCCGCGTTTTTTTGAGCCAACGCACAGCCCAAACCGTAGCACCGATCGGCACCGTTGAAGTATCGGCACGACCGGATTTTTCGCGTGACGATGGGAATTTTTCAAACCGCCACGAAAAATTTTCCGTTCGCCCGTAAACGGCAATTTTCCGAAAAATAAAAAAAGTTTCAAAATGTATCTAGTCCTACAATTTTTGACCAAATCACATAATTTGGGCATCAAAAATTCCGGGACGGTGAGGGGCATAAAAGTTGTATACAGAATTTGGCAAAAATTTACGGTTCCCCGGAAATTTGCCAAAAACTTTCCTATTCATTTTGAATGGAAAAAAAACGCGCGCTTCACAGCCCGAACCGTTAGACCGATCGGCACCGTTCAAGTATCGGCACGACCGGAATTTTCGCGTGACACAGGAAACTTTACAAATGGCCCCGAAAATTTTTCCGTTCGTCCGTAAACGGCAATTTTCCGTGAAAAAAAAAAAAGTTTCAAAATGTATCTAGTCCTACAATTTTTGACCAAATCACATAATTTGGGCATCAAAAATTCCGGGACGGTGAGGGGCATAAAAGTTGTATACAGAATTTGGAAAAAAATTACGCTTCCTCGGAAATTTGCCAAAAACTATCCCATTCATTTCGAATGGGAAAAGTCCCATTCACTTCCAATGGGATTTCCAATGGAATTTACATTGCATTGATGCCATTGACGGCCATGCATGTCGAATCTACTGATGCCAATGTACTTGGATTCAATTGACTATATAGATGTCGATGCCATTGACTGCCATGGACGTCCAAAATTTTTCCCATTCATTTTCAATGGGGAAAAAACAAAATTACCCCAAATCAACAGAAAATGACCAGATATCAATAGGACGTGTCCCCCAAACTTCCCCAATTCCATTGACGCTTATGAAGGGTGCCGCCATTGACTTACATGGACGTCCAAAATTTTTCCCATTCATTTTCAATGGGGAAAAAACTAAATTTCTCCAAATCAACAGAAAATGACCAGATATCAATAGGACGTATATCCCAAACGTCCCCAATTCCATTGACGCTTATGGGGGGTGCTGCCATTGACGTCCATGGACGTCCAAAATTTTACCCATTCATTTTCAATGGGAATTTTTTTTTTTTCCCCAAATCAACAGAAAATGACTAGATATCAGTAGGACCTGTCCCCCAAATGTCCCCGATTGCATTGCTGCTTATGGAGGGTGATGCCATTGACGTCCAGGGACGTCCAAACTTCCCATTCATTTCCAATGGCATTTCTTCATGTTTGTTCATTCTTTTGATGCCAATGTACTTGGATTCCATTGACGGTTATGTAAGTTGATACCATTGACGTCCATGGACGTCCAAAATTTTTCCCATTCATTTTCAATGGGAAATTTTTTTTTTTCCCCAAATCAACAGAAAATGACTAGATATCATTAGGACGTGTCCCCCAAATGTCCCCGATTGCATTGCTGCTTATGGAGGGTGATGCCATTGACGTCCAGGGACGTCCAAACTTCCCATTAATTTCCAATGGCATTTCTTCATGTTTGTTCATTCTATTGATGCCAATGTACTTGGATTCCATTGACGCTTATGTAAGTTGATACCATTGACGTCCATGGACGTCCAAAAATTTTCCCATTCATTTTCAATGGGAATTTTTTTTCCCCCCCAAATCAACAGAAAATGACTAGATATCAATAGGACGTGTCCCCCAAATGTCCCCGATTGCATTTCCTCTTATGGAGGGTGATGCCATTGACGTTCATGGACGTCCAAACTTCCCATTCATTTCCAATGGCATTTCTTCATGTTAGTTCATTCTATTGATGCCAATGTACTTGGATTCCATTGACGCTTATGTAAATTGATACCATTGACGTCCATGGACGTCCAAAAATTTTCCCATTCATTTTCAATGGGAATTTTTTTTTTTCCCCCAAATCAACAGAAAATGACTAGATATCATTAGGACGTGTCCCCCAAATGTCCCCGATTGCATTCCCGCTTATGGAGGGTGATGCCATTGACATTCATTGACGTCCAAACTTCCCATTAAATCCCAATGGCATTTCTTCATGTTTGTTCATTCTATTGATGCCAATGTACTTGGATTCCATTGACGCTTATGTAAGTTGATACCACTGACGTCCATGGACGTCCAAAAATTTTCCCATTCATTTTCAATGGGAATTTTTTTTTTTTCCCCAAATCAACAGAAAATGACTAGATATCATTAGGACGTGTCCCCCAAATGTCCCCGATTGCATTGCCGCTTATGGGGGGTGATGCCATTGACGTCCATGGACGTCCAAACTTCCCATTCATTTCCAAAGGCATTTCTTCATGTTTGTTCATTCTATTGATGCCAATGTACTTAGATTCCATTGACGCTTATGTAAGTTGATACCATTGACGTCCATGGACGTCCAAAATTTTTCCCATTCATTTTCAATGGGATTTTTTTTTTTTCCCCAAATCAACAGAAAATGACTAGATATCATTAGGACGTGTCCCCCAAATGTCCCCGATTGCATTGCCGCTTATGGAGGGTGATGCCATTGACGTCCATGGACGTCCAAACTTCCCATTCATTTCCAATGGCATTTCTTCATGTTTGTTCATTTTATTGATGCCAATGTACTTGGATTCCATTGACGCTTATGTAAGTTGATACCATTGACGTCCATGGACGTCCAAAAATTTTCCCATTCATTTTCAATGGGAATTTTTTTTTTTTTTCCCAAATCAACAGAAAATGACTAGATATCATTAGGACGTGTCCCCCAAACTTCCCCGATTCCATTAACAATTATGAAAGGTACCGCCATTGACGTCCATGGACGTCCAAACTTCCCATTCATTTCCAATGGCATTTCTTCATGTTTGTTCATTCTATTGATGCCAATGTACTTGGATTCCATTGACGCTTATGTAAATTGATACCATTGACGTCCATGGACGTCCAAAATTTTTCCCATTCATTTTCAATGGGAATTTTTTTTTTTTCCCCAAATCAACAGAAAATGACTAGATATCATTAGGACGTGTCCCCCAAATGTCCCTGATTGGATTGCCGCTTATGGAGGGTGATGCCATTGACGGCCATGGACGTCCAATTCTCCCAATCTTTTCTAATGGCTTTTACTTTGTTTAGTGCCATTGACTGGCATTATGGTCCATTCTATTGATAGACCTGAGTGGGGCTAAGATCTGTATCTCCACAGAGGAAAGACCAAGGTGTGTAATTTCTCCCGAAATTGCAGTTTCTAGTTATTATTATGCAATGGTTTCTCCGCGTTTTTTCGGCGCGCCGCGCAGCCCGAACCGTACCACCGATCGGCACCGTTCAAGTATCGACACGACCGGAATTTTCGCGCGACGATGGGAATTTTTCAAACGACCCCGAAAATTTTTCCGTTCACCCGTAAACGGCGATTTTCCGATTTTTAAAAAAATTTTCAAAACGCTACTTGTCCTACAATTTTTGACCAAATCACATAATTTGGACATCAAAAATTCCGGGACGGTGGGGGGCATAAAGATTGTATACAGAATTTGGAAAAAATTTACGGTTCCCCGGATATTTGCCAAAAACTATCCCATTCATTTCCAATGGGAAAATTTCCCATTCATTTCAATGGGATTCCAATGGAATTTACATTACATTGATGCCATTGACTGCCATGCATGTCGAATCTATTGATGCCAATGTACTTGGATTCAATTGACTATATGGATGTCGATGCCATTGACGGCCATGGACGTCCAAAATTTTTCCCATTCATTTTCAATGGGGAAAAAACTACATTTCCCCAAATCAACAGAAAATGACCAGATATCAATAGGACGTGTCCCCCAAACGTCCCCAACTCCATTGAGGCTTATAGGGGGTGCTGCCATTGTCGTCCATGGACGTCCAAAATTTTTCCCATTCATTTTCAATGGGGAAAAAACTAAATTTCCCCAAATCAACAGAAAATGACCAGATATTAATAGGACGTATACCCCAAACGTCCCCAACTCCATTGACGCTTATGGGGGGTGCTGCCATTAACGTCCATGGACGTCCCAAAATTTTCCCATTCATTTTCAATGGGAAATTTTTTTTTTCCCCAAATCAACAGAAAATGACTAGATATCATTAGGACGTGTCCCCCAAATGTCCCCGATTGCATTGCCGCTTATGGAGGGTGATTCCATTGACGTCCATGGACGTCCAAACTTCCCATTCATTTCCAATGGCATTTCTTCATGTTTGTTCATTCTATTGATGCTAATGTACTTGGATTCCATTGACGCTTATGTAAGTTGATACCATTGACGTCCATGGACGTCCAAAATTTTTCCCATTCATTTTCAATGGGAATTTTTTTTTTTTCCCCAAATCAACAGAAAATGACTAGATATCAATAGGACGTGTCGCCCAAATGTCCCCGATTGCATTGCCTCTTATGGAAGGTGATGCCATTGACGTTCATGGACGTCCAAACTTCCCATTCATTTCCAATGGCATTTCTTCATGTTTGTTCATTCTATTGATGCCAATGTACTTGGATTCCATTGACGCTTATGTAAATTGATACCATTGACGTCCATGGACGTCCAAAATTTTTCCCATTCATTTTCAATGGGAATTTTTTTTTTTTCCCCAAATCAACAGAAAATGACTAGATATCAATAGGACGTGTCGCCCAAATGTCCCCGATTGCATTGCCTCTTATGGAAGGTGATGCCATTGACGTTCATGGACGTCCAAACTTCCCATTCATTTCCAATGGCATTTCTTCATGTTTGTTCATTCTATTGATGCCAATGTACTTGGATTCCATTGACGCTTATGTAAATTGATACCATTGACGTCCATGGACGTCCAAAATTTTTCCCATTCATTTTCAATGGGAATTTTTTTTTTCCCCAAATCAACAGAAAATGACTAGATATCATTAGGACGTGTCCCCCAAATGTCCCCGATTGGATTGCCGCTTATGGAGGGTGATGCCATTGACGTCCATGGACGTCCAAACTTCCCATTTATTTCCAATGGCATTTCTTCATGTTTGTTCATTCTATTGATGCCAATGTACTTGGATTCCATTGACGCTTATGTAAGTTGATACCATTGACGTCCATGGACGTCCAAAATTTTTCCCATTCATTTTCAATGGGAATTTTTTTTTTTCCCCAAATCAACAGAAAATGACTAGATATCATTATGACGTGTCCCCCAAATGTCCCCAATTGCATTGCCGCTTATGGAGGGTGATGCCATTGACGTTCATGGACGTCCAAAATTTTCCCCATTCATTTTCAATGGGAATTTTTTTTTTTCCCCAAATCAACAAAAAATGACCAGATATCAATAGGACGTGTACCCCAAATGTCCCCGATTGTATTGCTGCTTATGGAGGGTGATGCCATTGACGTCCATGGACGTCCAAACTTCCCATTAATTTCTAATGGCATTTCTTCATGTTTGTTCATTCTATTGATGCCAATGTACTTGGTATCCATTGACGCTTATGTAAGTTGATACCATTGACGTCCATGGACGTCCAAAATTTTTCCCATTCATTTTCAATGGGATTTTTTTTTTTTTTCCCAAATCAACAAAAAATGACCAGATATCAATAGGACGTGTACCCCAAATGTCCCCGATTGTATTGCTGCTTATGGAGGGTGATGCCATTGACGTCCATGGACGTCCAAACTTCCCATTAATTTCTAATGGCATTTCTTCATGTTTGTTCATTCTATTGATGCCAATGTACTTGGTATCCATTGACGCTTATGTAAGTTGATACCATTGACGTCCATGGACGTCCAAAATTTTTCCCATTCATTTTCAATGGGAATTTTTTTTTTTCCCCAAATCAACAAAAAATGACCAGATATCAATAGGACGTGTACCCCAAATGTCCCCGATTGTATTGCTGCTTATGGAGGGTGATGCCATTGACGTCCACGGACATCCAAACTTCCCATTCATTTCCAATGGCATTTCTTCATGTTTGTTCATTCTATTGATGCCAATGTACTTGGATTCCATTGACGCTTATGTAAGTTGATACCATTGACGTCCCTGGACGTCCAAAATTTTTCCCATTCATATTCAATGGGAAATTTTTTTTTTCCCCCAAATCAACAGAAAATGACTAGATATCATTAGGACGTGTCCCCCAAATGTCCCCAATTGCATTGCCGCTTATGGAGGGTGATGCCATTGACGTTCATGGACGTCCAAACTTCCCATTCATTTCCAATGGCATTTCTTCATGTTTGTTCATTTTATTGATGCCAATGTACTTGGATTCCATTGACGCTTATGTAAGGTGATACCATTGACGTCCATGGACGTCCAAAATTTTTCCCATTCATTTTCAATGGGAAATTTTTTTTTTTTCCCAAATCAACAGAAAATGACTAGATATCAATAGGACGTGTCCCCCAAACTTCCCCGATTCCATTAACAATTATGGAGGGTGCTGCCATTGACGGACATGGACGTCCAATTCTCTCAATCTTTTCTAATGGCTTTAACTTTGTTTAGTGCCAATGACTGGCATTATGGTCCATTCTATTGATAGACCTGAGTGGGGCTAAGATTTGTATCTCCACAGAGGAAAGACCAAGGTGTGTAATTTCTCCCGAAATTGCAGTTTCTTGTTATTATTTATTATTCAATAATTGTTGACGTTTTTTTCGGCGCGTCGCACAGCCCGAACCGTACCTCCGATCGGTACCGTTCAAGTATCGGCACGACCGGAATTTTCGCGCGACGATGGGAATTTTTCAAACGGCCCCGAAAAATTTTCCGTTCGCCCGTAAACGGCAATTTTCCGAAAAAAAAAAAAACTTTAAAAATGTATCTAGTCCTACAATTTTTGACCAAATCACGTAATTTGGGTATCAAAAATTCCGGGACGGTGAGGGGCATAAAAGTTGTATACAGAATTTGGCAAAAATTTACGGTTCCCCGGAAATTTGCCAAAAACTTTCCTATTCATTTTGAATGAAAAAAAAACGCACGCTGCACAGCCCGAACCGTTTGACCGATCGGCACCGTTCAAATATCGGCACGACCGGAATTTTCGCGCAACGATGGGAATTTTTCAAACGGACCCGAAAAATTTTCCCTTCGCCCGTAAACGGCAATTTTCCGGAAAAAAAAAAAAGTTTCAAAATGTATCTAGTCCTACAATTTTTGACCAAATCACATAATTTGGGTATCAAAAATTCCGGGACGGTGAGGGGCATAAAAGTTGTATACAGAATTTGGCAAAACTTTACGGTTCCCCGGAAATTGGCCAAAAACTCTCCCATTCATTTCTAATGGGAAAAGTTCCCATTCACTTACAATGGGATTTCAATGGAATTTACATTGCATTGATGCCATTGACGGCCATGCATGTCAAATCTATTGATGCCAATGTACTTGGATTCTATTGACTATATGGATGTCGATGCCATTGACGGCCATGGACGTCCAAAATTTTTCCCATTCATTTTCAATGGGGAAAAAACAAAATTTCCCCAAATCAACAGAAAATGACCAGATATCAATAGGACGTGTCCCCCAAACGTCTCCAACTCCATTGACGCTTATGGGGGGTGCCGCCATTGACTTCCATGGACGTCCAAAATTTTTCCCAATCATTTTCAATGGGGAAAAAACTAAATTTCTCCAAATCAACAGAAAATGACCAGATATCAATAGGACGTATACCCCAAACGTCTCCAACTCCATTGACGCTTATGGGGGGTGCTGCCATTGACGTCCATGGACGTCCAAAATTTTTCCCATTCATTTTCAATGGGAAATTTTTTTTTTTCCCCAAATCAACAGAAAATGACTAGATATCAATAGGACGTGGCCCCCAAATGTCCCCGATTGCATTGCTGCTTATGGAGGGTGATGCCATTGTCGTCCAGGGACGTCCAAACTTCCCATTCATTTCCAATGGCATTTCTTCATGTTTGTTCATTCTATTGATGCCAATGTACTTGGATTCCATTGACGCTTATGTAAGTTGATACCATTGACGTCCATAGACGTCCAAAATTTTTCCCATTCATTTTCAATGGGAATTTTTTTTTTTTTCCCCAAATCAACAGAAAATGACTAGATATCATTAGGACGTGTCCCCAAATGTCCCCGATTGCATTGCCGCTTATGGAGGGTGATGCCATTGACGTTCATGGACGTCCAAACTTCCCATTAAATCCCAATGGCATTTCTTCATGTTTGTTCATTCTATTGATGCCAATGTACTTGGATTCCATTGACGCTTATGTAAGTTGATACCATTGACGTCCATGGACGTCCAAAATTTTTCCCATTCATTTTCAATGGGAATTTTTTTTTTTTTCCCCAAATCAACAGAAAATGACTAGATATCAATAGGACGTGTCCCCCAAATGTCCCCGATTGCATTGCCTCTTATGGAGGGTGATGCCATTGACGTCCAGGGACGTCTAAACTTCCCATTCATTTCCAATGGCATTTCTTCATGTTTGTTCATTCTTTTGATGCCAATGTACTTGGATTCCATTGACGCTTATGTAAGTTGATACCATTGACGTCCATGGACGTCCAAAATTTTTCCCATTCATTTTCAATGGGAATTTTTTTTTTTTCCCCAAATCAACAGAAAATGACTAGATATCAATAGGACGTTTCCCCCAAATGTGCCCGATTGCATTGCTGCTTATGGAGGGTGATGCCATTGACGTCCACGGACGTCCAAACTTCCCATTAATTTCCAATGGCATTTCTTCATGTTTGTTCATTCTATTGATGCCAATGTACTTGGATTCCATTGACGCTTATGTAAGTTGATACCATTGACGTCTATGGACGTCCAAAATTTTTCCCATTCATTTTCAATGGGAATTTTTTTTTTTTCCCCAAATCAACAGAAAATGACTAGATATCATTAGGACGTGTCCCCCAAATGTCCCCGATTGCATTGCCGCTTATGGGGGGTGATGCCATTGACGTCCATGGACGTCCAAACTTCCCATTCATTTCCAAAGGCATTTTTTCATGTTTGTTCATTCTATTGATGCCAATGTACTTGGATTCCATTGACGCTTATGTAAGTTGATACCATTGACGTCCATGGACGTCCAAAATTTTTCCCATTCATTTTCAATGGGAATTTTTTTTTTTTCCCCAATTCAACAGAAAATGACTAGATATCATTAGGACGTGTCCCCCAAATGTGCCCGATTGCATTGCTGCTTATGGAGGGTGATGCCATTGACGTCCACGGACGTCCAAACTTCCCATTAATTTCCAATGGCATTTCTTCATGTTTGTTCATTCTATTGATGCCAATGTACTTGGATTCCATTGACGCTTATGTAAGTTGATACCATTGACGTCCATGGACGTCCAAAATTTTTCCCATTCATTTTCAATGGGAATTTTTTTTTTTTCCCCAAATCAACAGAAAATGACTAGATATCATTAGGACGTGTCCCCCAAATGTCCCCGATTGTATTGCCGCTTATGGGGGGTGATGCCATTGACGTCCATGGACGTCCAAACTTCCCATTCATTTCCAAAGGCATTTCTTCATGTTTGTTCATTCTATTGATGCCAATGTACTTGGATTCCATTGACGCTTATGTAAGTTGATACCATTGACGTCCATGGACGTCCAAAATTTTTCCCATTCATTTTCAATGGGAATTTTTTTTTTTCCCCCAATTCAACAGAAAATGACTAGATATCATTAGGACGTGTCCCCCAAATGTCCCCGATTGCATTGCTGCTTATGGAGGGTGATGCCATTGACGTCCATGGACGTCCAAAATTTTTCCCATTCATTTTCAATGGGAAAATTTTTTTTTTCCCCAAATCAACAGAAAATGACTAGATATCAATAGGACCTGTCCCCCAAAAGTCCCCGATTTCATTGCTGCTTATGGAGGGTGATGCCATTGACGTCCAGGGACGTCCAAACTTCCCATTCATTTCCAATGGCATTTCTTCATGTTTGTTCATTCTTTTGATGCCAATGTACTTGGATTCCATTGACACTTATGTAAGTTGATACCATTGACGTCCATGGACGTCCAAAATTTTTCCCATTCATTTTCAATGGGAATTTTTTTTTTTTTCCCCAAATCAACAGAAAATGACTAGATATCAATAGGACGTTTCCCCCAAATGTGCCCGATTGCATTGCTGCTTATGGAGGGTGATGCCATTGACGTCCACGGACGTCCAAACTTCCAATTAATTTCCAATGGCATTTCTTCATGTTTGTTCATTCTATTGATGCCAATGTACTTGGATTCCATTGACGCTTATGTAAGTTGATACCATTGACGTCCATAGACGTCCAAAATTTTTCCCATTCATTTTCAATGGGAAATTTTTTTTTTTCCCCAAATCAACAGAAAATGACTAGATATCATTAGGACGTGTCCCCCAAATGTCCCCGATTGCATTGCCGCTTATGGGGGGTGATGCCATTGACGTCCATGGACGTCCAAACTTCCCATTCATTTCCAAAGGCATTTCTTCATGTTTGTTCATTCTATTGATGCCAATGTACTTGGATTCCATTGACGCTTATGTAAGTTGATACCATTGACGTCCATGGACGTCCAAAATTTTTCCCATTCATTTTCAATGGGATTTTTTTTTTTTTCCCAAATCAACAGAAAATGACTAGATATCATTAGGACGTGTCCCCCAAATGTCCCCGATTGCATTGCCGCTTATGGAGGGTGATGCCATTGACGTTCATGGAAGTCCAAACTTCCCATTCATTTCCAATGGCATTTCTTCATGTTTGTTCATTTTATTGATGCCAATGTACTTGGATTCCATTGACGCTTATGTAAGTTGATATCATTGACGTCCATGGACGTCCAAAATTTTTCCCATTCATTTTCAATGGGAATTTTTTTTTTTTTCCCAAATCAACAGAAAATGACTAGATATCAATAGGACGTGTCCCCCAAACTTCCCCGATTCCATTAACAATTATGGAGGGTGCTGCCATTGACGGACATGGACGTCCAATTCTCCCAATCTTTTCTAATGGCTTTAACTTTGTTTAGTGCCAATGACTGGCATTATGGTCCATTCTATTGATAGACCTGAGTGGGGCTAAGATTTGTATCTCCACAGAGGAAAGACCAAGGTGTGTAATTTCTCCCGAAATTGCAGTTTCTAGTTATTATTATTATTCAATAATTCTCCGCGTTTTTTTGAGCCAACGCACAGCCCAAACCGTAGCACCGATCGGCACCGTTGAAGTATCGGCACGACCGGATTTTTCGCGTGACGATGGGAATTTTTCAAACCGCCACGAAAAATTTTCCGTTCGCCCGTAAACGGCAATTTTCCGAAAAATAAAAAAAGTTTCAAAATGTATCTAGTCCTACAATTTTTGACCAAATCACATAATTTGGGCATCAAAAATTCCGGGACGGTGATGGGCATAAAAGTTGTATACAGAATTTGGCAAAAATTTACGGTTCCCCGGAAATTTGCCAAAAACTTTCCTATTCATTTTGAATGGAAAAAAAACGCGCGCTTCACAGCCCGAACCGTTAGACCGATCGGCACCGTTCAAGTATCGGCACGACCGGAATTTTCGCGTGACACAGGAAACTTTACAAATGGCCCCGAAAATTTTTCCGTTCGTCCGTAAACGGCAATTTTCCGTGAAAAAAAAAAAAGTTTCAAAATGTATCTAGTCCTACAATTTTTGACCAAATCACATAATTTGGGCATCAAAAATTCCGGGACGGTGAGGGGCATAAAAGTTGTATACAGAATTTGGAAAAAAATTACGCTTCCTCGGAAATTTGCCAAAAACTATCCCATTCATTTCGAATGGGAAAAGTCCCATTCACTTCCAATGGGATTTCCAATGGAATTTACATTGCATTGATGCCATTGACGGCCATGCATGTCGAATCTACTGATGCCAATGTACTTGGATTCAATTGACTATATAGATGTCGATGCCATTGACTGCCATGGACGTCCAAAATTTTTCCCATTCATTTTCAATGGGGAAAAAACAAAATTACCCCAAATCAACAGAAAATGACCAGATATCAATAGGACGTGTCCCCCAAACTTCCCCAATTCCATTGACGCTTATGAAGGGTGCCGCCATTGACTTACATGGACGTCCAAAATTTTTCCCATTCATTTTCAATGGGGAAAAAACTAAATTTCTCCAAATCAACAGAAAATGACCAGATATCAATAGGACGTATATCCCAAACGTCCCCAATTCCATTGACGCTTATGGGGGGTGCTGCCATTGACGTCCATGGACGTCCAAAATTTTACCCATTCATTTTCAATGGGAATTTTTTTTTTTTCCCCAAATCAACAGAAAATGACTAGATATCAGTAGGACCTGTCCCCCAAATGTCCCCGATTGCATTGCTGCTTATGGAGGGTGATGCCATTGACGTCCAGGGACGTCCAAACTTCCCATTCATTTCCAATGGCATTTCTTCATGTTTGTTCATTCTTTTGATGCCAATGTACTTGGATTCCATTGACGGTTATGTAAGTTGATACCATTGACGTCCATGGACGTCCAAAATTTTTCCCATTCATTTTCAATGGGAAATTTTTTTTTTTCCCCAAATCAACAGAAAATGACTAGATATCATTAGGACGTGTCCCCCAAATGTCCCCGATTGCATTGCTGCTTATGGAGGGTGATGCCATTGACGTCCAGGGACGTCCAAACTTCCCATTAATTTCCAATGGCATTTCTTCATGTTTGTTCATTCTATTGATGCCAATGTACTTGGATTCCATTGACGCTTATGTAAGTTGATACCATTGACGTCCATGGACGTCCAAAATTTTTCCCATTCATTTTCAATGGGAAATTTTTTTTTTTCCCCAAATCAACAGAAAATGACTAGATATCATTAGGACGTGTCCCCCAAATGTCCCCGATTGCATTGCCGCTTATGGGGGGTGATGCCATTGACGTCCATGGACGTCCAAACTTCCCATTCATTTCCAAAGGCATTTCTTCATGTTTGTTCATTCTATTGATGCCAATGTACTTGGATTCCATTGACGCTTATGTAAGTTGATACCATTGACGTCCATGGACGTCCAAAAATTTTCCCATTCATTTTCAATGGGATTTTTTTTTTTTTTCCCAAATCAACAGAAAATGACTAGATATCAATAGGACGTGTCCCCCAAATTTCCCCGATTGAATTACCGCTTATTGGGGGTGATGCCATTGACGTCCATGGACGTCCAAACTTCCCATTCATTTCCAAAGGCATTTCTTCATGTTTGTTCATTCTATTGATGCCAATGTACTTGGATTCCATTGACGCTTATGTAAGTTGATACCATTGACGTCCATGGACGTCCAAAATTTTTCCCATTCATTTTCAATGGGATTTTTTTTTTTTTTCCAAATCAACAGAAAATGACTAGATATCATTAGGACGTGTCCCCCAAATGTCCCCGATTGCATTGCCGCTTATGGAGGGTGATACCATTGACGTTCATGGACGTCCAAACTTCCCATTCATTTCCAATGGCATTTCTTCATGTTTGTTCATTCTATTGATGCCAATGTACTTGGATTCCATTGACGCTTATGTAAGTTGATACCATTGACGTCCATGGACGTCCAAAATTTTTCCCATTCATTTTCAATGGGAATTTTTTTTTTTTCCCAAATCAACAGAAAATGACTAGATATCAATAGGACGTGTCCCCCAAACTTCCCCGATTCCATTAACAATTATGGAGGGTGATGCCATTGACGGACATGGACGTCCAATTCTCCCAATCTTTTCTAATGGCTTTAACTTTGTTTAGTGCCAATGACTGGCATTATGGTCCATTCTATTGATAGACCTGAGTGGGGCTAAGATTTGTATCTCCACAGAGGAAAGACCAAGGTGTGTAATTTCTCCCGAAATTGCAGTTTCTAGTTTGTTTTAATTACCTCTGATGAAGGCTGAAGTGTTGGCTGAAAATGTCAGGTAATTAAAAGAACCTACAACTATTTTATGGGATAAAAGAAAGAAAAAAACCCCCAACTATTTTGTCATTTCGGTTTGAAATAAAGCTGCCTTACCTGGAGCAGAAAGTGCTTAATATAGTTTCTGAATTAGTTAATTAGGATCTTGAAGAGTGAGCACCCACATGAATGAATTTAAGTAGCGAAATGTAAGACAGGAAAATTGGTTTGGTTGCACCATAGAGAGAATATTACTTTTTTGATACATTAAATTGTAATGAAGCTATATTAATGAGTCCGTTCATAAAGATGTAAGGATGACAGCAATTTCTAGTAATAATTCACAATAGGAGTAAATTTAACACTTGATAAACTAAAGTACACACTGTGATAGGTCACAGGCGATCTTTTAGTCACTAATTAAACCTTTATTGCAGTAAGGTGTATTTTATTACCTTGGTCTTTCTGAAGGAAAGACAAGGTAGTGCTGTTCTGCGACTTTATTACCTGGGTCTTTCCTTTGGAAAGGCCAAGGTAATGCTGTTGTGCAACTTTATTGTACTTCTTTATTTATTTATTTATTTATTACCTGGTCTTTCCTTTGGAAAGATCAGGTAGTGAGATTCTACGGCCTCCCCCCTATATGTTATTACCTGGGTCTTTCCTATGGAAAGTCCAGGTAGTGCTGTTCTGCGACTTTATTCGTCTTATTACCTTGGTCTTTCTGAAGGAAAGAACAAGGTTATGTTATTCTACAACTTTATTACCTTGGTCTTTCCAAGGGAAAGAACAAGGTTATGTTGTTGTACAACTTTATTGTACTTCTTTATTATTATTCTTTATTACCTTGGTCTTTCCGAAGGAAAGAACAAGGTATTGATATTCTACAACTTTATTATTATTATGCAATGGTTTCTCCGCGTTTTTTCGGCGCGCCGCGCAGCCCGAACCGTCCCACCGATCGGCACCGTTCAAGTATCGACACGACCGGAATTTTCGCGCGACGATGGGAATTTTTCAAACGACCCCGAAAAATTTTTCGTTCGCCCGTAAACGGCGATTTTCCGATTTTTTACAACTTTTTCAAAACGCTACTTGTCCTACAATTTTTGACCAAATCACATAATTTGGACATCAAAAATTCCGGGACGGTGGGGGGCATAAAGATTGTATACAGAATTTGGAAAAAATTTACGGTTCTCCGGATATTTGCCAAAAACTATCCCATTCATTTCCAATGGGAAAAGTTCCCATTCACTTTCAATAGTATTTCCAATGGACTTTACATTGCATTGATGCCATTGACGGCCATGCATGTCGAATCTATTGATGCCAATATACTTGGATTCATTTGACTATATGGATGTCGATGCCATTGACGGCCATGGACGTCCAAAATTTTTCCCATTCATTTTCAATGGGGAAAAAACTAAATTTCCCCAAATCAACAGAAAATGACCAGTTATCAATAGTACGTCTCCCCCAAACGTTCCGAACTCCATTGACGCTTATAGGGGGTGCTGCCATTGACGTCCATGGACGTCCAAAAATTTTCCCATTCATTTTCAATGGGGAAAAAACTAAATTTCCCCAAATCAACAGAAAATGACCAGATATCAATAGTACGTCTCCCCCAAACGTTCCGAACTCCATTGACGCTTATAGGGGGTGCTGCCATTGACGTCCATGGACGTCCAAAAATTTTCCCATTCATTTTCAATGGGGAAAAAACTAAATTTCCCCAAATCAACAGAAAATGACCAGATATTAATAGGACGTATACCCCAAACGTCCCTAATTCCATTTACGCTTATGGAGGGTGATGCCATTGACGTTCATGGACGTCCAAACTTCCCATTCATTTCCAATGGCATTTCTTCATGTTTGTTCATTCTATTGATGCCAATGTACTTGGATTCCATTGACGCCTATGTAAGTTGATACCATTGACGTCCATGGACGTCCAAAATTTTTCCCATTCATTTTCAATGGGAATTTTTTTTTTTTCCCCCAAATCAACAGAAAATGACTGGATATCATTAGGACGTGTCCCCCAAATGTCCCCGATTGCATTGCCGCTTATGGAGGGTGATGCCATTGACGTTCATGGACGTCCAAACTTCCCATTAAATCCCAATGGCATTTCTTCATGTTTGTTCATTCTATTGATGCCAATGTACTTGGATTCCATTGACGCTTATGTAAGTTGATACCATTGACGTCCATGGACGTCCAAAAATTTTCCCATTCATTTTCAATGGGAATTTTTTTTTTTTCCCCAAATCAACAGAAAATGACTAGATATCAATAGGACGTGTCCCCCAAATGTCCCCGATTGCATTGCCTCTTATGGAGGGTGATGCCATTGACGTCCACGGACGTCCAAACTTCCCATTCATTTCCAATGGCATTTCTTCATGTTTTTTCATTCTATTGATGCCAATGTACTTGGATTCCATTGACGCTTATGTAAGTTGATACCATTGACGTCCATGGACCTCCAAAATTTTTCCCATTCATTTTCAATGGGAATTTTTTTCCCCCCCAAATCAACAAAAAATGACCAGATATCAATAGGACGTGTCCCCCAAACTTCTCCAATTCCATTGACGCTTATGAAGGGTGCCGCCATTGACGGCCATGGACGTCCAATTCTCCCAATCTTTTCTAATGGCTTTTACTTTGTTTAGTGCCATTGACTGGCATTATGGTCCATTCTATTGATAGACCTGAGTGGGGCTAAGATTTGTATCTCCACAGAGGAAAGACCAAGGTGTAATTTCTCCCGAAATTGCAGTTTCTAGTTATTATTATTATTCAATAATTGTTGACGTTTTTTTCGGCGCGCCGCGCAGCCCGAACCGTAGCACCGATCGGCACCGTTCAAGTATCGGCACGACCGGAATTTTCGCGCGACGATGGGAATTTTTCAAACGGCCCCGAAAAATTTTCCGTTCGCCCGTAAACGGCAAATTTCCGAAAAAAAAAAAAAGTTTCAAAACGCTACTTGTCCTACAATTTTTGAACAAATCACATAATTTGGGTATCAAAAATTCCGGGACGGTGAGGGGCATAAAAGTTGTATACAGAATTTGACAAAAATTTACGGTTCCCCGGAAATTTGCCAAAAACTTTCCTATTCATTTTGAATGGAAAAAAAACGTGCGCTTCACAGCCCGAACCATAGCACCGATCGCCATCGTTCAAGTTTTGGCATGACCGGAATTTTCGTGCGACGCAGGGTCTTTTTCAAACGGCCCCGAAAAATTTTCCGTTTGCCCGTAAACGGCAATTTTCCGTAAAAAAAACAAAAGTTTCAAAACGCTACTTGTCCTACAATTTTTGACCAAATCACATAAATTGGACATCAGAAATTCCGGGACGGTGGGGGGCATAAAGATTGTATACAGAATTTGGAAAAAAATTACGGTTCCCCGGATATTTGCCAAAAACTATCCCATTCATTTCTAATGGGAAAATTTCCCATTCACTTCCAATGGGATTTCCATTGGAATTTACATCATTGATGCCATTGACGGCCATAAATGTCGAATCTATTGATGCCAATGTACTTGGATTCAATTGACTATATGGATGTCGATGCCAATGACGGCCATGGACGTCCAAAATTTTTCCCATTCATTTTCAATGGGGAAAAAACTACATTTCCCCAAATCAACAGAAAATGACCAGATATCAATAGGACGTGTCCCCCAAACGTCCCCAACTCCATTGACGCTTATAGGGGGTTCTGCCATTGACGGCCATGGACGTCCAAAATTTTTCCCATTCATTTTCAATGGGGAAAAAACTAAATTTCCCCAAATCAACAGAAAATGACCAGATATTAATAGGACGTATACCCCAAACGTCCCCAACTCCATTGACGCTTATGGGGGGTGCTGCCATTGACGTCCATGGACGTCCAAAATTTTTCCCATTCATTTTCAATGGGGAAAAAACTAAATTTCCCCAAATCAACAGAAAATGACTAGATGTCAATAGGACGTGTCCCCCAAACTTCCCCAATTCCATTTACGCTTATGGAGGGTGATGCCATTGACGTTCATGGACGTCCAAACTTCCCATTCATTTCCAATGGCATTTCTTCATGTTTGTTCATTCTATTGATGCCAATGTACTTGGATTCAATTGACGCTTATGTAAGTTGATACCATTGACGTCCATGGACGTCCAAAATTTTTCCCATTCATTTTCAATGGGAATTTTTTTTTTTCCCCAAATCAACAGAAAATGACTAGATATCATTAGGACGTGTCCCCCAAATGTCCCCGATTGCATTGCCGCTTATGGAGGGTGATGCCATTGACGTCCATGGACGTCCAAACTTCCCATTCATTTTCCAATGGCATTTCTTCATGTTTGTTCATTCTATTGATGCCAATGTACTTGGATTCTATTGACGCTTATGTAAGTTGATACCATTGACGTCCATGGACGTCCAAAATTTTTCCCATTCATTTTCAATGGGAATTTTTTTTTTTTTCCCCAAATCAATAAAATATGACCAGATATCAATAGGACGTGTCCCCCAAACTTCCCCAATTCCATTGAAGCTTATGGCGGGTACCGCCATTGACGGCCATGGACGTCCAAATGTCCCATTCATTTCTAATGGCTATAAATTATGTTTTTTCATTCTCTTGATGCCAATGTACTTGGATTCCATTGACGCCTCTATAAGTTGATACCATTGACGTCCATGGACGTCCAAAATTTTTCCCATTCATTTTCAATGGGAATTTTTTTTTTTTCCCCAAATCAACAGAAAATGACTAGATATCATTAGGCCGTGTCCCCCAAATGTCCCCGATTGCATTGCCGCTTATGGAGGGTGATGCCATTGATGTCCATGGACGTCCAAATGTCCCATTCATTTCTAATGGCATTTAATTATATTTTTTCATTCTATTGATGCCAATGTACTTGGATTCCATTGACGCCTATGTAAGTTGATACCGTTGACGTCCATGGACGTCCAAATTTTTTCCCATTCATTTTCAATGGGAATTTTTTTTTTCCCCCAAATCAACAGAAAATGACAAGATATCAATAGGACGTGTCCCCCAAACTTCCCCAATTCCATTAACAATTATGAAGGGTGCCGCCATTGACGTCCATGGACGTCCAATTCTCCCATTCATTTCTAATGGCTTTTACTTTGTTTCGTGCCATTGACTGGCATTATGGTCCATTTTATTGATAGACCTAAGTGGGGCTAAGATCTGTATCTCCACAGAGGAAAGACCAAGGTGTAATTTCTCAAGAAATTGCAGTTTCTAGTTATTATTATGCAATGGTTTCTCCGCGTATTTTCGGCGCGCCGCGCAGCCCGAACCATACCACCAATCGGCACCGTTCAAGTATCGACACGACCGGAATTTTCGCGCGACGATGGGAATTTTTCAAACGACCCCGAAAATTTTTTCGTTCGCCCGTAAACGGCGATTTTCCGATTTTTTACAACTTTTTCAAAATGCTACTTGTCCTACAATTTTTGACCAAATCACATAATTTGGACATCAAAAATTCCGGGACGGTGGGGGGCATAAAGATTGTATACAGAATTTGGAAAAAATTTACGGTTCTCCGGATATTTGCCAAAAACTATCCCATTCATTTCCAATGGGAAAAGTTCCCATTCACTTTCAATAGTATTTCCAATGGACTTTACATTGCATTGATGCCATTGACGGCCATGCATGTCGAATCTATTGATGCCAATGTACTTGGATTCATTTGACTATATGGATGTCGATGCCATTGACGGCCATGGACGTCCAAAATTTTTCCCATTCATTTTCAATGGGGAAAAAACTAAATTTCCCCAAATCAACAGAAAATGACCAGATATTAATAGGACGTCTCCCCCAAACGTTCTGAACTCCATTGACGCTTATAGGGGGTGCTGCCATTGACGTCCATGGACGTCCAAAAATTTTCCCATTCATTTTCAATGGGGAAAAAACTAAATTTCCCCAAATCAACAGAAAATGACCAGATATTAATAGGACGTATACCCCAAACGTCCCCAATTCCATTTACGCTTATGGAGGGTGATGCCATTGACGTTCATGGACGTCCAAACTTCCCATTCATTTCCAATGGTATTTCTTCATGTTTTTTCATTCTATTGATGCCAATGTAGTTGGATTCCATTGACGCTTATGTAAGTTGATACCATTGACGTCCATGGACGTCCAAAATTTTTCCCATTCATTTTCAATGGGAAAATTTTTTTTCCCCCAAAATCAACAGAAAATGACTAGATATCAATAGGACGTGTCCCCCAAATGTCCCCGATTGCATTGCTGCTTATGGAGGGTGATGCCATTGACGTCCACGGACGTCCAAACTTCCCATTAATTTCCAATGGCATTTCTTCATGTTTGTTCATTCTATTGATGCCAATGTACTTGGATTCCATTGACGCTTATGTAAGTTGATACCATTGACGTCCATGGACGTCCAAAATTTTTCCCATTCATTTTCAATGGGAATTTTTTTTTTCCCCAAATCAACAGAAAATGACTAGATATCAATAGGACTTGTCCCCCAAATGTCCCCGATTGCATTGCTGCTTATGGAGGGTGATGCCATTGACGTCCATGGACGTCCAAATCTCCCAATCATCTCTAATGGCAATTACTTTGTTTAATTCCATTGACTGGCATTATTGTCCATTCTATTGCTACACCTGAGTGGGGCTAAGATCTGTATCTCCACTGAGGAAAGACCAAGGTGTAATTTCTCCCGAAATTGCAGTTTCTAGTTATTATTATTACCTTGGTCTTTCCAAGGGAAAGAACAAGGTTATGTTGTTGTACAACTTTATTGTACTTTTTATTACCTTGGTCTTTCCAAGGGTAAGAACAAGGTAATGCTGTTGTGCAACTTTATTGTACTTATTACCTTGGTCTTTCCAAAGGAAAGAACAAGGTTATGTTATTCTACAACTTTATTATTATGCAATGGTTTCTCCGCGTTTTTTCGGCGCGCCGCGCAGCCCGAACCGTACCACCGATCGGCACCGTTCAAGTATCGACACGACCGAAATTTTTGCGCGACGATGGGAATTTTTCAAACGACCCCGAAAAATTTTCCGTTCGCCCGTAAACGGCGATTTTCCGATTTTTAAAATTTTTTTCAAAACGCTACTTGTCCTACAATTTTTGACCAAATCACATAATTTGGACATCAAAAATTCCGGGACGGTGGGGGCCATAAAGATTGTATACAGAATTTGGAAAAAATGTACGGTTCCCCGAATATTTGCCAAAAACTATCCCATTCATTTCTAATGGGAAAAGTTCCCATTCACTTTCAATAGGATTTCCAATGGACTTTACATTGCATTGATGCCAGTGACGGCCGTGCATGTCGAATCTATTTCTAGTACTTGGATTCAATTGAGTATATGGATGTCGATGCCATTGACGGCCATGGACGTCCAAAATTTTCCCATTCATTTTCAATGGGGAAAAAACTACATTTCCCCAAATCAACAGAAAATGACCAGATATCAATAGGACGTGTCCCCCAAACGTCCCCAACTCTGTTGACGCTTATAGGGGGTGCTGCCATTGACGTCCATGGATGTCCCAAATTTTTCCCATTCATTTTCAATGGGGAAAAAACTAAATTTCCGCAAATCAACAGAAAATGACCAGATATTAATAGGACGTATATCCCAAACGTCCCCAATTCCATTGACGCTTATGGGGGGTGCTGCCATTGACGTCCATGGATGTCCAAAATTTTTCCCATTCATTTTCAATAGGAATTTTTTTTTTCTTCCCAAAATCAAAAGAAAATGACTAGATGTCAATAGGATGTGTCCCCTAAACTTCCCCAATTCCATTTACGCTTATGGAGGGTGATGCCATTGACGTTCATGGACGTCCAAACTTCCCATTCATTTCCAATGGCATTTCTTCATGTTTGTCCATTCTATTGATGCCAATGTACTTGGATTCCATTGATGCATATGTAAGTTGATGCCATTGACGTCCATGGACGTCCAAAATTTTTCCCATTCATTTTCAATGGGGATTTTTTTTTTTTCCCCAAATCAACAGAAAATGACTAGATATCAATAAGACGTGTCCCCCAAATGTCTCAGATTGCATTGCTGCTTATGGAGGGTGATGCCATTGACGTCCAGGAACGTCCAAACTTCCCATTAATTTCCAAGGGCATTTCTTCATGTTTGTTCATTCTATTGTTGCCAATGTACTTGTATTCCATTGACGCTTATGTAAGTTGATACCATTGACGTCCATGGACGTCCAAAATTTTTCCCATTCATTTTCAATGGGAATTTTTTTTTTCTTCCCCAAATCAACAGAAAATGACTAGATATCAATAGGACGTGTCCCCCAAATGTCCCCGATTGTATTGCTGCTTATGGAGGGTGATGCCATTGACGTCCACGGACGTCCAAACTTCCCATTCATTACCAATGGCATTTCTTCATATATATTCATTCTATTGATGCTAATGTACTTGGATTCCATTGACGCTTATGTAAGTTGATACCATTGACGTCCATGGACGTCCAAAATTTTTCCCATTCATTTTCAATGGGAATTTTTTTTTTTTCCCCAAATCAACAGAAAATGACTAGATATCAATAGGACGTGTCCCCCAAATGTCACAGATTGTATTGCTGCTTATGGAGGGTGATGCCATTGACGTCCACGGACGTCCAAATTTCCCATTCATTTCCAATGGCATTTCTTCATGTTTGTTCATTCTATTGATGCCAATGTACTTGGATTCCATTGACGCTTATGTAAGTTGATACCATTGACGTCCATTGACGTCCAAAATTTTTCTCATTCATTTTCAATGGGAATTTTTTTTTTTCACCAAATCAACAGAAAATGACTAGATATCAATAGGACGTGTCCCCCAAATGTCCCCGATTGTATTGCTGCTTATGGAGGGTGATGCCATTGACGTCCACGGACGTCCAAACTTCCCATTAATTTCCAATGGCATTTCTTCATGTATGTTCATTCTATTGATGCCAATGTACTTGGATTCCATTGACGCTTATGTAAGTTGATACCATTGACGTCCATGGACGTCCAAAATTTTTCCCATTCATTTTCAATGGGAATTTTTTTTTTTCCCCAAATCAACAGAAAATGACTAGATATCAATAGGACGTGTCCCCCAAATGTCCCCGATTGTATTGCCTCTTATGGAGGGTGATGCCATTGACGTCCATGGACGTACAAATTTCCCATTCATTTCCAATGGCATTTCTTCATGTTTGTTCATTCTATTGATGCCAATGTACTTGGATTCCATTGACGCTTATGTAAGTTGATACCATTGACGTCCATGGACGTCAAAAATTTTTCCCATTCATTTTCAATGGGAATTTTTTTTTTTTCCCCCAAATCAACAGAAAATGATGAGATATCAATTGGACGTGTCCCCCAAACTTCCCCAATTCTATTGACGCTTATGGAGGGTGCCGCCATTGACGGCCATGGACGTCCAAATTTCACATTCATTTCTAATGGCATTAATTATGTTTTTTCATTCTATTGATGCCAATGTACTTTGATACCATTGACGTCCATGGATGTACCAAATTTTTCCCATTCATTTTCAATGGGAATTTTTTTTTCTTCCCAAAATCAACAAAAAATGACTAGATATCAAACGGGTGCCGCCATTGACGGCCATGGACGTCCAAATTTCCCATTCATTTCTAACGGCATTTAATTATGTTTTTTCATTCTATTGATGCCAATGTACTTGGATTCCATTGACGCCTATGTAAGTTGATACCATTGACGTCCATGGACGTCCAAAAATTTTCCCATTCATTTTCAATGGGAATTTTTTTTTTTTTTCCCAAATCAACAGAAAATGACTAGATATCAATAGGACGTTTCCCTCAAACTTCCCCAATTCTATTGATGCTGATGGAGGGTGATGCCATTGACGTCAATGGACGTCCAAATTTCCCATTCATTTCTAATGGCATTTAATTATGTTTTTTCATTTTATTGATACCAATTTACTTGGATTCCATTGACGCCTACGTAAGTTGATACCATTGACGTCCATGGACGTCCAAAAATTTTCCCATTCATTTTCAATGGGAATTTTTTTTTTTCCTCCAAATCAACAGATAATGACTAGATATCAATAGGACGTGTCCCCCCAAACTTCCCCAATTACATTGACGCTTATGGAGGGTGCTGCCATTGACGGACATGGACGTCCAATTCTCCCAATGTTTTCTAATGGCTTTTACTTTGTTTAGTGACATTGACTGGCATTATGGTCCATTCTATTGATAGACCTGAGTGGGGCTAAGATTTGTATCTCCACAGAGGAAAGACCAAGGTGTAATTTCTCCCGAAATTGCAGTTTCTAGTTATTATTATTATTTATTACCTTGGTCTTTCCAAAGGAAAGAACAAGGTTATGTTATTCTACAACTTTATTATTATTATTACCTTGGTCTTTCCAAAGGAAAGAACAAGGTTATGTTATTCTACAACTTTATTATTACCTTGGTCTTTCCGAAGGTCTTATTTAATCAATGTCTTCTCCGCGTTTTTTCGGCGCGCCGCGCAGCCCGAACTATAGCACCGATCGGCACCGTTCAAGTATCGACACGACCGGAATTTTCGCGCGACGCAGGGACTTTTTCGAAACACCCCGAAAATTTTTTCGTTTTTCCGTAAACGGCGATTTTCCGATTTTTTAAAGTTTTTTCAAAACGCTACTTGTCCTACAATTTTTGACCAAATCACATAATTTGGACATCAAAAATTCCGGGACGGTGGGGGGCATAAAGATTGTATACAGAATTTGGAAAAAATGTACGGTTCCCCGGATATTTGTCAAAAACTATCCCATTCATTTCTAATGGGAGAATTTCCCATTCATTTCAATGGGATTTACAATGGAATTTACATTGCATTGATGCCATTGACGGCCATGCATGTCGAATCTATTGATGCCAATGTACTTGGCTTCAATTGACTTTATGGATGTCGATGCCACTGACGGCCATGGACGTCCAAAATTTTTCCCATTCATTTTCAATGGGGAAAAAACTACATTTCCCCAAATCAACAAAAAATGACCAGATATCAATAGGACGTGTCCCCCAAACGTCCCCAACTCCATTGACGCTTATAGGGGGTGCTGCCATTGACGGCCATGGACGTCCAAAATTTTTCCCATTCATTTTCAATGGGGAAAAAACTACATTTCCCCAAATCAACAGAAAATGACCTGATATCAATAGGACGTGTCCCCCAAACGTCCTCATCTCCATTGACGCTTATAGGGGGTGCTGCCATTGACGTCCATGGACGTCCAAAATTTTTCCCATTCATTTTCAATGGGGAAAAAACTAAATTTCCCCAAATCAACAGAAAATGACCAGATATTAATAGGACGTATACCCCAAACGTCCCCAACTCCATTGACGCTTATGGGGGGTGCTGCCATTGACGTTCATGGACGTCCAAACTTCCCATTCATTTCCAATGGCATTTCTTCATGTTTGTTCATTCTATTGATGCCAATGTACTTGGATTCCATTGACGCTTATGTAAGTTGATACCATTGACGTCCATGGACGTCCAAAAATTTTCCCATGCATTTTCAATGGGAAATTTTTTGTTCCCCCCAATCTACAGCAAATGACTAGATATCAATAAGATGTGTACCCCAAATGTCCCAGATTGCATTCCCGCTTATGGAGGGTGATGCCATTGACGTTCATGGACGTCCAAACTTCCCATTCATTTCCAATGGCATTTCTTCATGTTTGTTCATTCTATTGATGCCAATGTACTTGGATTCCATTGACGCTTATGTAAGTTGATACCATTGACGTCCATGGACATCCAAAATTTTTCCCATTCATTTTCAATGGGAATTTTTTTTTTTCCCCCCAAATCAACAGGAAATGACCAGATATCAATAGGACGTGTCCCCCAAACTTCCCCGATTCCATTAACAATTATGAAGGGTGCCGCCATTGACGTCCATGGACGTCCAATTCTCCCATTCATTACCTTGGTCTTTCCTATGGAAAGAACAAGGTATTGTTATTCTGCAACTTTATTCGCCTTATTATTATTATTATTATTATTTATTATATCATCATCTTATTCTCCGCGTTTTTTCGGCGCGCCGCGCAGCCCGAACCGTACCACCGATCGGCACCATTCAAGTATTGACACGACCGGATTTTTCGCGCGACGCGGGGACTTTTTCAAAATCCCCCGAAAAATTTTCCGTTCGCCCGTAAACGGCAATTTTCCGGAAAAAAAAAAACGTTTAAAAATGTATCTAGTCCTACAATTTTTGACCAAATCACATAATTTGGGTATCAAAAATTCCGGGACGGTGAGGGGCATAAAAGTTGTATACAGAATTTGGCAAAACTTTACGGTTCCCCGGAAATTTGCCAAAAACTCTCCCATTCATTTCTAATGGGAAAAGTTCCCATTCACTTACAATGGGATTTCAATGGAATTTACATTGCATTGATGCCATTGACGGCCATGCATGTCAAATCTATTGATGCCAATGTACTTGGATTCTATTGACTATATGGATGTTGATGCCAATGACGGCCATGGACGTCCAAAATTTTTCCCATTCATTTTCAATGGGGACAAAATACAATTTCCCCTAATCAACAGAAAATGACCAGATATCAATAGGACGTAAACCCCAAACGTCCCCAACTCCATTGACGCTTATGAAGGGTGCCGCCATTGACTTCGATGAACGTCCAAAAATTTTCCCATTCATTTTCAATGGGGAAAAAACTAAATTTCCCCAAATCAACAGAAAATGACCAGATATTAATAGGACGTAAACCCCAAACGTCCCCAACTCCATTGACGCTTATGGGGGTTGCTGCCATTGACGTCCATGGACGTCCAAAATTTTTCCCATTCATTTTCAATAGGAATTTTTTTTTTTTTCCCAAAATCAAAACAAAATGACCAGATGTCAATAGGACGTGTCCCCCAAATGTCCCCAATTGCATTGCCGCTAATGGAGGGTGATGCCATTGACGTTCATGGACGTCCAAACTTCCCATTCATTTCCAATGGCATTTCTTCATGTTTGTTCATTCTATTGATGCCAATGTACTTGGATTGCCGCTAATGGAGGGTGATGCCATTGACGTTCATGGACGTCCAAACTTCCCATTCATTTCCAATGGCATTTCTTCATGTTTGTTCATTCTATTGATGCCAATGTACTTGGATTCCATTGACGCTTATGTAAGTTGATACCATTGACGTCCATGGACGTCCAAAATTTTTCCCATTCATTTTCAATGGGGAAAAAACTACATTTCTCCAAATCAACAGAAAATGACCAGATATCAATAGGACGTATACCCCAAACGTCCCCAACTCCATTGACGCTTATGGGGGGTGCTGCCATTGACGTCCATGGACGTCCAAAATTTTACCCATTCATTTTTAATGGGAATTTTTTTTTTTTCCCCAAATCAACAGAAAATGACTAGATATCATTAGGACGTGTCCCCCAAATGTCCCCGATTGCATTGCCGCTTATGGAGGGTGATGCCATTGACGTTCATGGACGTCCAAACTTCCCATTCATTTCCAATGGCATTTCTTCATGTTTTTTCATTTTATTGATGCCAATGTACTTGGATTCCATTGACGCTTATGTAAGTTGATACCATTGACGTCCATGGACGTCCAAAATTTTTCCCATTAATTTTCTATGGGAATTTTTTTTTTTTTTCCCAAATCAACAGAAAATGACTAGATATCATTAGGACGTGTCCCCCAAATGTCCCTGATTGGATTGCCGCTTATGGAGGGTGATGCCATTGACGGCCATGGACGTCCAATTCTCCCAATCTTTTCTAATGGCTTTTACTTTGTTTAGTGCCATTGACTGGCATTATGGTCCATTCTATTGATAGACCTGAGTGGGGCTAAGATCTGTATCTCCACAGAGGAAAGACCAAGGTGTGTAATTTCTCCCGAAATTGCAGTTTCTAGTTTCTAATGGCTTTTACTTTGTTTCGTGCCATTGACTGGCATTATGGTCCATTCTATTGATAGACCTGAGTGGGGCTAAGATCTGTATCTCCACAGAGGAAAGACCAAGGTGTAATTTCTCCCGAAATTGCAGTTTCTAGTTATTATTATGCAATGGTTTCTCTGCGTTTTTTCGGCGCGCCGCGCAGCCCGAACCATACCACCGATCGGCACCGTTCAAGTATCGACACGACCGGAATTTTTGCGCGACGATGGGAATTTTTCAAACGACCCCGAAAAATTTTCCGTTCGCCCGTAAATGGCGATTTTCCGATTTTTAAAAACTTTTTCAAAACGCTACTTGTCCTACAATTTTTGACCAAATCACATAATTTGGACATCAAAAATTCCGGGACGGTGGGGGGCATAAAGATTGTATACAGAATTTGGAAAAAATTCACGGTTCCTCGGATATTTGCCAAAAACTATCCCATTCATTTCTAATGGGAGAATTTCCCATTCACTTCCAAAGGGATTTCCATTGGAATTTACATCATTGATGCCATTGACGGCCATGCATGTCGAATCTATTGTTGCCAATGTACTTGGATTCAATTGACCATACGAATGTCGATGCCGTTGACGACCATGGACGTCCAAAATTTTTCCCATTCATTTTCAATGGGGAAAAAACTAAATTTCCCCAAATCAACAGAAAATGACCAGATATTAATAGGACGTATACCCCAAACGTCCCCAACCCTATTGACGCTTATGGGGGGTGCTGCCATTGACGTCCATGGACGTCCAAAATTTTTCCCATTCATTTTCAATGGGAATTTTTTTTTTTCCCCAAATCAACAGAAAATGACTAGATATCAATAGGACGTGTCCCGCAAATGTCCTCGATTGCATTGCTGCTTATGGAGGGTGATGCCATTGACGTCCATGGACGTCCAAACTTCCCATTAATTTCCAATGGCATTTCTTCATGTTTGTTCATTCTATTGATTCCAATGTACTTGGATTCCATTGACGCTTATGTAAGTTGATACCATTGACGTCCATGGACGTCCAAAATTTTTCCCATTCATTTTCAATGGGAATTTTTTTTCTCTCCCCCAAATCAACAGAAAATGACTAGATATCAATAGGACGTGTCCCCCAAATGTCCCCGATTGTATTGCTGCTCATGGAGGGTGATGCCATTGATGTCCACGGACGTCCAAACTTCCCATTAATTTCCAATGGCATTTCTTGATGTTTGTTCATTCTATTGATGCCAATGTACTTGGATTCCATTGAGGCTTATGTAAGTTGATACCATTGACGTCCATGGACGTCCAAAAATTTTCCCATTCATTTTCAATGGGAATTTTTTTTTTTCCCCCAATCAACAGAAAATGACTAGATATCAATAAGACGTGTACCCCAAATGTCCCAGATTGCATTCCCGCTTATGGAGGGTGATGCCATTGACGGCCATGGACGTCCAAATTTCCCATTCATTTCTAATGGCTTTTAATCATGTTTTTTCATTCTATTGATGCCAATGTACTTGGATTCCATTGACGCCTATGTAAGTTGATACCATTGACGTCCATGGACGTCCAAATTTTTTCCCATTCATTTTCAATGGGAATTTTTTTTTTTCCCCCAAAATCAACAGAAAATGACATGATATCAATAGGACGTGTCCCACAAATGTCCCCGATTGCATTGCTGCTTATGGAGGGTGATGCCATTGACGTCCACGGACGTCCAAACTTCCCATTCATTTCCAATGGCATTTCTTCATGTTTTTTCATTCTATTGATGCCAGTGTACTTGGATTCCATTGACGCTTATGTAAGTTGATACCATTGACGTCCATGGACGTCCAAATTTTTCCCATTCATTTTCAATGGGAATTTTTTTTTTTCCCCAAATCAACAGGAAATGACCAGATATCAATAGGACGTGTACCCCAAATGTCCCCGATTGTATTGCTGCTTATGGCCATTGACGTCCAAGGACGTCCAAACTTCCCATTCATTTCTAATGGCTTTTACTTTGTTTAGTGCCATTGACTGGCATTATGGTCCATTCTATTGATAGACCTGAGTGGGGCTAAGATTTGTATCTCCACAGAGGAAAGACCAAGGTGTAATTTCTCCCGAAATTGCTGTTTCTAGTTATTATTATTATTATGCAATGGTTTCTCCACGTTTTTTCGGCGCGCCGCGCAGCCCGAACCATACCACCGATCGGCACCGTTCAAGTATCGACACGACCGGAATTTTCGCGCGACGATGGGAATTTTTCAAACGACCCCAAAAAATTTTCCGTTCGCCCGTAAACGGCGATTTTCCGATTTTTAAAAAAATTTTCAAAACGCTACTTGTCCTACAATTTTTGACCAAATCACATAATTTGGACATAAAAATTTCCGGGACGGTGGGGGGCATAAAGATTGTATACAGAATTTGGAAAAAATTTGCCGTTCCCCGGATATTTGCCAAAAACTATCCCATTTATTTCTAACGGGAGAATTTCCCATTCACTTCGAATGGGATTTCCATTGGAATTTACATCATTGATGCCATTGACGGCCATGCATGTTGAATCTATTGATGCCAATGTACTTGGATTCAATTGACTATTTGGATGTCGATGCCATTGACGACCATGGACGTCCAAAATGTTTCCCATTCATTTTAAATGGGCAAAAAACAAATTTTCCCCAAATCAACAGAAAATGACCAGATATCAATAGGACGTATGCTCCAAACGTCCCCAACTCCATTGACGCTTATGGGGGGTGCTGCCATTGACGTCCATGGACGTCCAAAATTTTTCCCATTCATTTTCAAAAGGAATTTTTTTCCCCCCCAAAATCAAAAGAAAATGACTAGATGTCAATAGGACGTGTCCCCCAAACTTCCCCAATTCCATTTACGTTTATGGAGAGTGATGCCATTGACGGCCATAGACGTCAAAATTTCCCATTCATTTCTAATGGCATTTTATCATGTTTTTTCATTCTATTGATGCCAATGTACTTGGATTCCATTGACGCCTATATAGGTTGATACCAGTGACGTCCATGGAAGTCCAAATTTTTTTCCATTCATTTTCAATTGGAATTCATTTTTTCCCCCCAAATCAACAGAAAATGACCAGATATCAATAGGACGTGTCCCCCAAACTTCCCCAATTACATTGACGCTTATGAAGGGTGCCGCCATTGACTGCCATGGACGTCCAAATTTCCCATTCATTTCTAATGGCATTTAATAATGTTTTTTCATTCTATTGATGCCAATGTACTTGGATTCCATTGACGCCTATGTAAGTTGATACCATTGATGTCCATGGACGTCCAAAATTTTTCCCATTCATTTGCAATGGGAATTTTTTTTCCCCCCCAAATCAACAAAAAATGACCAGATATCGATAGGATGTGTCCCCCAAACTTCCACAATTCCATTGACGCTTATGAAGGGTGCCGCCATTGACGGCCATGGACGTCCAATTCTCCCAATCATCTCTAATGGCGTTTACTTTGTTTAATGCCAAAGACTGGCATTATTGTCCATTCTATTGCTACACCTGAGTGGGGCGAAGATCTGTATCTCCACTGAGGAAAGACCAAGGTGTAATTTCTCCCGAAATTGCAGTTTCTAGTTTTGATGTGCTGTATTTTTTTCATTTTGGTAAAATCAGCACACTTTAACAAACTGCGCACGGTTGAAGAGTTAATTTCCCGATTTCACCAAATCAATTCAACGAGTATGGAAATTAGATTTTATTTAAATAACAATGAGTGATGCTGAAACCGAAAATAAAATGCGTGCGAAAAGTAAACTAATATTTACTTTGGAATGGACGCTAAATAAATAAAACCGGAAGCTCGGAGCTCGAGCGCTGCCTTATGTTGTCATTTCCGGTCTGAGGAGACTGAGAGCTGTGATATTGCGTCATTTCCTGTCTGCAGGATCCGCGCAGGGTACTGTGAGAGGCGGGCTGCAGCCAGACTGTTGGGTGTGGCTGCACCCGGCCTCTTTCGGGACTGACTCCTTGCGGTATTTTTAAGATTGAAATTTGGTTTTGGAATGAATAATTCAACTTTTTGTGATGTGGACGTAGAAAATTTAAATTATTTATTTTTCACTGCAATGTTGTTAATTTAGGGTGACCATATTTGTATTTCCAAAAAAAGAGGACACTCAGCCCGGCCTCAAGATAGTTGAATTTTACTCTGAGTTCACTCAAAGATGTCTATATCACTTTAAAATATTTAAAGTGTGCCCCCGCACTCTGGATGGAAAAATGCAGTTTGAAAATAAATAAAATAAATAATGACTAAAATATATATATATATAGATACATATTATATATAATGCAGACCCATGGAAATGTAGTCCAGTCAATACACATACACACAGTAGGCTATTTGCCAACTAAACATTTTTATAAATTACTATCACGACAATTGTCCTTGACAAATTGTTATTCCCATTCAATTGATATTCTTATTCAATGTTCTAGATTGCATACAAACAATAACCGAAGTAAACTGACAAACTATTCAACCAGCATGTTTCCAAACGTAGCAGTTCAAAACTACGTTTCCCATAATGCCTTGCGTGGTTTAACTTACTGATAGCTAGCTGAGGCAAAAATCAAACTTTGCTATAAAAGTTTACAATCATCGGCAGCGCAACGATGCAACACCAAACGGGATTTTACAGTCAAAGCTCCGACAGAAGTCAACAGTTGCCATTATATACGTATTTATCGTAAAAACCTTAACTCTTTCCCTCCCAGCCATTTTCACCAGAGCAAGGCCCTTCGCTCCCGGCCGTTTTTTCTGGATTTTGACTGATTTTGCAAGCCCCACAGAAAATTCTGTTCTATTGCTATATAAACTTTGAACCCACCAAAAGAAAGACTCTCTTCTTTCAGCAGAAAAAAAAGTAAGTTCGTATCTTTTCCATTCTTTAGAAATCAGCATTAGAAAATAGCTTAGTTTGAGCAATTTTCCAATTTCTGATGAAAAAACTGACAAAATGAGCTTTTTGTAAACGCATACATTTCAAACATAACTTTGACTTTAACGAAGCTATTTTTTGCATTAGTTACATCCCAAACATCTGAATAATTTTTTCCTTTTACAAAATACCATGAACAACCAGACAAATAGAGCTTTAGATAGAATAGTAACAATTTATTCACACACAACGACTGAGAGATGATGGTTTGTCGCCGAGATGACGCCGTTGTCGCCACGTCAGCTGTGTTAACTTTTCCCTCATCGTTGTCTGTCTCACAAAGATGGATTATTTTTGCATTTCTGCGGGGTCTGCTTGGCGAGCCGCTCCACGGGGGGTTTCACTCGTTTTGCACGATCGTCCAGCGCCTGGTGTCCCAGGCGTCCTTTCGTTGTTTTGTACGGTCGGAGCGCCGCCTGGGCTCAATCCACCAGCGCTCTGACAATGCTGGCCGGCCGTTCACTGCTGTTGAATCGGCTTGCCTGGTCTTCCAAAATGCGCTACTGCCCTCCAGTGGCCAGTTTTATTGCTTTAAAATTGGTTTGGAGCGTTTTTCTTAGTTTCTCAGATACAGCGGAAGCTATATATGCTTCTTATAAAAAAATAAAAAAAAACGCAAAAGACGTATAAATACGTTTGTGGGACAGTTGAGCATTTAAAAATAGAACGTATTTATACGGTTCTGGGAGCAAATGAGTTTAACAACTGGGCAGGCGTTGTGGCCAAATCGTCAACCCAGTAGATGGCGGTAATGCCTCATGATAGGGGTAAACTGCCAACAAAAACAAGAAGAACTACTCCTTCCCTCCCTTCTAGTAGGAGCCATGTCAACTGCTGCCACGCAGCGGCCGGAGGGATTATCTTTGAATTGGTCCCGTGAAAAATCATAAAAACCGGACATTTTTATGAATTTATAAAACCCGCCCGGACGACGAGGATACTACGTGAAAGTAGGTCTTGTCCGGGCAAAAGAGGACGTTTGGTCACCCTAGTTAATTCCTTCCAGAGTCAAAGACTTGCCTGCAATCTAAAAATATTGCTAGGCCTGCCCTGACAGAAGAAACAATTTTGTTTGGTGTTTATCACAAGGGTAAGAATTTAGAATTTGTTTTAAATGGGATATTGCTTACGGGGAATTTTGTTTTAATTCATAAGAGTAGTAGTTTTTTTTTTTTTTTTTTTTAAACCAAACCATGTAGGGCCCACTTTTGCAAAGCCTTGACTTTGACTGATTGCCCTCCATTAGTTTTCTTTGTTCAAACAATTTAAGTTGGTTTAGCAAGTCCACTCTCAAAGGAAATTTCGTTGATTTTTTTGTTTGTTTTCTTTTGTGTTTGTTATTTTTTGTGGTGGTTGTTGTCGTTGCTATTGTTTGCTAGATTATGCTCAATCTCTAATATTCAGGGGTGAAAGTGGGCCAGAACGGTCAGGAACGCAGTTCCGGTATAAGATTCAGGGCCAGAACGCAGTTCCGGTATAAGATTCAAGACCGGAATGCTCTTTTGGTATGAGATTCAGGGCCGGAATGCTGTTCTGGTACACGGTGCTTTGATTCCGAAAATATGACAGCAACTGTCAAAACGCTATGTAAAAATTTTTTAAAAATGCTTAGCTGCCACTAGGAGTGGGGACCTCTTGATGACGATGCGATACGATTTGCGATACAAAGCTCACGATAACGATGATCGGACGATATAGCGATACAACGATTTTCGATACATTGGTCAGGAAATCATTCTAGGATATTCTACAAGCAACTAATAAACAGAAAAACACAATTATCATCCTTCGGCTGTGTGTTTATCACTAGTAGATGTCCAAGACTGGGGCGAGCGGAGGAGGGGCCTGAGAGGTGCGGTCTGCAGCCAGACCCCTCCCAAAATTCCTAACCTCTGTGAATGAAAATGAATTACAAATAAATAGCGATCTTAAATTGAGTTTTGTATGTAAGATTGTTTTTTTTTCTGAAACACCATCAACCATAATTGCACACATTAGTTTAACATAAGATTTTTCGTGAACATTTGATGATTTTTTAAAAAACATTTTGTTTAAAAACATATGCAATTATTTTTAAGATAAAAGTACATTCAAACTGCCTGTTTTTTTGCTTTTAAACAAGAATCGAGACTGTTTTACGCCCATATACCGTAATTTTCGCACTATAAGGCGCACGTGACTATAAGCCACCACCCACCAAATTTGACACGAAAACGACATTTGTTCATAGATAAGACGCACTGGACTATAAGCCGCAGCTGTCTTCACTGTATTATGGGATATTTACACTAGGGGTGTCAAACGATTAAAATTTTTAATCGCGTTAATCACAGTTTAAAAATTAATTAATCGTAATTAATCGCAATTCAAACCATCTATAAAATATGCCATATTTTTCTGTAAATTATTGTTGGAATGGAAAGATAAGACACAAGACGGATATATACAGTACATTCAGCATGCTGTATATAAGTACTGTATTTGTTTATTATAACAATAAATCAACAAGATGGCATTAACGTTAACATTCTGTTAAAGCTATCCATGGATAGAAAGTCTTGTAGTTCTTAAAAGATAAATGTTAGTACAAGTTATAGAAATTTTATATGAAACCCCCTCTTAATGTTTTCGTTTTAATAAATTTGTAAAATTTTCAATCGAAAAATAAACTAGTAGCTTGCCATTGTTGATGTCAATAATTACACAATGCTCATTGTGCTTAAACCTATAAAATCAGCACCAAATCGCCAGCAGAGGGAGACAAAAAACACAAGTAACAAGTGGCCATCACACTGTGTTGTCATTTTAATCTGTTTAGGCGGGGCATGTGCGTTAATTGCGTCAAATATTTTAACGGGATTAATTTAAAAATTAATTACCGCCCGTTAACGTGATAATTTTGACAGCCCTAATTTACACCAAAAAATATAAACCGGTAACACTTTATTTGACCGCGGCATTAGACGAATGATATATGACTACATGAACCACCATGAAGCTTTGAACCAATTGGCTGCAAAGCTTTGTTACTAGAAGAAGCTTCATTTGGCCATCCCTGCTCCCTTGGGGGAAACAACCTCTGCTGCCAGCTGCTGTCAACACTGTTGTTGTCCAACATGCCTCCTAGCATGCATTGCAGAGCTTTAGATGTAAATAACAATCAAAAGGCATGTTCTGTGCTAATTATTTCTTCAGTTACTGTTCCAGTTGTTTCATGAATTGCTAGTGAAGGTATTTGGTAACACTTTATTTGAAAGTGGCGCATTAATGAATGCTTACAACTGATGTCATTTAGTGTTATCTGGCAATCATCTCACTTTTGAATGGATCTAAAAGATCCTAGCTGGACATAAATGGAGTTAGTGACATGATTTGCCAGATGACACTTATTGACATCTGTCATAAGCGTTCAGTAATGCCCATAATAGTGTCATTTCATAATTATGACTGTTTTATGACGCCGCTGTCAAATATGTGTTACCTATCAACCCAATCAACAAATAAGCCGCACTGGACTATAAGCCGCGGGATTAAAAATGAAGGAAAAAAGTAGCGGTTTATAGTCTGAAATTTACGGTATATAAAGAATTCAGGGATTTAAGCATTCACAAGAATTCCAACGTAAAAAGCTCTTTGCTATGGACTTGTGGTAAGGCAGCGCCACAGTGAATTTACAGATGAGCCGCACATTCGCCGTTTTTAAGTGAAGTAAATGCTACCTGCACGGTTTCTTTTGCTTTTTAACAAGAATCGAGACTATTTTTCGTCCATATCTATCAAGAATTCAGGGATTTAGGCATTTATTCATGGGAATTTCAATGTAAAAACCTCATTGTTTTGCTTCGGCGGCCATGTTTGATTTTGTATCGAGATTTTATTTTAGACATTTCTGCGTTCATATTGTATTGCATGTTTTATTTTATGTAATATTTCAATCTTATAACTTTCAGTGAAACACCATGGTCCTACACCGACGGCAACAAGCAGATCATTGTCTACTTTGACCCCGTGCATCTTTGGAAGAACATCTACAGCAGCTCCCACAACAACGGCTGTATGGTACTGCCCAGTTGTCCTGGGGCTGAAGTAAGTGCGCAGCATTATTCACTTTATAAAAAGGATGAATCAAAACGCCTATCTTTCTAAAACAAACATGTTTTGTAAGAGCCTGAGAGGATAAGGACAGCCCGATTCTCGAGCCTGAAGGCGCTGGCCAGCTGGGAGAACTACATGTCTGTCGAAGCAGGCTACAAGTTGACCCAGAAGGTGCTGGCGCCCTCTTCGATCGAGAAGCAGAGCGTCGGGCTCATCATGGCGGTCGTCAACCCCTACGCGGTCGCCGGACTGAGGCTCCTCGCCATGACCACGGGCAAGGAAGAACGCAGGGACACGGCTGACGTTCTGGAAATGTTCCAGAGGATGATCTCTGTGATTAACGTGGGCGGGCCAGGGCAGGACGTGCGCTGGAATGATAACTACCGATGTGTGCCGTGGCTAGGAGCAGGAGGTGATGAGGGAGAGGAAGGAGGTTTTGAGGACCAGGCAGGCTGTTTTGATGAGCAGTCGAAGGCCAACATCCGGTTCCTCCAGGAGATTGGTGAAATTTGCAAGGTACGTAACCACACTGTAGTTGATTAAATTGAATTGAATCGACAGCATGCTTGTTCAGTTGTATTTTTTTTTAATTTTATCAAATTTTCCAGATTTGGGCCAAAAAGGAGAAAAAGCAGAAAAGAGGGACAAAGACCGGTAGGCTGCCAATGCCCACTGCCTCGGCTTTGCACATCACATGCAATGCCCTGCCCGCCTCTTGCAGGGATATCATCCTCCGCAAGATCCCGGGGGTCAAATAGGGGGAATGCCAACTCTGACCCAACGGCAACCAAATTTGTGGCACCAATTATTGGACCAGAATAAAGACCTTCATGGTCATCAATAGGCTGGCCAAGCGCCTGCCCTTGCTGAAGCTTGTCGGGTTCTACCCCGTGGACGTGCAGGCTGACCTTGACCGTGCCAAGGTAGAGGAGAAAAAGGATGACGAGGAGATCTTGATGTTCCTGGCTGCCTCAGACTCGACCTTGCAGGGGTACTGGTGCCAGGAGGGGCACAGGCTGGTCAACACTGTTTTGGTGCGAACTTCTTCAAGGATGTGATTTCCCAAGCGAGGACGTACAAGGCCTTAGAGTGGCAGACCGACAAGAGGGAGATGGCGAGGAACAGAGACTTGTACAAGTCGAGGAAGCTGACAAGGCATAGTCCAATATTCATTTGCATGCAATATTCTATGTTCAGTACTTTCTCACCTGCAAAATTCAAAGCATTAACTGTCAAACTGCTGCTCATTCACTCCGATTATTTGCACTGCCTGAACATACTGTCATGATGCGCTGCTGGTTAGATTTTGTTTGTTTCAGGGCCAGCTGTGGGAGCATTCGTGACGTCACACCGGCAGCGAGTTCCAGACAATCAACACTAATATATAAACGGTGGCGAACCAACACAACGGCGCCGAGAGATTAGTTTGCTGGTCGCCATTCGCACATACTGCTTTCGAGCCGCTCTGTATTTGTCATCTAGGTCGTCAGACGTCTTAGCTTTGTGATCCTCTACCTTGTGCAGGTATTGAGTGTATTTTTGTTTGTCTTTTTGGCTGTCTGCCCTTTGCTCAGTTTTTGCGTTTTTGATCCCCGTCGACCTGTATGTCACGGAATCCTTTTGTTAGTCCCCTTTTTCCGCGTTCGCGAGTTTGTTTTGATTGTGAATAATAAATCCCCGAACGCTTCCCTTCTGTTGTCTGTGTTTGGGTCCAATCTTGTTCTCCGCATTCGCGGACCGTAACACATACGATTATCTCATACACATTTTATATTTGTTAATTTAGATTTTATTCTTGCAAGTCACTTTGGAGATTTTCATTTATAATGCACAGTAAAGGGAAATGCTCCACAATTTCACTGCACGCAATAAAGGGTGATTCTATTCTATTCTATTCTATTGCAAAATAAGTTGTGATTGTACTCGTATATACAATTTATTAATAATCTATTTATATATTATTTATTATTGATTTTGCATGTTTTCTCTCAAGTATTAAGTTTCTGATGTGAAAATTGAGTGATTTATTTGTTGAAAACTTGCTTGAAGTTGCTATTTTGGGCTAAAACTTATACATGTTTAATATTGCTATTGATCCTGAAAATACAGCTGATTGCATTTGGTGATTTTTGTGCATCTAGTGTTAATTCTGAGAATTTTATAGCCATTTTAAGTTTTGTTATACTTAGAGGAAAAAATAATCGGGATTTTATAAGGCAACGACTTTGAATTCTTTGATGCCGCTGCTCATGGAGACTCGTATATGGCCTGTTTTGGTTTTAGGTCGTTAGCAGCTTTGGTTTTGAAAATATTTGGATTTGAAGTTTTTGGTCTGTTTTACATTTTCATAAAGTGGTTAGCTGGATAGTACCGATGGATAATTTTACCTTATTTGCAAAAAAATGTTAGGGATAGTCCACAATTAGTCCAAAGAATACGTTCAACAAATTGATTCCAAAATGACTTAACGTGGGGTGGAGTTCATGCATGGAGACAGGTGTCTCTTCAGTGGGCAATACTGTAATTACATGACGTCAGTCCAAATTCACGTGACTGAACGTTATGAATAATCCACGAGTGGGTGGTAAACACAAAACACGCTTTGAATACAAGAGGGTCCCCAAGTCACTCCACCAGGATCCTCAAAAGAGAAGGCATGTGCCGTTTACATCATTTACAGACCACGTTGTCACGCGCGCGCACGTCACCGCTGCTAATCGGAGCCGCGCACGCATTTTCACCGCTGCCTCATAACTGCGCTGCTCAGACCCTAGCCACCCGCTTGCGACTCATCGGGGACGAACTACACCAAAATCGCGCTACTACGGGTCAGCGCCCCGCGGACCACGTACGATACGGCGTGCGCGCGCTTCTGCTGCTGGTCAAGAGGCTACACTCATAAAAACTACGTACGTATAGTCACGTTCGCTCTCTCCTCAATTGTTTGTTTTACTTTCAATATTTTTTGAAGCACAAAACAAAATTGTTCTATCTACTCCAGTAGTCCTGTTCAAATAGTGGGAGGGGTGCGTGGCCACGGGGATTTATTTATTTATTTATTTATTTTTTACCGTGCTGGAACAAAGTAATTATGACACAGGAAGTATTCACAATTTGTAGTGTTTTCATGCAGAGCATTCGTTCTCGCGTATAAGATAGATCGGAAGATGGGAAGTGCAGTGGGAAAAAAACTGAAGAGACAAGGAAAAATATTCCAGGGAGGAAAAGAATGGCAGAGAGAGCCGGATAGAATGAGTTCAAGGAAACTCTCCCTCACATAGAAGTTTCTTTTTTTTTTTTTTTGCATGACAAACACACGCCAGAGTGTGTACACGCATGACTAGGTGCAACCAGTCAGGTATAAAATTGTCGGTGCCATGCAGGATTAGCAATCGGATCGCAAAAATTAGGATGTCGACTCATTAATACTCACAAGTGATTTGTCTCAATAGACCCCACTCACCACATCACACAATGACGTGTCGCTGTATCCGGTGTGCCGAAAAATAGCCGCCCCGCGTGAAGTGTCTCCCCTGACGGGAACGCTTATTTATAACGCTTTATTGAGGTGAAAACATCAAATGTTTTCATGGACGCATTACAGTAATGGATTTACGACTGTAAAATCAGTTTTAAATAAGTAAATTAGACAAAATACTAGTACTTTGTTTTAGTAACAAATCGTGGACTGGGCCACATAACCATCTTTGAACAGAAATTTATTAGTCTACAGGTTTTCACGACCATATCTCGATGACAATCACACAGGTATGACATTTATTAGTTTAAGCAGAGTAAAATAATACATATATTCACGGTACAAGAAAATCGTTTCCATGTCCATCGATTGGTAAGAAAAAGCTGTACGAGTGACGTGTGGGCGCTCAATAATAAAATAAATAAACAAATAAATCAAATAAACGCTCAATAAAGCGTTATATATAAGCGTTCCCGTCAGGGGGGACATTTCACGCGGGGCGGCTATTTTTCGGCACAACACCGGCCGCCATATTGTCCGTCATTGTTTATCTGTATTCTCAATGGTTTCAATTTGTCGTGCAATTTATAGTGCAATTCATGGAAGCCCCGGTGCTTTCAGATGCTGTAAACGCATTGGATGCGTTGCATAAAAGGCGTCATGTGGAAAAGCTCCAGTCTATCCATTGGCCAGATCCATATTTGATGCCTAAATCGATATTTTTCGACCCGGTGTCTTCGCCGTCTCTGCCTGACATCTGCTACCCTGATATCTACAACTGTCTTGTCCACAGAAACTCAGCCTATTCTCACGAAACTCTGAAAAACTTTAAGAGCAGCACTCTAAGCAACATTACCCCGTGTGACCCTTCCAATTTTCTAAAATGGCGACAATCAATAAAAAAAAAAAAAGTTGACTGCGATGGCCGACGCTTCAAGGATAGGTGGATGTTGGACTATTTCTTCAATAAAATACGCAACAACTGTGTCTGCCTCATTTGCAAAGAGACAGTCGCTGTTTTCAAAGAGTTCGATGTGACGCGATATCACCAAACAAGACACGCTGACATGTACGACAACATTACAGGGAAGATACGCAGCGAGAAATTAAAGCAACTTGAAGCTAGTTTAATTTCACAGCAGCAGTATTTCGCAAGAGCCCGAGTGTCGAAAGAGAATGCCACAAAGGCGAGATTGTTGAAATTATGGATTAAAAAATAATAAAGCAAATGTGACACAAAGAAGGGCTTGCTAAAATTTGTTTAAATGTATTGTTCTACGTAAATCAGCCAAGGTAGCCCCCCACATTTTTACCACACCAAATCTGGCCCCCTTTGCAAAAAGTTTGGACACCCCTGTTTAAATGATGATCCGTAGACGAGGCCAGCTTCTTTCACTTGTGTTACCGGCACTCCCAAGGGGCTGCTGTTACTTTTGTTATGACCGGCATTGTCAGTATGGAGGAGAGAGGAAGAGAGTGGTCGAGCGAGAGAGAGTCGAGTTGGAAAAAGTACGCAGTTAACTAGACACTCGCAGTGTCCCCCACATGCTTTTGTTTGTGAATAAAAGTACCCACAAAAAGCCATTCGACGCCTCTGGGTGTTTGTATACGCGCCGCCGCCTTCCTGGAGAGGAAATCGGGCGAACCGAAGACAACCGACGACAACGAGCCAACGTGACTCGCCGGTCCACTTCTCACTATGGTGGGAAGTTGAAAGTACCGCCAATTACCAGTCGAGGGCGAATTGGTAACACTTGTTACAAGCTAAATATTATTGAAAAAATAATGATGGTGGAAGAAATAAGCATCTTGAATTTGAAACTGTATGTTGTCGGTGATTAGCCTCGCAATAATCTTAATTGTGGTTGTCAGCCCAAAACCCTCTAAATATATATTAAATGCATTTTACCAGATATAAAATGACTACCACATAATCTGTGGTGATTGTTTGGTGCCCAGTTTTCTCGTCGAATTGCAGCAGTCCATCTCGCTCTCCTCTCCGGGTCTCTGAGAATACAGTAGAACTTCAAGTCTCTCCGTCTATCTTCTCTGTTACTGCAACCAACCGCCACACTCGCCTTCACCATTTTGATTATTAATGTTAACGAGCAGAAAAACACGCCATAATAGGAGGAATTTACGTAGCGGTAATACGTAAACACGACAAGCTGACGGACAATATGGTGCGGAGGCGTGGTTGTGACGTCATGTGAGTGGGGTCTATACTGGGTTCCCCACCTCACATTACTGGCATCGCTTGTGCACTCCCCTTGCCCACCTATTTTATCTCTTATCTTATTGTCCTTCAGTTGTTAATAATCGGTCTTTGTCAGGTGACGTAACGCTTGCAAAAGCTGCAGTGCATTGTGGGTCGAATCGCCATTTTGGGTGGTCACTTATTGTAAACAACTGAAAAGTCAGAATCTTTGCTTTCATCTTTGATAAAATGGGACACTCGTGTTGTGTGAAAGGCTGCCATACTAAATCACACGACAAAAATGGCAGCAAAGTTGACCATGACGTAAGATTTTTTTCAGTTCCCACTTAGAAAAGAGGTTATGGATAGCAGGTTGAGGAACTAACAAAGCGGCGTCGGATGGGACGGAAAGGCATCACTTTCAAGACCATATCTCCCTTCGAGAGCCTGTTTGCTCTCGGCATTTTCATAAAGGCAAGTCAGAGCTTTTTTTTTTTTTTTTGGCTAAGCATTGATACTGAATATGCTGTTCTTTTTTTGCTTTCTAAAGTCGCTATTTTCTCATGAGCTAACCTTAGCTAGCTAGCCTCACTTGTGAACTACAGGCAAAGGGAGGGAGGGCAGTGGAAATGGGTTAATCTGTTTGTGATTAATCAGTGTTTAATTTATTCAGTCATCGTTTATAAAACATTACAGAGTGAATGATTTGAAAGATAGAACAGCAAAAATGAACAGAAATATTTATCAATGCGTGAGTGAGATTTCCTCTTGTGATCTGAGAGATCTGATGGGATGGTAGCATGTCTGATTAAGTGGTTACGATTGTGAAATGCCATGGAAACATCTAATCTTACCTAGCTTTCTAAATTAAACCCAACGTGATTGCAGGTGAACCAGCTTATGAAATGATGGAGACTGACCCAGACTGGCCACCATCCCTACATCTGGGACACACATCTGTTACACCGACAAACACTGCACGCTCTGCAAGACGAAATAGGCGTGAGCAGCTACGGAAAGAGACACTGCAAGCACCAGAGATGGGGGTCCAGCAGAATGCAAACATTGAAGCGCTAACCATCAAATCTGAAAGCACGTGCCCAAATGTTTTCCAGCTACAAGCACCACCACACTATGAAGTACTTAATAGGTATTACACCCTAGGGAGCCATTTGTTTCTTATCAAAAGGCTGGGGAGGTTGTACAAGTGACAAACGTATATACCTGAACAGTGGTTTTCTTGATCATTTGTTACCTGGGGACATTGTCTTGTCTGACAGAGGTTTTGACATACAAGAATGTGTGGGCATGTAGTGTTCGGATGTCAAACTCCCAGCATTTACAAAAGGCCGCTGTCAGTTAGCAGCTAGAGATGTGGATTAACCTAGGAAAATAGCACATTTGAGAGTCCAAGTTGAAAGGGTCATCGGAAATGTTTGTCAGAAGTATAAGATTTTAACAGGAATCATACCCATAAACATGATTCTTCCATGAGAAGGTGAAGAAGCCACAATGTTGGATAAGGTTTTCACTGTGTTCTGTGCCCTGACAATAGTTTAGTACAATTAGTTTTCTTTTCGTAGTATTTGTGCAAGCAAAGGTTTTATGTTTTTAGATGACTTAAACCTGTTTAATAAAGTATGTCAATGACAATTTTGAAGTCTTCTTCACTCTTTGCCTCTCTAAAGTACATAAAGAGCTAGTGTTGGTTTTAATAATGAAATGTACTTTTCTTTACTAATTACATTCAAACAGTTTTGTGGACATAAACACTGAATAGGAACTACGATGTTTTGCTAAAAAAACAAGAAGATTGACAGTTTAACTGTTTTAGTTAAATAATTTTTACTAAAGTTATCAAAACAGCAGCAGCACAATGGTAAACAGAAAATAGCAATACAAGGAAATATAAAAACTGTGCATACGTAGTAAAATACATATGTAACGGGTACACGCAGGTCCGTTGTGGAGCGTGGAAACCTCCTTGCCAATTCCTTCATGTAAGGACGATAACGGCAGCGGCGTTGGCTCGAGCTCATTGGCGCAGTGGTTACCGTCCTTGCTTGCCGAGTGGAAGTGTCGCGGCGCTTGGAAACGGAAGGGGAAAAGATATCGTCATCGCACACACCACATAATTGTTTGCATTAGTCTAACACATATATAGTCTAACACATACAGTGTGGAGAACAAGTATTTGATACACTGCCAATGGGTTTTCCCATTGGCGGTGTATCAAATGCTTGTTCTCCCCACTGTACATATGGTACAGGTTCTCGTAGGTACCGTCTAACTGTTTGCATTACTCTAACACACGTAATATAATTAATCAGGAAATAGTATCATTTTCATATTTACGGTAGGACTACACTACTAATATAAAATAAATAGCACACCATAGTTTCATGAGAAGAAATAGAAGAGATACACAATGCCGTCTTATCACAAGATTGACGCACCAACTCTTGCAATCAGCTCTCCCAGCAAACTCCAAGGATAAAGCGCTTTGTCCTAAAACAAGTACAACCAGCCCGGACAGCAAAGTTGATAGCAGGCGTCCCAATCCGCGCACGAACCTAACCCGCCCGAAACCGGCCACAGAGGGGATGACCCAAAAGCAACGCCCAGAAACACCTTCGACAAGGCCCGCCTCAGCAAAGACTTTAAAAAGACTGGACACTGAGATAATACAGATTTTTGCTGCTCGGAAACATGTAGCCTTGTTTTGGATCCAGAATTGTCCCTCCGTCGTCTGTTTTTGCCTTGTTTTTTACCAGTGTCGACGAATAAATTGTCAACCTGTTTTCGGTGAGTGCTCTTCAAACTTTTGAAACATGGAGTCAGTACAAAGGGTTAAAATAAGAAGAGGACGCGCGAAATTCGGCCTTCCCGGCGGGCGCACGCGAGGCAGCGTCAGCCGAGCGGCACTTGTTTTGGCTGGTGCTGTTCCCGGGTGCGTCTGGGCCGGGGGGGCGAATTTCAACAGTTGGCGACCTGGCCTGGAGAACACTAGTTGTAGAATAACGTGTTCAAGTAAATTTGTCCCACTTCACATGACAAGTACTGCATTGAGAGAAGTGCACATCTTTGCATGGCAACACAGAAAATATATTGTGCAATATACAAGAATTTGCATGTCATTATGACAGTTTCTTCACCTGTTTTAGTCATGTGATGTTTAAGATGATATTCAAGGTACAATTCAAGTTCAACAATGTTCAAGTAAGAGCTGTATCATGTTTCTGAGAAGAGCAACGAGAGCAGATCCAAAAGTCTTCTTTAGCGTTCTGTGTTGTCGCAGTCCTGCGGTCGAAATAGCGAAGAGATCCTGCACCCAGCCATTCGTGAAATGTCTGTAAGTTTCGAGAGATTTATAGTTCTTAAACTGTTCAAATGTGTAAGCGCTGATACTGTAACCGAAGTAGTTATATCCAAGGATGAAGTTGGAGGCAGTAATGTGTGGCGTCGGAGCTACTTGTTCTGGTTTGTTTATATCCGCGGTACACCCAAAATGGCGCCTGGGGGCGTGTCCGCTAGTTTGGGCACGTGACTGACAAAGACCGATTGGTAGCATGTGTATTTTTTTGTGTTTGTTCTTCCTCTCTGCTTGTCCCTCACAAAACCCATTTCTGTCCGCTACTTTCTCCTAATAGACTACCAGAATGAGAGTACAACAAACTCCGTGGCACATTAAATATGTCTTCAGCCTACACGCAGATTCCCATTCTCCGTGTTTTAGCTTCTGAACAGAAAGATTTGAAAGATTAAATGAATTATGGCATCATGTACAGAAATTACACACACATCATGCTAATAAACTATACCAGTTTTTTTTCTTTCTGCAAAACATGCCAAACATTGCCAACAACACAAATGTAGTTCTAAAAATTTTTTTTTGACAAATGTTAACATTTAGATAATATTAACCAACTTCCTAAAGGGGGTAACAGAAAATAATTAAGTACCTGCACTACAGTAATTGATGACAAATTGAAATGCATGCATAACGTTCTCATGGTTGTAACCCACATTTTGACCTCTTTCTCGCAATGTGAGGAATTTGATTCTCTGAACATGACTTTAATCTTTACACATTCATTTCACATGATTGTAGCTTTGTGGGGAATAGTCCAAATTTCTAGAAATGTCACAAGTTGAAATTTAATGTTACTCCTTGATCAAAAACATTCAATTCTGATTTCTTTTCTGTGTAGTACTGAAACTTGCAGCTTTTTAAAATGTAATATTCCAATTTTATTCTTGTAATGTTAAGGTTGTTTCTGGCTACATCGTATGTAACTGATTGATACTTTTTTTTTTTGCTGCAAATATTATTTACACTGTACACGTAAATCATTGCTTATTTTCCGCTCACATTTCAAATGGATTCTTTTTATGAACATTGTGCCTTTGTTTTCTACCCGAGCTATATTCCACATTTATTCTCACCAAGCTACAACTAATTTCTTGCATTTTTATCAAGTGATTTTTGTTGGTGCCACAGCAATTTTACCTTTGAAGTTGACATATTTGTCGTCCCCTTGTAACTGAAATTCCAACTTGTCAACCTTTTTCTGTAATGCATTTTAATGCCTATCTGTAGTCCACAGACGCCTTGCAAGCACATCTGCGGACAAAAACAAGGATGGCAAGCGTTCCAAGGGATGTTTTCTGCGGTGCCTGAGGGGAGGCTGTTTAATGAAGATTGAACATGCAGCTCTCCTCCCTAGTCACATATAGAGTTTCATTCTCTCTGGGTTGTGAGGAACGCTGACTCATTTAGGTGAATGACAATGAATTAAAAAAAAACAAAAAAAAAGACGGTTAAACTGGGAGAAAAGGTTTTTCAACAGAGTTTGAATCACATTGCAATTTCAGCAGCCATCTAAAAAATCCGTTACAAATACAACTTTAAATCGCTGTAACATCAATGACGAATTAAGTTTAAGTATTTTATACAAAAATGAAAATCTCATCAAATTACTCATAACATTGATATTAAAATATACATGCTTTCCCCAATGATATTAGTTCTCAACTCTGGTTTTTCCAACCTTTTTTGTTGTTGTTGTTCCCACTAAGGGGCGCCTGAAGTCACTCACAGCAGGGGGTGCTGGGCATACTATTTTATTTTTCCCATCCAAAAACAGCCATTTCGGTCCAAATTTGTCATGCTCGCGCTTGTTCTCCATACAAGGCATGGGCATGCAGGATCGTTTACATACTACTACTAGTCTACGACAAAGATAGCGTTCTATTTCACTCACAGTACGTGTCGGGAGTTTTTGTATTGGAAATAAAAGCGCCAGTGTATTATAATGCAGATCCCGGCAGCTAGATGGCGCAATGACTCACAAACACATTTGAAAACTAAAAGCTTCAATCAGCCTCGGTTGAACACCCACTTTTCACAAGACTCAAATAAATTGCACACGAATATCCAACAGCGCTCTGCACGGCAGCAGCTCAACAGCAACAACAAACAATAATATGGCTACAATGCAAGCTAGTTGAAGTTCTCCACAGTTTAAATCTGCACCTAACTTTTCCTCGCTGGGCACTATAATAAATTGTCATATTCATCTTTATTTTCCCCCTCAAATTGAATTTGAGAAAATTTTGCTGTTTTTGTAAAGAAAAAAAAAATCAATTCTATATTGTGCCATGTTAACGCCTCCTCTGTCAACAGTTAACTTTTCCATTCCAATAGCGTCTTATTCAACGTGACCTGGCAGCAAGCAAGGTGTCGGGTGGTAAAAACAAACAAAACTTTTTCAACATATAATCTCCAAAGTTAAATATACTATTGTTTAAATGTTTCATTTATTTATTTTTAACCCCCCCCCCCAAAAAAAAATATCTACCAAACACTTTTTTTTCTCTTTTTGCACCCCACTTCCCGTGCCACTGTTCCTACTTTATCCTTCTAGAATTAATACTATTACTAAGACACTTAAAGCTGCCAGGCCTACCACAGCACCGGAAAAGATAGAGCCTCCCCGGCTTGGACGTCAACAAGGTCCACGTCAGTTTCTAGGGAACAAGGGCACCCTGATTTGAAATGGGCCACTGAAACAAGACATAGTTGGACAAGAGAAGATAACGTGGAGCTGTTGGAATGCTACTACGCCAGCATTCCTAAAGAACATTTTAGCAAATGTGGGACCAATGGATACTTCGCAACCCACAAGAGGAGATTCGATGCATATATAGGACACGCAGGGCTCTATTTTTGGACGCTGACTAAATCTAGGGAAAGTGACGTTTTAGAACAGGTTTTGGGCTGGTTAGACCCCAATATACAGGGTTGATTTCAGTTCTTTCAACTGATAGTCCTCTATCTGATGGGAGGAGAAGCTGGTTTGCTCAGTGGAAGGTTGACACCCCCTTGGTATGAAAAAGTAAAAAAGACCTACCTACGTGTAACGTGCACTGCGTTGACTTAAAAAAAAAAAAAAAAAACATTTGCGTCACGTTGTACGGCATGAAAATAGCATGTGAGGCAAGGATGCATTGGAATGATATGAAAACAAAAATAGAAATGGTGTGAAATGAATCGAATTTAATTTCATGTTCCAATGTGAAAAGCAAATCAAAAGGCAAAACTATTTGTTGTAAATTACCAGTTATTGGCGTGGCTCCCGGGGCGTGGCCTCCCCTCTGCCTGGGCTGTCGGCCGTAGGAGTAGGGGGAGGTTACCTGCTCCTCGGCGTTCTCCTGCTTCTGCTTTCCCCTTTCTTCTCTGACTGGGTATCCGCCCTGCGCTCCACTGCGGGTCACTGGCTGGACGCCGGTGTATCGGCTGGATGTCGCCTGCTCCGGCGGGGGACCCTGCCTTGCCCTGGGCTTGGTGGGCAGCTGGGGATCCCCTGGCATGATGTGCCGGTTGGGGGGCTGAGGCTCGTGGGCCGGGTGGGCAGACGGGGGTGAGGGTGGTCATAGGGTTGGTGGTGCGTTCCCTCCAATCCCTGATGGGAGTGCCGGTGGCCCGGGGGACCACCCTGGATTCCGGGGGGGGTGACGATGACTCCTTTGCTGGGCTGCGGGATGTGCTGTGCTGCGCATGGTTTTGTTGTCGTTTGTGTTTCTTTTCTTTCTTCTCTTGTGTTTCTTTTCTTCTGATGCCCCATAATCCCTTCCTGTTCGCTGCTTTGTCATAATAAACGAGGTATGTTGAATGATCACAATGGGAGTATGTCGTACTCTCAATGTGAAACATTAAAACTGTTCAGACCAACCGGACACTTACACTTCCATTCTCCATGTCAAACAGCTGAACAGGACAAGTTTAAAAAAAGTAAATTAACGGTTATTGGATTTGTGAGAAGATTCATGTTTTGTTTAAAGGGAACCTCAGACTTAAAGACTTGTAAGCTCTAATAAGCCACAATTGTTCTCTTTTACTAAAATATGTTATTAGAAACACATAAAATATTGCCATTGATTTTAAAATCTATAATATTTAGTCCATGTTTTGACCTACGGAGGGCGCCATGTTTTATGGACGCTCGGGGTGCTGACGTAGATCAGGGTTCACTAAATCCGGACCTCGGTGCCACTTTTCCTGTTGTGTTTTCCATGTCTCCCTCCTCCAACACACCTGAATCAAAATAATCAGGATCATTATCAGGCATCTGGAGAGGTTGCTGATGACATAATCATTTGATTCAGGAGTGTTAGGGGAGAGAGACGTGGAAAACATGACAGGAAAAGTGGCACCGAGGTCCGTGAACCCTGACGTAGATTGTCACTGAAACTCGACGAATGCTACCGGGTTGCTGCAATTCCTTCTACGCGGCAAGACGTCCAACACTTGCGCTAATCGGTTAAAAGCGGCGAGTACTTACTATTTGTGTTTTTAGTGAGTCTTTTATTAACTTTTCATTGCCTTGAATACGTTTTGCATGCGTTTCCCTCTCATACTTTTAAGCGTAGTGTTTTCTTTCGGTAGCTTTAAAGCAGATTGTTGATCTGTTCACCACATTATAGTCACGTGGCATATTTAAACCACCCTTCTTTGCTATTACTACGTTTAAGTATTTTCTTAAGGCATATTTAGAATGTTCTGTCTATATGCATCTAAACAAAACAAGCTGAAAGCGCATGGTAGTACTTTGGGTGTCAAATTTGCCTCTTGTAGGACGTTTCGCCAGCACATTTTGGCAGAAAACAGTTTTTTTTCCTACTCTCGTCACATATCATCCCGTCTTCCCTGTTCATCTTGTTTTTGCTGCTCATTTTGTGAAATATCGACAGTGCTGTCATGCTCATAAATGTTCTTTTTAGGTTTAAAGGGTTGGGTTATACTGTGGAAGTCCGCCAGCGTAACCATGTGACGTCACCACCCTGTGACCACAACAACGGCGACCTTCGAGTTAAACTAATTTTACAAATTGTATAAAAACGATCAATTTCAAATTATTTTAACTCATAATTGCGTTTATCTTATAAGAACTACAAGTTTCTAACTGTGGATACATTTAACATAATGACTGTTCAAATTTAGCCATCATTTTGTGCAGGGTATTTCATTATATTTGATGTCATTTGAGATGTAAACATGACAGAAACTGCACGGTCAAGCTTAATGTAACTAAGCAGGTTTAATCTTGTACAATACAATATATATTCCTCAAAATTTGAATGAAAATTTTTAAGCTATGTGCAGGTTTAGTGGTCTGATGATGTTTCAGGCATAAAGATAAAAACATACTGTAGATCAAAATGATAGTGTACACACCACCACCAACAATATGAGTCAGTCAGCCTGTAAAAAAAATCTTGTTATTTAAGAGAAAATGAAAATCATCCGACCAGAATACTTACTATTACTAAGCAAGAAGGTCTCTGGCTGCTTTTTTCTTATGAAGCTATATGAACTGTAGGCTACTGTAAGTTTGTACTGTAGTTTCTACCTAAACGTCAAGTTCAAATGTTTCCATGCATGATGATATGTCCTACTTTCTTATCTCATATAAGTACCAGTACTACTGTATTTACAGTCTGAAGAGGATGAATGTAAGAATGGTTTTGAATAAAGCGAACAATACTTTGGAAGGTGAGCTCACAAACTTAAATTTTACTTATAAGTCAAGTGTACATCACAAGGAATCATAATGCAGTTATTAAAGTTGCGTAATATTACAAAAAGATGAATCAATAGAGATGTGCTCAAGATGTTTGGCAACCATCTTTGTGCGCGTGTGACCGTGCACGGTAATAAATAAAGGCGGGCATCTCTGGGTACCTTCCGATATGAAACAATTTGCGATACAAGCCTCACAACAACAATTATTTCACGATATGGCGATACAACAACTATTGTGGTCAAGAAATCATTGGATGATATTCTATGATACAACTAATAAACAGAAAAACAAGCTCTTTTCATCGTTCTTCTCTCAATTTCAATAGTAGACGTCAAATCCATTTGAAGTGGGAGGGTGGCAGCGAACAACAAGACAATGATCCAAAACAGAAGTAAATCAACTTCAGAATGGTTTCAGAAAAACAAAATACACGTTCTGGAGTGGCCAAGTCAAAGTAGAGACTTGAACCCCATTGAGATGCTGTGGCATGACCTAAAGACAGCAATTCATGCCACACATCCCAGGAATCGGACTGAACTACAGTTGTTTTTATGAGGCGGAATGGGCCAAGATTAGTCGTGATCGATGTGCCAGACTGATCAGCGTCTGGTTGAAGTTATGGCTGCCATTGGGGGGGTGGGGGGGTGGCACAAAATATAAAGTCATTGTTTGCATACTATCCTCATTAAAATATGAAAACCCATAAATGTTTCGGTGGTTCTAGTTAAAGCAGACACTGTGTTTTCATCTGTGTGATTTTGACAAAGATCAGACCGCATTTGATGGTGATATTATGCAGAAATGTGACAAATTCCAAAAGGTTCAGATACTTTTTCATTCCACTGTATGCTTCATGTTACTACTTAGTTTTTTTTTTTTTGCTTAATATTCTGCCTTGTCATGATGTTATGATGTTACCTTTGTATCATTGTGCTTTTCCCATCTAATACTGTATACAACTTCATACGCAAATGTTTTGTTACGTTTCATATTTCGACTTCAATTTCGTAGCATGACCATTTCTTTCTCACTTTATGGCTTTTATGCTTTTTTCACATTGTAGATCATATTACAACTTTGTTCTTGTAATATTGGAACTTTTTTTGAAGGAGCACATAGTCACCATACAGGTTTAGTAGATTTGGAAATGAGCAGAGGTGGTTCCGTCCTTCCAGCATCGGAGCGTCTCTACGACATTTGCGCGACATAGTGGGCACACTCTCTCCCGATCCAACCAGGAGCTCAGGCAGTCCTCGCAGAAAACATGCTAATGAGGAACTCAATTAAAGCCCATCATTATTTAGCCAAGAAAACCCCCCAAAAAACTTTCACTTCTTACCTGACACAATAGAACAACAGGCTCACGGAAATCTGCCTGGCAAATTGCACAGATGTCACCGGCATCGCTGCACTGCTGGCTGCCTGCCCGCATACCATAACTCTGGAAATATTTCAACAGAAACACTCTCTCAAAAAGGGATGTGCAAAAATAAAAGGTTTATTTGAAATCATGTCTTTGAAAATTGACCATACATTGTTTTTTATTGAAAGTGTGACTTTTTGTTATTAAATAAATTGGGACCAATTACCGTATTTTTCGGACTATAAGTCGCAGTTTTTTTCATAGTTCGGTTGGGGGTGCGACTATACTCAGGAGCGACTTATGTGTGAAATTATTAACACATTATGATATCATTTCACATGTTATTTTGGTGTTTTTGAGTGACACTGATGGTTTGGTAAACTTGTTAGCATGTTCTTTAGTCACTCAAAGTCACCGCCGCCTTTTTTGGCGTTTTTACCACCACATCTACGGCGTCTTCCTTGTTGGTTGCCTCGTACCTACCGCCGCCGGAGACGTGGAAAGCGGGGAGGAATTGCAGTCAAATTAAAAGCCTACCTGGCGTCCTATCGCTGCGATCGCTATCATCCACCGGCTAGACCCCTGACTGCCTTCAAGGGATATGATCTACGGAGTTCCTTGGAGTTCCGTTATCGGTGGCTTCGGCTGACTAACCGGGACGTCGGGACGCTACTTCCGCGTTGTCGGCCGGTGAGGCTTTCCCTGCGTGGCTCTGTGCCGGGGAACCTTCGCCCGCTCCGCGGCTTCACCCCCACAGCTGAGCACTCCCTGGTTCACTCAGCGCTAATTAACACAAGGTCCCTTACGAATAAGACGTTTATTTTGAACGACTTCTTTTCGACACATCATTTGGATTTCCTTTTTCTAACGGAGACCTGGCTGAAACCAGGTGAATGCAGCGCCTTTTCGGAGCTCCTCCCATCTGGCTGCTGTTTTTTCAGCACCCCGCGAGCGTCTGGCCGTGGTGGCGGCCTGGCTGCTGTATTCAAGGACAAGTTCAAATGTAGGACCATAACTGCTCATAATTATTCAAGTTTTGAACTGCAGTTATTCTCTATCGGGCTTTCTCCCCCATTGCTTTGTGCCACTATTTATCGGCCCCCTGGTTTTAACAAGGATTTTATCCAGGAGTTTTCTGAGTTTTTATCAGACTTTATTCCAACATTTGGCAGGGTTTTAATTTGCGGGGATTTTAACATTCACGTCTGCTGCTCTGCAAATCAGCTGGCGAATGAGTTTAAAGGACTTCTGGACTCATTTGGCCTCACTCAGTCTGTGAATGCACCAACTCATGAGCATGGTCACACTTTGGATCTGGTGATTTCGCTTGGACTTTCAGTCTCCATCAGAGAAATAGTGGATACTGCCATCTCGGACCACCTTCCCATCATTTTTGACTTTGCTGCCCCTTTGTCTGCAGAAAAGCAAATTTCTCCAGCTTGTTACCGCCGGCGCATCACTCCATCCACAGCAGGAGAGTTTGTGACTGCATTTGGAGACCTACAGCAGCATCCTGACGCCGTTCTGCCTTCTCCTGTCTGCTCAGACAGTCTTCTCTCCATTTTTTGTTCCACCTGCACTGCTGTTTTGGACTCCATTGCCCCTCTACGGCTAAAAAGTTCCAAACCCAAAGCCACTCCATGGTTTAATGACTATACCCGCCTGCTCAGGCAAAAATGCAGGCGGGCTGAACGTCAATGGAAAAAGGACAAACTCCATGTTTCTTTGGAATTGCTGAGGGACACCTTGGCTGCCTATCAGGAGGCCCTAAAACAGGCCAAGTCGAATTATTTATCTTCTATTATAAATAACAGCTCCAGCCATCCAAGACTGCTTTTTAACACAATTGACTCTGTTTTAAACCCGCATCCCACTGTCTTAACTGATGTGTCAGGTGCCACTTGTGAGGAGTTTCTCGCTTTCTTTCAAAACAAAGTCTCTTCGGTTAGGCAAAATGTCTGCAATTCGGGTATCTCATCAGATAATCTACATCCTCCAGAACTGCTCACTGTTTTTGAACAATTTGATCTCCTTTCATTGTCATCTCTATCTGAAATAGTTAGTGGCATGAAACCCACTAACTGTCCGTTAGATATAATTCCAGCTGGCCTTCTAAAGGAAGTCTTTAGTTGCCTCGGACCAAGTCTGCTGGCTCTTATAAATAACTCTCTCAGTACCGGTTCTGTCCCAGCTGCCTTCAAACAGGCTGTAGTCAGACCCCTTCTTAAAAAACCCCATCTCGACTCCTCCGTGCTGTCCAATTTTAGACCCGTCTCCCACTTGTCTTTCCTTTCTAAAGTTTTAGAAAAAGTTGTTTTTATTCAATTGCAAACATTTCTAGAGACAAACTCCATCCTTGACAAGTTTCAATCAGGCTTCAGGTCCAGACATAGCACTGAGTCAGCACTGTTAAAAGTGCACAACGACATTTCCCTTTCTGTAGATAATGGAAACCCAGCAATCCTTGTTTTACTAGATCTCACAGCAGCATTTGATACAGTCGACCACACAGTCCTTGTATCTCGTCTAGAACACTTTATAGGTATCCGTGGTAAAGCTCTACAGTGGTTTAAATCGTACCTGGAACATAGGACCTTCTCAGTAATGATTGGGGAATTTTCCTCCTCACAAACCTCTCTGTCTTGTGGGGTGCCACAAGGCTCCATTTTAGGGCCTGTTCTCTTTGCACTTTATCTCCTACCTTTAGGATCAGTTATAAAAAAACATAATATCTCTTTTCATTTTTATGCTGATGACCTGCAGCTGTATCTCCCCCTGAGACCCAACGAACAAACTGCTCTCACTAAATTAATGGAGTGCATATCCGATGTGAAGCAGTGGCTAGCGCAAAACTTTTTACATCTTAACGAAAGCAAAACTGAATATATTACTTTTGGCACACCTTCTATGTTAAATGCCCTTGAGCCCAACCCTGGCACTCTGGCTCCCTTTTCTAAAACACATGTTAAAAATCTCGGAGTGATATTCGATTGCAGGCTCAACTTTGAAAAACAGATTAGTTCTGTTGTAAGAGCAAGTTTTTTCCAGCTCCGTCTCTTGGCCAAAGTGAAGCCTTTTCTTACTCGCCACGACCTGGAAAAAGCAATTCACGCTTTTATAAGCTCGAGGCTGGATTACTGCAACGCACTTTATGTTGGTCTTCCCAAGTCCTCAGTTTCTCGTCTCCAACTTGTTCAAAATGCTGCTGCTCGATTTTTAACAGATACACCTAGACGTGAACATATTACCCCCGTGCTATCATCGCTCCACTGGCTTCCAGTCCATTTTAGAATTGATTTTAAACTTTTACTGTTTGTTTTTAATTCTATTAATGGCCAGGCTCCTTCTTACTTATCAGAAATTTTAACCATCCGTAACTCTGGCAGGACTCTTCGCTCTACCGGCCAACTTCATTTGCAAGTCCCAAGGTCCAAACTCAAACAGTGGGGAGACCGATCTTTTGCGGTTGCTGCACCCAGGTTATGGAATAGTCTTCCCCCGGAGATCCGCACCACTACAAATTTGGGCCTTTTTAAATCTCGTTTAAAGACACACCTTTTTAGACTCGCCTTTCCCCAACATTAGTTTAGCCTGGTTTTATTTCCTTAGGGTTTTTAATGTTTTCGGATTTTATCTGTTTTATTGTTTTGTTTGCTGTCTGACTAATCGTGATGCGATGTTTCGTTTCTTTTTTTCTTTTCTTTTCTTCCTAATGTCATTGTATAATACTTTCCTGCCTTTTATTTACTATGTGCCATGTTTGTCTTTGTTGTAAAGCACTTTGGGGACCTTTCGGGTTTTGTAAAGGGCTATATAAATAAATTTGATTTGATTTGATTTGATTCTTTATGCTATAGTTATCTGAATAACTCTTAATAGCTATGGCCACGTTTGCGTTCTGCCTTTAGCAATGTGTGTTCAATTGTATTATTGACCTTTTTGTATTGAAATGCATGCTTTTAGTTTGTGGCGTTTTCACGCCCCATGGGGGCGCACTCGCACTTGTTTACGTGAAAAAAGATCGCTCACACACCAGAAGAAGACCGACAGCTACGTAGCTCTGAATAAGTGGGCAAGTGTGCGAGAGAGAAACACGGCTGCGAAACTACGTTCATTGTTTATGCTCGTAAAATATCTCTACAGAGGCAACACCTGTGTGTATAATCTTTTCTGTTGTTCTTGTGTGTTTTCCACCCGCGATCGGACACTTCGAGCCAGTTGTGTGGTTGTTTGAACGATGTGCTAATGCTAGCGAGCGCATGCTAACCGTTTGTGTCATTGTTGTAAAAACACCTAATTATCATTTATTTACGTTGATACGAACCTGCACCTGCACCTGCACGAACCCGTCCAGCATCATCGTTTGGGAGTTTAGCCCGCTGAATAGCCAGGACCAAGCCGTAGCGTCCTGGTGAGGACAGTATTTTCGCATTTCGTTGTTCATGCACTTTACACTTATTCAGCATGTTGTTCTCTATTGTATTTTTATATTAAATTGCCTTTCAAGACGACATGTCTGTTCTATGTGTTGGATTTTATCAAGTAAATTTCCCCCCAAAATGCGACTTATACTCCGGTGCGGCTTAGATATGTTTTTTTTTCTCTTCGTTGGGCATTTTATGGCTGGTGCGACTTATACCCAGGAGCGACTTGTAGTCCGAAAAATACGGTAAATTTTATTTTGAAGCATTGTGTCACATGGACATGTGTGTTGTTATTGTACTTTAGGAAACAGAAACAAAATACTGCGTGTGACTGTGCTGAATGTCGATCAGGTAAAATTGTCACATCTGCTTAGGGCTTTTCAACTTCGCCATAGACTTCACTATCAGATGGTGAATTTGATGATTTTGCTAACAAAAAAAAATCCTGATTATTTTCTCCCAAACCCGATTTCTTGGCAAAATTAAGTCTTCGGAATGTCTTCTATTTAAACTTATTTTTTCTTTATTAGAAGGGAAAGTGCTGGTCAATTCAACTTTGATTTAATCTGGGACTAAAAGCATTTTATTTATACAACATACTTCAGCTGTTCTTAATTAAAGCGCTAATGAAAGAGGAAAATGGATATACAATTTGAAAAAAAAGATCAAGCATGAGTAAAGGCAGTCAGTCAGTCTGTAAACCAAATAGTCTGTCAGCAAGTCAGTCTGCCAACCAGCTAGCCAGCCAGTCAGTCAGGTGAAGTAGGTGGGCAGCCTGGCTCAAGGTGATGTGCTGCCATATTTCTCTCTGGTCTTACTTACATAAATGAATGATTAGTGCAAAACCGTCACTCGATAATAACAATATGCAAGGTGGCAATCCCCTCGTCTAAACAAACACAAATAGTGAAGGTGACAAACGGAATGATTCCTTAGGTTTATGAGCACCTCATCTTTACAAAAGACGTCAGGTCAAACACATTAATGGGCAAATGAACAATGTGCATAGAGATTCCATTTTCAAATGCAGACCTATGCATTTTGCCAAAATATTTTATTGTATTAAAACAAAAAATAACATCGCATGGCTTTAGTTACTGTAATTTAGTAGCAGCAATCTTGACAGGAAAACGAGACAGAGGGACAGACACACACAGCAAGACAGACACAAACTTTTATACTTGTGGTATAGCGCAATATACACACAGCCATACGTGGCGCTATGTTACTGTCTGTTGTTGTGTTTTACATGAAAGTGTGCAGACAAAGTCCATGAGGAAGTGCTCAACATTTCAAGGCTGCATGTTTTATTTGACAATACACTTCAATCCTTCTACATGCGTTTCAAGGCTGCATGTTTTATTTGACAATCCACTGCAATCCTTCTACATGTACAACAATACTTTGAGTACTGTTAGGTTTTGTGTTGGTTCCCTCCTAGTGTGTTCCTGTAATTGCCCATTGATTACACCTGTTGTCCTGCTCCTAGTGTATCGCCAACCTGCATCCTTCTGTGTCGCCCATCTGTTCCTTGTTGTCTCGTTACCCCTCGTCTCTGTGTATATATAAGCTCCCAGTTTCTTTTCACTCCTTGTTGCGTCATTGTCTATATCAATGTCGATGTTCTGTCCAAGCCCTCGTGTATTAGTCCCTCCGATAAAGTAAGCTTTGTTTGAACCTTGCATTTTTGATCCCCAGTACTTTTGGTTGTACTTTGTGCTTTTGTTAGTTATTATCAGTGATGGCAAACTGAAGCATCATGAAGCAATGAGGCTTTCCATCAAACTGGTTCGCTCCTGGGCCGAAGCATCACGAGGATTCATTTGTTCTATTGCGCCTTCATGTGGAAAATAAATGTCATGACAGACAGAGTGATTAAAATAATACCATGGCTTTGATGGGGTCAAAAGGGCAGGGAGTTGTTATGTGAATGAATGTGCGTGCATGTGTTACTTGAAAGTAGAGCCTAGATTGGACCTAAGAAATCCAGCCTGACCCGGCCCGAGCAATTAACTTTCAGGTCCGAGCCCGAAAAAACCCGAAATTGTAGTTTTTTATTTGTATCCCCGAGCCCAAAAAAAAGCCGAAATTTTATTTTTTATTTGTGAGGACCCAGCAGGAGGAAATGCAGGGATGCAATGCGTCAGTCAGACCTGGACAGAGCACTGCTTGGAAAATGGTTGCATTTTGTGTGATCACATTTGTGACAACACCTATGTGCATTATGATAACAAATTAAAGCCTGTCTTTTGTAACAAATTCTCCCAGTTGAACAAGACTGTAAAATGCATATTCAATAAACATTTATATCTTTCATATTTGTATGTCTGTTCTATCAGGTGGATAGTTCATGCGTCATTTCCTTGGCAAAATGCAGCAACAGACATTTATTTAAATTTCAAGTTGGCAGAAAAGAACGCAATTTTTCTTAATGTTTAAATAGTCTACATATTTTTATGATCATAATAAATGCATGTACACAATGAAATAACGCTGGATAGGTTTGTTAAATATGTTTCTGTGTGGGATATTGTGCTCTCATGGACGCACCTCTCTGACAAGGAGAGGAAAATCAGCATATACAAAAATAAACTAAAATACTTTTAAATAACATTCTTTATTTTAATGACTCGCATCAGAACAAACAAAAGAACAACCTGCCTTAAGGAGCACTGAAACAAAATAAGAACATTTTAAAGAACACCACGCAGTCCTGCTTTGCACGAAGAGGTGCGGCCCCCGAAACAAATGATAATAAAGATGTTTGACTAATATCATATCCATATCGAAATTCGAAAAGGAAATATCAGGATGCAGAGTTGCAGACTCGCGGAGAGCCCCAGAGCGTTCATGTGCGCAAACAATGCACTGGCTCTCCTGCGGCTCATGACGCCGCCCTTTCTCTGTTTTATCCAATTTATTTATTTTATAACAAGTATTCCTTAGTTTAACATCCATATACAAATATATATTTATTCTAAAATAAAATATACATTTATTCTAAAAAAAAAAAGTTAGCGATAGAAGAAGTTCAGCCCGACCCGAATGTAAATGAGTGACATTTTGGGCCCGACCCGAGCTCAAGATCTAGGCTCTACTTGAAAGAATGATTGCTTTATTTTAGACATTGACATATAAACAAGGAACAAGACACACCTTTCATTCATTTTTATTGAGGAAAATTTTCCTAATTTCCAAAGTTTTTGGCTTTAAACGGTTTCATTTTTTTTTTAGATAGGATTTCTCCTGCTTTTGAAAATATTCTTTCGCAAAGGACGGATGAGGACAGGGTACAATGCCTCAACATAGATGAAGTGTTCTCTTGGTTTGCACTTCACCTTTTGAAAAATCAGCAAGTAGAAGAAATACATTAAAACGAGGGATACACTGTGTTGTCACAATAATTTACAATATACTGTATATTCACACTGGTTATTATAATTTGTTCCTTTTTAGGAGAGAACTGCTCAAAATGATCCCAGACAGGGGATGTTCTCTTCTTTTTCGATGTTGGACAGTGCGTCCATTGCAAAACAAATCCGATTGAATTTAGGTTTGAAGATGCGAGTTGGGTGTGTCAGTGTCAGCTCATTGTCGTCTCGGTGCGCCATTTAATTTCGAATCACCGGCGAAACTTTGTGTTGGCGATGACGCAGGAAGCCCGTCTCGTGAGGCTTCGGACGTAGCAACGTGCCTTCCGAGGCTTCGGGCGTGGCCACAAGCGTAATCAACACATGCCTCGATGCGCGCTTTGCAGATTTTTTTTCCGGTTTACTCGGCACACGCATCGGCGCCTCGCCACAGTAGGGCACATCACTAGTGATTATTAAAACGTTCTTTGAGTTCACCGCAACCTGCCTTGTAGAGATGGGCGATACCAGTGTTTTTGGATTCGATTCGATACCAAGTAATACCAAAGCCAAATATTGCGATCCCGATCCAATATCGATACCAGAAGTATATATATATATATATATATATATACACACATACATATACATACAGAACAACCTAATCTAATGTACAACTACATCAAGCACTCAAAAACTATTAAGTCTCTTTGTGTCAAATATGCTTTGCAATGGAAAACTGCTGCTTTTAATAACTAGCAAAGCAGTTTCCCTCAAACTCACAAACCAATCCATCAACAACAAACTCTGATTAGTCAGTCTCACTCTTTAAAGGGTATGACAACACCTGGCGAAATGCTAATATTCCATCATTTATCCATCAACGCATGCCTTTTGAATTCATATCATGCCACTTCGTGTAATTACACACATCGCAACACCAAGAAAATGATAGAAATTAGGTCGATTATCAAGCTAAAAGGACCCACCCCCGAGATGCCGGAAATCTAGCATATTGTGTGCGTGACGTCACTTTCGGGAAACAGCCGGTGTTCTGTCAAAATGTTCTCCCTTATAAAATTTTGCTCCCAAAGCTGCTGTGGCGGTGAAAAAGCCCTCTTTTACATTCAGTTGGACTCTATGTTATCCAAAAGTGCTAAATAAACTAGTTACATCATAAACATACATGTGCAACACGAAAATGGCGTAAATTAATACTTAACGACACGGCAAAGTCGTTAACAGTGAGAGCGCAGCTTGCAGTTGCTGTGTACAGCTAACAACCCAACCTTTTTTGCACCACGGACCGGTGTGATTTGGGTCTTTTTTTCACGGACCGGTGTCCCACTTTTATATTCAGTTGGACTCTCAATGTTATCCAATGGTGCTAAAAACTATTTACATCACAAAAATACATGTGCAACACGGAAATGGCGTAAATTAACGCTTAACGACACGGCGAAGTCTTTAAATGAGAGGGCTACGTGCAGTTGTTGTGTGCGCCAAACATGGCAAACGTAAGTTAATATTCCTTTCTTTAAAGAAAGTTTGTAGTGTGTACTTAGGAATCGCTGCATTCGCGGTCCTTTTTAACGTTACGCGCATGCCAACTTTGTCAGAACACCGGCAATGTGCGGCAGAAAAATACAGCAAATATAAAATAGCATTTGTTTTTAGCCCCGTCGTGTTAAGTGCAGGGAAAAAATACAACTCACCCGCTGAATCAGTGGGAGGGCTGAGTTTGTTTCGTTGAGACGAGATGGTCCCGAGATGGGAGAGTAACAGAAGCTAGCATCACAAATACACGATGTTGGAAATTGTAGCACAGTTTTCAGCTCGCTCCTAGCGATGTCGGGATATTCCGAAATGACTTTAATCCAGAACTTCGGTAGAGTTGTTGTCTCAAATGTACGTTTAAGTCGCCGTGATTTGCGATCTCTACAAGCTGATATTCCTGTTCCATAGACATGCTCGAATCACTCGATTTATTCACATACGGGTCACGAATTCACTCCTTCGCAGTTCGTGGGTCTTTAGTGATTGGGAAGTAGCATAAATTTTGTTTTCTTTGAGGTTGTAGGCACATCTTCTGGCTCGTCAGGTTCCCATTTCCCTGTAAAATTGCAAAATTAGCCCTCTTAGCACTGACGAACTTTACTCATTGTATGCGTAGTCCAGCTCTTTTTCTCGCGTTCGGGAACTCATGGGTACTACATTGCGACAAATGGCTATTTGTAAATCACATAGCATGACAGGTTTGAACCATTTTAGCGATTTTTTGATAAAATACGAACTCTCTCGTCAATAAACAATGATGGCACCTGCCTCGACCTTTTGTTTCCTTGTTATGATGTCTCCGCCCCATTCGGCTGTTTCCGGAACACTTTCGGAAATGTTCGTCATTTTCGATCTATTTTCGATAATTGCTCATTAATGTGATTGATTTTTTTGTTAACTTTATCAATATTTGTTATCTTGGCACATAACGGTTCTATTGATGTCTCACACCCCCTTTGCGTTTTCATATCCTTTAACCATGACCCTTAAATTCATATGCACAGAACATTTCCCTGCTACACGTTGTATTTGATCAAATTTTAATCTACCTAAGTTAAATATTTTTTATCTAATTAAAGAACGAATTAATAGTAGCATGTTACCGCTCTCAAATGGTAGATCACTAAAAACAAATCCAATAATCAATAGTCACTTGCTGTTTTTGAATTTTATTTTATTAACACCATTTTCAAACAGATTTTGAAATAAAAACAAAAATAATAATAAAAATAAATAAATTTTAAAAAACATCTTGAAATAATTGAAACAGACCTTTAACAAAATAAAAATAAGTAGCAACAAAACATAAGAAATCACGCATTTACTAGTTTGTAACATAAAAAAAATATGGAAAACATTTCATGAAAAAATAAAAATATGAAACAAACTCACAAGAAATAATAAGAAATGAATAAGAAATAATAATAAGGTTAAGTAAGAAATTAGGCGTGAGAGGGGCGGAGGAAAAGCATGCTGTTCGACACAGGATAGGGACGTGAATGGGGGTGGGAGCACACGCCGGTGCACTGCTTATGTGTGTGCACTGCTTACGTGCGTGTAGAATGCGAAAGGGAAAAGTAGTACAAAAAGTGTGCACAAAAATATACCCAAAAATTGACAAAGAAAATATATTAATTCCAGATATCGATACTTTTCCTTGGGGATCGATACCTAAAATTTAACGCGCTGGATCCAAATATCGATATTTTGGTATCGATCCTCCCATCCCTACTGCCTTGCTGCCTTTTGTTTCAATGCATTTGGGTCCACACCACCTTCCTGCCCGGTTTTCCTGACAGAATGACGCAACTAATTCCCAGCGGGAAAAATCCATTTTCGACAGGCACGCCGACGGCCATTAGCCCAAATTCGGCCCACCTGCCGACCACAGAACATTTTCTTGGATTCAGATTTTTCGGACTTTGAGGAGGATCATAATTTATATGATCTCCTATTCTCAGATTCTGACTCAGACCCTGATTTTGATTTCACAGCCTGTTTCCTCTGATCGTTTTTCTTTCTACCCCACTACCTCTGTGTCCCGTTCGGAGCTCCTGGTCAGAGACTCATACCTGGGATCCCGTTGGGCCATCTATCTGGGACCCCCCCGGGGTGGTCTGCGGGGTTGCCCAGGCTCATTGCGGCCTAATGAGGCTGTTCTGCCACCTGAAGGCACTCGCCAAAAGCCTCGGCGTGGTCGTCAACGCCGACGGCATGCAGCGGTGCCGACGTCGTGGCTTCCTGAAGCTACCGTGGCGACGTCCAGGCCTCCCGCGCCGACGTCCAAGCTGCCCGAGGTGCCCATCCCGGCGCCTCGTCGCCTAGTCCCTGTCCCGGCACCTCGCTGTCTGGCCTCCGTTCCAGTGCCCGCGCCGACTCCCCGCAGTCCAGTGCCCGCGCCGACTCTCCGCAGTCAAGTGCCCGCGCCGACTCCCCGCAGTCTTGTGCCCGTGCCGACTCCCCACTCCTGTTTTCCCCTGCGACTCCGCTGCTGTCCCGCCAGCAGACTCCTGCGACTACGCTGCTGTCCCGCCCGCAGACTCCTGCGACTCCGCTGCTGTCCCGCCCGCAGACTCCTGCGACTCTGCTGCTGTCCTGCCCGCAGACTCCTGCGACTCCGCTGCTGTCCCGCCAGCCAGGGGCGGACTGGGATCAAAAAGCAGCCCTGGACTTTGACTCAGCCCAGGCCACAAGAATAGCAGTAAGAAGGGAAACACAGACCCTCTAGGGGGATCCGGGGGCATGCACCCCTGGGAGAATTTTTTTTTTTTTTTTTACATTTATTGTAAAATGCATCAATTTCGAGAAAAATGAAGCGGCTATGAAGAACTACCCCTTGCATTATTATACATATACAATATAGTTTATTATTTTCTTCGCAGTATGTTAGCCATTTTCTATCAAAGCCATCTTTGCGTATGAATACTCTTTGTACAGTCAGGTGTTTTGTCTTCTTCTGAGGGTGGTAAGTAAAAAATGTGTCTAGACTGTGACTGTCTGACTTGGAGCGCTCAAACTACTGCAAGGCTGAACTGGAATTGGATTCACCTTCTGCCCTAGCGCTAAGATCAACCATGAAAAAACAAATTAAAGAATTTATTTTGTAAAGCAAGTTTTTTGTATCCAATTGATTATAACAGCACCTATCCTCTGTGTCTATAAAATGACTTCATTGTTTATGCCATAATTAATCTTGCCACACAAATAATTAATTTCAATGAAAATACAATAAACGTTTTAAGACAAATCCTTTATACATAACCTTCATTGGAAAGTATTAACCAGAAAACAAAACGATATATAAATGATTAAAAATATATATCATATCAATTTAGCTACCTAAACTTTAAAGTAAAACCATTCATTTTATTAATATTTTATATTTCTTCTGAATTAATATTGCTGCTGCGTGTGCATACGTTGTTTTACAGCTAAAATATTTTTCTTAGGAGAGGGATAGTAGGACTAGCATACTGTAACTTGACACGATATCAAACGGGTACATGGACTAGCTGGCACTAACCCTTTAATTGTCATTTATTTCATTTAAAATGTAGCTACCTGGTGGATAACAACTGCCAGTATACCGAGCAAGTAACCCTCTTCATCCATACTTACTTGCCCTGCGCTTGTATGGGGAACTTCCACCAGCTTATTATTACCCCCTCCCTCTTCTTTTCTCTCTCCCTGCACCGGCTGCACGTCAGAGCGGCTGCCGCTCCCACTCTCACCATCGACGGGGGTTGGGCTATTGTTACCCGACGTGGCCGTTGCAGCAGAGGTTGCGCTAGACTTTTTCGTTGTCTGTCATTTTGATTGACAGGGTCATAAAAATCCGGTCATAATCTATTTTTACCCGTCACTTAAATTTTTAAAATGATGATAATGACATTGTGGTGACCCTTTGCTTGGCATAATTCACCTTCCGTACTTGTGTTTCCATTTGGCCGAGCGCGTTACCGGCTACGACACAGTCACGTGACAGAGGCACTTAAGAGCCGCGCACGTTCCGGCTTGAATAGAGAGTTCACAGAGAGCAGCAGAGCTACAGCGGCTGGACACAGCAATTCGAGCTAACAAGACTCTTAACATTGCATACCGCTTCAACATATTTAATAGTATTTAGTTTTCATTCATTTTAAATTAATATTCTGTCCGAACAAGCTTAACAGAGAATCCACTCCGTGCCATCACACATCAAGCAGATGAATATTGTAACTTTGTCTCCGCAGTGACAAAAACAGATGAATGTGGCCCCAGTAGTTAGGCTACATATGGAACAATGAAATTAACAGTTCAGCTGCTGTGGCCTCAACGGAGTCTTACACCTTCCTCCTGGTGCGCATGGACTTGAATTGCGTGCCCGCTTGTGCAGTCCCTGTTTTTTTCACCTCTTTTATCAACACCATCGTCGTTTTGGGGCTTTTTGAAGAAACTTCGGACACTCAGTTGCCTTGACATTTTTCAGAGTAAGGCCAACGACGTCATGCATCAAGAGAGACAATAGCTAATTCATATGCTCACTCGCCACCCTGTGGTCTGGGGTGTGAATTGCAACCTGTCAAAATGACAGATGGACTTTAGTTTTTTCCGTCACCGTTTTAAAAAATCGGTCAACGACGGAAAATATTCGGTTAACGCCACCCCTGCGTTGCAGCCAGACTGCTGCTTGCGAAAATATTTGTCAACTTATGACATTTTAATGCTTCGCTCTCCAGTTTCTTTAATTTTTTCTCCCTAACCTTCTCCGGGCCACCCTTCTTTTTTCTTTTTTTCCTACCACCATCTATATTGTGCATTAACGCTCGTCGTTATTTTGCTTCCACAAGTAAGGAACCAATGAAGGCTACTCTGTGCTTTCTTGGTTCTTCTATCAGATTGGCGTTGAACAGCCAGGTGCATTGCTGCCACCTGTCGGATTGGATGCGAACTGTAGATAATCAGAGTATAGGGGGGATACAAACAGTGATGCAGAATGAATGGCGGCCGCCGGCCGTCCATGGCACCAGCCGTTCTGTGATCCTCCAGAAGCCACAGATTACCAGTCCACCCCTACCGCCAGCAGACTCCTGCGACTCCGCTGCTGTCCCGCTAGCAGACTCCGCCGAACCCACTGCAGACGACCCAGACGCTGTTCCGCCAGCAGACGACTCAGTGCCTGACTCGCCTCATGATGACGACGACGTTGCTCCCCACTTCCTGCCACGGCTTGGCGGCACGAACGACAGAGTCCTACCTCGTCCGGGGTGCCTGCCTGATCAATCCGTGCGGTTGCCCAATGTCTGGCACCCCAAGCGCCCACCCGATCGACCTGTGTGATCTGCCCATGTCTGGCGTTCTGGACGCCCGCCTGACTAGCCCTGTTGCTCCCTCCTCCAGACATCCATCTTCTTAACGTGTTTGGGATTTTTTTTTCTCTTTGGGACGTCTGGGATCCGTCCCTTGAGTGGGGGGTACTGTTAGGTTTTGTATTGGTTCCCTCCTAGTGTTTTCCTGTGATTGCCCATTGATTTCACCTGTTGTTCCTGCTCCTAGTGTATTGCCAACTTGCCTCCTTCTGTGTCGCCCATCTGTTCCTTGTTGTCTCGTTACCCCTCGTCTCTGTGTGTATATAAGCTCCCAGTTTCTTTTCACTCCTTGTTGCGTCATTGTCTATGTCAATGTCGATGTCGAAGTCCTGTCCAAGCCCTCTTGTATTAGTCCCTCCGATAAAGTAAGTTTTGTTTGAACCTTGCATTTTTGATCCCCAGTACTTTTGGTTGTACTTTGTGCTTTTGTTATTATTAAAACCTTTTCTGAGTTCACCGCCACCTGCCTTGCTGCCTGACAAGTACATCATGAGATAACACACTTACTCATGGCGTTATGCAATTTGTGTTCAAAGTTCACTGGGCAAAAGTAGCCATTTTTGTTGTTGTTCTTGTTGTTTAGACTGCGCGCTCTCGTGGGAGAAAGCGGAAATGCCGATTAAACTATGGCGGCTCAGATAAACCAAAATGGTGCAGTTTTGAAAATCGAACGTAGCGATTTGAACATTTTTAACATAGTTTTAACCAGAAAAGTCTGTTTCGGTTCAAAATCGATAAATCGAACACCCTTACATTTGCTTACTGAATTTATTAACTTGCAACAGTTATCACTGAGGATTTCCTTTGTATAATTTCATTTTGACCTCAAAAGTGGGTTCGCAAATCAGGGTTTATGAAAGGCAGCCAAGGCTTACCTGAGAGTGACAGAGAAGGACCAGCGCCTTGCGCAGCGATGACGCTCGACCACAGATGTCAAATGACTGCAGATGACACACACACACGCACACACACACGCACGCAAAAACAAAACATGTTACTTTTTTTTTGTCAGGAAATTTGCATGAACAGAGATGCAAAGGAAATTTTTGTTGACACTTAGTAATGCACAAAAATACTTAAATTCTTTATCAAAATACAAATAAACATGTAAATAACAATAATTAATCACACATAAACAATGAGCATACCTGTCAAGTTGTACGGTTGCGGTGTAATTTGTACAAGTGAGCACTGATTTTTAAATGTGTATGATATGTGAAGTCATATGTGTATATGGCGGAAAACACAGACAAGACTGAAAAAGCAGGTTCTGCTCTTGCACTCCTCTTTGAAATAAACTGCTGTATTTTAAGCCGAAAGAACTGTTGTGTTTGATAGAACAATATGTCTTTATGCTGCCATAGCAGATTCATAGCGCATTAAGGCCCTGAACTATTTTTAATTTGTCCCTTTTACCCCCGTTTACAGACGTTGCGCAACAGCTTTTGTTTAAACCCATCCATATAAACAAGGTAAGTAATTATATTTATTAATCAAAATGTCATTTTTAGCTTATAATCATTAAGTGATGTCTAATATTTTGTTTAAAAAAAAAAAAAACTTTAAAAAATGATTCACTTGCGTATTTTAAACTTTTAAAAAATTAAGTCAAAATGAAAAAAATGGCGTCTGTAAAAAAGTCACGGATATCTACCTCATAACTATCGATTAATTTTATTTTTTTGTTACTGTCGCATTTTCCCCAATATGTTAGATGATAAAAAATCAATCCAAACAAAGAAAAATTGGGGAAAAAAAGTTTAAAAGGGTAAATATATGAAAAACAACATCTTGACCACTCCTTGATGTCTGCGATTTCTGCAGCTCGACTCTTGTTATACCATGTTTCACCCATAAAATCCCCCCAAAAATCCGGCTGTGGCCATTCACAGCTGTGTCTTGACACTCGGTAATACATGCTACATGGAGTTTTTGGATCGAAACAAGGTAAGTACGCGATAATATCTCGTTGAAGTCATGGCGTCTTTAATTCTGCTCTTTCATGCTCTCACCTCCAGATAGGGTTTCGCTGTTTAAATTTTTTTTTTTTTTTAAATGCCCTCCAGTTAAATTTTTTTCTTCCCCAAGAAAATAAAGATTTTAAGCTTTCCAATGATATATCACACATGCATATCGGACAGTTTTGAAAGTTGGCCAAATTGGGGGTCTCAGAGCGGAACTTCAAGTCACCTGAATGTTTTCAGCCATATATATATAAGGAGTGTTAAAAAATGGATTCAGAGATATATCAAGATATTACTTCACGCAATTCTTGTATCGACTCAAAATCTGTCTCTATCGATCCTTACACGTTTGTTCTTAGTGGAAATAAGCAATTCAGTGACTGCATTTCTACTCCCGTATCGTAGTTGGCAGCACACAGCAACATTGCCTTGCAGTCTGCTGAAGTAACAACATTAGACTAGAGATTTGTGTACATCGCCCTCTAGTGGTTGCTTGGATTAGTCCTTTGACTGAAATTTGGGCTCACTTTGGCTTTGACTGCAAAAACGGAGGCATGGAGTATTTCGTATCTTGCATTACAACAGGTTTGGAGTAAAGCAGGTTTGCCCTAAAAAAGAGAAGATGCTATACTGAAAGCCATATGTTGTTCAAACATAAAATAAAAACATTTTTACTTGAATGCTTGATGAGGTTTCAGGAATAAAGTGATATAAATGTACTTACGTCCATTTTGATTTATTTTGATCTAAAGTGATATACAAAGTGTTCCTTTAATTTTTGTGAGCAGTATATGTATATATACAGTGGGGAGAACAAGTATTTGATACACTGCCAATGGGAAAACCCATTGACAGTGTATCAAATACTTGTTCTCCCCACTGTATATATATATATATATATATATATATATATATATATATATATATATATATATATATACTAGGGCTGTCAAACGATTAATCGAGTTAATCACAGCTTAAAAAAGAATTAATCGTAATTAATCGCAATTCAAACCATCTCTAAAATATGCCATATTTTTCTTGAAATTATTGTTGGAATGGAAAGGTAAGACACAATACGGATATATACATAAAACATACTGTATTTGTTTATTATAACAATAAATCCACAAATGGCATTATTAACATTCTCTCTGTTAAGAGGGATCCACGGATAGAAAGACTTGTAGTTCTTAAAAGATAAATGCTGTAGTTACAAGTTAGAGTAATTATATCTTAAAATTCTTCATGTTTTCGTTTTAATAAAATTTGTAAAAATTTCAATCAAATGTAGAGTTAATATAATAATAATAATAATAAGAAGAAGAATAAAAATAACAATAATAAGAATAGAGTGACCAAAGTCTGAGCAAGTTTTACGTGTATTTTGCATAGCTATTTTGATCGGGAATGCCAGTTCACTTTGCATTGTTGTTTAACTGTGTGAGAATAGGGCCTCATTACTACAGACTGAAGTGCTTTTCTTTTTGTGAACATTATTTTTTTTTGAGAGACAGGAATATTATTTTTGTTTGTGCTTTCACTAAATGATACTTAGGTTTGTTGTGAAGGAGTTGCCGAAGCTTATGCCAATAAACGGTGCGGTCCAATGAACGCCTGTGTCCAATCGCCTTTATAACATATACAGTATATCTCTGTACCAGAGGTTGCGCTAGACTTTTTCGTTGTCTGTCATTTTGACTGACAGGGTCATAAAAATCCGGTCATAATCTATTTTTACCCGTCACTTAAATTTTTAAAATGATGATTGTGGTGACCCTTTGTTTGGCATTTGGCCGAGCGCGTTACCGGCTACGACACAGTCACGTGACAGAGACATTTAACTCATTTGCTCCCTGAAACGTATAAATACGTTCTATTTTTAAATGCTTCACTGTCCCAAAAACGTATTTATACGTCTTTTGCGTTTTTTTTTTTTTTAAATAAGAAGCATATATACCTTCCACTGTATCTGAGAAACAAAGAACAAAACTCCAAGCCCATTTTAAAGCAATAAAACTGGCCACTGGAGGGCAGTAGCGCACTTTGCAAGACCAGGCAACCCGATTCAACAGCAGTGAACGGACGGGCAGGAAGGTCGGAGCGCTGGCGGCACGATGCCAGGCGGCGCTCCGACCGAACAAAACAACGAAAGGACGCCTGAAAGGCCAGGCGTTGGACGACTACGCAAAACGAGTAAGACCCTCAGTAAAGCGGCTTGCCAAGCAGACCCCGCAGAAACGCAAAAATAATCCATCTTTGTGAGACAGACAACGATGAGGGAAAAGTTTACACGGCTGACGTGGCGACAACGGCGTCATCTCGGCGACAAACCGTCATCTCTCAGTAGTCATGTGTGAATAAATTGCTTCTTTGCTATCAAAAGCTCCATTTGGCTGGTTGTTCATGTTATTTTGTAAAAGGAAAACATTATTCAGATGTTTGGGATGTCACTGAAGCCAAAAATAGCCGTGTTAAAGTCAAACTTATGTTTGAAATGTATGCGTTTACAAAAAGCTCAGAAATTGGAAAATTGCTCAAACTAAGCTACTAATGCTGATTTCTAAAGAATAGAAAAAGATATGAACTTAATTTTTTTTTCTACTGAAAGGAGAGAGTCTAATCTTTCTTTTGGTGGGTACCATGTTTATATAGCAATGGAACAGAATTTTCTGTGGGCCTTGCAAAATCAGTCAAAATCCGGAAAAAACGTCCGGGAGCGAAGGGCCTTGCTCTGGTGAAAATGGCTGGGAGTGAATGAGTTAAGAGCCGCGAGCGTTCCGGCTTGAATAGAGAGTTCACAGAGAGCAGCAGAGCTACAGCGGCTGGACACAGCAATTCGAGCTAACAAGACTCTTAACATTGCATACCGCTTCAACATATTCAATAGTATTTAGTTTTCATTCATTTTAAATTAAGCTTGTTTGGACAGAATATTAGGAGAGAATCCACACGGTGCCATCACACATCAAGCAGATGAATATGTAACTTTTTCTCCGCAGTGACAAAAACAGCTGACTCTGGCCCCAGTAGGTAGGCTACATATGGAACAATGAAATTAACAGTTCACCTGCTGTGGCCTGAACGGAGTCTTACACCTTCCTCCTGGTGCGCATGGACTTGAATTGCGTGCCCGCTTGTGCAGTCCCTGTTTTTTCACCTCTTTTATCAACAAGTCGTTTTGGGGCTTTTTGAAGAAACTTTGGACACTCAGTTGCCTTGACATTTTTCAGAGTAAGGCCAACGACGTCATGCATCAAGAGAGACAATAGCTAATTAATATTCTCACTCGCCACCCTGTGGTCTGGGGTGTGAATTGCAACCTGTCAAAATGACAGATGGACTTCAGTTTTTTCCGTCACCGTTTTAAAAAATCGGTCAACGACGGAAAATAGCTGGTTAACGCGACCCCTGCTCTGTACATACCTTACCCAAAATACAACAAGAGACACATCATTCCCACTAAAAGAAAGAAAACTTACAGAAATATGTGTGGGGCACAAATAGCACAATGCAACAGCATAAATGTCTCACAACTACTAATTCTCCCACTATTAGAAGAAATAACATTAGTAAGGAACGGCGCTGCCCCCAAACGGCCGGTGGCATTCTCTTCACTCCTAATGCACATAAACGGCGTCATTGTAATCTGTTTGAGGCAACGTGTTAGCGGATCATTCAGTGCATGCGTTAATTGCCTCAAACATTTTAACGTGATTAATTTTAAAAAATTAATTACCGCCCGTTAACGCGATAAATTTGACAGCCCTAATATATATATATATATATATATATATATATATATATATAGTAAAGATACACGATAATATCGGTTACCGATAATTATCGGCCGATAATGGCAATTATGACGTCACACAGATAATCCAGATATTAAAAAATTCAACTGATAATGCAATCCTATAATTATACACTTGATTTAGCCTCCAAATGTGCGCAACCAACTCAGCACCGCCTCCTCAACCCCTCCCCCCTCTGAAGCGCCTGAGGGAGGAGGGGTTGAGGAGGCGGAGTTGCACAACAGAGGCAGTTGGAGTGGAAATCATGGCTCATTTTCCGTTTGTGAAAAAAAACGACGCTCTCGCCATCTGCAAAACATGCACTGCATAGGTTCCACGAGGCGGAAAAAAGCCGCCTCATTCAACATAAACCCGATCAGCCATTCAAACCTGCATCACAAAGATTTTGGAACGAACACAAGGCTGCTGCTAGCGTGAATGTTATTGCTAATGTAAACACACATAAGCGAAGTTAAACTACGGGTCCTGTGTCGACGGAGAGACGCTGCGGGGAGCAGAACCGGGCCCTGAATATGCCGCGGCGAGCTGGCTGGGGCGGGCGGATATCCAGTACGAATGTAGCTGCCGCTGCCACTCCGGTTTAATTCATCGAGCAGCACGGCCAGACAGAGGCCTGGCGCGGGTGCTAATTTGACGGCCGGACGGACTGAAGGGCACAGGCGGGAGGAGATTCCGGACGAGATACGTTTTTCTACCGAAATAACCCAAGAGCCAAAGCCCCGGATAAAAAAATATTGCAGTTTATATAACCACCATTCTTTGTGAAAAACATGCCGATCACAGTTTCACCGCGGACATTTGGACAAGTGATGTCAGGTAAGCACGCTTACCAAGATGGCACAGTGGTTTGATGATAATTTAAACATGCACAAAACCACACTCACAAGAAGTCAGTAATGCATTCAATATGTAAAAAAACGACCGGCCAGATGACTTTGTAACGCTACCTTTATTTTCAGCTTAACAAAATTCAGGCACAATACAACACGCATGGGGACGTGAGCTCCAACTACGGCCTAATAGTCCTGCCGTGTATCAGCTTAGCTGCCGTAAAGCAAGTGTCGTGAATGCCGCAAATGTAAACAAAGCGCTGCCATGACACAGTACGCTGTAAATTTATGATGTCTTAATAGGATAGTTCTTCTTATATCTAGTCAAATAATTTTCCCCATCTTGTTTTGAGTGTTAAGGACTAGTTAACAGATGAATGCGCCAGATTATTCCACTTACTTGAAGTACGTAAATATTGGCATTTGTTCTTATTAGGCCCAAACACGTTTTTTTTTTTTTTTTTTTTAAGATTAAGTATAATCATTACTTAAAATAAGGCTGGTAAGCTTATTTATAGCTAGCTATTTTTCTTCAAGAAATCTGAGTGAAAAACACTTGAAGCGCTGGAAGATAATTTAACTTATTTACAATAGATTTACACTTAAAACTGACTAGTTTTTAGGGAGGTGTGTTTTTACAGTGAAGGAAAGTTATATATGTTAGGAATGGCTTACTTTTAAAGGCATTTTTGTGCAATTTAGGTAAGTAATTGTTGCCAAACGTTTACCATTACACAATGTCAGACAATCTGTCATTATTTAGATGGTGGAATTTACTACTTGTTCACATTTGATGTTGAAAAAAAGGAGCAGTAAATTATATTTTTGCACAGTAATATTTTCTCTTAGTTATACTTAAAAAAACATTTTTAATAGAATTATCGGCTTGACATTATTGGTTATCGGTTGGAACGAGGAGGAAATTATCGGTTATCGGTATCTGTTGAAAAATGTATTATCGTGCATCACTAATATACAGTGGGGCAAATAAGTATTTAGTCAACCACTAATTGTGTAAAAGTTCTCCCACTTGAAAATATTAGAGAGGCCTGTAATTGTCAACATGGGTAAACCTCAACCATGAGAGACAGAATGTGGAAAAAAAACCCCAGAAAATTACATTGTTTGATTTTTAAAGAATTTATTTGCATATCATGGTGGAAAATAAGTATTTGGTCAATACCAAAAGTTCATCTCAATACTTTGTTATGTACCCTTTGGTGGCAATAACGGAGGCCAAAAGTTTTCTGTAACTCTTCACAAGCTTTTCACACACTTTTGATGGTATTTTGGCCCATTCCTCCATACAGATCTCCTCTCGAGCAGTGATGTTTTGGGGCTGTCGTTGGGCAACACGTACTTTCAACTCCCTCCTCACCCCATGGCATCAAAATAATAACCCCAGAACCACGAGGAGGGACCTAGTGAATGACCTATAGAGAGCTGGGACCACAGTAACAAAGGCTACTATCAGCAACACAATGCGCTGCCAGGGACTCAAATCCCGCACTGCCAGACGTGTTCCCCTGTTGAAGAAAGTACACGTCTAGGGCCGTCTGCGGTTCTCTAGAGAGCATTTGGATGATCCAGAAGAGGACTGGGAGAATGTGTTATGGTCAGATGAAACCAAAATAGAACTTTTTGGTAGAAACATAGGTTCTCGTGTTTGGAGGAAAAAGAATACTGAATTGCACCATACCCACTGTGAAGAATGGGGGTGGAAACATCATGCTTTGGGGCTGTTTTTCTGCAAAGGGACCAGGACGACTGATCTGTGTAAAGGAAAGAATGAACGGGGCCATGTATTGAGAGATTTTGAGTGAAAATCTCTTTCCATCAGCAAGAGCATTGAAGATGAGACGTGGCTGGGTCTTTCAGCATGACAATCCCAAACACACAGCGAGGGCAACAAAGGAGTGGCTTCGTAAGAAGCATTTCAAGGTGCTGGAGTGGCCTAGCCAGTCTTCAGATTTCAACCCCATAGAAAATCTGTGGAGGGAGTTGAAAGTCCGTGTTGCCCAACGACAGCCCCAAAACATTACTGCTCTTGAGGAGATCTGCATGGAGGAATGGGCCAAAATACCAGCAACAGTGTGTGAAAAGCTTGTGAAGAGTTACAGAAAACGTTTGGCCTCCATTATTGCCAACAAAGGGTACATAACAAAGTATTGAGATGAACTTTTGAGAGAAAGGTGCGGTTGGGATTTTACTTTCTCTTTTAATGTTTTGTGGTTGCCGTCAACTGGGGAGGCAGTAGGCGTGTTGTGTTGCACAAGTTCTGAAATAAATGATTAGAAACCTTACGAAGCTGGCGATTTCTTTGGCGATGTTACCACAATAATAAGTGTCACCTTAACTTATGATGATTGGCGAACAGAGGTCAGAGGAGGACCGTCGAGATCGTAGACATTCTACGGCCATATTGTTGAGCCAGTTCACGGACGCGGTGCCTACGCTCATTTTTTTTTTTTTTTATCATTTCCATTTTCATTTCAATGGTAAGCGTCACCTTTTTCACCACCTGCACTAACCTTCTTGGAACCTGTGTTAATTTCTCTCACAAGAAAATCAGCCTACGTCCGTCTACTGTGTTGTCATGTCGTCGTATTTCTAGCATGTCGTCGAATTTAGAAACAAATGGCAAGTCAAATTTTACGTCGGATGTCGAAAAGATCGTGTGCTGAAGCGATCATATGTCGAGGTACCACTGTATAGGAAAGTCAGTTATATACAATGATATTTTTCGGCCACTAAAGGCCCCCTCAAAGTCTGTGCATGCTTGTACGGTTTTAAACAATAGCATAATTTGTGGATGAAAGGGTTGAAGAGTAATGGCCATATGGTACAATAATTACACTTTTTTTTTTCACGTGCTTGTTGTGTCTTTAAAAAATATGAATAAAAGAGAGTACATTCCAGGCTTGCATACCTGCTTCGCTGTATTTGGGTCCTCCAACTTTTCCCAACACTCCCAACAAAGATCCCCAAACCATAATACCCCTTGGTTTTTTTTTTAACAAACTAAACAAATGTAATTTTGTCAAAGAACCATTGAGGTCAAAATGAAAGTCAATCTAATATAATTATTGTGCACCTTTTTCCCTCCGCAATATGAAAGCAGTTGCCTATTCCTCTAAACTGATTTGGAGTGAAGCTATACAAAAATTGAAAAAAAAAAAAAAAATTTAAATGACGCATTTACCTGAATCATTCCCCCGTGCTATTTCTTCACATAACAGAATATGACTAGTCCATCCATACCAAAACTGTAAAGTGATCAAGTATAAAAGGAATGTGGGCCTAATGGAATGCAGCACTTCCTCATGTGACAGTTCCTCTCACAGCTGAGTGGACTTTTCCGCGACAGTCATAAGTGTCTCAATTTTGGCCCAGCTGCTCGGTTTCTCTCGTGACAGTTATATACAGCCATAACAACAAAACTCCCCACCTCCACAAAAAAGCCACTCTGCATCGCCATTGGCCAACTGGACATCGCGCCACAATCGGGTTAGCTCGAATCAGCACACTCCCTTCAGTCGAATGAAATAATATTTGGTCATATTTGCATTATTCATTGGCCATAACATGACCGCACGTTGTCACTGTCACTCACATCTCAGGCAGAGAAGCTGCAGTCAAACACTTCTATTTAGTCGATGCACCTCATCTACCTGAACCTTTCAAGAAGCATATACAGACCATTTTTCAATGTTCCATTCACTTTAAATGGGACATATTATGTTGAAAGTCACTATAACTTGTTTACCACATTAACTTAATACTATGTGGTCTAATACTATACACCTGCAAGGTATCTAGAATATCTGCACATGGAATGTACAATTTCACATCATAGCCTTTTCACCTGTCTAAGTACCACATCTATGCCTTATTTAAAGGTAAATGTACTGCCCATCTAGTAAAAGCTTTTATTTCTTGCTCAAAGGGAACCTTCTGTTTGCTTGGGAATTCCTCAGCTGATGGAGGGAATTATTATTATAATATTTTTTTTTACCTGTCCTGTATAGCTGCTTAGACACAAGAGAATAGGATCCTTGAGTGTCCTTATTGTCTGAACATTTTTAATATGGAAGCTTGATTTTCTCTCATTGTGGTTGTTCATTATGTTTTATTAATTAAGTCACCCGTGCCACAACTGGACCTTACCCAGGCCAAAGCAGGACTCTTCCTAAGACTAATGCAGGACTCACATATAACATAGTACACATCTAATGAACAACGAGATTTTTGTCTTTTTAATTTTGAGTGGGCCAAATCCATGATATTAAAAGTAAACTAATGAAAATTGCTACTGTAATTAATTTCTTTTAATAAGCCATGTAACTTGCTATGAAGTTTTAATCAGGCGTGATACTGGTAGAGTGCCCTCCATAATTATTGGATTTATAATAATTATGTGTTTTTTAGATTGTATTTTTTTTTCTTCGAAATAATATGGGACCTTAATGGAAAAAAAAAGAGAAAAATCCAACCTTCAATACAAGTGCATTTATTCAGTGGGGGAAAAAATCCCACATAAAAAAATAATTATTTGACATCAAATAATGTGTGTCACAATTATTACCACCTCTGGTGTTAATACTTTGTACAACCCCCTTTTGCCAACAAAACAGCAACTAATCTTCTCCTATTAGGTTTCACAAGATGGGAAAAGACAGAAAGAGGGATCTTCAGCCATTCCTCTTTGCAGGATCTCTCTGAATCATCCAGAGACCTGGGTCCTCTCCTCTGTACTCTCCTCTTCAGCTCACCCCACAGGTTTTCAATGGGGTTGAGGTCTGGGGACTGAGATGGCCATGGGAGGAGCTTGATTTTGTGTCTGGTGAACTATTTCTGTGTAGATTTGGCCATATGTTTAGGGTCATTGTCTTGCTGAAAGACCCAGTGACAACCCATCTTCAGCTTTCGGGCAGAGGGCAACAGATTTTGATTTAAAATGTCCTAGTATTTCAAAGCATTCAGGATGCCATGCACCCTAACAAGGTTCCCAGGGCCTTTGGAAGTGAAACAGCCCCACAGCATCACTGACCCAGGAGGACCCAGGTCTCTGGATGATTTACAGAGATTCTGCAAAGAGGAATGGCTGAAGATCCCTCTTTCTGTCTTTTCCCATCTTGTGAAATATTATAGGAGAAGATTAGATGCTGATTTGTTGGCAAAAGGGGGTTGTACCAAGTATTAACACCAGGGGTGCTAATAATTGTGACACAAATTATTTGATGTCAAATAATTATTTTTTTATGTGGCATTTTTTCCCCACTGAATACATGCACTTGTATTGAAGGTTGGATTTTTCTTCTTTTTTTCTATTAAGGTCCAATATTATTTAGAAAAAAAAATTATTAGAAGCTAAAAAACACATAATTATTATAAATCCAATAATTGTGGAGGGCACTGTTATGTAGCGTAAACATCTAATGTTGCTCACGGTGGTCTGCAGTTGGCTCGGGGAGCTTGTGTGTCTGCTCGGACGCATGGAAAATTAGCATTAACATTGCAGACAACCACAGGACAGCTGCTGTGGGAGTTAAGACTCCCACCAGCTTTACAACACCTTAGCATAAACTGCACATTTCCAAATGTGTCGCTGTTCAAACGTTCCGATTTACGTTGGAAGGATCTGGGTGGGTTCGTGAGAAAGGGCCAAATGGACTGGAAACACAGCAACAAAATCTTATGTACCGAGGATAGTGAAAATGCAGACATGACCAGAACTGCATTGTTTTAGAATGTGCAGGTTAATGCGTCATCTACAGCCACAGTGACACAATGCTTCCTCATTTCTCTTAACAGAGGAGGAACAGACTTTTTCTAAATGACCTTCCGGAATGCTTGTGGTCTGATGTAGGACTCATCAAGGGAGCTCAGCCTGTCCAAGTCAGACAGTATATATAAGAACATATAAAATAAAACGGGATAAAATAAAGCCTGTAATCAAGTCATTAATTTATGCAGGGATTATAGTTGAATGTTCTGATTCTTCTTGTAACACATCAACGTGCGTGGCGCCGCGCGAGTGGCAGCCTGTTACAGCAGCTCTGGTTCATTGTCGAGCCTTTTCGTGTGTTTTTACCTTATTATTAGGGGTGTAACGGTACACAAAAATCTCGGTTCGGTACGTACCTCGGTTTTGAGGTCACGGTTCGTTACATTTTCGGGACAGTAAGAAAACACTTTTGTGCTTTCAACAATAGGAACATTAGCCTATACAAAGCTAGAATTCTGCTCAAAAATAGAAAATACAATATTCTGCAATGTAGATATTTTGATAAACAAAATAAAAATAAATAACATTGGCTAAGACTTTTTCTTTAAAAAAATATCTGATGTGCAAAATTGAACAGTTGCAACACTGAACAGTTTCAAATGTCTCATATTAACTTTATGACCACAGCCTCGAAAAGTAAGGGTTAGGTAAGGGCTGTCAAACGATTAAAATTTTTAATTGAGTTAATCACATCTTTAATTTTAATTCCCCACCCAGTGGGCCAACCGCTTTTCTTTTCTTCCATGTTACATTTAACCGTTACCCACGCTGCTCACTGCACTTCTGAGTGGTGCGACAGCCTGGCCGTTTAATTGTTATCTTTTTTGAGACTGTCAGTCAGCTGATTGTCGCGTCCGCCAGCTGGCTGCCTCCCCTCCCAACGTGACGTACTCTGATTAACACCGGACGGGCAGACGACGTCGCAGCCGCTGATGGGCCACCCGAGAAAGGGTGCCAACTTCAGAAACTAGCCGCTGTCTGTCATGTATCCATTGTGCAGCCCTTTGTTTACATTTGCGGCAATAACGACACTTGCTTTACGGCAGCTAAGCCGATACAAGGTAGCACTATTAGGCCGTTGTTTGAGCTCACATCCCCGCGTGTGTGTTGTATTGTGCCTGAGTCTTGTTAACCAAATAAAGGCAGCGTTAACAATAGTCATCTGACCGCTCGTCATTTTACAGTCAACACTGAGAGTTCGCATTTGACAGCATACGTGCCACGTACCTCCTCGCCAGCTGTTTGCTCGCCATTCATTCACCTGCGCATTTGATCGCTATTTTCGTTACACTCCCGCTTTTTCAGTGAGGTATTTTGTGTTCATTTGTTATTGGATCGTTTTTGTGCACCACTGTAAATAAGAGCACCGCAGCAGTAGGGGTAAACTGCCGTTTTCGTTCAACCCGTTTTGTTTAGTGTAGAAGCCAGGGTAGTGGCTGTCTTTTTTATATTTCCTTTTTACGATCAGGGTTTACTTAGCGTGTGGGGTTTAAGTGTAGTTTCATTTTGTTTGTGGTTTTCGCCTGGGCTTACGCTGAAGCCAGCTCCTTCCGCATTTGGTATATTTTGTTCATTGCGAGTTCGACTTTTGTGAATAAAATGCGTCAAATATTTTAACGTGATTAATTCAAAAAATTAATTACCGCCCATTAACGCGCTAAATTTGACAGCACTTTACATTACGTCCGAAACTCGTTCGGTACGCCTCCGTTCCGAACCGAGCACCCAGAACCGAAACGGTTCAATACAAATACATGTACCGTTACACCCTTACTTATTATTTATTTTCCTTTTTAAACTTACGCAGCAATGGACACCCAACTTGCTCTTACGGTATTCTTGCTGCTGTGGTGGTTATTTTTTGAGCGATCGTGTCTGGACACACAGCTCGGAGCCACGGCTACATTGTTTACAGCAGGGACCAACTGTTAGCACTCCGTGCTAACCCCACGCTGGCTCCCAGAGCGAGACCCGACATTCCTCATGAACTGAAAAGGAAGAGGCAGGGATCTCGTGTGGGGGTTAAACGACAGGCAAGGAAGAGACGTTACCACCTCGTCCTCCCGTCTGTTATCATGGGGAATGTTAGATCTCTCCCCAATAAGATGGATGAGCTAACGGCGCTAACCCGGCACGAAAAGGACTTCCGGGAGGCGAGCTTACTGCTGTTTATGGAATCGTGGCTAACAGCGCTAACGCCGGACACGGTCGTAGAATTGGACGGCTTCAAAGTCCTACGTGCGGACAGGACGCTGGAGAGTGGTAAGAGGAAAGGAGGTGGACTGGCTGTGTTTGTGAACGATAGATGGCCCTGGGCACATCACTATCAAGGAGCAGCTCTGCAGTAAGGACATTGAGCTGCTAGCTGTTGGCATGACACCATTCTACATCCCGCGAGAGTTCAGTCACGTGATCGCGGTAACCATGTACGTCCCACCCGCTGCCAATAGTGATATAGCCTGTGATGTCCTGACTGCAGCTGTGAGCAGGCTACAAACACAGCACCCAAACGCCCTGCTCCTCATTTCTGGTGACTTCAAAAATGCCTCTCCTTCCTCCTCTCTGCCTTCATTCACACAGCATGTCACCTGCCACACCAGAGACAACAAAACACTGGACCTAAGTGTTTCCCACCAATGAACCAATGTTTGCCCCCCCCCGCCGAAAAAATTAAAAAAAGATAATAATCAGATGCGTCAGTCAGCCGGTTACACAGGTGCAGCCCACTCCACTCTACTACCAGCGCGAGCGAGAGCGCCCGCGTGCGTGCGTGCGTGCACACACACAGACACAGGCGCCAACAGGTCGCGCTCATAGACGGGATTACTAGCCTGGTACACCAGACTCATAGCTGTGCTATGCAGGCATGAAAATCTCTCACCTTTTGGCGAAATTCGCTGTTTTGAAGTAAAAAAGGGCGACCTACGTGAATTGCGTAGATCCGAGGTGAAATTCTTTTTTTTGGGGGGGGGGGGGGTCGGGAGGTTTTATTTAATTATTATCATCATGTGATTAACTTAGTACGTAAACTGAGCACTTAAGAAATCGGTTCTTTAAAAAAGTGACACTTGGACAGTCAGCAAATCCTTCTAGATGCTTCGCTGACGAGAACCAATCATCGGCCCAAGCTGCGTTCCATTATTCCAAACGCGCGCACTCCTTACGTGTACATGGGAGCGCTCGGAGAGCCTTTGGTTGCATTGCAAAGCTGCGAAAACAAAAAGCAGGCCTTATCCACACCGGGGCAGACCACAGCGCAGCATACACACTTGCCTGCATTTGCCAGCAGATTGAATTAGGTGAGTAATGGTTTCAATCGTTTTCACATTTTGCGATTTAAAAAAGTTACTGCCATTCGTTGCAGCTTGCGTTGAACACTGCCAGAGCTAGCCAAATCTCCCGTGAAAAAAATAGCTCCCGTTAAATTGGCGTCAAGCTTGTGTATTTAGCGGTAATATAAACGAAGAAACATACTGTTCAGTCAAATTAAGCAGCATGCTCTCGGATGGAGGGGGGCGCCTCGTATCGCTCCCGTCGTCCACCTGAGACGCGTTATTTTCGGCTGGGACTTGAGCTGATGGCCGGTGTCGGCACAACACCGGCCCGACGAGTGGTGGGAATGACTCTTGCTTCTTAAAGCTTTTCAGAAATACAGGGATCCCTCGTTTTTCGCCGTTAATGGGGACCAGAACCCGCCGCAATAAGTGAAATCCGCGAAGTAGCGCCCCCCCCCCCCCATTTTTTGTGCATGTTCAATGTATTTATTCAGATTTTACATTGAAAAAAAGATACATATATATGACATGTTTTTTCACTTTTTTCACCAAAGTATCATTTATAAATGGTTTTCAAGCACTTCAAAATGTAAGAATTATGATAAGTTTTAAACATGTTACTGCCCCACCGAATTATTTGTAAACAAGAATAAAGTAGTAAGAAAATGCTTGGCTTTATTAAATGCTTCATAGTGAGTCTACTCAAACCCTCTAGGCTTTGTTAAACGGTGATTGACACATGTGCAAAGTTTTTCTTTTTATATATATTTTTTTGTTTGAAGCAACTTATTTGATTGAATAATAAAGACACAAATGTCCTAGCCAAAATGTGGCCCAAACGCACAACAACATTACTTCAATGGAAAAATTTGTTTCAATCAAGAGAAATAGTTTTCAAATGCTTTTTTTGTCTCAAATTTATTTTTGCAATCAAAAACGATTTTTTTTATTGAAGTGACTTTTTTGGGATTAAAAGTATATACTGTATTTTGATTGAAGCAACTTTGTTTTTGATAGAAGTAACTTTGTTTTATGATTGAATACTAAAAACACAAATCTACCTCCATCGTTATTGAGAGAGAAAGAAATTAAGAAAGCTTTAAAACTAAAAGTCACCGGGGAGTCTGTTTTTTTTTTTTTTTTTTAATATTTATATTTCATTACATAGACATGCCTCGTAGGGAAAGGAGATTGAGGGATAAAAAAGGAGTTGGATGAAGCTGCTAAAGGCAGTGGATACCTCATCAGCTGGGTGAATAGCAGACCTGGTAAGAACAAGTTTGCAAGGATAGTCGGGTATTAAATACAATTATAAACAAAATTACTATGTTATTTTTCTATAAGATTTTATGTCATTGCTTTATTAATCATTAGGTGCTAGAGTTGTTAAGTATGGATAACAATGAAATAATAGTTTTGAGAAAACTGTGCTGTTGGTGGCTCAGTGACCATCTGATGTGGTTTGTTCTCAGATGAACAAGTTGAGGAAGGAAGTTTTGATGCAGAGGTTGAAGGAAGAAAAGAGGCAGACTGACTGAGTCACAGCCAGAAAGTGTTGATGACAGTTTTGATTTCTATTCACTGTTGCCCCCTCCCAATTAAAGTATGTCACAGTCGCAGCCAATTATTATCTAAAGCTGGTTGAAATTGAAGTTATGTTGTTTTAAGGTGTATTAAATACTTGTTCATGTGCCCCTTTTGATCTATGAGCACCCGCCCCTCCACCGGTCTCTGCACGGCCCTGCAGTGTGTGGGTCGACAGAGCTCAGTATTTTGTTGGGGTGTACAGTGTACTGGAACATATTTCCTCCACACCCTTCTCACCTTTTTAACCCCTGACCCATTTTCATTTCTGGCTATGAGAGTATGAGTCTGGCCACCATTCAGCAGAAAAAAATTTCCAGGGCGGAGCCAGCCACAGCAAATAGACAGCGGAGCGGACCAATCAGCGACGGGCTGACGCGACGTCGGTAAAGCGACAAGAAACTAGCGAGAGACATTTCAACATATTCAACATGGCTAGCGCGAGACAGACTGTTGGTTTTAGCGACTCGATGTGTTTTTGGTCATGTAAAACCGAATTTACCGCGGATTGGAACATATTGCCGCTGAGTCTGGTGTACCAGGCTACGGGACTACTGTCTGCTGAATTCTGTTGCATTTGGCGCGATCCGGCGACACCGCATACAGCAATTTATATTACATTCAGTGGTGGTCTCAAAATGCCCTAAAGAGATACACCAGGCTTGAAAATGTACACACACACCCTACCCCAAGGGTCAGAGACCCTCCCACCACAGTCTCCTAAAATCCTGTGGGAAACACTGGACCTTTTCTATGCCAACACTAAGGAGGCATACACATCACTGCCCCTCCCACCGCTGGGCAAAGCTGATCACAACATGGTGGCTCTCCAGCCTGTGTACAAACCTCTGGTCCGCAGCCAGCCAGCTGTGACGCGCACGGTTCAGAGATGGTCTGGAGAGGCCGAGGAGGCCTTAAAGGACTGTTTTAGTACAACTTCGTGGGAAGTATTTAGCGATGCCCACGGGGATGACATTGATAGTCTAACGGACACTGTTACTGACTACATAAATTTCTGCATGGAGAACACTATACCCACCAGGTGTTTCTCCAACAACAAACCCTGGATCACACCGGATATTAAAGCTCTCCTGAAGGAGAGGAGGAGGGCTTTTGTGTCAGGCAATAAGGAGGAGTGGAAGACTGTGCAGCGCCAGCTGAGAAGGAGGATCCGAGAGGGGAAAAGGTCCTACAGGAAGAGGATGGAGGTGCAGCAGAAAATCGCCAAGGGAGTCTAGATGGGCCTGAAGAACATCTCAGGCCACGGACAACCTAAGACCCAGTCTGAGGGGGACCTGCAGTGGGCAAATGAGCTGAAGCTGTTTTTCAATAGGTTCGATCAGAGGCCTGCTCCCACTCAGTCTCTCCTGCTGCAGCCCCCAACTCTCCCGCTGTGAATGTCTCCCCCTCCCCCCTTCCCCCACAGTCTTCGGCTCCCAGCCACATTAGATAGCCAAAACCCCCTCCTGTTCAGCCTTGTCCTTTACCACTTCTCAGGTGAAGGACCAGCTGAGGAAGATGAAGGCGAGGAAGGTAGCGGGTCCAGATGGCATCTCCCCCCCAAGCTCCTCAAATCCTGTGCAGACCAGCTGTGTGGAATTGTCCTGCACATGTTCAACCTGAGCCTGAAGCTGGGCAGAGTCCCCCAGCTGTGGAAAACATCCTGCCTGGTCCCGCTGCCAAAGACCCCACACCCGAAGGAGCTCAACAACTTCAGACCAGTGGCGCTGACATCTCATCTGATGAAGACCCTGGAGAGACTGGTCCTTGTCCACCTGCGCTCTTTGGTGAGCTCCTCAATGGACCCACTCCAGTTTGCATACCAGCCTGGTATTAGTGTGGATGATGCCATCATCTACCTCCTCCACACTTCACTCTCCCACCTGGAGAAGGCGGGGAGCACTGTGATGATCATGTTCTTTGATTTCTCCAGCGCTTTCAACATCATCCAGCCCACCCTGTTGGGAGACAAGCTGGAGCGGGCAGGAGTGGCCAACTACCTCACCACATGGATCCAGGACTACCTTACAAACCGGCCACAGTACGTGAGGGCATGGGACTGTGTGTCTGACGTGCTTCTCTGCAGCACTGGGGCACAGCAGGGAACTGTCTTGGCTCCCTTCCTGTTCACCCTCTACACTTCGGACTACAGATATAACACCCCCACCTGTCACATGCAGAAGTTCTCTGACGACTCTGCGATTGTTGGCCTCATCTCAGACGGAGATGATCGGGAGTACAGAGAACTTATTCAGGGTTTTGTGGACTGGTGCCAGCAGAACCGCCTCCAGATCAACGCGGAGAAATCCAAGGAGCTGTTGGTGGATTTCGGCAGGCGCCGCCACTCTCCACTTGTACCAGTGAATACCCAGGGAACGGATGTTGAGAGAGTCTCAACTTACAAGTACCTGGGTGTTCATCTGAACAATAAATTGGTCTGGAGTGACAACATCAACGCTCTCGATAGGAAGGGTCAAAGCAGACTCTTCCCACTTAGGAGGCTGAGGTCTTTTAGCGTTCAGGGGGCACTCCTCAAGGGCTTCTATGACTCGGTGGTTGCATCAGTCATATTCAATGGAGTGGTCTCCTGGGCACGCGGCGTCTCAGCCCGGGACAAAAAGAGGCTGGACAAACTGATAAGGATGACTGGCTCTGTCCTAGGCTTCTCCCTGGACTCAGTGGGGGACAGGAGGACGATGGCAAAGCTGTCATCAGTGCTGCACAACCCGTCCCACCCCCTCCGGGGCACCCTTACAGCACTCCACAGCTCCTTTAGTAATAGTGTTAATTACATTAACGGCTACATCACGCCATCCTCTGTGTGACCTATATCTTTGCTGCTGTAACACCGAAAATTTCCCCATGATGGGATCAATAAAGATCTTATTTTTCCTGTAAAAAAGGCCTCACCTTCTGTGGGTTGGAGAATGGTCTAGGACCTACAATCAGTCAATGATGCCATAATTTAAAGGGCACTTTACATCCTGGGCCAACACACATTGTTAACTGGACTAGATTCAACTTTCCTTACTGTTGTGGACATTAGTAATGCTTTCTTTCCAGTCCCTGTTGACAAAAGCTGTCAGTTTTGGTTCGCTTTTACATCCATTCATTATCTGACACTTAATGCGAGGTCGGGTCGCAGCAGCTTTAGCAGGAAAGCCCAGACTTCCCTCTCCCCAGCCACTTCAACCAACTCCTCAGGCGGGATCCCAAGACGTTCCCAAGCCAGCCGAGAGACATAGTATAGCAGAGCTTTTCCAGGATGCTCATTGTTGATTATAGTTCTGCGTTTAACCCCATCATCCTGGACATTCTCACTACAAAGCTAGATATTCTGCCCTCCTCTCACATGCTCCTGGATTAAGGATTGCCTTTGTCCAACAGACCCCAGACTGTGAGACTTGGCCCCCACCATTCTTTCAACTGCACACAGAGCACCGGCTCACCACAGGGCTGTGTACTGAGCCCCCTCCTGTACTGTCGCTGTACCTACGACAGCAGTCCAATCCAACGACAGCAGTCCAATCCACAGGAGCAACGCTATCGTCTCGTTTGTTGATGACACCACAGTGGTTGGACTGATCCCATAGGAGATGAGGCAGCCTACAGAGAGGAAGTCTACAAACTCTCAGTCTGGTGCTCAGACAAAAACTTGGCCCTGAATACCACCAAAACCAAAGAGGTCATCATGGACTTCAGGAGGAACAGAACCGATCCGCCGCCCCTGTATATCAACGGCGAGTGTGTGGAGAGGATCCTCACCTTCAGGTTCCTGGGAGTCCAGATCTCAGATGACCACTCATGGACTGCAAACATAGCAGTCATCATAAAGAAGGTTCAGCAGCATCTGCACTTCCTAAGAGTCATCAGGAACAACAAGCTGGACAGAAAGCTGCTGCTGGCCTTCTACCACTCACCCATTGAGAGCCTGCTAACATACTGTATTTCCACCTGGTATGGGAGCTGCACTACTGCAGACTGGGAGAGGCTTCAGAGGACAGTCAAGGCAGCGCAGAGGATCATAGGCTGTCCTCTCCCCCTACCTGATGGAAATCTACTCCTCCTGGTGCCTCAGCAGAGCTCTAAACATCCTCAAGGACAGTTCACATCCTGGTTTTCAGCTGTTTAAACTGCTTCCCTCTGGAAGACACTATAGGTGTTTAAAAGCTAGAACAGACATACTGAGGAACAGTTCATTTGCTAAAGCCATTTACACCCTGAACTGCCATATGTAACACCACATCACCCAATGTCCAATATTCAATGTGCAATACTTACTACGTGCAATATTCCATGCCTTCACTGTCAAACCGCTGCTACGTACTTCCATTATTTGCACTGCTTGAACATAGGAATATCTCATACACATCTTATATTTATATTTTATACTTTTATACTTGCAAGTCACTTTTGAGATTTTAACTTATCCTGCACTGAAAAGGGAGATGCTCCATAATTTCATTGTACAACTGTATAATGACATTAAAGGACTATTCTATTCCATTGTATTCTACTCTCTCCAGCATGTCCTGAGTCGTTTCCGGTGCCTTCCGCCGGTGGGGCATGCACGGAACACCTCTGCGGGAAGGCGTCCAGGAGGCCTCCGAACCTCCCTGAGCCACCTCAGCTCCCCTCAACACAGAGGAGTAGCGGCTCGACCCTGAGTCCCTCCAGGATGACCAAGCTTCTGACCCTATCTCTAAGGGAGAGCCCTGCGGAGGAAACTCATTTCAAATGGCAAAAGGTGAATATTAAAAAAAAAAACATAATAATAAAATAAACTGAACTGTATCAGTTTTGACAGATTTTCTGATTTAGGTATTGGGATCGGAAGTGAAAACATGGATTGGGGCAGCACAAGGATAATAATAATACAGTAATTTGATGTCAAAAATCCATGGCGAAAGAAAGCACCTTGCAGAGACTGTAGATTATAATGAGCGCAGCTCCCAAAAAGTAGCTGGCTGAAGGCTCTTCCCCCATGATATACTTGTACCACAGCTGGATGGGAACCAATGCACGAAACAGCTGACTCAGCTCCTCAATTAGCAGGTAGAACTTGCCCTGCAAACAGACACAATAATGCAAAAATATTGTATATGTGAAAACCTTTGTTACTCAGGACCTCAAGAGCATCGCAGAAAGACAAAACCTGTGTGTTAAATAAAACCTGGCAAAACATTGTGATTCTTCCCCTTGGGCTAAAAAATCTATATATTTTCAACTTACAAAACTTCAACAAAAACATTCATCCAAAAAAAAAAAAAAAAAGACCATAATACCTTTAGACACAATTGGAGTTTTTTAAGATATGAAAGGGCTCGGGTTTGACTTGCAGGCCAAACCCTGAGACTGAATGGTGTGTATAGGAATTGTTGTTGAACCACAATTTAAAAGCAATGTCTAATTTACACCGTTTTACGTACAATTTTTTATTTGTTATCCAGACCCGTGCGGTCCATAAGGCGAGCTAGGCAAATGCCAAGGGGTGTCGCAGCGTCCAAAGGGGCGTCACGAAAAATGTTCAAATAATATTTGATGATAGCAGTATAAATATATACAAGACAATAAAACAAAACAACAACAATATATATTGTATTGAGTCTTTTAAAAATAATTAAATCATTTTTCTATTGTGCCCTCTGCCCGTTTCAGTCTCCCCCCCCCCCCCCCCCCCCACAGACCAGCGAGCTACCTGAAGGTGCTATTTTTAGCCTCCGCAATTGAGCGACGTTACGGTGACGAGTTGACATCATGAAAAGACAAAACCTTCCAGTCGCATTTTAGAAAGAAGAAGAGGAGCATAAACGTCAAAAGGTTTGTTGTGATAAAAAAAAAAAAAAAAAACTTGTTTCAACTGCATAAAAACGTATACTTGGCACAATTGCAAGCTAGCAGTTTACGTAGAGTTTGTATGACATACTGCTAAAGCTAAATTATACTGTATGCTGTAATTGCACTACTATTAGCCAGGTCTGTTATTTTAGAAATATTTTCAGTATTCAACCAGCTGTGGATTACTTTCAGTTAAATTTACTCCAATTTTAGAGATAGTTGCACAAAGTGTATGGATACTAAAATTTTGTCTTTCTGATTTTCAAGTGATGTGAAGCACTTTTATCTTGTGTTAAATTTTGCTATTAAATATTCCTTGCCTAAACGTGCCAAGGTTAATTAAATGAATACACTATTAAATATGCAATTAATAATTTCTTAGTTCTGAGGTATGGGGGACTAAAAGTGCCATGGATTTAAATGCATACATTTGTCATTTATTCATTAAAATGGCAATTTTGTTCATGCAAAAAAAATATTCAATTAAATTATTATATAATATTTAATTCATTATTATTGGATTGTCCTGTGTAGTTGCAGTGCTTTATGAATTTATTTATTTTTTCAGCTTCGCTCGTCAAAGATAGTGGCCGGATCCTAACACCTGATCGAGCCAGGAACAGGAGGCTGCAAGAATTTAGGCGAGGCGCTATTATGGTTATGTCATGCTGGTTTCACAATCAACAGCTTTTGACTAATATAATGTAACATTCCACTTTCTTCTCTTTGTAGATGCTCTTCTGAAATATTTTCCTTCCACCTGTACATCCCGGGCCATCATTCACACCCAACTTATTCACGTCAGCACCAAGCACAAGCCCACCAAGTCCAGTGCCTTCCCACACACAAACTGCCAGAGAAGACAAGGCGAGTAAGGTGGGGAAAAAAATTGTATTTCAAATTGTTCTGTGTGTGTTTATTTAAGTTTGAGCGGGTGGTTTTTAAACATATTGTAATAATTGTAATTTATTTTATTTATTTACTGTATGTGTGTTTTTGATTGGTGTTTTTAAATAGATATTATAGCATTTTTCTTTTAATTTCTGCACTTGCTTGTTTTAGTTGTTTTAATATAATATATTACAAAAAAGATAATGTGCTTTTAAAGTGTGAGTGTTTAAATATTTGTGGTGAAAAAAGCTGGAGGAGGGGGCAGCAAATACAGTGCCCTCCATAATTATTGGCACCCCTGGTTAAGATGTGTTTTTTAGCTTCTAATATTTTTTTTTAATCCAAATAATATGGGACCTTAATGGAAAAAAAGAGAAAAATCCAACCTTCAATACAAATGCATTTATTCAGTGGGGAAAAAAATCCCACATAAAGAAATAATTATTTGACATCAAATAATGTGTGTCACAATTATTAGCACCCCTGGTGTTAATACTTTGTACAACCCCCTTTTGCCAACAAAACAAGGTCTGCGGACTTAAATAGCCATGGGAGGAGCTTGATTTTGTGTCTGGTGAACCATTTCTGTGTAGATTTGGCCATATGTTTAGGGTCATTGTCTTGCTGAAAGACCCAGTGACGACCCATCTTCAGCTTTCGGGCAGAGGGGAACAGATTTTGATTTAAAATGTCCTGGTATTTCAAAGCATTCATGATGCCATGCACCCTAACAAGGTTCCCAGGGCCTTTGGAAGGGAAACAGCCCCACAGCATCACTGACCCACCCCCGTACTTCACAGTGCGTAAGATCTTTAACCCTTTAATAGGGCAAGTGACTATTTCTAGAAATGAAAAAATAGATATATATTATAAATATTATTAATATTATAAATATTATTAGATTATTTTTTCCCAATAAATCATAATTGTATGTTTTATTTGTTATAATTATAAATTTGTTCAAATGGATTGGACATCCAGCACCATCAATGGCAGCCAATAAGTTATGGATATATATATATTTTTAAATCCTCATTCGTACATGAAAGCGTTAACAACAGGAGAAATTCATTTTCTTCATATTTTTGATTACTTATTACGTCATCTCCTGGAGTATATTTTGTTAACATTGTTTTTTTGTGGGGTTTTTATTTGGTGTTATGCCATTTTTATTGCACATTGATTCATTTCCTTAATGTTCTTGTATGTCCATTGTTGAATGATCCACTTGGCCCTGGAAATAAAATTGTTTGTTGACAAAGCGTGTGTGCCGTTTTGCTTTCATTAATTGTGTTCAAGAACCTTTTGGCACTGAAACCGGTTAAAAGATGCAGAGTAGTAACCAGTGTCCGAACCTCGAGGTGGGTAGAGTACCCAAAAAATGTTACACAAGTAAGAGTAACGTCGGTTAAAAAAAAATATTACTCAAGTAAAAGTATAAGTAGTCTTCCGAAAAATGTACTCAAGTACAAGTTAAACATACTTGGTGGAAAGTATACACAATGAGTAACATTGTGAGTAACTGCTTATGATGTTAGATCTTTTTTAAAATAATGCTATTTTTTTCTTTGCACGAAATGATCTATATGAAGTGTTATTATTATTATTATTATTATTATTATACTGTACTGCCTATTACAGAACCACTAAGCCAAGGAGATATATACAGGACTGTCTCAGATAATTAGAATATTGTGATAAAGTTCTTATTCTAATTTCCTGAGACAGTCCTGTATACACATATATGTATAAAAGGTATGAAAATGGGTCAGGGGTCAAAAAGGTGAGAAGGGTGTGGAGGAAACATGTTCCGGTATGGGCTGTCTCAAACGACTAATTTTCTCCCGATTAGTCAGCCCGATCAGTCAGCCCACTATTTTTTTACAATTAGTTGACTAATTTTTTTTTTTTTTTAAATAATTTAGCAATGAAATTTGTGTTGACGCTTATTAGTTAAAAAAAAAAAAAAAAAAACATTTTGGAAAACTTAAATTCTTTATTACAGTGCAAATAAACATGTAAATAACAATAATTAATCACACATGAACACTGAGGTCAAATGCTGATAGTAGGCCTGAACGATATTGGAAAAAACTATCATTGTGATTTTTGTGGAGTTTGCGATATTATATTGCAATATTAAAACGAGAAAATTTTCACCAAATCACTTGAATAGCTCCGTTCGGGATAGCTGCACTGTTAACAGGGGCGCCGTATAGGGGGGAAAAGTGGTACTGATTCTAAGGGCCCATGGCCTGAGGGGGCCCACAAAGAAAATTAGAGCATTAGGTAATCGTTTGCAAATTTAAATATTAATCATTATAATTTTAAAAGGTATAAAACGAAGGGTTTCTTTTTCTTGTTTTGTTTTTGGCAAAAAGTAAACATCCAGAGAGCATATGTATTGCCAGCAACCCCCCCCCCCCCCCCCCGCGTATTTTCATTAATTGGTTTCGTCCGCCTTTCCTTTGATCAGACCGCGCGCAGGCTGAGCAGCGGTGCACATTTACACCAGTCAATGACTCTGAGTATGGTGTAGAGGGGTAGAAAAGGCCAACAGGATGTGAAAAAGTACTTCACAAAGGAAGGTTGGTGTAAATTGTGTCAGTGTAGTGCTGAAAATTAACCTGTTATTTTAGCTCACGCGACGTCTATTAGAAAGCTCAGAAGCAGGTCCCAGCTCACTCCGTAAGAAATACGGGATTTTCCCGACCTCAGTGAGCGACATTGACCAATTCAAGAACATGAATTCCAAATGGTGACGGCATTTTTTGGTATCATACAGATGTTGAAAGTTGGTGTGGATTTTTTTTTTAATCTGGTTGAATCCAGTTTGTCAAGAATTTATTGAATTTAGTTTGTCATCAATTAAATTTAGTTAGTTAACAAGGAAGGGACCTGGCTTCGGAGCTGTAGCCTATCGTGGAGATTGTAAATTTTCAAATGGGGCTAAGCCTACTCCATAATGAAATACTGTAATTGTTTGCTAGCTAGTGTTTGCTCCACTTTTAGCTTACATTTAATTAGTACAGCAGGTTAACCCTTTCGCAAGCTCTCCACACCAAAACAGTTGTCTCTGCCCTCGCCTGTTGTAATAGGCACAAGCACAACTCCTCTTGCTGCGTCTGGCTCAGCAGCCCTGTCTCCTGACACCCTTTATGAGCCAGCCTCATCTTTACTCCCAACTGAAGGAGGTGAGGAATCAACTTGAACACTGCCACACCACACATAAAATATCAGTGGCTAAGAGACAAATAGTAATAAGTAATAATAATGAATAATAATTATTATTATTATTAATTAATGATACATAATTAATAATTAAATTAAGATACTAGAATAATATAGAAGATATTGCTATATTTGTCATTTTATGTACACTACAGAGCCAGGACCATCTTCAGTAAGACACCTGAACTCTGTGTATACTGCTACATTCCCCCCTAACTTGTCCTCTCTTGGTCTCCTGAATGCAATTTTTAAGATGCAGCTGCAAAGCATTTTTGGAGAAGTGTGCATCGCTTTACGAATATTTTGCACACTCCCCGTAACGGTTGCAGGCGGCGAGAGAGCTTTTAGTAAGCTAAAACTCATAAAAAATTATATGAGGTCCACTATGTGTCAGGACAGGCTTTCTAGTCTTGCCATGTTGTCCATTGAAAGTCAGTTGGCTAGGAAGCTAAACTTTAATGATTTGATCACTGACTTTGCTATCAAGAAGGCTCGGCGCTGGGCTCTTGGTGACTAAGGCTGAGTAACCTGCAATCTGCTCGCTTTGTTTGTAATTGTGAGTGTGATTGCTTGTGTGTGTGTGTGTGTGTGTGTATGTGTGGTGTTCGCTTTGTTTGTTATATCATTCTAAAGATTGTTTTTTTTGATTGGCGTTAATGTATGCTGTAGTATTGTTAGAATAAAAGTTTTGTTTTAACTTAAGTCATTCATTGTGGTATTTGAGAATATTTCTAATAAAAATATATTTAGATTGTAAAAGATGGGCTTCAGTACATTTCTTAAAGACGATATCAGTCTATTCATTATTGCTCTATACGCTGTATGTTTACATAAATATATTTTCATCTTAAATTAATGCAGAAAATGCACAAATTAGTGTGTAAAGATTCACCAGAATGCAGGAAATTACATAGTTGATACTCTAAATGTGTGTGTGTGTCCCGGCACTGGTGGTGGGGCCCAAAGTGATATCTTTTCATGGGGCCCAAAATCCCTGGCAGCGCCCCTGACTGTTAACGAAGAAAAACTGTTGGGTCGCGCTGCCTAGCAGGAGGGAGATTGAGACGCTGTGGTGCTGGACGAGCATGAAGCAGAAAAACATCAATGTATGTTGTTTTTAAATTCCGATGCTCTGAAAAATGGCGCCACCGGCCCTAATTTTTTATAACTCAGTTTAATCCCGGATCTGCACACTTGCTGCTTTCATGAAGTAAAACAAAAGTTTAAATGCTAAAAAAAAGAGAAAAAATGCACGTCCTGCGATGTGACTATTGCGCACGCGCACATTCAGATGGCAATGTTCAGACGATATATTGTGCAGGCGTAGGTGATAGCATTTATTGGTGCGAAAGAATGGAATGTAAACAGATTCAGAACACCGACTTCACCTTTCCAACATTATTCAAAGCAATTCTTATAAAAAATGTCTAGCATTATTATTTTATATATATTTTTATTGTATACTACTATATATAATAGTATTATAATAATTGTAATATTAATTGCCAATTATATTTTTTAAAAACGGTATCATTTTAATGGTATTCTTAGTGTAAAATAGTATTTACATATTATTGTATTCATTCTGAAATATGCGGGATTACCTCCAGAAATCGTTATTTATATGACAAACGTGACATGCTTTTATTTTGAAATGTTCACCGGAAGTACGTTCGCTAAACCGCTAACTTTACAGTCCGCAAAAAGTACTTTTCGTCATTGCTTGTAGTGTCACTAATAGATTTTTTTCGTTTGCAAATGCTGTTAAACAGTGATTTTTCATGTTTGAAGTTTCAACTTTTAACTGCAAGTTTGCGTTTTGGAAAAGACTGCTAATGTTTTATAGCAGGCTAAAGTAAGTTGTCTTTTTTCCCCATTAGTCTCAGCGTAGTAATGCTAACGTTTACAGTGTTTAATATAGATGTGTTTCCTTATTTTGTATGTGTGAACTGTATAACTCTACGGCGTGTTGTTGACCAATAAACATCTACGGCGTGTTGTTGCCCAATTAACATCTGGACACAACAACTGGAGTCTCATATGTCATCTACACAATTCGCGTAGGTCACCCTTTTTGACTACAAAACGGCAAATTTCGCCGAAAGGTGAGTGATTTTCATGCCTGATATTAAATTTATAAATATATGTATAAAACATTGAATTCCGGCAAGAGAAAAAAAATGCAGAACTGAAGCATCATCTGTCCGAAGAGCATGAGTGCCCTCTAGTGAAGAAAATAGTTCCTAGTTTGAATAGTGAATAGTTCCTTCTTAGTTCCGATTATGAAATTAAAATGATCATATCTCCAGTTTTCCGTGGTCACTCGGTGCTAAATAAAATTTGGGAGAGAGGTTGAAATCTGCACTTTCGAGTCATGTTGAGGGCGGCACTCTATATCCTATACTTCATTTTTTACGGTGCTTTAAAGACGCCACGTGAATCAAGAGTCTGGCGTGATCATAGAACAGCAAGCTTACGTCTGATTGGTTTAATGTAGTGATGTGTTTATTGTTGCAAAGTCTCATTGGTGAAATTGGTAGAGCTACTCTTGGCATCACTGGCAAAAAAAAAAATCTAATATGTAGAATACCCAACCAATATCCAGCCCTATGTATACTGTACATCCCAATCATATCAAAGCATTTAATTGGTCGAAAGCTACGTTACGGCTGTTCGATTAATTGATTTTGAACCGAAACAGGCTTTTCTGGTTAAAACGATGTTAAAAACGTTCAAAATGGTACGTGATTTCCAAAACCGCACCACTTTTTATCTAAGCCGTCGTTTGGTTTCCTCTGCATTACCGCTTCCTCCCACGAGAGCGCGCCATCTTAACGAGAACAGGAACAACCATGGCTACTGGCGATTCTGCTAATTTTGCCCAGCCAACTTTGAACACAAATTGTATGACGCCATAAGTAAGTGTATTCTCTCATAATGTACTTCAAGTATTTTGTAGAATTATTGCAGTGGATTATCAAATAAAACATGCAGCCTTGAAATGTTCAACACTTCATTTACTTCGACTGCACACATTCATCATGTACAACACAACAACAGAGAGTAATGTAGCACCACGTCTGGCTGAATGTATTGCACGATACCACAAGTATGGAAGTATATTTGTGTGCGTGTCTGTCTCTGTCTCATTTTCTTGTCAAGATTGCTGCTACTAGATTACAGTAACTAAATTTTGTTTTTTTTGTTTTAATAAAATAACATATTTTCCCAAAATGCATAGTTCATCCATCCATCCATTATCTTCCGCTTGTTCCGGGGTCGGGTCGCAGGGGCAGCAGCTTTAACAGGGAAGCCCAGACTTCCCTCTCTCCAGCCACTTCAACCAGCTCCTCCGGCGGGATCCCAAGGCGTTCCCAGGCCAGCCGAGAGACATAGTCTCTCCAGCGTGTCCTGGGTCGTCCCCAGGGCCTCCCACCGGTGGGACATGCCCGGAACACCTCTCCAGGGAGGCGTCCGGGAGGCATCCGAACCAGATGCCCAAGCCACCTCAGCTGGCTCCTCTATACGCGGAGGAGTAGCGGCTCGACGCCGAGTCCCTCCCGGATGACCGAGCTTCTCACCCTATCTCTAAGGGAGAGCCCGGACACCCTGCGGAGGAAACTCATTTCGGCCGCTTGTATCCGGGATCTTGTTCTTTCGGTCACGACCCAAAGCTCGTGACCATAGGTGAGGGTAGGAACGTAGATCGACTGGTAAATCGAGAGCTTTGCCTTTCGGCTCAGCTCCTTCTTCACCACTACGGACCGGTGCAGAGTCCGCATTACTGCAGACGCCGCACCGATTCGCCTGTCGATCTCCCGCTCCCTCCTACCGTCACTCGTGAACAAGACCCCAAGATACTTGAACTCCTCCACTTGGGGCAGGATCTCATCCCGGACCCGGAGAGGGCACTCCACCCTTTTCCGACTGAGGACCATGGTCTCGGATTTGGAGGTGCTGATCTTCATCCCAACCGCTTCACACTCAGCTGCGAACCGCTCCAGTGAGAGTTGGAGGTCACGGCTTGATGAAGCCAACAGCACTAAATCATCTGCAAAAAGCAGAGATTCAATGCTGAGGTCACCAAACCGGACCCCCTCAACGCTTTGGCTGCGCCTAGAAATTCTGTCCATAAAAATTATGAACAAAATCGGTGACAAAGGGCAGCCTTGGCGGAGTCCAACCCTCACTGGGAACAAATTCGACTTACTGCCGGCAATGCGGACCAGACTCTGACACCGGTCGTACAGGGACCGAACAGCCCTTACCAAGGGGCTCGGTACCCCGTACTCCCGGAGCACCCTCCACAGGATTCCCCTAGGCACACGGTCGAACGCCTTCTCCAAATCCACAAAACACATGTAGACTGGTTGGGCGAACTCCCATGCACCCTCGAGGACCCTGCTGAGGGTGTAGAGCTGGTCCACTGTTCCACGGCCGGGACGAAAACCACACTGCTCCTCCTGAATCAGAGATTCGACTTCCCGACGGACCCTCCTCTCCAGTACCCCTGAATAGACTTTACCGGGGAGGCTGAGGAGTGTGATTCCTCTATAATTGGAACACACCCTGCATAGTTCTACATTTGAAAATTGAATTTATATGCACATTGTTCATTGGCCCATTAATGTGTTTGACCTGACGTCTTTTGTAAAGATGAGATGCTCATAAACCTATGGCAGGGGTATCCAACTCCTGTCCTCCAGAGCCCCTATCCAGCTTGTTTTCCATGTCTCCCTTCTCCAACACACCTGATTCAAATAATCAGGATCAGGATAATTTATGTAAGTAAGACCAGAGAGAAATATGACAGCACATCACCCTGAGCCAGGCTGCCTACCTACTTCACCTGACTGGCTGGCTGGCTAGCTGGTTGGCAGACTGACTTGCTGAGAGACTATTTGGTTTACAGACTGACTACCTTTTGTCAAGTTTGATTTTGTTTCAAATGGTATATGCACTTTCTTCTTTCATTATCGCTTTAATTAAGAACAGATCTCGAGTCTGTTGTATAAATAAAATGCTCTAAATCCCAAGGGATTGCTCTGTGTGTATGAACATAGTTAAATTCACTGGCACTTTCAGTTCCAATAAAGAAAAAATAAGTTTAAACAGAAGAAATTCAGAAAACTTATTTGTCATTATTTTTGCCAAGAAATCATAATCGGTAGCAGAAAATCGGGTTTGAGGGAAAATGATCTGGATTTTCTTTTCAGGCAAAATCGAACAGCCCTACGTTAAGTGTTTGTAAATGGTGATTTTGTCACGCCTGGGTGAGGGTTGTCAGGTTTAGGTATACAGTATTGTTGTCTCTTCCTGCTTTATTTTGAAGCCTCACCCTCCGGTTTCCACCACTCACCCGTCCTGCTGTTTTACCTGCCTCTGATTTTGATTACCAATTGTTCCCACCTGTGCCCCATTCCTCTTGTACTTAAATTGTTTGTCACTCCCTAATCTCATGCCAAAGTGTCTTCACCCTTCGTTGCCACCAAAGCTAGTATCCATAGACAAAGATGTTCTATGTTGTAAGTTGTTTATAGTGTTATGCCATAGCTCTTTGTTATTTTGTGCCTCATGCCTAGCCCGTTGTTGTAGTTGTCTACTCCAGTGCACTTTGCCTGGCTCTCTTCTTTCTCCTTTGTATCATTTTTGTTTCATAGCCTGTTATTTCCTCCTTGTGGAGCGCCCCTGTTTGTACCTGCCTCTGACCATTTACGTTAATAAAAGACTGAATTCTGCATTTGAGTCCCCCACATCTTGTGTGTGTGTGTGACAGATTTAAGTGGTTTATGATGTTTATCAGCCATTTCACATATGAAGGTCTGGCCTTTTTTAAATGACATAATTTATTCCAAAATTATTTTGTGGACCCCCAAGCTACCGCTCATGGAACTCACTGGACTTAATGACTTCCTGACAAAGATAGATGGCTGTGGGTAAAGGCGGCATTGGCAGCCAGGTAGCTACCGCTAGCAGCCAATTCATCTTCCTTATTGTCCCTGCAGGCTCGGGTCCCACTGTGGTTATCACTTCCACATCAAATTTGGATGCTATGGATGCCAGCCAATTGACATACAGTGCCCTCCATAATTATTGGCATCCCTGGTTAAGATGTGTTTTTTTAGCTTCTAATATATATTTTTTAATTCAAATACTATGGGACCTTAATGCAGTACTTCTCAAATAGTGGGGCGCGCCCCCCTGGGGGGGCGCAGAGCAATGCCGGGGGGGCGCATGTGACCTCGGGGAACATGTTTTTTTTAGTTTTTTTTTTTTTTTTTTGCCGTACTGGAATAAAGTGTACTTGCACATCCACTCAGTAGGTGGCAGTGGCGCTCTCATTTTCAGAGTGCGCGCAGTATTTTTGAACTAAGGAAGAGCACTCAGCACACACAGACAACAGATATGAAGAGCAGTGTGCCACCGCCGTTTTCGAAAGCCGTTTTCCGACCGGACTCACTCACGCAGCGACCCACTGTCTTGTCCGGTTCTCACGTCGCCGCCCGAGAAGTGCCATTTTCGGGTTCGGATCGTCACGACGACTGCCCTCACCCACGGTTCTACCTCGGCCGCCGTGACTGCGCTTATTTCGTGCCGTTTGCCTTTTAGCTTTGACGTTTAATACAGTGGGTGATGATGAAAGACCACTGTTTACTGTGTCTAAAAATAATTATAGCAGACAGCAAGAAGCCAAATCAATCATTGTTAAGCGGCTTGATTTTTTCATTGAAAACGTGCCGTATATTGCCAACAATCGTCCTGCTTTGTCAGTGTTATATCAGTAAGCCAGTGAGCATTGTTAGCATGCTAATTAAAAAATAACTCCACATCATTGCAAAGGAGGTAAATACTGTGAGCAGCAAAAATAAAAACTGTCCTGGACACTCCCCCCCCCCCCCCCCCCCTTTTATTCAGATTTGTTTTTTCGGTCAAATTTTTTGGCACATTGTCCTCATGAGTGAATGTTTCTAATCAATTTTAATTTGGTATTATTTACTGATTTTATTACATTTTATTTTTCTGTATCAAATGGTCAAAAATGTACCTTGAGTGTATTTTTTAGTTTGGATGTGAATTTTTTTTTTTTTTTTTAATTCAGGCAAATTGATGCACGTCAAGTCTTCTCTGTTACAAACAAAACAATGTTAATAAAGTTATACTTTATTATAAGTTGATCTATGTTACTTTTTTCTTTATTAGAAAAAAAGGACACAATGTTAGGCAGATGCGTATTTATAATAGTAATTTTATAGACAAATGATACTATTTACAGTGGCGGCAGAGAGTTTGGGGGGGCGCGAAACATTTACGTCTTCCTTAGGGGGGCGTGACAGAAAATAATTGAGAAGCACTGCCTTAATGGAAAAAAGAGACAAATCCAACCTTCAATACAAGTGCATTTATTCAGTGGGGAAAAATTCCCACATAAAGAAATAATTATTTGACATCAAATAATGTGTGTCACTATTATTAGCACCCATGGTGTTAATACTTTGTACAACCCCCTTTTGCCAACAAAACAGCACCTAATCTTCTCCTATAACGTTTCACAAGATGGGAAAAGACAGAAAGAGGGATCTTTAGCCATTCCTCTTTGCAGAATCTCTCTAAATCCCAGACCCAGTGACGACCCATCTTCAGCTTTCGGGCAGAGGGCAACAGATTTTGATTTAAAATGTCCTGGTATTTCAAAGCATTCATGATGCCATGCACCCTAACAAGGTTCCCAGGGCCTTTGGAAGCGAACTGCAAAAACTGACCAAAGCACACGGTCCCAGTTGAAGCCTGGGACCGTGTGCTTTGGTCAGATGAGACCAAGATTGAGCTTTTTGGCAACAAACACTCTAAGTGGGTCTGGCGTGCCACGAAAGATGCGCATGCTGAAAAGCACCTCATACCCACTGTGAAGTATGGGGGTTGGTCAGTGATGCTGTGGGGCTGTCTTCAAGTCAAGATTTTGCCGATTTAGGAGTATTTTATATAAAAAGTTAATTAGGTTCGCTTGGAAGGTTCAGAACAGTCTACTAGGGAATAGAGGTGTGCAAAGTTTCCGATTCTTAGATTATTCGTGATTCGGCCGTGGAAGATTCGAGAACGATTCACAAACCAAATTCCGATTATTGAAATATGTCAAGTAAAGCGGAAGTAATACACAGCGCGGTCTTCGGGACACAATAAGAAACGGACCGCATTGCGTCCCGAGAGTAAACATCATGCTGACTGCTGCTGACAGCCGCTACAAACTAAGTAAAGCGGAAGTACAACACACTCAGCGCGCCGCGCGGTCTTCGGGACAATGAGGAACGGAGCGAGAGTAGCTAAACATCATGCTTCTCATTACCCGGCCCCTCGGGTAATGCCAATGCTCAACTCAAGGCTCTAGCTCAACTCATGCCACGAGATAAAAAAACACAACAACATACCTGACTGCTGCCAAAAAGCTGCTACAAAGTACATCCACATAATGTTACGGTAGATATCATTTATATAGGACTAGATGCAATATAGATTCGGTAGCGTTAGCAGCACATCTACAAAAAGCTAGATGCGGGCGTTAGTAAACGGCCGCCATCTTAAAGCAGTACACTTCCCTGCAAGGCTGTGTAGCGAACCTTCCAAGCAAACCTAATTAACTTTTTATCGAAAATACTCCTAAATCGGTAAAATGTTGACTTGAATCTATCTTTAAAATAGTTTTAAAAGTTTCACATGTCGAAAGTAGACAAAAGGGAAATTATGGAATAACGGGAGCAATTTTAACAACTTTAACGGTTGATTCACAACATTAAATTAATTGAATGTAGTTTAAAGCTGCTGATACAGAATGGGGACTGGAGTTTTTTATTTACTGTTATTTTTGTATTTTTTTTACTGCTATATGTTAACTTGATACTGAAATAGTAGTTTGGTTTAGCCTGAGAGTATTTTTGAACAATTTTGGAACTAATGTACAAAACATTAATAAAAAAAGAAAAAAAAAAGAAAAAAAAAAAAGAGGGGGGTGCATCAATAATCGTTTTATAATCGAATCTGAGCCTCTGAATCGTAATCGAATTGTTAGGTGCCCAAAGATTCCCAGCTCTACTGGGGAAGTCTTCTGCTTTAAGATGGCGGCTGTTTACTAACGCATCTAGTTTTCAATACTTCAATGTTGCTAACGCAGTCGAGTCTGTCGTTTTGCATCTAGTTCTATATACATATGATATCTACTATCTCCAGTAAAACGACGTTGACGTAGTTTGTAGCGGCTGTCAGCAGCAGTCAGGTATTCTTGTGTTTTTTATCCAGCGGCATGAGTTGAGCATTGGCATTACCCGGGTCTATGACAAGCATGATGCTTACTCTCGGGACGCAATGCGGTCCGTTTCTTATTGCGTCCCGAAGACCGCGCTGTGTATTAGTTCCGCTTTACTTGACATATTTCAATCATCGGAATTTGGATGTTTGTGAATCGTTCTTGAATCTTCCACGGGCGAATCGCTCAAGGGTGTAATGACGGCTGGGCATGTTGTACCGTGGTTCTAAGTGTTGGATGGTGCCTCTTTACTCACGAGAGATAATGGCTCGTCATCCAGAATGAATTCTTCGGCAATGACTCTTGTTATTCCCTGGGCTTTGGGACTTTCGAGTGCCAGTTTGTCACGCATAGCAAAAGTTTCTGCCAGTGTTAGTTGCGTAGGACCTTTCTTTTTGTCTTCGGTTTTCTTAACATACTCCTTATATTGTTTGTGGTGGTATTTCGCTAAATGCTTGATTAGGTTGGTTGTATTAACAATTCTTACAGCTTTACCCCCACGCTTGACTTTATTGTGGCATATGTTGCACTCTGCCTCGTCGTCTTTGTCGTCCTTTAAGGTGAAATGATTCCACACAGCTGACATTTTTACCGATAAAGTCTCTCGGTAAATTGGGAGACGGTAATGTAGTTTGTTGAAGGTGTGCCGTATTTAGCGAAATACCACCACAAACAATATAAGGGGTATGTTAAGAAAACCGAAGACAAAAAGAAAGGTCCTACGCAACTAACACTGGCAGAAACTTTTGCTATGCGTGACAAACTGGCACTCGAAAGTCCCAAAGCCCAGTAAACAGTCAATAAAAAACTCCAGTCCCCATTCTGTATCAGCAGCTTTAAACTACATTCAATTTAATGTTGTGAATCAACCGTTAAAGTTGATAAAATTGCTCCTGTTATTCCATAATGTCCCTTCTGTCTACTTTCAACATGTGAAACTGTTTCATCATTTAAAGATAGATTCAAGTCAAGATTTTGCCAATTTAGGAATATTTTGGATAAAAAGTTAATTGGGTTGGTTCTGAAGATTCGCTACAACAGCCTTCCAGAGAAGTATACTGCTTTAAGATGTTGGCTGTTTCCTAACGCGAGGGAGTTGGTCATTTCGCATCTAGTTTCCAATACATGTGCTACTAACGCTGTATGTACCGTATGTACCGTAGCATTATGTGGGCGTAGTTTGTAGCGGCTGTCGGCCGCAGTAAATCCAAAACAGCATTCCAGGAAAAGAACCTCAAACCAACTGTAAAGCATGGAAGTGGAAGTGTCATACTTTGGGGATGCCTTGCTGCAGCAGGACCTGGCCAGCTCACCATCATAGAATCCACAATGAGTTCTATCGTGTATCAGAGGGTTCTTGAGGAACATGTGAGATCATCTGTGAATAAATTAAAGCTGAAGCGAAACTGGACCCTGCGACATGACAATGACCCCAAAACATACCAGTAAATCCACCCTGGACTGGCTGTAAAAGGAAGAAATGGAGAGTCCTGGAATGGCCGAGTCAAACCCCAGATCTTAATCCCATTGAGATGCTGTGGGGTGACTTGAAACGGGCTGTACATGCAAAAAAACAAAAAAACAAACCATAGGCGGATCTTCTATTCAGGCAAAGTAGGCGATCGCCTTAGGCCCCCAACCAGTAGGGGCCCCCCAACCAGCTGCCCCTGCCCCAACGAGCAAGGGCCTGGGCCACCGGAGCCAGCAGTACCCCCAACTACTATCATGTATAATTATGTCAGCATACAAAAAAACAAATAACAAAACAAAAAAGAAAGCCATTTGAATGCTGATATCCCCCCCCCCCCCCACACACACACACACGGACTACAATGGGCTGTTCTATGACAACGGACTGAGCAGCCAGAAAGTTACATGGGCCAGTCCAGTAGATGGCAGTAATGTACCTGCAAATTGGTTTGCCAACTGCCATCACACATTGAAGAAGAGGAAGTTCTGGGTTTCTGAGAAGTAGTTATAGTACTTAAAAAGAAGCTAATGAATAAGAGCGGGTCTAAAAAGAGAAAACCGCGGGAGGATGTAAAAAAATACATTTCATTATTGCCAAATGTCTCGAAATTCTTTACGATGTCGTCGGCAGACAAAGATGTCAATGAGCCAGAGCTAACTGTCGTGGACTGTGAGCCGAACTCCCGTCACCTAACGGATGGTACCGCGCTAGATGCTGCGAGCCCAGTGATGAAGGATGACTGGACTGACGACGAGATGCAAGCGCTGCTATGCATCTGGGCTGATCGGCGTATCCGGGAGAGCCTCAAGAGCACCATACATAACAAGTACATCTTCCAGGAGATTTCCGGCCATTTGGAACGAACTTTTGGCGTGGTGCGCAACTGGAAACTGTGCCGCAAAAACATAAGAACATTAAGTACGTTTATAAGGTGGCCAAAGGGCAATTACGTGGCCCGCGGTGGTCGCAGCAGCCCAAGAAAGTACATGAAGTTTTTCCACGAAGTAGGGACCATTTAACTGCACCGTGACCTGGATGAGGTTTTCGCTGTGAATGAAGAGGTTTTAGGATTAGGAGAAGAAGCCGGTGTTGTGCCGAAAAATAGCCGCCCCGCGTGAAATATCCCCCCTGACGGGAGCACCCACACGTCACTCATACAAATAGCTTTTTCTTACCAATTGATGGACACGGAAACGACTTTCTTGTACCATGAATATGTATTATTCTACTCTGCTTGAACCAAAAAATATTGTACTGTGAATAAGTATTATTTTACTCTGCTTGAACTGATAAATCTTGTACTGTGAATATGTATTATTTTATTCTGCTTGAACGTCATACCTGTGCGATTGTCATTGGGATATGTTCGTGAAAACCTGTAGACTAATACATTTCTATTCAAAGATGGTTATGTGGCCCAGTCCACGATTTGTTACTAAAATACAGTACTAGTATTTTGTGTAATTTATTTATTTTAAACTGATTTTACAGTCGTAAATCCATTACTGTAATGCGTCCATGAAAACATTTGATGTTTTCACCTCAATAAAGCGTCATAAATAAGCGCTCCTGTCAGGGGGAACGTTTCATGCGGGGCGGCTATTTTTCGGCACAACACCAGCCGCCTCACAAAGTGAGATCGTCATCGAGATTGATAATTGTGGGTATGTCGTATTGTTTACTTTGACTCAGGGGAACACAAACACTTAAGATGAGGGGAAAAAACAGCATTTAGCAACATGTTGGCGGCATATAAGAAAGCTAATGGAAGTTCCATTTGAGGCGTGCTTATTTGGCTTCACATGATGGAATCATACGCCTATTGGTGTGACGCTGTTCCTAAGGATTTGCAAAGTTTAATGTACAACAAGAATTATATTGAGTGGAAACGGCATGTAAGCCCATAAAAAGAGATCTTAAGTATTGACTGCATTTTCACTCGTGAAAGGAGCACTTTATCAAGAAAATGCCAGATTACCGGAACATGTGTCATTCAGTATTGTGGGTTGGTTGTATTTTTCATGTGGCGGCAACACTCATAAGTCAAGTCATTGATGGGAAAACCTTTTTTAACATATATGTGTATGAAAATCTACCATACGGTTTCATAAACATACTGTATCATCAATGTGAGAAAACTCCTTACGACTGCAAGACAGATTGTTTTACTAATAACAGTGGTTTATTATTATTTCTTGTACTGTTTGTTAGTAAACTTTGACTTCAAACCAGAGGTTGCGCTAGACTTTTTCGTTGTCTGTCATTTTGACTGACAGGGTCATAAAAATCCGGTCATAATCTATTTTTACCCGTCACTTAAATTTTTAAAATGATAATAATGACATATTCAATAGCAGTGTTGGTCAAAAGCGGTGCGTTACTTACTCAACTCTGAATAAATTGAAAAAACTACCAGCCATGTTGTGTCTACTCTCTGCTCTGTTGATTTGTCATCCAAGACTCGGGGTGCGTTCAGGTTTGAGAATAGCGCATGTACTTCTGACTCCAAGCTGTTTGTCCCTGCTCATTCAATTAGGCTACGTTCATACTACAGGTCTTAATGCACAAATCTGATTTTTTTGTAATATCCGTTTTTTTGGCATGCCCGTTCAGACTGCTTTTGTCCATTGAGACCATTCAAGTATTATGCATGTGCTCTAATTCGCAGTCCGACACGCGCCGGTGCGCAGAAGCATAAAAACAAATGACAAGTCATCCGTCATTCCAGGGATATCATATTTTGCTTTTCAAAAGGAGGAGACAAATAACAGACATAAATAATCCCCGTTTAGGCTTATATTCACAGTTTATATGGATCGATAGCATGCACGCACTGTCCGTGCATGTCACACACACATACGGGCCGTTTGCCCCGACTCTCCAAGTCGGGCTGCAGCCAGACCCCTCTCCTGACTCTCGGCCGTGTAGGAAATGTTGAAATATAGCTCACATAGAGCAGAGAGAAAACCGATCATTCTCATGCTTATCCTCAACCCATTTTTATTTTTTTATGACTGTTGTCATTCCCCAAAAGCCGTGTTCACTGCAAGCTAGGCGCTAATAACGCACAGCTGAAATCGGATTTGGGACACTGGACGGTACAGACTGCCGCGACAGTCTGGAAAAATGTGGCCCAGATCGGATTTGAACCACATACAAAAATGACCCAGATCGGATTTGAAATGGTCCACTTCTATGCGACTTGTCCCGTTCAGACCGTCAAGTTAATGCCTGACTCGAGTCGGAAAAACATGAAAAAATTGGATTCGTGCATTAAGACCTGTAGAATGAACGTAGCCTTAGACAATGCTCTCCAAAGCTTCCTAACGTTTCCGTGTTTGCTACACCTGAATGCTAATTTGGACATTTTTCCGAGTAAGGCCAACGACGTCATGCATCAAGAGAGACAATAGCTAATTAATATGCTCACTCGCCATCCTGTGGTCTGGGGTGTGAATTGCAACCTGTCAAAATGACGGATGGACTTGTTTTTTCCATCAACGTTTTAAAAAAAACGGTCAACGACGGAAAATATTCGGTTAACGCGACCCCTGCTTCAAACTAATCAAGTGTTGTTACTGTAAGATGACAGCAGCGACGTTTCCTGGCACGGCCAGACTGTTCTCCCTGTATTTTTCAAACACTGTGAAAATAGTCTGGGACCCAGCCCATTAACGGCCTCTTGAGCAAGCACAAAATCAACCGTCCAATCAGATTTGTTTATTTGCGTGACGTGTCCTTAACGAGCAACGTCACTCTTCCGCGTCGGAAGTCGTCTCCATAACAACACAGATGGTGAACAGGAGAGCCGAGAATATGTTCCAATCCACGGTAAAATCAGTTTTAAATTACCAAAAACACATCGACACAAGTCACTGACAACAGTCTGTCTGGCGCTAGCCATGTTGAATAAACTCCGCTCAACTCGTATGTTTACTTCCGCGCGCAAGTCCCTCGTCGCGTTAATAACGTCACGTTCGCCCGTCGCTGATTGGTCCACTCTGATGTCCGTTTGCTGTGGTTTGCTCCGCCTTGGAAATTTTATCCGCTGAATAGTGGCCAGACTCAATAGCTGGAACAGCGGTGAGTCTGGTGTACCAGGCTAGCAGCGACGTGGAATTAAAGTGAACAGGAGTTTCAGAATTGGAGGAAATTTTGGCTTCAAGATTCTTAAAAACATTTTCTGATTTTACATTAGGTAATAAGCCATTAAAGGCTTTAAGTTAATCTTCGAGTTGGGGGGGGGGGTTAATTAGTCAGTGGAGTTGATTTCAAAATATTCTGTATCATGTGTTAAGTGTTTAATTATTGTCAGGGCTCCTGAGTGATTATGCTAATGCAAGTCAATATGGCCAAGTAGCATGCTAATAAAAAGTTATATTCACAGATCTAACAGTCAAATAAATTGAAAACGTAGCTCAATGTACAAAAATCCCCTGCACCCAAAACTGTTTGTGGTTCGTGTTTTTAAATTGAAAACAATGGTCAACTTTCAGATCACCATCCCAAATGCAGTAAATCATTCCAATTTGGGTTGGGTTCGGTTTACAAATGGTTCGTAATTGGTTTATGTTGTGCCGTTTGTAACTTCGTAGGGTGATCTTTTGCCCGGACATGTCCTCGCGCGTGTGGTTTTCTAAATTCATGTTTATGCTGCTTTTATTTCTATCTGCGTTCGACTGTTTCTTTATAAAACTCATAGCAAATGTGTTGAACATAACTTCAAGTATTATTTCATGTATTACAAGTGGCCACCTTTGAGCACTTGATTTAAAAACTTGAAGTTACGTAATTTGCGGACTATAATCTGTTACTTTTTTCCCCTCATTTTAAATCCTGCTGCTTGTAGTCCAGTGTTTTTTATTTGTTGGGTGTATTGAAAATGTGTCCGAGCTAGAGCTCTGTAACTTTATATATTTATATATATATATATACCTGTATATACAGTATATATGTACTTTTCCTCTATCACATGATGATTTTGGCACTTTCTTTTTGAATCATCCTGGCAGGGTCCCCCCAGGATTGATAAATCTAAATTCAAGACTTTTAAGACCTTTTTTAATGCCATTTCAACTGAAAATTAACTTTTCTCGCACCCATTATTTAGATCATATTGAATCATAAAAAATAAAGCACTGAATATCAAATTTAACCTCAATTACTAAGTGTGTTTGACAAAAGAATGCACATGTATTGAAGATACAATTAAAACACATTTAAAGTAACATTATAAAGTCTGTCACATTAAACACACACACGCACACAATAATTATGGACAAAAAGAGGAGGACAGGACTCAGACCAGCCATCTTCTGTAACAGGCTAGCCGCTAGTGCACCTGCCAAGACCCCAGTGAACATGGCTAACTCTTGAGTTAAAACAGCGAAATTCACATTCATTCGAAAGGCAAACCGAAATGTTTAAGCAGGTCCACTGCCTTCGCATGACCCATAAACTGCAACCTAAAGTATCTGGATGTAACTTGAACCCCTATCACATACTCCAAAACAACGGGAATATCTCGGGACTTAACCGTGCAGCAGTTGTGTGTGAAAACAATTTCCCGTGTCGACTGACATGAGAAGCAGTGTGCCTGAAAGCAGGCGTTAAATACCCAGGTCACAGCAGATGGCTGATGACTTAAATATCATAGCGGCGGCCGATGTAACTTCCTCCCTCTTCGCAGTAAGACGAAAAGCGGTAAAGAAACATCACAATTATAAACATAGCAAGCTGGAAACAGCTAAATTAAACTGAAAACATTACCAAAATTTAAATGTCAATTATTACGTCAGGCCGGGCCAGGGTTCTTTCTCGCTAACTTTTTGAAATAACTATATATTAACGGTGTATGAATGATAAACTAAGGAATACTTGTTATAAAATAAATAATTTGGAGGAGAAGGCGCTGTATGGTCATTGCAGAGCCAGAGCGTTCCTATACGCCCTTTTTAATCTTCCCCTCTGCGAGTCCGCATCTGTTTATTTATATTTAACAAACTTTTCCAGCGTTATTTTGTTTTGTAAATAAATGTATAATGATCAGAAAAATATTTGGTCTATTTAAACATTAAGAAAATGTACGTTTTTTTTCTGCCAACTGAGAATTCGCTACAAGAGACAGGCTTTTATGCAGACACAAGTCACAAATGTTATCATGCAAAACACGGGTCGGGCTTTAATACCCGTGGACCAGATCGGGTCGGGCTGAATTTTTTTAGGCCCGATTTTACCTCTATCTTAAAGTCTTGATGAGCTTAAATTGGCTGCAGTTACGAAGTCGGGAATGCTCCCTGCGGGAAAAAAATACACGATTTGACCAACATTATGTTTAACAAACTTTTCCAGCGTTATTTCATTGCGTAAATGCATTTATAATGATCATAAAAATATGTAGACTATTTAAACATTAAGAAAATGTGCGTTTTTTTTCTGCCAACTGAAAATTTGTTATAAAAGACAGTTACGACATCGGGAACGCTCCCTCTGGAACAAAACGCAATATGACCAACATTGTGACAGCTGATGCCTACCAAAAATGACGTAATATCTGAAACAGATCACCAATGGACTCATTTGAAGTATATGAATGGTGGTCTGTTTTGGTGTTCAGAATCCACAATACTTCTGCCTGCAGGGTTTTCGTTCCACCGACAAACGGACGCATTCCCGATGCAGAGGTGGATGGATTCTCCGTTTTGCCGGTTGTGGTGGTCTGGCACGCACGAGTTGCATTTCGATTTGTAGTGCAGTGCATCGTAAAAATTCTATGCGTCATCTTCGTTAAGGATTAAAAAAATAAATAAAAATTCGTCACGGATATAATTTAGGTTGCACTGAGATGTTTCTTGAAAATTAAGACCACGGTGAAAAAATTAGACTTACAACAGCTAATTTAATATTTTTAATACCTTTAATAATGGAAAACTAAATTCAATGCTTTTTTAAAATACTTTTAATCGGGGCCGGATGTATGGGGGGGCGGGGTGGGCACGGCCCACCCAGACGTGAGTCGTGCCCACCCAATCAAAATGTCGGTGTTCTGTTATGCATAAAAGATTGATGGGTTTTGTGATTGAATACATGAGTTTTATTACTTTTACGTCTAATTGGCATCATCTAGTGGACGCCTTAATTTACTGCATTTCATGTGCACTTTATTTGAAAGAAACTGCAACACGGAAGTGACGTTGTTCGGTCGAGAACCACACGACGAGGGCCACAGTCAGTTCGCGCCGTCTCTGTGACCACTTTGCCTTAAATTTGAGGTTGCATCGCCGGTACGTATTGTTTAAATGTGTTTAAAACCATAAATATGTGAACTGTGTGTACTTCAGTGCAAAAAAAGTGAGACAGATTCCCTTAGCATGAAACTTGGGTAACACTTTATAATAACTATCCGTTTTACTAGTTAATAGATCATTAGTAAACTGTTGATAAATGATTTATTGTTGATTTGTGAAGTATTTGTTAACAGTTTGTTAAGCATTTACAGGGTGTTCCACTATGGTTGACCCCATTCTAAATGCCCATGCTAGTTGATGGCTCTTAATAAAACTATATACACTTTATGTTGAAGGTCATAAGTTTTATTTGTTAAATATACAAAGAAAAGTACAAATATTTGTTGGTTCTATGGCAGATTTTCATAAATGTGCAACATGAGCGCTGCCTGCAAAATGCCTTATCAAAATGCCTTTTCTTTTGAAGTGAACGGCATTTCTTCACCTGAAAAGATAGTGTTTCAGGTTAAGGTAAATGCTTAACAAACTGTTAACAAATACTTCACAAATGAACAATAAATAATTTATCAACAGTTTACTAATGATCTATTAACTAGTAAACGGATAGTTATTATAAAGTGTCACCGAAACTTGTGATATGCTAATTACCCACGAATTAGAAGGTCGGCAAAATGGCGTCTCGGGCGCTCTGCTAAGTGTTTATTCATATTTTCATACGCAGTTTGCTACAGATAGGGCAGTACATATGCGATTTCATTTGTTGTGCATATTTTGATTGAGTTGTTTTGTCTGTTTTCTTTTGTTTCAGCCTTTTGAGTGTTAAAGGGTATGAAAACGAAAAGGGGGTGTGAGACATCAATAGAACCGTTATGTGCCAAGATAACAAATATTGATAAAGTTAACAAAAAAATCAGTCACATTAATGAGCAATTATCGAAAATGGATCGAAAATGACGAACATTTCCGAAAGTGTTCCGGAAACAGCCGAATGGGGCGGAGACGTCATAACAAGGAAACAAAAGGTCGGGGCAGGTGCCATCGTTGTTTATCGACGAGAGTTGCGTTCGTGTTTTATCAAAAAATCGCTAAAATGGTTCAAACCTGTCATGCTATGTGGTTTACAAATAGCCATTTGTCGCAATGTAGTACCCATGAGTTCCCGAATGCGAGAAAAAGAGCTGGACTACGCAGACAATGAGTAAAGTTCGTCCACTCCACTGCAGGCAATTCCTTTGGATCGTTTATCCAGCTATCAGCTGCGACTTTGTATGGGCAGATTTGCAGGCCAATACACACTAATTTTAAGTCGTATCGCCTCCTCGTGTCTTTCGGTAGTGACTCGTGATAATAATAAGTCATGTTTAAGACGTTTTTATGAAAAAAAGATGCAAAACACAGCTGAAATATATGAATTTCAGACGTTTGTCTACGGAAGTTTCTCAAAATGGCGACACGTTGCTATGCAAGATGACGTCATCGTGACATCACGCCGAGTGCGAGAATAAGTAGATAGATGAATGAAAAAAGACAAAAAACAGACCCCCAAAAAATTAATGCAGCCTCAACGGGACACAAGCCAGTGTCCTACTTGCGCCGGTCCCAAGCCCGGAGAGGGTAAAAAAAAAGCCTGCATTGGGGGTGCCTCCTCAAGTTTTCTTGGTGCCCACTCTGGTGGGTAAACCTAGATCCGGGCCTGCTTTTAATAACCCGCGGGTACCATGTATAGTATAATTAGTGTAAATATAGTATAATTTTAGTAACTCGAGGCCGGGCCGAGTTTCTTTTTTTGGAAATCAAAATATTGCCATTCTACCTGTAGTGAGTAGTTTTCTTCGTCCTACTCCCATTCAGGCATTTATTTAAATTTTTTGTCGTTTGTGTAAAAGCAGAACTGTATTTGTAAAAATTAATATAAATGCCAGAAATGACATGGGGAAAAAAATTAAGTGATCAGCTCTGTCTGTTGTATGATAGGCTTTACTAAGCCAAGCATTTGTTCATACTCTGTCTTTTTTTTTGTGTTAATGAAATATAGGACATATCTGCTGTACCACAGTCCACGCCAGTGAAGGATACCACACCAACATCAGGCCAGCTGAGGACAATACAACCACCATCAACACAAGTAAGAGCGTTATCTCAAATAATTAATTGCAGCATACTCTTTTAGACATATGGTTGGATTTGATTCATATACAGTGGGGCAAATAAGTATTTAGTCAACTACTAATTGTGCAAGTTCTCCCACTTGAAAATATTAGAGAGGCCTGTAATTTTCAACATAGGTAAACCTCAACCATGAGAGACAGAGTGTGGGGAAAAAAAACAAAAAAATCACATTGTTTGATTTTTAAAGAATTTATTTGCAAATCATGGTGGAAAATAAGTATTTGGTTTATACAAAAAGTTCATCTCAATACTTTGTTACGTACCCTTTGTTGGCAATAACAGAGGCCAAACCTTTTCTGTAAATCTTCACAAGCTTTTCACACACTGTTGCTGGTATTTTGGTCCATTCCTCCATGCAGATCTCCTCTAGAGCAGTGATGTTTTGGGGCTGTCGTTGAGCAACATGGACTTTCAACTCCCTCCTCACCCCGTGGCGTCAAAATGATAACAAGAACGGTGAGCAAAAATCCCAGAACCACACTGAGAGCTGGGACCACAGTAACAAAGGCTGCTATCAGTAACACAATGCACCGCCAGGGACTCAAATGCTGCATTGCCAGACGTGTCCCCCTGCTGAAGAAAGTACACGTCCAGGCCCGTCTGTGATTCTCTAGAGAGCATTTGAATGATCCAGAAGAGGACTGGGAGAATGTGTTATGGCCTGGACGTGTACTTTCTCTGCTCTAATGGAGATCTGCATGGAGGAATGGGCCAAAATACCAGCAACAGTGAAAGCTTGTGAAGAGGTACAGAAAACGTTTGGCCTCCGTTATTGCCAACAAAGGGTACATAACAAAGTATTGAGATGAACTTTTGGTATAGACGAAATACTTATTTTTCACCATGATTTGCAAATAAATTCTTTAAAAATCAAACAATGTGATTTTTTTTTTTCTCATGGTTGAGGTTTACTCATGTTGACAATTACAGCCCTCTCTAATATTTTCAAGTGGGAGAACTTGCACAATTAGTGGTTGACTAAATACTTGTTTGCCCCACTGTATTGTGACGCACTAAATATAGTTAAATCAGGCATAGACATCTCCATTCCATTTATACATGGCTAATATAATTGCACTTTTATGATTTCAAAGGATACGAGAACAGTCGAAGATCAACAACTGGACATGAGTTTTTGCCCAGTTGTTGCCTTACCAGAACACCAGATGGATGAAAGCTTTATTCCACTGTCTAGCACCTCAAGCCAGCAAGCGAGGAACACTGATGGTAGGCTTACTCATACGACATAGATCAAATTGAAATCTATCAACATTTGTCCCATTAACAATTGCACTCTACCTTTCTTATCGTGTACATATCTCAATGAAATTTACTCTATTAGGGACTTTGAGATACAGCCTGGAGTTTCCAAAGCAAACAAAAAAATGGGTTGCCCGTAGGAGTTACGAGCCAACAACGCAGACATTCAGACAAAATTTGATGGAGCGTGTCCTGGAAAGACGGCAGGATTCATCAGTAAAGTTTGCTGATCCAGACTTTTATTTCAAGCCTCCAACTACTATTCCACCAAATATTGCAAGCATCGAAAGGCCTGATAAAGAAAATGTTATTTTACAACATGTCAGTAGATTTAAAAAATAAGTAGGCTGACATTTTTTAATAGATATTTTACACTGTACCACAATTAAAAAAAAAACAAAAAAAAAACACATATTGTCTCATTTGTGAAATGTGAAGGTTTAAAAGATCAAAAGTTTCTGGGTATGTAGGAGTTGTACTTAGAACAATTGCATATCACCCTGAGCTTCCCTAAAACCATTGTAGTTCCCACTGACAGAAAGGTACTTGTCACGGATGCAGGAGACGACACACGATGGAAGAACACGTCGCTGGCCTCTTCCCAGATGTTTGCCTTTCAACGCCCACTCAAGAACAACCCTATATGCCACAAGTCGGAGTTGCCTAAAACAAGAAAACCATAATACAGGGTGATTCAACAAGAAAGTGCTAGAATCATCATGTTATTGATCAAAAGTATATATATAAGTAAAAAAAAGTTACAAAACTCTAGCTTGGACACATGTTCATTATACACAAATAAGCAGCACTTGGATTCAAAATGAGGGGGAAAAAGTAGCGGGTTATAGTCCGCAAATTACGTAACTTCAAGTTTTTACATCAAGTGCTCAAAGGTGCCCATCACTGGCACTTGTAATACATGAAATAATTCTTGAAGTTATGTTCAACACATTTGCCTATGTCAGAGTTTTATAAAGTTTTTCATTTTTGACATATCGCGTGATGATTTTGGCACATTCTCGTAAATAATTGCCATCATGCTTTTACGCTCACAATGCATTACTGTTGAGATAATATAGCTGCTTTCCTGAAGTATAAGTTCAGAGTGTACCGTAGGTGTTTTTATTGTGAGACCATTACGAATATTTGCCCAGCAGCAAAATAAGGCATGCAGAAACCCACTTACCTCATTGATGCCTGCGCATCTGGGCCTGCTGGCCTTGTTTTTTTTTTTTTTTTTCCCAGTTGATCTTGTCTACGAAGAAAAAAGTTTGTATAACACCTTTTATTGAGAAGTGGTAAAAAGTCTTGATGTTCACTTATGCATCAAGCTGCTTTTACTTCGTTTTCACTATGCAGCGATATAGAGTTCCTGAAAACTCATGTCCAGCTCCAATTGTTGCAATTGTTCATTAACCAACTCCCATTCCCTGCAGCAAAAAGATTACACATCTGTTGCCATTTTGACGCATTTTTTGCACCGACACCACCAGTCTCCTTTTGTCCTGACTGGTCAGTCAGTCTTTGCTTTTCATCCGTGTCCTTCAGTTGTTCATCTGTGTATTCCGGCCCAAACTGATATGGTAAAATGTTTATAATACTAACATCATCCTGTTCAGTGTCAGAAAAATACGTATGCGGTTCAAACGAAGCCATGTCTTGGTCAGAATAAACTACAGTGAGTCGGGTTATTGATTTGGGGGCAGGAAGTTGCGTCGTTGCCACAAAAAAAAAAAACAGCGGTGAACAGACCAATGTGATATCCCTCCGCCCTGCTTGCCCGGACAGCTTGTTCTCTGCAAAGCAACTGAAGTACTAATGTTGCTCTTCATACTGCAGTTACTGACATGCATTGGTAAGTTTGAATAACTTCATCCTGAAAACATAGCCAACACTATTGATTGCATGCGTCATCGGTGATTCTCCTGCGTGCATATGTTTTTTTTTTTATTAGTATGCTAATTGGCCATATTGACTTGCATTAGCATAGCCACTCCAGAGCCCTGAAACATAATAGAAGACTAACAAACGATACGGGATATTTTAAAATCAACTCCACTGACAAATTAACACCCCCCCCCCCCCCCCCAACTCGAAGATTAAGCCTGATGTCAAAAATTCCGAACTCCCCCTTTAATAAAATCATCTTACAGATCAATGGTAAAATTTAAGGCACAATTATTTTATTTATTTACAATATTTGGCATATTCACAATTACATGGTTGCAGGTAACGGAGCTGCAAATCTGTACTGTTAGTATTTTCTCCAGAGTAGAATCTAGCAATAAAGCTGGCTATTACGGCTGACCAAGAGGACACAAACACAGCCTCCCTTTAGAAGGTGGAAGCACTTTATTAAAAAAGTTATAATTCGTCATCTACTGTTATAAAACTTGAATTCAATTATGGGTTTTGATTTTGAACTATAATTATATATTCATTAACTATTTCCTCGCTCTTGTTCATATTGTATTAATCTAGTGAAAGGTTGTATTTTGAGGCTGGGTTTCCTGCTTCTTTTGTGTTAAAGGAACATATGAAGAGGGCCCTTGGCAGTGTTCGCCTTACGCCCTAAAATTGCTAAGTCCGCCACTGAAAACCCATCAAACATCTCTTAGCTGAAAGTATTCTGCATTGAGGAGTGGGGCAAACTTTCTTCAGACCGATGTCAAAGACTGATAGATTGCTACAAAAAGTGTCTCACTGAAGTTATTTCAGCCAAAGGGGATAACACTAGCTATTAGGTGGTAGGGTGTCCTAACTTTTTCCTCAGTTAGAATATGCATTTTGGATATGTGCACATTTCTTAATAAAGAATTGAATATTTCATGGGGTGTCCAAATTTTTTCACATGACTGTATGACATTTTTGCATCAGGAGAAAGTACCTTTACTTTCTACTTGTAAATTCTAAAGCAAGTAGTTTTGTACTTTTACTTGAGTCAATTTTTTCTTGGATACTTTTACTTAATTATTTGCCCTTGTATCTGTACTTTTATTTAAATAAATAAATTAAAAAAAAAAAAAAGGAGTACTTCATCCACCACTACTCCTCCCCTCCTCCTTTCCTTGATCACAGTTGCTACCTAAGGCAAGCTTTCTTTGCTGGTTCTGCTGACATGCATTTCTGCTGCTCTGTCTTTCTTAACTTTTAATTGACCTAAATTCAATGAAACAAATTCATCTTCTCCGTATACAGCACTTGAAAGCAAATGTTTGGACACCTGTAATGTACAACCTCTGCCATGAGCTTTAATTCAACATCTAGTATATGTTTACACATTTAGTTAGTTGAAGAAGAAAAAAAAAACTATGATTTACTCTCCCAAGGATTGCAGAGGTGCTGGAGCCCATACGAGCTAACTACGGGTTACGCCCTGAACTGGTTGCAAAAACACTCGCGGGGCCCAATGACATACACAACCATTCACACTCAGAGGATTTCTCATGTTACGGAAAAGAATTCTATGTGAGTAGGTTGGATGTGTCTCTCTTGTTCAGACATGACTCCTTCTTGTGACTGGCAATATGTCAGACCTGAGATGATTCAGAAAGGCCAAAATTACAACGCTGTATAGACTGTATGTCCAGATAATTTTAGTTTCTAGCATGTAAAGAAATCTTGACACAAGCGGAACAGAGGTTCTCCCCATATTGAGTCTTTTTGCCTTGTTTGCACCTGCTGCCATTTGAGACTGTTAAGACAGAAGATGTGAACAAGGTTTGTCAACAACAAACTCATAACATTTGTTATGAGGTTAAGTTACATATGACGAACTCCATCATGACATGAAGTTCTGAGTATCTTTTGGTGCAGCGCATTTTTCAGATGCTCATGCAGTAATTAATGGCTTGGCTTAGGTCAGAAGTTTGAGGAATGGAAACAGTAGAAGTGAATTTCCCAGGAAGGAGAAGTTTCCATCAGCGAAAGTAACCTAAAAATGTGTATATGGCACATACAATGAACACTTAGGGTGAATCCCATTTCATCCCTTGGCCCTCCCCCTTACCCCTTCCCCCTACCACTTGGCCCTTCAAACGGAGCAATAAGGGGTAGGGGCTTGAAACGTTAGCCCTACGAATTGGGACACCCCTTCACACTCACGTACGTCATAAGTCCATTCCGCCAGTTATGACGTCATCAAAAAGCGACAGAACCAAACAGACACGCCTACATCAGTTATCACAACTTAAAACTGTTAAAATAGTTAAATTAGGGATAAACAGAGCTACTTACATTTGTGTACTTCTTTCCTTGGCTCCGCCATTTTGGAAATGATTCTCGGGGTAATCGCTTTGCACCCTGGGAAATTTCGCGTAACCCTCCGTTTGGAGTGAGGGTAGTCATGGCCCTCCGTTTGGACGGGTGGAAAGCCCTCCCCCTTACCCCTACCCCTGCACATTAGCGTGAATTGGGACAGCCCTACCCCTACACGTGAACGCGCAAAACGGAGGGGAAGGGGTAAGGGGTAGGGCCAAGGGGTGAAATGGGATTCACCCTTAGACTTCATTTTGGGCCTGTTTCACGGAGCTCCACTACCTACATTGATGAAAAGTTTTGTCATTTAAACCATACAGCAACTGTGACAGTTTGGATAAAATATTGTTTTTTAAAATTTGAATGATATCATTAAGACCATTTCATTCAAACAGTTATTTAAATCATATTTATGATGATATGACGATAAAAAGCATATTTTTCTTGAGACTATTTGGTAATATGACTATCAAATCTTACATTTCGAAGTAAAACGGGTTTTTGGACTAAAATTTGTAAAGGTGTAGGATGAACATTGGAAATGGAAAAATTGCCCCCAAAATGTGCCCTTCAAATTAAAATGTCAAGACCTGTGCCTTTTTCTTTTCAGGCATGTTTTCTTCAGATGTATTTGTAGATCGACTGACATGCCTAAAAAAAAAAAAAAAAAAAAAGTTGTTAAAGGGTACCACGGATAGAAAGACATGTAGTTCTTAAAAGATAAATGTTAGCATGAGTTATAATAATTTCATATTAGAAGGGTAGGGTATGACAACACCTGGGGATATTCCATCATTTATCCATAAACGCATGCCTTTTGGATTCATATCATGCCACTCCGTGTAATTACACACATCGCAACACCAAGAAAATGATAGAAATTTGGATCGATTGTCAAGTTAAAAGGACCAGCCCACGAGATCCCGGAAATCTAGCATATTGTGTGCATGACGTCACTACAAGGAAACAACCGGCGCAGTGCTTAGTACTGAATGGCGGCGATGATAGCGGACAATTTTGTTTCTAGTTTGCAGCGACAAATCCGATGTAACGAACATTTTTCTAATGGTGACGAGGAGCGTTATGAACCTTTCTTTGATGTTTTGGGTTATCAATTTGAGCCCAAACGAAAGCCAATGCAGCCTAATGAAAGGATAATTGAGAGGAGCATTCACACTGATGAAACACCGGCAACATCGTTTGGGAAACACCGAATGGTTTGTTTTGCATTTCTTTTTCTGAAGCTGATACACCGTGATCGCAAAATAATGTAATGTATTGAATAATGATCATTTATTGTGCTATCATAGGTTTTCGTTCTGCCAACAGACACAAATATGAATGGGATTCGGGGATTTGTTCTATATATTTTATGAGCGATAATTTATACATATGTCCAGTCCTATACCAATGTGTGATATGTTTTTATTATAAAAGAGGCCTGGCCACTCTGGCCATTTCGAGCTTGGCTGCTCCGCTCCTTTGGTTAGCCTGGGGTGGTCTCATCAGAGCCAGTCGTCCTCTTTCTTGATATCTCAGGTGGCTGCGCGTGTTTGGTGGCTGCTTTCATCAGCAATTTCTTAGCAAAACCTGATTTCATTTGTCCATAGTTCGAATAGCTTTCAGGTGTAAAATGCGCACCACACAAAACCGTGCCGGAGGCTAGGTCTGAAAAATTAGCCCTCTTAGCATGGACGAACTTGAATCATTGTCTGCGTAATCCAGCTCTTTTTCTCGCGTTCGGGAACTCATGGGTACTACATTGCGACAAATGGCTATTTGTAGACCACATAACATGACAGGTTTGAACCATTTTAGCGATTTTTTGATAAAACACGAACGCAACTCTCTCTGCGATAAACAACGATTGCACCTGCCTCAACCTTTCGTTTGCTTGTTATGACGTCTCCGCCCCATTTGGTTGTTTCCGGAATACTTTCGGAAATGTTTGTAATTTTCGATCAATTTTCGATAATTGCTCATGAATGCGATTTATTTTTTTTGTTAACTTTATTAATATTTGTTATCTTGCCACATAACGGTTCTAATGATATCTCACAGCCCCTTAGTGTTTTAATACCCTTTAATGTTTTCGTTTTAATCAAATGTGTTATATTATTTTAACTAGTAGGTCACCATTGTTGATGATGTCGCATGGCGGTGAGGTCACATTGGTACGCTGCGGGACTTCCACAGTGTGATTTTTTGAACTACATACACTGCTGGCCAAAAGTATTGGCAGCCCTTCAATTCTGTCAGGTAATGCTCAATTTCTCCCAGAAAGTGATTGCAATTACAAATACTTTGGTTGTAAAATCTTCATTTATTTTGCTTGCAATGAAAAAAAAACACAAAAGAGAATGTAAAAAAATCAAATCATTCTCATTTTACACAAAACTCCAAAAATGGGTCGGACAAATGTTTCGGCACCCTTAGAAAAAATAACTGCGAACAACCGCTTCCACTATCCATCAAGGAGTTTCTCACAATGATCTGCTGGAATTTTAGACCATTATTCTTTGGCCAACTGCTCCAGGTCTCTGAGATTTGAAGGGTGCCATTTTCAGATCTCTCCACAGGTGTTCTATGGGATTCAGGTCTGGACTAATTGCTGGCCACTTTCAAAGTCTCCAGTGCGTTCTCTCAAACCATTTTCTAGTGCTTTTTGGGTCATTGTCCCACTGGAAAACCCATGACCTCTGAGAGATACACAGCTTTCTCACACTCGGCCCTACAATATCCTGCATAATTAGTTGGTAGTTTTCAGACTTCATAACGCCATTCACACGGTCAAGCAGTGCAGTGCCAGAGGTAGCAGAGCAACCCCAAAACATCAGGGAACCTCCGCCATGTTTGACTGTGGGGACCGTGTTTTTGTTTTTTTTTTCTCCTGTAAACTGCCTCTCCCAAAAAGCTCTACTTTTTTGTCTCATATGACCAGAGAACATTCTTCCCAAAACGTTTTTGGCTTTCTCAGGTAAGATTTTGCAAACTTCCAGCTTGGCTTTTTTGTGTCTCTGGGTCAGGAGTGGGGTCTTCCTGGGTATCCTACCATAGAGTCATTCAGACGCCGACGATAGTACGGGTTGAAACTGTTGTACCCTCGAACTGCGGGACAGCTTGAACTTGTTTGGATGTTAGTCGAGGTTCTTTCTCCACCATCCGCACGATCTTCGTTGAAATCTCTCGTCAATTTTCCTTTTCCAAGTTAGCCACAGTGCCATGGACTTTACACTTTACTGATGACACTGCGCACGGTAGACACAGGAACATTCAGGTCTTTTGGAGATGGACTTGTCGCCTTGAGATTGCCCAGACATCCTCACAATTTTGCTTCTCAAGTCCTCAGACAGCTGAATGTGATACACACAAGGACACAGGACAGCGGTTGAGTCAACTTTAATCCATTTCAACTGGCTGCAAGTGTGATTTAGTTATTGCCACCACCTGTTATGTGCCACAGGTAACAGGTTTGACCAAATCCTTGCAGAAGAAGGGTTTTTTGGGCCACTTATAGAGTCTTGTGCCTTCGTGTGAGCAATGCATCCCTACACATCGAAATGGCATGACAAATCTAGCGAGTAAAACCCAGAAAATATTTGCAATATTTGGTGGGGATAGCGTGGTGTTATACTTTCGTATTGGAGTGCTGGCGAGGTCTTGGGGAAATGAAGTCATCAGGTAGCAGCTGGCAGCGAGGCGCGTCCCTTGTTACTATGGTGTTGCTATGGCAGTAACTCAAAAACTACATGGTCAATTAAAAAAAATGTTTGGTAATTTGAGTTTTGGGACACACATGATTCATTCGGGCCAATTTAACTGAGTAAAACGCTCATCCGAAAAGCTCTTCAGCTGCCCTTTAACACATTTTTGCATTTGGCCGCTCCCTACTTGAGTTTGAGTCACTGCCTATTCATTTGGGAGTCTCCCGGGTCCTTTCCTGTTCTGTAACCCAAAATCAACAGCAAGTGACCCATGAAAATGCCCCAAAATCGACAGGAATTAACTAAAAATCAACAGGTGATGACCTAAAATGGCCCAAAATGACCTTGTTGCCTGGCATTGGCTGGCACTGACGGCCATAGAAGTGGAAGGGTCTCGTTTGAAGTGGGAGGGGTTCATTCGCCGCCACCCCCCCCAAGTTCAAATGGATTGGATACCTACTAGTGATAAACTGACAGCAGAGGGATGAAGATAGCTTGTTTTTCTGTTCATTAATAGTTTTGTAGAATATCCTACAATGATTTCCTGACCAATGTGTAAATAATCGTTGTATCACCATATCGTGAGATCATCGTTATCGTGAGCTTTGTATCGCAAATCCTATCAGGATAAGGAGAGATCAGCAGAACCAAGAGGTTTCCACTCCTACTCAGCAAAGAAACTGAAGTCACTTTTCATGTTCTACACGTTATTAAATTATATATTCTATAATATGTTTATATTAATTGATTGAATTGAACAAATTTTTTCATACAACAAAGAAAAGGTATTTCACAGTTTTCTACATTTAAAATAAAAATCACCTCTATAAGAGTTTAACAGTATCTTTCAAATGCTGCGAGAAAAAAAGCCATTGTTTTTTTCTGATGTACTGAAACCGCACCGAACTGTAACCTCCGTATTGAGGTACATACTGAACCGTGACTCTTGTGTAATGTCACACTATAGATATATTTTTCAATTTACAGGTAGGTATCTGAATCTTCTATCTTTGCTGTAGTTGTTTTGATTAAAAAACATCACACCAGGTTCATGGATACGTCATTCGAGAAAATTTTAGGGCAAGAGACTATTTTTGGTAAGAAATTATAGTGTTTAAGTTAATTATTATATTGTAGCATCTACAAGGACAACGCCAACTTGATGATGATAATACACACACAGCAGGATAATAGTACATTATTTTCAATCAATTGTACCCACCTGGACGCCACGAACTGTACGTCAAAAAAATTACCCGAGAGTTAAAATGACACTCACCACGCTAAATGCTAATGCTAACGAGAATGTGAATGCTACGCTAACCCTCCTAGCTACCTAGCCAATCATCATCTGGTTTGCAACGCCATTCAATCCTCAGTAACGGCGTTGGAAATATAGGAAAAGTAATCAATTAGGTTACTCACTATTTTAAAAAAATAACGCCATTAGAAAGGTCGTTATACTCTAACACATAGGGAAAAAAAAAAATTAAAAGGCAGGAAAAATTAGGGCAGCGACGAGGTTTCATCCAATAATGTTTAAAGTTTAAGATGTAAAGTGTCTTTCAATTCTTCATTCTTTGCCCTTTTTGATTGAATTAAAAAATATGAGTCCGAATTCTCACCCTAGACTTGAAAGCCAAGAAGATGCCAGGTAGAAGGAGGACGAAGCATTTCAGTCCAACGGTGACGAACTTGAGAACAAAGTCGTTGATGCCCACCGCCCACATTAGGTCGAAGAAGTCAAAACCGTTGAGGTTGGGCTTGGAAAACATGAGGCTAGATGAAACCAGAAAAAGAGGACATTTGCACACCGTCTTTACGTCTGCGATGATGACACAAGCAGCAGCTCATGGTGTGACAAAAACAAGTGAGAAAAACAAAAAATACTCACAAGACAAAAACCAGACGGGCACTCTGCCAAAAGAAACGACATAAAATGGCTGACATAATAGAAAACAAGTAAAATGAAATCATGAATTTGCTGACCCAAGGAGATGCTGGGAAAATTCTCTACCTTTTATGCAGCTCCTCTTGGCGGAAGGCGTAGTAAATATATGCCACATTCCCAGAAAGGAAGAGTGCAAGCCAAAGGGCCATTAGCACCGAGCGCTCCTCCTAAAACACACGCAAGGATTATGAGATAAGACCAAAAAATGAAATAAAAAAGGAAACTTACCCGCAGCGACACCTGATGCTTGAAGGTGGCGTTGGCGTAGGTGAAGGTGCTGGCCAACCCAACGCAAACTGCAATACCTGCAGCACAAATAGCGAGCGGGGCATAAAGGAGAGCAAGGGTATTGTTAAAAAAGTTTGAAATCCTTTGAGATACAGCAATGTGTTTTCGAAGAAGTCCTAATCAGTGTTGTTAATAACTGTGTTTTCAGTAGTGACTCGTGAATAATCTAATTAATTACTTTTCTCATCTTTGCAATGCCATTACCGTTACTGAGGATGTAAAGGCGTGCGTTACTACGTTGGTTGAATGACGCAAGAAATGTCTGAGAGACAGAGAAAGCAGAGCGGGAGAGGGGAGGAGGGGACGAGAGTTGTGACGCCGTTGCAAACGCAATGCTAGGTGGCTCCAATAACAGCTGACTGTAGCCGATAACCTACAAACTACACCAACATGATGCTACGGTAGATATCACATGTGTATAGAACTAGATGTGAAATGGCAGACTCTGCGGCGTTAGCAAATTAATAGAACTAGATGCGAAATGATACGACTCATCGGCGTTAGTAAACAGCCGCCATCATTGAGTAGTAGACTTCTCAGGAAGGCTTTACTGTGGAGAATCTTCCTGGCGAGCCTAAGTAACTTTTAATCTAAGTTGCTCCAAAATCGGCAAAATCTGGACTTGAATCTATCTTTAAATTATGAAACGGTTTTAAAACTTTCACATATCGAAAGTAGACAGAAGGGAACGAAAGCAATAACGGGTTGATTCAGAACATTAAATGACTTCCAAACAAGCAAAGGTTATCGCAATCTAGTTATCGCAATATCAGCAATACCCCTGTGTCAAGTTTACGGTAAAGAATTGGGCTACGGCCAATTGACCCAAAAACTTTTTGAACTTTACATAGTGTGTCCTATGTTTTTTCTTTTTTTTTTCTGTTTTTTTTTTGGGGGGGGGGTGTAAAAAAAAGTAATTCAACATTAAACCCTAACAACTAGTGATGCACGATAATACATTTTTCAACCGATACCGATAACCGATAATTTCCTCCTCACTCCTACCGATAACCGATAATGTTAAGCCGATAATTCTATTAAAAGATTTATGTAAAATTTTAAACAAAAGAAAATATTACTCTGCAAAAATATAATTTATTGCTTTTTTTTCTCCAACATAAAATATGAACAAGTCGTCAATTCCAACATCTAAATAATGACATTGTCTGACATTGTGTAATGGTAAACTTTTGGCAACAATTACTTACAGAGTAAATACCTAAGTTGCACAAAAATGCCTTTAAAAGTAAGCCATTCCTAACATAACATTAATACACTGCAAAACACACTTCCTTAAAACTAGTCAGTTTTAAGTGTAAATCTATTGGAAATAAGTGAAATTATCTGCCAGCACTTCATGTGTATTTCTCTCAGATTTCTTGGAAGAAAAATAGCTCGCTGAAAATAATCTCAACAGCCTTATTTTAAGCAATACATTATTATACTTAATCCTAAAAAAAACTTGGAAGAAGAAAAGATTTTGAATATTTGTGGCTACAGAATATTATTGTTATTTCATTACAACAGGAATGTGCATATTTAAATTATTAAGTGTTAATAAGTGCCAATAAGTTTAGATTATCTACTGTGACTGTAATTGAGCAGACAAATAAGTTAAATTAATTTGAAAAGTGATTGCTAATGTTATATGCTTTGTTGCACACTGTGAAAATGATTAACTCAAAAGAGCAAGATGTCATGTACCCATTCTGCAGCGCTTTGTTTACATTTGCGGCACTCACGAGTCGCGACATTCGCTTTACAGCAGCTAAACTGATAAACGGCAGTACTATTTGGATGCAGTTGGAGCGCGCATCTCCGTGCGAGTTGTTTTGTGCCTGAGTTTTGTTAAGCCGAAAATAAAGGCGGCATTACAAAGTCATCTGACCGCTCGTCATTTTACATACTGAATGTATTATTGACAGGCTGACTTCGTTTTCTCCATGTTTAAATTATCATCTAAACACTGTGCCGTCATGATAAGCTTGCTTACTGGACATCACTTTTCCAAATGTAGTGGTGAAAATGTGATTGGCATGTTTTTCATGAAGAATGGTGGTCATATAAATTGCATTATTTTTTTATCCAGGGCTTTGGCTCTCGGGTCATTTCGGTAAAAAAAAAAAATTGTGTCTCGTCTCAGCGGCGGCTACGTTTGTACCGGATAATCCGCCCGCACCGGCCGGTTTGCCGCGGCGTATTCGGGGCCTGGCTCTGCTCACACGCCGTGAGGGAACGCTCGAGAAACCGGGGTGTTCGCCGGAGGTCCTGAAGCCGGGGAACCGGGCTCTGCCCGCCCCGCCGATGGCGAGGCGGCGGCGGCCTGCCCAACCGGCCAGAGCGGCGGGCTCCGTCGGAAGACGGCTACTTGCCGACTATCGGTCTCCAGTCGTGCCGGTGTTTAGCCTTAGATGCGAGTTTACCACCCGCCTTGGGCTGCTTTCCCAAACAACCCGACTCTGAATCGTCACAAGCCCCTAGTTTAACTTAGTGTTTACAATAGCTTTAGCATTCCCGCTAGCAGCAGCAGCCTGGCATTCGTTCCAAAAATCTTTGTGATGCAGTTTTAAATGGATGCTGGGTTAGTGATTTTGAATGAGGACGCTTTCTTTCGGCCTCTTGGAACTTCTGCGGTACATGTTTCGCAAATGGCGAGAGCGTCGTTTTTTTAGTAACAGCCGCCATAATATTCAACTATTTCTTGGCGTGTAACTCCGCCTCCTCAACCCCTCCTCCCTCAGGGGCTTCAGAGAGGGGAGGGGTTGAGGAGGCGGCGTGCTGAATTCTTCGGTTGTGCACATTTGGAGGCTAAATCAAGTATATAATTATCGGATTACATTATCGGTTGAATTTTTTATTATCTGGATTATCTGTGTGACGTCATAATTGCCATTATCGGCCGATAATTATCGGCCACCGATATTATCGTGTATCTTTACTAACAACACTGGTCCTAATGTAAGCACAAATAATATAATACCGGGTTCCTACAAGTTTCCTCAAATTAAAGACTTTTTAAGAGTTAATGAAGATCATTTTAAAGAAAACTTAATACCTATTTCACAGCCATATCGACAAAAATTAACACAAATTCCCAGATTTTGTTTTTCTATTTCTCGAATGTGGAATGTGTGCAGGATGTAAGAATGCAGCATATTGAATCGGGAGGCTTGCAGCAATAGCAGCTAGCTGGCTGGGGTTAGCTGCTGTCACTTAGCTTAAATTAGCAGCTTGCTTGCTTTAGCTTCTGTCTTTTCAGGTTCGAGAGCAGCTGGCTAACTTAAACAGGCAGACTGAAAAACGGCTGCAATGGAGGGAGATTGTTTCTTTTCTCTCATGGTGGTTATGTGCTTGTAGGGTTGGGCATTGTGCATCGATGGGACCTGGTTCTAACACTCCGATGCTCCCGGAACAGTTTGAATTTTAAAATTTCGATTCCACGTTTCGATGCCCTGGCCGCCGAGCATAAAAAAATTAATGCCGAAAACCACGAAAAAGAAGCCACAAGAAGCGCGTGTTTGTGCATTGCAACTTGATTACAACCATTGACACGGTGCAGCGGCGCTCAAAAGTTTGGTTAAATTTTACAAAAAACAAAAAACAAAAAAAAGTCAGCTCAGTGCAACATTTGCAACACAACAATATCATCCAAAGGTGGCTGCACAACTAATATGCTTAAACACCTCCGGCTTCATGGAATACAAGTGCCGAGTGCCAGGTGCATAGCTGAGTGCTGCGTCGCCAGAACCAGGTAAGTAGAACCCGGATTAAGCAGATGATGGATGGATGGATGGATGGATGGATTGATGGATGGATGGACGGAATAGTACGAGAATAAGTCGTATTTTAGATACTAGATGCTAAATGACAGTCTCGGTGGCATTAGAACACGAATAGAGAACTAGATGTGAAATGACAGACTTGCCAGCGTTAGTAAACAGACGCCATCTTAAAGCAGTAGACGCCTCCGTTAAAATCAACAGTATTACAAGATCTTCAAATTATAATAGAAGAATTTATACTAATTAGGGCTGTCAAAATTATTGCGTTAACGGGCGGTAATTAATTTTTTAAATTAATCACGTTAAAAAATTTGACGCAATTAACGCACATGTCCCGCTCAGATAGATTTAAATGACAGTAGAGTGAAATGCCCACTTGTTAATTGTGTTTTATGGAGTTTTGCCGCTCTCTGCTGGCGCTTGGGTGCGACTGATTTTATAGGGTTCAGCACCCATGAGCATTGTGTAAGTAATAATTGACATCAACAATGGCGGGCTACTAGTTTATTTTTTGATTGAAAATTTTACAAATTTTATTAAAACGAAAACATTGAGGGGTTTTAATATATAATTTATATAACTTGTACTAACATTTATCTTTTAAGAACTATAAGTCTTTCTATCCATGGCTCGCTTTAACAGAATGTTAATAATGTTAATGCCATCTTGTTGTTTTATTGTTATAATAAACAAATACAGTCCTTATGTTGAATGTATATATCCATCTTGTGTCTTATCTTTCCATTCCAACAATTTATTTTACAGAATATATATATAATTTACAGAAAAATATAGCATATTTTATAGATGGTTTGAATTGCGATTAATTGCGATTAATTAATTTTTAAGGTGTAATTAACTTGATTAAAAATTTTAATCGTTTGACAGCCTTAATACTAATGCTTCATTGTAGCTCCCAGCTAAGGTACCTGTACGGCAAAACAATATGTGTAAATTAGGGCTGTCAAACGATTACAATTTTTAATCGAGTTAATTAAAGCTTAAAAATTAATCGTAATTAATCGCAATTCAAACCGTCTATAAAATATGCCATATTTTTCTGTAAATTATTGTTGGAATGGCAAGATAAGACACAAGATGGATATATACATTCAACATACGATACATAAGTATTGTATTTGTTTAGTATAACAATAAATCAACAAGATGGAATTAACATTATTAACATTCTCTTAAAGCGATCCATGGATAGAAAGACTTGTAGTTCTTAAAAGATAAATCTTAGTACAAGTTATAGAAATTTTATATTAAAACCCCTCTTAATGTTGTCGTTTTATTAAAATTTGTAAAATTTTCAATCAAAAAATAAACTAGTAGCTCGCCATTGTTGATCTCAATAATTACACCATGCTCACTCATGGTACTAACCCATAAAATCAGTTGGACCCAAGCGCCAGCAGAGGGAGCCAAACACCAAAAAACATGTAACAAGCGGACATTACACTGTACTGTCATTTTAGTCTGTTTGAGGGAGGCATGTGCGTTAATTGCATCAAATATTTTAACGTGATTAATTTAAAAAATTAATTACCGCCCGTTAACGCGATAATTTTGACAGCCCTAGTGTAAATGTTTTCTCTGTGAGCTTTTGAAAAAATTTTGTGAAAGTGCGCTCCTGTGGAAACTTCATCACATTCAAGTTTAAAGATTGATATTTATATACAAGTTAAAAATAGCCCTGTGACAAGTTAATAAATTTTATATTGTGTTAATAAATAATGATAATAAAAATAATAATAAAATAATGATAAATCAGAATTAATTTTAAATTTATATAATTCAAAAAAATCATTGAGAAGTTAAGACATTAATATAAACTAATAAGTTTTTAAACTATAATTGTTTTTTTACCCTACCTCTTAAAAGAATCGGAATCTAGAAGCGTTCAGAACCGGAATCGAAACGTGGAATCGGAATCGTTCAATTTCAATACAACACAATATTAGGTGAAATGTTTTGTTTTCTCATGAATATTTATAGTTGCTTTTTACATTAAAAAATGTTTCATCCTATTACTTGATTAATCGTTGGAATTTTCAGTAGAATACTCGATTACTAAAATATTCGATAGCTACAGCCCTAATAATGGTGTAAAAGGGGTGATACTAAGATCATTCCAATTACATGGAGGTTTGAACATACAGTATATGATATGTAACACATTCCTTTATTGATTGTGCAATTGTGGCAGGGTTCCCCCCAGAAACCTGCAAAGCCCGGTGGTACAGAAGCCCACAATTTTAAATAAAAAATAAAAATGTTAACGCAGAAGTTCAGAATTTTTGACGTTAGGCTTAAAGCCTAGATCTTGAGTCCGAACCCGGCCCGGCCCGACCCAACCCACATTTAGGGCCGGGTCGGGCCCAAAATGTCAAACATTTACGTTCGGGTCGGACTTCTTCTCTCTCGCTAACTTTTTTAATAAATACATATAAGTATACTAAAACGATGTATGGATGTTAAACTAAGGAATACTTGTTATTAAATAAATACATTGGATAAAACAGAGAGAAGGCGCTGTGGTAATCCCAAACATGAGCCGCTGCAGAGCCAGTGCATTGTTTGCGCACATGAACGCCGTGGCCCCGCCGTCTTTTTAATGTTCCCCTCCTGCTCTGGCGCTCTCCACGAGTCTGCAACTATGCATACCGGTATTTCCTTTTCGAATTTCAATATGGAACAGCAAGATAGGTGAAAAGCAAACCAACGACGGGGGTATTGAAAAGGCAAGAATCCACCGGTAGGAGTGGGGTGTGGAGAGGATTGAAATTGATAGTGGAAGATGTTGCAGAAAACTGTCGGCTTTGCCGAATGCAACAAATGTGGCGCTTTGCTCTAGTACGAGAGCAGGAAGAGTAGCACCTCGATGCTGAGCAGGCATTTTAAAAACTGTACTGGCCTAAAAGATGATACTAGTCAAACGTCTTTATTATCATTTGTTTCGAGGGCCGCACCTCTTCGTGCTAAGCAGGACATCGTGGAGTTCGTGGTGTTCCTTAAAATGTTCTTATTTTGTTTCAGTGCTCCTTAAGGCAGGTTGTTCTGTTGTGTGTTCTGATGCGAGTCATTAAAATAAAGAATGTTATTGAAAAGTATTTTAGTTTAATAGTTTTAGTTAATTTTAGCTGCTGTTCCTCTCCTTGTCAGAGAGGCGCGTCCATGTGAGCACAATATCCCACAATGAAATATATTTAACAAACCTTTCCAGCATTATTTCGTTGTGCAAATGCATTTATAATGATCATAAAAATACAGTATGTAGACTATTTAAACTTGCCTTTTTTTCTGCCAACTCAAAGAAATTAAAATAAATGTCTGTTGCTGCATTTTGCCAAGGAAATGACGCATGAACTATCCACCTGATAGAACAGACAACCACACACACAAATATAAAAGATATAAATGTTTATGGAATATGCATCTTATAGTGTTGTTTAACTGGGAGAATTTGTTACAAAAGGCTTTAATTTGTTATCATTATCCACAGGCATAGTCACGATGTGATCACACAAAACACAAACATTTTCCAAGCAGTGCTCTGTCCAGGTTTGACTGACACGTCGCATCCCCGCATTTCCTCCTTCTCCTCCTGGGTCCTCCCAAATAAAACATAACATTTTGTTTATTTTTTTCGGGCTACAAATAAAACGTAAAATTGCGGGTTTTTTCGGGCTCGGGCCTGCAAGTTAATTGCCAGGGCTCGGGCCTGGTCGGGCTTTATTACACGCTGGCCGGGCCAGGTTAGATTTTTTTAGGCCCGATCTAGGCTCCAGTTAGGCTCAATCCTCGAGTTAGCGGAGGTTTAATTAGTCGGTGGAGTTGATTTCAACAAATTCCGTGCAGTTTCTTATTAGTTTCAGAGCTCTGGAGTGGCTAAGCTAGTGCGAGTCATTGGTCCCATCTTAGAATTTCAATAAAAAAACGATATTAACAGATCCAACACAGTCAAATAAATTCAAAATGCAGATCATTGTTCCAAATATATGATAATACCCATGCGGCCAAAACAATGTCACACCAAACTGCCGTAATTCATTTTATTCTGCAGGACTCATTTTTTTTAACTATGTAAAATGACCACATTAGAGAGGAGTGATTGGCCACTCCTGCTCATCCTCCATTCGAGGAAGGTGGGAAGTTGGACTTAACCCACTCGAATATTACCAGTTGCGGCCACAAAGCGTTCCGACTGAATGAAAACAGCAAGATTTTTGATCGCGACAAGTTTTCTTTTGTTTTATCTTGGCCATCAAAAGACATTTTGACCTCCAGCAAACCTGCCTTCTCATAAGCAATCAAATAGTGGAGGAAAAACGACGGCTAAGGTAAATAGCACACACTGTAAAGAACTGCCTTCTCCAGTTCTACTATTGACGGTCTACTTTTCGAAGGGCAGCACCATTTTGTCAAGTGACGTCAGAGTGAAGCGACTCGTGAAGTCGGGGTATTTCTTTTTTTTCCGACTTCACAACTAGGGCCTGCCAGTTCGAGTAGTGTTCCCATGATATCTTTCCTGGTCGAAGGTTGGAAAACTACGACCTCCCACTTTCCTCAAATGCAGCATCAGTCTACTCAGTCTTGACTAAAGTATGGAAGCATGGTGGAATGTGAATTTAGAGGCTGTGGAAACAGACTGAAGAAATGGGCAAATTATAGTTTTCACAAAATCTCTTTGAAAAACAAGGAACAATATAAACTGGTTACTTGCCGCTGGCTACAAAATAAACACACCTGTGGAAAAAAATATCACTCCGCTCTGCAGCCTGTCCCCTGTATAGCTGCTGGATTACAAATCTTGTTGTTCATACTACAATTACTGACATGCAATGCAAGTTTTAATACCTTTATCCTGAAAACATAGCCAATACTATTGATTACATTGGTCATCAATGATTCTCATATGTTGTGTTTTTATTGGCATGCTAAAATGGGACCATTGACTCGCGCAAGCTTACCCAGTTTACCCTGAAACTAACAAATAACTGACAAACTGCATTGATTTTGTTGAAATGAACTCCACCGACTAAATAAGCCCCCGCTAACTCGAAGATTAAGCCTAATGTCAAAAATTCTGAACTTCCCCTTGAAGCCGGCGGGAAGTTTTATATGATTTGTCTTACAAGTCATATACTGCATTAACAATCCTTAACCGTAGAATCTTAGAAAAGGCAGTCTTGAAATACAGTTTCAATAAAATGCAATTTAGTGTAATGGCAGATTTTAGACAAGATTATATGTAAGTATAATATACATATCAACCATAACATATCATGATTGTGCTTTCAAACGTGTTACAAGACACAGTTAAAATATGCATACTTTCTATACTGTTTTGTAGCACTGTTTTACCCATGTTTCGGGGTGGGGGCTAGAAAAGCCTGGTGGCCCACTAGGCTCATAAAGTACTGGGGGAAACCCAGGGTGGGTTCCTGAAATGTTTTTCAGGCGAAATCAAAATGAAATTTAATCTGAAATACAGAAGAAAAAACTTTTAGACAAAATCCTTTGTGTATGAGTGCAATTACCAAGCTTATGCTGGAAGCAGACTTTGGCCAGCAGGATAAGGATGAAAGGGAAACCCCTCTGCAGCCACGAGACTACTGCCTTCAGCTCTGAGAGGGCAGGAGCCGGTGCAGACGGGTCTTCTTGGCCCACCTCTTCCCTGGGGCCATGATGGTGCCTCTCCGAGGTGGCCGCTGCCGCCTGCTGGAGAAGAGAGGAAGTCCTGTGCTGCGGCGGCGGGTGATGGAAGTTGTGGTGATGGTGGGGCGGACGAGGCAGGAACACTCCAACCTCGGGGCGACGGGGGCCTCCTTCTTCCCGGGATAACGTAGTCATTTGGATGAAGACATCAGGATGCGAGCCCAGCACTAAACTCGCCGCCTGGAACTGGGCAGAAGAGACGGCACCAGACGGAACGCCCACCAGGCCCGAAAAGATCTGCTGGGGCGACGTGGGCGAGTCGGGTTTTAAGCAATCGAACACGCCGCCTTCGTCCAGACTGCTCTCTGATTCCACAGTTTGGCTACGGCTCCTAAATGGGAAAATGGAATATCCTATTCAGAAACTGATATACAGAAACTATTTATTTGAAATTTTTTTTTTAATCTTTTTTTTTTTTTTTTTTTTTTTTTTTTTTTAACAGTCCACAGGAAAGTCCAGATTGCATGAGACCAGATGGAATAACGAAACATTCTCAATCACAAAGTTAACTTTAAAAAAATAAATAATAATAATAATACTCTATGGACACGCATACTGCCTTTGCTCAGCCACATAGTCCCACGCCGTCCAATTCAAAAGTTCACAAACTCTTCCTAAGCCCTCACCTCGGTTGTCAGATCTAGTTTGTTAATAAGTTAGTCAAAAAGCACATCGTTTGAAGCTTGTCAAATGTTTACTTTTCGTGTAAGGATGAAAAAGAATGATGATTATAGTCCCACATTGTAAAAAATGCATTCCCAAATAAAAAAATCCATGACACCACAAAACCATCTTTAATTTCACATGATGTGCATGTATGTATGTCTGGTATGTATGAATGAAACATCGCGTATTGAACTTTTGGCTGACACAACGAAAGACAACGTCTAATTGGTTTACATTTTGCCTGCTTCGGCGAAAGCATAGCAGTGAAAACCCAGTGTTTTCTCGTGTGTGTTTGAGGAAACACCCACGATGGCAACCGTCCGGACGTTATGTGACATCACGCGAAATGGGTCAATTCAACTTTTTTTCCCCCACCCTAACGGGCATATTACACAAGAAGCATGTTTATTTCATATTACACACGGTATTTTATGCTCATGAATGAAATGAACTGCTTGGATGTGTGTGGAAGCAATCAATTCAATTCAATTCAATTTTATTTGTATAGCCCTCAATCACAACAAATGTCTCAAAGGACTTTACAGAGGCAATATGATACACAATTAGAAATGAAGCAACAAAGATGAATAGATACAGTTCAAGTCCTGGGTATCCCCTATCCTTAAGACCCTCCATGCCGGCAAGGAAAAACTCCAAAAACCCCAGAGTCAATTGGGAGAAAAATGAGAAACCTCGGGGAGTACCACAGTCAGGAGAGATCCACTCCCAGGACGGATAGACAGGAACCCCAGAACTGCTAATGGGAATTAGCAAGCGAAGTTACAGTCTGTAAAAATGCAGTGGAGTAAAGGAGCAAGAAGAGGTCCATCTAGCCAGATGAGACGGGGGTAGCAGCGAGGACGTCTATCCAGCCAGGGGTCCGGACAGTCAGGAGGCTGCAGCTGAAAAATAGCCCCTCCCCAGAGGGGAGTCCCCAGAGGGGAGAGGGGAAAGGGGACACCGGGTGACTAGTGATGACACCGGGTGACTAGTGATGAATCGAGATATTTATTCAACTTTTTGAATCCCACGCCATGAAAATGACTGGCCAGAGTCCAGGGTTGAAGAACAAGGCGGATTTGAAATCCGAGAATGAGGTCATCTTCACTATATAGCCATACTATTCTAAGGAGAAGGATTCAGCTCATTTTGAGGATTAATTTGTTTATTTGCTCATTGTTTATTTTTTGTGTCAAACCAGCCCAATGTGCTGCACGCTTTTGTTGCTACACCAGGGAGAGTGGTGTGAGTCTTTTTGGCTTTTCAAAAGATACTGTTCACTGAGAAGAATCGGCAAAACAAGACGATCGAGGGACAGACGAGGAAGTGAGGAAGCTACGTGTTTTATATTACGTCAAATACTGGGATCATGGCATGCGTTTTAATAAGGAGGTGGCTTGTATTTTGTGGGTGACAATGCTTGCCGTCGGCCAGTGAAGCCGGGCGTGCTTATATTCATCAGCCGGCGACCATGGTGTGTGACAAGCCGGCCAATTTGTCCGCCGAGAAGGAGCCATCTTCGGCGTTCATTTCTCGGCGACGAGCACTACTGTGGGACTGCTGGCCGGGGCCGCAGCATGGGAATGACAAACTGTAATAGTCCGCTGAAAGTTGCTTGCCGCAGGAGGCTGGCCGATCGGTGAAGGCAATTACTTCCGTTGCCATGTGTGAAATGAGTCGAGGTAATTTTGTGTGATTTTTCGCGTTCGAAAGGCGAAAAAGAGACTTCGAAGAGCTGCTCAGGTCAGGTTAGCATGTAGACTAGCTCTCATGCCTCCTGTTTTGTTTACGCTCTTTCCTCTGTCTCCGAGTCCGGCAGGGAAATGACAGGAGCTGGACTAACTCCAGTGGCATAAAATACCGTTCGGGAGGTTTAAGAAGTCGGCAGTATTGACGATTATGCAGTAATTTAGCCATGTCGTACTGAATAAACACATTTTTTATATTTCCTATTCCATTTAGCACAAGACTTATTTGTCATGACCATACCATTTATATGGCAATCAGGGAAAAAATACTTAGATACATGAATATCCTGAAAAAATATTGGGAGTAGAGAGATAAAAACAATGATGACATTTTGTGTTGCAAATGCAGTCTGCTCTAGTCGTCAGCCTCGTGTTTGTTGTCTCTCTTGCCTTTTTCTCGCTCTGAATCTTCCTCCTCCTCCAAATACGACTCAAACATATATGGCTGTATGCCACATAGGTCCTCTGGATCGACAATATAGTTAGAAAAATCCACACTTGAACCAAGATCGCTGAAAAACGCTTCCTCTCCATTGGGCTCAGTGCTAAATCTGCTAAAATCGCTTATTGACTGATGTCTTCACAAAGATGGAGGTGCCAGAGCGCTATAATGAAAGAAGCTAAACAGCAAATTTTAAGACTCATTTCTCATCAGTTGTGCTTTGCCAAATTGTTGTAATTAGTTGAATCGTCTCGACATATGATTTTGATTCCAATAATAATGCTCTTTAAGATTTTTTTGTCATGTCATATGCACTTTAACCCTGACCTGAATTGCCAATTTAAAATCATCTCGATTCGAAAGCAGACTTAAAACTTAACACTGCCTTGACTTAAACCCCTCATCAGTGGCGGACTTAGCAATTTTGGGGCCTAAGGCGAACTCTTCATATGTTCCTTTAACACAAAAGAAGCAGGAAAGAGGAAACGCAGCCTCAAAGGCCCCTAATTCAATTCTTTATTAAGAAATGTTCACATATCCAAAAATGCATATTCTAACTGAGGAAAAAGTTAGGACACCCTACCACCTAATAGCTAGTGTTACCCCCTTTGGTAGATGGCTACTAAAAGTGTCTCACTGAAGTTATTTCAGCCAGTCTTTGACATCGGTCTGAAGAAAGTTTGCCCCACTCCAAGAGATGTTTGATGGGTTTCCAGTGGCGGACTTAGCAATTTTGGGGCGTAAGGCGAACACTGCCAGGGGCCCTCTTCATATGTTCCTTTAACACAAAAGAAGCAGGAAACACAGCCTCAAAGGCCCCTATCAATATACAACCTTTCACTAGATTAATACAAAAAGAACAGGAGCGAGGAAATATAGTTTCGACGGACTTCCATGATAAAATTGAATCTCAGTTAAAATTTAAATTTAAATTATTTTTCTTTGGTATTTTTTGTTTCATCACTGTTTTTTGTAACTGAGGAAACATTTGTTTTAATAACCATTTTAAATATATAATTATTTATTCAAGGAATGTGTGTCCCACAACATACATGCTTACTGTTTTACTGTTACTATAACATTTTTTAATCGCAGTAGAAGAAAGTAGAGATGTCCCCATACAGAAGTTTTGACTTCTGATCGATACATATATTTTTAGACCATTGGAAATAATTCAACCAGTATTACATACAGTACAACATTATTATTTTGGTTTACAAAACGAATTGCAACAAACCTTCCCAACCAAGTTATAAAGCTACATTCAATAAATATATAATTATAGTTCAAAATCAAAAGCCATAATTGAATTCAAGTTTTATAACGGTAAATGACGAATTATATCTTTTTTAAGAAAGTGCTGCTACCTCCTAAAGGGAGGCTCTGTTTCTGTCCTCTTGGTCAGCCGTAATAGCTAGCTTTATTGCTAGATTCTACTCTGGAGGAAATACTAACAGTACAGATTTGCAGCTCTGTTACCTGCAACCATGTAATTGTGAATATGCCAAATATTCTAAATAAATAAAATAATTGTGGCTTAAGTTTTACCATTGATCTTTAAGATTATTTTATTAAGCCTTTAATGGCTTATTACCTAATGTTAATGGGTAGTGTAAAATCAGAAAATGTTTTTAACAATCTTGAAGCCAAAATTTCCTCCAATTCTGCAACTCCTGTTCACTTTAATTCAATGTCGCTGCTAGCCTGTTACACCAGACTCACCACTGTTCCAGCTATTGAGTCTGGCCGCCATTCAGCGGATAAAATTTTCAGGGCGGAGCAAACCACAGCAAACAGACAGCGGAGTGGACCAATCAGCGACGGGCAACGTGACGTTATTAAAGCGACGAGGGACTTGTGCGCGGATGTAAACATTCGAGTTGAGCGGAGTTTATTCAACATGGCTAGCGCGAGACAGACTGTTGTCAATGACTTGTGTCGATGTGTTTTTGGTAATTTAAAACTGATTTTACCTTGGATTGAAAATTATTCTCGCCTCTCCTGTTCGCCATCTGTGTTGTTATGGAGACGACTTCTGACGCGGAAGAGTGACGTTGCTCGTTACGGACACGTCACGCAAATTAACAAATCTGATTGGACGGTTGATTTTGTGCTTGCTCGAGAGGCCGTTAATGGGCTGGGTCCCAGACTAATCTCACAGTGTTTGAAAAATACAGGGAGAACAGTCTGGCCGTGCCAGGCAACGTCGCTGCTGTCATCTTACAGTAACAACACTTGATTAGTTTGAAGTCAAAGTTTACTAACATACAGTACAAGAAATAATAATAAACCACTGTTATTAGTAAAACAATCTGTCTGGCAGTTGTAAGGAGTTTTCTCACATTGATGATACAGCATGGTAGTATGTTTATGAAACCGTGTGGTAGATTTTCATACACAAATAAATATGTTAAAAAAGGTTTTCCCATCAATGACTTAACTTCTGAGTGTTGCCGCCACATTAAAAATACAACCAACCCACAATACTGAATGACACATGTTCCGGTAATCTGGCGTTTTCTTGATAAAGTGCTCCTTTTACGAGTGTAAATGCAGTCAATACTTAAGATCTCTTTTTATGGGCTTACATGCAGTTTCCACTCAATATAATTCTTGTTGTACATTAAACTTTGCAAATCCTTAGGAACAGCGTCACACCAATGTGCGTATGATTCCATCATGTGAAACCAAATAAGCACGCCTCAAATGGAACTTGATTTCAACCACCATTGACTTGCGCTAGTTTAGCCACTCCGGAGCCCTGAAACTAACAAATAACATGCAAACTGCACAGAATTTGTTCAAATCAACTCCAACGACTAATTAAACCCCAGCTAACTCAACGATTAAGCCTAATGTAAAGAATTCTGAACTTCCCCTTTAAAATAACGACCATTGAATATGGCCATTAAAATGTTGTCTATAAAAGTTTTAGAGCGATAAAACAAACAACAAAAATGAATGAGATGAACAAGAATCGTTCAAAGTATTTCATAATGGGTCCAAATTATTTTTCGAACAGATCATGTGACTATAGCACCTTAGAGACAGCCGTTTGCTTTGTTTAGCCAAAACTACAGCTGAAGAGGCAAGATGGATATTTAGAATTTCTTTAAACCTAAGCTTTCAAAACGTTCAACAACAACTGAGCTTGAACCGAGGATTGAGCACGAGCAGTATCAAAAAGTCCTGGCTGTCTTGGTACCTGTTGTGCTGTAATTCCAAGTGGTGCTTGAATTGGATGCTTTTAGCTTCGACAGTCTTTTTGAGCCAGCGCAAAGTCCGCAGCGCACGGAGATATTTTTGTCATCTTTACTGGACAAGAATGTGAAGTAATGGCTGTGTTTCCAGTGTGCAAATGCAGCCGTTTGTAGTATATCTCCTGCCTATTTCATTGCATCTTGGCGAGGTAGCAAGGCTATGTTTTGGCCGCAAACTCCCAGTGCTCATGGCTCACGCATCATGGTAATACACGTGACCAGTTTTTTTTCCATCCCCGATTAGAAAATGTGACATGTGATGTCACTCCCATGACTACAGTATTCTTCATTCTACATACATTATGGGGCAATAACAAAATAGTAACCCACAGGCATCAAGGAAAGTAACTTTAATCAGATTACTGATTAAGAAAAATGAACACGTTAGATTGCTCTTTACTGAAAGAAAGCAATCAGATTACAGTTACGCATTACTCACATAACGCGTTACTAACAACACTGCTTTTATACTACCGTTAAAGGGGAACTCCGGATTTTTTGACATCAGGCTTAATCATCGAGTTAGAGGGGGGTTAATTAGTCAGTGGAGTAGATTTCAAAATATTACGTAGCGTTTGTTAGTCTTTTATTATTTTTCAGGGCTATGCTAATGCAAGTCAATGTGCCCAATTAGCATACCAATAAAAAAAACATATGCACGCAACAGAATCACCGATGACGCATGCAATCAGTAGTGTTGGCTATGTTTTCAGGATAAAGTTATTAAAACTTACCATTGCATGTCTATAACTGCAGTATGAAGAGCAACATTAGTAATTCAGTTGCTTTGCAGAGAACAAGCGCCGCGCACTCAGGGCGGAGGGATATCACGTTGGTCTTTTCACCGCAGTTTTTTTTTTTTTTTTTTTTTTTTTTGTGGCAACGACGCAACTTCCCGACACGAGTTTTCATGAACTCAATATATCGCTGCATAGTGACGATGAAAAAGCATTTCGATGCATAAGTGAACACGGAGACTTTTTACCACTTATCAACAAAGGTGTTCTAGAAAACTTTTTTCTTCGTTGACAAGATCAACTGAAAGAAAAAAACAAGGCCAGCAGGCCCAAATGGACAGCTATCAATGAGGTAAGTGAATTCCTGCATGCCTTATTTTGCCGCTGGACGAATATTCGTAATGGTCTCATAATAAAACTACCTATGGTATACTCTAAGCTTCATTCTACTTCAGGTAAGCAGCTATATCATCTCAACTGTAATGCATTGTGAGCGTAAAAGCATGATGTCATTACCAAAAGCAGTAGCTGTATGGCAATTATTTACGAGAATGTGCCTAAATCATCACGGGATATGTCAAAAATGAAAAACATTATAAAACCCTGACATAGGCAAATGTGTTGAACATAACTTCAAGTATCATTTCATGTATTACAAGTGCCGGTGATGGGCACCTTTGAGCACTTGAAGTTACGTAACTTGCAGACTATAAGTCTCTTCTTTTTCCCCTCATTTTGAATCCTGCTGCTTGTAGTCAAGTGCTGCTTATTTGTTGGGTATATTTAAAATGTATATTGCTAAATAATCTAGAGTTCTGTAACTTTTTATTATATACTGTTGATCTACAACATGATGATTTTGGAACTTTCTTGTTGAATCACCCTCTATTATGGTTTTGTTTTAGGCAACTCTGATTGGTAGCATATAGGGTTGTTCTTGAGTGGGCGTTGAAAGGCGAACATCTGGGAAGAGGCCAGCGACGTGTTCTTCCATCGTGTGTCGTCTCCTGCATCCGTGAGAAGTACCCTTCTGTCAGTGAGAACTACAATGGTTTTAGGGAAGCTGAAGATGCTATGCAATTTTTCTAAGTACGACTTACCTACATACCTTTTCATACCATTTCCTCCATACCCAGAAACTTTTTATCTTTTAAACCTTCACATTTCACAAATTATACAATATGTGTGTTTTTTTTTATTGTCGTTCATTCAAAAATATCTACATTAGAAAATATCTATTAAAAAAAAAAAGGAAAATGTCTGCCTACTTGTTTTTTAAAGCGACTGACGTTGTAAAATAACTTTTTCTTTGTCAGGCCTTTCGATGTTTACAATGTTCGGTGGAATCGTAGTTGGAGGCTTGAAATAGAAGTCTGGCTCAGCAAACTTTAATGATGAATCCTGCCGTCTTTCCAGGACACGCTTCCACCAAATTCTCTCTGAATGTCTGCGTTGTTGGCTCGTAACAGCTCCGGGCAACCCATCTTTTTGTTTGCTTTGGAAACTCCGAGCTGTATTTCAAAGTGCCTAATAGAGTAAATTTGATAGAGATATGTACACGATAAGAAAGGTAGAGTGCAATTGTAATGGGACAAATGTTGACAGATTTCAATTTGGTCCATGACGTATGAGTAAGCCTACCATCAGCGTTCCTCTGTTGCTGGCGCCCGACATTTTCATTGTGGTCCATAACAGACATCAGTGTCCTTGCCTTCATGGAGTTATAGACAAAGTGGAGCCTCTTTTGGGTGTACTTCAGCATCGCACTGTGGTATACCTCCAGGTCACCTACAGACCACAATAAAAAGTAGCTTGTGAGATATGTCATGATATACGCCAGTGTTATAGACACAACCGCACCACGGAATAAGGCAAACCCAAGTATCAGAAAAAAATAAATAATGCAGTATTTTCATGTTCAGCCAAAAAATACAGGAGACCAAAAAGATTCAATCGATCTGGTGTCCTGATGAGGCAACAACTTAGTCAAAAATTTGCTCCTGTCGATCATCATTGTGTACTTTTGTTTTAAACAAAACTAAAATTGCATTTATATTATGTATGTGTGATGGACTAGGGATGTCAATGGCAGAGGATAACATTTTCTACTGCAATAAAATAAATGTTTGGAAAATTGCTTTTAATTCAATCAGAAATCAAGTGAGCTATTAGTGTTGTAAATAGTGTAGTAGTGTGTAAAAGGTCTAGTCCTTCAGTGTTTCGGAATGTCAATCTATCTCTCATAGTTGAAGAGGCTAAACAAACAGGATGCATGTCTAGAGGTGTGACAATATATAGAAAAGATGTTATATAGCGATAGTCTGTAGCCCAAAAGGTTATCGATATACTCCCACCAAAAAGTGATATATATATTTAAAACACTAGAAGTGCAGGGGGATTGTGTTTTTGGCTATAAAGAAAGACCAGAAAGTCATTAGATGACCACTATACCAAACTCAGGTGGATAGGTACAATTAACATCTGAATGTTTGCAAATGCAGGACTACCTTGGCTTTGTCAAACAACAGACCACTCAAACAAGCAATCAAGCAGAGGGGTCGCTGCCTGAGTGTGAAGGGGGGGGGGGGGGGGGGGCACTCTTTATAGTTGCGAATAGCATTTGAATATTTGCAAATGCAGGACTCCCTTAGCTGCAGTTTCCTACTTACGTACGTCAGTGCCCTGAGAAATTCTGTGGCCAAGAGCTGGTGGAAATGATCCTGATTGAAGTCCACCCATTTGACTGAGATGGAGAGGAGATCAACCTTCAGCTGTGTTGGGACTTTGAGCTGTTTTTTTCTATCTTCCTAATTTTGTCAAAAAGCGCACAATTCAATCACATTAGACAACCATACTGAGCAGTTAACAAACACTAAAACATAATTATCAGGACATAAAGCTATAGGGATTTGTAGCGTAAAATAGAGGAAGTAAGTAAGTAGAGAGTAAATGAGAGGTGGTGTTGTAACTTTGCACCTCAATTCACATACAGGAATATGTAAAAATGTTGTCTGCTTGATTTTCTGACAAAGCCAAGGTAGCCCTGCATTTGCAAATATTTAAGATGCTTGCTAGTGTGAATGCGAATGCCAAATGAGGACCTCAATGCTCAAAAAAATATTCTGATTGGAGTTAGAAACAACAGTGATTTGTATCAACTGATCCACCTCTGCCCTGGCCAGTGTTCAAAAGGTGTCACTGTTTAGAAATATAAAATAAAGAAAATCTTTTATTAGATGAGTGTCTATGTTTGCTCAATGGCTGCCATTGACGGCGCTAGACATGCAATTCATTTTGAGTGGACTGGGCATTGAGCACAGTCAATGGCACTGAAACCAGAGCATGTCATTTACAGGTCATTTCTTGTTCATTTTAGGGCATTTTACAGGTTACTTCCTGTTGCATTGGAGTTGCTTCCTAACTGTTTGGGGACATTTTTGAGTGGTCAGTAAGCATAAATCAACAGGAAGTGACCTGTTAAAAGGAAGTTATCGAAAATAAACTGGAAATGATGTGAAATGCCCCAGATCGAGCTCATTGGGAGCCATATACAGTATTTGATACACTGCAAATGGGTTTATCAAATACTTGTTCTCCCCACTGTACGTCCAATCCATTTGAAGTGGAAAGTTGGCTGGCAGTGAATAACTATCCACTGCCATCCCTCCCTCTTCGAACTAATTGGATCTCTAGTAGAGGTCCAATCAGTTTCTCTGTTTATTTATTTTTTTGTTGAATATCCTAGAAGCATTTCCTGACCGATTTATCGATAATTGCTGTATTGTTTGTGAGATCCTCTTTATCATAAGTCTTGTATCGCAAATCCTATCGTATCGTGAGGCACCCAGAGGTTCCCAACCCTAATATCGTGTGGCAATTATTACTAGATGATCACTTACTCGTGATGATTGTTGAATTGTCCTCGGCTGGCCTGATGTTGATGTGGTATCCTTCACTGGCGTGGACTGTGGTACAGCAGATCTTACCTATATTTCATTATCACAAAAGAAAGTATGAACAAATGCTTGGCTTAGTAAGGCCTATCATACAAAAGAGAGAGCTGCTCGCTTTGTTTTTTTTTCATGTCATTTCAGGCATTTACATTAATATTTACAAATACAGTTCTGCTTTTACGCAAACGACAAAATTTTAAATAAATGCCTGAATGGGAATGGGACAAAGAAAACTACTTACTATAGGTAGGGTGACAATATTTAGATTTCCAAAAAAGGGGAAACTCGACCCGGCCTCGAGTAACTCAAATTATAATATTTATACACTACACAAAAAGAATGTGCCAAAATCCTCATGTGATAGAGCGCAAGTATATAGGTTACAGAACTCTAGCTTGGACACATTTTCAATTCACCCAACAAATAAGCAACACTGGACTATAAGCAGCAGGATTTAAAATGAGGGGAAAACATAGCGGATTATAGTCCGCAAATTACGCAACTTCAAGTTTTTAAATCAAGTGTTCAAGGGGGCCACTTGTAATTCAAGAAATAATACTTGAAGTTATGTTCAACACATTTGCGTATGTCCGAGTTTTATAAAGAGAAAGTAGAACGCAGACAGAAAAAGCAGCAGCATCGACATGAATTTAGAAAACCTCTCGGGACGCGCGAGGACATGAAAGGGCAAAAGATCACCCTACGAAGTTACGAACGGCACAACATAAACCAATTACGAACCATTTGTAAACCGAACCCAACCCAAATTGGAATAATTTACTGCATTTGGGATGGTTATATGAAAGTTAATCGTTGTTTCCTACTTAAAAACACGAACCATAAATATGCCCGATGTTTGTTACAAGTAGCTCGCTTTTGGCGTGCATGTACACCAACACCTAGTAGAAGTGTATATGCGATATATTTCCATACATGAATTTTTTTTTTTTTTTTTTACCTGTTTATCAGAAGATCTTGAAGCTGTTTGGGCAGTCGAAGGCACAGCATTTGATTTCAGGAGAGAATAGCCACAAAATGTTTTCCTGATGTCGGTTGTTGCGAAATGCTTGCTGCAAATTCGCCATTTTAGTCCTTTTTCCACCGGTGTGTGAATGTCATATCCAGCAGAGAGTAACCAAAGTTTATATAGTTCCTCGTTCTTCACAGGGAAGCGGTGGACACTTTCTTTTGTCCATTTCTTCTGTATGTTTCCACAAGTTCTAAAACGCACATTTCAACCATGCTGATGTCCTTTCGTGCAGACTGACGTGAAGACAAGTGGCCGTAGCACTGCTCTCTAGTGGAGTGTCATTACGCATATGAAACAATAGTCCGCGGAATTGAATAAATTACGGCAGTTTGGTGCGACATTTTTTTTGGGCTGCAGGGGATTTTTGTACATTGAGCTGCGTTTTCAATTTATTTGACTGTGTTAGATCTGTGAATATCACTTTTTATTAGCATGCTAATTGGGCACATTGACTTGCATTAGCATAGCCACTCTGGAGCCCTGAAAAATAATAAAAGGCTAACAAACGCTACGTAATATTTTGAAATCTACTCCACTGACTAATTAACCCCCCCCCAACTCGATGATTAAGCCTGATGTCAAAAAATCCGGAGTTCCCCCTTAAATACACAAGCTTGACGCTAACTTAACGGGAGCTATTTTTTCACCGGAGACTTGGCTAGCTCTGGCAGTGTTTAACGCAAGCTGCAACGAACGGCAGTAACTTTGTCATACCGCAAAATATGAAAACGATTGAAACCATTACTCACCAAATTCAATATGCTGGCAAATGCATTCATCTGAAAAAATTGGGAGTGAGACCTCCCCTCGTCCAGCGACTGTGAATTTGTGCTTAGGACAAGATCATCTGTCGCAATTAGCGATCTTTGACGCCCCCCCCCCCCCCCCCCCGCATTCAAACTTGTTTCTCTCTCAGCGGCTGTGATTTTAACCTCAGTGAAGTTGCTCTCCTAGTTAAACCTTGCCTATCATTCGTCTTTGTAAGTTTTTAGTAGCTTTGTGTATTGAATTTGAAAGGAAAATGTGTGTTTTGTTTTTGGCGAACGTTTTCATGAAGCTAAACTGTTGAATCTACTCACACGTGGAAAAATACGATTGTACAACGTTTTAAATGTATTCATTTGGTATATTTCAGTTACCACGATTTGAGAGCTCAATAAATGGAAGAAAAGTACGGCTTGTGTTTGGAGGGTTTGTTTTTGGGTTTGCTGGAATAGCGTCACTGACACACGCAGCATCAAACAGGGGAAGGGGTAAGCGCTTCCGCGCCAAGCCACTTCTGGCTGCATTTTTGACACATGAAAAATAACGAATGACGGAAAATTTTAGTGGTTTTGTAACCGCGACGTTTACATAGCATGATAAACCGTGAAGGTAACCGGCACATGCCTACACCCGACCCCCCCCCCCCCCCCCAAAAAAAATTCTCGGATCTACACGATTCACATTGGTCATCCTTTTTTACTTCAAAACGGCGAATTTCGCCGAAACGTGAGAGATTTTCATGCCTGATAGATAGATAGACGCAATGACATGTATGTTTGCCACTTCCCCACTAAAATAACTGCGAACCGGCTTTCTAGTCACTCGGGATCGTCGCCGTTTTGTACAATGCGAAAAGGAGTATAACAAAGCTTTTTTTTTTTTTTTTCTCCATAATTAGATAAGTCGGCGAGCCAGATGCGGCCGTCAAAAGAGCCAGATATGGCTCGCGAGCCATAGGTTCCTGACCCCTGATTTAGACGATTGTTTCAGATTATTTATTTGAACGGTACAAATTGAAAAGACAGCTATTATTTTGTTCAAGCATTCAATTATTCGCCAATACAGAAGAGGCATTTTTTAAATCAGTATTTAAGCCAGTGCCCCCCCCCCCCCCCCCCCCGTTAAATTAGGAATAACAAAGCCTGTTAGGTAACCTCTGAGAATTTACAACTACTACAACACCCAACACTAGAACGAAACAGTACAGTGCAGTAAGCGCGCCTCTTTGGTGCCTTTGCTGACCTTTCTGAGGGCATGCCATCCGTGTTGCTACTGTGTCTCCTCTGCATGGCACGGCGCTCCTTAACACATGAAACTGACCTGAGGATACAAGCAAACATGTTCACGTTAACATATCTTTTGAACATCTAGCAACATTACATTTAACGAATATTAATATAAATGTTTACCTTAGCGTGGTCCATGAATGGCACTTAGCTGAATTTCATTGTTATTTAGCACCGGGCTTGATTGCTAAGAGAGTGGCAAAAATGCTAGGCCGCTGCCGTTATTTTTAGGTAATAACCTCCGTTCAACGTCATGTTCATCACTTACCGACCAATAGCATTACGTTTGCACCGCTTCCGGGTTTAGTTGCGTGAATAAACACTGTCAATAGACATCACATATTTATTACTAGATGCGGAAAATCTGAGATGGCGGCGTTGAAAACCAGCAGCCATCATAAAGCAGAGCACGCTACTGCGGGCTTCAAAGCAGTGAATGTAAATTGAGTGATTTCCTCCACTAAAACTCGACAATGTCTCAACGAATTTTCTAACGGTTTGGTTTATAACAAAAAAAAATATATCACCGTGGCTATGATTCAGCGTTAACAGCCGGCTCATAACGCATTTCGCATATGTATTGTTCTTAAGAATTTTGATGTTATGAAACCCACAGAATATGAAACTCAGTTTAAAACAAAGTAGCATTTTCTCTTTACACATAAATAGTGCACGCGCACACACGTACACGTATACACATACATACTAGTCATGTACAAGATCTACAAAATCTACATTCAAAAGACTAAAACACGCAGCTTCTTCTGTTACCAAAACTGAAAAAAAGAAAAGAAAAAAGAATGCTTAAATTAAAAATATTTCGGGAGGTTTTTTTCCCCAAATAAATCTGGCGTTCCCACTAAAAAGCGATTTTTCTTTCGTCATGGCGTTGTTGCCTATCGACCAATTGCATTTCACGTTCAAGTGAACGTCGCTTCCGGGTAGAGTAGTCAATAAAGATGTTGTTTTGATTCCGCCAGTGGATATACGTACAGTACACGACAGCTTCATATTTCGTCAAATATAGCCAAGTATTCGCTCTTACCTGGGTTTAATCTTTTTGCAATTTGTTTCCCAGAAGTGTTATTTTCCAGGAATGGTATGGGTCCTAATGACCTAGCCAATTTTTGTTAGCGCTTCTCACGCAAATAAGCTATCAGGCTAACAGCAACGAGTAAATGTTGAGTATCGCCGTTGTCGCATTGTTTATGGTACTTAATCACGTATAATGGGTTCATTGTAGATTAGGCAGCTCGCGGTTTCATTGTAAAACTTTCGCCGTTATGTGTGTCATTTCGGGAGCTAACTAGGAGCACACGCGCGTACTCATCGAAGCGTACGCAATTCCACGACAGGAGTAAATTGAATGTTTCTTTGAGAAAATCATGCCATGATGGTGCTCCGGCGGCTCCTGAGGAAGCGCTGGGTGCTGGGTGTCGTCTTTGGACTGTCGCTCATCTACTTCCTCACCAGCACGCTGAAACATGTGAGCTTCAAATTTACAGCCAAGTGTACAAATAAATAATCTAAGATAGGAGTTTGCATATGGGCACAACCTACCTCAAGAAAGTGCAATTTGTCCACTCTGTATGCAGGAAGAGCGCACTATAGGGGACCGCGCCCTCCTGGAGGTGAGGGACTCCGAGCATCGCATCCCGTGGAAGGTGCGCTTCAACCTGGGCAACAGCAGCCGGCAGATGGGCAGATGTCGGAACTCCATCCAGGGCAAGACGCTGCTCACGGACGAGCTGGGTGAGTGACGGGTTCTCTTTAGTGCAAAAAGGGAGTTGTCTGGATCATAGCTGCCTTCCGGTCCACTGGGTACTCCCAGTTCCCTACTTCCTGTCCACTGCTCAGGGAATACCTTATAGCAGTGGTCCCCGACCTTTTTGCACCATGGACCGGTGTAATGTGGGCTTTTTTTCATGGACCGGCATTGTGTGGCAGAAAACTACAGAAAAAATAAAGTAACACAACGGAGCTAAAAAACAATATTAGGTGCAGGGAAATGTAACTCACTAAAGGCTGAACACCTTTTTTAACAGCGGCCGCTCCTAAAACTTGACCGCAAATATACTTGGTCGCTGGCATCATGAATTCTTCTCCAATCGTGAAAGTTTTCTTGGCTTTAGCACTACGGTTCGCCACGAGGTATGATGCTCTCAGAGTATTCTCTTGTTACCTCGTTTGCCAGCTTTTAGCCACATATTATGCAAAATGGACTCTTTTTGTAGGCTCCTTTGTAGGCTCAGCAGGTGGCCTTTTCCCTGTGAAAAAGCTCTCCAAAGACGTCGCTGCCTGCAGCACACAGCTAACAGCCGTTAACGGTACTGTTTACATTGACTGATGCTGGGCGGCTATAGGTGTACAAACACCCCAGTAATGGCGGTCATTCACTAGATAGCGACGTAGACAAATCTTTACTCGGATTGTTCAGATGAGTAGACAGGCATATTCATTTGTCAAGAGGCACAGGCCAGATAGAGGTCAATAACAAATGATTTATTATTTCTCTGCAGCACGGTAGCAAATGTGCCACGGACCGGTACCAGTCCCCGGCCCAATGGGTGGGGATCACTCCCTTATGGCACTGGTGTCAAACTAATTCTATATAAGTTCAAGTGGGTGCAGATTTTCGTTTCAACCAATGAAGGGGTCACCTTTTCACCAATCTCACCTCGTAGCTTCAACTGTCATCAGTTGATTGCAGTCAAGTGCTGCTTGTTTTTCAGCATAAAATTAATTGGATAAACTGTTTGCACTCTATTGGCTGGAACGAAATCCTGGACCATCTTGGCCCTTTGTGTAAATGGTTTGAAACCCCTGTCCTATGGTGTTAAAATTCCTGTGTTTGGAAAAAATTACAATCGTCAGCATGTTTACAATTTGTAACGACATAATAACCTAAATATTCTTGTTATGTGCATCTGACTTGTGGGAAAATAATGAGATTGCGACACTGTCATAAATTGTAGTATTTCGAGCTTGTCATAAGTAGAGGGGTGTGCCATCTAATGCACATCGCAATTCGATTCGATTACGATTCAGGGTGCTAAGATTCGATCGTTAAACGATGATCATGGTATTCTTTAAGGATGCAACAATACTGAACCGTTCGATACACCCTTTTCAATTCAGTTTGCAAAAACATTTGATCCAAATGAAAAGCTCCCAAAATGTATTTTCCGAATTTATTATTGTCGACTCTCTTGCTAAAATGTCCGGAGCAGCTTTGCCTTGAAAAAACAAACTCTGCCGCTAGCAGCCCCCCTCATCCACTCCTCCCCCAAACTGCATAAAGGTGGGAGCTGTGGCGCACGGGGATCATTGCTCCTGAGGAAAGACAGAAACTTAAAGGGTATTAAAACACGAAGGGGCTGTGAGTTATCAATAGAACCGTTATGTGGCAAGATAACAAATCAGGGATTCCCCTATATTCAACAGATTGTGGCGCACCGCCACACTAAAATGAAAGCCGCCACGCCTGGCAAATGAGATGTATTTTATTTATTTATTTAAATAAATTTTTTTTTTTTAAGGCCGCTTCAAACTAGCGGCAGCCGAGTGGGAGGAGTTCAGCGGACACCTATTCATTGTGTATTGTAGCCTAATGTTCGTAACTATGCAGGCCCCCCCTTAAGAGACGCAAGGGGAACGAGTAGGAAGAATGGGAGAACGAGCGAGATAGCGAGAGATAGCGGTCGCATGTTGTAGCAGCCCGCTGTTATTTTGTTATTGTTTTTCTTTATTATTGTTACCACAATAAAGTGGGTAAGCAAATACAGACTTCTCTCCTTCTTGCCCATATCCGGGGCATTACAATAATTTGGATCGGACTTTTCGGCGAAAGTGAGCGGTGGACGGCCGTCTAAAGCAAACTTTGACTAACTTGCGCTGAGAGACTGCGGAGAGGCGGGGCCCAAAATAAAGCCTTGCTCTATTTTCAGAGCGTTGGTCACAGTAAACGATTTATCAGTTCAAGCAGAGTAAAATGATACATATTCACGGTACAAGAACGTTGTTTCTGTGTCCATCGATTGGTAAGAAAAGGCTGTTTGTACGAGTGACGTGTGGGCGCTCCCGTCAGGGGGGACATTTCACGTGGAGTGGCTATTTTTCGGCACAACACCGGCGCGCCAACTTCAGACAATTACGGCTGACGAAACTTTGATAAATGCGCCCCCCCACCCAAATTTCGCGAGCTCTGGGACACTCGAAAAATGACTCTCATACCTCTCCTTGCTAAGTTAATGGTACCTCGACGTGCCTTTGTGTGGAAATTTAGTTTACGAACAACGGGGAAAAAACTATTCACCTTCTCACCGAATCAAGTAAAACTCTTTACACGGCTATTAGAATTCCCCCAGTGCTCTAAATGGGTCAGTTGACAGAAGGACTGTTATTGTTGTGGTAATGTAGTACTTATGAGGGTCAAATAAAAGGAAAAAGGAGGACTACGACGGTGGTCTGCAACCCGCGGCTCTCGGGCCGCATGCGGCTCTTTAGCGATGCTTCGGAGCTTTTTTTTTTTTTAAATGGAAAAAGATGGGGGAGGGAAATATATTTTTTTGTTTTAATAGGATTTCTAGGAGGACAAACATGACACAAACATTCTTTCAATTCATTAATATTGTAATGAAGTTAAACTTGTGGTGGCATAGTACAACAGAGTAGTCACGTGGTGCGTCATTCTCTATAGGATCCACTGCAGGGAAAACAAACATTTAATCATGAAGGCTAATTACGTATTTCTATAGTAGGCTAATATAGCTAGTATCGATAATTATAAGGCTTGTAAAAGGCTTTTAATTTTTTGTGGCTCCAGACATACTGTATCAGTTTTTTTTGTGTTTTTTGGGGGGTCAAATATGGCTCTTTCAACAGTTTGGGTTGCCAACCCTGAGTCACTACGAGATGTAAGTCGTACTATTGCCACGAGAAAAAAAGTCGCATTAGTACATCGGGTAACGTAGCTGTAATCAGCTACGCATTTTACATACATGTACTGTAGCTGAGAGGTACAACATTAGCCTGGCTAATGAAATATTTCAAATATATCTTTGTTATGGTTCTTCTTGGGGGGAAAAATGAAGGAAAAAAAATTCGCTGTGGCACGACATGGTGAGGCTGTCCGACTCCGATGCAGCCCACCACCCCAGCTTCAAAAAATCCTAGGGGAAACACTGCAAATATTAATAAAGTTAACAAAAAAATAAATCACATTCATGAGCAATTATCGAAAATCGATCGAAAATTATGAACATTTCCGAAAGTATTCCAGAAACAGCCGAATGGGGCGGAGACGTCATAACAAGGAAACAAAAGGTCGAGGCAGGTGCCATCGTTGTTTATCGACGAGAGAGTTGCGTCTGTGTTTTATCAAAAAAATCGCTAAAATGGTTCAAACCTGTCATGCTATGTGGTGTACAAATAGCCATTTGTCGCAATGTAGTACCCATGAGTTCCCGAACGCGAGAAAAAGAGCTGGACTATGCAGACAATGAGTAAAGTTCGTCAGTGCTAAGATGGCTAATTTTGCAGAGCCAGCCTCCGGCACGGTTTTGTGTGGTGCGCATTTTACACCTGAAAGCTATACGAACTACGGACAACTGAAATCAGGTTTTGCTAAGAAATTGCTGCTGAAAGCAGATGCGCTGCCCACCTACACGCGCAGCCACCTAAATGTCCCGAGATGTCAAGAAAGAGGACGATGACTGGCTCTGATGAGACCACTACACCACCTCAGGCAAAGCAAAGGAGGGAAATGGCCAGACTGAGTACTCTTTTATAATAAAAAACATATCACGCATTGGATATAGGACTGGACATACAGTGCCTTGCAAAAGTATTCGCCCCCCTTGAATCTTGCAATCTTTCGCCACATTTCAGGCTTCAAACATAAAGATATGAAATTTAATTTTTTTGTCAAGAATCAACAAGTGGGACACAATCGTGAAGTGGAACAACATTTATTGGATAATTTAAACTTTTTTACCAAATAAAAAACTGAAAAGTGGGGCGTGCAATATTATTCGGCCCCCTTGCGTTAATACTTTGTAGCGCCACCTTTTGCTCCAATTACAGCTGCAAGTCGCTTGGGGTATGTTTCTATCAGTTTTGCACATCGAGAGACTGACATTCTTGCCCATTCTTCCTTGCAAAACAGCTCGAGCTCAGTGAGGTTGGATGGAGAGTGTTTGTGAACAGCAGTCTTCAGCTCTTTCCACAGATTCTCGATTGGATTCAGGTCTGGACTTTGACTTGGCCATTCTAACACCTGGACACGTTTATTTTTGAATCATTCCATTGTAGATTTGGCTTTATGTTTTGGATCATTGTCCTGTTGGACAGATAAATCTCCGTCCCAGTCTCAGGTCTTGTGCAGATACCAACAGGTTTTCTTCCAGAATGTTCCTGTATTTGGCTGCATCCATCTTCCCGTCAATTTTAACCATCTTCCCTGTCCCTGCTGAAGAAAAGCAGGCCCAAACCATGATGCTGCCACCACCATGTTTGACAGTGGGGTTGGTGTGTTCAGGGTGATGAGCTGTGTTGCTTTTACGCCAAACATATCGTTTTGCATTGTGGCCAAAAAGTTCAACTTTGGTTTCATCTGACCAGAGCACCTTCTTCCACATGTTTGGTGTGTCTCCCAGGTGGCTTGTGGCAAACTTTAAACGAGACTTTTTATGGATATATTTGAGAAATGGCTTTCTTCTTGCCACTCTTCCATAAAGGCCAGATTTGTGCAGTGTACGACTGATTGTTGTCCTATGGACAGACTCTCCCACCTCAGCTGTAGATCTCTGCAGTTCATCCAGAGTGATCATGGGCCTCTCGGCTGCATCTCTGATCAGTTTTCTCCTTGTTTGAGAAGAAAGTTTGGAAGGACGGCCGGGTCTTGGTAGATTTGCAGTGGTCTGATGCTCCTTCCATTTCAATATGATGGCTTGCACAGTGCTCCTTGAGATGTTTAAAGCTTGGGAAATCTTTTTGTATCCAAATCCGGCTTTAAACTTATCCACAACAGTATCTCGGACCTGCCTGGTGTGTTCCTTGGTTTTCATAATGCTCACTGCACTTTAAACAGAACCCTGAGACTATCACAGAGCAGGTGCATTTATACGGAGACTTGATTACACACAAGTGGATTCTATTTATCATCATCGGTCATTTAGGACAACATTGGCTCATTCAGAGATCCTCACTGAACTTCTGGAGTGAGTTGGCTGCACTGAAAGTAAAGGGGCCGAATAATATTGCACGCCCCACTTTTCAGTTTTTTATTTGTTAAAAAAGTTTAAATTATCCAATAAATGTTGTTCCACTTCACAATTGTGTCCCACTTGTTGTTGATTCTTGACAAAAAAATTAAATTTCATATCTTTATGTTTGAAGCCTGAAATGTGGCGAAAGGTTGCAAGATTCAAGGGGGCCGAATACTTTTGCAAGGCACTGTATGTATAAATTATCGCTCGTAAAATATATAGAACAAATCCTCTAATCCCATTCATATTTGTATCGGTTGGCAGAGCAAAAACCGATGCGTTCACGGTGTATCAGCTTCACAAAAAGAAATGCAAAACAAACCATTCGGTGTTTCCCACATGATCTGTTGTTGCTGGTGTTTAATCAGTGTAATTGCTCCCCTCAATGATCCTTTTATTAGGCTGCATTGGCTTTCGTTTGGGCTCAAATTGATAACCCAAAACACCAAAGAAAGGTTCATCACTCTCCTCGTCACCACTAGAGGAATGTTCGTTACGTCGGGTTCGTCGCTGCAACTAGAAACAAATTTGTCCGCCATCATCGCCGCCATTCAGTACTAAGCACTGAGCCGGTTGTTTCCTTGTAGTGACGTCACGCACACAATATGCTAGATTTCCGGGATCTCGGGGGCGGGTCGTTTTAGCGTGCCAATCGATCCAAATTTCTATCATTTTCTTGGTGTTGCGATGTGTGTAATTACACGAAGTGGCATGATATGAATCCAAAAGGCATGCGTTTATGGATAAATGATGGAATATTAGCATTCCCCAGGTGTTGTCATACCCTTTAAGGAGGCAGCTTGCCGGCTTCAATATCGTACAGATCCGTTGTTTGGCAGCATTTTGGGTGCGCTTATATGGTATCCTCACTCGTACATGTTCAACAAAGATTGTCTTTCCGGATACGTACAACAAAGTCCGCCAATATATAATTGTCGACTTGGCTGCGACGAATAACCCTGCTTTGACAACAGACAGGTTAAGACCGTGGGTGACAGAGAGCTAACTCGCAGTTACATGATGAACTATGAGTGACAAATTAAGAACGCTGTACTTCAAACTCGTCCTGTTTATGAAAGTCGATTGTCAAATGTTGGTGTTGTGCAGTGATGAGCAGATGTGACTTCTGTGGCGTTTGTTAACTTTTTTTAATGCCTGAAAACAGTCGCGCGCACACACTGATATCATCAAATAGCAACCTAGATGTGCTACGTTAAATCCCATGCTATTGGCTGCGTGAGCCCTGAGTGATCATGGGACGCGTGGTCCATACAGTGGGGAGAACAAGTATTTGATACACTGCCAATGGGTTTTCCCATATCAAATACTGGTTCTCCCCACTGTATACTACATTGATGAATTCAAAACCGCCATGACTGAATGGAAGTTAAGCAGGATAAATCAATCCATACCTATAGACCCTACTCACCAATGTCACAAAATGACGTGTCGCTGTATCCGGCCACCATATTGTCCGTCATTGTTTAGCCCTATTCTCAATGGTTTCAATTAGTCGTGCAATTTATAGAGCAATTCATGGAAGCCCCGGTGTTATCTGACGCTGTAAATTCATTGGATGCGTTGCATAAAAGGCGTTATGTGGAAAAGCTTCAGTTTATCCATTCGCCAGATCCATATTTGATGCCTAAATCGATGTTTTTTTGACCCGCTGTCTTCGCCGTCTCTGCCTGACATCTGCTACCCTGATATCTACAACTATCTTGTCCACAGAAACTCAGCCTATTCTCAAGAAACTTTGAAAACTTTAAGAGCAGCACTCTAAGCAACATTACCCCGTGTGACCCTTTACTTCCAATTTTCTAAAATGGCGACAATCAATTAAAAAAAAAAAAAAAAAAAAGTTGACTGCGACGCGTCAAGGATAGATGCATATTGGACTATTTCTTCAATAAAATACACAACAGTGTCTGCCTCATTTGCAAAGAGACAGTCGCGGAAGATACGCAACGAGAAATTAAAGCAACTTGAAGCTAATTTAATTTCACAGCAGCAGTATTTCGCAAGAGCCCGAGGGTCGAAAGAGAACGCCACAAAGGCAAGATTGTTGAAATTATGAATTAAAAATAATAATAATAAAGCAAATGTGACACACAGAAGGGCTTGCTAAAATTTCTTTAAATGTATTGTTCTACGTAAATCAGCCCAGGTAGCCGCCCACATTTTTACCACACCAAATCTGGCCCCCTTTGCAAAAAGTTTGGACACCCCTGTTTTACCAATGATCCGTAGACAAGGCCAGCTTCTTTCACTTGTTACCAGCTAAATATTATTCAAAAAATAAAGATGGTGGAAGAAATAAGCATCTTGAATTTGAAGCGGTATGTTGTCGGCGATTATCCTAGCAATGATCTTAATTGTGGTTGTCAGGCCAAAACCCTCAAAATATATATTAAATGCATCTTACCAGATATAAAATGACTACTACATAATCTGTGGTAATCGTTTGCAGCCCAGTTTTCTCGTCGAGTTGCAGCAGTCCATCTCGCTCTCCTCTCCGGGTCTCTCGGAATACGGTAGAACTTCAAGTCTCTCCGTCGATCTTCTGTTATTGCAACCGACCGCCACACACGCCTTCGCCATTTTGATTATTAATGTTAACGAGCAGAAAAACACGCCATAATAAGAGGAATTTACGTAGCGGTAATGCATCAACACGACGAGTTGACGGACAATATGGCGCGGGGGCGTGGTTGTGACGTCATGTGAGTACGGTCTATAGACTATAGATAATGCTGCAAATATTGTTAATTCAGTACGTAACACAGATGGACTTTAAAATATCCTAATGATAACCTTTGTTTTTGTTTTTTTTACCAGAAGGGGCAAAAGCATTAGCTGTTTAAAAGGCAGTACGCATTTCTCTCATCAATACAATAAAATTTGAACTGGTGGAATGAATTCCACATTTTCTGGAAACAAACAAAGTGTCTTTAGAAATCAGACTTATTGTCAATATACTTTGTTTTCACAGATTTCGGTACTATTTTGCATGTTTGTAGTGTTACCGCATGGTTTTACATGTTCTGCTTCTGGAGTAACTTCTGTACACCACCAAACGACGCACAAATGGACATGGAAATTTAGCGAATTTGCCAACTAGCATAAAACTCGTCACTAACTTGTAACATCTCTAAAACCACAACAATTAAGGCTAAACAGTACAATAGGGTTCATGTACTCACCTCTTATAGACGCACACAGGTCTTAGCTACATACTAGGGACATTTTCCAATTAACATGACTTGAACCTACAGCTGGACAACTGAAAGGCAAAGAGCAACACATTCTCTCTTCCCCTTTCGCTCTAAAAATTAACTTGCGTACAGAAGAGGATCCAAAGCGTGACTGCCGGGTCCCTGCCTGTCTCATACATTAAATTTATTTTCGAGTCTTTTGAACAGGAGTAAATCTCGCTCAGTAACTTCAGCTGCAGCCATTCTAACCTTTTGCGTCCCTTAAGGTGTCCGGGGGGCAGACGTGTCTTGAATTTTGTTCTGCTAGCAGCAGCTGTCATTAAGTTATTAGGGAAAATCATCGTTTTTGAACATTTGTGAATCTTAATCGAATCGTCACGTGTCGAATCTTGATGAATCTAATCATCGATTTATTTGCACACCGCTAGTCATATGTCGAGACAAATGATGTGTCAAATTTTGCATTGGATGTCGAAAGGATCGTATGTTGATGTGACCGTATAGGGGTTGGACAAAAAAATGGAAACACCTTCAAAAATCAAAACAATTAAATTAACTTATTTAATATAGTGTAGATCCGCCTTTTGCCGCAATTAAAGCCTCAATTCTCCGAGGTGTTTATACATACAACTTGTGAATTGTTTCCAAAGGACTTTTAAGCCATTCTTCAGTTAAAATACCCTCTAACGCTTTTCGATACGATGGCGCAGGAAATCGGCATCTTAATTGAATCTCGAAAACTGTCAAGGTACCACTGTACCTTTAAATGTCATTGGAGTATTGGGACAAATAGCAATAAGAGGCTGGAAAAGTTTATTGTAAATTACAAATTATTTTTCTTTTTTAAAGAAAGAAAATCTGATTTTAGGATGATAAAATTGTTGCAGGAAAAAGATGTTGCTAAATGCTCACCTAACAGCTGGGTGAACAACAACTGTTGTTGTCATGGCAACCCAAATCAAACTTAAATCTATTTAAATTGAATGTGAAAATGCTAAAATGCGTGTCTCCTCATGAAGGTTATGTGTGCGAACGCAAAGACTTGCTGGTGAACAGCTGCTGCAACGTCAACGCTCCGCGAACGAGGCAGCACGTCTGCAAAAGCTGCCTGGCCAGTGGCTGCTGCAGCGTTTATGAGTACTGCGTGTCCTGTTGCCTCCGGCCAGATAAGGTAACCTCTTCACACACATTTCTGTTTGGAGACATATTCTAATCGATTTGAATGTGAAATTACGGTCTATAAAAATTACAATTCAGCGGAATAAAGTCACGTTTGAAGAAGTTGTCATCAGGGTTTATTCTCCAAAATAGTAATGTTACAGGAATACAACTTATTTTTTTTCGGAATTTTTTTTATTCTTGTTCACATTAAAAATTACAATCTTTCAATAAAGATGTGTTTTTCAAGAAAAAGGATGCACTCTTCGACTATGTTAACACTTAAAGTGGGGCAAATAAGTATTTAGTCAACCACTAATTGAGCAAGTTCTCCCACTTGAAAATATTACAGAGGCCTGCAATTGTCAACATGGGTAATCCTCAACCATGAGAGACAGAATGTGGAAAAAAAAAAACAGAAAATCACATTGTTTGATTTTTTAAAAGAATTTATTTGCAAATCATGGTGGAAAATAAGTATTTGGTCAGTACCAAAAGTTCATCTCAATACTTTGTTATGTAGCCTTTGTTGGCAATAGCGGAGGCCAACATTTTCTGTAACTCTTCACAAGCTTTTCACACACTGTTGCTGGTATTTTGGTATATTATTACAGAAAACGTCTGTCTTTTTTTTCCCTCACAGCATTTGAAAAAAGTTGTATAATGTTACACTCTTATGTCGGTGAAATTTAAAAAAAAAAAAAAAAAAAAAAAAAGGAAAAACCAGTTCAATTCAGTCAATCAGTTAACATAAATGTGTAGAACGTGAAAAGTAACTAATTACTCTTGCAATTAGGTAACTGAGTTACTAACTCACTTTTTGGGACAAGTAATTTGTAACTGCAACTAATTACTTTTTTAACGCAAGCTTAACAACACTGGTCTTAGATCCCTCCTCCAGCAAGCCGAGCCTATGTTTGCACCATCAATATGCTTGAACATAAAACCATGATGACCCTTGTGTGAAATCAACATCAGCAGTCTGGAAATATATGGCTATCAGTATTTAATCATGTAAAGAAACTGGGAAAAATGAAATTGTTTTTTTATAGTGGGTGGGTCACACTCATATGAGAATGAAGTCATTATTTTGACAAAGTCGTAATCTTGGACGACTAAATGACTTTCCATGTTTTGTATGCAGGTCTATATTTTTGGGACTTAAAAAAATTGTATGTTAAAAGACGCGTTTGGATTTTTATCCTCTCATTTTAGCAAGCTCTCCTGGAACGCTTTCTGAACCGTGCTGCCGAAGGCTTCCAGAACCTGTTCACTGCTGTGGAGGATGTCTTTGAGCTGTGCTTGGCCAAGTGTCGCACCTCCTCCCAAGTAAAAGCCTCTTTGTTGTTTGGGTCCACAACCTTCCTTTTTTAAACAAAACAAACATTTTCAAAATGCAAATGAATGTCTGATTTTGTCATACATATATTCAATAAGTATGCCAAATTAAAACAGTTCATTTAAAGATGCACTTATAATAATACATTTTATTTATATCATTAGGAGGCTTGTTTAAAAATATTTGTATTATTCTCCAACAGATTTTATCATCTTTTTAGGAAAATCCAAGAAAAATATTATTTGTGTAAATGGTTGGGTAGCAATGCACAGCAGAGAAGCGAAATATGGCAATATTTTTGCTTATTTGGCCGACAGCCAGGACAAGCAAGTATTCTTAAAATATGGTGAAAGACCTTGCAGAATGGCTATTAAAAGAGTGACAGATTGCGACACATTTCAAAGACTTTCCTTCAGTCAATTTTGAATTAATTAGATGAGGCCTTGCATGGCAAAGGCCCAGAAAGTAAAATTCCCTTTTTTTTTTTTTTTTTTTGGTGGCGTCTCTTCAGTGCGCCGCACAACCCAAACCGTTTGACCAACCATCACCGTTGAAATATGAAGATGACCGGAATTTTCACGCAATGCAGGGAATTTTTCAAATGACCCCCCAAAATTTTCCGTTTGCCCGTAAACGCAGGTTATATGGGGGGGGGGGAGAATCTAAATGTATTTAGTACCACAATTTTTGACCAAATCGCATAATTTACACTTCAAAAATTTCAGGACAGTTAGGGGTATAAAGGTTGTTCACAAAAATTTCCAAAACACAGTTCCCCCAAAATTCACCAAAAACTTGCCCATTTATTTCTGATGGGATGCCATTGACCGCCATGTACGTCCAAATGTTCAATTAATTTTCAATGGCAGAAATCCATGTGTGGTTGTGATTTTTTTTTTTTTACCAGAAACTTATTGTTACAGCCCATTGACATTCAACTGGCACCCAAGTAAGTCGTTGCCATTGGCAGCATGCAACAGGACGTGTCCTCGAAATGTCCCCAAATTAACCGGACATGACCTGATGTCAATCGAACGTGTTCCCGAAATGTCCCTAAATCAACAGGAAGTGACCTGATATCAACAGGACGTGTCCCCGAATCAAACAGTAGTGACCTGATAGATTTAGATCTACCACAGCGAAGCACTATCATAATTTCTCCATAAATTGCCGTTCCAAGTTTGTTCTAAGCTATTTTGTTCCTCACTGCTTGTGTCTGTCGAGATAAACGCATTGACAATATAAAAAAAAAATTGCTGGACATAAAAGTGCAAGTGTATTGTTAAAAAAAATGAATAGTATAATACATTGAAATTTTGAGTTGAAAGATGAATATTTTATTCTCATGAAAAGTAGTAGTCATTAAGAACTTAAAAGTAGCAAAAACAAGAACTATTTAACAATGAGCAAGGTTAACAGAGAAAACTGTGTCATTGCAGAGCGTTCAGCACGAGAACACCTACCGAAACCCTCAAGCCAAGTACTGCTACGGAGAGAGTCCGCCGGAACTCTTTCCCATCTGAACTGTTGCCACCCAGTGGAACCACGACTGCTTCCTTTTTACCATGAAAGCAGATGAACTGCCAATTTGTGATTTACACCTCATAAGTGCATCCACGCTGATTCCATCCAGTCATCCGTGATGATCTGCGGCAGCTACCGTTTGTCCAGGATCACGCAGATATCATAATTCTGGTACTTCCTCCAAAAATGTGGCAGGCAGATTTCTGATTCATTTTTGTTAATACCCAGAAATGGGTATCAATTAATATTGATAGGACAAAATGAAGGCAATACTATTTACACCATAATAAGACATTTTTGGGGTAAAGCACAGTTGTGCAATTGAGGGGGAAAAACATTGAAGGATTAAGAGATCAATTGCTCTTTTTTTTGTGAGCTATGTTTTTTTAAATCTGTTCGGGATAGGAGGATGGAAAACGTACAATTGAGAGGCATTTTTTGTTGAAGAAAATGAAGAAATTAACATTGTGACAAAAATGATAGGCCATTGTGATGATCCGCAGTACCATCAAAAGATTTGGCCAAAGATAAGACTTTATTCTCAAGACATTAATGTTGTTATCACTCATTCATTAACAATTTATTAATTTTCACTTTTAATGCGAACTCACAAACAAAAATGCCCCACCAGATAAATATAAGCAAATCCACCACTAAGGTGATGCAATATTCTTATATCGGTCCCTCCTTGATGAAGGTCTACCTCCTCTTGAGGGCCATCACTTATGAAGCAAAATATATTTCAGTATACAGGGAGTCCTCCAGTTACAAACGACATACATTCCGACATTGGCGAGGTGACCCGAATTTCCCGTTAAAGTCACAATTACGTCAAAATATTACGTATAAAAAAAGTAAAATACTGTTACGAATTGGGTCGCATGCATTCTTCAGGTTGCAATGTTGATGTGTGGCTATTGTGTTTTAAATGCTGTCACTAAACGCAGCGCTTGACTGGAGTGTGAGTGAGGGAGGGAGAGAGGGGTGGAAGACTGTTCGTTTTTGTAGGCTACGGCTTAACAGTAGTCGTGTTCCCTGCTGTCTCTTGCAAATAAAGTATTGAAAATGAACAAAGCTAGTGTTGTCCTTGTAAATGCTACAATACATTCAAATAAAAAAAAGGTGCTGTACTTGGCATTACTGCTATGAGGTGGATGAAGAAGAATGGGAGGAGGGGCTAAATGGCAGATGAGGCACAGGCTTCCTCGGTCGAGGGCATCGTAACCGGAGGATATCGGAAAATATCGCGCAACACATAAATATATTCCCATGTATGAGTTTTGGCTTATATGTTCGAATCGATTGCAAAACATGGAAAGGGGCAATCGTGCATATTTTGCAATCGGCACCCTTTATCGTGACATATTTAAAATGTATTACAATATCATACAATGCATTGCAAGTAATACATTGGTAAATAACTTTTCCTTTCATAAGGGATCCTACGAGTTGTTTCCCAGCGTTAAGTGTATCAATGCATGTTAATGAAATGACTTGAATAAAAGTGGCTGATGAAAACATTCATGGCTCAAAGCATTGAAAAGTCTGGGAATTCAACTTTGTTGAAAATTGACCACACCAAAATGGCAGAATTCTTGTTTCTTTTTGGGCATGGCTTCATGAAATGTTTTTGTGACATGTGGTTTTGTTTGTTTTATTCTTGGGTCATGTCAACCAAATACAATACTGTACTGTCAAGACAAAAATGATAAATAATGATAATATAATGGAAATGTAGCCCAGTCAATACACACACACACACCGTACGCTATGTGTAAACATTTTGATAAATTAATATCACAACAGTTGTCGTTGACAAGTGGTTATTCACACTCAATTGTTATTCTCATTCAGTGTTCTAGATTGCACGCAAACAATAACTGAAATAAACTGACAAACGATTCAACCAGCATGTTTCCAAATGCAGCAGTTTAAAACTACATTTCCCATAATGCCTAGCGCAGCTTAACTCACTGACAGGCTGTCAGTGAGCTAAGCCGTCAGTGACAGCTACCCTATTAGCGAGCACCGGTAGCCGAGGCAAAATCAAACAGTGATTACAGTTTACAATCATCAGCAGCACAATGATAGAATAGAATATCCCTTTATTGTCATTATACAGTTGTACTACATTTGTATTTGTGAAAAAATATAAAGAGCAATAAAAAAATGAAAATTTGATAAGAATATCTTTATACTGACTTTTACATTTTGTCATCGAAAATGACAAATGTGAAATTGACCATTTTTGTCACTGACATTTTTTCATTGAAAAGCAAACGAATTGACTTTTACATTTTGTCAGTAAAAAACAAAGGGAAAAAACTGGGAAAATGTTTCTTTGTCCTATTTCGCTTGTCATTGTCTTTGCTTTTGCCTTCACTTTTACTGAGAGGAATGGTTTGTTCAAAAATTTTCCTCCCCCAGGAAATAGAAATTTTAAGCTTTCCAATGATGTATCACATATGCATATATATATACAATTAAGTGATAGTTATGAAATCTGTGACTTATTTACAGACACTATTTTTTTCATTGCGATGTAATTTGTTTAAAAGTTTAAAATATGCGGGTGAATAATTTTTTAAAGTCGTTTCGTTTTTTTTTTTTTTTTTTTAACTAAATATTAGACATCAATGATTGATTCTAAGCTAAAAATTATAGACATTTTGAATAATAAATATACGTAATTACTTACCTGCTTTTTATGGCTGGGTTGAAACAAAACTGTTGTGCAGTGTCTGTAAATTGGGGTCTCCAGGGTAAAACGGACATATTAAAACCCCTTCTAGCCTTGTGTATCACATTTAATACACTCAGAATTTCATTATTTTGAGACTAATTTAGAATTTTGAAATAAATACAATAAATAAATAAAATGATGGATGCAAGTCAACACATGCATCTGCAGGCTCCATGACAAAAAAAAAAAATGGATTTAGCTAGGGTTATAGATATTAGAGCGCTTATTACACATATTAATTTTGATTTTTCAAATTTGAAAAAAGTACCATTAGGACCTTATTTTTTAAGTTTTGGGATTCTCTGACAATTGCTTCATGTTGCAGGCATTAAGGGGTTAAAAATAGTCCGGGGGAATGATGTGCCATGAAACTGCAATGGCAGCATATGGACAGATTGTTTTATCAAACCCAACAGTTAATTTGGCCTAAAACACAGCAGTTTATTTTAAAGAGCGGTGGAATAACTAGCTGCTTTTTTCAGCCTTGTGTGTGCTTTCCGTCATACTTATAAATACACAGTATGTACGTCTTGACACTGTTTGTGTTCAATTATCGGTTCAAGCTCAGTTGTTGAAGCTTTTGAAAGCTTAGGTTTAAAGAAATTTTAAATATCCATCTTGCCTCCTCAGGTGTAGTTTTGGCTAAGCAAAACAAAGTACCGTCTCTAAGGTGCAACTTACATCATCTGTTTGGAAAATAATCTTGTCCCATTATAAAATACTTTGTAGGATTCTTGTTCATTTCATTAATTTTTGTTGTTTGTTCCATTGCTTTAAAACCTTTATAGACAACATTTTAACGGCTCAGTCTTTAATTTAAAAGGGAAGTTCAGAATTTTTTTATATTAATCTTAATACTCGAGTTAGCGGGGGTTTAATTTGTCGGTGCAGTTGATTTCAACAAATTATGTGCCGTTAGTCAGTTATTTGTTCATTTCAGTGCTCCGGAGTCGCCAAGACAGTACGAGTCAATGGTACCTGCTTACCATGCCAATAAAAAAAAATAATAATAAGGTCCAACATGGTCAAATAAATTCAAAATGCAGATCATTGTTCAAGATATCCATTCGGCCAAAATGATGTCACACCAAACTGCTGTACAGTGATCCCTTGCTACTTCGCACTGCAAACTTTGCGCCCTTAGTCCATCGCAAATTTGTTTTTTGTTTTTTTCAAACAAAAAAGAAAAATCCAACCTTCAATAAAAGTGCATTTATTCAGTGGGGAAAAATCCCACATAAAGAAATAATTATTTGACATCAAATAATGTGTGTCACAATTATTAGCACCCCTGGTGTTAATACTTTGTACAACCCACTTTTGCCAACAAAACAGCACCTAATCTTCTTCTATAATGTTTCACAAGATAGGAAAAGACAGAAAGAGGGATCTTCAGCAGAATCTTTGCAGAATCTCTCTAAATCATCCAGAGACCTGGGTCCTCTCCTCTGTACTCTCCTCTTCAGCTCACCCAGCAACAGATTTTGATTTAAAATGTCCTGGTATTTCAAAGCATTCATGATGCCATGCACCCTAACAAGGTTCCCAGAGCCTTTGGAAGCGAAACAGCCCCACAGCATCACTGACCCACCCCCATACTTCACAGTGGGTATGAGGTGCTTTTCAGCATGCACATCTTTCGTGGCACACCAGACCCACTTAGAGTGTTTGTTGCCAAAAAGCTCAATCTTGGTCTCATCTGACCAAAGCACACGGTCCCAGTTGAAGCCCCAATACCGCTTGGCGAACTCCAGACGTTTGCGTTTATGATTGTGAGTGAGGAAAGGTTTTCTCCGTGCATGCCTCCCAAACAGCTTGTTGGCGTGTAGACAGCACCTCATACCCACTGTGAAGTATGGGGGTGGGTCAGTGATGCTGTGGGGCTGTTTCGCTTCCAAAGGCCCTGGGAACCTTGTTAGGGTGCATGGCATCATGAATGCTTTGAAATACCAGGACATTTTAAATCAAAATCTGTTGCCCTCTGCCCGAAAGCTGGGTCTTTCAGCAAGACAATTACCCTAAACATATGGCCAAATCTACACAGAAATGATTCACCAGACACAAAATCAAGCTCCTCCCATGGCCATCTCAGTCCCCAGACCTCAACCCCATTGAAAACCTGTGGGGTGAGCTGAAGAGGAGTGAAGATCACTCTTTGTCTTTTCCCATCTTGTGAAACATTATAGGAGAAGATTAGGTGTTGTTTTGTTGGCAAAAGGGGGTTGTACAAGTATTAACACCAGAAGTGCTAATAATTGTGACACACATTATTTGATGTCAAATAATTATTTCTTTATGTGGGATTTTTTTCCCCATCGATTAAATGCACTTGTATTAAAGGTTGGATTTTTCTCTTTTTTCCATTAAGGTCCCATATTATTTGAATAAAAAAAAAATATTAGAAGCTAAAAAACACATCTTAACCAAGGGTGCCAATAATTATGGAGGGCACTGTATATATATATTAAGGGTGTAGCGGTACATGTAATAGTATTGAACCGTTTCGGTACTTGGTGCTCGGTTCGGAACGGACGCGTACTGAACGAGTTTCTGACGTAATATAACCCTTTTTGAGGCTGTGAGTCGATCGGGTTACAGTTTCTATGTGTAGATTATATTTTATATATTCTCTACTATAATGAGGACCACCACTGTAGGACAGTAACCCAGAAACGTCAACAGCACGACAACGTGGCCGCCGCGAGAACGCAGTGAAACGCGGGCGTTAGAGTCAATCAGCCAATGCACACCAGTCGCAGTGCGGCCGCGTGTTAGATGCGTCCCAGAAGCGGCTTAACGCGACGCACGCAAAAAGAACGACAGAGTTTAGTATTTGACGCAAGACGCGGCCCTCCTGCGTCAATACTACTACCGGTAGCTAGGATCGGGCCGGAAGTCACTCGTGTAAAAATACTGTGGATCCGGTCGATTTTCAAACTAATATGCAATCGTAACCTACTTTATAAGTCCATCAGATCTCTTGTGTGGTAGATCGGGGAACAGTTGACTTGTCTTTGTTGATTTACTGCTGTCTTCTCGGCTATAATAATAACCAACACGGCCCCGTGTTCAATACAAAACCCTCCTACCACAACAAAACAAATAGGAACTAGTATTCACATAGGAACTAAAGTTATACAAAATAAAACATACAATAGAAATGAATACTACATCACATTTGTAAAATATAAACACATAATAAAATAAATTATAGCCCATTTAAATAAAATAAATTGAAATGAGCTAAAACACCTGTAATTCAATAATAAGAATAATACACACATCCTGCTTACACAATTAAATTTATTAATTTCTGTGTGGCGCTTTTACTTGAGAAAATCCACCAATAAAGCTTTTGAAAACCGTTCATAAGAAAAAAAAAAAGATTCATTGAGGCATGTCATTTGTAAAATACATGTTAAAATCTTTGTCATTAGGATTGCTTTTCTCTTTAGCACAGGACTTCTTTTTTCTTTTCTTGAGAAATAAAGCTGACCAATACGCGGGGTCTGAAAGGCAAATTGTTGTTGGATTATCTTTAAATACCCGCTACTTTTTGAGCATAATTCTAGCTTTGTATAGGCTATTGTTGAAAGCACAAAAGTGTGTAATAAACAACTAGCACATTTATATTTTGCATTTTGTTTTCTTACTGTACCGAAAATGAACCGAACCGTGATCTCAAAACCGAGGTACGTACCGAACCGAGATTTTTGTGTACCGTGACACCCCATATATATATATATTTATCTCCAGTGCTTTTGCACCTCTTGTGATTTTGCAAGTTCATCCGCTTAGAAAATAAGTAGAGGTCTGAAATTTTAATCAGATGCATTTCCACTTATAGAGACATCATCTAAAACTAAAAACCAGAAATCCTGTTGTATGATTTTTTTAGAATATTTGTAATTTACAGGAGTTCATAAGTATTTGGACACCTGAGAATCAGCAATATTCATGACACTCAAATAGTTGTCAGTCTATCTTAAAAAGAAAAAAAAAAGCCTTTACCCCATGATTAACCACCCGTTTCAGCTCAATATTGTCACCTGTGCACCCCACAGTCAGTCATAATCCAACTGCTTCCATGGTTTAAGACCAGAGAGCTTTTGAAAGACTAGAGGGAAAAAAAATTTGAGCTCCACAAAGCTGGAAAAGGCTACGGGACAATTAGAAAGCAGCTTGGTGAGAATAAATCAACAGTTGCAGCAATCGTTCGAAAATGGAAAAGGCTAATCATGACTGATAATTATCCACAGAATTGGTCTCGATGTAAAATCTCTCCACGTGGGGCATCACTCATTATGAGAAAAGTGAGGGCTCAGCCTAGAACTACACGGCAGGAGCTAGACATTGAACTGAAGAGAGCTGGATGCACAGTTTCAAAGGTTACTGTCCGTAGAACCCTTCGGTGCAATAGTTTAAAATCATTGCTCAGAAGGTTCCCCTGTTGAAGCCAGTACATGTGAAGGCCCGTCTGAAGTTTACCAGGGACCACCTGAATGATGCAGAGGGTTTATGGGAGAAAGTCATGTGGTCAGATGAGACCGAAATTTTTGGTACAAACTTTACTCGTCGTGTGTGGAGGAAAAGCAATGAAGGAAGAATGAGTGAATGAATGAAGAAGGATGAGTACAATACCAAAAACACCATCCCCACTGTGAAGAAACCTCATGCTTTGGGGCTGCTTTTTGGCAAAGGGGACTGTATAAAACAGAGGATGAATGGTGAAATGTATCTTCAGATTTTGAGCCACAACCTCCTTCCCTCAGTCAGAGACTGGAAGATGAGTTGTGGCTGGATCTTCCAACATGACAATGATCCGAAGCACACAGCCAAGCTTACCAAGGAGTGACTGCGTCAAAAACATGCCAAGGTTCTGGAGTGGCCTAGCTAGGCTCCAGACCACAATCCACTAGAAAATCTTTGGATGGAGCTGAAACTTGGTGGAACCTGAGACATCTAGAGAAGATTTGTGTGAAGGAATGGGCCAAAATCCTTGTTTCAATATGCGAAAACCTGGTGAAGAACTCAAGGAAATGTCTGACCTCTGTAATTGCAAACAAAGACTTCTGCACTAAATATTAGCACTGCTTTTCTCAGGGATACAAATACTCATGAACTAGATTACAAATAAATTATTGAAAAATCATACAATGTGAGATCTGGATTTTTTTTAGATTATGTCTCTATTAGTGGAACTGCATTTATGATTGAAATTTCAGATCTGTACCTATTTTGTAGGTGGGTGAACTTGCAAAATCACAAGGGGTGTAAATACTTCTGCTCCTCACTGTGTACGTATATTGACTTTTTTATGCTTTGGCTGGGGGGGGAGTGAAAATACATGTCATATGAGTATCTCTTTCCAATGCGCAATCTCAATAAATACGGATCCCAAAAAAAAAATGGTTTGCCGCTACTTTGCGTTTTTTTACTTATCGTGGCAGGTTCTTGTCCCCATTAACCACGAAACACGAGAGATCACTGCAATTCATTTCATTCTGCTGGACTTTTTTTTTTTTTTTTTAGATGTGTATTGCGACCACAATAGACCCCACTCACATGACGTCACAACCACGCCTCCGCGCCATATTGTCCGTCAGCTCGTCGTGTTTACGCATTACCGCTACGTAAATTCCTCCTATTATGGCGTGTTTTTCTGCTCGTTAACATTAATAATCAAAATGGTGAAGGCGTGTGTGGCGGTTGGTTGCAGTAACAGAGAAGATAGATGGAGAGACTTGAAGTTGTACCGTATTCCGAGAGACGTGGAGAGGAGAGCGAGATGGACTGCTGCAATTCGACGAGAAAACTGGGCACCAAACGATCACCACAGATTATTTAGTAGTCATTTTATATCTGGTAAGATGCATTTAATATATATTTAGAGGGTTTTGGGCTGACAACCACAATTAAGATCATTGCGAGGCTAATCGCCGACAACATACAGTTTCAAATTCAAGATGCTTACTTCTTCCACCATCATTATTTTTTGAATAATATTTAGCTGGTAACAAGTGAAAGAAGCTGGCCTCGTCTACGGCTCATCAGTTAAACAGGGGTGTCCAAACTTTTTGCAAAGGGGGCCAGATTTGGTGTGGTAAAAATGTGGGGGACTACCTTGGCTGATTTACATAGAACAATATATTTAAGCAAGCCCTTCTGTGTGTCACATTTGCTTTATTTTATTTTTTTTAATTCATAATTTCAACAATCTCGCCTTTGTGGCGTTCTCTTTTGACACTCGGGCTCTTGCGAAATACTGCTGCTGTGAAATTAAACTAGCTTCAAGTTGCTTTAATTTCTCGCTGCATATCTTCCCTGTAATGTCGTACATGTCAGCGTGTCTTGTTTGGTAATATCGCATCACATCGAACTCTTTGAAAACAGCGACTGTCTCTTTGCAAACGAGGCAGACACAGTTGTTGCGTATTTTGTTGAAGAAATAGTCCAATATCCACCTATCCTTGAAGCGTCGGCCATCGCTGTCAACTTTTATTTTTATTGATTGTTGCCATTTTAGAAAATTGGAAGTAAAGGGTCACACGGGGTAATGTTTCTTTGTGTGCTGCTCTTAAAGTTTTTCAAAGTTTCGTGAGAATAGGCTGAGTTTCTGTGGACAAGATAGTTGTAGATATCAGGGTAGCAGATGTCAGGCAGAGACGGTGAAGACAGCGGGTCGAAAAACATCGATTTAGGCATCAAATATGGATCTGGCGAATGGATCGACCGAAGCTTTTCCAAATAACGCCTTTTATGCAACGCATCCAATGAGTTTACAGCGTCTGAAAGCACCGGGGCTTCCATGAATTGCACGATAAATTGCACGATAAATTGAGACCATTGAGAATACGGACACACAATGACGGACAATATGGCGGCACAACACAGCGATCACGATTGTGTGACGTTGGTGAGTGGGGTCTATAGAGAGGAGTGTTTCGACCGCTCAAGCTCCGTCTGCTGGGCAGTCCCTCACGTTCCCATAACAAAAAAAAAAAAAAAATCAGCGGTGATAAAGCCGATGTGATATCACTCAGCCCTGTTTGCCTAGACAGCCTGTTCCCTGCAGATTTGCTAGTTTAAAAATTTTGCTGTTCATACTACAATTATTGACATGCAATGGTAAGTTTTAATAACTTTATCCTGTAAACATAGCCAACACTCTTGATTGCATCAGTCACTGGGGATTATCATGCATGCATATGTTGTTTTTTATTGGTATGCTAAGCGGGCACTATTGATTCGCACTAGCTTAGCCACTCCAAATCGCTAAAACTAACATCTCCACCTATGGTTAATGGTTAAGATATGACTTTATGGGACTCTCTTTTATAGCTCTACTCGTAATAAACAAAAACTAAAATTATTGTTAGAATTTAAGGTATCGTTAAGGTTTCTCCAACAGAAAATTGAGATTAATGAGGAAAAGTAAATGAAGCAATTTGGACAGGGCACTGAAATGTTGGCGAAGGCCCATAGTTTTTAATGCTGGGCTCCTCCCATCTGTCGACACATTCAGCAATGATTGGAGTCGAGCATGGACCCTTCAAGGGGCAGGGCAGAGTGACGGCGTAGGACAATTAATCATTCAAACCAAAATGTCCCAATTAGGGAAACATATCTAGGCTTGTCACCCTCTTTGCACTCTGATTAATCACCATGCAAGCTTGACGTTATAGTTCCCTATACCTTGCTCAGTACCACAACTTGGGAAGTTAGAAAAGATTAGCTAACGGACTCCGTGGGGGAACGAGCCCAAATAAGCTCTCATCAGAATAATTATCTTTTTGATCAAATGTTGGCGGGTAATGGTGTCCACATTTGATGGCTATTTTGAATAATCACCATTAAAAAGTGATTAGAGGACCTGTTCATTGCACTCTAAAAAATTTGACCCATGGTTACTCAAAAAAATTGTGGCAACAAAGTGACACTCAATATAATTGAATAGATTTTAAGCGTTACAATTTTGATTAAAAAGTATTGAATACATCAACTTAATTTAAACCCAAAAAATTAAGTACATGTTAATAAAAGCAATAGCTGAAATGAGTTGGATGTAGTAATAGACAACAAATGATGAGTTATATCACCAAAAAATATTTAGTAAATCTTGCTCAATTTCACAAGGAGAGCTGATTTGTGTTAACTAAGAATCAAATGATTAAAAAAAATAAAATAATTGACATTTACTAAATATCTGGGGGAAACATTCATATTTATCGATAATCAAGTAGAAATTGAGATGTCGTTGTTAATGACATTGGTGAAATTGATTCACATTTGCTAAATATATGCATAAAAATGATTTCGATTAAGTAAATAAAATAAGTTATATCAACTCATATTATTATAATGATCTACTCAATAATATTGAGTGTCACTTCGTTGCCATAATTTTTATGGGTCTAATTCACCCAATAACCTGACCAAAATTAAGTAAACGGTGGCATTAAGAAACATCAACAGATTTCAATGCATAAAACAGCAGTAAACATTTATTTGTGCATGTTTCAAGCCAAGTAACAGGGCATAATTGCCACATATGACAATAATGTCATGGGAGCATTTCACAACATTGAAGTCTAACAATGCTGAAAATTCAATATATTAACGCTTCACTTTTAACAATTAATAAGGAAGCAATAAATAACATTGAAGTGTAACAACGAAGGACAATTCAACATATTAACATACACTTTTAACAATTAATGAAGCATTGAACAACATTGAAGTTTAACAACGAAGGAAAATTCAACAAATTAACACACTCTTTTAACAACTGGCAATTATTAACAATTCCCTTTTCATTTGCAAGGGTCACTTTTGTTAAGCCAGTAGTTTATTCTCAGGCTGTTGACTTTTGGGCATAGCTTTGTACTATCCAGGCCAAGGAAAAGTTTCTGGAACACTTCAAAAGTGTACAGTGTATCACAAAAGTGAATACACCCCTCGCATTTCTGCAGATATTTAAGTATATCTGTGACAACACTGACAAAATGACATTTTAACACAATGAAAAGTAGTCTGTGTGCAGCTTATTTAATAGAGTTAATTTATTTTCCCCTCAAAAAAACTAAAAATATAGCCATTAATATCTAAACCCCTGGCAACAAAAGTGAGTGCAACCCTTAGAAAATATGTACACCCCTGAATGTCCAAATTGAGTACTGCTTGTCATTTGCCCTCCAAAATGTCATGTGACTCGTTACTGAGGTCACAGTGAATGATGTTGCTCTGTCTGATCACTACTGCATTATGTTTAAAATGACCACCCCTGTCTATCCTCTGAAAAGGGAAACAGAGGTGATTAGGAAGCGTTACATAAGTGATAACACTTGTGCGTTAGTCACACAGGCCTATGCCTCACCATTAACCCCTACAATAGCTCCAGTGGAAAAACTTGTAAATAGTTTCAGTTCCAGTGTGATGACTGTAATTGACACTATTGCCCCGATTAAGACAAAAACTTTCTCAAGAAAGAAGAGGTCACCCTGGAGAAATGCCATACTACCGGTAGCTATAAAACAAAAGCAAGTTTGTAGACGAGCAGAACGCAGATGGCGAAAAAACAAACTCCTAGTTTTTGATGATATCTACAAAGAGAGTCTTCGCAAATACAACCAGGAACTGAAAAATGCTAGACAGTCATATTTTTCAGAGATCATTAGTAGAAACACCAACAATACTCGCACACTATTTTCTGTTGTTGACAAACTGACAAACCCACAAGCATCAATACCTCAGGAATTGGCATCTGAGGTGTCCTATACTAATTTCGCAGCATTCTTTACACACAAAGTACTAAAGATTAGACGGACTGTGTGCAACTCCAGATTAACAAATGTTACACTAAATGCCTCCCAAATGTCCCCCACGTCAATCTTAGACAGTTTAGCCTCTTGGACTATGCCACTTTAACAGAAATTGTGTCAAAATTAAAGCCCACAACATGCTGCCTTGACATCCTTCCTTCAAACTTTTTCAAAACTGTTTTTCATTGCATAGCACCAGACATACTTCAGATTATAAATACTTCTCTCCAAACAGGAGAGTTTCCTCAGACTTTAAAAACTGCAGTAATAAAACCTCTCCTAAAAAAACCTAATCTGGATGCCTCAACCATTAGTAATTACAGGCCAATATCAAATCTGACATTCCTGGGGAAAATTATCGAAAGGGTTGTGTTCGAACAGATCCAGATTTTGATGATGCAAAACAATCTTTTTAACTCATTTCAGTCTGGATTTCGGCCACAACACAGCACAGAGACAGTGCTTATCAAAGTCCTAAATGATATTCGTCGGAATACCGATGCAGGCAAATCATCTGTTCTGCTACTATTGGATCTCAGCGCCGCATTTGACACGGTTGATCACAACATACTACTCAGCAGATTGGAACAGTGGGTAGGGCTTACTGACACTATTCTTCAGTGGTTCACATCCTATAAGTTACCAGAACATCTGAAGTATGCTCAAACTGTTAGCTCTTTTAAATCAGGGCTAAAAACGCTTTTGTTTAGCACTGCATATCCATAACTGTCTATATATTTCAATCTACCTGCTTTCTATTTCTCTTGTGCTTATCTCCATTGCTGATTTCAATTATTATTAGTAGTAGTTTTTGTTTTATTTTTATTTTTTATTTATTTATTTTTATTCTGTGACTAAATGCGATCTTTTGTCTTGGTTTTTACCTTGTGTTGATTTAAATGTGATTTTTATGATCTTCATGTGATGTAAAGCACTTTGAATTGCCTTGTGTTGAATTGTGCTATATAAATAAATTTGCCTTGCCTTGCCTTACAGAAGTGCTGTTCGCATTGCTGGTGAGACTGAAGAAGTGGGGGGTCAGCCTGTTAGTGCTCAGACCATACGCCGCACTCCGCCCGTCTCACCAGACCATAGGACATGGTTCCAGTAATCCATGTGCTTTGTTGACATGTCTTCAGCAAACTGTTTGCGGGCTTTCTTGTGTACCGTCTTCAAAAGAGGCTTACTTCTGGGGTGACAGCCCTGCACACCAATTTGATGTAGAGTGCGACGTATGGTCTGAGCACTGGCAGGCTGACCCCTCACCTCTTCAATCTCTGCAGCAATGCTGACAGCTCTACTGTAACGAGTCACATGACATTTTGGAGGGAAAATGACAAGCAGTACTCAATTTGGACATTTAGGGATGTACATCATTTCTAAGGGGTGTAATCACTTTTGTTGCCAGGGGTTTAGATATTAATGGCTATATTTTGAGTTATTTTTGAGGGGAAAATAAATTAATTCTATTATATAAGCTGCACACAAAGTACTTTTCATTTTGCCAAAGTGTCATTTTGTCCGTGTTATCCCATGAAAAGATATAATTAAATATCTGCAGAAATGCAAGGGGTGTACTCACTTTTGTGATACACTCTACAGTTCCATTTGATAGGCAAGATTTAAAACATAAGCCATCCCAACGAGGAGGGAGCAAGTCCTTGGAAGGTTACCCAGACCAGTGAGAACTTTCACGCCCTCCACCGATACCAATGCCTGGATCCTTTGATGCATTCGATTTGATGTTATAGATCTTAAGTGTTTGAACTGCAAAATTCTGTAACACTTGGTCTTCATCAGCATCCTGTAATAGCAAGAACATTGTACATATCAGACTGTATAGCCAAAGAAGCCACTATTTCCCAAATTGCTTCCAACTGTTTGGACAAGAAAATCTGATGTTTGTCATAGCTGTTGTTCCTAATAGACTCTATTTATGTCAGTGTTTTTAAAAAAATCTTAGATAACACTTAAAAAATATGCATAAAATCATATTTTCACACCAGGAAAATTGTAAATGATCTCATCAGTTCACTACAAATCAAAACAATTCAATTACACCGTCAAGGTTTGAACAGAATTATAGTATTATTATTATATGTAAATGATATCAATCCATTACATCATTTTTTCCTGGCACTGTATTGTTGAATCCAATCGTAACTATTAACATACCAATCCGTACGGTACCATACTGATAGTGGTAACTAAACTTGTGGCACAGTAAGTTAATTTCTGACGCTTGAAGTCTTCCACAGCAATTGGTTCAACAACCGGTTCATATCTTTTGGCGTAAATATCCCTTAATAAAGTGAGGACCGCTGTGGCTTACAATCCAGTGCTTATCAATTAAAAAATGCCATTTTTGTGTCAAATTTGGTTGGTGGCGGTTTAAAGTCAGGTGCGCCTTATAGTCCGAAAATTACGGTAATGGTTTTTAATGAAAATGAGAACAATGATGCAAATTATAATTCCCTCTGACATTGCGGATATCGCAATTGCAATACCACTGAAAACATAACAATTAGATTTTTTTTTTTTTTTAATAAATCGTTCAGCCCTATAATATACAATTATATGTAACAGACTGGGCACCTTTTAATATTTATTTTTTTGTCGTTTGTTGATGTGCATATTACCTTAGAATTGGTTTCTTTTTTGTCTGACATCTTAAAGGTTCATTTTTTAAAGTGGAATTTTTAAAGGTATTTATCCATAGTTAGTGTCTTACCTGCACCATTGTGTTCCCAATGACATTTGTACGGGTATAGACGCTATGCCATGTACCAATCCATAAAAAAAAAAAAAAAAAAAAAAAAAAAGAACTATCCCTTTAAGAATGTCCATAATAAACTTTTTTGCTGCCACATTATTACAAGACATAAATATTATTGATTAATGTCACAGCAGTGGAAAAGCATGTACAAACCAGGGCCGGCCCAGCCTATATGCAGACTATGCAGCTGCTTAGGGCCCCTGACCACGAGGGGGCCGCCAATCTGGCAATTGTTTAATTTATATTCTATTTTGTTTACTACAGTTTGCTTTATTTGACTTACTTTACATCCATTATATAACAGTATTACGCTATACTCGGGTAAGTCACAACATTAAATTGTGATATTGAGACTACTTTTTCAAACACTGCAATGCTTTTAGTCCAATCAAAGACGATGCAGACTGACTTCAGTCACTAACACGAGAACTTAATTTTGTCTGAAAGTGCAGTAAAGTTGGCATGTTTAGTAATTTGCAGGAACACAAAGCTACAGACACAGAAGTCGTTAAATAACAAAGATTAAACGGGTCTTACCTTAAGCAAACAGTCTGTGAAATGGGTGGGAGACGTGTTGTCGTGTGAAGAAAAATGCCTTGGGCGGGAAAATGAGACCTTCCAATGAGTAAAATTTATCAATTTTCTGCAGTTTTGACTTTCCTTATAAAAATAAATAAATTCTACTCACTGATTTTCAGATGATTTTATATGGAAAAAAAAACGAATTAAAATGCAATTAATAAAGGCTCCAGCACCTCCGCGACCCTCGTGAGGAATAAGCGGCATGGAAAATGAATGAATGAATGAATGAATCAAAAATTGGTGAATTCAGCTCAGTGTGATTCTAAACTGCACACAGTCATTTTTATTATGTATAGTCTAGTCTACTCTTATTTATTTCGTAAATATTATCAAACCCTGATCACACTTTTTACAGTGGTACTCGTAGCTTGAAATGTTTTCAATTTGAAATTTAACTATGTAACTAAGGGTTTAGAAAATACAATATTGCAAAGGAGTATTCGTATTTGTAATTGTTACCGCAACATCGTGTTTTTGCACCGTTGTTTCAAATACTGTTACTTGATTGATTAATTGATTTTTGTTTGTAAGTAGGCTTGAATATAAAAATATAAATTAATGCCACAAAGTCAATGTATTGCTCTCAATCTGTTTATATACTGTGTCTTTTGTTTCTAATCAATTTGTGACATATCCTGATTTTGTTGTTGTCTTTCATATTTGAACAATAACTATGTGTCGCCATTGAATGATTGATTTTTTTTTTTTACAATTTTTGTCATATTGCAGCAAATAATCATAATAAAGCTGTCAGATGTCCGAACACTATTTATATATGTTTGTTTTTTCGCCCCACATATATACATCCGGTCATAATCTATTTTTACCCGTCACTTAAATTTTTAAAATGATAATGATGACATATTCAATAGTATTTAGTTTTCATTCATTTTTAATTAATATTGTAACGCTTGCTTGGCGGCGAAAAATTAGACACGGAAGTCGTGGTATTTTTCTCCCTCTTTTTACTCTGCTTACCGCCAACAACACCAACAAAACAACAACTCCGCCCCCAAAGAAAAAGAGGCAACTATATAGACCCCAATCACCAACGTCACACAATGATCTTAAATGTGGTTGTCAGCCCAAAATCTTCTATATATATATTAAATGCATCTTCTCAGATATAAAATGACTACTACATAGTCTGTGGTGATCGTTTGGAGCCTAGATTTCTTGTCGAATTACAGCAGTCCATCTCGCTCTCCTCTTCGGGTCTCTCAGAATACGGTAGAACTTCAAGTCTCTCCGTCTATCTTCTCTGTTACTGCAACCAACCGCCACACACGCCTTCACCATTTTGATTATTAATGTTAACGAGCAGAAAAACACGCCGTAATAGGAGGCATGTTCGTAGCGGTAATGTGTAAACACGACAAGCTGACACACAATATGGCGGCTGCAGTCAGGGGGGGCGGAGTTGTGACGTCATGTAATTTGGGTCTATACACAGGCGGCAATCTAGTCCACCAATTGGATGACGCGCTGGCACACCGGGTGCACCAATAAGAACCTCGCGTTGATGTGTCAATCACGGTGCCACCGCCAGACCCCGGTGACGCTACAATATTCTGACAGAATAGCTAACGACGTCATGCATTAAGAGAGACAATAGCTAATTAATATGCTCACTCGCCACCCTGTGGTCTGGGGTGTGAATTGCAACCTGTCAAAATGACGGACGGACTTCAGTTTTTTCCGTCACCGTTTTATAAAACCGGTCAACGACGGAAAATATTCGGTTAACGCGACCCCTGATATATATATATATATATACTGTATATATATATATGTTATATATTAGAGGTGTGCATCGGCACTGCCCACACGATTCGATTCGATTACGATTCGGAGGGTCATGATTCGATTCGATTCAGAGGGTCACGATTTGATTCGGTTCGATTCAGCAATGCATCGCGATGCATTAAAGCCTGGGATGCATTAAAATTCTAAAGCAAAGCATATTTTTCGGGAATCATGAGGCAACACAAGCGGTCAGACATAAAACAACTTTTTATTGGCTCTTGTGTCACTCCTGGTTGAATTCAAATGAAAATACTTTCAGATATATATATTAAAAAAAAAAACAGATCACAGCATTTAATTAGTGCTTTGAATGAGACCAGGGCTTTCTCTTTTTTTTTTTACACACAGTAGCAGCCTTTCACACAGTGCATCTGAACTCCTGTGCAAAATCAGTAATAACAGTCACTGTATTTTAGTCACAACGACCCATCAATAAAAATATTCAAGTAAATATTATAAAGAAAACGACAAAGAAAATATTGTAGTGCAGCAGCATCTTTATCGCAATATCAATCCAGGGATCAGTTCAGTTACAAACAAAACATCAACTAAATTGCAATGTAGAACAAAAGTAAAATGTAGGCCTATATGTGCAATCAACTTAGAAATGCAATCAGTTACTACCACATAAAAATAAAAAATAATGAATTAAAATGTGTAAGTGCAGCAGCATTTTAGCAGCCATAGCAATCTGTTTCAACATGAGGAAATATCAGTTTTTTGCAATCGAGAGAGCAGACAGATAGTAGAGGTTAGATCGGGCCTAAAAAATCCAGCCCGACCCGACACGGCCCGCTGGTATTGAAGCCCGACCCGGCGCAGCCCGAAAACCCCCAATTTTTTTTGTTTTTTTTTGTTGGAGTGACACGGGGAAAAAAAACGCAGCAGCAGCAGCAGCAATTTATTTTCATTTCTTCGAGTTGGCAGAAAAAAGTTTTCTTAATGTTTAAATAGTCTACATATTTTTAGGATCATTATAAAAGCATTTACACAACGAAGTAACGCTGGGACAGTTTAATATAAAAAAAAAAAACATTTTGCAGACACACAGAGGAGAAGATTCAAAAGGATCACATTTGTGTTGCCTTTGTGTGCATAAAAAAAGTGTCTCTCATAACGAATTCTCAGTTGGCAGAAAAAAAACGCAAGTTTTCTTAATGTTTAAATAGTCTACATATTTTTATGATAATTTAAAAAGCATTTACACAACGAAATAACGCTGGGAAAGTTTAATATATATATATATATATATATATATATATATTAAAAAAAACATGCGATTTTGCAGACACACAGAGGAGAAGATTCAAAAGGATCACATTTGTGTTGCCTTTGTGTGCATACATAAAAATGTCTTTCGTAACGAATCGCAAGCGCCACAGCAGGAGAAGGAGAAGAAAAAGCGGGCGGCGCCACTGTGTTCATGTGCATGCACAAGCAAATGCACAATACAGAGATTTTGAACGTACTTATATATTTTAAAATGCGCTGAATCCATTCGGCTTGTTGTCCATGCCCCGCATCGGGATGCATCGCCGCATATTGTTGACACCACTAATATATATATATATATATATATATATATATTAGGGCTGTCAAACGATTAAAATTTTTAATTGAGTTAATTACAGCTTAAAAATTAATTAATCGTAATTAATTGCAAATAATCGCAATTCGAACCATCTATAAAATATGCCATATTTTTCTGTAAATTATATATATATTCTGTAAAATACATTGTTGGAATGGAAAGATAAGACACAAGATGGATATATACATTCAACATACGGTACATAAGGACTGTAGTGGGCATTTCACTCTACTGTCATTTAAATCTGTCTATGCTGTCCTCACTCCGAAGCGTCTACTTTTTCCAAAGCTTGACAGCTAGTGAACAACGCCTTAATAATCAGACTTCTTCCTTTTTCATCTGATTTATTAATAAAATGGCCTCAAACCATTGTCCTCTTTAGACCGTCGTAAAACTACAAAAAAAAAGTACACAAGCATTGCATTAGCAACAACGTTAGCTTAGCACGCTATACAGGTTCACTAAACATAAACAAAAAGCGTCTCATACAAAAAATATAACATTTCGCTTACTAACATAATATGTACATTATTTACAACAACCATACTTACGGACAAATCTTGTCCAAGGATCTTATAAGCACAACATTACAACGTAGGCGTCAGCCCGAGACGTCGTGCAGCCATATTGAACTGGCAAGACAACAATAAACCATGTCGCAAAGCGACCACAAGAGTTCGCTGTTAGACAGCACAAAAAGCCTTGCTGTAAAATTTACCAAAAGGCAGAATACTGTCTGAGCGGGACATGTGCGTTAATTGCGTCAAATATTTTAACGTGATTAATTTAAAAAATTCATTACCGAGCGTTAACCCGATAATTTTGACAGCCCTAATATATATATATATATATACATACATAAATATACATATTTTTTATATTTATAAACCTAAATATAAATATATATAAATTATAAACTAAATTTATAAACTTTATAAAAATACAGCTTTGACAAGGATAGAAACTTCAAATTAAATAATCATGATAAAGAACTGTGACATAAGAACAACAGTGACCTCATCGGAGGAAACTGCAAAAAGTGACAGGACTGGTGTAGCCAGCTTTTAGATCTGGATTTGGAGCCTTGGAAGAGGTCTGCGTTTCATTATAACTATTCAGGGTTTTGGTCTGTTGACCAAGGTAAAGTTCTTGAGGTGAAAATGAGTTCTGATGAAAGATCAACACTGAAAATAATGGATTCCAGTGTCAGGTTGGCAGTCTGCACACTCTGGTTGCTTCCTCTTCAGCCTGAGCAGAACTCTTCTCACCATACCACCAAATGTTCTGTCGACACTGCTATCCGATAAAATAATGACTGTAAATGTACCAGATCCAAAATAGCTACAGTCTGGATTTACATTGGGTTTGGAGGTCTGAGCCCTCAGCTGAAAGGAAACAGCAGTGACAAATATTTGATTACCTCCTAGACCTGTTTTCTGAACTAAGGTGTACACCTTTCGGACAGTCTTCCAACACAACGTAACCCTTGCTGTCCCAGGATTGGCTATATTCGATCCTGGATAGCTCTTGTCTTGGCAATTCTTCAGAAAAGCAAAGCACAGTAATCAGAAGTGAGACAAATCAGTTAGGATCCAGCTCTTTAACGCAACAGGTCCTCCACAACAGCACTCAGGTTCACTCGGCCGCCATGGTATTATCACAAGGCCTCTCAGTCGCCGTGAAAACCCTGAGGACATCGGGGATCCAGTCTTTCAAGTTCACGATTTCCTCGCAGCCAAATTTCTTCTTGGCGAAACTGTGATTGTGAACAATCTGAGGAGGCTCGGGCGTTGTCAGAACCGCCGACGGGTAGGCTTGATTGCTCAAGATTCGTAATAAATTACTTTGGCCTATAAGACTGGCCGTGACCCGGCCCAGATGCTCAGAAACATTCTTCGGGTTGCCCCACTCTTCTTTCTGGTACTCAATCACCTTGGCGATTGCCTGGTTGAACAACACACTATGAGTGTATATGTCCTGAAGCTGCTCGGAAAAGTTGGAGCCATCCACCATGTGTTCAGGAACACTGGGTGGCGAGCAAGTCGACCCATGGTATGCGTTCTGGGGGGAGGGATATTAAAGTCATGAGGATGCATTCCTTCAAAAAAATAAATATTGAATTATAGATACTAGGCCTGAACGATATATCGTTTAAACATCGCCATCGCGATGTGCGCATGCGCAATAGTCCCATCGCAAGGACGTGCGATAGTTTTTTCATTTCATTTTTTTTAATCCACAAACGTTTGTTTTGAGGAAGGAGCGCGAAGGAGAGCGCACAGCCTCTCATCTCATTCCCTCCAACTCGCAGTCATCGGCTCCTCCCCCTCCCCTGCTACAGCGGAGTGGAGGGAGGAGGGGCCGAACAGCAGAGCGGAGGGAGGAGGGGCCGTTTTCAAAGTGAAAGCAAGCAACACGTTGAATAGGGAAGACTGTCTCCAAAAGGAGTTTTGGAAGTATTTTGGCTATCGACAAGAATATAAGGAACAAAAAACAGCCCTGTTGACAGTGCCTCGCCATGGTTGCCTCAACAAGAAGTAATCCGTCGAACATGTGGGACCATTTAAAACGCAGGTATCTATGCATTCCTGCTACGAGCTTCCCATCAGAGGCTTTTTAGTACAGGTGGGAACATTGTTACGTGCCAACGTTGTTGTCTCAAGCCTGCAATGGTGGATAAACTAGTAGTCTTGGCCAAAAACCTATGAGACCCAGTTGAGAATTGCTGAGCAAGGAAGGTGGACGATATGCAGACAAATACATAACACAGCTGCAGGAATGTCTTTTCTTCTTTTTATTCATGTGACAGCTAACAGGAAGGCAGGAAATTTGGGAGTTAAAATGGTTCTGTTCATCAGTTATTTGCTGTTATTCAGTTCAATTATTTACAAGTTCAATTGAGTTTCTGTTTCTTTTATATTTAAATTAATTGTAAATCGTATTTTTCAAATAACTATAGTACAGCTGCACATAAAGTTTTGATACTTAATATTTTTTAAATATTTTTAAAACTTTGTTGCAGTTTTGCAGTTTTATATTGTTATATTTTGTGTAAACAACTCAGGGGACTAATGCACTTGCACTTTTATTTGACAGATGTAATATTTTTGTTCAACTATGTTTACAACTTTGTTGTTATTTTACAGAAGTTTTTATTTATTGTTATATTTTGTCAAAAACTTAGGGGACGAATGCACCTGCTCTTTTATTTGTCATTTAATGTATTTGCTGCTGTTGAAGTGTCAAATATTGTGTTCAATAAATTATCTATTTTGTGCAGACATTGCTTCCTGGATCCCTTCATAATAATACAGCAATCTTAATCATTCACAAATGAAACGGTATTATATGACTACACTGTGGTCACGGTGTGTCATGCAAAGTATTTCCAAACAGCTATTCAAGTCATCTAGTGAAAATTTCTTTAAAAAAAAAAAAAAAAATTATATATATATATATATATATATATTTTTTTTTTTTACTATCGCAATATAATATCGCAATATATTGCACACCTCAAAAAAATCGTAACAATAGTTTTTTCCAATATCGTTCAGGCCTAATAGATACAGTAGTTCCTGTAATTGCTGTTTTGAGTTTTTAAATGTCCTTTGAAAGGATTGATTTGTGTACACTGCATTGTAAAAGAAGTTTTAAAAGTTAATATTTAAAATGCTATAGGTAGGAAGACTGCTGTAATGGATAACGCCTATGTTTTGACTAGTCGCAATCACATTGGTTTTCATGAATGACAACTCCTACTATAGTGCTGTTAAAACCGGCATTTCTAACAGCATTATTTTTTTCAGTAGTGAGTGATCTAATGAATTACTTTTCCCATCTTACTATAATCTATTTGAATGAAGCGCAAGTTGTCTGTTTTTGTCACAAATCTGCCTGCCTGCCCTGAACGTGATGATGTTTGGCTAGGTGGCTTGGAGCATTAAGCATAGCATTCGTGTTCTCGTTAGTGTTCAAATTTAGTGTGGCGAGCGTCATCTTAAACTCTCGGGTAACTTCTTTTTACATACAGTTCATGGCGTCCAGGTGGGTTTAATTGATTGAAAAGAATGGAAACGTGCTGTTTTCCTGCTGAGTGCGCATTATCATCACCAAGTTGGTGATGGTAATGCGCACCTTGTAGACACTACAATCTAGATATATATTTTTTGATTACCAAAAATAGTCACTTGTACTAAACTTTTCTTGAATGACGGATCCATGAACCTTGGTTGATGTTTTATTTTAAAATCAAAACAACTAGAGCAAAGGCAGGAGACTCAGAGCCTCACCTGCATATTGAAAAATATATCTAAGTATATCAGGGGTGTGACGATACACACAAGTTACTGTTCAGTGCATATCACGGTTCGGTGCGGGTTACGTACAACAGGAAAAATAAAAAGGCTTTTTTTAATTTATATACTGTTACACTCTTATATAAGTGAAATTAAAATAAAATAAAAAGATTTAAGTAAAAGGTGTGACCAATGTTTTTATTTTATTTGGGGGGGGGGGGTCTGTTCAATTCAATCAGTTAATATACACATCTTTTATGTGAAAGACGTTATAAAATGTATAATGTAATAACAAGTAAAACATGAAAAGTAACGTCAGTTACTTTGCTGAGTAACTAATTCTCTTACAATTAGGGAACGGAGTTACTGAATTACTTTTTAGGAGAAGTCATTTGTAACTGAACTGTAACTAATTACATTTTTTTTTTAAAAAAGTAATATTAACAACAGTGACTCCAACACTGACTTGAATTAGAACAGGCCCATCTTCAAATTTAGAATTACGTTTGAAAAATTTCCAATCTAATTTTAATTCAAATCTTATACTGGTTAACTCAGAGTCAGACATTATTGTTACTGAATCCGAACTTATTGGTTGCCATTGACAGGGATCGACATCCGATCTGTTTGATTTGAACGTTCGTTAATCCGTTGACACCCTCCCACTTCAAATGGATTGGACGTCAACTCATAATAAACTCAAATTCATAACAAAGGGATAATTGTATGATTGGCCGTCTAGCATCGTCAGTGGCACTGAAAGAGTTATTTAAGTGGAGGTTTTTGTCCAAAAATGTAACCTAAAGTATGAGTCTTACACGAGGTTCATACCGCAGGTCTTAATGCACAGTTCTGATTTTTGTCATATGTTTTTTGGCGTGCCCGTTCAGACTGCCTTTGTCCATTGAGGCAGTTCAAGTATAACCCAAGAGCACTATCTCGTAGTCCGACACTCACTGGGCAAACTGACCCGCATGCAAGCATCGAAACAAAGGACTGTACATGCTGGCTCTGCATTACATTATTCTAGGGTGACCATATTTTGATTTCCAAACAAAGGACACAAAAAAAAAATCCCCGTTTAGGCTTATTTTCAAAGTTTATACGGATTGATAGAACGCATGCAAGCACTGTGTGCATGACGCAAACACATATGGTCACTTTGCCCCACACGACTCTCGGCCATGTAAGCGGTATAGAAATATTGCTTATTTGGCGCACAGAAAACCGAGCATTCACAGTCTTATCCTTTTCCCCCCATTTAATTTTTTTTCACGACTGTTGTCAAGACTGCCTCTTCCCCAATAGCCGAGTGCGAGCTAGGCGCTAACGCTAATGCACAGCTCCATCTCTGCCGTCCTCCGTGCCTCTCCCGCCCTTTGCTGACGTAATTGCTAACGTAATTTGGGAGACCTGACAGTTCAGACCGCAGCCACATTCTGACAGAATGTGGCCCATATCAGATTTTAACCACATACGAAAGTGACCTAGACCGGACTTGACTTTTATGCGACCTGTTAATGCCATACTCGAGTCGGAAAAACACGAAAAAATCGGATTTGTGTATTAAGACCTGCCAAACTGTCTGCATAAGTATCAAAATCCTTGACAAAGTTGAAATTAAGTTCATCTACTTTGTTTTGGCTGACTCAAAAGTCAAATGGATTGATGTGACATGGTTTGCGGTGTCACTCGGAATTTAGAAAACCTCTACTCTAAATGCGGAAATTGTTTGTTGAGATGTTACTGTTACTTAACCCACTTACGTAGTGCTGTAACAACTTCTCCGTTTCACTGTAGAGTGCTACTGTGACCAACTTGAGTCGGGAAAAGTTGTCTAGGCAGTTGATTGGGACAAGGAGCGCCGGATGACTTCGAAGCACTAGCAGCGTCACCAGGAGCACGGTGTGAGCCAACTTCATTTTCTTAGGAGCATTAAACAAGCAAAACAATATGAATTGAATGAGAAGATAATTGTAAAGTTTTTACATGTAGTCAACGGTCACAAAGTTGTAGATGCACTTCAGTTACTTTACATGTTGCAAAAGAATTCAATCAAGAGCTGCTGTCAACTCTTTTAGTGGCTTTACATTTTGACAATTCATGCCATTTTATGTCACTACAGTGTATTTCTATGTGCATAGACAAACATATGAGGAGACCCATTACAAGTGCTATATAAAAGATAATTGTTTTTTTTTTCACAGTGAGAAAATATACTAATATTCAACTAGTAATAAGTGTAGTTTTTCTCAGTTTAAAATTCAATGCTCTCAACTAAAACAAAAAAGATATTATCCAGAGCAAACTTGCTTCTTTTTTAAGGCTATACTTTTAAGTATTTGGGAAAAGTGAAGTAGAAAATGAATTACATACATATTGAAAAGTTCAATTTATTGAGGCCAGTAAATGGCTGTTTATAAATTTATTTAAAAAAAAAAAAAAAAAAAAAAGGTATAAAATATTGCCTGCACAGGAATAAAAGGTTTTAGAGCACGTTAGTTGTAGAAATACTATCATATTATTAATAGTATTTAAAGTTGAAATAAAATTGTATAATTTTTTAAAATTTAAATTAAATAGATACGGTATTTCATGTTCTTACCAGGGTGCAGTGTCCTGAACGTGTAAGCAATGGCTCGTCCAAGTGTCTCCTTCGTGTTGCTCCTTTATTTTCTTGTCTTTCTCAAGCCAGCCTGCATTTTAAAGAAGCCGTCCTCATACGTACAGTGTCATCATCTTTCTTTCATATTTTCAAATGAAGCCTCCCACAAGTGACACATTTGGAAAAGTTCCTCCTTAGAACACGTGTCACGCGTCCAAGCTAATGGTCAAAGTTTCGCTTACACATCCTGGTATAAGCCGGTGTTCCCAAATCATTTTCACAGGCATAAGCCATGATGCAACGCACTGATACAGAAATATTTTCCATTTCCGTGGACAACTTCAAGAGTTGTAATGCAAAAAACATTTCAAAATTAATTCTAAGATTTGTTCTTTTATCCATCTTTTATGTTTGAAGATAATTTTTAGAAGAAGTGGCAACTTTTTTTGATCAGTCAAGTTTGGTAGGTTAATGTTTTCTTTTTGTCCCCCACTGTAATATTCTGATACAGAATTGTCCTAGGCACCTTGAAGGGCATGCGGCGCCAGCCAATGTTTTTTTTTGCTCACGTGACGCGGGAGTGAGTTGGAGACACGGCCTGCAGAGAGAGCCATACGTTTGTGTTATGTGAAGCTGAATAAAGAAACCAAGTGCCAGCACGTCCTGTGTGGTATATCCTTGTTATAAAAATGAAAAAAAAACACAGAACAAGACATGGTGTCAGAGTGAAATGGAATTAATTAGCAACATGATGGTTGCAGCTGTAGTGCCGTCACCTCGCATAGATTGGGACGCGAGTAACCTACCCAAAGCATGGCGGAAGTTCAAGCTCCACGTTGATCTCATGTTTTCTGGTCCGTTGAAGAGGAAAGCTGAAGACGAGAAATGCAGTTATCTTCTTCTTTGGGTGGGCGAAAGAGGCCGCGACATTTACAACACATGGACTCTAACAGAAGACGAGCGAAAGGTACTGAGAACGTACTATGAGCGGTTTGAGGCCTACGTTGTCCCCAAAGCAAACGTAATTTTTGCAAGATACGAGTTCCACGAAAAAATCCAAGGTGCAAACGAACCTTTTGAAGAATTTTTGACGGATTTGAGACTGCTTGTGAAGGACTGCAATTATACAAACAGTGAAGAAATGGTGAGAGATCGAGTTGTATTTGGGATTTATTCACCCAAAGTGAGAGAAAAGCTACTGAATGATGGCTCAGAATTGACATTGGATGAAGCCATAGACATTGTAAGGTCCCATGATATGGCGCAAGCACAGCTCAAAACGATACATGGCAGCAATTGTGGCCCACAAAATCAATTCGTTCAAGCCATCAGCCGCTATTTTCCAAAAAAAGGCAGTATGGAAGACACGCCATGACAAGGCATCGGCAAGTGGTGAAAAGCAAGCCTGGATGGGATAAAGACCACCAAAAAGCCTGTGGATACTGTGGAAACAAGCCTCACGCGGCAAAAGAAAGTTGTAGCGAAAGGCAAACAGTGCAAAACTTGTAACAAATGGAATCATTTTGCAAAGGCATGTCGCTCAAAGCAAAACAAAGCAATGCATGCAATAGAAGACGTCGAAACACGCAGTAATGAAGAATTGTTTATTAATGTTGTAACACATAACAACACTTATGCAAAAGAGACTGAACAGGCATTTGCAAATGTGTTCCTTGGACCTAGCAAAACTTTAGTCACCTTCAAGCTCGACATTGGGGCGTCAGCTAATGTCATTCCCACCAACGTCTACAAAAGTTTGGGAATACAGTCCTCACTACAGCCAACAACACACCCTCTTTTTGGATACAGAGGTGAGAAATTGCTTGTCAGAGGAACATGCAACATGAAATGCCAGTACAAAGGAACAAAAATGATGGTCAAACTGCACATTGTTGACACACTGGCTCCCCCAGTGTTAGGATTAAAAGCATGTCTGGATTTTGGAGTCATCCAGTTAATTTTGTCTGTGCATGACTCCCCTGCAAAGTCGGTGATGGACGAGTTTGCAGATGTTTTCACAGGGATAGGACTGTTTCCTGGAGAATGCACAATCCAAATTGAACCTGATGCAACACCTGTTGTACATCCACCTAGGCGAGTCCCCTTGGCTCTCTGTGACCGCCTCAAGGATGAACTGGATAACATGGAAAAACAAGGCGTTATTGTCAGAGTCACAGAACCAACAGAACGGGTTACTTCCATGGTTGCAGCAGAAAAACCACGCACAGGAAAGTTAAGAGTCTGTTTAGACCCACGGGATTTGAACAAGGTCATCAAACGGCCACATTATCCCTTACCAACTCTTGAGGACACAACATCCAAGGTGGCAGGAGCTTCCTTCTTTAGTGTTATGGACACCAAATCAGGCTTTTGGGCCATCAAGCTCTCTGAAGAATCCTCAAAAATAACTTTCAACACTGTATTTGGACAATACAGATTCCTTCGCTTGCCTTTTGGACTTATCTCTGCTCAAGATGAGTTCCAGCGAAAAGTTGATGAAACTTATGAAGGCTTGCAAGGTGTCACAGCCGTAGTTGATGACATTCTCATCTATGGAAAAACAAAGGATGAGCACGTCGCCAAACTTCGTGCCATGCTACAGCACTTGAGAGAACGCGGTGTGAAACTAAATCCAGAAAAGAGTACAGTTTGTGCTACTGAGGTCAGTTATTTTGGACATAAAATCACCAAAGATGGAATTATGCCTGATCCAGCTAAAATTGCAGCTGTGAGGGACATGGAGCCACCAAGAGACAAAGGTGAGCTACAAACACTGCTTGGCATGATCAATTACTACTTGTCCAAATTTGCTCCAAGTTTGTCTGAAATAAATGCACCAATGCGTCATCTGCTAAAAGAATCAAGCGAATTCAGATGGGATGCACAGCATAAGGGAGCATTCAACAAAATAAAAAAAAACTGCTCACTCAGGAACCAGGCCCAGTGCTAAGTTATTTTGACCCGAAAAAAGAACTTAGGCTACGTTCATACTACAGGTCTTAATGCACGAATCCGATTTTTTCGTGTTTTTCCGACTCGACTCAGGCATTAACTTGACGGTCTGAACGTGACAAGTCGCATAGAACTGGACCATTTCAAATCCGATCTGGGTCACTTTCGTATGTGGTTCAAATCCGATCTGGGCCACATTTTTCCAGACTGTCGCGGCGGTCTGTACTGTCCACTCTCCCAAATCGGATTTCATGCAGCAATTACGTCATCAAATAGCGAGAGAGAAGCTACCGTACCGGTGCAGCTGTGCGTTATTAGCGCCTAGCTTGCGGTGAACACGGCTTTTGGGGAAGGGCTGGGCTTGACAACAGTCATAAAAAATGAAAATGGGTTGAGGATAAGCCTGAGAATGCTCAGTTTTCTCTCTGCTCCAAGTGAGCAATATTTCAACATTGCCTAGACGGCTGAGAGTCAGGGCAAACTGCCCGTATGTGTGTATGACATGCACGGACAGTGCGTGCATGCTTTCGATCCATATAAACTTTGAATATAAGCCTAAACGGGGATTATTTATGTCTGTTATTTGTGTCCTCCTTTTGAAAAGCAAAATATGATATCCCTGGAATGACGGATGACGTGTGTCATTTGTTTTGATGCTTTTGCGCATGCGGGTCGTCTTGCTCAGCGCTTGTCGGACTGCGAATTAGTGCGCATGCGTAATACTTGAGCGGTCTCAATGGACAAAGGCAGTCTGAACGGGCACGCCAAAAAAACAGGACAAAAAATCGGATTCGTGCATTAAGACCTGTAGTATGAACGTAGCCTTAAACTTCAAGTAGACGCTTCAAAATATGGACTGGGTGCAGTACTGTTACAAGATGGACAGCCGATAAGCTACGCATCAAAGTCATTAACTGAGAGTGAAGTCAACTACGCTCAAATTGAAAAAGAGTTGTATGCCATTCTATTTGGATGCAAGCGCTTCCACCAGTACATCTATGGACGTCGTATAACAGTGGAGAGTGACCACAAGCCGCTTGAATCCATCCTGAGAAAACCACTTGCAGCAGCGCCTCCACGATTACAACGAATGATGCTACAGCTACAGAGAGGTATGACTTCATCATCACACACAGACCAGGCAAGGAGATTCCTGTTGCCGACACCCTGTCGAGGAAATCACTCCCTGATGATCACACAAACCTCAGTGAAGGTATGGACATACAGGTACACACTGTGTATAGCAACTTACCAGTCAGTGTAACCAAACTTGAAAACATAAAAGCAAAAACAGACAAAGATGCTCAGCTCAGCTGTTTGAAAACAATGATTCATTCTGGATGGCCTGAGGAAAGGCCATAATGTCCTAAAAGCATTGTTGAATTCTGGAATTATCGCAATGAGCTTTCACAAATGAATGACATTTTATTCAAAGGAGAGAAAATCATCATACCAGAATCATTGCAAACAGAGATGTTGTACCGTGTTCATGCAGGTCACATGGGCATGGAAAAATGCAAGCAGCGAGCACGTGACATCATTTTCTGGCTGGGGATGAACAAGCAAATTGAAGAAATGATTGGAAAATGCCACATCTTTAATGAACGCAAACATATTCCCGAAAGACCATGGCAAACAGTCGCAGTTGATTTGTTCATGTGGAACAATGAGGACTACTTAGTCACAGTTGACTATTACAGCAGAGACTTCGAACTTGACAGATTACGCGGCACCACTTCTTCCGCTGTGATACACAAACTAAAAGCTTCCTTTGCACGACATGGTATCCCTAAAACTGTCATATCTGACAATGGTCCACAGTACAAGTGCAAGGAATTTGAGGACTTTTCCACCACATGGGGGTTCACACACGTTACCTCTAGCCCACACTATCCTCAAAGTATTGGCTTAGCGGAGAAGTATGTTTGAATTTCAAAGTCCATCATGGAAAAAGCCAAAGCTGACAAGAGAGACCCTTATCTGAGTCTACTTGAATATCGGAACACACCAGTTGACCATTTCAGATCACCAGTTCAGCTACTCATGAGTTGTCGCACATGCTCAATTCTGACAAACACTCACCAGGAGCTGAAGCCAAGAATTGTCAAGCACCAAGAGGTTCACCTGAAAAGAACGCAGAAACAACAACAGAAAAAGTACTACGAGAGATCAGCAAAATTGATGACAGCTCTGCAGGAAGGACAACACATTTGCTTCCAGGAGAAAGGCTTCTGGAGACCAGCAGTCGTCATCCGACCAGATGTTGCTGAAAGATCGTATCACATCCGCACACAAGAAGGACAAGAATATAGGTGAAACAGGCGTCACCTTATGGACACTAAGGAGACATTCAACACACCACCTGAAGGAAATGTTGCCACAAGGCCCACTTCAGAATCCACAAGTGATACAGCTCTACAAATATAAATGGTACCGTATCAGACAAGATCTGGGCGTGAGGTCAAACCCAGAAAGATCCTTGACCTTTAAAAAAAAAAAAAAAAGTGTGTTAAAGGCATATTTTGACATTCTGATTCCCTGGCTCTACAGTTATTGATATGCTGAAAAAAATAATTGGAATTTATGTACAAATGTGATTTGTTATGACCAGTACACATTTTGAATATATACAGTATATATATATATATATGTGTATATATATATATCATTGTGTTATGTTCCAATTGTTCTCAGCACAAATACTGCAATATACTGTATATGGGAATGACAGGTTCTATTTTTTTTTTTTTTTTCAAAAGAAGGGGGATGTAATATTCTGATACAGCATTGTCCTAGGCACCTTGAAGGGCACGCGGCGCCAGCCAATGTTTTCTTTGCTCACGTGACGCGGGAGTGAGTTGGAGACACGGCCTGCAGAGACAGCCTTACGTTTGTGTTATGTGAAGCTGAATGTGCTATTAAAGAAACCAAGTGCCAGCACGTCCTGTGTGGTATATCCTTGTTCTAAAAAAAACACAAAACAAGACACCCACTTACGGGGGGCTAAAATATAGAGAAAGCAACACACCACAACACAGATGGACAAAGTGATTTGTTTGTATTCATTTTGTAAATTACACGTGAATTTTCTGAGGATTCATGTACTGGCGTTTATCATTTTGACAGTTTTGTATATTGGTTGCCAATGACTATTATTAGGGCCCGAGCACTAAGCGTGCGAAGGCCCTATTGTTTTGCAAAGGATTTTTTTTTTTTTTTTTTCAGGGCAAATGAAAACGGCCAATTTGGAGGCCTGAACATGCACGAAAAGTCACCAAAATTTGCACATACGTGCGGAAAATTGTAAATTTTGATAATTTTGCAACGTTGCAAAAAAATGTAACAAAATGGCTCAGTGGCGCCCCCTTGAAATTTTAAAATTGGCCTATAACATTAGGGTCTGTCAGCGTAGAGCAATGAAATTTGGGGAGTCTATACCTTGTCCAAAATCGCTGAAAAAAAACGTTGGCACCCATATTCCAAACCCAACAGGAAGTCGGTTATTTTGGATCGAATATGAAATTTTTATCGATTTACAGGGTGCACATTTGATACCTTTTCGCCGAGGGAGTTAGTTGGATCATCTTCAAAATTGGTGAGACTGTTCAGGAGACATATGAGATCTTAAGTTTCTACAATGGTGCGTTTTCATTCACGGGTCTGACCTGGGCGTGGTGCCAAAGTCGGCCATTTTTTCGGCAAAACACTGAATTCAGTAAATGACTAATAATTCCTTGACACAACTTTCAATCTTTTTCATATCTGCCATGTATGCGCAGTATCCCACCCTTAACACGAGTGCATTGAAATATTACCCATTAGGCCTAGCGTCCCCTAGTGAGAACAGGAAATGCCTTTTTTTACGAGACAGGTTCCTCCTCCAAGGGAAAAAAATCTGTTGACCTCAAACCTGCATCAGGGGAGCCTTAAAGAGCATATGACACCAGAAAAAGAGTCTTAAATGGCATTATTATGTGAATTAGAATCATGTTTTGAGACGATTCGACTATATACAACAATTTAGCAAAGCGCAGATGACGAGAAATTAGTCTTTTAATCTGCCGGTTAGCCACGCCTACCATTATAGGGCTTTAGCGTCCCCAACAGGTGGATGACGTCAGCGGTAGACTAGGCTCATCGGTTTTACTATTCAGCCCATTGAGGGGGAATTGTTCAGAACGAGGAAAACGCGACGAAGAGAGCCGCAAAATGTCATTGTTTCAGTCTCTCTACTCCCAATATTTTTACAGGATATTCTTTTTATCCAAGTATTTTTCCCCAATAGCTATATAAATGGCTTGAGAAGGACCAGTCAGCCCGTCGAGGGGGAACGATTCACAATGAGGAAAACGCGACGAAGAGAGCGGCAAAATGTCATTGTTTCTGTCTCTTTACTTCAATATTTTTACAGGATATTCTTTTTACCCAAGTACTTTCCCCAATTGCTAAATAAATGGCATGGTCATGACAAATAACAATCTTGTGCTAAATGGAATATAAAATAATAAAAATCCATTTATTCAAGACGAAATGGCAAAATTACTCCATAATGGTCAAAACAGTCGACTTCACCTTTACTGTCACACCTCCCGAATGATATTTTATGACACCTAAATCGGACATATGTAATTTCCCTTCCCCGGCTTCGGAGAATGTAAACAGACCAGAAGGAGTGACAGCTAGCCGACATGCTAACCCGAACCGAGGGATGTTTCAAAGTCTTCGAAGTGGAAAATCACACATAACTAGCCTGGATTATTTGACATGACGACCCGGTTGTCGAGTTTCTTTGTGGATCGGCAAACCGCCCGGCGGAGAGCAATTTACAGTTCGTTCCCTGGAGGAGGGTGGCTGGAGTTGTTGTGTAGCTAACGTGCTAACAGCTAACTGCTAATGAGCATGAGGATAGCTTTTAACATGCCTATCAATGATCAAACGTAAGTAGTCCTTTATTTAAAGGAATTTTATAGTGTTTACTTTGTAATCACTGTATTCGTATTTGACATAATGCAAAACAAGATGTTTACTCACTTCCTTGTAAGTCCAATGGTCCCACAGTAAATATCCACGGTGAATGGGAACCTTTTGAAACTCCAAAAAGGCGCATACGCCTCTCCCGCATACAGAATGATTTTTCTGCAGCCGTTTGGCTGGCGTGATGCAAAAAATAAAAGTATTAATCCGCAAAATCAGCTGAATCCTTCGTCCTCATACACAACAGTACACTGTATAGTGAAGAGAACGTCTTCTACCGTACACGTCACAGCGCCCTCCTCCTCAATGCAAGACCGAAGCCGGAAGTCACTCATTTTCATGGCGCGGGATTCAAAAAACTAAATAAATCTAGCGATCGCTTCCACACACATCCAAGCGGTCTATATCATTCAGGGGCATAATATACCGCGTGTATTATGAAATAAACATGCTTTTTCGTGTCACAGGCACTTTAAGACCTGTGTTCAGGTGTCTGATGAAAAATATTGAGGTTTCGTTGAAGCGGAGGGGTCCAAACAGGAAAGTGAAAATGACCGTCAACAATTTGCCTCGCAAAAAACTTTGAGCAGTCATAACTCAGCAGATATACAACATATCTGCGCCAAACTTTCTGTGCTTGTTGAGAGTCATACCCTGAAGGGTCTTGTAGGGGTCATTTGCATCAACTCTACAGTGCCAACTAGTGGCGACAGAAAGGAGTTTTAAAAAAGGCCTTTCCTATTGGGTTTTTTCAACGTAGAGCAATGAAATTTGGGGAGTCCATACCTTATGCAAAACTGCTCCAAAATGTCTCTTGCACCCATTTTCCAAATCCAGCAGAAAATCGGGTATTTTGGATCAAATATGAAATTTTTAGCCATTTGTTGTACAGTTTACATTTGGAGGCCTGAACAGGAACAAAAACTCACCAAATTTTGCACATACATGCGGCTTTGCGTGGATTTCGATAATCTTGCGACGTCACAAAAAAATGTAACAAAATGGCTCAGTGGCGCCCCCTTGAATTTTTCAAAAAGGCGTTTCCTATTAGGTTTTTTTAACGTAGAGCAATGAAATTTGGGGAGTCAATACCTTGTGCAAAACTGCTCCAAAAAGTCTCTTGAACCCATATTCCAAACCCCACAGGAAATCGGGTATTTTGGATCGAATGTGAAATTTTTATCAATTAACAGGGTGCACATTTGAGACCTTGTCACAGAAGGAGTTGGTTGGATCATCTTCAAAATTGGTAATTTTCAAAATGGTGCGTTTTCATTCATGGGTTTGACCTGGGCGTGGTGCCAAAGTCGGCCATTTTTTCGGCAAAATGACAAATTCAGTAAATGACTAATAGCTCCTTGACACAACTTTCAATCTTTTTCATATCTGGCATGTATGTGCGGGATCCCACCCTTAACACGAGTGCATTGAACTATTACCCATTAGGCCTAACGCCCCCTAGTGGGAACAGGAAATGCCTTTTTTTACGAAACAGGCTCCTCCTCCAAGGAAAACAAATCTATTCATCTGAAACCTTCATCGGGGGAGCCATAAGACATGTGTTCAGGTGCCTGATGAAAAATACTGAGGTTTGGTTGAAGCAGAAGGGTCCAACAGGAGAAGTGAACATGACTGAAGCCATTTCGTCTCACCACAAGTTTTGAACAGTCATAACTTGGAAGATCTACAACATATCTGCGCCAAACATCTCGTGCTTGTTGAGTCATAATCTAAAGGGTACTGTAGGGGTCATTTGCATCAACCCTACAGCGCCACAAAATTTGGCACTCTTGGTCGAATTGGCCCAGTTAGAAGATTCATTTTGGTTTTGAATAAGGGCTTGACTGCACAGCTCAGTAGTGGCTCCTTTTTTGTAGTACTCTTAGGTGTGTAAAGAGGCGACTTTTGAGCATGTTAGGTTCTAATGAGATGATTAGAGAGGAGGATCTGCCACCACCCTGACCTGCACACTGTCCGAGTTGCGTGACGTCCGAGTTGCGCTAGATTGCGAGGGCCCGTTCAGTCCTGCTTGCAGGCCTAGTACTGCTTGTTTCCAAATGTTTTTCACAATATTTTAAATTTGATCTTATATTTCTTTTTGGACAGTGCCTTGCAAAAGTATTCGGCCCCCTTGAACCTCGCACCCTTTCGCCACATTTCAGGCTTCAAACATAAAGAAATAAAATTTTAATTTTTTGTCAAGAATCAACAACAAGTGGGACACAATCGTGAAGTGGAACAAAATTTATTGGATAATTTAAACTTTTTTAACAAATAAAAAACTGAAAAGTGGGGCGTGCAATATTATTCGGCCCCATTGCGTTAATACTTTGTAGCGCCACCTTTTGCTCCAATTACAGCTGCAAGTCGCTTGGGGTATGTTTCTACCAGTTTTGCACATCGAGAGACTGACATTCTTGCCCATTCTTCCTTGCAAAACAGCTCGAGCTCAGTGAGGTTGGATGGAGAGTGTTTGTGAACAGCAGTCTTCAGCTCTTTCCACAGATTCTCGATTTGATTCAGGTCTGGACTTTGACTTGGCCATTCTAACACCTGGATACGTTTATTTTTGAACCATTCCATTGTAGATTTGGCTTTATGTTTTGGATCATTGTCCTGTTGGAAGATAAATCTCCGTCCCAGTCTCAGGTCTTGTGCAGATACCAACAGGTTTTCTTCCAGAATGTTCCTGTATTTGGCTGCATCCATCTTCCCGTCAATTTCAACCATCTTCCCTGTCCCTGCTGAAGAAAAGCAGGCCCAAACCATGATGCTGCCACCACCATGTTTGACAGTGGGGATGGTGTGTTCAGGGTGATGAGCTGTGTTGCTTTTACGCCAAACATATCGCTTTGCATTGTGGCCAAAAAGTTCAATTTTGGTTTCATCTGACCAGAGCACCTTCTTCCACATGTTTGGTGTGTCTCCCAGGTGGCTTGTGGCAAACTTTAAACGAGACTTTTTATGGATATCTTTGAGAAATGGCTTTCTTCTTTCCACTCTTCCATAAAGGCCAGATTTGTGCAGTGTACGACTGATTGTTGTCCTATGGACAGACTCTCCCACCTCAGCTGTAGATCTCTGCAGTTCATCCAGAGTGATCATGGGCCTCTCGGCTGCATCTCTGATCAGTTTTCTCCTTGTTTGAGAAGAAAGTTTGGAAGGACGGCCGGGTCTTGGTAGATTTGCAGTGGTCTGATGCTCCTTCCATTTCAATATGATGGCTTGCGCAGTGCTCCTTGAGATGTTTAAAGCTTGGGAAATATTTTTGTATCCAAATCCGGCTTTAAACTTCTCCACAACAGTATCTCAGACCTGCCTGGTGTGTTCCTTGGTTTTCATAATGCTCTCTGCACTTTAAACAGAACCCTGAGACTATCACAGAGCAGGTGCATTTATACGGAGACTTGATTACACACAGGTGGATTCTATTTATCATCATCGGTCATTTAGGACAACATTGGATCATTCAGAGATCCTCACTGAACTTCTGGAGTGAGTTTGCTGCACTGAAAGTAAAGGGGCCGAATAATATTGCACGCCCCACTTTTCAGTTTTTTATTTGTTAAAAAAGTTTAAATTATCCAATAAATGTTGTTCCACTTCACGATTGTGTCCCACTTGTTGTTGATTCTTGTCAAAAAAATTAAATTTCATATCTTTATGTTTGAAGCCTGAAATGTGGCGAAAGGTTGCAAGATTCAAGGGGGCCGAATACTTTTGCAAGGCACTGTAATTGTTTTCCCCAATATTTTAGATCTATTATGCATATTATTTGTAGTGTATTATTAATTTCTTATATTTTAGTATTACACCTTTCATATATGTTCTGCCTTGAAAAATTGTATATATATTTTTTAATATTTGTCTTGTATCACTGTATTTATTTTCTTTTTAAATGTTTTGGTAGTTGTTTCATGAAAAAAAAAATCATTTTCTAATACTTCTTTTTCCTAGGATTTCTTGGGAATTATTTAGGTTTTTTTTTTTTTTCCCCTTCTCGTATCAATCCAAAAATGACGAATCCAGCTGTTTTTCAAGTTTCCGTTCATTTTATTCACATCAAACATTTGACCTAGGACAAAATGTACCCCATGAAGTGTCCAAGGTAATGTAAGTTTGTACAAACTAAACAAGAGTTACAGATCTGCTAGTGTTTTTTCATGACAAAATACCGACCTAATATAAACACGACGAACCTTGCGCTTTGAGTATGTGAACTAGATTTTTGAAGAGGTCTGCATCAACTAAAACAAAACAAAAAAACCTTGAGAAAAAGTTGCCATGGGAAGAAATCCGTGAGCAGGAATTGCTGGTCGTGTCCATGTCGCTCTCGCTCGTGATGTCTTCCTCAGGGACTTAAAAGAAAAAATTAAAAATAACACAAACACACAATGAAATAGGCCTGCAACCAAGCATTATAACTTCTCATTTACCAATTCAAAATGTCCGTAAATGTGTTCAAAAAGGGGAAATTATCTGAAATTGACAGTGTAGAAACCAAGAGCGTAGGTTTGGTCTCAACATTGGTGGGGACGATATAACAGCATAACCTGCAAGTACACTTTTTGCTCAGGACAGGACATATATATGACCCAACAGATTGGGTGTACGTGGACGGCGATCAACCAGTCAATCGCAATGCTAGTGTGGGTAGCACGCACGCAGCAGCCTTTTTTTTTTTTTTTTTTTTTTTTTTTTTTTTTAAATGTACATTGTTAATTATGATTCCATGTCCCCAGAGTCAGCTTCTGCAGCTGGGGGTCGGACCGCCAAGGCCCCCGCCTTTGGCTGCCACCCAACTCTCTATGCACCCGACCCCTTTGGCCCCTTCCACGGGTGGCGAGTGCCCGACCAGGCCCCATGGGGACAGGCCCGGCCACCAGAAGCTTGCCTTCGAGCCCCACCTCTAGGCCTGGCTCCAGAGGGGGGCCCCGGTAACCCGCGTCTGGGCAAGGGAAACCTGACTCAATTTATTTTACTCATCATAAGGAGTCATTTTGAGCCATGCTTAGTCTGGCCCCTCACCTAGGACCTGTTTGTCATGGGTGACCCTGCCAGGGGCTGAAAGGCCCAGACAACATAGCTCCTAGGATCAAGTCCAAGGATCGGTAAAGTCTATTCAGGGGTACTTGAGAGGAGGTTCCGTCGGGAAGTCGAATCTCGGGTTCAGGAGGAGCAGTGTGGTTTTCGTCCCGGCCGTGGAACAGTGGACCAGCTCTACACCCTAGGCAGGATCCTCGAGGGTGCATGGCATGACGGCCGAGGAGCTGAAAATAACGCAACGCATTAGAGGTCGAGGTGAAACACAAGGAGTTGGAGGTGGAAGTCATGCATCTACGAGTGAAAGCTCTGGAGCTAGAGCAGGGTGCGGCTGCTACAGCCAGCCCCACCACCCCACAGTCACCGCTCACCGGTATGCCCCATGAAGGGTTTGATGTTAGCCGGCACATCGCATTAGTTCCGCCTTTCAGAGAGTCCGAAGTGGACTTGTACTTTAATGTTTTTGAAGGCGGTGCAGCTACATTGAATTGGCCCAAAAATGTGTGGCCCTTATTGCTTCAATGTAGGTTAATTGGTAAAGCTCAAGAAGTGTCCACTTCCCTGTCATTAGAAGACTGCCTAAATTACAATATTGTGAAAGCCACCGTCCTTCGCGCGTATGAGTTAGTGCCAGAGGCATATAGGCAAAAAATTAGGAAATGTGGAAAAACTGCCACCCAAACTTATGTAGTTTGCGAGGTAGAAAACAGCTTTGTTTGACAGATGGTGCCAAGCCAGCAAGATTCAGAATTTCGATAATTCACGTGAACTCGTATTGATGGAGGAATTTAAGAATTGTCTTCCTGAGACAATTGTCGTTTATTTAAATGAGCAGAAAACCACCTGCCTTACTGAAGCCGCAGTATTGGCAGATGAATTCGCATTGACACACAAACGTGTCTTCGTCAATAACTCGTCGTGATTCTGCTCCCATTGACAAACCTAGATCCCCTAAAACAACTCGCCGTAATCCTGTCACTTTCTCTTCAGCCGCAGAAACTCGTGAATGTTTTTACTGCCATGAGCGAGGACACCTGATTGGCTCCTGCCCCATCTTGAAAAGAAAGGAAGCCAAAACCAAACCACCATCCTCAATTGCATCCGTTCAGACTAGACAATTTGCTCCGCCTCACATGAAGTTAGCCACACCAAAACGGCAGGTTGATTCAGATTTTCAACCATTTGTCTCAAAAGGTTCAGTAATAGGAAACACAAAACTAGTCGCTATCACTATTCTGCGGGATACTGGGGCAAAACAATCGCTTATTCGTGGGGATGTCCTCCCTTTTTCAGCTGAGTCTTATTCTGGCTCAGATATCACAGCTTTGGGGGTAAAAATGAGTGAGGTGTGTGCACCGTTACATTTTGTGAATTTGAGATCTTGTTTTGTGAAAAGCAGAGTAAAAATTGCCCTTAGACCACATGGAGTTAATGGAGTTGATTTGATCCTCGGGAAGGATTTGGCCGGTGGGAAAGTCTTCCCTTCTCCCGAGGTTAGTGAAAATCCGACACTGCCAAATCATACAAAATTTGTTCCTGTTAAGTACCAACTTCATGATGAAAATCAAACCCAGTCAGTAGACAAAGATCAGCTAAGAGCTGCCCAAAACGCCGACCATAATTTGTGTGATTGTTTTTTTTTTGGGGGGAAATGCTAATATTCCATCATTTATCCATAAACGCATGCCTTTTGGACTCATATCATGCCACTTCATGTAATTACACACATCGCAACACCAAGAAAATGATAGAAATTAGGATCGATTGTCAAGCTAAAAGGACCCGCCCCCGAGATACCGGAAATCTAGCATATTGTGTGCGTGACGTCACGACTAGGAAACAACCGGCTCAGTGCTTAGTACTGAATGGCGGCGATGATGGCGGACAATTTTGTTGCTAGTTGCAGCGACGAATCCGACGTAACGAACATTCTTCTAATGGTGATGAGGAGAGTTATGAACCTTTCTTTGGTGTTTTGGGTTATCAATTTGAGCCCAAACGAAAGCCAATGTAGCCTAAAGAAAGGATCATTGAGGTGAGCAATGAAACGCATTGGCAACACTGGCAACAGATTGTGTGGGAAACACCGAATGGTTTGTTTTGCATTTCTTTTTGTGAAGCTGATACACCGTGACCGCAAAATAATGTATAGAATAATTATTATTTCTTGTGCTATCATCGGTTTTCGCTCTGCCAACCGGCACAAATATGAATGTGATTAGAGGATTTGTTCTATATATTTTACGAGCGATAATTTATACATGTGTCCAGTCCTATATCCAATGTGTGATATGTTTTTTATTATAAAAGAGTACTCACTCTGGCCATTTTCCTCTTTTGCTTTGCCTGGGGTGGTGGGGTGGTCTCATCAGAGCCAGTCATCGTCCTCTTTCTTGATATCTCAGGACATTTAGGTGGCTGCGCGTGTAGGTGGGCACCGCGTCTGCTTTCAGCAGCAATTTCTTAGCAAAACCTGATTTAATTTGTCCATAGTTCGTATAGCTTTCAGGAGTAAAATGTGCACCACACAAAACCGTGCCGGAGGCTGGGTCTGCAAAATTAGCCCTCTTAGCACTGCTGAACTTTACACATTGTCTGCACATTCCAGCTCTTTTTCTCGCGTTCGTGAACTCATGGGTACTACATTGTGACAGGTGGCTATTTGTACACCACATAGCGTGACAGGTTTGAACCATTTTAGCGATTTTTTAATGAAACACGAACGCAACTCTCTTGTTGATAAACAACGATGGCACCTGCCTCGACCTATTGTTTCCTTGTTATGACGTCTCCGCCCTATTCGGCTGTTTCCAGAATACTTTCGGAAATGTTTGTAATTTTCGATAATTGCTCATGAATGTGATTTTTTTGTTAACTTTATTAATATTTGTTGTCTTGCCACATAACGGCTCTATTGATATCTCACAGCCCCTTAGTGTTTTAATACCCTTTAATTTGACTTTTTAAATTTTTGTTAGGAAAAACAGGGTTTCATAGATTGTTTTGTTTATTTTGGCGACTGTCTCCCTCTGAGCCATATAAAGAGACTGCTTTAAATTTTTCGTTTTTACTGGCTTTTCTGGGTGAGGGTTTGACGGGAGGAGCACACCCCATGTTGCGTCCTGAAACCCCTGGACCAGGGCGTAACAGACACGCTGGAGAGACTATGTCTCTCAGCTGGCCTGGGAACGCCTTGGGATCCCGCCGGAGGAGCTGGTTGAGGTGGCTGGGGAGAGGGAAGTCTGGGCTTCCCTGCTAAAACTGCTGCCCCCGCGACCTGACCTCGGAGCAAGCGGAAGATGATGGTATGGTATGGTTAATTATGATTAAGTTGTTTGAGCAACATATAAGGTTATGCAGCACCCCACGTCCCTTGCTTTTAAGGTAGCTCGTAGGAGGTTGTCTCCCTGAAATGTAGATCTTAGAGCAAAAAACAATGAGCACCTCTAGGCTGAATGATCAATGCAAAATAAATCTGTATTGACTTATACAAACTTTCATGTGTATTGGTTCAAGTAATACAACGTTCGATTCAAATCTTTGTTTTCAAAAACTACTAAACGAACATTTTGAAAACTTCCAGAATAAATGTCTGGATTTTTGAGCAAATTTAAATTGCAATATTTGAACAAAAGACAGAAGTCCTTATAATAGGCCCGAAAAGTGCTAGAGACTCTTTATCTGCCCAGATAGTCACTCTGGACAATGTAAGTGTAGCCTCCAGCGCCACAGTTAAAAACCTAGGAGTTTTATTTGACCCTGACTTATCGTTTAAAGCACACATTAAACAAACCTGTAGAACGACTTTCTTTCACCTGTGCAACATTGCCAAAATTAGAAATATTTTATCTAAAAGCGATGCAGAAAAATTAATTCACGCGTTCGTTACATCGAGATTGGATTACTGTAACTCCCTACTTGCAGCTTGTCCTAAAAACTCTCTAAAAGGTCTTCAGCTAGTCCAAAACGCAGCAGCAAGACTTTTAACAGGAACCAATAGAAGAGAGCACATCACCCCTGTGCTCCAGGCACTTCACTGGCTTCCAGTCGAGTTTAGAATTAAATTTAAAATACTCCTTCTGACATTTAAGACCATTAATGGGTTGGGGCCATCTTATCTCACCGATGCTCTCGTTCCATACCGCCCCAACAGAACACTCCGATCTCAGAATGCAGGTCTACTGGTAGTTCCCAGGGTTTATAAAAGTACTGTCGGAGCTAGAGCCTTTAGCCACCAAGCCCCTGTTTTATGGAATCAGCTTCCAGCTACTATTAAAGAAGCCGAGACAGTCTGCACATTTAAGATTAGATTAAAAACGTTCCTATTCGACAAAGCTTATGGTTAGGCTAGTTGAAGTCGGAGTAGACTCACAGTTTAGTTTAAGCTGCACTAGAAGCTATAATGCTGGGGGCAGTACAGCCGCTGAGTTCTATCTCCTTTTCTTACTCTACCTACCACTTGTCTTACTTTATTTCTATTTTCCAATGTTAATATCTAGTTGTCTAGTCTCTTCATCACTAGTCACCCGGTGTCCCCTTTCCCCCCTCCCCTCTGGGGAGGGGCTATTTTTCAGCTGCAGCCTCCTGACTGTCCGGACCCCTGGCTGGATTGACGTCCTCGCTGCTACCCCCGTCTCATCTGACGAGAGGGACCTCTTCTTGCTCCTTTACTCCACTGTATTTTTACGGACTACAATTTCGCTTGCTAATTCCCATTAGCCGTTCTGGGGTTCCTGTCTATCCGTCCTGGGAGTGGATTTCTCCTGACTGTGGTACTCCCCAAGGTTTCTCATTTTTCTCCCAATTGACTCTGGAGTTTTTGGAGTTTTTCCTTGCCGGCATGGAGGGTCTTAAGGATAGGGGATACCCAGGACTTGAACTGTATCTATTCATCTTTGTTGCTTCATTTCTAATTGTGTATCATATTGCCTCTGTAAAGCCCTTTGAGACCTCTGTTGTGATTGAGGGCTATACAAATTGCATTGAATTGAACATGACTTAAATTATCTTAACATACACAATAAATACAAACTCATTTATAATCTCTCAACTATCCAGGAATGCAAAAAATAAACATTTGTCTTAAGACCATTCAACCTTGTCTGTGAATAAAGAAATTGAATATAACAGAAAAAAACTTTTCAGTCAGGGAAAAACAATAAAAATGGAGCTTTGTCCACAAGCATCTCTTTAAGTCTAAAGTTGCACCAGCAGGGGTGGCCACAGCGCCCCGTATGAATTTGTTGGCAACCCCGCTTGCCAGCCAGTATATCGTTAGATTGTAGTAGCATCAATTATGCATTTTGTCCCAAATGCAAAGGCAGGTAAGCCGCTACTCCTCAACCTTCACAGTAGTCCCCCCTTGATGATCCACAGCCAGCATCAGTGATAGAGGAAGATCAGGAAGCAGCAGAACAGAGTCAGTCAGTCACACTGGTCATAGAAGTGAGGCAGGACTCCGCAAAAGCAGGTGTTCGACCTGTTTCTGGACCAACAGGTCCGGACCTGTTGGTCAGCGCTTAATTTGTAAATCATATGTTGCCGGAACGCAAAGTACATATGACAGCGCAGGGATGACTAGACACGCTCAGGTCCTGGAACACAGGCAAAAACTGGTGTCGAAAACAACACGCAAATGCCCACTTGCCATGCTGTGGGACTTACAAGCCTCTATTTCAGATAATATCCAGGGTATAAATGTTATGACAACAATTTACAATTATTTAGGATATATTCTGCACAGCACGGGCAATTGCCCATATAAACAAAGGTGGGACAGTAAACAGTCAGCGATATAACATTGCTATTGATGATTAATCCATGGCTCGGGACTCATCACCAAATATATCACTACAGCCCTTTTCACACACATATCCAGGGAAATTCCCATGTAAAGTGACGCGGGATGAAAAGATGTCCCGAGAACGAAGCGGCTTGGACGCTTTCACAGACTTGTCCCGCGTTGCCCACTACCGCTCTCTGTGCGGGGAGAGCTGCTGGCGCGATTTTATAAATCGGTCATGTACGTAATTTTTGTCGTAACTCCAGCCAATTTAAGCTCTCCAAGACTGTAAGTGGTGGCAAGTGGTAAAATGGGGCCTAAAAAATCCAGCCCGACCCGAGCGGGCATTAAAGCCCGGCCCGAGCCCGGTCAATTAACTTGATTTGAAGGGTCAAGCCCGAAAAAAACAACAACATTATATATTTTATTTGTAAGCTCAAGCTCAAACCCCCAAACCTCTTGAAATTTTATGTTTTATTTGTGAGGACTCAGGATAAGGATGAAAAGGGTGGGATGCGCCAGTCAGACCTGGACAACACTGCTTGCTTCTTGGGAAAACAGACTGGTTGCGTTTTGTGTTAATACATTTGTGACGATGCCTGTGCCTTTTGTAACGAATTCTCAGTTGGTAAAAAAAAAGTTTTCTCAATGTTTAAAAAGTCTGCATATTTTTATGATCATTATAAATGCATTTAAAGAATGAAATAACGCTGGAAAAGTTTGTTAAATACAAAGAGCTGCGGTTTTGCGGACACACAAAGGGGAAGATTAAAAAGGATCACATTTGTGACAATGTCTGCGTAAAAGGTAACGAATTCTCAGTTGGCAGAAAAAAATCGCAAGTTTCCTCAATGTTTAAATAGTCTACATATTTTTATGATCATTTTAAATGCATTTACACAACGAAATAAGGCTGGAAAAGTCTGTTAAATCTAAATAAGCAGATGCGGCTTTGCGGACACACAGAGGGGAAGATTAAAAAGGGGGCATGGCACGCTCTGGTTCTGCACTTATACTGTTTGCAATGACCATATACTGCGCCTTTGCTTTTTTATTCAAGTTATTTACTTATAACAAGTATTTCTTAGTTTAACATCCAAAAATCGTATACATGTTTATACATATATGAATATATATTTATTTTAAAAAGTTAGCGAGTGAGAAGCCCGGCCTGGCCTGACCCGAACGTAATATTTGGACATTTTAATTTGGTTATGTTTTCAATTTAATTTAGCTATTTCTCGCTTGCTATGTTTATAATTGCAATGTTTACCGCTTTGCGTTTTACTGCGAAGAGGGAGGAAGTGACGATAACCCGCTATGATATTTAGCTTTATCAGCCATCGTGCTCCCTGGAATTTAACACCTGCTTTCACGCACACCGCTTCCTGGATAAGTCACGGACATGACACTAGGACACGAACCGCCTAATACCCGCGTAATCTCTGTGTCAGTCGACACGGATATTGTTTTCACACACAACTGCTACACGGGTTAATCCCGCGACATTCCCAGTGTTTCAGAGCATGTGAAAGGGGCTGTAGCTAAGCGTTAGACTCTTTGTCAACGTTAAAATACAATACATTAAAAAAAAAAAAGTTTTTATATTATTATTATTTTCTACACACGAGAGGTAACGGATCTGCCCAAGTAAGTCCCGGAACACAGGGACGCCAAAATCAAGAGGTGGTGGATCCTGTTCCGGCGTGTTCCGGCACAAATTAACCCCTGCTGTTGGTCCAGAAACAGATTGAACAAACTTTGAAGAAAGTAGAATATAAAGCCTGTTTTCAGTTATTTCACTTTTTTTTTTTGCCAAGTACATCATTCCACATGTTCATTCATAGTTTTGATACCTTTAGTAAGAATTTACAATGAAAATAGTAGTGAAAATATAGAAAACTCATAAATGATGAGGCGTGTCCAGACTTGGGACTTTTGTTTCAGGGTCATCAACATTTTTTGCCCCCCCTTCCACAAAAGTCAAACTCTGCCTATGGTTACAAACTGACTATAAAATGTACGTAAAGGCTGGTTACAAACTGTAGAAGTGCCTGCTGTCTCGTTACCTGTAGGCATTGGTTCGAGTTGTGCTGTGCTGTAATTCCAAGTGGTTCCTTGACCTGGATTAGGGGTTTTTAGAGGTCGACAGTGTTTTTTAGCCAGTGCAAAGTTTGCAACGCAGGGAGATATTTTGTCATCTTTACTGGACGAAAATATTAAACCATGGCTGTATTTCCAGTGTTCCAAATGCAGCCGTCCGTGGTACCTCTCCTCTCCAGCCTCTTTCATTATTTGCAACCTGATGAGGTAGCTAGGCTATGTCGTTATGGCCGCAGACTCTCAGCGCTCACACGGCATGGTGTGACTCATTTCTTTTTGTACCCCGCTGAGAAAACATATGATGTCACTTCCAAACTCAAAAGCAACATTTTCTATTCAAAATGCTCTTTGTACATGACTACAGTATTCTTCATTCTAAATACATTATGAGGCAATTGCAAAATAGTCACTAAGGAAGCATTGTTTTACGTGTACGCCCTTATTCAATATATTACGGTAGCAAATGTGTGCTCAATGCTTTTTGTTGTGACGTAATCCTGCCCATCACTGAGAGCTGTGTGGAGCGCACCCATGCGAGTATGTGTTATAAGTTGTGAATGCTGAAATAAATACGCTGGTTTTGGCTGAACGTCAAGACATGCTGTCCTGAATCATTTTTACCACGCACGGGTGGAGAGGTTGCCACCACTGCGCATAGCCCTCGTTAAGGAAACTAACTTTAATCAAATTACTGGTTTGGAAAAATGAACTTGTTAGATTGTTCGTTACTAAAACAATCAGATTACAGTAACGCTTAGTGACAAACACTGCTTGGGGGAAATCACTGCTTTATTACATGATAGGTTATATTATATCCAGGGGTGGACATAATTTTTTTGCCCAGGTTCTCAGAGGAGGACCTGGAGATGTGACTTGGTCCTCATTGAGCTTGAGAGCCAACCCGCCTGATGCTATAAATTTATGACAAGCTTTACTTAGAGCCAGTTAACTTTAATTAATTATATTAACAATTAATGCTTGATTAACATCAACTGGCACAACAAAATTGCCATTACTTTGAAGTGAAATGTAAAGAAATAAAAAGCACCAGTTCAAAATAAAGGGCATTATGCGGCTCCCACATTAACTCCAAGCGTTTTTAAAAGTGGGATGTCCTCCTCATAAGACCTCATTGAACGTGCATGTTTAGCTTTGTAAAATGGGAGTAAAAACACGTTTGTCAGTGCATGTCGCTGTTCATTACCTTTACTTGTCCATAGGGCGAGTGGGGTCCTGTTTGACATCGATAGTTTGCTTAATTGCCACATGCTGGTTTTTTTCGTGCTTTTCAAAGTTTGGATGGCTGAAATTCTTTCACCCTACATAATATGCGCTGCTCTTATCGGCGACATTGGGATTCTCACGGCACATTTTGTACCGCATTTCCGTGCGAGCATCATTTGCTTCTAGCCATGGTACCTCCTGTAGCCACTTTTCAGCAAATGTCCTTTTTTTCGGGAGGTCCGGTGACGTCTCTGTCGTCTGTCTGTCTTTTGACGGGGGTGGGGGAACACGGAAGTAATTACTCAGTGTGGCCTGCCTCTTTGACATTTTGAGAAGTTATTTTCTCGTGTCCGCCGCAAATACAGTGGTCAGCCATCGGTACGCAAAAGCGTATGGAAACCGTTGAGGGCCAGCGCGTTTGTCTACGTCCAGTATGCATGTGCGCATGCGGACCACTTATGTGCACCCCTGATTATATCGAGTGAGATGTGCGCAAGAGTTACGGTGCATAAAAAAATAAAAAAGTTAACATCACATATACTGCAGTAGTCACGTATGTTCTCTGCAGCACAACACCACTCCTTGACAATGAATGAAGTGATGAAGGTGATGAGGTGCCGCTCACAACCGTTAGAATGAGCACGCTCACAGTAATGCTCATAGAACAAAAATATGATGCGTTAAGTTAATGTTGGCCCACAATATGAATGCGTTCATGCACAACACTGGCATTGGGGGTGCTTCTTGTTTTAGCAGAAACCACATAGGTTGAACAGTCTGTGCTGGATCCGTTGGAACAAAGACCGGGACCCACTGCAGTTTGACATCACTGCTTTAGATTCAACTTCGAGGACCTATGCCGCTCTTGCCAACTCCATATGAAACTTAATTTATGAAGGCATTTTAGGGTCTCACAATGTGGCAAATGTCAACTTTGTTGCGGAAACCGAAGGTTGAGGAAATGACTGACAAACAGGCCTTAAGGTCAAAGTGGAAATTCAATTCACTCTTAATTTCAGTGGAATTAAAAAATACTTTTGACTAATGCCTTCAGTAGTCACCTTCCAGTTACATAGTCAAATACTAAAACTAGACAAGCTTGACTCATGCTCTTTTATGACTTCTTTTTTCAAATGAAGGGCGAGCACATTGTGAGGGTTAACCTCAACTTTCTTTAACCTCGGTCATTGCGACAGACCGGAAACGGCAAAGAGTTCCATGTGGGTGGAAAGAGGGGGGAGCATCATTTATGTTTATTATGATCCGCTAATGATGCTAAAATTAGCCCACTACGTGGTAAAAATAAACAGCACGCCGCTTCTTGTAATCCCTGGCTGCGTCACATTCACACGTTTTGCAATTGTCGTGACTGAGAAGGGAAATTGCATCACCGTAATACTCAGCAGAAAAAAAAAAAACAGCTAAAATTGCTCATGCAATTAACCCATTTCCCCATTTTTGCCCAGACAAACATTCAAATCAGGTGTGTTAGTTCCTTTTAAGTAGTCAACAATGTACACAAAAAACGTATTGACCATAATTTTCAGATTATAAATCGATACTATTTTCCTTGCTTTGAATCCTGTATAGTCTGGTTTGGCTTACATGCAGAGGCGTCGCGTCCCATTAGGCAAACCGAGTGTGGAGTGAATGAATAATGCAATTGGGGGGGCTCTTTGAGTGTCCTAAAAAGTATATGAGAGCGAGGCGTTATTAGACTTTTATTAAATATGCTATTGCTCCAAATCCAACTTATCCCCTTACTTGCACACGCTTGAAAGGCCCCATGTTGTTGCCTGGGCCGCCCGGGGACCCTTGCTACACCTCTGCTTACATGTGGATGTTTAAAGATGTTTAGTCTGTAAATATAATATAATAAATTATGGCGACCATATTTTGATTTCCAAAAAGCAGGATACTCGGCCCGGCCTCAAGACACTTGAATTTTACTTGAAGTTCACTTAAAGATGCCTTATTACTTTAATATATTTAAAGTATACCTCCTCCATCTGTATAGAAAATTTCAGTTTTATCAAAAAATAAAACAAATATAGAAAATTCAATTTCGCAGCGGTTACCGAACAGGCTTTGTTATTCCTAAAATGTTAACGCAAAAAACGACAACAAAAAAACACTGGAATTAAATAGTGATTTAAAAAAAAAAGGCCTCTTCTGTATTGGCGAATCCTTGACCAACATAATAGCTGTATTTTCAATTCTTACTGAACAAATAAATAATCTGAAATAATGTTCTAAATAATACCTATTCTGTCGAAAATCCAGCCTTAACAAAAAGCTCATTTCTCTTTCCAGTGAAATCATGTAAATCAAACCGTAGCCTCCAGACTATCACTACAATTGTCGATGAAAAATTGTTATTCCCACTGTTATTATTCTCATTCAATGTTCTAAATTACACGCAAACAAAATAAAATAAATCAGCTGGGTAACGATGCGACACCAAACGGGATTTTACAAATCACACCAGTACAAAGCTCCGACAGAAGGCAACAGTTGCCGAAAGGTAAGTTTAGCAAGTGAAAATACCGATAGCCTGTAAGCTCCTGTCGGCACGACTCACGAAGGTTTGTTTGTGAATTAAAATTGACAGTTGACGCGATGATAAAGTCAGTCTGTGACTGCTCACGTGTGCGCAAATTTGTATCCAAAGTAGAATAAATGTATTTTCGACTTAATTACACTTTTGGTACATGAGCATTTGATTTTATAGGTATTGAACACTAGTCTTAACAAATGGGCAGGCTCTCTGTGATCACGTCACTGGCAGCATAGTGCTGTAGTATTCTGTGCAAAGCATCAGTCGAGAAGCCGGACATTTTCAAGAAATTATAAAACCCCGCCGGACAGGATGTAAAAAGTGGACATGTCCGGGCAAAGGAGGACGTTTGGTCACCCGATAATAAACACATTGTGGACACCTGCGGCTTATAGTCCAATGCGACTTATATAGGAACAAATGCGGTGTATGAGAGGACGCCAGATTGGCGAGGCAGCCTGGAGGGAGCCGCCACGGCCTCAAACCATGGATGCACGCAATCAACGGAACAGAGACAAGCGGGAGGGAGCCACCACAGATAGGCACAAGCGGCCCAGAGGGAGCCCATACGGACGCCAGGATGCCTGGACGGACGTGGACAGGCGTGCCTCCAGGCCGAGACCTTAACCTGATTTTAACTGGATATTCATTTTATGTCTTTTAGAATGCTGCTTAAAAAAATGTTTTTAAGTCTTTCCTAAATAAAGGTGTTTGAAATTGAAACGGTTTAGTGTCCCTTTTCTGCCAGTGGAGCTAGGTTGATATAAAAAGAAGCCTCACACACCTTTTGTGACAAAAGCAAGTCCATCCAGTGGTGTGTTGTGATGTTCAAACAGCGACTTTTTCACAGTGTACAGTCCTTCCGCCTGACCATTTGACTGGACGTGCCCAGGACTGGATGCGATGTGCTTGAATTGCCATTTCTTTTCAAAGTCCTGGAACTTTCCCTCACGGTTTGCTTGGGTGCGAGAGAAGTGGTTCACTTGGGTTGCTGTTGTGGTAAGTGGCACACTGTAACACAACATCCTCAGTGTGTTTATTTTATTATTTAACTTGTCCTGTTCAGCTGCTTTGACGCATAGAATAGGAATCTGAGTGTCCTTATGGTCTGAACAGTTTGAATGTATTACATGGGAGTTTGATATTGTTACGGTCTGCGAATACAGAGAACAAGACTGGACCCAAAACCAGTCAACAGAGGGGAAGCGTTCGGGGATTTATTAATCACATAAAAAACAAAACACGCCACCGCGGAAAAAAGGGATTATCAAAAGAGGTCCGTGACAAATAGGTCAACGGGGATCAATAACGCGAAAACTGAGCGGTGGTCAGAGAGCCAAAAAGACAAAAATACACTCAATACCTGCACAAGGCAGAGGATCACAAAACTAAGACGTCTGACGAACTAGATGACAAATACAAAGCGACTCAAAAACAGTATGTGTGAATGGCGACCAGCAACCTAATCTCTCGGCATCGTTGTCTTGGTTCGCCATCATTTATATATTAGTGTTGATTAGCTGGAACTCGCTGCTGGTGCGATGTCGAGAATGCTCCCAAGGAAACAAAATCTAACCAGCAGCGGATCATGACGGATATACAGTGGTACCTCTACATACAAAGTTAATTCGTTCCAGGACCTTGTTTGTAAGTCGAAATGGTCGTATGTCGAGCAGGATTTTCCCATACGAATACATTATAATTCCATTTAATTCCATAGCCCGAAAACTTACACTAAATGTTCAATAAATATCGTTACTATTGCAAATATCAATTACAAAGAGCAAAACAAACACATTATGAATGATATCGGAATAATAATAAAAGCAATAATAATAATGATACCTTTAATAATGTAACAAACCGGGTTCTAATGTGGCGAAAGTATTTGCGTGGTGTACTTGAAGGCATCGTGTGGCTGAGTGAGCCTTTTTCACTTTCACTTAGTTTACTTGCTGTGGGGGACAGTAGGCACAAGTTGATGGAATAAAAGATGAGAAAGCTGACGATTTCTTTGGCGATGTTACCACAATAATAATTGCCACCTTAACTTACAAAAACTGGCGAACGGAGGAGGACCGTCATAGAGCGTTATTGTTGAGCGAGCCATTTCACGGATGTGCACCCCACGCTCATATTTTTCTATCATATCGATCTTCATATTGTTGGAATTCACCCCCCGGGCCAAGTCGCACAGAAAACGGCAACAGCCGAAAGAAGTGGTGCTCCGCTGCTTAACACTTACGTGCGCCAACTGGGAGGGCAGATATTCCGCGCGTTCACCTCTTGTGTTACCCCTTTGTTCCAAACTCCATTTGACTCCATGTTCCAAAAGTTTGAAGAAGGCTCACTGAAAACAGGTTGACAATTTATTCGTCGACAATGGTCAAAAACAAGGCAAAAAACAGACGACGGAGGAACAATTCTTGATCCAAAACAAGGCTACATAGAAAATGTTTTCGAGCAGCAAAATCTGTGTGATCTCAGTGCCCAGTAAGAGTGTGACAATATCTCGATACAGCGATATATCGCGATATTTTGCAACCCGATGGGTTATCGATATGCTCCCGCCAAGAATCGATACTTTTATTTAACATATTGGCCATACAATGGAGTATGGATGCTGTAAACTGCTCAATGTTTGTTGAGCAATTCCTTGGCGGTCCACTAGGGGCGCTCGGGAGTGGCGGTGAGGGTAAAGTGTGCACAAGTTGTCTAGAGAAGAAGAGAGGGAGCTCCAAGTGGGTTGAAAAAATAAAAAAGCTCCGTGAGAACGGTGGAGGAAAAAATGAGAAAAATATTGCTACAAATCACACATGGGGACACACTTTAGATTTTACACCAACAAGAAAGGAAGTAAGGTGAACAAGGACTTTGCTGTATGCAAGAATTGTCTAAGAAAAATAAGTTTCACTGGGAGCTGGTGACGTAGTGGACACTGGAGTTTGTGAGCTTCGCTTTCATCACTTGAGGTAAGAAAGTTTTGCAATGTAATTGACTTTTTAATTTACATGTGTTATTTTGATGACATTTGGTGTTGAATGATATAAAATTAACCAGGACCCTAAACTGGATGAAAATGAATATCGAACAAGCCCACATGAATTAACCGATTTATTTGAGAACCAATTTCAATCTAGTTTACTACACAAACAGTTATTACTGTCATTTTGATACAATAAGCTATAAAAATGGTTTGAATAGGTTCCAAGATATATAAAGTGATGTGCATGATAATTAATGTAGCCTACATATTAAATAAAAATAGGTAATTATTGATGTAGCCTACATATTAAAAATAGGTAATTATTGAATTTTTAATATCTATACATTCAATTCATATTTTTTTTAATTCAATACTTCCAACACAAAAAAAAAAAAAAAAATCAGGATTTCAACTCAAACGCTATGAAGTAGCTAATATTTTTTGTTTTATTTTGTTGTTTTTAAGGTGAGGAAGACTGTGACTGAGCAAGTCTGACATCTTAAATGCTGAAGCAGATAGCGGAAGTGCTCAAACCAAGCAACAAAGGTCATATACGAAGAAAAGACCCACCAATTTTATCATTGCCCCACTCCAAGCTCAACTGCTGACGCCTACGGCACTTTTTATTTATTTATTTTTTTAAAGATTTAAAACTTTAAAGAAATTAAGGGTGCCATTCATCATGATCTCTCCAAGCGATATCAGTGGTCGTGGTTGGTTTCCTCTATATGTGCAGGGGCACACTTTGCAGTAGATTTATATTTTACAGCAATGTTGCACAGAAAAGGTGTCACTGTTTAATAAATGACTTAAACAGTATTTTTTCTATTTTTAAATATCTTTTTTTTTCTTTTTTCGTTTCAACAGTTGTATCCAATTTCTGACCAATATATCGATAATCGCTGTATCGTGATATAATCGTTATCGTGAGCCTTGTATCGCGAATCGTATCGTATCGTGAGGTGCCCTGAGGTTCCCACTCCTAGTGCCCAGTGTTTTTTAAATCCGTGGTGGAGCAGGCCGGGCCGAAGGTGTGGCTGAGTGTTGTTTCGGGACCATCCCTCTGTGGCCAGTTTTGGGCGGTTAGGTTCGTGGATGGGACGTGGTTGCCACAGCGACCAAAGCTGGTCTTGACGTCCCAAGCGCCCGCTATCAACTTTGTTATCCGGGCTGGCACTACTTGTTTTAGGACAAAGCGCGCTGCTCTTTGTCCTTGTTGTGGCCAGGAGAAATGATTGCGATCGTTGGTGCGTCAATCTTGCTCGTGAAGCACACGTTGGGCTTCTGTGAAAAGATGTCGTTGTGTATCTATTCTGCTTCTTTTCATTAAACTATGGTGTGCTATTTATTTTATATTAGGTGTGTTTAGAGTAGTTCAGTCCTACAGTAAATATGAGAAATTATACTATTCCCTGATTAATTATATTACGTGTGTTTGAGTAATGCAAACAGTTAGTCGGTGCCTACGAGAAATGGTACCATTTTTCCATTTCCCCCTCATGAGCCCCGATAAGGTGATTCACTTTACTGTGTTCAAGGGCATGGAGTGAAGTCTGCCTAAACTATAGTTAGATGAATGTGTTAGACTAATGCAAACAATTATATGGTGTGTGCGAGAACGGTACCTATTCCATTCTTGTAACTGGTAATGGTAAGCATCACCTTTTTTCCTTTTTTTCACTACCTACACTAGCATTGTTGGAATCCATGTTGATTCCTCTCACATGAAAATCTGCCTTGCATCAGTCTTGCGGGAAAACAAAGACACTGTGGTGTTGTCATAGATCGTCGGATTTCAAACATGTCGTCGGATGTAGAAACAAATGTCGAGTCAAATTTTACGTCGGATGTCGAAAAGATGGTGTATCGAAGTGATCGTATGTCGAGGTACCACTGTACTCCCATTGTGGTTGTTCATTACATTTACTAGGAGAAAGCACCGAGGAGGGGCTTTCAAAGAGCATCATCTCTCGTTTTACTTGGTCTACTGACTTCAAGTAAAAATGAGGGTGATGTTAAACTTCCACACTTTCGAATGAGGGGTCCATGAAGCGCGTGGGTGACATAATCGCCAAGTTATGAAGCTTGTAAGATGGCACAGGATGCGCCGGCGCGTCCACTGAACTTAGTGGGTCAATATCATGTCAATGTCAACCACGGGTTACTGAAGATGCACGTTTAAAATAGTCATGGAAAATTAACATTTTCTCAATGGTGTCTTTCACCCTGAAGGGACATTATCTTTTTGCTTTTTTTAAAAATTATAAATAACTGCCAAAAAGACCCTAAATTGTGAGCCAGTTATTTTTTATACACATTTTTGTAATATTCATGCAATTATGAAAATATTGACATTATTAATCCATTTATTACATTACTTATTGTTGAGTATTTGTGAGATCTGTGGGATGTGTAGATTCCAAGAGGCAGCGTATTTTGACTTTATATGAATTACATCATCAGTGAATAAAATGTTTAAACTGCAGTCTATGTTTTGATACTTTTATTGCAGATTTTTAAAACCAGCAGTAACAAGGAAAAAAAATCAAGTAAACAAAATTGTAAAAAAAAATTTTTTGCCTGATCGTCAATTGCCAAGTTGGGTTGATCGTTGATTGCTAACGATCATGCGACTTAATTTCATCGCAATTAATTCATTCTAAATCAGGTGAGCTAGTTCTTTTGACAATAGAGTGGATACACTTCACACAAGGTTCCGATAAAGCACATTAGAGATGTCCCGATCTGATATTTGGATCGGATTGGACGCCGCTGTGGAAAAAAATGCGCATCGGTATCGGTAAAATTCCGATCCAGACTTCCGATCAGTTTTTCAAAATCCGTTCCGGGTTTTCTAGCGCACCGATTTACCTAATTCATTCCAGTTCTTGCTTCGGTTTCCCTAAAATTCGGTCCGCATTTTATGGCACACCTTCAACACACTACATTTACATTACCGTCTCCCAATTTACCGAGAGACTTTATCGGTAAAAATGTCAGCTGTGTGGGATCATTTCACCTTAAAGGACGACAAAGACGAAGAGGCAGAGTGGAACATATGCCACAATAAAGTGAAGCGTAGTGGTAAAGCTGTAAGAAGTTTTAATACAACCAACCTAATCAAGCATTTAGTGAAATACCACCACAAACAATATAAGGAGTATGTTAAGAAAACCGAAGACAAAAAGAAAGGTCCTACGCAACTAACACTGGCACAAACTTTTGCTATGCATGACAAACTGGCACTCGACAGTCCCAAAGCCCAGGGAATAACAAGAGTCATTGCCGAAGAATTCATTCTGGATGACGAGCCATTATCTCTCGTGAGTAAAGACGCACCATCCAACACTTATGCTGCATTCCAGAGAAGTGGGAAGTCGGATTTATCCCACTCGGATAGTACCAGTTCCGACCTCAAAACGTTCCAAGCAAATGTAAACAACAAAGATGGCTGATCGCGACGAGGTGTTTTTTATTTTGGCCATCCAAAGACATTTTGACCTTCAGCGAACCTGCCTTCCTGTAAGTGATCAAATAGTAGAGGAAAAACGATGGCTGCGTTATATAGCCCACACTATAGACAGCCTTTTTTTTAGTTACATCCTTTGCTGATCGTCAATATAAAAACATAGCACAACAAAGATAATTCACTGTATGAGAAAAAAATACATGGCGTCTCATATAAACTTAATTTACTTCATTATTGTGTTATCATTCAATACGTTTTCATGAGCACCATTTTGTCCAGTGACGTCAGATTGAAACAACTTGGAAGTCTTCAAAACAGTTTTAAAACTTTCACATGCCGAAAGTAGACAGAAGGGAAATTATTGAATAACGGGAGCAATTTTAACAACTTTTAACAGTTGATTCGCAAAATTAAATGAACTGAATGTAGTTTAAAGCTGCTGATACAGAATGGGGACTTCAGTATTTTATTTACTGTTTTAAAATGTTAACTTGATACTGAAATAGTCGTTTATTTAAACCTGAGAGGCTTTTTATACAATTTTTGTAACTAATGTATGAAACATTAAAAGCATCTAATAGCTTGGGGGATTTGTGGGATTTTCCACTGAGGTTGTTGTGTGTTTTGCTTTTTTAAGACAGTTTACAATATTATTTGCACGTTTTACTGAGTGACTATGCCATTTCTGTTTGATATTTATAATGTTTTGTGTTTGTCACTGAATAAACAGGTCAGTTTCTTGTTACCAACCATTGTGTGTTATTCAAACTCACCTAATTCAGCTGGCTAGTTGTTATCAAGACTACTAAAACCTTTTTCAACATGAGTCTGACAACTAAGTAAGGAGGCTAAATAACTTTAAACTTTAACACGTGCTCAGATAGATCGGTATCGGTATCGGCCAGTATCGGTATCGGATCGGAAGTGCAAAACAATATCGGTATCGGATCGGAAGTGCAAAAACCTGGATCGGGACATCCCTAAAGCACACCAAAAAGGCAAACAGGATTTGAAGAAGGTCCACAGAATACAATCGTCCTGCATGCACAAACAAATGAAGCCAGCATGGACGACAGGCAAAACATCGCTTCTCACACCAACACACGTCTCTTAACCTGATCCTTCTGAGTGAATCGTTGACAAACTGCGCTGAAATAAAGGTTTTACTCCAGTGTGGGTTCTTGTATGCACTTTTAAGTGTTGTTTTAGAGCAGGGGTCTCCAATCCAGTCCTTATGGGCCGCTGTGGGTCTTCGTTTTTGTTCCTATCATTAGAGCCTGACTGCAATTACACTTGTAAGACACTAGATTGGTGCAAATTTTTGTTGGAAAGAAATCCTGCACCCACTACAGCCCTATGTGGAATATGTTGGAGAACCCTGCTTTCCAGTGAAAACTTGACTGCAAACTGAGCAAAAAAAGGTTTTTCACCAGTGTGGGTTCTCCTGTGTTAGAGTGCCTGTGACAGCATTAAAAAATATTAAATAACATTATTATGTGAATTAGAATCATATTTTGAGACAATTCGACCAGATACAACAATTTGGCAAAGCGAAGATGACGAGAAATTAGTCTTTTAATCTGCCGTTTAGCCCCGCCTGTCATTATAGCGCTCTAACGTCCCCAGCTGGAGAATGACGTCGGCAGGTCACGATTTCATCTGATTTAGAATTCAGCCCATTGAGAGGGAAGATTCAGAACGAGGAAAATACGACAGAGCAAAAAATGTCATTTCAATCTCTACTCCAATATTTTTACAGGAAATTCTTTAAGTATTTTTTCTCAATCGCCAAATAAATGGTATGGTCATGACAAATAAGTCTTGTGCTAAATGGAATATAAAATATTAAAGATGCATTTATTCAGTACGACACAGCAAAATTACTGCATAATGGTCAAAACTGTCGACTTCTAGCACCTCCCTATCGTTATTTTATGCCCCCGGAGTTAGTCCAGCTTTTGTCAATTCCCTACCCCGGCTTTGGAGGAAAGAGGGTAAACAAAGCAGAAGGCGTGACATCTAGCCGACATGCTAACCCGAACCGAGAGGCGTTTCCAAGTGTTATTGTCCCCTTTCAAAAATGAAAAAGCACACAAAACTACCCTGGGTCATGTCACATGGCTGCGGGGTTGACTGTCTTCACCAATCGGCAAACCTCCGGGGGCGAGCAAGTTACAAAGAAAAAACACACAAAACTACCCCCGGGTCATTTCACATGCTGCGGGGTTGACTGTCTTCACCCATTGGCAAACCTCCGGGGGGCGAGCAAGTTACAGCACGTTGTTCCCCTGCTGCTCGTTGAGGGGGAAGCAGGTGGAAAATGACCGCCGAGTGGCTGCTCCAGTCTTTTTCGTCTTTCGAAAACAAAAAATGGCACAAAAATACCCCAACTTATGTCACACACGGCGGCGAGGGTGACAGCCTTCACCGATCAGCGGCGAGCAAGTAACAGCTCGTCGTTCCCCTGCTGCGAGCAGGAATGCTCGTTGCCGGGGAAGGAGCTGGAGAAAGACCGCCGGACAAGCCGGCCGAAGTCGGAGGACCGCGTGGCTGCCCGAGCCCAACCCGAGAACAGCGGTCTATTGGTGGGCAAAGAAAGAGGGTAGACGGGGCTGGCGGTCGTCTACCGAGTGGCCTTCTCGATGGACAATTAGCCACAAAATGCAAGCCAACTCCTTATTAAAACGTGTGCCATGATTCCAGTATTTGAAATAATACAAAACACGTAGTTACTCACTTCCTCGTAAGTCCAATGGTCCCACAGTTGTCGGACTTGTTTTGGCTAATCTCCACGGTGGATGGGAACTTTTTGAAAGCCAAAAAGGCTCACACGCCTCTCCCTGGCGCAGCAACAAAAGCCTGTAGCACATTGGGCTGGCATGATGCGAAAAATAAATGAATTAATCGGCAAAATCAGCTGAATCCACAGTCCATCTGCATGCGATAAAGCAATGCTGTATTGTGAGATACTGACCCTGGTGACGTCAAATTCTCCCTGAATCCAGGAAGTCATTCATTTTCATGGCACGGAATTCAAAAAATTAAATATTATAAAAATCGATCGCTTCCACACAAATCCAAGCGGTCCATTTCTTTCAGGAGCATAAAATACAATGTGAAATATGAAATAAACATGCTTTTTGCTGTCATAGGCACTCTAGGGTTTCCCTTAGAAAAAATCTTTTGACCACAAATTGAGCAGGAAAAAGGTTTTTCCTTCAGTGTGGGTATTTGTCAAGTGATGCCTTAGGGGCTGTTTACAAGGTGATGTTGCGACACCAAGACGCAAAGATTGTGTTGTTGAATGGCCTCGCCGTCACCATGTGAAGGCGAAACAGAAGACAAAGACATAAACTTTTCATTTTCGGCCTCCAAAGCGGAAAGATTTGATTGCGGGGCTTGCTCCGCAACGATATAAATGGAAAGCTCTCGCGCCAATGATGTGAGCACTCGCAGACGTCACTTTGGGCATGCGCAGCGCTGGTGCTAAACATTGAAAACAGCAAACATGGTGGAAGGTCTGCTTTAATTGACTGATTTTATAACATTTTTAATTTAAATAGTTTTAATGTTTGCATTTTTGCAACTTTTAGAGTTAAAGTAACAAACCCATGGATGCCACTGCTTGGAGTGGGTGGGTATGTTGTCTTCCAGGCTGAGCAGGTTGTTGCTGTCAAGGAAGAGCATCATTAGCTGTCACCTTGTAAAACGGCACTGTACCCTAGGGATGACATGAATTCTACATTGTTTTCACGTTTCATTTCATCATTGTTTTGTGTGATCATCCGGATGGAGACGGAACAGAGACGGTAGACCATATAAATGCAAGCGTGACATTTGTCGCATCATGTAAACGGCCCCTCAGAGTGAACCCTTGACCAGGAACTGATCAGGAAAAAGCTTTCTCATCAGTGTGGGTTCTTGTGTGTGTGTTTAAGGTGCTCTTGCGACTGAATCTTTGACCACAAATTGAACAGGAAAAAGGTTTTTCTCCAGTGTGAGTTCTTGTGTGTTGTGATAAGTTTGCCTTCTCAGTGAACCTTTGACCACAAACTGAGCAGGAAAAAGGTTTTTCTCCACTATGGGTTCTTGTGTGTCTTTGCAAGGTGCTTTTGCGACTATATCTTTGGCCACAAACTGAGCAGGCAAAAGGATTTTCTCTGTTGTGGGCTCTTTTGTGTCTTTGTAAGGTGCTCTTGTGACCAAACCTTTGGCCACAAACTGAGCAAGCAAAGGGTTTTTCTCCGGTGTGGGTTCTTTTGTGTCTTTGTAAGGTGTGCTTTTGACCGAATCTTTGGCCACAAACTGAGCAGGTAAAAGGTTTTTCACCAGTGTGGGTTCTTGTGTGTCTTTGTAACGTTTGCTTTTGACTGAATCCCTGACCACAAACTGAGCAGGAAAAAGGTTTTTCGCCAGTGTGGTTTATTATGTGTGTTGTTAAATTCCTCTTGCGACTGAATCCTTGGCCACAAAATGAGCAGGAAAAAGGTTTTTCTCCAGTGTGGGTTCTGATGTGTATTTTTAAGGTGCCCTTGTGTCTGAATCTTTGGCCACAAACTGAGCAGACAAAGGGTTTCTCACCAGTGTGGCTCCTCATATGGGTACGGCAAGTATACTTATTAGCGAAGGTTTTCCCACACTGAGAGCATTTGCAGAGTTCGCCGTCACTGTGAGTTTTCTCATGACCTTCATCATCACTGTCAGGCAAGTGTGACGTAGCGTCGTCGCTATCTGAAAGCGGAGCGATAAAGCCGTTTGCTTGCAATCCTGTTGAGCTGCTGCTGCCGCTTGGAGGCCCCGCCCTTTTCCTGGTCTCACTCAGAGCCTCTTCAATCTTCAAGGGCTCATCAGTCCACCTGGTGATATCGTCCTCCTCTTTAACATATTGCAGCTCTTCCTCCTCCTTTTTGATTGGAAGTTGCTCTTCTCTCTTTTGCAGTTGAGGGTGCTCTGGCTCTTCTTGTTTCATTTGTGGGTGCTTAACTTCCTCTTTAAAGCCAGGAGGCTCTGACTCAAGTCGTTCAGGACCAAGATATTTTTTTAAACCTGCGAGACACAAGAAGACCAATAATAAACTCCAAAAATCAATAACATTTGGATGAACATTTTAAAAAAATCATGGAAAGCATTTCTACCTGATTAACCTTTAACACTAGACGTATCGGCGGCGACACGTTTACGCATATCATCTTTGAAGCCTCGTCACGCTGTAGTTTTGTCACCCACATGCCGCTGGTTGGTCTCATTTCAAAGTTGAGCTCCACGCCCGTTTTTGGCTGAAGTCAATCGACCAAGTAAAACGGGAGATAATGACATTTGAGTTTTATAGTTTTATTACCCTCATAAATAAACTTTAAAACCCTGTATGGACCATGTGTTTAGGTTCAAATTTCCATCATTTCTTGTCCTTTTTCTAAGCCAAAAGCACGACGAAAAACCGTATCCCAGGAGCCATTGTGAGGTCACGAAGGACAGACGAAATGTGAACATTTTTAATAAAGTGAGCCGAGCGACGTGCCACCAAGGGAGAGGGAGGCGAGGTAGCGAGCGACAGCCGGTTGGATTAAGCGAACGTCTTTGAAACGTGCGCAATGAATCTAAATTTAGTGCAAGCTCATGAATTATTTCATCAACTCGAGGAAGAGGATGGGCCAGATTTGTCGTTTTCTTGGGATGAGTCGGCGAGTGAGAAGTGACAGTAGTGCGCAAACGGCGGAAGGATGGGCTGTATGACGTCCTGTGTGATGTAGCCCTGTGTCCTGTTCAAGGGGAAACTGAGCGGCATGCTTGAAAAAATTCAACTAAACGATTTTATTGTCAATATTTTTAAAGACTTTTTTTTTTCCAATGTTATATTTTTTTTCTTTCACTATTCATTTTTTTCAATTTCTATATAGATGTGTGTGTTCCAGAAACATGATTGTATGTATAATGCTTTGATAAGGTGATTGGTGCTATACCTAACCTCACAAAGAGATATCCTCCAAACCCTTTTTGTGTTAAATGATAATGACAAGTTTCCTGAGCAAAACATGGGCGGGGCCATCTTTGACGTTTTCTGCTACGGACTTCCGGTTAAGACAGACCAAAATGAAGTGCTGCTCAAGTAAACGGTGTGTCGACAAAGTTAAAACTGCAAAATCAAACCAGAGGAACCCACGGAGTCTCCAACAATTGATTCAGCATGATGAAGATGAGGCTTCGGGACTTTCTGTGCTGTGCATTTGTTCTTATCACTTCGCTTATCGTTCGTGGACAAAATTCTAACAATATGTGCAGCCTATGTTGACATGAGGTGTGGATTGATACGCCGGCCACTTGAGTGACCAAAATGAGAAGAAATTACAAATAATAATACAGTTGCCGAATACAAGAGCGCTGACACTGATTTTGTTGTTACAAGAAAATACTACAAGGTATTTTTCATCTGGTTAGATTACAGTTATATGATGAGTTCGTCACACATGTGCATATATACACAAATTATGTCATTCTTTTTAATTGCAGATATTGACAGAGGTGTGTAGTAACGCGTTACATGTATTCCGTTACATTTACTTTTTGAGAAAAATGTACTTCTAAGCGTAGTTTTACTAAACCATCCTTTGTACTTTTACTTGAGTAGATTTTTGAAGAAAAACGATACTCTTACGCCAGTACTTTGGGCTACACACGAGTCGTTACAATTTTCCTCTTCATTCTACATATTAGATTTTTTTTTTGCTAGCGATGCTATTGCCAAAAGTAGCGCTACTAATGTCACCAACGAGATGTCGCAACAATCATCACGATTCCATTACACCAATAAGACGCAAGCTTGCCGTTCTATGATCACGCTAGCCATTGTTGTCCAATCATGTGGCGTATTTAAAGCACCGTAACAAATTAAGTATTTGACAGAGCGCTGCCCTCAACATGAATCGAAAGTGCAGATTTAAAACTCTCTCCCAGTTTTTATTTGGCAACGATTGACCATGGAAGACCGGGGATATGATCCTTTCAATTTTATAATAGTAACTATGAACGAACTACAGTATTAACTATTAAAACTAGGAATTATTTTCTCCACTAGAGGGCAGGACTCTCATGCTCTTTGAGCGAATAATGCTTCATTACTGTTTTTTTTCCCTCTCTTGCCGGAATTGAATGATTTTTTAAAAATGTATTTCTTTGGCTTAATGCGGTTATGTATTGCTGTATTGTACAGTATAATTATAACAACAGTTCATATAGATACAGTGGGCTGGGAGAAAAAAAATACCATGGTTTGGAAAAAAAAAAATCCAAACAAAAATAAGCAGTTACTCAAAATGTTGCTCATAACTTGAGTATTTCCTTCACTGGATACTTTTTTACTTGTACTTGAGTACATTTTTTAGATGACTACTTTTACTTGAGTAATATTATTTTGGAGTAGGGGTGCACGATATCCATTTTTTAAAAAAGTTATCGATAACTTCCTGCTCCTTAAGGCCGATGCCGTTAAATAATGAAGGAGAAACGATATCGTCATCGCACACACCATATAATTGTTTGCATTAGTCTAACACACGTAATATAATTAATCAGGAAATAGTATCATTTTCATATTTACGGTAGGACTACACTACTAATATAAAATAAATAGCACACCATAGTTTAATGAGAAGAAATAGAAGAGATACACAATGCCGTCTTATCACAAGAGTGACGCACCAACTCGGGTAATCTGCTCTCCCAGCAAACTCCAAGGACAAAGCGCTTTGTCCTAAAACAAGTACAACCAGCCTGGGCAGCAAAGTTGATAGCGGGCATCCCAATCCGCGCACGAACCTAAGCCGCCCAAAACCGGCCACAGCGGGGGCGGCCCAAAAGCAACGCCCAGAAACGCCTTCGACAAGACCCGCGTCAGCAAAGACTTCAAAAAGACTGGACACTGAGATAAGACAGATTTCTTCTGCTCGGAAACATGTAGCCTTGTTTTGGATCCAGAATTGTCCCTCCGTCGTCTGTTTTTGCCTTGCTTTTGACCATTGTCGACGAATAAATTGTCAACCTGTTTTTGGCGAGTGTTCTTCAAGCTTCTGAAACATGGAGTCAGTGTGCAAAGGGTTAACACAGGAACGCGCGGAGTTTGGCTTCCTCCTGGCCTGGCTCTTCGGGGGCGTCGAGCGGCGGAGCACATTTCCGTTCTGTTGCCGGCCTCCCCCGTGGGGTTTGGGCTGGGAGTAGAGCTGAAACGAGTACTCGAGCAACTCGAGCAACTCGAGTTTAAAAACTGATCCGAGTAATTTTATTCACCTCGAGTAATCGTTTATTTTGACAGCTCTAAGCATCACGTTTTGCTCGGACTACTTTTAATGCGGGACAACGCGCTGTCACGTGCGGAGAGGAAGAAGGGAAAAAAAAAAAAACTTACTGCAGCTGACAGCCGCCACAAACGACGCCGACGTTGCCAAATACTAGCCCCCACGATGCTACGTTGGTAACAGCTAGCGTCTGATGCGTCTCATAAAGATCACATGTAAGTTGAACTAGATGCGCAATGACAGACTCGGCCGCGTCTGGGCAGCGTTATTAAACAGCCGCCATCTTAAAGCAGTACAGCGCTAAGCGCTAATAAAGAGCGCTAAGCGCTAATAAATAAGATTAACGTTACTGTCGCTACTAGCTCACGTAAAGTTAGCCCTGCGGAGGACTAGGTTTCAATTAATTATGACCACTGTCGTTGCGTGGCTAACTTGTCTTACATACAGGCTTTAACATAACATAGCATTGTGGAGTGATGGGGGTGTAAAATAAAAACTTAATCATGCTAATTATCAATTTTAGCTCAGTAGTCATTGCTGGATAAAACACCAAGTAGCACTGGTCCCTAATGTGCTCCAGTACAGCCTGTATCATACATTTATTTTGAACACTGCAAAAACTCCAAATCCTATCAGGACTTACAGTTTAGACTAACTTAAAACTTAACTAGAACTTAAAAATGGCTTGACACAAAGAGAAATTCAATTGAAACACGAGGGAAAAAATCCTAACTTTTAAGTGATGTGTGTTATCAAGAATAACGGCATTTTTAGGTAATATATATATATATATATATAATTTTTTTTTTTAGATAAGATCTAAAAGTTTTTTGAGTGAAAGCAGTGAATTAGTCTTTTTTTTAATTCTAGCTACAATATACACCGAAAATAAAGACATTGATTGACTGAAAATGGTTCAAGATTAGATGAAATGTCGTTTTCTCATGTATATTTATAATTGCTCTTCACCTAAAAATATATTTGTTTTACCGATTACTCGATTAATCGATAGAATTTTCAGTCGATTACTCGATTACTAAAATATTCGATAGCTGCAGCCCTAGCTGGGAGGACTAAATTCCTTCAGTTGGCGACCCGATGTGATGGTTTGACGACGTGTTAGGCCCAGACGACGGAGGGGATGGACGAACGGCTGCGGAAGAGTCAACTGGAGCCCTTTTAGGTGCACCGCTAAAAGCCGAAAAGGTAAAAAGACGTTTTGTCATAATTTAAGGCGGGTGAAAGTTGACTTGAAGCGACCTTCGACCATTTTGTGTTTTGTCTAGCGGTGAATGTTGCATTCTGGCATATGGGGAATTAGTTTGGTAACAGTAGTCTTAACACTAGAGGGGTATTTTATAGATTTGTGCATGAAGTACAACATCCATTGCGTAGTTTAGGCTGGGCGAAAGATGGATAGAAAAAAGAAAATCAAAAAAACACACAAAAAAAACCTTTAAAAAAAACAAAAAAAAACCAAAACAAAAAAAAAAAAAAGTAAAATAAAAGGACAAGTTAGGTTAGGAAGCGTGGTGTCCTCTGGAAGCCGATTAAATTGCGAGAGACGGCAATTGAGAAGGGGTTGTGAGTCGCCCCCTCCCTCCCCAAACCCCAACCTTCCCTTCCTAATGCTGGTTGGCGTCTGGGCGACACAATCACCGGATTGTTGTTGTTTTTACGATTTGATCTAGTGGGTCACACGTAATATATACATGCGCATGTATGCATATACATATAAATATATGTGTATGGGATAGATATGGGCATGGGATATGGAATTGTAGATTAGATTGTAGATTAGTGCGTGAGAACCCCCTCCGAGTGTTAGTAGGATCGCGAGGGATCAGCAGTTGCAAGCTCATTGTGACTGTTGGTTTCCGATCTGACACGGGGGCTGTGGCCCGCAGTATGTGTATGCATATGTGATTAATTGCGCATATATATTTATATGGATGGACATATACTTGTCCAAAGGAAGTGAATTGACTGGCGAGGCAGCGTCAGGCCGGGTCAAATTCGCTGGGACTGGAACGTGGCGGTTCCCCACCTCGCGTCTGACGAGGCGGAGGATTGTGAGCTGGGTGGCGGCGCCCTAGGGAGTGGTCCCTCCTTAAAAGGTGGGTGCAAGACCCGTCGGGAGGCACACTATGGCGTCTTGAGCCACCTTTTGTGGCTCACGAGGGCCCCAGGTTCCTACGACAAAACACGATAGGTTAAGGCCGCGCTTGGAGTGACGCCCAGCAGCAGAGAGAGCCTCGAGAGAATTTTCTGTGGTAGCAAAAACATGGCCATGAGTAGATTCGCCCAGCGGAAATATAGGTTAGGGACCCGGGATGGATGGTTGTACAAATGCACTAAGATTGACCATGACAAAAAAATGACAATTAACATGGGGAAGCCGGGGTGGACTGCCGCTGTTGTTGTTTCAATGTTAAGTTGCTATGGTGTCGTGTAGTCTCTTGTTAAAGTAAGTGGACGTTTTGTTTTGCTTAGTGTTGTTCGAAATGAAGCCGAAAAAAAATAGGAACCGCCCCTGCTAACGTTCTGGGAGACAGCCGTTGGCATGGCGCCTGGAGTTGGGCAATCTGATTAGAAAAGAACACTGTGTTCAAGATAAAGAGTGTGGGCCGGCGGCGGCCCCTATTTGCAACATGGGGTCCTCGACGGCATCCGCTGGGTTTTTTTGCCAAAATTGATTTTAAGGGGAGGCTAGAATTGAAGCTGGGAATTTTCCAGTCCTTGTTTAACAATTTAAGATAAAATTGAGAGCCAAAGAGGGACAACATGTAAAAAATTCCAAAAAATCAGTAGATCTGATTAGAAAAGGAACACAGTGTTCAAAATGAGGTGCGCGGGCCGATGGGCGGGAGGCCCCTCTTGCTGTTGTTCAGGCCAAGCAGAACAAGGAGGGCTGAAGTCCCTGGATGTTTGGTAAAGTTATAGATTAAAAAAAAGCTTTTTCTAACAAGATGTTTTTTACTCACAAAAGAATGTAGAGAAACAAAAGAATATTAAAGTGATGCGTTCAACCACGAACTTACAATTATTAGAATAACAAACATGCAAACAGAACAAGCAAAGAACACCTTAAAGTTAGTAACGGGGAATTGATATCATGGCTAGCTTCTAGTATAACGAATAGTTTGAAATTTAATTTTTAGGGGATTCGAGCAGGATGAATATGGGGAAAGTGTCACTTTTGGATCACATGTTGATATAATTGGCTGTCGTGAATTCAGCTGGGATCCAAAGAACAACAGGATAACTTTATTGATTTTAGTTTTGATATAAGAAGACAATTAAAATTGAACTAATTGTTGCTGTTATGAAAATAGAGTAGGAAATAAGTGGCCAACTTTGTCGAGACAGGCAATGACCAAAGTTAATTGACAAATTATCAAATAGGGTGCGACTATAAAACCTGTAACAATGCAATATAAGAATTGTAAATATTTGAGCTAATTGACATTCATAACACCCCTTAAAGTAACTAGAACATCTTTGGGAAAAAAAAAAAAAAAAAAAAAAAAAGCAAATGGTTCTTTCATAACACTTATCACGATTCCAAATTTACATCGGAGATAACGTTCCCAGAATGAGATAAATTGTAAGTCTTATTAGTTTTTATTTTAACTTGGATATTTGCTTTTCATTGTTGACCCTTGAAGGAAATAATTTCATTTAGTATATTTTCTTTTCCTTTTGCACTTTCGTAAAACTGATTTTGGAGTTATTTTGTAGTTCCGTTTAATTTGGAGTCTATAGAAGCTAATTTAAGTTGAGATGCCTTGCCTAAAGGGTTAAAGTTTAGGAAAGAGCAAAGTTTTAAAGTGGGTCATCTCAAGCTCAAGTCTCTGGTTGTTTTGGTAAAACAATCGATAAGACAGTCCTTCCCTAGCCACTATTGACTCCCGGAAGAATGCGGAGGGAGAATCTCCTACATGTGTTAATTTTGATATACGGGACAATGGAAAAGTGGATTTACGTTTTTAAAAAAAGACTTGAAAATGCCAGATTTCACTAAAACATAATCTTTTGGGTCACCTGCGGATAGAATGGGGCTATCCTTGCAAAAAATATATCAAGAAATGAATAAAATAACATAAAAAAGGGGAAAAGACATTTTCACCAATTTCATGATCGGGGACGAAAAGACAAGACCAATGTAGGTAAATTTTGTTGCTTTGAAATTATAGGGGAAATTAGCAACAATTTTTTTTTTTTTTTTTTTTGAAGAGAAGGACCACAGTAGAAATCGAATTAACAAATTACATAAGAGGGGAGGAATTAAATTTGACTACGTAAACAAACACGGGCATCGTGCCAAATGCAATTTATTATGCTGGGGAAGTTGCTTATGTTAAAAGTTAAGAATAATACTCGAACAATACAACGATAATGAGACAGAATCTAGAGATGAGTTCATTTAATTTCAGAATACCTTTCCAAGTCTACTGCCTATAAATACAATTTCCCCAGTATAAGACAATTTTTATGTTTTCATTTTTGATTTTTGTTTTTGATCTTTTGATGAATTACTCTCATGTGATATTTTTCCATTCCTTTGGACACCTTTATGGAACAGATTTTTTATTTTTAAGGACTTGAATAATCTTTCAAAAAAAAAAAGGAGGAGTGGAAAAAGTGTTGTTTGGTTCCATGTCTGTGCTAACTGTATTTTTCATTTTTTTTTTAGAATTTTTCTAAAAATTCTATTTATTTATTTCTATTCCTTTTCCATTTTTTTATAAAAAGCCAAACTGGTTGGCTTGCATTTATTCTATTGATCCTATTCACTGGTTTGTTATTTTGCAATTATTTTCGGGGGACCTAATTGTTTCACAAAAGGGGAGAAAGATACATATTTTGAACGACATAAGGAACAAAGGAAAAGGCATCACTTTCCAAGACATAAATATTTTAATTATTGCTAAGTGGCTTTGTTTTGGATCTGAATTGGACATGAGGGGTTTGTAAACTGGAAATAATAAGACATATAAATGTTTTTGTGTTGATTGTTGCATTGGTAACCATTGAACAGTTTAAACGTGTAGTAGACAACCACACACCGTAGTAATGAATGTTTAACTCCCATCTTTCGACAAAATGATTCCTTGTGACTAGGGTTGTTGACGATCAATATTATTTATTAAGCTTATTGGTAAAAAAATATATATATAAATAAAAAAATAAATAAAAGAAGAGTTAGAATCTCAAATAATGGCATTTAGACCACCATAGGGGATAGTTTTTGATTTGGTCTAGATAATTGGGGGATCACACAAGTTGATGTAAATTGGGAATGATAACATGTACTGGGTATTCATAATGCACTTTGAGTAGTAGCTATGAGTGATATAGCCATGCTTACAATTGCAATTGTGGGCATGGCTAGAGGGGGTTAAGTGGGTCAAGATAACACCAACATTATTACTGAAAGTTAATAAGGATGCGGACAACTGTAAATTTTTATTGACTTGTACAGTCTGTTCAACTCTAAACATACAGTTCTTAGGCCCAACAAACAGTAAATTATTATAAACATAATACTATTCATAATGTCATTTAGACATATGGAGTTTCACACATTGCTTTAATAGCACGACACATTTTAGGAGCACGCAGAGGCCATTACAACGATCTAAAGTTTTCCCTGACCACGTTGTTTCCCAAAAGATTTCAAGGGTTAAGGATAATAATCTGCCACATCACATGTTGGAGTTTTGAGACGGGTGCTGTTGGGACGTTTCAGGTGGTAAGGTTACAAAGAGGCCCAGTTATGATAAGTAAGTATGACAAATCGGCTATTCTTGAGTTTATCCTTATTTCTATTTATCGATCCCCTGAAACACCAGATGTGTATGTTGACAGGATGGGAAGACATTCACCCTGAACGCTAGCTGAGCTGGAGCTGGGTGTGACAAGCGGAGCCATCGCACCGGCACACGGACCACCGGTTGCGCGGGTGGGAGAAGGGATCGCCAATGGTTGGAGGATCAAAGGTTTGATTCCAGACCCCACCTATTCCCTCAGGGCTGTGACTGCGGTACCGCACGAGCCGTGAGCTGGTGGTTGTGTGAGAACAGGTGCTCACAAAATAATGGTTCATCGCCAAGGGACAGCCGTCACGACTGTCCCCACGGTTTTATACTCACCCCAGCTGACGATGCTGTGTTTCGTCGAGGTGAATGTTTTCCGGTCTTTTTGAATTTGAGAAAGTATTTAAATGTTAGAGAGATTACCGTGCCTCAGACGTCTCGACAAGCATTAGGAAAAAAACTAAAACATGTGAGTACATGACATATTTTAAGTACACCACATAGTCCCAGATGTATTTGATTAAGATTCTTTACTTTTATTATTTTATTTTCACTTTCTAATGATTAACTTCGCTGTAGGTACTGCATTATATTTTAGACACCTTAAACTCATTGTTTGTGTTCTACACAAAGGCAAAGTCGTTCTATGCTTTAATTAGGGAGTGTTTTAAAATATGTTGGAGGCTCTGTATTCTTTTGAGTTGAACAGATTACAGCTACACTAGGATCCACTCGGGGGGGGGCAACCATGACGGATCCGGACTGGGAGGAAATAAACAAATTCCCATTCGACCCATGTCCTAGGAAGCGACAATTGATTATGGAAATAAATAGGTTTAGTGTCATGGTCCCTGTCGCTATAGTGCTCTTGTTTATTTGTTCTTGTTTAATATTATTTTTCACTAAAAGGTTTGGATTTTCTTTCCTTTTTCCCTTTTATTGATTTCACATGCGGATGTTGCTGTTAGAAATGTGGTGTGGAAAGGTGCCCCTGACGTTGTTGGTAAGTGGTGGGAATACACATTGTTTATGTAGCAGGGTTTATTTTTTCCGTCACATTTTTTCGATCTTTTGCAGTCACATTTGGGTTTTGTAATTCCTCGACACATGGCATATAAGTTCACTGGGTTGTTTTATATTTCCACAATCACCATAGATTCATTTTTGTTCTTGGGATTTTTGTTCAACGACTACTATTTTTTCGTTAGGTTCTAAATCATAGTACTCGGTAGATTTGTGCCATTTTTAAGTCCCAGTTTTTATTCTTTAGCCTTTAGCCATATTTGTCATTTGGGGTGGAGAATATAACTTTTATTATTTTTATATATATGCTTTTGATTAGGATATTTATTCATTTTTTGGTGAATGGGGCGGAATAAAGTTTTTCTTTAATTGGGGTGGAATAAAGTTTGCCTACAGGTGTCTGTGTCCATCATTTTCAACAACTGGTAAGGGGTGAAGACGTTTATTTCGAGTTTATTGTGTCCAAGTTTTTCTGTATTGCAACATTCCGTTTTTGTACAGTACCGCTTTTTCACCATTCTCTAGTCAATGGGGGAATGTTTTTTGCTGTGTTATGTTTGTAGATGTAGTAGTTTGTCAGTGCTGTTCTTTGTCTTCATTTAAAAGCTGTTCTGAGATGTTTGACACACTGTTGCATTCCTTTTTCTTCAGGGCTGCGCACGGTTCCCTCTTACTACAGGTGGTGGTTGACCCTAACGTTACTGAAGACGTTTATTTCGAGTTTCGAGTTCATTGTGTCCAAGTTTTTCTGTATTGCAACATTCCGTTTTTGTACAGTACCGCTTTTTCACCATTCTCTAGTCAATGGGGGAATGTTTTTTGCTGTGTTATGTTTGTAGATGTAGTAGTTTGTCAGTGCTGTTCTTTGTCTTCATTTAAAAGCTGTTCTGAGATGTTTGACACACTGTTGCATTCCTTTTTCTTCAGGGCTGCGCACGGTTCCCTCTTACTACAGGTGGTGGTTGACCCTAACGTTACTGAAGTTGAAAAGAGGGGCACTTAAATTTTAATTTACTGGACCAAAATTTAACTCAGTACGGTTCTCACTTTTCCTGATTTAAAGGTTGTTATTCAATGGACCAAATTTAGCTTAGTGTGTCTCTCATTTTCCTAACTAAAGATTAATTTTATTTTTTATGGGGCCAAATTTAACAATGTATATCTCATTTTTCCTAGCGACAGGACTAACTTGATGGGTAGCCCGTCTAATTGATCATGAAAAATCGGTCTCAATGCACCTGTACAAAGAGGGCACTGTGAGCTGATGCCTATAGCCACGGGACCAAAGACAACCAAGGATTAACCCTTTGAGGCGATATCATATTGTTTTAAAGAGTACTTAACAGGAGTCCTGAGGGGGACAAATTTCGCACATCCCTGTTTAAACTGTTCATCAATTGCTACATTTCTTCCACCACTTGATAAAGCTAAGTTCTAAGGCCACATCCATGTTTTTACGATCCCCTGTCGGGGCTCGTGAGGGGGATTGAAGGAGAAACGATATCGTCATCGCACACACCATATAATTGTTTGCATTAGTCTAACACATATATAGTGTAACACATACATATGGTACAGGTTTTCGTAGGCACCGTCTAACTGTTTGCATTAGTCTAACACACGTAATATAATTAATCAGGAAATAGTATCATGTTCATATTTACGGTAGGACTACACTACTAATATAAAATAAATAGCACACCATAGTTTAATGAGAAGAAATAGAAGAGATACACAATGCCGTCTTATCACAAGAGTGACGCACCAACTCGGGTAATCTGCTCTCCCAGCAAACTCCAAGGACAAAGCGCTTTGTCCTAAAACAAGTACAACCAGCCTGGGCACCAAAGTTGATAGCGGGCGTCCCAATCCGCGCACGAACCTAAGCTGCCCAAAACTGGCCACAGCGAGGGCGGCCCAAAAGCAACGCCCAGAAACGCCTTCGACAAGACCCGCGTCAGCAAAGACTTCAAAAAGACTGGACACTGAGATAAGACAGATCTCTTCTGCTCGGAAACATGTAGCCTTGTTTTGGATCCAGAATTGTCCCTCCGTCGTCTGTTTTTGCCTTGTTTTTTACCATTGTCGACGAATAAATTGTCAACCTGTTTTTGGCGAGTGTTCTTCAAGCTTTTGAAACATGGAGTCAGTGTGCAAAGGGTTAACACAGGAACGCGCGGAGTTTGGCTTCCTCCTGGCCTGGCTCTTCGGGGGCGTCAAGCGGCGGAGCACATTTCCGTTCTGTTGCCGGCCTCCCCGTGGGGTTTGGGCTGGGAGGACTAAATTCCTTCAATAACCACTATTATATATATAATCTTTCAATGTATATTCACCTGAGTTTTTGAATAGGGATGTCCCAATCCAGGTTTTTGCACTTCCGAACCAATACCAATATTGTTTTGCACTTCCGATCCAATACTGATACCGGCCTATCTGAGCATGTATTAAAGTTTATTAAAGTTATTTAGCCTCCTTAGTTGTCAGACTCATGTTGAAAGGGGTTTTAGTACTCTTGGTAACAACTAGCCAGCTGAATTAGGCGAGTTTGAATAACACACAATGGTTGGTAACAAACTGACCTGTTTATTAATTTATAAACATAAAACATTATAAATAACCAACAGAAATGGCATAGTCAGTCAGTAAAACGTGCAAATAATATTGTAAACTGTCTTAAAAAATCAAAACACACAAACAACCTCAGTGGAAAATCCCCCCCCCCCCGCGCTCCCAAGCTATTAGCTGCTTTTATTGTTTTGTGCATTAGTTACAAAAATTGTACAAAAAGCCTCTCAGGTTTAAATAAACGACTATTTCAGTATCAACTTAACAGTCTTTAAAACAGTAAATAAAATACTCAAGTCCCTATTCTGTATCAGCAGCTTTAAACTACATTCAATTAATTTAATGTTGCGAATCAACTGTTAAAGTTGTTAAAATTGCTCCCGTTATTCCATAATTTCCTTTCTGTCTACTTTCGACATGTGAAAGTTTTAAAACTGTTTAGAAGATAGAGTCAGCCGATTTAGAGATTTAGGAGTATTTCAGATAAAAAGTTAATTAGGTTCGCTTGGAAGAGTCGCTACAACAGCCTTCTAGGGAAGTCTCCTGCTTTAAGATGGCGGCTGGTTACTAACGCCGGCAAGTCTGTTTTTTCGTATCTAGTTTTCAATACATGTGTTGCTAACGCCGTCGAGTCTGTCATTTTGCATCTAGTTCTATATACATATGATATCTATTATCTACAGTAAAATGATGTTGATGTAGTTTGTAGCGGCTTTCTGCAGCAGTCAGGTATTCTTGTGTTTTTTATCTAGCAGCAAGAGTTGAGCCAAAGCCGTGAGTTGAGCATTGGCATTACCCGGGTCTATGACAAGCATGATGTTCACTCTCGGGACACAATGCGGTCCGTTCCTCATTGCGTCCTGAAGAGCGCGCTGTATTATAGTTCCGCTTTACTTGACATATTTCAATAATCGGTATTTGGATGTTTGTGAATCGTTCTCGAATCTTCCATGGTCGAATTGCTCAAGGCTCACTCAAGGATGTAATGATGGCAAAAGTTTCTGCCAGTTGCGTAGGACCTTTATTTTTGTCTTTGGGTTTCTTAACATACTCTTTCAGGGTTTCCCCTAGGATTTTTTGAAGCTGCGGTGGTGGGCTGCATCGGAGTCGGACTGCCTTACCATGTCGTGCCACGTCAAAATTGCGTCATATCATGACAAATGGTTTTTTTCACATTTTGTCTCCCAAGAAGAACCATAACAAAGATCTATTTGAAATATTTCATTAGCCAGGCTAGCATCGTAGCTCTCAGCTACGGTACATGTAAGTAAAATGTAGCTGATTACAGTTACATTTCCCTACGTAATAATACTACTTTTTTCTTTTGTAGCAATAGTACGACTTACAGTGGGGCAAATAAGTATTTAGTCAACCACCAATTGTGCAAGTTCTCCTCCTTGAAAAGATTAGCGATGCCTGTAATTGTCAACATGGGTAAACCTTAACCATGAGAGACAGAATGTGGGGGGGGAAAAAAAACAGAAAATGACATTGTTTGATTTTTAGAATTTATTTCTAAATTAAAGGGGAAAATAAGTATTTGGTCACCTACAAACAAGCAAGATTTCTGGCTGTCAAAGAGGTCTAACTTCTAACGAGGTCTAACTAGGCTCCATTTGTTACCTGTATTAATGGCACCTGTTTTAACTCATTATCGGTATAAAAGACACCTGTCCACAACCTCAGTTAGTCACACTACAAACTCCACTATGGCCAAGACCAAAGAGCTGTCGAAGGACACCAGAGACAAAATTGTAGACCCGCACCAGGCTGGGAAGACTGAATCTGCAATAGGTAAAACGCTTGGTGTAAAGAAATCAACTGTTGGAGCAATTATTAGAAAATGGAAGACATACAAGACCACTGATAATCTTCCTTGATCTGGGGCTCCATGCAAGATCTCACCCCGTGGCGTCAAAATGATAACAAGAACGGTAGGCAAAAATCCCAAAACCACATGGGGGTCCTAGTGAATGACCTACAGAGAGCTGGGACCACAGTAACAAAGGCTACTATCAGTAACACAATGTGCCGCCAGGGACTCAAATCCTGCACTGCCAGACGTGTCCCCTGCTGAAGAAAGTACACGTCCAGGCCCGTCTGCGGTTCGCTAGAGAGCATTTGGATGATCCAGAACAGGATTGGGAGAATGTGTTATGGTCTGATGAGACCAAAATAGAACTTTTTGGTCGAAACATAGGTTCTCGTGTTTGGAGAAGAAAGAATACTGAATTGCATCCGAAGAACACCCTACCCACTGTGAAGCATGGGAGTGGAAACATCATGCTTTGGGGCTGTTTTTCCTGTAAAGGGACCAGGACGACTGATCTGTGTAAAGGAAAAAATGAATGGGGCCATGTATCGAGAGATTTTGAGTGAAAATCTCCTTCCATCAGCAAGGGCCATGAAGATAAGACGTGACTGGGTCTTTCAATGATACCAAACACACAGCCAGGGCAACAAAGGAGTGTCTTCGTAAGAAGCATTTCAAGGTCCTGGAGTGGCCTAGACAGTCTCCAAATCTCAACCCCATAGAAAATCTGTGGCAGGAGTTGAAAGTCCGTGTTGCCCAACGACAGCCCCAAAACATCACTGCTCTAGAGGAGATCTGCATGGAGGAATAGGCCAAAATACCAGCAACAGTGTGTGAAAAGCTTGTGAAGAGTTTCAGAAAATGTTTGGCCTCCTCCATTGCCAACAAATGGTACATAACAAAGTATTGAGATGAACTTTTGGTATTGACCAAATACTTTTTTTCCAACATGATTTGCAAATAAATTCTTTAAGAAATCAAACAATGTGATTTTCTGTTTTTTTTTAATACACATTCTGTCTCTCATGGTTGAGGTTTACCCATGTTTATTGACAATTACAGGCCTCTCTAATATTTTCAAGTGGGAGAACTTGCACAATTAGTGGTTGACTAAATACTTATTTGCCCCACTGTACATCTCGTCCTTCTTTTTCCTTTTATTTAGCCCTAATATGTACTACATTAACACAACAATACTAGTCCTTCTGTTAATGGACCAATGGCATAGGTTTGCATAGGGACGTTAGGGACATAACACTAGGAACTTTTCAGGATGCTCAAATTGTCCCCACCAACGCTTTTGCACTTTTTCCCCAAGTTTCGCGAGTTCTGGAACACTCGAAAAATGTCTCTCATACCTCTCCTTGCTAAGCTAAATGGTCGCTCGATGTGCGTTTGTGTGGAAATGTAGTTCACGGACAACAACAAGGTCAGGGCTACATTTCTCACCAATATGAACCTAATTAATTGATAGGCTACATCAGGGGTGGGCAAACCGGTCCTCGAGGGCCACAGTGGGTCCTGGTCTATGTTCAAACTTATTCAGCACAGACAGTTTAGCCAATGAGGTATCAGTGGAAACAAGAAGCACCTGACTGAAATCTACTGATTGCACTTGTAAGAAACCGGATTGGTGAAAGGCTGTCCTCATGATGGTTATGAACAAAAACCCGCACCCACTGCGGCCCTTTGTGGAATAGTTTGCCCACCCCTGGGCTACATGAGCAATGCAAAAATAAAACTGTATTGACTTGTATTAACTTTCACACTGCAAATTTATAACGTTTTAATCTGATGATTTTTCTTAAATCTATTTGATTTTTTCCATCTTGTTTTGAGTGTTAAAGACTAGTAAACAGATTAATGGGTCAGATTATTCAAATTACTTTAGGTAAATATTACCATTTGTTCTTATTAAGCCCATAAATCTAAAAGGTTGGTCATTTTTCACCAAATCAAGGGGGGAAATTGATTTCAATAATGTTTTGACCAATATCACTTCTTGAATAAAGAACATTTTTGTCGAAAAAAAAAAAAAGCTTTCTTTAAGATTAAATATACTCTCTTTTTGCTTAAAATAAGAGTGTTAAGATTATTTTCAGCTGTTTTTCTTATTTCAAGAAATCAGAGTAAAATTTACTTGAAGCACTGGCAGGTAATTTCACTTATTTCGATTAGATTTACACTGAAAACAAGTGAATTTAACTAGTCATCAGCCAATCAAACGTGTGTTTGAGGGGGAAAAAATGTGTCACTGTAAGTCTGAACATAATGAAAGTAATTCACTTAATAATGGTAGGGTCAATGGTAGGGTCACAAAATATGTGAAGCCAATCTAAATGACCCCTATAACTGAACTTATTATATAATGCAAATAAGGTTGCCTAAAAGTTGGTGGGGACAATTTGAGCATCCTGAAAAGTTCCTCGTGTTATGTCTCTAACGTCCCTATGCAAACCTATGCCATTGGTCCATTAACAGAAGGACTAGTATTGTTGTGTTAATGTAGTACATATTAGGGTCAAAAGAACGACTACGAGATGTAAGTAGTACTATTGCTACAAGGAAAAAAAAGTTGTATTATTAGTAGGGTAATGTAGCTGTAATCAGCTACGCATTTTACGTACATGTACCGTAGCTGAGAGCTATGACATTAGCCTGCTTATGAAATATTCCAAATAGATCTTTGTTATGGTTCTTCTTGGGAAACAAAATGTGAAAAAAAAAAAAAGAATTTGTCATGATAGGACGCAATTTTGCCGTGGCACGACATGGTGAGGCGGTCCGACTCCGAAGCAGCCCACCATCGCAGCTTCAAGAAATCGTAGGGGAAACCCTGCTCAGTCCAAGTTATGATGCAGGAATGTGAGTATGTTCACGTTTTCTGGGTTAATATACCACTACTTATATTAATATTAATTTGTTTAATATTAATGGAGAGCGAGTGTGTCGCCAGAGAGAAAAAACACCACAGGCTGAATTATGAAAATGTTATTTTGATCAGATGTTTACAATGGCAAAAGAATTAAGGTTGCCAACAGTCCCGGATTGTGCGGGACAACAACGGAACCAATCGGAACTTCCTATATTGTGCGTTGTCCCGCACAACCCGGGACTGTTGGCAAGTACCCTAGCGTGGAAGACTTTAGAAAAGTTGGCTAATGTAATAGAGGAATCCGGCTAGCTGTCTTGGCATGCTAATTGGCCACATTATCTGCCTCGTGAACAAGCTAGTTAACTGACGTCATAGTATTTGTTTTACTATCTGTAGACACACTAAACACTAAGCCTGAACGATATATCGTTTAAACATCGCCATTGCGATGTGCGCATGCGCGATAGTCCCATCGCAAGGACGTGCGATAGTTTATTTTATTTTTAATCCCCAAACCTTTGTTCTGCTTCATGCGCTCGCACGGCCTCCCTCCCCACCTCTCCCAGCTCTCAGTCACTGCGCACTAGCTTATTAAAGTTAACATGTCTTTGATCTTGCCAAAGAAGCCGACTTCACACGTGCAGCAAAGTGTCAATCATCGTTTAACTTGTTAAACACAGGCATGAAAATGGGTCAGGGGTTAAAAAGGTGAGAAGGGTGTGGAGGAAATATGTTCCAGTACACTGTATTGTACACCCCAACAAAATATTGAGCTCTGTCGACCCACTCTGTGTTTCAGCAGGGCCATGCAGAGACCGGTGGAGGGGTGGGTGCTCGTAGATCAAAAGGGGCACATGAACAAGTATTTAATACACCTTAAAACAACATAACTTAATTTTTAACCAGCTTTAGATAATAATTGGCTGCGACTGTGACATACTTTAATTGGGAGGGGGCAACAGTGAATAGAAATCAAAACTGTCATCAACACTTTCTGGCTGTGACTCAGTCAGTCTGCCTCTTTTCTTCCTTCAACGTCTGCATCAAAACTTCCTTCCTCAACTTGTTCATCTGAGAACAAACCACATCAGATGGTCACTGAGCCACCAACAGCACAGTTTTCTTAAAACTATTATTTCATTATTATCCATACTTAACAACTCTAGCACCTAATGATTAATAAAGCAATGACATAAAAATCTTATAGAAAAATAACATTGTAATTGTGTTTATAATTGGATTTAATACCCGACTATCCTTGCAAACTTGTTCTTACCAGGTCTGCTATTCACCCAGCTGATGAGGTATCCACTGCCTTTAGCAGCCTCATCTAACTCCTTTTTTTATCCCTCAATCTCCCTTCCCTACGACGCATGTCTATGTAATGAAATATAAATATTTAAAAAAACAAACAGACTCCCCGGTGGCTTTTAGTTTTAAAGCTTTCTTAATTTCTTTCTCACTCAATAACGATGGAGTTAGATTTGTGTTTTTATTATTCAATCAAAAAACAAAGTTACTTCTATCAAAAACAAAGTTGCTTCAATCAAACTACAGTATATACTTTTAATCCCAAAAAGTAGCTTCAATAAAAAAAAATGTTTTTGATTGCAATAATAAATTTGAGACCAAAAAAAAGCATTTGAAAACTATTTTTCTTGATTGAAACAAATTTTTCCATTTAAGTAATGTTCTGCGTTTGGGCCACATTTTGGCTAGGACATTTGTGTCTTTATTATTCAATCAAATAAGTTGCTTCAAACAAAAAATATATATAAAAAGAAAAACTTGCACATGTGCCAATCACCGTTTACCAAAGCCTGAGAGGGTTTGAGTAGACTCACTATGAAGCTTTTAATAAAGCCAAGCATTTTCTAACTACTTTATTCTTGTTTAAAAATAATTTGGTGGGGCAGTAACATGTTTAAAACTTATCATAATTCTTACATTTTGAAGTGCTTGAAAACCATTTATAAATGATACTTTGGTGAAAAAAGTGAAAAAACCTGTCTTATATATATGTATCTTTTTTCCAATGTAAAATCTGAATAAATGCATTGAACACGCACAAAAAAATGGGGGGGGGGGGGGCGCTACTTCGCGGTTTTCACTTATTGCGGCGGGTTCTGGTCCCCATTAACCGCGAAAAACGAGGGATCCCTGTATTTCTGAAAAGCTTTAAGAAGCAGGACTCATTCCCACCACTCGTCGGGCCGCTGTTGTGCCGACACCGGCCGTCAGCTCAAATCCAAGCCGAAAATAACGCGTCTCCGGCGGACGACGGGAGCGATGTGAGGTGCCCCCTCCATCCGAGAGAATGCCGCTTAATTTGACTCAACAGTGTGTTTCTTCGTTTATATTACCGCTAAATACACAAGCTTGACGCCAATTTAACGGGAGCTATTTTTTTTCATGGGAGATTTGGCTAGCTCTGGCAGTGTTCAACGCAAGCTGCAACGAATGGCAGTAACTTTTTTATATCGCAAAACGTGAAAACGATTGAAACCATTACTCACCAAATTCAATTTGCTGGCAAATACAGGCAAGTGTGTATGCTGCGCTCTGGTCTGCCCCGATGTGGATAAGGCCTGCTTTTTGTTTTCGCTGCTTTGCAATGCAACCGAAGGCTCTCCGAGCACTCCATGTACACGCATAAGGAGTGCGCGCATTTGGAATAATGGAACGCAGCTTGGGCCGATGATTGGTTCTCGTCAGCGAAGAATCTAGGAGGATTTGCTGACTGTGTTCTTAAGTGCTCAGTTTACGTACTAAGTTAATCACATGATGATAATAATAATAATTAAATAAAACCTCCCGACCCCCCACCCTCCTCCCAAAAAGAATTTCTCCTCGGATCTACGCAATTCACGTAGGTCGCCCTTTTTGACTTCAAAACGGCGAATTTCGCCGAAAGGTGAGAGATTTTCATGCCTAAAAACAGTTTCTGCAAGGAAGCTCACGCTGGAATGAATGTCTGTGTGTGTGTGTGTGGGGGGGGGGGGTACGTGTGTGTGTGCGGAAACGTTAGGGACATATAAAATAAACGCAAGAAGTGATCATGAGGAGTTTGTAATTTCTACATGTCAGTCCAAGAGTCACAGCCAAGGTAGGTAAACAGAAGCATTTAATAAAGCCAAGCATTTTTCCACTACTTTATTCTTGTGTAAAACTGATTCGGTGGGACAGTTATGTTTCAAACTGATCATAATTAGTACATTTGAAGTGCTTAAAAACCATTTATTATTGTATACATATTAAGGGTGTAACGGTACATGTATTTGTGTTGAACTGTTTCGGTTCGGGGTGCTCGGTTCGGAACGGAGGCGTACCGAACGAGTTTCTGACGTAATGTAACCCTTACTTTTCGAGGCTGTGAGTCGATCGCGTTACAGTTTCTTTGTGTAGATTATATTTACTTCGTCTACTCTTAATGAAGACCAACACGGTAGGACAGTATAACCCAGAAACGTCAACGGCGCGACAACGTGGCTGCCGCGAGAACGCAATAAAACGCGGGCCTTAAAGTCAATTAGCCAATGCACACCAGTTGCAGTGCAGCCGCGTGTTAGACGCGTCCCAGAAGCGGCTCAATGCGACGCACAAGAAAAGAATGGCATAGTTTATTATTTGACGCGAGATGTGGCCCTCCTGCGTCAATACTACTAGCTCGGATCACGCAGACCGGAAGTCACTCGTGTAAAAATACGGTGGATCCGGTCGATTTTCAAACTAATTTGCAATTGTAACTAAAGATGCACCGATACCGATACTAGTATCGGCAGGGGGCGCCGATCCAGCCCGAAATGGTGGTATCGGTATCGGCGAGTACCAACAAAGACGGCACCGATACCATTTACCGGTCCATTATTATAACATTTGACCGCAGCCTTGTTTTTTTCTCCTGGCGCTCACTACACTCTGTCTCTGTGTTGTGTGATGACACGTGAACACCAAGCAGCTATCGCTATTGGCCTGCTCCAGACCAATGAGAACGGGCCAATAGCCACTCCTGACCAATGACAAGGCCGCTTGGCGGCGCCAATATGGCGGTGGTCGGAAAATATTTCAAAATACAAATCCCGTCAATTAAAATCAATGGCTGCATGCAAGATTTGCGGCCTGAAAGTTTCGAGATGTGGAGTTAAATCGGCCAGTTTCAATACCTCGAACCTGATAAAATATTTGAAGACGAAACTTGAACGAACACAACGAGTTTGAGCCTGCAAGAGCAGGACTGCTATCCAGAGGACGGGCGCTGGACCGGTGCAACAATCTCTGGTCAGTTCACTACGTCAACTTTACTTTGTCTTTTACTTAAAGAAATGCTGCAGTAATTTGGGAACTGTTTCCAAAGTAGGGGTGCCACCTTTCAGAAATAGAAATAAGGGACCCCCCCCCGAAAAAAAGGAGGCTAATAGAGAGACGGGATGCTGTGGTCAATTATTATTACTTATAATTGTTAGCGTCTGCAAATGCGCAAACAAGGTTGGACCTCGAAGCAGACAACAAGCGGGGGATACGTACAAGGGTTTAATGATTGCAAACAAAAAATAACACGCGATCGCGGGATAGTAGAAATAACAAGAGTCCGTGACAGCAGGTCGACGAAGCTCAATACTACAAACTCGAAGGTTAACTAAGACGATGGGCAGCGAGCCAAAAATCCAAAATAAAAACACTCGAATACCTGCACAGGGTAGAGGTTACAAACGAGTGCAGCACACTAACAGAAAAAAACCAATGCAGGGGCGTAACAAGCAAATGTAGCGAGATTATAGTGCGAGATGTCAAATGGCGATCAGCAAAGCAAAGCAGCCTTCTCTGAGCTCACCCATGCTTAAATGCTGCGTTGATGAGCCTGCATTGGATTCAGGTGCGACGTCAGGAACGCCCCCACTAACAGCCCAGCAACAAAATACAATCTAACCAGCAGCAGAATGTGACAATAATTTCATGAAAGTTGCACTGTTTGGCCTTTGAGAGGTTTGAAAAAGTTTACTCAGTTCATTCAGAGTTTATTATTATGAACTTATTTTTACTTTCTTACTGTTGGGCTAGTATTATACTTTGTACTAGTCTTTTTCTTATTTTGCAAAGGTAAGCAACAGCCTGACAAAGCCTTGATAGCAATGATTTCACATCCAATTATGTAGCTCTTTGGGGTGAAAAAAAAAAAAAAAAATATATATATACATATAAACGGGGTGGTATCGGTATGGTATCGGTATCGGCCGATACTACACAGCCAGGTATCTGTATCGGGGCCAAAAAATGGTATCGGTGCAACACTAATTGTAACCCACTTTTTGAGTCCATCAGATCTCTTGAGTGATAGATCGGGGCACAGTTGACTTGTTTTTGTTGATTTACTGCTGTCTTCTCTGCTATAATAATAACCAACACGGCCCCGTGTTCAATACAAAACCCTCCTACCACAACAAAACAAGTAGGAACTAATATTCACAAAGGAACTAAAGTTATACAACATAAAATATACAATATAAATGAATACTACATCACATTTATAAAATATAAACACATAATAAAATAAATAAAATAAATTGAAATGAGCTAAAACACCTGTAATTAGATAATAACAATAACACACAGATCCTGCTTACTTAATTACTTAATTCCTTAATTAAAAACTTAATTAAATTTATTAATTTCTGTGTGGCGCTTTTACTTGAGAAAATCCACCAATAAAGCTTTTGAAAACCGTTCATAAGAAAAAAAAAGATTCATTCAGGCATTTCATTTGTAAAATACAGTACATGTTAAAATCTTTGTCATTGGGATTGCTTTTCTCTTCAGCACAGGACTTCTTTTTTCTTCTTTCTTGAGAAATAAAGCTGACCAATACGCGGGGTCTGAAAGGCAAATTGTTAGAGGCGTGCAAAATTTCCGATTCTTAGATTATTCGCAATTCGGCCATGGAAGATTCAAGAACGATTTACAAAATTCCGATTATTGAATCATACCAGGTAAAGCAGAAGTAAAACACAGTCAGCGCGGTCTTTGGGACGCAATGAGGAATGGACCGAGAGTAAATATCATGTTCAACTCATGCCGCTAGATAAAAAAAAACAATCATACCTTACTGCGGCTGACAGCCGCTACAAACAACGCCCAGTTGCTAGTTGCTACAAACATACGGCTACAGTAGATATCATATATACTGTATGTAGAGCTAGATGCAAAATGACAGACGACGTCGGTGTTAGAACATGTATTATTGAACAGAGATGCGAAATGACAGACTTTCCGGGGTATGTAAACAGCCGCCATCTTAAAGCAGTAGACCTCTCTAGAAGGCTCTGTTGTAGCGAACCTAATTAACTTTTTATCTAAAATATTCCTAAATCGGCAGAATCTTGTCTTGAATCTATCTTTAAATGATTAAATAGTGTTAAAACTTTAAAAAGTAGACAGAGGGGAAATTATGGAATAACGGGAGCAATTTTAACAACTGTAACAGTTGATTCACAACATTAAATGAATTGAATGTAGTTTAAAGCTGCTTATACAGAATGGGGACTGGAGTTTACTTACTGTTTATTTACTGTTATTTTTGTATATTTGTTTACTGTTATATTTTAACTTGATACTGAAATAGTAGTTTGGTTTAGCCTGAGAGGATTTTTGAACACTTTTGGAACAAATGGACAAAACATTAAAAAAAAAAAAAAAAAAGGGGAGGGGGGTGCATCAATAATCGTTTTATAATCGAAACGGAGCCTCTGAATCGTAATCGTAATCGAATCGTTAGGTGCCCATAGATTCCCAGCTCTACAAATTGTTGTTGGATTATTATCTTTAACACTAGAAGTCCCGGAGAATTCTGCTACTCCTAACGGTCCCAAGCAATGGCCAATTTGGCCTCTCCTCCGAAAAAACCCAGAGGTGGCCTAAATGTCCCAAGTGCTTTTGAATTAGCAAGTCGTTGTCCGACAGACAACAGCCGTTCATATGGAAATGCAACCACTTGTGTTGGTATGCGGCCCAAATGGAGGGGAACACACAACAGTAGTACTATTCATGTCATATTATGTGTCAGTTCAAGTCAAGCTACATTTATGGGGTTTTGCACATTTTAATAATGTGTATTGTTTTACGATTTTACTGTCAGAAAAAAATATCCCTGACAGTGTATTTGTGGGGCCTTTATATGCTAGCAATATTTGTTATAACAGTATATTTGTGATGCCTGCAGAAAATAGAACATTGAATCAGTATCAAATGTAAAACTGAAATAAGAGTCTGACGAAGTTAATTTTGGTCTTTTCTTCCTGGTATTTATTGATGCACAGGATTCAAACAAGAGTAATCACAGCAAATCAAAACTATCAAGTCAAAATGTTGAAATACTATAGAAAACACACATAAATGTACCTCTAATACACTCTCTATCCTCTATACTGGACTTGTTGAAAGGTTATCAAGAATTTTTTGTTTTCCTGGGACTACTTGGTATACAATAAGGAGCAATTATTTGCACTCCTTGTGATTTTGCAAGTCCACCCACTTTGAAAAGAGGTGGAGGTCTGAAATTTCAATCATAGATGCATTTCCACTCATAGAGACAATCTAAAAAAATCCAGAAATCACATTGTATGATTTTTAAAATTTATTTGTTATATATTTTTATCTACTGGGATTCAGTTCAAGTATTTGTGCACCTGAGAATCAGCAATAATTATGTCACTCAAAGAGTGAGGCTGCTTTCTCTTTCGCCCAACCCCCTCATCAGCTAAAGTAGCCTGACTTGAGCCTTTTTCGCCCAACCCCCTCCTCAGCTAACACTTATTTCTTACTTGCCTACTGCAGGTTGATAAATTTGTAGGTAGATTTGTGTATGCCTTAGTCAGTCCAAAAAAAAAAAGGTTCCTTCAATCAAAGTATATATTTTCAATCAAAAACAAAAGTCACTTGAATGAAAGCAAAATGTGTTTGAATGTAAAAGTTGCCTCAAAATAAAGACAGACAAAAAAATTCCTTTGTTGGTATATTTATTTTGCTTTTGATATGTTCTTATATTTTATTAGAATCAATCACAGCTTTGAAAGCCTACTGTAGGTTGTCAAATTTGTAGATAGATTTGTGTATGTCTTAGTCAATCAAAAAAAAGGTTCCTTCAATCAAAGTATATATTTTCAATCGAAAACAAAAGTCACTTGAATGAAAGCAAAATGTGTTTGAATGCAAAAATTTCCTCCAAATAAAGACAGACAAAATTTTATGAGAATCAATCACAGCTTTGAGAGCCTACTGTAGGTTGATAGATTTGTAGCTAGATTTGTTTATTTCTTGGTCAAGCCAAAAAAAGTTCTTTCAGTAAAAATATATATTTTCAATCGAGAAAAAAAAGTCACTTGAATGAAAGCAAAATGTGTTTGAATGCAAACGTAAACAAGTCAGGCTGCCGTTTCTTTACTTGCAGCCAGCCATTAGCTGTGGAAGGGACGTTGGGGGAAAATTTTCAGCCATTAGCTGTGGAAGGGGGTTGGGCGTCAGGCTACTTTCAGACACTTTTTACTTGACAATAAACTGCTAAACTTTTGAGGATATTTTGACAGTATTTTAATAATTCTAATTTATTCGGATGTATTTGTTTGAATACCCTCTACATGTTAAAAAAAACATTTTTGAAAAGATCAGTTAACAATTTGCTGTCGATATAGATTGAGATACATAGATATTCAGAAACACTACAACTAAGCATACCAAGCAACAGTGGTAACAAGAAAAGCACCTCACATGAAATGGCTGGGGGGAAAAAATATGCAAGACTAGTAAATACCACTCTTGGTTCAGATACAAGCTATCATTCAGGCAACCTTTGCATTCAAACACATTTTGCTTTCATTCAAGTGGCTTTTGTTTTCGATTGAAAATATATACTTTGATTGAAGGAACCTTTTTTTTTTTGATTGACTAAGACATACACAAATCTACCTACAAATTTATCAACCTACAGTAGGCAAGTAAGAAATAAGTGTCTGAAGTTGAATTATCAGTCCTACTTATGAAGATGGTATGTCCTGTATCAGAATTTAAACAAATACATATAAAAACAAATTTCCCATTTATTTTCAATGGCAAGTAATCAAGGTCCCTGTGATTTTTTTTTTAACCATTTATCATGACAGCCCAATGAGATTGTATGCCGCTAACTCTCATTTAGGTGAATTAAAAAAAAAAAAAAAAGTAAAAAATCTGACCTACGTTTTTTGGGGAGGAATGAAAAAAATCAATTCAATCAGTTATCATAAACATCTTTGATGTGAAATGTTTTATAATGTATATTTGTAATAACGTGTAGAACATGAAAAGTAACATGAGTTACTTTGCTGAGTAACAAATTACTCTTACAATGAGGTAACTGAGTTACTTCTCCCAAAAAGTAATTTAGTTAGTAACTTGTAACTAATTACTTTTTGAAGTAAGATTGACAACACTGTGCAGTACATATTCCCTTCATAATAATTAGGACTATTAGGACATTCAGTCATTGTTTCAGTGTGTTCAAAGAAACCGTTCAGGGCCGCTCCCTTCCACCTTCTCTTGACACAATTCTGTTTGTTTTTCTCAAAGGTTTTCACACATTTTCTCGTACTAATTTCAGACAAAATAGCCACAATTCATGCTCCATTAGATCCAGTCATTCATAACTATATACATGATCTTGCTTTAAACTCAAATTGCAGTTCTAAAACTTTTTTTTTTTTTGTTGCAAAAACAATGTACACATTGGGCCATTTTTTTCTGTTTTTCTGTGTGGAGTATAGGAGAAGTAAGTTAAAAGTTTCTAAAAAGCGTACAACTCCATAAATTAATGTAAATTAATAAATGTAGCTTGACTTGAACTGACAAAAACTATCACATGAAGTGTGCAACCGTGGTGTGTTCCCCTCCGTTTGGGCCGCATTCTAACACAATGTATGTCTAGTGGTTGCATTTACATATGAATGGTTGGTGTCTGTCGGACAACGACTTGCTAATTCAAAAGCACTTGGGTCATCTGGGCCACCTCTGGGTTTTTTAGGAAGAGAGGCCAAATCGGCCATTGCTTGGGAATATTAGGAATATTTGTCTTGGGGAAGGGCCGAGTCGGCCTCTACTGGGTTTTCTAGTTTAAATACCCGCTACTTTTTGAGCAGAATTCTAGCTTTGTATAGGCTAGTGTTCCTACTGTTGAAAGCACAAAAGTGTGTAATAAACAACTTGCACATTTATATTTTGCATTTTGTTTTCTTACTGTACCAAAAATGAACCGAACCGTGAACTCAAAACCGAGGTACGTACCGAACCGAGATTTTTGTGTACCGTTCCACCGAGGAGTGGGAACTAGGCCTGAACAATATATCGTTTAAACATCGCCATCGCGATGTGCGCATGCGCCGTAGTCCCATCACAAGGACGTTCGATAGTTTTTTTTTCATTTCTTTTAATCCACAAACGGTTGTTTTGAGGAAGGAGAGGGAAGGAGAGCGCACAGCTTCTCTTTCCCTCCAGCTCCGCAGTCATCGGCTCCTCCCCCTCCCCTTGCTACAGCGGAGTGGAAGGAGGAGGGGCCGAACAGCAGAGCGGAGGGAGGAGGGGCCGTTCTCAAATTGAAAACAACAAGCAAACACGTTTAAGGAAGCCAGGGAAGACTGTCTCCAAAAGGAGTTTTGGAAGTAGTTTGGCTATCGACAAGAATATAAGGAACAAAAAACATCCCTGTCGACAGTGCCTTGCCGTGGTTGCCTCAACAAGAAGTAATCCGTCGAACATGTGGCACCATTTAAAACGCAGGTATCTATGCATTCCTGCTACGAGCTTCCCATCAGAGCCTTTTTAGTAAGTGGGAACATTGTTACGTGCCAACGTTCTTGTCTCAAGCCTGCAATGGTGGATAAACTAGTAGTCTTGGCCAAAAACCTATGAGACCCAGTGGAGAATTGCTGAGCAAGGAGGGTGGACGATATGCAGACAAATAAATAACACAGCTGCAGGAATGTCTTTTCTTCTTTTTATTCATGTGACAGATATCGGGAAGGCAGGAAATTTGGGAGTTAAAATGGTTCTGTTACTCATCACAGTTATTTGCAGTTATTCAGTTCAATTATTTACAAGTTCAATTGAGTTCCTGTTTCTTTTATATTTAAATTTATTTTAAATCGTATTTTTCAAAAAACTATATATAGTACAGCTGCACATAAAGTTTTGGTACTTAATATTTTTGTTTCAATATTTTTACAACTTTGTTGCTGTTTTGCAGTTTTATATTGTTAGATACTAATGCACTTGCACTTTTGTCAGATTTAATATTTAAAGTTCAAATATGTTGACAACTTTGTTGTTTTACTGAGGTTTTTATTTATTGTTATAGTTTGTGAACAATTCTTTTATTTGTCATATTTAATATTTTTGTTCAAATATGTTTACAACTTTGTTGTTATTTTACATAAGTTTTTATTTATTGTTATATTTTGTCAAAAACTTAGGGGACTAATGCACCTGCTCTTTTATTTATCATTTAATGTATTTGCTGCTGTTGCAGTGTAAAATATTGTGTTCAATAAATGATCTATTTTGTGCAGACATGGCTTCTTGGATCCCTTCATACAGCAATCTTCATCATTCACAAATGAGACGGTATTATATGAATACACTCTGGTCACGGTGTGTCATGCAAAGTATTTCCAAACAGCTATTCAAGTTATCTAGTGAACATTTCTTTAAAAAAGATATATATATATATATATAGTTTTTAATATCGCAAGATAATATCGCAAAATATTGCAAACCTCAAAAAAATCGCAACAATAGTTTTTTCCAATATCGTTCAGGCCTAGTGGGAACCTCTTGGTACCTCACGATACGATACGATTTGCGATACAAAGCTCACGATAATGATGGTCTGACGATATGGTGATACAACGATTATCAATACATTGGTCAGGAAATCATTCTAGGATATTCCACAAACAACTAATTAACAGAAAAACAAGCTTCTAGTGTGAATTGGAATTAGGTTATCACTGGTAGAAGTCCAATCCATTTGAACAAATGTTCATTCGCTGCCACCCTCCCACTTCAAACGGATTGAACGACTATGGCTGTCAGTGGCAGTCAATGCCAGGCAATTAGGTCATTTTGGGCCATTTAAGGTCTCACTGGACCAGCACCAAACAAAAGTTCCAGCATCATCACCTTGTCCATTGCAGATTCCAGTGAGATTTACAAAGATGATTGCTCGAAGAAGACATTAAAATTCCCTCAGCCCTTGATGATATGGGGCTGCATCTTCAATAAATGCACAAGTTTACATTGAAATTTTAGAAAGCTTTCTTATGCCTTCAATTGAAAATATGTTTGTCATTTTCCAAGATGACAATGCATCACGCCACAGAGCTAAAACTGTTAAAGCATTCCTTGGAGAAAGACTCATCCAGTCAATGTCAGTGCCTGCAAATAGCCCAGATCCCAACCCTATTGATAACCTGTGGTGGAATTTGAAAAAAAAATGGTCCACAGCAAGCCTTCGACCTGCATGGATGATCTGGCAACTGCAATAAAAGAGAGTGGGCACCAAATTGATGAAGAATATTCATCAAGTCCATGCCGCAGAGACTGCAAGCTGTTATAAAAGCCAGAGTTGGTGCTACTAAATACTAGAGATGTGTTTGATTGTTATTTCTTTGTTTCTCATGATTCCGTATTTTTTTCCTCAGAATGGAGTGATTCCATAAATATTTCCCTGCACTTGCTTTATAAAAGTATTACGATATATCACCATTTCGATATTTTGTCACACCCCTAATTACACCCCTAATACATATATTATTTTTAAATCATACTCCGAGGAATAAAAATGAGAAAAAACATGTCTTATATGTATCTCTTTCCAATGCTAAATCTGAATTAATACATTGAGCACACACCAAAAAAAAAAAAAAAAATTGGGTGAGGAGGGGGGTGCGCTACTTCATGGTTTTTCACTTATCGCCCCATTAACCGCGAAAAACGATGGAATACTGTACACTGTGGTCATGGGGAGTCATCCAAAGTCTTTCCAAACAGCCATTCAAGTCATCTAGTGAAAATTTCTTTTAAAAAAAAATATATTTTTTAATATCGCAATATAATATCGCAGTATATCGCAAACCTCCAAAAAAATCGCAACAAGTTTTTTCCAATATCGTTCCGGCCTACTAAAAACGCTGAAAAGAACTGTCATAGCTGGTGGGAAACGTAAATGACAGTGTTTTATTACCTTAAATTTTGTATGTAAGTGACAGATGATGGTCACGTAAATGTGAAATCAAGTTTGAGGTGGTGCCTCCCCTTGCAGCCACCCGGCGCAAGGAAGCCTTCGTCCTCTAAGCCGCGGCCGTCTGCTTCTTTTCGGTAGCCAAAATACTCACATACAAGCGATGTTTTTTTGACGGGAAAAAGCTCACCACCTTCAGCCATTGTGTCAACTCTAGTCTATAGCACAGACTAGCGTCACTGGCGGACGTAGCAACAACCGGAGGGGGAGGGGTGAGCGCTCCCTCTCCATTTCTTGCTGTATTTTTGGGACATAAAAGATAGCTAATACCATACTACGGTATGACAGAAAATTTTAGTGGTTTTGAAATCGTGACTTTTTAATACCACGGTAAACCTTGAAACCGGTAACCGGCACATGCCTAGTTGCAGCCACAGCAGTACAGTAGTTGTAGTAAATAATATCAAACATCGTCATAATTACAATCATCATAACATCGAAATAACAATACCAAAGACGACAAGTCATTTCATGCTCATGATTTTAGCTTTAGTATTTTTGGAGCACTGGACACATCAAAATGCAGGGATAGGAAGAACATACCTTCCATAACTAAGCGGCAACATGGCTACATAAAGACTTTTTTCTTTAAGGTGGCACGGGCTGGGTTCCCCATCTGCCTTCATGTATTTTGCTGAGAAAGTTTAACGACCTATTACTGGAAATGCAGTGCGCTAAAGCTGAAGGAGACCTTCCCGGACTCGCATTCCTGGACACGGCCAGGGGAGTAAATCCCATTGTCCAAAAGCTCCCATTCAATTTACAGGAGAAGTAGATTTCAGTTGGAGCCAACTACAAGACAAAGCATCGTGTCTCATATCCACCATTTAGCATGTTTATCAAATTTGTAACACAAGTGGCAAACGCCAGGAATGACCCCAGTTTCCAGTTCTCTTCACGTCCAGATGCTCCTCCCAAAGCAGAAAAGGTGCCCTGGAGAGCAAACAGGCAAAAGAAAATTTCGGTGCTCAAAACTGAAGTAGTCGCAAGCTTTAACTCAGACCCTCAAACAAGCACTAGTAGAAAAGTGGACTATGACAAACTTTGTCCTGTTCACCAAAAGGGCCATCCTTTACCCAAATGTAGAACATTTCGCTTGAAGCCTCTTGAAGAGAGAAAAAGCATTTCTAAAAGAGAACAAATGTTGTGCTTCCTCCAAGCACATGGCCAAAGACTGTAAAAGTACAGATACAATGTTCTGAGTGTAACCGTGATAAACATTGTGCTGCTCTTCATCCCAGCCCAGGCTCACAGCAAAAAGACAATGAACCAGCAGCAGAGCATGGCGGGGAGCCATCTAAAGAAGTTTCAGGTTCCACAGATCCAGACGAGGTTTACTCCAAATGCACTCTGGTTTGTGGCGAGAGCGAAGAAGGTAGATCATGCTCCAAAATCTGCCACGTAAAGGTGTATCCTGCAGGCTCTCCTAGTAAAGCACTACAACTCTATGCCATTCATGATTAACGGAGTAACAGATCATTAGTCCGTCCAGAGTGTTTGAGTTGTTAAATGATTCAGGCCCTAGTGCTCCCTACTTGCTTATAACATCCTCCAGTGTTAAAGAGACTATGGGTCGGAAAGCCACTGGATATGTAGTGGAGGCTTTAGATGGTTCAGACCACATCCCACTCCCTAGCCTCATTGAATGCCCAGGTATCCCAAACGATAGGGATGAAATACCGACGCCTGATGCAGTCCTTGATGCATATGTGATGTCCCTGATGCACATCACGGTCACCTAAAATCCGTGGCTCATCCAATTCCTGATTTGGAATCTCAAGCTCAAATACTAATGCTCCTGGGACGTGACGTAGTAAGAGCACACTATGTCCGCAAGCAGATAAGTGGCCCTCGCAACGCATCCTACGCACAAAAATTGGACCTTGGGTGGGTCATAGTAGGAAATGTGTGTTTAGGAGATGTCCACAAAAATTTGGCCGTAGAAACTCTATTCACAAATGCAACAGAGAAGGGCCGCCCAACAATATTTGAGCCATGTCCAAATGTGTACAGTGTAAAAGAAAAATACGGTGACATTCAAGTCCCTTTCAACCTCAGCACCCAGCACATTGACAGCACCACTTGTGAACCTGACTACTTGGGATGTGATGTGTTCAAGCAAATCAAATTCAACAACTACATCTCACCATCAGTTCAGGACATCGCCTTTCTGAAGATTATGGAGGAAGGTCTAACAATGGACAAAGGCAATAACTGGACAGCGCCACTACCTTTGAAATTGCTTCGTCCAAAACTACCAAACAAAAAGTCTCAAGCACTGAAATGCCTTATGTCACTTGTTCGCAATTTCGAAAGAAAGACAAAGCTGAAACAGCACTTCATTGGCTTCATGGACAAAATATTCCAAAACGGACATGCAAAAATCGCTCCTATTTTGAAAGATGAAGAGGACTGTTGGTATTTGCCACTGTTTGGCGTATACCACCCAAGAAAACCCAAGCAGATCAGAGTAGTTTTTGACACCAGCGCCAAGCATGAGGATGTGTCACTAAACGACGTATTGTTAACTGGACCAGACCTTAACAACTCACTGCTTGGAGTCCTGATGCGCTTCAGAGAAGAAGACGTCGCATTAACAGCAATGAACAAATGTTTTGCTGTTTTAGTGTTCAAGAGAAAGACAGGAACTACCTGCGCCTTTTGTGGTTTCGTGACAATGACGTTTCAAAAGACATCGTAGAAAACAGAATGATTGTTTATGTCTTCGGGAACTCCCCCATCTCCTGCGGTTGCCATCCACGGTTTGCATCAGTCAGTTTTGCAATGTGAGTCAGAGTGTGATCCAGATGTAATGCAGTTCGTCACACGCGACTTCTATGTGGATGACGGGCTGAAATCCCTGCCCACTGTTGAAAACGCAGTATCACTTTAGCAAAGAACTCGTGACACTCAAGTAAAATCAAACTTGAGATTACATAAAATCGCAACAAACAGGAAATAAGTTCTGGAAGCCTTTCCAACTCAATACCACGCTCAATCCCAATGTAGCAGAGTCTCGGCATCCTTTGGGACATCAAAAGAGACTTTCACCTTTAAGATATCAGGTCAGACCAAACCTTTTACAAGGAGAGGCGTTTTATCAACAATAAATAGCCTTTACGACCCATTAGGCTTTCTGGCACCAGTCACTATTCAGGGGAAACATATTCTCCGAGAGCTTACTGTTGAGAATAGAGACTGGGATGTTCCATTGCCCTCAGAAATGGAAGAAACATGGACACTTTGGATAGACTCTCTCGAAAAACTAACTCAATCCAACTCAACCAAGCCCAAAACGTTGTGATTCAAGCAGCGCAACAAGATGTGTATGTTGAGGAAATAAAGTGTCTACAAAAGCAAGGCAAACTTCCCAAAGCAAGTTCTTTGAATAACCTTGGATAAACACAGACTTTTGCGAGTAGGTGGTTGCATCACCAAGTTCATACATGAGGTTCTTGTCACCTTCATGGCGGAGGTTTCAGCAATCATAAATGCTAGACCCATTGTTCCAGTCTCAACTGGCCCAAGTGACCTTATTCTGCTGTGTGGCTTATTCTGACTCCAGCCACTCTGCTCACAAAAAAAGGAGCTCCACTTCAAGCACAAGCAGGCGACTTTTCAGTGTTGGACCTTTACAAACATCAATGGCGCCAGGTCCAGCATCTGGCTAACACTTTCTGGAACAAGTGAAAGAAAGACTTTTTGCCAAGACTGCATCCACGTTGCAAGTGGCAATCCAACCAGCCATCATTCCAGGGAGTACAGTTGTACTCAAGCACAGTCAATTACCCAGAAACCAATGGCCTCTTGGACTCAAAACACAAGTGTATCCTTCTAAGGATAGTAAAGTCCGTACAGTAGAGCAGGGGTTCCCAACCTATTCCACTAAGGCACACTGTGGGTGCAGGATTTCATTCTTACCAAACAAGATGACAACACTTTTTCCCCAATCTGGTGTTTTACAAGTGCAATCAGTTGATTGCAGTCAGGTGTGGCTTGTTTTAGCAGAAGCCTCATTGGTTCAACTGTCTCTGCTGGATCGGCTGGAACAAAAACCAGGACCCACAGTGTGCCTTGAGGACTGGGTTGAAAACCCCTGCAGTAGAGGTTAAAATCGCTAAATCAGAAGGCATTAAAACCTTTACTAGGCCCATTTCGGTTGTTATTGTATTAGTTCCCGCATAAGTATGTTTAAGTTAGCTTAGTTAGATCACGCCAGGCGAGGAGTGTTCTGTTATGCATAAAATGTTGTTAGGATACAGTGGGGAGAATTTTAAATTTTTCATGTTCCTGATCCGATTACTCAATTATTTGAACTAACTAGTTCATCGATTAATCGACTACTAAAATAATCGATAGCTGCAGCCCTAATTCAATCACATACAGTGGGGAGAACAAGTATTTGATACACTGACGATTTTGCTGGTTTTCCCACTTGCAAGCCATGTAGAGGTCTGTAATTTGTATCATAAGTTCTCTTCAACTGTGAGGGACGGAATCTAATACAAAAATCCATAAAATCACATTTTATAATTTTTGAATAAATTTGTATTTAACTGCATGAAATAAGTATTTGATACATTACTAACTAGTAAATATTTCGGCTCTTAGTTCTTTTTTAAGAACCCCTCCTGTTCTCCACTCATTACCGGAAGTAACTGCACCTGTTTGAACTTGTTACCTGTATAAAAGACACCTGTTCACATGCTCAAACAAACAAACTCCAACCTCTCCACAATGGCCAAGACCAAAGAGCTGTGTAAGGACATCAGGGATAAAATAACAGACCTGCACAAGGCTGGGATGGGCTACAGGAAAATAAGCAAGCAGCTTGGTGAGAAGGTAACAGCTGTTGGAGCGATTATTAGAAAATGGAAGAAGTTCAAGTTGATGGTCAATCTGCCTCGTTCTGGGGCTCCATGCATGATCTCACCTCGTGGGGCATCACTGATCATGAGGAAGGTGAGGGATCAGCCCAGAACTACACGGCAGGACCTGGTCAATGACCTGAAGAGAGCTGGAACCACAGTTTCGAAAAAAATAACCATCGGAAACACATTACGCCGTCATGGATTAAAATCCTACAGCGCACGCAAGGTCCCGCTGCTGAAGCCAGTGCATGTCCAGACACGTCTGAAGTTTGCCACTGACCATATGGATGATCCAGTGGAGCAATGGGAGAAGGTCATGTGGTCGGATGAGACCAAAATGGAACTTTTTGGTCTAAACTCGGCTCGTCGTGTTTGGAGGAAAAAGAAGGATGAGTACAACCCCAAGAACACCATTCCAACCGTGAAACATGGAGGAGGAAACATCATTTTTTGGGGCTGCTTCTCTGCCAAGGGTACAGGACGACTGCACTGTATTGAGGGGAGGATGGATGGGGCTATGTATCACCAGATCTTGGCTGACTGCCTCCATCCTTCAGTGATAGCCCTAAAGATGGGTCGTGGCTGGGTCTTCCAGCATGACAACGACCCAAAGCACACAGCCAAGGCAACTAAAGAGTGGCTCCGTAAGAAGCATCTTAAGGTCGTGGAGTGGCCTAGCCAGTCACCAGATATGACCCCGATAGAAAATCTATGGAGGGAGCTGAAAGTGTTGCCCGGCAGCAGCCCCGAAACCTGAAGGCTCTGGAAAAGATCTGCATAGAGGAGTGGGCCAGAATCGCTGCTGCAGTGTGTGCGACCCTTGTCAAGGACTACAGGAAACGTATGGTATCTGTAATAGCAAACAAAGGTTTCTGTACCAAATATTAAGTTTGATTTTTGTGAGACTTCTACATGCTTGCCAAGTGGGAAAACCAGCAAAATTGGCACTGTATCAAATACTTGTTCTCCCCACTGTATGTGATTGAATTAGGGCTGCAGCTATCGATTATTTTACTAGTCGATTAATCGATGAACTACTTAGTTTGAATAATCGAGTAATCGGATCAGGAACATGAAAAATTTAAAATACCTGAGCTGAGCCTCAAATGGCATAACAAAAAAAATGAGGGTCTATGTACAATAGAGGAGTTCCAACAAATCGATTATTACATGCATCACGATTCAACATGTGACGATTCGATTACGATTCATAAAGGTTCAAAAACGATGATTTTCACTCATAACTTTATGACAGCCGCTCGTTGCCGAACGTAATTCAAGACACGTCTGCTGCCCTGACACCGTTAACGGATGCACGCACAATGTTATGATGAATGCTCCCAGTTACTGGCAGAGAGATTTACTCCTTTTTAAAAGACTGGAAAATAAATTTGTGTATGACACAGGCAGGCACAGAATGTGCGCAAGTTATTTTTTAGAGCGAGAGGGGAAGAGAGAGGGTTTGTTGCTCCTTGTCTTTCCTACTGTCCAGCAGTAGTTTTAAGGCATTTCAATTGAAAAATGTCCTGAGTGTGTCGCTAAGACCTGTGTGCGTCCATAAGAGGTGAGTACACGAACCCTCTTGTACTGTTGCCTTTATTGTTGTTGTTTTTGAGATGTTAATACAGTGCCTTGCAAAAGTATTCAGCCCCCTTGAACCTTGCAACCTTTCGCCACATTTCAGGCTTCAAACATAAATATATAAAATTTTAATTTTTATGTCAAGAATCAACAACAAGTGGGACACAATTGTGAAGTGGAACAAAATTTATTGGATAATTTAAACTTTTTTAACAAATAAAAAACTGAAAAGTGGGGCGTGCAATATTATTCGGCCACCTTGCGTTAATACTTTGTAGCGCCACCTTTTGCTCCAATTACAGCTGCAAGTCGCTTGGGGTATGTTTCTATCAGTTTTGCACATCGAGAGACTGACATTCTTGCCCATTCTTCCTTGCAAAACAGCTCGAGCTCAGTGAGGTTGGATGGAGAGTGTTTGTGAACAGCAGTCTTCAGCTCTTTCCACAGATTCTCGATTGGATTCAGGTCTGGAGTTTTACTTGGCCATTCTAACGCCTGGATATGTTTATTTTTTAACCATTCCATTGTAGATTTGGCTTTATGTTTTGGATCATTGTCCTGTTGGAAGATAAATCTCCATCCCAGTCTCAGGTCTTGTGCAGATACCAACAGGTTTTCTTCCAGAATGTTCCTGTATTTGGCTGCATCCATCTTCCCGTCAATTTTAACCATCTTCCCTGTCCCTGCTGAAGAAAAGCAGGCCCAAACCATGATGCTGCCACCACCATGTTTGACAGCGGGGATGGTGTGTTCAGGGTGATGAGCTGTGTTGCTTTTACGCCAAACATATCGTTTTGCACTGTGGCCAAAAAGTTCAATTTTGGTTTCATCTGACCAGAGCACCTTCTTCCACATGTTTGGTGTGTCTCCCAGGTGGCTTGTGGCAAACTTTAAACGAGACTTTTTATGGATATCTTTGAGAAATGGCTTTCTTCTTGCCACTCTTCCATAAAGGCCAGATTTGAGCAGTGTTTGAGCAGTGATTGTTGTCCTATGTACAGACTCTCCCACCTCAGCTGTAGATCTCTGCAGTTCATCCAGAGTGATCATGGGCCTCTTGGCTGCATCTCTGATCAGTTTTCTCCTTGTTTGAGAAGAAAGTTTGGAAGGACGGCCGGGTCTTGGTAGATTTGCAGTGGTCTGATGCTCCTTCCATTTCCATATGATGGCTTGCACAGTGCTCCTTGAGATGTTTAAAGCTTGGGAAATCTTTTTGTATCCAAATCCGGCTTTAAACTTCTCCACAACAGTATCTCGGACCTGCCTGGTGTGTTCCTTGGTTTTCATTATGCTCTCTGCACTTTAAACAGAACCCTGAGAATATCACAGAGCAGGTGCATTAATACGGAGACTTGATTACACACAGGTGGATTGTATTTATCATCATCGGTCATTTAGGACAACATTGGATCATTCAGAGATCTTCACTGAACTTCTGGAGTGAGTTTGCTGCAATGAAAGTAAAGGGGCCGAATAATATTGCACGCCCCACTTTTCAGTTTTTTATTTGTTAAAAAAGTTTAAATTATCCAATAAATGTTGTTCCACTTCACGATTGTGTCCCACTTGTTGTTGATTCTTGACAAAAAAATTAAATTTCATATCTTTATGTTTGAAGCCTGAAATTTGGCGAAAGGTTGCAAGATTCAAGGGGGCCGAATACTTTTGCAAGGCACTGTAGCTAGCGCCGAGCGCTAAGCTAATTAGCCAATTCGCTAACGTGTATTTCATATGCAGAACGTGTAAAACCATGACTAAGTACAGCGGTAACACAACAAACATGCAAAATAGTACAGAAATCTGGTGTTGCGGGAGAGAGAAGTGCGCGCTGTAATGAGTGTGTGCGTGGCGGTGTCAAGAGCAGTTGTGATTTCCACCTGTAACACTGTGAAAACAAAGCATATTGGTTAAAAGAAGTCTTTTTCTAAAGACACTTTGTTTGTGTCCAGAAAATGTGGAATTCATTCCAACAGTGTAAATTTTATTGTATTGTTGAGAAAAATAAGTACTCCCTTTAAAATGGTTAATGTTTATGCACTTTGTTGTAAAAATAAATAAATTAAAAAGCAGCTTAAGGGCAGCTTTTTGTTGTATGGGCATGTTTCATCTTTCCTGTTGAATCATAAGGATATTTAAAAAAAATCATGGTCATAAATTTGTTTGGCTACTTTATTAAACAGTGCTGCATGATGCATCGATAATCGTGATAACCGAGATCATTACGATCATCGTCCAAAAATCGAATCGGAGCACCCTGAATCGTAATCAAATCGAATCGTGGGGTGCCTAAGATGGCATACCCCTAATGTACAACTAAAGAACAGTTGGCTAACATATCTTACAAATGTCCGCTAGCTTAAATGCTATGAAATGCTAACATTCTTTTTCACAATACTCTTAACAAATGGTTCAAACACATATTCCCACAAAAAAAACGGCTAAATATGCCTATAAACTAAATTATGAATGCATAAAAAACATTAGCTCAAATAAAAACTTACGTTGGTCTTAACAGGGAGCGGTTCGATTCAGCCATGTGAAATTGGCAGACCAGAGGGCTGTGTATCCACCCTAATCAATAAAAGTAAATGCAAACACTTTCAAAATAAACTATTACAACGTCACTTTAATTAAACGAATACTCGAAGCAATAAAATTTAATTCGAATATTTTTTTCTAATCGAATACTCGAGTTAATCGATCAATCGTTGCAGCACTAGATTGAATACCTGAGTTTTATTGCTTTGACGTCTTATTAGCATCATCTAGTGGACGTCTAAATTTACTGCATCTGCTGCACACGTTATTTGAAAGAAACTGCAGCACGTTGTTCAGTAGAGAATCTGACGACAGCAGCAGTCACTTCGCGCCGTCTCTGCGACCACTTTGCCTTGGATTTGAGGTTGCATCGCCGGTGTGTATTGCTAAAATTTGTTTAAAAAAGATATGTGAACCGTGTGTACTTTGGTGCATAAAAGAAAGACAGATTCACTTAGCATGAAACTTTGTGATATGCTAATTTCCCATGAGTTAGAGGGTCAGCAAAATGGCGTCTCGGGCGCTCTGTTAATTGTTTATTCACATGCTTATACTGTATATAGTTTGCTACAGACAGGGCAGTATATATGCAATTTCATACATTGTGTGTATTTTAATTGTGTTGTTTTGTCTGTTTTCTTTAGTTTCACCCTTTTGAAGTATTAATAAACCTGCTTAGACACAGCCACGTTTGCAGAGTCGTAGATACAGGAAAGGTGTTCATAGCCATGACTATTGTAACGGCACACTTGCAATTTAACAATCTACTGTAGTGTCGACTGGGTCTCCATATCATAGTTAAAGGAAGTGAGGTTATGGAGTGCGCCATCGCCATATTTTGTGTGGCATTACTGCCAACTGTAAACCATGGAGGCGAGCAATACGGATGTGATGTTTCTGCGCCTCGTTTTACACATGGAAGCGCTTGTAAACATTACATTACAAAAAATTAATGATGCACGTTAATACGACGCTACTACGGAGTATTATGGCCAAATAAATCCGTTTTAAAAAGGCACTACGAATTTAAGTTGTACTATTGCTCCGAGAAAAAAATTATTACGTCGGGGTAATGTAGCTGTGAGCCGCTACGTACAATACATACAGTACATGTACCTTAGCTGGGAGCTACGACGAAGCATTAGAATAAATTCTTCTATTGATTATAATTTGATGGATTTCCATATTTGTAAAACAGATTCTAAAACACAAGATGCTTTCAATATTGTTGATTTTAACGGAGGCGGCAACACGCTACGTAGGGTACGTAGCTGCTTATTCAGCTACATTAGCCCCTAATACTCCGTCATACGACGCACATAAAGGCAACTTCAATAAAGAATTTCATCATATAGACTTGCGATCGGCCAGCTTGCTGTCTCCTGTGGTCTTCCAAAATTATACCTGGGTGATAGCCAGTGTTGTCACGGATTACTTAAAAAAAGTAGTTTAATTACTGATTACTGATTACACCACAAAAAAGCAATCTAGTTACTTTACTGATTACTTCATTATCAAAGTAACTAAGTTACTTTAAAAGTAACTTATCAGTTACTTTTTACCTATTTTTCTCCTTTTGCTGCCTCAACATAAAAATAACCGAAAAATGTCATCGCGTGTAATTTGAGTTTTTCACATAAGGCTTCATCTTTGAGTTAGCGGGGGTTTAATTAGTCGATCGAGTTGATTTCAACCACCATTGACTCGCCCTAGCTTAGCCATTCCGGAGCCCTAAAACTAACAAATAACTGACAAACTGCACGAAATTTGTTTAAATAAAGTCCAACGACTAATTAAACCCCCGCTAACTCCAAGATTAAGCCTTACATAAAAAATTCTGAACTTCCCTTTAGAAATAAAGACCTACCCGTTAAAATGTTGTCTATACAAGTTTTAAAGCAATAAAACAACAAAAAATATTGAAATGAACAAAAATCTTACAACGTACAGTTTTCATATTTGGTCAAAATCATTTTTCGAACTGATCATGTGACTAGCACCTTGGAGACTATCCTTTGCTTTGCTTTGCTAAAACTACACCAGAGGAGCAAAGATGGATATTTAGAATTTCTTTAAACCTAAACTTTCAAAAGCCACCAACAACAACTTAAAAAGTTGAACTCGAACAGTATCAAGATGTGTAAATATATATATATATATATATATATATATATATATATATATATATATATATATATATAATATATACAATATTGGTCAAAAGTTTGGAGACACCGTCTGTTGGTTCCTGCATCTTGTCGGCAGATAGTCATGCACGTTGCACACACACTCCCGTGGGTTGACATCTTGGGCGGCGCAAAACCTATTTGCGCGTGAGTGCTCGGTTTTACTGGCCAGGCATGTACAACGACATACAGACATATTGCATCACATGTCCAACCTGCCAGAAAACATTGCCACCTCGCAGATCTGACAGGGCTCTCCTCCATCCGCTCCCGATAATATCCACACCATTTCGCCGAATTGCAATGGACATTGTTGGACCGTTGGTCAAAAGTGCTCGGGGCCATCAGTACATTCTCGTAGTCTGTGACTGTGCCACTAGATATCCCGAAGTCTTTCCGTTATGTACAATTACTGCTCCAGCTGTCCTCCATTGCTTCATTCAGTTATTCTCCCGAGTTGGGATCCCCGATGAAATCCTGACTGACCAGGGAACCAATTTTACGTCTCGTCTCCTACAGTTATTTCATAAACAGCTAGGGATTACAGCCTTGCGGACCACCCCTTATCATCCTGAGACAGACTGCCTTGTTGAAAGGTTCAACCAAACGCTGAAGAGGATACTCCAGAAGTTTGTGGGTGACACAGGAAGTGATTGGGACAGATGGCTGCCATTCCTTCTCTTGGCCTACCGACAGGTACCTCAGGCTCCTACTGGATTCTTGCCCTTTGAGCTTTTGTGCAGGGACCCTTGGACTTGCTAAGCAAAACATGGACAGCAACAGAGTCCAAAGCCAATGAGAGGGGAATCGTCCAGTACGTGCTGCAAATGAGGGATCGCCTGACCGACTATCTCAACGAGGCTGAAGAGAACCTGAAGGAGGCGCAAACGATGCAAAAGCTATGGTATGACCAACAAGCCAGACATCGTGACTTAAAGTATTGTTGTTGTTTCCATCATCCAGCAGCAAGTTATTGGCAAAGTGTCAAGGCCCCTACACCATCCTGCGACGAATGGGACCTGTCACCTACAAAGTACATCAACCTGACAAGAAACGATCAAAGCAGACCTACAATGTGAACCTTTTGAAGGAATGGAAGGGGGCTTCTCCAGCAAATCCAGACATCACCTGTTTAGTGAGGACCTTGGAGGTGGATGATGAAGATCCTGGAGTTCCTGTGGTCAACGATACATCAGACCCTCACATGGCTCACCTCTTGGTTGACCAAGCTGCTGACCTTCAAAACATCTTCAAGGAAATGCCATCAATCTTCAGGGCGGAGCCTAGCAGGACCACCGTAACAGAGAATAAAATCCGGTTGAAGAACACCAACCCCATTCGTCAACGCCCATACCGGATCCCCCAGCAGTTGACAGAACAGCTGAAGCAGGAGGTGGGAGTCGGTGCTGGCACCGGGAGTCATTGAGCCATCAACATCGGAGTGGTGCAGCCCAGTTGTCATTGTCTTTAAGAAGGACGGGTCCTTGCGCATTTGCATTGATTTCCGAAAACTCAATTCCATCTCCGCTTTCGAGTCCTACCCTATGCCAAGAATAGATGACCTTTTAGATCGCATTGGCTCAGCAACTTTCATTACAACTCTGGACTTGTGTAAAGGCTACTGGCAGGTGTCACTGGAAGCCTCCAGCCGACCATATACAGCCTTCCTAACACCTACCGGCCTGTATCAATTTACAGTAATGCCATTCGGCCTGCATGGTGCCCCAGCGACCTACCAACGCCTCATGGACAGTGTTCTTCAGGGCTGTGAAGCATTTAGTGCAGCTTACCTGGATGATGTAGTTATTTTCAGTAGGACATGGGAAGAATATCTCGTACACCTGAGAGTAGTATTGGGGAAGATCGAAGAGGTGGGGCTGACCCCGAATGTATCCAAATGTGAGTGGGCGCGCCAGGAAACCAGATACCTGGGGTATCAACTGGGCGGAGGAGAGGTACGACCCCAAATTGACAAGGTGGAAGCAATTCAGAGGTGTCCTCGTCCTCGCACATAAAAGGAGGTACGATCATTCCTTGGCCTTGCGGGATGGTATCGCAGATTTGTTCCGCAGTTTGCCACAATTGCAGCCGCACTCCCCGCTCTAACTAAAAAAGACAAAAATAATCCAGTGACGTGGACGAAGGAGTGTGAAGCTGCCTTTCAGACTCTGAGAACACTCCTCTGTTCATCCCCAGTATTGCGGTCCTGATTTTGATCGACGCTTCTTGGTCCAGGTAGATGCCTCCGATGTTGGCCTCGGAGCAGTACTTGCACAGGGTGACCCCGGAGCTGAGCAACCCATCCTGTACCTGAGCTGGTAACTGCTACCACGTGAAACCAGGTACTCGTCAGTGGAAAAGGGACTAGCCATCCAGTGGGCTCTGGAGAGTCTAAAGTATTATTTATTGGGGAGAGAGTTTGATCTAGAGACAGACCATCGAGCTCTGACTTGGATCAACTCCATGAAGTACCACAACAGCCGGTTGACGTGCTGGTACCTTTCGCTGCAGCCCTTCCAGTTCTCTGTCAAACACCAGTCTGGAAAGTCCAACTTGGTAGCTGACTACCTCCCTAGGTTGCCAAGACTTTGTCAACCTTCGGGAGGAGGTGGATGGTGTGACAGAGTAGCCCCGTCAGATCACAGGGGAAACACTGCGTCCTCGGTATAATACATAACACACGGGAAACTCGGCGTCCTCAATATAACGCATGAGACACTGCAGACTCGGCGTCTTCAATATAATGCATTTGACACATACAGTGCTGCTCGAAAGTTTGTGAACCCCACAGCGATGGTCAGATTTTTTGTAAAAAAACTAAAATAACCTTATTAAATGTTAAGTTATACCCAAATCCACAATACTGACATTCCAAATAATGGACTGAAACAAAAGAAATAGTTATATTGTCATTCTTTATTTAACAAAAGTGGCTGATTTAAGAAAAACTCAGATATCATGTGTGCAAAAGTATGTGAACCCCTTCAGTTAATAGGATATTGCGCCTCCTTTTGCAGAGATTACCTCAACCAAACGGTTTCTGTAGTGACTAATCAGCCTCTCACATCTACTTTGGGGGATTTTTGCCCATTCTTCCTTGCAGAACGCAGTCAGTTGAGAGAGGTTTGATGGGCGTCTGGCATGAACTGCTCGCTTCAGGTCCCGCCACAGCATTTCAATGGGATTTAGGTCAGGACTTTGACTGGGCCAGTCCAGAACACGAATCTTCTTCTTTTTCAGCCATTCCTTGGTTGTATTGCTGGAATGCTTTGGATCATTATCATGTTGCATGATCCACCTTCTGCCAAGCTTTAACTTCAAAACAGATGGCGTCAGGTTATGTTCTAGGATTTGACAATATTCCTCAGAATTCATGATTCCCTGGACTATGTGGAGTTGTCCAGGTCCTGAGGATGAAAAGCATGCCCAGATCTTGACATTCCCACCTCCATGCTTCACTGTTGGGAGAAGGTTCTTTTGGTGGTATGCAGTGTTGACTTTTCGCCAGACATGGCGGTTTTGGTTGTGACCAAACAGTTCAATTTTGCACCTACATCAGTTGATGAAAACTCTTTTTAATTTAGTCTCGACAACACAACTGTTAAAAAAACAAAAAAAAAACTACTGAATTGATTGATTAGGAAATCAGGTTGAAATAATAGAAAATTCCAAAATGTTGAGGGGGTTCACAAACTTTTGAGCAGCACTGTACACACACAGGCGCGCACGTACGTTCACACCATACCTGTTAACTTGTTAGGCATCGCGGGGGTCTTGGGTGCACACTAGGCTGCCGCTAAAACATCGTGATGCCACACTCGGAACAAACATTCCCAAAAGTATTCATTCTCTATTCACACGCTGGACTGTCAAAACCGAGCGCGCATTTACTTCCTGGTTTTATGATGTGGCGAGGGGGACGTCAGCGTGTGACGTCACCGGGTTGAGTTTTTGGCCCACGTAAATTTATTTTTCTTTCCAAATGTTATTTCGATATAGTGGTACCAGTATTTTGTTTATTGTATTTTTCTTTAATTTATTATCAAGCTAATATTGAACAACCTGGAGTTATTGAGCAGAAAACCAAACTTTTTGAGTTAATTGGCTGGAGGGGAGGGGCCAGGAGAAATATAAGGACAGACCTACCGTGCCTACCTCAGTCATTTGGAGTCACGCAGTGGTGCAGCTCAGGTAACAGACCTTTTTATTTTGTCATGCAATGAATGTTTTTGTAAATATGGTGAATTTTGGTTTAACTTTTGTAAATAATCACTTTAGCACTTTGTCACAGAACATTGCTTGTTTAGTTGTTGGGAACGTCATTAATAAAAACACTGAAAAACCATCATACTGCTTCGGTTGCCATTTTTGTGAGCAAGAGCCCCGCCACACACCTCAAAGGTGGATACTTTGAAGAATGTAGAATACAAAACCTGTTTTCAGTTATTTCACTTTTTTTTGCCATTCCACATTTTCGTTCAGAGTTTTGATGTCTTCAGTGAGAATTTACAATAGCAGTGAAAATATATAAAACAAAAAAATTATGAAGTGTATCCAAACTAGGAATGTCCCGATCCAGGTTTTTGCACTTCCGATCCGATACCGATATTGTTTTGCACTTCCGGTCCGATACAGATACCGGCCTATCTGAGCATGTATTAAAGTTTATTGAAGTTATTTAGCCTCCTTAGTTGTCAGACTCATGTTGAAAGGGGTTTTAGTACTCTTGATAACAACTAGCCAGCTGAATTAGGCGAGTTTGAATAGCACACAATGGTTGGTAACAAACTGACCTGTTTATTCAATGACAAACACAAAACATTATAAATAACAAACAGAAATGGCATAGTCAGTCAGTAAAACGTACAAATAATATTGTAAACTGTCTTAAAAAAGCAAAACACACAAACAACCTCAGTGGAAAATCCCACAACCCCCAAGCTATTAGATACTTTTAATGTTTTTGTTACAATAATTGTATAAAAAGCCTCTCAGGTTTAAATAAACGACTATTTCAGTATCAAGTTAACATTTTAAAACAGTAAATAAAATACTCAAGTCCCAATCCTGTATCAGCAGCTTTAAACTATATTCAATTCATTTAATTTTGCTAATCAAATGTTAAAGTTGTTAAAATTGCTCCCCCTATGCCATAATTTCCCTTCTGCCTATTTTCGACATGTAAAAGTTTTAAAACTGTTTTGAAGATAGATTCAAGTCAAGATTTTGCCGATTTAGGAGTATTTTAGATAAAAAGTTAATTAGGTTCGCTTGGGAGGTTCACAAAAGCCTACTAGGGAAGTCTCCTGCTTTAAGATGGCGGCCGTTTAGTTTTCCATACTTCAATGTTGCTAACGCCGTCGAGTCTGTCTACAGTAAAACGATGTTGACATAGTTTGTAGCAACTGTCAGCAGCAGTCAGGTATTCTTGTGTTTTTTATCCAGCGGCATGAGTTGAGCTAAAGCTGTGAGTTGAGCATTGGCATTACCCGCGTCTATGACAAGAATGATGTTTACTCTCGGGACGCAATGCGGTCCGTTTCTCATTGCGTCCCGAAGACCGCGCTGTGTATTAGTTCTGCTATACTTGACATATTTCAATAATCGGAATTCGGATGTTTGTGAATCGTTCTCGAATCTTCCACGGCCGAATCACTCAAGGATGTAATGACGGCTGGGCATGTTGTACCATGGTTCTAAGTGTTGGATGGTGCGTCTTTACTCACGAGAGATAATGGCTCGTCATCCAGAATGAATTCTTCGGCAATGACTCTTGTTATTCCCTGGGCTTTGGGACTGTCGGGTGCCAGTTAGTCACGCATAGCAAAAGTTTCTGCCAGTGTTAGTTACGTAGGACCAGGGGTCACGTTAACCGGATATTTTCCGTCATTGACCGGTTTTTTAAAACGGTGACGGAAAAAACTCAAGTCCGTCCGTCATTTTGACAGGTTGCAATTCACACCCCAGACCACAGGGTGGCGAGTTAGCATATTAATTAGCTATTGTCTCTCTTAATGCATGACGTCGTTGGCTCTTCTGTCAGAGTATTGTAGCGTCACCGGGGTCTGGCGGCGGCACCGTGATTGACACATCAACGCGAGGTTCTTATTGGTGCACCCGGTGTGCCAGCGCGTCATCCAATTGATGGACAAGATTGCCGCCTGTGTATAGACCCCTAACACATGACGTCACAACTCCGCCCCCCTAACTGGAGCCGCCATATTGTGTGTCAGCTCGTCATGTTTACACATTACCGCTACGTACATGCCTCCTATTACGGCGTGTTTTTCTGCTCGTTAACATTAATAATCAAAATGGTGAAGGCGTGTGTGGCGGTTGGTTGCTGTAACAGAGAAGATAGAAGGAGAGACTTGAAGTTCTACCGTATTCTGAGAGACCTGAAGATGAGCGCGAGATGGACTGCTGTAATTCGACAAGAAATCTGGGCACCAAACGATCACCACAGACTATGTAGTAGTCATTTTATATCTGGTAAGATGCATTTAATATATATTTATAAGATTTTGGGCTGACAACCACAATTAAGATCATTGTGTGACGTTGGTGATTGGGGTCTATATCGTTGCCTCTTTTTCTTTGGGGGCGGAGTTGTTGGCGGTAAGCAGAGTAAAAAGGGAGAAAAATACCACGACTTCCGTGTCTAATTTTTCGCTGCCAAGCAAGCGTTACAATATTAATTAAAAATGAATGAAAACTAAATACTATTGAATATGTCATCATTATCATTTAAAAAATTTAAGTGACGGGTAAAAATAGACTATGACCGGATTTTTATGACCCTGTCAGTCAAAATGACAGACAGCGAAAATGTCTAGCGCAACCTCTGCGTAGGACCTTTCTTTTTGTCTTCGGTTTTCTCAACGTACGCCTTATATTGTTTGTTGTGGTATTTCGCTAAATGCTTGATTAGGTTGGTTGTATTTAAACTTCTTACAGCTTTTGCACCACGCTTGACTTTATTGTGGCATATGTTGCACTCTGCCTCTTCGTCTTTGTCGTCCTTTAAGGTGAAATGATCCCACACAGCTGACATTTTTACCGATAAAGTCTCTCGGTAAATTGGGAGACGGTAATGTAGTGTGTTGAAGGTGTGCCATAAAATACAGACTGGATTTTAGGGAAACCAAAGCAAATACTGGAGTGAATTATGTAAGTCGGTACGCGGTAAAACCCGGACTGGATTTTAAAAAAAAACTGGATCGGAAGTCTGGATCGGAATTTTTCCGTGTCGGCCGATCCGATACTGCGGCGCATTTCTTTGCCCATATCGGCGTCCGATCCGATCCAAATATCGGATCGGGACATCTCTCGTCCAAACATTTGACTTTCGTTTCAATCTTCAACATGCTTCTCCCCCCAGTCCCACAAATCTAAAACTCCGCCAATGATTACAAACTCTAACTATAAAATGTACATAATTACACATATTATAACGGCTGGTAACAAACTGTAGAAGTGCTGGTTGTCTCGTACCTGTCGGCTTTGCTTTGAGTTTTTTTCACGACGCGTTGTGCTGTAATTCCAAGTGCTTCCTGGTTGAATTGGATGTCGAGTATATCGCGGTCGACAGTCTTTCTGAGCCAGCGCAGAGTATGCAACGCACAGAGATATTTTTGTCATCTTTACTGGACGGATATGTGAAGTAATGGCTGTATCTCCAAATGCAGCAGTTTGTTGTATCTCTCCGGCTCCTTTACTGTTAGCATCCTGATAGGTAGCCAGGCTATGTGGCAGAAGGCGCGCACACAGCATGGTAATACACGTGACCCGTATTTTTTTCCGATGAGAAAACGTGAGATGTGATGTCACTCCAAACTCAAGAGCAGTATTTTCTATTCAAATGTTCTTCGTACATGACTACAGTATTCTTCATTCTACATGCAGTATGAGGCAACAACAAAATAGTAATGCACAGGCACTGAGGAAACTAACTTTAATCAGATTACTGGCTTGGAAAAATGAATGCGTTAGATTGGTTGTTACTAAAAAAAGTAATCAGATTTAGAGCTGTCCCGACTAGTCGACGTCATCGATGACGTAAATGCGTCAACGGGCAAAATATACCGTCGATGGGTAATGACGGGTTAAAAAAAAAATTACATGCGGATAAAGTTTAGAATGGTGGGCGCTCGCGATACAAGCGGTTATTACTGACAACCCCAAGGGGGCCGCTGTTATTTCAATGTAACCGGCGTTGTCAGATTGAGCAAAGAGGAAGAAAGTGGACGAGCGAGCGAGAGAGAGGGAGCGAGATCGGTGAGTTGTGTACTGAATTAACAATATTTGCAACATTATCCATAGTCACTGGTATGGATTGATTTGGCCTTCTTAACTTCCATTCAGTCATGACAGTTTAGAATTCCTCGATGTAGTATATGGACTACGTGTCCCATAATCACTCTGGGCTTACGTAGCCAATGGCATGGGACGTAGCACATCTAGTTAGCTATTTCATGATATCTAGTGTGTGCACGCATTAAAAAAGTTAGCAATTGCCGCTGAAGTCACGTCTACTCATTACTACACAACACCAGCATATGACAATCGACTTTCATAAACATGACGAGTTTGAAGCACAGCGCTCTTAATTTGCCACTCAATGTTCATTCAGCTGTTCGTTGTCAAAGCGAAGTTGTTCGTAGCAGCCAAGTCGGGAACAATGTTTTGGCGGACTTCGTTGTAATTATCCGGCGTTGTGCCGAAAAATAGCCGCCTCGCGTGAAACGTCACTCCTGACTGGAGCCCACACGTTAACAACACCGGCGTGCCGGAGATGGTCCGCAGTCACTCTGGAGCACTGACGCGGCCGGTATACGCGGAACAATAGGAACGATTGACTCCGGCGCTAGTTTTTGCCGGACCTGGAATGAAGATGCATTTTGTGCAGTTCGTAACAAGGAATCCGAACTTTTAACAGCACATCTGCCGTATGCGCGCACGCACGTGCACGTGAGGCGATAAATCGCAGCGGAAAAATTACCGCCTTCATTTTTATTTATCGTGCTATAAATGGAATTATTGCATATTGCGACAGGCTTAGAACCGACGACAACAAGCCAAAGAGCCAAGTGAATCGCCTGTTCACTCCTCACTAAGGCGAGGAGTTGAAAACACCGCCAATTACCAATAAGGGCAGAATTGGTAACACGTGAAAGCGACATAAAGTCAAAAAAGCGGACCAAAATAGCCAGAGCCTGGAATTATTTCAAGGAATATTTGGAGGGTGCCACTTTGTGTATTCTTTGCTAAGCTGAGTTCGCATACTACGGTAGCACGTCAGCTATGAACGAACACTTGAAGCGCCGTCACCCAAGTGTAATTTTCGAAGACAACAAGAAACAACAAGCTAGCGGATTGTAAATCCATACAACTTTCTAACGATTTTTTAATGGAAGTTGCCATTATGTGCGTCGTATCAACGTGCATTTTTATTTAATAAAATAATTTATATATATAATTATTTTTAAATTATTATTAAATTTATTAGGATCATGGAAGCTCCCACTTAGGGAAAATATATACATATACAGTGCCTTGCAAAAGTATTCGGCCCCCTTGAATCTTGCAACCTTTCGCCACATTTCAGGCTTCAAACATAAAGATATGAAATTTAATTTTTTTGTCAAGAATCAACAACAAGTGGGACACAATCGTGAAGTGGAACAACATTTATTGGATAATTTAAACTTTTTTAACAAATAAAAAACTGAAAAGTGGGGCGTGCAATATTATTTGGTCCCTTTACTTTCAGTGCAGCAAACTCACTCCAGAAGTTCAGTGAGGATCTCTGAATGATCCAATGTTGTCCTGAATGACCGATGATGATAAATACAATCCACCTGTGTGTAATCAAGTCTCCGTATAAATGCACCTGCTCTGTGATAGTCTCAGGGTTCTATTTAAAGTGCAGAGAGCATTATGAAAACCAAGGAACACACCAGGCAGGTCCGAGATATTGTTGTGGAGAAGTTTAAAGCCGGATTTGGATACAAAAAGATTTCCCAAGCTTTAAACATCTCAAGGAGCACTGTGCAAGCCATCATATTGAAATGGAAGGAGCATCAGACCACTGCAAATCTACCAAGACCCGGCCGTCCTTCCAAACTTTCTTCTCAAACAAGGAGAAAACTGATCAGAGATGCAGCCAAGAGGCCCATGATCACTCTGGATGAACTGCAGAGATCTACAGCTGAGGTGGGAGAGTCTGTCCATAGGACAACAATCACTGCTCAAACACTGCTCAAATCTGGCCTTTATGGAAGAGTGGCAAGAAGAAAGCCATTTCTCAAAGATATCCATAAAAAGTCTCGTTTAAAGTTTGCCACAAGCCACCTGGGAGACACACCAAACATGTGGAAGAAGGTGCTCTGGTCAGATGAAACCAAAATTGAACTTTTTGGCCACAATGCAAAACGATATGTTTGGCGTAAAAGCAACACAGCTCATCACTCTGAACACACCATCCCCACTGTCAAACATGGTGGTGGCAGCATCATGGTTTGGGCCTGCTTTTCTTCAGCAGGGACAGGGAAGATGGTTAAAATTGACGGGAAGATGGATGCAGCCAAATACAGGAACATTCTGAAAGAAAACCTGTTGGTATCTGCACAAGACCTGAGACTGGGACGGAGATTTATCTTCCAACAGGACAATGATCCAAAACATAAAGCCAAATCTACAATGGAATGGTTAAAAAATAAACGTATCCAGGTGTTAGAATGGCCAAGTCAAAGTCCAGACCTGAATCCAATCGAGAATCTGTGGAAAGAGCTGAAGACTGCTGTTCACAAACACTCTCCATCCAACCTCACTGAGCTCGAGCTGTTTTGCAAGGAAGAATGGCCAAGAATGTCAGTCTCTCGATGTGCAAAACTGATAGAAACATACCCCAAGCGACTTGCAGCTGTAGTTGGAGCAAAAGGTGGCGCTACAAAGTATTAACGCAAGGGGGCCAAATAATATTGCACGCCCCACTTTTCAGTTTTTTATTTGTTGAAAAAGTTTAAATTATCCAATAAATGTTGTTCCACTTCACGATTGTGTCCCACTTGTTGTTGACTCTTGACAAAAAATTAAAATTTTATATCTTTATGTTTGAAGCCTGAAATGTGGCGAAAGGTTGCAAGGTTCAAGGGGGCCGAATACTTTTGCAAGGCACTGTATCCTGTATATACATAATATAATAAAAATATATATGGAAACAGCACTGGCCTGCTTACTGTAATCCATGACTGCACTAATGTTAGTTACTTAATATTATAATGTATTACATATAGTAGTATACTATAAAATTAATACTATATATTTAATTTTTGTTACTGTGGGTATGTGTGCCTTAATTCAAAATAATTGTGATAATATTTCAGTGTGCCCTCTACTTTATCAATTTTCAAGTTAACACAAACAAAAGTTGAACAGTTTTTCCCATCCCCCAAAAATGCGGAATGCACACCAGAAACAGCATCTGAACTCACACAAAGTATTCTGAAAATGGTTGTTCGGGACATTGCAATTCATTTTAACATTTAGAACAATATAGACAATGACATACCACAAAAAGAGTAAGAATTGTTTTGACTCCTTTTAAAAAGGTGAAGTCACAGTGTTTCCGTTTACATTTTTTGCACTAGTTAATGCCAGCAGCATTTGACCTCATTGTTTGTGATTTATTATTGGTATTTATGTTATTTATATATACGTTAATAAAGAATTTAGGTGTTCCAAAATGTTTTTTGTGAATTAATAAGCTTGAACAAAAATTTCATTATTAAAGTTGTAAAAGTAAATAAATAAATAAATAAAAATTATTTGGTTAGTTGACTAATCGTAAAAATAATCTGCTGACTAATCGGGAGGAAATTAGTTGTGCTCCACACAACAGTGACAACCTCCTTTATTTCGCTAAAATAAATCCATGCTTCGGCCACTCTGGTCTGCTTTTTGGACTTTGTGCCGCTTTCTCCGTTTGCATCCCGAGTGTCCGCTATTCTCAACTTTCCAGGCATATATACTGTATGTTGTAAGGAATCGGGTTATAATGTCGTTGGTGTATTTACATGCGTTCCTAAATGCGCCATATTGCTGACGTGAGTGAGGGAGGTGCGACAGAGCGAGACATCTTCCTGTTGTTGCTGGTAGTTGTTGTGCTGGCTGCGGCAGACAGGAGCCGTGTTGTTCCCACAAGTTCCAAAAATAAAGAATTGCAAACCTGACTATGCTAAACTCTTTGTCAATGTTACAATCATATTTTTTTTAACTCTAACCGTTGACAGGATGTTGAGCTCCTCGACGCATTTACGTCATTGACTACGTCGAATAGTCGGGACAGCCCTAATAAAGACTAAACCAGATTGAACGTACACTGCCAAATAACATTTCTGTCTTTTTTTGCAGACGGAGCCCCGCACTCCCCTCAAGGTGAGTATTGTGATACTCACAGAACAGCGAGTGTGATGTGGCGTCATCACTCTCTGATGATTGAACCATGAGGTCTGCTTGGGATCCTTCTTTTAAACTGCTACTGCCGCCACTCGTAGGCTCCGCCCCTCTGCTGGCCTGACTCGGACCTGCATCTTCACCCTTCAAGGACTCACCAGTCCACTTGGAGACGTCTATCACCTCCACTTTTACATATGGAGGGTCCGCCTCCTCCTTTATGAGGGGATAACGTTTCTGCTGCTCCTCAATGTGGGTGTTCTCAACTGGAATGAAATACTCCTCCTGCTCCTCTTTAATGTGGACATATACTTCCTCCTCCTTCTTCATGTATGGCGACTCTTCCTCCTCATTTTCTTCAATGCGAGCAGACCCCTGGCGTTTGGGCAATGCAGGACAATGCGCTTGACTGACATCTGCAAGACCAAAACCATAAACACAAATGGGCCAATTTATTATTTCTTCATTTTCCATATTTAGTCCACAACATATTTCTCGTTTCAGAAATACTCTGTGACGTTTTTGTATTTACATAGACTTCATAATATATTGACATGACACAGGGCGCAGGGCTGATCCGTAGGGGGCCTATTTTCAAAAACTTCAAATATTTTCAAAACCAAAGCTGCTACTGACCTAAAACCAAAAGAGGTACCCACCTTAGGGGCATATATGAGTCTCCATGAGCTGTGGCATCAAAAAATTCAAAGTCGTTCCCTTATAAAATCCTGATTAATGATTATAACAAAACTTAGAATGGCTGTAAAATTCTCAGATTTTACACTAGATGCACTGAAATAATAAAATGCAGGGACAATCACCTATATATTTTCAGGATCAATAGCAATATTTAACATGTCATATAAGTTTTTGCCCAAAATAGCAACTTAAATTAATTTTTATTTTCTGCAAGTTTCAACAGCTAATAAATCCATCAATTTCCACATCAGAAACTTAATACTTGATGAAAAACAAGCAGAATCAATTATAAATAATTTATAAAGAGATTATTAATAATTTTTTATACAATCACAACTTCTTATAGAATAGAATAGCCCTTTATTGTCATTATACAGTTGTACAATGAAATTGTGGAGCATCTCCCTTTACAGGGCAGAATAAGATAAGTTACAATCTCAAAAGTGACTTGCAAGTATAAAGTATTAAATCTAAATAAACATAAATATGAAATGCGTATGCAATAGTCCTATAATTCAGGCAGTGCAAATAATTGATGTGATGTTACCAGGATGTGAGCCTCGTCTTTCAACAATCACACAGCCTTTGCTTTTCTGGTCAGCTTCCTAAACTTGTACAAATCCCTGTTCCTCGCCATCTCCTTTCTGCCCTCCTCGACTCTGCTCCTTGTACTGTCGATCGGCCACTCCAAAGCCTTGTCGGTCGGCCACTCCAAGGCCTTGTTCTTCCTCGCTTCTGAAGTCACATCCTTGGAAAAGTTTGCAGCAAAACAGTTGAAGAGGGACCGCCAGGAACTCCAGCAGGTGCCCTTGTGCTTCCTACACATCGGGGAGTCCTATAGTGACATTCCGAAAGACGCCATGTGGGCCACGGAGAGAGGTGGCCGCTTGAAGACCACCCGGCCCGGCCCGTCTCCAGCTCTTCTGGAACATCTCCAGGATGTCGGCCCTGTGTGTTCTTGTGTTCCTCCTTGCCTGTGGTCACGGCGAGGAGCCTCAGCCCAGTGACCGTGTTGGGGTTGACGACCGCCATGAGGAGCCTGACGCTCTGCTTCTCGATCGAAGAGCGCGCCAGTACCTTCTGGGTCGACAATTGGGCCGTCCTCATCCTCTTAGGCTCCTAAAAAATATGTTTGTTTTAGAAAGATAGGTGTTTTGATTCATCTTTTTTTTTTATGAAGTGAGTAATGCTGGCCACTTATTTCAGTCCCAAGACACCTGGGCAGCACCATACAACCGTTGTTGTGGAAGCTGCTGTAGATGTTCTTTCAAAGGTGCAAGGGGTCAAAGCAGACAAAGATCTGCTTATTGCCGTCGGTGTAGGGGTTGGTGCAGGACCAGGTTTTGCCCTTTAGGACCAGAATTTGTGGACTGATCGGGGTCCCCAAGGTTGCCTGCTCCTGGACAGCTGCGTGGTGGGACAGGATGTTTCACTGAAAGTTGAAGTTGAAAGTTGAAATGTTACATAAAATAAAACATGTAAAAGCTGATTATTTTTTAATATGGACGCAGAAATGTCTAAAATAAAATTTAGAGATACAAAATCCCACATGGCCGCCGCAGCAAAACAAAGAGCGTTTTACGTTGAAAATTCTTGTGAATAAATGCTTAAATCCCTTTAGTCTTGAGTCTTGGTTAAAAGCAAAAATAAACGTGCAGGTAGCATTTACTGTATTTTGCGTAAATTTGGCAAACTATGAGGCTAGTCAGTTCGGAAAATTAGCCCACGCCATGTGAATTCTTTATAGATATGGACGTAAAACAGTCTCAATTCTTGGTTAAAAGCAAAAAAAAAAAAAAAAAAACCTGCAGGTCGCATTTATTTTGTGTAAATATTGCGAAATATGAGGCTAGTCAGTTAGGAAAATTAGCCCACGCCATGTGTACACAAAGAACTTTTTCCGTTGAAAATTCTTGTGAATAAATGCTTAAATCACTGGTTTCTTTATAGATATGGACATAAAACAGTCTCGATTCTTGGTTTAAAGCAAAAAAACGGGCAGTTGGCAGTTATTTTACGTAAATATTGCGATGTATAATGCCAATGCTGTGGCGGCTAATTTCTCCCATTGATATTTTTCCACGTTTCAAAATGCATGCATACCCCCATAACCCCTTCCTGTTCGCTGCTTTGTCATAATAAACGAGGTATGCTGAGTGATCACAATGGGAGTATGTCAGACTCTCAATGTGAAACATTAAAACTTTTCAGATTATCCGGGCACTTAGACTTCCATTCTCCGTGTCAAACAGCTGAACAGGACAGGTTTAAAAAAATTTTTTAAAAAAATGCATGCATGGTACGAAAAATAGTTACCTTGAATCCGCGAACAAATCACTCCTGAGGCAATCCTTCCTGTTTGTATGCAGTACAGCTTTCGTACTTTATCAAAAATTCGGCTCGGGCTCGCAGTATGTGCTGTCTGTGACTTCTAAATGAAGCTGAGTTTGGTCCAGCCCCCCCTACGGGAAGGCGTTGCTCAGGGTCCGGGGGAAGTGACATGTTAATACAATTAGGAAGTAGATGTTATATCTTGTTGTCATTTAGTATGACACAATGCAATTTAAATTGCTTGATATTACATTTTAATAAATAACACACAATTATTAACAATCTGCGAGTAACGTCATCACTCGAAATTACTATCTCAAGCCCTCCGTTTACTGCAAAATTGACCCAAAAGGGTGCCATTCGTTTATACTACGTTTGCGCAAGTTGTTGGCACACCCCTCTGTGTTTGAGAGAGTTGGTACACTCCGTCAGCCGTGGAAGTCGGATACGGAAGGATTGCAAGTGAAAATGAATACCTTAATATTTATAATGTGATAGCAGCAACACTTTTGACAGCACAAATGAGCACAAACGTAGCACAAACAAATGGCACCATTTCAGGACCATTGTCAATAAAATGGAGGGCTGCGTGACGTCATCCCTCAAAATGAATATCTCAATATCTCGAAAACTATAGCAGCACAAAATAATTTTTTTTACAGCACAAGCGATTAACAACCTTTTTTTTTTTTATGTACCCATCACCTTATCAAAAGTATGAACATGCAAACAAGCGTCTCGAACACACGTCGATATACTAATTGAAAAGATTGATAGTGAAGAAAAAAAATCAAATATACCACAAGTTTTCAAAAATACTGACAAGTAGTTCAGTTCAATTTTTTTCAGGCATGCAACTCAATAAATTTTTTTTTTGAGACTCAATAAAATTTCTACTTGAACAGTACATGTAGCTACGTCACACACAACGTCACACAGCCCAGTCTTCCGCTGCTTGCGCGCTGCTGTCAGTTCTACTCGCCGAGACACCGACTCATCCGAGGAAAACAACGACAAATACGGCTCATCCTCTTCCTTGGGTTGATTAAATAATGCATTAGCTTGCGCTGAATTTAGTTTTCGATTCATTCCGCACGTTTCAAAGTCGCTCGCTCAATCCAACCAGCCATCGCTCGCTCCCTTGCGTCCCTTTCCTGAGGTGGCGCCTCGCTCGGCAATTTATTAAAAATGTTCACATTAGGTTCATCTTTCTTGACCTCACAACAGCTCCTGGGATATGTAGTCTTTCGGGCTGCTTTCGGTTTTAAAAAAGGACAAGAAATGATGGAAATATGGACAAACACATGGTCAATGCAGCGTTTTAATGCTTAAATATGAGTACAACAAAACTATAAAACTCAAATGACATTATCTCCCATTTTACTTGGTTGATTGACTTCAAGTAAAAACTGGCACGGACATCAACTTCCGGACTTTCAAATGAGAGCAACCAGCGGCACGTGGGTGACGTAAATGCAGCGTGACGAAGCTTCAAAGATGATACGGGTTAACGTGTCGCAGCCGACACGTTCAGTGTTAAAGCAGGCATGAAAATTGGTCAGGGGCTAAAAAGGTGAGAAGGGTGTGGAGGAAATATGTTACAGTAGGGCTTTACCAAATGACTAATTTTCTCCCGATTAGTCAGCTGACTATTTTTACAATTAGTCGACAATTTTTTAAATTTTTTTTTTAAATAATTTAAATTTAAATTTTTGATGACGCTTATTAATTCACAAAAACATTTTGGAACACTTAGATTCTTTATTATAGTAGAAATAAACATGTAAATTACAGTAATTAATCACACATGAACACAGAGGTCAAATGCTGACAGTAGGCCTGAATGATATTGGAAAAAACTCTCATTGCGATTTTTGGGGAGTTTGCGACATTATATTGCGATATTAAAACCAAAACATTTTCACCAAATAACTTTAATAGCTCTGTTCGGGATAGCTGCACTGTTGACGAAGAAAAACACTTTGGTCGCGCTGCCTAGCAGGAGGGAGAGTGAGACACTGTGGTGCTGTACGAACATGAAGCAGAAAAACATGAATGTATGTTGTTTTTAAATAAAATCTCGATCCTTTTCACCAGATTCCGATGCTTGTTCCGATGATTCTAATTCACATAATAATGCTATTTAAGACTTTTTTTCTCCTGTCGTATGCTCTTTAAGATCTTCAAGAAGACAAAGATTTGGTGACAATGGAATCCTGCAGTTAAAAAGGGATGAGAGTTTCTTTGTTACTTGCAGCCAGAACTGTTGTACAGGTTCACACTGCCAAATAGCATGCAAGTATGTATCTGGAGTATTCTCGTGACAGTTTAGACATTTATTGGAATGGGAAATCCCAGTTTTGTACTTATTAAACTGATTTATATGACTATTATGCAGTATTTTAAGTTGGGTAAGTTGCAGGTTGCCATTCTTAGTCATTGTAAATGTATTTTGACAGATTTGTGTCCAGCAACTGTTATCAGACGTTACTGAACGGTCGTTTCTCCATTTTTCGATTGGTAAATATGTTGAATTGTTACATGAGAGTAATTTAATTCAAGTGCTTTACAATACATCAACATTTCGTAAAACACGACCAAGTCAAGAAAAAAAAAAAAAACCACGAACAGAGCATACACAGCACAAGTCATACATTTTGTATTTGTAAACATTCGAATTACATTGTATAGTATTTGCAAGGCAATTGAGTCAAAAGTCAATTCACCTGTCATTTCGGGATTGATGTTTACTTGCTCGGCGACGTGTTGATACCACGCAAGTTGTTTCATCTCTTTTGCTAGCGGCTAAACTTGGGTAGAATAAGCTAGGCAGGCCTTCCTTGAAGTTTCAACGCTCACCCAAACAACTCGAAGCACAAGCGAGAGTGAACGGATTCTTGGCGTGTCCGATAATTTCTGCCACCTCTCAATTGAGTACTCTACGTCATGGGGCCAAGGAGAGATGAAAAGTAGTTGTATTCAACGCACTACTGGTCCAGAGCAATCGGCGAGTACTGATGACGTCATGTCAGAAAGCAACTCTTTTTTTCCTTTTCTTTTTCTTTTTTTTTTTGTGTTGTTTTATTAACAACAACACGATAAACAGAACAAACAACAATACAAACAAAGTATAGAAGAACAATCAACAATACAAACAAAAAATAAAAGAAAATAAACACTAATATGCCAGGGGTATAAATATTCCAAACATTGCACATCAGAGAGAAGCAATTATTCACAAAAAAGTTTTAACTTTTCACAAACATTATTTTTTTTTCCACTTTCAGATTCTATAATTTTTTTTTTTTTTTTTACAGATTTATCTAGCATACAGTTTAATTATGAAAGTGAGAAAAAGATGGAAACTGATTGCTAGATTTGCCAAGAGTCTGGCTGCAGCCTCATCACCCTGCGACCAGGGCCTGCGACGTGCGATGCTATTTTTTATTTATTTATTTTTATTTTTTAAATTATTATCATTCAAACAATCACACAAATACAATTTTTTGAACTCAGTTTGAGGATTGCGCTCAAACCAAATGTCCTAGAACCAAATTTCCAAATGGGTAAAGTTTGGTTCACTTCTGGGTGAAGTTTGGGTCACTTCTGCGCAGTGGTTTGGGAGTTAACATCAAAATTACATTTCTCGGCCGAAGTGAGTAGAGCTCAGTGTCAAATGGTGAGAACGGCTTTTTTTAACTCAGTTTGAGGATTGCGCTCAAACCAAATGTCCGAGAACCAAATTTCCAAATGTAACTACTAGATTGTGATACAATACACTATTGGGTGAAGTTTGGTTGACTTCTGCGCAGCGGTTTGGGAGTTAACATCAAAATTACATTTCTCGGCCGAGTTGCGTAGATCTCACTGTCAAAAGGCTTAAATGACTTTTTTGAACTAAGTTTGAGGATTGCGCTCAAACCAAATGTCCTAGAACCAAATTTCCAAATGTAACTACTAGATTGTGATACAATACACTATAGCGTGAAGTTTGGTTGACTTCTGCGCAGCGGTTTGGGAGTTAACATCAAAATTACATTTCTCGGCCGAATTGCGTAGATCTCACTGTCAAAAGGCTTAAATGACTTTTTTGAACTAAGTTTGAGGATTGCGCTCAAACCAAATGTCCTAGAACCACATTTCAAAATATAACTACTAGATTGTTATACAATACACTATTGGGTGAAGTTTGGTTGACTTCTGCGCAGCGGTTTGGGAGTTAACATCAAAATTACATTTCTCGGCCGAATTGCGTAGATCTCACTGTCAAAAGGCTTAAATGACTTTTTGGAACTAAGCTTGAGGATTGCGCTCAAACCAAATGTCCTAGAACCAAATTTCCAAATGTAACTACTAGATTGTGATACAATACACTATTGGGTGAAGTTTGGTTGACTTCTGCGCAGCGGTTTGGGAGTTAACATCAAAATTACATTTCTCGGCCGAATTGCGTAGATCTCACTGTCAAAAGGCTTAAATGACTTTTTTGAACTAAGCTTGATGATTGCGCTCAAACCAAATGTCCTAGAACCAAATTTCAAAATGTAACTACTAGATTGTGATACAATACACTATTGGGTGAAGTTTGGTTAACTTCTGTGCAGCGGTTTGGAAGTTATCATCAAAATTACATTTCTCGGCCGAAGTGAATAGATCGCACTGTCAAAAGGCGTGAATGGCTTTCTGGAACTCAGTTTGAGGATTGCGCTCAAACCAAATGTCCTAGAGCCAAATTTCCAAATGTAGCTACTAGATTGTGACACAATACACTATTGGGTGAAGTTTGGTTAACTTCTGTGCAGCGGTTTGGGACTTAACATCAAAATTACATTTCTCGGCAGAATTGCGTAGATCTCACTGTCAAAAGGCTTAAATGACTTTTTTGAACAAATTTTGAGGATTGCGCTCAAACCAAATGTCCTAGAACCAAATTTCCAAATGTAACTACTAGATTCTGATACATTACACTATAGCGTGAAGTTTGGTTGACTTCTGCGCAGCGGTTTGGGAGTTAACATCAAAATTACATTTCTCGGCCGAATTGAGTAGATCTCACTGTCAAAAGGCTTAAATGGCTTTTTTGAACTAAGTTTGAGGATTGCGCTCAAACCAAATGTCCTAGAACCAAATTTCCAAATGTAACTACTAGATTGTGATACAATACACTATAGCGTGAAGTTTGGTTGAGTTCTGCGCAGCGGTTTGGGAGTTTACATAAAAATTACATTTCTCGGCCGAATTGAGTAGATCTCACTGTCAAAAGGCTTAAATGGCTTTTTTGAACTAGGTTTGAGGATTGCGCTCAAAACCAAATGTCCTAGAACCAAATTTCCAAATGTAACTACTAGATTGTGATACAATACACTATTGGGTGAAGTTTGGTTCACTTCTGCGCAGCGGTTTGGGAGTTAACATCAAAATTACATTTCTCGGCCGAATTGCGTAGATCTCACTGTCAAAAGGCTTAAATGACTTTTTTGAACTAAATTTGAGGATTGCGCTCAAACCAAATGTCCTAGAACCACATTTCCAAATATAACTACTAGATTGTGATACAATACACTATTGGGTGAAGTCTGGTTGACTTCTGCGCAGCGGTTTGGGAGTTAACATCAAAATTACATTTCTCGGCCGAATTGTGTAGATCTCACTGTCAAAAGGCTTAAATGACTTTTTGGAACTAAGCTTGAGGATTGCGCTCAAACCAAATGTCCTAGAACCAAATTTCCAAATGTAATTACTAGATTGTGATACAATACACTATTGGGTGAAGTTTGGTGGACTTCTGCGCAGCGGTTTGGGAGTTAACATCAAAATTACATTTCTCGGCCGAATTGCGTAGATCTCACTGTCAAAAGGCTTAAATGACTTTTTTGAAATAAGCTTGATGATTGCGCTCAAACCAAATGTCCTAGAACCAAATTTCCAAATGTAACTACTAGATTGTGATACAATACACTATTGGGTGAAGTTTGGTTAACTTCTGTGCAGCGGTTTGGGAGTTAACATCAAAATTACATTTCTCGGCAGAATTGCGTAGATCTCACTGTCAAAAGGCTTAAATGACTTTTTTGAACAAAGTTTGAGGATTGCGCTCAAACCAAATGTCCTAGAACCAAATTTCCAAATGTAACTACTAGATTCTGATACATTACACTATAGCGTGAAGTTTGGTTGACTTCTGCGCAGCGGTTTCGGAGTTAACATCAAAATTACATTTTTCGGCCGAATTGAGTAGATCTCACTGTCAAAAGGCTTAAATGGCTTTTTTAAACTAAGCTTGATGATTGCGCTCAAACCAAATGTCCTAGAACCAAATTTCCAAATGTAACTACTAGATTGTGATACAATACACTATTGGGTGAAGTTTGGTTAACTTCTGTGCAGCGGTTTGGGAGTTAACATCAAAATTACATTTCTCGGCCGAGTTGCGTAGATCTCACTGTCAAAAGGCTTAAATGACTTTTTTTAACTAAGTTTGAGGATTGCGCTCGAACCAAATTTCCAAATGTAACTACTAGATTGTGATACAATACACTATTGGGTGAAGTTTGGTTCACTTCTGCGCAGTGGTTTGGGAGTTAACATCAAAATTACATTTCTCGGCCGAATTGCGTAGATCTCACTGTCAAAAGGCTTAAATGACTTTTTTGAACTAAGCTTGATAATTGCGCTCAAAGCAAATGTCCTAGATCCAAATGTCCAAATGTAACTACTAGATTGTGATACATTACACTATAGCGTGAAGTTTGGTTGACTTCTGCGCAGCGGTTTGGGAGTTAACATCAAAATTACATTTCTCGGCCGAATTGCGTAGATCTCACTGTCAAAAGGCTTAAATGGCTTATTTGAACTAAGTTTGAGGATTGCGCTCAAACCAAATGTCCTAGAACCAAATTTCCAAATGTGACTACTAGATTGTGATACAATACACTATTGGGTGAAGTTTGGTTCACTTCTGCGCAGCGGTTTGGGAGTTAACATCAAAATTACAATTCTCGGCCGAGTTGCGTAGATCTCACTGTCAAAAGGCTTAAATGGCTTTTTTGAACTAAGGTTGAGGATTGCGCTCAAACCAAATGTCCTAGAACCAAATTTCCAAATGTAACTACTAGATTGTGATACAATACACTATAGCGTGAAGTTTGGTTCACTTCTGCGCAGCGGTTTGGGAGTTAACATCAAAATTAAATTTCTCGGCCGAGTTGCGTAGATCTCACTGTCAAAAGGCTTAAATGACTTTGTTTAACTAAGTTTGAGGATTGCGCTCAAACCAAATGTCCTAGAACCAAATTTCCAAATGTAACTACTAGATTGTGATACAACACACTATAGCGTGAAGTTTGGTTGACTTCTGCGCAGCAGTTTGGGAGTTAACATCAAAATTACATTTCTCGGCCGAATTGAGTAGGTCTCACTGTCAAAAGGCTTAAATGGCTTTTTTGAACTAAGTTTGAGGATTGCGCTCAAACCAAATGTCCTAGAACCAAATTTCCAAATGTAACTACTAGATTGTGATACAATACACTATTGGGTGAAGTTTGGTTCACTTCTGCGCAGCGGTTTGGGAGTTAACATCAAAATTACATTTCTCGGCCGAGTTGCGTAGATCTCACTGTCAAAAGGCTTAAATGGCTTTTTTGAACTAAGTTTGAGGATTGCGCTCAAACCAAATGTCCTAGAACCAAATTTCCAAATGTAACTACTAGATTGTGTTACAATACACTATTGGGTGAAGTTTGGTTCACTTCTGCGCAGCGGTTTGGGAGTTAACATCAAAATTACATTTCTCGGCCGAGTTGCGTAGATCTCACTGTCAAAAGGCTTAACCCTTGAGAGTCGAAGGACGCGCCGGCGCGTCCTCAGCGCACGTCGTCTTTGAAGCACCCTCGCGTTTTAATTACGTCACCCACATGCCGTTGGTTGGTCTCGTTTTAAAGTGCGGAAGTTGCGGTTTACTCTCGTTGTTATTTGAAGTCAATCGACCAACTAAAACGTGAGATATTGTCATTCAAGTTTTATAGTTTTATTGTCCTCTCAAAAAAACATTAAAACGCTGCATGGATCATTTGTTTATGTCTATATTTCCATCATTTCTTGTCCTTTTTCAAAACGGAAGCTCCATGAAAAAAACACAAATCAAACGAACCCTTTCGAAGTCACAATGGAAGCACAAAATGCGTTTTTTTTTTTTATAAATATAACTGCTGTGCGAGGTTCCACCGAACGAGAGGCAGGAGTGTTCTGACGCAGCGAGGGGGCGAGCGACGGCCGTTTGAATCAAGCAAGCGGGCGAGCGACTTTGTGTGACTTTGAGGATGAACGGAAAACTAAATTTAGCGCAAGCAATTGTGCTTTTTGATCAACTTGAGGAAGAGGGTGGTCCAAATTCGTCATCATCGTCTTCTTCGGAAGAGTCCTCGAGTGAAGATAGTGACGGATTTGAACACGTGGGTGACGCCATCGACGAGCAGAGGGAAGCCAACTCACTTTTTTTTTTTTTTTTTTTAATGCTGTAAAAGTTTCTTTTGATATTGCAAGACAAAGTTAATTTTGATGCAATATAAGTGCGTGTTTGTGTATGTAATAATAAAATGTGCATATCAGATCAAAGTATAATTTGTGGTCTTCTTTCTATATGAAGATTAGGGATGTAGCACATATTCAGCTACGGTATTATTTCTATTGTCATACATATAGATTTCCATTATTATTTATTGCTGTATATATTTTTATTTTATACTTTATTATTTTCATAAATACTGACTTTTGTTTCATGTACATTTATAGTGACAATGAAAGTAAAGTGAAATGAAAACGGAAGGGTGGAAAGAGGACCGACACCCCATGGAAGTGTGGGCTGTGATGTAGCCCTGTGTCTAATTCCAGGACGAAACTGCTTTTCGGAGTGGCATGCCTGAAAAAAATTTAACTTGTTTATTGTAAATATTTTTGAAAATACTTTTTTCCCCAATGTTATATATATATTTTTTCCCCACAATCAGTCTTCTCAATTTGTGTATATAAATGTGTGTTCAAGAAGCTTGATTGTGTGTACATAGTTTTCATCAGGTGATGGGCCGCAATACCTAAACTCATAAAGAGATGGCCTCTAAACACTTTTTGTGTTAGATGGTATATTTTTTCACTGTTCTTCACTGTTTGGTCTGCTGTATATAACCTGTTTTGACTAGAGCATGTATAAATGCAAAAAACGCCTATGGCTATACCTGTTGTTTATGTTGAATTGTCAAATAAAAGACTATTTATTCTAATTTTTTTTGGTTGAATGTTCATCCTAACATGTTGAATAAATATTACAAAGTTTCAAAACGGTTCGTTACGCATGTTTGGTTGTCAATTGGACATCAATATTAAAAATTTTGACAAAACGATTTTGGAATTTTTGGTCTTTTTGGGCCCAAAATTATGATTTATAATTGGTCAGTGAAGGAAACAACAGTTTGGACATGAAGTTCAAGGTGTCACAAAAAAAGGGACCAAACCAGGCCATCGTAAACAATTCTGTCTTTGAAATATAAAGGCAACTTCAAAGGCATGCAAAATCAGACAAAATAGGCCCAGACCTTAAAGGGTTAAATGACTTTGTTTAACTAAATTTGAGGATTGCGCTCAAACCAAATGTCCTAGAACCAAATTTCCAAATGTAACTACTAGATTTTGATACAATACACTATAGCGTGAAGTTTGGTTGACTTCTGCGCAGCGGTTTGGGAGTTAACATCAAAATTACATTTCTCGGCCGAATTGAGTAGATCTCACTGTGAAAAGGCTTAAATGTCTTTTTTGAACTAGGTTTGAGGATTACGCTCAAACCAAATGTCCTAGAACCAAATTTCCAAATGTAACTACTAGATTGTGATACAATACACTATTGGGTGAAGTTTGGTTAACTTCTGTGCAGCGGTTTGGGAGTTAACATCAAAATTACATTTCTCGGCCGAATTGCGTAGATCTCACTGTCAAAAGGCTGAAATGACTTTTTTGAACAAAGTTTGAGGATTGCGCTCAAACCAAATGTCCTAGAACCAAATTTCCAAATGTAACTACAAGATTGTAATACAATACACTATTGGGTGAAGTTTGGTTGACTTCTGCGCAGCGGTTTGGGAGTTAACATCAGAATTACATTTCTCGGCCAAATTGCATAGATCTCACTGTCAAAATGCTTAAATGTCTTTTTTGAACTAAGCTTGAGGATTACGCTCAAACCAAATGTCCTAGAACCAAATTTCCAAATGTAACTACTAGATTGTGATACAATACACTATTGGGTGAAGTTTGGTTCACTTCTGTGCAGCGGTTTGGGAGTTAACATCAAAATTACATTTCTCGGCCGAATTGAGTAGATCTCACTGTCAAAAGGCTTAAATGGCTTTTTTGAACTAAGTTTGAAGATTGCGCTCAAACCAAATGTCCTAGAACCAAATTTCCAAATGTAACTACTAGATTGTGTTACAATACACTATTGGGTGAAGTTTGGTTCACTTCTGCGCAGCGGTTTGGGAGTTAACATCAAAATTACATTTCTCGGCCGAGTTGCGTAGATCTCACTGTCAAAAGGCTTAAATGGCTTTTTTGAACTAAGTTTGAGGATTGCGCTCAAACCAAATGTCCTAAAACCAAATTTCCAAATGTAACTACTAGATTGTGATACAATACACTATTGGGTGAAGTTTGGTTCACTTCTGCGCAGCGGTTTAGGAGTTAACATCAAAATTACATTTCTCGGCCGAGTTGCGTAGATCTCACTGTCAAAAGGCTTAAATGACTTTTTTTAACTAAGTTTGAGAATTGCGCTCAAACCAAATGTCCTAGAACCAAATTTCCAAATGTAACTACTAGATTGTGATACAATACACTATAGCGTGAAGTTTGGTTGACTTCTGCGCAGCGGTTTGGGAGTTAACATCAAAATTACATTTCTCGGCCGAATTGCGTGGATCTCACTGTCAAAAGGCTTAAATGACTTTTTAAAACTAAGTTTGAGGATTGCGCTCAAACCAAATGTCCTAGAACCAAATTTCAAAATATAACTACTAGATTATGATACAATACACTATTGGGTGAAGTTTGGTTGACTTCTGCGCAGCGGTTTGGGAGTTAACACCAAAATTACATTTCTGGGCCGAATTGCGTAGATCTCACTGTCAAAAGGCTTAAATGACTTTTTGGAACTAAGCTTGAGGATTGCGCTCAAACCAATTGTCCTAGAACTAAATTTCCAAATGTAACTACTAGATTGTGATACAATACACTATTGGGTGAAGTTTGGTTGACTTCTGCGCAGCGGTTTGGGAGTTAACATCAAAATTACATTTCTCGGCCGAGTTGCGTAGATCTCACTGTCAAAAGGCTTAAATGGCTTTTTTGAACTAAGTTTGAGGATTGCGCTCAAACCAAATGTCCTACAACCAAATTTCGAAATGTAACTACTAGATTGTGATACAATACACTATAGCGTGAAGTTTGGTTGACTTCTGCGCAGCGGTTTGGGAGTTAACATCAAAATTACATTTCTCGGCCGAATTGAGTAGATCTCACTGTCAAAAGGCTTAAATGGCTTTTTTGAACTAAGTTTGAAGATTGCGCTCAAACCAAATGTCCTAGAACCAAATTTCCAAATGGGTAAAGTTTGGTTCACTTCTGGGTGAAGTTTGGGTCACTTCTGCGCAGTGGTTTGGGAGTTAACATCAAAATTACATTTCTCGGCCGAAGTGAGTAGAGCTCAGTGTCAAATGGTGAGAACGGCTTTTTTTAACTCAGTTTGAGGATTGCGCTCAAACCAAATGTCCGAGAACCAAATTTCCAAATGTAACTACTAGATTGTGATACAATACACTATTGGGTGAAGTTTGGTTGACTTCTGCGCAGCGGTTTGGGAGTTAACATCAAAATTACATTTCTCGGCCGAGTTGCGTAGATCTCACTGTCAAAAGGCTTAAATGACTTTTTTGAACTAAGTTTGAGGATTGCGCTCAAACCAAATGTCCTAGAACCAAATTTCCAAATGTAACTACTAGATTGTGATACAATACACTATAGCGTGAAGTTTGGTTGACTTCTGCGCAGCGGTTTGGGAGTTAACATCAAAATTACATTTCTCGGCCGAATTGCGTAGATCTCACTGTCAAAAGGCTTAAATGACTTTTTTGAACTAAGTTTGAGGATTGCGCTCAAACCAAATGTCCTAGAACCACATTTCAAAATATAACTACTAGATTGTTATACAATACACTATTGGGTGAAGTTTGGTTGACTTCTGCGCAGCGGTTTGGGAGTTAACATCAAAATTACATTTCTCGGCCGAATTGCGTAGATCTCACTGTCAAAAGGCTTAAATGACTTTTTGGAACTAAGCTTGAGGATTGCGCTCAAACCAAATGTCCTAGAACCAAATTTCCAAATGTAACTACTAGATTGTGATACAATACACTATTGGGTGAAGTTTGGTTGACTTCTGCGCAGCGGTTTGGGAGTTAACATCAAAATTACATTTCTCGGCCGAATTGCGTAGATCTCACTGTCAAAAGGCTTAAATGACTTTTTTGAACTAAGCTTGATGATTGCGCTCAAACCAAATGTCCTAGAACCAAATTTCAAAATGTAACTACTAGATTGTGATACAATACACTATTGGGTGAAGTTTGGTTAACTTCTGTGCAGCGGTTTGGAAGTTATCATCAAAATTACATTTCTCGGCCGAAGTGAATAGATCGCACTGTCAAAAGGCGTGAATGGCTTTCTGGAACTCAGTTTGAGGATTGCGCTCAAACCAAATGTCCTAGAGCCAAATTTCCAAATGTAGCTACTAGATTGTGACACAATACACTATTGGGTGAAGTTTGGTTAACTTCTGTGCAGCGGTTTGGGACTTAACATCAAAATTACATTTCTCGGCAGAATTGCGTAGATCTCACTGTCAAAAGGCTTAAATGACTTTTTTGAACAAATTTTGAGGATTGCGCTCAAACCAAATGTCCTAGAACCAAATTTCCAAATGTAACTACTAGATTCTGATACATTACACTATAGCGTGAAGTTTGGTTGACTTCTGCGCAGCGGTTTGGGAGTTAACATCAAAATTACATTTCTCGGCCGAATTGAGTAGATCTCACTGTCAAAAGGCTTAAATGGCTTTTTTGAACTAAGTTTGAGGATTGCGCTCAAACCAAATGTCCTAGAACCAAATTTCCAAATGTAACTACTAGATTGTGATACAATACACTATAGCGTGAAGTTTGGTTGAGTTCTGCGCAGCGGTTTGGGAGTTTACATAAAAATTACATTTCTCGGCCGAATTGAGTAGATCTCACTGTCAAAAGGCTTAAATGGCTTTTTTGAACTAGGTTTGAGGATTGCGCTCAAAACCAAATGTCCTAGAACCAAATTTCCAAATGTAACTACTAGATTGTGATACAATACACTATTGGGTGAAGTTTGGTTCACTTCTGCGCAGCGGTTTGGGAGTTAACATCAAAATTACATTTCTCGGCCGAATTGCGTAGATCTCACTGTCAAAAGGCTTAAATGACTTTTTTGAACTAAATTTGAGGATTGCGCTCAAACCAAATGTCCTAGAACCACATTTCCAAATATAACTACTAGATTGTGATACAATACACTATTGGGTGAAGTCTGGTTGACTTCTGCGCAGCGGTTTGGGAGTTAACATCAAAATTACATTTCTCGGCCGAATTGTGTAGATCTCACTGTCAAAAGGCTTAAATGACTTTTTGGAACTAAGCTTGAGGATTGCGCTCAAACCAAATGTCCTAGAACCAAATTTCCAAATGTAATTACTAGATTGTGATACAATACACTATTGGGTGAAGTTTGGTGGACTTCTGCGCAGCGGTTTGGGAGTTAACATCAAAATTACATTTCTCGGCCGAATTGCGTAGATCTCACTGTCAAAAGGCTTAAATGACTTTTTTGAAATAAGCTTGATGATTGCGCTCAAACCAAATGTCCTAGAACCAAATTTCCAAATGTAACTACTAGATTGTGATACAATACACTATTGGGTGAAGTTTGGTTAACTTCTGTGCAGCGGTTTGGGAGTTAACATCAAAATTACATTTCTCGGCAGAATTGCGTAGATCTCACTGTCAAAAGGCTTAAATGACTTTTTTGAACAAAGTTTGAGGATTGCGCTCAAACCAAATGTCCTAGAACCAAATTTCCAAATGTAACTACTAGATTCTGATACATTACACTATAGCGTGAAGTTTGGTTGACTTCTGCGCAGCGGTTTCGGAGTTAACATCAAAATTACATTTTTCGGCCGAATTGAGTAGATCTCACTGTCAAAAGGCTTAAATGGCTTTTTTAAACTAAGCTTGATGATTGCGCTCAAACCAAATGTCCTAGAACCAAATTTCCAAATGTAACTACTAGATTGTGATACAATACACTATTGGGTGAAGTTTGGTTAACTTCTGTGCAGCGGTTTGGGAGTTAACATCAAAATTACATTTCTCGGCCGAGTTGCGTAGATCTCACTGTCAAAAGGCTTAAATGACTTTTTTTAACTAAGTTTGAGGATTGCGCTCGAACCAAATTTCCAAATGTAACTACTAGATTGTGATACAATACACTATTGGGTGAAGTTTGGTTCACTTCTGCGCAGTGGTTTGGGAGTTAACATCAAAATTACATTTCTCGGCCGAATTGCGTAGATCTCACTGTCAAAAGGCTTAAATGACTTTTTTGAACTAAGCTTGATAATTGCGCTCAAAGCAAATGTCCTAGATCCAAATGTCCAAATGTAACTACTAGATTGTGATACATTACACTATAGCGTGAAGTTTGGTTGACTTCTGCGCAGCGGTTTGGGAGTTAACATCAAAATTACATTTCTCGGCCGAATTGCGTAGATCTCACTGTCAAAAGGCTTAAATGGCTTATTTGAACTAAGTTTGAGGATTGCGCTCAAACCAAATGTCCTAGAACCAAATTTCCAAATGTGACTACTAGATTGTGATACAATACACTATTGGGTGAAGTTTGGTTCACTTCTGCGCAGCGGTTTGGGAGTTAACATCAAAATTACAATTCTCGGCCGAGTTGCGTAGATCTCACTGTCAAAAGGCTTAAATGGCTTTTTTGAACTAAGGTTGAGGATTGCGCTCAAACCAAATGTCCTAGAACCAAATTTCCAAATGTAACTACTAGATTGTGATACAATACACTATAGCGTGAAGTTTGGTTCACTTCTGCGCAGCGGTTTGGGAGTTAACATCAAAATTAAATTTCTCGGCCGAGTTGCGTAGATCTCACTGTCAAAAGGCTTAAATGACTTTGTTTAACTAAGTTTGAGGATTGCGCTCAAACCAAATGTCCTAGAACCAAATTTCCAAATGTAACTACTAGATTGTGATACAACACACTATAGCGTGAAGTTTGGTTGACTTCTGCGCAGCAGTTTGGGAGTTAACATCAAAATTACATTTCTCGGCCGAATTGAGTAGGTCTCACTGTCAAAAGGCTTAAATGGCTTTTTTGAACTAAGTTTGAGGATTGCGCTCAAACCAAATGTCCTAGAACCAAATTTCCAAATGTAACTACTAGATTGTGATACAATACACTATTGGGTGAAGTTTGGTTCACTTCTGCGCAGCGGTTTGGGAGTTAACATCAAAATTACATTTCTCGGCCGAGTTGCGTAGATCTCACTGTCAAAAGGCTTAAATGGCTTTTTTGAACTAAGTTTGAGGATTGCGCTCAAACCAAATGTCCTAGAACCAAATTTCCAAATGTAACTACTAGATTGTGTTACAATACACTATTGGGTGAAGTTTGGTTCACTTCTGCGCAGCGGTTTGGGAGTTAACATCAAAATTACATTTCTCGGCCGAGTTGCGTAGATCTCACTGTCAAAAGGCTTAACCCTTGAGAGTCGAAGGACGCGCCGGCGCGTCCTCAGCGCACGTCGTCTTTGAAGCACCCTCGCGTTTTAATTACGTCACCCACATGCCGTTGGTTGGTCTCGTTTTAAAGTGCGGAAGTTGCGGTTTACTCTCGTTGTTATTTGAAGTCAATCGACCAACTAAAACGTGAGATATTGTCATTCAAGTTTTATAGTTTTATTGTCCTCTCAAAAAAACATTAAAACGCTGCATGGATCATTTGTTTATGTCTATATTTCCATCATTTCTTGTCCTTTTTCAAAACGGAAGCTCCATGAAAAAAACACAAATCAAACGAACCCTTTCGAAGTCACAATGGAAGCACAAAATGCGTTTTTTTTTTTTATAAATATAACTGCTGTGCGAGGTTCCACCGAACGAGAGGCAGGAGTGTTCTGACGCAGCGAGGGGGCGAGCGACGGCCGTTTGAATCAAGCAAGCGGGCGAGCGACTTTGTGTGACTTTGAGGATGAACGGAAAACTAAATTTAGCGCAAGCAATTGTGCTTTTTGATCAACTTGAGGAAGAGGGTGGTCCAAATTCGTCATCATCGTCTTCTTCGGAAGAGTCCTCGAGTGAAGATAGTGACGGATTTGAACACGTGGGTGACGCCATCGACGAGCAGAGGGAAGCCAACTCACTTTTTTTTTTTTTTTTTTTAATGCTGTAAAAGTTTCTTTTGATATTGCAAGACAAAGTTAATTTTGATGCAATATAAGTGCGTGTTTGTGTATGTAATAATAAAATGTGCATATCAGATCAAAGTATAATTTGTGGTCTTCTTTCTATATGAAGATTAGGGATGTAGCACATATTCAGCTACGGTATTATTTCTATTGTCATACATATAGATTTCCATTATTATTTATTGCTGTATATATTTTTATTTTATACTTTATTATTTTCATAAATACTGACTTTTGTTTCATGTACATTTATAGTGACAATGAAAGTAAAGTGAAATGAAAACGGAAGGGTGGAAAGAGGACCGACACCCCATGGAAGTGTGGGCTGTGATGTAGCCCTGTGTCTAATTCCAGGACGAAACTGCTTTTCGGAGTGGCATGCCTGAAAAAAATTTAACTTGTTTATTGTAAATATTTTTGAAAATACTTTTTTCCCCAATGTTATATATATATTTTTTCCCCACAATCAGTCTTCTCAATTTGTGTATATAAATGTGTGTTCAAGAAGCTTGATTGTGTGTACATAGTTTTCATCAGGTGATGGGCCGCAATACCTAAACTCATAAAGAGATGGCCTCTAAACACTTTTTGTGTTAGATGGTATATTTTTTCACTGTTCTTCACTGTTTGGTCTGCTGTATATAACCTGTTTTGACTAGAGCATGTATAAATGCAAAAAACGCCTATGGCTATACCTGTTGTTTATGTTGAATTGTCAAATAAAAGACTATTTATTCTAATTTTTTTTGGTTGAATGTTCATCCTAACATGTTGAATAAATATTACAAAGTTTCAAAACGGTTCGTTACGCATGTTTGGTTGTCAATTGGACATCAATATTAAAAATTTTGACAAAACGATTTTGGAATTTTTGGTCTTTTTGGGCCCAAAATTATGATTTATAATTGGTCAGTGAAGGAAACAACAGTTTGGACATGAAGTTCAAGGTGTCACAAAAAAAGGGACCAAACCAGGCCATCGTAAACAATTCTGTCTTTGAAATATAAAGGCAACTTCAAAGGCATGCAAAATCAGACAAAATAGGCCCAGACCTTAAAGGGTTAAATGACTTTGTTTAACTAAATTTGAGGATTGCGCTCAAACCAAATGTCCTAGAACCAAATTTCCAAATGTAACTACTAGATTTTGATACAATACACTATAGCGTGAAGTTTGGTTGACTTCTGCGCAGCGGTTTGGGAGTTAACATCAAAATTACATTTCTCGGCCGAATTGAGTAGATCTCACTGTGAAAAGGCTTAAATGTCTTTTTTGAACTAGGTTTGAGGATTACGCTCAAACCAAATGTCCTAGAACCAAATTTCCAAATGTAACTACTAGATTGTGATACAATACACTATTGGGTGAAGTTTGGTTAACTTCTGTGCAGCGGTTTGGGAGTTAACATCAAAATTACATTTCTCGGCCGAATTGCGTAGATCTCACTGTCAAAAGGCTGAAATGACTTTTTTGAACAAAGTTTGAGGATTGCGCTCAAACCAAATGTCCTAGAACCAAATTTCCAAATGTAACTACAAGATTGTAATACAATACACTATTGGGTGAAGTTTGGTTGACTTCTGCGCAGCGGTTTGGGAGTTAACATCAGAATTACATTTCTCGGCCAAATTGCATAGATCTCACTGTCAAAATGCTTAAATGTCTTTTTTGAACTAAGCTTGAGGATTACGCTCAAACCAAATGTCCTAGAACCAAATTTCCAAATGTAACTACTAGATTGTGATACAATACACTATTGGGTGAAGTTTGGTTCACTTCTGTGCAGCGGTTTGGGAGTTAACATCAAAATTACATTTCTCGGCCGAATTGAGTAGATCTCACTGTCAAAAGGCTTAAATGGCTTTTTTGAACTAAGTTTGAAGATTGCGCTCAAACCAAATGTCCTAGAACCAAATTTCCAAATGTAACTACTAGATTGTGTTACAATACACTATTGGGTGAAGTTTGGTTCACTTCTGCGCAGCGGTTTGGGAGTTAACATCAAAATTACATTTCTCGGCCGAGTTGCGTAGATCTCACTGTCAAAAGGCTTAAATGGCTTTTTTGAACTAAGTTTGAGGATTGCGCTCAAACCAAATGTCCTAAAACCAAATTTCCAAATGTAACTACTAGATTGTGATACAATACACTATTGGGTGAAGTTTGGTTCACTTCTGCGCAGCGGTTTAGGAGTTAACATCAAAATTACATTTCTCGGCCGAGTTGCGTAGATCTCACTGTCAAAAGGCTTAAATGACTTTTTTTAACTAAGTTTGAGAATTGCGCTCAAACCAAATGTCCTAGAACCAAATTTCCAAATGTAACTACTAGATTGTGATACAATACACTATAGCGTGAAGTTTGGTTGACTTCTGCGCAGCGGTTTGGGAGTTAACATCAAAATTACATTTCTCGGCCGAATTGCGTGGATCTCACTGTCAAAAGGCTTAAATGACTTTTTAAAACTAAGTTTGAGGATTGCGCTCAAACCAAATGTCCTAGAACCAAATTTCAAAATATAACTACTAGATTATGATACAATACACTATTGGGTGAAGTTTGGTTGACTTCTGCGCAGCGGTTTGGGAGTTAACACCAAAATTACATTTCTGGGCCGAATTGCGTAGATCTCACTGTCAAAAGGCTTAAATGACTTTTTGGAACTAAGCTTGAGGATTGCGCTCAAACCAATTGTCCTAGAACTAAATTTCCAAATGTAACTACTAGATTGTGATACAATACACTATTGGGTGAAGTTTGGTTGACTTCTGCGCAGCGGTTTGGGAGTTAACATCAAAATTACATTTCTCGGCCGAGTTGCGTAGATCTCACTGTCAAAAGGCTTAAATGGCTTTTTTGAACTAAGTTTGAGGATTGCGCTCAAACCAAATGTCCTACAACCAAATTTCGAAATGTAACTACTAGATTGTGATACAATACACTATAGCGTGAAGTTTGGTTGACTTCTGCGCAGCGGTTTGGGAGTTAACATCAAAATTACATTTCTCGGCCGAATTGAGTAGATCTCACTGTCAAAAGGCTTAAATGGCTTTTTTGAACTAAGTTTGAAGATTGCGCTCAAACCAAATGTCCTAGAACCAAATTTCCAAATGGGTAAAGTTTGGTTCACTTCTGGGTGAAGTTTGGGTCACTTCTGCGCAGTGGTTTGGGAGTTAACATCAAAATTACATTTCTCGGCCGAAGTGAGTAGAGCTCAGTGTCAAATGGTGAGAACGGCTTTTTTTAACTCAGTTTGAGGATTGCGCTCAAACCAAATGTCCGAGAACCAAATTTCCAAATGTAACTACTAGATTGTGATACAATACACTATTGGGTGAAGTTTGGTTGACTTCTGCGCAGCGGTTTGGGAGTTAACATCAAAATTACATTTCTCGGCCGAGTTGCGTAGATCTCACTGTCAAAAGGCTTAAATGACTTTTTTGAACTAAGTTTGAGGATTGCGCTCAAACCAAATGTCCTAGAACCAAATTTCCAAATGTAACTACTAGATTGTGATACAATACACTATAGCGTGAAGTTTGGTTGACTTCTGCGCAGCGGTTTGGGAGTTAACATCAAAATTACATTTCTCGGCCGAATTGCGTAGATCTCACTGTCAAAAGGCTTAAATGACTTTTTTGAACTAAGTTTGAGGATTGCGCTCAAACCAAATGTCCTAGAACCACATTTCAAAATATAACTACTAGATTGTTATACAATACACTATTGGGTGAAGTTTGGTTGACTTCTGCGCAGCGGTTTGGGAGTTAACATCAAAATTACATTTCTCGGCCGAATTGCGTAGATCTCACTGTCAAAAGGCTTAAATGACTTTTTGGAACTAAGCTTGAGGATTGCGCTCAAACCAAATGTCCTAGAACCAAATTTCCAAATGTAACTACTAGATTGTGATACAATACACTATTGGGTGAAGTTTGGTTGACTTCTGCGCAGCGGTTTGGGAGTTAACATCAAAATTACATTTCTCGGCCGAATTGCGTAGATCTCACTGTCAAAAGGCTTAAATGACTTTTTTGAACTAAGCTTGATGATTGCGCTCAAACCAAATGTCCTAGAACCAAATTTCAAAATGTAACTACTAGATTGTGATACAATACACTATTGGGTGAAGTTTGGTTAACTTCTGTGCAGCGGTTTGGAAGTTATCATCAAAATTACATTTCTCGGCCGAAGTGAATAGATCGCACTGTCAAAAGGCGTGAATGGCTTTCTGGAACTCAGTTTGAGGATTGCGCTCAAACCAAATGTCCTAGAGCCAAATTTCCAAATGTAGCTACTAGATTGTGACACAATACACTATTGGGTGAAGTTTGGTTAACTTCTGTGCAGCGGTTTGGGACTTAACATCAAAATTACATTTCTCGGCAGAATTGCGTAGATCTCACTGTCAAAAGGCTTAAATGACTTTTTTGAACAAATTTTGAGGATTGCGCTCAAACCAAATGTCCTAGAACCAAATTTCCAAATGTAACTACTAGATTCTGATACATTACACTATAGCGTGAAGTTTGGTTGACTTCTGCGCAGCGGTTTGGGAGTTAACATCAAAATTACATTTCTCGGCCGAATTGAGTAGATCTCACTGTCAAAAGGCTTAAATGGCTTTTTTGAACTAAGTTTGAGGATTGCGCTCAAACCAAATGTCCTAGAACCAAATTTCCAAATGTAACTACTAGATTGTGATACAATACACTATAGCGTGAAGTTTGGTTGAGTTCTGCGCAGCGGTTTGGGAGTTTACATAAAAATTACATTTCTCGGCCGAATTGAGTAGATCTCACTGTCAAAAGGCTTAAATGGCTTTTTTGAACTAGGTTTGAGGATTGCGCTCAAAACCAAATGTCCTAGAACCAAATTTCCAAATGTAACTACTAGATTGTGATACAATACACTATTGGGTGAAGTTTGGTTCACTTCTGCGCAGCGGTTTGGGAGTTAACATCAAAATTACATTTCTCGGCCGAATTGCGTAGATCTCACTGTCAAAAGGCTTAAATGACTTTTTTGAACTAAATTTGAGGATTGCGCTCAAACCAAATGTCCTAGAACCACATTTCCAAATATAACTACTAGATTGTGATACAATACACTATTGGGTGAAGTCTGGTTGACTTCTGCGCAGCGGTTTGGGAGTTAACATCAAAATTACATTTCTCGGCCGAATTGTGTAGATCTCACTGTCAAAAGGCTTAAATGACTTTTTGGAACTAAGCTTGAGGATTGCGCTCAAACCAAATGTCCTAGAACCAAATTTCCAAATGTAATTACTAGATTGTGATACAATACACTATTGGGTGAAGTTTGGTGGACTTCTGCGCAGCGGTTTGGGAGTTAACATCAAAATTACATTTCTCGGCCGAATTGCGTAGATCTCACTGTCAAAAGGCTTAAATGACTTTTTTGAAATAAGCTTGATGATTGCGCTCAAACCAAATGTCCTAGAACCAAATTTCCAAATGTAACTACTAGATTGTGATACAATACACTATTGGGTGAAGTTTGGTTAACTTCTGTGCAGCGGTTTGGGAGTTAACATCAAAATTACATTTCTCGGCAGAATTGCGTAGATCTCACTGTCAAAAGGCTTAAATGACTTTTTTGAACAAAGTTTGAGGATTGCGCTCAAACCAAATGTCCTAGAACCAAATTTCCAAATGTAACTACTAGATTCTGATACATTACACTATAGCGTGAAGTTTGGTTGACTTCTGCGCAGCGGTTTCGGAGTTAACATCAAAATTACATTTTTCGGCCGAATTGAGTAGATCTCACTGTCAAAAGGCTTAAATGGCTTTTTTAAACTAAGCTTGATGATTGCGCTCAAACCAAATGTCCTAGAACCAAATTTCCAAATGTAACTACTAGATTGTGATACAATACACTATTGGGTGAAGTTTGGTTAACTTCTGTGCAGCGGTTTGGGAGTTAACATCAAAATTACATTTCTCGGCCGAGTTGCGTAGATCTCACTGTCAAAAGGCTTAAATGACTTTTTTTAACTAAGTTTGAGGATTGCGCTCGAACCAAATTTCCAAATGTAACTACTAGATTGTGATACAATACACTATTGGGTGAAGTTTGGTTCACTTCTGCGCAGTGGTTTGGGAGTTAACATCAAAATTACATTTCTCGGCCGAATTGCGTAGATCTCACTGTCAAAAGGCTTAAATGACTTTTTTGAACTAAGCTTGATAATTGCGCTCAAAGCAAATGTCCTAGATCCAAATGTCCAAATGTAACTACTAGATTGTGATACATTACACTATAGCGTGAAGTTTGGTTGACTTCTGCGCAGCGGTTTGGGAGTTAACATCAAAATTACATTTCTCGGCCGAATTGCGTAGATCTCACTGTCAAAAGGCTTAAATGGCTTATTTGAACTAAGTTTGAGGATTGCGCTCAAACCAAATGTCCTAGAACCAAATTTCCAAATGTGACTACTAGATTGTGATACAATACACTATTGGGTGAAGTTTGGTTCACTTCTGCGCAGCGGTTTGGGAGTTAACATCAAAATTACAATTCTCGGCCGAGTTGCGTAGATCTCACTGTCAAAAGGCTTAAATGGCTTTTTTGAACTAAGGTTGAGGATTGCGCTCAAACCAAATGTCCTAGAACCAAATTTCCAAATGTAACTACTAGATTGTGATACAATACACTATAGCGTGAAGTTTGGTTCACTTCTGCGCAGCGGTTTGGGAGTTAACATCAAAATTAAATTTCTCGGCCGAGTTGCGTAGATCTCACTGTCAAAAGGCTTAAATGACTTTGTTTAACTAAGTTTGAGGATTGCGCTCAAACCAAATGTCCTAGAACCAAATTTCCAAATGTAACTACTAGATTGTGATACAACACACTATAGCGTGAAGTTTGGTTGACTTCTGCGCAGCAGTTTGGGAGTTAACATCAAAATTACATTTCTCGGCCGAATTGAGTAGGTCTCACTGTCAAAAGGCTTAAATGGCTTTTTTGAACTAAGTTTGAGGATTGCGCTCAAACCAAATGTCCTAGAACCAAATTTCCAAATGTAACTACTAGATTGTGATACAATACACTATTGGGTGAAGTTTGGTTCACTTCTGCGCAGCGGTTTGGGAGTTAACATCAAAATTACATTTCTCGGCCGAGTTGCGTAGATCTCACTGTCAAAAGGCTTAAATGGCTTTTTTGAACTAAGTTTGAGGATTGCGCTCAAACCAAATGTCCTAGAACCAAATTTCCAAATGTAACTACTAGATTGTGTTACAATACACTATTGGGTGAAGTTTGGTTCACTTCTGCGCAGCGGTTTGGGAGTTAACATCAAAATTACATTTCTCGGCCGAGTTGCGTAGATCTCACTGTCAAAAGGCTTAACCCTTGAGAGTCGAAGGACGCGCCGGCGCGTCCTCAGCGCACGTCGTCTTTGAAGCACCCTCGCGTTTTAATTACGTCACCCACATGCCGTTGGTTGGTCTCGTTTTAAAGTGCGGAAGTTGCGGTTTACTCTCGTTGTTATTTGAAGTCAATCGACCAACTAAAACGTGAGATATTGTCATTCAAGTTTTATAGTTTTATTGTCCTCTCAAAAAAACATTAAAACGCTGCATGGATCATTTGTTTATGTCTATATTTCCATCATTTCTTGTCCTTTTTCAAAACGGAAGCTCCATGAAAAAAACACAAATCAAACGAACCCTTTCGAAGTCACAATGGAAGCACAAAATGCGTTTTTTTTTTTTATAAATATAACTGCTGTGCGAGGTTCCACCGAACGAGAGGCAGGAGTGTTCTGACGCAGCGAGGGGGCGAGCGACGGCCGTTTGAATCAAGCAAGCGGGCGAGCGACTTTGTGTGACTTTGAGGATGAACGGAAAACTAAATTTAGCGCAAGCAATTGTGCTTTTTGATCAACTTGAGGAAGAGGGTGGTCCAAATTCGTCATCATCGTCTTCTTCGGAAGAGTCCTCGAGTGAAGATAGTGACGGATTTGAACACGTGGGTGACGCCATCGACGAGCAGAGGGAAGCCAACTCACTTTTTTTTTTTTTTTTTTTAATGCTGTAAAAGTTTCTTTTGATATTGCAAGACAAAGTTAATTTTGATGCAATATAAGTGCGTGTTTGTGTATGTAATAATAAAATGTGCATATCAGATCAAAGTATAATTTGTGGTCTTCTTTCTATATGAAGATTAGGGATGTAGCACATATTCAGCTACGGTATTATTTCTATTGTCATACATATAGATTTCCATTATTATTTATTGCTGTATATATTTTTATTTTATACTTTATTATTTTCATAAATACTGACTTTTGTTTCATGTACATTTATAGTGACAATGAAAGTAAAGTGAAATGAAAACGGAAGGGTGGAAAGAGGACCGACACCCCATGGAAGTGTGGGCTGTGATGTAGCCCTGTGTCTAATTCCAGGACGAAACTGCTTTTCGGAGTGGCATGCCTGAAAAAAATTTAACTTGTTTATTGTAAATATTTTTGAAAATACTTTTTTCCCCAATGTTATATATATATTTTTTCCCCACAATCAGTCTTCTCAATTTGTGTATATAAATGTGTGTTCAAGAAGCTTGATTGTGTGTACATAGTTTTCATCAGGTGATGGGCCGCAATACCTAAACTCATAAAGAGATGGCCTCTAAACACTTTTTGTGTTAGATGGTATATTTTTTCACTGTTCTTCACTGTTTGGTCTGCTGTATATAACCTGTTTTGACTAGAGCATGTATAAATGCAAAAAACGCCTATGGCTATACCTGTTGTTTATGTTGAATTGTCAAATAAAAGACTATTTATTCTAATTTTTTTTGGTTGAATGTTCATCCTAACATGTTGAATAAATATTACAAAGTTTCAAAACGGTTCGTTACGCATGTTTGGTTGTCAATTGGACATCAATATTAAAAATTTTGACAAAACGATTTTGGAATTTTTGGTCTTTTTGGGCCCAAAATTATGATTTATAATTGGTCAGTGAAGGAAACAACAGTTTGGACATGAAGTTCAAGGTGTCACAAAAAAAGGGACCAAACCAGGCCATCGTAAACAATTCTGTCTTTGAAATATAAAGGCAACTTCAAAGGCATGCAAAATCAGACAAAATAGGCCCAGACCTTAAAGGGTTAAATGACTTTGTTTAACTAAATTTGAGGATTGCGCTCAAACCAAATGTCCTAGAACCAAATTTCCAAATGTAACTACTAGATTTTGATACAATACACTATAGCGTGAAGTTTGGTTGACTTCTGCGCAGCGGTTTGGGAGTTAACATCAAAATTACATTTCTCGGCCGAATTGAGTAGATCTCACTGTGAAAAGGCTTAAATGTCTTTTTTGAACTAGGTTTGAGGATTACGCTCAAACCAAATGTCCTAGAACCAAATTTCCAAATGTAACTACTAGATTGTGATACAATACACTATTGGGTGAAGTTTGGTTAACTTCTGTGCAGCGGTTTGGGAGTTAACATCAAAATTACATTTCTCGGCCGAATTGCGTAGATCTCACTGTCAAAAGGCTGAAATGACTTTTTTGAACAAAGTTTGAGGATTGCGCTCAAACCAAATGTCCTAGAACCAAATTTCCAAATGTAACTACAAGATTGTAATACAATACACTATTGGGTGAAGTTTGGTTGACTTCTGCGCAGCGGTTTGGGAGTTAACATCAGAATTACATTTCTCGGCCAAATTGCATAGATCTCACTGTCAAAATGCTTAAATGTCTTTTTTGAACTAAGCTTGAGGATTACGCTCAAACCAAATGTCCTAGAACCAAATTTCCAAATGTAACTACTAGATTGTGATACAATACACTATTGGGTGAAGTTTGGTTCACTTCTGTGCAGCGGTTTGGGAGTTAACATCAAAATTACATTTCTCGGCCGAATTGAGTAGATCTCACTGTCAAAAGGCTTAAATGGCTTTTTTGAACTAAGTTTGAAGATTGCGCTCAAACCAAATGTCCTAGAACCAAATTTCCAAATGTAACTACTAGATTGTGTTACAATACACTATTGGGTGAAGTTTGGTTCACTTCTGCGCAGCGGTTTGGGAGTTAACATCAAAATTACATTTCTCGGCCGAGTTGCGTAGATCTCACTGTCAAAAGGCTTAAATGGCTTTTTTGAACTAAGTTTGAAGATTGCGCTCAAACCAAATGTCCTAGAACCAAATTTCCAAATGTAACTACTAGATTGTGTTACAATACACTATTGGGTGAAGTTTGGTTCACTTCTGCGCAGCGGTTTGGGAGTTAACATCAAAATTACATTTCTCGGCCGAGTTGCGTAGATCTCACTGTCAAAAGGCTTAAATGGCTTTTTTGAACTAAGTTTGAGGATTGCGCTCAAACCAAATGTCCTAAAACCAAATTTCCAAATGTAACTACTAGATTGTGATACAATACACTATTGGGTGAAGTTTGGTTCACTTCTGCGCAGCGGTTTAGGAGTTAACATCAAAATTACATTTCTCGGCCGAGTTGCGTAGATCTCATTGTCAAAAGGCTTAAATGACTTTGTTTAACTAAGTTTGAGGATTGCGCTCAAACCAAATGTCCTAGAACCAAATTTCCAAATGTAACTACTAGATTGTGATACAATACACTATAGCGTGAAGTTTGGTTGACTTCTGCGCAGCGATTTGGGAGTTAACATCAAAATTACATTTCTCGGCCGAGTTGCGTAGATCTCACTGTCAAAAGGCTTAAATGACTTTTTTTAACTAAGTTTGAGAATTGCGCTCAAACCAAATGTCCTAGAACCAAATTTCCAAATGTAACTACTAGATTGTGATACAATACACTATAGCGTGAAGTTTGGTTGACTTCTGCGCAGCGGTTTGGGAGTTAACATCAAAATTACATTTCTCGGCCGAATTGCGCAGATCTCACTGTCAAAAGGCTTAAATGACTTTTTAAAACTAAGTTTGAGGATTGCGCTCAAACCAAATGTCCTAGAACCAAATTTCCAAATATAACTACTAGATTATGATACAATACACTATTGGGTGAAGTTTGGTTGACTTCTGCGCAGCGGTTTGGGAGTTAACATCAAAATTACATTTCTGGGCCGAATTGCGTAGATCTCACTGTCAAAAGGCTTAAATGACTTTTTGGAACTAAGCTTGAGGATTGCGCTCAAACCAATTGTCCTAGAACTAAATTTCCAAATGTAACTACTAGATTGTGATACAATACACTATTGGGTGAAGTTTGGTTGACTTCTGCGCAGCGGTTTGGGAGTTAACATCAAAATTACATTTCTCGGCCGAGTTGCGTAGATCTCACTGTCAAAAGGCTTAAATGGCTTTTTTGAACTAAGTTTGAGGATTGCGCTCAAACCAAATGTCCTACAACCAAATTTCGAAATGTAACTACTAGATTGTGATACAATACACCATTGGGTGAAGTTTGGTTGACTTCTGCGCAGCGGTTTGGGAGTTAACATCAAAATTACATTTCTCGGCCGAGTTGCGTAGATCTCACTGTCAAAAGGCTTAAATGACTTTGTTTAACTAAGTTTGAGGATTGCGCTCAAACCAAATGTCCTAGAACCAAATTTCCAAATGTAACTACTAGATTGTGATACAATACACTATAGCGTGAAGTTTGGTTGACTTCTGCGCAGCGGTTTGGGAGTTAACATCAAAATTACATTTCTCGGCCGAATTGAGTCGATCTCACTGTCAAAAGGCTTAAATGGCTTTTTTGAACTAAGTTTGAGGATTGCGCTCAAACCAAATGTCCTAGAACCAAATTTCCAAATGTAACTACTAGATTGTGATACAATACACTATTGGGTGAAGTTTGGTTCACTTCTGCGCAGCGGTTTGCGAGTTAACATCAAAATAACATTTCTCGGCCGAGTTGCGTAGATCTCACTGTCAAAAGGCTTAAATGGCTTTTTTGAACTAAGTTTGAGGATTGCGCTCAAACCAAATGTCCTAGAACCAAATTTCCAAATGTAACTACTAGATTGTGATACAATACACTATTGGGTGAAGTTTGGTTCACTTCTGTGCAGCGGTTTTGGAGTTAACATCAAAATTACATTTCTCGGCCGAATTGCGTAGATCTCACTGTCAAAAGGCTGAAATGACTTTTTTGAACAAAGTTTGAGGATTGCGCTCAAACCAAATGTCCTAGAACCAAATTTCCAAATGTAACTACTAGATTGTGATACAATACACTATTGGGTGAAGTTTGGTTGACTTCTGTGCAGCGGTTTGGGAGTTAACATCAAAATACATTTCTCGGCCGAGTTGCGTAGATCTCACTGTCAAAAGGCTTAAATGACTTTAACTAAGCTTGAGGATTATGTAACCCGGTGGTTAACAACTGACAAAGTTTACCTTGTATCGCTTTACGTTGTCTGATTATAACGTGTTTATTTATTGGACCAGTGCATCAGAAGCTAGACTCGACTCACAGGAGACAGCGTGCACCCGGCAGAAGCAAATAAAACTCAAGACACAGATAATTGTGGGGTTTTTGTGTGTAATAAAAAACAAAAATATTAAACTATTTACAATATGTACATTGAAAAGAAAAGTTAACTGCATGAAACAAATGCTCAAATTATCCAAAAAACTGTTACTTTACACCCCCTAACTTTACTAAGTGCACTTAGTGTTTTCCCTTCAACGTATTATTCCAGTCCCAAAACGCTATGTGAGCTCACATGTAAATCACTGTTGAGTATTATGGAAAGTTCCTACCAGATTCCCAGCTGAAACAAAAAAAGTGTCCAGTTCAGGTTCGAAAATTGGGTTAGCTCGCCACCGGTCCCTCCTTCGACAACCACTCCTGTGGCTCGACAGGTCGAGAGCGGAAAAATGAAAGGAAAAAAATTTTTCTTCACAAGCGATCTCCCACGATGTCCTCAATGAAAGGCGACTCCCGCATAAAAGACCCGGCCTAAACAGGCCAAGCTAGTATTAACATCATGCTTCAAATTCATCTTTTTGCTTCTTAACATGTCATATAAAACACTCACCAGAACAAGGTGATGAGGGCACGTAGCTAACGGTTGTTAGCCAACCCGCGCTGTCACAAACTGCCTTCCTAACAGCCAGTTTGCGATGACGACGTAGCAAACATTAAATTAACATTAATACTCATACATTTGTTTCATAACATGTCATATAAAACACTCACCAGAACAAGGTGATGGCGGCACGCAGTTAACGGTTGGCCAAACCGCGCTGTCACGAGCTGCCCTCCTAACGGCCGATTGTGGCGATGACGCAGCAAAAATTAAATTAACAGTAATATGACCCCACTAAATTAGTGGCGATTCAATCGATTTTACTTACAATTCCAGTGACGCACAAAGACTGTAGTTGAATCCGTTTTTTTTTTTTTCCCGCAGTATGTTTGTAACTGTCAGACAAACCAAAGAAGCTGCGTCTTCACTAGCTCGCGATGAGGAAGTAAAAGAGAGTAAGAGAAGACCAGTTTGCTCCTGTCATCCTACCAATGGCCTAGAACCTGCTCGCTCATTGGTTAAGGGAGAGAAATATCGCAACCTTCCATTGGCTTGTAGGTCGTTGCCTTTTAAAAAGTAATTAAATCAAACGATTATTATTTTTTTAAATAACCTATTTTTTCCTCACTAATTTTATATCAACTTTCGTTTGAGTTGATATTTTTTTTTATTATAATTCCTGGCTAACTAAATTTCCATATGAATCATGTTCAGTGCTCTCTTATCATAGTAACGTGGGTTACACCCTCCCCCCTTGAAGGTGTGTACGTCCCGTAACACCCACCCACTCTATCAACCATTGGTTGCCCCATGTAAAAAGACTGACTAGAACAAAGGGAGGGATTTCCTAACTGTGCATAGTGCAGTCTCTGAGGTTGCACCCTAGGTCTCTGAGAACGTCTTGGAAAAGATGAAACTCCTAAATCTGGCCTAGGAAGTTGTAAGACATCGTTCAAAGGTTGCTCTTCTTCCAAGTGCCTATTAGTGCTGGTCAGTGACGGTCCAGGGAAATCTGAAACAGTTCCTCCAACTATATCCAAACCACCCCAATCTTGACATCTATCCAGTTTGCTCAGTTGATCAGGAATCATTCCAAATCTGTCATTCATAACACTAGGAGACAAAGGCACATCTATCACTGGGGGCATCTGATCCCGTCGGCTTCCAATTTCATTTGGACTTCCGCTTGGCACAGGTGGACTTTCGTTGTTCGTTGAGGGAGCTTTAGTGGGGCAAGTATCTACTGACTGTTGTTGAAATTCTTCAGTTGGCCCAACTTTTGATGCATTCGTGTGCTTAGGCATTAAAACTGGGCGGGCAGGGTTTTGCCTCATAATAGTTCTGCAATTCTTTTCAAATGACTTTTCTTCTATAGAAACTGGTTCTGGCCGGGTGAGTGTCAGGACCTCACTGAACTCATGACTGGGTATTCCAGGCATGTGGTAATAACTGTCTGAATCATCCAAATCGGAGTCATCTCCAGATACATCTCCCGAAGAATCATTTTTTGTCATTGCTCTAGTCCTTGGCCTACAAGCAGCTGGTTCCAGTTCCTCAATTGATTTTGTTGGAAGAAACCCGCAAGGTAATAACAAATCTCGGTGAAGAGTTCTCAGAGGCCCCTTCTTTCCTTCGAGACGGACTGTATACACAGGGAGGTCATCGGTTCGTCTAATGATCTCATAAACGCCAGGTTCCCACTTGTCGGCCAACTTGTGCTTGCCTCTAAGGCGAACATTCTTCACAAGCACACGATCACCAACCTCAAGACCAGACTCCACAACCCTCCGGTCAAAACGAAGCTTGTTGCGTCCGGCTGTTTTTGATGCATTTTCAATTGCCACTCGATAGCTTTCATCTAGACGTTCTTTCAACTTTGTCACATACTGAGAATGAGACTGATGGAAATCCTCACCTGGGAGGTTGAAGGCCAAGTCAATAGGTAGTCGAGGTTGTCTGCCGAACATAAGCTCATATGGACTGAACCCAGTTGCATCATTTCTGGTGCAGTTGTAAGCATGCACTAAAGGTTTCACAAAATCTCTCCAATGTGCCTTGTCTTTGTTTTCCAGAGTGCCCAACATTTGCAGAAGGGTGCGGTTAAATCTCTCCACAGGGTTTCCTCTGGGATGGTACGGGGTGGTTCTCACTTTCCGAATGCCCACAATTTGACACAATTCTTTAATGGTGCGAGACTCAAAGTCAGGACCCTGGTCGCTCAATAATTTCTCGGGGAAACCATAATGCACAAAAAAGTCTTGCCACAGACATTTTGCTACGGTTTGTGCCTTCTGATTCCGGGTGGGGATAGCCACAGCATATTTTGTAAAGTGGTCAGTAAGTACTAATATATCTTTCGTATTGCTACGATCAGGCTCAACTGAGAGAAAGTCCATGCAGACCAACTCTAAAGGTCTACTGGTTTTAATGTTAACCAGAGGGGCTGCCCTCTCAGGTTGACTCTTTCGGCGCACACACCTTTCGCAAGTTTTAATCTTCTTTTCCACATCATGGGACATACGCGGCCAAAAGAAACGAAGCCTTAACAAATCAAGAGTCCTTTCAATGCCCAAGTGGCCCAGGTCATCATGGAGACCCCGCAGTGCCATTCCTCTTAATGTAGAAGGTAGAACCAATTGGCGCATGGGTTGCCCTTGGTCATGTCTGATCCGATATAGAACTCCATTGATAAGCTCATACTTTTTCCATTCTCTAAGCCACAACCCAATGTCAGGGATTTCACGTCTTAAAGAAGGAGATGGTTGCACACCCAATTGAAGATGTTCAATGAGGATTTTGATTTCCATATCTTGTCTTTGTTCATTGGCTATCTCCTTTAAAGAGAAATGAGGAAGCACAGGAAGTCCATGAGTTCCTTCTTCCACATATTCATTGGGCAGAGCAGTGGAATGGATGGCAAACGACTCTATCAGTGCAACAGAGGGATTGGACTCAGTGAAAGATCCATGGCCCTGATGAACTGCATGTTTCTGACAAATTGCGCTGATAGCTTCAGGACAAATTTCTTGAAATCCTGACTCACTCAAATGAGTAAGTGTAAATTTTCTGATCCTTTCCTCTTCCTTTTGGGACACGGCATCATTTAAGAGTTGACCATGAGGCCTTCTTGAAAGTCCATCAGCGTCTTTATTCTGAGCCCCAGCACGGTATTGAATTTTAAAAGAGAAAGTTGAAAGAGATGACAACCATCTGTAACTCGCAGCATCCAGCTTTGCAGTAGTCAACAAATATGTCAAAGGATTGCTGTCAGTCACCACGGTGAAATCAACTCCATATAAATAGTCGCTGAATTTTGCAGTGACAGCCCATTTCAGAGCCAAGAATTCCAACTTATGAGCAGGGTACTTGGCTTCACTCTTTGTCAGTCCACGGCTAGCGAAGGCAATTGTTCTTCTGTGGCCTTCCTGGTCCTGATATAAAGCAGCTCCTAACCCAGTAGTGCTAGCATCAGTGTGTAAAATGTATGGGAGCGATGGATTGGCAAACCCTAAAACTGGGGCTGTCGTGAGTTTCTCAATAATTTCCTCAAATGCTTGCTGACACGCTGGGGTCCATCTGTCCCCGAATCGATCTTTTGGGTGGAAATACCGCTGTACTGGACCGCTCTTCATAAGAAAACCATTCTTCCTGACAGGGGGGTATCCAGCAGTGAGTTCACTAAGCGGTTTAACGATCTTGGCATAATCTTTGACAAATCGCCTATAATATCCGGCAAACCCCAAGAACGATTGGAGCTCCTTCAATTGTGTTGGTACTGGCCAGGTCTTTAGTGCTTCAACTTTTTCTGGGTCAGTTTCAACCCCATCTTGAGAAACAATGTGCCCAAGATACTTGACTGATGTCTGGAAAAATTTACACTTCTCAGGAGACAATTTCAGCCCATATTCTCGTAATTTCTCTAAAACTTTCAGCAATCGAGATTCATGCTCTTCCAAAGTGTCAGAGAATACAATGAGGTCATCAATAAAAACTAGCACTTCCTTCCTATTCAAACCTCCCATACATTTTTCCATGAGTCGTTGAAACGTACTCGGAGCATTAGTTATCCCTTGCGGCATTCGGTTAAACTCCCAAAATCCCAAAGGGCACACAAATGCTGTCTTTTCTTTATCTTCTTCCTCCATTTCAATCTGGTAGTAACCAGACTTCAAATCAAGAACTGAAAACCATTTCGAGCCAGTCAACAATGAGAAGACCTCTTCCAAATTTGGCAATGCATAAGCATCCTTAATGGTCTGAGAATTTAACTTTCTAAAGTCAATGCACAGCCGAACTGATCCATTTTTCTTACGAACTACGACTATGGGTGACGCAAATGGGGACTCTGATTCCCGAATGATCCCCGACTCCATCAACTCCTGGAGATGCTTCCGAACAGCGTCCACATCTTGTGGGTGTATGGGCCTTGCGCGGTGCTTGAAGGGAGTGGCGTCACGCAGTCTAATGTGATGCTTCACTTCTTTAGTACGCCCATAATCTAGGTCATGCAGAGCGAACACTTCTGACATTGCATTTAACTGCTTTGAAATTCGTTCTTTCCACCCAGGCGGCAAAGGGGAATCACCAAAATTTAAATCAATCTTAATTGGACTGGGAATTTTGTTCGCTTGACACGGGCGCTCAATTACTTGGTGAAGGGCATGCACTTCAGCCAACACAGTTTTTGGTGGGATGGTGATATCTGAGGCGGTCTCATTCCTTATCACCAACGGCATCGTGTTTGAGCGACCCTGTGGTAAAGTATGTAAAGAGCTGGCCACTAACAACCCATTAGGAAGGGAAGATTTAAATGGGGCTTCCACCATGACCCACTTCTCACTTTGAGTACGACTGGGGTTCAACACTCCGTCAATGACTACTGTGCTGCCTGCTGTTACCACTTCTGAACAGTTTGAGGCCATTTTCACTTGTGTTATTACATCCAATTTTGATTGCCTATGTCTCATTTCCAGAAGTTTCAAAACGACTCCATAACCAGACCGAGAAGACTGAGGAGGAAATTCGTGTCCACTATATACTTAGAGTACAGAACATCTAACGTGTTGGTACCAATGAGGAGTTGAGGGGTCTTATTCATATTGGGAACCACTAGTGCCAAGGTAGCAACTTCGACTTCTGCACCAATAAATTCTTCAGGGAACCCTATTGTTACATCTATAAACCCCAAATAAGGTACTGCTTGCCCATTAGCACCTTCTACCTCCAACTCAAAATCAAGCAATTCGTTTAGGCAATGTAAGGTGAGGTGAGACAAACTGCTCTGGTACATTGACTGGGGGATGGTAGTCACCTGTGAACCAGTGTCCATGAGGCAATTAATGTAATGGCCTTCAATGCAAACTTGGGCTGTGCATTTAGTCCCAACTAGACTAGAAAGCAATTGGGGAACCTGCTTGATGGAGTTGGATTGATCATAGACCACATCCATGGGCTGCCGAGGATTTTCCCTCCCAATTACCTTAGTAGCCTCTGTCCGCCCAGCAACAGAGACTACTTCTAGTTTAACTGCTGAGTATTCAAAATGTCATGCTGCTGATCCCAACGTCGCTGTTTTTCTCTTAGGATCTGTCGTTTTTCTTCAACGAGAAGAGTGTTTGGTTCTCGTTCACACCCCTTTGCTAAATGTCCGTCTTCTCCACAGCGGAAACAATAATACGGCTTAGGCCGGTCATGTACTTGTGCACCCACATTTCTATTTGTTTGTTGTCTCCCATTCTCTCTGGTTGTTATATTTTCTTTAGTGAAAGATGTCATTGGTTTATTTTGATTTTGCAAAATAGCAATTTGGCTTTTAAGTGTGGCAAGCTGATCTCTCAAAGCCTTCATTTCCAACATAAGCGGGTCATCCTGCTGGACTTTGGGGCTCAATATTCTTGTCTTGGCGACTTGGGCTTGAACATCAACAACTTGTCTTTTCAACTCTTCAACTTCATTCACCCCTGAAGAATTCCACTGGATATTACTGTGGGGTGCAGTGTGTGTGACAGCCATCTGTGAGCGCAATTGTTCCAACTGGGCTTTAAGCATCCTCAATTCACTCACTTCTTCCTTTGATGTTTCATGATCTCCAACGGATACTTGATGTGAGGTGGTTCGCAACTTAACAGCAGATGACCCCTGTTTGTGCTGGCCCAAATGTTTTCGCATACGGCTCTCTTTTGCAGCTTGCTTGTCCTCTTCTGACCTTATGAGCAGCACCAGTTCGGCAAAACTTGGGGGCTTACATTTCTTCTGCTCTAGTTGGAGATCATTAATGAGTCCATTACTCCAACAACCTCGGCAAAATTGCTTTAGAAGGTACCGATTCCGCTCACTTTCCAAAAGCCCCCCTCTTCTGATCACAGCATTCAATATTCCTTGTAGTCTAATGAGGTACTCTGAAGACTTTTCATCATGATTCTGCAATGTCCCCATGAACTTGGCCAGCAGTTCATCTCCATCTTCCACTGATCCAAAAACAGAATCCAGCAGTTGAAGGTACTCTAGTGGCAAGGCAAGTGGGCTGACATGTTGGATAACCTCAGCAGCTGGGGGTAGCAAACTGTCCAAAATCTTGCGTGTCCGATATGAATCGGACATGGAGGGATCATTCAGTAGCACATCAACATGTGTCCGCCAAGTTTCATAGTCCAACTCACTGTTGGGCCGAGGAAGCCGGCCAGAAAAGGGTCGAATACGAAGGGAGGAACTTCCCGTGCTGCTTGTCATTTCATTTGTTCTCACAAAGTGTTCGACAACCACTTTCTGCACCATGGAAGGGTTTACATCATCTCTCGAGAGAAATGGGGTGTTTATTTTGTCAGCATTTTGATCCTGATTTCGACGACAGGAAGACTCCACAGATTGACTTGGCGACAAATTTAACTTCAGCTGCTGGTCACGCTCCCATGATTCTGCCAAAGATCCTGGAACTGTCGCAGGGCTGGTCACCACTGAGCATTGTGCACGCCGCAGTGGAGGAGACGGTGGGTGCAATGCTGGTAAACTTCGACTCAATTCAGGTGAAATAGGTTCAAGCAGGAGAGAAGAAATCGGTGCGGTTTGTGCCCCTTTCCTCTGATGTGGATCAACTTCAAACGTCACATCCTTCTTCTGGTATGGTAAATTCACAAGTCCCGCTATACTCATTTGCATAAATTCCTCTTGAAGCATTTCATGCACCGACTTTCCACTGTTTTCAGCAATCAACTTCAATTCCTCAAGATAATTCTCTGTAACACTTCTAGCCATGGGTTTATACACTGTAGCTAAGGCACGCACAATAAATACTTCATTTGGATCGGTGACACTGGGGCATTCTAATGGCAACAACGGCGTTAAAGCTTTCACTGCGGAGTTATGCGAAAATTCTATGATCAATTGCTGATGTAATTCAGATTTTTCATCATCGACTGGCAACACTCGTTTAATGGAGCCATACAAAGTTAACTGTTCTTTTAGTTCGTTAACAAGGCTAAGTTGGGGTAAGCCACTAACTATAACGGCGCTAGAAACATCTATTTTAGCTTTGTCAATTATATCCATTTTTTTTTTTTTATGGAAACAACGAATGTAGAAGTTCACAAATGTTTTCTTTGCTTCTGCTATTTCACACTGCTGGCTCCTGGCTAGCTCGCCAAAATTTGTAACCCGGTGGTTAACAACTGACAAAGTTTACCTTGTATCGCTTTACGTTGTCTGATTATAACGTGTTTATTTATTGGACCAGTGCATCAGAAGCTAGACTCGACTCACAGGAGACAGCGTGCACCCGGCAGAAGCAAATAAAACTCAAGACACAGATAATTGTGGGGTTTTTGTGTGTAATAAAAAACAAAAATATTAAACTATTTACAATATGTACATTGAAAAGAAAAGTTAACTGCATGAAACAAATGCTCAAATTATCCAAAAAACTGTTACTTTACACCCCCTAACTTTACTAAGTGCACTTAGTGTTTTCCCTTCAACGTATTATTCCAGTCCCAAAACGCTATGTGAGCTCACATGTAAATCACTGTTGAGTATTATGGAAAGTTCCTACCAGATTCCCAGCTGAAACAAAAAAAGTGTCCAGTTCAGGTTCGAAAATTGGGTTAGCTCGCCACCGGTCCCTCCTTCGACAACCACTCCTGTGGCTCGACAGGTCGAGAGCGGAAAAATGAAAGGAAAAAAAAATTTCTTCACAAGCGATCTCCCACGATGTCCTCAATGAAAGGCGACTCCCGCATAAAAGACCCGGCCTAAACAGGCCAAGCTAGTATTAACATCATGCTTCAAATTCATCTTTTTGCTTCTTAACATGTCATATAAAACACTCACCAGAACAAGGTGATGAGGGCACGTAGCTAACGGTTGTTAGCCAACCCGCGCTGTCACAAACTGCCTTCCTAACAGCCAGTTTGCGATGACGACGTAGCAAACATTAAATTAACATTAATACTCATACATTTGTTTCATAACATGTCATATAAAACACTCACCAGAACAAGGTGATGGCGGCACGCAGTTAACGGTTGGCCAAACCGCGCTGTCACGAGCTGCCCTCCTAACGGCCGATTGTGGCGATGACGCAGCAAAAATTAAATTAACAGTAATATGACCCCACTAAATTAGTGGCGATTCAATCGATTTTACTTACAATTCCAGTGACGCACAAAGACTGTAGTTGAATCCGTTTTTTTTTTTTTCCCGCAGTATGTTTGTAACTGTCAGACAAACCAAAGAAGCTGCGTCTTCACTAGCTCGCGATGAGGAAGTAAAAGAGAGAGAGAAGACCAGTTTGCTCCTGTCATCCTACCAATGGCTTAGAACCTGCTCGCTCATTGGTTAAGGGAGAGAAATATCGCAACCTTCCATTGGCTTGTAGGTCGTTGCCTTTTAAAAAGTAATTAAATCAAACGATTATTTTTTTTTTAAATAACCTATTTTTTCCTCACTAATTTTATATCAACTTTCGTTTGAGTTGATATTTTTTTTTATTATAATTCCTGGCTAACTAAATTTCCATATGAATCATGTTCAGTGCTCTCTTATCATAGTAACGTGGGTTACACCTACGCTCAAACCAAATGTCCTAGAACCAAATTTCCAAATGTAACTACTAGATTGTGATACAATACACTATTTGGTGAAGTTTGGTTCACTTCTGCGCAGCGGTTTGGGAGTTAACATAAAAATTACATTTCTCGGCCGAGTTGCGTAGATCTCACTGTCAAAAGGCTTAAATGGCTTTTTTGAACTAAGTTTGAGGATTGCGCTCAAACCAAATGTCCTACAACCAAATTTCGAAATGTAACTACTAAATTGTGATACAATACACCATTGGGTGAAGTTTGGTTGACTTCTGCGCAGCGGTTTGGGAGTTAACATCAAAATTACATTTCTCGGCCGAGTTGCGTAGATCTCACTGTCAAAAGGCTTAAATGACTTTGTTTAACTAAGTTTGAGGATTGCGCTCAAACCAAATGTCCTACAACCAAATTTCCAAATGTAACTACTAGATTGTGATACAATACACTATAGCGTGAAGTTTGGTTGACTTCTGCGCAGCGGTTTGGGAGTTAACATCAAAATTACATTTCTCGGCCGAATTGAGTCGATCTCACTGTCAAAAGGCTTAAATGGCTTTTTTGAACTAAGTTTGAGGATTGCGCTCAAACCAAATGTCCTAGAACCAAATTTCCAAATGTAACTACTAGATTGTGGTACAATACACTATTGGGTGAAGTTTGGTTCACTTCTGCTCAGCGGTTTGCGAGTTAACATCAAAATTACATTTCTCGGCCGAGTTGCGTAGATCTCACTGTCAAAAGGCTTAAATGGCTTTTTTGAACTAAGTTTGAGGATTGCGCTCAAACCAAATGTCCTAGAACCAAATTTCCAAATGTAACTACTAGATTGTGATACAATACAATATTGGGTGAAGTTTGGTTCACTTCTGTGCAGCGGTTTGGGAGTTAACATCAAAATTACATTTCTCGGCCGAATTGCGTAGATCTCACTGTCAAAAGGCTGAAATGACTTTTTTGAACAAAGTTTGAGGATTGCGCTCAAACCAAATGTCCTAGAACCAAATGTCCAAATGTAACTACTAGATTGTGATACAATACACTATTGGGTGAAGTTTGGTTGACTTCTGTGCAGCGGTTTGGGAGTTAACATCAAAATTACATTTCTCGGCCGAGTTGCGTAGATCTCACTGTCAAAAGGCTTAAATGACTTTAACTAAGCTTGAGGATTACGCTCAAACCAAATGTCCTAGAACCAAATTTCCAAATGTAACTACTAGATTGTGATACAATACACTATTTGGTGAAGTTTGGTTCACTTCTGCGCAGCGGTTTGGGAGTTAACATCAAAATTACATTTCTCGGCCGAGTTGCGTTGATCTCACTGTCAAAAGGCTTAAATGACTTTTTTTAACTAAGTTTGAGAATTGCGCTCAAACCAAATGTCCTAGAACCAAATTTCCAAATGTAACTACTAGATTGCGATACAATACACTATAGCGTGAAGTTTGGTTGACTTCTGCGCAGCGGTTTGGGAGTTAACATCAAAATTACATTTCTCGGCCGAATTGCGTAGATCTCACTGTCAAAAGGCTTAAATGACTTTTTTAAACTAAGTTTGAGGATTGCGCTCAAACCAAATGTCCTAGAACCAAATTTCCAAATATAACTACTAGATTATGATACAATACACTATTGGGTGAAGTTTGGTTGACTTCTGCGCAGCGGTTTGGGAGTTAACATCAAAATTACATTTCTGGGCCGAATTGCGTAGATCTCACTGTCAAAAGGCTTAAATGACTTTTTGGAACTAAACTTGAGGATTGCGCTCAAACCAATTGTCCTAGAACCAAATTTCCAAATGTAACTACTAGATTGTGATACAATACACTATTGGGTGAAGTTTGGTTGACTTCTGCGCAGCGGTTTGGGAGTTAACATCAAAATTACATTTCTCGGCCAAATTGCGTAGATCTCACTGTCAAAATGCTTAAATGTCTTTTTTGAACTAGGTTTGAGGATTACGCTCAAACCAAATGTCCTACAACCAAATTTCCAAATGTAACTACTAGATTGTGAGACAATACACTATTGGGTGAAGTTTGGTTAACTTCTGTGCAGCGGTTTGGGAGTTAACATCAAAATTACATTTCTCGGCCGAATTGCGTAGATCTCACTGTCAAAAGGCTGAAATGACTTTTTTGAACAAAGTTTGAGGATTGCGCTCAAACCAAATGCCCTAGAACCAAATTTACAAATGTAACTACAAGATTGTGATACAATACACTATTGGGTGAAGTTTGGTTCACTTCTGCGCAGCGGTTTGGGAGTTAACATCAAAATTACATTTCTCGGCCGAGTTGCGTAGATCTCACTGTCAAAAGGCTTAAATGACTTTTTTAAACTAAGTTTGAGAATTGCGCTCAAACCAAATGTCCTAGAACCAAATTTCCAAATGTAACTACTAGATTGTGTTACAATACACTATTGGGTGAAGTTTGGTTCACTTCTGCGCAGCGGTTTGGGAGTTAACATCAAAATTACATTTCTCGGCCGAGTTGCGTAGATCTCACTGTCAAAAGGCTTAAATGGCTTTTTTGAACTAAGTTTGAGGATTGCGCTCAAACCAAATGTCCTAAAACCAAATTTCCAAATGTAACTACTAGATTGTGATACAATACACTATTGGGTGAAGTTTGGTTCACTTCTGCGCAGCGGTTTGGGAGTTAACATCAAAATCACATTTCTCGGCCGAATTGTGTAGATCTCACTGTCAAAATGCTTAAATGACTTTTTGGAACTAAGCTTTAGGATTGCGCTCAAACCAAATGTCCTAGAACCAAATTTCCAAATGTAACTACTAGATTGTGATACAATACACTATTGGGTGAAGTTTGGTTAACTTCTGTGCAGCGGTTTGGGAGTTAACATCAAAATTACATTTCTCGGCCGAATTGCGTAGATCTCACTGTCAAAAGGCTGAAATGACTTTTTTGAACAAAGTTTGAGGATTGCGCTCAAACCAAATGCCCTAGAACCAAATTTCCAAATGTAACTACAAGATTGTGATACAATACACTATTGGGTGAAGTTTGGTTCACTTCTGCGCAGCGGTTTGGGAGTTAACATCAAAATTACATTTCTCGGCCGAATTGCGTAGATCTCACTGTGAAAAGGCTTAAATGACTTTTTTAATTAAGTTTGATGACTGCGCTCAAACCAAATGTCCTAGAACCAAATTTCCAAATGTAACTACTAGATTGTGATACAATACACTATTGGGTGAAGTTTGGTTAACTTCTGTGCAGCGGTTTGGGAGTTAACATCAAAATTACATTTCTCGGCCGAATTGCGTAGATCTCACTGTGAAAAGGCTTAAATGACTTTTTTAATTAAGTTTGATGATTGCGCTCAAACCAAATGTCCTAGAACCAAATTTCCAAATGTAACTACTAGATTGTGATACAATACACTATAGCGTGAAGTTTGGTTGACTTCTGCGCAGCGATTTGGGAGTTAACATCAAAATTACATTTCTCGGCCGAGTTGCGTAGATCTCACTGTCAAAAGGCTTAAATGACTTTTTTTAACTAAGTTTGAGAATTGCGCTCAAACCAAATGTCCTAGAACCAAATTTCCAAATGTAACTACTAGATTGTGATACAATACACTATAGCGTGAAGTTTGGTTGACTTCTGCGCAGCGGTTTGGGAGTTAACATCAAAATTACATTTCTCGGCCGAATTGCGTAGATCTCACTGTCAAAAGGCTTAAATGACTTTTTAAAACTAAGTTTGAGGATTGCGCTCAAACCAAATGTCCTAGAACCAAATTTCCAAATATAACTACTAGATTATGATACAATACACTATTGGGTGAAGTTTGGTTGACTTCTGTGCAGCGGTTTGGGAGTTAACATCAAAATTACATTTCTTGGCCGAATTGCGTAGATCTCACTGTCAAAAGGCTTAAATGACTTTTTGGAACTAAGCTTGAGGATTGCGCTCAAACCAATTGTCCTAGAACTAAATTTCCAAATGTAACTACTAGATTGTGATACAATACACTATTGAGTCAAGTTTGGTTGACTTCTGCGCAGCGGTTTGGGAGTTAACATCAAAATTACATTTCTCGGCCGAGTTGCGTAGATCTCACTGTCAAAAGGCTTAAATGGCTTTTTTGAACTAAGTTTGAGGATTGCGCTCAAACCAAATGTCCTACAACCAAATTTCGAAATGTAACTACTAGATTGTGATACAATACACCATTGGGTGAAGTTTGGTTGACTTCTGCGCAGCGGTTTGGGAGTTAACATCAAAATTACATTTCTCGGCCGAGTTGCGTAGATCTCACTGTCAAAAGGCTTAAATGACTTTGTTTAACTAAGTTTGAGGATTGCGCTCAAACCAAATGTCCTAGAACCAAATTTCCAAATGTAACTACTAGATTGTGATACAATACACTATTTGGTGAAGTTTGGTTCACTTCTGCGCAGCGGTTTGGGAGTTAACATCAAAATTACATTTCTCGGCCGAGTTGCGTAGATCTCACTGTCAAAAGGCTTAAATGGCTTTTTTGAACTAAGTTTGAGGATTGCGCTCAAACCAAATGTCCTACAACCAAATTTCGAAATGTAACTACTAAATTGTGATACAATACACCATTGGGTGAAGTTTGGTTGACTTCTGCGCAGCGGTTTGGGAGTTAACATCAAAATTACATTTCTCGGCCGAGTTGCGTAGATCTCACTGTCAAAAGGCTTAAATGACTTTGTTTAACTAAGTTTGAGGATTGCGCTCAAACCAAATGTCCTACAACCAAATTTCCAAATGTAACTACTAGATTGTGATACAATACACTATAGCGTGAAGTTTGGTTGACTTCTGCGCAGCGGTTTGGGAGTTAACATCAAAATTACATTTCTCGGCCGAATTGAGTCGATCTCACTGTCAAAAGGCTTAAATGGCTTTTTTGAACTAAGTTTGAGGATTGCGCTCAAACCAAATGTCCTAGAACCAAATTTCCAAATGTAACTACTAGATTGTGGTACAATACACTATTGGGTGAAGTTTGGTTCACTTCTGCTCAGCGGTTTGCGAGTTAACATCAAAATTACATTTCTCGGCCGAGTTGCGTAGATCTCACTGTCAAAAGGCTTAAATGGCTTTTTTGAACTAAGTTTGAGGATTGCGCTCAAACCAAATGTCCTAGAACCAAATTTCCAAATGTAACTACTAGATTGTGATACAATACACTATTGGGTGAAGTTTGGTTCACTTCTGTGCAGCGGTTTGGGAGTTAACATCAAAATTACATTTCTCGGCCGAATTGCGTAGATCTCACTGTCAAAAGGCTGAAATGACTTTTTTGAACAAAGTTTGAGGATTGCGCTCAAACCAAATGTCCTAGAACCAAATGTCCAAATGTAACTACTAGATTGTGATACAATACACTATTGGGTGAAGTTTGGTTGACTTCTGTGCAGCGGTTTGGGAGTTAACATCAAAATTACATTTCTCGGCCGAGTTGCGTAGATCTCACTGTCAAAAGGCTTAAATGACTTTAACTAAGCTTGAGGATTACGCTCAAACCAAATGTCCTAGAACCAAATTTCCAAATGTAACTACTAGATTGTGATACAATACACTATTTGGTGAAGTTTGGTTCACTTCTGCGCAGCGGTTTGGGAGTTAACATCAAAATTACATTTCTCGGCCGAGTTGCGTTGATCTCACTGTCAAAAGGCTTAAATGACTTTTTTTAACTAAGTTTGAGAATTGCGCTCAAACCAAATGTCCTAGAACCAAATTTCCAAATGTAACTACTAGATTGCGATACAATACACTATAGCGTGAAGTTTGGTTGACTTCTGCGCAGCGGTTTGGGAGTTAACATCAAAATTACATTTCTCGGCCGAATTGCGTAGATCTCACTGTCAAAAGGCTTAAATGACTTTTTTAAACTAAGTTTGAGGATTGCGCTCAAACCAAATGTCCTAGAACCAAATTTCCAAATATAACTACTAGATTATGATACAATACACTATTGGGTGAAGTTTGGTTGACTTCTGCGCAGCGGTTTGGGAGTTAACATCAAAATTACATTTCTGGGCCGAATTGCGTAGATCTCACTGTCAAAAGGCTTAAATGACTTTTTGGAACTAAACTTGAGGATTGCGCTCAAACCAATTGTCCTAGAACCAAATTTCCAAATGTAACTACTAGATTGTGATACAATACACTATTGGGTGAAGTTTGGTTGACTTCTGCGCAGCGGTTTGGGAGTTAACATCAAAATTACATTTCTCGGCCAAATTGCGTAGATCTCACTGTCAAAATGCTTAAATGTCTTTTTTGAACTAGGTTTGAGGATTACGCTCAAACCAAATGTCCTACAACCAAATTTCCAAATGTAACTACTAGATTGTGAGACAATACACTATTGGGTGAAGTTTGGTTAACTTCTGTGCAGCGGTTTGGGAGTTAACATCAAAATTACATTTCTCGGCCGAATTGCGTAGATCTCACTGTCAAAAGGCTGAAATGACTTTTTTGAACAAAGTTTGAGGATTGCGCTCAAACCAAATGCCCTAGAACCAAATTTACAAATGTAACTACAAGATTGTGATACAATACACTATTGGGTGAAGTTTGGTTCACTTCTGCGCAGCGGTTTGGGAGTTAACATCAAAATTACATTTCTCGGCCGAATTGCGTAGATCTCACTGTGAAAAGGCTTAAATGACTTTTTTAATTAAGTTTGATGACTGCGCTCAAACCAAATGTCCTAGAACCAAATTTCCAAATGTAACTACTAGATTGTGATACAATACACTATTGGGTGAAGTTTGGTTAACTTCTGTGCAGCGGTTTGGGAGTTAACATCAAAATTACATTTCTCGGCCGAATTGCGTAGATCTCACTGTGAAAAGGCTTAAATGACTTTTTTAATTAAGTTTGATGATTGCGCTCAAACCAAATGTCCTAGAACCAAATTTCCAAATGTAACTACTAGATTGTGATACAATACACTATAGCGTGAAGTTTGGTTGACTTCTGCGCAGCGATTTGGGAGTTAACATCAAAATTACATTTCTCGGCCGAGTTGCGTAGATCTCACTGTCAAAAGGCTTAAATGACTTTTTTTAACTAAGTTTGAGAATTGCGCTCAAACCAAATGTCCTAGAACCAAATTTCCAAATGTAACTACTAGATTGTGATACAATACACTATAGCGTGAAGTTTGGTTGACTTCTGCGCAGCGGTTTGGGAGTTAACATCAAAATTACATTTCTCGGCCGAATTGCGTAGATCTCACTGTCAAAAGGCTTAAATGACTTTTTAAAACTAAGTTTGAGGATTGCGCTCAAACCAAATGTCCTAGAACCAAATTTCCAAATATAACTACTAGATTATGATACAATACACTATTGGGTGAAGTTTGGTTGACTTCTGTGCAGCGGTTTGGGAGTTAACATCAAAATTACATTTCTTGGCCGAATTGCGTAGATCTCACTGTCAAAAGGCTTAAATGACTTTTTGGAACTAAGCTTGAGGATTGCGCTCAAACCAATTGTCCTAGAACTAAATTTCCAAATGTAACTACTAGATTGTGATACAATACACTATTGAGTGAAGTTTGGTTGACTTCTGCGCAGCGGTTTGGGAGTTAACATCAAAATTACATTTCTCGGCCGAGTTGCGTAGATCTCACTGTCAAAAGGCTTAAATGGCTTTTTTGAACTAAGTTTGAGGATTGCGCTCAAACCAAATGTCCTACAACCAAATTTCGAAATGTAACTACTAGATTGTGATACAATACACCATTGGGTGAAGTTTGGTTGACTTCTGCGCAGCGGTTTGGGAGTTAACATCAAAATTACATTTCTCGGCCGAGTTGCGTAGATCTCACTGTCAAAAGGATTAAATGACTTTGTTTAACTAAGTTTGAGGATTGCGCTCAAACCAAATGTCCTAGAACCAAATTTCCAAATGTAACTACTAGATTGTGATACAATACACTATTTGGTGAAGTTTGGTTCACTTCTGCGCAGCGGTTTGGGAGTTAACATCAAAATTACATTTCTCGGCCGAGTTGCGTAGATCTCACTGTCAAAAGGCTTAAATGGCTTTTTTGAACTAAGTTTGAGGATTGCGCTCAAACCAAATGTCCTACAACCAAATTTCGAAATGTAACTACTAAATTGTGATACAATACACCATTGGGTGAAGTTTGGTTGACTTCTGCGCAGCGGTTTGGGAGTTAACATCAAAATTACATTTCTCGGCCGAGTTGCGTAGATCTCACTGTCAAAAGGCTTAAATGACTTTGTTTAACTAAGTTTGAGGATTGCGCTCAAACCAAATGTCCTACAACCAAATTTCCAAATGTAACTACTAGATTGTGATACAATACACTATAGCGTGAAGTTTGGTTGACTTCTGCGCAGCGGTTTGGGAGTTAACATCAAAATTACATTTCTCGGCCGAATTGAGTCGATCTCACTGTCAAAAGGCTTAAATGGCTTTTTTGAACTAAGTTTGAGGATTGCGCTCAAACCAAATGTCCTAGAACCAAATTTCCAAATGTAACTACTAGATTGTGGTACAATACACTATTGGGTGAAGTTTGGTTCACTTCTGCTCAGCGGTTTGCGAGTTAACATCAAAATTACATTTCTCGGCCGAGTTGCGCAGATCTCACTGTCAAAAGGCTTAAATGGCTTTTTTGAACTAAGTTTGAGGATTGCGCTCAAACCAAATGTCCTAGAACCAAATTTCCAAATGTAACTACTAGATTGTGATACAATACACTATTGGGTGAAGTTTGGTTCACTTCTGTGCAGCGGTTTGGGAGTTAACATCAAAATTACATTTCTCGGCCGAATTGCGTAGATCTCACTGTCAAAAGGCTGAAATGACTTTTTTGAACAAAGTTTGAGGATTGCGCTCAAACCAAATGTCCTAGAACCAAATGTCCAAATGTAACTACTAGATTGTGATACAATACACTATTGGGTGAAGTTTGGTTGACTTCTGTGCAGCGGTTTGGGAGTTAACATCAAAATTACATTTCTCGGCCGAGTTGCGTAGATCTCACTGTCAAAAGGCTTAAATGACTTTAACTAAGCTTGAGGATTACGCTCAAACCAAATGTCCTAGAACCAAATTTCCAAATGTAACTACTAGATTGTGATACAATACACTATTTGGTGAAGTTTGGTTCACTTCTGCGCAGCGGTTTGGGAGTTAACATCAAAATTACATTTCTCGGCCGAGTTGCGTTGATCTCACTGTCAAAAGGCTTAAATGACTTTTTTTAACTAAGTTTGAGAATTGCGCTCAAACCAAATGTCCTAGAACCAAATTTCCAAATGTAACTACTAGATTGCGATACAATACACTATAGCGTGAAGTTTGGTTGACTTCTGCGCAGCGGTTTGGGAGTTAACATCAAAATTACATTTCTCGGCCGAATTGCGTAGATCTCACTGTCAAAAGGCTTAAATGACTTTTTTAAACTAAGTTTGAGGATTGCGCTCAAACCAAATGTCCTAGAACCAAATTTCCAAATATAACTACTAGATTATGATACAATACACTATTGGGTGAAGTTTGGTTGACTTCTGCGCAGCGGTTTGGGAGTTAACATCAAAATTACATTTCTGGGCCGAATTGCGTAGATCTCACTGTCAAAAGGCTTAAATGACTTTTTGGAACTAAACTTGAGGATTGCGCTCAAACCAAATGTCCTAGAACCAAATTTCCAAATGTAACTACTAGATTGTGATACAATACACTATTGGGTGAAGTTTGGTTAACTTCTGTGCAGCGGTTTGGGAGTTAACATCAAAATTACATTTCTCGGCCGAATTGCGTAGATCTCACTGTCAAAAGGCTGAAATGACTTTTTTGAACAAAGTTTGAGGATTGCGCTCAAACCAAATGCCCTAGAACCAAATTTCCAAATGTAACTACAAGATTGTGATACAATACACTATTGGGTGAAGTTTGGTTCACTTCTGCGCAGCGGTTTGGGAGTTAACATCAAAATTACATTTCTCGGCCGAATTGCGTAGATCTCACTGTGAAAAGGCTTAAATGACTTTTTTAATTAAGTTTGATGACTGCGCTCAAACCAAATGTCCTAGAACCAAATTTCCAAATGTAACTACTAGATTGTGATACAATACACTATTGGGTGAAGTTTGGTTAACTTCTGTGCAGCGGTTTGGGAGTTAACATCAAAATTACATTTCTCGGCCGAATTGCGTAGATCTCACTGTGAAAAGGCTTAAATGACTTTTTTAATTAAGTTTGATGATTGCGCTCAAACCAAATGTCCTAGAACCAAATTTCCAAATGTAACTACTAGATTGTGATACAATACACTATAGCGTGAAGTTTGGTTGACTTCTGCGCAGCGATTTGGGAGTTAACATCAAAATTACATTTCTCGGCCGAGTTGCGTAGATCTCACTGTCAAAAGGCTTAAATGACTTTTTTTAACTAAGTTTGAGAATTGCGCTCAAACCAAATGTCCTAGAACCAAATTTCCAAATGTAACTACTAGATTGTGATACAATACACTATAGCGTGAAGTTTGGTTGACTTCTGCGCAGCGGTTTGGGAGTTAACATCAAAATTACATTTCTCGGCCGAATTGCGTAGATCTCACTGTCAAAAGGCTTAAATGACTTTTTAAAACTAAGTTTGAGGATTGCGCTCAAACCAAATGTCCTAGAACCAAATTTCCAAATATAACTACTAGATTATGATACAATACACTATTGGGTGAAGTTTGGTTGACTTCTGTGCAGCGGTTTGGGAGTTAACATCAAAATTACATTTCTTGGCCGAATTGCGTAGATCTCACTGTCAAAAGGCTTAAATGACTTTTTGGAACTAAGCTTGAGGATTGCGCTCAAACCAATTGTCCTAGAACTAAATTTCCAAATGTAACTACTAGATTGTGATACAATACACTATTGAGTGAAGTTTGGTTGACTTCTGCGCAGCGGTTTGGGAGTTAACATCAAAATTACATTTCTCGGCCGAGTTGCGTAGATCTCACTGTCAAAAGGCTTAAATGGCTTTTTTGAACTAAGTTTGAGGATTGCGCTCAAACCAAATGTCCTACAACCAAATTTCGAAATGTAACTACTAGATTGTGATACAATACACCATTGGGTGAAGTTTGGTTGACTTCTGAGCAGCGGTTTGGGAGTTAACATCAAAATTACATTTCTCGGCCGAGTTGCGTAGATCTCACTGTCAAAAGGCTTAAATGACTTTGTTTAACTAAGTTTGAGGATTGCGCTCAAACCAAATGTCCTAGAACCAAATTTCCAAATGTAACTACTAGATTGTGATACAATACACTATAGCGTGAAGTTTGGTTGACTTCTGCGCAGCGGTTTGGGAGTTAACATCAAAATTACATTTCTCGGCCGAATTGAGTCGATCTCACTGTCAAAAGGCTTAAATGGCTTTTTTGAACTAAGTTTGAGGATTGCGCTCAAACCAAATGTCCTAGAACCAAATTTCCAAATGTAACTACTAGATTGTGATACAATACACTATTGGGTGAAGTTTGGTTCACTTCTGCGCAGTGGTTTGCGAGTTAACATCAAAATTACATTTCTCGGCCGAGTTGCGTAGATCTCACTGTCAAAAGGCTTAAATGGCTTTTTTGAACTAAGTTTGAGGATTGCGCTCAAACCAAATGTCCTAGAACCAAATTTCCAAATGTAACTACTAGATTGTGATACAATACACTATTGGGTGAAGTTTGGTTCACTTCTGTGCAGCGGTTTGGGAGTTAACATCAAAATTACATTTCTCGGCCGAATTGCGTAGATCTCACTGTCAAAAGGCTGAAATGACTTTTTTGAACAAAGTTTGAGGATTGCGCTCAAACCAAATGTCCTAGAACCAAATTTCCAAATGTAACTACTAGATTGTGATACAATACACTATTGGGTGAAGTTTGGTTGACTTCTGTGCAGGGGTTTGGGAGTTAACATCAAAATTACATTTCTCGGCCGAGTTGCGTAGATCTCACTGTCAAAAGGCTTAAATGACTTTAACTAAGCTTGAGGATTACGCTCAAACCAAATGTCCTAGAACCAAATTTCCAAATGTAACTACTAGATTGTGATACAATACACTATTTGGTGACGTTTGGTTCACTTCTGCGCAGCGGTTTGGGAGTTAACATCAAAATTACATTTCTCGGCCGAGTTGCGTTGATCTCACTGTCAAAAGGCTTAAATGACTTTTTTTAACTAAGTTTGAGAATTGCGCTCAAACCAAATGTCCTAGAACCAAATTTCCAAATGTAACTACTAGATTGCGATACAATACACTATAGCGTGAAGTTTGGTCGACTTCTGCGCAGCGGTTTGGGAGTTAACATCAAAATTACATTTCTCGGCCGAATTGCGTAGATCTCACTGTCAAAAGGCTTAAATGACTTTTTTAAACTAAGTTTGAGGATTGCGCTCAAACCAAATGTCCTAGAACCAAATTTCCAAATATAACTACTAGATTATGATACAATACACTATTGGGTGAAGTTTGGTTGACTTCTGCGCAGCGGTTTGGGAGTTAACATCAAAATTACATTTCTGGGCCGAATTGCGTAGATCTCACTGTCAAAAGGCTTAAATGACTTTTTGGAACTAAGCTTGAGGATTGCGCTCAAACCAATTGTCCTAGAACCAAATTTCCAAATGTAACTACTAGATTGTGATACAATACACTATTGGGTGAAGTTTGGTTGACTTCTGCGCAGCGGTTTGGGAGTTAACATCAAAATTACATTTCTCGGCCAAATTGCGTAGATCTCACTGTCAAAATGCTTAAATGTCTTTTTTGAACTAGGTTTGAGGATTACGCTCAAACCAAATGTCCTACAACCAAATTTCCAAATGTAACTACTAGATTGTGATACAATACACTATTGGGTGAAGTTTGGTTAACTTCTGTGCAGCGGTTTGGGAGTTAACATCAAAATTACATTTCTCGGCCGAATTGCGTAGATCTCACTGTCAAAAGTCTGAAATGACTTTTTTGAACAAAGTTTGAGGATTGCGCTCAAACCAAATGCCCTAGAACCAAATTTCCAAATGTAACTACAAGATTGTGATACAATACACTATTGGGTGAAGTTTGGTTGACTTCTGCGCAGCGGTTTGGGAGTTAACATCAGAATTACATTTCTCGGCCGAGTTGCGTAGATCTCACTGTCAAAAGGCTTAAATGTCTTTTTTGAACTAAGCTTGAGGATTACGCTCAAACCAAATGTCCTAGAACCAAATTTCCAAATGTAACTACTAGATTGTGATACAATACACTATTGGGTGAAGTTTGGTTCACTTCTGCGCAGCGGTTTGGGAGTTAACATCAAAATTACATTTCTCGGCCGAGTTGCGTAGATCTCACTGTCAAAAGGCTTAAATGACTTTTTTTTAACTAAGTTTGAGGATTGCGCTCAAACCAAATGTCCTAGAACCAAATTTCCAAATGTAACTACTAGATTGTGATACAATACACTATAGCGTGAAGTTTGGTTGACTTCTGCGCAGCGGTTTGGGAGTTAACATCAAAATTACATTTCTCGGCCGAATTGCGTAGATCTCACTGTCAAAAGGCTTAAATGACTTTTTAAAACTAAGTTTGAGGATTGCGCTCAAACCAAATGTCCTAGAACCAAATTTCCAAATATAACTACTAGATTATGATACAATACACTATTGGGTGAAGTTTGGTTGACTTCTGCGCAGCGGTTTGGGAGTTAACATCAAAATTACATTTCTGGGCCGAATTGCGTAGATCTCACTGTCAAAAGGCTTAAATGACTTTTTGGAACTAAGCTTGAGGATTGCGCTCAAACCAATTGTCCTAGAACCAAATTTCCAAATGTAACTACTAGATTGTGATACAATACACTATTGGGTGAAGTTTGGTTGACTTCTGTGCAGCGGTTTGGGAGTTAACATCAAAATTACATTTCTCGGCCAAATTGCGTAGATCTCACTGTCAAAATGCTTAAATGTCTTTTTTGAACTAGGTTTGAGGATTACGCTCAAACCAAATGTCCTACAACCAAATTTCCAAATGTAACTACTAGATTGTGAAACAATACACTATTGGGTGAAGTTTGGTTAACTTCTGTGCAGCGGTTTGGGAGTTAACATCAAAATTACATTTCTCGGCCGAATTGCGTAGATCTCACTTTCAAAAGGCTGAAATGACTTTTTTGAACAAAGTTTGAGGATTGCGCTCAAACCAAATGTCCTAGAACCAAATTTCCAAATGTAACTACAAGATTGTGATACAATAAACTATTGGGTGAAGTTTGGTTGACTTCTGCGCAGCGGTTTGGAGTTAACATCAAAATTACATTTCTCGGCCAAATTGCATAGATCTCACTGTCAAAATGCTTAAATGTCTTTTTTGAACTAAGCTTGAGGATTACGCGCAAACCAAATGTCCTAAAACCAAATTTCCAAATGTAACTACTAGATTGTGATACAATACACTATTGGGTGAAGTTTGGTTCACTTCTGCGCAGCGGTTTGGGAGTTAACATCAAAATTACATTTCTCGGCCGAGTTGCGTAGATCTCACTGTCAAAAGGCTTAAATGACTTTTTTTAACTAAGTTTGAGAATTGCGCTCAAACCAAATGTCCTAGAACCAAATTTCCAAATGTAACTACTAGATTGTGATACAATACACTATAGCGTGAAGTTTGGTTGACTTCTGCGCAGCGGTTTGGGAGTTAACATCAAAATTACATTTCTCGGCCGAATTGCGTAGATCTCACTGTCAAAAGGCTTAAATGACTTTTTTAAACTAAGTTTGAGGATTGCGCTCAAACCAAATGTCCTAGAACCAAATTTCCAAATATAACTACTAGATTATGATACAATACACTATTGGGTGAAGTTTGGTTGACTTCTGCGCAGCGGTTTGGGAGTTAACATCAAAATTACATTTCTGGGCTGAATTGCGTACATCTCACTGTCAAAAGGCTTAAATGACTTTTTGGAACTAAGCTTGAGGATTGCGCTCAAACCAATTGTCCTAGAACCAAATTTCCAAATGTAACTACTAGATTGTGATACAATACACTATTGGGTGAAGTTTGGTTGACTTCTGCGCAGCGGTTTGGGAGTTAACATCAAAATTACATTTCTCGGCCGAGTTGCGTAGATCTCACTGTCAAAAGGCTTAAATGGCTTTTTTGAACTAAGTTTGAGGATTGCGCTCAAACCAAATGTCCTACAACCAAATTTCGAAATGTAACTACTAGATTGTGATACAATACACCATTGGGTGAAGTTTGGTTGACTTCTGCGCAGCGGTTTGGGAGTTAACATCAAAATTACATTTCTCGGCCCAGTTGCTTAGATCTCACTGTCAAAAGGCTTAAATGACTTTGTTTAACTAAGTTTGAGGATTGCGCTCAAACCAAATGTCCTAGAACCAAATTTCCAAATGTAACTACTAGATTGTGATACAATACACTATAGCGTGAAGTTTGGTTGACTTCTGCGCAGCGGTTTGGGAGTTAACATCAAAATTACATTTCTCGGCCGAATTGAGTAGATCTCACTGTCAAAAGGCTTAAATGACTTTTTTGAACAAAGTTTGAGGATTGCGCTCAAACCAAATGTCCTAGAACCAAATTTCCAAATGTAACTACTAGATTGTGATACAATACACTATTGGGTGAAGTTTGGTTAACTTCTGTGCAGCGGTTTGGAAGTTAACATCAAAATTACATTTCTCGGCAGAATTGCGTAGATCTCACTGTCAAAAGGCTTAAATGACTTTTTTGAACAAAGTTTGAGGATTGCGCTCAAACCAAATGTCCTAGAACCAAATTTCCAAATGTAACTACTAGATTCTGATACATTACACTATAGCGTGAAGTTTGGTTGACTTCTGCGCAGCGGTTTGGGAGTTAACATCAAAATTACATTTCTCGGCCGAATTGAGTAGATCTCACTGTCAAAAGGCTTAAATGACTTTTTTGAACAAAGTTTGAGGATTGCGCTCAAACCAAATGTCCTAGAACCAAATTTCCAAATGTAACTACTAGATTGTGATACAATACACTATTGGGTGAAGTTTGGTTGACTTCTGTGCAGCGGTTTGGGAGTTAACATCAAAATTACATTTCTCGGCCGAGTTGCGTAGATCTCACTGTCAAAAGGCTTAAATGACTAACTAAGCTTGAGGATTACGCTCAAACGAAATGTCCTAGAACCAAATTTCCAAATGTAACTACTAGATTGTGATACAATACACTATTGGGTGAAGTTTGGTTCACTTCTGCGCAGCGGTTTGGGAGTTAACATCAAAATTACATTTCTCGGCCGAGTTGCATAGATCTCACTGTCAAAAGGCTTAAATGACTTTTTTTAACTAAGTTTGAGAATTGCGCTCAAACCAAATGTCCTAGAACCAAATTTCCAAATGTAACTACTAGATTGTGATACAATACACTATAGCGTGAAGTTTGGTTGACTTCTGCGCAGCGGTTTGGGAGTTAACATCAAAATTACATTTCTCGGCCGAATTGCGTAGATCTCACTGTCAAAAGGCTTAAATGACTTTTTTAAACTAAGTTTGAGGATTGCGCTCAAACCAAATGTCCTAGAACCAAATTTCCAAATATAACTACTAGATTATGATACAATACACTATTGGGTGAAGTTTGGTTGACTTCTGCGCAGCGGTTTGGGAGTTAACATCAAAATTACATTTCTGGGCCGAATTGCGTAGATCTCACTGTCAAAAGGCTTAAATGACTTTAACTAAGCTTGAGGATTACGCTCAAACCAAATGTCCTAGAACCAAATTTCCAAATGTAACTACTAGATTGTGATACAATACACTATTGGGTGAAGTTTGGTTCACTTCTGCGCAGCGGTTTGGGAGTTAACATCAAAATTACATTTCTCGGCCGAGTTGCGTTGATCTCACTGTCAAAAGGCTTAAATGACTTTTTTTAACTAAGTTTGAGAATTGCGCTCAAACCAAATGTCCTAGAACCAAATTTCCAAATGTAACTACTAGATTGTGATACAATACACTATAGCGTGAAGTTTGGTTGACTTCTGCGCAGCGGTTTGGGAGTTAACATCAAAATTACATTTCTCGGCCGAATTGCGTAGATCTCAATGTCAAAAGGCTTAAATGGCTTTTTTGAACTAAGTTTGAGGATTGCGCTCAAACCAAATGTCCTACAACCAAATTTCGAAATGTAACTACTAGATTGTGATACAATACACCATTGGGTGAAGTTTGGTTGACTTCTGCGCAGCGGTTTGGGAGTTAACATCAAAATTACATTTCTCGGCCCAGTTGCGTAGATCTCACTGTCAAAAGGCTTAAATGACTTTGTTTAACTAAGTTTGAGGATTGCGCTCAAACCAAATGTCCTAGAACCAAATTTCCAAATGTAACTACTAGATTGTGATACAATACACTATAGCGTGAAGTTTGGTTGACTTCTGCGCAGCGGTTTGGGAGTTAACATCAAAATTACATTTCTCGGCCGAATTGAGTAGATCTCACTGTCAAAAGGCTTAAATGACTTTTTTAAACTAAGTTTGAGGATTGCCCTCAAACCAAATGTCCTAGAACCAAATTTCCAAATATAACTACTAGATTATGACACAATACCCTATTGGGTGAAGTTTGGTTGACTTCTGCGCAGCGGTTTGGGAGTTAACATCAAAATTACATTTCTGGGCTGAATTGCGTACATCTCACTGTCAAAAGGCTTAAATGACTTTTTGGAACTAAGCTTGAGGATTGCGCTCAAACCAATTGTCCTAGAACCAAATTTCCAAATGTAACTACTAGATTGTGATACAATACACTATTGGGTGAAGTTTGGTTGACTTCTGCGCAGCGGTTTGGGAGTCAACATCAAAATTACATTTCTCGGCCGAATTGCGTAGATCTCACTGTCAAAAGGCTTAAAAGGCTTTTTTGAACTAAGTTTGAGGATTGCACTCAAACCAAATGTCCTACAACCAAATTTCGAAATGTAACTACTAGATTGTGATACAATACACCATTGGGTGAAGTTTGGTTGACTTCTGCGCAGCGGTTTGGGAGTTAACATCAAAATTACATTTCTCGGCCCAGTTGCGTAGATCTCACTGTCAAAAGGCTTAAATGACTTTGTTTAACTAAGTTTGAGGATTGCGCTCAAACCAAATGTCCTAGAACCAAATTTCCAAATGTAACTACTAGATTGTGATACAATACACTATAGCGTGAAGTTTGGTTGACTTCTGCGCAGCGGTTTGGGAGTTAACATCAAAATTACATTTCTCGGCCGAATTGAGTAGATCTCACTGTCAAAAGGCTTAAATGACTTTAACTAAGCTTGAGGATTACGCTCAAACCAAATGTCCTAGAACCAAATTTCCAAATGTAACTACTAGATTGTGATACAATACACTATTGGGTGAAGTTTGGTTCACTTCTGCGCAGCGGTTTGGGAGTTAACATCAAAATTACATTTCTCGGCCGAGTTGCGTTGATCTCACTGTCAAAAGGCTTAAATGACTTTTTTTAACTAAGTTTGAGAATTGCGCTCAAACCAAATGTCCTAGAACCAAATTTCCAAATGTAACTACTAGATTGTGATACAATACACTATAGCGTGAAGTTTGGTTGACTTCTGCGCAGCGGTTTGGGAGTTAACATCAAAATTACATTTCTCGGCCGAATTGCGTAGATCTCACTGTCAAAAGGCTTAAATGGCTTTTTTGAACTAAGTTTGAGGATTGCGCTCAAACCAAATGTCCTACAACCAAATTTCGAAATGTAACTACTAGATTGTGATACAATACACCATTGGGTGAAGTTTGGTTGACTTCTGCGCAGCGGTTTGGGAGTTAACATCAAAACTACATTTCTCGGCCCAGTTGCGTAGATCTCACTGTCAAAAGGCTTAAATGACTTTGTTTAACTAAGTTTGAGGATTGCGCTCAAACCAAATATCCTAGAACCAAATTTCCAAATGTAACTACTAGATTGTGATACAATACACTATAGCGTGAAGTTTGGTTGACTTCTGCGCAGCGGTTTGGGAGTTAACATCAAAATTACATTTCTCGGCCGAATTGAGTAGATCTCACTGTCAAAAGGCTTAAATGACTTTTTTGAACAAAGTTTGAGGATTGCGCTCAAACCAAATGTCCTAGAACCAAATTTCCAAATGTAACTACTAGATTGTGATACAATACACTATAGCGTGAAGTTTGGTTGACTTCTGCGCAGCGGTTTGGGAGTTAACATCAAAATTACATTTCTCGGCCGAATTGCGTAGATCTCACTGTCAAAAGGCTTAAATGACTTTTTTAAACTAAGTTTGAGGATTGCGCTCAAACCAAATGTCCTAGAACCAAATTTCCAAATATAACTACTAGATTATGATACAATACACTATTGGGTGAAGTTTGGTTGACTTCTGCGCAGCGGTTTGGGAGTTAACATAAAAATTACATTTCTGGGCTGAATTGCGTACATCTCACTGTCAAAAGGCTTAAATGACTTTTTGGAACTAAGCTTGAGGATTGCGCTCAAACCAATTGTCCTAGAACCAAATTTCCAAATGTAACTACTAGATTGTGATACAATACACTATTGGGTGAAGTTTGGTTGACTTCTGCGCAGCGGTTTGGGAGTTAACATCAAAATTACATTTCTCGGCCGAGTTGCGTAGATCTCACTGTCAAAAGGCTTAAATGGCTTTTTTGAACTAAGTTTGAGGATTGCGCTCAAACCAAATGTCCTACAACCAAATTTCGAAATGTAACTACTAGATTGTGATACAATACACCATTGGGTGAAGTTTGGTTGACTTCTGCGCAGCGGTTTGGGAGTTAACATCAAAATTACATTTCTCGGCCCAGTTGCGTAGATCTCACTGTCAAAAGGCTTAAATGACTTTGTTTAACTAAGTTTGAGGATTGCGCTCAAACCAAATGTCCTAGAACCAAATTTCCAAATGTAACTACTAGATTGTGATACAATACACTATAGCGTGAAGTTTGGTTGACTTCTGCGCAGCGGTTTGGGAGTTAACATCAAAATTACATTTCTCGGCCGAATTGAGTAGATCTCACTGTCAAAAGGCTTAAATGACTTTAACTAAGCTTGAGGATTACGCTCAAACCAAATGTCCTAGAACCAAATTTCCAAATGTAACTACTAGATTGTGATACAATACACTATTGGGTGAAGTTTGGTTCACTTCTGCGCAGCGGTTTGGGAGTTAACATCAAAATTACATTTCTCGGCCGAGTTGCGTTGATCTCACTGTCAAAAGGCTTAAATGACTTTTTTTAACTAAGTTTGAGAATTGCGCTCAAACCAAATGTCCTAGAACCAAATTTCCAAATGTAACTACTAGATTGTGATACAATACACTATAGCGTGAAGTTTGGTTGACTTCTGCGCAGCGGTTTGGGAGTTAACATCAAAATTACATTTCTCGGCCGAATTGCGTAGATCTCAATGTCAAAAGGCTTAAATGGCTTTTTTGAACTAAGTTTGAGGATTGCGCTCAAACCAAATGTCCTACAACCAAATTTCGAAATGTAACTACTAGATTGTGATACAATACAACATTGGGTGAAGTTTGGTTGACTTCTGCGCAGCGGTTTGGGAGTTAACATCAAAATTACATTTCTCGGCCGAATTGCGTAGATCTCAATGTCAAAAGGCTTAAATGGCTTTTTTGAACTAAGTTTGAGGATTGCGCTCAAACCAAATGTCCTACAACCAAATTTCGAAATGTAACTACTAGATTATGATACAATACACCATTGGGTGAAGTTTGGTTGACTTCTGCGCAGCGGTTTGGGAGTTAACATCAAAATTACATTTCTGGGCTGAATTGCGTACATCTCACTGTCAAAAGGCTTAAATGACACATTGGAACTAAGCTTGAGGATTGCGCTCAAACCAATTGTCCTAGAACCAAATTTCCAAATGTAACTACTAGATTGTGATACAATACACTATTGGGTGAAGTTTGGTTGACTTCTGCGCAGCGGTTTGGGAGTTAACATCAAAATTACATTTCTCGGCCCAGTTGCGTAGATCTCACTGTCAAAAGGCTTAAATGGCTTTTTTGAACTAAGTTTGAGGATTGCGCTCAAACCAAATGTCCTACAACCAAATTTCGAAATGTAACTACTAGATTGTGATACAATACACCATTGGGTGAAGTTTGGTTGACTTCTGCGCAGCGGTTTGGGAGTTAACATCAAAATTACATTTCTCGGCCCAGTTGCGTAGATCTCACTGTCAAAAGGCTTAAATGACTTTGTTTAACTAAGTTTGAGGATTGCGCTCAAACCAAATGTCCTAGAACCAAATTTCCAAATGTAACTACTAGATTGTGATACAATACACTATAGCGTGAAGTTTGGTTGACTTCTGCGCAGCGGTTTGGGAGTTAACATCAAAATTACATTTCTCGGCCGAATTGAGTAGATCTCACTGTCAAAAGGCTTAAATGACTTTAACTAAGCTTGAGGATTACGCTCAAACCAAATGTCCTAGAACCAAATTTCCAAATGTAACTACTAGATTGTGATACAATACACTATTGGGTGAAGTTTGGTTCACTTCTGCGCAGCGGTTTGGGAGTTAACATCAAAATTACATTTCTCGGCCGAGTTGCGTTGATCTCACTGTCAAAAGGCTTAAATGACTTTTTTTAACTAAGTTTGAGAATTGCGCTCAAACCAAATGTCCTAGAACCAAATTTCCAAATGTAACTACTAGATTGTGATACAATACACTATAGCGTGAAGTTTGGTTGACTTCTGCGCAGCGGTTTGGGAGTTAACATCAAAATTACATTTCTCGGCCGAATTGCGTAGATCTCAATGTCAAAAGGCTTAAATGGCTTTTTTGAACTAAGTTTGAGGATTGCGCTCAAACCAAATGTCCTACAACCAAATTTCGAAATGTAACTACTAGATTGTGATACAATACACCATTGGGTGAAGTTTGGTTGACTTCTGCGCAGCGGTTTGGGAGTTAACATCAAAATTACATTTCTCGGCCGAATTGCGTAGATCTCAATGTCAAAAGGCTTAAATGGCTTTTTTGAACTAAGTTTGAGGATTGCGCTCAAACCAAATGTCCTACAACCAAATTTCGAAATGTAACTACTAGATTATGATACAATACACCATTGGGTGAAGTTTGGTTGACTTCTGCGCAGCGGTTTGGGAGTTAACATCAAAATTACATTTCTGGGCTGAATTGCGTACATCTCACTGTCAAAAGGCTTAAATGACACATTGGAACTAAGCTTGAGGATTGCGCTCAAACCAATTGTCCTAGAACCAAATTTCCAAATGTAACTACTAGATTGTGATACAATACACTATTGGGTGAAGTTTGGTTGACTTCTGCGCAGCGGTTTGGGAGTTAACATCAAAATTACATTTCTCGGCCCAGTTGCGTAGATCTCACTGTCAAAAGGCTTAAATGACTTTGTTTAACTAAGTTTGAGGATTGCGCTCAAACCAAATGTCCTAGAACCAAATTTCCAAATGTAACTACTAGATTGTGATACAATACACTATAGCGTGAAGTTTGGTTGACTTCTGCGCAGCGGTTTGGGAGTTAACATCAAAATTACATTTCTCGGCCGAATTGAGTAGATCTCACTGTCAAAAGGCTTAAATGACTTTAACTAAGCTTGAGGATTACGCTCAAACCAAATGTCCTAGAACCAAATTTCCAAATGTAACTACTAGATTGTGATACAATACTGTTATGAGCGGCAAGCCGTTGATGTGGATCCCAAAAACAGACAAGGAGATCAGGTAGAGCTAATGTTTGTATTTAATAAGTACAACAAAAGGGAGCACGCCAAAATGCGAGTAGAACTGAGAGAGCACGCCAATAAACGCGGATATAATAAAATACAACAAAGGGAGCACGCCAATAAACGCGGATATAATAAAATACAACAAAGGGAGCACGCGAAAAATGCGAGTTTAACAAAGTACAACTAAGAGAGCACGCTAGAATGCATGAATATAACACAGTACAAGAACCTGACTACAAAGCCCAAAAGAGCACTAAAGTAAAGATGACCAAACCAGAATACGACCGTAGAACGTCGGGAAACTCGAAGGATGACGATGAACACACAGGCGGTAAGCAAGGCAAATAGCAAGCAATAGTCCGACACTTGCAGATGGTGACAGGCTTCCTTAAATACTGAGCTTTCCTAATCAAGCACAGGTGTGTCACATTACCCCGCCAATCTGGCTCAATCAGGTGCTGCATAAAGGAAAGAAAAAGAACTGAGACACACACAAATATGACAGAACCCCCCCCTCAACGGACGCCCCCTGGCGGACCACCTGGTTTCGCGGGATGAAGGGAGTGGAAATCCCGCAGCAGCGACGGATCGAGGATCCAGGAGCGGGGGACCCATTGGCGTTCCTCCGGGCCATAACCTTTCCAGTCGACCAGGTACTGCACCCCCCTACCCCGCCTCCTAGAATCGAGAATGGAACGCACCGTATACACTGGCCCACCGTCGACCACACGAGGAGCAGGAGGAGGCACTGGCGGGGGGTTCAAGGGACTGGTGGAGACCGGCTTGAGCAGGGAGACGTGGAAAACCGGGTGGACCTTCATGGAGCTCGGAAGCTTCAGCCTGACAGAGACCGGATTCACCACAGCATCCACAGCGAACGGACCGACGTATCTCGGGCTCAGCTTCTTAGAAGTCCCAGCGAGGTGCAAATCTCGTGACGACAGCCAGACCATCTGGCCCGGACGATAGACCGGAGCAGGCCTTCTGTGGCGGTCAGCAATCTGGCGGTTGCGGGCTGCCGTGCGGACGAGTGCATCCCTTGCGTTCCTCCAGACTCTATGGGCCCTCCGCAGGTGGACCTGGACAGACGGCACAACTACCTCCGCTTCTTGCGACGGAAACAACGGGGGTTGGAACCCGTACGCGGTCATGAATGGCGACCTCCCAGTGGCTGAGCAAATGAGGGTGTTGTGGGCATACTCCACCCACGGGAGATGTGATGACCAGGAGGCCGGATGCAGCTGACAAACACAGCGAAGGGCGGCCTCCAGCTCCTGGTTGACCCGTTCAGTCTGTCCATTCGACTGTGGGTGATAACCGGAAGACCGGCTCGACGTGGCCCCCAAGGCCTTGCAGAACGCTCCCCAAACTTTCGACACGAATTGTGGCCCCCTATCGGAGACAAGGTCACTCGGAATGCCATGACTCCGGAATACGTGCGCCACCAACAGGTCAGCAGTCTCCAAAGCAGAGGGCAACTTGGGGAGTGCGATGAAATGCGCCATCTTTGAGAACCGGTCCACGACGGTCAAGATGACAGAATGACCCTTTGATCGCGGGAGTCCAGTGACGAAGTCCAGTGCCACATGGGACCAAGGGCGAGATGGGACAGGCAGTGGATGCAGCAATCCAGCTGGAGGGCGGTGAACCGCCTTGCCTCGAGCGCAGATGGTACAAGCAGCAACATAGTCCATGACGTCCTTGCGCATACCCGGCCACCAAAACCTCTGTGAAATGAGGAAGAACGTGCGGGACACACCCGGGTGGCAGGCGAACTTGGAAACGTGACCCCACTTCAGCACTCCTGCACGTTGAGCATCTGGAACGAATAACTTGCCCGTGGGGCAGCCTCCAGGCACAGTTACACCCCGCAGGGCCTCCTCCACCAGACGTTCGATCTCCCACCGTAGTGTCCCTACAATCAGGTTGTCAGGAACGACCGGCTCGTCGGAAGGCCCTTCCTCCACTGGCTCATGGATCCTCGAGAGTGCATCGGGCTTCCCATTCCTTGACCCTGGACGGTAAGTAATAATGTAGTTAAAGCGGGTCAGGAACAATGACCAACGGGCCTGACGAGAGTTGAGGCGCCTGGCTGCCCGAAGGTACTCCAAGTTTTTGTGGTCCGTGAGTATCTGGAACGGCTCTTCTGTCCCCTCCAACCAGTGCCTCCATTCTTGCAAAGCCTGCACAATGGCGAGCAGCTCCCTGTTGCCGACATCATAGTTCGCTTCCGCCGGGCTGAGGCGGCGGGAGTAGAAAGCGCAGGGGTGCAGTTTCTGGTCGACCGAAGACCTCTGGGACAGGATGGCCCCCACTCCGGAACTCGATGCGTCAACCTCGACCACAAAAGGAAGATTAGCATCAGCATGGACCAGGACAGGTGAACTCGTAAACGCTCGTTTTAGGCCTACAAATGCGGCCTCTGCCACCGATGACCACATAAATGGCTGTTTGTTAGAGGTCAGCCTAGTAAGAGGCTCGGCCCTCATGCTATAATTACGGATGAAACGTCTATAAAAGTTGGCGAACCCGAGAAATCTTTGTAATTGCTTACGCGATGTCGGAGTTGGCCACTCGGCCACTGCCTGGATTTTAGCGGGATCGGGCCTGAGCTGTCCCTTTTCCACAATGAACCCCAGAAACTGTATTGAAACTCGGTGAAATTCGCACTTCTCTGCCTTGACAAACAATCGGTTTTCCAGAAGTCTTTGGAGAACAAGGCGAACATGTTGCCGATGTTCTTGCAGGCTTCTTGAGAATATTAAAATATCATCCAGATATACGAAACAGAATATGTTCAACATGTCACGCAGTACATCGTTTATGAGACTCTGGAACACGGCAGGTGCATTTGTGAGGCCGAAAGGCATAACAAGGTACTCAAAATGCCCGAGCGGGGTTTTAAAAGCGGTTTTCCACTCATCTCCCTCACGAATCCGGACCAAGTGGTAAGCACTGCGCAAATCTAATTTTGTGAAAATGGTGGCTGATTTCAATGGGGCGAAAGCTGAATCTAACAACGGTAGCGGGTATTTGTTTTTAATAGTAATGTCATTGAGACCCTGGTAGTCAATGCACGGCCTAAGACCCCCATCTTTTTTGCCAACAAAGAAAAACCCCGCTCCCAACGGAGAAGATGAAGGGCGAATAAGGCCAGCAGCCAAGGAAGAGGAGATGTATTCCCTCATTGCCTCCTGCTCTGGTTTAGAGACCTGGTATAACCTTGAGTTGGGCAGCGTGGCATTGGGCTGCAAGTTAATGGCACAGTCGTAAGGGCGGTGCGGCGGTAAGGTTTTAGCATGCTCTTCACTAAAAACGCGCTTGAGATCATGATAATCAGAAGGAACATTGTCCAAATTAACTGGCTCTGTAGCAGTGTGTGCATGACTGGGAAGCAGACACGCCGACCGTAAACAGTGTGCATAACAAAAAGTACTCCAAGTTACTATTTGCGTTTTAGCCCAGTCAATATTGGGGTTATGTACTTTCAACCAGGGGAGCCCCAGCACTACTGGAGCAGATTTACACGGCATTACCAAAAAGCTACGGACCTCAAAATGATTTCCGGACAGTTTTGTTTTGAGCGGAGGCGTAATAAACCTCACGTCCGCCAGGGGTCGCCCATCGAGATCTAAAACCCGTTTGGGCCTAGCGAGTCTTATTAATGTACATTTAAGAGCGTCCACAACACTCTGGTCAACAAAACAATCATCAGCCCCCGAATCGATTAGAGCAGAAAACTTAATATTAACCCCACCGTGTGACAATTCACCCGGCAGTTGCAGTCTCATAACACCTTGGGGTTCGCTGGGTTCCTTTATCACGTCGCGGGGCAATTCACTTGACTGATTACTGTCATGTACGAACCTCGGCCCCCCTCGGGCAAGGGGAACCCCTGGGACCGAAGATCCAGATAGACGCGAAGGGAAAGCGTCACAGGCGGCGATATGGTGCCCCGGCGAGCCACAATAAAGACACAAGCCTGCCTCCAACCGCCTCCGTCGCTCCGCAGCAGAAAGGCGCCCGCCACCGAGTTGTGTAGGCTCCCCTCCTATCGGGACCGGACTCCGCGTCGGCGTAGAAACGAACGGCGGTTTGACGAAGCTGTCCCCACGGACTGCAGTCGGACCGCTCCGCGGCGATGACCAACGACGTCTCCGAGGCTCCATGGCACGTTCCCTCTCACGCGCTTTCAGGCGATTGTCCAAAAGCACGGACAAAGAAATCAGGTCTTCCAGATTCGATGAATCATCCCGAACCGCCAACTCGTCCTTCACCGCAGAAGACAGCCCACGCCGAAAAATCCCACACAGCGCCGCTTCCCCAAAACCGCCCTCAGCGGCCAAAATGCGAAACTGAATAGAGTAGTCTGCAACAGTTAGATCGCCCTGAAAAAAAATCCAACAGGCGGCTGGCTGCCTCCTTGCCTCTAACTGGATGATCAAAAACTCTTACAAACTCAGTCTCAAAAGTTTCAAAAGAATTACGGATCGCGGGCCTTGTGTTGCTTACCGCCATGGCCCATGTAGCCGCTTTACCGGCGAGGAGACTCATTACATAAGCTACACGGAATCTGTCACTCGCAAACGTACAAGGCTGCTGGTCAAAAATTAGGGAGCACTGATGCAAAAACTGTCGGCAAGCACCTGGCTCTCCCTCATAACGATGAGGGTGTGGCAACATCGGCTCCCGAAAAGAAGCCGACGGGCTCATCGGGGGCGGGGCGGGTAGATCGGGCGCCGCAGCAGCGTCAATTATACCACCGGGCTTTACAGGCGAAGCCATATTCGCAACTCTTGTGGTGAGCGAGCCGATCACATCCACTAATTTGCGTATGGATTGCTCGTGTTGACTGATCATATGGTAGTGACCAACGAGAGCACGGCAAAGACCCTCCGAGTCCGTGGGATCCATGTGGTCGGACTATTCTGTTATGAGCGGCAAGCCGTTGATGTGGATCCCAAAAACAGACAAGGAGATCAGGTAGAGCTAATGTTTGTATTTAATAAGTACAACAAAAGGGAGCACGCCAAAATGCGAGTAGAACTGAGAGAGCACGCCAATAAACGCGGATATAATAAAATACAACAAAGGGAGCACGCCAATAAACGCGGATATAATAAAATACAACAAAGGGAGCACGCGAAAAATGCGAGTTTAACAAAGTACAACTAAGAGAGCACGCTAGAATGCATGAATATAACACAGTACAAGAATCTGACTACAAAGCCCAAAAGAGCACTAAAGTAAAGATGACCAAACCAGAATACGACCGTAGAACGTCGGGAAACTCGAAGGATGACGATGAACACACAGGCGGTAAGCAAGGCAAATAGCAAGCAATAGTCCGACACTTGCAGATGGTGACAGGCTTCCTTAAATACTGAGCTTTCCTAATCAAGCACAGGTGTGTCACATTACCCCGCCAATCTGGCTCAATCAGGTGCTGCATAAAGGAAAGAAAAAGAACTGAGACACACACAAATATGACAAATACACTATTGGGTGAAGTTTGGTTCACTTCTGCGCAGCGGTTTGGGAGTTAACATCAAAATTACATTTCTCGGCCGAGTTGCGTTGATCTCACTGTCAAAAGGCTTAAATGACTTTTTTTAACTAAGTTTGAGAATTGCGCTCAAACCAAATGTCCTAGAACCAAATTTCCAAATGTAACTACTAGATTGTGATACAATACACTATAGCGTGAAGTTTGGTTGACTTCTGCGCAGCGGTTTGGGAGTTAACATCAAAATTACATTTCTCGGCCGAATTGCGTAGATCTCACTGTCAAAAGGCTTAAATGGCTTTTTTGAACTAAGTTTGAGGATTGCGCTCAAACCAAATGTCCTACAACCAAATTTCGAAATGTAACTACTAGATTGTGATACAATACACCATTGGGTGAAGTTTGGTTGACTTCTGCGCAGCGGTTTGGGAGTTAACATCAAAATTACATTTCTCGGCCCAGTTGCGTAGATCTCACTGTCAAAAGGCTTAAATGACTTTGTTTAACTAAGTTTGAGGATTGCGCTCAAACCAAATGTCCTAGAACCAAATTTCCAAATGTAACTACTAGATTGTGATACAATACACTATAGCGTGAAGTTTGGTTGACTTCTGCGCAGCGGTTTGGGAGTTAACATCAAAATTACATTTCTCGGCCGAATTGAGTAGATCTCACTGTCAAAAGGCTTAAATGACTTTTTTGAACAAAGTTTGAGGATTGCGCTCAAACCAAATGTCCTAGAACCAAATTTCCAAATGTAACTACTAGATTGTGATACAATACACTATTGGGTGAAGTTTGGTTAACTTCTGTGCAGCGGTTTGGAAGTTAACATCAAAATTACATTTCTCGGCCGAGTTGCGTAGATCTCACTGTCAAAAGGCTTAAATGGCTTTTTTGAACTAAGTTTGAGGATTGCGCTCAAACCAAATGTCCTAGAACCAAATTTCCAAATGTAACTACTAGATTGTGATACAATACACTATTGGGTTAAGTTTGGTTCACTTCTGTGCAGCGGTTTGGGAGTTAACATCAAAATTACATTTCTCGGCCGAATTGCGTAGATCTCACTGTCAAAAGGCTTAAATGACTTTTTTGAACAAAGTTTGAGGATTGCGCTCAAACAAAATGTCCTAGAACCAAATTTCCAAATGTAACTACTAGATTGTGATACAATACACTATTGGGTGAAGTTTGGTTGACTTCTGCGCAGCGGTTTGGGAGTTAACATCAAAATTACATTTCTCGGCCAAATTGCGTAGATCTCAATGTCAAAATGCTTAAATGTCTTTTTTGAACTAAGCTTGAGGATTACGCTCAAACCAAATGTCCTAGAACCAAATTTCCAAATGTAACTACTAGATTGTGATACAATACACTATTGGGTGAAGTTTGGTTAACTTCTGTGCAGTGGTTTGGGAGTTAACATCAAAATTACATTTCTCGGCCGACTTGCGTTGATCTCACTGTCAAAAGGCTTAAATGACTTTTTTAAACTAAGTTTGAGGATTGCGCTCAAACCAAATGTCCTAGAACCAAATTTCCAAATATAACTACTAGATTATGATACAATACACTATTGGGTGAAGTTTGGTTGACTTCTGCGCAGCGGTTTGGGAGTTAACATCAAAATTACATTTCTGGGCTGAATTGCGTACATCTCACTGTCAAAAGGCTTAAATGACTTTTTGGAACTAAGCTTGAGGATTGCGCTCAAACCAATTGTCCTAGAACCAAATTTCCAAATGTAACTACTAGATTGTGATACAATACACTATTGGGTGAAGTTTGGTTGACTTCTGCGCAGCGGTTTGGGAGTTAACATCAAAATTACATTTCTCGGCCGAGTTGCGTAGATCTCACTGTAAAAAAGGCTTAAATGGCTTTTTTGAACTAAGTTTGAGGATTGCGCTCAAACCAAATGTCCTACAACCAAATTTCGAAATGTAACTACTAGATTGTGATACAATACACCATTGGGTGAAGTCTGGTTGACTTCTGCGCAGCGGTTTGGGAGTTAAAATCAAAATTACATTTCTCGGCCCAGTTGCGTAGATCTCACTGTCAAAATGCTTAAATGTCTTTTTTGAACTAGGTTTGAGGATTACGCTCAAACCAAATGTCCTAGAACCAAATTTCCAAATGTAACTACTAGATTGTGATACAATACACTATTGGGTGAAGTTTGGTTAACTTCTGTGCAGCGGTTTGGGAGTTAACATCAAAATTACATTTCTCGGCCGAATTGCGTAGATCTCACTGTCAAAAGGCTGAAATGACTTTTTTGAACAAAGTTTGAGGATTGCGCTCAAACCAAATGTCCTAGAACCAAATTTTCAAATGTAACTACAAGATTGTGATACAATACACTATTGGGTGAAGTTTGGTTGACTTCTGCGCAGCGGTTTGGGAGTTAACATCAGAATTACATTTCTCGGCCAAATTGCATAGATCTCACTGTCAAAATGCTTAAATGTCTTTTTTGAACTAAGCTTGAGGATTACGCTCAAACCAAATGTCCTAGAACCAAATTTCCAAATGTAACTACTAGATTATGATACAATACACTATTGGGTGAAGTTTGGTTGACTTCTGCGCAGCGGTTTGGGAGTTAACATCAAAATTACATTTCTCGGCCGAGTTGCGTAGATCTCACTGTCAAAAGGCTTAAATGGCTTTTTTGAACTAAGTTTGAGGATTGCGCTCAAACCAAATGTCCTAGAACCAAATTTCCAAATGTGACTACTAGATTGTGATACAATACACTATTGGGTGAAGTTTGGTTGACTTCTGCGCAGCGGTTTGGGAGTTAACATCAAAATTACAATTCTCGGCCGAGTTGCGTAGATCTCACTGTCAAAAGGCTTAAATGGCTTTTTTGAACTAAGTTTGAGGATTGCGCTCCAACCAAATGTCCTAGAACCAAATTTCCAAATGTAACTACTAGATTGTGATACAATACACTATTGGGTGAAGTTTGGTTGACTTCTGCGCAGCGGTTTGGGAGTTAACATCAAAATTACATTTCTCGGCCAAATTGCGTAGATCTCACTGTCAAAATGCTTAAATGTCTTTTTTGAACTAGGTTTGAGGATTACGCTCAAACCAAATGTCCTAGAACCAAATTTCCAAATGTAACTACTAGATTGTGATACAATACACTATTGGGTGAAGTTTGGTTAACTTCTGTGCAGCGGTTTGGGAGTTAACATCAAAATTACATTTCTCGGCCGAATTGCGTAGATCTCACTGTCAAAAGGCTGAAATGACTTTTTTGAACAAAGTTTGAGGATTGCGCTCAAACCAAATGTCCTAGAACCAAATTTCCAAATGTAACTACAAGATTGTGATACAATACACTATTGGGTGAAGTTTGGTTGACTTCTGTGCAGCGGTTTGGGAGTTAACATCAGAATTACATTTCTCGGCCAAATTGCATAGATCTCACTGTCAAAATGCTTAAATGTCTTTTTTGAACTAAGCTTGAGGATTACGCTCAAACCAAATGTCCTAGAACCAAATTTCCAAATGTAACTACTAGATTATGATACAATACACTATTGGGTGAAGTTTGGTTGACTTCTGCGCAGCGGTTTGGGAGTTAACATCAAAATTACATTTCTCGGCCGAGTTGCGTAGATCTCACTGTCAAAAGGCTTAAATGGCTTTTTTGAACTAAGTTTGAGGATTGCGCTCAAACCAAATGTCCTACAACCAAATTTCGAAATGTAACTACTAGATTGTGATACAATACACCATTGGGTGAAGTTTGGTTGACTTCTACGCAGCGGTTTGGGAGTTAACATCAAAATTACATTTCTCGGGCGAGTTGCGTAGATCTCACTGACAAAAGGCTTAAATGACTTTGTTTAACTAAGTTTGAGGATTGCGCTCAAACCAAATGTCCTAGAACCAAATTTCCAAATGTAACTACTAGATTGTGATACAATACACTATAGCGTGAAGTTTGGTTGACTTCTGCGCAGCGGTTTGGGAGTTAACATCAAAATTACATTTCTCGGCCGAATTGAGTCGATCTCACTGTCAAAAGGCCTAAATGGCTTTTTTGAACTAAGTTTGATGATTGCGCTCAAACCAAATGTCCTAGAACCAAATTTCCAAATGTAACTACTAGATTGTGATACAATACACTATTGGGTGAAGTTTGGTTCACTTCTGCGCAGCGGTTTGGGAGTTAACATCAAAATTACATTTCTCGGCCGAGTTGCGTAGATCTCACTGTCAAAAGGCTTAAATGGCTTTTTTGAACTAAGTTTGAGGATTGCGCTCAAACCAAATGTCCTAGAACCAAATTTCCAAATGTAACTACTAGATTGTGATACAATACACTATTGGGTTAAGTTTGGTTCACTTCTGTGCAGCGGTTTGGGAGTTAACATCAAAATTACATTTCTCGGCCGAATTGCGTAGATCTCACTGTCAAAAGGCTTAAATGAATTTTTTGAACAAAGTTTGAGGATTGCGCTCAAACAAAATGTCCTAGAACCAAATTTCCAAATGTAACTACTAGATTGTGATACAATACACTATTGGGTGAAGTTTGGTTGACTTCTGCGCAGCGGTTTGGGAGTTAACATCAAAATTACATTTCTCGGCCAAATTGCGTAGATCTCACTGTCAAAATGCTTAAATGTCTTTTTTGAACTAAGCTTGAGGATTACGCTCAAACCAAATGTCCTAGAACCAAATTTCCAAATGTAACTACTAGATTGTGATACAATACACTATTGGGTGAAGTTTGGTTAACTTCTGTGCAGTGGTTTGGGAGTTAACATCAAAATTACATTTCTCGGCCGACTTGCGTTGATCTCACTGTCAAAAGGCTTAAATGGCTTTTTTGAACTAAGTTTGAGGATTGCGCTCCAACCAAATGTCCTAGAACCAAATTTCCAAATGTAACTACTAGATTGTGATACAATACACTATTGGGTGAAGTTTGGTTGACTTCTGCGCAGCGGTTTGGGAGTTAACATCAAAATTACATTTCTCGGCCAAATTGCGTAGATCTCACTGTCAAAATGCTTAAATGTCTTTTTTGAACTAGGTTTGAGGATTACGCTCAAACCAAATGTCCTAGAACCAAATTTCCAAATGTAACTACTAGATTGTGATACAATACACTATTGGGTGAAGTTTGGTTAACTTCTGTGCAGCGGTTTGGGAGTTAACATCAAAATTACATTTCTCGGCCGAATTGCGTAGATCTCACTGTCAAAAGGCTGAAATGACTTTTTTGAACAAAGTTTGAGGATTGCGCTCAAACCAAATGTCCTAGAACCAAATTTCCAAATGTAACTACAAGATTGTGATACAATACACTATTGGGTGAAGTTTGGTTGACTTCTGCGCAGCGGTTTGGGAGTTAACATCAGAATTACATTTCTCGGCCAAATTGCATAGATCTCACTGTCAAAATGCTTAAATGTCTTTTTTGAACTAAGCTTGAGGATTACGCTCAAACCAAATGTCCTAGAACCAAATTTCCAAATGTAACTACTAGATTATGATACAATACACTATTGGGTGAAGTTTGGTTGACTTCTGCGCAGCGGTTTGGGAGTTAACATCAAAATTACATTTCTCGGCCGAGTTGCGTAGATCTCACTGTCAAAAGGCTTAAATGGCTTTTTTGAACTAAGTTTGAGGATTGCGCTCAAACCAAATGTCCTACAACCAAATTTCGAAATGTAACTAATAGATTGTGATACAATACACCATTGGGTGAAGTTTGGTTGACTTCTACGCAGCGGTTTGGGAGTTAACATCAAAATTACATTTCTCGGCCGAGTTGCGTAGATCTCACTGTCAAAAGGCTTAAATGACTTTGTTTAACTAAGTTTGAGGATTGCGCTCAAACCAAATGTCCTAGAACCAAATTTCCAAATGTAACTACTAGATTGTGATACAATACACTATAGCGTGAAGTTTGGTTGACTTCTGCGCAGCGGTTTGGGAGTTAACATCAAAATTACATTTCTCGGCCGAATTGAGTCGATCTCACTGTCAAAAGGCCTAAATGGCTTTTTTGAACTAAGTTTGAGGATTGCGCTCAAACCAAATGTCCTAGAACCAAATTTCCAAATGTAACTACTAGATTGTGATACAATACACTATTGGGTGAAGTTTGGTTCACTTCTGCGCAGCGGTTTGGGAGTTAACATCAAAATTACATTTCTCGGCCGAGTTGCGTAGATCTCACTGTCAAAAGGCTTAAATGGCTTTTTTGAACTAAGTTTGAGGATTGCGCTCAAACCAAATGTCCTAGAACCAAATTTCCAAATGTAACTACTAGATTGTGATACAATACACTATTGGGTTAAGTTTGGTTCACTTCTGTGCAGCGGTTTGGGAGTTAACATCAAAATTACATTTCTCGGCCGAATTGCGTAGATCTCACTGTCAAAAGGCTTAAATGACTTTTTTGAACAAAGTTTGAGGATTGCGCTCAAACAAAATGTCCTAGAACCAAATTTCCAAATGTAACTACTAGATTGTGATACAATACACTATTGGGTGAAGTTTGGTTGACTTCTGCGCAGCGGTTTGGGAGTTAACATCAAAATTACATTTCTCGGCCAAATTGCGTAGATCTCACTGTCAAAATGCTTAAATGTCTTTTTTGAACTAAGCTTGAGGATTACGCTCAAACCAAATGTCCTAGAACCAAATTTCCAAATGTAACTACTAGATTGTGATACAATACACTATTGGGTGAAGTTTGGTTAACTTCTGTGCAGTGGTTTGGGAGTTAACATCAAAATTACATTTCTCGGCCGACTTGCGTTGATCTCACTGTCAAAAGGCTTAAATGACTTTTTTAAACTAAGTTTGAGGATTGCGCTCAAACCAAATGTCCTAGAACCAAATTTCCAAATATAACTACTAGATTATGATACAATACACTATTGGGTGAAGTTTGGTTGACTTCTGCGCAGCGGTTTGGGAGTTAACATCAAAATTACATTTCTGGGCTGAATTGCGTACATCTCACTGTCAAAAGGCTTAAATGACTTTTTGGAACTAAGCTTGAGGATTGCGCTCAAACCAATTGTCCTAGAACCAAATTTCCAAATGTAACTACTAGATTGTGATACAATACACTATTGGGTGAAGTTTGGTTGACTTCTGCGCAGCGGTTTGGGAGTTAACATCAAAATTACATTTCTCGGCCGAGTTGCGTAGATCTCACTGTCAAAAGGCTTAAATGGCTTTTTTGAACTAAGTTTGAGGATTGCGCTCAAACCAAATGTCCTACAACCAAATTTCGAAATGTAACTACTAGATTGTGATACAATACACCATTGGGTGAAGTTTGGTTGACTTCTGCGCAGCGGTTTGGGAGTTAACATCAAAATTACATTTCTCGGCCCAGTTGCGTAGATCTCACTGTCAAAATGCTTAAATGTCTTTTTTGAACTAGGTTTGAGGATTACGCTCAAACCAAATGTCCTAGAACCAAATTTCCAAATGTAACTACTAGATTGTGATACAATACACTATTGGGTGAAGTTTGGTTAACTTCTGTGCAGCGGTTTGGGAGTTAACATCAAAATTACATTTCTCGGCCGAATTGCGTAGATCTCACTGTCAAAAGGCTGAAATGACTTTTTTGAACAAAGTTTGAGGATTGCGCTCAAACCAAATGTCCTAGAACCAAATTTCCAAATGTAACTACAAGATTGTGATACAATACACTATTGGGTGAAGTTTGGTTGACTTCTGCGCAGCGGTTTGGGAGTTAACATCAGAATTACATTTCTCGGCCAAATTGCATAGATCTCACTGTCAAAATGCTTAAATGTCTTTTTTGAACTAAGCTTGAGGATTACGCTCAAACCAAATGTCCTAGAACCAAATTTCCAAATGTAACTACTAGATTATGATACAATACACTATTGGGTGAAGTTTGGTTGACTTCTGCGCAGCGGTTTGGGAGTTAACATCAAAATTACATTTCTCGGCCGAGTTGCGTAGATCTCACTGTCAAAAGGCTTAAATGGCTTTTTTGAACTAAGTTTGAGGATTGCGCTCAAACCAAATGTCCTACAACCAAATTTCGAAATGTAACTACTAGATTGTGATACAATACACCATTGGGTGAAGTTTGGTTGACTTCTACGCAGCGGTTTGGGAGTTAACATCAAAATTACATTTCTCGGCCGAGTTGCGTAGATCTCACTGTCAAAAGGCTTAAATGACTTTGTTTAACTAAGTTTGAGGATTGCGCTCAAACCAAATGTCCTAGAACCAAATTTCCAAATGTAACTACTAGATTGTGATACAATACACTATAGCGTGAAGTTTGGTTGACTTCTGCGCAGCGGTTTGGGAGTTAACATCAAAATTACATTTCTCGGCCGAATTGAGTCGATCTCACTGTCAAAAGGCCTAAATGGCTTTTTTGAACTAAGTTTGAGGATTGCGCTCAAACCAAATGTCCTAGAACCAAATTTCCAAATGTAACTACTAGATTGTGATACAATACACTATTGGGTGAAGTTTGGTTGACTTCTGCGCAGCGGTTTGGGAGTTAACATCAAAATTACATTTCTCGGCCCAGTTGCGTAGATCTCACTGTCAAAATGCTTAAATGTCTTTTTTGAACTAGGTTTGAGGATTACGCTCAAACCAAATGTCCTAGAACCAAATTTCCAAATGTAACTACTAGATTGTGATACAATACACTATTGGGTGAAGTTTGGTTAACTTCTGTGCAGCGGTTTGGGAGTTAACATCAAAATTACATTTCTCGGCCGAATTGCGTAGATCTCACTGTCAAAAGGCTGAAATGACTTTTTTGAACAAAGTTTGAGGATTGCGCTCAAACCAAATGTCCTAGAACCAAATTTCCAAATGTAACTACAAGATTGTGATACAATACACTATTGGGTGAAGTTTGGTTGACTTCTGCGCAGCGGTTTGGGAGTTAACATCAGAATTACATTTCTCGGCCAAATTGCATAGATCTCACTGTCAAAATGCTTAAATGTCTTTTTTGAACTAAGCTTGAGGATTACGCTCAAACCAAATGTCCTAGAACCAAATTTCCAAATGTAACTACTAGATTATGATACAATACACTATTGGGTGAAGTTTGGTTGACTTCTGCGCAGCGGTTTGGGAGTTAACATCAAAATTACATTTCTCGGCCGAGTTGCGTAGATCTCACTGTCAAAAGGCTTAAATGGCTTTTTTGAACTAAGTTTGAGGATTGCGCTCAAACCAAATGTCCTACAACCAAATTTCGAAATGTAACTACTAGATTGTGATACAATACACCATTGGGTGAAGTTTGGTTGACTTCTACGCAGCGGTTTGGGAGTTAACATCAAAATTACATTTCTCGGCCGAGTTGCGTAGATCTCACTGTCAAAAGGCTTAAATGACTTTGTTTAACTAAGTTTGAGGATTGCGCTCAAACCAAATGTCCTAGAACCAAATTTCCAAATGTAACTACTAGATTGTGATACAATACACTATAGCGTGAAGTTTGGTTGACTTCTGCGCAGCGGTTTGGGAGTTAACATCAAAATTACATTTCTCGGCCGAATTGAGTCGATCTCACTGTCAAAAGGCCTAAATGGCTTTTTTGAACTAAGTTTGAGGATTGCGCTCAAACCAAATGTCCTAGAACCAAATTTCCAAATGTAACTACTAGATTGTGATACAATACACTATTGGGTGAAGTTTGGTTGACTTCTGCGCAGCGGTTTGGGAGTTAACATCAAAATTACATTTCTCGGCCGAGTTGCGTAGATCTCACTGTCAAAAGGCTTAAATGGCTTTTTTGAACTAAGTTTGAGGATTGCGCTCAAACCAAATGTCCTACAACCAAATTTCGAAATGTAACTACTAGATTGTGATACAATACACCATTGGGTGAAGTTTGGTTGACTTCTGCGCAGCGGTTTGGGAGTTAACATCAAAATTACATTTCTCGGCCCAGTTGCGTAGATCTCACTGTCAAAATGCTTAAATGTCTTTTTTGAACTAGGTTTGAGGATTACGCTCAAACCAAATGTCCTAGAACCAAATTTCCAAATGTAACTACTAGATTGTGATACAATACACTATTGGGTGAAGTTTGGTTAACTTCTGTGCAGCGGTTTGGGAGTTAACATCAAAATTACATTTCTCGGCCGAATTGCGTAGATCTCACTGTCAAAAGGCTGAAATGACTTTTTTGAACAAAGTTTGAGGATTGCGCTCAAACCAAATGTCCTAGAACCAAATTTCCAAATGTAACTACAAGATTGTGATACAATACACTATTGGGTGAAGTTTGGTTGACTTCTGCGCAGCGGTTTGGGAGTTAACATCAGAATTACATTTCTCGGCCAAATTGCATAGATCTCACTGTCAAAATGCTTAAATGTCTTTTTTGAACTAAGCTTGAGGATTACGCTCAAACCAAATGTCCTAGAACCAAATTTCCAAATGTAACTACTAGATTATGATACAATACACTATTGGGTGAAGTTTGGTTGACTTCTGCGCAGCGGTTTGGGAGTTAACATCAAAATTACATTTCTCGGCCGAGTTGCGTAGATCTCACTGTCAAAAGGCTTAAATGGCTTTTTTGAACTAAGTTTGAGGATTGCGCTCAAACCAAATGTCCTACAACCAAATTTCGAAATGTAACTACTAGATTGTGATACAATACACCATTGGGTGAAGTTTGGTTGACTTCTACGCAGCGGTTTGGGAGTTAACATCAAAATTACATTTCTCGGCCGAGTTGCGTAGATCTCACTGTCAAAAGGCTTAAATGACTTTGTTTAACTAAGTTTGAGGATTGCGCTCAAACCAAATGTCCTAGAACCAAATTTCCAAATGTAACTACTAGATTGTGATACAATACACTATAGCGTGAAGTTTGGTTGACTTCTGCGCAGCGGTTTGGGAGTTAACATCAAAATTACATTTCTCGGCCGAATTGAGTCGATCTCACTGTCAAAAGGCTGAAATGACTTTTTTGAACAAAGTTTGAGGATTGCGCTCAAACAAAATGTCCTACAACCAAATTTCCAAATGTAACTACTAGATTGTGATACAATACACTATTGGGTGAAGTTTGGTTGACTTCTGCGCAGCGGTTTGGGAGTTAACATCAAAATTACATTTCTCGGCCAAATTGCGTAGATCTCACTGTCAAAATGCTTAAATGTCTTTTTTGAACTAAGCTTGAGGATTACGCTCAAACCAAATGTCCTAGAACCAAATTTCCAAATGTAACTACTAGATTGTGATACAATACACTATTGGGTGAAGTTTGGTTAACTTCTGTGCAGTGGTTTGGGAGTTAACATCAAAATTACATTTCTCGGCCGAATTGAGTAGATCTCACTGTCAAAAGGCTTAAATGACTTTAACTAAGCTTGAGGATTACGCTCAAACCAAATGTCCTAGAACCAAATTTCCAAATGTAACTACTAGATTGTGATACAATACACTATTGGGTGAAGTTTGGTTCACTTCTGCGCAGCGGTTTGGGAGTTAACATCAAAATTACATTCTCGGCCGAGTTGCGTTGATCTCACTGTCAAAAGGCTTAAATGACTTTTTTTTAATAAGTTTGAGAATTGCGCTCAAACCAAATGTCCTAGAACCAAATTTCCAAATGTAACTACTAGATTGTGATACAATACACTATAGCGTGAAGTTTGGTTGACTTCTGCGCAGCGGTTTGGGAGTTAACATCAAAATTACATTTCTCGGCCGAATTGCGTAGATCTCACTGTCAAAAGGCTTAAATGGCTTTTTTGAACTAAGTTTGAGGATTGCGCTCAAACCAAATGTCCTACAACCAAATTTCGAAATGTAACTACTAGATTGTGATACAATACACCATTGGGTGAAGTTTGGTTGACTTCTGCGCAGCGGTTTGGGAGTTAACATCAAAATTACATTTCTCGGCCCAGTTGCGTAGATCTCACTGTCAAAAGGCTTAAATGACTTTGTTTAACTAAGTTTGAGGATTGCGCTCAAACCAAATGTCCTAGAACCAAATTTCCAAATGTAACTACTAGATTGTGATACAATACACTATAGCGTGAAGTTTGGTTGACTTCTGCGCAGCGGTTTGGGAGTTAACATCAAAATTACATTTCTCGGCCGAATTGAGTAGATCTCACTGTCAAAAGGCTTAAATGACTTTTTTGAACAAAGTTTGAGGATTGCGCTCAAACCAAATGTCCTAGAACCAAATTTCCAAATGTAACTACTAGATTGTGATACAATACACTATTGGGTGAAGTTTGGTTAACTTCTGTGCAGCGGTTTGGAAGTTAACATCAAAATTACATTTCTCGGCAGAATTGCGTAGATCTCACTGTCAAAAGGCTTAAATGACTTTTTTGAACAAAGTTTGAGGATTGCGCTCAAACCAAATGTCCTAGAACCAAATTTCCAAATGTAACTACTAGATTCTGATACATTACACTATAGCGTGAAGTTTGGTTGACTTCTGCGCAGCGGTTTGGGAGTTAACATCAAAATTACATTTCTCGGCCGAATTGAGTAGATCTCACTGTCAAAAGGCTTAAATGACTTTTTTGAACAAAGTTTGAGGATTGCGCTCAAACCAAATGTCCTAGAACCAAATTTCCAAATGTAACTACTAGATTGTGATACAATACACTACTGGGTGAAGTTTGGTTGACTTCTGTGCAGCGGTTTGGGAGTTAACATCAAAATTACATTTCTCGGCCGAGTTGCGTAGATCTCACTGTTAAAAGGCTTAAATGACTTTAACTAAGCTTGAGGATTACGCTCAAACCAAATGTCCTAGAACCAAATTTCCAAATGTAACTACTAGATTGTGATACAATACACTTTTGGGTGAAGTTTGGTTGACTACTGCGCAGCGGTTTGAGAGTTAACATCAAAATCACATTTCTCGGCCGAATTGTGTAGATCTCACTGTCAAAATGCTTAAATGACTTTTTGGAACTAAGCTTTAGGATTGCGCTCAAACCAAATGTCCTAGAACCAAATTTCCAAATGTAACTACTAGATTGTGATACAATACACTATTGGGTGAAGTTTGGTTAACTTCTGTGCAGCGGTTTGGAAGTTAACATCAAAATTACATTTCTCGGCAGAATTGCGTAGATCTCACTGTCAAAAGGCTTAAATGACTTTTTTGAACAAAGTTTGAGGATTGCGCTCAAACCAAATGTCCTAGAACCAAATTTCCAAATGTAACTACTAGATTCTGATACATTACACTATAGCGTGAAGTTTGGTTGACTTCTGCGCAGCGGTTTGGGAGTTAACATCAAAATTACATTTCTCGGCCGAATTGAGTAGATCTCACTGTCAAAAGGCTTAAATGGCTTTTTTGAACTAAGTTTGAGGATTGCGCTCAAACCAAATGTCCTAGAACCAAATTTCCAAATGTGACTACTAGATTGTGATACAATACACTATTGGGTGAAGTTTGGTTGACTTCTGCGCAGCGGTTTGGGAGTTAACATCAAAATTACATTTCTCGGCCAAATTGCGTAGATCTCACTGTCAAAATGCTTAAATGTCTTTTTTGAACTAGGTTTGAGGATTACGCTCAAACCAAATGTCCTAGAACCAAATTTCCAAATGTAACTACTAGATTGTGATACAATACACTATTGGGTGAAGTTTGGTTAACTTCTGTGCAGCGGTTTGGGAGTTAACATCAAAATTACATTTCTCGGCCGAATTGCGTAGATCTCACTGTCAAAAGGCTGAAATGACTTTTTTGAACAAAGTTTGAGGATTGCGCTCAAACCAAATGTCCTAGAACCAAATTTCCAAATGTAACTACAAGATTGTGATACAATACACTATTGGATGAAGTTTGGTTGACTTCTGCGCAGCGGTTTGGGAGTTAACATCAGAATTACATTTCTCGGCCAAATTGCATAGATCTCACTGTCAAAATGCTTAAATGTCTTTTTTGAACTAAGCTTGAGGATTACGCTCAAACCAAATGTCCTAGAACCAAATTTCCAAATGTAACTACTAGATTATGATACAATACACTATTGGGTGAAGTTTGGTTGACTTCTGCGCAGCGGTTTGGGAGTTAACATCAAAATTACATTTCTCGGCCGAGTTGCGTAGATCTCACTGTCAAAAGGCTTAAATGGCTTTTTTGAACTAAGTTTGAGGATTGCGCTCAAACCAAATGTCCTACAACCAAATTTCGAAATGTAACTACTAGATTGTGATACAATACACCATTGGGTGAAGTTTGGTTGACTTCTACGCAGCGGTTTGGGAGTTAACATCAAAATTACATTTCTCGGCCGAGTTGCGTAGATCTCACTGTCAAAAGGCTTAAATGACTTTGTTTAACTAAGTTTGAGGATTGCGCTCAAACCAAATGTCCTAGAACCAAATTTCCAAATGTAACTACTAGATTGTGATACAATACACTATAGCGTGAAGTTTGGTTGACTTCTGCGCAGCGGTTTGGGAGTTAACATCAAAATTACATTTCTCGGCCGAATTGAGTCGATCTCACTGTCAAAAGGCCTAAATGGCTTTTTTGAACTAAGTTTGAGGATTGCGCTCAAACCAAATGTCCTAGAACCAAATTTCCAAATGTAACTACTAGATTGTGATACAATACACTATTGGGTGAAGTTTGGTTCACTTCTGCGCAGCGGTTTGGGAGTTAACATCAAAATTACATTTCTCGGCCGAGTTGCGTAGATCTCACTGTCAAAAGGCTTAAATGGCTTTTTTGAACTAAGTTTGAGGATTGCGCTCAAACCAAATGTCCTAGAACCAAATTTCCAAATGTAACTACTAGATTGTGATACAATACACTATTGGGTTAAGTTTGGTTCACTTCTGTGCAGCGGTTTGGGAGTTAACATCAAAATTACATTTCTCGGCCGAATTGCGTAGATCTCACTGTCAAAAGGCTTAAATGACTTTTTTGAACAAAGTTTGAGGATTGCGCTCAAACAAAATGTCCTAGAACCAAATTTCCAAATGTAACTACTAGATTGTGATACAATACACTATTGGGTGAAGTTTGGTTGACTTCTGCGCAGCGGTTTGGGAGTTAACATCAAAATTACATTTCTCGGCCAAATTGCGTAGATCTCAATGTCAAAATGCTTAAATGTCTTTTTTGAACTAAGCTTGAGGATTACGCTCAAACCAAATGTCCTAGAACCAAATTTCCAAATGTAACTACTAGATTGTGATACAATACACTATTGGGTGAAGTTTGGTTAACTTCTGTGCAGTGGTTTGGGAGTTAACATCAAAATTACATTTCTCGGCCGACTTGCGTTGATCTCACTGTCAAAAGGCTTAAATGACTTTTTTAAACTAAGTTTGAGGATTGCGCTCAAACCAAATGTCCTAGAACCAAATTTCCAAATATAACTACTAGATTATGATACAATACACTATTGGGTGAAGTTTGGTTGACTTCTGCGCAGCGGTTTGGGAGTTAACATCAAAATTACATTTCTGGGCTGAATTGCGTACATCTCACTGTCAAAAGGCTTAAATGACTTTTTGGAACTAAGCTTGAGGATTGCGCTCAAACCAATTGTCCTAGAACCAAATTTCCAAATGTAACTACTAGATTGTGATACAATACACTATTGGGTGAAGTTTGGTTGACTTCTGCGCAGCGGTTTGGGAGTTAACATCAAAATTACATTTCTCGGCCGAGTTGCGTAGATCTCACTGTAAAAAAGGCTTAAATGGCTTTTTTGAACTAAGTTTGAGGATTGCGCTCAAACCAAATGTCCTACAACCAAATTTCGAAATGTAACTACTAGATTGTGATACAATACACCATTGGGTGAAGTCTGGTTGACTTCTGCGCAGCGGTTTGGGAGTTAAAATCAAAATTACATTTCTCGGCCCAGTTGCGTAGATCTCACTGTCAAAATGCTTAAATGTCTTTTTTGAACTAGGTTTGAGGATTACGCTCAAACCAAATGTCCTAGAACCAAATTTCCAAATGTAACTACTAGATTGTGATACAATACACTATTGGGTGAAGTTTGGTTAACTTCTGTGCAGCGGTTTGGGAGTTAACATCAAAATTACATTTCTCGGCCGAATTGCGTAGATCTCACTGTCAAAAGGCTGAAATGACTTTTTTGAACAAAGTTTGAGGATTGCGCTCAAACCAAATGTCCTAGAACCAAATTTCCAAATGTAACTACAAGATTGTGATACAATACACTATTGGGTGAAGTTTGGTTGACTTCTGCGCAGCGGTTTGGGAGTTAACATCAGAATTACATTTCTCGGCCAAATTGCATAGATCTCACTGTCAAAATGCTTAAATGTCTTTTTTGAACTAAGCTTGAGGATTACGCTCAAACCAAATGTCCTAGAACCAAATTTCCAAATGTAACTACTAGATTATGATACAATACACTATTGGGTGAAGTTTGGTTGACTTCTGCGCAGCGGTTTGGGAGTTAACATCAAAATTACATTTCTCGGCCGAGTTGCGTAGATCTCACTGTCAAAAGGCTTAAATGGCTTTTTTGAACTAAGTTTGAGGATTGCGCTCAAACCAAATGTCCTAGAACCAAATTTCCAAATGTGACTACTAGATTGTGATACAATACACTATTGGGTGAAGTTTGGTTGACTTCTGCGCAGCGGTTTGGGAGTTAACATCAAAATTACAATTCTCGGCCGAGTTGCGTAGATCTCACTGTCAAAAGGCTTAAATGTCTTTTTTGAACTAGGTTTGAGGATTACGCTCAAACCAAATGTCCTAGAACCAAATTTCCAAATGTAACTACTAGATTGTGATACAATACACTATTGGGTGAAGTTTGGTTAACTTCTGTGCAGCGGTTTGGGAGTTAACATCAAAATTACATTTCTCGGCCGAATTGCGTAGATCTCACTGTCAAAAGGCTGAAATGACTTTTTTGAACAAAGTTTGAGGATTGCGCTCAAACCAAATGTCCTAGAACCAAATTTCCAAATGTAACTACAAGATTGTGATACAATACACTATTGGGTGAAGTTTGGTTGACTTCTGTGCAGCGGTTTGGGAGTTAACATCAGAATTACATTTCTCGGCCAAATTGCATAGATCTCACTGTCAAAATGCTTAAATGTCTTTTTTGAACTAAGCTTGAGGATTACGCTCAAACCAAATGTCCTAGAACCAAATTTCCAAATGTAACTACTAGATTATGATACAATACACTATTGGGTGAAGTTTGGTTGACTTCTGCGCAGCGGTTTGGGAGTTAACATCAAAATTACATTTCTCGGCCGAGTTGCGTAGATCTCACTGTCAAAAGGCTTAAATGGCTTTTTTGAACTAAGTTTGAGGATTGCGCTCAAACCAAATGTCCTACAACCAAATTTCGAAATGTAACTACTAGATTGTGATACAATACACCATTGGGTGAAGTTTGGTTGACTTCTACGCAGCGGTTTGGGAGTTAACATCAAAATTACATTTCTCGGGCGAGTTGCGTAGATCTCACTGACAAAAGGCTTAAATGACTTTGTTTAACTAAGTTTGAGGATTGCGCTCAAACCAAATGTCCTAGAACCAAATTTCCAAATGTAACTACTAGATTGTGATACAATACACTATAGCGTGAAGTTTGGTTGACTTCTGCGCAGCGGTTTGGGAGTTAACATCAAAATTACATTTCTCGGCCGAATTGAGTCGATCTCACTGTCAAAAGGCCTAAATGGCTTTTTTGAACTAAGTTTGAGGATTGCGCTCAAACCAAATGTCCTAGAACCAAATTTCCAAATGTAACTACTAGATTGTGATACAATACACTATTGGGTGAAGTTTGGTTCACTTCTGCGCAGCGGTTTGGGAGTTAACATCAAAATTACATTTCTCGGCCGAGTTGCGTAGATCTCACTGTCAAAAGGCTTAAATGGCTTTTTTGAACTAAGTTTGAGGATTGCGCTCAAACCAAATGTCCTAGAACCAAATTTCCAAATGTAACTACTAGATTGTGATACAATACACTATTGGGTTAAGTTTGGTTCACTTCTGTGCAGCGGTTTGGGAGTTAACATCAAAATTACATTTCTCGGCCGAATTGCGTAGATCTCACTGTCAAAAGGCTTAAATGAATTTTTTGAACAAAGTTTGAGGATTGCGCTCAAACAAAATGTCCTAGAACCAAATTTCCAAATGTAACTACTAGATTGTGATACAATACACTATTGGGTGAAGTTTGGTTGACTTCTGCGCAGCGGTTTGGGAGTTAACATCAAAATTACATTTCTCGGCCAAATTGCGTAGATCTCACTGTCAAAATGCTTAAATGTCTTTTTTGAACTAAGCTTGAGGATTACGCTCAAACCAAATGTCCTAGAACCAAATTTCCAAATGTAACTACTAGATTGTGATACAATACACTATTGGGTGAAGTTTGGTTAACTTCTGTGCAGTGGTTTGGGAGTTAACATCAAAATTACATTTCTCGGCCGACTTGCGTTGATCTCACTGTCAAAAGGCTTAAATGGCTTTTTTGAACTAAGTTTGAGGATTGCGCTCCAACCAAATGTCCTAGAACCAAATTTCCAAATGTAACTACTAGATTGTGATACAATACACTATTGGGTGAAGTTTGGTTGACTTCTGCGCAGCGGTTTGGGAGTTAACATCAAAATTACATTTCTCGGCCAAATTGCGTAGATCTCACTGTCAAAATGCTTAAATGTCTTTTTTGAACTAGGTTTGAGGATTACGCTCAAACCAAATGTCCTAGAACCAAATTTCCAAATGTAACTACTAGATTGTGATACAATACACTATTGGGTGAAGTTTGGTTAACTTCTGTGCAGCGGTTTGGGAGTTAACATCAAAATTACATTTCTCGGCCGAATTGCGTAGATCTCACTGTCAAAAGGCTGAAATGACTTTTTTGAACAAAGTTTGAGGATTGCGCTCAAACCAAATGTCCTAGAACCAAATTTCCAAATGTAACTACAAGATTGTGATACAATACACTATTGGGTGAAGTTTGGTTGACTTCTGCGCAGCGGTTTGGGAGTTAACATCAGAATTACATTTCTCGGCCAAATTGCATAGATCTCACTGTCAAAATGCTTAAATGTCTTTTTTGAACTAAGCTTGAGGATTACGCTCAAACCAAATGTCCTAGAACCAAATTTCCAAATGTAACTACTAGATTATGATACAATACACTATTGGGTGAAGTTTGGTTGACTTCTGCGCAGCGGTTTGGGAGTTAACATCAAAATTACATTTCTCGGCCGAGTTGCGTAGATCTCACTGTCAAAAGGCTTAAATGGCTTTTTTGAACTAAGTTTGAGGATTGCGCTCAAACCAAATGTCCTACAACCAAATTTCGAAATGTAACTACTAGATTGTGATACAATACACTATTGGGTGAAGTTTGGTTGACTTCTGCGCAGCGGTTTGGGAGTTAACATCAGAATTACATTTCTCGGCCAAATTGCATAGATCTCACTGTCAAAATGCTTAAATGTCTTTTTTGAACTAAGCTTGAGGATTACGCTCAAACCAAATGTCCTAGAACCAAATTTCCAAATGTAACTACTAGATTATGATACAATACACTATTGGGTGAAGTTTGGTTGACTTCTGCGCAGCGGTTTGGGAGTTAACATCAAAATTACATTTCTCGGCCGAGTTGCGTAGATCTCACTGTCAAAAGGCTTAAATGGCTTTTTTGAACTAAGTTTGAGGATTGCGCTCAAACCAAATGTCCTACAACCAAATTTCGAAATGTAACTACTAGATTGTGATACAATACACCATTGGGTGAAGTTTGGTTGACTTCTACGCAGCGGTTTGGGAGTTAACATCAAAATTACATTTCTCGGCCGAGTTGCGTAGATCTCACTGTCAAAAGGCTTAAATGACTTTGTTTAACTAAGTTTGAGGATTGCGCTCAAACCAAATGTCCTAGAACCAAATTTCCAAATGTAACTACTAGATTGTGATACAATACACTATAGCGTGAAGTTTGGTTGACTTCTGCGCAGCGGTTTGGGAGTTAACATCAAAATTACATTTCTCGGCCGAATTGAGTCGATCTCACTGTCAAAAGGCCTAAATGGCTTTTTTGAACTAAGTTTGAGGATTGCGCTCAAACCAAATGTCCTAGAACCAAATTTCCAAATGTAACTACTAGATTGTGATACAATACACTATTGGGTGAAGTTTGGTTCACTTCTGCGCAGCGGTTTGGGAGTTAACATCAAAATTACATTTCTCGGCCGAGTTGCGTAGATCTCACTGTCAAAAGGCTTAAATGGCTTTTTTGAACTAAGTTTGAGGATTGCGCTCAAACCAAATGTCCTAGAACCAAATTTCCAAATGTAACTACTAGATTGTGATACAATACACTATTGGGTTAAGTTTGGTTCACTTCTGTGCAGCGGTTTGGGAGTTAACATCAAAATTACATTTCTCGGCCGAATTGCGTAGATCTCACTGTCAAAAGGCTTAAATGACTTTTTTGAACAAAGTTTGAGGATTGCGCTCAAACAAAATGTCCTAGAACCAAATTTCCAAATGTAACTACTAGATTGTGATACAATACACTATTGGGTGAAGTTTGGTTGACTTCTGCGCAGCGGTTTGGGAGTTAACATCAGAATTACATTTCTCGGCCAAATTGCATAGATCTCACTGTCAAAATGCTTAAATGTCTTTTTTGAACTAAGCTTGAGGATTACGCTCAAACCAAATGTCCTAGAACCAAATTTCCAAATGTAACTACTAGATTATGATACAATACACTATTGGGTGAAGTTTGGTTGACTTCTGCGCAGCGGTTTGGGAGTTAACATCAAAATTACATTTCTCGGCCGAGTTGCGTAGATCTCACTGTCAAAAGGCTTAAATGGCTTTTTTGAACTAAGTTTGAGGATTGCGCTCAAACCAAATGTCCTACAACCAAATTTCGAAATGTAACTACTAGATTGTGATACAATACACCATTGGGTGAAGTTTGGTTGACTTCTACGCAGCGGTTTGGGAGTTAACATCAAAATTACATTTCTCGGCCGAGTTGCGTAGATCTCACTGTCAAAAGGCTTAAATGACTTTGTTTAACTAAGTTTGAGGATTGCGCTCAAACCAAATGTCCTAGAACCAAATTTCCAAATGTAACTACTAGATTGTGATACAATACACTATAGCGTGAAGTTTGGTTGACTTCTGCGCAGCGGTTTGGGAGTTAACATCAAAATTACATTTCTCGGCCGAATTGAGTCGATCTCACTGTCAAAAGGCCTAAATGGCTTTTTTGAACTAAGTTTGAGGATTGCGCTCAAACCAAATGTCCTAGAACCAAATTTCCAAATGTAACTACTAGATTGTGATACAATACACTATTGGGTGAAGTTTGGTTCACTTCTGCGCAGCGGTTTGGGAGTTAACATCAAAATTACATTTCTCGGCCGAGTTGCGTAGATCTCACTGTCAAAAGGCTTAAATGGCTTTTTTGAACTAAGTTTGAGGATTGCGCTCAAACCAAATGTCCTAGAACCAAATTTCCAAATGTAACTACTAGATTGTGATACAATACACTATTGGGTTAAGTTTGGTTCACTTCTGTGCAGCGGTTTGGGAGTTAACATCAAAATTACATTTCTCGGCCGAATTGCGTAGATCTCACTGTCAAAAGGCTTAAATGACTTTTTTGAACAAAGTTTGAGGATTGCGCTCAAACAAAATGTCCTAGAACCAAATTTCCAAATGTAACTACTAGATTGTGATACAATACACTATTGGGTGAAGTTTGGTTGACTTCTGCGCAGCGGTTTGGGAGTTAACATCAAAATTACATTTCTCGGCCAAATTGCGTAGATCTCACTGTCAAAATGCTTAAATGTCTTTTTTTAACTAAGCTTGAGGATTACGCTCAAACCAAATGTCCTAGAACCAAATTTCCAAATGTAACTACTAGATTGTGATACAATACACTATTGGGTGAAGTTTGGTTAACTTCTGTGCAGTGGTTTGGGAGTTAACATCAAAATTACATTTCTCGGCCGACTTGCGTTGATCTCACTGTCAAAAGGCTTAAATGACTTTTTTAAACTAAGTTTGAGGATTGCGCTCAAACCAAATGTCCTAGAACCAAATTTCCAAATATAACTACTAGATTATGATACAATACACTATTGGGTGAAGTTTGGTTGACTTCTGCGCAGCGGTTTGGGAGTTAACATCAAAATTACATTTCTGGGCTGAATTGCGTACATCTCACTGTCAAAAGGCTTAAATGACTTTTTGGAACTAAGCTTGAGGATTGCGCTCAAACCAATTGTCCTAGAACCAAATTTCCAAATGTAACTACTAGATTGTGATACAATACACTATTGGGTGAAGTTTGGTTGACTTCTGCGCAGCGGTTTGGGAGTTAACATCAAAATTACATTTCTCGGCCGAGTTGCGTAGATCTCACTGTCAAAAGGCTTAAATGGCTTTTTTGAACTAAGTTTGAGGATTGCGCTCAAACCAAATGTCCTACAACCAAATTTCGAAATGTAACTACTAGATTGTGATACAATACACCATTGGGTGAAGTTTGGTTGACTTCTGCGCAGCGGTTTGGGAGTTAACATCAAAATTACATTTCTCGGCCCAGTTGCGTAGATCTCACTGTCAAAATGCTTAAATGTCTTTTTTGAACTAGGTTTGAGGATTACGCTCAAACCAAATGTCCTAGAACCAAATTTCCAAATGTAACTACTAGATTGTGATACAATACACTATTGGGTGAAGTTTGGTTAACTTCTGTGCAGCGGTTTGGGAGTTAACATCAAAATTACATTTCTCGGCCGAATTGCGTAGATCTCACTGTCAAAAGGCTGAAATGACTTTTTTGAACAAAGTTTGAGGATTGCGCTCAAACCAAATGTCCTAGAACCAAATTTCCAAATGTAACTACAAGATTGTGATACAATACACTATTGGGTGAAGTTTGGTTGACTTCTGCGCAGCGGTTTGGGAGTTAACATCAGAATTACATTTCTCGGCCAAATTGCATAGATCTCACTGTCAAAATGCTTAAATGTCTTTTTTGAACTAAGCTTGAGGATTACGCTCAAACCAAATGTCCTAGAACCAAATTTCCAAATGTAACTACTAGATTATGATACAATACACTATTGGGTGAAGTTTGGTTGACTTCTGCGCAGCGGTTTGGGAGTTAACATCAAAATTACATTTCTCGGCCGAGTTGCGTAGATCTCACTGTCAAAAGGCTTAAATGGCTTTTTTGAACTAAGTTTGAGGATTGCGCTCAAACCAAATGTCCTACAACCAAATTTCGAAATGTAACTACTAGATTGTGATACAATACACCATTGGGTGAAGTTTGGTTGACTTCTACGCAGCGGTTTGGGAGTTAACATCAAAATTACATTTCTCGGCCGAGTTGCGTAGATCTCACTGTCAAAAGGCTTAAATGACTTTGTTTAACTAAGTTTGAGGATTGCGCTCAAACCAAATGTCCTAGAACCAAATTTCCAAATGTAACTACTAGATTGTGATACAATACACTATAGCGTGAAGTTTGGTTAACTTCTGTGCAGCGGTTTGGGAGTTAACATCAAAATTACATTTCTCGGCCGAATTGCGTAGATCTCACTGTCAAAAGGCTGAAATGACTTTTTTGAACAAAGTTTGAGGATTGCGCTCAAACCAAATGTCCTAGAACCAAATTTCCAAATGTAACTACAAGATTGTGATACAATACACTATTGGGTGAAGTTTGGTTGACTTCTGCGCAGCGGTTTGGGAGTTAACATCAGAATTACATTTCTCGGCCAAATTGCATAGATCTCACTGTCAAAATGCTTAAATGTCTTTTTTGAACTAAGCTTGAGGATTACGCTCAAACCAAATGTCCTAGAACCAAATTTCCAAATGTAACTACTAGATTATGATACAATACACTATTGGGTGAAGTTTGGTTGACTTCTGCGCAGCGGTTTGGGAGTTAACATCAAAATTACATTTCTCGGCCGAGTTGCGTAGATCTCACTGTCAAAAGGCTTAAATGGCTTTTTTGAACTAAGTTTGAGGATTGCGCTCAAACCAAATGTCCTACAACCAAATTTCGAAATGTAACTACTAGATTGTGATACAATACACCATTGGGTGAAGTTTGGTTGACTTCTACGCAGCGGTTTGGGAGTTAACATCAAAATTACATTTCTCGGCCGAGTTGCGTAGATCTCACTGTCAAAAGGCTTAAATGACTTTGTTTAACTAAGTTTGAGGATTGCGCTCAAACCAAATGTCCTAGAACCAAATTTCCAAATGTAACTACTAGATTGTGATACAATACACTATAGCGTGAAGTTTGGTTGACTTCTGCGCAGCGGTTTGGGAGTTAACATCAAAATTACATTTCTCGGCCGAATTGAGTCGATCTCACTGTCAAAAGGCCTAAATGGCTTTTTTGAACTAAGTTTGAGGATTGCGCTCAAACCAAATGTCCTAGAACCAAATTTCCAAATGTAACTACTAGATTGTGATACAATACACTATTGGGTGAAGTTTGGTTCACTTCTGCGCAGCGGTTTGGGAGTTAACATCAAAATTACATTTCTCGGCCGAGTTGCGTAGATCTCACTGTCAAAAGGCTTAAATGGCTTTTTTGAACTAAGTTTGAGGATTGCGCTCAAACCAAATGTCCTAGAACCAAATTTCCAAATGTAACTACTAGATTGTGATACAATACACTATTGGGTTAAGTTTGGTTCACTTCTGTGCAGCGGTTTGGGAGTTAACATCAAAATTACATTTCTCGGCCGAATTGCGTAGATCTCACTGTCAAAAGGCTGAAATGACTTTTTTGAACAAAGTTTGAGGATTGCGCTCAAACAAAATGTCCTACAACCAAATTTCCAAATGTAACTACTAGATTGTGATACAATACACTATTGGGTGAAGTTTGGTTGACTTCTGCGCAGCGGTTTGGGAGTTAACATCAAAATTACATTTCTCGGCCAAATTGCGTAGATCTCACTGTCAAAATGCTTAAATGTCTTTTTTGAACTAAGCTTGAGGATTACGCTCAAACCAAATGTCCTAGAACCAAATTTCCAAATGTAACTACTAGATTGTGATACAATACACTATTGGGTGAAGTTTGGTTAACTTCTGTGCAGTGGTTTGGGAGTTAACATCAAAATTACATTTCTCGGCCGAATTGAGTAGATCTCACTGTCAAAAGGCTTAAATGACTTTAACTAAGCTTGAGGATTACGCTCAAACCAAATGTCCTAGAACCAAATTTCCAAATGTAACTACTAGATTGTGATACAATACACTATTGGGTGAAGTTTGGTTCACTTCTGCGCAGCGGTTTGGGAGTTAACATCAAAATTACATTCTCGGCCGAGTTGCGTTGATCTCACTGTCAAAAGGCTTAAATGACTTTTTTTTAATAAGTTTGAGAATTGCGCTCAAACCAAATGTCCTAGAACCAAATTTCCAAATGTAACTACTAGATTGTGATACAATACACTATAGCGTGAAGTTTGGTTGACTTCTGCGCAGCGGTTTGGGAGTTAACATCAAAATTACATTTCTCGGCCGAATTGCGTAGATATCACTGTCAAAAGGCTTAAATGGCTTTTTTGAACTAAGTTTGAGGATTGCGCTCAAACCAAATGTCCTACAACCAAATTTCGAAATGTAACTACTAGATTGTGATACAATACACCATTGGGTGAAGTTTGGTTGACTTCTGCGCAGCGGTTTGGGAGTTAACATCAAAATTACATTTCTCGGCCCAGTTGCGTAGATCTCACTGTCAAAAGGCTTAAATGACTTTGTTTAACTAAGTTTGAGGATTGCGCTCAAACCAAATGTCCTAGAACCAAATTTCCAAATGTAACTACTAGATTGTGATACAATACACTATAGCGTGAAGTTTGGTTGACTTCTGCGCAGCGGTTTGGGAGTTAACATCAAAATTACATTTCTCGGCCGAATTGAGTAGATCTCACTGTCAAAAGGCTTAAATGACTTTTTTGAACAAAGTTTGAGGATTGCGCTCAAACCAAATGTCCTAGAACCAAATTTCCAAATGTAACTACTAGATTGTGATACAATACACTATTGGGTGAAGTTTGGTTAACTTCTGTGCAGCGGTTTGGAAGTTAACATCAAAATTACATTTCTCGGCAGAATTGCGTAGATCTCACTGTCAAAAGGCTTAAATGACTTTTTTGAACAAAGTTTGAGGATTGCGCTCAAACAAAATGTCCTAGAACCAAATTTCCAAATGTAACTACTAGATTGTGATACAATACACTATTGGGTGAAGTTTGGTTGACTTCTGCGCAGCGGTTTGGGAGTTAACATCAAAATTACATTTCTCGGCCAAATTGCGTAGATCTCACTGTCAAAATGCTTAAATGTCTTTTTTGAACTAAGCTTGAGGATTACGCTCAAACCAAATGTCCTAGAACCAAATTTCCAAATGTAACTACTAGATTGTGATACAATACACTATTGGGTGAAGTTTGGTTAACTTCTGTGCAGTGGTTTGGGAGTTAACATCAAAATTACATTTCTCGGCCGACTTGCGTTGATCTCACTGTCAAAAGGCTTAAATGACTTTTTTAAACTAAGTTTGAGGATTGCGCTCAAACCAAATGTCCTAGAACCAAATTTCCAAATATAACTACTAGATTATGATACAATACACTATTGGGTGAAGTTTGGTTGACTTCTGCGCAGCGGTTTGGGAGTTAACATCAAAATTACATTTCTGGGCTGAATTGCGTACATCTCACTGTCAAAAGGCTTAAATGACTTTTTGGAACTAAGCTTGAGGATTGCGCTCAAACCAATTGTCCTAGAACCAAATTTCCAAATGTAACTACTAGATTGTGATACAATACACTATTGGGTGAAGTTTGGTTGACTTCTGCGCAGCGGTTTGGGAGTTAACATCAAAATTACATTTCTCGGCCGAGTTGCGTAGATCTCACTGTCAAAAGGCTTAAATGGCTTTTTTGAACTAAGTTTGAGGATTGCGCTCAAACCAAATGTCCTACAACCAAATTTCGAAATGTAACTACTAGATTGTGATACAATACACCATTGGGTGAAGTTTGGTTGACTTCTGCGCAGCGGTTTGGGAGTTAACATCAAAATTACATTTCTCGGCCCAGTTGCGTAGATCTCACTGTCAAAATGCTTAAATGTCTTTTTTGAACTAGGTTTGAGGATTACGCTCAAACCAAATGTCCTAGAACCAAATTTCCAAATGTAACTACTAGATTGTGATACAATACACTATTGGGTGAAGTTTGGTTAACTTCTGTGCAGCGGTTTGGGAGTTAACATCAAAATTACATTTCTCGGCCGAATTGCGTAGATCTCACTGTCAAAAGGCTGAAATGACTTTTTTGAACAAAGTTTGAGGATTGCGCTCAAACCAAATGTCCTAGAACCAAATTTCCAAATGTAACTACAAGATTGTGATACAATACACTATTGGGTGAAGTTTGGTTGACTTCTGCGCAGCGGTTTGGGAGTTAACATCAGAATTACATTTCTCGGCCAAATTGCATAGATCTCACTGTCAAAATGCTTAAATGTCTTTTTTGAACTAAGCTTGAGGATTACGCTCAAACCAAATGTCCTAGAACCAAATTTCCAAATGTAACTACTAGATTATGATACAATACACTATTGGGTGAAGTTTGGTTGACTTCTGCGCAGCGGTTTGGGAGTTAACATCAAAATTACATTTCTCGGCCGAGTTGCGTAGATCTCACTGTCAAAAGGCTTAAATGGCTTTTTTGAACTAAGTTTGAGGATTGCGCTCAAACCAAATGTCCTACAACCAAATTTCGAAATGTAACTACTAGATTGTGATACAATACACCATTGGGTGAAGTTTGGTTGACTTCTACGCAGCGGTTTGGGAGTTAACATCAAAATTACATTTCTCGGCCGAGTTGCGTAGATCTCACTGTCAAAAGGCTTAAATGACTTTGTTTAACTAAGTTTGAGGATTGCGCTCAAACCAAATGTCCTAGAACCAAATTTCCAAATGTAACTACTAGATTGTGATACAATACACTATAGCGTGAAGTTTGGTTAACTTCTGTGCAGCGGTTTGGGAGTTAACATCAAAATTACATTTCTCGGCCGAATTGCGTAGATCTCACTGTCAAAAGGCTGAAATGACTTTTTTGAACAAAGTTTGAGGATTGCGCTCAAACCAAATGTCCTAGAACCAAATTTCCAAATGTAACTACAAGATTGTGATACAATACACTATTGGGTGAAGTTTGGTTGACTTCTGCGCAGCGGTTTGGGAGTTAACATCAGAATTACATTTCTCGGCCAAATTGCATAGATCTCACTGTCAAAATGCTTAAATGTCTTTTTTGAACTAAGCTTGAGGATTACGCTCAAACCAAATGTCCTAGAACCAAATTTCCAAATGTAACTACTAGATTATGATACAATACACTATTGGGTGAAGTTTGGTTGACTTCTGCGCAGCGGTTTGGGAGTTAACATCAAAATTACATTTCTCGGCCGAGTTGCGTAGATCTCACTGTCAAAAGGCTTAAATGGCTTTTTTGAACTAAGTTTGAGGATTGCGCTCAAACCAAATGTCCTACAACCAAATTTCGAAATGTAACTACTAGATTGTGATACAATACACCATTGGGTGAAGTTTGGTTGACTTCTACGCAGCGGTTTGGGAGTTAACATCAAAATTACATTTCTCGGCCGAGTTGCGTAGATCTCACTGTCAAAAGGCTTAAATGACTTTGTTTAACTAAGTTTGAGGATTGCGCTCAAACCAAATGTCCTAGAACCAAATTTCCAAATGTAACTACTAGATTGTGATACAATACACTATAGCGTGAAGTTTGGTTGACTTCTGCGCAGCGGTTTGGGAGTTAACATCAAAATTACATTTCTCGGCCGAATTGAGTCGATCTCACTGTCAAAAGGCCTAAATGGCTTTTTTGAACTAAGTTTGAGGATTGCGCTCAAACCAAATGTCCTAGAACCAAATTTCCAAATGTAACTACTAGATTGTGATACAATACACTATTGGGTGAAGTTTGGTTCACTTCTGCGCAGCGGTTTGGGAGTTAACATCAAAATTACATTTCTCGGCCGAGTTGCGTAGATCTCACTGTCAAAAGGCTTAAATGGCTTTTTTGAACTAAGTTTGAGGATTGCGCTCAAACCAAATGTCCTAGAACCAAATTTCCAAATGTAACTACTAGATTGTGATACAATACACTATTGGGTTAAGTTTGGTTCACTTCTGTGCAGCGGTTTGGGAGTTAACATCAAAATTACATTTCTCGGCCGAATTGCGTAGATCTCACTGTCAAAAGGCTGAAATGACTTTTTTGAACAAAGTTTGAGGATTGCGCTCAAACAAAATGTCCTACAACCAAATTTACAAATGTAACTACTAGATTGTGATACAATACACTATTGGGTGAAGTTTGGTTGACTTCTGCGCAGCGGTTTGGGAGTTAACATCAAAATTACATTTCTCGGCCAAATTGCGTAGATCTCACTGTCAAAATGCTTAAATGTCTTTTTTGAACTAAGCTTGAGGATTACGCTCAAACCAAATGTCCTAGAACCAAATTTCCAAATGTAACTACTAGATTGTGATACAATACACTATTGGGTGAAGTTTGGTTAACTTCTGTGCAGTGGTTTGGGAGTTAACATCAAAATTACATTTCTCGGCCGAATTGAGTAGATCTCACTGTCAAAAGGCTTAAATGACTTTAACTAAGCTTGAGGATTACGCTCAAACCAAATGTCCTAGAACCAAATTTCCAAATGTAACTACTAGATTGTGATACAATACACTATTGGGTGAAGTTTGGTTCACTTCTGCGCAGCGGTTTGGGAGTTAACATCAAAATTACATTCTCGGCCGAGTTGCGTTGATCTCACTGTCAAAAGGCTTAAATGACTTTTTTTTAATAAGTTTGAGAATTGCGCTCAAACCAAATGTCCTAGAACCAAATTTCCAAATGTAACTACTAGATTGTGATACAATACACTATAGCGTGAAGTTTGGTTGACTTCTGCGCAGCGGTTTGGGAGTTAACATCAAAATTACATTTCTCGGCCGAATTGCGTAGATATCACTGTCAAAAGGCTTAAATGGCTTTTTTGAACTAAGTTTGAGGATTGCGCTCAAACCAAATGTCCTACAACCAAATTTCGAAATGTAACTACTAGATTGTGATACAATACACCATTGGGTGAAGTTTGGTTGACTTCTGCGCAGCGGTTTGGGAGTTAACATCAAAATTACATTTCTCGGCCCAGTTGCGTAGATCTCACTGTCAAAAGGCTTAAATGACTTTGTTTAACTAAGTTTGAGGATTGCGCTCAAACCAAATGTCCTAGAACCAAATTTCCAAATGTAACTACTAGATTGTGATACAATACACTATAGCGTGAAGTTTGGTTGACTTCTGCGCAGCGGTTTGGGAGTTAACATCAAAATTACATTTCTCGGCCGAATTGAGTAGATCTCACTGTCAAAAGGCTTAAATGACTTTTTTGAACAAAGTTTGAGGATTGCGCTCAAACCAAATGTCCTAGAACCAAATTTCCAAATGTAACTACTAGATTGTGATACAATACACTATTGGGTGAAGTTTGGTTAACTTCTGTGCAGCGGTTTGGAAGTTAACATCAAAATTACATTTCTCGGCAGAATTGCGTAGATCTCACTGTCAAAAGGCTTAAATGACTTTTTTGAACAAAGTTTGAGGATTGCGCTCAAACCAAATGTCCTAGAACCAAATTTCCAAATGTAACTACTAGATTCTGATACATTACACTATAGCGTGAAGTTTGGTTGACTTCTGCGCAGCGGTTTGGGAGTTAACATCAAAATTACATTTCTCGGCCGAATTGAGTAGATCTCACTGTCAAAAGGCTTAAATGACTTTTTTGAACAAAGTTTGAGGATTGCGCTCAAACCAAATGTCCTAGAACCAAATTTCCAAATGTAACTACTAGATTGTGATACAATACACTATTGGGTGAAGTTTGGTTGACTTCTGTGCAGCGGTTTGGGAGTTAACATCAAAATTACATTTCTCGGCCGAGTTGCGTAGATCTCACTGTCAAAAGGCTTAAATGACTTTAACTAAGCTTGAGGATTACGCTCAAACCAAATGTCCTAGAACCAAATTTCCAAATGTAACTACTAGATTGTGATACAATACACTATAGCGTGAAGTTTGGTTGACTTCTGCGCAGCGGTTTGGGAGTTAACATCAAAATTACATTTCTCGGCCGAATAGCGTAGATCTCACTGTCAAAAGGCTTAAATGACTTTTTTAAACTAAGTTTGAGGATTGCGCTCAAACCAAATGTCCTAGAACCAAATTTCCAAATATAACTACTAGATTATGATAAAATACACTATTGGGTGAAGTTTGGTTGACTTCTGCGCAGCGGTTTGGGAGTTAACATCAAAATTACATTTCTGGGCCGAATTGCGTAGATCTCACTGTCAAAAGGCTTAAATGACTTTTTGGAACTAAGCTTGAGGATTGCGCTCAAACCAATTGTCCTAGAACCAAATTTCCAAATGTAACTACTAGATTGTGATACAATACACTATTGGGTGAAGTTTGGTTGACTTCTGCGCAGCGGTTTGGGAGTTAACATCAAAATTACATTTCTCGGCCAAATTGCGTAGATCTCACTGTCAAAATGCTTAAATGTCTTTTTTGAACTAGGTTTGAGGATTACGCTCAAACCAAATGTCCTACAACCAAATTTCCAAATGTAACTACTAGATTGTGATACAATACACTATTGGGTGAAGTTTGGTTAACTTCTGTGCAGCGGTTTGGGAGTTAACATCAAAATTACATTTCTCGGCCGAGTTGCGTAGATCTCATTGTCAAAAGGCTTAAATGACTTTGTTTAACTAAGTTTGAAGATTGCGCTCAAACCAAATGTCCTAGAACCAAATTTCCAAATGTAACTACTAGATTGTGATACAATACACTATAGCGTGAAGTTTGGTTGACTTCTGCGCAGCGATTTGGGAGTTAACATCAAAATTACATTTCTCGGCCGAATTGAGTAGATCTCACTGTGAAAAGGCTTAAATGGCTTTTTTGAACTAAGTTTGAGGATTGCGATTAAACCAAATGTCCTAGAACCAAATTTCCAAATGTAACTACTAGATTGTGATACAATACACTTTTGGGTGAAGTTTGGTTGACTACTGCGCAGCGGTTTGGGAGTTAACATCAAAATCACATTTCTCGGCCGAATTGTGTAGATCTCACTGTCAACATGCTTAAATGACTTTTTGGAACTAAGCTTTAGGATTGCGCTCAAACCAAATGTCCTAGAACCAAATTTCCAAATGTAACTACTAGATTGTGATACAATACACTATTGGGTGAAGTTTGGTTAACTTCTGTGCAGCGGTTTGGAAGTTAACATCAAAATTACATTTCTCGGCAGAATTGCGTAGATCTCACTGTCAAAAGGCTTAAATGACTTTTTTGAACAAAGTTTGAGGATTGCGCTCAAACCAAATGTCCTAGAACCAAATTTCCAAATGTAACTACTAGATTCTGATACATTACACTATAGCGTGAAGTTTGGTTGACTTCTGCGCAGCGGTTTGGGAGTTAACATCAAAATTACATTTCTCGGCCGAATTGAGTAGATCTCACTGTCAAAAGGCTTAAATGGCTTTTTTGAACTAAGTTTGAGGATTGCGCTCAAACCAAATGTCCTAGAACCAAATTTCCAAATGTGACTACTAGATTGTGATACAATACACTATTGGGTGAAGTTTGGTTGACTTCTGCGCAGCGGTTTGGGAGTTAACATCAAAATTACATTTCTCGGCCGAGTTGCGTAGATCTCACTGTCAAAAGGCTTAAATGGCTTTTTTGAACTAAGTTTGAGGATTGCGCTCAAACCAAATGTCCTACAACCAAATTTCGAAATGTAACTACTAGATTGTGATACAATACACCATAGGGTGAAGTTTGGTTGACTTCTACGCAGCGGTTTGGGAGTTAACATCAAAATTACATTTCTCGGCCGAGTTGCGTAGATCTCACTGTCAAAAGGCTTGAATGGCTTTTTTGAACTAAGTTTGAGGATTGCGCTCAAACCAAATGTCCTAGAACCTAAATTTCCAAATGTAACTACTAGATTGTGATACAATACACTATAGCGTGAAGTTTGGTTGACTTCTGCGCAGCGGTTTGGGAGTTAACATCAAAATTACATTTCTCGGCCGAATTGAGTCGATCTCACTGTCAAAAGGCCTAAATGGCTTTTTTGAACTAAGTTTGAGGATTGCGCTCAAACCAAATGTCCTAGAACCAAATTTCCAAATGTAACTACTAGATTGTGATACAATACACTATTGGGTGAAGTTTGGTTCACTTCTGTGCAGCGGTTTGGGAGTTAACATCAAAATTACATTTCTCGGCCGAGTTGCGTAGATCTCACTGTCAAAAGGCTTAAATGGCTTTTTTGAACTAAGTTTGAGGATTGCGCTCAAACCAAATGTCCTAGAACCAAATTTCCAAATGTAACTACTAGATTGTGATACAATACACTATTGGGTGAAGTTTGGTTCACTTCTGTGCAGCGGTTTGGGAGTTAACATCAAAATTACATTTCTCGGCCGAATTGCGTAGATCTCACTGTCAAAAGGCTTAAATGACTTTTTTGAACAAAGTTTGAGGATTGCGCTCAAACCAAATGTCCTAGAACCAAATTTCCAAATGTAACTACTAGATTGTGATACAATACACTATTGGGTGAAGTTTGGTTAACTTCTGTGCAGCGGTTTGGAAGTTAACATCAAAATTACATTTCTCGGCAGAATTGCGTAGATCTCACTGTCAAAAGGCTTAAATGACTTTTTTGAAAAAGGTTTGAGGATTGCGCTCAAACCAAATGTCCTAGAACCAAATTTCCAAATGTAACTACTAGATTCTGATACATTACACTATAACGTGAAGTTTGGTTGACTTCTGCGCAGCGGTTTGGGAGTTAACATCAAAATTACATTTCTCGGCCGAATTGAGTAGATCTCACTGTCAAAAGGCTTAAATGACTTTTTTGAACAAAGTTTGAGGATTGCGCTCAAACCAAATGTCCTACAACCAAATTTCCAAATGTAACTACTAGATTGTGATACAATACACTATTGGGTGAAGTTTGGTTAACTTCTGTGCAGCGGTTTGGGAGTTAACATCAAAATTACATTTCTCGGCCGAGTTGCGTAGATCTCATTGTCAAAAGGCTTAAATGACTTTGTTTAACTAAGTTTGAGGATTGCGCTCAAACCAAATGTCCTAGAACCAAATTTCCAAATGTAACTACTAGATTATGATACAATACACTATTGGGTGAAGTTTGGTTGACTTCTGCGCAGCGGTTTGGGAGTTAACATCAAAATTACATTTCTCGGCCGAGTTGCGTAGATCTCACTGTCAAAAGGCCTAAATGGCTTTTTTGAACTAAGTTTGAGGATTGCGCTCAAACCAAATGTCCTAGAACCAAATTTCCAAATGTAACTACTAGATTGTGATACAATACACTATTGGGTGAAGTTTGGTTCACTTCTGCGCAGCGGTTTGGGAGTTAACTTCAAAATTACATTTCTCGGCCGAGTTGCGTAGATCTCACTGTCAAAAGGCTTAAATGGCTTTTTTGAACTAAGTTTGAGGATTGCGCTCAAACCAAATGTCCTAGAACCAAATTTCCAAATGTAACTACTAGATTGTGATACAATACACTATTGGGTGAAGTTTGGTTCACTTCTGTGCAGCGGTTTGGGAGTTAACATCAAAATTACATTTCTCGGCCGAATTGCGTAGATCTCACTGTCAAAAGGCTTAAATGGCTTTTTTGAACTAAGTTTGAGGATTGCGCTCAAACCAAATGTCCTAGAACCAAATTTCCAAATGTAACTACTAGATTGTGATAAAATACACTATTGGGTGAAGTTTGGTTCACTTCTGTGCAGCGGTTTGGGAGTTAACATCAAAATTACATTTCTCGGCCGAGTTGCGTAGATCTCACTGTCAAAAGGCTTAAATGGCTTTTTTGAACTAAGTTTGAGGATTGCGCTCAAACCAAATGTCCTAGAACCAAATTTCCAAATGTAACTACTAGATTGTGATACAATACACTTTTGGGTGAAGTTTGGTTGACTACTGCGCAGCGGTTTGGGAGTTAACATCAAAATCACATTTCTCGGCCGAATTGTGTAGATCTCACTGTCAAAATGCTTAAATGACTTTTTGGAACTAAGCTTTAGGATTGCGCTCAAACCAAATGTCCTAGAACCAAATTTCCAAATGTAACTACTAGATTGTGATACAATACACTATTGGGTGAAGTTTGGTTAACTTCTGTGCAGCGGTTTGGAAGTTAACATCAAAATTACATTTCTCGGCAGAATTGCGTAGATCTCACTGTCAAAAGGCTTAAATGACTTTTTTGAACAAAGTTTGAGGATTGCTCTCAAACCAAATGTCCTAGAACCAAATTTCCAAATGTAACTACTAGATTCTGATACATTACACTATAGCGTGAAGTTTGGTTGACTTCTGCGCAGCGGTTTCGGAGTTAACATCAAAATTACATTTCTCGGCCGAATTGAGTAGATCTCAGTCAAAAGGCTTAAATGGCTTTTTTGAACTAAGTTTGAGGATTGCGCTCAAACCAAATGTCCTAGAACCAAATTTCCAAATGTGACTACTAGATTGTGATACAATACACTATTGGGTGAAGTTTGGTTGACTTCTGCGCAGCGGTTTGGGAGTTAACATCAAAATTACAATTCTCGGCCGAGTTGCGTAGATCTCACTGTCAAAAGGCTTAAATGGCTTTTTTGAACTAAGTTTGAGGATTGCGCTCCAACCAAATGTCCTAGAACCAAATTTCCAAATGTAACTACTAGATTGTGATACAATACACTATTGGGTGAAGTTTGGTTGACTTCTGCGCAGCGGTTTGGGAGTTAACATCAAAATTACATTTCTCGGCCAAATTGCGTTGATCTCACTGTCAAAATGCTTAAATGTCTTTTTTGAACTAAGTTTGAGGATTGCGCTCAAACCAAATGTCCTAGAACCAAATTTCCAAATGTAACTACTAGATTGTGATACAATACACTATTGGGTGAAGTTTGGTTCACTTCTGTGCAGCGGTTTGGGAGTTAACATCAAAATTACATTTCTCGGCCGAGTTGCGTAGATCTCACTGTCAAAAGGCTTAAATGGCTTTTTTGAACTAAGTTTGAGGATTGCGTTCAAACCAAATGTCCTAGAACCAAATTTCCAAATGTAACTACTAGATTGTGATACAATACACTTTTGGGTGAAGTTTGGTTGACTACTGCGCAGCGGTTTGGGAGTTAACATCAAAATCACATTTCTCGGCCGAATTGTGTAGATCTCACTGTCAAAATGCTTAAATACTTTTTGGAACTAAGCTTTAGGATTGCGCTCAAACCAAATGTCCTAGAACCAAATTTCCAAATGTAACTACTAGATTGTGATACAATACACTATTGGGTGAAGTTTGGTTAACTTCTGTGCAGCGGTTTGGAAGTTAACATCAAAATTACATTTCTCGGCAGAATTGCGTAGATCTCACTGTCAAAAGGCTTAAATGACTTTTTTGAACAAAGTTTGAGGATTGCGCTCAAACCAAATGTCCTAGAACCAAATTTCCAAATGTAACTACTAGATTCTGATACATTACACTATAGCGTGAAGTTTGGTTGACTTCTGCGCAGCGGTTTGGGAGTTAACATCAAAATTACATTTCTCGGCCGAATTGAGTAGATCTCAGTCAAAAGGCTTAAATGGCTTTTTTGAACTAAGTTTGAGGATTGCGCTCAAACCAAATGTCCTAGAACCAAATTTCCAAATGTGACTACTAGATTGTGATACAATACACTATTGGGTGAAGTTTGGTTGACTTCTGCGCAGCGATTTGGGAGTTAACATCAAAATTACAATTCTCGGCCGAGTTGCGTAGATCTCACTGTCAAAAGGCTTAAATGGCTTTTTTGAACTAAGTTTGAGGATTGCGCTCCAACCAAATGTCCTAGAACCAAATTTCCAAATGTAACTACTAGATTGTGATACAATACACTATTGGGTGAAGTTTGGTTGACTTCTGCGCAGCGGTTTGGGAGTTAACATCAAAATTACATTTCTCGGCCAAATTGCGTAGATCTCACTGTCAAAATGCTTAAATGTCTTTTTTGAACTAGGTTTGAGGATTACGCTCAAACCAAATGTCCTAGAACCAAATTTCCAAATGTAACTACTAGATTGTGATACAATACACTATTGGGTGAAGTTTGGTTAACTTCTGTGCAGCGGTTTGGGAGTTAACATCAAAATTACATTTCTCGGCCGAATTGCGTAGATCTCACTGACAAAAGGCTGAAATGACTTTTTTGAACAAAGTTTGAGGATTGCGCTCAAACCAAATGTCCTAGAACCAAATTTCCAAATGTAACTACAAGATTGTGATACAATACACTATTGGGTGAAGTTTGGTTGACTTCTGCGCAGCGGTTTGGGAGTTAACATCAGAATTACATTTCTCGGCCAAATTGCATAGATCTCACTGTCAAAATGCTTAAATGTCTTTTTTGAACTAAGCTTGAGGATTACGCTCAAACCAAATATTCTAGAACCAAATTTCCAAATGTAACTACTAGATTATGATACAATACACTATTGGGTGAAGTTTGGTTGACTTCTGCGCAGCGGTTTGGGAGTTAACATCAAAATTACATTTCTCGGCCGAGTTGCGTAGATCTCACTGTCAAAAGGCTTAAATGGCTTTTTTGAACTAAGTTTGAGGATTGCGCTCAAACCAAATGTCCTACAACCAAATTTCGAAATGTAACTACTAGATTGTGATACAATACACCATTGGGTGAAGTTTGGTTGACTTCTACGCAGCGGTTTGGGAGTTAACATCAAAATTACATTTCTCGGCCGAATTGCGTAGATCTCACTGACAAAAGGCTGAAATGACTTTTTTGAACAAAGTTTGAGGATTGCGCTCAAACCAAATGTCCTAGAACCAAATTTCCAAATGTAACTACAAGATTGTGATACAATACACTATTGGGTGAAGTTTGGTTGACTTCTGCGCAGCGGTTTGGGAGTTAACATCAGAATTACATTTCTCGGCCAAATTGCATAGATCTCACTGTCAAAATGCTTAAATGTCTTTTTTGAACTAAGCTTGAGGATTACGCTCAAACCAAATATTCTAGAACCAAATTTCCAAATGTAACTACTAGATTATGATACAATACACTATTGGGTGAAGTTTGGTTGACTTCTGCGCAGCGGTTTGGGAGTTAACATCAAAATTACATTTCTCGGCCGAGTTGCGTAGATCTCACTGTCAAAAGGCTTAAATGGCTTTTTTGAACTAAGTTTGAGGATTGCGCTCAAACCAAATGTCCTACAACCAAATTTCGAAATGTAACTACTAGATTGTGATACAATACACCATTGGGTGAAGTTTGGTTGACTTCTACGCAGCGGTTTGGGAGTTAACATCAAAATTACATTTCTCGGCCGAGTTGCGTAGATCTCACTGTCAAAAGGCTTAAATGACTTTGTTTAACTAAGTTTGAGGATTGCGCTCAAACCAAATGTCCTAGAACCAAATTTCCAAATGTAACTACTAGATTGTGATACAATACACTATAGCGTGAAGTTTGGTTGACTTCTGCGCAGCGGTTTGGGAGTTAACATCAAAATTACATTTCTCGGCCGAATTGAGTCGATCTCACTGTCAAAAGGCCTAAATGGCTTTTTTGAACTAAGTTTGAGGATTGCGCTCAAACCAAATGTCCTAGAACCAAATTTCCAAATGTAACTACTAGATTGTGATACAATACACTATTGGGTGAAGTTTGGTTCACTTCTGTGCAGCGGTTTGGGAGTTAACATCAAAATTACATTTCTCGGCCGAATTGCGTAGATCTCACTGTCAAAAGGCTTAAATGACTTTTTTGAACAAAGTTTGAGGATTGCGCTCAAACCAAATGTCCTAGAACCAAATTTCCAAATGTAACTACTAGATTGTGATACAATACACTATTGGGTGAAGTTTGGTTGACTTCTGCGCAGCGGTTTGGGAGTTAACATCAAAATTACATTACTCGGCCAAATTGCGTAGATCTCACTGTCAAAATGCTTAAATGTCTTTTTTGAACTAAGCTTGAGGATTACGCTCAAACCAAATGTCCTAGAACCAAATTTCCAAATGTAACTACTAGATTGTGATACAATACACTATTGGGTGAAGTTTGGTTAACTTCTGTGCAGCGGTTTGGGAGTTAACATCAAAATTACATTTCTCGGCCGAATTGCGTAGATCTCACTGTCAAAAGGCTTAAATGACTTTTTTAAATTAAGTTTGAGGATTGCGCTCAAACCAAATGTCCTAGAACCAAATTTCCAAATATAACTACTAGATTATGATACAATACACTATTGGGTGAAGTTTGGTTGACTTCTGCGCAGCGGTTTGGGAGTTAACATCAAAATTACATTTCTGGGCTGAATTGCGTACATCTCACTGTCAAAAGGCTTAAATGACTTTTTGGAACTAAGCTTGAGGATTGCGCTCAAACCAATTGTCCTAGAACCAAATTTCCAAATGTAACTACAAGATTGTGATACAATACACTATTGGGTGAAGATTGGTTGACTTCTGCGCAGCGGTTTGGGAGTTAACATCAAAATTACATTTCTCGGCCGAGTTGCGTAGATCTCACTGTCAAAAGGCTTAAATGGCTTTTTTGAACTAAGTTTGAGGATTGCGCTCAAACCAAATGTCCTACAACCAAATTTCGAAATGTAACTACTAGATTGTGATACAATACACCATTGGGTGAAGTTTGGTTGACTTCTGCGCAGCGGTTTGGGAGTTAACATCAAAATTACATTTCTCGGCCCAGTTGCGTAGATCTCACTGTCAAAAGGCTTAAATGACTTTGTTTAACTAAGTTTGAGGATTGCGCTCAAACCAAATGTCCTAGAACCAAATTTCCAAATGTAACTACTAGATTGTGATACAATACACTATAGTGTGAAGTTTGGTTGACTTCTGCGCAGCGGTTTGGGAGTTAACATCAAAATTACATTTCTCGGCCGAGTTGCGTAGATCTCACTGTCAAAAGGCTTAAATGGCTTTTTTGAACTAAGTTTGAGGATTGCGCTCAAACCAAATGTCCTACAACCAAATTTCGAAATGTAACTACTAGATTGTGATGCAATACACCATTGGGTGAAGTTTGGTTGACTTCTGCGCAGCGGTTTGGGAGTTAACATCAAAATTACATTTCTCGGCCCAGTTGCGTAGATCTCACTGTCAAAAGGCTTAAATGACTTTGTTTAACTAAGTTTGAGGATTGCGCTCAAACCAAATGTCCTAGAACCAAATTTCCAAATGTAACTACTAGATTGTGATACAATACACTATAGTGTGAAGTTTGGTTGACTTCTGTGCAGCGGTTTGGGAGTTAACATCAAAATTACATTTCTCGGCCGAGTTGCGTAGATCTCACTGTCAAAAGGCTTAAATGACTTTAACTAAGCTTGAGGATTACGCTCAAACCAAATGTCCTAGAACCAAATTTCCAAATGTAACTACTAGATTGTGATACAATACACTATTGGGTGAAGTTTGGTTCACTTCTGCGCAGCGGTTTGGGAGTTAACATCAAAATTACATTTCTCGGCCGAGTTGCGTTGATCTCACTGTCAAAAGGCTTAAATGACTTTTTTTTAACTAAGTTTGAGAATTGCACTCAAACCAAATGTCCTAGAACCAAATTTCCAAATGTAACTACTAGATTGTGATACAATACACTATAGCGTGAAGTTTGGTTGACCTCTGCGCAGCGGTTTGGGAGTTAACATCAAAATTACATTTCTCGGCCGAATTGCGTAGATATCACTGTCAAAAGGCTTAAATGGCTTTTTTGAACTAAGTTTGAGGATTGCGCTCAAACCAAATGTCCTACAACCAAATTTCGAAATGTAACTACTAGATTGTGATACAATACACCATTGGGTGAAGTTTGGTTGACTTCTGCGCAGCGGTTTGGGAGTTAACATCAAAATTACATTTCTCGGCCGAATTGAGTAGATCTCACTGTCAAAAGGCTTAAATGACTTTTTTGAACAAAGTTTGAGGATTGCGCTCAAACCAAATGTCCTAGAACCAAATTTCCAAATGTAACTACTAGATTGTGATACAATACACTATTGGGTGAAGTTTGGTTGACTTCTGTGCAGCGGTTTGGGAGTTAACATCAAAATTACATTTCTCGGCCGAGTTGCGTAGATCTCACTGTCAAAAGGCTTAAATGACTTTAACTAAGCTTGAGGATTACGCTCAAACCAAATGTCCTAGAACCAAATTTCCAAATGTAACTACTAGATTGTGATACAATACACTAATGGGTGAAGTTTGGTTCACTTCTGCGCAGCGGTTTGGGAGTTAACATCAAAATTACATTTCTCGGCCGAGTTGCGTAGATCTCACTGTCAAAAGGCTTAAATGACTTTTTTTAACTAAGTTTGAGAATTGCGCTCAAACCAAATGTCCTAGAACCAAATTTCCAAATGTAACTACTAGATTGTGATACAATACACTATAGCGTGAAGTTTGGTTGACTTCTGCGCAGCGGTTTGGGAGTTAACATCAAAATTACATTTCTCGGCCGAATTGCGTAGATCTCACTGTCAAAAGGCTTAAATGACTTTTTTAAACTAAGTTTGAGGATTGCGCTCAAACCAAATGTCCTAGAACCAAATTTCCAAATATAACTACTAGATTATGATAAAATACACTATTGGGTGAAGTTTGGTTGACTTCTGCGCAGCGGTTTGGGAGTTAACATCAAAATTACATTTCTGGGCCGAATTGCGTAGATCTCACTGTCAAAAAGCTTAAATGACTTTTTGGAACTAAGCTTGAGGATTGCGCTCAAACCAATTGTCCTAGAACCAAATTTCCAAATGTAACTACTAGATTGTGATACAATACACTATTGGGTGAAGTTTGGTTGACTTCTGCGCAGCGGTTTGGGAGTTAACATCAAAATTACATTTCTCGGCCAAATTGCGTAGATCTCACTGTCAAAATGCTTAAATGTCTTTTTTGAACTAGGTTTGAGGATTACGCTCAAACCAAATGTCCTACAACCAAATTTCCAAATGTAACTACTAGATTGTGATACAATACACTATTGGGTGAAGTTTGGTTAACTTCTGTGCAGCGGTTTGGGAGTTAACATCAAAATTACATTTCTCGGCCGAGTTGCGTAGATCTCATTGTCAAAAGGCTTAAATGGCTTTTTTGAACTAAGTTTGAGGATTGCGATTAAACCAAATGTCCTAGAACCAAATTTCCAAATGTAACTACTAGATTGTGATACAATACACTATAGCGTGAAGTTTGGTTGACTTCTGCGCAGCGATTTGGGAGTTAACATCAAAATTACATTTCTCGGCCGAATTGAGTAGATCTCACTGTGAAAAGGCTTAAATGGCTTTTTTGAACTAAGTTTGAGGATTGCGATTAAACCAAATGTCCTAGAACCAAATTTCCAAATGTAACTACTAGATTGTGATACAATACACTTTTGGGTGAAGTTTGGTTGACTACTGCGCAGCGGTTTGGGAGTTAACATCAAAATCACATTTCTCGGCCGAATTGTGTAGATCTCACTGTCAAAATGCTTAAATGACTTTTTGGAACTAAGCTTTAGGATTGCGCTCAAACCAAATGTCCTAGAACCAAATTTCCAAATGTAACTACTAGATTGTGATACAATACACTATTGGGTGAAGTTTGGTTAACTTCTGTGCAGCGGTTTGGAAGTTAACATCAAAATTACATTTCTCGGCAGAATTGCGTAGATCTCACTGTCAAAAGGCTTAAATGACTTTTTTGAACAAAGTTTGAGGATTGCGCTCAAACCAAATGTCCTAGAACCAAATTTCCAAATGTAACTACTAGATTCTGATACATTACACTATAGCGTGAAGTTTGGTTGACTTCTGCGCAGCGGTTTGGGAGTTAACATCAAAATTACATTTCTCGGCCGAATTGAGTAGATCTCACTGTCAAAAGGCTTAAATGGCTTTTTTGAACTAAGTTTGAGGATTGCGCTCAAACCAAATGTCCTAGAACCAAATTTCCAAATGTGACTACTAGATTGTGATACAATACACTATTCGGTGAAGTTTGGTTGACTTCTGCTCAGCGGTTTGGGAGTTAACATCAAAATTACAATTCTCGGCCGAGTTGCGTAGATCTCACTGTCAAAAGGCTTAAATGGCTTTTTTGAACTAAGTTTGAGGATTGCGCTCCAACCAAATGTCCTAGAACCAAATTTCCAAATGTAACTACTAGATTGTGATACAATACACTATTGGGTGAAGTTTGGTTCACTTCTGCGCAGCGGTTTGGGAGTTAACATCAAAATTACATTTCTCGGCCAAATTGCGTAGATCTCACTGTCAAAATGCTTAAATGTCTTTTTTGAACTAGGTTTGAGGATTACGCTCAAACCAAATGTCCTAGAACCAAATTTCCAAATGTAACTACTAGATTGTGATACAATACACTATTGGGTGAAGTTTGGTTGACTTCTGCGCAGCGATTTGGGAGTTAACATCAAAATTACATTTCTCGGCCGAATTGAGTAGATCTCACTGTCAAAAGGCTTAAATGACTTTTTGGAACTAAGCTTGAGGATTGCGCTCAAACCAAATGTCCTAGAACCAAATTTCCAAATGTAACTACTAGATTGTGATACAATACACTTTTGGGTGAAGTTTGGTTGACTACTGCGCAGCGGTTTGGGAGTTAACATCAAAATCACATTTCTCGGCCGAATTGTGTAGATCTCACTGTCAAAAGGCTGAAATGACTTTTTTGAACAAAGTTTTAAGGATTGCGCTCAAACCAAATGTCCTAGAACCAAATTTCCAAATGTAACTACTAGATTGTGATACAATACATTGGGTGAAGTTTGGTTGACTTCTGCGCAGCGGTTTGGGAGTTAACATCAAAATTACATTTCTCGGCCAAATTGCGTAGATCTCACTGTCAAAATGCTTAAATGTCTTTTTTGAACTAGGTTTGAGGATTACGCTCAAACCAAATGTCCTAGAACCAAATTTCCAAATGTAACTACTAGATTGTGATACAATACACTATTGGGTGAAGTTTGGTTAACTTCTGTGCAGCGGTTTGGAAGTTAACATCAAAATTACATTTCTCGGCCGAGTTGCGTAGATCTCACTGTCAAAAGGCTTAAATGGCTTTTTTGAACTAAGTTTGAGGATTGCGCTCAAACCAAATGTCCTAACACCAAATTTCGAAATGTAACTACTAGATTGTGATACAATACACCATTGGGTGAAGTTTGGTTGACTTCTACGCAGCGGTTTGGGAGTTAACATCAAAATTACATTTCTCGGCCAAGTTGCGTAGATCTCACTGTCAAAAGGCTTAAATGACTTTGTTTAACTAAGTTTGAGGATTGCGCTCAAAACAAATGTCCTAGAACCAAATTTCCAAATGTAACTACTAGATTGTGATACAATACACTATAGCGTGAAGGTTGGTTGACTTCTGCGCAGCGGTTTTGGAGTTAACATCAAAATTACATTTCTCGGCCGAATTGAGTCGATCTCACTGTCAAAAGGCCTAAATGGCTTTTTTGAACTAAGTTTGAGGATTGCGCTCAAACCAAATGTCCTAGAACCAAATTTCCAAATGTAACTACTAGATTGTGATACAATACACTATTGGGTGAAGTTTGGTTCACTTCTGCGCAGCGGTTTGGGAGTTAACATCAAAATTACATTTCTCGGCCGAGTTGCGTAGATCTCACTGTCAAAAGGCTTAAATGGCTTTTTTGAACTAAGTTTGAGGATTGCGCTCAAACCAAATGTCTTAGAACCAAATTTCCAAATGTAACTACTAGATTGTGATACAATACACTATTGGGTGAAGTTTGGTTCACTTCTGTGCAGCGGTTTGGGAGTTAACATCAAAATTACATTTCTCGGCCGAATTGCGTAGATCTCACTGTCAAAAGGCTTAAATGACTTTTTTGAACAAAGTTTGAGGATTGCGCTCAAACCAAATGTCCTAGAACCAAATTTCCAAATGTAACTACTAGATAGTGATACAATACACTATTGGGTGAAGTTTGGTTGACTTCTGCGCAGCGGTTTGGGAGTTAACATCAAAATTACATTTCTCGGCCAAATTGCGTAGATCTCACTGTCAAAATTCTTAAATGTCTTTTTTGAACTAAGCTTGAGGATTACGCTCAAACCAAATGTCCTAGAACCAAATTTCCAAATGTAACTACTAGATTGTGATACAATACACTTTTGGGTGAAGTTTTGTTAACTTCTGTGCAGCTGTTTGGGAGTTAACATCAAAATTACATTTCTCGGCCGAATTGCGTAGATCTCACTGTCAAAAGGCTTAAATGACTTTTTTGAACAAAGTTTGAGGATTGCGCTCAAACCAAATGTCCTAGAACCAAATTTCCAAATGTAACTACTAGATTCTGATACATTACACTATAGCGTGAAGTTTGGTTGACTTCTGTGCAGCGGTTTGGGAGTTAACATCAAAATTACATTTCTCGGCCGAATTGAGTAGATCTCACTGTCAAAAGGCTTAAATGGCTTTTTTGAACTAAGTTTGAGGATTGCGCTCAAACCAAATGTCCTAGAACCAAATTTCCAAATGTGACTACTAGATTGTGATACAATACAATATTGGGTGAAGTTTGGTTTACTTCTGCGCAGCGGTTTGGGAGTTAACATCAAAATTACAATTCTCTGCCGAGTTGCGTAGATCTCACTGTCAAAAGGCTTAAATGGCTTTTTTGAACAAAGTTTGAGGATTGCGCTCCAACCAAATGTCCTAGAACCAAATTTCCAAATGTAACTACTAGATTGTGATACAATACACTATAGTGTGAAGTTTGGTTGACTTCTGCGCAGCGGTTTGGGAGTTAACATCAAAATTACATTTCTCGGCCGAGTTGCGTAGATCTCACTGTCAAAAGGCTTAAATGGCTTTTTTGAACTAAGTTTGAGGATTGCGCTCAAACCAAATGTCCTACAACCAAATTTCGAAATGTAACTACTAGATTGTGATGCAATACACCATAGGGTGAAGTTTGGTTGACTTCTGCGCAGCGGTTTGGGAGTTAACATCAAAATTACATTTCTCGGCCCAGTTGCGTAGATCTCACTGTCAAAAGGCTTAAATGACTTTGTTTAACTAAGTTTGAGGATTGCGCTCAAACCAAATGTCCTAGAACCAAATTTCCAAATGTAACTACTAGATTGTGATACAATACACTATAGTGTGAAGTTTGGTTGACTTCTGTGCAGCGGTTTGGGAGTTAACATCAAAATTACATTTCTCGGCCGAGTTGCGTAGATCTCACTGTCAAAAGGCTTAAATGACTTTAACTAAGCTTGAGGATTACGCTCAAACCAAATGTCCTAGAACCAAATTTCCAAATGTAACTACTAGATTGTGATACAATACACTATTGGGTGAAGTTTGGTTCACTCTGCGCAGCGGTTTGGGAGTTAACATCAAAATTACATTTCTCGGCCGAGTTGCGTTGATCTCACTGTCAAAAGGCTTAAATGACTTTTTTTTAACTAAGTTTGAGAATTGCGCTCAAACCAAATGTCCTAGAACCAAATTTCCAAATGTAACTACTAGATTGTGATACAATACACTATAGCGTGAAGTTTGGTTGACCTCTGCGCAGCGGTTTGGGAGTTAACATCAAAATTACATTTCTCGGCCGAATTGCGTAGATATCACTGTCAAAAGGCTTAAATGGCTTTTTTGAACTAAGTTTGAGGATTGCGCTCAAACCAAATGTCCTACAACCAAATTTCGAAATGTAACTACTAGATTGTGATACAATACACCATTGGGTGAAGTTTGGTTGACTTCTGCGCAGCGGTTTGGGAGTTAACATCAAAATTACATTTCTCGGCCGAATTGAGTAGATCTCACTGTCAAAAGGCTTAAATGACTTTTTTGAACAAAGTTTGAGGATTGCGCTCAAACCAAATGTCCTAGAACCAAATTTCCAAATGTAACTACTAGATTGTGATACAATACACTATTGGGTGAAGTTTGGTTGACTTCTGTGCAGCGGTTTGGGAGTTAACATCAAAATTACATTTCTCGGCCGAGTTGCGTAGATCTCACTGTCAAAAGGCTTAAATGACTTTAACTAAGCTTGAGGATTACGCTCAAACCAAATGTCCTAGAACCAAATTTCCAAATGTAACTACTAGATTGTGATACAATACACTAATGGGTGAAGTTTGGTTCACTTCTGCGCAGCGGTTTGGGAGTTAACATCAAAATTACATTTCTCGGCCGAGTTGCGTAGATCTCACTGTCAAAAGGCTTAAATGACTTTTTTTAACTAAGTTTGAGAATTGCGCTCAAACCAAATGTCCTAGAACCAAATTTCCAAATGTAACTACTAGATTGTGATACAATACACTATAGCGTGAAGTTTGGTTGACTTCTGCGCAGCGGTTTGGGAGTTAACATCAAAATTACATTTCTCGGCCGAATTGCGTAGATCTCACTGTCAAAAGGCTTAAATGACTTTTTTAAACTAAGTTTGAGGATTGCGCTCAAACCAAATGTCCTAGAACCAAATTTCCAAATATAACTACTAGATTATGATAAAATACACTATTGGGTGAAGTTTGGTTGACTTCTGCGCAGCGGTTTGGGAGTTAACATCAAAATTACATTTCTGGGCCGAATTGCGTAGATCTCACTGTCAAAAAGCTTAAATGACTTTTTGGAACTAAGCTTGAGGATTGCGCTCAAACCAATTGTCCTAGAACCAAATTTCCAAATGTAACTACTAGATTGTGATACAATACACTATTGGGTGAAGTTTGGTTGACTTCTGCGCAGCGGTTTGGGAGTTAACATCAAAATTACATTTCTCGGCCAAATTGCGTAGATCTCACTGTCAAAATGCTTAAATGTCTTTTTTGAACTAGGTTTGAGGATTACGCTCAAACCAAATGTCCTACAACCAAATTTCCAAATGTAACTACTAGATTGTGATACAATACACTATTGGGTGAAGTTTGGTTAACTTCTGTGCAGCGGTTTGGGAGTTAACATCAAAATTACATTTCTCGGCCGAGTTGCGTAGATCTCATTGTCAAAAGGCTTAAATGGCTTTTTTGAACTAAGTTTGAGGATTGCGATTAAACCAAATGTCCTAGAACCAAATTTCCAAATGTAACTACTAGATTGTGATACAATACACTATAGCGTGAAGTTTGGTTGACTTCTGCGCAGCGATTTGGGAGTTAACATCAAAATTACATTTCTCGGCCGAATTGAGTAGATCTCACTGTGAAAAGGCTTAAATGGCTTTTTTGAACTAAGTTTGAGGATTGCGATTAAACCAAATGTCCTAGAACCAAATTTCCAAATGTAACTACTAGATTGTGATACAATACACTTTTGGGTGAAGTTTGGTTGACTACTGCGCAGCGGTTTGGGAGTTAACATCAAAATCACATTTCTCGGCCGAATTGTGTAGATCTCACTGTCAAAATGCTTAAATGACTTTTTGGAACTAAGCTTTAGGATTGCGCTCAAACCAAATGTCCTAGAACCAAATTTCCAAATGTAACTACTAGATTGTGATACAATACACTATTGGGTGAAGTTTGGTTAACTTCTGTGCAGCGGTTTGGAAGTTAACATCAAAATTACATTTCTCGGCAGAATTGCGTAGATCTCACTGTCAAAAGGCTTAAATGACTTTTTTGAACAAAGTTTGAGGATTGCGCTCAAACCAAATGTCCTAGAACCAAATTTCCAAATGTAACTACTAGATTCTGATACATTACACTATAGCGTGAAGTTTGGTTGACTTCTGCGCAGCGGTTTGGGAGTTAACATCAAAATTACATTTCTCGGCCGAATTGAGTAGATCTCACTGTCAAAAGGCTTAAATGGCTTTTTTGAACTAAGTTTGAGGATTGCGCTCAAACCAAATGTCCTAGAACCAAATTTCCAAATGTGACTACTAGATTGTGATACAATACACTATTCGGTGAAGTTTGGTTGACTTCTGCTCAGCGGTTTGGGAGTTAACATCAAAATTACAATTCTCGGCCGAGTTGCGTAGATCTCACTGTCAAAAGGCTTAAATGGCTTTTTTGAACTAAGTTTGAGGATTGCGCTCCAACCAAATGTCCTAGAACCAAATTTCCAAATGTAACTACTAGATTGTGATACAATACACTATTGGGTGAAGTTTGGTTCACTTCTGCGCAGCGGTTTGGGAGTTAACATCAAAATTACATTTCTCGGCCAAATTGCGTAGATCTCACTGTCAAAATGCTTAAATGTCTTTTTTGAACTAGGTTTGAGGATTACGCTCAAACCAAATGTCCTAGAACCAAATTTCCAAATGTAACTACTAGATTGTGATACAATACACTATTGGGTGAAGTTTGGTTGACTTCTGCGCAGCGATTTGGGAGTTAACATCAAAATTACATTTCTCGGCCGAATTGAGTAGATCTCACTGTCAAAAGGCTTAAATGACTTTTTGGAACTAAGCTTGAGGATTGCGCTCAAACCAAATGTCCTAGAACCAAATTTCCAAATGTAACTACTAGATTGTGATACAATACACTTTTGGGTGAAGTTTGGTTGACTACTGCGCAGCGGTTTGGGAGTTAACATCAAAATCACATTTCTCGGCCGAATTGTGTAGATCTCACTGTCAAAAGGCTGAAATGACTTTTTTGAACAAAGTTTTAAGGATTGCGCTCAAACCAAATGTCCTAGAACCAAATTTCCAAATGTAACTACTAGATTGTGATACAATACATTGGGTGAAGTTTGGTTGACTTCTGCGCAGCGGTTTGGGAGTTAACATCAAAATTACATTTCTCGGCCAAATTGCGTAGATCTCACTGTCAAAATGCTTAAATGTCTTTTTTGAACTAGGTTTGAGGATTACGCTCAAACCAAATGTCCTAGAACCAAATTTCCAAATGTAACTACTAGATTGTGATACAATACACTATTGGGTGAAGTTTGGTTAACTTCTGTGCAGCGGTTTGGAAGTTAACATCAAAATTACATTTCTCGGCCGAGTTGCGTAGATCTCACTGTCAAAAGGCTTAAATGGCTTTTTTGAACTAAGTTTGAGGATTGCGCTCAAACCAAATGTCCTAACACCAAATTTCGAAATGTAACTACTAGATTGTGATACAATACACCATTGGGTGAAGTTTGGTTGACTTCTACGCAGCGGTTTGGGAGTTAACATCAAAATTACATTTCTCGGCCAAGTTGCGTAGATCTCACTGTCAAAAGGCTTAAATGACTTTGTTTAACTAAGTTTGAGGATTGCGCTCAAAACAAATGTCCTAGAACCAAATTTCCAAATGTAACTACTAGATTGTGATACAATACACTATAGCGTGAAGGTTGGTTGACTTCTGCGCAGCGGTTTTGGAGTTAACATCAAAATTACATTTCTCGGCCGAATTGAGTCGATCTCACTGTCAAAAGGCCTAAATGGCTTTTTTGAACTAAGTTTGAGGATTGCGCTCAAACCAAATGTCCTAGAACCAAATTTCCAAATGTAACTACTAGATTGTGATACAATACACTATTGGGTGAAGTTTGGTTCACTTCTGCGCAGCGGTTTGGGAGTTAACATCAAAATTACATTTCTCGGCCGAGTTGCGTAGATCTCACTGTCAAAAGGCTTAAATGGCTTTTTTGAACTAAGTTTGAGGATTGCGCTCAAACCAAATGTCTTAGAACCAAATTTCCAAATGTAACTACTAGATTGTGATACAATACACTATTGGGTGAAGTTTGGTTCACTTCTGTGCAGCGGTTTGGGAGTTAACATCAAAATTACATTTCTCGGCCGAATTGCGTAGATCTCACTGTCAAAAGGCTTAAATGACTTTTTTGAACAAAGTTTGAGGATTGCGCTCAAACCAAATGTCCTAGAACCAAATTTCCAAATGTAACTACTAGATAGTGATACAATACACTATTGGGTGAAGTTTGGTTGACTTCTGCGCAGCGGTTTGGGAGTTAACATCAAAATTACATTTCTCGGCCAAATTGCGTAGATCTCACTGTCAAAATTCTTAAATGTCTTTTTTGAACTAAGCTTGAGGATTACGCTCAAACCAAATGTCCTAGAACCAAATTTCCAAATGTAACTACTAGATTGTGATACAATACACTTTTGGGTGAAGTTTTGTTAACTTCTGTGCAGCTGTTTGGGAGTTAACATCAAAATTACATTTCTCGGCCGAATTGCGTAGATCTCACTGTCAAAAGGCTTAAATGACTTTTTTGAACAAAGTTTGAGGATTGCGCTCAAACCAAATGTCCTAGAACCAAATTTCCAAATGTAACTACTAGATTCTGATACATTACACTATAGCGTGAAGTTTGGTTGACTTCTGTGCAGCGGTTTGGGAGTTAACATCAAAATTACATTTCTCGGCCGAATTGAGTAGATCTCACTGTCAAAAGGCTTAAATGGCTTTTTTGAACTAAGTTTGAGGATTGCGCTCAAACCAAATGTCCTAGAACCAAATTTCCAAATGTGACTACTAGATTGTGATACAATACACTATTGGGTGAAGTTTGGTTTACTTCTGCGCAGCGGTTTGGGAGTTAACATCAAAATTACAATTCTCTGCCGAGTTGCGTAGATCTCACTGTCAAAAGGCTTAAATGGCTTTTTTGAACAAAGTTTGAGGATTGCGCTCCAACCAAATGTCCTAGAACCAAATTTCCAAATGTAACTACTAGATTGTGATACAATACACTATTGGGTGAAGTTTGGTTGACTTCTGCGCAGCGGTTTGGGAGTTAACATCAAAATTACATTTCTCGGCCAAATTGCGTAGATCTCACTGTCAAAATGCTTAAATGTCTTTTTTGAACTAGGTTTGAGGATTACGCTCAAACCAAATGTCCTAGAACCAAATTTCCAAATGTAACTACTAGATTGTGATACAATACACTATTGGGTGAAGTTTGGTTAACTTCTGTGCAGCTGTTTGGGAGTTAACATCAAAATTACATTTCTCGGCCGAATTGCGTAGATCTCACTGTCAAAAGGCTTAAATGACTTTTTTGAACAAAGTTTGAGGATTGCGCTCAAACCAAATGTCCTAGAACCAAATTTCCAAATGTAACTACTAGATTCTGATACATTACACTATAGCGTGAAGTTTGGTTGACTTCTGTGCAGCGGTTTGGGAGTTAACATCAAAATTACATTTCTCGGCCGAATTGAGTAGATCTCACTGTCAAAAGGCTTAAATGGCTTTTTTGAACTAAGTTTGAGGATTGCGCTCAAACCAAATGTCCTAGAACCAAATTTCCAAATGTGACTACTAGATTGTGATACAATACACTATTGGGTGAAGTTTGGTTTACTTCTGCGCAGCGGTTTGGGAGTTAACATCAAAATTACAATTCTCTGCCGAGTTGCGTAGATCTCACTGTCAAAAGGCTTAAATGGCTTTTTTGAACAAAGTTTGAGGATTGCGCTCCAACCAAATGTCCTAGAACCAAATTTCCAAATGTAACTACTAGATTGTGATACAATACACTATTGGGTGAAGTTTGGTTGACTTCTGCGCAGCGGTTTGGGAGTTAACATCAAAATTACATTTCTCGGCCAAATTGCGTAGATCTCACTGTCAAAATGCTTAAATGTCTTTTTTGAACTAGGTTTGAGGATTACGCTCAAACCAAATGTCCTAGAACCAAATTTCCAAATGTAACTACTAGATTGTGATACAATACACTATTGGGTGAAGTTTGGTTCACTTCTGCGCAGCGGTTTGGGAGTTAACATCAAAATTACATTTCTCGGCCAAATTGCGTAGATCTCACTGTCAAAATGCTTAAATGTCTTTTTTGAACTAGGTTTGAGGATTACGCTCAAACCAAATGTCCTAGAACCAAATTTCCAAATGTAACTACTAGATTGTGATACAATACACTTTTGGGTGAAGTTTGGTTGACTACTGCGCAGCGGTTTTGGAGTTAACATCAAAATCACATTTCTCGGCCGAATTGTGTAGATCTCACTGTCAAAATGCTTAAATGACTTTTTGGAACTAAGCTTTAGGATTGCGCTCAAACCAAATGTCCTAGAACCAAATTTCCAAATGTAACTACTAGATTGTGATACAATACACTATTGGGTGAAGTTTGGTTAACTTCTGTGCAGCGGTTTGGAAGTTAACATCAAAATTACATTTCTCGGCAGAATTGCGTAGATCTCACTGTCAAAAGGCTTAAATGACTTTTTTGAACAAAGTTTGAGGATTGCGCTCAAACCAAATGTCCTAGAACCAAATTTCCAATTGTAACTACTAGATTCTGATACATTACACTATAGCGTGAAGTTTGGTTGACTTCTGCGCAGCGGTTTTGGAGTTAACATCAAAATTACATTTCTCGGCCGAATTGAGTAGATCTCACTGTCAAAAGGCTTAAATGGCTTTTTTGAACTAAGTTTGAGGATTGCGCTCAAACCAAATGTCCTAGAACCAAATTTCCAAATGTGACTACTAGATTGTGATACAATACACTATTGGGTGAAGTTTGGTTGACTTCTGCTCAGCGGTTTGGGAGTTAACATCAAAATTACAATTCTCGGCCGAGTTGCGTAGATCTCACTGTCAAAAGGCTTAAATGGCTTTTTTGAACTAAGTTTGAGGATTGCGCTCCAACCAAATGTCCTAGAACCAAATTTCCAAATGTAACTACTAGATTGTGATACAATACACTATTGGGTGAAGTTTGGTTGAATTCTGCGCAGCGGTTTGGGAGTTAACATCAAAATTACATTTCTCGGCCAAATTGCGTAGATCTCACTGTCAAAATGCTTAAATGTCTTTTTTGAACTAGGTTTGAGGATTACGCTCAAACCAAATGTCCTAGAACCAAATTTCCAAATGTAACTACTAGATTGTGATACAATACACTATTGGGTGAAGTTTGGTTAACTTCTGTGCAGCGGTTTGGGAGTTAACATCAAAATTACATTTCTCGGCCGAATTGCGTAGATCTCACTGTCAAAAGGCTGAAATGACTTTTTTGAACAAAGTTTGAGGATTGCGCTCAAACCAAATGTCCTAGAACCAAATTTCCAAATGTAACTACAAGATTGTGATACAATACACTATTGGGTGAAGTTTGGTTGACTTCTACGCAGCGGTTTGGGAGTTAACATCAGAATTACATTTCTCGGCCAAATTGCATAGATCTCACTGTCAAAATGCTTAAATGTCTTTTTTGAACTAAGCTTGAGGATTACGCTCAAACCAAATGTCCTAGAACCAAATTTCCAAATGTAACTACTAGATTATGATACAATACACTATTGGGTGAAGTTTGGTTGACTTCTGCGCAGCGGTTTGGGAGTTAACATCAAAATTACATTTCTCGGCCGAGTTGCGTAGATCTCACTGTCAAAAGGCTTAAATGGCTTTTTTGAACTAAGTTTGAGGATTGCGCTCAAACCAAATGTCCTACAACCAAATTTCGAAATGTAACTACTAGATTGTGATACAATACACCATTGGGTGAAGTTTGGTTGACTTCTACGCAGCGGTTTGGGAGTTAACATAAAAATTACATTTCTCGGCCAAGTTGTGTAGATCTCACTGTCAAAAGGCTTAAATGACTTTGTTTAACTAAGTTTGAGGATTGCGCTCAAATCAAATGTCCTAGAACCAAATTTCCAAATGTAACTACTAGATTGTGATACAATACACTATAGCGTGAAGGTTGGTTGACTTCTGCGCAGCGGTTTGGGAGTTAACATCAAAATTACATTTCTCGGCCGAATTGAGTCGATCTCACTGTCAAAAGGCCTAAATGGCTTTTTTGAACTAAGTTTGAGGATTGCGCTCAAACCAAATATCCTAGAACCAAATTTCCAAATGTAACTACTAGATTGTGATACAATACACTATTGGGTGAAGTTTGGTTCACTTCTGCGCAGCGGTTTGGGAGTTAACATCAAAATTACATTTCTCGGCCGAGTTGCGTAGATCTCACTGTCAAAAGGCTTAAATGGCTTTTTTGAACTAAGTTTGAGGATTGCGCTCAAACCAAATGTCCTAGAACCAAATTTCCAAATGTAACTACTAGATTGTGATACAATACACTATTGGGTGAAGTTTGGTTCACTTCTGTGCAGCGGTTTGGGAGTTAACATCAAAATTACATTTCTCGGCCGAATTGCGTAGATCTCACTGTCAAAAGGCTTAAATGACTTTTTTGAACAAAGTTTGAGGATTGCGCTCAAACCAAATGTCCTAGAACCAAATTTCCAAATGTAACTACTAGATTGTGATACAATACACTATTGGGTGAAGTTTGGTTGACTTCTGCGCAGCGGTTTGGGAGTTAACATCAAAATTACATTTCTCGGCCAAATTGCGTAGATCTCACTGTCAAAATGCTTAAATGTCTTTTTTGAACTAAGCTTGAGGATTACGCTCAAACCAAATGTCCTAGAACCAAATTTCCAAATGTAACTACTAGATTGTGATACAATACACTATTGGGTGAAGTTTGGTTAACTTCTGTGCAGCGGTTTGGGAGTTAACATCAAAATTACATTTCTCGGCCGAATTGCGTAGATCTCACTGTCAAAAGGCTTAAATGACTTTTTTGAACAAAGTTTGAGGATTGCGCTCAAACCAAATGTCCTAGAACCAAATTTCCAAATGTAACTACTAGATTCTGATACATTACACTATAGCGTGAAGTTTGGTTGACTTCTGTGCAGCGGTTTGGGAGTTAACATCAAAATTACATTTCTCGGCCGAATTGAGTAGATCTCACTGTCAAAAGGCTTAAATGGCTTTTTTGAACTAAGTTTGAGGATTGCGCTCAAACCAAATGTCCTAGAACCAAATTTCCAAATGTGACTACTAGATTGTGATACAATACACTATTGGGTGAAGTTTGGTTGACTTCTGCGCAGCGGTTTGGGAGTTAACATCAAAATTACAATTCTCTGCCGAGTTGCGTAGATCTCACTGTCAAAAGGCTTAAATGGCTTTTTTGAACAAAGTTTGAGGATTGCGCTCCAACCAAATGTCCTAGAACCAAATTTCCAAATGTAAGTACTAGATTGTGATACAATACACTATTGGGTGAAGTTTGGTTGACTTCTGCGCAGCGGTTTGGGAGTTAACATCAAAATTACATTTCTCGGCCAAATTGCGTAGATCTCACTGTCAAAATGCTTAAATGTCTTTTTTGGACTAGGTTTGAGGATTACGCTCAAACCAAATGTCCTAGAACCAAATTTCCAAATGTAACTACTAGATTGTGATACAATACACTATTGGGTGAAGTTTGGTTCACTTCTGCGCAGCGGTTTGGGAGTTAACATCAAAATTACATTTCTCGGCCGAGTTGCGTAGATCTCACTGTCAAAAGGCTTAAATGGCTTTTTTGAACTAAGTTTGAGGATTGCGCTCAAACCAAATGTCCTAGAACCAAATTTCCAAATGTAACTACTAGATTGTGATACAATACACTATTGGGTGAAGTTTGGTTCACTTCTGTGCAGCGGTTTGGGAGTTAACATCAAAATTACATTTCTCGGCCGAATTGCGTAGATCTCACTGTCAAAAGGCTTAAATGACTTTTTTGAACAAAGTTTGAGGATTGCGCTCAAACCAAATGTCCTAGAACCAAATTTCCAAATGTAACTACTAGATTGTGATACAATACACTATTGGGTGAAGTTTGGTTGACTTCTGCGCAGCGGTTTGGGAGTTAACATCAAAATTACATTTCTCGGCCAAATTGCGTAGATCTCACTGTCAAAATGCTTAAATGTCTTTTTTGAACTAAGCTTGAGGATTACGCTCAAACCAAATGTCCTAGAACCAAATTTCCAAATGTAACTACTAGATTGTGATACAATACACTATTGGGTGAAGTTTGGTTAACTTCTGTGCAGCGGTTTGGGAGTTAACATCAAAATTACATTTCTCGGCCGAATTGCGTAGATCTCACTGTCAAAAGGCTTAAATGACTTTTTTGAACAAAGTTTGAGGATTGCGCTCAAACCAAATGTCCTAGAACCAAATTTCCAAATGTAACTACTAGATTCTGATACATTACACTATAGCGTGAAGTTTGGTTGACTTCTGTGCAGCGGTTTGGGAGTTAACATCAAAATTACATTTCTCGGCCGAATTGAGTAGATCTCACTGTCAAAAGGCTTAAATGGCTTTTTTGAACTAAGTTTGAGGATTGCGCTCAAACCAAATGTCCTAGAACCAAATTTCCAAATGTGACTACTAGATTGTGATACAATACACTATTGGGTGAAGTTTGGTTGACTTCTGCGCAGCGGTTTGGGAGTTAACATCAAAATTACAATTCTCTGCCGAGTTGCGTAGATCTCACTGTCAAAAGGCTTAAATGGCTTTTTTGAACAAAGTTTGAGGATTGCGCTCCAACCAAATGTCCTAGAACCAAATTTCCAAATGTAAGTACTAGATTGTGATACAATACACTCTTGGGTGAAGTTTGGTTGACTTCTGCGCAGCGGTTTGGGAGTTAACATCAAAATTACATTTCTCGGCCAAATTGCGTAGATCTCACTGTCAAAATGCTTAAATGTCTTTTTTGAACTAGGTTTGAGGATTACGCTCAAACCAAATGTCCTAGAACCAAATTTCCAAATGTAACTACTAGATTGTGATACAATACACTATTGGGTGAAGTTTGGTTCACTTCTGCGCAGCGGTTTGGGAGTTAACATCAAAATTACATTTCTCGGCCGAGTTGCGTAGATCTCACTGTCAAAAGGCTTAAATGGCTTTTTTGAACTAAGTTTGAGGATTGCGCTCAAACCAAATGTCCTAGAACCAAATTTCCAAATGTAACTACTAGATTGTGATACAATACACTATTGGGTGAAGTTTGGTTCACTTCTGTGCAGCGGTTTGGGAGTTAACATCAAAATTACATTTCTCGGCCGAATTGCGTAGATCTCACTGTCAAAAGGCTTAAATGACTTTTTTGAACAAAGTTTGAGGATTGCGCTCAAACCAAATGTCCTAGAACCAAATTTCCAAATGTAACTACTAGATTGTGATACAATACACTATTGGGTGAAGTTTGGTTGACTTCTGCGCAGCGGTTTGGGAGTTAACATCAAAATTACATTTCTCGGCCAAATTGCGTAGATCTCACTGTCAAAATGCTTAAATGTCTTTTTTGAACTAAGCTTGAGGATTACGCTCAAACCAAATGTCCTAGAACCAAATTTCCAAATGTAACTACTAGATTGTGATACAATACACTATTGGGTGAAGTTTGGTTAACTTCTGTGCAGCGGTTTGGGAGTTAACATCAAAATTACATTTCTCGGCCGAATTGCGTAGATCTCACTGTCAAAAGGCTTAAATGACTTTTTTGAACAAAGTTTGAGGATTGCGCTCAAACCAAATGTCCTAGAACCAAATTTCCAAATGTAACTACTAGATTCTGATACATTACACTATAGCGTGAAGTTTGGTTGACTTCTGTGCAGCGGTTTGGGAGTTAACATCAAAATTACATTTCTCGGCCGAATTGAGTAGATCTCACTGTCAAAAGGCTTAAATGGCTTTTTTGAACTAAGTTTGAGGATTGCGCTCAAACCAAATGTCCTAGAACCAAATTTCCAAATGTGACTACTAGATTGTGATACAATACACTATTGGGTGAAGTTTGGTTGACTTCTGCGCAGCGGTTTGGGAGTTAACATCAAAATTACAATTCTCGGCCGAGTTGCGTAGATCTCACTGTCAAAAGGCTTAAATGGCTTTTTTGAACAAAGTTTGAGGATTGCGCTCCAACCAAATGTCCTAGAACCAAATTTCCAAATGTAACTACTAGATTGTGATACAATACACTATTGCAGGGGTTCCCAACCTATTCCACTAAGGCACACTGTGGGTGCAGGATTTCATTCTTACCAAACAAGATGACAACACTTTTTCCCCAATCTGGTGTTTTACCAGTGCAATCAGTTGATTGCAGTCAGGTGTGGCTTGTTTTAGCAGAAGCCTCATTGGTTCAACTGTCTCTGCTGGATCGGCTGGAACAAAAACCAGGACCCACAGTGTGCCTTGAGGACTGGGTTGAAAACCCCTGCACTATTGGGTGAAGTTTGGTTGACTTCTGCGCAGCGGTTTGGGAGTTAACATCAAAATTACATTTCTCGGCCAAATTGCGTAGATCTCACTGTCAAAATGCTTAAATGTCTTTTTTGAACTAGGTTTGAGGATTACGCTCAAACCAAATGTCCTAGAACCAAATTTCCAAATGTAACTACTAGATTGTGATACAATACACTATTGGGTGAAGTTTGATTGACTTCTGCGCAGCGGTTTGGGAGTTAACATCAAAATTACATTTCTGGGCTGAATTGCGTAGATCTCAGTCAAAAGGCTTAAATACTTTTTGGAACTAAGCTTGAGGATTGCGCTCAAACCAATTGTCCTAGAACCAAATTTCCAAATGTAACTACTAGATTGTGATACAATACACTATTGGGTGAAGTTTGGTTGACTTCTGCGCAGCGGTTTGGGAGTTAACATCAAAATTACATTTCTGGGCTGAATTGCGTAGATCTCACTGTCAAAAGGCTTAAATGACTTTTTGGAACTAAGCTTGAGGATTGCGCTCAAACCAATTGTCCTAGAACCAAATTTCCAAATGTAACTACTAGATTTTGATACAATACACTATTGGGTGAAGTTTGGTTGACTTCTGCGCAGCGGTTTGGGAGTTAACATCAAAATTACATTTCTCGGCCGAGTTGCGTAGATCTCACTGTCAAAAGGCTTAAATGGCTTTTTTGAACTAAGTTTGAGGATTGCGCTCAAACCAAATGTCCTACAACCAAATTTCGAAATGTAACTACTAGATTGTGATACAATACACCATTGGGTGAAGTTTGGTTGACTTCTGCGCAGCGGTTTGGGAGTTAACATCAAAATTACATTTTTCGGCCGAGTTGCGTAGATCTCACTGTCAAAAGGCTTAAATGACTTTGTTTAACTAAGTTTGAGGATTGCGCTCAAACCAAATGTCCTAGAACCAAATTTCCAAATGTAACTACTAGATTGTGATACAATACACTATAGCGTGAAGTTTGGTTGACTTCTGCGCAGCGGTTTGGGAGTTGTTTTACGAAATTCCCGGGTTCGCAGCGAGTCAGTAACAGGCACACTTTTGCAAATAATACAATGTTTAATATAGAAAAAGGAAGAAAACAATAACAATGACGCCAGCGCTAGATTGCTTCTAAAATCCCCGCGCTACTGTTAAAGCACACAAGAACAGTCAAAACTCTTAATCGGGCAGAAAGCCTACGCTCAGTAGAGTTGCAGAGGAATACAGGCGTAGTTGACTCTTGGGTCTCCAGAAATGCTAAAACAGTGTTCAGCGTCTTGCAGCTACAAAAACTTCTACTGGAGAGGAAAATGTCCTCGGCTTATATAGGGATGCATGACGTCAGGAATGAGGTCAGAGATGTCAGTCCCTTATGATGAGCCACTCGCCCCTTGTTACAAGAGATGTCCGTCCCTTATCGCAAATGAGGACGCGCTACTCGCCCCTTGTTACACATGTCTTTGTAATCAAAGTAGCGAGGAAGCAAAGTCATTCTTTGTAATCACGCATCACAGAGACGTCAAAGTGGCGAGGAAGCAAAGTCATACATCACAGAGGCGCCAAAGTGGCAAAGCTCTAATATGGTACGGTCACTAAGGGAACTAAGAGAAACAATGCAAACAATGCAATAATGCTAATTCAATATAATGCAATAATGCTAATTCAATCCGGGGCATATATTCCAGGTATATTTATCCCATCATTCCACCCCTTGACCCGGATTGAATCCACCATTCCCTTAATTAATCAATCTATAAATGTGGACACCTTAAGCTTGGAAATGGTAGACCAGTGTTCCTCAATCATCTTTTGTAGCAACGTGGAACGGTTTAGGGCGCCTCTAAAGCGATCCAGCGTTACTGTCCAAGGAGTTTTGAGGCTCCCCACTGGGCCATAGTCAATCACTGGTCCCAAGTAAAAGTCAACTTGTAGGTCTGGTTATTCCAAGTGAAAAAGTGTATATTATTTTGACCCGAAAATGGTGTTTTAGGCAACTGTGGATGTGGTAGCAAGTCTCGAGGTTTTTCCACATGCCAATCGCATAATGCCTGTGTCGCATTAAAACATGCTTCATGATACATTACTTCTTTCATACATGCAATAACTTTGTCCGATGTGTCGCAGCCGCTTAAGTCATAAGTAAGATTGGTTTGTGGGCTAAACCATTCTCCTCTTTCCCCATTGTCTTGTCCCACGACAGTTGGGAAGCATGTTGCTTCTTCATGGGGCACGACAGATGCGGGCAACCATAGTCCCACAGTTGAGAGACCGTGAGCCACGTCTCTTCCGGTGTTGGACAACATCGTTCTAGTGACTTCTCCGTCAATCGTGTTAGATATCAAGTGATGGACTCCCCAGCGAGTCAGCTCATCATCCACCATGCAGAAAGGACGCAACGGATGTTAGCCCATGATCAGACACCATCGATGCGGTGCGATCTTCCGCGATCTTCCCGCAGACGTTCCCATCAACCGCCTCCACATCACACATCAATCACCATGCTGAAAAAGAAAACAGAATAAAATGCTTCAGAATGGACAAAGATTGGGCACTCTGAAGTTTGTCCATTCCGATGATCCATTCCACCGAATAGATAGCTTTTAGCAATTGTCCCATTGAAAGGGGGAGTTGAACCTACACCCTATTCACATTCCCTTGCTAAAGGTTGTGCGATTTTATCGCCGGATTTCACAATGAACAGTTCAGGGGTTAAATTGGACATTACAACCCCCAATTCTCCCTGATAATCGGCATCGATGACTGCCGCAAGTATGGTTACCCCTTTACGTGACAATCCAGACGCAGGTAAAATGTGCCCGTAGTGTCCCTTGGGACGTCTAAGTCCTAGTCCAGTTGACACTACTTTAGGTATCGCGGGAATTAAAGTGCTCGTTTTAAGGGCTCGTAAATCAAGACCAGCCGAACCTGGCGTAGCTCGAACAGGTAATTCGGCGGTTTCCGCGATCTTAGAAATTAGTGTGGCCTCCGCCCCTGTGTCCACCAGAGCTTGGACTTTTCCGAATTCTTCCAACGAATCTTCATTTTCACATGAGGTCGCGTGTCATGACCTGACCAATTGGAATGATGAGCTCTGATGGAAAAAGGTGGGGCTTGGCCTCCATCCTATTCCAAATCCAAGAGGCTAGGATAGAGGGAAGAAACCTTCTCCCCCCTTTGTTCCTTTCTCTTCTGTCGATGTTGTTTGTCCTTGGTTCGCTTGCTCTTTTTCACTGACCGCACCCTTGTTGATTCGTCCTCCTCAGAAGTAGAGGAGGAGTCTTCCGACTCTAGGGGTGGAGGGGGTGGAGCTGTCGGAACTTCTCGCCCCTCCTCTCTTAAAACCGACCGCAGCACCTCCTCCATTTTCTTCAGTGATGTTCCGAAGGATGCTTCTACACAACTGACCTTAATCCCCTTTTTCTTGCACCGTTTTCTCAGTTCCGGAGTGGGGAGACCGTCTATCTCTCTAAACGGCACTCCCGCCTTCAAAAGAGCGTTCCACAGGTCTCTCCTAGACGGCCCTCCGGCCGCTGGATAGACTCGATAGTCTCGCATGGGAGGAGGAGGAGGACTAGTTGACTGGCGAGGAGCCTCCTTCCGGATGACCTCCCAGTTCCCTAAACTCCCTAATTCGGACATCATACTTGACACTTCACCAAGCGTTTGATTCGGATTTCCTACCATCAGGGTTAAAACCAGTGACTTATAAGCCGGTGGCGCAGTTTTGATCATAGCATCACGCACCGACTTTGGGACCGGGATATCTTGAACTATCTCCACCTCCCCATTCATCAAAGCCTCGCGAACACACATGCGCAACATGCGCTGTTTCCCTTCCCTTATGGTCTGCCACTCCCGGTCGAGAGGGGGCCAATCCGACGGAGAGGGATAGCGCATCGACACGGCTTGAGCATACACGTTTCCCACAGCACGAACCTCGTCCCCCAGTGCACAAACGTACAACCGAAATTCGGAATTCACCACGGGATCGCGGGACATTCCAGAAAATCGATGTCCGTCATGTATGTCAATATCAGCCTGCCATGCTCCTTCTTCCAATAATCTAACAATCCACAAGTCCAAAGGTTCGTCAGGTTTTTGACGAAATTTGGAACTCAAATGAATCACCTCTTCGGAAGTATAATCTTCGATAGACTTATATACCTCAGGAGCAGGCTGTTCACGTTGTCTTTCCTGATAAAGAGGTTGACCATCCCTGTCTAGCAGCGGAGCGCCATCCTGATCAACCATTTGCTCGCGAATCGGTGGGAGAATATGTTCCACCTGTCGTCGTCGGGATATGGGACGTTCCTGATAATTCCCATGGCTTTGCGCATTCCAAATATCCCCATCCCACGTTTCGGGATCCCACAAACTGGTGTTCTCTAACGAGGACGCCACAAATGCCCGTACTTTAACGGGATCAGCGCGCCTTCGAGAGAGTTTGCGCTCTCGAGCTGGTAAACGCCCCACGCACTGAACCGCTTGTTCACACATACGGTGTAACCGATCTCGTTGGCATTCTAGCAATTTAATTTTTTCCTCTAAAATGCCTTGTTCACTTTGACAATTGTCCAATTGTACTTTTAGTTGTGACGCCTCTCGTTCAGCGTCCTCTAATTTCTCCGTTTGAATCCTCCACGCCGTAGCGCAGACCCACATGCGTCGTTGGACCCCACCCAACAACGCTTTAGCCGGGATCCCTACGGACGACAATACCTTTTTAACATCGTGCGCAGTACTGTCCCCTAGCGAATCCTTCCATGATTCGGGACGACCACCGCATTCGCGCAAACACGACGCGATTCCGTTCCACGGTTCTTTTTCCCAACCAGGAGTTACTACCGTTCCATCGATACACTCCTCGGATTCTTCCACAATAAATTTTCGCAGCTTCTTAAACATCGTTCTTCGCAGTTTCTTAAACATCGTTATTCTGTTACGGCTCACTTAGTATTAACAAAATCCCAGTAATACTATCCTAGTAATACTATCCTGCCGACAACGCCAAAATGTTTTACGAAATTTCCGGGTTCGCAGCGAGTCAGTAACAGGCACACTTTTGCGAATAATACAATGTTTAATATAGAAAAAGGAAGAAAACAAGAACAATGACGCCAGCGCTAGATTGCTTCTAAAATCCCCGCGCTACTGTTAAAGCACACAAGAACAGTCAAAACTCTTACCGATTGATAATCGGGCAGAAAGCCTACGCTCAGTAGAGTTGCAGAGGAATACAGGCGTAGTTGACTCTTGGGTCTCCAGAAATGCTAAAACAGTGTTCAGCGTCTTGCAGCTACAAAAACTTCTACTGGAGAGGAAAATGTCCTCGGCTTATATAGTGATGCATGACGTCAGGAATGAGGTCAGAGATGTCAGTCCCTTATGATGAGCCACTCGCCCCTTGTTACAAGAGATGTCCGTCCCTTATCGCAAATGAGGACGCGCTACTCGCCCCTTGTTACACATGTCTTTGTAATCAAAGTAGCGAGGAAGCAAAGTCATTCTTTGTAATCACGCATCACAGAGACGTCAAAGTGGCGAGGAAGCAAAGTCATACATCACAGAGGCGCCAAAGTGGCAAAGCTCTAATATGGTACGGTCACTAAGGGAACTAAGAGAAACAATGCAAACCATGCAATAATGCTAATTCAATATAATGCAATAATGCTAATTCAATCCGGGGCATATATTCCAGGTATATTTATCCCATCAGGAGTTAACATCAAAAGTACATTTCTCGGCCGAATTGAGTAGATCTCACTGTCAAAAGGCTTAAATGGCTTTTTTGAACTAAGTTTGAGGATTGCGCTCAAACCAAATGTCCTAGAACCAAATTTCCAAATGTAACTACTAGATTGTGATACAATACACTATTGGGTGAAGTTTGGTTCACTTCTGTGCAGCGGTTTGGAAGTTAACATCAAAATTACATTTCTTGGCAGAATTGCGTAGATCTCACTGTCAAAAGGCTTAAATGACTTTTTTGAACAAAGTTTGAGGATTGCGCTCAAACCAAATGTCCTAGAACCAAATTTCCAAATGTAACTACTAGATTCTGATACATTACACTATAGCGTGAAGTTTGGTTGACTTCTGCGCAGCGGTTTGGGAGTTAACATCAAAATTACATTTCTCGGCCGAATTGAGTAGATCTCACTGTCAAAAGGCTTAAATGGCTTTTTTGAACTAAGTTTGAAGATTGCGCTCAAACCAAATGTCCTAGAACCAAATTTCCAAATGTAACTACTAGATTGTGTTACAATACACTATTGGGTGAAGTTTGGTTCACTTCTGCGCAGCGGTTTGGGAGTTAACATCAAAATTACATTTCTCGGCCGAGTTGCGTAGATCTCACTGTCAAAAGGCTTAAATGACTTTGTTTAACTAAGTTTGAGGATTGCGCTCAAACCAAATGTCCTAGAACCAAATTTCCAAATGTAACTACTAGATTGTGATACAATACACTATAGCGTGAAGTTTGGTTGACTTCTGCGCAGCGATTTGGGAGTTAACATCAAAATTACATTTCTCGGCCGAATTGAGTAGATCTCACTGTGAAAAGGCTTAAATGGCTTTTTTGAACTAAGTTTGAGGATTGCGCTTAAACCAAATGTCCTAGAACCAAATTTCCAAATGTAACTACTAGATTGTGATACAATACACTTTTGGGTGAAGTTTGGTTGACTACTGCGCAGCGGTTTGGGAGTTAACATCAAAATCACATTTCTCGGCCGAATTGTGTAGATCTCTCTGTCAAAATGCTTAAATGACTTTTTGGAACTAAGCTTTAGGATTGCGCTCAAACCAAATGTCCTAGAACCAAATTTCCAAATGTAACTACTAGATTGTGATACAATACACTATTGGGTGAAGTTTGGTTAACTTCTGTGCAGCGGTTTGGAAGTTAACATCAAAATTACATTTCTCGGCAGAATTGCGTAGATCTCACTGTCAAAAGGCTTAAATGACTTTTTTGAACAAAGTTTGAGGATTGCGCTCAAACCAAATGTCCTAGAACCAAATTTCCAAATGTAACTACTAGATTCTGATACATTACACTATAGCGTGAAGTTTGGTTGACTTCTGCGCAGCGGTTTTGGAGTTAACATCAAAATTACATTTCTCGGCCGAATTGAGTAGATCTCACTGTCAAAAGGCTTAAATGGCTTTTTTGAACTAAGTTTGAGGATTGCGCTCAAAACCAAATGTCCTAGAACCAAATTTCCAAATGTAACTACAAGATTGTGATACAATACACTATTGGGTGAAGTTTGGTTGACTTCTGCGCAGCGGTTTGGGAGTTAACATCAGAATTACATTTCTCGGCCAAATTGCATAGATCTCACTGTCAAAAGGCTTAAATGACTTTGTTTAACTAAGTTTGAGGATTACGCTCAAACCAAATGTCCTAGAACCAAATTTCCAAATGTAACTACTAGATTGTGATACAATACACTATAGCGTGAAGTTTGGTTGACTTCTGCGCAGCGGTTTGGGAGTTAACATCAAAATTACATTTCTCGGCCGAATTGAGTCGATCTCACTGTCAAAAGGCCTAAATGGCTTTTTTGAACTAAGTTTGAGGATTGCGCTCAAACCAAATTTCCTAGAACCAAATTTCCAAATGTAACTACTAGATTGTGATACAATACACTATTGGGTGAAGTTTGGTTAACTTCTGTATAGCGGTTTGGGAGTTAACATCAAAATTACATTTCTCGGCCGAATTGCGTAGATCTCACTGTCAAAAGGCTGAAATGACTTTTTTGAACAAAGTTTGAGGATTGCGCTCAAACCAAATGTCCTAGAACCAAATTTCCAAATGTAACTACTAAATTGTGATACAATACACTATTGGGTGAAGTTTGGTTGACTTCTGCGCAGCGGTTTGGGAGTTAACATCAGAATTACATTTCTCGGCCAAATTGCATAGATCTCACTGTCAAAATGCTTAAATGTCTTTTTTGAACTAAGCTTGAGGATTACGCTCAAACCAAATGTCCTAGAACCAAATTTCCAAATGTAACTACTAGATTATGATACAATACACTATTGGATGAAGTTTGGTTGACTTCTGCGCAGCGGTTTGGGAGTTAACATCAAAATTACATTTCTCGGCCGAGTTGCGTAGATCTCACTGTCAAAAGGCTTAAATGACTTTGTTTAACTAAGTTTGAGGATTGCGCTCAAACCAAATGTCCTAGAACCAAATTTCCAAATTTAACTACTAGATTGTGATACAATACACTATAGCGTGAAGTTTGGTTGACTTCTGCGCAGCGGTTTGGGAGTTAACATCAAAATTACATTTCTCGGCCGAATTGAGTCGATCTCACTGTCAAAAGGCCTAAATGGCTTTTTTGAACTAAGTTTGAGGATTGCGCTCAAACCAAATGTCCTAGAACAAAATTTCCAAATGTAACTACTAGATTGTGATACAATACACTATTGGGTGAAGTTTGGTTCACTTCTGCGCAGCGGTTTGGGAGTTAACATCAAAATTACATTTCTCGGCCGAGTTGCGTAGATCTCACTGTCAAAAGGCTTAAATGACTTTTTTTAACTAAGTTTGAGAATTGCGCTCAAACCAAATGTCCTAGAACCGAATTTCCAAATGTAACTACTAGATTGTGATACAATACACTATAGCGTGAAGTTTGGTTGACTTCTGCGCAGCGGTTTGGGAGTTAACATCAAAATTACATTTCTCGGCCGAATTGCGTAGATCTCACTGTCAAAAGGCTTAAATGACTTTTTTAAACTAAGTTTGAGGATTGCGCTCAAACCAAATGTCCTAGAACCAAATTTCCAAATATAACTACTAGATTATGATACAATACACTATTGGGTGAAGTTTGGTTGACTTCTGCGCAGCGGTTTGGGAGTTAACATCAAAATTACATTTCTGGGCTGAATTGCGTAGATCTCACTGTCAAAAGGCTTAAATGGCTTTTTGGAACTAAGCTTGAGGATTGCGCTCAAACCAAATGTCCTAGAACCAAATTTCCAAATGTAACTACTAGATTGTGATACAATACACTATTGGGTGAAGTTTGGTTGACTTCTGCGCAGCGGTTTGGGAGTTAACATCAAAATTACATTTCTCGGCCGAGTTGCGTAGATCTCACTGTCAAAAGGCTTAAATGGCTTTTTTGAACTAAGTTTGAGGATTGCGCTCAAACCAAATGTCCTACAACCAAATTTCGAAATGTAACTACTAGATTGTGATACAATACACCATTGGGTGAAGTTTGGTTGACTTCTACGCAGCGGTTTGGGAGTTAACATCAAAATTACATTTCTCGGCCGAGTTGCGTAGATCTCACTGTCAAAAGGCTTAAATGACTTTGTTTAACTAAGTTTGAGGATTGCGCTCAAACCAAATGTCCTAGAACCAAATTTCCAAATGTAACTACTAGATTGTGATACAATACACTATAGCGTGAAGTTTGGTTGACTTCTGCGCAGCGGTTTGGGAGTTAACATCAAAATTACATTTCTCGGCCGAATTGAGTCGATCTCACTGTCAAAAGGCCTAAATGGCTTTTTTGAACTAAGTTTGAGGATTGCGCTCAAACCAAATGTCTAGAACCAAATTTCCAAATGTAACTACTAGATTGTGATACAATACACTATTGGGTGAAGTTTGGTTAACTTCTGTGCAGCGGTTTGGGAGTTAACATCAAAATTACATTTCTCGGCCGAATTGCGTAGATCTCACTGTCAAAAGGCTGAAATGACTTTTTTGAACAAAGTTTGAGGATTGCGCTCAAACCAAATGTCCTAGAACCAAATTTCCAAATGTAACTACTAAATTGTGATACAATACACTATTGGGTGAAGTTTGGTTGACTTCTGCGCAGCGGTTTGGGAGTTAACATCAGAATTACATTTCTCGGCCAAATTGCATAGATCTCACTGTCAAAATGCTTAAATGTCTTTTTTGAACTAAGCTTGAGGATTACGCTCAAACCAAATGTCCTAGAACCAAATTTCCAAATGTAACTACTAGATTATGATACAATACACTATTGGATGAAGTTTGGTTGACTTCTGCGCAGCGGTTTGGGAGTTAACATCAAAATTACATTTCTCGGCCGAGTTGCGTAGATCTCACTGTCAAAAGGCTTAAATGACTTTGTTTAACTAAGTTTGAGGATTGCGCTCAAACCAAATGTCCTAGAACCAAATTTCCAAATTTAACTACTAGATTGTGATACAATACACTATAGCGTGAAGTTTGGTTGACTTCTGCGCAGCGGTTTGGGAGTTAACATCAAAATTACATTTCTCGGCCGAATTGAGTCGATCTCACTGTCAAAAGGCCTAAATGGCTTTTTTGAACTAAGTTATAGGATTGCGCTCAAACCAAATGTCCTAGAACAAAATTTCCAAATGTAACTACTAGATTGTGATACAATACACTATTGGGTGAAGTTTGGTTCACTTCTGCGCAGCGGTTTGGGAGTTAACATCAAAATTACATTTCTCGGCCGAGTTGAGTAGATCTCACTGTCAAAAGGCTTAAATGACTTTTTTTAACTAAGTTTGAGAATTGCGCTCAAACCAAATGTCCTAGAACCGAATTTCCAAATGTAACTACTAGATTGTGATACAATACACTATAGCGTGAAGTTTGGTTGACTTCTGCGCAGCGGTTTGGGAGTTAACATCAAAATTACATTTCTCGGCCGAATTGCGTAGATCTCACTGTCAAAAGGCTTAAATGACTTTTTTAAACTAAGTTTGAGGATTGCGCTCAAACCAAATGTCCTAGAACCAAATTTCCAAATATAACTACTAGATTATGATACAATACACTATTGGGTGAAGTTTGGTTGACTTCTGCGCAGCGGTTTGGGAGTTAACATCAAAATTACATTTCTGGGCTGAATTGCGTAGATCTCACTGTCAAAAGGCTTAAATGGCTTTTTGGAACTAAGCTTGAGGATTGCGCTCAAACCAAATGTCCTAGAACCAAATTTCCAAATGTAACTACTAGATTGTGATACAATACACTATTGGGTGAAGTTTGGTTGACTTCTGCGCAGCGGTTTGGGAGTTAACATCAAAATTACATTTCTCGGCCGAGTTGCGTAGATCTCACTGTCAAAAGGCTTAAATGGCTTTTTTGAACTAAGTTTGAGGATTGCGCTCAAACCAAATGTCCTACAACCAAATTTCGAAATGTAACTACTAGATTGTGATACAATACACCATTGGGTGAAGTTTGGTTGACTTCTACGCAGCGGTTTGGGAGTTAACATCAAAATTACATTTCTCGGCAGAGTTGCGTAGATCTCACTGTCAAAAGGCTTAAATGACTTTGTTTAACTAAGTTTGAGGATTGCGCTCAAACCAAATGTCCTAGAACCAAATTTCCAAATTTAACTACTAGATTGTGATACAATACACTATAGCGTGAAGTTTGGTTGACTTCTGCGCAGCGGTTTGGGAGTTAACATCAAAATTACATTTCTCGGCCGAATTGAGTCGATCTCACTGTCAAAAGGCCTAAATGGCTTTTTTGAACTAAGTTATAGGATTGCGCTCAAACCAAATGTCCTAGAACAAAATTTCCAAATGTAACTACTAGATTGTGATACAATACACTATTGGGTGAAGTTTGGTTCACTTCTGCGCAGCGGTTTGGGAGTTAACATCAAAATTACATTTCTCGGCCGAGTTGAGTAGATCTCACTGTCAAAAGGCTTAAATGACTTTTTTTAACTAAGTTTGAGAATTGCGCTCAAACCAAATGTCCTAGAACCGAATTTCCAAATGTAACTACTAGATTGTGATACAATACACTATAGCGTGAAGTTTGGTTGACTTCTGCGCAGCGGTTTGGGAGTTAACATCAAAATTACATTTCTCGGCCGAATTGCGTAGATCTCACTGTCAAAAGGCTTAAATGACTTTTTTAAACTAAGTTTGAGGATTGCGCTCAAACCAAATGTCCTAGAACCAAATTTCCAAATATAACTACTAGATTATGATACAATACACTATTGGGTGAAGTTTGGTTGACTTCTGCGCAGCGGTTTGGGAGTTAACATCAAAATTACATTTCTGGGCTGAATTGCGTAGATCTCACTGTCAAAAGGCTTAAATGGCTTTTTGGAACTAAGCTTGAGGATTGCGCTCAAACCAAATGTCCTAGAACCAAATTTCCAAATGTAACTACTAGATTGTGATACAATACACTATTGGGTGAAGTTTGGTTGACTTCTGCGCAGCGGTTTGGGAGTTAACATCAAAATTACATTTCTCGGCCGAGTTGCGTAGATCTCACTGTCAAAAGGCTTAAATGGCTTTTTTGAACTAAGTTTGAGGATTGCGCTCAAACCAAATGTCCTACAACCAAATTTCGAAATGTAACTACTAGATTGTGATACAATACACCATTGGGTGAAGTTTGGTTGACTTCTACGCAGCGGTTTGGGAGTTAACATCAAAATTACATTTCTCGGCAGAGTTGCGTAGATCTCACTGTCAAAAGGCTTAAATGACTTTGTTTAACTAAGTTTGAGGATTGCGCTCAAACCAAATGTCCTAGAACCAAATTTCCAAATGTAACTACTAGATTGTGATACAATACACTATAGCGTGAAGTTTGGTTGACTTCTGCGCAGCGGTTTGGGAGTTAACATCAGAATTACATTTCTCGGCCGAATTGAGTCGATCTCACTGTCAAAAGGCCTAAATGGCTTTTTTGAACTAAGTTTGAGGATTGCGCTCAAACCAAATGTCCTAGAACCAAATTTCCAAATGTAACTACTAGATTGTGATACAATACACTATTGGGTGAAGTTTGGTTAACTTCTGTGCAGCGGTTTGGGAGTTAACATCAAAATTACATTTCTCGGCCGAATTGCGTAGATCTCACTGTCAAAAGGCTGAAATGACTTTTTTGAACAAAGTTTGAGGATTGCGCTCAAACCAAATGTCCTAGAACCAAATTTCCAAATGTAACTACTAAATTGTGATACAATACACTATTGGGTGAAGTTTGGTTGACTTCTGCGCAGCGGTTTGGGAGTTAACATCAGAATTACATTTCTCGGCCAAATTGCATAGATCTCACTGTCAAAATGCTTAAATGTCTTTTTTGAACTAAGCTTGAGGATTACGCTCAAACCAAATGTCCTAGAACCAAATTTCCAAATGTAACTACTAGATTATGATACAATACACTATTGGATGAAGTTTGGTTGACTTCTGCGCAGCGGTTTGGGAGTTAACATCAAAATTACATTTCTCGGCCGAGTTGCGTAGATCTCACTGTCAAAAGGCTTAAATGACTTTGTTTAACTAAGTTTGAGGATTGCGCTCAAACCAAATGTCCTAGAACCAAATTTCCAAATTTAACTACTAGATTGTGATACAATACACTATAGCGTGAAGTTTGGTTGACTTCTGCGCAGCGGTTTGGGAGTTAACATCAAAATTACATTTCTCGGCCGAATTGAGTCGATCTCACTGTCAAAAGGCTTAAATGGCTTTTTTGAACTAAGTTTGAGGATTGCGCTCAAACCAAATGTCCTAGAACAAAATTTCCAAATGTAACTACTAGATTTTGATACAATACACTATTGGGTGAAGTTTGGTTCACTTCTGCGCAGCGGTTTGGGAGTTAACATCAAAATTACATTTCTCGGCCGAGTTGAGTAGATCTCACTGTCAAAAGGCTTAAATGACTTTTTTTAACTAAGTTTGAGAATTGCGCTCAAACCAAATGTCCTAGAACCGAATTTCCAAATGTAACTACTAGATTGTGATACAATACACTATAGCGTGAAGTTTGGTTGACTTCTGCGCAGCGGTTTGGGAGTTAACATCAAAATTACATTTCTCGGCCGAATTGCGTAGATCTCACTGTCAAAAGGCTTAAATGACTTTTTTAAACTAAGTTTGAGGATTGCGCTCAAACCAAATGTCCTAGAACCAAATTTCCAAATATAACTACTAGATTATGATACAATACACTATTGGGTGAAGTTTGGTTGACTTCTGCGCAGCGGTTTGGGAGTTAACATCAAAATTACATTTCTGGGCTGAATTGCGTAGATCTCACTGTCAAAAGGCTTAAATGGCTTTTTGGAACTAAGCTTGAGGATTGCGCTCAAACCAAATGTCCTAGAACCAAATTTCCAAATGTAACTACTAGATTGTGATACAATACACTATTGGGTGAAGTTTGGTTGACTTCTGCGCAGCGGTTTGGGAGTTAACATCAAAATTACATTTCTCGGCCGAGTTGCGTAGATCTCACTGTCAAAAGGCTTAAATGGCTTTTTTGAACTAAGTTTGAGGATTGCGCTCAAACCAAATGTCCTACAACCAAATTTCGAAATGTAACTACTAGATTGTGATACAATACACCATTGGGTGAAGTTTGGTTGACTTCTACGCAGCGGTTTGGGAGTTAACATCAAAATTACATTTCTCGGCAGAGTTGCGTAGATCTCACTGTCAAAAGGCTTAAATGACTTTGTTTAACTAAGTTTGAGGATTGCGCTCAAACCAAATGTCCTAGAACCAAATTTCCAAATGTAACTACTAGATTGTGATACAATACACTATAGCGTGAAGTTTGGTTGACTTCTGCGCAGCGGTTTGGGAGTTAACATCAAAATTACATTTCTCGGCCGAATTGAGTCGATCTCACTGTCAAAAGGCCTAAATGGCTTTTTTGAACTAAGTTTGAGGATTGCGCTCAAACCAAATGTCCTAGAACCAAATTTCCAAATGTAACTACTAGATTGTGATACAATACACTTTTGGGTGAAGTTTGGTTAACTTCTGTGCAGCGGTTTGGGAGTTAACATCAAAATTACATTTCTCGGCCGAATTGCGTAGATCTCACTGTCAAAAGGCTGAAATGACTTTTTTGAACAAAGTTTGAGGATTGCGCTCAAACCAAATGTCCTAGAAACAAATTTCCAAATGTAACTACTAAATTGTGATACAATACACTATTGGGTGAAGTTTGGTTGACTTCTGCGCAGCGGTTTGGGAGTTAACATCAAAATTACATTTCTCGGCCGAATTGCGTAGATCTCACTGTCAAAAGGCTTAAATGACTTTTTTAAACTAAGTTTGAGGATTGCGCTCAAACCAAATGTCCTAGAACCAAATTTCCAAATATAACTACTAGATTATGATACAATACACTATTGGGTGAAGTTTGGTTGACTTCTGCGCAGCGGTTTGGGAGTTAACATCAAAATTACATTTCTGGGCTGAATTGCGTAGATCTCACTGTCAAAAGGCTTAAATGGCTTTTTTGAACTAAGTTTGAGGATTGCGCTCAAACCAAATGTCCTACAACCAAATTTCGAAATGTAACTACTAGATTGTGATACAATACACCATTGGGTGAAGTTTGGTTGACTTCTACGCAGCGGTTTGGGAGTTAACATCAAAATTACATTTCTCGGCAGAGTTGCGTAGATCTCACTGTCAAAAGGCTTAAATGACTTTGTTTAACTAAGTTTGAGGATTGCGCTCAAACCAAATGTCCTAGAACCAAATTTCCAAATTTAACTACTAGATTGTGATACAATACACTATAGCGTGAAGTTTGGTTGACTTCTGCGCAGCGGTTTGGGAGTTAACATCAAAATTACATTTCTCGGCCGAATTGAGTCGATCTCACTGTCAAAAGGCCTAAATGGCTTTTTTGAACTAAGTTATAGGATTGCGCTCAAACCAAATGTCCTAGAACAAAATTTCCAAATGTAACTACTAGATTGTGATACAATACACTATTGGGTGAAGTTTGGTTCACTTCTGCGCAGCGGTTTGGGAGTTAACATCAAAATTACATTTCTCGGCCGAGTTGAGTAGATCTCACTGTCAAAAGGCTTAAATGACTTTTTTTAACTAAGTTTGAGAATTGCGCTCAAACCAAATGTCCTAGAACCGAATTTCCAAATGTAACTACTAGATTGTGATACAATACACTATTGGGTGAAGTTTGGTTGACTTCTGCGCAGCGGTTTGGGAGTTAACATCAAAATTACATTTCTCGGCCGAGTTGCGTAGATCTCACTGTCAAAAGGCTTAAATGGCTTTTTTGAACTAAGTTTGAGGATTGCGCTCAAACCAAATGTCCTACAACCAAATTTCGAAATGTAACTACTAGATTGTGATACAATACACCATTGGGTGAAGTTTGGTTGACTTCTACGCAGCGGTTTGGGAGTTAACATCAAAATTACATTTCTCGGCAGAGTTGCGTAGATCTCACTGTCAAAAGGCTTAAATGACTTTGTTTAACTAAGTTTGAGGATTGCGCTCAAACCAAATGTCCTAGAACCAAATTTCCAAATGTAACTACTAGATTGTGATACAATACACTATAGCGTGAAGTTTGGTTGACTTCTGCGCAGCGGTTTGGGAGTTAACATCAGAATTACATTTCTCGGCCGAATTGAGTCGATCTCACTGTCAAAAGGCCTAAATGGCTTTTTTGAACTAAGTTTGAGGATTGCGCTCAAACCAAATGTCCTAGAACCAAATTTCCAAATGTAACTACTAGATTGTGATACAATACACTATTGGGTGAAGTTTGGTTAACTTCTGTGCAGCGGTTTGGGAGTTAACATCAAAATTACATTTCTCGGCCGAATTGCGTAGATCTCACTGTCAAAAGGCTGAAATGACTTTTTTGAACAAAGTTTGAGGATTGCGCTCAAACCAAATGTCCTAGAACCAAATTTCCAAATGTAACTACTAAATTGTGATACAATACACTATTGGGTGAAGTTTGGTTGACTTCTGCGCAGCGGTTTGGGAGTTAACATCAGAATTACATTTCTCGGCCAAATTGCATAGATCTCACTGTCAAAATGCTTAAATGTCTTTTTTGAACTAAGCTTGAGGATTACGCTCAAACCAAATGTCCTAGAACCAAATTTCCAAATGTAACTACTAGATTATGATACAATACACTATTGGATGAAGTTTGGTTGACTTCTGCGCAGCGGTTTGGGAGTTAACATCAAAATTACATTTCTCGGCCGAGTTGCGTAGATCTCACTGTCAAAAGGCTTAAATGACTTTGTTTAACTAAGTTTGAGGATTGCGCTCAAACCAAATGTCCTAGAACCAAATTTCCAAATTTAACTACTAGATTGTGATACAATACACTATAGCGTGAAGTTTGGTTGACTTCTGCGCAGCGGTTTGGGAGTTAACATCAAAATTACATTTCTCGGCCGAATTGAGTCGATCTCACTGTCAAAAGGCTTAAATGGCTTTTTTGAACTAAGTTTGAGGATTGCGCTCAAACCAAATGTCCTAGAACAAAATTTCCAAATGTAACTACTAGATTTTGATACAATACACTATTGGGTGAAGTTTGGTTCACTTCTGCGCAGCGGTTTGGGAGTTAACATCAAAATTACATTTCTCGGCCGAGTTGAGTAGATCTCACTGTCAAAAGGCTTAAATGACTTTTTTTAACTAAGTTTGAGAATTGCGCTCAAACCAAATGTCCTAGAACCGAATTTCCAAATGTAACTACTAGATTGTGATACAATACACTATAGCGTGAAGTTTGGTTGACTTCTGCGCAGCGGTTTGGGAGTTAACATCAAAATTACATTTCTCGGCCGAATTGCGTAGATCTCACTGTCAAAAGGCTTAAATGACTTTTTTAAACTAAGTTTGAGGATTGCGCTCAAACCAAATGTCCTAGAACCAAATTTCCAAATATAACTACTAGATTATGATACAATACACTATTGGGTGAAGTTTGGTTGACTTCTGCGCAGCGGTTTGGGAGTTAACATCAAAATTACATTTCTGGGCTGAATTGCGTAGATCTCACTGTCAAAAGGCTTAAATGGCTTTTTGGAACTAAGCTTGAGGATTGCGCTCAAACCAAATGTCCTAGAACCAAATTTCCAAATGTAACTACTAGATTGTGATACAATACACTATTGGGTGAAGTTTGGTTGACTTCTGCGCAGCGGTTTGGGAGTTAACATCAAAATTACATTTCTCGGCCGAGTTGCGTAGATCTCACTGTCAAAAGGCTTAAATGGCTTTTTTGAACTAAGTTTGAGGATTGCGCTCAAACCAAATGTCCTACAACCAAATTTCGAAATGTAACTACTAGATTGTGATACAATACACCATTGGGTGAAGTTTGGTTGACTTCTACGCAGCGGTTTGGGAGTTAACATCAAAATTACATTTCTCGGCAGAGTTGCGTAGATCTCACTGTCAAAAGGCTTAAATGACTTTGTTTAACTAAGTTTGAGGATTGCGCTCAAACCAAATGTCCTAGAACCAAATTTCCAAATGTAACTACTAGATTGTGATACAATACACTATAGCGTGAAGTTTGGTTGACTTCTGCGCAGCGGTTTGGGAGTTAACATCAAAATTACATTTCTCGGCCGAATTGAGTCGATCTCACTGTCAAAAGGCCTAAATGGCTTTTTTGAACTAAGTTTGAGGATTGCGCTCAAACCAAATGTCCTAGAACCAAATTTCCAAATGTAACTACTAGATTGTGATACAATACACTTTTGGGTGAAGTTTGGTTAACTTCTGTGCAGCGGTTTGGGAGTTAACATCAAAATTACATTTCTCGGCCGAATTGCGTAGATCTCACTGTCAAAAGGCTGAAATGACTTTTTTGAACAAAGTTTGAGGATTGCGCTCAAACCAAATGTCCTAGAAACAAATTTCCAAATGTAACTACTAAATTGTGATACAATACACTATTGGGTGAAGTTTGGTTGACTTCTGCGCAGCGGTTTGGGAGTTAACATCAAAATTACATTTCTCGGCCGAATTGCGTAGATCTCACTGTCAAAAGGCTTAAATGACTTTTTTAAACTAAGTTTGAGGATTGCGCTCAAACCAAATGTCCTAGAACCAAATTTCCAAATATAACTACTAGATTATGATACAATACACTATTGGGTGAAGTTTGGTTGACTTCTGCGCAGCGGTTTGGGAGTTAACATCAAAATTACATTTCTGGGCTGAATTGCGTAGATCTCACTGTCAAAAGGCTTAAATGGCTTTTTGGAACTAAGCTTGAGGATTGCGCTCAAACCAAATGTCCTAGAACCAAATTTCCAAATGTAACTACTAGATTGTGATACAATACACTATTGGGTGAAGTTTGGTTGACTTCTGCGCAGCGGTTTGGGAGTTAACATCAAAATTACATTTCTCGGCCGAGTTGCGTAGATCTCACTGTCAAAAGGCTTAAATGGCTTTTTTGAACTAAGTTTGAGGATTGCGCTCAAACCAAATGTCCTACAACCAAATTTCGAAATGTAACTACTAGATTGTGATACAATACACCATTGGGTGAAGTTTGGTTGACTTCTACGCAGCGGTTTGGGAGTTAACATCAAAATTACATTTCTCGGCAGAGTTGCGTAGATCTCACTGTCAAAAGGCTTAAATGACTTTGTTTAACTAAGTTTGAGGATTGCGCTCAAACCAAATGTCCTAGAACCAAATTTCCAAATGTAACTACTAGATTGTGATACAATACACTATAGCGTGAAGTTTGGTTGACTTCTGCGCAGCGGTTTGGGAGTTAACATCAAAATTACATTTCTCGGCCGAATTGCGTAGATCTCACTGTCAAAAGGCTGAAATGACTTTTTTGAACTAAGTTTGAGGATTGCGCTCAAACCAAATGTCCTAGAACCAAATTTCCAAATGTAACTACTAGATTGTGATACAATACACTATTGGGTGAAGTTTGGTTAACTTCTGTGCAGCGGTTTGGGAGTTAACATCAAAATTACATTTCTCGGCCGAATTGCGTAGATCTCACTGTCAAAAGGCTGAAATGACTTTTTTGAACAAAGTTTGAGGATTGCGCTCAAACCAAATGTCCTAGAAACAAATTTCCAAATGTAACTACTAAATTGTGATACAATACACTATTGGGTGAAGTTTGGTTGACTTCTGCGCAGCGGTTTGGGAGTTAACATCAGAATTACATTTCTCGGCCAAATTGCATAGATCTCACTGTCAAAATGCTTAAATGTCTTTTTTGAACTAAGCTTGAGGATTACGCTCAAACCAAATGTCCTAGAACCAAATTTCCAAATGTAACTACTAGATTATGATACAATACACTATTGGACGAAGTTTGGTTGACTTCTGCGCAGCGGTTTGGGAGTTAACATCAAAATTACATTTCTCGGCCGAGTTGCGTAGATCTCACTGTCAAAAGGCTTAAATGACTTAGTTTAACTAAGTTTGAGGATTGCGCTCAAACCAAATGTCCTAGAACCAAATTTCCAAATTTAACTACTAGATTGTGATACAATACACTATAGCGTGAAGTTTGGTTGACTTCTGCGCAGCGGTTTGGGAGTTAACATCAAAATTACATTTCTCGGCCGAATTGAGTCGATCTCACTGTCAAAAGGCCTAAATGGCTTTTTTGAACTAAGTTTGAGGATTGCGCTCAAACCAAATGTCCTAGAACAAAATTTCCAAATGTAACTACTAGATTGTGATACAATACACTATTGGGTGAAGTTTGGTTCACTTCTGCGCAGCGGTTTGGGAGTTAACATCAAAATTACATTTCTCGGCCGAGTTGCGTAGATCTCACTGTCAAAAGGCTTAAATGACTTTTTGGAACTAAGCTTGAGGATTGCGCTCAAACCAATTGTCCTAGAACCAAATTTCCAAATGTAACTACTAGATTGTGATACAATACACAATTGGGTGAAGTTTGGTTGACTTCTGCGCAGCGGTTTGGGAGTTAACATCAAAATTACATTTCTCGGCCGAGTTGCGTAGATCTCACTGTCAAAAGGCTTAAATGGCTTTTTTGAACTAAGTTTGAGGATTGCGCTCAAACCAAATGTCCTACAACCAAATTTCGAAATGTAACTACTAGATTGTGATACAATACACCATTGGGTGACGTTTGGTTGACTTCTACGCAGCGGTTTGGGAGTTAACATCAAAATTACATTTCTCGGCAGAGTTGCGTAGATCTCACTGTCAAAAGGCTTAAATGACTTTGTTTAACTAAGTTTGAGGATTGCGCTCAAACCAAATGTCCTAGAACCAAATTTCCAAATGTAACTACTAGATTGTGATACAATACACTATAGCGTGAAGTTTGGTTGACTTCTGCGCAGCGGTTTGGGAGTTAACATCAGAATTACATTTCTCGGCCGAATTGAGTCGATCTCACTGTCAAAAGGCCTAAATGGCTTTTTTGAACTAAGTTTGAGGATTGCGCTCAAACCAAATGTCCTAGAACCAAATTTCCAAATGTAACTACTAGATTGTGATACAATACACTATTGGGTGAAGTTTGGTTAACTTCTGTGCAGCGGTTTGGGAGTTAACATCAAAATTACATTTCTCGGCCGAATTGCGTAGATCTCACTGTCAAAAGGCTGAAATGACTTTTTTGAACAAAGTTTGAGGATTGCGCTCAAACCAAATGTCCTACAACCAAATTTCCAAATGTAACTACTAAATTGTGATACAATACACTATTGGGTGAAGTTTGGTTGACTTCTGCGCAGCGGTTTGGGAGTTAACATCAAAATTACATTTCTCGGCCGAGTTGAGTAGATCTCACTGTCAAAAGGCTTAAATGACTTTTTTTAACTAAGTTTGAGAATTGCGCTCAAACCAAATGTCCTAGAACCGAATTTCCAAATGTAACTACTAGATTGTGATACAATACACTATAGCGTGAAGTTTGGTTGACTTCTGCGCAGCGGTTTGGGAGTTAACATCAAAATTACATTTCTCGGCCGAATTGCGTAGATCTCACTGTCAAAAGGCTTAAATGACTTTTTTAAACTAAGTTTGAGGATTGCGCTCAAACCAAATGTCCTAGAACCAAATTTCCAAATATAACTACTAGATTATGATACAATACACTATTGGGTGAAGTTTGGTTGACTTCTGCGCAGCGGTTTGGGAGTTAACATCAAAATTACATTTCTGGGCTGAATTGCGTAGATCTCACTGTCAAAAGGCTTAAATGGCTTTTTGGAACTAAGCTTGAGGATTGCGCTCAAACCAAATGTCCTAGAACCAAATTTCCAAATGTAACTACTAGATTGTGATACAATACACTATTGGGTGAAGTTTGGTTGACTTCTGCGCAGCGGTTTGGGAGTTAACATCAAAATTACATTTCTCGGCCGAGTTGCGTAGATCTCACTGTCAAAAGGCTTAAATGGCTTTTTTGAACTAAGTTTGAGGATTGCGCTCAAACCAAATGTCCTACAACCAAATTTCGAAATGTAACTACTAGATTGTGATACAATACACCATTGGGTGAAGTTTGGTTGACTTCTACGCAGCGGTTTGGGAGTTAACATCAAAATTACATTTCTCGGCAGAGTTGCGTAGATCTCACTGTCAAAAGGCTTAAATGACTTTGTTTAACTAAGTTTGAGGATTGCGCTCAAACCAAATGTCCTAGAACCAAATTTCCAAATGTAACTACTAGATTGTGATACAATACACTATAGCGTGAAGTTTGGTTGACTTCTGCGCAGCGGTTTGGGAGTTAACATCAAAATTACATTTCTCGGCCGAATTGAGTCGATCTCACTGTCAAAAGGCCTAAATGGCTTTTTTGAACTAAGTTTGAGGATTGCGCTCAAACCAAATGTCCTAGAACCAAATTTCCAAATGTAACTACTAGATTGTGATACAATACACTTTTGGGTGAAGTTTGGTTAACTTCTGTGCAGCGGTTTGGGAGTTAACATCAAAATTACATTTCTCGGCCGAATTGCGTAGATCTCACTGTCAAAAGGCTGAAATGACTTTTTTGAACAAAGTTTGAGGATTGCGCTCAAACCAAATGTCCTAGAAACAAATTTCCAAATGTAACTACTAAATTGTGATACAATACACTATTGGGTGAAGTTTGGTTGACTTCTGCGCAGCGGTTTGGGAGTTAACATCAAAATTACATTTCTCGGCCGAATTGCGTAGATCTCACTGTCAAAAGGCTTAAATGACTTTTTTAAACTAAGTTTGAGGATTGCGCTCAAACCAAATGTCCTAGAACCAAATTTCCAAATATAACTACTAGATTATGATACAATACACTATTGGGTGAAGTTTGGTTGACTTCTGCGCAGCGGTTTGGGAGTTAACATCAAAATTACATTTCTGGGCTGAATTGCGTAGATCTCACTGTCAAAAGGCTTAAATGGCTTTTTGGAACTAAGCTTGAGGATTGCGCTCAAACCAAATGTCCTAGAACCAAATTTCCAAATGTAACTACTAGATTGTGATACAATACACTATTGGGTGAAGTTTGGTTGACTTCTGCGCAGCGGTTTGGGAGTTAACATCAAAATTACATTTCTCGGCCGAGTTGCGTAGATCTCACTGTCAAAAGGCTTAAATGGCTTTTTTGAACTAAGTTTGAGGATTGCGCTCAAACCAAATGTCCTACAACCAAATTTCGAAATGTAACTACTAGATTGTGATACAATACACCATTGGGTGAAGTTTGGTTGACTTCTACGCAGCGGTTTGGGAGTTAACATCAAAATTACATTTCTCGGCAGAGTTGCGTAGATCTCACTGTCAAAAGGCTTAAATGACTTTGTTTAACTAAGTTTGAGGATTGCGCTCAAACCAAATGTCCTAGAACCAAATTTCCAAATGTAACTACTAGATTGTGATACAATACACTATAGCGTGAAGTTTGGTTGACTTCTGCGCAGCGGTTTGGGAGTTAACATCAAAATTACATTTCTCGGCCGAATTGCGTAGATCTCACTGTCAAAAGGCTGAAATGACTTTTTTGAACTAAGTTTGAGGATTGCGCTCAAACCAAATGTCCTAGAACCAAATTTCCAAATGTAACTACTAGATTGTGATACAATACACTATTGGGTGAAGTTTGGTTAACTTCTGTGCAGCGGTTTGGGAGTTAACATCAAAATTACATTTCTCGGCCGAATTGCGTAGATCTCACTGTCAAAAGGCTTAAATGGCTTATTTGAACTAAGTTTGAGGATTGCGCTCAAACCAAATGTCCTAGAAACAAATTTCCAAATGTAACTACTAAATTGTGATACAATACACTATTGGGTGAAGTTTGGTTGACTTCTGCGCAGCGGTTTGGGAGTTAACATCAGAATTACATTTCTCGGCCAAATTGCATAGATCTCACTGTCAAAATGCTTAAATGTCTTTTTTGAACTAAGCTTGAGGATTACGCTCAAACCAAATGTCCTAGAACCAAATTTCCAAATGTAACTACTAGATTATGATACAATACACTATTGGACGAAGTTTGGTTGACTTCTGCGCAGCGGTTTGGGAGTTAACATCAAAATTACATTTCTCGGCCGAGTTGCGTAGATCTCACTGTCAAAAGGCTTAAATGACTTAGTTTAACTAAGTTTGAGGATTGCGCTCAAACCAAATGTCCTAGAACCAAATTTCCAAATTTAACTACTAGATTGTGATACAATACACTATAGCGTGAAGTTTGGTTGACTTCTGCGCAGCGGTTTGGGAGTTAACATCAAAATTACATTTCTCGGCCGAATTGAGTCGATCTCACTGTCAAAAGGCCTAAATGGCTTTTTTGAACTAAGTTTGAGGATTGCGCTCAAACCAAATGTCCTAGAACAAAATTTCCAAATGTAACTACTAGATTGTGATACAATACACTATTGGGTGAAGTTTGGTTCACTTCTGCGCAGCGGTTTGGGAGTTAACATCAAAATTACATTTCTCGGCCGAGTTGCGTAGATCTCACTGTCAAAAGGCTTAAATGACTTTTTGGAACTAAGCTTGAGGATTGCGCTCAAACCAATTGTCCTAGAACCAAATTTCCAAATGTAACTACTAGATTGTGATACAATACACAATTGGGTGAAGTTTGGTTGACTTCTGCGCAGCGGTTTGGGAGTTAACATCAAAATTACATTTCTCGGCCGAGTTGCGTAGATCTCACTGTCAAAAGGCTTAAATGGCTTTTTTGAACTAAGTTTGAGGATTGCGCTCAAACCAAATGTCCTACAACCAAATTTCGAAATGTAACTACTAGATTGTGATACAATACACCATTGGGTGACGTTTGGTTGACTTCTACGCAGCGGTTTGGGAGTTAACATCAAAATTACATTTCTCGGCAGAGTTGCGTAGATCTCACTGTCAAAAGGCTTAAATGACTTTGTTTAACTAAGTTTGAGGATTGCGCTCAAACCAAATGTCCTAGAACCAAATTTCCAAATGTAACTACTAGATTGTGATACAATACACTATAGCGTGAAGTTTGGTTGACTTCTGCGCAGCGGTTTGGGAGTTAACATCAGAATTACATTTCTCGGCCGAATTGAGTCGATCTCACTGTCAAAAGGCCTAAATGGCTTTTTTGAACTAAGTTTGAGGATTGCGCTCAAACCAAATGTCCTAGAACCAAATTTCCAAATGTAACTACTAGATTGTGATACAATACACTATTGGGTGAAGTTTGGTTAACTTCTGTGCAGCGGTTTGGGAGTTAACATCAAAATTACATTTCTCGGCCGAATTGCGTAGATCTCACTGTCAAAATGCTTAAATGTCTTTTTTGAACTAAGCTTGAGGATTACGCTCAAACCAAATGTCCTAGAACCAAATTTCCAAATATAACTACTAGATTATGATACAATACACTATTGGGTGAAGTTTGGTTGACTTCTGCGCAGCGGTTTGGGAGTTAACATCAAAATTACATTTCTGGGCTGAATTGCGTAGATCTCACAGTCAAAAGGCTTAAATGGCTTTTTGGAACTAAGCTTGAGGATTGCGCTCAAACCAAATGTCCTAGAACCAAATTTCCAAATGTAACTACTAGATTGTGATACAATACACTATTGGGTGAAGTTTGGTTAACTTCTGTGCAGCGGTTTGGGAGTTAACATCAAAATTACATTTCTCGGCCGAATTGCGTAGATCTCACTGTCAAAAGGCTTAAATGGCTTATTTGAACTAAGTTTGAGGATTGCGCTCAAACCAAATGTCCTAGAAACAAATTTCCAAATGTAACTACTAAATTGTGATACAATACACTATTGGGTGAAGTTTGGTTGACTTCTGCGCAGCGGTTTGGGAGTTAACATCAGAATTACATTTCTCGGCCAAATTGCATAGATCTCACTGTCAAAATGCTTAAATGTCTTTTTTGAACTAAGCTTGAGGATTACGCTCAAACCAAATGTCCTAGAACCAAATTTCCAAATGTAACTACTAGATTATGATACAATACACTATTGGACGAAGTTTGGTTGACTTCTGCGCAGCGGTTTGGGAGTTAACATCAAAATTACATTTCTCGGCCGAGTTGCGTAGATCTCACTGTCAAAAGGCTTAAATGACTTAGTTTAACTAAGTTTGAGGATTGCGCTCAAACCAAATGTCCTAGAACCAAATTTCCAAATTTAACTACTAGATTGTGATACAATACACTATAGCGTGAAGTTTGGTTGACTTCTGCGCAGCGGTTTGGGAGTTAACATCAAAATTACATTTCTCGGCCGAATTGAGTCGATCTCACTGTCAAAAGGCCTAAATGGCTTTTTTGAACTAAGTTTGAGGATTGCGCTCAAACCAAATGTCCTAGAACAAAATTTCCAAATGTAACTACTAGATTGTGATACAATACACTATTGGGTGAAGTTTGGTTCACTTCTGCGCAGCGGTTTGGGAGTTAACATCAAAATTACATTTCTCGGCCGAGTTGCGTAGATCTCACTGTCAAAAGGCTTAAATGACTTTTTGGAACTAAGCTTGAGGATTGCGCTCAAACCAATTGTCCTAGAACCAAATTTCCAAATGTAACTACTAGATTGTGATACAATACACAATTGGGTGAAGTTTGGTTGACTTCTGCGCAGCGGTTTGGGAGTTAACATCAAAATTACATTTCTCGGCCGAGTTGCGTAGATCTCACTGTCAAAAGGCTTAAATGGCTTTTTTGAACTAAGTTTGAGGATTGCGCTCAAACCAAATGTCCTACAACCAAATTTCGAAATGTAACTACTAGATTGTGATACAATACACCATTGGGTGACGTTTGGTTGACTTCTACGCAGCGGTTTGGGAGTTAACATCAAAATTACATTTCTCGGCAGAGTTGCGTAGATCTCACTGTCAAAAGGCTTAAATGACTTTGTTTAACTAAGTTTGAGGATTGCGCTCAAACCAAATGTCCTAGAACCAAATTTCCAAATGTAACTACTAGATTGTGATACAATACACTATAGCGTGAAGTTTGGTTGACTTCTGCGCAGCGGTTTGGGAGTTAACATCAGAATTACATTTCTCGGCCGAATTGAGTCGATCTCACTGTCAAAAGGCCTAAATGGCTTTTTTGAACTAAGTTTGAGGATTGCGCTCAAACCAAATGTCCTAGAACCAAATTTCCAAATGTAACTACTAGATTGTGATACAATACACTATTGGGTGAAGTTTGGTTAACTTCTGTGCAGCGGTTTGGGAGTTAACATCAAAATTACATTTCTCGGCCGAATTGCGTAGATCTCAATGTCAAAAGGCTGAAATGACTTTTTTGAACAAAGTTTGAGGATTGCGCTCAAACCAAATGTCCTACAACCAAATTTCCAAATGTAACTACTAAATTGTGATACAATACACTATTGGGTGAAGTTTGGTTGACTTCTGCGCAGCGGTTTGGGAGTTAACATCAGAATTACATTTCTCGGCCAAATTGCATAGATCTCACTGTCAAAATGCTTAAATGTCTTTTTTGAACTAAGCTTGAGGATTACGCTCAAACCAAATGTCCTAGAACCAAATTTCCAAATGTAACTACTAGATTATGATACAATACACTATTGGATGAAGTTTGGTTGACTTCTGCGCAGCGGTTTGGGAGTTAACATCAAAATTACATTTCTCGGCCGAGTTGCGTAGATCTCACTGTCAAAAGGCTTAAATGACTTTGTTTAACTAAGTTTGAGGATTGCGCTCAAACCAAATGTCCTAGAACCAAATTTCCAAATTTAACTACTAGATTGTGATACAATACACTATAGCGTGAAGTTTGGTTGACTTCTGCGCAGCGGTTTGGGAGTTAACATCAAAATTACATTTCTCGGCCGAATTGAGTCGATCTCACTGTCAAAAGGCTTAAATGGCTTTTTTGAACTAAGTTTGAGGATTGCGCTCAAACCAAATGTCCTAGAACAAAATTTCCAAATGTAACTACTAGATTTTGAGACAATACACTATTGGGTGAAGTTTGGTTCACTTCTGCGCAGCGGTTTGGGAGTTAACATCAAAATTACATTTCTCGGCCGAGTTGAGTAGATCTCACTGTCAAAAGGCTTAAATGACTTTTTTTAACTAAGTTTGAGAATTGCGCTCAAACCAAATGTCCTAGAACCGAATTTCCAAATGTAACTACTAGATTGTGATACAATACACTATAGCGTGAAGTTTGGTTGACTTCTGCGCAGCGGTTTGGGAGTTAACATCAAAATTACATTTCTCGGCCGAATTGCGTAGATCTCACTGTCAAAAGGCTTAAATGACTTTTTTAAACTAAGTTTGAGGATTGCGCTCAAACCAAATGTCCTAGAACCAAATTTCCAAATATAACTACTAGATTATGATACAATACACTATTGGGTGAAGTTTGGTTGACTTCTGCGCAGCGGTTTGGGAGTTAACATCAAAATTACATTTCTGGGCTGAATTGCGTAGATCTCACAGTCAAAAGGCTTAAATGGCTTTTTGGAACTAAGCTTGAGGATTGCGCTCAAACCAAATGTCCTAGAACCAAATTTCCAAATGTAACTACTAGATTGTGATACAATACACTATTGGGTGAAGTTTGGTTGACTTCTGCGCAGCGGTTTGGGAGTTAACATCAAAATTACATTTCTCGGCCGAATTGAGTCGATCTCACTGTCAAAAGGCCTAAATGGCTTTTTTGAACTAAGTTTGAGGATTGCGCTCAAACCAAATGTCCTAGAACAAAATTTCCAAATGTAACTACTAGATTGTGATACAATACACTATTGGGTGAAGTTTGGTTCACTTCTGCGCAGCGGTTTGGGAGTTAACATCAAAATTACATTTCTCGGCCGAGTTGAGTAGATCTCACTGTCAAAAGGCTTAAATGACTTTTTTTAACTAAGTTTGAGAATTGCGCTCAAACCAAATGTCCTAGAACCGAATTTCCAAATGTAACTACTAGATTGTGATACAATACACTATAGCGTGAAGTTTGGTTGACTTCTGCGCAGCGGTTTGGGAGTTAACATCAAAATTACATTTCTCGGCCGAATTGCGTAGATCTCACTGTCAAAAGGCTTAAATGACTTTTTTAAACTAAGTTTGAGGATTGCGCTCAAACCAAATGTCCTAGAACCAAATTTCCAAATATAACTACTAGATTATGATACAATACACTATTGGGTGAAGTTTGGTTGACTTCTGCGCAGCGGTTTGGGAGTTAACATCAAAATTACATTTCTGGGCTGAATTGCGTAGATCTCACTGTCAAAAGGCTTAAATGGCTTTTTGGAACTAAGCTTGAGGATTGCGCTCAAACCAAATGTCCTAGAACCAAATTTCCAAATGTAACTACTAGATTGTGATACAATACACTATTGGGTGAAGTTTGGTTGACTTCTGCGCAGCGGTTTGGGAGTTAACATCAAAATTACATTTCTCGGCCGAGTTGCGTAGATCTCACTGTCAAAAGGCTTAAATGGCTTTTTTGAACTAAGTTTGAGGATTGCGCTCAAACCAAATGTCCTACAACCAAATTTCGAAATGTAACTACTAGATTGTGATACAATACACCATTGGGTGAAGTTTGGTTGACTTCTACGCAGCGGTTTGGGAGTTAACATCAAAATTACATTTCTCGGCAGAGTTGCGTAGATCTCACTGTCAAAAGGCTTAAATGACTTTGTTTAACTAAGTTTGAGGATTGCGCTCAAACCAAATGTCCTAGAACCAAATTTCCAAATGTAACTACTAGATTGTGATACAATACACTATAGCGTGAAGTTTGGTTGACTTCTGCGCAGCGGTTTGGGAGTTAACATCAAAATTACATTTCTCGGCCGAATTGAGTCGATCTCACTGTCAAAAGGCCTAAATGGCTTTTTTGAACTAAGTTTGAGGATTGCGCTCAAACCAAATGTCCTAGAACCAAATTTCCAAATGTAACTACTAGATTGTGATACAATACACTATTGGGTGAAGTTTGGTTAACTTCTGTGCAGCGGTTTGGGAGTTAACATCAAAATTACATTTCTCGGCCGAATTGCGTAGATCTCACTGTCAAAAGGCTGAAATGACTTTTTTGAACAAAGTTTGAGGATTGCGCTCAAACCAAATGTCCTAGAAACAAATTTCCAAATGTAACTACTAAATTGTGATACAATACACTATTGGGTGAAGTTTGGTTGACTTCTGCGCAGCGGTTTGGGAGTTAACATCAGAATTACATTTCTCGGCCAAATTGCATAGATCTCACTGTCAAAATGCTTAAATGTCTTTTTTGAACTAAGCTTGAGGATTACGCTCAAACCAAATGTCCTAGAACCAAATTTCCAAATGTAACTACTAGATTATGATACAATACACTATTGGACGAAGTTTGGTTGACTTCTGCGCAGCGGTTTGGGAGTTAACATCAAAATTACATTTCTCGGCCGAGTTGCGTAGATCTCACTGTCAAAAGGCTTAAATGACTTAGTTTAACTAAGTTTGAGGATTGCGCTCAAACCAAATGTCCTAGAACCAAATTTCCAAATTTAACTACTAGATTGTGATACAATACACTATAGCGTGAAGTTTGGTTGACTTCTGCGCAGCGGTTTGGGAGTTAACATCAAAATTACATTTCTCGGCCGAATTGAGTCGATCTCACTGTCAAAAGGCCTAAATGGCTTTTTTGAACTAAGTTTGAGGATTGCGCTCAAACCAAATGTCCTAGAACAAAATTTCCAAATGTAACTACTAGATTGTGATACAATACACTATTGGGTGAAGTTTGGTTCACTTCTGCGCAGCGGTTTGGGAGTTAACATCAAAATTACATTTCTCGGCCGAGTTGCGTAGATCTCACTGTCAAAAGGCTTAAATGACTTTTTGGAACTAAGCTTGAGGATTGCGCTCAAACCAATTGTCCTAGAACCAAATTTCCAAATGTAACTACTAGATTGTGATACAATACACAATTGGGTGAAGTTTGGTTGACTTCTGCGCAGCGGTTTGGGAGTTAACATCAAAATTACATTTCTCGGCCGAGTTGCGTAGATCTCACTGTCAAAAGGCTTAAATGGCTTTTTTGAACTAAGTTTGAGGATTGCGCTCAAACCAAATGTCCTACAACCAAATTTCGAAATGTAACTACTAGATTGTGATACAATACACCATTGGGTGACGTTTGGTTGACTTCTACGCAGCGGTTTGGGAGTTAACATCAAAATTACATTTCTCGGCAGAGTTGCGTAGATCTCACTGTCAAAAGGCTTAAATGACTTTGTTTAACTAAGTTTGAGGATTGCGCTCAAACCAAATGTCCTAGAACCAAATTTCCAAATGTAACTACTAGATTGTGATACAATACACTATAGCGTGAAGTTTGGTTGACTTCTGCGCAGCGGTTTGGGAGTTAACATCAGAATTACATTTCTCGGCCGAATTGAGTCGATCTCACTGTCAAAAGGCCTAAATGGCTTTTTTGAACTAAGTTTGAGGATTGCGCTCAAACCAAATGTCCTAGAACCAAATTTCCAAATGTAACTACTAGATTGTGATACAATACACTATTGGGTGAAGTTTGGTTAACTTCTGTGCAGCGGTTTGGGAGTTAACATCAAAATTACATTTCTCGGCCGAATTGCGTAGATCTCACTGTCAAAAGGCTGAAATGACTTTTTTGAACAAAGTTTGAGGATTGCGCTCAAACCAAATGTCCTACAACCAAATTTCCAAATGTAACTACTAAATTGTGATACAATACACTATTGGGTGAAGTTTGGTTGACTTCTGCGCAGCGGTTTGGGAGTTAACATCAGAATTACATTTCTCGGCCAAATTGCATAGATCTCACTGTCAAAATGCTTAAATGTCTTTTTTGAACTAAGCTTGAGGATTACGCTCAAACCAAATGTCCTAGAACCAAATTTCCAAATGTAACTACTAGATTATGATACAATACACTATTGGATGAAGTTTGGTTGACTTCTGCGCAGCGGTTTGGGAGTTAACATCAAAATTACATTTCTCGGCCGAGTTGCGTAGATCTCACTGTCAAAAGGCTTAAATGACTTTGTTTAACTAAGTTTGAGGATTGCGCTCAAACCAAATGTCCTAGAACCAAATTTCCAAATTTAACTACTAGATTGTGATACAATACACTATAGCGTGAAGTTTGGTTGACTTCTGCGCAGCGGTTTGGGAGTTAACATCAAAATTACATTTCTCGGCCGAATTGAGTCGATCTCACTGTCAAAAGGCTTAAATGGCTTTTTTGAACTAAGTTTGAGGATTGCGCTCAAACCAAATGTCCTAGAACAAAATTTCCAAATGTAACTACTAGATTTTGAGACAATACACTATTGGGTGAAGTTTGGTTCACTTCTGCGCAGCGGTTTGGGAGTTAACATCAAAATTACATTTCTCGGCCGAGTTGAGTAGATCTCACTGTCAAAAGGCTTAAATGACTTTTTTTAACTAAGTTTGAGAATTGCGCTCAAACCAAATGTCCTAGAACCGAATTTCCAAATGTAACTACTAGATTGTGATACAATACACTATAGCGTGAAGTTTGGTTGACTTCTGCGCAGCGGTTTGGGAGTTAACATCAAAATTACATTTCTCGGCCGAATTGCGTAGATCTCACTGTCAAAAGGCTTAAATGACTTTTTTAAACTAAGTTTGAGGATTGCGCTCAAACCAAATGTCCTAGAACCAAATTTCCAAATATAACTACTAGATTATGATACAATACACTATTGGGTGAAGTTTGGTTGACTTCTGCGCAGCGGTTTGGGAGTTAACATCAAAATTACATTTCTGGGCTGAATTGCGTAGATCTCACTGTCAAAAGGCTTAAATGGCTTTTTGGAACTAAGCTTGAGGATTGCGCTCAAACCAAATGTCCTAGAACCAAATTTCCAAATGTAACTACTAGATTGTGATACAATACACTATTGGGTGAAGTTTGGTTGACTTCTGCGCAGCGGTTTGGGAGTTAACATCAAAATTACATTTCTCGGCCGAGTTGCGTAGATCTCACTGTCAAAAGGCTTAAATGGCTTTTTTGAACTAAGTTTGAGGATTGCGCTCAAACCAAATGTCCTACAACCAAATTTCGAAATGTAACTACTAGATTGTGATACAATACACCATTGGGTGAAGTTTGGTTGACTTCTACGCAGCGGTTTGGGAGTTAACATCAAAATTACATTTCTCGGCAGAGTTGCGTAGATCTCACTGTCAAAAGGCTTAAATGACTTTGTTTAACTAAGTTTGAGGATTGCGCTCAAACCAAATGTCCTAGAACCAAATTTCCAAATGTAACTACTAGATTGTGATACAATACACTATAGCGTGAAGTTTGGTTGACTTCTGCGCAGCGGTTTGGGAGTTAACATCAAAATTACATTTCTCGGCCGAATTGAGTCGATCTCACTGTCAAAAGGCCTAAATGGCTTTTTTGAACTAAGTTTGAGGATTGCGCTCAAACCAAATGTCCTAGAACCAAATTTCCAAATGTAACTACTAGATTGTGATACAATACACTATTGGGTGAAGTTTGGTTAACTTCTGTGCAGCGGTTTGGGAGTTAACATCAAAATTACATTTCTCGGCCGAATTGCGTAGATCTCACTGTCAAAAGGCTGAAATGACTTTTTTGAACAAAGTTTGAGGATTGCGCTCAAACCAAATGTCCTAGAAACAAATTTCCAAATGTAACTACTAAATTGTGATACAATACACTATTGGGTGAAGTTTGGTTGACTTCTGCGCAGCGGTTTGGGAGTTAACATCAGAATTACATTTCTCGGCCAAATTGCGTAGATCTCACTGTCAAAAGGCTGAAATGACTTTTTTGAACAAAGTTTGAGGATTGCGCTCAAACCAAATGTCCTAGAACCAAATTTCCAAATGTAACTACTAAATTGTGATACAATACACTATTGGGTGAAGTTTGGTTGACTTCTGCGCAGCGGTTTGGGAGTTAACATCAGAATTACATTTCTCGGCCAAATTGCATAGATCTCACTGTCAAAATGCTTAAATGTCTTTTTTGAACTAAGCTTGAGGATTACGCTCAAACCAAATGTCCTAGAACCAAATTTCCAAATGTAACTACTAGATTATGATACAATACACTATTGGATGAAGTTTGGTTGACTTCTGCGCAGCGGTTTGGGAGTTAACATCAAAATTACATTTCTCGGCCGAGTTGCGTAGATCTCACTGTCAAAAGGCTTAAATGACTTTGTTTAACTAAGTTTGAGGATTGCGCTCAAACCAAATGTCCTAGAACCAAATTTCCAAATTTAACTACTAGATTGTGATACAATACACTATAGCGTGAAGTTTGGTTGATTTCTGCGCAGCGGTTTGGGAGTTAACATCAAAATTACATTTCTCGGCCGAATTGAGTCGATCTCACTGTCAAAAGGCCTAAATGGCTTTTTTGAACTAAGTTTGAGGATTGCGCTCAAACCAAATGTCCTAGAACAAAATTTCCAAATGTAACTACTAGATTGTGATACAATACACTATTGGGTGAAGTTTGGTTCACTTCTGCGCAGCGGTTTGGGAGTTAACATCAAAATTACATTTCTCGGCCGAGTTGAGTAGATCTCACTGTCAAAAGGCTTAAATGACTTTTTTTAACTAAGTTTGAGAATTGCGCTCAAACCAAATGTCCTAGAACCGAATTTCCAAATGTAACTACTAGATTGTGATACAATACACTATAGCGTGAAGTTTGGTTGACTTCTGCGCAGCGGTTTGGGAGTTAACATCAAAATTACATTTCTCGGCCGAATTGCGTAGATCTCACTGTCAAAAGGCTTAAATGACTTTTTTAAACTAAGTTTGAGGATTGCGCTCAAACCAAATGTCCTAGAACCAAATTTCCAAATATAACTACTAGATTATGATACAATACACTATTGGGTGAAGTTTGGTTGACTTCTGCGCAGCGGTTTGGGAGTTAACATCAAAATTACATTTCTGGGCTGAATTGCGTAGATCTCACTGTCAAAAGGCTTAAATGGCTTTTTGGAACTAAGCTTGAGGATTGCGCTCAAACCAAATGTCCTAGAACCAAATTTCCAAATGTAACTACTAGATTGTGATACAATACACTATTGGGTGAAGTTTGGTTGACTTCTGCGCAGCGGTTTGGGAGTTAACATCAAAATTACATTTCTCGGCCGAGTTGCGTAGATCTCACTGTCAAAAGGCTTAAATGGCTTTTTTGAACTAAGTTTGAGGATTGCGCTCAAACCAAATGTCCTACAACCAAATTTCGAAATGTAACTACTAGATTGTGATACAATACACCATTGCGTGAAGTTTGGTTGACTTCTGCGCAGCGGTTTGGGAGTTAACATCAAAATTACATTTCTCGGCCGAATTGAGTCGATCTCACTGTCAAAAGGCCTAAATGGCTTTTTTGAACTAAGTTTGAGGATTGCGCTCAAACCAAATGTCCTAGAACCAAATTTTCAAATGTAACTACTAGATTGTGATACAATACACTATTGGGTGAAGTTTGGTTAACTTCTGTGCAGCGGTTTGGGAGTTAACATCAAAATTACATTTCTCGGCCGAATTAGGTAGATCTCACTGTCAAAAGGCTGAAATGACTTTTTTGAGCAAAGTTTGAGGATTGCGCTCAAACCAAATGTCCTAAAAACAAATTTCCAAATGTAACTACTAAATTGTGATACAATACACTATTGGGTGAAGTTTGGTTGACTTCTGCGCAGCGGTTTGGGAGTTAACATCAGAATTACATTTCTCGGCCAAATTGCATAGATCTCACTGTCAAAATGCTTAAATGTCTTTTTTGAACTAAGCTTGAGGATTACGCTCAAACCAAATGTCCTAGAACCAAATTTCCAAATGTAACTACTAGATTATGATACAATACACTATTGGACGAAGTTTGGTTGACTTCTGCGCAGCGGTTTGGGAGTTAACATCAAAATTACATTTCTCGGCCGAGTTGCGTAGATCTCACTGTCAAAAGGCTTAAATGACTTAGTTTAACTAAGTTTGAGGATTGCGCTCAAACCAAATGTCCTAGAACCAAATTTCCAAATGTAACTACATGATTGTGATACAATACACTATTGGGTGAAGTTTGGTTGACTTCTGCGCAGCGGTTTGGGAGTTAACATCAGAATTACATTTCTCGGCCAAATTGCATAGATCTCACTGTCAAAAGGCTTAAATGACTTTTTGGAACTAAGCTTGAGGATTGCACTCAAACCAATTGTCCTAGAACCAAATTTCCAAATGTAACTACTAGATTGTGATACAATACACTATTGGGTGAAGTTTGGTTCACTTCTGTGCAGCGGTTTGGGAGTTAACATCAAAATTACATTTCTCGGCCGAGTTGCGTAGATCTCACTGTCAAAAGGCTTAAATGACTTTAACTAAGCTTGAGGATTACGCTCAAACCAAATGTCCTAGAACCAAATTTCCAAATGTAACTACTAGATTGTGATACAATACACTATTGGGTGAAGTTTGGTTCACTTCTGGGCAGCGGTTTGGGAGTTAACATCAAAATTACATTTCTCGGCCGAGTTGCGTAGATCTCACTGTCAAAAGGCTTAAATGACTTTTTTTAACTAAGTTTGAGAATTGCGCTCAAACCAAATGTCCTAGAACCAAATTTCCAAATGTAACTACTAAATTGTGATACAATACACTATTGGGTGAAGTTTGGTTGACTTCTGCGCAGCGGTTTGGGAGTTAACATCAAAATTACATTTCTCGGCCGAATTGCGTAGATCTCACTGTCAAAAGGCTTAAATGACTTTTTTAAACTAAGTTTGAGGATTGCGCTCAAACCAAATGTCCTAGAACCAAATTTCCAAATAGAACTACTAGATTATGATACAATACACTATTGGGTGAAGTTTGGTTGACTTCTGCGCAGCGGTTTGGGAGTTAACATCAAAATTACATTTCTGGGCCGAATTGCGTAGATCTCACTGTCAAAAGGCTTAAATGACTTTTTGGAACTAAGCTTGAGGATTGCGCTCAAACCAATTGTCCTAGAACCAAATTTCCAAATGTAACTACTAGATTGTGATACAATACACTATTGGGTGAAGTTTGGTTGACTTCTGCGCAGCGGTTTGGGAGTTAACATCAAAATTACATTTCTCGGCCAAATTGCGTAGATCTCACTGTCAAAATGCTTAAATGTCTTTTTTGAACTAGGTTTGAGGATTACGCTCAAACCAAATGTCCTAGAACCAAATTTCCAAATGTAACTACTAGATTGTGATACAATACACTATTGGGTGAAGTTTGGTTAACTTCTGTGCAGCGGTTTGGGAGTTAACATCAAAATTACATTTCTTGGCCGAATTGCGTAGATCTCACTGTCAAAAGGCTGAAATGACTTTTTTGAACAAAGTTTGAGGATTGCGCTCAAACCAAATGTCCTAGAACCAAATTTCCAAATGTAACTACATGATTGTGATACAATACACTATTGGGTGAAGTTTGGTTGACTTCTGCGCAGCGGTTTGGGAGTTAACATCAAAATTACATTTCTCGGCCAAATTGCGTAGATCTCACTGTCAAAATGCTTAAATGTCTTTTTTGAACTAAGCTTGAGGATTACGCTCAAACCAAATGTCCTAGAACCAAATTTCCAAATGTAACTACTAGATTGTGATACAATACACTATTGGGTGAAGTTTGGTTCACTTCTGCGCAGCGGTTTGGGAGTTAACATCAAAATTACATTTCTCGGCCGAGTTGCGTAGATCTCACTGTCAAAAGGCTTAAATGACTTTTTTTAACTAAGTTTGAGAATTGCGCTCAAACCAAATGTCCTAGAACCAAATTTCCAAATGTAACTACTAGATTGTGATACAATACACTATAGCGTGAAGTTTGGTTGACTTCTGCGCAGCGGTTTGGGAGTTAACATCAAAATTACATTTCTCGGCCGAATTGCGTAGATCTCACTGTCAAAAGGCTTAAATGACTTTTTTAAACTAAGTTTGAGGATTGCGCTCAAACCAAATGTCCTAGAACCAAATTTCCAAATATAACTACTAAATTATGATACAATACACTATTGGGTGAAGTTTGGTTGACTTCTGCGCAGCGGTTTGGGAGTTAACATCAAAATTACATTTCTGGGCCGAATTGCGTAGATCTCACTGTCAAAAGGCTTAAATGACTTTTTGGAACTAAGCTTGAGGATTGCGCTCAAACCAATTGTCCTAGAACCAAATTTCCAAATGTAACTACTAGATTGTGATACAATACACTATTGGGTGACGTTTGGTTCACTTCTGCGCAGCGGTTTGGGAGTTAACATCAAAATTACATTTCTCGGCCAAATTGCATAGATCTCACTGTCAAAATGCTTAAATGTCTTTTTTGAACTAAGCTTGAGGATTACGCTCAAACCAAATGTCCTAGAACCAAATTTCCAAATGTAACTACTAGATTATGATACAATACACTATTGGACGAAGTTTGGTTGACTTCTGCGCAGCGGTTTGGGAGTTAACATCAAAATTACATTTCTCGGCCGAGTTGCGTAGATCTCACTGTCAAAAGGCTTAAATGACTTAGTTTAACTAAGTTTGAGGATTGCGCTCAAACCAAATGTCCTAGAACCAAATTTCCAAATGTAACTACATGATTGTGATACAATACACTATTGGGTGAAGTTTGGTTGACTTCTGCGCAGCGGTTTGGGAGTTAACATCAGAATTACATTTCTCGGCCAAATTGCATAGATCTCACTGTCAAAAGGCTTAAATGACTTTTTGGAACTAAGCTTGAGGATTGCACTCAAACCAATTGTCCTAGAACCAAATTTCCAAATGTAACTACTAGATTGTGATACAATACACTATTGGGTGAAGTTTGGTTCACTTCTGTGCAGCGGTTTGGGAGTTAACATCAAAATTACATTTCTCGGCCGAGTTGCGTAGATCTCACTGTCAAAAGGCTTAAATGACTTTAACTAAGCTTGAGGATTACGCTCAAACCAAATGTCCTAGAACCAAATTTCCAAATGTAACTACTAGATTGTGATACAATACACTATTGGGTGAAGTTTGGTTCACTTCTGGGCAGCGGTTTGGGAGTTAACATCAAAATTACATTTCTCGGCCGAGTTGCGTAGATCTCACTGTCAAAAGGCTTAAATGACTTTTTTTAACTAAGTTTGAGAATTGCGCTCAAACCAAATGTCCTAGAACCAAATTTCCAAATGTAACTACTAAATTGTGATACAATACACTATTGGGTGAAGTTTGGTTGACTTCTGCGCAGCGGTTTGGGAGTTAACATCAAAATTACATTTCTCGGCCGAATTGCGTAGATCTCACTGTCAAAAGGCTTAAATGACTTTTTTAAACTAAGTTTGAGGATTGCGCTCAAACCAAATGTCCTAGAACCAAATTTCCAAATAGAACTACTAGATTATGATACAATACACTATTGGGTGAAGTTTGGTTGACTTCTGCGCAGCGGTTTGGGAGTTAACATCAAAATTACATTTCTGGGCCGAATTGCGTAGATCTCACTGTCAAAAGGCTTAAATGACTTTTTGGAACTAAGCTTGAGGATTGCGCTCAAACCAATTGTCCTAGAACCAAATTTCCAAATGTAACTACTAGATTGTGATACAATACACTATTGGGTGAAGTTTGGTTGACTTCTGCGCAGCGGTTTGGGAGTTAACATCAAAATTACATTTCTCGGCCAAATTGCGTAGATCTCACTGTCAAAATGCTTAAATGTCTTTTTTGAACTAGGTTTGAGGATTACGCTCAAACCAAATGTCCTAGAACCAAATTTCCAAATGTAACTACTAGATTGTGATACAATACACTATTGGGTGAAGTTTGGTTAACTTCTGTGCAGCGGTTTGGGAGTTAACATCAAAATTACATTTCTTGGCCGAATTGCGTAGATCTCACTGTCAAAAGGCTGAAATGACTTTTTTGAACAAAGTTTGAGGATTGCGCTCAAACCAAATGTCCTAGAACCAAATTTCCAAATGTAACTACATGATTGTGATACAATACACTATTGGGTGAAGTTTGGTTGACTTCTGCGCAGCGGTTTGGGAGTTAACATCAAAATTACATTTCTCGGCCAAATTGCGTAGATCTCACTGTCAAAATGCTTAAATGTCTTTTTTGAACTAAGCTTGAGGATTACGCTCAAACCAAATGTCCTAGAACCAAATTTCCAAATGTAACTACTAGATTGTGATACAATACACTATTGGGTGAAGTTTGGTTCACTTCTGCGCAGCGGTTTGGGAGTTAACATCAAAATTACATTTCTCGGCCGAGTTGCGTAGATCTCACTGTCAAAAGGCTTAAATGACTTTTTTTAACTAAGTTTGAGAATTGCGCTCAAACCAAATGTCCTAGAACCAAATTTCCAAATGTAACTACTAGATTGTGATACAATACACTATAGCGTGAAGTTTGGTTGACTTCTGCGCAGCGGTTTGGGAGTTAACATCAAAATTACATTTCTCGGCCGAATTGCGTAGATCTCACTGTCAAAAGGCTTAAATGACTTTTTTAAACTAAGTTTGAGGATTGCGCTCAAACCAAATGTCCTAGAACCAAATTTCCAAATATAACTACTAAATTATGATACAATACACTATTGGGTGAAGTTTGGTTGACTTCTGCGCAGCGGTTTGGGAGTTAACATCAAAATTACATTTCTGGGCCGAATTGCGTAGATCTCACTGTCAAAAGGCTTAAATGACTTTTTGGAACTAAGCTTGAGGATTGCGCTCAAACCAATTGTCCTAGAACCAAATTTCCAAATGTAACTACTAGATTGTGATACAATACACTATTGGGTGACGTTTGGTTCACTTCTGCGCAGCGGTTTGGGAGTTAACATCAAAATTACATTTCTCGGCCGAGTTGCGTAGATCTCACTGTCAAAAGGCTTAAATGACTTTTTTAAACTAAGTTTGAGATTTGCGCTCAAACCAAATGTCCTAGAACCAAATTTCCAAATGTAACTACTAGATTGTGATACAATACACTATTGGGTGAAGTTTGGTTAACTTCTGTGCAGCGGTTAGGGAGTTAACATCAAAATTACATTTCTCGGCCGAATTGCGTAGATCTCACTGTCAAAAGGCTGAAATGACTTTTTTGAACAAAGTTTGAGGATTGCGCTCAAACCAAATGTCCTAGAACCAAATTTCCAAATGTAACTACATGATTGTGATACAATACACTATTGGGTGAAGTTTGGTTGACTTCTGCGCAGCGGTTTGGGAGTTAACATCAAAATTACATTTCTCGGCCAAATTGCATAGATCTCACTGTCAAAATGCTTAAATGTCTTTTTTGAACTAAGCTTGAGGATTACGCTCAAACCAAATGTCCTAGAACCAAATTTCCAAATGTAACTACTAGATTGTGATACAATACACTATTGGGTGAAGTTTGGTTCACTTCTGCGCAGCGGTTTGGGAGTTAACATCAAAATTACATTTCTCGGCCGAGTTGCGTAGATCTCACTGTCAAAAGGCTTAAATGACTTTTTTTAACTAAGTTTGAGAATTGCGCTCAAACCAAATGTCCTAGAACCAAATTTCCAAATGTAACTACTAGATTGTGATACAATACACTATAGCGTGAAGTTTGGTTGACTTCTGCGCAGCGGTTTGGGAGTTAACACCAAAATTACATTTCTCGGCCGAATTGCGTAGATCTCACTGTCAAAAGGCTTAAATGACTTTTTTAAACTAAGTTTGAGGATTGCGCTCAAACCAAATGTCCTAGAACCAAATTTCCAAATATAACTACTAAATTATGATACAATACACTATTGGGTGAAGTTTGGTTGACTTCTGCGCAGCGGTTTGGGAGTTAACATCAAAATTACATTTCTGGGCCGAATTGCGTAGATCTCACTGTCAAAAGGCTTAAATGACTTTTTGGAACTAAGCTTGAGGATTGCGCTCAAACCAATTGTCCTAGAACCAAATTTCCAAATGTAACTACTAGATTGTGATACAATACACTATTGGGTGAAGTTTGGTTCACTTCTGCGCAGCGGTTTGGGAGTTAACATCAAAATTACATTTCTCGGCCGAGTTGCGTAGATCTCACTGTCAAAAGGCTTAAATGACTTTTTTAAACTAAGTTTGAGATTTGCGCTCAAACCAAATGTCCTAGAACCAAATTTCCAAATGTAACTACTAGATTGTGATACAATACACTATTGGGTGAAGTTTGGTTGACTTCTGCGCAGCGGTTTGGGAGTTAACATCAAAATTACATTTCTCGGCCGAATTGCGTAGATCTCACTGTCAAAAGGCTGAAATGACTTTTTTGAACAAAGTTTGAGGATTGCGCTCAAACCAAATGTCCTAGAACCAAATTTCCAAATGTAACTACATGATTGTGATACAATACACTATTGGGTGAAGTTTGGTTGACTTCTGCGCAGCGGTTTGGGAGTTAACATCAAAATTACATTTCTCGGCCAAATTGCATAGATCTCACTGTCAAAATGCTTAAATGTCTTTTTTGAACTAAGCTTGAGGATTACGCTCAAACCAAATGTCCTAGAACCAAATTTCCAAATGTAACTACTAGATTGTGATACAATACACTATTGGGTGAAGTTTGGTTCACTTCTGCGCAGCGGTTTGGGAGTTAACATCAAAATTACATTTCTCGGCCGAGTTGCGTAGATCTCACTGTCAAAAGGCTTAAATGACTTTTTTTAACTAAGTTTGAGAATTGCGCTCAAACCAAATGTCCTAGAACCAAATTTCCAAATGTAACTACTAGATTGTGATACAATACACTATAGCGTGAAGTTTGGTTGACTTCTGCGCAGCGGTTTGGGAGTTAACATCAAAATTACATTTCTCGGCCGAATTGCGTAGATCTCACTGTCAAAAGGCTTAAATGACTTTTTTAAACTAAGTTTGAGGATTGCGCTCAAACCAAATGTCCTAGAACCAAATTTCCAAATATAACTACTAAATTATGATACAATACACTATTGGGTGAAGTTTGGTTGACTTCTGCGCAGCGGTTTGGGAGTTAACATCAAAATTACATTTCTGGGCCGAATTGCGTAGATCTCACTGTCAAAAGGCTTAAATGACTTTTTGGAAATAAGCTTGAGGATTGCGCTCAAACCAATTGTCCTAGAACCAAATTTCCAAATGTAACTACTAGATTGTGATACAATACACTATTGGTTGAAGTTTGGTTCACTTCTGCGCAGCGGTTTGGGAGTTAACATCAAAATTACATTTCTCGGCCGAGTTGCGTAGATCTCACTGTCAAAAGGCTTAAATGACTTTTTTAAACTAAGTTTGAGATTTGCGCTCAAACCAAATGTCCTAGAACCAAATTTCCAAATGTAACTACTAGATTGTGATACAATACACTATTGGGTGAAGTTTGGTTGACTTCTGCGCAGCGGTTTGGGAGTTAACATCAAAATTACATTTCTCGGCCATATCGCCTAGATCTCACTGTGAAAAGGCTTAAATGACTTTTTTAAACTAAGTTTGATGATTGCGCTCAAACAAAATTTCCTAGAACCAAATTTCCAAATGTAACTACTAGATTGTGATACAATACACTATTGGGTGAAGTTTGGTTGACTTCTGCGCAGCGGTTTGGGAGTTAACATCAAAATTACATTTCTCGGCCATATCGCCTAGATCTCACTGTGAAAAGGCTTAAATGATTTTTTTTTAACTAAGTTTGATGATTGCGCTCAAACCAAATGTCCTAGAACCAAATTTCCAAATGTAACTACTAAATTGTGATACAATACACTATTGGGTGAAGTTTGGTTAACTTCTGCGCAGCGGTTTGGGAGTTAACATTAAAATAACATTTCTCGGCCAAATTGCGTAGATCTCACTGTGAAAAGGCTTAAATGACTTTTTTTTAACTAAGTTTGATGATTGCGCTCAAACCAAATGTCCTAGAACCAAATTTCCAAATGTAACTACTAGATTGTGATACAATAGACTATTTGGTGAAGTTTGGTTGACTTCTGCGCAGCGGTTTGGGAGTTAACATCAAAATTATATTTCTCGGCAATATCGCCTAGATCTCACTGTGAAAAGGCTTAAATGACTTTTTAAAACTAAGTTTGATGATTGCGCTCAAACAAAATTTCCTAGAACCAAATTTCCAAATGTAACTACTAGATTGTGATACAATACACTATTGGTTGAAGTTTGGTTGACTTCTGCGCAGCGGTTTGGGAGTTAACATCAAAATTACATTTCTCGGCCATATCGCCTAGATCTCACTGTGAAAAGGCTTAAATGACTTTTTTAAACTAAGTTTGATGATTGCGCTCAAACCAAATGTCCTAGAACCAAATTTCCAAATGTAACTACTAGATTGTGATACAATACACTATTGGGTGAAGTTTGGTTGACTTCTGCCTAGCGGTTTGGGAGTTAACATCAAAATTACATTTCTCGGCCATATCGCCTAGATCTCACTGTGAAAAGGCTTAAATGACTTTTTTAAACTAAGTTTGATGATTGCGCTCAAACAAAATTTCCTAGAACCAAATTTCCAAATGTAACTACTAGATTGTGATACAATACACTATTGGGTGAAGTTTGGTTGACTTCTGCGCAGCGGTTTGGGAGTTAAAATCAAAATTACATTTCTCGGCCATATCGCGTAGATCTCACTGTGAAAAGGCTTAAATGACTTTTTTTTAACTAAGTTTGATGATTGCGCTCAAACCAAATGTCCTAGAACCAAATTCCCAAATGTAACTACTAGATTGTGATACAATACACTATTGGGTGAAGTTTGGTTGACTTCTGCGCAGCGGTTTGGGAGTTAACATCAAAATTACATTTCTCGGCCATATCGCCTAGATCTCACTGTGAAAAGGCTTAAATGATTTTTTTTTAACTAAGTTTGATGATTGCGCTCAAACCAAATGTCCTAGAACCAAATTTCCAAATGTAACTACTAAATTGTGATACAATACACTATTGGGTGAAGTTTGGTTAACTTCTGTGCAGCGGTTTGGGAGTTAACATCAAAATTACATTTCTCGGCCGAGTTGCGTAGATCTCACTGTCAAAAGGCTTAAATGACTTTTTTTAATTGAGTTTGAGGATTGCGCTCAAACCAAATGTCCTAGAACCAAATTTCCAAATGTAACTACTAGATTGTGATACAATACACTATTGGGTGAAGTTTGGTTTACTTCTGCGCAGCGGTTTGGGAGTTAACATCAAAATTACATTTCTCAGCCGAGTTGCGTAGATCTCACTGTCAAAAGGCTTAAATCACTTTGTTTAACTATGTTTGAGGATTGCGCTCAAACCAAATGTCCTAGAGCCAAATTTCCAAATGTAACTACTAGATTGTGATATAATACACTATTGGGTGAAGTTTGGTTAACTTCTGCGCAGCGGTTTGGGAGTTAACATCAAAATTACATTTCTGGGCCGAATTGCGTAGATCTCACTGTCAAAAGGCTTAAATGACTTTTTGGAACTAAGCTTGAGGATTGCGCTCAAACCAAATGTCCTAGAACCAAATTTCCAAATGTAACTACTAGATTGTGATACAATAGACTATTTGGTGAAGTTTGGTTGACTTCTGCGCAGCGGTTTGGGAGTTAACATCAAAATTACATTTCTCGGCCATATCGCGTAGATCTCACTGTGAAAAGGCTTAAATGACTTTTTTAAACTAAGTTTGATGATTGCGCTCAAATCAAATGTCCTAGAACCGAATTTCCAAATGTAACTACTAGATTGTGATACAATACACTATTGGGTGAAGTTTGGTTGACTTCTGCCTAGCGGTTTGGGAGTTAACATCAAAATTACATTTCTCGGCCATATCGCGTAGATCTCACTGTGAAAAGGCTTAAATGACTTTTTTTAACTAAGTTTGAGGATTGCGCTCAAACCAAATGTCCTAGAACCAAATTTCTAAATGTAACTACTAGATTGTGATACAATACACTATTGGGTGAAGTTTGGTTGACTTCTGCGCAGCGGTTTGGGAGTAAACATCAAAATTACATTTCTCGGCCATATCGCATAGATCTCACTGTGAAAAGGCTTAAATGACTTTTTTAATTAAGTTTGATGATTGCGCTCAAACCAAATGTCCTAGAACCAAATTTCCAAATGTAATTACTAGATTGTGATACAATACAATATTGGGTGAAGTTTGGTTGACTTCTGCGCAGCGGTTTGGGAGTTAACATCAAAATTACATTTCTCGGCCATATCGCGTAGATCTCACTGTGAAAAGGCTTAACTGACTTTTTTTTAACTAAGTTTGAGGATTGCGCTCAAACCAAATGTCCTAGAACCAAATTTCCAAATGTAACTACTAGATTGTGATACAATACACTATTGGGTGAAGTTTGGTTGACTTCTGCGCAGTGGTTTGGGAGTTAACATCAAAATTACATTTCTCGGCCATATCGCGTAGATCTCACTGTGAAAAGGCTTAAATGACTTTTTTTTAACTAAGTTTGAGGATTGCGCTCAAACCAAATGTCCTAGAACCAAATTTCCAAATGTTACTACTATATTGTGATACAATACACTATTGGGTGAAGTTTGGTTGACTTCTGCGCAGCGGTTTGGGAGTTAACATCAAAATTACATTTCTCGGCCATATCGCGTAGATCTCACTGCGAAAAGGCTTAAATGACTTTTTTTAATTGAGTTTGAGGATTGCGCTCAAACCAAATGTCCTAGAACCAAATTTCCAAATGTAACTACTAGATTGTGATACAATACACTATTGGGTGAAGTTTGGTTGACTTCTGCGCAGCGGTTTGGGAGTTAACATCAAAATTATATTTCTCGGCCATATCGCCTAGATCTCACTGTGAAAAGGCTTAAATGACTTTTTAAAACTAAGTTTGATGATTGCGCTCAAACAAAATTTCCTAGAACCAAATTTCCAAATGTAACTACTAGATTGTGATACAATACACTATTGGGTGAAGTTTGGTTGACTTCTGCGCAGCGGTTTGGGAGTTAACATCAAAATTACATTTCTCGGCCATATCGCCTAGATCTCACTGTGAAAAGGCTTAAATGACTTTTTTAAACTAAGTTTGATGATTGCGCTCAAACCAAATGTCCTAGAACCAAATTTCCAAATGTAACTACTAGATTGTGATACAATACACTATTGGGTGAAGTTTGGTTGACTTCTGCGCAGCGGTTTGGGAGTTAACATCAAAATTACATTTCTCGGCCATATCGCCTAGATCTCACTGTGAAAAGGCTTAAATGACTTTTTTTAACTAAGTTTGATGATTGCGCTCAAACCAAATGTCCTAGAACCAAATTTCCAAATGTAACTACTAGATTGTGATACAATACACTATAGCGTGAAGTTTGGTTGACTTCTGCGCAGCGGTTTGGGAGTTAACATCAAAATTACATTTCTCGGCCGAGTTGCGTAGATCTCACTGTCAAAAGGCTTAAATGACTTTGTTTAACTAAGTTTGAGGATTGCGCTCAAACCAAATGTCCTAGAACCAAATTTCCAAATGTAACTACTAGATTGTGATACAATACACTATAGCGTGAAGTTTGGTTGACTTCTGCGCAGCGGTTTGGGAGTTAACATCAAAATTACATTTCTGGGCCGAATTGAGTAGATCTCACTGTCAAAAGGCTTAAATGGCTTTTTTGAACTAAGTTTGAGGATTGCGCTCAAACCAAATGTCCTCGAACCAAATTTCCAAATGTAACTACTAGATTGTGATACAATACACTATTGGGTGAAGTTTGGTTCACTTCTGCGCAGCGGTTTGGGAGTTAACATCAAAATTACATTTCTCGGCCGAGTTGCGTAGATCTCACTGTCAAAAGGCTTAAATGACTTTTTTAAACTAAGTTTGAGATTTGCGCTCAAACCAAATGTCCTAGAACCAAATTTCCAAATGTAACTACTAGATTGTGATACAATACACTATAGCGTGAAGTTTGGTTGACTTCTGCGCAGCAGTTTGGGAGTTAACATCAAAATTACATTTCTCGGCCGAATTGAGTAGATCTCACTGTCAAAAGGCTTAAATGACTTTTTAAAACTAAGTTTGATGATTGCGCTCAAACAAAATTTCCTAGAACCAAATTTCCAAATGTAACTACTAGATTGTGATACAATACACTATTGGGTGAAGTTTGGTTGACTTCTGCGCAGCGGTTTGGGAGTTAACATCAAAATTACATTTCTCGGCCATATCGCCTAGATCTCACTGTGAAAAGGCTTAAATGACTTTTTTAAACTAAGTTTGATGATTGCGCTCAAACCAAATGTCCTAGAACCAAATTTCCAAATGTAACTACTAGATTGTGATACAATACACTATTGGGTGAAGTTTGGTTGACTTCTGCGCAGCGGTTTGGGAGTTAACATCAAAATTACATTTCTCGGCCCTATCGCCTAGATCTCACTGTGAAAAGGCTTAAATGACTTTTTTTAACTAAGTTTGATGATTGCGCTCAAACCAAATGTCCTAGAACCAAATTTCCAAATGTAACTACTAGATTGTGATACCATACACTATTGGGTGAAGTTTGGTTGACTTCTGCGCAGCGGTTTGGGAGTTAACATAAAAATTACATTTCTCGGCCATATCGCGTAGATCTCACCGTGAAAAGGCTTAAATGACATTTTTTTTTAACTAAGTTTGATGATTGCGCTCAAACCAAATATCCTAGAACGAAATTTCCAAATGTAACTACTAGATTGTGATACAATACACTATTGGGTGAAGTTTGGTTGACTTCTGCGCAGCGGTTTGGGAGTTAACATCAAAATTACATTTCTCGGCCAAATCGCGTAGATCTCACTGTGAAAAGGCTGAAATGACTTTTTTTAACTAAGTTTGAGGACTGCACTCAAATCAAATGTCCTAGAACCAAATTTCCACATGTAACTACTAGATTGTGATACATACACTATTGGGTGAAGTTTGGTTGACTTCTGCGCAGCGGTTTGGGAGTTAACATCAAAATTACATTTCTCGGCCATATCGCGTATATCTCACTGTGAAAAGGCTAAAATGACTTTTTTTTAACTAAGTTTGATGATTGCGCTCAAACCAAATGTCCTAGAACCAAATTTCCAAATGTAACTACTAGATTGTGATACAATACACTATTGGGTGAAGTTTGGTTTACTTCTGCGCAGCGGTTAGGGAGTTAACATCAAAATTACATTTCTCAGCCGAATTGCGTAGATCTCACTGTCAAAAGGCTTAAATGGCTTTTTTGAACTAAGTTTGAGGATTGCGCTCAAACCAAATGTCCTAGAACCAAATTTCCAAATGTAACTACTAGATTGTGATACAATACACTATTGGGTGAAGTTTGGTTCACTTCTGCGCAGCGGTTTGGGAGTTAACATCAAAATTACAATTCTCGTCCGAGTTGCGTAGATCTCACTGTCAAAAGGCTTAAATGACTTTGTTTAACTAAGTTTTAGGATTGCGCTCAAACCAAATGTCCTAGAGCCAAATTTCCAAATGTAACTACTAGATTGTGATACAATACACTATTGGGTGAAGTTTGGTTGACTTCTGCGCAGCGGTTTGGGAGTTAACATCAAAATTACATTTCTGGGCCGAATTGCGTAGATCTCACTGTCAAAAGGCTTAAATGACTTTTTGGAACTAAGCTTGAGGATTGCGCTCAAACCAATTGTCCTAGAACCAAATTTCCAAATGTAACTACTAGATTGTGATACAATACACAATTGGGTGAAGTTTGGTTGACTTCTGCGCAGCGGTTTGGGAGTTAACATCAAAATTACATTTCTCGGCCATATCGCGTAGATCTCACTGCGAAAAGGCTTAAATGACTTTTTTTAACTGAGTTTGAGGATTGCGCTCAAACCAAATGTCCTAGAACCAAATTTCCAAATGTAACTACTAGATTGTGATACAATACACTATTGGGTGAAGTTTGGTTGACTTCTGCGCAGCGGTTTGGGAGTTAACATCAAAATTACATTTCTCGGCCATATCGCCTAGATCTCACAGTGAAAAGGCTTAAATGTCTTTTTTAAACTAAGTTTGATGATTGCGCTCAAACAAAATTTCCTAGAACCAAATTTCCAAATGTAACTACTAGATTGTGATACAATACACTATTGGGTGAAGTTTGGTTGACTTCTGCGCAGCGGTTTGGGAGTTAAAATCAAAATTACATTTCTCGGCCATATCGCGTAGATCTCACTGTGAAAAGGCTTAAATGACTTTTTTTTAACTAAGTTTGATGATTGCGCTCAAACCAAATGTCCTAGAACCAAATTTCCAAATGTAACTACTAGATTGTGATACAATACACTATTGGGTGAAGTTTGGTTGACTTCTGCGCAGCGGTTTGGGAGTTAACATCAAAATTACATTTCTCGGCCATATCGCCTAGATCTCACTGTGAAAAGGCTTAAATGACTTTTTTAAACTAAGTTTGATGATTGCGCTCAAACCAAATGTCCTAGAACCAAATTTCCAAATGTAACTACTAAATTGTGATACAATACACTATTGGGTGAAGTTTGGTTAACTTCTGCGCAGCGGTTTGGGAGTTAACATCAAAATTACATTTCTCGGCCAAATTGCGTAGATCTCACTGTGAAAAGGCTTAAATGACTTTTTTTTAACTAAGTTTGATGATTGCGCTCAAACCAAATGTCCTAGAACGAAATTTCCAAATGTAACTACTAGATTGTGATACAATACACTATTGGGTGAAGTTTGGTTGACTTCTGCGCAGCGGTTTGGGAGTTAACATCAAAATTACATTTCTCGGCCATATCGCGTAGATCTCACTGTGAAAAGGCTGAAATGACTTTTTTTAACTAAGTTTGAGGACTGCGCTCAAATCAAATGTCCTAGAACCAAATTTCCTAATGTAACTACTAGATTGTGATACAATACACTATTGGGTGAAGTTTGGTTGACTTCTGCGCAGCGGTTTGGGAGTTAACATCAAAATTACATTTCTCGGCCATATCGCGTAGATCTCACTGTGAAAAGGCTAAAATGACTTTTTTTTAACTAAGTTTGATGATTGCGCTCAAACCAAATGTCCTAGAACCAAATTTCCAAATGTAACTACTAGATTGTGATACAATACACTATTGGGTGAAGTTTGGTTTACTTCTGCGCAGCGGTTTGGGAGTTAACATCAAAATTACATTTCTCAGCCGAATTGCGTAGATCTCACTGTCAAAAGGTTTAAATGGCTTTTTTGAACTAAGTTTGAGGATTGCGCTCAAACCAAATGTCCTAGAACCAAATTTCCAAATGTAACTACTAGATTGTGATACAATACACTATTGGGTGAAGTTTGGTTCACTTCTGCGCAGCGGTTTGGGAGTTAACATCAAAATTACAATTCTCGTCCGAGTTGCGTAGATCTCACTGTCAAAAGGCTTAAATGACTTTGTTTAACTAAGTTTGAGGATTGCGCTCAAACCAAATGTCCTAGAGCCAAATTTCCAAATTTAACTACTAGATTGTGATACAATACACTATTGGGTGAAGTTTGGTTGACTTCTGCGCAGCGGTTTGGGAGTTAACATCAAAATTACATTTCTGGGCCGAATTGCGTAGATCTCACTGTCAAAAGGCTTAAATGACTTTTTGGAACTAAGCTTGAGGATTGCGCTCAAACCAATTGTCCTAGAACCAAATTTCCAAATGTAACTACTAGATTGTGATACAATACACAATTGGGTGAAGTTTGGTTGACTTCTGCGCAGCGGTTTGGGAGTTAACATCAAAATTACATTTCTCGGCCATATCGCGTAGATCTCACTGCGAAAAGGCTTAAATGACTTTTTTTAACTGAGTTTGAGGATTGCGCTCAAACCAAATGTCCTAGAACCAAATTTCCAAATGTAACTACTAGATTGTGATACAATACACTATTGGGTGAAGTTTGGTTTACTTCTGCGCAGCGGTTTGGGAGTTAACATCAAAATTACATTTCTCAGCCGAATTGCGTAGATCTCACTGTCAAAAGGCTTAAATGGCTTTTTTGAACTAAGTTTGATGATTGCGCTCAAACCAAATGTCCTAGAACCAAATTTCCAAATGTAACTACTAGATTGTGATACAATACACTATTGGGTGAAGTTTGGTTTACTTCTGCGCAGCGGTTTGGGAGTTAACATCAAAATTACATTTCTCAGCCGAGTTGCGTAGATCTCACTGTCAAAAGGCTTAAATGACTTTGTTTAACTATGTTTGAGGATTGCGCTCAAACCAAATGTCCTAGAGCCAAATTTCCAAATGTAACTACTAGATTGTGATACAATACACTATTGGGTGAAGTTTGGTTAACTTCTGCGCAGCGGTTTGGGAGTTAACATCAAAATTACATTTCTGGGCCGAATTGCGTAGATCTCACTGTCAAAAGGCTTAAATGACTTTTTGGAACTAAGCTTGAGGATTGCGCTCAAACCAAATGTCCTAGAACCAAATTTCCAAATGTAACTACTAGATTGTGATACAATAGACTATTTGGTGAAGTTTGGTTGACTTCTGCCTAGCGGTTTGGGAGTTAACATCAAAATTACATTTCTCGGCCATATCGCGTAGATCTCACTGTGAAAAGGCTTAAATGACTTTTTTTAACTAAGTTTGAGGATTGCGCTCAAACCAAATGTCCTAGAACCAAATTTCTAAATGTAACTACTAGATTGTGATACAATACACTATTGGGTGAAGTTTGGTTGACTTCTGCGCAGCGGTTTGGGAGTGAACATCAAAATTACATTTCTCGGCCATATCGCATAGATCTCACTGTGAAAAGGCTTAAATGACTTTTTTAATTAAGTTTGATGATTGCGCTCAAACCAAATGTCCTAGAACCAAATTTCCAAATGTAACTACTAGATTGTGATACAATACAATATTGGGTGAAGTTTGGTTGACTTCTGCGCAGCGGTTTGGGAGTTAACATCAAAATTACATTTCTCGGCCATATCGCGTAGATCTCACTGTGAAAAGGCTTAAATGACTTTTTTTAACTAAGTTTGATGATTGCGCTCAAACCAAATGTCCTAGAACCAAATTTCCAAATGTAACTACTAGATTGTGATACAATACACTATTGGGTGAAGTTTGGTTGACTTCTGCGCAGTGGTTTGGGAGTTAACATAAAAATTACATTTCTCAGCCATATCGCGTAGATCTCACTGTGAAAAGGCCTAAATGACTTTTTTTAATTGAGTTTGAGGATTGCGCTCATACCAAATGTCCTAGAACCAAATTTCCAAATGTAACTACTAGATTGTGATACAATACACTATAGCGTGAAGTTTGGTTGACTTCTGCGCAGCGGTTTGGGAGTGAACATCAAAATTACATTTCTCGGCCATATCGCATAGATCTCACTGTGAAAAGGCTTAAATGACTTTTTTAATTAAGTTTGATGATTGCGCTCAAACCAAATGTCCTAGAACCAAATTTCCAAATGTAACTACTAGATTGTGATACAATACAATATTGGGTGAAGTTTGGTTGACTTCTGCGCAGCGGTTTGGGAGTTAACATCAAAATTACATTTCTCGGCCATATCGCGTAGATCTCACTGTGAAAAGGCTGAAATGACTTTTTTTAACTAAGTTTGAGGACTGCGCTCAAATCAAATGTCCTAGAACCAAATTTCCACATGTAACTACTAGATTGTGATACAATACACTATTGGGTGAAGTTTGGTTGACTTCTGCGCAGCGGTTTGGGAGTTAACATCAAAATTACATTTCTCGGCCATATCGCGTAGATCTCACTGTGAAAAGGCTAAAATGACTTTTTTTTAACTAAGTTTGATGATTGCGCTCAAACCAAATGTCCTAGAACCAAATTTCCAAATGTAACTACTAGATTGTGATACAATACACTATTGGGTGAAGTTTGGTTTACTTCTGCGCAGCGGTTTGGGAGTTAACATCAAAATTACATTTCTCAGCCGAGTTGCGTAGATCTCACTGTCAAAAGGCTTAAATGACTTTGTTTAACTATGTTTGAGGATTGCGCTCAAACCAAATGTCCTCGAGCCAAATTTCCAAATGTAACTACTAGATTGTGATACAATACACTATTGGGTGAAGTTTGGTTAACTTCTGCGCAGCGGTTTGGGAGTTAACATCAAAATTACATTTCTGGGCCGAATTGCGTAGATCTCACTGTCAAAAGGCTTAAATGACTTTTTGGAACTAAGCTTGAGGATTGCGCTCAAACCAAATGTCCTAGAACCAAATTTCCAAATGTAACTACTAGATTGTGATACAATAGACTATTTTGTGAAGTTTGGTTGACTTCTGCGCAGCGGTTTGGGAGTTAACATCAAAATTACATTTCTGGGCTGAATTGCGTAGATCTCACTGTCAAAAGGCTTAAATGGCTTTTTGGAACTAAGCTTGAGGATTGCGCTCAAACCAAATGTCCTAGAACCAAATTTCCAAATGTAACTACTAGATTGTGATACAATACACTATTGGGTGAAGTTTGGTTGACTTCTGCGCAGCGGTTTGGGAGTTAACATCAAAATTACATTTCTCGGCCGAGTTGCGTAGATCTCACTGTCAAAAGGCTTAAATGGCTTTTTTGAACTAAGTTTGAGGATTGCGCTCAAACCAAATGTCCTACAACCAAATTTCGAAATGTAACTACTAGATTGTGATACAATACACCATTGGGTGAAGTTTGGTTGACTTCTACGCAGCGGTTTGGGAGTTAACATCAAAATTACATTTCTCGGCAGAGTTGCGTAGATCTCACTGTCAAAAGGCTTAAATGACTTTGTTTAACTAAGTTTGAGGATTGCGCTCAAACCAAATGTCCTAGAACCAAATTTCCAAATGTAACTACTAGATTGTGATACAATACACTATAGCGTGAAGTTTGGTTGACTTCTGCGCAGCGGTTTGGGAGTTAACATCAAAATTACATTTCTCGGCCGAATTGAGTCGATCTCACTGTCAAAAGGCCTAAATGGCTTTTTTGAACTAAGTTTGAGGATTGCGCTCAAACCAAATGTCCTAGAACCAAATTTCCAAATGTAACTACTAGATTGTGATACAATACACTATTGGGTGAAGTTTGGTTAACTTCTGTGCAGCGGTTTGGGAGTTAACATCAAAATTACATTTCTCGGCCGAATTGCGTAGATCTCACTGTCAAAAGGCTGAAATGACTTTTTTGAACAAAGTTTGAGGATTGCGCTCAAACCAAATGTCCTAGAAACAAATTTCCAAATGTAACTACTAAATTGTGATACAATACACTATTGGGTGAAGTTTGGTTGACTTCTGCGCAGCGGTTTGGGAGTTAACATCAGAATTACATTTCTCGGCCAAATTGCGTAGATCTCACTGTCAAAAGGCTGAAATGACTTTTTTGAACAAAGTTTGAGGATTGCGCTCAAACCAAATGTCCTAGAACCAAATTTCCAAATGTAACTACTAAATTGTGATACAATACACTATTGGGTGAAGTTTGGTTGACTTCTGCGCAGCGGTTTGGGAGTTAACATCAGAATTACATTTCTCGGCCAAATTGCATAGATCTCACTGTCAAAATGCTTAAATGTCTTTTTTGAACTAAGCTTGAGGATTACGCTCAAACCAAATGTCCTAGAACCAAATTTCCAAATGTAACTACTAGATTATGATACAATACACTATTGGATGAAGTTTGGTTGACTTCTGCGCAGCGGTTTGGGAGTTAACATCAAAATTACATTTCTCGGCCGAGTTGCGTAGATCTCACTGTCAAAAGGCTTAAATGACTTTGTTTAACTAAGTTTGAGGATTGCGCTCAAACCAAATGTCCTAGAACCAAATTTCCAAATTTAACTACTAGATTGTGATACAATACACTATAGCGTGAAGTTTGGTTGATTTCTGCGCAGCGGTTTGGGAGTTAACATCAAAATTACATTTCTCGGCCGAATTGAGTCGATCTCACTGTCAAAAGGCCTAAATGGCTTTTTTGAACTAAGTTTGAGGATTGCGCTCAAACCAAATGTCCTAGAACCAAATTTTCAAATGTAACTACTAGATTGTGATACAATACACTATTGGGTGAAGTTTGGTTAACTTCTGTGCAGCGGTTTGGGAGTTAACATCAAAATTACATTTCTCGGCCGAATTAGGTAGATCTCACTGTCAAAAGGCTGAAATGACTTTTTTGAGCAAAGTTTGAGGATTGCGCTCAAACCAAATGTCCTAGAAACAAATTTCCAAATGTAACTACTAAATTGTGATACAATACACTATTGGGTGAAGTTTGGTTGACTTCTGCGCAGCGGTTTGGGAGTTAACATCAGAATTACATTTCTCGGCCAAATTGCATAGATCTCACTGTCAAAATGCTTAAATGTCTTTTTTGAACTAAGCTTGAGGATTACGCTCAAACCAAATGTCCTAGAACCAAATTTCCAAATGTAACTACTAGATTATGATACAATACACTATTGGACGAAGTTTGGTTGACTTCTGCGCAGCGGTTTGGGAGTTAACATCAAAATTACATTTCTCGGCCGAGTTGCGTAGATCTCACTGTCAAAAGGCTTAAATGACTTAGTTTAACTAAGTTTGAGGATTGCGCTCAAACCAAATGTCCTAGAACCAAATTTCCAAATGTAACTACATGATTGTGATACAATACACTATTGGGTGAAGTTTGGTTGACTTCTGCGCAGCGGTTTGGGAGTTAACATCAGAATTACATTTCTCGGCCAAATTGCATAGATCTCACTGTCAAAAGGCTTAAATGACTTTTTGGAACTAAGCTTGAGGATTGCACTCAAACCAATTGTCCTAGAACCAAATTTCCAAATGTAACTACTAGATTGTGATACAATACACTATTGGGTGAAGTTTGGTTCACTTCTGTGCAGCGGTTTGGGAGTTAACATCAAAATTACATTTCTCGGCCGAGTTGCGTAGATCTCACTGTCAAAAGGCTTAAATGACTTTAACTAAGCTTGAGGATTACGCTCAAACCAAATGTCCTAGAACCAAATTTCCAAATGTAACTACTAGATTGTGATACAATACACTATTGGGTGAAGTTTGGTTCACTTCTGGGCAGCGGTTTGGGAGTTAACATCAAAATTACATTTCTCGGCCGAGTTGCGTAGATCTCACTGTCAAAAGGCTTAAATGACTTTTTTTAACTAAGTTTGAGAATTGCGCTCAAACCAAATGTCCTAGAACCAAATTTCCAAATGTAACTACTAGATTGTGATACAATACACTATAGCGTGAAGTTTGGTTGACTTCTGCGCAGCGGTTTGGGAGTTAACATAAAAATTACATTTCTGGGCCGAATTGCGTAGATCTCACTGTCAAAAGGCTTAAATGACTTTTTGGAACTAAGCTTGAGGATTGCGCTCAAACCAATTGTCCTAGAACCAAATTTCCAAATGTAACTACTAGATTGTGATACAATACACTATTGGGTGAAGTTTGGTTGACTTCTGCGCAGCGGTTTGGGAGTTAACATCAAAATTACATTTCTCGGCCAAATTGCGTAGATCTCACTGTCAAAATGCTTAAATGTCTTTTTTGAACTAGGTTTGAGGATTACGCTCAAACCAAATGTCCTAGAACCAAATTTCCAAATGTAACTACTAGATTGTGATACAATACACTATTGGGTGAAGTTTGGTTAACTTCTGTGCAGCGGTTTGGGAGTTAACATCAAAATTACATTTCTTGGCCGAATTGCGTAGATCTCACTGTCAAAAGGCTGAAATGACTTTTTTGAACAAAGTTTGAGGATTGCGCTCAAACCAAATGTCCTAGAACCAAATTTCCAAATGTAACTACATGATTGTGATACAATACACTATTGGGTGAAGTTTGGTTGACTTCTGCGCAGCGGTTTGGGAGTTAACATCAAAATTACATTTCTCGGCCAAATTGCGTAGATCTCACTGTCAAAATGCTTAAATGTCTTTTTTGAACTAAGCTTGAGGATTACGCTCAAACCAAATGTCCTAGAACCAAATTTCCAAATGTAACTACTAGATTGTGATACAATACACTATTGGGTGAAGTTTGGTTCACTTCTGCGCAGCGGTTTGGGAGTTAACATCAAAATTACATTTCTCGGCCGAGTTGCGTAGATCTCACTGTCAAAAGGCTTAAATGACTTTTTTTAACTAAGTTTGAGAATTGCGCTCAAACCAAATGTCCTAGAACCAAATTTCCAAATGTAACTACTAGATTGTGATACAATACACTATAGCGTGAAGTTTGGTTGACTTCTGCGCAGCGGTTTGGGAGTTAACATCAAAATTACATTTCTCGGCCGAATTGCGTAGATCTCACTGTCAAAAGGCTTAAATGACTTTTTTAAACTAAGTTTGAGGATTGCGCTCAAACCAAATGTCCTAGAACCAAATTTCCAAATATAACTACTAAATTATGATACAATACACTATTGGGTGAAGTTTGGTTGACTTCTGCGCAGCGGTTTGGGAGTTAACATCAAAATTACATTTCTGGGCCGAATTGCGTAGATCTCACTGTCAAAAGGCTTAAATGACTTTTTGGAACTAAGCTTGAGGATTGCGCTCAAACCAATTGTCCTAGAACCAAATTTCCAAATGTAACTACTAGATTGTGATACAATACACTATTGGGTGACGTTTGGTTCACTTCTGCGCAGCGGTTTGGGAGTTAACATCAAAATTACATTTCTCGGCCGAGTTGCGTAGATCTCACTGTCAAAAGGCTTAAATGACTTTTTTAAACTAAGTTTGAGATTTGCGCTCAAACCAAATGTCCTAGAACCAAATTTCCAAATGTAACTACTAGATTGTGATACAATACACTATTGGGTGAAGTTTGGTTAACTTCTGTGCAGCGGTTTGGGAGTTAACATCAAAATTACATTTCTCGGCCGAATTGCGTAGATCTCACTGTCAAAAGGCTGAAATGACTTTTTTGAACAAAGTTTGAGGATTGCGCTCAAACCAAATGTCCTAGAACCAAATTTCCAAATGTAACTACATGATTGTGATACAATACACTATTGGGTGAAGTTTGGTTGACTTCTGCGCAGCGGTTTGGGAGTTAACATCAAAATTACATTTCTCGGCCAAATTGCATAGATCTCACTGTCAAAATGCTTAAATGTCTTTTTTGAACTAAGCTTGAGGATTACGCTCAAACCAAATGTCCTAGAACCAAATTTCCAAATGTAACTACTAGATTGTGATACAATACACTATTGGGTGAAGTTTGGTTCACTTCTGCGCAGCGGTTTGGGAGTTAACATCAAAATTACATTTCTCGGCCGAGTTGCGTAGATCTCACTGTCAAAAGGCTTAAATGACTTTTTTTAACTAAGTTTGAGAATTGCGCTCAAACCAAATGTCCTAGAACCAAATTTCCAAATGTAACTACTAGATTGTGATACAATACACTATAGCGTGAAGTTTGGTTGACTTCTGCGCAGCGGTTTGGGAGTTAACATCAAAATTACATTTCTCGGCCGAATTGCGTAGATCTCACTGTCAAAAGGCTTAAATGACTTTTTTAAACTAAGTTTGAGGATTGCGCTCAAACCAAATGTCCTAGAACCAAATTTCCAAATATAACTACTAAATTATGATACAATACACTATTGGGTGAAGTTTGGTTGACTTCTGCGCAGCGGTTTGGGAGTTAACATCAAAATTACATTTCTGGGCCGAATTGCGTAGATCTCACTGTCAAAAGGCTTAAATGACTTTTTGGAACTAAGCTTGAGGATTGCGCTCAAACCAATTGTCCTAGAACCAAATTTCCAAATGTAACTACTAGATTGTGATACAATACACTATTGGGTGAAGTTTGGTTCACTTCTGCGCAGCGGTTTGGGAGTTAACATCAAAATTACATTTCTCGGCCGAGTTGCCTAGATCTCACTGTCAAAAGGCTTAAATGACTTTTTTAAACTAAGTTTGAGATTTGCGCTCAAACCAAATGTCCTAGAACCAAATTTCCAAATGTAACTACTAGATTGTGATACAATACACTATTGGGTGAAGTTTGGTTGACTTCTGCGCAGCGGTTTGGGAGTTAACATCAAAATTACATTTCTCGGCCGAATTGCGTAGATCTCACTGTCAAAAGGCTGAAATGACTTTTTTGAACAAAGTTTGAGGATTGCGCTCAAACCAAATGTCCTAGAACCAAATTTCCAAATGTAACTACATGATTGTGATACAATACACTATTGGGTGAAGTTTGGTTGACTTCTGCGCAGCGGTTTGGGAGTTAACATCAAAATTACATTTCTCGGCCAAATTGCATAGATCTCACTGTCAAAATGCTTAAATGTCTTTTTTGAACTAAGCTTGAGGATTACGCTCAAACCAAATGTCCTAGAACCAAATTTCCAAATGTAACTACTAGATTGTGATACAATACACTATTGGGTGAAGTTTGGTTCACTTCTGCGCAGCGGTTTGGGAGTTAACATCAAAATTACATTTCTCGGCCGAGTTGCGTAGATCTCACTGTCAAAAGGCTTAAATGACTTTTTTTAACTAAGTTTGAGAATTGCGCTCAAACCAAATGTCCTAGAACCAAATTTCCAAATGTAACTACTAGATTGTGATACAATACACTATAGCGTGAAGTTTGGTTGACTTCTGCGCAGCGGTTTGGGAGTTAACATCAAAATTACATTTCTCGGCCGAATTGCGTAGATCTCACTGTCAAAAGGCTTAAATGACTTTTTTAAACTAAGTTTGAGGATTGCGCTCAAACCAAATGTCCTAGAACCAAATTTCCAAATATAACTACTAAATTATGATACAATACACTATTGGGTGAAGTTTGGTTGACTTCTGCGCAGCGGTTTGGGAGTTAACATCAAAATTACATTTCTGGGCCGAATTGCGTAGATCTCACTGTCAAAAGGCTTAAATGACTTTTTGGAAATAAGCTTGAGGATTGCGCTCAAACCAATTGTCCTAGAACCAAATTTCCAAATGTAACTACTAGATTGTGATACAATACACTATTGGTTGAAGTTTGGTTCACTTCTGCGCAGCGGTTTGGGAGTTAACATCAAAATTACATTTCTCGGCCGAGTTGCGTAGATCTCACTGTCAAAAGGCTTAAATGACTTTTTTAAACTAAGTTTGAGATTTGCGCTCAAACCAAATGTCCTAGAACCAAATTTCCAAATGTAACTACTAGATTGTGATACAATACACTATTGGGTGAAGTTTGGTTGACTTCTGCGCAGCGGTTTGGGAGTTAACATCAAAATTACATTTCTCGGCCATATCGCCTAGATCTCACTGTGAAAAGGCTTAAATGACTTTTTTAAACTAAGTTTGATGATTGCGCTCAAACAAAATTTCCTAGAACCAAATTTCCAAATGTAACTACTAGATTGTGATACAATACACTATTGGGTGAAGTTTGGTTGACTTCTGCGCAGCGGTTTGGGAGTTAAAATCAAAATTACATTTCTCGGCCATGTCGCGTAGATCTCACTGTGAAAAGGCTTAAATGACTTTTTTTTAACTAAGTTTGATGATTGCGCTCAAACCAAATGTCCTAGAACCAAATTCCCAAATGTAACTACTAGATTGTGATACAATACACTATTGGGTGAAGTTTGGTTGACTTCTGCGCAGCGGTTTGGGAGTTAACATCAAAATTACATTTCTCGGCCATATCGCCTAGATCTCACTGTGAAAAGGCTTAAATGATTTTTTTTTAACTAAGTTTGATGATTGCGCTCAAACCAAATGTCCTAGAACCAAATTTCCAAATGTAACTACTAAATTGTGATACAATACACTATTGGGTGAAGTTTGGTTAACTTCTGCGCAGCGGTTTGGGAGTTAACATTAAAATAACATTTCTCGGCCAAATTGCGTAGATCTCACTGTGAAAAGGCTTAAATGACTTTTTTTTAACTAAGTTTGATGATTGCGCTCAAACCAAATGTCCTAGAACCAAATTTCCAAATGTAACTACTAGATTGTGATACAATAGACTATTTGGTGAAGTTTGGTTGACTTCTGCGCAGCGGTTTGGGAGTTAACATCAAAATTATATTTCTCGGCAATATCGCCTAGATCTCACTGTGAAAAGGCTTAAATGACTTTTTAAAACTAAGTTTGATGATTGCGCTCAAACAAAATTTCCTAGAACCAAATTTCCAAATGTAACTACTAGATTGTGATACAATACACTATTGGTTGAAGTTTGGTTGACTTCTGCGCAGCGGTTTGGGAGTTAACATCAAAATTACATTTCTCGGCCATATCGCCTAGATCTCACTGTGAAAAGGCTTAAATGACTTTTTTAAACTAAGTTTGATGATTGCGCTCAAACCAAATGTCCTAGAACCAAATTTCCAAATGTAACTACTAGATTGTGATACAATACACTATTGGGTGAAGTTTGGTTGACTTCTGCCTAGCGGTTTGGGAGTTAACATCAAAATTACATTTCTCGGCCATATCGCCTAGATCTCACTGTGAAAAGGCTTAAATGACTTTTTTAAACTAAGTTTGATGATTGCGCTCAAACAAAATTTCCTAGAACCAAATTTCCAAATGTAACTACTAGATTGTGATACAATACACTATTGGGTGAAGTTTGGTTGACTTCTGCGCAGCGGTTTGGGAGTTAAAATCAAAATTACATTTCTCGGCCATATCGCGTAGATCTCACTGTGAAAAGGCTTAAATGACTTTTTTTTAACTAAGTTTGATGATTGCGCTCAAACCAAATGTCCTAGAACCAAATTCCCAAATGTAACTACTAGATTGTGATACAATACACTATTGGGTGAAGTTTGGTTGACTTCTGCGCAGCGGTTTGGGAGTTAACATCAAAATTACATTTCTCGGCCATATCGCCTAGATCTCACTGTGAAAAGGCTTAAATGATTTTTTTTTAACTAAGTTTGATGATTGCGCTCAAACCAAATGTCTTAGAACCAAATTTCCAAATGTAACTACTAAATTGTGATACAAGACACTATTGGGTGAAGTTTGGTTAACTTCTGCGCAGCGGTTTGGGAGTTAACATTAAAATAACATTTCTCGGCCAAATTGCGTAGATCTCACTGTGAAAAGGCTTAAATGACTTTTTTTTAACTAAGTTTGATGATTGCGCTCAAACCAAATGTCCTAGAACCAAATTTCCAAATGTAACTACTAGATTGTGATACAATAGACTATTTGGTGAAGTTTGGTTGACTTCTGCGCAGCGGTTTGGGAGTTAACATCAAAATTATATTTCTCGGCAATATCGCCTAGATCTCACTGTGAAAAGGCTTAAATGACTTTTTAAAACTAAGTTTGATGATTGCGCTCAAACAAAATTTCCTAGAACCAAATTTCCAAATGTAACTACTAGATTGTGATACAATACACTATTGGTTGAAGTTTGGTTGACTTCTGCGCAGCGGTTTGGGAGTTAACATCAAAATTACATTTCTCGGCCATATCGCCTAGATCTCACTGTGAAAAGGCTTAAATGACTTTTTTAAACTAAGTTTGATGATTGCGCTCAAACCAAATGTCCTAGAACCAAATTTCCAAATGTAACTACTAGATTGTGATACAATACACTATTGGGTGAAGTTTGGTTGACTTCTGCGCAGCGGTTTGGGAGTTAACATCAAAATTACATTTCTCGGCCATATCGCCTAGATCTCACTGTGAAAAGGCTTAAATGACTTTTTTTTAACTAAGTTTGATGATTGCGCTCAAACCAAATGTCCTAGAACCAAATTTCCAAATGTAACTACTAGATTGTGATACAATACACTATTGGGTGAAGTTTGTTTGACTTCTGCGCAGCGGTTTGGGAGTTAACATAAAAATTACATTTCTCGGCCATATCGCGTAGATCTCACCGTGAAAAGGCTTAAATGACATTTTTTTTTAACTAAGTTTGATGATTGCACTCAAACCAAATGTCCTAGAACGAAATTTCCAAATGTAACTACTAGATTGTGATACAATACACTATTAGGTGAAGTTTGGTTGACTTCTGCGCAGCGGTTTGGGAGTTAACATCAAAATTACATTTCTCGGCCATATCGCGTAGATCTCACTGTGAAAAGGCTGAAATGACTTTTTTTAACTAAGTTTGAGGACTGCGCTCAAATCAAATGTCCTAGAACCAAATTTCCACATGTAACTACTAGATTGTGATACAATACACTATTGGGTGAAGTTTGGTTGACTTCTGCGCAGCGGTTTGGGAGTTAACATCAAAATTACATTTCTCGGCCATATCGCGTAGATCTCACTGTGAAAAGGCTAAAATGACTTTTTTTTAACTAAGTTTGATGATTGCGCTCAAACCAAATGTCCTAGAACCAAATTTCCAAATGTAACTACTAGATTGTGATATAATACACTATTGGGTGAAGTTTGGTTAACTTCTGCGCAGCGGTTTGGGAGTTAACATCAAAATTACATTTCTGGGCCGAATTGCGTAGATCTCACTGTCAAAAGGCTTAAATGACTTTTTGGAACTAAGCTTGAGGATTGCGCTCAAACCAAATGTCCTAGAACCAAATTTCCAAATGTAACTACTAGATTGTGATACAATAGACTATTTGGTGAAGTTTGGTTGACTTCTGCGCAGCGGTTTGGGAGTTAACATCAAAATTACATTTCTCGGCCATATCGCGTAGATCTCACTGTGAAAAGGCTTAAATGACTTTTTTAAACTAAGTTTGATGATTGCGCTCAAATCAAATGTCCTAGAACCGAATTTCCAAATGTAACTACTAGATTGTGATACAATACACTATTGGGTGAAGTTTGGTTGACTTCTGCGCAGCGGTTTGGGAGTGAACATCAAAATTACATTTCTCGGCCATATCGCATAGATCTCACTGTGAAAAGGCTTAAATGACTTTTTTAATTAAGTTTGATGATTGCGCTCAAACCAAATGTCCTAGAACCAAATTTCCAAATGTAACTACTAGATTGTGATACAATACAATATTGGGTGAAGTTTGGTTGACTTCTGCGCAGCGGTTTGGGAGTTAACATCAAAATTACATTTCTCGGCCATATCGCGTAGATCTCACTGTGAAAAGGCTTAACTGACTTTTTTTTAACTAAGTTTGAGGATTGCGCTCAAACCAAATGTCCTAGAACCAAATTTCCAAATGTAACTACTAGATTGTGATACAATACACTATTGGGTGAAGTTTGGTTGACTTCTGCGCAGTGGTTTGGGAGTTAACATCAAAATTACATTTCTCGGCCATATCGCGTAGATCTCACTGTGAAAAGGCTTAAATGACTTTTTTTTAACTAAGTTTGAGGATTGCGCTCAAACCAAATGTCCTAGAACCAAATTTCCAAATGTTACTACTATATTGAGATACAATACACTATTGGGTGAAGTTTGGTTGACTTCTGCGCAGCGGTTTGGGAGTTAACATCAAAATTACATTTCTCGGCCATATCGCGTAGATCTCACTGCGAAAAGGCTTAAATGACTTTTTTTAATTGAGTTTGAGGATTGCGCTCAAACCAAATGTCCTAGAACCAAATTTCCAAATGTAACTACTAGATTGTGATACAATACACTATTGGGTGAAGTTTGGTTGACTTCTGCGCAGCGGTTTGGGAGTTAACATCAAAATTATATTTCTCGGCCATATCGCCTAGATCTCACTGTGAAAAGGCTTAAATGACTTTTTAAAACTAAGTTTGATGATTGCGCTCAAACAAAATTTCCTAGAACCAAATTTCCAAATGTAACTACTAGATTGTGATACAATACACTATTGGGTGAAGTTTGGTTGACTTCTGCGCAGCGGTTTGGGAGTTAACATCAAAATTACATTTCTCGGCCATATCGCCTAGATCTCACTGTGAAAAGGCTTAAATGACTTTTTTAAACTAAGTTTGATGATTGCGCTCAAACCAAATGTCCTAGAACCAAATTTCCAAATGTAACTACTAGATTGTGATACAATACACTATTGGGTGAAGTTTGGTTGGCTTCTGCGCAGCGGTTTGGGAGTTAACATCAAAATTACATTTCTCGGCCATATCGCCTAGATCTCACTGTGAAAAGGCTTAAATGACTTTTTTTAACTAAGTTTGATGATTGCGCTCAAACCAAATGTCCTAGAACCAAATTTCCAAATGTAACTACTAGATTGTGATACAATACACTATTGGGTGAAGTTTGGTTGACTTCTGCGCAGCGGTTTGGGAGTTAACATAAAAATTACATTTCTCGGCCATATCGCGTAGATCTCACCGTGAAAAGGCTTAAATGACATTTTTTTTTAACTAAGTTTGATGATTGCGCTCAAACCAAATATCCTAGAACGAAATTTCCAAATGTAACTACTAGATTGTGATACAATACACTATTGGGTGAAGTTTGGTTGACTTCTGCGCAGCGGTTTGGGAGTTAACATCAAAATTACATTTCTCGGCCAAATCGCGTAGATCTCACTGTGAAAAGGCTGAAATGACTTTTTTTAACTAAGTTTGAGGACTGCACTCAAATCAAATGTCCTAGAACCAAATTTCCACATGTAACTACTAGATTGTGATACATACACTATTGGGTGAAGTTTGGTTGACTTCTGCGCAGCGGTTTGGGAGTTAACATCAAAATTACATTTCTCGGCCATATCGCGTATATCTCACTGTGAAAAGGCTAAAATGACTTTTTTTTAACTAAGTTTGATGATTGCGCTCAAACCAAATGTCCTAGAACCAAATTTCCAAATGTAACTACTAGATTGTGATACAATACACTATTGGGTGAAGTTTGGTTTACTTCTGCGCAGCGGTTTGGGAGTTAACATCAAAATTACATTTCTCAGCCGAATTGCGTAGATCTCACTGTCAAAAGGCTTAAATGGCTTTTTTGAACTAGGTTTGAGGATTGCGCTCAAACCAAATGTCCTAGAACCAAATTTCCAAATGTAACTACTAGATTGTGATACAATACACTATTGGGTGAAGTTTGGTTCACTTCTGCGCAGCGGTTTGGGAGTTAACATCAAAATTACAATTCTCGTCCGAGTTGCGTAGATCTCACTGTCAAAAGGCTTAAATGACTTTGTTTAACTAAGTTTTAGGATTGCGCTCAAACCAAATGTCCTAGAGCCAAATTTCCAAATGTAACTACTAGATTGTGATACAATACACTATTGGGTGAAGTTTGGTTGACTTCTGCGCAGCGGTTTGGGAGTTAACATCAAAATTACATTTCTGGGCCGAATTGCGTAGATCTCACTGTCAAAAGGCTTAAATGACTTTTTGGAACTAAGCTTGAGGATTGCGCTCAAACCAATTGTCCTAGAACCAAATTTCCAAATGTAACTACTAGATTGTGATACAATACACAATTGGGTGAAGTTTGGTTGACTTCTGCGCAGCGGTTTGGGAGTTAACATCAAAATTACATTTCTCGGCCATATCGCGTAGATCTCACTGCGAAAAGGCTTAAATGACTTTTTTTAACTGAGTTTGAGGATTGCGCTCAAACCAAATGTCCTAGAACCAAATTTCCAAATGTAACTACTAGATTGTGATACAATACACTATTGGGTGAAGTTTGGTTGACTTCTGCGCAGCGGTTTGGGAGTTAACATCAAAATTACATTTCTCGGCCATATCGCCTAGATCTCACTGTGAAAAGGCTTAAATGACTTTTTTAAACTAAGTTTGATGATTGCGCTCAAACAAAATTTCCTAGAACCAAATTTCCAAATGTAACTACTAGATTGTGATACAATACACTATAGCGTGAAGTTTGGTTGACTTCTGCGCAGCGGTTTGGGAGTTAACATCAAAATTACATTTCTCGGCCGAATTGCGTAGATCTCACTGTCAAAAGGCTTAAATGACTTTTTTAAACTAAGTTTGAGGATTGCGCTCAAACCAAATGTCCTAGAACCAAATTTCCAAATATAACTACTAAATTATGATACAATACACTATTGGGTGAAGTTTGGTTGACTTCTGCGCAGCGGTTTGGGAGTTAACATCAAAATTACATTTCTGGGCCGAATTGCGTAGATCTCACTGTCAAAAGGCTTAAATGACTTTTTGGAAATAAGCTTGAGGATTGCGCTCAAACCAATTGTCCTAGAACCAAATTTCCAAATGTAACTACTAGATTGTGATACAATACACTATTGGTTGAAGTTTGGTTCACTTCTGCGCAGCGGTTTGGGAGTTAACATCAAAATTACATTTCTCGGCCGAGTTGCGTAGATCTCACTGTCAAAAGGCTTAAATGACTTTTTTAAACTAAGTTTGAGATTTGCGCTCAAACCAAATGTCCTAGAACCAAATTTCCAAATGTAACTACTAGATTGTGATACAATACACTATTGGGTGAAGTTTGGTTGACTTCTGCGCAGCGGTTTGGGAGTTAACATCAAAATTACATTTCTCGGCCATATCGCCTAGATCTCACTGTGAAAAGGCTTAAATGACTTTTTTAAACTAAGTTTGATGATTGCGCTCAAACAAAATTTCCTAGAACCAAATTTCCAAATGTAACTACTAGATTGTGATACAATACACTATTGGGTGAAGTTTGGTTGACTTCTGCGCAGCGGTTTGGGAGTTAAAATCAAAATTACATTTCTCGGCCATATCGCGTAGATCTCACTGTGAAAAGGCTTAAATGACTTTTTTTTAACTAAGTTTGATGATTGCGCTCAAACCAAATGTCCTAGAACCAAATTCCCAAATGTAACTACTAGATTGTGATACAATACACTATTGGGTGAAGTTTGGTTGACTTCTGCGCAGCGGTTTGGGAGTTAACATCAAAATTACATTTCTCGGCCATATCGCCTAGATCTCACTGTGAAAAGGCTTAAATGATTTTTTTTTAACTAAGTTTGATGATTGCGCTCAAACCAAATGTCCTAGAACCAAATTTCCAAATGTAACTACTAAATTGTGATACAATACACTATTGGGTGAAGTTTGGTTAACTTCTGCGCAGCGGTTTGGGAGTTAACATTAAAATAACATTTCTCGGCCAAATTGCGTAGATCTCACTGTGAAAAGGCTTAAATGACTTTTTTTTAACTAAGTTTGATGATTGCGCTCAAACCAAATGTCCTAGAACCAAATTTCCAAATGTAACTACTAGATTGTGATACAATAGACTATTTGGTGAAGTTTGGTTGACTTCTGCGCAGCGGTTTGGGAGTTAACATCAAAATTATATTTCTCGGCAATATCGCCTAGATCTCACTGTGAAAAGGCTTAAATGACTTTTTAAAACTAAGTTTGATGATTGCGCTCAAACAAAATTTCCTAGAACCAAATTTCCAAATGTAACTACTAGATTGTGATACAATACACTATTGGTTGAAGTTTGGTTGACTTCTGCGCAGCGGTTTGGGAGTTAACATCAAAATTACATTTCTCGGCCATATCGCCTAGATCTCACTGTGAAAAGGCTTAAATGACTTTTTTAAACTAAGTTTGATGATTGCGCTCAAACCAAATGTCCTAGAACCAAATTTCCAAATGTAACTACTAGATTGTGATACAATACACTATTGGGTGAAGTTTGGTTGACTTCTGCCTAGCGGTTTGGGAGTTAACATCAAAATTACATTTCTCGGCCATATCGCCTAGATCTCACTGTGAAAAGGCTTAAATGACTTTTTTAAACTAAGTTTGATGATTGCGCTCAAACAAAATTTCCTAGAACCAAATTTCCAAATGTAACTACTAGATTGTGATACAATACACTATTGGGTGAAGTTTGGTTGACTTCTGCGCAGCGGTTTGGGAGTTAAAATCAAAATTACATTTCTCGGCCATATCGCGTAGATCTCACTGTGAAAAGGCTTAAATGACTTTTTTTTAACTAAGTTTGATGATTGCGCTCAAACCAAATGTCCTAGAACCAAATTCCCAAATGTAACTACTAGATTGTGATACAATACACTATTGGGTGAAGTTTGGTTGACTTCTGCGCAGCGGTTTGGGAGTTAACATCAAAATTACATTTCTCGGCCATATCGCCTAGATCTCACTGTGAAAAGGCTTAAATGATTTTTTTTTAACTAAGTTTGATGATTGCGCTCAAACCAAATGTCCTAGAACCAAATTTCCAAATGTAACTACTAAATTGTGATACAAGACACTATTGGGTGAAGTTTGGTTAACTTCTGCGCAGCGGTTTGGGAGTTAACATTAAAATAACATTTCTCGGCCAAATTGCGTAGATCTCACTGTGAAAAGGCTTAAATGACTTTTTTTTAACTAAGTTTGATGATTGCGCTCAAACCAAATGTCCTAGAACCAAATTTCCAAATGTAACTACTAGATTGTGATACAATAGACTATTTGGTGAAGTTTGGTTGACTTCTGCGCAGCGGTTTGGGAGTTAACATCAAAATTATATTTCTCGGCAATATCGCCTAGATCTCACTGTGAAAAGGCTTAAATGACTTTTTAAAACTAAGTTTGATGATTGCGCTCAAACAAAATTTCCTAGAACCAAATTTCCAAATGTAACTACTAGATTGTGATACAATACACTATTGGTTGAAGTTTGGTTGACTTCTGCGCAGCGGTTTGGGAGTTAACATCAAAATTACATTTCTCGGCCATATCGCCTAGATCTCACTGTGAAAAGGCTTAAATGACTTTTTTAAACTAAGTTTGATGATTGCGCTCAAACCAAATGTCCTAGAACCAAATTTCCAAATGTAACTACTAGATTGTGATACAATACACTATTGGGTGAAGTTTGGTTGACTTCTGCGCAGCGGTTTGGGAGTTAACATCAAAATTACATTTCTCGGCCATATCGCCTAGATCTCACTGTGAAAAGGCTTAAATGACTTTTTTTTAACTAAGTTTGATGATTGCGCTCAAACCAAATGTCCTAGAACCAAATTTCCAAATGTAACTACTAGATTGTGATACAATACACTATTGGGTGAAGTTTGTTTGACTTCTGCGCAGCGGTTTGGGAGTTAACATAAAAATTACATTTCTCGGCCATATCGCGTAGATCTCACCGTGAAAAGGCTTAAATGACATTTTTTTTTAACTAAGTTTGATGATTGCACTCAAACCAAATGTCCTAGAACGAAATTTCCAAATGTAACTACTAGATTGTGATACAATACACTATTAGGTGAAGTTTGGTTGACTTCTGCGCAGCGGTTTGGGAGTTAACATCAAAATTACATTTCTCGGCCATATCGCGTAGATCTCACTGTGAAAAGGCTGAAATGACTTTTTTTAACTAAGTTTGAGGACTGCGCTCAAATCAAATGTCCTAGAACCAAATTTCCACATGTAACTACTAGATTGTGATACAATACACTATTGGGTGAAGTTTGGTTGACTTCTGCGCAGCGGTTTGGGAGTTAACATCAAAATTACATTTCTCGGCCATATCGCGTAGATCTCACTGTGAAAAGGCTAAAATGACTTTTTTTTAACTAAGTTTGATGATTGCGCATAAAAAACCAAATGTCCTAGAACCAAATTTCCAAATGTAACTACTAGATTGTGATACAATACACTATTGGGTGAAGTTTGGTTTACTTCTGCGCAGCGGTTTGGGAGTTAACATCAAAATTACATTTCTCAGCCGAGTTGCGTAGATCTCACTGTCAAAAGGCTTAAATCACTTTGTTTAACTATGTTTGAGGATTGCGCTCAAACCAAATGTCCTAGAGCCAAATTTCCAAATGTAACTACTAGATTGTGATATAATACACTATTGGGTGAAGTTTGGTTGACTTCTGCGCAGCGGTTTGGGAGTTAACATCAAAATTACATTTCTCGGCCATATCGCGTAGATCTCACTGTGAAAAGGCTTAACTGACTTTTTTTTAACTAAGTTTGAGGATTGCGCTCAAACCAAATGTCCTAGAACCAAATTTCCAAATGTAACTACTAGATTGTGATACAATACACTATTGGGTGAAGTTTGGTTGACTTCTGCGCAGTGGTTTGGGAGTTAACATCAAAATTACATTTCTCGGCCATATCGCGTAGATCTCACTGTGAAAAGGCTTAAATGACTTTTTTTTAACTAAGTTTGAGGATTGCGCTCAAACCAAATGTCCTAGAACCAAATTTCCAAATGTTACTACTATATTGAGATACAATACACTATTGGGTGAAGTTTGGTTGACTTCTGCGCAGCGGTTTGGGAGTTAACATCAAAATTACATTTCTCGGCCATATCGCGTAGATCTCACTGCGAAAAGGCTTAAATGACTTTTTTTAATTGAGTTTGAGGATTGCGCTCAAACCAAATGTCCTAGAACCAAATTTCCAAATGTAACTACTAGATTGTGATACAATACACTATTGGGTGAAGTTTGGTTGACTTCTGCGCAGCGGTTTGGGAGTTAACATCAAAATTATATTTCTCGGCCATATCGCCTAGATCTCACTGTGAAAAGGCTTAAATGACTTTTTAAAACTAAGTTTGATGATTGCGCTCAAACAAAATTTCCTAGAACCAAATTTCCAAATGTAACTACTAGATTGTGATACAATACACTATTGGGTGAAGTTTGGTTGACTTCTGCGCAGCGGTTTGGGAGTTAACATCAAAATTACATTTCTCGGCCATATCGCCTAGATCTCACTGTGAAAAGGCTTAAATGACTTTTTTAAACTAAGTTTGATGATTGCGCTCAAACCAAATGTCCTAGAACCAAATTTCCAAATGTAACTACTAGATTGTGATACAATACACTATTGGGTGAAGTTTGGTTGACTTCTGCGCAGCGGTTTGGGAGTTAACATCAAAATTACATTTCTCGGCCATATCGCCTAGATCTCACTGTGAAAAGGCTTAAATGACTTTTTTTAACTAAGTTTGATGATTGCGCTCAAACCAAATGTCCTAGAACCAAATTTCCAAATGTAACTACTAGATTGTGATACAATACACTATTGGGTGAAGTTTGGTTGACTTCTGCGCAGCGGTTTGGGAGTTAACATAAAAATTACATTTCTCGGCCATATCGCGTAGATCTCACCGTGAAAAGGCTTAAATGACATTTTTTTTTAACTAAGTTTGATAATTGCGCTCAAACCAAATATCCTAGAACGAAATTTCCAAATGTAACTACTAGATTGTGATACAATACACTATTGGGTGAAGTTTGGTTGACTTCTGCGCAGCGGTTTGGGAGTTAACATCAAAATTACATTTCTCGGCCAAATCGCGTAGATCTCACTGTGAAAAGGCTGAAATGACTTTTTTTAACTAAGTTTGAGGACTGCACTCAAATCAAATGTCCTAGAACCAAATTTCCACATGTAACTACTAGATTGTGATACATACACTATTGGGTGAAGTTTGGTTGACTTTTGCGCAGCGGTTTGGGAGTTAACATCAAAATTACATTTCTCGGCCATATCGCGTATATCTCACTGTGAAAAGGCTAAAATGACTTTTTTTTAACTAAGTTTGATGATTGCGCTCAAACCAAATGTCCTAGAACCAAATTTCCAAATGTAACTACTAGATTGTGATACAATACACTATTGGGTGAAGTTTGGTTTACTTCTGCGCAGCGGTTTGGGAGTTAACATCAAAATTACATTTCTCAGCCGAATTGCGTAGATCTCACTGTCAAAAGGCTTAAATGGCTTTTTTGAACTAGGTTTGAGGATTGCGCTCAAACCAAATGTCCTAGAACCAAATTTCCAAATGTAACTACTAGATTGTGATACAATACACTATTGGGTGAAGTTTGGTTCACTTCTGCGCAGCGGTTTGGGAGTTAACATCAAAATTACAATTCTCGTCCGAGTTGCGTAGATCTCACTGTCAAAAGGCTTAAATGACTTTGTTTAACTAAGTTTTAGGATTGCGCTCAAACCAAATGTCCTAGAGCCAAATTTCCAAATGTAACTACTAGATTGTGATACAATACACTATTGGGTGAAGTTTGGTTGACTTCTGCGCAGCGGTTTGGGAGTTAACATCAAAATTACATTTCTGGGCCGAATTGCGTAGATCTCACTGTCAAAAGGCTTAAATGACTTTTTGGAACTAAGCTTGAGGATTGCGCTCAAACCAATTGTCCTAGAACCAAATTTCCAAATGTAACTACTAGATTGTGATACAATACACAATTGGGTGAAGTTTGGTTGACTTCTGCGCAGCGGTTTGGGAGTTAACATCAAAATTACATTTCTCGGCCATATCGCGTAGATCTCACTGCGAAAAGGCTTAAATGACTTTTTTTAACTGAGTTTGAGGATTGCGCTCAAACCAAATGTCCTAGAACCAAATTTCCAAATGTAACTACTAGATTGTGATACAATACACTATTGGGTGAAGTTTGGTTGACTTCTGCGCAGCGGTTTGGGAGTTAACATCAAAATTACATTTCTCGGCCATATCGCCTAGATCTCACTGTGAAAAGGCTTAAATGTCTTTTTTAAACTAAGTTTGATGATTGCGCTCAAACCAAATGTCCTAGAACCAAATTTCCAAATGTAACTACTAGATTGTGATACAATACACTATTGGGTGAAGTTTGGTTCACTTCTGCGCAGCGGTTTGGGAGTTAACATCAAAATTACAATTCTCGTCCGAGTTGCGTAGATCTCACTGTCAAAAGGCTTAAATGACTTTGTTTAACTAAGTTTGAGGATTGCGCTCAAACCAAATGTCCTAGAGCCAAATTTCCAAATGTAACTACTAGATTGTGATACAATACACTATTGGGTGAAGTTTGGTTGACTTCTGCGCAGCGGTTTGGGAGTTAACATCAAAATTACATTTCTGGGCCGAATTGCGTAGATCTCACTGTCAAAAGGCTTAAATGACTTTTTGGAACTAAGCTTGAGGATTGCGCTCAAACCAATTGTCCTAGAACAAAATTTCCAAATGTAACTACTAGATTGTGATACAATACACAATTGGGTAAAGTTTGGTTGACTTCTGCGCAGCGGTTTGGGAGTTAACATCAAAATTACATTTCTCGGCCATATCGCGTAGATCTCACTGCGAAAAGGCTTAAATGACTTTTTTTAACTGAGTTTGAGGATTGCGCTCAAACCAAATGTCCTAGAACCAAATTTCCAAATGTAACTACTAGATTGTGATACAATACACTATTGGGTGAAGTTTGGTTGACTTCTGCGCAGCGGTTTGGGAGTTAACATCAAAATTACATTTCTCGGCCATATCGCCTAGATCTCACTGTGAAAAGGCTTAAATGACTTTTTTAAACTAAGTTTGATGATTGCGCTCAAACAAAATTTCCTAGAACCAAATTTCCAAATGTAACTACTAGATTGTGATACAATACACTATTGGGTGAAGTTTGGTTGACTTCTGCGCAGCGGTTTGGGAGTTAAAATCAAAATTACATTTCTCGGCCATATCGCGTAGATCTCACTGTGAAAAGGCTTAAATGACTTTTTTTTAACTAAGTTTGATGATTGCGCTCAAACCAAATGTCCTAGAACCAAATTCCCAAATGTAACTACTAGATTGTGATACAATACACTATTGGGTGAAGTTTGGTTGACTTCTGCGCAGCGGTTTGGGAGTTAACATCAAAATTACATTTCTCGGCCATATCGCCTAGATCTCACTGTGAAAAGGCTTAAATGATTTTTTTTTAACTAAGTTTGATGATTGCGCTCAAACCAAATGTCCTAGAACCAAATTTCCAAATGTAACTACTAAATTGTGATACAATACACTATTGGGTGAAGTTTGGTTAACTTCTGCGCAGCGGTTTGGGAGTTAACATTAAAATAACATTTCTCGGCCAAATTGCGTAGATCTCACTGTGAAAAGGCTTAAATGACTTTTTTTTAACTAAGTTTGATGATTGCGCTCAAACCAAATGTCCTAGAACCAAATTTCCAAATGTAACTACTAGATTGTGATACAATAGACTATTTGGTGAAGTTTGGTTGACTTCTGCGCAGCGGTTTGGGAGTTAACATCAAAATTATATTTCTCGGCAATATCGCCTAGATCTCACTGTGAAAAGGCTTAAATGACTTTTTAAAACTAAGTTTGATGATTGCGCTCAAACAAAATTTCCTAGAACCAAATTTCCAAATGTAACTACTAGATTGTGATACAATACACTATTGGTTGAAGTTTGGTTGACTTCTGCGCAGCGGTTTGGGAGTTAACATCAAAATTACATTTCTCGGCCATATCGCCTAGATCTCACTGTGAAAAGGCTTAAATGACTTTTTTAAACTAAGTTTGATGATTGCGCTCAAACCAAATGTCCTAGAACCAAATTTCCAAATGTAACTACTAGATTGTGATACAATACACTATTGGGTGAAGTTTGGTTGACTTCTGCGCAGCGGTTTGGGAGTTAACATCAAAATTACATTTCTCGGCCATATCGCCTAGATCTCACTGTGAAAAGGCTTAAATGACTTTTTTTTAACTAAGTTTGATGATTGCGCTCAAACCAAATGTCCTAGAACCAAATTTCCAAATGTAACTACTAGATTGTGATACAATACACTATTGGGTGAAGTTTGTTTGACTTCTGCGCAGCGGTTTGGGAGTTAACATAAAAATTACATTTCTCGGCCATATCGCGTAGATCTCACCGTGAAAAGGCTTAAATGACATTTTTTTTTAACTAAGTTTGATGATTGCACTCAAACCAAATGTCCTAGAACGAAATTTCCAAATGTAACTACTAGATTGTGATACAATACACTATTAGGTGAAGTTTGGTTGACTTCTGCGCAGCGGTTTGGGAGTTAACATCAAAATTACATTTCTCGGCCATATCGCGTAGATCTCACTGTGAAAAGGCTGAAATGACTTTTTTTAACTAAGTTTGAGGACTGCGCTCAAATCAAATGTCCTAGAACCAAATTTCCACATGTAACTACTAGATTGTGATACAATACACTATTGGGTGAAGTTTGGTTGACTCCTGCGCAGCGGTTTGGGAGTTAACATCAAAATTACATTTCTCGGCCATATCGCGTAGATCTCACTGTGAAAAGGCTAAAATAACTTTTTTTTAACTAAGTTTGATGATTGCGCTCAAACCAAATGTCCTAGAACCAAATTTCCAAATGTAACTACTAGATTGTGATACAATACACTATTGGGTGAAGTTTGGTTTACTTCTGCGCAGCGGTTTGGGAGTTAACATCAAAATTACATTTCTCAGCCGAGTTGCGTAGATCTCACTGTCAAAAGGCTTAAATCACTTTGTTTAACTATGTTTGAGGATTGCGCTCAAACCAAATGTCCTAGAGCCAAATTTCCAAATGTAACTACTAGATTGTGATATAATACACTATTGGGTGAAGTTTGGTTAACTTCTGCGCAGCGGTTTGGGAGTTAACATCAAAATTACATTTCTGGGCCGAATTGCGTAGATCTCACTGTCAAAAGGCTTAAATGACTTTTTGGAACTAAGCTTGAGGATTGCGCTCAAACCAAATGTCCTAGAACCAAATTTCCAAATGTAACTACTAGATTGTGATACAATAGACTATTTGGTGAAGTTTGGTTGACTTCTGCGCAGCGGTTTGGGAGTTAACATCAAAATTACATTTCTCGGCCATATCGCGTAGATCTCACTGTGAAAAGGCTTAAATGACTTTTTTAAACTAAGTTTGATGATTGCGCTCAAATCAAATGTCCTAGAACCGAATTTCCAAATGTAACTACTAGATTGTGATACAATACACTATTGGGTGAAGTTTGGTTGACTTCTGCCTAGCGGTTTGGGAGTTAACATCAAAATTACATTTCTCGGCCATATCGCGTAGATCTCACTGTGAAAAGGCTTAAATGACTTTTTTTAACTAAGTTTGAGGATTGCGCTCAAACCAAATGTCCTAGAACCAAATTTCTAAATGTAACTACTAGATTGTGATACAATACACTATTGGGTGAAGTTTGGTTGACTTCTGCGCAGCGGTTTGGGAGTGAACATCAAAATTACATTTCTCGGCCATATCGCATAGATCTCACTGTGAAAAGGCTTAAATGACTTTTTTAATTAAGTTTGATGATTGCGCTCAAACCAAATGTCCTAGAACCAAATTTCCAAATGTAATTACTAGATTGTGATACAATACAATATTGGGTGAAGTTTGGTTGACTTCTGCGCAGCGGTTTGGGAGTTAACATCAAAATTACATTTCTCGGCCATATCGCGTAGATCTCACTGTGAAAAGGCTTAACTGACTTTTTTTTAACTAAGTTTGAGGATTGCGCTCAAACCAAATGTCCTAGAACCAAATTTCCAAATGTAACTACTAGATTGTGATACAATACACTATTGGGTGAAGTTTGGTTGACTTCTGCGCAGTGGTTTGGGAGTTAACATCAAAATTACATTTCTCGGCCATATCGCGTAGATCTCACTGTGAAAAGGCTTAAATGACTTTTTTTTAACTAAGTTTGAGGATTGCGCTCAAACCAAATGTCCTAGAACCAAATTTCCAAATGTTACTACTATATTGTGATACAATACACTATTGGGTGAAGTTTGGTTGACTTCTGCGCAGCGGTTTGGGAGTTAACATCAAAATTACATTTCTCGGCCATATCGCGTAGATCTCACTGCGAAAAGGCTTAAATGACTTTTTTTAATTGAGTTTGAGGATTGCGCTCAAACCAAATGTCCTAGAACCAAATTTCCAAATGTAACTACTAGATTGTGATACAATACACTATTGGGTGAAGTTTGGTTGACTTCTGCGCAGCGGTTTGGGAGTTAACATCAAAATTATATTTCTCGGCCATATCGCCTAGATCTCACTGTGAAAAGGCTTAAATGACTTTTTAAAACTAAGTTTGATGATTGCGCTCAAACAAAATTTCCTAGAACCAAATTTCCAAATGTAACTACTAGATTGTGATACAATACACTATTGGGTGAAGTTTGGTTGACTTCTGCGCAGCGGTTTGGGAGTTAACATCAAAATTACATTTCTCGGCCATATCGCCTAGATCTCACTGTGAAAAGGCTTAAATGACTTTTTTAAACTAAGTTTGATGATTGCGCTCAAACCAAATGTCCTAGAACCAAATTTCCAAATGTAACTACTAGATTGTGATACAATACACTATTGGGTGAAGTTTGGTTGACTTCTGCGCAGCGGTTTGGGAGTTAACATCAAAATTACATTTCTCGGCCATATCGCCTAGATCTCACTGTGAAAAGGCTTAAATGACTTTTTTTAACTAAGTTTGATGATTGCGCTCAAACCAAATGTCCTAGAACCAAATTTCCAAATGTAACTACTAGATTGTGATACAATACACTATAGCGTGAAGTTTGGTTGACTTCTGCGCAGCGGTTTGGGAGTTAACATCAAAATTACATTTCTCGGCCGAGTTGCGTAGATCTCACTGTCAAAAGGCTTAAATGACTTTGTTTAACTAAGTTTGAGGATTGCGCTCAAACCAAATGTCCTAGAACCAAATTTCCAAATGTAACTACTAGATTGTGATACAATACACTATAGCGTGAAGTTTGGTTGACTTCTGCGCAGCGGTTTGGGAGTTAACATCAAAATTACATTTCTGGGCCGAATTGAGTAGATCTCACTGTCAAAAGGCTTAAATGGCTTTTTTGAACTAAGTTTGAGGATTGCGCTCAAACCAAATGTCCTCGAACCAAATTTCCAAATGTAACTACTAGATTGTGATACAATACACTATTGGGTGAAGTTTGGTTCACTTCTGCGCAGCGGTTTGGGAGTTAACATCAAAATTACATTTCTCGGCCGAGTTGCGTAGATCTCACTGTCAAAAGGCTTAAATGACTTTTTTAAACTAAGTTTGAGATTTGCGCTCAAACCAAATGTCCTAGAACCAAATTTCCAAATGTAACTACTAGATTGTGATACAATACACTATAGCGTGAAGTTTGGTTGACTTCTGCGCAGCAGTTTGGGAGTTAACATCAAAATTACATTTCTCGGCCGAATTGAGTAGATCTCACTGTCAAAAGGCTTAAATGACTTTTTAAAACTAAGTTTGATGATTGCGCTCAAACAAAATTTCCTAGAACCAAATTTCCAAATGTAACTACTAGATTGTGATACAATACACTATTGGGTGAAGTTTGGTTGACTTCTGCGCAGCGGTTTGGGAGTTAACATCAAAATTACATTTCTCGGCCATATCGCCTAGATCTCACTGTGAAAAGGCTTAAATGACTTTTTTAAACTAAGTTTGATGATTGCGCTCAAACCAAATGTCCTAGAACCAAATTTCCAAATGTAACTACTAGATTGTGATACAATACACTATAGCGTGAAGTTTGGTTGACTTCTGCGCAGCGGTTTGGGAGTTAACATCAAAATTACATTTCTCGGCCATATCGCCTAGATCTCACTGTGAAAAGGCTTAAATGACTTTTTTTAACTAAGTTTGATGATTGCGCTCAAACCAAATGTCCTAGAACCAAATTTCCAAATGTAACTACTAGATTGTGATACAATACACTATTGGGTGAAGTTTGGTTGACTTCTGCGCAGCGGTTTGGGAGTTAACATAAAAATTACATTTCTCGGCCATATCGCGTAGATCTCACCGTGAAAAGGCTTAAATGACATTTTTTTTTAACTAAGTTTGATGATTGCGCTCAAACCAAATATCCTAGAACAAAATTTCCAAATGTAACTACTAGATTGTGATACAATACACTATTGGGTGAAGTTTGGTTGACTTCTGCGCAGCGGTTTGGGAGTTAACATCAAAATTACATTTCTCGGCCAAATCGCGTAGATCTCACTGTGAAAAGGCTGAAATGACTTTTTTTAACTAAGTTTGAGGACTGCACTCAAATCAAATGTCCTAGAACCAAATTTCCACATGTAACTACTAGATTGTGATACATACACTATTGGGTGAAGTTTGGTTGACTTCTGCGCAGCGGTTTGGGAGTTAACATCAAAATTACATTTCTCGGCCATATCGCGTATATCTCACTGTGAAAAGGCTAAAATGACTTTTTTTTAACTAAGTTTGATGATTGCGCTCAAACCAAATGTCCTAGAACCAAATTTCCAAATGTAACTACTAGATTGTGATACAATACACTATTGGGTGAAGTTTGGTTTACTTCTGCGCAGCGGTTTGGGAGTTAACATCAAAATTACATTTCTCAGCCGAATTGCGTAGATCTCACTGTCAAAAGGCTTAAATGGCTTTTTTGAACTAAGTTTGAGGATTGCGCTCAAACCAAATGTCCTAGAACCAAATTTCCAAATGTAACTACTAGATTGTGATACAATACACTATTGGGTGAAGTTTGGTTCACTTCTGCGCAGCGGTTTGGGAGTTAACATCAAAATTACAATTCTCGTCCGAGTTGCGTAGATCTCACTGTCAAAAGGCTTAAATGACTTTGTTTAACTAAGTTTTAGGATTGCGCTCAAACCAAATGTCCTAGAGCCAAATTTCCAAATGTAACTACTAGATTGTGATACAATACACTATTGGGTGAAGTTTGGTTGACTTCTGCGCAGCGGTTTGGGAGTTAACATCAAAATTACATTTCTGGGCCGAATTGCGTAGATCTCACTGTCAAAAGGCTTAAATGACTTTTTGGAACTAAGCTTGAGGATTGCGCTCAAACCAATTGTCCTAGAACCAAATTTCCAAATGTAACTACTAGATTGTGATACAATACACAATTGGGTGAAGTTTGGTTGACTTCTGCGCAGCGGTTTGGGAGTTAACATCAAAATTACATTTCTCGGCCATATCGCGTAGATCTCACTGCGAAAAGGCTTAAATGACTTTTTTTAACTGAGTTTGAGGATTGCGCTCAAACCAAATGTCCTAGAACCAAATTTCCAAATGTAACTACTAGATTGTGATACAATACACTATTGGGTGAAGTTTGGTTGACTTCTGCGCAGCGGTTTGGGAGTTAACATCAAAATTACATTTCTCGGCCATATCGCCTAGATCTCACAGTGAAAAGGCTTAAATGTCTTTTTTAAACTAAGTTTGATGATTGCGCTCAAACAAAATTTCCTAGAACCAAATTTCCAAATGTAACTACTAGATTGTGATACAATACACTATTGGGTGAAGTTTGGTTGACTTCTGCGCAGCGGTTTGGGAGTTAAAATCAAAATTACATTTCTCGGCCATATCGCGTAGATCTCACTGTGAAAAGGCTTAAATGACTTTTTTTTAACTAAGTTTGATGATTGCGCTCAAACCAAATGTCCTAGAACCAAATTTCCAAATGTAACTACTAGATTGTGATACAATACACTATTGGGTGAAGTTTGGTTGACTTCTGCGCAGCGGTTTGGGAGTTAACATCAAAATTACATTTCTCGGCCATATCGCCTAGATCTCACTGTGAAAAGGCTTAAATGACTTTTTTAAACTAAGTTTGATGATTGCGCTCAAACCAAATGTCCTAGAACCAAATTTCCAAATGTAACTACTAAATTGTGATACAATACACTATTGGGTGAAGTTTGGTTAACTTCTGCGCAGCGGTTTGGGAGTTAACATCAAAATTACATTTCTCGGCCAAATTGCGTAGATCTCACTGTGAAAAGGCTTAAATGACTTTTTTTTAACTAAGTTTGATGATTGCGCTCAAACCAAATGTCCTAGAACGAAATTTCCAAATGTAACTACTAGATTGTGATACAATACACTATTGGGTGAAGTTTGGTTGACTTCTGCGCAGCGGTTTGGGAGTTAACATCAAAATTACATTTCTCGGCCATATCGCGTAGATCTCACTGTGAAAAGGCTGAAATGACTTTTTTTAACTAAGTTTGAGGACTGCGCTCAAATCAAATGTCCTAGAACCAAATTTCCACATGTAACTACTAGATTGTGATACAATACACTATTGGGTGAAGTTTGGTTGACTTCTGCGCAGCGGTTTGGGAGTTAACATCAAAATTACATTTCTCGGCCATATCGCGTAGATCTCACTGTGAAAAGGCTAAAATGACTTTTTTTTAACTAAGTTTGATGATTGCGCTCAAACCAAATGTCCTAGAACCAAATTTCCAAATGTAACTACTAGATTGTGATACAATACACTATTGGGTGAAGTTTGGTTTACTTCTGCGCAGCGGTTTGGGAGTTAACATCAAAATTACATTTCTCAGCCGAATTGCGTAGATCTCACTGTCAAAAGGCTTAAATGGCTTTTTTGAACTAAGTTTGAGGATTGCGCTCAAACCAAATGTCCTAGAACCAAATTTCCAAATGTAACTACTAGATTGTGATACAATACACTATTGGGTGAAGTTTGGTTCACTTCTGCGCAGCGGTTTGGGAGTTAACATCAAAATTACAATTCTCGTCCGAGTTGCGTAGATCTCACTGTCAAAAGGCTTAAATGACTTTGTTTAACTAAGTTTGAGGATTGCGCTCAAACCAAATGTCCTAGAGCCAAATTTCCAAATTTAACTACTAGATTGTGATACAATACACTATTGGGTGAAGTTTGGTTGACTTCTGCGCAGCGGTTTGGGAGTTAACATCAAAATTACATTTCTGGGCCGAATTGCGTAGATCTCACTGTCAAAAGGCTTAAATGACTTTTTGGAACTAAGCTTGAGGATTGCGCTCAAACCAATTGTCCTAGAACCAAATTTCCAAATGTAACTACTAGATTGTGATACAATACACAATTGGGTGAAGTTTGGTTGACTTCTGCGCAGCGGTTTGGGAGTTAACATCAAAATTACATTTCTCGGCCATATCGCGTAGATCTCACTGCGAAAAGGCTTAAATGACTTTTTTTAACTGAGTTTGAGGATTGCGCTCAAACCAAATGTCCTAGAACCAAATTTCCAAATGTAACTACTAGATTGTGATACAATACACTATTGGGTGAAGTTTGGTTTACTTCTGCGCAGCGGTTTGGGAGTTAACATCAAAATTACATTTCTCAGCCGAATTGCGTAGATCTCACTGTCAAAAGGCTTAAATGGCTTTTTTGAACTAAGTTTGATGATTGCGCTCAAACCAAATGTCCTAGAACCAAATTTCCAAATGTAACTACTAGATTGTGATACAATACACTATTGGGTGAAGTTTGGTTTACTTCTGCGCAGCGGTTTGGGAGTTAACATCAAAATTACATTTCTCAGCCGAGTTGCGTAGATCTCACTGTCAAAAGGCTTAAATGACTTTGTTTAACTATGTTTGAGGATTGCGCTCAAACCAAATGTCCTAGAGCCAAATTTCCAAATGTAACTACTAGATTGTGATACAATACACTATTGGGTGAAGTTTGGTTAACTTCTGCGCAGCGGTTTGGGAGTTAACATCAAAATTACATTTCTGGGCCGAATTGCGTAGATCTCACTGTCAAAAGGCTTAAATGACTTTTTGGAACTAAGCTTGAGGATTGCGCTCAAACCAAATGTCCTAGAACCAAATTTCCAAATGTAACTACTAGATTGTGATACAATAGACTATTTGGTGAAGTTTGGTTGACTTCTGCCTAGCGGTTTGGGAGTTAACATCAAAATTACATTTCTCGGCCATATCGCGTAGATCTCACTGTGAAAAGGCTTAAATGACTTTTTTTTAACTAAGTTTGAGGATTGCGCTCAAACCAAATGTCCTAGAACCAAATTTCTAAATGTAACTACTAGATTGTGATACAATACACTATTGGGTGAAGTTTGGTTGACTTCTGCGCAGCGGTTTGGGAGTGAACATCAAAATTACATTTCTCGGCCATATCGCATAGATCTCACTGTGAAAAGGCTTAAATGACTTTTTTAATTAAGTTTGATGATTGCGCTCAAACCAAATGTCCTAGAACCAAATTTCCAAATGTAACTACTAGATTGTGATACAATACAATATTGGGTGAAGTTTGGTTGACTTCTGCGCAGCGGTTTGGGAGTTAACATCAAAATTACATTTCTCGGCCATATCGCGTAGATCTCACTGTGAAAAGGCTTAAATGACTTTTTTTAACTAAGTTTGATGATTGCGCTCAAACCAAATGTCCTAGAACCAAATTTCCAAATGTAACTACTAGATTGTGATACAATACACTATTGGGTGAAGTTTGGTTGACTTCTGCGCAGTGGTTTGGGAGTTAACATAAAAATTACATTTCTCAGCCATATCGCGTAGATCTCACTGTGAAAAGGCCTAAATGACTTTTTTTAATTGAGTTTGAGGATTGCGCTCATACCAAATGTCCTAGAACCAAATTTCCAAATGTAACTACTAGATTGTGATACAATACACTATAGCGTGAAGTTTGGTTGACTTCTGCGCAGCGGTTTGGGAGTGAACATCAAAATTACATTTCTCGGCCATATCGCATAGATCTCACTGTGAAAAGGCTTAAATGACTTTTTTAATTAAGTTTGATGATTGCGCTCAAACCAAATGTCCTAGAACCAAATTTCCAAATGTAACTACTAGATTGTGATACAATACAATATTGGGTGAAGTTTGGTTGACTTCTGCGCAGCGGTTTGGGAGTTAACATCAAAATTACATTTCTCGGCCATATCGCGTAGATCTCACTGTGAAAAGGCTGAAATGACTTTTTTTTAACTAAGTTTGAGGACTGCGCTCAAATCAAATGTCCTAGAACCAAATTTCCACATGTAACTACTAGATTGTGATACAATACACTATTGGGTGAAGTTTGGTTGACTTCTGCGCAGCGGTTTGGGAGTTAACATCAAAATTACATTTCTCGGCCATATCGCGTAGATCTCACTGTGAAAAGGCTAAAATGACTTTTTTTTAACTAAGTTTGATGATTGCGCTCAAACCAAATGTCCTAGAACCAAATTTCCAAATGTAACTACTAGATTGTGATACAATACACTATTGGGTGAAGTTTGGTTTACTTCTGCGCAGCGGTTTGGGAGTTAACATCAAAATTACATTTCTCAGCCGAGTTGCGTAGATCTCACTGTCAAAAGGCTTAAATGACTTTGTTTAACTATGTTTGAGGATTGCGCTCAAACCAAATGTCCTAGAGCCAAATTTCCAAATGTAACTACTAGATTGTGATACAATACACTATTGGGTGAAGTTTGGTTAACTTCTGCGCAGCGGTTTGGGAGTTAACATCAAAATTACATTTCTGGGCCGAATTGCGTAGATCTCACTGTCAAAAGGCTTAAATGACTTTTTGGAACTAAGCTTGAGGATTGCGCTCAAACCAAATGTCCTAGAACCAAATTTCCAAATGTAACTACTAGATTGTGATACAATAGACTATTTGGTGAAGTTTGGTTGACTTCTGCGCAGCGGTTTGGGAGTTAACATCAAAATTACATTTCTCGGCCATATCGCGTAGATCTCACTGTGAAAAGGCTTAAATGACTTTTTTAAACTAAGTTTGATGATTGCGCTCAAACCAAATGTCCTAGAACCAAATTTCCAAATGTAACTACTAGATTGTGATACAATACACTATTGGGTGAAGTTTGGTTGACTTCTGCCTAGCGGTTTGGGAGTTAACATCAAAATTACATTTCTCGGCCATATCGCGTAGATCTCACTGTGAAAAGGCTTAAATGACTTTTTTTAACTAAGTTTGAGGATTGCGCTCAAACCAAATGTCCTAGAACCAAATTTCTAAATGTAACTACTAGATTGTGATACAATACACTATTGGGTGAAGTTTGGTTGACTTCTGCGCAGCGGTTTGGGAGTGAACATCAAAATTACATTTCTCGGCCATATCGCATAGATCTCACTGTGAAAAGGCTTAAATGACTTTTTTAATTAAGTTTGATGATTGCGCTCAAACCAAATGTCCTAGAACCAAATTTCCAAATGTAACTACTAGATTGTGATACAATACAATATTGGGTGAAGTTTGGTTGACTTCTGCGCAGCGGTTTGGGAGTTAACATCAAAATTACATTTCTCGGCCATATCGCGTAGATCTCACTGTGAAAAGGCTTAAATGACTTTTTTTAACTAAGTTTGATGATTGCGCTCAAACCAAATGTCCTAGAACCAAATTTCCAAATGTAACTACTAGATTGTGATACAATACACTATTGGGTGAGGTTTGGTTGACTTCTGCGCAGTGGTTTGGGAGTTAACATAAAAATTACATTTCTCAGCCATATCGCGTAGATCTCACTGTGAAAAGGCTTAAATGACTTTTTTTAATTGAGTTTGAGGATTGCGCTCATACCAAATGTCCTAGAACCAAATTTCCAAATGTAACTACTAGATTGTGATACAATACACTATAGCGTGAAGTTTGGTTGACTTCTGCGCAGCGGTTTGGGAGTTAACATCAAAATTACATTTCTCGGCCGAATTGCGTAGATCTCACTGTCAAAAGGCTTAAATGACTTTTTTGAACTAAGCTTGATGATTGCGCTCAAAGCAAATGTCCTAGAACCAAATTTCCACATGTAACTACTAGATTGTGATACAATACACTATTGGGTGAAGTTTGGTTGACTTCTGCGCAGTGGTTTGGGAGTTAACATCAAAATTACATTTCTCGGCCAAATCGCGTAGATCTCACTGTGAAAAGGCTTAAATGACTTTTTTTTAACTAAGTTTGAGGATTGCGCTCAAACCAAATGTCCTAGAACCAAATTTCCAATTGTTACTACTATATTGTGATACAATACACTATTGGGTGAAGTTTGGTTGACTTCTGCGCAGCGGTTTGGGAGTTAACATCAAAATTACATTTCTCGGCCATATCGCGTAGATCTCACTGCGAAAAGGCTTAAATGACTTTTTTTAATTGAGTTTGAGGATTGCGCTCATACCAAATGTCCTAGAACCAAATTTCCAAATGTAACTACTAGATTGTGATACAATACACTATTGGGTGAAGTTTGGTTGACTTCTGCGCAGCGGTTTGGGAGTTAACATCAAAATTATATTTCTCGGCCATATCGCCTAGATCTCACTGTGAAAATGCTTAAATGACTTTTTAAAACTAAGTTTGATGATTGCGCTCAAACAAAATTTCCTAGAACCAAATTTCCAAATGTAACTACTAGATTGTGATACAATACACTATTGGGTGAAGTTTGGTTGACTTCTGCGCAGCGGTTTGGGAGTTAACATCAAAATTACATTTCTCGGCCATATCGCCTAGATCTCACTGTGAAAAGGCTTAAATGACTTTTTTAAACTAAGTTTGATGATTGCGCTCAAACCAAATGTCCTAGAACCAAATTTCCAAATGTAACTACTAGATTGTGATACAATACACTATTGGGTGAAGTTTGGTTGACTTCTGCGCAGCGGTTTGGGAGTTAACATCAAAATTACATTTCTCGGCCATATCGCCTAGATCTCACTGTGAAAAGGCTTAAATGACTTTTTTTAACTAAGTTTGATGATTGCGCTCAAACCAAATGTCCTAGAACCAAATTTCCAAATGTAACTACTAGATTGTGATACAATACACTATAGCGTGAAGTTTGGTTGACTTCTGCGCAGCGGTTTGGGAGTTAACATCAAAATTACATTTCTCGGCCGAGTTGCGTAGATCTCACTGTCAAAAGGCTTAAATGACTTTGTTTAACTAAGTTTGAGGATTGCGCTCAAACCAAATGTCCTAGAACCAAATTTCCAAATGTAACTACTAGATTGTGATACAATACACTATAGCGTGAAGTTTGGTTGACTTCTGCGCAGCGGTTTGGGAGTTAACATCAAAATTACATTTCTGGGCCGAATTGAGTAGATCTCACTGTCAAAAGGCTTAAATGGCTTTTTTGAACTAAGTTTGAGGATTGCGCTCAAACCAAATGTCCTAGAACCAAATTTCCAAATGTAACTACTAGATTGTGATACAATACACTATAGCGTGAAGTTTGGTTCACTTCTGCGCAGCAGTTTGGGAGTTAACATCAAAATTACATTTCTCGGCCGAATTGAGTAGATCTCACTGTCAAAAGGCTTGAATGACTTTTTAAAACTAAGTTTGATGATTGCGCTCAAACAAAATTTCCTAGAACCAAATTTCCAAATGTAACTACTAGATTGTGATACAATACACTATTGGGTGAAGTTTGGTTGACTTCTGCGCAGCGGTTTGGGAGTTAACATCAAAATTACATTTCTCGGCCATATCGCATAGATCTCACTGTGAAAAGGCTTAAATGACTTTTTTTTAACTAAGTTTGAGGATTGCGCTCAAACCAAATGTCCTAGAACCAAATTTCAGAATGTTACTACTATATTGTGATACAATACACTATTGGGTGAAGTTTGGTTGACTTCTGCGCAGCGGTTTGGGAGTTAACATCAAAATTACATTTCTCGGCCATATCGCGTAGATCTCACTGCGAAAAGGCTTAAATGACTTTTTTTAATTGAGTTTGAGGATTGCGCTCAAACCAAATGTCCTAGAACCAAATTTCCAAATGTAACTACTAGATTGTGATACAATACACTATTGGGTGAAGTTTGGTTGACTTCTGCGCAGCGGTTTGGGAGTTAACATCAAAATTATATTTCTCGGCCATATCGCCTAGATCTTACTGTGAAAAGGCTTAAATGACTTTTTAAAACTAAGTTTGATGATTGCGCTCAAACAAAATTTCCTAGAACCAAATTTCCAAATGTAACTACTAGATTGTGATACAATACACTATTGGGTGAAGTTTGGTTGACTTCTGCGCAGCGGTTTGGGAGTTAACATCAAAATTACATTTCTCGGCCATATCGCCTAGATCTCACTGTGAAAAGGCTTAAATGACTTTTTTAAACTAAGTTTGATGATTGCGCTCAAACCAAATGTCCTAGAACCAAATTTCCAAATGTAACTACTAGATTGTGATACAATACACTATTGGGTGAAGTTTGGTTGACTTCTGCGCAGCGGTTTGGGAGTTAACATCAAAACTACATTTCTCGGCCATATCGCCTAGATCTCACTGTGAAAAGGCTTAAATGACTTTTTTTTAACTAAGTTTGATGATTGCGCTCAAACCAAATTTCCTAGAACCAAATTTCCAAATGTAACTACTAGAGTGTGATACAATACACTATTGGGTGAAGTTTGGTAGACTTCTGCGCAGCGGTTTGGGAGTTAACATAAAAATTACATTTCTCGGCCATATCGCGTAGATCTCACCGTGAAAAGGCTTAAATGACATTTTTTTTAACTAAGTTTGATGATTGCGCTCAAACCAAATGTCCTAGAACGAAATTTCCAAATGTAACTACTAGATTGTGATACAATACACTATTGGGTGAAGTTTGGTTTACTTCTGCGCAGCGGTTTGGGAGTTAACATCAAAATTACATTTCTCGGCCATATCACGTAGATCTCACTGTGAAAAGGCTGAAATGACTTTTTTTAACTAAGTTTGAGGACTGCGCTCAAATCAAATGTCCTAGAACCAAATTTCCACATGTAACTACTAGATTGTGATACAATACACTATTGGGTGAAGTTTGGTTGACTTCTGCGCAGCGGTTTGGGAGTTAACATCAAAATTACATTTCTCGGCCATATCGCGTAGATCTCACTGTGAAAAGGCTAAAATGACTTTTTTTTAACTAAGTTTGATGATTGCGCTCAAACCAAATGTCCTAGAACCAAATTTCCAAATGTAACTACTAGATTGTGATACAATACACTATTGGGTGAAGTTTGGTTTACTTCTGCGCAGCGGTTTGGGAGTTAACATCAAAATTACATTTCTCAGCCGAATTGCGTAGATCTCACTGTCAAAAGGCTTAAATGGCTTTTTTGAACTAAGTTTGAGGATTGCGCTCAAACCAAATGTCCTAGAACCAAATTTCCAAATGTAACGACTAGATTGTGATACAATACACTATTGGGTGAAGTTTGGTTCACTTCTGCGCAGCGGTTTGGGAGTTAACATCAAAATTACAATTCTCGGTCGAGTTGCGTAGATCTCACTGTCAAAAGGCTTAAATGGCTTTTTTGAAATAAGTTTGAGGATTGCGCTCAAACCAAATGTCCTAGAACCAAATTTCCAAATGTAACTACTAGATTGTGATACAATACACTATTGGGTGAAGTTTGGTTCACTTCTGCGCAGCGGTTTGGGAGTTAACATCAAAATTACATTTCTCGGCCATATCGCATAGATCTCACTGTCAAAAGGCTTAAATGACTTTTTTAATTAAGTTTGATGATTGCGTTCAAACAAAATGTCCTAGAACAAAATTTTCAAATGTAACTACTAGATTGTGATACAATACACTATTGGGTGAAGTTTGGTTGACTTCTGCGCAGCGGTTTGGGAGTTAACATCAAAATTACATTTCTCGGCCATATCGCATAGATCTCACTGTGAAAAGGCTTAAATGACTTTTTTTTAACTAAGTTTGAGGATTGCGCTCAAACCAAATGTCCTAGAACCAAATTTCCAAATGTTACTACTATATTGTGATACAATACACTATTGGGTGAAGTTTGGTTGACTTCTGCGCAGCGGTTTGGGAGTTAACATCAAAATTACATTTCTCGGCCATATCGCGTAGATCTCACTGCGAAAAGGCTTAAATGACTTTTTTTAATTGAGTTTGAGGATTGCGCTCAAACCAAATGTCCTAGAACCAAATTTCCAAATGTAACTACTAGATTGTGATACAATACACTATTGGGTGAAGTTTGGTTGACTTCTGCGCAGCGGTTTGGGAGTTAACATCAAAATTATATTTCTCGGCCATATCGCCTAGATCTTACTGTGAAAAGGCTTAAATGACTTTTTAAAACTAAGTTTGATGATTGCGCTCATACAAAATTTCCTAGAACCAAATTTCCAAATGTAACTACTAGATTGTGATACAATACACTATTGGGTGAAGTTTGGTAGACTTCTGCGCAGCGGTTTGGGAGTTAACATAAAAATTACATTTCTCGGCCATATCGCGTAGATCTCACCGTGAAAAGGCTTAAATGACATTTTTTTTAACTAAGTTTGATGATTGCGCTCAAACCAAATGTCCTAGAACGAAATTTCCAAATGTAACTACTAGATTGTGATACAATACACTATTGGGTGAAGTTTGGTTTACTTCTGCGCAGCGGTTTGGGAGTTAACATCAAAATTACATTTCTCGGCCATATCACGTAGATCTCACTGTGAAAAGGCTGAAATGACTTTTTTTAACTAAGTTTGAGGACTGCGCTCAAATCAAATGTCCTAGAACCAAATTTCCACATGTAACTACTAGATTGTGATACAATACACTATTGGGTGAAGTTTGGTTGACTTCTGCGCAGCGGTTTGGGAGTTAACATCAAAATTACATTTCTCGGCCATATCGCGTAGATCTCACTGTGAAAAGGCTAAAATGACTTTTTTTTAACTAAGTTTGATGATTGCGCTCAAACCAAATGTCCTAGAACCAAATTTCCAAATGTAACTACTAGATTGTGATACAATACACTATTGGGTGAAGTTTGGTTTACTTCTGCGCAGCGGTTTGGGAGTTAACATCAAAATTACATTTCTCAGCCGAATTGCGTAGATCTCACTGTCAAAAGGCTTAAATGGCTTTTTTGAACTAAGTTTGAGGATTGCGCTCAAACCAAATGTCCTAGAACCAAATTTCCAAATGTAACGACTAGATTGTGATACAATACACTATTGGGTGAAGTTTGGTTCACTTCTGCGCAGCGGTTTGGGAGTTAACATCAAAATTACAATTCTCGGCCGAGTTGCGTAGATCTCACTGTCAAAAGGCTTAAATGGCTTTTTTGAACTAAGTTTGAGGATTGCGCTCAAACCAAATGTCCTAGAACCAAATTTCCAAATGTAACTACTAGATTGTGATACAATACACTATTGGGTGAAGTTTGGTTCACTTCTGCGCAGCGGTTTGGGAGTTAACATCAAAATTACATTTCTCGGCCGAGTTGCGTAGATCTCACTGTCAAAAGGCTTAAATGACTTTGTTTAACTAAGTTTGAGGATTGCCTTCAAACCAAATGTCCTAGAACCAAATTTCCAAATGTAACTACTAGATTGTGATACAATACACTATTGGGTGAAGTTTGGTTGACTTCTGCGCAGCGGTTTGGGAGTTAACATCAAAATTACATTTCTGGGCCGAATTGCGTAGATCTCACTGTCAAAAGGTTTAAATGACTTTTTGGAACTAAGCTTGAGGATTGCGCTCAAACCAATTGTCCTAGAACCAAATTTCCAAATGTAACTACTAGATTGTGATACAATACACTATTGGGTGAAGTTTGGTTGACTTCTGCGCAGCGGTTTGGGAGTTAACATCAAAATTACATTTCTCGGCCATATCGCGTAGATCTCACTGCGAAAAGGCTTAAATGACTTTTTTTAACTGAGTTTGAGGATTGCGCTCAAACCAAATGTCCTAGAACCAAATTTCCAAATGTAACTACTAGATTGTGATACAATACACTATTGGGTGAAGTTTGGTTGACTTCTGCGCAGCGGTTTGGGAGTTAACATCAAAATTACATTTCTCGGCCATATCGCCTAGATCTCACTGTGAAAAGGCTTAAATGACTTTTTTAAACTAAGTTTGATGATTGCGCTCAAACAAAATTTCCTAGAACCAAATTTCCAAATGTAACTACTAGATTGTGATACAATACACTATTGGGTGAAGTTTGGTTGACTTCTGCCTAGCGGTTTGGGAGTTAACATCAAAATTACATTTCTCGGCCATATCGCATAGATCTCACTGTGAAAAGGCTTAAATGACTTTTTTAATTAAGTTTGATGATTGCGCTCAAACCAAATGTCCTAGAACCAAATTTCTAAATGTAACTACTAGATTGTGATACAATACACTATTGGGTGAAGTTTGGTTGACTTCTGCGCAGCGGTTTGGGAGTGAACATCAAAATTACATTTCTCGGCCATATCGCATAGATCTCACTGTGAAAAGGCTTAAATGACTTTTTTTTAACTAAGTTTGAGGATTGCGCTCAAACCAAATGTCCTAGAACCAAATTTCCAAATGTTACTACTATATTGTGATACAATACACTATTGGGTGAAGTTTGGTTGACTTCTGCGCAGCGGTTTGGGAGTTAACATCAAAATTACATTTCTCGGCCATATCGCGTAGATCTCACTGCGAAAAGGCTTAAATGACTTTTTTTAATTGAGTTTGAGGATTGCGCTCAAACCAAATGTCCTAGAACCAAATTTCCAAATGTAACTACTAGATTGTGATACAATACACTATTGGGTGAAGTTTGGTTGACTTCTGCGCAGCGGTTTGGGAGTTAACATCAAAATTATATTTCTCGGCCATATCGCCTAGATCTTACTGTGAAAAGGCTTAAATGACTTTTTAAAACTAAGTTTGATGATTGCGCTCAAACAAAATTTCCTAGAACCAAATTTCCAAATGTAACTACTAGATTGTGATACAATACACTATTGGGTGAAGTTTGGTTGACTTCTGCGCAGCGGTTTGGGAGTTAACATCAAAATTACATTTCTCGGCCATATCGCCTAGATCTCACTGTGAAAAGGCTTAAATGACTTTTTTAAACTAAGTTTGATGATTGCGCTCAAACCAAATGTCCTAGAACCAAATTTCCAAATGTAACTACTAGATTGTGATACAATACACTATTGGGTGAAGTTTGGTTGACTTCTGCGCAGCGGTTTGGGAGTTAACATCAAAATTACATTTCTCGGCCATATCGCCTAGATCTCACTGTGAAAAGGCTTAAATGACTTTTTTTTTAACTAAGTTTGATGATTGCGCTCAAACCAAATGTCCTAGAACCAAATTTCCAAATGTAACTACTAGAGTGTGATACAATACACTATTGGGTGAAGTTTGGTTGACTTCTGCGCAGCGGTTTGGGAGTTAACATCAAAATTACATTTCTCGGCCATATCGCGTAGATCTCACCGTGAAAAGGCTTAAATGACATTTTTTTTAACTAAGTTTGATGATTGCGCTCAAACCAAATGTCCTAGAACGAAATTTCCAAATTTAACTACTAGATTGTGATACAATACACTATTGGGTGAAGTTTGGTTTACTTCTGCGCAGCGGTTTGGGAGTTAACATCAAAATTACATTTCTCGGCCATATCGCGTAGATCTCACTGTGAAAAGGCTGAAATGACTTTTTTTAACTAAGTTTGAGGACTGCGCTCAAATCAAATGTCCTAGAACCAAATTTCCACATGTAACTACTAGATTGTGATACAATACACTATTGGGTGAAGTTTGGTTGACTTCTGCGCAGCGGTTTGGGAGTTAACATCAAAATTACATTTCTCGGCCATATCGCGTAGATCTCACTGTGAAAAGGCTAAAATGACTTTTTTTTAACTAAGTTTGATGATTGCGCTCAAACCAAATGTCCTAGAACCAAATTTCCAAATGTAACTACTAGATTGTGATACAATACACTATTGGGTGAAGTTTGGTTTACTTCTGCGCAGCGGTTTGGGAGTTAACATCAATATTACATTTCTCAGCCGAATTGCGTAGATCTCACTGTCAAAAGGTTTAAATGGCTTTTTTGAACTAAGTTTGAGGATTGCGCTCAAACCAAATGTCCTAGAACCAAATTTCCAAATGTAACGACTAGATTGTGATACAATACACTATTGGGTGAAGTTTGGTTCACTTCTGCGCAGCGGTTTGGGAGTTAACATCAAAATTACAATTCTCGGCCGAGTTGCGTAGATCTCACTGTCAAAAGGCTTAAATGGCTTTTTTGAACTAAGTTTGAGGATTGCGCTCAAACCAAATGTCCTAGAACCAAATTTCCAAATGTAACTACTAGATTGTGATACAATACACTATTGGGTGAAGTTTGGTTCACTTCTGCGCAGCGGTTTGGGAGTTAACATCAAAATTACATTTCTCGGCCGAGTTGCGTAGATCTCACTGTCAAAAGGCTTAAATGACTTTGTTTAACTAAGTTTGAGGATTGCGCTCAAACCAAATGTCCTAGAACCAAATTTCCAAATGTAACTACTAGATTGTGATACAATACACTATTGGGTGAAGTTTGGTTGACTTCTGCGCAGCGGTTTGGGAGTTAACATCAAAATTACATTTCTGGGCCGAATTGCGTAGATCTCACTGTCAAAAGGTTTAAATGACTTTTTGGAACTAAGCTTGAGGATTGCGCTCAAACCAATTGTCCTAGAACCAAATTTCCAAATGTAACTACTAGATTGTGATACAATACACTATTGGGTGAAGTTTGGTTGACTTCTGCGCAGCGGTTTGGGAGTTAACATCAAAATTACATTTCTCGGCCATATCGCGTAGATCTCACTGCGAAAAGGCTTAAATGACTTTTTTTAACTGAGTTTGAGGATTGCGCTCAAACCAAATGTCCTAGAACCAAATTTCCAAATGTAACTACTAGATTGTGATACAATACACTATTGGGTGAAGTTTGGTTGACTTCTGCGCAGCGGTTTGGGAGTTAACATCAAAATTACATTTCTCGGCCATATCGCCTAGATCTCACTGTGAAAAGGCTTAAATGACTTTTTTAAACTAAGTTTGATGATTGCGCTCAAACAAAATTTCCTAGAACCAAATTTCCAAATGTAACTACTAGATTGTTATACAATACACTATTGGGTGAAGTTTGGTTGACTTCTGCGCAGCGGTTTGGGAGTTAACATCAAAATTACATTTCTCGGCCATATCGCGTAGATCTCACTGTGAAAAGGCTTAAATGACTTTTTTTTAACTAAGTTTGATGATTGCGCTCAAACCAAATGTCCTAGAACCAAATTTCCATATGTAACTACTAGATTGTGATACAATACACTATTGGGAAAAGTTTGGTTGACTTCTGCGCAGCGGTTTGGGAGTTAACATCAAAATTACATTTCTCGGCCATATCGCCTAGATCTCACTGTGAAAAGGCTTAAATGACTTTTTTTAACTAAGTTTGATGATTGCGCTCAAATCAAATGTCCTAGAACCAAATTTCCACATGTAACTACTATATTGTGATACAATACACTATTGGGTGAAGTTTGGTTGACTTCTGCGCAGCGGTTTGGGAGTTAACATCAAAATTACATTTCTCGGCCATATCGCGTAGATCTCACTGTGAAAAGGCTAAAATGACTTTTTTTTAAACTAAGTTTGATGATTGCGCTCAAACCAAATGTCCTAGAACCAAATTTCCATATGTAACTACTAGATTGTGATACAATACACTATTGGGAAAAGTTTGGTTGACTTCTGCGCAGCGGTTTGGGAGTTAACATCAAAATTACATTTCTCGGCCATATCGCCTAGATCTCACTGTGAAAAGGCTTAAATGACTTTGTTTAACTATGTTTGAGGATTGCGCTCAAACCAAATGTCCTAGAACCAAATTTCCAAATGTAACTACTAGATTGTGATACAATACACTATTGGGTGAAGTTTGGTTGACTTCTGCGCAGCGGTTTGGGAGTTAACATCAAAATTACATTTCTCAGCCGAATTGCGTAGATCTCACTGTCAAAAGGCTTAAATGGCTTTTTTGAACTAAATTTGAGGATTGCGCTCAAACTAAATGTCCTAGAACCAAATTTCCAAATGTAACTACTAGATTGTGATACAATACACTATTGGGTGAAGTTTGGTTCACTTCTGCGCAGCGGTTTGGGAGTTAACATCAAAATTACAATTCTCGGCCGAGTTGCGTAGATCTCACTGTCAAAAGGCTTAAATGGCTTTTTTGAACTAAGTTTGAGGATTGCGCTCAAACCAAATGTCCTAGAACCAAATTTCCAAATGTAACTACTAGATTGTGATACAATACACTATTGGGTGAAGTTTGGTTCACTTCTGCGCAGCGGTTTGGGAGTTAACATCAAAATTACATTTCTCGGCCGAGTTGCGTAGATCTCACTGTCAAAAGGCTTAAATGACTTTGTTTAACTAAGTTTGAGGATTGCGCTCAAACCAAATGTCCTAGAACCAAATTTCCAAATGTAACTACTAGATTGTGATACAATACACTATTGGGTGAAGTTTGGTTCACTTCTGCGCAGCGGTTTGGGAGTTAACATCAAAATTACATTTCTGGGCCGAATTGCGTAGATCTCACTGTCAAAAGGCTTAAATGACTTTTTGGAACAAAGCTTGAGGATTGCGTTTAAACCAAATGTCCTAGAACCAAATTTCCAAATGTAACTACTAGATTGTTATACAATACACTATTGGGTGAAGTTTGGTTGACTTCTGCGCAGCGGTTTGGGAGTTAACATCAAAATTACATTTCTCGGCCGAGTTGCGTAGATCTCACTGTCAAAAGGCTGAAATGACTTTGTTTAACTAAGTTTGAGGATTGCGCTCAAACCAAATGACCTAGAACCAAATTTCCAAATGTAACTACTAGATTGTGATACAATACACTATAGCGTGAAGTTTGGTTGACTTCTGCGCAGCGGTTTGGGAGTTAACATCAAAATTACATTTCTCGGCCGAATTGCGTAGATCTCACTGTCAAAAGGCTTAAATGACTTTTTTGAACTAAGCTTGATGATTGCGCTCAAAGCAAATGTCCTAGAACCAAATTTCCACATGTAACTACTAGATTGTGATACAATACACTATTGGGTGAAGTTTGGTTGACTTCTGCGCAGCGGTTTGGGAGTTAACATCAAAATTACATTTCTCGGCCATATCGCGTAGATCTCACTGCGAAAAGGCTTAAATGACTTTTTTTTAACTGAGTTTGAGGATTGCGCTCAAACCAAATGTCCTAGAACCAAATTTCCAAATGTAACTACTAGATTGTGATACAATACACTATTGGGTGAAGTTTGGTTGACTTCTGCGCAGCGGTTTGGGAGTTAACATCAAAATTACATTTCTCGGCCATATCGCCTAGATCTCACTGTGAAAAGGCTTAAATGACTTTTTTTTAACTAAGTTTGATGATTGCGCTCAAACCAAATGTCCTAGAACCAAATTTCCAAATGTAACTACTAGATTGTGATACAATACACTATTGGGTGAAGTTTGGTTGACTTCTGCGCAGCGGTTTGGGAGTTAACATCAAAATTACATTTCTCGGCCATATCGCGTAGATCTCACTGTGAAAAGGCTAAAATGACTTTTTTTTAACTAAGTTTGATGATTGCGCTCAAACCAAATGTCCTAGAACCAAATTTCCAAATGTAACTACTAGATTGTGATACAATACACTATTGGGTGAAGTTTGGTTGACTTCTGCGCAGCGGTTTGGGAGTTAACATCAAAATTACATTTCTGGGCCGAATTGCGTAGATCTCACTGTCAAAAGGTTTAAATGACTTTTTGGAACTAAGCTTGAGGATTGCGCTCAAACCAATTGTCCTAGAACCAAATTTCCAAATGTAACTACTAGATTGTGATACAATACACTATTGGGTGAAGTTTGGTTGACTTCTGCGCAGCGGTTTGGGAGTTAACATCAAAATTACATTTCTCGGCCATATCGCGTAGATCTCACTGCGAAAAGGCTTAAATGACTTTTTTTAACTGAGTTTGAGGATTGCGCTCAAACCAAATGTCCTAGAACCAAATTTCCAAATGTAACTACTAGATTGTGATACAATACACTATTGGGTGAAGTTTGGTTGACTTCTGCGCAGCGGTTTGGGAGTTAACATCAAAATTACATTTCTCGGCCATATCGCCTAGATCTCACTGTGAAAAGGCTTAAATGACTTTTTTAAACTAAGTTTGATGATTGCGCTCAAACAAAATTTCCTAGAACCAAATTTCCAAATGTAACTACTAGATTGTTATACAATACACTATTGGGTGAAGTTTGGTTGACTTCTGCGCAGCGGTTTGGGAGTTAACATCAAAATTACATTTCTCGGCCATATCGCGTAGATCTCACTGTGAAAAGGCTTAAATGACTTTTTTTTAACTAAGTTTGATGATTGCGCTCAAACCAAATGTCCTAGAACCAAATTTCCAAATGTAACTACTAGATTGTGATACAATACACTATTGGGAAAAGTTTGGTTGACTTCTGCGCAGCGGTTTGGGAGTTAACATCAAAATTACATTTCTCGGCCATATCGCCTAGATCTCACTGTGAAAAGGCTTAAATGACTTTTTTTAACTAAGTTTGATGATTGCGCTCAAATCAAATGTCCTAGAACCAAATTTCCACATGTAACTACTATATTGTGATACAATACACTATTGGGTGAAGTTTGGTTGACTTCTGCGCAGCGGTTTGGGAGTTAACATCAAAATTACATTTCTGGGCCGAATTGCGTAGATCTCACTGTCAAAAGGCTTAAATGGCTTTTTTGAACTAAGTTTGAGGATTGCGCTCAAACCAAATGTCCTACAACCAAATTTCGAAATGTAACTACTAGATTGTGATACAATACACTATTGGGTGAAGTTTGGTTGACTTCTGCGCAGCGGTTTGGGAGTTAACATAAAAATTACATTTCTCGGCCGAGTTGCGTAGATCTCACTGTCAAAAGGCTGAAATGACTTTGTTTAACTAAGTTTGAGGATTGCGCTCAAACCAAATGACCTAGAACCAAATTTCCAAATGTAACTACTAGATTGTGATACAATACACTATAGCGTGAAGTTTGGTTGACTTCTGCGCAGCGGTTTGGGAGTTAACATCAAAATTACATTTCTCGGCCGAATTGCGTAGATCTCACTGTCAAAAGGCTTAAATGACTTTTTTGAACTAAGCTTGATGATTGCGCTCAAAGCAAATGTCCTAGAACCAAATTTCCACATGTAACTACTAGATTGTGATACAATACACTATTGGGTGAAGTTTGGTTGACTTCTGCGCAGCGGTTTGGGAGTTAACATCAAAATTACATTTCTCGGCCATATCGCGTAGATCTCACTGCGAAAAGGCTTAAATGACTTTTTTTTAACTGAGTTTGAGGATTGCGCTCAAACCAAATGTCCTAGAACCAAATTTCCAAATGTAACTACTAGATTGTGATACAATACACTATTGGGTGAAGTTTGGTTGACTTCTGCGCAGCGGTTTGGGAGTTAACATCAAAATTACATTTCTCGGCCATATCGCCTAGATCTCACTGTGAAAAGGCTTAAATGACTTTTTTTTAACTAAGTTTGATGATTGCGCTCAAACCAAATGTCCTAGAACCAAATTTCCAAATGTAACTACTAGATTGTGATACAATACACTATTGGGTGAAGTTTGGTTGACTTCTGCGCAGCGGTTTGGGAGTTAACATCAAAATTACATTTCTCGGCCATATCGCGTAGATCTCACTGTGAAAAGGCTAAAATGACTTTTTTTTAACTAAGTTTGATGATTGCGCTCAAACCAAATGTCCTAGAACCAAATTTCCAAATGTAACTACTAGATTGTGATACAATACACTATTGGGTGAAGTTTTGTTTACTTCTGCGCAGCGGTTTGGGAGTTAACATCAAAATTACATTTCTCAGCCGAATTGCGTAGATCTCACTGTCAAAAGGTTTAAATGGCTTTTTTGAACTAAGTTTGAGGATTGCGCTCAAACCAAATGTCCTAGAACCAAATTTCCAAATGTAACTACTAGATTGTGATACAATACACTATTGGGTGAAGTTTGGTTGACTTCTGCGCAGCGGTTTGGGAGTTAACATCAAAATTACATTTCTGGGCCGAATTGCGTAGATCTCACTGTCAAAAGGTTTAAATGACTTTTTGGAACTAAGCTTGAGGATTGCGCTCAAACCAATTGTCCTAGAACCAAATTTCCAAATGTAACTACTAGATTGTGATACAATACACTATTGGGTGAAGTTTGGTTGACTTCTGCGCAGCGGTTTGGGAGTTAACATCAAAATTACATTTCTCGGCCATATCGCGTAGATCTCACTGCGAAAAGGCTTGAATGACTTTTTTTAACTGAGTTTGAGGATTGCGCTCAAACCAAATGTCCTAGAACCAAATTTCCAAATGTAACTACTAGATTGTGATACAATACACTATTGGGTGAAGTTTGGTTCACTTCTGCGCAGCGGTTTGGGAGTTAACATCAAAATTACATTTCTCGGCCATATCGCCTAGATCTCACTGTGAAAAGGCTTAAATGACTTTTTTAAACTAAGTTTGATGATTGCGCTCAAACAAAATTTCCTAGAACCAAATTTCCAAATGTAACTACTAGATTGTTATACAATACACTATTGGGTGAAGTTTGGTTGACTTCTGCGCAGCGGTTTGGGAGTTAACATCAAAATTACATTTCTCGGCCATATCGCGTAGATCTCACTGTGAAAAGGCTTAAATGACTTTTTTTTAACTAAGTTTGATGATTGCGCTCAAACCAAATGTCCTAGAACCAAATTTCCAAATGTAACTACTAGATTGTGATACAATACACTATTGGGAAAAGTTTGGTTGACTTCTGCGCAGCGGTTTGGGAGTTAACATCAAAATTACATTTCTCGGCCATATCGCCTAGATCTCACTGTGAAAAGGCTTAAATGACTTTTTTTAACTAAGTTTGATGATTGCGCTCAAATCAAATGTCCTAGAACCAAATTTCCACATGTAACTACTATATTGTGATACAATACACTATTGGGTGAAGTTTGGTTGACTTCTGCGCAGCGGTTTGGGAGTTAACATCAAAATTACATTTCTCGGCCATATCGCGTAGATCTCACTGTGAAAAGGCTAAAATGACTTTTTTTTAAACTAAGTTTGATGATTGCGCTCAAACCAAATGTCCTAGAACCAAATTTCCAAATGTAACTACTAGATTGTGATACAATACACTATTGGGTGAAGTTTGGTTGACTTCTGCGCAGCGGTTTGGGAGTTAACATCAAAATTACATTTCTCAGCCGAATTGCGTAGATCTCACTGTCAAAAGGCTTAAATGGCTTTTTTGAACTAAATTTGAGGATTGCGCTCGAACTAAATGTCCTAGAACCAAATTTCCAAATGTAACTACTAGATTGTGATACAATACACTATTGGGTGAAGTTTGGTTCACTTCTGCGCAGCGGTTTGGGAGTTAACATCAAAATTACAATTCTCGGCCGAGTTGCGTAGATCTCACTGTCAAAAGGCTTAAATGGCTTTTTTGAACTAAGTTTGAGGATTGCGCTCAAACCAAATGTCCTAGAACCAAATTTCCAAATGTAACTACTAGATTGTGATACAATACACTATTGGGTGAAGTTTGGTTCACTTCTGCGCAGCGGTTTGGGAGTTAACATCAAAATTACATTTCTCGGCCGAGTTGCGTAGATCTAACTGTCAAAAGGCTTAAATGACTTTGTTTAACTAAGTTTGAGGATTGCGCTCAAACCAAATGTCCTAGAACCAAATTTCCAAATGTAACTACTAGATTGTGATACAATACACTATTGGGTGAAGTTTGGTTCACTTCTGCGCAGCGGTTTGGGAGTTAACATCAAAATTACATTTCTGGGCCGAATTGCGTAGATCTCACTGTCAAAAGGCTTAAATGACTTTTTGGAACTAAGCTTGAGGATTGCGTTTAAACCAAATGTCCTAGAACCAAATTTCCAAATGTAACTACTAGATTGTGATACAATACACTATTGGGTGAAGTTTGGTTGACTTCTGCGCAGCGGTTTGGGAGTTAACATCAAAATTACATTTCTCGGCCGAGTTGCGTAGATCTCACTGTCAAAAGGCTTAAATGGCTTTTTTGAACTAAGTTTGAGGATTGCGCTCAAACCAAATGTCCTACAACCAAATTTCGAAATGTAACTACTAGATTGTGATACAATACACCATTGGGTGAAGTTTGGTTGACTTCTGCGCAGCGGTTTGGGAGTTAACATAAAAATTACATTTCTCGGCCGAGTTGCGTAGATCTCACTGTCAAAAGGCTGAAATGACTTTGTTTAACTAAGTTTGAGGATTGCGCTCAAACCAAATGACCTAGAACCAAATTTCCAAATGTAACTACTAGATTGTGATACAATACACTATAGCGTGAAGTTTGGTTGACTTCTGCGCAGCGGTTTGGGAGTTAACATCAAAATTACATTTCTCGGCCGAATTGCGTAGATCTCACTGTCAAAAGGCTTAAATGACTTTTTTGAACTAAGCTTGATGATTGCGCTCAAAGCAAATGTCCTAGAACCAAATTTCCACATGTAACTACTAGATTGTGATACAATACACTATTGGTTGAAGTTTGGTTGACTTCTGCGCAGCGGTTTGGGAGTTAACATCAAAATTACATTTCTCGGCCATATCGCGTAGATCTCACTGCGAAAAGGCTTAAATGACTTTTTTTTAACTGAGTTTGAGGATTGCGCTCAAACCAAATGTCCTAGAACCAAATATCCAAATGTAACTACTAGATTGTGATACAATACACTATTGGGTGAAGTTTGGTTGACTTCTGCGCAGCGGTTTGGGAGTTAACATCAAAATTACATTTCTCGGCCATATCGCCTAGATCTCACTGTGAAAAGGCTTAAATGACTTTTTTAAACTAAGTTTGATGATTGCGCTCAAACAAAATTTCCTAGAACCAAATTTCCAAATGTAACTACTAGATTGTTATACAATACACTATTGGGTGAAGTTTGGTTGACTTCTGCGCAGCGGTTTGGGAGTTAACATCAAAATTACATTTCTCGGCCATATCGCGTAGATCTCACTGTGAAAAGGCTTAAATGACTTTTTTTTAACTAAGTTTGATGATTGCGCTCAAACCAAATGTCCTAGAACCAAATTTCCAAATGTAACTACTAGATTGTGATACAATACACTATTGGGAAAAGTTTGGTTGACTTCTGCGCAGCGGTTTGGGAGTTAACATCAAAATTACATTTCTCGGCCATATCGCCTAGATCTCACTGTGAAAAGGCTTAAATGACTTTTTTTAACTAAGTTTGATGATTGCGCTCAAATCAAATGTCCTAGAACCAAATTTCCACATGTAACTACTATATTGTGATACAATACACTATTGGGTGAAGTTTGGTTGACTTCTGCGCAGCGGTTTGGGAGTTAACATCAAAATTACATTTCTCGGCCATATCGCGTAGATCTCACTGTGAAAAGGCTAAAATGACTTTTTTTTAAACTAAGTTTGATGATTGCGCTCAAACCAAATGTCCTAGAACCAAATTTCCAAATGTAACTACTAGATTGTGATACAATATACTATTGGGTGAAGTTTGGTTGACTTCTGCGCAGCGGTTTGGGAGTTAACATCAAAATTACATTTCTCAGCCGAATTGCGTAGATCTCACTGTCAAAAGGCTTAAATGGCTTTTTTGAACTAAATTTGAGGATTGCGCTCAAACTAAATGTCCTAGAACCAAATTTCCAAATGTAACTACTAGATTGTGATACAATACACTATTGGGTGAAGTTTGGTTCACTTCTGCGCAGCGGTTTGGGAGTTAACATCAAAATTACAATTCTCGGCCGAGTTGCGTAGATCTCACTGTCAAAAGGCTTAAATGGCTTTTTTGAACTAAGTTTGAGGATTGCTCTCAAACCAAATGTCCTAGAACCAAATTTCCAAATGTAACTACTAGATTGTGATACAATACACTATTGGGTGAAGTTTGGTTCACTTCTGCGCAGCGGTTTGGGAGTTAACATCAAAATTACATTTCTCGGCCGAGTTGCTTAGATCTCACTGTCAAAAGGCTTAAATGACTTTGTTTAACTAAGTTTGAGGATTGCGCTCAAACCAAATGTCCTAGAACCAAATTTCCAAATGTAACTACTAGATTGTGATACAATACACTATTGGGTGAAGTTTGGTTCACTTCTGCGCAGCGGTTTGGGAGTTAACATCAAAATTACATTTCTGGGCCGAATTGCGTAGATCTCACTGTCAAAAGGCTTAAATGACTTTTTGGAACTAAGCTTGAGGATTGCGTTTAAACCAAATGTCCTAGAACCAAATTTCCAAATGTAACTACTAGATTGTGATACAATACACTATTGGGTGAAGTTTGGTTGACTTCTGCGCAGCGGTTTGGGAGTTAACATCAAAATTACATTTCTCGGCCGAGTTGCGTAGATCTCACTGTCAAAAGGCTTAAATGGCTTTTTTGAACTAAGTTTGAGGATTGCGCTCAAACCAAATGTCCTACAACCAAATTTCGAAATGTAACTACTAGATTGTGATACAATACACCATTGGGTGAAGTTTGGTTGACTTCTGCGCAGCGGTTTGGGAGTTAACATAAAAATTACATTTCTCGGCCGAGTTGCGTAGATCTCACTGTCAAAAGGCTGAAATGACTTTGTTTAACTAAGTTTGAGGATTGCGCTCAAACCAAATGACCTAGAACCAAATTTCCAAATGTAACTACTAGATTGTGATACAATACACTATAGCGTGAAGTTTGGTTGACTTCTGCGCAGCGGTTTGGGAGTTAACATCAAAATTACATTTCTCGGCCAAATTGCGTAGATCTCACTGTCAAAAGGCTTAAATGACTTTTTTGAACTAAGCTTGATGATTGCGCTCAAAGCAAATGTCCTAGAACCAAATTTCCACATGTAACTACTAGATTGTGATACAATACACTATTGGGTGAAGTTTGGTTGACTTCTGCGCAGCGGTTTGGGAGTTAACATCAAAATTACATTTCTCGGCCATATCGCGTAGATCTCACTGCGAAAAGGCTTAAATGACTTTTTTTTAACTGAGTTTGAGGATTGCGCTCAAACCAAATGTCCTAGAACCAAATTTCCAAATGTAACTACTAGATTGTGATACAATACACTATTGGGTGAAGTTTGGTTGACTTCTGCGCAGCGGTTTGGGAGTTAACATCAAAATTACATTTCTCGGCCATATCGCCTAGATCTCACTGTGAAAAGGCTTAAATGACTTTTTTTTAACTAAGTTTGATGATTGCGCTCAAACCAAATGTCCTAGAACCAAATTTCCAAATGTAACTACTAGATTGTGATACAATACACTATTGGGTGAAGTTTGGTTGACTTCTGCGCAGCGGTTTGGGAGTTAACATCAAAATTACATTTCTCGGCCATATCGCGTAGATCTCACTGTGAAAAGGCTTAAATGACTTTTTTTAACTAAGTTTGATGATTGCGCTCAAACCAAATGTCCTAGAACCAAATTTCCAAATGTAACTACTAGATTGTGATACAATACATTATTGGGTGAAGTTTGGTTGACTTCTGCGCAGTGGTTTGGGAGTTAACATAAAAATTACATTTCTCGGCCATATCGCGTAGATCTCACTGTGAAAAGGCTTAAATGACATTTTTTTTAACTAAGTTTGATGATTGCGCTCAAACCAAATGTCCTAGAACGAAATTTCCAAATGTAACTACTAGATTGTGATACAATACACTATTGGGTGAAGTTTGGTTGACTTCTGCGCAGCGGTTTGGGAGTTAACATCAAGATTACATTTCTCGGCCATATCGCGTAGATCTCACTGTGAAAAGGCTGAAATGACTTTTTTTAACTAAGTTTGAGGATTGCGCTCAAATCAAATGTCCTAGAACCAAATTTCCACATGTAACTACTAGATTGTGATACAATACACTATTGGGTGAAGTTTGGTTGACTTCTGCGCAGCGGTTTGGGAGTTAACATCAAAATTACATTTCTCGGCCATATCGCGTAGATCTCACTGTGAAAAGGCTAAAATGACTTTTTTTTTAACTAAGTTTGATGATTGCGCTCAAACCAAATGTCCTAGAACCAAATTTCCAAATGTAACTACTAGATTGTGATACAATACACTATTGGGTGAAGTTTGGTTGACTTCTGCGCAGCGGTTTGGGAGTTAACATCAAAATTACATTTCTCGGCCATATCGCGTAGATCTCACTGTGAAAAGGCTGAAATGACTTTTTTTAACTAAGTTTGAGGATTGCGCTCAAATCAAATGTCCTAGAACCAAATTTCCACATGTAACTACTAGATTGTGATACAATACACTATTGGGTGAAGTTTGGTTGACTTCTGCGCAGCGGTTTGGGAGTTAACATCAAAATTACATTTCTCGGCCATATCGCGTAGATCTCACTGTGAAAAGGCTAAAATGACTTTTTTTTTAACTAAGTTTGATGATTGCGCTCAAACCAAATGTCCTAGAACCAAATTTCCACATGTAACTACTAGATTGTGATACAATACACTATTGGGTGAAGTTTGGTTGACTTCTGCGCAGCGGTTTGGGAGTTAACATCAAAATTACATTTCTCGGCCATATCGCGTAGATCTCACTGTGAAAAGGCTGAAATGACTTTTTTTAACTAAGTTTGAGGATTGCGCTCAAATCAAATGTCCTAGAACCAAATTTCCACATGTAACTACTAGATTGTGATACAATACACTATTGGGTGAAGTTTGGTTGACTTCTGCGCAGCGGTTTGGGAGTTAACATCAAAATTACATTTCTCGGCCATATCGCGTAGATCTCACTGTGAAAAGGCTAAAATGACTTTTTTTTTAACTAAGTTTGATGATTGCGCTCAAACCAAATGTCCTAGAACCAAATTTCCAAATGTAACTACTAGATTGTGATACAATACACTATTGGGTGAAGTTTGGTTGACTTCTGCGCAGCGGTTTGGGAGTTAACATCAAAATTACATTTCTCAGCCGAATTGCGTAGATCTCACTGTCAAAAGGCTTAAATGGCTTTTTTGAACTAAGTTTGAGGATTGCGCTCAAACCAAATGTCCTAGAACCAAATTTCCAAATGTAACTACTAGATTGTGATACAATACACTATTGGGTGAAGTTTGGTTCACTTCTGCGCAGCGGTTTGGGAGTTAACATCAAAATTACAATTCTCAGCCGAGTTGCGTAGATCTCACTGTCAAAAGGCTTAAATGGCTTTTTTGAACTAAGTTTGAGGATTGCGCTCAAACCAAATGTCCTAGAACCAAATTTCCAAATGTAACTACTAGATTGTGATACAATACACTATTGGGTGAAGTTTGGTTCACTTCTGCGCAGCGGTTTGGGAGTTAACATCAAAATTACATTTCTCGGCCGAGTTGCTTAGATCTCACTGTCAAAAGGCTTAAATGACTTTGTTTAACTAAGTTTGAGGATTGCGCTCAAACCAAATGTCCTAGAACCAAATTTCCAAATGTAACTACTAGATTGTGATACAATACACTATTGGGTGAAGTTTGGTTCACTTCTGCGCAGCGGTTTGGGAGTTAACATCAAAATTACATTTCTGGGCCGAATTGCGTAGATCTCACTGTCAAAAGGCTTAAATGACTTTTTGGAACTAAGCTTGAGGATTGCGTTTAAACCAAATGTCCTAGAACCAAATTTCCAAATGTAACTACTAGATTGTGATACAATACACTATTGGGTGAAGTTTGGTTGACTTCTGCGCAGCGGTTTGGGAGTTAACATCAAAATTACATTTCTCGGCCGAGTTGCGTAGATCTCACTGTCAAAAGGCTTAAATGGCTTTTTTGAACTAAGTTTGAGGATTGCGCTCAAACCAAATGTCCTACAACCAAATTTCGAAATGTAACTACTAGATTGTGATACAATACACCATTGGGTGAAGTTTGGTTGACTTCTGCGCAGCGGTTTGGGAGTTAACATAAAAATTACATTTCTCGGCCGAGTTGCGTAGATCTCACTGTCAAAAGGCTGAAATGACTTTGTTTAACTAAGTTTGAGGATTGCGCTCAAACCAAATGACCTAGAACCAAATTTCCAAATGTAACTACTAGATTGTGATACAATACACTATAGCGTGAAGTTTGGTTGACTTCTGCGCAGCGGTTTGGGAGTTAACATCAAAATTACATTTCTCGGCCAAATTGCGTAGATCTCACTGTCAAAAGGCTTAAATGACTTTTTTGAACTAAGCTTGATGATTGCGCTCAAAGCAAATGTCCTAGAACCAAATTTCCACATGTAACTACTAGATTGTGATACAATACACTATTGGGTGAAGTTTGGTTGACTTCTGCGCAGCGGTTTGGGAGTTAACATCAAAATTACATTTCTCGGCCATATCGCGTAGATCTCACTGCGAAAAGGCTTAAATGACTTTTTTTTAACTGAGTTTGAGGATTGCGCTCAAACCAAATGTCCTAGAACCAAATTTCCAAATGTAACTACTAGATTGTGATACAATACACTATTGGGTGAAGTTTGGTTGACTTCTGCGCAGCGGTTTGGGAGTTAACATCAAAATTACATTTCTCGGCCATATCGCCTAGATCTCACTGTGAAAAGGCTTAAATGACTTTTTTTTAACTAAGTTTGATGATTGCGCTCAAACCAAATGTCCTAGAACCAAATTTCCAAATGTAACTACTAGATTGTGATACAATACACTATTGGGTGAAGTTTGGTTGACTTCTGCGCAGCGGTTTGGGAGTTAACATCAAAATTACATTTCTCGGCCATATCGCGTAGATCTCACTGTGAAAAGGCTTAAATGACTTTTTTTAACTAAGTTTGATGATTGCGCTCAAACCAAATGTCCTAGAACCAAATTTCCAAATGTAACTACTAGATTGTGATACAATACATTATTGGGTGAAGTTTGGTTGACTTCTGCGCAGTGGTTTGGGAGTTAACATAAAAATTACATTTCTCGGCCATATCGCGTAGATCTCACTGTGAAAAGGCTTAAATGACATTTTTTTTAACTAAGTTTGATGATTGCGCTCAAACCAAATGTCCTAGAACGAAATTTCCAAATGTAACTACTAGATTGTGATACAATACACTATTGGGTGAAGTTTGGTTGACTTCTGCGCAGCGGTTTGGGAGTTAACATCAAGATTACATTTCTCGGCCATATCGCGTAGATCTCACTGTGAAAAGGCTGAAATGACTTTTTTTAACTAAGTTTGAGGATTGCGCTCAAATCAAATGTCCTAGAACCAAATTTCCACATGTAACTACTAGATTGTGATACAATACACTATTGGGTGAAGTTTGGTTGACTTCTGCGCAGCGGTTTGGGAGTTAACATCAAAATTACATTTCTCGGCCATATCGCGTAGATCTCACTGTGAAAAGGCTAAAATGACTTTTTTTTTAACTAAGTTTGATGATTGCGCTCAAACCAAATGTCCTAGAACCAAATTTCCAAATGTAACTACTAGATTGTGATACAATACACTATTGGGTGAAGTTTGGTTGACTTCTGCGCAGCGGTTTGGGAGTTAACATCAAAATTACATTTCTCGGCCATATCGCGTAGATCTCACTGTGAAAAGGCTGAAATGACTTTTTTTAACTAAGTTTGAGGATTGCGCTCAAATCAAATGTCCTAGAACCAAATTTCCACATGTAACTACTAGATTGTGATACAATACACTATTGGGTGAAGTTTGGTTGACTTCTGCGCAGCGGTTTGGGAGTTAACATCAAAATTACATTTCTCGGCCATATCGCGTAGATCTCACTGTGAAAAGGCTAAAATGACTTTTTTTTTAACTAAGTTTGATGATTGCGCTCAAACCAAATGTCCTAGAACCAAATTTCCACATGTAACTACTAGATTGTGATACAATACACTATTGGGTGAAGTTTGGTTGACTTCTGCGCAGCGGTTTGGGAGTTAACATCAAAATTACATTTCTCGGCCATATCGCGTAGATCTCACTGTGAAAAGGCTGAAATGACTTTTTTTAACTAAGTTTGAGGATTGCGCTCAAATCAAATGTCCTAGAACCAAATTTCCACATGTAACTACTAGATTGTGATACAATACACTATTGGGTGAAGTTTGGTTGACTTCTGCGCAGCGGTTTGGGAGTTAACATCAAAATTACATTTCTCGGCCATATCGCGTAGATCTCACTGTGAAAAGGCTAAAATGACTTTTTTTTTAACTAAGTTTGATGATTGCGCTCAAACCAAATGTCCTAGAACCAAATTTCCAAATGTAACTACTAGATTGTGATACAATACACTATTGGGTGAAGTTTGGTTGACTTCTGCGCAGCGGTTTGGGAGTTAACATCAAAATTACATTTCTCAGCCGAATTGCGTAGATCTCACTGTCAAAAGGCTTAAATGGCTTTTTTGAACTAAGTTTGAGGATTGCGCTCAAACCAAATGTCCTAGAACCAAATTTCCAAATGTAACTACTAGATTGTGATACAATACACTATTGGGTGAAGTTTGGTTCACTTCTGCGCAGCGGTTTGGGAGTTAACATCAAAATTACAATTCTCAGCCGAGTTGCGTAGATCTCACTGTCAAAAGGCTTAAATGGCTTTTTTGAACTAAGTTTGAGGATTGCGCTCAAACCAAATGTCCTAGAACCAAATTTCCAAATGTAACTACTAGATTGTGATACAATACACTATTGGGTGAAGTTTGGTTCACTTCTGCGCAGCGGTTTGGGAGTTAACATCAAATATACATTTCTCGGCCGAGTTGCGTAGATCTCACTGTCAAAAGGCTTAAATGACTTTGTTTAACTAAGTTTGAGGATTGCGCTCAAACCAAATGTCCTAGAACCAAATTTCCAAATGTAACTACTAGATTGTGATACAATACACTATTGGGTGAAGTTTGGTTGACTTCTGCGCAGCGGTTTGGGAGTTAACATCAAAATTACATTTCTGGGCCGAATTGCGTAGATCTCACTGTCAAAAGGCTTAAATGACTTTTTGGAACTAAGCTTGAGGATTGCGTTTAAACCAATTGTCCTAGAACCAAATTTCCAAATGTAACTACTAGATTGTGATACAATACACTATTGGGTGAAGTTTGGTTGACTTCTGCGCAGCGGTTTGGGAGTTAACATCAAAATTACATTTCTCGGCCGAGTTGCGTAGATCTCACTGTCAAAACGCTTAAATGGCTTTTTTGAACTAAGTTTGAGGATTGCGCTCAAACCAAATGTCCTACAACCAAATTTCGAAATGTAACTACTAGATTGTGATACAATACACCATTGGGTGAAGTTTGGTTGACTTCTGCGCAGCGGTTTGGGAGTTAACATCAAAATTACATTTCTCGGCCGAGTTGCGTAGATCTCACTGTCAAAAGGCTGAAATGACTTTGTTTAACTAAGTTTGAGGATTGCGCTCAAACCAAATGACCTAGAACTAAATTTCCAAATGTAACTACTAGATTGTGATACAATACACTATAGCGTGAAGTTTGGTTGACTTCTGCGCAGCGGTTTGGGAGTTAACATCAAAATTACATTTCTCAGCCGAATTGCGTAGATCTCACTGTCAAAAGGCTTAAATGACTTTTTTGAACTAAGCTTGATGATTGCGCTCAAAGCAAATGTCCTAGAACCAAATTTCCACATGTAACTACTAGATTGTGATACAATACACTATTGGGTGAAGTTTGGTTGACTTCTGCGCAGCGGTTTGGGAGTTAACATCAAAATTACATTTCTCGGCCATATCGCGTAGATCTCACTGCGAAAAGGCTTAAATGACTTTTTTTAACTGAGTTTGAGGATTGCGCTCAAACCAAATGTCCTAGAACCAAATTTCCAAATGTAACTACTAGATTGTGATACAATACACTATTGGGTGAAGTTTGGTTGACTTCTGCGCAGCGGTTTGGGAGTTAACATCAAAATTACATTTCTCGGCCATATCGCCTAGATCTCACTGTGAAAAGGCTTAAATGACTTTTTTTAACTAAGTTTGATGATTGCGCTCAAACCAAATGTCCTAGAACCAAATTTCCAAATGTAACTACTAGATTGTGATACAATACACTATTGGGTGAAGTTTGGTTGACTTCTGCGCAGCGGTTTGGGAGTTAACATCAAAATTACATATCTCGGCCGAGTTGGGTAGATCTCACTGTCAAAAGGCTTAAATGACTTTTTGGAACTAAGCTTGAGGATTGCGTTTAAACCAATTGAACTAGAACAAAATTTCCAAATGTAACTACTAGATTGTGATACAATACACTATTGGGTGAAGTTTGGTTGACTTCTGCGCAGCGGTTTGGGAGTTAACATCAAAATTACATTTCTCGGCCGAGTTGCGTAGATCTCACTGTCAAAACGCTTAAATGGCTTTTTTGAACTAAGTTTGAGGATTGCGCTCAAACCAAATGTCCTACAACCAAATTTCGAAATGTAACTACTAGATTGTGATACAATACACCATTGGGTGAAGTTTGGTTGACTTCTGCGCAGCGGTTTGGGAGTTAACATCAAAATTACATTTCTCGGCCATATCGCGTAGATCTCACTGTGAAAAGGCTAAAATGACTTTTTTTTTAACTAAGTTTGATGATTGCGCTCAAACCAAATGTCCTAGAACCAAATTTCCAAATGTAACTACTAGATTGTGATACAATACACTATTGGGTGAAGTTTGGTTGACTTCTGCGCAGCGGTTTGGGAGTTAACATCAAAATTACATTTCTCGGCCGAGTTGCGTAGATCTCACTGTCAAAAGGCTTAAATGACTTTGTTTAACTAAGTTTGAGGATTGCGCTCAAACCAAATGTCCTAGAACCAAATTTCCAAATGTAACTACTAGTTTGTGATACAATACACTATTGGGTGAAGTTTGGTTCAATTCTGCGCAGCGGTTTGGGAGTTAACATCAAAATTACATTTCTGGGCCGAATTGCGTAGATCTCACTGTCAAAAGGCTTAAATGACTTTTTGGAACTAAGCTTGAGGATTGCGTTTAAACTAATTGTCCTAGAACCAAATTTCCAAATGTAACTACTAGATTGTGATACAATACACTATTGGGTGAAGTTTGGTTGACTTCTGCGCAGCGGTTTGGGAGTTAACATCAAAATTACATTTCTCGGCCGAGTTGCGTAGATCTCACTGTCAAAACGCTTAAATGGCTTTTTTGAACTAAGTTTGAGGATTGCGCTCAAATCAAATGTCCTAGAACCAAATTTCCACATGTAACTACTAGATTGTGATACAATACACTATTGGGTGAAGTTTGGTTGACTTCTGCGCAGCGGTTTGGGAGTTAACATCAAAATTACATTTCTCGGCCATATCGCGTAGATCTCACTGTGAAAAGGCTAAAATGACTTTTTTTTTAACTAAGTTTGATGATTGCGCTCAAACCAAATGTCCTAGAACCAAATTTCCAAATGTAACTACTAGATTGTGATACAATACACTATTGGGTGAAGTTTGGTTGACTTCTGCGCAGCGGTTTGGGAGTTAACATCAAAATTACATTTCTCGGCCGAGTTGCGTTAATCTCACTGTCAAAAGGCTTAAATGACTTTGTTTAACTAAGTTTGAGGATTGCGCTCAAACCAAATGTCCTAGAACCAAATTTCCAAATGTAACTACTAGATTGTGATACAATACACTATTGGGTGAAGTTTGGTTCACTTCTGCGCAGCGGTTTGGGAGTTAACATCAAAATTACATTTCTGGGCCGAATTGCGTAGATGTCACTGTCAAAAGGTTTAAATGGCTTTTTTGAACTAAGTTTGAGGATTGCGTTTAAACCAATTGTCCTAGAACCAAATTTCCAAATGTAACTACTAGATTGTGATACAATACACTATTGGGTGAAGTTTGGTTGACTTCTGCGCAGCGGTTTGGGAGTTAACATCAAAATTACATTTCTCGGCCGAGTTGCGTAGATCTCACTGTCAAAAGGCTTAAATGGCTTTTTTGAACTAAGTTTGAGGATTGCGCTCAAACCAAATGTCCTAGAACCAAATTTCCAAATGTAACTACTAGATTGTGATACAATACACTATTGGGTGAAGTTTGGTTCACTTCTGCGCAGCGGTTTGGGAGTTAACATCAAAATTACATTTCTCGGCCGAGTTGCGTAGATCTCACTGTCAAAAGGCTTAAATGACTTTGTTTAACTAAGTTTGAGGATTGCGCTCAAACCAAATGTCCTAGAACCAAATTTCCAAATGTAACTACTAGATTGTGATACAATACACTATTGGGTGAAGTTTGGTTGACTTCTGCGCAGCGGTTTGGGAGTTAACATCAAAATTACATTTCTGGGCCGAATTGCGTAGATCTCACTGTCAAAACGCTTAAATGGCTTTTTTGAACTAAGTTTGAGGATTGCGCTCAAACCAAATGTCCTACAACCAAATTTCGAAATGTAACTACTAGATTGTGATACAATACACCATTGGGTGAAGTTTGGTTGACTTCTGCGCAGCGGTTTGGGAGTTAACATCAAAATTACATTTCTCGGCCATATCGCGTAGATCTCACTGTGAAAAGGCTGAAATGACTTTTTTTAACTAAGTTTGAGGATTGCGCTCAAATCAAATGTCCTAGAACCAAATTTCCACATGTAACTACTAGATTGTGATACAATACACTATTGGGTGAAGTTTGGTTGACTTCTGCGCAGCGGTTTGGGAGTTAACATCAAAATTACATTTCTCGGCCATATCGCGTAGATCTCACTGTGAAAAGGCTAAAATGACTTTTTTTTTTAACTAAGTTTGATGATTGCGCTCAAACCAAATGTCCTAGAACCAAATTTCCAAATGTAACTACTAGATTGTGATACAATACACTATTGGGTGAAGTTTGGTTGACTTCTGCGCAGCGGTTTGGGAGTTAACATCAAAATTACATTTCTCAGCCGAATTGCGTAGATCTCACTGTCAAAAGGCTTAAATGGCTTTTTTGAACTAAATTTGAGGATTGCGCTCAAACCAAATGTCCTAGAACTAAATTTCCAAATGTAACTACTAGATTGTGATACAATACACTATTGGGTGAAGTTTGGTTCACTTCTGCGCAGCGGTTTGGGAGTTAACATCAAAATTACAATTCTCGGCCGAGTTGCGTAGATCTCACTGTCAAAAGGCTTAAAATGCTTTTTTGAACTAAGTTTGAGGATTGCGCTCAAACCAAATGTCCTAGAACCAAATTTCCAAATGTAACTACTAGATTGTGATACAATACACTATTGGGTGAAGTTTGGTTCACTTCTGCGCAGCGGTTTGGGAGTTAACATCAAAATTACATTTCTCGGCCGAGTTGCGTAGATCTCACTGTCAAAAGGCTTAAATGACTTTGTTTAACTAAGTTTGAGGATTGCGCTCAAACCAAATGTCCTAGAACCAAATTTCCAAATGTAACTACTAGATTGTGATACAATACACTATTGGGTGAAGTTTGGTTCACTTCTGCGCAGCGGTTTGGGAGTTAACATCAAAATTACATTTCTGGGCCGAATTGCGTAGATCTCACTGTCAAAAGACTTAAATGACTTTTTGGAACTAAGCTTGAGGATTGCGTTTAAACCAAATGTCCTAGAACCAAATTTCCAAATGTAACTACTAGATTGTGATACAATACACTATTGGGTGAAGTTTGGTTGACTTCTGCGCAGCGGTTTGGGAGTTAACATCAAAATTACATTTCTCGGCCATATCGCGTAGATCTCACTGTGAAAAGGCTAAAATGACTTTTTTTTTAACTAAGTTTGATGATTGCGCTCAAACCAAATGTCCTAGAACCAAATTTCCAAATGTAACTACTAGATTGTGATACAATACACTATTGGGTGAAGTTTGGTTGACTTCTGCGCAGCGGTTTGGGAGTTAACATCAAAATTACATTTCTCGGCCGAGTTGCGTAGATCTCACTGTCAAAAGGCTTAAATGACTTTGTTTAACTAAGTTTGAGGATTGCGCTCAAACCAAATGTCCTAGAACCAAATTTCCAAATGTAACTACTAGATTGTGATACAATACACTATTGGGTGAAGTTTGGTTGACTTCTGCGCAGCGGTTTGGGAGTTAACATCAAAATTACATTTCTGGGCCGAATTGCGTAGATCTCACTGTCAAAAGGTTTAAATGACTTTTTGGAACTAAGCTTGAGGATTGCGCTCAAACCAATTGTCCTAGAACCAAATTTCCAAATGTAACTACTAGATTGTGATACAATACACTATTGGGTGAAGTTTGGTTGACTTCTGCGCAGCGGTTTGGGAGTTAACATCAAAATTACATTTCTCGGCCATATCGCGTAGATCTCACTGCGAAAAGGCTTAAATGACTTTTTTTAACTGAGTTTGAGGATTGCGCTCAAACCAAATGTCCTAGAACCAAATTTCCAAATGTAACTACTAGATTGTGATACAATACACTATTGGGTGAAGTTTGGTTGACTTCTGCGCAGCGGTTTGGGAGTTAACATCAAAATTACATTTCTCGGCCGAGTTGCGTAGATCTCACTGTCAAAAGGCTTAAATGACTTTGTTTAACTAAGTTTGAGGATTGCGCTCAAACCAAATGTCCTAGAACCAAATGTAACTACTAGATTGTGATACAATACACTATTGGGTGAAGTTTGGTTGACTTCTGCGCAGCGGTTTGGGAGTTAACATCAAAATTACATTTCTGAGCCGAATTGCGTAGATCTCACTGTCAAAAGGTTTAAATGACTTTTTGGAACTAAGCTTGAGGATTGCGCTCAAACCAATTGTCCTAGAACCAAATTTCCAAATGTAACTACTAGATTGTGATACAATACACTATTGGGTGAAGTTTGGTTGACTTCTGCGCAGCGGTTTGGGAGTTAACATCAAAATTACATTTCTCGGCCATATCGCGTAGATCTCACTGCGAAAAGGCTTAAATGTCTTTTTTTAACTGAGTTTGAGGATTGCGCTCAAACCAAATGTCCTAGAACCAAATTTCCAAATGTAACTACTAGATTGTGATACAATACACTATTGGGTGAAGTTTGGTTGACTTCTGCGCAGCGGTTTGGGAGTTAACATCAAAATTACATTTCTCGGCCATATCGCCTAGATCTCACTGTGAAAAGGCTTAAATGACTTTTTTAAACTAAGTTTGATGATTGCGCTCAAACAAAATTTCCTAGGACCAAATTTCCAAATGTAACTACTAGATTGTTATACAATACACTATTGGGTGAAGTTTGGTTCACTTCTGCGCAGCGGTTTGGGAGTTAACATCAAAATTACATTTCTGGGCCGAATTGCGTAGATCTCACTGTCAAAAGGCTTAAATGACTTTTTGGAACTAAGCTTGAGGATTGCGTTTAAACCAAATGTCCTAGAACCAAATTTCCAAATGTAACTACTAGATTGTGATACAATACACTATTGGGTGAAGTTTGGTTGACTTCTGCGCAGCGGTTTGGGAGTTAACATCAAAATTACATTTCTCGGCCGAGTTGCGTAGATCTCACTGTCAAAAGGCTTAAATGGCTTTTTTGAACTAAGTTTGAGGATTGCGCTCAAACCAAATGTCCTACAACCAAATTTCGAAATGTAACTACTAGATTGTGATACAATACACCATTGGGTGAAGTTTGGTTGACTTCTGCGCAGCGGTTTGGGAGTTAACATCAAAATTACATTTCTCGGCCGAGTTGCGTAGATCTCACTGTCAAAAGGCTGAAATGACTTTGTTTAACTAAGTTTGAGGATTGCGCTCAAACCAAATAACCTAGAACCAAATTTCCAAATGTAACTACTAGATTGTGATACAATACACTATAGCGTGAAGTTTGGTTGACTTCTGCGCAGCGGTTTGGGAGTTAACATCAAAATTACATTTCTCGGCCGAATTGCGTAGATCTCACTGTCAAAAGGCTTAAATGACTTTTTTGAACTAAGCTTGATGATTGCGCTCAAAGCAAATGTCCTAGAACCAAATTTCCACATGTAACTACTAGATTGTGATACAATACACTATTGGGTGAAGTTTGGTTGACTTCTGCGCAGCGGTTTGGGAGTTAACATCAAAATTACATTTCTCGGCCGAGTTGCGTAGATCTCACTGTCAAAAGGCTTAAATGACTTTGTTTAACTAAGTTTGAGGATTGCGCTCAAACCAAATGTCCTAGAACCAAATGTAACTACTAGATTGTGATACAATACACTGTTGGGTGAAGTTTGGTTGACTTCTGCGCAGCGGTTTGGGAGTTAACATCAAAATTACATTTCTCGGCCATATCGCGTAGATCTCACTGTGAAAAGGCTTAAATGACTTTTTTTAACTAAGTTTGATGATTGCGCTCAAACCAAATGTCCTAGAACCAAATTTCCAAATGTAACTACTAGATTGTGATACAATACACTATTGGGTGAAGTTTGGTTGACTTCTGCGCAGCGGTTTGGGAGTTAACATCAAGATTACATTTCTCGGCCATATCGCGTAGATCTCACTGTGAAAAGGCTGAAATGACTTTTTTTAACTAAGTTTGAGGATTGCGCTCAAATCAAATGTCCTAGAACCAAATTTCCACATGTAACTACTAGATTGTGATACAATACACTATTGGGTGAAGTTTGGTTGACTTCTGCGCAGCGGTTTGGGAGTTAACATCAAAATTACATTTCTCGGCCATATCGCGTAGATCTCACTGTGAAAAGGCTAAAATGACTTTTTTTTTAACTAAGTTTGATGATTGCGCTCAAACCAAATGTCCTAGAACCAAATTTCCAAATGTAACTACTAGATTGTGATACAATACACTATTGGGTGAAGTTTGGTTGACTTCTGCGCAGCGGTTTGGGAGTTAACATCAAAATTACATTTCTCAGCCGAATTGCGTAGATCTCACTGTCAAAAGGCTTAAATGACATTTTTTTTAACTAAGTTTGATGATTGCGCTCAAACCAAATGTCCTAGAACGAAATTTCCAAATGTAACTACTAGATTGTGATACAATACACTATTGGGTGAAGTTTGGTTGAATTCTGCACAGCGGTTTGGGAGTTAACATCAAGATTACATTTCTCGGCCATATCGCGTTGATCTCACTGTGAAAAGGCTGAAATGACTTTTTTTAACTAAGTTTGAGGATTGCGCTCAAATCAAATGTCCTAGAACCAAATTTCCACATGTAACTACTAGATTGTGATACAATACACTATTGGGTGAAGTTTGGTTGACTTCTGCGCAGCGGTTTGGGAGTTAACATCAAAATTACATTTCTCGGCCATATCGCGTAGATCTCACTGTGAAAAGGCTAAAATGACTTTTTTTTTAACTAAGTTTGATGATTGCGCTCAAACCAAATGTCCTAGAACCAAATTTCCAAATGTAACTACTAGATTGTGATACAATACACTATAGCGTGAAGTTTGGTTGACTTCTGCGCAGCGGTTTGGGAGTTAACATCAAAATTACATTTCTCGGCCGAATTGCGTAGATCTCACTGTCAAAAGGCTTAAATGACTTTTTTGAACTAAGCTTGATGATTGCGCTCAAAGCAAATGTCCTAGAACCAAATTTCCACATGTAACTACTAGATTGTGATACAATACACTATTGGGTGAAGTTTGGTTGACTTCTGCGCAGCGGTTTGGGAGTTAACATCAAAATTACATTTCTCAGCCGAATTGCGTAGATCTCACTGTCAAAAGGCTTAAATGGCTTTTTTGAACTAAGTTTGAGGTTTGCGCTCAAACCAAATGTCCTAGAACCAAATTTCCAAATGTAACTACTAGATTGTGATACAATACACTATTGGGTGAAGTTTGGTTCACTTCTGCGCAGCGGTTTGGGAGTTAACATCAAAATTACAATTCTCGGCCGAGTTGCGTAGATCTCACTGTCAAAAGGCTTAAATGGCTTTTTTGAACTAAGTTTGAGAAATGCGCTCAAACCAAATGTCCTAGAACCAAATTTCCAAATGTAACTACTAGATTGTGATACAATACACTATTGGGTGAAGTTTGGTTCACTTCTGCGCAGCGGTTTGGGAATTAACATCAAAATTACATTTCTCGGCCGAGTTGCGTAGATCTCACTGTCAAAAGGCTTAAATGACTTTGTTTAACTAAGTTTGAGGATTGCGCTCAAACCAAATGTCCTAGAACCAAATTTCCAAATGTAACTACTAGATTGTGATACAATACACTATTGGGTGAGGTTTGGTTGACTTCTGCGCAGCGGTTTGGGAGTTAACATCAAAATTACATTTCTGGGCCGAATTGCGTAGATCTCACTGTCAAAAGGCTTAAATGACTTTTTGGAACTATGCTTGAGGATTGCGTTTAAACCAATTGTCCTAGAACCAAATTTCCAAATGTAATTACTAGATTGTGATACAATACACTATTGGGTGAAGTTTGGTTGACTTCTGCGCAGCGGTTTGGGAGTTAACATCAAAATTACATTTCTCGGCCGAGTTGCGTAGATCTCACTGTCAAAAGGCTTAAATGGCTTTTTTTAACTAAGTTTGAGGATTGCGCTCAAACCAAATGTCCTACAACCAAATTTCGAAATGTAACTACTAGATTGTGATACAATACACCATTGGGTGAAGCTTGGTTGACTTCTGCGCAGCGGTTTGGGAGTTAACATCAAAATTACATTTCTCGGCCGAGTTGCGTAGATCTCACTGTCAAAAGGCTGAAATGACTTTGTTTAACTAAGTTTGAGGATTGCGCTCAAACCAAATGACCTAGAACCAAATTTCCAAATGTAACTACTAGATTGTGATACAATACACTATAGCGTGAAGTTTGGTTGACTTCTGCGCAGCGGTTTGGGAGTTAACATCAAAATTACATTTCTCGGCCGAATTGCGTAGATCTCACTGTCAAAAGGCTTAAATGACTTTTTTGAACTAAGCTTGATGATTGCGCTCAAAGCAAATGTCCTAGAACCAAATTTCCACATGTAACTACTAGATTGTGATACAATACACTATTGGGTGAAGTTTGGTTGACTTCTGCGCAGCGGTTTGGGAGTTAACATCAAAATTACATTTCTCGGCCATATCGCGTAGATCTCACTGCGAAAAGGCTTAAATGACTTTTTTTAACTGAGTTTGAGGATTGCGCTCAAACCAAATGTCCTAGAACCAAATTTCCAAATGTAACTACTAGATTGTGATACAATACACTATTGGGTGAAGTTTGGTTGACTTCTGCGCAGCGGTTTGGGAGTCAACATCAAAATTACATTTCTCGGCCATATCGCCTAGATCTCACTGTGAAAAGGCTTAAATGACTTTTTTAAACTAAGTTTGAGGATTGCGCTCAAACCAAATGTCCTAGAACTAAATTTCCAAATGTAACTACTAGATTGTGATACAATACACTATTGGGTGAAGTTTGGTTCACTTCTGCGCAGCGGTTTGGGAGTTAACATCAAAATTACAATTCTCGGCCGAGTTGCGTAGATCTCACTGTCAAAAGGCTTAAAATGCTTTTTTGAACTAAGTTTGAGGATTGCGCTCAAACCAAATGTCCTAGAACCAAATTTCCAAATGTAACTACTAGATTGTGATACAATACACTATTGGGTGAAGTTTGGTTCACTTCTGCGCAGCGGTTTGGGAGTTAACATCAAAATTACATTTCTCGGCCGAGTTGCGTAGATCTCACTGTCAAAAGGCTTAAATGACTTTGTTTAACTAAGTTTGAGGATTGCGCTCAAACCAAATGTCCTAGAACCAAATTTCCAAATGTAACTACTAGATTGTGATACAATACACTATTGGGTGAAGTTTGGTTCACTTCTGCGCAGCGGTTTGGGAGTTAACATCAAAATTACATTTCTGGGCCGAATTGCGTAGATCTCACTGTCAAAAGGCTTAAATGACTTTTTGGAACTAAGCTTGAGGATTGCGTTTAAACCAAATGTCCTAGAACCAAATTTCCAAATGTAACTACTAGATTGTGATACAATACACTATTGGGTGAAGTTTGGTTGACTTCTGCGCAGCGGTTTGGGAGTTAACATCAAAATTACATTTCTCGGCCATATCGCGTAGATCTCACTGTGAAAAGGCTAAAATGACTTTTTTTTTAACTAAGTTTGATGATTGCGCTCAAACCAAATGTCCTAGAACAAAATTTCCAAATGTAACTACTAGATTGTGATACAATACACTATTGGGTGAAGTTTGGTTCACTTCTGCGCAGCGGTTTGGGAGTTAACATCAAAATTACATTTCTCGGCCGAGTTGCGTAGATCTCACTGTCAAAAGGCTTAAATGACTTTGTTTAACTAAGTTTGAGGATTGCGCTCAAACCAAATGTCCTAGAACCAAATTTCCAAATGTAACTACTAGATTGTGATACAATACACTATTGGGTGAAGTTTGGTTGACTTCTGCGCAGCGGTTTGGGAGTTAACATCAAAATTACATTTCTGGGCCGAATTGCGTAGATCTCACTGTCAAAAGGTTTAAATGACTTTTTGGAACTAAGCTTGAGGATTGCGCTCAAACCAATTGTCCTAGAACCAAATTTCCAAATGTAACTACTAGATTGTGATACAATACACTATTGGGTGAAGTTTGGTTGACTTCTGCGCAGCGGTTTGGGAGTTAACATCAAAATTACATTTCTCGGCCATATCGCGTAGATCTCACTGCGAAAAGGCTTAAATGACTTTTTTTAACTGAGTTTGAGGATTGCGCTCAAACCAAATGTCCTAGAACCAAATTTCCAAATGTAACTACTAGATTGTGATACAATACACTATTGGGTGAAGTTTGGTTGACTTCTGCGCAGCGGTTTGGGAGTTAACATCAAAATTACATTTCTCGGCCATATCGCCTAGATCTCACTGTGAAAAGGCTTAAATGACTTTTTTTTAACTAAGTTTGATGATTGCGCTCAAACCAAATGTCCTAGAACCAAATTTCCAAATGTAACTACTAGATTGTGATACAATACACTATTGGGTGAAGTTTGGTTCACTTCTGCGCAGCGGTTTGGGAGTTAACATCAAAATTACATTTCTGGGCCGAATTGCGTAGATCTCACTGTCAAAAGGCTTAAATGACTTTTTGGAACTAAGCTTGAGGATTGCGTTTAAACCAATTGTCCTAGAACCAAATTTCCAAATGTAACTACTAGATTGTGATACAATACACTATTGGGTGAAGTTTGGTTGACTTCTGCGCAGCGGTTTGGGAGTTAACATCAAAATTACATTTCTCGGCCGAGTTGCGTAGATCTCACTGTCAAAACGCTTAAATGGCTTTTTTGAACTAAGTTTGAGGATTGCGCTCAAACCAAATGTCCTACAACCAAATTTCGAAATGTAACTACTAGATTGTGATACAATACACCATTGGGTGAAGTTTGGTTGACTTCTGCGCAGCGGTTTGGGAGTTAACATCAAAATTACATTTCTCGGCCATATCGCGTAGATCTCACTGTAAAAAGGCTGAAATAACTTTTTTTAACTAAGTTTGAGGATTGCGCTCAAATCAAATGTCCTAGAACCAAATTTCCACATGTAACTACTAGATTGTGATACAATACACTATTGGGTGAAGTTTGGTTGACTTCTGCGCAGCGGTTTGGGAGTTAACATCAAAATTACATTTCTCGGCCATATCGCGTAGATCTCACTGTGAAAAGGCTAAAATGACTTTTTTTTAAACTAAGTTTGATGATTGCGCTCAAACCAAATGTCCTAGAACCAAATTTCCAAATGTAACTACTAGATTGTGATACAATACACTATTGGGTGAAGTTTGGTTGACTTCTGCGCAGCGGTTTGGGAGTTAACATCAAAATTACATTTCTCAGCCGAATTGCGTAGATCTCACTGTCAAAAGGCTTAAATGGCTTTTTTGAACTAAATTTGAGGATTGCGCTCAAACCAAATGTCCTAGAACCAAATTTCCAAATGTAACTACTAGATTGTGATACAATACACTATTGGGTGAAGTTTGGTTCACTTCTGCGCAGCGGTTTGGGAGTTAACATAAAAATTACATTTCTCGGCCGAGTTGCGTAGATCTCACTGTCAAAAGGCTTAAATGACTTTGTTTAACTAAGTTTGAGGATTGCGCTCAAACCAAATGTCCTAGAACCAAATTTCCAAATGTAACTACTAGATTGTGATACAATACACTATTGGGTGAAGTTTGGTTCACTTCTGCGCAGCGGTTTGGGAGTTAACATCAAAATTACATTTCTGGGCCGAATTGCGTAGATCTCACTGTCAAAAGGCTTAAATGACTTTTTGGAACTAAGCTTGAGGATTGCGTTTAAACCAAATGTCCTAGAACCAAATTTCCAAATGTAACTACTAGATTGTGATACAATACACTATTGGGTGAAGTTTGGTTGACTTCTGCGCAGCGGTTTGGGAGTTAACATCAAAATTACATTTCTCGGCCATATCGCGTAGATCTCACTGTGAAAAGGCTAAAATGACTTTTTTTTTAACTAAGTTTGATGATTGCGCTCAAACCAAATGTCCTAGAACCAAATTTCCAAATGTAACTACTAGATTGTGATACAATACACTATTGGGTGAAGTTTGGTTCACTTCTGCGCAGCGGTTTGGGAGTTAACATCAAAATTACATTTCTCGGCCATATCGCGTAGATCTCACTGTGAAAAGGCTAAAATGACTTTTTTTTTAACTAAGTTTGATGATTGCGCTCAAACCAAATGTCCTAGAACCAAATTTCCAAATGTAACTACTAGATTGTGATACAATACACTATTGGGTGAAGTTTGGTTGACTTCTGCGCAGCGGTTTGGGAGTTAACATCAAAATTACATTTCTCAGCCGAATTGCGTAGATCTCACTGTCAAAAGGCTTAAATGACATTTTTTTTAACTAAGTTTGATGATTGCGCTCAAACCAAATGTCCTAGAACCAAATTTCCAAATGTAACTACTAGATTGTGATACAATACACTATTGGGTGAAGTTTGGTTGACTTCTGCGCAGCGGTTTGGGAGTTAACATCAAAATTACATTTCTCGGCCGAGTTGCGTAGATCTCACTGTCAAAAGGCTTAAATGGCTTTTTTGAACTAAGTTTGAGGATTGCGCTCAAACCAAATGTCCTACAACCAAATTTCGAAATGTAACTACTAGATTGTGATACAATACACCATTGGGTGAAGTTTGGTTGACTTCTGCGCAGCGGTTTGGGAGTTAACATCAAAATTACATTTCTCGGCCGAGTTGCGTAGATCTCACTGTCAAAAGGCTGAAATGACTTTGTTTAACTAAGTTTGAGGATTGCGCTCAAACCAAATAACCTAGAACCAAATTTCCAAATGTAACTACTAGATTGTGATACAATACACTATAGCGTGAAGTTTGGTTGACTTCTGCGCAGCGGTTTGGGAGTTAACATCAAAATTACATTTCTCGGCCGAATTGCGTAGATCTCACTGTCAAAAGGCTTAAATGACTTTTTTGAACTAAGCTTGATGATTGCGCTCAAAGCAAATGTCCTAGAACCAAATTTCCACATGTAACTACTAGATTGTGATACAATACACTATTGGGTGAAGTTTGGTTGACTTCTGCGCAGCGGTTTGGGAGTTAACATCAAAATTACATTTCTCGGCCATATCGCGTAGATCTCACTGCGAAAAGGCTTAAATGACTTTTTTTAACTGAGTTTGAGGATTGCGCTCAAACCAAATGTCCTAGAACCAAATTTCCAAATGTAACTACTAGATTGTGATACAATACACTATTGGGTGAAGTTTGGTTGACTTCTGCGCAGCGGTTTGGGAGTTAACATCAAAATTACATTTCTCGGCCATATCGCGTAGATCTCACTGTGAAAAGGCTAAAATGAGTTTTTTTTTAACTAAGTTTGATGATTGCGCTCAAACCAAATGTCCTAGAACCAAATTTCCAAATGTAACTACTAGATTGTGATACAATACACTATTGGGTGAAGTTTGGTTGACTTCTGCGCAGCGGTTTGGGAGTTAACATCAAAATTACATTTCTCAGCCGAATTGCGTAGATCTCACTGTCAAAAGGCTTAAATGACATTTTTTTTAACTAAGTTTGATGATTGCGCTCAAACCAAATGTCCTAGAACGAAATTTCCAAATGTAACTACTAGATTGTGATACAATACACTATTGGGTGAAGTTTGGTTGACTTCTGCGCAGCGGTTTGGGAGTTAACATCAAAATTACATTTCTCAGCCGAATTGCGTAGATCTCACTGTCAAAAGGCTTAAATGACATTTTTTTTAACTAAGTTTGATGATTGCGCTCAAACCAAATGTCCTAGAACGAAATTTCCAAATGTAACTACTAGATTGTGATACAATACACTATTGGGTGAAGTTTGGTTGACTTCTGCGCAGCGGTTTGGGAGTTAACATCAAGATTACATTTCTCGGCCATATCGCGTTGATCTCACTGTGAAAAGGCTGAAATGACTTTTTTTAACTAAGTTTGAGGATTGCGCTCAAATCAAATGTCCTAGAACCAAATTTCCACATGTAACTACTAGATTGTGATACAATACACTATTGGGTGAAGTTTAGTTGACTTCTGCGCAGCGGTTTGGGAGTTAACATCAAAATTACATTTCTCGGCCATATCGCGTAGATCTCACTGTGAAAAGGCTAAAATGACTTTTTTTTTAACTAAGTTTGATGATTGCGCTCAAACCAAATGTCCTAGAACCAAATTTCCAAATGTAACTACTAGATTGTGATACAATACACTATAGCGTGAAGTTTGGTTGACTTCTGCGCAGCGGTTTGGGAGTTAACATCAAAATTACATTTCTCGGCCGAATTGCGTAGATCTCACTGTCAAAAGGCTTAAATGACTTTTTTGAACTAAGCTTGATGATTGCGCTCAAAGCAAATGTCCTAGAACCAAATTTCCACATGTAACTACTAGATTGTGATACAATACACTATTGGGTGAAGTTTGGTTGACTTCTGCGCAGCGGTTTGGGAGTTAACATCAAAATTACATTTCTCGGCCATATCGCGTAGATCTCACTGCGAAAAGGCTTAAATGACTTTTTTTAACTGAGTTTGAGGATTGCGCTCAAACCAAATGTCCTAGAACCAAATTTCCAAATGTAACTACTAGATTGTGATACAATACACTATTGGGTGAAGTTTGGTTGACTTCTGCGCAGCGGTTTGGGAGTTAACATCAAAATTACATTTCTCGGCCATATCGCCTAGATCTCACTGTGAAAAGGCTTAAATGACTTTTTTTTAACTAAGTTTGATGATTGCGCTCAAACCAAATGTCCTAGAACCAAATTTCCAAATGTAACTACTAGATTGTGATACAATACACTATTGGGTGAAGTTTGGTTGACTTCTGCGCAGCGGTTTGGGAGTTAACATCAAAATTACATTTCTCGGCCATATCGCGTAGATCTCACTGTGAAAAGGCTTAAATGACATTTTTTAACTAAGTTTGATGATTGCGCTCAAACCAAATGTCCTAGAACCAAATTTCCAAATGTAACTACTAGATTGTGATACAATACACTATTGGGTGAAGTTTGGTTGACTTCTGCGCAGTGGTTTGGGAGTTAACATAAAAATTACATTTCTCGGCCATATCGCGTAGATCTCACTGTGAAAAGGCTTAAATGACATTTTTTCTAACTAAGTTTGATGATTGCGCTCAAACCAAATGTCCTAGAACGAAATTTCCACATGTAACTACTAGATTGTGATACAATACACTATTGGGTGAAGTTTGGTTCACTTCTGCGCAGCGGTTTGGGAGTTAACATCAAAATTACATTTCTGGGCCGAATTGCGTAGATCTCACTGTCAAAAGGCTTAAATGACTTTTTGGAACTAAGCTTGAGGATTGCGTTTAAACCAAATGTCCTAGAACCAAATTTCCAAATGTAACTACTAGATTGTGATACAATACACTATTGGGTGAAGTTTGGTTGACTTCTGCGCAGCGGTTTGGGAGTTAACATCAAAATTACATTTCTCGGCCATATCGCGTAGATCTCACTGTGAAAAGGCTAAAATGACTTTTTTTTTAACTAAGTTTGATGATTGCGCTCAAACCAAATGTTCTAGAACCAAATTTCCAAATGTAACTACTAGATTGTGATACAATACACTATTGGGTGAAGTTTGGTTCACTTCTGCGCAGCGGTTTGGGAGTTAACATCAAAATTACATTTCTCGGCCATATCGCGTAGATCTCACTGTGAAAAGGCTAAAATGACTTTTTTTTTAACTAAGTTTGATGATTGCGCTCAAACCAAATGTCCTAGAACCAAATGTCCAAATGTAACTACTAGATTGTGATACAATACACTATTGGGTGAAGTTTGGTTGACTTCTGCGCAGCGGTTTGGGAGTTAACATCAAAATTACATTTCTCGGCCGAGTTGCGTAGATCTCACTGTCAAAAGGCTTAAATGGCTTTTTTGAACTAAGTTTGAGGATTGCGCTCAAACCAAATGTCCTACAACCAAATTTCGAAATGTAACTACTAGATTGTGATACAATACACCATTGGGTGAAGTTTGGTTGACTTCTGCGCAGCGGTTTGGGAGTTAACATCAAAATTACATTTCTCGGCCGAGTTGCGTAGATCTCACTGTCAAAAGGCTGAAATGACTTTGTTTAACTAAGTTTGAGGATTGCGCTCAAACCAAATAACCTAGAACCAAATTTCCAAATGTAACTACTAGATTGTGATACAATACACTATAGCGTGAAGTTTGGTTGACTTCTGCGCAGCGGTTTGGGAGTTAACATCAAAATTACATTTCTCGGCCGAATTGCGTAGATCTCACTGTCAAAAGGCTTAAATGACTTTTTTGAACTAAGCTTGATGATTGCGCTCAAAGCAAATGTCCTAGAACCAAATTTCCACATGTAACTACTAGATTGTGATACAATACACTATTGGGTGAAGTTTGGTTGACTTCTGCGCAGCGGTTTGGGAGTTAACATCAAAATTACATTTCTCGGCCATATCGCGTAGATCTCACTGCGAAAAGGCTTAAATGACTTTTTTTAACTGAGTTTGAGGATTGCGCTCAAACCAAATGTCCTAGAACCAAATTTCCAAATGTAACTACTAGATTGTGATACAATACACTATTGGGTGAAGTTTGGTTGACTTCTGCGCAGCGGTTTGGGAGTTAACATCAAAATTACATTTCTCGGCCATATCGCGTAGATCTCACTGTGAAAAGGCTAAAATGACTTTTTTTTTAACTAAGTTTGATGATTGCGCTCAAACCAAATGTCCTAGAACCAAATTTCCAAATGTAACTACTAGATTGTGATACAATACACTATTGGGTGAAGTTTGGTTGACTTCTGCGCAGCGGTTTGGGAGTTAACATCAAAATTACATTTCTCAGCCGAATTGCGTAGATCTCACTGTCAAAAGGCTTAAATGACATTTTTTTTAACTAAGTTTGATGATTGCGCTCAAACCAAATGTCCTAGAACGAAATTTCCAAATGTAACTACTAGATTGTGATACAATACACTATTGGGTGAAGTTTGGTTGACTTCTGCGCAGCGGTTTGGGAGTTAACATCAAAATTACATTTCTCAGCCGAATTGCGTAGATCTCACTGTCAAAAGGCTTAAATGACATTTTTTTTAACTAAGTTTGATGATTGCGCTCAAACCAAATGTCCTAGAACGAAATTTCCAAATGTAACTACTAGATTGTGATACAATACACTATTGGGTGAAGTTTGGTTGACTTCTGCGCAGCGGTTTGGGAGTTAACATCAAGATTACATTTCTCGGCCATATCGCGTTGATCTCACTGTGAAAAGGCTGAAATGACTTTTTTTAACTAAGTTTGAGGATTGCGCTCAAATCAAATGTCCTAGAACCAAATTTCCACATGTAACTACTAGATTGTGATACAATACACTATTGGGTGAAGTTTAGTTGACTTCTGCGCAGCGGTTTGGGAGTTAACATCAAAATTACATTTCTCGGCCATATCGCGTAGATCTCACTGTGAAAAGGCTAAAATGACTTTTTTTTTAACTAAGTTTGATGATTGCGCTCAAACCAAATGTCCTAGAACCAAATTTCCAAATGTAACTACTAGATTGTGATACAATACACTATAGCGTGAAGTTTGGTTGACTTCTGCGCAGCGGTTTGGGAGTTAACATCAAAATTACATTTCTCGGCCGAATTGCGTAGATCTCACTGTCAAAAGGCTTAAATGACTTTTTTGAACTAAGCTTGATGATTGCGCTCAAAGCAAATGTCCTAGAACCAAATTTCCACATGTAACTACTAGATTGTGATACAATACACTATTGGGTGAAGTTTGGTTGACTTCTGCGCAGCGGTTTGGGAGTTAACATCAAAATTACATTTCTCGGCCATATCGCGTAGATCTCACTGCGAAAAGGCTTAAATGACTTTTTTTAACTGAGTTTGAGGATTGCGCTCAAACCAAATGTCCTAGAACCAAATTTCCAAATGTAACTACTAGATTGTGATACAATACACTATTGGGTGAAGTTTGGTTGACTTCTGCGCAGCGGTTTGGGAGTTAACATCAAAATTACATTTCTCGGCCATATCGCCTAGATCTCACTGTGAAAAGGCTTAAATGACTTTTTTTTAACTAAGTTTGATGATTGCGCTCAAACCAAATGTCCTAGAACCAAATTTCCAAATGTAACTACTAGATTGTGATACAATACACTATTGGGTGAAGTTTGGTTGACTTCTGCGCAGCGGTTTGGGAGTTAACATCAAAATTACATTTCTCGGCCATATCGCGTAGATCTCACTGTGAAAAGGCTTAAATGACATTTTTTAACTAAGTTTGATGATTGCGCTCAAACCAAATGTCCTAGAACCAAATTTCCAAATGTAACTACTAGATTGTGATACAATACACTATTGGGTGAAGTTTGGTTGACTTCTGCGCAGTGGTTTGGGAGTTAACATAAAAATTACATTTCTCGGCCATATCGCGTAGATCTCACTGTGAAAAGGCTTAAATGACATTTTTTCTAACTAAGTTTGATGATTGCGCTCAAACCAAATGTCCTAGAACGAAATTTCCACATGTAACTACTAGATTGTGATACAATACACTATTGGGTGAAGTTTGGTTGACTTCTGCGCAGCGGTTTGGGAGTTAACATCAAGATTACATTTCTCGGCCATATCGCGTAGATCTCACTGTGAAAAGGCTGAAATGACTTTTTTTAACTAAGTTTGAGGATTGCGCTCAAATCAAATGTCCTAGAACCAAATTTCCACATGTAACTACTAGATTGTGATACAATACACTATTGGGTGAAGTTTGGTTGACTTCTGCGCAGCGGTTTGGGAGTTAACATCAAAATTACATTTCTCGGCCATATCGCGTAGATCTCACTGTGAAAAGGCTAAAATGACTTTTTTTTTAACTAAGTTTGATGATTGCGCTCAAACCAAATGTCCTAGAACCAAATTTCCAAATGTAACTACTAGATTGTGATACAATACACTATTGGGTGAAGTTTGGTTGACTTCTGCGCAGCGGTTTGGGAGTTAACATCAAAATTACATTTCTCAGCCGAATTGCGTAGATCTCACTGTCAAAAGGCTTAAATGACATTTTTTTTTAACTAAGTTTGATGATTGCGCTCAAACCAAATGTCCTAGAACCAAATTTCCAAATGTAACTACTAGATTGTGATACAATACACTATTGGGTGAAGTTTGGTTGACTTCTGCGCAGCGGTTTGGGAGTTAACATCAAAATTACATTTCTCAGCCGAATTGCGTAGATCTCACTGTCAAAAGGCTTAAATGGCTTTTTTGAACTAAGTTTGAGGATTGCGCTCAAACCAAATGTCCTAGAACCAAATTTCCAAATGTAACTACTAGATTGTGATACAATACACTATTGGGTGAAGTTTGGTTCACTTCTGCGCAGCGGTTTGGGAGTTAACATCAAAATTACAATTCTCGGCCGAGTTGCGTAGATCTCACTGTCAAAAGGCTTAAATGGCTTTTTTGAACTAAGTTTGAGGATTGCGCTCAAACCAAATGTCCTAGAACCAAATTTCCAAATGTAACTACTAGATTGTGATACAATACACTATTGGGTGAAGTTTGGTTCACTTCTGCGCAGCGGTTTGGGAGTTAACATCAAAATTACATTTCTCGGCCGAGTTGCGTAGATCTCACTGTCAAAAGGCTTAAATGACTTTGTTTAACTAAGTTTGAGGATTGCGCTCAAACCAAATGTCCTAGAACCAAATTTCCAAATGTAACTACTAGATTGTGATACAATACACTATTGGGTGAAGTTTGGTTGACTTCTGCGCAGCGGTTTGGGAGTTAACATCAAAATTACATTTCTGGGCCGAATTGCGTAGATCTCACTGTCAAAAGGCTTAAATGACTTTTTGGAACTAAGCTTGAGGATTGCGTTTAAACCAATTGTCCTAGAACCAAATTTCCAAATGTAACTACTAGATTGTGATACAATACACTATTGGGTGAAGTTTGGTTGACTTCTGCGCAGCGGTTTGGGAGTTAACATCAAAATTACATTTCTCGGCCGAGTTGCGTAGATCTCACTGTCAAAAGGCTTAAATGGCTTTTTTTAACTAAGTTTGAGGATTGCGCTCAAACCAAATGTCCTACAACCAAATTTCGAAATGTAACTACTAGATTGTGATACAATACACCATTGGGTGAAGCTTGGTTGACTTCTGCGCAGCGGTTTGGGAGTTAACATCAAAATTACATTTCTCGGCCGAGTTGCGTAGATCTCACTGTCAAAAGGCTGAAATGACTTAGTTTAACTACGTTTGAGGATTGCGCTCAAACCAAATGACCTAGAACCAAATTTCCAAATGTAACTACTAGATTGTGATACAATACACTATAGCGTGAAGTTTGGTTGACTTCTGCGCAGCGGTTTGGGAGTTAACATCAAAATTACATTTCTCGGCCGAATTGCGTAGATCTCACTGTCAAAAGGCTTAAATGACTTTTTTGAACTAAGCTTGATGATTGCGCTCAAAGCAAATGTCCTAGAACCAAATTTCCACATGTAACTACTAGATTGTGATACAATACACTATTGGGTGAAGTTTGGTTCACTTCTGCGCAGCGGTTTGGGAGTTAACATCAAAATTACAATTCTCGGCCGAGTTGCGTAGATCTCACTGTCAAAAGGCTTAAATGGCTTTTTTGAACTAAGTTTGAGGATTGCGCTCAAACCAAATGTCCTAGAACCAAATTTCAAAATGTAACTACTAGATTGTGATACAATACACTATTGGGTGAAGTTTGGTTCACTTCTGCGCAGCGGTTTGGGAGTTAACATCAAAATTACATTTCTCGGCCGAGTTGCGTAGATCTCACTGTCAAAAGGCTTAAATGACTTTGTTTAACTAAGTTTGAGGATTGCGCTCAAACCAAATGTCCTAGAACCAAATTTCCAAATGTAACTACTAGATTGTGATACAATACACTATTGGGTGAAGTTTGGTTCACTTCTGCGCAGCGGTTTGGGAGTTAACATCAAAATTACATTTCTGGGCCGAATTGCGTAGATCTCACTGTCAAAAGGCTTAAATGACTTTTTGGAACTAAGCTTGAGGATTGCGTTTAAACCAAATGTCCTAGAACCAAATTTCCAAATGTAACTACTAGATTGTGATACAATACACTATTGGGTGAAGTTTGGTTGACTTCTGCGCAGCGGTTTGGGAGTTAACATCAAAATTACATTTCTCGGCCGAGTTGCGTAGATCTCACTGTCAAAAGGCTTAAATGGCTTTTTTGAACTAAGTTTAAGGATTGCGCTCAAACCAAATGTCCTACAACCAAATTTCGAAATGTAACTACTAGATTGTGATACAATACACCATTGGGTGAAGTTTGGTTGACTTCTGCGCAGCGGTTTGGGAGTTAACATCAAAATTACATTTCTCGGCCGAGTTGCGTAGATCTCACTGTCAAAAGGCTGAAATGACTTTGTTTAACTAAGTTTGAGGATTGCGCTCAAACCAAATGACCTAGAACCAAATTTCCAAATGTAACTACTAGATTGTGATACAATACACTATAGCGTGAAGTTTGGTTGACTTCTGCGCAGCGGTTTGGGAGTTAACATCAAAATTACATTTCTCGGCCGAATTGCGTAGATCTCACTGTCAAAAGGCTTAAATGACTTTTTTGAACTAAGCTTGATGATTGCGCTCAAAGCAAATGTCCTAGAACCAAATTTCCACATGTAACTACTAGATTGTGATACAATACACTATTGGGTGAAGTTTGGTTGACTTCTGCGCAGCGGTTTGGGAGTTAACATCAAAATTACATTTCTCGGCCATATCGCGTAGATCTCACTGCGAAAAGGCTTAAATGACTTTTTTTAACTGAGTTTGAGGATTGCGCTCAAACCAAATGTCCTAGAACCAAATTTCCAAATGTAACTACTAGATTGTGATAAAATACACTATTGGGTGAAGTTTGGTTGACTTCTGCGCAGCGGTTTGGGAGTTAACATCAAAATTACATTTCTCGGCCATATCGCCTAGATCTCACTGTGAAAAGGCTTAAATGACTTTTTTTTAACTAAGTTTGATGATTGCGCTCAAACCAAATGTCCTAGAACAAAATTTCCAAATGTAACTACTAGATTGTGATACAATACACTATTGGGTGAAGTTTGGTTGACTTCTGCGCAGCGGTTTGGGAGTTAACATCAAAATTACATTTCTCGGCCGAGTTGCGTAGATCTCACTGTCAAAAGGCTTAAATGACTTTGTTTAACTAAGTTTGAGGATTGCGCTCAAACCAAATGTCCTAGAACCAAATTTCCAAATGTAACTACTAGATTGTGATACAATACACTATTGGGTGAAGTTTGGTTCACTTCTGCGCAGCGGTTTGGGAGTTAACATCAAAATTACATTTCTGGGCCGAATTGCGTAGATCTCACTGTCAAAAGGCTTAAATGACTTTTTGGAACTAAGCTTGAGGATTGCGTTTAAACCAAATGTCCTAGAACCAAATTTCCAAATGTAACTACTAGATTGTGATACAATACACTATTGGGTGAAGTTTGGTTGACTTCTGCGCAGCGGTTTGGGAGTTAACATCAAAATTACATTTCTCGGCCGAGTTGCGTAGATCTCACTGTCAAAAGGCTTAAATGGCTTTTTTGAACTAAGTTTGAGGATTGCGCTCAAACCAAATGTCCTACAACCAAATTTCGAAATGTAACTACTAGATTGTGATACAATACACCATTGGGTGAAGTTTGGTTGACTTCTGCGCAGCGGTTTGGGAGTTAACATCAAAATTACATTTCTCGGCCGAGTTGCGTAGATCTCACTGTCAAAAGGCTGAAATGACTTTGTTTAACTAAGTTTGAGGATTGCGCTCAAACCAAATAACCTAGAACCAAATTTCCAAATGTAACTACTAGATTGTGATACAATACACTATAGCGTGAAGTTTGGTTGACTTCTGCGCAGCGGTTTGGGAGTTAACATCAAAATTACATTTCTCGGCCGAATTGCGTAGATCTCACTGTCAAAAGGCTTAAATGACTTTTTTGAACTAAGCTTGATGATTGCGCTCAAAGCAAATGTCCTAGAACCAAATTTCCACATGTAACTACTAGATTGTGATACAATACACTATTGGGTGAAGTTTGGTTGACTTCTGCGCAGCGGTTTGGGAGTTAACATCAAAATTACATTTCTCGGCCATATCGCGTAGATCTCACTGCGAAAAGGCTTAAATGACTTTTTTTAACTGAGTTTGAGGATTGCGCTCAAACCAAATGTCCTAGAACCAAATTTCCAAATGTAACTACTAGATTGTGATACAATACACTATTGGGTGAAGTTTGGTTGACTTCTGCGCAGCGGTTTGGGAGTTAACATCAAAATTACATTTCTCGGCCATATCGCGTAGATCTCACTGTGAAAAGGCTAAAATGACTTTTTTTTTAACTAAGTTTGATGATTGCGCTCAAACCAAATGTCCTAGAACCAAATTTCCAAATGTAACTACTAGATTGTGATACAATACACTATTGGGTGAAGTTTGGTTGACTTCTGCGCAGCGGTTTGGGAGTTAACATCAAAATTACATTTCTCAGCCGAATTGCGTAGATCTCACTGTCAAAAGGCTTAAATGACATTTTTTTTAACTAAGTTTGATGATTGCGCTCAAACCAAATGTCCTAGAACGAAATTTCCAAATGTAACTACTAGATTGTGATACAATACACTATTGGGTGAAGTTTGGTTGACTTCTGCGCAGCGGTTTGGGAGTTAACATCAAAATTACATTTCTCAGCCGAATTGCGTAGATCTCACTGTCAAAAGGCTTAAATGACATTTTTTTTAACTAAGTTTGATGATTGCGCTCAAACCAAATGTCCTAGAACGAAATTTCCAAATGTAACTACTAGATTGTGATACAATACACTATTGGGTGAAGTTTGGTTGACTTCTGCGCAGCGGTTTGGGAGTTAACATCAAGATTACATTTCTCGGCCATATCGCGTTGATCTCACTGTGAAAAGGCTGAAATGACTTTTTTTAACTAAGTTTGAGGATTGCGCTCAAATCAAATGTCCTAGAACCAAATTTCCACATGTAACTACTAGATTGTGATACAATACACTATTGGGTGAAGTTTAGTTGACTTCTGCGCAGCGGTTTGGGAGTTAACATCAAAATTACATTTCTCGGCCATATCGCGTAGATCTCACTGTGAAAAGGCTAAAATGACTTTTTTTTTAACTAAGTTTGATGATTGCGCTCAAACCAAATGTCCTAGAACCAAATTTCCAAATGTAACTACTAGATTGTGATACAATACACTATAGCGTGAAGTTTGGTTGACTTCTGCGCAGCGGTTTGGGAGTTAACATCAAAATTACATTTCTCGGCCGAATTGCGTAGATCTCACTGTCAAAAGGCTTAAATGACTTTTTTGAACTAAGCTTGATGATTGCGCTCAAAGCAAATGTCCTAGAACCAAATTTCCACATGTAACTACTAGATTGTGATACAATACACTATTGGGTGAAGTTTGGTTGACTTCTGCGCAGCGGTTTGGGAGTTAACATCAAAATTACATTTCTCGGCCATATCGCGTAGATCTCACTGCGAAAAGGCTTAAATGACTTTTTTTAACTGAGTTTGAGGATTGCGCTCAAACCAAATGTCCTAGAACCAAATTTCCAAATGTAACTACTAGATTGTGATACAATACACTATTGGGTGAAGTTTGGTTGACTTCTGCGCAGCGGTTTGGGAGTTAACATCAAAATTACATTTCTCGGCCATATCGCCTAGATCTCACTGTGAAAAGGCTTAAATGACTTTTTTTTAACTAAGTTTGATGATTGCGCTCAAACCAAATGTCCTAGAACCAAATTTCCAAATGTAACTACTAGATTGTGATACAATACACTATTGGGTGAAGTTTGGTTGACTTCTGCGCAGCGGTTTGGGAGTTAACATCAAAATTACATTTCTCGGCCATATCGCGTAGATCTCACTGTGAAAAGGCTTAAATGACATTTTTTAACTAAGTTTGATGATTGCGCTCAAACCAAATGTCCTAGAACCAAATTTCCAAATGTAACTACTAGATTGTGATACAATACACTATTGGGTGAAGTTTGGTTGACTTCTGCGCAGTGGTTTGGGAGTTAACATAAAAATTACATTTCTCGGCCATATCGCGTAGATCTCACTGTGAAAAGGCTTAAATGACATTTTTTCTAACTAAGTTTGATGATTGCGCTCAAACCAAATGTCCTAGAACGAAATTTCCACATGTAACTACTAGATTGTGATACAATACACTATTGGGTGAAGTTTGGTTCACTTCTGCGCAGCGGTTTGGGAGTTAACATCAAAATTACATTTCTGGGCCGAATTGCGTAGATCTCACTGTCAAAAGGCTTAAATGACTTTTTGGAACTAAGCTTGAGGATTGCGTTTAAACCAAATGTCCTAGAACCAAATTTCCAAATGTAACTACTAGATTGTGATACAATACACTATTGGGTGAAGTTTGGTTGACTTCTGCGCAGCGGTTTGGGAGTTAACATCAAAATTACATTTCTCGGCCATATCGCGTAGATCTCACTGTGAAAAGGCTAAAATGACTTTTTTTTTAACTAAGTTTGATGATTGCGCTCAAACCAAATGTTCTAGAACCAAATTTCCAAATGTAACTACTAGATTGTGATACAATACACTATTGGGTGAAGTTTGGTTGACTTCTGCGCAGCGGTTTGGGAGTTAACATCAAAATTACATTTCTCGGCCGAGTTGCGTAGATCTCACTGTCAAAAGGCTTAAATGGCTTTTTTGAACTAAGTTTGAGGATTGCGCTCAAACCAAATGTCCTACAACCAAATTTCGAAATGTAACTACTAGATTGTGATACAATACACCATTGGGTGAAGTTTGGTTGACTTCTGCGCAGCGGTTTGGGAGTTAACATCAAGATTACATTTCTCGGCCATATCGCGTTGATCTCACTGTGAAAAGGCTGAAATGACTTTTTTTAACTAAGTTTGAGGATTGCGCTCAAATCAAATGTCCTAGAACCAAATTTCCACATGTAACTACTAGATTGTGATACAATACACTATTGGGTGAAGTTTAGTTGACTTCTGCGCAGCGGTTTGGGAGTTAACATCAAAATTACATTTCTCGGCCATATCGCGTAGATCTCACTGTGAAAAGGCTAAAATGACTTTTTTTTTAACTAAGTTTGATGATTGCGCTCAAACCAAATGTCCTAGAACCAAATTTCCAAATGTAACTACTAGATTGTGATACAATACACTATAGCGTGAAATTTGGTTGACTTCTGCGCAGCGGTTTGGGAGTTAACATCAAAATTACATTTCTCGGCCGAATTGCGTAGATCTCACTGTCAAAAGGCTTAAATGACTTTTTTGAACTAAGCTTGATGATTGCGCTCAAAGCAAATGTCCTAGAACCAAATTTCCACATGTAACTACTAGATTGTGATACAATACACTATTGGGTGAAGTTTGGTTGACTTCTGCGCAGCGGTTTGGGAGTTAACATCAAAATTACATTTCTCGGCCATATCGCGTAGATCTCACTGCGAAAAGGCTTAAATGACTTTTTTTAACTGAGTTTGAGGATTGCGCTCAAACCAAATGTCCTAGAACCAAATTTCCAAATGTAACTACTAGATTGTGATACAATACACTATTGGGTGAAGTTTGGTTGACTTCTGCGCAGCGGTTTGGGAGTTAACATCAAAATTACATTTCTCGGCCATATCGCCTAGATCTCACTGTGAAAAGGCTTAAATGACTTTTTTTTAACTAAGTTTGATGATTGCGCTCAAACCAAATGTCCTAGAACCAAATTTCCAAATGTAACTACTAGATTGTGATACAATACACTATTGGGTGAAGTTTGGTTGACTTCTGCGCAGCGGTTTGGGAGTTAACATCAAAATTACATTTCTCGGCCATATCGCGTAGATCTCACTGTGAAAAGGCTTAAATGACATTTTTTAACTAAGTTTGATGATTGCGCTCAAACCAAATGTCCTAGAACCAAATTTCCAAATGTAACTACTAGATTGTGATACAATACACTATTGGGTGAAGTTTGGTTGACTTCTGCGCAGTGGTTTGGGAGTTAACATAAAAATTACATTTCTCGGCCATATCGCGTAGATCTCACTGTGAAAAGGCTTAAATGACATTTTTTCTAACTAAGTTTGATGATTGCGCTCAAACCAAATGTCCTAGAACGAAATTTCCACATGTAACTACTAGATTGTGATACAATACACTATTGGGTGAAGTTTGGTTGACTTCTGCGCAGCGGTTTGGGAGTTAACATCAAGATTACATTTCTCGGCCATATCGCGTAGATCTCACTGTGAAAAGGCTGAAATGACTTTTTTTAACTAAGTTTGAGGATTGCGCTCAAATCAAATGTCCTAGAACCAAATTTCCACATGTAACTACTAGATTGTGATACAATACACTATTGGGTGAAGTTTGGTTGACTTCTGCGCAGCGGTTTGGGAGTTAACATCAAAATTACATTTCTCGGCCATATCGCGTAGATCTCACTGTGAAAAGGCTAAAATGACTTTTTTTTTAACTAAGTTTGATGATTGCGCTCAAACCAAATGTCCTAGAACCAAATTTCCAAATGTAACTACTAGATTGTGATACAATACACTATTGGGTGAAGTTTGGTTGACTTCTGCGCAGCGGTTTGGGAGTTAACATCAAAATTACATTTCTCAGCCGAATTGCGTAGATCTCACTGTCAAAAGGCTTAAATGACATTTTTTTTAACTAAGTTTGATGATTGCGCTCAAACCAAATGTCCTAGAACCAAATTTCCAAATGTAACTACTAGATTGTGATACAATACACTATTGGGTGAAGTTTGGTTGACTTCTGCGCAGCGGTTTGGGAGTTAACATCAAAATTACATTTCTCAGCCGAATTGCGTAGATCTCACTGTCAAAAGGCTTAAATGGCTTTTTTGAACTAAGTTTGAGGATTGCGCTCAAACCAAATGTCCTAGAACCAAATTTCCAAATGTAACTACTAGATTGTGATACAATACACTATTGGGTGAAGTTTGGTTCACTTCTGCGCAGCGGTTTGGGAGTTAACATCAAAATTACAATTCTCGGCCGAGTTGCGTAGATCTCACTGTCAAAAGGCTTAAATGGCTTTTTTGAACTAAGTTTGAGGATTGCGCTCAAACCAAATGTCCTAGAACCAAATTTCCAAATGTAACTACTAGATTGTGATACAATACACTATTGGGTGAAGTTTGGTTCACTTCTGCGCAGCGGTTTGGGAGTTAACATCAAAATTACATTTCTCGGCCGAGTTGCGTAGATCTCACTGTCAAAAGGCTTAAATGACTTTGTTTAACTAAGTTTGAGGATTGCGCTCAAACCAAATGTCCTAGAACCAAATTTCCAAATGTAACTACTAGATTGTGATACAATACACTATTGGGTGAAGTTTGGTTGACTTCTGCGCAGCGGTTTGGGAGTTAACATCAAAATTACATTTCTGGGCCGAATTGCGTAGATCTCACTGTCAAAAGGCTTAAATGACTTTTTGGAACTAAGCTTGAGGATTGCGTTTAAACCAATTGTCCTAGAACCAAATTTCCAAATGTAACTACTAGATTGTGATACAATACACTATTGGGTGAAGTTTGGTTGACTTCTGCGCAGCGGTTTGGGAGTTAACATCAAAATTACATTTCTCGGCCGAGTTGCGTAGATCTCACTGTCAAAAGGCTTAAATGGCTTTTTTTAACTAAGTTTGAGGATTGCGCTCAAACCAAATGTCCTACAACCAAATTTCGAAATGTAACTACTAGATTGTGATACAATACACCATTGGGTGAAGCTTGGTTGACTTCTGCGCAGCGGTTTGGGAGTTAACATCAAAATTACATTTCTCGGCCGAGTTGCGTAGATCTCACTGTCAAAAGGCTGAAATGACTTTGTTTAACTACGTTTGAGGATTGCGCTCAAACCAAATGACCTAGAACCAAATTTCCAAATGTAACTACTAGATTGTGATACAATACACTATAGCGTGAAGTTTGGTTGACTTCTGCGCAGCGGTTTGGGAGTTAACATCAAAATTACATTTCTCGGCCGAATTGCGTAGATCTCACTGTCAAAAGGCTTAAATGACTTTTTTGAACTAAGCTTGATGATTGCGCTCAAAGCAAATGTCCTAGAACCAAATTTCCACATGTAACTACTAGATTGTGATACAATACACTATTGGGTGAAGTTTGGTTCACTTCTGCGCAGCGGTTTGGGAGTTAACATCAAAATTACAATTCTCGGCCGAGTTGCGTAGATCTCACTGTCAAAAGGCTTAAATGGCTTTTTTGAACTAAGTTTGAGGATTGCGCTCAAACCAAATGTCCTAGAACCAAATTTCAAAATGTAACTACTAGATTGTGATACAATACACTATTGGGTGAAGTTTGGTTCACTTCTGCGCAGCGGTTTGGGAGTTAACATCAAAATTACATTTCTCGGCCGAGTTGCGTAGATCTCACTGTCAAAAGGCTTAAATGACTTTGTTTAACTAAGTTTGAGGATTGCGCTCAAACAAAATGTCCTAGAACCAAATTTCCAAATGTAACTACTAGATTGTGATACAATACACTATTGGGTGAAGTTTGGTTCACTTCTGCGCAGCGGTTTGGGAGTTAACATCAAAATTACATTTCTGGGCCGAATTGCGTAGATCTCACTGTCAAAAGGCTTAAATGACTTTTTGGAACTAAGCTTGAGGATTGCGTTTAAACCAAATGTCCTAGAACCAAATTTCCAAATGTAACTACTAGATTGTGATACAATACACTATTGGGTGAAGTTTGGTTGACTTCTGCGCAGCGGTTTGGGAGTTAACATCAAAATTACATTTCTCGGCCGAGTTGCGTAGATCTCACTGTCAAAAGGCTTAAATGGCTTTTTTGAACTAAGTTTGAGGATTGCGCTCAAACCAAATGTCCTACAACCAAATTTCGAAATGTAACTACTAGATTGTGATACAATACACCATTGGGTGAAGTTTGGTTGACTTCTGCGCAGCGGTTTGGGAGTTAACATCAAAATTACATTTCTCGGCCGAGTTGCGTAGATCTCACTGTCAAAAGGCTGAAATGACTTTGTTTAACTAAGTTTGAGGATTGCGCTCAAACCAAATGACCTAGAACCAAATTTCCAAATGTAACTACTAGATTGTGATACAATACACTATAGCGTGAAGTTTGGTTGACTTCTGCGCAGCGGTTTGGGAGTTAACATCAAAATTACATTTCTCGGCCGAATTGCGTAGATCTCACTGTCAAAAGGCTTAAATGACTTTTTTGAACTAAGCTTGATGATTGCGCTCAAAGCAAATGTCCTAGAACCAAATTTCCACATGTAACTACTAGATTGTGATACAATACACTATTGGGTGAAGTTTGGTTGACTTCTGCGCAGCGGTTTGGGAGTTAACATCAAAATTACATTTCTCGGCCATATCGCGTAGATCTCACTGCGAAAAGGCTTAAATGACTTTTTTTAACTGAGTTTGAGGATTGCGCTCAAACCAAATGTCCTAGAACCAAATTTCCAAATGTAACTACTAGATTGTGATAAAATACACTATTGGGTGAAGTTTGGTTGACTTCTGCGCAGCGGTTTGGGAGTTAACATCAAAATTACATTTCTCGGCCATATCGCCTAGATCTCACTGTGAAAAGGCTTAAATGACTTTTTTTTAACTAAGTTTGATGATTGCGCTCAAACCAAATGTCCTAGAACAAAATTTCCAAATGTAACTACTAGATTGTGATACAATACACTATTGGGTGAAGTTTGGTTGACTTCTGCGCAGCGGTTTGGGAGTTAACATCAAAATTACATTTCTCGGCCGAGTTGCGTAGATCTCACTGTCAAAAGGCTTAAATGACTTTGTTTAACTAAGTTTGAGGATTGCGCTCAAACCAAATGTCCTAGAACCAAATTTCCAAATGTAACTACTAGATTGTGATACAATACACTATTGGGTGAAGTTTGGTTCACTTCTGCGCAGCGGTTTGGGAGTTAACATCAAAATTACATTTCTGGGCCGAATTGCGTAGATCTCACTGTCAAAAGGCTTAAATGACTTTTTGGAACTAAGCTTGAGGATTGCGTTTAAACCAAATGTCCTAGAACCAAATTTCCAAATGTAACTACTAGATTGTGATACAATACACTATTGGGTGAAGTTTGGTTGACTTCTGCGCAGCGGTTTGGGAGTTAACATCAAAATTACATTTCTCGGCCGAGTTGCGTAGATCTCACTGTCAAAAGGCTTAAATGGCTTTTTTGAACTAAGTTTGAGGATTGCGCTCAAACCAAATGTCCTACAACCAAATTTCGAAATGTAACTACTAGATTGTGATACAATACACCATTGGGTGAAGTTTGGTTGACTTCTGCGCAGCGGTTTGGGAGTTAACATCAAAATTACATTTCTCGGCCGAGTTGCGTAGATCTCACTGTCAAAAGGCTGAAATGACTTTGTTTAACTAAGTTTGAGGATTGCGCTCAAACCAAATGACCTAGAACCAAATTTCCAAATGTAACTACTAGATTGTGATACAATACACTATAGCGTGAAGTTTGGTTGACTTCTGCGCAGCGGTTTGGGAGTTAACATCAAAATTACATTTCTCGGCCGAATTGCGTAGATCTCACTGTCAAAAGGCTTAAATGACTTTTTTGAACTAAGCTTGATGATTGCGCTCAAAGCAAATGTCCTAGAACCAAATTTCCACATGTAACTACTAGATTGTGATACAATACACTATTGGGTGAAGTTTGGTTGACTTCTGCGCAGCGGTTTGGGAGTTAACATCAAAATTACATTTCTCGGCCATATCGCGTAGATCTCACTGCGAAAAGGCTTAAATGACTTTTTTTAACTGAGTTTGAGGATTGCGCTCAAACCAAATGTCCTAGAACCAAATTTCCAAATGTAACTACTAGATTGTGATAAAATACACTATTGGGTGAAGTTTGGTTGACTTCTGCGCAGCGGTTTGGGAGTTAACATCAAAATTACATTTCTCGGCCATATCGCCTAGATCTCACTGTGAAAAGGCTTAAATGACTTTTTTTTAACTAAGTTTGATGATTGCGCTCAAACCAAATGTCCTAGAACAAAATTTCCAAATGTAACTACTAGATTGTGATACAATACACTATTGGGTGAAGTTTGGTTGACTTCTGCGCAGCGGTTTGGGAGTTAACATCAAAATTACATTTCTCGGCCATATCGCCTAGATCTCACTGTGAAAAGGCTTAAATGACTTTTTTTTAACTAAGTTTGATGATTGCGCTCAAACCAAATGTCCTAGAACAAAATTTCCAAATGTAACTACTAGATTGTGATACAATACACTATTGGGTGAAGTTTGGTTGACTTCTGCGCAGCGGTTTGGGAGTTAACATCAAAATTACATTTCTCGGCCATATCGCGTAGATCTCACTGTGAAAAGGCTTAAATGACATTTTTTTTAACTAAGTTTGATGATTGCGCTCAAACCAAATGTCCTAGAACGAAATTTCCAAATGTAACTACTAGATTGTGATACAATACACTATTGGGTGAAGTTTGGTTGACTTCTGCGCAGCGGTTTGGGAGTTAACATCAAGATTACATTTCTCGGCCATATCGCGTAGATCTCACTGTGAAAAGGCTGAAATGACTTTTTTTAACTAAGTTTGAAGATTGCGCTCAAATCAAATGTCCTAGAACCAAATTTCCACATGTAACTACTAGATTGTGATACAATACACTATTGGGTGAAGTTTGGTTGACTTCTGCGCAGCGGTTTGGGAGTTAACATCAAAATTACATTTCTCGGCCATATCGCGTAGATCTCACTGTGAAAAGGCTAAAATGACTTTTTTTTTTAACTAAGTTTGATGATTGCGCTCAAACCAAATGTCCTAGAACAAAATTTCCAAATGTAACTACTAGATTGTGATACAATACACTATTGGGTGAAGTTTGGTTGACTTCTGCGCAGCGGTTTGGGAGTTAACATCAAAATTACATTTCTCAGCCGAATTGCGTAGATCTCACTGTCAAAAGGCTTAAATGACATTTTTTTTAACTAAGTTTGATGATTGCGCTCAAACCAAATGTCCTAGAACGAAATTTCCAAATGTAACTACTAAATTGTGATACAATACACTATTGGGTGAAGTTTGGTTGACTTCTGCGCAGCGGTTTGGGAGTTAACATCAAGATTACATTTCTCGGCCATATCGCGTAGATCTCACTGTGAAAAGGCTGAAATGACTTTTTTTAACTAAGTTTGAGGATTGCGCTCAAATCAAATGTCCTAGAACCAAATTTCCACATGTAACTACTAGATTGTGATACAATACACTATTGGGTGAAGTTTGGTTGACTTCTGCGCAGCGGTTTGGGAGTTAACATCAAAATTACATTTCTCGGCCATATCGCGTAGATCTCACTGTGAAAAGGCTAAAATGACTTTTTTTTTTAACTAAGTTTGATGATTGCGCTCAAACCAAATGTCCTAGAACCAAATTTCCAAATGTAACTACTAGATTGTGATACAATACACTATTGGGTGAAGTTTGGTTGACTTCTGCGCAGCGGTTTGGGAGTTAACATCAAGATTACATTTCTCGGCCATATCGCGTAGATCTCACTGTGAAAAGGCTGAAATGACTTTTTTTAACTAAGTTTGAGGATTGCGCTCAAATCAAATGTCCTAGAACCAAATTTCCACATGTAACTACTAGATTGTGATACAATACACTATTGGGTGAAGTTTGGTTGACTTCTGCGCAGCGGTTTGGGAGTTAACATCAAAATTACATTTCTCGGCCATATCGCGTAGATCTCACTGTGAAAAGGCTAAAATGACTTTTTTTTTAACTAAGTTTGATGATTGCGCTCAAACCAAATGTCCTAGAACAAAATTTCCAAATGTAACTACTAGATTGTGATACAATACACTATTGGGTGAAGTTTGGTTGACTTCTGCGCAGCGGTTTGGGAGTTAACATCAAAATTACATTTCTCAGCCGAATTGCGTAGATCTCACTGTCAAAAGGCTTAAATGACATTTTTTTTAACTAAGTTTGATGATTGCGCTCAAACCAAATGTCCTAGAACGAAATTTCCAAATGTAACTACTAGATTGTGATACAATACACTATTGGGTGAAGTTTGGTTGACTTCTGCGCAGCGGTTTGGGAGTTAACATCAAAATTACATTTCTCGGCCATATCGCATAGATCTCACTGTGAAAAGGCTTAAATGGCTTTTTTTTAACTAAGTTTGATGATTGCGCTCAAACCAAATGTCCTAGAACAAAATTCCCAAATGTAACTACTAGATTGTGATACAATACACTATTGGGTGAAGTTTGGTTGACTTCTGCGCAGCGGTTTGGGAGTTAACATCAAAATTACATTTCTCGGCCATATCGCGTAGATCTCACTGTGAAAAGGCTTAAATGACATTTTTTTTAACTAAGTTTGATGATTGCGCTCAAACCAAATGTCCTAGAACGAAATTTCCAAATGTAACTACTAGATTGTGATACAATACACTATTGGGTGAAGTCTGGTTGACTTCTGCGCAGCGGTTTGGGAGTTAACATCAAGATTACATTTCTCGGCCATATCGCGTAGATCTCACTGTGAAAAGGCTGAAATGACTTTTTTTAACTAAGTTTGAAGATTGCGCTCAAATCAAATGTCCTAGAACCAAATTTCCACATGTAACTACTAGATTGTGATACAATACACTATTGGGTGAAGTTTGGTTGACTTCTGCGCAGCGGTTTGGGAGTTAACATCAAAATTACATTTCTCGGCCATATCGCGTAGATCTCACTGTGAAAAGGCTAAAATGACTTTTTTTTTAACTAAGTTTGATGATTGCGCTCAAACCAAATGTCCTAGAACAAAATTTCCAAATGTAACTACTAGATTGTGATACAATACACTATTGGGTGAAGTTTGGTTGACTTCTGCGCAGCGGTTTGGGAGTTAACATCAAAATTACATTTCTCAGCCGAATTGCGTAGATCTCACTGTCAAAAGGCTTAAATGACATTTTTTTTAACTAAGTTTGATGATTGCGCTCAAACCAAATGTCCTAGAACGAAATTTCCAAATGTAACTACTAGATTGTGATACAATACACTATTGGGTGAAGTTTGGTTGACTTCTGCGCAGCGGTTTGGGAGTTAACATCAAGATTACATTTCTCGGCCATATCGCGTAGATCTCACTGTGAAAAGGCTGAAATGACTTTTTTTAACTAAGTTTGAGGATTGCGCTCAAATCAAATGTCCTAGAACCAAATTTCCACATGTAACTACTAGATTGTGATACAATACACTATTGGGTGAAGTTTGGTTGACTTCTGCGCAGCGGTTTGGGAGTTAACATCAAAATTACATTTCTCGGCCATATCGCGTAGATCTCACTGTGAAAAGGCTAAAATGACTTTTTTTTTTAACTAAGTTTGATGATTGCGCTCAAACCAAATGTCCTAGAACCAAATTTCCAAATGTAACTACTAGATTGTGATACAATACACTATTGGGTGAAGTTTGGTTGACTTCTGCGCAGCGGTTTGGGAGTTAACATCAAGATTACATTTCTCGGCCATATCGCGTAGATCTCACTGTGAAAAGGCTAAAATGACTTTTTTTTTTAACTAAGTTTGATGATTGCGCTCAAACTTAATGTCCTAGAACGAAATTTCCAAATGTAACTACTAGATTGTGATACAATACACTATTGGGTGAAGTTTGGTTGACTTCTGCGCAGCGGTTTGGGAGTTAACATCAAGATTACATTTCTCGGCCATATCGCGTAGATCTCACTGTGAAAAGGCTGAAATGACTTTTTTTAACTAAGTTTGAGGATTGCGCTCAAATCAAATGTCCTAGAACCAAATTTCCACATGTAACTACTAGATTGTGATACAATACACTATTGGGTGAAGTTTGGTTGACTTCTGCGCAGCGGTTTGGGAGTTAACATCAAAATTACATTTCTCGGCCATATCGCGTAGATCTCACTGTGAAAAGGCTAAAATGACTTTTTTTTTTAACTAAGTTTGATGATTGCGCTCAAACCAAATGTCCTAGAACCAAATTTCCAAATGTAACTACTAGATTGTGATACAATACACTATTGGGTGAAGTTTGGTTGACTTCTGCGCAGCGGTTTGGGAGTTAACATCAAGATTACATTTCTCGGCCATATCGCGTAGATCTCACTGTGAAAAGGCTAAAATGACTTTTTTTTTTAACTAAGTTTGATGATTGCGCTCAAACCAAATGTCCTAGAACCAAATTTCTAAATCTAACTACTAGATTGTGATACAATACACTATTGGTTGAAGTTTGGTTGACTTCTGCGCAGCGGTTTGGGAGTTAACATCAAAATTACATTTCTCAGCCGAATTGCGTAGATCTCACTGTCAAAAGGCTTAAATGGCTTTTTTGAACTAAGTTTGAGGATTGCGCTCAAACCAAATGTCCTAGAACCAAATTTCCAAATGTAACTACTAGATTGTGATACAATACACTATTGGGTGAAGTTTGGTTCACTTTTGCGCAGCGGTTTGGGAGTTAACATCAAAATTACAATTCTCGGCCGAGTTGCGTAGATCTCACTGTCAAAAGGCTTAAATGGCTTTTTTGAACTAAGTTTGAGGATTGCGCTCAAACCAAATGTCCTAGAACCAAATTTCCAAATGTAACTACTAGATTGTGATACAATACACTATTGGGTGAAGTTTGGTTCACTTCTGCGCAGCGGTTTGGGAGTTAACATCAAAATTACATTTCTCGGCCGAGTTGCGTAGATCTCACTGTCAAAAGGCTTAAGTGACTTTTTGGAACTAAGCTTGAGGATTGCGCTCAAACCAAATGTCCTAGAACCAAATTTCCAAATGTAACTACTAGATTGTGATACAATACACTATTGGGTGAAGTTTGGTTGACTTCTGCGCAGCGGTTTGGGAGTTAACATCAAAATTACATTTCTCGGCCGAGTTGCGTAGATCTCACTGTCAAAACGCTTAAATGGCTTTTTTGAACTAAGTTTGAGGATTGCGCTCAAACCAAATGTCCTACAACCAAATTTCGAAATGTAACTACTAGATTGTGATACAATACACCATTGGGTGAAGTTTGGTTGACTTCTGCGCAGCGGTTTGGGAGTTAACATCAAAATTACATTTCTCGGCCGAGTTGCGTAGATCTCACTGTCAAAAGGCTGAAATGACTTTGTTTAACTAAGTTTGAGGATTGCGCTCAAATCAAATGACCTAGAACAAAATTTCCAAATGTAACTACTAGATTGTGATACAATACACTATAGCGTGAAGTTTGGTTGACTTCTGCGCAGCGGTTTGGGAGTTAACATCAAAATTACATTTCTCGGCCGAATTGCGTAGATCTCACTGTCAAAAGGCTTAAATGACTTTTTTGAACTAAGCTTGATGATTGCGCTCAAAGCAAATGTCCTAGAACCAAATTTCCACATGTAACTACTAGATTGTGATACAATACACTATTGGGTGAAGTTTGGTTGACTTCTGCGCAGCGGTTTGGGAGTTAACATCAAAATTACATTTCTCGGCCATATCGCGTAGATCTCACTGCGAAAAGGCTTAAATGACTTTTTTTGAGTTTGAGGATTGCGCTCAAACCAAATGTCCTAGAACAAAATTTCCAAATGTAAAAACTAGATTGTGATACAATACACTATTGGGTGAAGTTTGGTTGACTTCTGCGCAGCAGTTTGGGAGTTAACATCAAAATTACATTTCTCGGCCATATCGCCTAGATCTCACTGTGAAAAGGCTTAAATGACTTTTTTTTTACTAAGTTTGATGATTGCGCTCAAACCAAATGTCCTAGAACCAAATTTCCAAATGTAACTACTAGATTGTGATACAATACACTATTGGGTGAAGTTTGGTTGACTTCTGCGCAGTGGTTTGGGAGTTAACATAAAAATTACATTTCTCAGCCATATCGCGTAGATCTCACTGTGAAAAGGCTTAAATGACATTTTTTTTAACTAAGTTTGATGATTGCGCTCAAACCAAATGTCCTAGAACGAAATTTCCAAATGTAACTACTAGATTGTGATACAATACACTATTGGGTGAAGTTTGGTTGACTTCTGCGCAGCGGTTTGGGAGTTAACATCAAAATTACATTTCTCGGCCATATCGCGTAGATCTCACTGTGAAAAGGCTGAAATGACTTTTTTAAACTAAGTTTGAGGATTGCGCTCAAATCAAATGTGCTACAACCAAATTTCCACATGTAACTACTAGATTGTGATACAATACACTATTGGGTGAAGTTTGGTTGACTTCTGCGCAGCGGTTTGGGAGTTAACATCAAAAATTACATTTCTCGGCCATATCGCGTAGATCTCACTGTGAAAAGGCTAAAATGACTTTTTTTTTAACTAAGTTTGATGATTGCGCTCAAACCAAATGTCCTAGAACCAAATTTCCAAATGTAACTACTAGATTGTGATACAATACACTATTGGGTGAAGTTTGGTTGACTTCTGCGTAGCGGTTTGGAAGTTAACATCAAAATTACATTTCTCAGCCGAATTGCGTAGATCTCACTGTCAAAAGGCTTAAATGGCTTTTTTGAACTAAGTTTGAGGATTGCGCTTAAACCAAATGTCCTAGAACCAAATTTCCAAATGTAACTACTAGATTGTGATACAATACACTATTGGGTGAAGTTTGGTTCACTTCTGCGCAGCGGTTTGGGAGTTAACATCAAAATTACAATTCTCGGCCGAGTTGCGTAGATCTCACTGTCAAAAGGCTTAAATGGCTTTTTTGAACTAAGTTTGAGGATTGCGCTCAAACCAAATGTCCTAGAACCAAATTTCCAAATGTAACCACTAGACTGTGATACAATACACTATTGGGTAAAGTTTGGTTCACTTCTGCGCAGCGGTTTGGGAGTTAACATCAAAATTACATTTCTCGGCCGAGTTGCGTAGATCTCACTGTCAAAAGGCTTAAATGACTTTGTTTAACTAAGTTTGAGGATTGCGCTCAAACCAAATGTCCTAGAACCAAATTTCCAAATGTAACTACTAGATTGTGATACAATACACTATTGGGTGAAGTTTGGTTCACTTCTGCGCAGCGGTTTGGGAGTTAACATCAAAATTACATTTCTGGGCCGAATTGCGTAGATCTCACTGTCAAAAGGCTTAAATCACTTTTTGGAACTAAGCTTGAGGATTGCGTTTAAACCAATTGTCCTAGAACCAAATTTCCAAATGTAACTACTAGATTGTGATACAATACACTATTGGGTGAAGTTTGGTTGACTTCTGCGCAGCGGTTTGGGAGTTAACATCAAAATTAAATTTCTCGGCCGAGTTGCGTAGATCTCACTGTCAAAAGGCTTAAATAGCTTTTTTGAACTAAGTTTGAGGATTGCGCTCAAACCAAATGTCCTACAACCAAATTTCGAAATGTAACTACTAGATTGTGATACAATACACCATTGGGTGAAGTTTGGTTGACTTCTGCGCAGCGGTTTGGGAGTTAACATCAAAATTACATTTCTCGGCCGAGTTGCGTAGATCTCACTGTCAAAAGTCTTAAATGACTTTGTTTAACTAAGTTTGAGGATTGCGCTCAAACCAAATGTCCTAGAACTCAATTTCCAAATGTAACTACTAGATTGTGATACAATACACTATTGGGTGAAGTTTGGTTCACTTCTGCGCAGCGGTTTGGGAGTTAACATCAAAATTACATTTCTGGGCCGAATTGCGTAGATCTCACTGTCAAAAGGCTTAAATGACTTTTTGGAACCAAGCTTGAGGATTGCGTTTAAACCAGATGTCCTAGAACCAAATTTCCAAATGTAACTACTAGATTGTGATACAATACACTATTGGGTGAAGTTTGGTTGACTTCTGCGCAGCGGTTTGGGAGTTAACATCAAAATTACATTTCTCGGCCATATCGCCTAGATCTCACTGTGAAAAGGCTTAAATGACTTTTTTTTAACTAAGTTTGATGATTGCGCTCAAACCAAATGTCCTAGAACCAAATTTCCAAATGTAACTACTAGATTGTGATACAATACACTATTGGGTGAAGTTTGGTTGACTTCTGCGCAGCGGTTTGGGAGTTAACATCAAAATTACATTTCTCGGCCGAGTTGCGTAGATCTCACTGTCAAAAGGCTTAAATTGCTTTTTTGAACTAAGTTTGAGGATTGCGCTCAAACCAAATGTCCTACAACCAAATTTCGAAAAGGTAACTACTAGATTGTGATACAATACACCATTGGGTGAAGTTTGGTTGACTTCTGCGCAGCGGTTTGGGAGTTAACATCAAAATTACATTTCTCGGCCGAGTTGCGTAGATCTCACTGTCAAAAGGCTGAAATGACTTTGTTTAACTAAGTTTGAGGATTGCGCTCAAACCAAATGACCTAGAACAAAATTTCCAAATGTAACTACTAGATTGTGATACAATACACTATAGCGTGAAGTTTGGTTGACTTCTGCGCAGCGGTTTGGGAGTTAACATCAAAATTACATTTCTCGGCCGAGTTGCGTAGATCTCACTGTCAAAAGGCTGAAATGACTTTGTTTAACTAAGTTTGAGGATTGCGCTCAAACCAAATGACCTAGAACCGAATTTCCAAATGTAACTACTAGATTGTGATACAATACACTATAGCGTGAAGTTTGGTTGACTTCTGCGCAGCGGTTTGGGAGTTAACATCAAAATTACATTTCTCGGCCGAATTGCGTAGATCTCACTGTCAAAAGGCTTAAATGACTTTTTTGAACTAAGCTTGATGATTGCGCTCAAAGCAAATGTCCTAGAACCAAATTTCCACATGTAACTACTAGATTGTGATACAATACACTATTGGGTGAAGTTTGGTTGACTTCTGCGCAGCGGTTTGGGAGTTAACATCAAAATTACATTTCTCGGCCATATCGCGTAGATCTCACTGCGAAAAGGCTTAAATGACTTTTTTTAACTGAGTTTGAGGATTGCGCTCAAACCAAATGTCCTAGAACCAAATTTCCAAATGTAACTACTAGATTGTGATACAATACACTATTGGGTGAAGTTTGGTTGACTTCTGCGCAGCGGTTTGGGAGTTAACATCAAAATTACATTTCTCGGCCATATCGCCTAGATCTCACTGTGAAAAGGCTTAAATGACTTTTTTTAACTAATTTTGATGATTGCGCTCAAACCAAATGTCCTAGAACCAAATTTCCAAATGTAACTACTAGATTGTGATACAATACACTATTGGGTGAAGTTTTGTTGACTTCTGCGCAGTGGTTTGGGAGTTAACATCAAAATTACATTTCTCGGCCATATCGCGTAGATCTCACTGTGAAAAGGCTTAAATGACATTTTTTTAACTAAGTTTGATGATTGCGCTCAAATCAAATGTCCTAGAACGAAATTTCCAAATGTAACTACTAGATTGTGATACAATACACTATTGGGTGAAGTTTGGTTGACTTCTGCGCAGCGGTTTGGGAGTTAACATCAAGATTACATTTCTCGGCCATATCGCGTAGATCTCACTGTGAAAAGGCTGAAATGACTTTTTTTAACTAAGTTTGAGGATTGCGCTCAAATCAAATGTCCTAGAACCAAATTTCCACATGTAACTACTAGATTGTGATACAATACACTATTGGGTGAAGTTTGGTTGACTTCTGCGCAGCGGTTTGGGAGTTAACATCAAAATTACATTTCTCGGCCATATCGCGTAGATCTCACTGTGAAAAGGCTAAAATGACTTTTTTTTTAACTAAGTTTGATGATTGCGCTCAAACCAAATGTCCTAGAACCAAATTTCCAAATGTAACTAGTAGATTGTGATACAATACACTATTGGGTGAAGTTTGGTTGACTTCTGCGCAGCGGTTTGGGAGTTAACATCAAAATTACATTTCTCAGCCGAATTGCGTAGATCTCACTGTCAAAAGGCTTAAATGGCTTTTTTGAACTAAGTTTGAGGATTGCGCTCAAACCAAATGTCCTAGAACCAAATTTCCAAATGTAACTACTAGATTGTGATACAATACACTATTGGGTGAAGTTTGGTTCACTTCTGCGCAGCGGTTTGGGAGTTAACATCAAAATTACATTTCTCGGCCGAGTTGCGTAGATCTCACTGTCAAAAGGCTTAAATGACTTTGTTTAACTAAGTTTGAGGATTGCGCTCAAACCAAATGTCCTAGAACCAAATTTCCAAATGTAACTACTAGATTGTGATACAATACACTATTGGGTGAAGTTTGGTTCACTTTTGCGCAGCGGTTTTGGAGTTAACATCAAAATTACATTTCTGGGCCGAATTGCGTAGATCTCACTGTCAAAAGGCTTAAATTACTTTTTGGAACTAAGCTTGAGGATTGCGTTTAAACCAATTGTCCTAGAACCAAATTTCCAAATGTAACTACTAGATTGTGATACAATACACTATTGGGTGAAGTTTGGTTGACTTCTGCGCAGCGGTTTGGGAGTTAACATCAAAATTACATTTCTCGGCCGAGTTGCGTAGATCTCACTGTCAAAACGCTTAAATGGCTTTTTTGAACTAAGTTTGAGGATTGCGCTCAAACCAAATGTCCTACAACCAAATTTCGAAATGTAACTACTAGATTGTGATACAATACACCATTGGGTGAAGTTTGGTTGACTTCTGCGCAGCGGTTTGGGAGTTAACATCAAAATTACATTTCTCGGCCGAGTTGCGTAGATCTCACTGTCAAAAGGCTGAAATGACTTTGTTTAACTAAGTTTGAGGATTGCGCTCAAACCAAATGACCTAGAACCAAATTTCCAAATGTAACTACTAGATTGTGATACAATACACTATAGCGTGAAGTTTGGTTGACTTCTGCGCAGCGGTTTGGGAGTTAACATCAAAATTACATTTCTCGGCCGAATTGCGTAGATCTCACTGTCAAAAGGCTTAAATGACTTTTTTGAACTAAGCTTGATGATTGCGCTCAAAGCAAATGTCCTAGAACCAAATTTCCACATGTAACTACTAGATTGTGATACAATACACTATTGGGTGAAGTTTGGTTGACTTCTGCGCAGCGGTTTGGGAGTTAACATCAAAATTACATTTCTCGGCCATATCGCGTAGATCTCACTGCGAAAAGCATTAAATGACTTTTTTTAACTGAGTTTGAGGATTGCGCTCAAACCAAATGTCCTAGAACCAAATTTCCAAATGTAACTACTAGATTGTGATACAATACACTATTGGGTGAAGTTTGGTTGACTTCTGCGCAGCGGTTTGGGAGTTAACATCAAAATTACATTTCTCGGCCATATCGCCTAGATCTCACTGTGAAAAGGCTTAAATGACTTTTTTTTAACTAAGTTTGATGATTGCGCTCAAACCAAATGTCCTAGAACCAAATTTCCAAATGTAACTACTAGATTGTGATACAATACACTATTGGGTGAAGTTTGGTTGACTTCTGCGCAGTGGTTTGGGAGTTAACATAAAAATTACATTTCTCGGCCATATCGCGTAGATCTCACTGTGAAAAGGCTTAAATGACATTTTTTTTAACTAAGTTTGATGATTGCGCTCAAACCAAATGTCCTAGAACGAAATTTCAAAATGTAACTACTATATTGTGATACAATACACTATTGGGTGAAGTTTGGTTGACTTCCGCGCAGCGGTTTGGGAGTTAACATCAAAATTACATTTCTCGGCCATATCGCGTAGATCTCACTGTGAAAAGGCTGAAATGACTTTTTTTAACTAAGTTTGAGGATTGCGCTCAAATCAAATGTCCTAGAACCAAATTTCCACATGTAACTACTAGATTGTGATACAATACACTATTGGGTGAAGTTTGGTTGACTTCTGCGCAGCGGTTTGGGAGTTAACATCAAAATTACATTTCTCGGCCATATCGCGTAGATCTCACTGTGAAAAGGCTAAAATGACTTTTTTTTTTAACTAAGTTTGATGATTGCGCTCAAACCAAATGTCCTAGAACCAAATTTCCAAATGTAACTACTAGATTGTGATACAATACACTATTGGGTGAAGTTTGGTTGACTTCTGCGCAGCGGTTTGGGAGTTAACATCAAGATTACATTTCTCGGCCATATCGCGTAGATCTCACTGTGAAAAGGCTGAAATGACTTTTTTTAACTAAGCTTGATGATTGCGCTCAAAGCAAATGTCCTAGAACCAAATTTCCACATGTAACTACTAGATTGTGATACAATACACTATTGGGTGAAGTTTGGTTGACTTCTGCGCAGCGGTTTGGGAGTTAACATCAAAATTACATTTCTCGGCCATATCGCGTAGATCTCACTGCGAAAGGGCTTAAATGACTTTTTTTAACTGAGTTTGAGGATTGCGCTCAAACCAAATGTCCTAGAACCAAATTTCCAAATGTAACTACTAGATTGTGATACAATACACTATTGGGTGAAGTTTGGTTGACTTCTGCGCAGCGGTTTGGGAGTTAACATCAAAATTACATTTCTCGGCCATATCGCCTAGATCTCACTGTGAAAAGGCTGAAATGACTTTTTTTTAACTAAGTTTGATGATTGCGCTCAAACCAAATGTCCTAGAACCAAATTTCCAAATGTAACTACTAGATTGTGATACAATACACTATTGGGTGAAGTTTGGTTGACTTCTGCGCAGCGGTTTGGGAGTTAACATCAAAATTACATTTCTCGGCCATATCGCGTAGATCTCACTGTGAAAAGGCTTAAATGACTTTTTTTAACTAAGTTTGATGATTGCGCTCAAACCAAATGTCCTAGAACCAAATTTCCAAATGTAACTACTAGATTGTGATACAATACACTATTGGGTGAAGTTTGGTTGACTTCTGCGCAGTGGTTTGGGAGTTAACATAAAAATTACATTTCTCGGCCATATCGCGTAGATCTCACTGTGAAAAGGCTTAAATGACATTTTTTTTAACTAAGTTTGATGATTGCGCTCAAACCAAATGTCTTAGAACGAAATTTCCAAATGTAACTACTAGATTGTGATACAATACACTATTGGGTGAAGTTTGGTTGACTTCTGCGCAGCGGTTTGGGAGTTAACATCAAGATTACATTTCTCGGCCATATCGCGTAGATCTCACTGTGAAAAGGCTGAAATGACTTTTTTTAACTAAGTTTGAAGATTGCGCTCAAACCAAATGTCCTAGAACCAAATTTCCAAATGTAACTACTAGATTGTGATACAATACACTATTGGGTGAAGTTTGGTTGACTTCTGCGCAGCGGTTTGGGAGTTAACATCAAAATTACATTTCTCAGCCGAATTGCGTAGATCTCACTGTCAAAAGGCTTAAATGGCTTTTTTGAACTAAGTTTGAGGATTGCGCTCAAACCAAATGTCCTAGAACCAAATTTCCAAATGTAACTACTAGATTGTGATACAATACACTATTGGGTGAAGTTTGGTTCACTTCTGCGCAGCGGTTTGGGAGTTAACATCAAAATTACAATTCTAGGCCGAGTTGCGTAGATCTCGCTGTCAAAAGGCTTAAATGGCTTTTTTGAACTAAGTTTGAGGATTGCGCTCAAACCAAATGTCCTAGAACCAAATTTCCAAATGTAACTACTAGATTGTGATACAATACACTATTGGGTGAAGTTTGGTTCACTTCTGCGCAGCGGTTTGGGAGTTAACATCAAAATTACATTTCTCGGCCGAGTTGCGTAGATCTCACTGTCAAAAGGCTTAAATGACTTTGTTTAACTAAGTTTGAGGATTGCGCTCAAACCAAATGTCCTAGAACAAAATTTCCAAATGTAACTACTAGATTGTGATACAATACACTATTGGGTGAAGTTTGGTTCACTTCTGCGCAGCGGTTTGGGAGTTAACATCAAAATTACATTTCTGGGCCGAATTGCGTAGATCTCACTGTCAAAAGGCTTAAATGACTTTTTGGAACTAAGCTTGAGGATTGCGTTTAAACCAATTGTCCTAGAACCAAATTTCCAAATGTAACTACTAGATTGTGATACAATACACTATTGGGTGAAGTTTGGTTGACGTCTGCGCAGCGGTTTGGGAGTTAACATCAAAATTACATTTCTCGGCCGAGTTGCGTAGATCTCACTGTCAAAAGGCTGAAATGACTTTGTTTAACTAAGTTTGAGGATTGCGCTCAAACCAAATGACCTAGAACCAAATTTCCAAATGTAACTACTAGATTGTGATACAATACACTATAGCGTGAAGTTTGGTTGACTTCTGCGCAGCGGTTTGGGAGTTAACATCAAAATTACATTTCTCGGCCGAATTGCGTAGATCTCACTGTCAAAAGGCTTAAATGACTTTTTTGAACTAAGCTTGATGATTGCGCTCAAAGCAAATGTCCTAGAACCAAATTTCCACATGTAACTACTAGATTGTGATACAATACACTATTGGGTGAAGTTTGGTTGACTTCTGCGCAGCGGTTTGGGAGTTAACATCAAAATTACATTTCTCGGCCATATCGCGTAGATCTCACTGCGAAAAGGCTTAAATGACTTTTTTTAACTGAGTTTGAGGATTGCGCTCAAACCAAATGTCCTAGAACCAAATTTCCAAATGTAACTACTAGATTGTGATACAATACACTATTGGGTGAAGTTTGGTTGACTTCTGCGCAGCGGTTTGGGAGTTAACATCAAAATTACATTTCTCGGCCATATCGCCTAGATCTCACTGTGAAAAGGCTTAAATGACTTTTTTTAACTAATTTTGATGATTGCGCTCAAACCAAATGTCCTAGAACCAAATTTCCAAATGTAACTACTAGATTGTGATACAATACACTATTGGGTGAAGTTTTGTTGACTTCTGCGCAGTGGTTTGGGAGTTAACATCAAAATTACATTTCTCGGCCATATCGCGTAGATCTCACTGTGAAAAGGCTTAAATGACATTTTTTTAACTAAGTTTGATGATTGCGCTCAAATCAAATGTCCTAGAACGAAATTTCCAAATGTAACTACTAGATTGTGATACAATACACTATTGGGTGAAGTTTGGTTGACTTCTGCGCAGCGGTTTGGGAGTTAACATCAAGATTACATTTCTCGGCCATATCGCGTAGATCTCACTGTGAAAAGGCTGAAATGACTTTTTTTAACTAAGTTTGAGGATTGCGCTCAAATCAAATGTCCTAGAACCAAATTTCCACATGTAACTACTAGATTGTGATACAATACACTATTGGGTGAAGTTTGGTTGACTTCTGCGCAGCGGTTTGGGAGTTAACATCAAAATTACATTTCTCGGCCATATCGCGTAGATCTCACTGTGAAAAGGCTAAAATGACTTTTTTTTTAACTAAGTTTGATGATTGCGCTCAAACCAAATGTCCTAGAACCAAATTTCCAAATGTAACTAGTAGATTGTGATACAATACACTATTGGGTGAAGTTTGGTTGACTTCTGCGCAGCGGTTTGGGAGTTAACATCAAAATTACATTTCTCAGCCGAATTGCGTAGATCTCACTGTCAAAAGGCTTAAATGGCTTTTTTGAACTAAGTTTGAGGATTGCGCTCAAACCAAATGTCCTAGAACCAAATTTCCAAATGTAACTACTAGATTGTGATACAATACACTATTGGGTGAAGTTTGGTTCACTTCTGCGCAGCGGTTTGGGAGTTAACATCAAAATTACATTTCTCGGCCGAGTTGCGTAGATCTCACTGTCAAAAGGCTTAAATGACTTTGTTTAACTAAGTTTGAGGATTGCGCTCAAACCAAATGTCCTAGAACCAAATTTCCAAATGTAACTACTAGATTGTGATACAATACACTATTGGGTGAAGTTTGGTTCACTTTTGCGCAGCGGTTTTGGAGTTAACATCAAAATTACATTTCTGGGCCGAATTGCGTAGATCTCACTGTCAAAAGGCTTAAATTACTTTTTGGAACTAAGCTTGAGGATTGCGTTTAAACCAATTGTCCTAGAACCAAATTTCCAAATGTAACTACTAGATTGTGATACAATACACTATTGGGTGAAGTTTGGTTGACTTCTGCGCAGCGGTTTGGGAGTTAACATCAAAATTACATTTCTCGGCCGAGTTGCGTAGATCTCACTGTCCAAACGCTTAAATGGCTTTTTTGAACTAAGTTTGAGGATTGCGCTCAAACCAAATGTCCTACAACCAAATTTCGAAATGTAACTACTAGATTGTGATACAATACACCATTGGGTGAAGTTTGGTTGACTTCTGCGCAGCGGTTTGGGAGTTAACATCAAAATTACATTTCTCGGCCGAGTTGCGTAGATCTCACTGTCAAAAGGCTGAAATGACTTTGTTTAACTAAGTTTGAGGATTGCGCTCAAACCAAATGACCTAGAACCAAATTTCCAAATGTAACTACTAGATTGTGATACAATACACTATAGCGTGAAGTTTGGTTGACTTCTGCGCAGCGGTTTGGGAGTTAACATCAAAATTACATTTCTCGGCCGAATTGCGTAGATCTCACTGTCAAAAGGCTTAAATGACTTTTTTGAACTAAGCTTGATGATTGCGCTCAAAGCAAATGTCCTAGAACCAAATTTCCACATGTAACTACTAGATTGTGATACAATACACTATTGGGTGAAGTTTGGTTGACTTCTGCGCAGCGGTTTGGGAGTTAACATCAAAATTACATTTCTCGGCCATATCGCGTAGATCTCACTGCGAAAAGCATTAAATGACTTTTTTTAACTGAGTTTGAGGATTGCGCTCAAACCAAATGTCCTAGAACCAAATTTCCAAATGTAACTACTAGATTGTGATACAATACACTATTGGGTGAAGTTTGGTTGACTTCTGCGCAGCGGTTTGGGAGTTAACATCAAAATTACATTTCTCGGCCATATCGCCTAGATCTCACTGTGAAAAGGCTTAAATGACTTTTTTTTAACTAAGTTTGATGATTGCGCTCAAACCAAATGTCCTAGAACCAAATTTCCAAATGTAACTACTAGATTGTGATACAATACACTATTGGGTGAAGTTTGGTTGACTTCTGCGCAGTGGTTTGGGAGTTAACATAAAAATTACATTTCTCGGCCATATCGCGTAGATCTCACTGTGAAAAGGCTTAAATGACATTTTTTTTAACTAAGTTTGATGATTGCGCTCAAACCAAATGTCCTAGAACGAAATTTCAAAATGTAACTACTATATTGTGATACAATACACTATTGGGTGAAGTTTGGTTGACTTCCGCGCAGCGGTTTGGGAGTTAACATCAAAATTACATTTCTCGGCCATATCGCGTAGATCTCACTGTGAAAAGGCTGAAATGACTTTTTTTAACTAAGTTTGAGGATTGCGCTCAAATCAAATGTCCTAGAACCAAATTTCCACATGTAACTACTAGATTGTGATACAATACACTATTGGGTGAAGTTTGGTTGACTTCTGCGCAGCGGTTTGGGAGTTAACATCAAAATTACATTTCTCGGCCATATCGCGTAGATCTCACTGTGAAAAGGCTAAAATGACTTTTTTTTTTAACTAAGTTTGATGATTGCGCTCAAACCAAATGTCCTAGAACCAAATTTCCAAATGTAACTACTAGATTGTGATACAATACACTATTGGGTGAAGTTTGGTTGACTTCTGCGCAGCGGTTTGGGAGTTAACATCAAGATTACATTTCTCGGCCATATCGCGTAGATCTCACTGTGAAAAGGCTGAAATGACTTTTTTTAACTAAGTTTGAGGATTGCGCTCAAATCAAATGTCCTAGAACCAAATTTCCACATGTAACTACTAGATTGTGATACAATACACTATTGGGTGAAGTTTGGTTGACTTCTGCGCAGCGGTTTGGGAGTTAACATCAAAATTACATTTCTCGGCCATATCGCGTAGATCTCACTGTGAAAAGGCTAAAATGACTTTTTTTTTAACTAAGTTTGATGATTGCGCTCAAACCAAATGTCCTAGAACAAAATTTCCAAATGTAACTACTAGATTGTGATACAATACACTATTGGGTGAAGTTTGGTTGACTTCTGCGCAGCGGTTTGGGAGTTAACATCAAAATTACATTTCTCAGCCGAATTGCGTAGATCTCACTGTCAAAAGGCTTAAATGACATTTTTTTTAACTAAGTTTGATGATTGCGCTCAAACCAAATGTCCTAGAACGAAATTTCCAAATGTAACTACTAGATTGTGATACAATACACTATTGGGTGAAGTTTGGTTGACTTCTGCGCAGCGGTTTGGGAGTTAACATCAAGATTACATTTCTCGGCCATATCGCGTAGATCTCACTGTGAAAAGGCTGAAATGACTTTTTTTAACTAAGTTTGAGGATTGCGCTCAAATCAAATGTCCTAGAACCAAATTTCCACATGTAACTACTAGATTGTGATACAATACACTATTGGGTGAAGTTTGGTTGACTTCTGCGCAGCGGTTTGGGAGTTAACATCAAAATTACATTTCTCAGCCGAATTGCGTAGATCTCACTGTCAAAAGGCTTAAATGGCTTTTTTGAACTAAGTTTGAGGATTGCGCTCAAACCAAATGTCCTAGAACCAAATTTCCAAATGTAACTACTAGATTGTGATACAATACACTATTGGGTGAAGTTTGGTTCACTTCTGCGCAGCGGTTTGGGAGTTAACATCAAAATTACATTTCTCGGCCGAGTTGCGTAGATCTCACTGTCAAAAGGCTTAAATGACTTTGTTTAACTAAGTTTGAGGATTGCGCTCAAACCAAATGTCCTAGAACCAAATTTCCAAATGTAACTACTAGATTGTGATACAATACACTATTGGGTGAAGTTTGGTTCACTTTTGCGCAGCGGTTTTGGAGTTAACATCAAAATTACATTTCTGGGCCGAATTGCGTAGATCTCACTGTCAAAAGGCTTAAATTACTTTTTGGAACTAAGCTTGAGGATTGCGTTTAAACCAATTGTCCTAGAACCAAATTTCCAAATGTAACTACTAGATTGTGATACAATACACTATTGGGTGAAGTTTGGTTGACTTCTGCGCAGCGGTTTGGGAGTTAACATCAAAATTACATTTCTCGGCCGAGTTGCGTAGATCTCACTGTCCAAACGCTTAAATGGCTTTTTTGAACTAAGTTTGAGGATTGCGCTCAAACCAAATGTCCTACAACCAAATTTCGAAATGTAACTACTAGATTGTGATACAATACACCATTGGGTGAAGTTTGGTTGACTTCTGCGCAGCGGTTTGGGAGTTAACATCAAAATTACATTTCTCGGCCGAGTTGCGTAGATCTCACTGTCAAAAGGCTGAAATGACTTTGTTTAACTAAGTTTGAGGATTGCGCTCAAACCAAATGACCTAGAACCAAATTTCCAAATGTAACTAGTAGATTGTGATACAATACACTATTGGGTGAAGTTTGGTTGACTTCTGCGCAGCGGTTTGGGAGTTAACATCAAAATTACATTTCTCAGCCGAATTGCGTAGATCTCACTGTCAAAAGGCTTAAATGGCTTTTTTGAACTAAGTTTGAGGATTGCGCTCAAACCAAATGTCCTAGAACCAAATTTCCAAATGTAACTACTAGATTGTGATACAATACACTATTGGGTGAAGTTTGGTTCACTTCTGCGCAGCGGTTTTGGAGTTAACATCAAAATTACATTTCTCGGCCGAGTTGCGTAGATCTCACTGTCAAAAGGCTTAAATGACTTTGTTTAACTAAGTTTGAGGATTGCGCTCAAACCAAATGTCCTAGAACCAAATTTCCAAATGTAACTACTAGATTGTGATACAATACACTATTGGGTGAAGTTTGGTTGACTTCTGCGCAGCGGTTTGGGAGTTAACATCAAAATTACATTTCTCGGCCGAGTTGCGTAGATCTCACTGTCCAAACGCTTAAATGGCTTTTTTGAACTAAGTTTGAGGATTGCGCTCAAACCAAATGTCCTACAACCAAATTTCGAAATGTAACTACTAGATTGTGATACAATACACCATTGGGTGAAGTTTGGTTGACTTCTGCGCAGCGGTTTGGGAGTTAACATCAAAATTACATTTCTCGGCCGAGTTGCGTAGATCTCACTGTCAAAAGGCTGAAATGACTTTGTTTAACTAAGTTTGAGGATTGCGCTCAAACCAAATGACCTAGAACCAAATTTCCAAATGTAACTACTAGATTGTGATACAATACACTATAGCGTGAAGTTTGGTTGACTTCTGCGCAGCGGTTTGGGAGTTAACATCAAAATTACATTTCTCGGCCGAATTGCGTAGATCTCACTGTCAAAAGGCTTAAATGACTTTTTTGAACTAAGCTTGATGATTGCGCTCAAAGCAAATGTCCTAGAACCAAATTTCCACATGTAACTACTAGATTGTGATACAATACACTATTGGGTGAAGTTTGGTTGACTTCTGCGCAGCGGTTTGGGAGTTAACATCAAAATTACATTTCTCGGCCATATCGCGTAGATCTCACTGCGAAAAGCATTAAATGACTTTTTTTAACTGAGTTTGAGGATTGCGCTCAAACCAAATGTCCTAGAACCAAATTTCCAAATGTAACTACTAGATTGTGATACAATACACTATTGGGTGAAGTTTGGTTGACTTCTGCGCAGCGGTTTGGGAGTTAACATCAAAATTACATTTCTCGGCCATATCGCCTAGATCTCACTGTGAAAAGGCTTAAATGACTTTTTTTTAACTAAGTTTGATGATTGCGCTCAAACCAAATGTCCTAGAACCAAATTTCCAAATGTAACTACTAGATTGTGATACAATACACTATTGGGTGAAGTTTGGTTGACTTCTGCGCAGTGGTTTGGGAGTTAACATAAAAATTACATTTCTCGGCCATATCGCGTAGATCTCACTGTGAAAAGGCTTAAATGACATTTTTTTTAACTAAGTTTGATGATTGCGCTCAAACCAAATGTCCTAGAACGAAATTTCAAAATGTAACTACTATATTGTGATACAATACACTATTGGGTGAAGTTTGGTTGACTTCCGCGCAGCGGTTTGGGAGTTAACATCAAAATTACATTTCTCGGCCATATCGCGTAGATCTCACTGTGAAAAGGCTGAAATGACTTTTTTTAACTAAGTTTGAGGATTGCGCTCAAATCAAATGTCCTAGAACCAAATTTCCACATGTAACTACTAGATTGTGATACAATACACTATTGGGTGAAGTTTGGTTGACTTCTGCGCAGCGGTTTGGGAGTTAACATCAAAATTACATTTCTCGGCCATATCGCGTAGATCTCACTGTGAAAAGGCTAAAATGACTTTTTTTTTTAACTAAGTTTGATGATTGCGCTCAAACCAAATGTCCTAGAACCAAATTTCCAAATGTAACTACTAGATTGTGATACAATACACTATTGGGTGAAGTTTGGTTGACTTCTGCGCAGCGGTTTGGGAGTTAACATCAAGATTACATTTCTCGGCCATATCGCGTAGATCTCACTGTGAAAAGGCTGAAATGACTTTTTTTAACTAAGTTTGAGGATTGCGCTCAAATCAAATGTCCTAGAACCAAATTTCCACATGTAACTACTAGATTGTGATACAATACACTATTGGGTGAAGTTTGGTTGACTTCTGCGCAGCGGTTTGGGAGTTAACATCAAAATTACATTTCTCAGCCGAATTGCGTAGATCTCACTGTCAAAAGGCTTAAATGACATTTTTTTTAACTAAGTTTGATGATTGCGCTCAAACCAAATGTCCTAGAACGAAATTTCCAAATGTAACTACTAGATTGTGATACAATACACTATTGGGTGAAGTTTGGTTGACTTCTGCGCAGCGGTTTGGGAGTTAACATCAAGATTACATTTCTCGGCCATATCGCGTAGATCTCACTGTGAAAAGGCTGAAATGACTTTTTTTAACTAAGTTTGAGGATTGCGCTCAAATCAAATGTCCTAGAACCAAATTTCCACATGTAACTACTAGATTGTGATACAATACACTATTGGGTGAAGTTTGGTTGACTTCTGCGCAGCGGTTTGGGAGTTAACATCAAAATTACATTTCTTGGCCATATCGTGTAGATCTCACTGTGAAAAGGCTAAAATGACTTTTTTTTTTAACTAAGTTTGATGATTGCGCTCAAACCAAATGTCCTAGAACCAAATTTCCAAATGTAACTACTAGATTGTGATACAATACACTATTGGGTAAAGTTTGGTTGACTTCTGCGCAGCGGTTTGGGAGTTAACATCAAAATTACATTTCTCAGCCGAATTGCGTAGATCTCACTGTCAAAAGGCTTAAATGGCTTTTTTGAACTAAGTTTGAGGATTGCGCTCAAACCAAATGTCCTAGAACCAAATTTCCAAATGTAACTACTAGATTGTGATACAATACACTATTGGGTGAAGTTTGGTTCACTTTTGCGCAGCGGTTTGGGAGTTAACATCAAAATTACAATTCTCGGCCGAGTTGCGTAGATCTCACTGTCAAAAGGCTTAAATGGCTTTTTTGAACTAAGTTTGAGGATTGCGCTCAAACCAAATGTCCTAGAACCAAATTTCCAAATGTAACTACTAGATTGTGATACAATACACTATTGGGTGAAGTTTGGTTCACTTCTGCGCAGCGGTTTGGGAGTTAACATCAAAATTACATTTCTCGGCCGAGTTGCGTAGATCTCACTGTCAAAAGGCTTAAATGACTTTTTGGAACTAAGCTTGAGGATTGCGCTCAAACCAAATGTCCTAGAACCAAATTTCCAAATGTAACTACTAGATTGTGATACAATACACTATAGCGTGAAGTTTGGTTGACTTCTGCGCAGCGGTTTGGGAGTTAACATCAAAATTACATTTCTCGGCCGAATTGCGTAGATCTCACTGTCAAAAGGCTTAAATGACTTTTTTGAACTAAGCTTGATGATTGCGCTCAAAGCAAATGTCCTAGAACAAAATTTCCACATGTAACTACTAGATTGTGATACAATACACTATTGGGTGAAGTTTGGTTGACTTCTGCGCAGCGGTTTGGGAGTTAACATCAAAATTACATTTCTCGGCCATATCGCGTAGATCTCACTGCGAAAAGGCTTAAATGACTTTTTTTAACTGAGTTTGAGGATTGCGCTCAAACCAAATGTCCTAGAACCAAATTTCCAAATGTAACAACTAGATTGTGATACAATACACTATTGGGTGAAGTTTGGTTGACTTCTGCGCAGCAGTTTGGGAGTTAACATCAAAATTACATTTCTCGGCCATATCGCCTAGATCTCACTGTGAAAAGGCTTAAATGACTTTTTTTAACTAAGTTTGATGATTGCGCTCAAACCAAATGTCCTAGAACCAAATTTCCAAATGTAACTACTAGATTGTGATACAATACACTATTGGGTGAAGTTTGGTTGACTTCTGCGCAGTGGTTTGGGAGTTAACATAAAAATTACATTTCTCAGCCATATCGCGTAGATCTCACTGTGAAAAGGCTTAAATGACATTTTTTTTAACTAAGTTTGATGATTGCGCTCAAACCAAATGTCCTAGAACGAAATTTCCAAATGTAACTACTAGATTGTGATACAATACACTATTGGGTGAAGTTTGGTTGACTTCTGCGCAGCGGTTTGGGAGTTAACATCAAAATTACATTTCTCGGCCATATCGCCTAGATCTCACTGTGAAAAGGCTGAAATGACTTTTTTTAACTAAGTTTGAGGGTTGCGCTCAAATCAAATGTGCTAGAACCAAATTTCCACATGTAACTACTAGATTGTGATACAATACACTATTGGGTGAAGTTTGGTTGACTTCTGCGCAGCGGTTTGGGAGTTAACATCAAAAATTACATTTCTCGGCCATATCGCGTAGATCTCACTGTGAAAAGGCTAAAATGACTTTTTTTTTTAACTAAGTTTGATGATTGCGCTCAAACCAAATGTCCTAGAACCAAATTTCCAAATGTAACTACTAGATTGTGATACAATACACTATTGGGTGAAGTTTGGTTGACTTCTGCGTAGCGGTTTGGGAGTTAACATCAAAATTACATTTCTCAGCCGAATTGCGTAGATCTCACTGTCAAAAGGCTTAAATGGCTTTTTTGAACTAAGTTTGAGGATTGCGCTTAAACCAAATGTCCTAGAACCAAATTTCCAAATGTAACTACTAGATTGTGATACAATACACTATTGGGTGAAGTTTGGTTCACTTCTGCGCAGCGGTTTGGGAGTTAACATCAAAATTACAATTCTCGGCCGAGTTGCGTAGATCTCACTGTCAAAAGGCTTAAATGGCTTTTTTGAACTAAGTTTGAGGATTGCGCTCAAACCAAATGTCCTAGAACCAAATTTCCAAATGTAACTACTAGACTGTGATACAATACACTATTGGGTAAAGTTTGGTTCACTTCTGCGCAGCGGTTTGGGAGTTAACATCAAAATTACATTTCTCGGCCGAGTTGCGTAGATCTCACTGTCAAAAGGCTTAAATGACTTTGTTTAACTAAGTTTGAGGATTGCGCTCAAACCAAATGTCCTAGAACCAAATTTCCAAATGTAACTACTAGATTGTGATACAATACACTATTGGGTGAAGTTTGGTTCACTTCTGCGCAGTGGTTTGGGAGTTAACATCAAAATTACATTTCTGGGCCGAATTGCGTAGATCTCACTGTCAAAAGGCTTAAATCACTTTTTGGAACTAAGCTTGAGGATTGCGTTTAAACCAATTGTCCTAGAACCAAATTTCCAAATGTAACTACTAGAATGTGATACAATACACTATTGGGTGAAGTTTGGTTGACTTCTGCGCAGCGGTTTGGGAGTTAACATCAAAATTAAATTTCTCGGCCGAGTTGCGTAGATCTCACTGTCAAAAGGCTTAAATAGCTTTTTTGAACTAAGTTTGAGGATTGCGCTCAAACCAAATGTCCTACAACCAAATTTCGAAATGTAACTACTAGATTGTGATACAATACACCATTGGGTGAAGTTTGGTTGACTTCTGCGCAGCGGTTTGGGAGTTAACATCAAAATTACATTTCTCGGCCGAGTTGCGTAGATCTCACTGTCAAAAGTCTTAAATGACTTTGTTTAACTAAGTTTGAGGATTGCGCTCAAACCAAATGTCCTAGAACCAAATTTCCAAATGTAACTACTAGATTGTGATACAATACACTATTGGGTGAAGTTTGGTTCACTTCTGCGCAGCGGTTTGGGAGTTAACATCAAAATTACATTTCTGGGCCGAATTGCGTAGATCTCACTGTCAAAAGGCTTAAATGACTTTTTGGAACCAAGCTTGAGGATTGCGTTTAAACCAGATGTCCTAGAACCAAATTTCCAAATGTAACTACTAGATTGTGATACAATACACTATTGGGTGAAGTTTGGTTGACTTCTGCGCAGCGGTTTGTGAGTTAACATCAAAATTACATTTCTCGGCCGAGTTGCGTAGATCTCACTGTCAAAAGGCTTAAATTGCTTTTTTGAACTAAGTTTGAGGATTGCGCTCAAACCAAATGTCCTACAACCAAATTTCGAAAAGGTAACTACTAGATTGTGATACAATACACCATTGGGTGAAGTTTGGTTGACTTCTGCGCAGCGGTTTGGGAGTTAACATCAAAATTACATTTCTCGGCCGAGTTGCGTAGATCTCACTGTCAAAAGGCTAAAATGACTTTGTTTAACTAAGTTTGAGGATTGCGCTCAAACCAAATGACCTAGAACCAAATTTCCAAATGTAACTACTAGATTGTGATACAATACACTATAGCGTGAAGTTTGGTTGACTTCTGCGCAGCGGTTTGGGAGTTAACAACAAAATTACATTTCTCGGCCGAATTGCGTAGATCTCACTGTCAAAAGGCTTAAATGACTTTTTTGAACTAAGCTTGATGATTGCGCTCAAAGCAAATGTCCTAGAACCAAATTTCCACATGTAACTACTAGATTGTGATACAATACACTATTGGGTGAAGTTTGGTTGACTTCTGCGCAGCGGTTTGGGAGTTAACATCAAAATTACATTTCTCGGCCATATCGCGTAGATCTCACTGCGAAAAGGCTTAAATGACTTTTTTTAACTGAGTTTGAGGATTGCGCTCAAACCAAATGTCCTAGAACCAAATTTCCAAATGTAACAACTAGATTGTGATACAATACACTATTGGGTGAAGTTTGGTTGACTTCTGCGCAGCAGTTTGGGAGTTAACATCAAAATTACATTTCTCGGCCATATCGCCTAGATCTCACTGTGAAAAGGCTTAAATGACTTTTTTTAACTAAGTTTGATGATTGCGCTCAAACCAAATGTCCTAGAACCAAATTTCCAAATGTAACTACTAGATTGTGATACAATACACTATTGGGTGAAGTTTGGTTGACTTCTGCGCAGTGGTTTGGGAGTTAACATAAAAATTACATTTCTCAGCCATATCGCGTAGATCTCACTGTGAAAAGGCTTAAATGACATTTTTTTTAACTAAGTTTGATGATTGCGCTCAAACCAAATGTCCTAGAACGAAATTTCCAAATGTAACTACTAGATTGTGATACAATACACTATTGGGTGAAGTTTGGTTGACTTCTGCGCAGCGGTTTGGGAGTTAACATCAAAATTACATTTCTCGGCCATATCGCGTAGATCTCACTGTGAAAAGGCTGAAATGACTTTTTTTAACTAAGTTTGAGGATTGCGCTCAAATCAAATGTGCTAGAACCAAATTTCCACATGTAACTACTAGATTGTGATACAATACACTATTGGGTGAAGTTTGGTTGACTTCTGCGCAGCGGTTTGGGAGTTAACATCAAAAATTACATTTCTCGGCCATATCGCGTAGATCTCACTGTGAAAAGGCTAAAATGACTTTTTTTTTAACTAAGTTTGATGATTGCGCTCAAACCAAATGTCCTAGAACCAAATTTCCAAATGTAACTACTAGATTGTGATACAATACACTATTGGGTGAAGTTTGGTTGACTTCTGCGTAGCGGTTTGGGAGTTAACATCAAAATTACATTTCTCAGCCGAATTGCGTAGATCTCACTGTCAAAAGGCTTAAATGGCTTTTTTGAACTAAGTTTGAGGATTGCGCTTAAACCAAATGTCCTAGAACCAAATTTCCAAATGTAACTACTAGATTGTGATACAATACACTATTGGGTGAAGTTTGGTTCACTTCTGCGCAGCGGTTTGGGAGTTAACATCAAAATTACAATTCTCGGCCGAGTTGCGTAGATCTCACTGTCAAAAGGCTTAAATGGCTTTTTTGAACTAAGTTTGAGGATTGCGCTCAAACCAAATGTCCTAGAACCAAATTTCCAAATGTAACTACTAGACTGTGATACAATACACTATTGGGTAAAGTTTGGTTCACTTCTGCGCAGCGGTTTGGGAGTTAACATCAAAATTACATTTCTCGGCCGAGTTGCGTAGATCTCACTGTCAAAAGGCTTAAATGACTTTGTTTAACTAAGTTTGAGGATTGCGCTCAAACCAAATGTCCTAGAACCAAATTTCCAAATGTAACTACTAGATTGTGATACAATATACTATTGGGTGAAGTTTGGTTCACTTCTGCGCAGCGGTTTGGGAGTTAACATCAAAATTACATTTCTGGGCCGAATTGCGTAGATCTCACTGTCAAAAGGCTTAAATCACTTTTTGGAACTAAGCTTGAGGATTGCGTTTAAACCAATTGTCCTAGAACCAAATTTCCAAATGTAACTACTAGATTGTGATACAATACACTATTGGGTGAAGTTTGGTTGACTTCTGCGCAGCGGTTTGGGAGTTAACATCAAAATTAAATTTCTCGGCCGAGTTGCGTAGATCTCACTGTCAAAAGGCTTAAATAGCTTTTTTGAACTAAGTTTGAGGATTGCGCTCAGACCAAATGTCCTACAACCAAATTTCGAAATGTAACTACTAGATTGTGATACAATACACCATTGGGTGAAGTTTGGTTGACTTCTGCGCAGCGGTTTGGGAGTTAACATCAAAATTACATTTCTCGGCCGAGTTGCGTAGATCTCACTGTCAAAAGTCTTAAATGACTTTGTTTAACTAAGTTTGAGGATTGCGCTCAAACCAAATGTCCTAGAACCAAATTTCCAAATGTAACTACTAGATTGTGATACAATACACTATTGGGTGAAGTTTGGTTGACTTCTGCGCAGCGGTTTGGGAGTTAACATCAAAATTACATTTCTCGGCCGAGTTGCGTAGATCTCACTGTCAAAAGGCTTAAATTGCTTTTTTGAACTAAGTTTGAGGATTGCGCTGAAACCAAATGTCCTACAACCAAATTTCGAAAAGGTAACTACTAGATTGTGATACAATACACCATTGGGTGAAGTTTGGTTGACTTCTGCGCAGCGGTTTGGGAGTTAACATCAAAATTACATTTGTCGGCCGAGTTGCGTAGATCTCACTGTCAAAAGGCTGAAATGACTTTGTTTAACTAAGTTTGAGGATTGCGCTCAAACCAAATGACCTAGAACAAAATTTCCAAATGTAACTACTAGATTGTGATACAATACACTATAGCGTGAAGTTTGGTTGACTTCTGCGCAGCGGTTTGGGAGTTAACATCAAAATTACATTTCTCGGCCGAATTGCGTAGATCTCACTGTCAAAAGGCTTAAATGACTTTTTTGAACTAAGCTTGAAGATTGCGCTCAAAGCAAATGTCCTAGAACCAAATTTCCACATGTAACTACTAGATTGTGATACAATACACTATTGGGTGAAGTTTGGTTGACTTCTGCGCAGCGGTTTGGGAGTTAACATCAAAATTACATTTCTCGGCCATATCGCGTAGATCTCACTGCGAAAGGGCTTAAATGACTTTTTTTAACTGAGTTTGAGGATTGCGCTCAAACCAAATGTCCTAGAACCAAATTTCCAAATGTAACTACTAGATTGTGATACAATACACTATTGGGTGAAGTTTGGTTGACTTCTGCGCAGCGGTTTGGGAGTTAACATCAAAATTACATTTCTCGGCCATATCGCCTAGATCTCACTGTGAAAAGGCTTAAATGACTTTTTTTTAACTAAGTTTGATGATTGCGCTCAAACCAAATGTCCTAGAACCAAATTTCCAAATGTAACTACTAGATTGTGATACAATACACTATTGGGTGAAGTTTGGTTGACTTCTGCGCAGCGGTTTGGGAGTTAACATCAAAATTACATTTCTCGGCCATATCGCGTAGATCTCACTGTGAAAAGGCTTAAATGACTTTTTTTAACTAAGTTTGATGATTGCGCTCAAACCAAATGTCCTAGAACCAAATTTCCAAATGTAACTACTAGATTGTGATACAATACACTATTGGGTGAAGTTTGGTTGACTTCTGCGCAGCGGTTTGGGAGTTAACATCAAGATTACATTTCTCGGCCATATCGCGTAGATCTCACTGTGAAAAGGCTGAAATGACTTTTTTTAACTAAGTTTGAGGATTGCGCTCAAACCAAATGTCCTAGAACCAAATTTCCAAATGTAACTACTAGATTGTGATACAATACACTATTGGGTGAAGTTTGGTTCACTTCTGCGCAGCGGTTTGGGAGTTAACATCAAAATTACAATTCTAGGCCGAATTGCGTAGGTCTCACTGTCAAAAGGCTTAAATGGCTTTTTTGAACTAAGTTTGAGGATTGCGCTCAAACCAAATGTCCTAGAACCAAATTTCCAAATGTAACTACTAGATTGTGATACAATACACTATTGGGTGAAGTTTGGTTCACTTCTGCGCAGCGGTTTGGGAGTTAACATCAAAATTACAATTCTAGGCCGAGTTGCGTAGATCTCACTGTCAAAAGGCTTAAATGGCTTTTTTGAACTAAGTTTGAGGATTGCGCTCAAACCAAATGTCCTAGAACCAAATTTCCAAATGTAACTACTAGATTGTGATACAATACACTATTGGGTGAAGTTTGGTTCACTTCTGCGCAGCGGTTTGGGAGTTAACATCAAAATTACATTTCTCGGCCGAGTTGCGTAGATCTCACTGTCAAAAGGCTTAAATGACTTTGTTTAACTAAGTTTGAGGATTGCGCTCAAACCAAATGTCCTAGAACCAAATTTCCAAATGTAACTACTAGATTGTGATACAATACACTATTGGGTGAAGTTTGGTTCACTTCTGCGCAGCGGTTTGGGAGTTAACATCAAAATTACATTTCTGGGCCGAATTGCGTAGATCTCACTGTCAAAAGGCTTAAATGACTTTTTGGAACTAAGCTTGAGGATTGCGTTTAAACCAATTGTCCTAGAACCAAATTTCCAAATGTAACTACTAGATTGTGATACAATACACTATTGGGTGAAGTTTGGTTGACTTCTGCGCAGCGGTTTGGGAGTTAACATCAAAATTACATTTCTCGGCCGAGTTGCGTAGATCTCACTGTCAAAAGGCTGAAATGACTTTGTTTAACTAAGTTTGAGGATTGCGCTCAAACCAAATGACCTAGAACCAAATTTCCAAATGTAACTACTAGATTGTGATACAATACACTATAGCGTGAAGTTTGGTTGACTTCTGCGCAGCGGTTTGGGAGTTAACATCAAAATTACATTTCTCGGCCGAATTGCGTAGATCTCACTGTCAAAAGGCTTAAATGACTTTTTTGAACTAAGCTTGATGATTGCGCTCAAAGCAAATGTCCTAGAACCAAATTTCCACATGTAACTACTAGATTGTGATACAATACACTATTGGGTGAAGTTTGGTTGACTTCTGCGCAGCGGTTTGGGAGTTAACATCAAAATTACATTTCTCGGCCATATCGCGTAGATCTCACTGCGAAAAGGCTTAAATGACTTTTTTTAACTGAGTTTGAGGATTGCGCTCAAACCAAATGTCCTAGAACCAAATTTCCAAATGTAACTACTAGATTGTGATACAATACACTATTGGGTGAGGTTTGGTTGACTTCTGCGCAGCGGTTTGGGAGTTAACATCAAAATTACATTTCTCGGCCATATCGCCTAGATCTCACTGTGAAAAGGCTTAAATGACTTTTTTTAACTAATTTTGATGATTGCGCTCAAACCAAATGTCCTAGAACCAAATTTCCAAATGTAACTACTAGATTGTGATACAATACACTATTGGGTGAAGTTTTGTTGACTTCTGCGCAGTGGTTTGGGAGTTAACATCAAAATTACATTTCTCGGCCATATCGCGTAGATCTCACTGTGAAAAGGCTTAAATGACATTTTTTTAACTAAGTTTGATGATTGCGCTCAAATCAAATGTCCTAGAACGAAATTTCCAAATGTAACTACTAGATTGTGATACAATACACTATTGGGTGAAGTTTGGTTGACTTCTGCGCAGCGGTTTGGGAGTTAACATCAAGATTACATTTCTCGGCCATATCGCGTAGATCTCACTGTGAAAAGGCTGAAATGACTTTTTTTAACTAAGTTTGAGGATTGCGCTCAAATCAAATGTCCTAGAACCAAATTTCCACATGTAACTACTAGATTGTGATACAATACACTATTGGGTGAAGTTTGGTTGACTTCTGCGCAGCGGTTTGGGAGTTAACATCAAAATTACATTTCTCGGCCATATCGCGTAGATCTCACTGTGAAAAGGCTAAAATGACTTTTTTTTTAACTAAGTTTGATGATTGCCCTCAAACCAAATGTCCTAGAACCAAATTTCCAAATGTAACTACTAGATTGTGATACAATACACTATTGGGTGAAGTTTGGTTGACTTCTGCGCAGCGGTTTGGGAGTTAACATCAAAATTACATTTCTCAGCCGAATTGCGTAGATCTCACTGTCAAAAGGCTTAAATGGCTTTTTTGAACTAAGTTTGAGGATTGCGCTCAAACCAAATGTCCTAGAACCAAATTTCCAAATGTAACTACTAGATTGTGATACAATACACTATTGGGTGAAGTTTGGTTCACTTCTGCGCAGCGGTTTGGGAGTTAACATCAAAATTACATTTCTCGGCCGAGTTGCGTAGATCTCACTGTCAAAAGGCTTAAATGACTTTGTTTAACTAAGTTTGAGGATTGCGCTCAAACCAAATGTCCTAGAACCAAATTTCCAAATGTAACTACTAGATTGTGATACAATACACTATTGGGTGAAGTTTGGTTCACTTTTGAGCAGCGGTTTTGGAGTTAACATCAAAATTACATTTCTGGGCCGAATTGCTTAGATCTCACTGTCAAAAGGCTTAAATTACTTTTTGGAACTAAGCTTGAGGATTGCGTTTAAACCAATTGTCCTAGAACCAAATTTCCAAATGTAACTACTAGATTGTGATACAATACACTATTGGGTGAAGTTTGGTTGACTTCTGCGCAGCGGTTTGGGAGTTAACATCAAAATTACATTTCTCGGCCGAGTTGCGTAGATCTCACTGTCAAAACGCTTAAATGGCTTTTTTGAACTAAGTTTGAGGATTGCGCTCAAACCAAATGTCCTACAACCAAATTTCGAAATGTAACTACTAGATTGTGATACAATACACCATTGGGTGAAGTTTGGTTGACTTCTGCGCAGCGGTTTGGGAGTTAACATCAAAATTACATTTCTCGGCCGAGTTGCGTAGATCTCACTGTCAAAAGGCTGAAATGACTTTGTTTAACTAAGTTTGAGGATTGCGCTCAAACCAAATGACCTAGAACCAAATTTCCAAATGTAACTACTAGATTGTGATACAATACACTATAGCGTGAAGTTTGGTTGACTTCTGCGCAGCGGTTTGGGAGTTAACATCAAAATTACATTTCTCGGCCGAATTGCGTAGATCTCACTGTCAAAAGGCTTAAATGACTTTTTTGAACTAAGCTTGATGATTGCGCTCAAAGCAAATGTCCTAGAACCAAATTTCCACATGTAACTACTAGATTGTGATACAATACACTATTGGGTGAAGTTTGGTTGACTTCTGCGCAGCGGTTTGGGAGTTAACATCAAAATTACATTTCTCGGCCATATCGCGTAGATCTCACTGCGAAAAGCATTAAATGACTTTTTTTAACTGAATTTGAGGATTGCGCTCAAACCAAATGTCCTAGAACCAAATTTCCAAATGTAACTACTAGATTGTGATACAATACACTATTGGGTGAAGTTTGGTTGACTTCTGCGCAGCGGTTTGGGAGTTAACATCAAAATTACATTTCTCAGCCATATCGCCTAGATCTCACTGTGAAAAGGCTTAAATGACTTTTTTAAACTAAGTTTGATGATTGCGCTCAAACCAAATGTCCTAGAACCAAATTTCCAAATGTAACTACTAGATTGTGATACAATACACTATTGGGTGAAGTTTGGTTGACTTCTGCGCAGCGGTTTGGGAGTTAACATCAAAATTACATTTCTCGGCCATATCGCCTAGATCTCACTGTCAAAAGGCTTAAATGGCTTTTTTGAACTAAGTTTGAGGATTGCGCTCAAACCAAATGTCCTAGAACCAAATTTCCAAATGTAACTACTAGACTGTGATACAATACACTATTGGGTGAAGTTTGGTTCACTTCTGCGCAGCGGTTTGGGAATTAACATCAAAATTACATTTCTCGGCCGAGTTGCGTAGATCTCACTGTCAAAAGGCTTAAATGACTTTTTTGAACTAAGTTTGAGGATTGCGCTCAAACCAAATGTCCTACAACCAAATTTCGAAATGTAACTACTAGATTGTGATACAATACACCATTGGGTGAAGTTTGGTTGACTTCTGCGCAGCGGTTTGGGAGTTAACATCAAAATTACATTTCTCGGCCGAGTTGCGTAGATCTCACTGTCAAAAGGCTGAAATGACTTTGTTTAACTAAGTTTGAGGATTGCACTCAAACCAAATGACCTAGAACCAAATTTCCAAATGTAACTACTAGATTGTGATACAATACACTATAGCGTGAAGTTTGGTTGACTTCTGCGCAGCGGTTTGGGAGTTAATATCAAAATTACATTTCTCGGCCGAGTTGCGTAGATCTCACTGTCAAAAGGCTTAAATGGCTTTTTTGAACTAAGTTTGAGGATTGCGCTCAAACCAAATGTCCTACAACCAAATTTCGAAATGTAACTACTAGATTGTGATACAATACACCATTGGGTGAAGTTTGGTTCACTTCTGCGCAGCGGTTTGGGAGTTAACATCAAAATTACATTTCTCGGCCGAGTTGCGTAGATCTCACTGTCAAAAGGCTTAAATGACTTTGTTTAACTAAGTTTGAGGATTGCGCTCAAACCAAATGTCCTAGAACCAAATTTCCAAATGTAACTACTAGATTGTGATACAATACACTATTGGGTGAAGTTTGGTTCACTTCTGCGCAGCGGTTTGGGACTTAACATCAAAATTACATTTCTGGGCCGAATTGCGTAGATCTCACTGTCAAAAGGCTTAAATGACTTTTTGGAACTAAGCTTGAGGATTGCGTTTAAACCAAATGTCCTAGAACCAAATTTCCAAATGTAACTACTAGATTGTGATACAATACACTATTGGGTGAAGTTTGGTTGACTTCTGCGCAGCGGTTTGGGAGTTAACATCAAAATTACATTTCTCGGCCATATCGCATAGATCTCACTGTGAAAAGGCTTAAATGGCTTTTTTGACCTAAGTTTGAGGATTGCGCTCAAATCAAATGTCCAATAACCAAATTTCCACATGTAACTACTAGATTGTGATACAATACACTAATGGGTGAAGTTTGGTTGACTTCTGCGCAGCGGTTTGGGAGTTAACATCAAAATTACATTTCTCGGCCATATCGCATAGATCTCACTGTGAAAAGGCTTAAATGACTTTTTTAATTAAGTTTGATGATTGCGTTCAAATAAAATGTCCTAGAACAAAATTTTCAAATGTAACTACTAGATTGTGATACAATACACTATTGGGTGAAGTTTGGTTGACTTCTGCGCAGCGGTTTGGGAGTTAACATCAAAATTACATTTCTCGGCCATATCGCATAGATCTCACTGTGAAAAGGCTTAAATGGCTTTTTTGACCTAAGTTTGAGGATTGCGCTCAAATCAAATGTCCTAGAACCAAATTTCCACATGTAATTACTAGATTGTGATACAATACACTAATGGGTGAAGTTTGGTTGACTTCTGCGCAGCGGTTTGGGAGTTAACATCAAAATTACATTTCTCGGCCATATCGCATAGATCTCACTGTGAAAAGGCTTAAATGACTTTTTTAATTAAGTTTAATGATTGCGCTCAAACCAAATGTCCTAGAACAAAATTTTCAAATGTAACTACTAGAATGTGATACAATACACTATTGGATGAAGTTTAGTTGACTTCTGCGCAGCGGTTTGGGAGTTAACATCAAAATTACATTTCTCGGCCATATCGCGTAGATCTCACTGTGAAAAGGCTGAAATGACTTTTTTTAACTAAGTTTGAGGATTGCGCTCAAATCAAATGTCCTAGAACCAAATTTCCACATGTAACTACTAGATTGTGATACAATACACTATTGGGTGAAGTTTGGTTGACTTCTGCGCAGCGGTTTGGGAGTTAACATCAAAATTACATTTCTCGGCCATATCGCGTAGATCTCACTGTGAAAAGGCTAAAATGACTTTTTTTTTAACTAAGTTTGATGATTGCCCTCAAACCAAATGTCCTAGAACCAAATTTCCAAATGTAACTACTAGATTGTGATACAATACACTATTGGGTGAAGTTTGGTTGACTTCTGCGCAGCGGTTTGGGAGTTAACATCAAAATTACATTTCTCAGCCGAATTGCGTAGATCTCACTGTCAAAAGGCTTAAATGGCTTTTTTGAACTAAGTTTGAGGATTGCGCTCAAACCAAATGTCCTAGAACCAAATTTCCAAATGTAACTACTAGATTGTGATACAATACACTATTGGGTGAAGTTTGGTTCACTTCTGCGCAGCGGTTTGGGAGTTAACATCAAAATTACATTTCTCGGCCGAGTTGCGTAGATCTCACTGTCAAAAGGCTTAAATGACTTTGTTTAACTAAGTTTGAGGATTGCGCTCAAACCAAATGTCCTAGAACCAAATTTCCAAATGTAACTACTAGATTGTGATACAATACACTATTGGGTGAAGTTTGGTTCACTTTTGAGCAGCGGTTTTGGAGTTAACATCAAAATTACATTTCTGGGCCGAATTGCTTAGATCTCACTGTCAAAAGGCTTAAATTACTTTTTGGAACTAAGCTTGAGGATTGCGTTTAAACCAATTGTCCTAGAACCAAATTTCCAAATGTAACTACTAGATTGTGATACAATACACTATTGGGTGAAGTTTGGTTGACTTCTGCGCAGCGGTTTGGGAGTTAACATCAAAATTACATTTCTCGGCCGAGTTGCGTAGATCTCACTGTCAAAACGCTTAAATGGCTTTTTTGAACTAAGTTTGAGGATTGCGCTCAAACCAAATGTCCTACAACCAAATTTCGAAATGTAACTACTAGATTGTGATACAATACACCATTGGGTGAAGTTTGGTTGACTTCTGCGCAGCGGTTTGGGAGTTAACATCAAAATTACATTTCTCGGCCGAGTTGCGTAGATCTCACTGTCAAAAGGCTGAAATGACTTTGTTTAACTAAGTTTGAGGATTGCGCTCAAACCAAATGACCTAGAACCAAATTTCCAAATGTAACTACTAGATTGTGATACAATACACTATAGCGTGAAGTTTGGTTGACTTCTGCGCAGCGGTTTGGGAGTTAACATCAAAATTACATTTCTCGGCCGAATTGCGTAGATCTCACTGTCAAAAGGCTTAAATGACTTTTTTGAACTAAGCTTGATGATTGCGCTCAAAGCAAATGTCCTAGAACCAAATTTCCACATGTAACTACTAGATTGTGATACAATACACTATTGGGTGAAGTTTGGTTGACTTCTGCGCAGCGGTTTGGGAGTTAACATCAAAATTACATTTCTCGGCCATATCGCGTAGATCTCACTGCGAAAAGCATTAAATGACTTTTTTTAACTGAATTTGAGGATTGCGCTCAAACCAAATGTCCTAGAACCAAATTTCCAAATGTAACTACTAGATTGTGATACAATACACTATTGGGTGAAGTTTGGTTGACTTCTGCGCAGCGGTTTGGGAGTTAACATCAAAATTACATTTCTCAGCCATATCGCCTAGATCTCACTGTGAAAAGGCTTAAATGACTTTTTTAAACTAAGTTTGATGATTGCGCTCAAACCAAATGTCCTAGAACCAAATTTCCAAATGTAACTACTAGATTGTGATACAATACACTATTGGGTGAAGTTTGGTTGACTTCTGCGCAGCGGTTTGGGAGTTAACATCAAAATTACATTTCTCGGCCATATCGCCTAGATCTCACTGTCAAAAGGCTTAAATGGCTTTTTTGAACTAAGTTTGAGGATTGCGCTCAAACCAAATGTCCTAGAACCAAATTTCCAAATGTAACTACTAGACTGTGATACAATACACTATTGGGTGAAGTTTGGTTCACTTCTGCGCAGCGGTTTGGGAATTAACATCAAAATTACATTTCTCGGCCGAGTTGCGTAGATCTCACTGTCAAAAGGCTTAAATGACTTTTTTGAACTAAGTTTGAGGATTGCGCTCAAACCAAATGTCCTACAACCAAATTTCGAAATGTAACTACTAGATTGTGATACAATACACCATTGGGTGAAGTTTGGTTGACTTCTGCGCAGCGGTTTGGGAGTTAACATCAAAATTACATTTCTCGGCCGAGTTGCGTAGATCTCACTGTCAAAAGGCTGAAATGACTTTGTTTAACTAAGTTTGAGGATTGCACTCAAACCAAATGACCTAGAACCAAATTTCCAAATGTAACTACTAGATTGTGATACAATACACTATAGCGTGAAGTTTGGTTGACTTCTGCGCAGCGGTTTGGGAGTTAATATCAAAATTACATTTCTCGGCCGAGTTGCGTAGATCTCACTGTCAAAAGGCTTAAATGGCTTTTTTGAACTAAGTTTGAGGATTGCGCTCAAACCAAATGTCCTACAACCAAATTTCGAAATGTAACTACTAGATTGTGATACAATACACCATTGGGTGAAGTTTGGTTCACTTCTGCGCAGCGGTTTGGGAGTTAACATCAAAATTACATTTCTCGGCCGAGTTGCGTAGATCTCACTGTCAAAAGGCTTAAATGACTTTGTTTAACTAAGTTTGAGGATTGCGCTCAAACCAAATGTCCTAGAACCAAATTTCCAAATGTAACTACTAGATTGTGATACAATACACTATTGGGTGAAGTTTGGTTCACTTCTGCGCAGCGGTTTGGGACTTAACATCAAAATTACATTTCTGGGCCGAATTGCGTAGATCTCACTGTCAAAAGGCTTAAATGACTTTTTGGAACTAAGCTTGAGGATTGCGTTTAAACCAAATGTCCTAGAACCAAATTTCCAAATGTAACTACTAGATTGTGATACAATACACTATTGGGTGAAGTTTGGTTGACTTCTGCGCAGCGGTTTGGGAGTTAACATCAAAATTACATTTCTCGGCCATATCGCATAGATCTCACTGTGAAAAGGCTTAAATGGCTTTTTTGACCTAAGTTTGAGGATTGCGCTCAAATCAAATGTCCAATAACCAAATTTCCACATGTAACTACTAGATTGTGATACAATACACTAATGGGTGAAGTTTGGTTGACTTCTGCGCAGCGGTTTGGGAGTTAACATCAAAATTACATTTCTCGGCCATATCGCATAGATCTCACTGTGAAAAGGCTTAAATGACTTTTTTAATTAAGTTTGATGATTGCGTTCAAATAAAATGTCCTAGAACAAAATTTTCAAATGTAACTACTAGATTGTGATACAATACACTATTGGGTGAAGTTTGGTTGACTTCTGCGCAGCGGTTTGGGAGTTAACATCAAAATTACATTTCTCGGCCATATCGCATAGATCTCACTGTGAAAAGGCTTAAATGGCTTTTTTGACCTAAGTTTGAGGATTGCGCTCAAATCAAATGTCCTAGAACCAAATTTCCACATGTAATTACTAGATTGTGATACAATACACTAATGGGTGAAGTTTGGTTGACTTCTGCGCAGCGGTTTGGGAGTTAACATCAAAATTACATTTCTCGGCCATATCGCATAGATCTCACTGTGAAAAGGCTTAAATGACTTTTTTAATTAAGTTTAATGATTGCGCTCAAACCAAATGTCCTAGAACAAAATTTTCAAATGTAACTACTAGAATGTGATACAATACACTATTGGATGAAGTTTAGTTGACTTCTGCGCAGCGGTTTGGGAGTTAACATCAAAATTACATTTCTCGGCCATATCGCATAGATCTCACTGTGAAAAGGCTTAAATGGCTTTTTTGAGCTAAGTTTAATGATTGCGCTCAAACCAAATGTCCTAGAACGAAATTTTCAAATGTAACTACTAGAATGTGATACAATACACTATTGGGTGAAGTTTGGTTGACTTCTGCGCAGCGGTTTGGGAGTTAACATCAAAATTACATTTCTCGGCCATATCGCATAGATCTCACTGTGAAAAGGCTTAAATGGCTTTTTTGACCTAAGTTTGAGGATTGCGCTCAAATCAAATGTCCTAGAACCAAATTTCCACATGTAACTACTAGATTGTGATACAATACACTAATGGGTGAAGTTTGGTTGACTTCTGCGCAGCGGTTTGGGAGTTAACATCAAAATTACATTTCTCGGCCATATCGCATAGATCTCACTGTGAAAAGGCTTAAATGACTTTTTTAATTAAGTTTGATGATTGCGTTCAAACAAAATGTCCTAGAACAAAATTTTCAAATGTAACTACTAGATTGTGATACAATACACTATTGGGTGAAGTTTGGTTGACTTCTGCGCAGCGGTTTGGGAGTTAACATGAAAATTACATTTCTCGGCCATATCGCATAGATCTCACTGTGAAAAGGCTTAAATGGCTTTTTTGACCTAAGTTTGAGGATTGCGCTCAAATCAAATGTCCTAGAACCAAATTTCCACATGTAATTACTAGATTGTGATACAATACACTAATGGGTGAAGTTTGGTTGACTTCTGCGCAGCGGTTTGGGAGTTAACATCAAAATTACATTTCTCGGCCATATCGCATAGATCTCACTGTGAAAATGCTTAAATGGCTTTTTTGACCTAAGTTTGAGGATTGCGCTCAAATCAAATGTCCTAGAACCAAATTTTCACATGTAACTACTAGATTGTGATACAATACACTAATGGGTGAAGTTTGGTTGACTTCTGCGCAGCGGTTTGGGAGTTAACATCAAAATTACATTTCTCGGCCATATCGCATTGATCTCACTGTGAAAAGGCTTAAATGACTTTTTTAATTAAGTTTGATGATTGCGCTCAAACAAAATTTCCTAGAACAAAATTTTCAAATGTAACTACTAGATTGTGATACAATACACTATTGGGTGAAGTTTGGTTGACTTCTGCGCAGCGGTTTGGGAGTTAACATCAAAATTACATTTCTCGGCCATATCGAATAGATCTCACTGTGAAAAGGCTTAAATGGCTTTTTTGACCTAAGTTTAATGATTGCGCTCAAACCAAATGTCCTAGAACGAAATTTTCAAATGTAACTACTAGAATGTGATACAATACACTATTGGGTGAAGTTTAGTTGACTTCTGCGCAGCGGTTTGGGAGTTAACATGAAAATTACATTTCTCGGCCATATCGCATAGATCTCACTGTGAAAAGGCTTAAATGGCTTTTTTGACCTAAGTTTGAGGATTGCGCTCAAATCAAATGTCCTAGAACCAAATTTCTACATGTAACTACTAGATTGTGATACAATACACTAATGGTTGAAGTTTGGTTGACTTCTGCGCAGCGGTTTGGGAGTTATAATCAAAATTACATTTCTCGGCCATATCGCATAGATCTCACTGTGAAAAGGCTTAAATGGCTTTTTTGACCTAAGTTTGAGGATTGCGCTCAAATCAAATGTCCAATAACCAAATTTCCACATGTAACTACTAGATTGTGATACAATACACTAATGGGTGAAGTTTGGTTGACTTCTGCGCAGCGGTTTGGGAGTTAACATCAAAATTACATTTCTCGGCCATATCGCATAGATCTCACTGTGAAAAGGCTTAAATGACTTTTTTAATTAAGTTTGATGATTGCATTCAAACAAAATGTCCTAGAACAAAATTTTCAAATGTAACTACTAGATTGTGATACAATACACTATTGGGTGAAGTTTGGTTGACTTCTGCGCAGCGGTTTGGGTGTTAACATCAAAATTACATTTCTCGGCCATATCGCATAGATCTCACTGTGAAAAGGCTTAAATGGCTTTTTTGACCTAAGTTTGAGGATTGCGCTCAAATCAAATGTCCTAGAACCAAATTTCCACATGTAATTACTAGATTGTGATACACTACACTAATGGGTGAAGTTTGGTTGACTTCTGCGCAGCGGTTTGGGAGTTAACATCAAAATTACATTTCTCGGCCATATCGCATAGATCTCACTGTGAAAAGGCTTAAATGACTTTTTTAATTAAGTTTAATGATTGCGCTCAAACCAAATGTCCTAGAACAAAATTTTCAATTGTAACTACTAGAATGTGATACAATACACTATTGGATGAAGTTTAGTTGACTTCTGCGCAGCGGTTTGGGAGTTAACATCAAAATTACATTTCTCGGCCATATCGCATAGATCTCACTGTGAAAAGGCTTAAATGGCTTTTTTGAGCTAAGTTTAATGATTGCGCTCAAACCAAATGTCCTAGAACGAAATTTTCAAATGTAACTACTAGAATGTGATACAATACACTATTGGGTGAAGTTTGGTTGACTTCTGCGCAGCGGTTTGGGAGTTAACATCAAAATTACATTTCTCGGCCATATCGCATAGATCTCACTGTGAAAAGGCTTAAATGGCTTTTTTGACCTAAGTTTGAGGATTGCGCTCAAATCAAATGTCCTAGAACCAAATTTCTACATGTAACTACTAGATTGTGATACAATACACTAATGGGTGAAGTTTGGTTGACTTCTGCGCAGCGGTTTGGGAGTTAACATCAAAATTACATTTCTCGGCCATATCGCATAGATCTCACTGTGAAAAGGCTTAAATGACTTTTTTAATTAAGTTTGATGATTACGCTCAAACAAAATGTCCTACAACAAAATTTTCAAATGTAACTACTAGACTGTGATACAATACACTATTGGGTGAAGTTTGGTTGACTTCTGCGCAGCGGTTTGGGAGTTAACATCAAAATTACATTTCTCGGCCATATCGCATAGATCTCACTGTGAAAAGGCTTAAATGGCTTTTTTGACCTAAGTTTGAGGATTGCGCTCAAATCAAATGTCCTAGAACCAAATTTCCACATGTAACTACTAGATTGTGATACAATACACTAATGGTTGAAGTTTGGTTGACTTCTGCGCAGCGGTTTGGGAGTGAACATCAAAATTACATTTCTCGGCCATATCGCATAGATCTCACTGTGAAAAGGCTTAAATGACTTTTTTTAATTAAGTTTGAAGATTGCGCTCAAATCAAATGTCCTAGAACTAAATTTCCAAATGTAACTACTAGATTGTGATAAAATACACTATTGGGTGAAGTTTGGTTGACTTCTGCACAGCGGTTTGGGAGTTAACATCAAAATTACATTTCTCGGCCATATCGCATAGATCTCACTGTGAAAAGGCTTAAATGGCTTTTTTGACCTAAGTTTAATAATTGCGCTCAAACCAAATGTCCTAGAACGAAATTTTCAAATGTAACTACTAGAATGTGATACAATACACTATTGGGTGAAGTTTGGTTGACTTCTGCGCAGCGGTTTGGGAGTTAACATCAAAATTACATTTATCGGCCATATCGCATAGATCTCACTGTGAAAAGGCTTAAATGGCTTTTTTGACCTAAGTTTGAGGATTGCGCTCAAATCAAATGTCCTAGAACCAAATTTTCACATGTAACTACTAGATTGTGATACAATACACTATTGGGTGAAGTTTGGTTGACTTCTGCGCAGCGGTTTGGGAGTTAACATCAAAATTACATTTCTCGGCCATATCGCATAGATCTCACTGTGAAAAGGCTTAAATGGCTTTTTTGACCTAAGTTTAATAATTGCGCTCAAACCAAATGTCCTAGAACGAAATTTTCAAATGTAACTACTAGAATGTGATACAATACATTATTGGGTGAAGTTTGGTTGACTTCTGCGCAGCGGTTTGGGAGTTAACATCAAAATTACATTTCTCGGCCATATCGCATAGATCTCACTGTGAAAAGGCTTAAATGACTTTTTTAATTAAGTTTAATGATTGCGCTCAAACCAAATGTCCTAGAACGAAATTTTCAAATGTAACTACTAGAATGTGATACAATACACTATTGGGTGAAGTTTGGTTGACTTCTGCGCAGCGGTTTGGGAGTTAACATCAAAATTACATTTCTCGGCCATATCGCATAGATCTCACTGTGAAAAGGCTTAAATGGCTTTTTTGACCTAAGTTTGAGGATTGCGCTCAAATCAAATGTCCTAGAACCAAATTTCCACATGTAACTACTAGATTGTGATACAATACACTAATGGTTGAAGTTTGGTTGACTTCTGCGCAGCGGTTTGGGAGTGAACATCAAAATTACATTTCTCGGCCATATCGCATAGATCTCACTGTGAAAAGGCTTAAATGACTTTTTTAATTAAGTTTGATGATTACGCTCAAACAAAATGTCCTACAACAAAATTTTCAAATGTAACTACTAGACTGTGATACAATACACTAATGGGTGAAGTTTGGTTGACTTCTGCGCAGCGGTTTGGGAGTTAACATCAAAATTACATTTCTCGGCCATATCGCATAGATCTCACTGTGAAAAGGCTTAAATGGCTTTTTTGACCTAAGTTTGAGGATTGCGCTCAAATCAAATGTCCTAGAACCAAATTTTCACATGTAACTACTAGATTGTGATACAATACACTAATGGGTGAAGTTTGGTTGACTTCTGCGCAGCGGTTTGGGAGTTAACATCAAAATTACATTTCTCGGCCATATCGCATAGATCTCACTGTGAAAAGGCTTAAATGACTTTTTTAATTAAGTTTGATGATTGCGCTTAAACAAAATTTCCTAGAACAAAATTTTCAAATGTAACTACTAGATTGTGATACAATACACTATTGGGTGAAGTTTGGTTGACTTCTGCGCAGCGGTTTGGGAGTTAACATCAAAATTACATTTCTCGGCCATATCGCATAGATCTCACTGTGAAAAGGCTTAAATGGCTTTTTTGACCTAAGTTTAATAATTGCGCTCAAACCAAATGTCCTAGAACGAAATTTTCAAATGTAACTACTAGAATGTGATACAATACACTATTGGGTGAGTTTGGTTGACTTCTGCGCAGCGGTTTGGGAGTTAACATCAAAATTACATTTCTCGGCCATATCGCATAGATCTCACTGTGAAAAGGCTTAAATGGCTTTTTTGACCTAAGTTTGAGGATTGCGCTCAAATCAAATGTCCTAGAACCAAATTTCCACATGTAACTACTAGATTGTGATACAATACACTAATGGGTGAAGTTTGGTTGACTTCTGCGCAGCGGTTTGGGAGTTAACATCAAAATTACATTTCTCGGCCATATCGCATAGATCTCACTGTGAAAAGGCTTAAATGGCTTTTTTGACCTAAGTTTGAGGATTGCGCTCAAATCAAATGTCCAATAACCAAATTTCCACATGTAACTACTAGATTGTGATACAATACACTAATGGGTGAAGTTTGGTTGACTTCTGCGCAGCGGTTTGGGAGTTAACATCAAAATTACATTTCTCGGCCATATCGCATAGATCTCACTGTGAAAAGGCTTAAATGACTTTTTTAATTAAGTTTGATGATTGCGTTCAAACAAAATGTCCTAGAACAAAATTTTCAAATGTAACTACTAGATTGTGATACAATACACTATTGGGTGAAGTTTGGTTGACTTCTGCGCAGCGGTTTGGGAGTTAACATCAAAATTACATTTCTCGGCCATATCGCATAGATCTCACTGTGAAAAGGCTTAAATGGCTTTTTTGACCTAAGTTTGAGGATTGCGCTCAAATCAAATGTCCTAGAACCAAATTTCCACATGTAATTACTAGATTGTGATACAATACACTAATGGGTGAAGTTTGGTTGACTTCTGCGCAGCGGTTTGGGAGTTAACATCAAAATTACATTTCTCGGCCATATCGCATAGATCTCACTGTGAAAAGGCTTAAATGACTTTTTTAATTAAGTTTAATGATTGCGCTCAAACCAAATGTCCTAGAACAAAATTTTCAAATGTAACTACTAGAATGTGATACAATACACTATTGGATGAAGTTTAGTTGACTTCTGCGCAGCGGTTTGGGAGTTAACATCAAAATTACATTTCTCGGCCATATCGCATAGATCTCACTGTGAAAAGGCTTAAATGGCTTTTTTGACCTAAGTTTAATGATTGCGCTCAAACCAAATGTCCTAGAACGAAATTTTCAAATGTAACTACTAGAATGTGATACAATACACTATTGGGTGAAGTTTGGTTGACTTCTGCGCAGCGGTTTGGGAGTTAACATGAAAATTACATTTCTCGGCCATATCGCATAGATCTCACTGTGAAAAGGCTTAAATGGCTTTTTTGACCTAAGTTTGAGGATTGCGCTCAAATCAAATGTCCTAGAACCAAATTTCTACATGTAACTACTAGATTGTGATACAATACACTAATGGGTGAAGTTTGGTTGACTTCTGCGCAGCGGTTTGGGAGTTAACATCAAAATTACATTTCTCGGCCATATCGCATAGATCTCACTGTGAAAAGGCTTAAATGGCTTTTTTGACCTAAGTTTGAGGATTGCGCTCAAATCAAATGTCCAATAACCAAATTTCAACATGTAACTACTAGATTGTGATACAATACACTAATGGGTGAAGTTTGGTTGACTTCTGCGCAGCGGTTTGGGAGTTAACATCAAAATTACATTTCTCGGCCATATCGCATAGATCTCACTGTGAAAAGGCTTAAATGACTTTTTTAATTAAGTTTGATGATTGCGTTCAAACAAAATGTCCTAGAACAAAATTTTCAAATGTAGCTACTAGATTGTGATACAATACACTATTGGGTGAAGTTTGGTTGATTTCTGCGCAGCGGTTTGGGAGTTAACATCAAAATTACATTTCTCGGCCATATCGCATAGATCTCACTGTGAAAAGGCTTAAATGGCTTTTTTGACCTAAGTTTGAGGATTGCGCTCAAATCAAATGTCCTAGAACCAAATTTCCACATGTAATTACTAGATTGTGATACAATACACTAATGGGTACAGTTTGGTTGACTTCTGCGCAGCGGTTTGGGAGTTAACATCAAAATTACATTTCTCGGCCATATCGCATAGATCTCACTGTGAAAAGGCTTAAATGACTTTTTTAATTAAGTTTAATGATTGCGCTCAAACCAAATGTCCTAGAACGAAATTTTCAAATGTAACTACTAGAATGTGATACAATACACTATTGGGTGAAGTTTGGTTGACTTCTGCGCAGCGGTTTGGGAGTTAACATGAAAATTACATTTCTCGGCCATATCGCATAGATCTCACTGTGAAAAGGCTTAAATGGCTTTTTTGACCTAAGTTTGAGGATTGCGCTCAAACCAAATGTCCTAGAACGAAATTTTCAAATGTAACTACTAGATTGTGATACAATACACTATTGGGTGAAGTTTGGTTGACTTCTGCGCAGCGGTTTGGGAGTTAACATCAAAATTACATTTCTCGGCCATATCGCATAGATCTCACTGTGAAAAGGCTTAAATGGCTTTTTTAATTAAGTTTGATGATTGCGTTCAAACAAAATGTCCTAGAACAAAATTTTCAAATGTAACTACTAGATTGTGATACAATACACTATTGGGTGAAGTTTGGTTGACTTCTGCGCAGCGGTTTGGGAGTTAACATCAAAATCACATTTCTCGGCCATATCGCATAGATCTCACTGTGAAAAGGCTTAAATGGCTTTTTTGACCTAAGTTTGAGGATTGCGCTCAAATCAAATGTCCTAGAACCAAATTTCTACATGTAATTACTAGATTGTGATACAATACACTAATGGGTGAAGTTTGGTTGACTTCTGCGCAGCGGTTTGGGAGTTAACATCAAAATTACATTTCTCGGCCATATCGCATAGATCTCACTGTGAAAAGGCTTAAATGACTTTTTTAATTAAGTTTAATGATTGCGCTCAAACCAAATGTCCTAGAACAAAATTTTATAATGTAACTACTAGAATGTGATACAATACACTATTGGATGAAGTTTAGTTGACTTCTGCGCAGCGGTTTGGGAGTTAACATCAAAATTACATTTCTCGGCCATATCGCATAGATCTCACTGTGAAAAGGCTTAAATGACTTTTTTAATTAAGTTTGATGATTGCGCTCAGACAAAATTTCCTAGAACAAAATTTTCAAATGTAACTACTAGATTGTGATACAATACACTAATGGGTGAAGTTTGGTTGACTTCTGCGCAGCGGTTTGGGAGTTAACATCAAAATTACATTTCTCGGCCATATCGCATAGATCTCACTGTGAAAAGGCTTAAATGGCTTTTTTGACCTAAGTTTAATGATTGCGCTCAAACCAAATGTCCTAGAACGAAATTTTCAAATGTAACTACTAGAATGTGATACAATACACTATTGGGTGAAGTTTGGTTGACTTCTGCGCAGCGGTTTGGGAGTTAACATCAAAATTACATTTCTCGGCCATATCGCATAGATCTCACTGTGAAAAGGCTTAAATGACTTTTTTAATTAAGTTTGATGATTGCGCTCAAACAAAATGTCCTAGAACAAAATTTTCAAATAAAACTACCAGATTGTGATACAATACACTATTGGGTGAAGTTTGGTTGACTTCTGCGCAGCGGTTTGGGAGTTAACATCAAAATTACATTTCTCGGCCATATCGCATAGATCTCACTGTGAAAAGGCTTAAATGGCTTTTTTGACCTAAGTTTGAGGATTGCGCTCAAATCAAATGTCCTAGAACCAAATTTTCACATGTAACTACTAGATTGTGATACAATACACTAATGGGTGAAGTTTGGTTGACTTCTGCGCAGCGGTTTGGGAGTTAACATCAAAATTACATTTCTCGGCCATATCGCATTGATCTCACTGTGAAAAGGCTTAAATGGCTTTTTTGACCTAAGTTTGAGTATTGCGCTCAAATCAAATGTCCTAGAACCAAATTTCCACATGTAACTACTAGATTGTGATACAATACACTAATGGGTGAAGTTTGGTTGACTTCTGCGCAGCGGTTTGGGAGTTAACATCAAAATTACATTTCTCGGCCATATCGCATAGATCTCACTGTGAAAATGCTTAAATGACTTTTTTAATTAAGTTTGATGATTGCGCTCAAACAAAATGTCCTAGAACAAACTTTTCAAATGTAACTACTAGATTGTGATACAATACACTATTGGGTGAAGTTTGGTTGAGTTCTGCGCAGCGGTTTGGGAGTTAACATCAAAATTACATTTCTCGGCCATATCGCATAGATCTCACTGTGAAAAGGCTTAAATGGCTTTTTGACCTAAGTTTGAGGATTGCGCTCAAATCAAATGTCCTAGAACCAAATTTCCACATGAAACTACTAGATTGTGATACAATACACTAATGGTTGAAGTTTGGTTGACTTCTGCGCAGCGGTTTGGGAGTGAACATCAAAATTACATTTCTCGGCCATATCGCATAGATCTCACTGTGAAAAGGCTTAAATGACTTTTTTTAATTAAGTTTGAAGATTGCGCTCAAATCAAATGTCCTAGAACTAAATTTCCAAATGTAACTACTAGATTGTGATACAATACACTATTGGGTGAAGTTTGGTTGACTTCTGCGCAGCGGTTTGGGAGTTAACATCAAAATTACATTTCTCGGCCATATCGCATAGATCTCACTGTGAAAAGGCTTAAATAGCTTTTTTGACCTAAGTTTAATAATTGCGCTCAAACCAAATGTCCTAGAACGAAATTTTAAAATGTAACTACTAGAATGTGATACAATACACTATTGGGTGAAGTTTGGTTGACTTCTGCGCAGCGGTTTGGGAGTTAACATGAAAATTACATTTCTCGGCCATATCGCATAGATCTCACTGTGAAAAGGCTTAAATGGCTTTTTTGACCTAAGTTTGAGGATTGCGCTCAAATCAAATGTCCTAGAACCAAATTTCTACATGTAACTACTAGATTGTGATACAATACACTAATGGGTGAAGTTTGGTTGACTTCTGCGCAGCGGTTTGGGAGTTATAATCAAAATTACATTTCTCGGCCATATCGCATAGATCTCACTGTGAAAAGGCTTAAATGGCTTTTTTGACCTAAGTTTGAGGATTGCGCTCAAATCAAATGTCCAATAACCAAATTTCCACATGTAACTACTAGATTGTGATACAATACACTAATGGGTGAAGTTTGGTTGACTTCTGCGCAGCGGTTTGGGAGTTAACATCAAAATTACATTTCTCGGCCATATCGCATAGATCTCACTGTGAAAAGGCTTAAATGACTTTTTTAATTAAGTTTGATGATTGCGCTCAAATCAAATGTCCTAGAACCAAATTTCCACATGTAATTACTAGATTGTGATACAATACACTATTGGGTGAAGTTTGGTTGACTTCTGCGCAGCGGTTTGGGAGTTAACATCAAAATTACATTTCTCGGCCATATCGCATTGATCTCACTGTGAAAAGGCTTAAATGACTTTTTTAATTAAGTTTAATGATTGCGCTCAAACCAAATGTCCTAGAACAAAATTTTCAAATGTAACTACTAGAATGTGATACAATACACTATTGGATGAAGTTTAGTTGACTTCTGCGCAGCGGTTTGGGAGTTAACATCAAAATTACATTTCTCGGCCATATCGCATAGATCTCACTGTGAAAAGGCTTAAATGGCTTTTTTGAGCTAAGTTTAATGATTGCGCTCAAACCAAATGTCCTAGAACGAAATTTTCAAATGTAACTACTAGAATGTGATACAATACACTATTGGGTGAAGTTTGGTTGACTTCTGCGCAGCGGTTTGGGAGTTAACATGAAAATTACATTTCTCGGCCATATCGCATAGATCTCACTGTGAAAAGGCTTAAATGGCTTTTTTGACCTAAGTTTGAGGATTGCGCTCAAATCAAATGTCCTAGAACCAAATTTCTACATGTAACTACTAGATTGTGATACAATACACTAATGGGTGAAGTTTGGTTGACTTCTGCGCAGCGGTTTGGGAGTTAACATCAAAATTACATTTCTCGGCCATATCGCATAGATCTCACTGTGAAAAGGCTTAAATGGCTTTTTTGACCTAAGTTTGAGGATTGCGCTCAAACAAAATTTCCTAGAACAAAATTTTCAAATGTAACTACTAGATTGTGATACAATACACTATTGGGTGAAGTTTGGTTGACTTCTGCGCAGCGGTTTGGGAGTTAACATCAAAATTACATTTCTCGGCCATATCGCATAGATCTCACTGTGAAAAGGCTTAAATGGCTTTTTTGACCTAAGTTTAATAATTGCGCTCAAACCAAATGTCCTAGAACGAAATTTTCAAATGTAACTACTAGAATGTGATACAATACACTATTGGGTGAAGTTTGGTTGACTTCTGCGCAGCGGTTTGGGAGTTAACATCAAAATTACATTTCTCGGCCATATCGCATAGATCTCACTGTGAAAAGGCTTAAATGACTTTTTTAATTAAGTTTAATGATTGCGCTCAAACCAAATGTCCTAGAACGAAATTTTCAAATGTAACTACTAGAATGTGATACAATACACTATTGGGTGAAGTTTGGTTGACTTCTGCGCAGCGGTTTGGGAGTTAACATGAAAATTACATTTCTCGGCCATATCGCATAGATCTCACTGTGAAAAGGCTTAAATGGCTTTTTTGACCTAAGTTTGAGGATTGCGCTCAAATCAAATGTCCTAGAACCAAATTTCCACATGTAACTACTAGATTGTGATACAATACACTAATGGGTGAAGTTTGGTTGACTTCTGCGCAGCGGTTTGGGAGTTAACATCAAAATTACATTTCTCGGCCATATCGCATAGATCTCACTGTGAAAAGGCTTAAATGGCTTTTTTGACCTAAGTTTGAGGATTGCGCTCAAATCAAATGTCCAATAACCAAATTTCCACATGTAACTACTAGATTGTGATACAATACACTAATGGGTGAAGTTTGGTTGACTTCTGCGCAGCGGTTTGGGAGTTAACATCAAAATTACATTTCTCGGCCATATCGCATAGATCTCACTGTGAAAAGGCTTAAATGACTTTTTTAATTAAGTTTAATGATTGCGCTCAAACCAAATGTCCTAGAACAAAATTTTCAAATGTAACTACTAGAATGTGATACAATACACTATTGGATGAAGTTTAGTTGACTTCTGCGCAGCGGTTTGGGAGTTAACATCAAAATTACATTTCTCGGCCATATCGCATAGATCTCACTGTGAAAAGGCTTAAATGGCTTTTTTGACCTAAGTTTAATGATTGCGCTCAAACCAAATGTCCTAGAACGAAATTTTCAAATGTAACTACTAGAATGTGATACAATACACTATTGGGTGAAGTTTGGTTGACTTCTGCGCAGCGGTTTGGGAGTTAACATGAAAATTACATTTCTCGGCCATATCGCATAGATCTCACTGTGAAAAGGCTTAAATGGCTTTTTTGACCTAAGTTTGAGGATTGCGCTCAAATCAAATGTCCTAGAACCAAATTTCTACATGTAACTACTAGATTGTGATACAATACACTAATGGGTGAAGTTTGGTTGACTTCTGCGCAGCGGTTTGGGAGTTAACATCAAAATTACATTTCTCGGCCATATCGCATAGATCTCACTGTGAAAAGGCTTAAATGGCTTTTTTGACCTAAGTTTGAGGATTGCGCTCAAATCAAATGTCCAATAACCAAATTTCAACATGTAACTACTAGATTGTGATACAATACACTAATGGGTGAAGTTTGGTTGACTTCTGCGCAGCGGTTTGGGAGTTAACATCAAAATTACATTTCTCGGCCATATCGCATAGATCTCACTGTGAAAAGGCTTAAATGACTTTTTTAATTAAGTTTGATGATTGCGTTCAAACAAAATGTCCTAGAACAAAATTTTCAAATGTAACTACTAGATTGTGATACAATACACTATTGGGTGAAGTTTGGTTGATTTCTGCGCAGCGGTTTGGGAGTTAACATCAAAATTACATTTCTCGGCCATATCGCATAGATCTCACTGTGAAAAGGCTTAAATGGCTTTTTTGACCTAAGTTTGAGGATTGCGCTCAAATCAAATGTCCTAGAACCAAATTTCCACATGTAATTACTAGATTGTGATACAATACACTAATGGGTACAGTTTGGTTGACTTCTGCGCAGCGGTTTGGGAGTTAACATCAAAATTACATTTCTCGGCCATATCGCATAGATCTCACTGTGAAAAGGCTTAAATGACTTTTTTAATTAAGTTTAATGATTGCGCTCAAACCAAATGTCCTAGAACGAAATTTTCAAATGTAACTACTAGAATGTGATACAATACACTATTGGGTGAAGTTTGGTTGACTTCTGCGCAGCGGTTTGGGAGTTAACATGAAAATTACATTTCTCGGCCATATCGCATAGATCTCACTGTGAAAAGGCTTAAATGGCTTTTTTGACCTAAGTTTGAGGATTGCGCTCAAACCAAATGTCCTAGAACGAAATTTTCAAATGTAACTACTAGATTGTGATACAATACACTATTGGGTGAAGTTTGGTTGACTTCTGCGCAGCGGTTTGGGAGTTAACATCAAAATTACATTTCTCGGCCATATCGCATAGATCTCACTGTGAAAAGGCTTAAATGGCTTTTTTAATTAAGTTTGATGATTGCGTTCAAACAAAATGTCCTAGAACAAAATTTTCAAATGTAACTACTAGATTGTGATACAATACACTATTGGGTGAAGTTTGGTTGACTTCTGCGCAGCGGTTTGGGAGTTAACATCAAAATCACATTTCTCGGCCATATCGCATAGATCTCACTGTGAAAAGGCTTAAATGGCTTTTTTGACCTAAGTTTGAGGATTGCGCTCAAATCAAATGTCCTAGAACCAAATTTCTACATGTAATTACTAGATTGTGATACAATACACTAATGGGTGAAGTTTGGTTGACTTCTGCGCAGCGGTTTGGGAGTTAACATCAAAATTACATTTCTCGGCCATATCGCATAGATCTCACTGTGAAAAGGCTTAAATGACTTTTTTAATTAAGTTTAATGATTGCGCTCAAACCAAATGTCCTAGAACAAAATTTTATAATGTAACTACTAGAATGTGATACAATACACTATTGGATGAAGTTTAGTTGACTTCTGCGCAGCGGTTTGGGAGTTAACATCAAAATTACATTTCTCGGCCATATCGCATAGATCTCACTGTGAAAAGGCTTAAATGACTTTTTTAATTAAGTTTGATGATTGCGCTCAGACAAAATTTCCTAGAACAAAATTTTCAAATGTAACTACTAGATTGTGATACAATACACTAATGGGTGAAGTTTGGTTGACTTCTGCGCAGCGGTTTGGGAGTTAACATCAAAATTACATTTCTCGGCCATATCGCATAGATCTCACTGTGAAAAGGCTTAAATGGCTTTTTTGACCTAAGTTTAATGATTGCGCTCAAACCAAATGTCCTAGAACGAAATTTTCAAATGTAACTACTAGAATGTGATACAATACACTATTGGGTGAAGTTTGGTTGACTTCTGCGCAGCGGTTTGGGAGTTAACATCAAAATTACATTTCTCGGCCATATCGCATAGATCTCACTGTGAAAAGGCTTAAATGACTTTTTTAATTAAGTTTGATGATTGCGCTCAAACAAAATGTCCTAGAACAAAATTTTCAAATAAAACTACCAGATTGTGATACAATACACTATTGGGTGAAGTTTGGTTGACTTCTGCGCAGCGGTTTGGGAGTTAACATCAAAATTACATTTCTCGGCCATATCGCATAGATCTCACTGTGAAAAGGCTTAAATGGCTTTTTTGACCTAAGTTTGAGGATTGCGCTCAAATCAAATGTCCTAGAACCAAATTTTCACATGTAACTACTAGATTGTGATACAATACACTAATGGGTGAAGTTTGGTTGACTTCTGCGCAGCGGTTTGGGAGTTAACATCAAAATTACATTTCTCGGCCATATCGCATTGATCTCACTGTGAAAAGGCTTAAATGGCTTTTTTGACCTAAGTTTGAGTATTGCGCTCAAATCAAATGTCCTAGAACCAAATTTCCACATGTAACTACTAGATTGTGAAACAATACACTAATGGGTGAAGTTTGGTTGACTTCTGCGCAGCGGTTTGGGAGTTAACATCAAAATTACATTTCTCGGCCATATCGCATAGATCTCACTGTGAAAATGCTTAAATGACTTTTTTAATTAAGTTTGATGATTGCGCTCAAACAAAATGTCCTAGAACAAACTTTTCAAATGTAACTACTAGATTGTGATACAATACACTATTGGGTGAAGTTTGGTTGAGTTCTGCGCAGCGGTTTGGGAGTTAACATCAAAATTACATTTCTCGGCCATATCGCATAGATCTCACTGTGAAAAGGCTTAAATGGCTTTTTGACCTAAGTTTGAGGATTGCGCTCAAATCAAATGTCCTAGAACCAAATTTCCACATGAAACTACTAGATTGTGATACAATACACTAATGGTTGAAGTTTGGTTGACTTCTGCGCAGCGGTTTGGGAGTGAACATCAAAATTACATTTCTCGGCCATATCGCATAGATCTCACTGTGAAAAGGCTTAAATGACTTTTTTTAATTAAGTTTGAAGATTGCGCTCAAATCAAATGTCCTAGAACTAAATTTCCAAATGTAACTACTAGATTGTGATACAATACACTATTGGGTGAAGTTTGGTTGACTTCTGCGCAGCGGTTTGGGAGTTAACATCAAAATTACATTTCTCGGCCATATCGCATAGATCTCACTGTGAAAAGGCTTAAATAGCTTTTTTGACCTAAGTTTAATAATTGCGCTCAAACCAAATGTCCTAGAACGAAATTTTAAAATGTAACTACTAGAATGTGATACAATACACTATTGGGTGAAGTTTGGTTGACTTCTGCGCAGCGGTTTGGGAGTTAACATGAAAATTACATTTCTCGGCCATATCGCATAGATCTCACTGTGAAAAGGCTTAAATGGCTTTTTTGACCTAAGTTTGAGGATTGCGCTCAAATCAAATGTCCTAGAACCAAATTTCTACATGTAACTACTAGATTGTGATACAATACACTAATGGGTGAAGTTTGGTTGACTTCTGCGCAGCGGTTTGGGAGTTATAATCAAAATTACATTTCTCGGCCATATCGCATAGATCTCACTGTGAAAAGGCTTAAATGGCTTTTTTGACCTAAGTTTGAGGATTGCGCTCAAATCAAATGTCCAATAACCAAATTTCCACATGTAACTACTAGATTGTGATACAATACACTAATGGGTGAAGTTTGGTTGACTTCTGCGCAGCGGTTTGGGAGTTAACATCAAAATTACATTTCTCGGCCATATCGCATAGATCTCACTGTGAAAAGGCTTAAATGACTTTTTTAATTAAGTTTGATGATTGCGCTCAAATCAAATGTCCTAGAACCAAATTTCCACATGTAATTACTAGATTGTGATACAATACACTATTGGGTGAAGTTTGGTTGACTTCTGCGCAGCGGTTTGGGAGTTAACATCAAAATTACATTTCTCGGCCATATCGCATTGATCTCACTGTGAAAAGGCTTAAATGACTTTTTTAATTAAGTTTAATGATTGCGCTCAAACCAAATGTCCTAGAACAAAATTTTCAAATGTAACTACTAGAATGTGATACAATACACTATTGGATGAAGTTTAGTTGACTTCTGCGCAGCGGTTTGGGAGTTAACATCAAAATTACATTTCTCGGCCATATCGCATAGATCTCACTGTGAAAAGGCTTAAATGGCTTTTTTGAGCTAAGTTTAATGATTGCGCTCAAACCAAATGTCCTAGAACGAAATTTTCAAATGTAACTACTAGAATGTGATACAATACACTATTGGGTGAAGTTTGGTTGACTTCTGCGCAGCGGTTTGGGAGTTAACATGAAAATTACATTTCTCGGCCATATCGCATAGATCTCACTGTGAAAAGGCTTAAATGGCTTTTTTGACCTAAGTTTGAGGATTGCGCTCAAATCAAATGTCCTAGAACCAAATTTCTACATGTAACTACTAGATTGTGATACAATACACTAATGGGTGAAGTTTGGTTGACTTCTGCGCAGCGGTTTGGGAGTTAACATCAAAATTACATTTCTCGGCCATATCGCATAGATCTCACTGTGAAAAGGCTTAAATGGCTTTTTTGACCTAAGTTTGAGGATTGCGCTCAAACAAAATTTCCTAGAACAAAATTTTCAAATGTAACTACTAGATTGTGATACAATACACTATTGGGTGAAGTTTGGTTGACTTCTGCGCAGCGGTTTGGGAGTTAACATCAAAATTACATTTCTCGGCCATATCGCATAGATCTCACTGTGAAAAGGCTTAAATGGCTTTTTTGACCTAAGTTTAATAATTGCGCTCAAACCAAATGTCCTAGAACGAAATTTTCAAATGTAACTACTAGAATGTGATACAATACACTATTGGGTGAAGTTTGGTTGACTTCTGCGCAGCGGTTTGGGAGTTAACATCAAAATTACATTTCTCGGCCATATCGCATAGATCTCACTGTGAAAAGGCTTAAATGACTTTTTTAATTAAGTTTAATGATTGCGCTCAAACCAAATGTCCTAGAACGAAATTTTCAAATGTAACTACTAGAATGTGATACAATACACTATTGGGTGAAGTTTGGTTGACTTCTGCGCAGCGGTTTGGGAGTTAACATGAAAATTACATTTCTCGGCCATATCGCATAGATCTCACTGTGAAAAGGCTTAAATGGCTTTTTTGACCTAAGTTTGAGGATTGCGCTCAAATCAAATGTCCTAGAACCAAATTTCCACATGTAACTACTAGATTGTGATACAATACACTAATGGGTGAAGTTTGGTTGACTTCTGCGCAGCGGTTTGGGAGTTAACATCAAAATTACATTTCTCGGCCATATCGCATAGATCTCACTGTGAAAAGGCTTAAATGGCTTTTTTGACCTAAGTTTGAGGATTGCGCTCAAATCAAATGTCCAATAACCAAATTTCCACATGTAACTACTAGATTGTGATACAATACACTAATGGGTGAAGTTTGGTTGACTTCTGCGCAGCGGTTTGGGAGTTAACATCAAAATTACATTTCTCGGCCATATCGCATAGATCTCACTGTGAAAAGGCTTAAATGACTTTTTTAATTAAGTTTAATGATTGCGCTCAAACCAAATGTCCTAGAACAAAATTTTCAAATGTAACTACTAGAATGTGATACAATACACTATTGGATGAAGTTTAGTTGACTTCTGCGCAGCGGTTTGGGAGTTAACATCAAAATTACATTTCTCGGCCATATCGCATAGATCTCACTGTGAAAAGGCTTAAATGGCTTTTTTGACCTAAGTTTAATGATTGCGCTCAAACCAAATGTCCTAGAACGAAATTTTCAAATGTAACTACTAGAATGTGATACAATACACTATTGGGTGAAGTTTGGTTGACTTCTGCGCAGCGGTTTGGGAGTTAACATGAAAATTACATTTCTCGGCCATATCGCATAGATCTCACTGTGAAAAGGCTTAAATGGCTTTTTTGACCTAAGTTTGAGGATTGCGCTCAAATCAAATGTCCTAGAACCAAATTTCTACATGTAACTACTAGATTGTGATACAATACACTAATGGGTGAAGTTTGGTTGACTTCTGCGCAGCGGTTTGGGAGTTAACATCAAAATTACATTTCTCGGCCATATCGCATAGATCTCACTGTGAAAAGGCTTAAATGGCTTTTTTGACCTAAGTTTGAGGATTGCGCTCAAATCAAATGTCCAATAACCAAATTTCAACATGTAACTACTAGATTGTGATACAATACACTAATGGGTGAAGTTTGGTTGACTTCTGCGCAGCGGTTTGGGAGTTAACATCAAAATTACATTTCTCGGCCATATCGCATAGATCTCACTGTGAAAAGGCTTAAATGACTTTTTTAATTAAGTTTGATGATTGCGTTCAAACAAAATGTCCTAGAACAAAATTTTCAAATGTAACTACTAGATTGTGATACAATACACTATTGGGTGAAGTTTGGTTGATTTCTGCGCAGCGGTTTGGGAGTTAACATCAAAATTACATTTCTCGGCCATATCGCATAGATCTCACTGTGAAAAGGCTTAAATGGCTTTTTTGACCTAAGTTTGAGGATTGCGCTCAAATCAAATGTCCTAGAACCAAATTTCCACATGTAATTACTAGATTGTGATACAATACACTAATGGGTACAGTTTGGTTGACTTCTGCGCAGCGGTTTGGGAGTTAACATCAAAATTACATTTCTCGGCCATATCGCATAGATCTCACTGTGAAAAGGCTTAAATGACTTTTTTAATTAAGTTTAATGATTGCGCTCAAACCAAATGTCCTAGAACGAAATTTTCAAATGTAACTACTAGAATGTGATACAATACACTATTGGGTGAAGTTTGGTTGACTTCTGCGCAGCGGTTTGGGAGTTAACATGAAAATTACATTTCTCGGCCATATCGCATAGATCTCACTGTGAAAAGGCTTAAATGGCTTTTTTGACCTAAGTTTGAGGATTGCGCTCAAACCAAATGTCCTAGAACGAAATTTTCAAATGTAACTACTAGATTGTGATACAATACACTATTGGGTGAAGTTTGGTTGACTTCTGCGCAGCGGTTTGGGAGTTAACATCAAAATTACATTTCTCGGCCATATCGCATAGATCTCACTGTGAAAAGGCTTAAATGGCTTTTTTAATTAAGTTTGATGATTGCGTTCAAACAAAATGTCCTAGAACAAAATTTTCAAATGTAACTACTAGATTGTGATACAATACACTATTGGGTGAAGTTTGGTTGACTTCTGCGCAGCGGTTTGGGAGTTAACATCAAAATTACATTTCTCGGCCATATCGCATAGATCTCACTGTGAAAAGGCTTAAATGGCTTTTTTGACCTAAGTTTGAGGATTGCGCTCAAATCAAATGTCCTAGAACCAAATTTCTACATGTAATTACTAGATTGTGATACAATACACTAATGGGTGAAGTTTGGTTGACTTCTGCGCAGCGGTTTGGGAGTTAACATCAAAATTACATTTCTCGGCCATATCGCATAGATCTCACTGTGAAAAGGCTTAAATGACTTTTTTAATTAAGTTTAATGATTGCGCTCAAACCAAATGTCCTAGAACAAAATTTTATAATGTAACTACTAGAATGTGATACAATACACTATTGGATGAAGTTTAGTTGACTTCTGCGCAGCGGTTTGGGAGTTAACATCAAAATTACATTTCTCGGCCATATCGCATAGATCTCACTGTGAAAAGGCTTAAATGACTTTTTTAATTAAGTTTGATGATTGCGCTCAGACAAAATTTCCTAGAACAAAATTTTCAAATGTAACTACTAGATTGTGATACAATACACTAATGGGTGAAGTTTGGTTGACTTCTGCGCAGCGGTTTGGGAGTTAACATCAAAATTACATTTCTCGGCCATATCGCATAGATCTCACTGTGAAAAGGCTTAAATGGCTTTTTTGACCTAAGTTTAATAATTGCGCTCAAACCAAATGTCCTAGAACGAAATTTTCAAATGTAACTACTAGAATGTGATACAATACACTATTGGGTGAAGTTTGGTTGACTTCTGCGCAGCGGTTTGGGAGTTAACATCAAAATTACATTTCTCGGCCATATCGCATAGATCTCACTGTGAAAAGGCTTAAATGACTTTTTTAATTAAGTTTGATGATTGCGCTCAAACAAAATGTCCTAGAACAAAATTTTCAAATAAAACTACCAGATTGTGATACAATACACTATTGGGTGAAGTTTGGTTGACTTCTGCGCAGCGGTTTGGGAGTTAACATCAAAATTACATTTCTCGGCCATATCGCATAGATCTCACTGTGAAAAGGCTTAAATGGCTTTTTTGACCTAAGTTTGAGGATTGCGCTCAAATCAAATGTCCTAGAACCAAATTTTCACATGTAACTACTAGATTGTGATACAATACACTAATGGGTGAAGTTTGGTTGACTTCTGCGCAGCGGTTTGGGAGTTAACATCAAAATTACATTTCTCGGCCATATCGCATTGATCTCACTGTGAAAAGGCTTAAATGGCTTTTTTGACCTAAGTTTGAGTATTGCGCTCAAATCAAATGTCCTAGAACCAAATTTCCACATGTAACTACTAGATTGTGATACAATACACTAATGGGTGAAGTTTGGTTGACTTCTGCGCAGCGGTTTGGGAGTTAACATCAAAATTACATTTCTCGGCCATATCGCATAGATCTCACTGTGAAAATGCTTAAATGACTTTTTTAATTAAGTTTGATGATTGCGCTCAAACAAAATGTCCTAGAACAAACTTTTCAAATGTAACTACTAGATTGTGATACAATACACTATTGGGTGAAGTTTGGTTGAGTTCTGCGCAGCGGTTTGGGAGTTAACATCAAAATTACATTTCTCGGCCATATCGCATAGATCTCACTGTGAAAAGGCTTAAATGGCTTTTTTGACCTAAGTTTGAGGATTGCGCTCAAATCAAATGTCCTAGAACCAAATTTCCACATGAAACTACTAGATTGTGATACAATACACTAATGGTTGAAGTTTGGTTGACTTCTGCGCAGCGGTTTGGGAGTGAACATCAAAATTACATTTCTCGGCCATATCGCATAGATCTCACTGTGAAAAGGCTTAAATGACTTTTTTTAATTAAGTTTGAAGATTGCGCTCAAATCAAATGTCCTAGAACTAAATTTCCAAATGTAACTACTAGATTGTGATACAATACACTATTGGGTGAAGTTTGGTTGACTTCTGCGCAGCGGTTTGGGAGTTAACATCAAAATTACATTTCTCGGCCATATCGCATAGATCTCACTGTGAAAAGGCTTAAATAGCTTTTTTGACCTAAGTTTAATAATTGCGCTCAAACCAAATGTCCTAGAACGAAATTTTAAAATGTAACTACTAGAATGTGATACAATACACTATTGGGTGAAGTTTGGTTGACTTCTGCGCAGCGGTTTGGGAGTTAACATCAAAATTACATTTCTCGGCCATATCGCATAGATCTCACTGTGAAAATGCTTAAATGGCTTTTTTGACCTAAGTTTGAGGATTGCGCTCAAATCAAATGTCCTAGAACCAAATTTTCACATGTAACTACTAGATTGTGATACAATACACTAATGGGTGAAGTTTGGTTGACTTCTGCGCAGCGGTTTGGGAGTTAACATCAAAATTACATTTCTCGGCCATATCGCATTGATCTCACTGTGAAAAGGCTTAAATGACTTTTTTAATTAAGTTTGATGATTGCACTCAAACAAAATTTCCTAGAACAAAATTTTCAAATGTAACTACTAGATTGTGATACAATACACTATTGGGTGAAGTTTGGTTGACTTCTGCGCAGCGGTTTGGGAGTTAACATCAAAATTACATTTCTCGGCCATATCGCATAGATCTCACTGTGAAAAGGCTTAAATGGCTTTTTTGACCTAAGTTTAATGATTGCGCTCCAACCAAATGTCCTAGAACGAAATTTTCAAATGTAACTACTAGAATGTGATACAATACACTATTGGGTGAAGTTTAGTTGACTTCTGCGCAGCGGTTTGGGAGTTAACATGAAAATTACATTTCTCGGCCATATCGCATAGATCTCACTGTGAAAAGGCTTAAATGGCTTTTTTGACCTAAGTTTGAGGATTGCGCTCAAATCAAATGTCCTAGAACCAAATTTCTACATGTAACTACTAGATTGTGATACAATACACTAATGGGTGAAGTTTGGTTGACTTCTGCGCAGCGGTTTGGGAGTTATAATCAAAATTACATTTCTCGGCCATATCGCATAGATCTCACTGTGAAAAGGCTTAAATGGCTTTTTTGACCTAAGTTTGAGGATTGCGCTCAAATCAAATGTCCAATAACCAAATTTCCACATGTAACTACTAGATTGTGATACAATACACTAATGGGTGAAGTTTGGTTGACTTCTGCGCAGCGGTTTGGGAGTTAACATCAAAATTACATTTCTCGGCCATATCGCATAGATCTCACTGTGAAAAGGCTTAAATGACTTTTTTAATTAAGTTTGATGATTGCGCTCAAATCAAATGTCCTAGAACCAAATTTCCACATGTAATTACTAGATTGTGATACAATACACTATTGGGTGAAGTTTGGTTGACTTCTGCGCAGCGGTTTGGGAGTTAACATCAAAATTACATTTCTCGGCCATATCGCATTGATCTCACTGTGAAAAGGCTTAAATGACTTTTTTAATTAAGTTTAATGATTGCGCTCAAACCAAATGTCCTAGAACAAAATTTTCAAATGTAACTACTAGAATGTGATACAATACACTATTGGATGAAGTTTAGTTGACTTCTGCGCAGCGGTTTGGGAGTTAACATCAAAATTACATTTCTCGGCCATATCGCATAGATCTCACTGTGAAAAGGCTTAAATGGCTTTTTTGAGCTAAGTTTAATGATTGCGCTCAAACCAAATGTCCTAGAACGAAATTTTCAAATGTAACTACTAGAATGTGATACAATACACTATTGGGTGAAGTTTGGTTGACTTCTGCGCAGCGGTTTGGGAGTTAACATGAAAATTACATTTCTCGGCCATATCGCATAGATCTCACTGTGAAAAGGCTTAAATGGCTTTTTTGACCTAAGTTTGAGGATTGCGCTCAAATCAAATGTCCTAGTACCAAATTTCTACATGTAACTACTAGATTGTGATACAATACACTAATGGGTGAAGTTTGGTTGACTTCTGCGCAGCGGTTTGGGAGTTAACATCAAAATTACATTTCTCGGCCATATCGCATAGATCTCACTGTGAAAAGGCTTAAATGGCTTTTTTGACCTAAGTTTGAGGATTGCGCTCAAATCAAATGTCCAATAACCAAATTTCCACATGTAACTACTAGATTGTGATACAATACACTAATGGGTGAAGTTTGGTTGACTTCTGCGCAGCGGTTTGGGAGTTAACATCAAAATTACATTTCTCGGCCATATCGCATAGATCTCACTGTGAAAAGGCTTAAATGACTTTTTTAATTAAGTTTGATGATTGCGTTCAAACAAAATGTCCTAGAACAAAATTTTCAAATGTAACTACTAGATTGTGATACAATACACTATTGGGTGAAGTTTGGTTGACTTCTGCGCAGCGGTTTGGGAGTTAACATCAAAATTACATTTCTCGGCCATATCGCATTGATCTCACTGTGAAAAGGCTTAAATGGCTTTTTTGACCTAAGTTTGAGGATTGCGCTCAAATCAAATGTCCTAGAACCAAATTTCCACATGTAATTACTAGATTGTGATACAATACACTAATGGGTGAAGTTTGGTTGACTTCTGCGCAGCGGTTTGGGAGTTAACATCAAAATTACATTTCTCGGCCATATCGCATAGATCTCACTGTGAAAATGCTTAAATGGCTTTTTTGACCTAAGTTTGAGGATTGCGCTCAAATCAAATGTCCTAGAACCAAATTTTCACATGTAACTACTAGATTGTGATACAATACACTAATGGGTGAAGTTTGGTTGACTTCTGCGCAGCGGTTTGGGAGTTAACATCAAAATTACATTTCTCGGCCATATCGCATTGATCTCACTGTGAAAAGGCTTAAATGACTTTTTTAATTAAGTTTGATGATTGCGCTCAAACAAAATTTCCTAGAACAAAATTTTCAAATGTAACTACTAGATTGTGATACAATACACTATTGGGTGAAGTTTGGTTGACTTCTGCGCAGCGGTTTGGGAGTTAACATCAAAATTACATTTCTCGGCCATATCGAATAGATCTCACTGTGAAAAGGCTTAAATGGCTTTTTTGACCTAAGTTTAATGATTGCGCTCAAACCAAATGTCCTAGAACGAAATTTTCAAATGTAACTACTAGAATGTGATACAATACACTATTGGGTGAAGTTTAGTTGACTTCTGCGCAGCGGTTTGGGAGTTAACATGAAAATTACATTTCTCGGCCATATCGCATAGATCTCACTGTGAAAAGGCTTAAATGGCTTTTTTGACCTAAGTTTGAGGATTGCGCTCAAATCAAATGTCCTAGAACCAAATTTCTACATGTAACTACTAGATTGTGATACAATACACTAATGGGTGAAGTTTGGTTGACTTCTGCGCAGCGGTTTGGGAGTTATAATCAAAATTACATTTCTCGGCCATATCGCATAGATCTCACTGTGAAAAGGCTTAAATGGCTTTTTTGACCTAAGTTTGAGGATTGCGCTCAAATCAAATGTCCAATAACCAAATTTCCACATGTAACTACTAGATTGTGATACAATACACTAATGGGTAAAGTTTGGTTGACTTCTGCGCAGCGGTTTGGGAGTTAACATCAAAATTACATTTCTCGGCCATATCGCATAGATCTCACTGTGAAAAGGCTTAAATGACTTTTTTAATTAAGTTTGATGATTGCGTTCAAACAAAATGTCCTAGAACCAAATTTTCACATGTAACTACTAGATTGTGATACAATACACTAATGGGTGAAGTTTGGTTGACTTCTGCGCAGCGGTTTGGGAGTTAACATCAAAATTACATTTCTCGGCCATATCGCATTGATCTCACTGTGAAAAGGCTTAAATGACTTTTTTAATTAAGTTTGATGATTGCGCTCAAACAAAATTTCCTAGAACAAAATTTTCAAATGTAACTACTAGATTGTGATACAATACACTAATGGGTGAAGTTTGGTTGACTTCTGCGCAGCGGTTTGGGAGTTAACATCAAAATTACATTTCTCGGCCATATCGCATAGATCTCACTGTGAAAAGGCTTAAATGACTTTTTTAATTAAGTTTGATGATTGCGTTCAAACAAAATGTCCTAGAACAAAATTTTCAAATGTAACTACTAGATTGTGATACAATACACTATTGGGTGAAGTTTGGTTGACTTCTGCGCAGCGGTTTGGGAGTTAACATCAAAATTACATTTCTCGGCCATATCGCATAGATCTCACTGTGAAAAGGCTTAAATGGCTTTTTTGACCTAAGTTTGAGGATTGCGCTCAAATCAAATGTCCTAGAACCAAATTTCCACATGTAATTACTAGATTGTGATACAATACACTAATGGGTGAAGTTTGGTTGACTTCTGCGCAGCGGTTTGGGAGTTAACATCAAAATTACATTTCTCGGCCATATCGCATAGATCTCACTGTGAAAAGGCTTAAATGACTTTTTTAATTAAGTTTAATGATTGCGCTCAAACCAAATGTCCTAGAACAAAATTTTCAAATGTAACTACTAGAATGTGATACAATACACTATTGGATGAAGTTTAGTTGACTTCTGCGCAGCGGTTTGGGAGTTAACATCAAAATTACATTTCTCGGCCATATCGCATAGATCTCACTGTGAAAAGGCTTAAATGGCTTTTTTGAGCTAAGTTTGAGGATTGCGCTCAAATCAAATGTCCTAGAACCAAATTTCTACATGTAACTACTAGATTGTGATACAATACACTAATGGGTGAAGTTTGGTTGACTTCTGCGCAGCGGTTTGGGAGTTAACATCAAAATTACATTTCTCGGCCATATCGCATAGATCTCACTGTGAAAAGGCTTAAATGACTTTTTTAATTAAGTTTGATGATTACGCTCAAACAAAATGTCCTACAACAAAATTTTCAAATGTAACTACTAGACTGTGATACAATACACTATTGGGTGAAGTTTGGTTGACTTCTGCGCAGCGGTTTGGGAGTTAACATCAAAATTACATTTCTCGGCCATATCGCATAGATCTCACTGTGAAAAGGCTTAAATGGCTTTTTTGACCTAAGTTTGAGGATTGCGCTCAAATCAAATGTCCTAGAACCAAATTTCCACATGTAACTACTAGATTGTGATACAATACACTAATGGTTGAAGTTTGGTTGACTTCTGCGCAGCGGTTTGGGAGTGAACATCAAAATTACATTTCTCGGCCATATCGCATAGATCTCACTGTGAAAAGGCTTAAATGACTTTTTTTAATTAAGTTTGAAGATTGCGCTCAAATTAAATGTCCTAGAACTAAATTTCCAAATGTAACTACTAGATTGTGATAAAATACACTATTGGGTGAAGTTTGGTTGACTTCTGCACAGCGGTTTGGGAGTTAACATCAAAATTACATTTCTCGGCCATATCGCATAGATCTCACTGTGAAAAGGCTTAAATGGCTTTTTTGACCTAAGTTTAATAATTGCGCTCAAACCAAATGTCCTAGAACGAAATTTTCAAATGTAACTACTAGAATGTGATACAATACACTATTGGGTGAAGTTTGGTTGACTTCTGCGCAGCGGTTTGGGAGTTAACATCAAAATTACATTTATCGGCCATATCGCATAGATCTCACTGTGAAAATGCTTAAATGGCTTTTTTGACCTAAGTTTGAGGATTGCGCTCAAATCAAATGTCCTAGAACCAAATTTTCACATGTAACTACTAGATTGTGATACAATACACTAATGGGTGAAGTTTGGTTGACTTCTGCGCAGCGGTTTGGGAGTTAACATCAAAATTACATTTCTCGGCCATATCGCATAGATCTCACTGTGAAAAGGCTTAAATGACTTTTTTAATTAAGTTTGATGATTGCGCTCAAACAAAATTTCCTAGAACAAAATTTTCAAATGTAACTACTAGATTGTGATACAATACACTATTGGGTGAAGTTTGGTTGACTTCTGCGCAGCGGTTTGGGAGTTAACATCAAAATTACATTTCTCGGCCATATCGCATAGATCTCACTGTGAAAAGGCTTAAATGGCTTTTTTGACCTAAGTTTAATAATTGCGCTCAAACCAAATGTCCTAGAACGAAATTTTCAAATGTAACTACTAGAATGTGATACAATACATTATTGGGTGAAGTTTGGTTGACTTCTGCGCAGCGGTTTGGGAGTTAACATCAAAATTACATTTCTCGGCCATATCGCATAGATCTCACTGTGAAAAGGCTTAAATGACTTTTTTAATTAAGTTTAATGATTGCGCTCAAACCAAATGTCCTAGAACGAAATTTTCAAATGTAACTACTAGAATGTGATACAATACACTATTGGGTGAAGTTTGGTTGACTTCTGCGCAGCGGTTTGGGAGTTAACATGAAAATTACATTTCTCGGCCATATCGCATAGATCTCACTGTGAAAAGGCTTAAATGGCTTTTTTGACCTAAGTTTGAGGATTGCGCTCAAATCAAATGTCCTAGAACCAAATTTCCACATGTAACTACTAGATTGTGATACAATACACTAATGGGTGAAGTTTGGTTGACTTCTGCGCAGCGGTTTGGGAGTTAACATCAAAATTACATTTCTCGGCCATATCGCATAGATCTCACTGTGAAAAGGCTTAAATGGCTTTTTTGACCTAAGTTTGAGGATTGCGCTCAAATCAAATGTCCTAGAACCAAATTTCCACATGTAACTACTAGATTGTGATACAATACACTAATGGTTGAAGTTTGGTTGACTTCTGCGCAGCGGTTTGGGAGTGAACATCAAAATTACATTTCTCGGCCATATCGCATAGATCTCACTGTGAAAAGGCTTAAATGACTTTTTTAATTAAGTTTGATGATTACGCTCAAACAAAATGTCCTACAACAAAATTTTCAAATGTAACTACTAGACTGTGATACAATACACTATTGGGTGAAGTTTGGTTGACTTCTGCGCAGCGGTTTGGGAGTTAACATCAAAATTACATTTCTCGGCCATATCGCATAGATCTCACTGTGAAAAGGCTTAAATGGCTTTTTTGACCTAAGTTTGAGGATTGCGCTCAAATCAAATGTCCTAGAACCAAATTTCCACATGTAACTACTAGATTGTGATACAATACACTAATGGTTGAAGTTTGGTTGACTTCTGCGCAGCGGTTTGGGAGTGAACATCAAAATTACATTTCTCGGCCATATCGCATAGATCTCACTGTGAAAAGGCTTAAATGACTTTTTTTAATTAAGTTTGAAGATTGCGCTCAAATCAAATGTCCTAGAACTAAATTTCCAAATGTAACTACTAGATTGTGATAAAATACACTATTGGGTGAAGTTTGGTTGACTTCTGCACAGCGGTTTGGGAGTTAACATCAAAATTACATTTCTCGGCCATATCGCATAGATCTCACTGTGAAAAGGCTTAAATGGCTTTTTTGACCTAAGTTTAATAATTGCGCTCAAACCAAATGTCCTAGAACGAAATTTTCAAATGTAACTACTAGAATGTGAAACAATACACTATTGGGTGAAGTTTGGTTGACTTCTGCGCAGCGGTTTGGGAGTTAACATCAAAATTACATTTATCGGCCATATCGCATAGATCTCACTGTGAAAAGGCTTAAATGGCTTTTTTGACCTAAGTTTGAGGATTGCGCTCAAATCAAATGTCCTAGAACCAAATTTTCACATGTAACTACTAGATTGTGATACAATACACTAATGGGTGAAGTTTGGTTGACTTCTGCGCAGCGGTTTGGGAGTTAACATCAAAATTACATTTCTCGGCCATATCGCATAGATCTCACTGTGAAAAGGCTTAAATGACTTTTTTAATTAAGTTTGATGATTGCGCTCAAACAAAATTTCCTAGAACAAAATTTTCAAATGTAACTACTAGATTGTGATACAATACACTATTGGGTGAAGTTTGGTTGACTTCTGCGCAGCGGTTTGGGAGTTAACATCAAAATTACATTTCTCGGCCATATCGCATAGATCTCACTGTGAAAAGGCTTAAATGGCTTTTTTGACCTAAGTTTAATAATTGCGCTCAAACCAAATGTCCTAGAACGAAATTTTCAAATGTAACTACTAGAATGTGATACAATACATTATTGGGTGAAGTTTGGTTGACTTCTGCGCAGCGGTTTGGGAGTTAACATCAAAATTACATTTCTCGGCCATATCGCATAGATCTCACTGTGAAAAGGCTTAAATGGCTTTTTTGACCTAAGTTTGAGGATTGCGCTCAAATCAAATGTCCTAGAACCAAATTTTCACATGTAACTACTAGATTGTGATACAATACACTAATGGGTGAAGTTTGGTTGACTTCTGCCCAGCGGTTTGGGAGTTAACATCAAAATTACATTTCTCGGCCATATCGCATAGATCTCACTGTGAAAAGGCTTAAATGACTTTTTTAATTAAGTTTGATGATTGCGCTCAAACAAAATTTCCTAGAACAAAATTTTCAAATGTAACTACTAGATTGTGATACAATACACCATTGGGTGAAGTTTGGTTGACTTCTGCGCAGCGGTTTGGGAGTTAACATCAAAATTACATTTCTCGGCCATATCGCATAGATCTCACTGTGAAAAGGCTTAAATGGCTTTTTTGACCTAAGTTTAATAATTGCGCTCAAACCAAATGTCCTAGAACGAAATTTTCAAATGTAACTACTAGAATGTGATACAATACATTATTGGGTGAAGTTTGGTTGACTTCTGCGCAGCGGTTTGGGAGTTAACATCAAAATTACATTTCTCGGCCATATCGCATAGATCTCACTGTGAAAAGGCTTAAATGACTTTTTTAATTAAGTTTAATGATTGCGCTCAAATCAAATGTCCTAGAACGAAATTTTCAAATGTAACTACTAGAATGTGATACAATACACTATTGGGTGAAGTTTGGTTGACTTCTGCGCAGCGGTTTGGGAGTTAACATGAAAATTACATTTCTCGGCCATATCGCATAGATCTCACTGTGAAAAGGCTTAAATGGCTTTTTTGACCTAAGTTTGAGGATTGCGCTCAAATCAAATGTCCTAGAACCAAATTTCCACATGTAACTACTAGATTGTGATACAATACACTAATGGGTGAAGTTTGGTTGACTTCTGCGCAGCGGTTTGGGAGTTAACATCAAAATTACATTTCTCGGCCATATCGCATAGATCTCACTGTGAAAAGGCTTAAATGGCTTTTTTGACCTAAGTTTGAGGATTGCGCTCAAATCAAATGTCCTAGAACCAAATTTCCACATGTAACTACTAGATTGTGATACAATACACTAATGGTTGAAGTTTGGTTGACTTCTGCGCAGCGGTTTGGGAGTGAACATCAAAATTACATTTCTCGGCCATATCGCATAGATCTCACTGTGAAAAGGCTTAAATGACTTTTTTAATTAAGTTTGATGATTACGCTCAAACAAAATGTCCTACAACAAAATTTTCAAATGTAACTACTAGACTGTGATACAATACACTATTGGGTGAAGTTTGGTTGACTTCTGCGCAGCGGTTTGGGAGTTAACATCAAAATTACATTTCTCGGCCATATCGCATAGATCTCACTGTGAAAAGGCTTAAATGGCTTTTTTGACCTAAGTTTGAGGATTGCGCTCAAATCAAATGTCCTAGAACCAAATTTCCACATGTAACTACTAGATTGTGATACAATACACTAATGGTTGAAGTTTGGTTGACTTCTGCGCAGCGGTTTGGGAGTGAACATCAAAATTACATTTCTCGGCCATATCGCATAGATCTCACTGTGAAAAGGCTTAAATGACTTTTTTTAATTAAGTTTGAAGATTGCGCTCAAATCAAATGTCCTAGAACTAAATTTCCAAATGTAACTACTAGATTGTGATAAAATACACTATTGGGTGAAGTTTGGTTGACTTCTGCACAGCGGTTTGGGAGTTAACATCAAAATTACATTTCTCGGCCATATCGCATAGATCTCACTGTGAAAAGGCTTAAATGGCTTTTTTGACCTAAGTTTAATAATTGCGCTCAAACCAAATGTCCTAGAACGAAATTTTCAAATGTAACTACTAGAATGTGAAACAATACACTATTGGGTGAAGTTTGGTTGACTTCTGCGCAGCGGTTTGGGAGTTAACATCAAAATTACATTTATCGGCCATATCGCATAGATCTCACTGTGAAAAGGCTTAAATGGCTTTTTTGACCTAAGTTTGAGGATTGCGCTCAAATCAAATGTCCTAGAACCAAATTTTCACATGTAACTACTAGATTGTGATACAATACACTAATGGGTGAAGTTTGGTTGACTTCTGCGCAGCGGTTTGGGAGTTAACATCAAAATTACATTTCTCGGCCATATCGCATAGATCTCACTGTGAAAAGGCTTAAATGACTTTTTTAATTAAGTTTGATGATTGCGCTCAAACAAAATTTCCTAGAACAAAATTTTCAAATGTAACTACTAGATTGTGATACAATACACTATTGGGTGAAGTTTGGTTGACTTCTGCGCAGCGGTTTGGGAGTTAACATCAAAATTACATTTCTCGGCCATATCGCATAGATCTCACTGTGAAAAGGCTTAAATGGCTTTTTTGACCTAAGTTTAATAATTGCGCTCAAACCAAATGTCCTAGAACGAAATTTTCAAATGTAACTACTAGAATGTGATACAATACATTATTGGGTGAAGTTTGGTTGACTTCTGCGCAGCGGTTTGGGAGTTAACATCAAAATTACATTTCTCGGCCATATCGCATAGATCTCACTGTGAAAAGGCTTAAATGGCTTTTTTGACCTAAGTTTGAGGATTGCGCTCAAATCAAATGTCCTAGAACCAAATTTTCACATGTAACTACTAGATTGTGATACAATACACTAATGGGTGAAGTTTGGTTGACTTCTGCCCAGCGGTTTGGGAGTTAACATCAAAATTACATTTCTCGGCCATATCGCATAGATCTCACTGTGAAAAGGCTTAAATGACTTTTTTAATTAAGTTTGATGATTGCGCTCAAACAAAATTTCCTAGAACAAAATTTTCAAATGTAACTACTAGATTGTGATACAATACACCATTGGGTGAAGTTTGGTTGACTTCTGCGCAGCGGTTTGGGAGTTAACATCAAAATTACATTTCTCGGCCATATCGCATAGATCTCACTGTGAAAAGGCTTAAATGGCTTTTTTGACCTAAGTTTAATAATTGCGCTCAAACCAAATGTCCTAGAACGAAATTTTCAAATGTAACTACTAGAATGTGATACAATACATTATTGGGTGAAGTTTGGTTGACTTCTGCGCAGCGGTTTGGGAGTTAACATCAAAATTACATTTCTCGGCCATATCGCATAGATCTCACTGTGAAAAGGCTTAAATGACTTTTTTAATTAAGTTTAATGATTGCGCTCAAACCAAATGTCCTAGAACGAAATTTTCAAATGTAACTACTAGAATGTGATACAATACACTATTGGGTGAAGTTTGGTTGACTTCTGCGCAGCGGTTTGGGAGTTAACATGAAAATTACATTTCTCGGCCATATCGCATAGATCTCACTGTGAAAAGGCTTAAATGGCTTTTTTGACCTAAGTTTGAGGATTGCGCTCAAATCAAATGTCCTAGAACCAAATTTCCACATGTAACTACTAGATTGTGATACAATACACTAATGGGTAAAGTTTGGTTGACTTCTGCGCAGCGGTTTGGGAGTTAACATCAAAATTACATTTCTCGGCCATATCGCATAGATCTCACTGTGAAAAGGCTTAAATGGCTTTTTTGACCTAAGTTTGAGGATTGCGCTCAAATCAAATGTCCAATAACCAAATTTCCACATGTAACTACTAGATTGTGATACAATACACTAATGGGTGAAGTTTGGTTGACTTCTGCGCAGCGGTTTGGGAGTTAACATCAAAATTACATTTCTCGGCCATATCGCATAGATCTCACTGTGAAAAGGCTTAAATGACTTTTTTAATTAAGTTTGATGATTGCGTTCAAACAAAATGTCCTAGAACAAAATTTTCAAATGTAACTACTAGATTGTGATACAATACACTATTGGGTGAAGTTTGGTTGACTTCTGCGCAGCGTTTTTGGAGTTAACATCAAAATTACATTTCTCGGCCATATCGCATAGATCTCACTGTGAAAAGGCTTAAATGGCTTTTTTGAGCTAAGTTTGAGGATTGCGCTCAAATCAAATATCCTAGAACCAAATTTCTACATGTAACTACTAGATTGTGATACAATACACTAATGGGTGAAGTTTGGTTGACTTCTGCGCAGCGGTTCGGGAGTTAACATCAAAATTACATTTCTCGGCCATATCGCATAGATCTCACTGTGAAAAGGCTTAAATGGCTTTTTTGACCTAAGTTTGAGGATTGCGCTCAAATCAAATGTCCAATAACCAAATTTCCACATGTAACTACTAGATTGTGATACAATACACTAATGGGTGAAGTTTGGTTGACTTCTGCGCAGCGGTTTGGGAGTTAACGTCAAAATTACATTTCTCGGCCATATCGCATAGATCTCACTGTGAAAAGGCTTAAATGGCTTTTTTGACCTAAGTTTGAGGATTGCGCTCAAATCAAATGTCCTAGAACCAAATTTCCACATGTAACTACTAGATTGTGATACAATACACTAATGGTTGAAGTTTGGTTGACTTCTGCGCAGCGGTTTGGGAGTGAACATCAAAATTACATTTCTCGGCCATATCGCATAGATCTCACTGTGAAAAGGCTTAAATGACTTTTTTTAATTAAGTTTGAAGATTGCGCTCAAATCAAATGTCCTAGAACTAAATTTCCAAATGTAACTACTAGATTGTGATAAAATACACTATTGGGTGAAGTTTGGTTGACTTCTGCACAGCGGTTTGGGAGTTAACATCAAAATTACATTTCTCGGCCATATCGCATAGATCTCACTGTGAAAAGGCTTAAATGGCTTTTTTGACCTAAGTTTAATAATTGCGCTCAAACCAAATGTCCTAGAACGAAATTTTCAAATGTAACTACTAGAATGTGATACAATACACTATTGGGTGAAGTTTGGTTGACTTCTGCGCAGCGGTTTGGGAGTTAACATCAAAATTACATTTATCGGCCATATCGCATAGATCTCACTGTGAAAAGGCTTAAATGGCTTTTTTGACCTAAGTTTGAGGATTGCGCTCAAATCAAATGTCCTAGAACCAAATTTTCACATGTAACTACTAGATTGTGATACAATACACTAATGGGTGAAGTTTGGTTGACTTCTGCGCAGCGGTTTGGGAGTTAACATCAAAATTACATTTCTCGGCCATATCGCATAGATCTCACTGTGAAAAGGCTTAAATGACTTTTTTAATTAAGTTTGATGATTGCGCTCAAACCAAATGTCCTAGAACGAAATTTTCAAATGTAACTACTAGAATGTGATACAATACATTATTGGGTGAAGTTTGGTTGACTTCTGCGCAGCGGTTTGGGAGTTAACATCAAAATTACATTTCTCGGCCATATCGCATAGATCTCACTGTGAAAAGGCTTAAATGACTTTTTTAATTAAGTTTAATGATTGCGCTCAAACCAAATGTCCTAGAACGAAATTTTCAAATGTAACTACTAGAATGTGATACAATACACTATTGGGTGAAGTTTGGTTGACTTCTGCGCAGCGGTTTGGGAGTTAACATGAAAATTACATTTCTCGGCCATATCGCATAGATCTCACTGTGAAAAGGCTTAAATGGCTTTTTTGACCTAAGTTTGAGGATTGCGCTCAAATCAAATGTCCTAGAACCAAATTTCCACATGTAACTACTAGATTGTGATACAATACACTAATGGGTGAAGTTTGGTTGACTTCTGCGCAGCGGTTTGGGAGTTAACATCAAAATTACATTTCTCGGCCATATCGCATAGATCTCACTGTGAAAAGGCTTAAATGGCTTTTTTGACCTAAGTTTGAGGATTGCGCTCAAATCAAATGTCCTAGAACCAAATTTCCACATGTAACTACTAGATTGTGATACAATACACTAATGGTTGAAGTTTGGTTGACTTCTGCGCAGCGGTTTGGGAGTGAACATCAAAATTACATTTCTCGGCCATATCGCATAGATCTCACTGTGAAAAGGCTTAAATGACTTTTTTAATTAAGTTTGATGATTACGCTCAAACAAAATGTCCTACAACAAAATTTTCAAATGTAACTACTAGACTGTGATACAATACACTATTGGGTGAAGTTTGGTTGACTTCTGCGCAGCGGTTTGGGAGTTAACATCAAAATTACATTTCTCGGCCATATCGCATAGATCTCACTGTGAAAAGGCTTAAATGGCTTTTTTGACCTAAGTTTGAGGATTGCGCTCAAATCAAATGTCCTAGAACCAAATTTCCACATGTAACTACTAGATTGTGATACAATACACTAATGGTTGAAGTTTGGTTGACTTCTGCGCAGCGGTTTGGGAGTGAACATCAAAATTACATTTCTCGGCCATATCGCATAGATCTCACTGTGAAAAGGCTTAAATGACTTTTTTTAATTAAGTTTGAAGATTGCGCTCAAATCAAATGTCCTAGAACTAAATTTCCAAATGTAACTACTAGATTGTGATAAAATACACTATTGGGTGAAGTTTGGTTGACTTCTGCACAGCGGTTTGGGAGTTAACATCAAAATTACATTTCTCGGCCATATCGCATAGATCTCACTGTGAAAAGGCTTAAATGGCTTTTTTGACCTAAGTTTAATAATTGCGCTCAAACCAAATGTCCTAGAACGAAATTTTCAAATGTAACTACTAGAATGTGATACAATACACTATTGGGTGAAGTTTGGTTGACTTCTGCGCAGCGGTTTGGGAGTTAACATCAAAATTACATTTATCGGCCATATCGCATAGATCTCACTGTGAAAAGGCTTAAATGGCTTTTTTGACCTAAGTTTGAGGATTGCGCTCAAATCAAATGTCCTAGAACCAAATTTTCACATGTAACTACTAGATTGTGATACAATACACTAATGGGTGAAGTTTGGTTGACTTCTGCGCAGCGGTTTGGGAGTTAACATCAAAATTACATTTCTCGGCCATATCGCATAGATCTCACTGTGAAAAGGCTTAAATGACTTTTTTAATTAAGTTTGATGATTGCGCTCAAACAAAATTTCCTAGAACAAAATTTTCAAATGTAACTACTAGATTGTGATACAATACACTATTGGGTGAAGTTTGGTTGACTTCTGCGCAGCGGTTTGGGAGTTAACATCAAAATTACATTTCTCGGCCATATCGCATAGATCTCACTGTGAAAAGGCTTAAATGGCTTTTTTGACCTAAGTTTAATAATTGCGCTCAAACCAAATGTCCTAGAACGAAATTTTCAAATGTAACTACTAGAATGTGATACAATACATTATTGGGTGAAGTTTGGTTGACTTCTGCGCAGCGGTTTGGGAGTTAACATCAAAATTACATTTCTCGGCCATATCGCATAGATCTCACTGTGAAAAGGCTTAAATGACTTTTTTAATTAAGTTTAATGATTGCGCTCAAACCAAATGTCCTAGAACGAAATTTTCAAATGTAACTACTAGAATGTGATACAATACACTATTGGGTGAAGTTTGGTTGACTTCTGCGCAGCGGTTTGGGAGTTAACATGAAAATTACATTTCTCGGCCATATCGCATAGATCTCACTGTGAAAAGGCTTAAATGGCTTTTTTGACCTAAGTTTGAGGATTGCGCTCAAATCAAATGTCCTAGAACCAAATTTCCACATGTAACTACTAGATTGTGATACAATACACTAATGGGTGAAGTTTGGTTGACTTCTGCGCAGCGGTTTGGGAGTTAACATCAAAATTACATTTCTCGGCCATATCGCATAGATCTCACTGTGAAAAGGCTTAAATGGCTTTTTTGACCTAAGTTTGAGGATTGCGCTCAAATCAAATGTCCTAGAACCAAATTTCCACATGTAACTACTAGATTGTGATACAATACACTAATGGTTGAAGTTTGGTTGACTTCTGCGCAGCGGTTTGGGAGTGAACATCAAAATTACATTTCTCGGCCATATCGCATAGATCTCACTGTGAAAAGGCTTAAATGACTTTTTTAATTAAGTTTGATGATTACGCTCAAACAAAATGTCCTACAACAAAATTTTCAAATGTAACTACTAGACTGTGATACAATACACTATTGGGTGAAGTTTGGTTGACTTCTGCGCAGCGGTTTGGGAGTTAACATCAAAATTACATTTCTCGGCCATATCGCATAGATCTCACTGTGAAAAGGCTTAAATGGCTTTTTTGACCTAAGTTTGAGGATTGCGCTCAAATCAAATGTCCTAGAACCAAATTTCCACATGTAACTACTAGATTGTGATACAATACACTAATGGTTGAAGTTTGGTTGACTTCTGCGCAGCGGTTTGGGAGTGAACATCAAAATTACATTTCTCGGCCATATCGCATAGATCTCACTGTGAAAAGGCTTAAATGACTTTTTTTAATTAAGTTTGAAGATTGCGCTCAAATCAAATGTCCTAGAACTAAATTTCCAAATGTAACTACTAGATTGTGATAAAATACACTATTGGGTGAAGTTTGGTTGACTTCTGCACAGCGGTTTGGGAGTTAACATCAAAATTACATTTCTCGGCCATATCGCATAGATCTCACTGTGAAAAGGCTTAAATGGCTTTTTTGACCTAAGTTTAATAATTGCGCTCAAACCAAATGTCCTAGAACGAAATTTTCAAATGTAACTACTAGAATGTGATACAATACACTATTGGGTGAAGTTTGGTTGACTTCTGCGCAGCGGTTTGGGAGTTAACATCAAAATTACATTTATCGGCCATATCGCATAGATCTCACTGTGAAAAGGCTTAAATGGCTTTTTTGACCTAAGTTTGAGGATTGCGCTCAAATCAAATGTCCTAGAACCAAATTTTCACATGTAACTACTAGATTGTGATACAATACACTAATGGGTGAAGTTTGGTTGACTTCTGCGCAGCGGTTTGGGAGTTAACATCAAAATTACATTTCTCGGCCATATCGCATAGATCTCACTGTGAAAAGGCTTAAATGACTTTTTTAATTAAGTTTGATGATTGCGCTCAAACAAAATTTCCTAGAACAAAATTTTCAAATATAACTACTAGATTGTGATACAATACACTATTGGGTGAAGTTTGGTTGACTTCTGCGCAGCGGTTTGGGAGTTAACATCAAAATTACATTTCTCGGCCATATCGCATAGATCTCACTGTGAAAAGGCTTAAATGGCTTTTTTGACCTAAGTTTAATAATTGCGCTCAAACCAAATGTCCTAGAACGAAATTTTCAAATGTAACTACTAAAATGTGATACAATACATTATTGGGTGAAGTTTGGTTGACTTCTGCGCAGCGGTTTGGGAGTTAACATCAAAATTACATTTCTCGGCCATATCGCATAGATCTCACTGTGAAAAGGCTTAAATGACTTTTTTAATTAAGTTTAATGATTGCGCTCAAACCAAATGTCCTAGAACGAAATTTTCAAATGTAACTACTAGAATGTGATACAATACACTATTGGGTGAAGTTTGGTTGACTTCTGCGCAGCGGTTTGGGAGTTAACATGAAAATTACATTTCTCGGCCATATCGCATAGATCTCACTGTGAAAAGGCTTAAATGACTTTTTTAATTAAGTTTGAGGATTGCGCTCAAATCAAATGTCCTAGAACCAAATTTCCACATGTAACTACTAGATTGTGATACAATACACTAATGGGTGAAGTTTGGTTGACTTCTGCGCAGCGGTTTGGGAGTTAACATCAAAATTACATTTCTCGGCCATATCGCATAGATCTCACTGTGAAAAGGCTTAAATGGCTTTTTTGACCTAAGTTTGAGGATTGCGCTCAAATCAAATGTCCAATAACCAAATTTCCACATGTAACTACTAGATTGTGATACAATACACTAATGGGTGAAGTTTGGTTGACTTCTGCGCAGCGGTTTGGGAGTTAACATCAAAATTACATTTCTCGGCCATATCGCATAGATCTCACTGTGAAAAGGCTTAAATGACTTTTTTAATTAAGTTTGATGATTGCGTTCAAACAAAATGTCCTAGAACAAAATTTTCAAATGTAACTACTAGATTGTGATACAATACACTATTGGGTGAAGTTTGGTTGACTTCTGCGCAGCGGTTTGGGAGTTAACATCAAAATTACATTTCTCGGCCATATCGCATAGATCTCACTGTGAAAAGGCTTAAATGGCTTTTTTGACCTAAGTTTGAGGATTGCGCTCAAATCAAATGTCCTAGAACCAAATTTCCACATGTAATTACTAGATTGTGATACAATACACTAATGGGTGAAGTTTGGTTGACTTCTGCGCAGCGGTTTGGGAGTTAACATCAAAATTACATTTCTCGGCCATATCGCATAGATCTCACTGTGAAAAGGCTTAAATGACTTTTTTAATTAAGTTTAATGATTGCGCTCAAACCAAATGTCCTAGAACAAAATTTTCAAATGTAACTACTAGAATGTGATACAATACACTATTGGATGAAGTTTAGTTGACTTCTGCGCAGCGGTTTGGGAGTTAACATCAAAATTACATTTCTCGGCCATATCGCATAGATCTCACTGTGAAAAGGCTTAAATGGCTTTTTTGACCTAAGTTTAATGATTGCGCTCAAACCAAATGTCCTAGAACGAAATTTTCAAATGTAACTACTAGAATGTGATACAATACACTATTGGGTGAAGTTTGGTTGACTTCTGCGCAGCGGTTTGGGAGTTAACATCAAAATTACATTTCTCGGCCATATCGCATAGATCTCACTGTGAAAAGGCTTAAATGGCTTTTTTGACCTAAGTTTGAGGATTGCGCTCAAATCAAATGTCCTAGAACCAAATTTCCACATGTAACTACTAGATTGTGATACAATACACTAATGGGTGAAGTTTGGTTGACTTCTGCGCAGCGGTTTGGGAGTTAACATCAAAATTACATTTCTCGGCCATATCGCATTGATCTCACTGTGAAAAGGCTTAAATGACTTTTTTAATTAAGTTTGATGATTGCGCTCAAACAAAATTTCCTAGAACAAAATTTTCAAATGTAACTACTAGATTGTGATACAATACACTATTGGGTGAAGTTTGGTTGACTTCTGCGCAGCGGTTTGGGAGTTAACATCAAAATTACATTTCTCGGCCATATCGCATAGATCTCACTGTGAAAAGGCTTAAATGGCTTTTTTGACCTAAGTTTAATGATTGCGCTCAAACCAAATGTCCTAGAACGAAATTTTCAAATGTAACTACTAGAATGTGATACAATACACTATTGGGTGAAGTTTGGTTGACTTCTGCGCAGCGGTTTGGGAGTTAACATGAAAATTACATTTCTCGGCCATATCGCATAGATCTCACTGTGAAAAGGCTTAAATGGCTTTTTTGACCTAAGTTTGAGGATTGCGCTCAAATCAAATGTCCTAGAACCAAATTTCTACATGTAACTACTAGATTGTGATACAATACACTAATGGGTGAAGTTTGGTTGACTTCTGCGCAGCGGTTTGGGAGTTAACATCAAAATTACATTTCTCGGCCATATCGCATAGATCTCACTGTGAAAAGGCTTAAATGGCTTTTTTGACCGAAGTTTGAGGATTGCGCTCAAATCAAATGTCCAATAACCAAATTTCCACATGTAACTACTAGATTGTGATACAATACACTAATGGGTGAAGTTTGGTTGACTTCTGCGCAGCGGTTTGGGAGTTAACATCAAAATTACATTTCTCGGCCATATCGCATAGATCTCACTGTGAAAAGGCTTAAATGACTTTTTTAATTAAGTTTGATGATTGCGTTCAAACAAAATGTCCTAGAACAAAATTTTCAAATGTAACTACTAGATTGTGATACAATACACTATTGGGTGAAGTTTGGTTGATTTCTGCGCAGCGGTTTGGGAGTTAACATCAAAATTACATTTCTCGGCCATATCGCATAGATCTCACTGTGAAAAGGCTTAAATGGCTTTTTTGACCTAAGTTTGAGGATTGCGCTCAAACCAAATGTCCTAGAACGAAATTTTCAAATGTAACTACTAGATTGTGATACAATACACTATTGGGTGAAGTTTGGTTGACTTCTGCGCAGCGGTTTGGGAGTTAACATCAAAATTACATTTCTCGGCCATATCGCATAGATCTCACTGTGAAAAGGCTTAAATGGCTTTTTTAATTAAGTTTGATGATTGCGTTCAAACAAAATGTCCTAGAACAAAATTTTCAAATGTAACTACTAGATTGTGATACAATACACTATTGGGTGAAGTTTGGTTGACTTCTGCGCAGCGGTTTGGGAGTTAACATCAAAATTACATTTCTCGGCCATATCGCATAGATCTCACTGTGAAAAGGCTTAAATGGCTTTTTTGACCTAAGTTTGAGGATTGCGCTCAAATCAAATGTCCTAGAACCAAATTTCTACATGTAATTACTAGATTGTGATACAATACACTAATGGGTGAAGTTTGGTTGACTTCTGCGCAGCGGTTTGGGAGTTAACATCAAAATTACATTTCTCGGCCATATCGCATAGATCTCACTGTGAAAAGGCTTAAATGACTTTTTTAATTAAGTTTAATGATTGCGCTCAAACCAAATGTCCTAGAACAAAATTTTCAAATGTAACTACTAGAATGTGATACAATACACTATTGGATGAAGTTTAGTTGACTTCTGCGCAGCGGTTTGGGAGTTAACATCAAAATTACATTTCTCGGCCATATCGCATAGATCTCACTGTGAAAAGGCTTAAATGACTTTTTTAATTAAGTTTGATGATTGCGCTCAAACAAAATTTCCTAGAACAAAATTTTCAAATGTAACTACTAGATTGTGATACAATACACTAATGGGTGAAGTTTAGTTGACTTCTGCGCAGCGGTTTGGGAGTTAACATCAAAATTACATTTCTCGGCCATATCGCATAGATCTCACTGTGAAAAGGCTTAAATGACTTTTTTAATTAAGTTTGATGATTGCGCTCAAACAAAATTTCCTAGAACAAAATTTTCAAATGTAACTACTAGATTGTGATACAATACACTAATGGGTGAAGTTTGGTTGACTTCTGCGCAGCGGTTTGGGAGTTAACATCAAAATTACATTTCTCGGCCATATCGCATAGATCTCACTGTGAAAAGGCTTAAATGGCTTTTTTGACCTAAGTTTAATAATTGCGCTCAAACCAAATGTCCTAGAACGAAATTTTCAAATGTAACTACTAGAATGTGATACAATACACTATTGGGTGAAGTTTGGTTGACTTCTGCGCAGCGGTTTGGGAGTTAACATCAAAATTACATTTCTCGGCCATATCGCATAGATCTCACTGTGAAAAGGCTTAAATGACTTTTTTAATTAAGTTTGATGATTGCGCTCAAACAAAATGTCCTAGAACAAAATTTTCAAATAAAACTACCAGATTGTGATACAATACACTATTGGGTGAAGTTTGGTTGACTTCTGCGCAGCGGTTTGGGAGTTAACATCAAAATTACATTTCTCGGCCATATCGCATAGATCTCACTGTGAAAAGGCTTAAATGGCTTTTTTGACCTAAGTTTGAGGATTGCGCTCAAATCAAATGTCCTAGAACCAAATTTTCACATGTAACTACTAGATTGTGATACAATACACTAATGGGTGAAGTTTGGTTGACTTCTGCGCAGCGGTTTGGGAGTTAACATCAAAATTACATTTCTCGGCCATATCGCATTGATCTCACTGTGAAAAGGCTTAAATGGCTTTTTTGACCTAAGTTTGAGTATTGCGCTCAAATGAAATGTCCTAGAACCAAATTTTCACATGTAACTACTAGATTGTGATACAATACACTATTGGGTGAAGTTTGGTTGACTTCTGCGCAGCGGTTTGGGAGTTAACATCAAAATTACATTTCTCGGCCATATCGCATAGATCTCACTGTGAAAAGGCTTAAATGGCTTTTTTGACCTAAGTTTAATGATTGCGCTCAAACCAAATGTCCTAGAACGAAATTTTCAAATGTAACTACTAGAATGTGATACAATACACTATTGGGTGAAGTTTGGTTGACTTCTGCGCAGCGGTTTGGGAGTTAACATCAAAATTACATTTCTCGGCCATATCGCATAGATCTCACTGTGAAAAGGCTTAAATGGCTTTTTTGACCTAAGTTTGAGGATTGCGCTCAAATCAAATGTCCTAGAACCAAATTTCTACATGTAACTACTAGATTGTGATACAATACACTAATGGGTGAAGTTTGGTTGACTTCTGCGCAGCGGTTTGGGAGTTAACATCAAAATTACATTTCTCGGCCATATCGCATAGATCTCACTGTGAAAAGGCTTAAATGGCTTTTTTGACCTAAGTTTGAGGATTGCGCTCAAATCAAATGTCCAATAACCAAATTTCCACATGTAACTACTAGATTGTGATACAATACACTAATGGGTGAAGTTTGGTTGACTTCTGCGCAGCGGTTTGGGAGTTAACATCAAAATTACATTTCTCGGCCATATCGCATAGATCTCACTGTTAAAAGGCTTAAATGACTTTTTTAATTAAGTTTGATGATTGCGTTCAAACAAAATGTCCTAGAACAAAATTTTCAAATGTAACTACTAGATTGTGATACAATACACTATTGGGTGAAGTTTGGTTGATTTCTGCGCAGCGGTTTGGGAGTTAACATCAAAATTACATTTCTCGGCCATATCGCATAGATCTCACTGTGAAAAGGCTTAAATGGCTTTTTTGACCTAAGTTTGAGGATTGCGCTCAAACCAAATGTCCTAGAACGAAATTTTCAAATGTAACTACTAGATTGTGATACAATACACTATTGGGTGAAGTTTGGTTGACTTCTGCGCAGCGGTTTGGGAGTTAACATCAAAATTACATTTCTCGGCCATATCGCATAGATCTCACTGTGAAAAGGCTTAAATGGCTTTTTTAATTAAGTTTGATGATTGCGTTCAAACAAAATGTCCTAGAACAAAATTTTCAAATGTAACTACTAGATTTTGATACAATACACTATTGGGTGAAGTTTGGTTGACTTCTGCGCAGCGGTTTGGGAGTTAACATCAAAATTACATTTCTCGGCCATATCGCATAGATCTCACTGTGAAAAGGCTTAAATGGCTTTTTTGACCTAAGTTTGAGGATTGCGCTCAAATCAAATGTCCTAGAACCAAATTTCTACATGTAATTACTAGATTGTGATACAATACACTAATGGGTGAAGTTTGGTTGACTTCTGCGCAGCGGTTTGGGAGTTAACATCAAAATTACATTTCTCGGCCATATCGCATAGATCTCACTGTGAAAAGGCTTAAATGGCTTTTTTGACCTAAGTTTGAGGATTGCGCTCAAATCAAATGTCCAATAACCAAATTTCCACATGTAACTACTAGATTGTGATACAATACACTAATGGGTGAAGTTTGGTTGACTTCTGCGCAGCGGTTTGGGAGTTAACATCAAAATTACATTTCTCGGCCATATCGCATAGATCTCACTGTGAAAAGGCTTAAATGACTTTTTTAATTAAGTTTGATGATTGCGTTCAAACAAAATGTCCTAGAACAAAATTTTCAAATGTAACTACTAGATTGTGATACAATACACTATTGGGTGAAGTTTGGTTGATTTCTGCGCAGCGGTTTGGGAGTTAACATCAAAATTACATTTCTCGGCCATATCGCATAGATCTCACTGTGAAAAGGCTTAAATGGCTTTTTTGACCTAAGTTTGAGGATTGCGCTCAAACCAAATGTCCTAGAACGAAATTTTCAAATGTAACTACTAGATTGTGATACAATACACTATTGGGTGAAGTTTGGTTGACTTCTGCGCAGCGGTTTGGGAGTTAACATCAAAATTACATTTCTCGGCCATATCGCATAGATCTCACTGTGAAAAGGCTTAAATGGCTTTTTTAATTAAGTTTGATGATTGCGTTCAAACAAAATGTCCTAGAACAAAATTTTCAAATGTAACTACTAGATTGTGATACAATACACTATTGGGTGAAGTTTGGTTGACTTCTGCGCAGCGGTTTGGGAGTTAACATCAAAATTACATTTCTCGGCCATATCGCATAGATCTCACTGTGAAAAGGCTTAAATGGCTTTTTTGACCTAAGTTTGAGGATTGCGCTCAAATCAAATGTCCTAGAACCAAATTTCTACATGTAATTACTAGATTGTGATACAATACACTAATGGGTGAAGTTTGGTTGACTTCTGCGCAGCGGTTTGGGAGTTAACATCAAAATTACATTTCTCGGCCATATCGCATAGATCTCACTGTGAAAAGGCTTAAATGACTTTTTTAATTAAGTTTAATGATTGCGCTCAAACCAAATGTCCTAGAACAAAATTTTCAAATGTAACTACTAGAATGTGATACAATACACTATTGGATGAAGTTTAGTTGACTTCTGCGCAGCGGTTTGGGAGTTAACATCAAAATTACATTTCTCGGCCATATCGCATAGATCTCACTGTGAAAAGGCTTAAATGACTTTTTTAATTAAGTTTGATGATTGCGCTCAAACAAAATTTCCTAGAACAAAATTTTCAAATGTAACTACTAGATTGTGATACAATACACTAATGGGTGAAGTTTAGTTGACTTCTGCGCAGCGGTTTGGGAGTTAACATCAAAATTACATTTCTCGGCCATATCGCATAGATCTCACTGTGAAAAGGCTTAAATGACTTTTTTAATTAAGTTTGATGATTGCGCTCAAACAAAATTTCCTAGAACAAAATTTTCAAATGTAACTACTAGATTGTGATACAATACACTAATGGGTGAAGTTTGGTTGACTTCTGCGCAGCGGTTTGGGAGTTAACATCAAAATTACATTTCTCGGCCATATCGCATAGATCTCACTGTGAAAAGGCTTAAATGGCTTTTTTGACCTAAGTTTAATAATTGCGCTCAAACCAAATGTCCTAGAACGAAATTTTCAAATGTAACTACTAGAATGTGATACAATACACTATTGGGTGAAGTTTGGTTGACTTCTGCGCAGCGGTTTGGGAGTTAACATCAAAATTACATTTCTCGGCCATATCGCATAGATCTCACTGTGAAAAGGCTTAAATGACTTTTTTAATTAAGTTTGATGATTGCGCTCAAACAAAATGTCCTAGAACAAAATTTTCAAATAAAACTACCAGATTGTGATACAATACACTATTGGGTGAAGTTTGGTTGACTTCTGCGCAGCGGTTTGGGAGTTAACATCAAAATTACATTTCTCGGCCATATCGCATAGATCTCACTGTGAAAAGGCTTAAATGGCTTTTTTGACCTAAGTTTGAGGATTGCGCTCAAATCAAATGTCCTAGAACCAAATTTTCACATGTAACTACTAGATTGTGATACAATACACTAATGGGTGAAGTTTGGTTGACTTCTGCGCAGCGGTTTGGGAGTTAACATCAAAATTACATTTCTCGGCCATATCGCATTGATCTCACTGTGAAAAGGCTTAAATGGCTTTTTTGACCTAAGTTTGAGTATTGCGCTCAAATCAAATGTCCTAGAACCAAATTTCCACATGTAACTACTAGATTGTGATACAATACACTAATGGGTGAAGTTTGGTTGACTTCTGCGCAGCGGTTTGGGAGTTAACATCAAAATTACATTTCTCGGCCATATCGCATAGATCTCACTGTGAAAATGCTTCAATGACTTTTTTAATTAAGTTTGATGATTGCGCTCAAACAAAATGTCCTAGAACAAACTTTTCAAATGTAACTACTAGATTGTGATACAATACACTATTGGGTGAAGTTTGGTTGAGTTCTGCGCAGCGGTTTGGGAGTTAACATCAAAATTACATTTCTCGGCCATATCGCATAGATCTCACTGTGAAAAGGCTTAAATGGCTTTTTTGACCTAAGTTTGAGGATTGCGCTCAAATCAAATGTCCTAGAACCAAATTTCCACATGTAACTACTAGATTGTGATACAATACACTAATGGTTGAAGTTTGGTTGACTTCTGCGCAGCGGTTTGGGAGTGAACATCAAAATTACATTTCTCGGCCATATCGCATAGATCTCACTGTGAAAAGGCTTAAATGACTTTTTTTAATTAAGTTTGAAGATTGCGCTCAAATCAAATGTCCTAGAACTAAATTTCCAAATGTAACTACTAGATTGTGATACAATACACTATTGGGTGAAGTTTGGTTGACTTCTGCGCAGCGGTTTGGGAGTTAACATCAAAATTACATTTCTCGGCCATATCGCATAGATCTCACTGTGAAAAGGCTTAAATAGCTTTTTTGACCTAAGTTTAATAATTGCGCTCAAACCAAATGTCCTAGAACGAAATTTTAAAATGTAACTACTAGAATGTGATACAATACACTATTGGGTGAAGTTTGGTTGACTTCTGCGCAGCGGTTTGGGAGTTAACATCAAAATTACATTTCTCGGCCATATCGCATAGATCTCACTGTGAAAATGCTTAAATGGCTTTTTTGACCTAAGTTTGAGGATTGCGCTCAAATCAAATGTCCTAGAACCAAATTTTCACATGTAACTACTAGATTGTGATACAATACACTAATGGGTGAAGTTTGGTTGACTTCTGCGCAGCGGTTTGGGAGTTAACATCAAAATTACATTTCTCGGCCATATCGCATTGATCTCACTGTGAAAAGGCTTAAATGACTTTTTTAATTAAGTTTGATGATTGCGCTCAAACAAAATTTCCTAGAACAAAATTTTCAAATGTAACTACTAGATTGTGATACAATACACTATTGGGTGAAGTTTGGTTGACTTCTGCGCAGCGGTTTGGGAGTTAACATCAAAATTACATTTCTCGGCCATATCGCATAGATCTCACTGTGAAAAGGCTTAAATGGCTTTTTTGACCTAAGTTTAATGATTGCGCTCCAACCAAATGTCCTAGAACGAAATTTTCAAATGTAACTACTAGAATGTGATACAATACACTATTGGGTGAAGTTTAGTTGACTTCTGCGCAGCGGTTTGGGAGTTAACATCAAAATTACATTTCTCGGCCATATCGCATAGATCTCACTGTGAAAAGGCTTAAATGGCTTTTTTGACCTAAGTTTGAGGATTGCGCTCAAATCAAATGTCCTAGAACCAAATTTTCACATGTAACTACTAGATTGTGATACAATACACTAATGGGTGAAGTTTGGTTGACTTCTGCGCAGCGGTTTGGGAGTTAACATCAAAATTACATTTCTCGGCCATATCGCATTGATCTCACTGTGAAAAGGCTTAAATGGCTTTTTTGACCTAAGTTTGAGTATTGCGCTCAAATCAAATGTCCTAGAACCAAATTTCCACATGTAACTACTAGATTGTGATACAATACACTAATGGGTGAAGTTTGGTTGACTTCTGCGCAGCGGTTTGGGAGTTAACATCAAAATTACATTTCTCGGCCATATCGCATAGATCTCACTGTGAAAATGCTTAAATGACTTTTTTAATTAAGTTTGATGATTGCGCTCAAACAAAATGTCCTAGAACAAACTTTTCAAATGTAACTACTAGATTGTGATACAATACACTATTGGGTGAAGTTTGGTTGAGTTCTGCGCAGCGGTTTGGGAGTTAACATCAAAATTACATTTCTCGGCCATATCGCATAGATCTCACTGTGAAAAGGCTTAAATGGCTTTTTTGACCTAAGTTTGAGGATTGCGCTCAAATCAAATGTCCTAGAACCAAATTTCCACATGTAACTACTAGATTGTGATACAATACACTAATGGTTGAAGTTTGGTTGACTTCTGCGCAGCGGTTTGGGAGTGAACATCAAAATTACATTTCTCGGCCATATCGCATAGATCTCACTGTGAAAAGGCTTAAATGACTTTTTTTAATTAAGTTTGAAGATTGCGCTCAAATCAAATGTCCTAGAACTAAATTTCCAAATGTAACTACTAGATTGTGATACAATACACTATTGGGTGAAGTTTGGTTGACTTCTGCGCAGCGGTTTGGGAGTTAACATCAAAATTACATTTCTCGGCCATATCGCATAGATCTCACTGTGAAAAGGCTTAAATAGCTTTTTTGACCTAAGTTTAATAATTGCGCTCAAACCAAATGTCCTAGAACGAAATTTTAAAATGTAACTACTAGAATGTGATACAATACACTATTGGGTGAAGTTTGGTTGACTTCTGCGCAGCGGTTTGGGAGTTAACATCAAAATTACATTTCTCGGCCATATCGCATAGATCTCACTGTGAAAATGCTTAAATGGCTTTTTTGACCTAAGTTTGAGGATTGCGCTCAAATCAAATGTCCTAGAACCAAATTTTCACATGTAACTACTAGATTGTGATACAATACACTAATGGGTGAAGTTTGGTTGACTTCTGCGCAGCGGTTTGGGAGTTAACATCAAAATTACATTTCTCGGCCATATCGCATTGATCTCACTGTGAAAAGGCTTAAATGACTTTTTTAATTAAGTTTGATGATTGCGCTCAAACAAAATTTCCTAGAACAAAATTTTCAAATGTAACTACTAGATTGTGATACAATACACTATTGGGTGAAGTTTGGTTGACTTCTGCGCAGCGGTTTGGGAGTTAACATCAAAATTACATTTCTCGGCCATATCGCATAGATCTCACTGTGAAAAGGCTTAAATGGCTTTTTTGACCTAAGTTTAATGATTGCGCTCCAACCAAATGTCCTAGAACGAAATTTTCAAATGTAACTACTAGAATGTGATACAATACACTATTGGGTGAAGTTTAGTTGACTTCTGCGCAGCGGTTTGGGAGTTAACATGAAAATTACATTTCTCGGCCATATCGCATAGATCTCACTGTGAAAAGGCTTAAATGGCTTTTTTGACCTAAGTTTGAGGATTGCGCTCAAATCAAATGTCCTAGAACCAAATTTCTACATGTAACTACTAGATTGTGATACAATACACTAATGGGTGAAGTTTGGTTGACTTCTGCGCAGCGGTTTGGGAGTTATAATCAAAATTACATTTCTCGGCCATATCGCATAGATCTCACTGTGAAAAGGCTTAAATGGCTTTTTTGACCTAAGTTTGAGGATTGCGCTCAAATCAAATGTCCAATAACCAAATTTCCACATGTAACTACTAGATTGTGATACAATACACTAATGGGTGAAGTTTGGTTGACTTCTGCGCAGCGGTTTGGGAGTTAACATCAAAATTACATTTCTCGGCCATATCGCATAGATCTCACTGTGAAAAGGCTTAAATGACTTTTTTAATTAAGTTTGATGATTGCGCTCAAATCAAATGTCCTAGAACCAAATTTCCACATGTAATTACTAGATTGTGATACAATACACTATTGGGTGAAGTTTGGTTGACTTCTGCGCAGCGGTTTGGGAGTTAACATCAAAATTACATTTCTCGGCCATATCGCATAGATCTCACTGTGAAAAGGCTTAAATGACTTTTTTAATTAAGTTTAATGATTGCGCTCAAACCAAATGTCCTAGAACAAAATTTTCAAATGTAACTACTAGAATGTGATACAATACACTATTGGATGAAGTTTAGTTGACTTCTGCGCAGCGGTTTGGGAGTTAACATCAAAATTACATTTCTCGGCCATATCGCATAGATCTCACTGTGAAAAGGCTTAAATGGCTTTTTTGAGCTAAGTTTAATGATTGCGCTCAAACCAAATGTCCTAGAACGAAATTTTCAAATGTAACTACTAGAATGTGATACAATACACTATTGGGTGAAGTTTGGTTGACTTCTGCGCAGCGGTTTGGGAGTTAACATGAAAATTACATTTCTCGGCCATATCGCATAGATCTCACTGTGAAAAGGCTTAAATGGCTTTTTTGACCTAAGTTTGAGGATTGCGCTCAAATCAAATGTCCTAGAACCAAATTTCTACACTGTAAATGCTAACATTCAAATTAATTAAATGTGATAAGTGAACTAAACTCAGTTTTCATCAACCTGTTGTGAACACTACTTTTAAATAAGTAAGTACTAATTTGGGGTTGGAGAACTTGCTTAACTTGATATATCCCAGTTAAGTCAAATTAGAAAAAATAATTTCTTGTACCCAGTGTCCTTTGGGCGTTCTATCAGACATGCGCAGATCTGCCCTGCCCACTTTCGCGCTCTTTCCAACACCTTTCTCAGTTATTTTCGCCATTGTGGGTTTACTTGTCCTCAGCACACTGATTCTGTAAGTACATATTTTACTCTTTTGTAAACCGTCGATTTGTCTTGTTGTAGTGTAGTAGCCTGTGTGCTGCCAGGGAGGAGAAGTGTCAATTACATCAAATATCACCGCTAGCAAGCATGCTATATGACCGTGACAGTAACCTCATCATTTTCAGAAACAAATGTAGACTACAGTTTATGGTAGACTCTCATTTTATGCCGGCCGGCGTTTTGAATTCTTGACAGACGGGGCTCGTAACGTTTTTAGGCGATGGGAGAGGTTTTTAAAACCGATTTAAAACAGTTACCGAGCGGTTTTAAGTTAGCTAGACCGAGGGGAGGTTCGCTTCCTGTTTTAAAAATAAAAACACTAATTCTATCGTTAGCGGGTGTTTTATTTTGTGAAACTAACAGGAAGTGCCTTAATCACTACGGCTAGCTTGAGTAGCGCCGAATTTGCACGTTGTGGATCTAAACGGCTACTTTCTCGCGTAAAAATGTTAGAAATGTCGATAAAGTGATTTATTTACAGAGTTAGTGCTAGAATTAAGTCAGCTTCAGCCTGTCTATTTCGGCTCAGGTAAGAGCTAAATGCACAGTCAGACCTTATGTGCGCCAACGTAATCGGTTCTTGCGTTGGAGCAGGGGTCCCCAAACTACGGCCCGCGGGCCGGCCGGATACGGCCCGCCTCCACAATTGGTCCGGCCCCCTGACCCCCCAAATAGTGTTATTATTTCCTGGCTTTTTTCTGTGAAGAACCCAGACAGGGTTGTTTGGTTATTATCTATTTAATTAATTGTGTTATTATTATTCATTATTATATGATATTATATTATGTTATAATTATTTTTATTTTATTTTGTTCCAAGAAGAATTCAGAAAGGGTTATTTAATTATGGCTTTCTGAAAAACAATAATTTTTTTACATTTAGGCACTGCTGCAATCGTCACACTTTTTCTGTTACAAACTAACCCGGCCCCTCATCAGAGAAGGGAAAAGTCATGTGGCCTTCACAGGAAAAGGTTTGGGGACCCCTGCTTTAGAGTGTTTGTCATCTGCCCTTCCATTTGCTTTTCTTCATGTGCAGTGCTCCCCCTCCATGTTTGATCAAACTGCACTGATAATTTGAAATTGTTTTAAAATGCATTAATCGCAAAAATCAGAGGACTAGATCACATTTCCCCCTGTTATTTCACCACTTTAACTTTGGTCTAACCTAATATAGGAATACAGATAGAAAGAGTGCAGAGATCACACTCGACGCCATAACAACCTGGTGTGTTTAAGGTTGGTCATTTATGTGCCTATATTTTGAAATTGTTGCCTTAATTTTGTGTTCTTTTTCACCATCCCCCAATCAGGCTGAAGCAAATGGTCAAAAGTCCACACATACCTCAGTCTGAGCAATTACAGGTATGTTTCATACACTGATCAATGAATCATTTAATATTTGTATTTGTTTCATGGGTTGGGATAACAAACATGCATTAATGTTTTTACAGATGGATTAAGAAATTAATTGTACATCTCAATTTGAATGTTCAAAAATAATCAATTACGTTAATTTAAAAATAACTCATTGTTAAACATTTTAGTTTGTGAATATTAAAATAATTTATTGCAGATTTTAATTTGTGGTTAAAAATAATTGGACATTTTAATTTGTGACTGTTAAGAAAAAATTTAACTTTTTTTTTTTCTAACAAGTTCTCAATGCTGAAATTATCATGTCTTTTCAGGTCAACCAAAGCAGTATTCTCTAATGCAGTGGACTTGCAAGTACTGCACATTTTCTGCTGAAAAGAGCCTACTTGCTTAAGCATTACCGCTTAAAACATGGATACCACACTCGGACATCCCTACTCCCATGTCTTCATAAGGACTGCCTCTGCACATTTAAATCTTTTAATGCACTCAAAGTACACCTATCGACATGGCACTCTCAAAAAGATGCAGGCAAAAGTGGAGAAACTGCATTTGACCGTCAGTTGTGCAACTTTGTGGAGCCCTGCTCAGAAGCAGACTTCTTTACCCATTTGCGAGGACATCTTAAGCTGAGGCAAATGGTTACTTGCCCATATCAAGACTAACTTTCAGAGCAGTATTTATTCGACCTTCACTGCACACAAAAGCAAAGAAATGTGAAATGTGTTTGAGCCATAGTGTGGGTAGGACATTTGTGTCTAAATCATTCAATCCCAATAAAAGTTGCTTTAATAAAAAAAACTTATTTTTAATCAAAGAAAAAGAACCTTTTGCAAAAATATATTTTTTTGAAAATATATATATTTTTAAATATATATATATATTTTTTGACGTGTCACTTTTTTTTTAAAGGAAAAAGTTTAAAACTTTTTTTTTTAAAGTGGAAAAAGTTTTGAACGCATTTCTTTTTTTTCTTTTTGAAGTGGAAAAGGTTTTAAAGGCACTTTTTTTTTTCGATTGAATCATTTTGACACAAAGATACGACTTCAACGCTACTTCCGACATGTTTGAGTGGCAGGTGACTACACCAATGGCATAAAAGAATGACTAATGGCCACCAGGGCTCCATCGAGCCATCGGACTCTGCTCGAGTCCAAGCCGAAAATAGGGCACTGGTACGGGGGGGTGACATCGGCATTTCACCGGAGTGCCCGCGCTGGTATGGTGCGCTGCTGCTTAATGTGATTCAAGAGGGGAACTTCACCCACTGCCCTGACGTGACGGTTGGCAATCGGGGTCCAACCGCAGTGTCGCGATGCGCCGGTATGGGAGTGGCCGACGAGTGGCCCGACACTAGCCTGCCCAGTAGCCCGCGCCGGGAGCCCCGTCGCTTCAGCTTTGAATGAGTGTCGTGTCAGTCGCGGGCCGTCTACTCAACAGCCGGCCTCCGCGCCGGGGTAGTGATATCGGGGTCCGCCAGTGTGCCGCAACAGGGCACCGTACCATCGCCGGCACACCGGTGAGATGCCAATGTCACACCCCCGTACCGGTGCCCTATTTTCGGCTTGGACTCGAGCAGAGTCCGATGGCTGGATGGAGCCCTGGTGGCCATTATTTTTGCTTCCTGCTTTTATGCCATTGGCGTAATCACCTGCCACTCAAACATGTCAGAAGTAGCGTTGAAGTTGGATCTTCGTGTCTAAATGATTCAACCGAAAAAAAAGTGCCTTCAAAACTTTTTCCACTTCAAAAAAAAAAGTGCCTTCAAAACTTTTTCCACCTTAAAAAAAAAAAAAAAAGTTTAAAACTTTTTGCTTTTCAAAAAAAAGTGACACGTCAATTAAAAAAAAATATATATATATTTTCAAAAAAATATTTTTGCAAAAGTTTTTTTTTTCTTTGATTAAAAATAGTTTTTTGATTGAAGCAACTTTTATTGGGACTGAATGATTTGGACACAAATGTCCTACCCATAATATGGCTCAAAAACAAAAAGGATTGCTTCGATCAAAGAAAACAGTTTCAATGAAAAATAAAGCGTAAATTTCTGAGTCTCAAATATTTTTTCACATTCAAACCTTTTTTTCTACAATTGTTTTTTTTTTTTTTTTTTTTTTTAATTGAAGTGATTTTATTTTGAAAATATACATTTTTTGTTTGAAGCAACTTATTTTTGGATTGAATAATAAAGACACAAATGTCCTAGCCAAAATGTGGTCCAAACGCAGAATTACATCAATCAAAAAAGTTGTTTCAATAAAAAAAAAAAGAATTAAATTTTTAAAAAAAATTTTCAATCAAAGAAAAATAGTTTTCAAACATATTTTTTGACTTACAAATTTATTTTTGCATTCAAACAAATTTTTTTGATTGACATGACTTTTTCTTTGATTGAAAAAAAAATAATAATATATATATACTAATGAAATATTTTTGAATAGAAATTACTTTTTTTTTTTTTTTCTTTTTTTTTTTTTGAGGAAAAAGCTTAATATGAAATTAGAATTTGAATAAAAATAAGACACATATTCTTAGTAAGATTTTAGGTTTCTCAGGTGTATAACTCCAGTACACGTTTTGCATTTACTCTTTTAGTGATGTGAAAAAAACAAAGTATCTTGTTTACTGTATCAGGTGTTAAAGTGAAATTTGAATTTGAACTGAGTTGTGTGTTTTAAAAGGAGTTCTGTATTTTTATGTTTATTTTATCACTGCTGCACAGTTTAAACCATGGCACAATGTTGATTGTAGTTCCAGTTTTGATCACTAATATTGTTGGAGAAATCAGAACTGTTAGCTTTACCAGAGCTCAAGCTCATGTTGTAATGGGAAACTAGTTTGACGCCATGTCTTCAATGCTGAGTTAATGTCCTGAAATTATGATAATAGGATCTCGCCTGTTAGTCTTTGGAAATTACAGGATAGGAGTGGACATTGATGCAGTTCAGGTATTATTCAGTAATTTCTGTAGCAAAAGGTTATTTTAGGTACTTATACTTTGTATGAGGTGCAAAATGTTTGCAAAAGTAGGTTTATAATTAATCCACTGATTGTTCATTGATACTGAGCAATAACCAAACACCGTTCAGCCTGCCAGGAGCCAGTGTCTCTCATTAAATGCACTTTTGAGCATTTTAAAGTAAATTTTAATTCCATTGAATTAATCCAATGAGTGTTCTCCATTTATTGTGTTTTGGGGGTCATTACTGTTAGATAATGTGTTTTTAATGAAATTAGTATGTGCAGATGTAATTTCTATTGTGGAATTCTTTTAGGTCAAGAAAATTAAGTTGACCTGAATATGATGGGAGTACTGTACACTCAAAATAAACAAGTTACTGTAATCCAGTTATTTTAGTTAGTTTGAGTACTGCCAACTCAATAAAAACAAGTGACTATAATCCAAATTTTTTAAGTTCATTTGAGTACTGCCAACTCACAATAATTAAGTTAATCAAATCTAATTCATCTAAGTCAACATAAATTAATTTTTTTAAGGCAGCAAGTTTGCATATATTTTTTTAGTAAAGTCAACTTTTAATATTTTAAAGTGTACATGTAACTACTAGATTGTGATACAATACACTAATGGGTGAAGTTTGGTTGACTTCTGCGCAGCGGTTTGGGAGTTAACATCAAAATTACATTTCTCGGCCATATCGCATAGATCTCACTGTGAAAAGGCTTAAATGGCTTTTTTGACCTAAGTTTGAGGATTGCGCTCAAATCAAATGTCCAATAACCAAATTTCCACATGTAACTACTAGATTGTGATACAATACACTAATGGGTGAAGTTTGGTTGACTTCTGCGCAGCGGTTTGGGAGTTAACATCAAAATTACATTTCTCGGCCATATCGCATAGATCTCACTGTGAAAAGGCTTAAATGACTTTTTTAATTAAGTTTGATGATTGCGTTCAAACAAAATGTCCTAGAACAAAATTTTCAAATGTAACTACTAGATTGTGATACAATACACTATTGGGTGAAGTTTGGTTGACTTCTGCGCAGCGGTTTGGGAGTTAACATCAAAATTACATTTCTCGGCCATATCGCATAGATCTCACTGTGAAAAGGCTTAAATGGCTTTTTTGACCTAAGTTTGAGGATTGCGCTCAAATCAAATGTCCTAGAACCAAATTTCCACATGTAATTACTAGATTGTGATACAATACACTAATGGGTGAAGTTTGGTTGACTTCTGCGCAGCGGTTTGGGAGTTAACATCAAAATTACATTTCTCGGCCATATCGCATAGATCTCACTGTGAAAATGCTTAAATGGCTTTTTTGACCTAAGTTTGAGGATTGCGCTCAAATCAAATGTCCTAGAACCAAATTTTCACATGTAACTACTAGATTGTGATACAATACACTAATGGGTGAAGTTTGGTTGACTTCTGCGCAGCGGTTTGGGAGTTAACATCAAAATTACATTTCTCGGCCATATCGCATTGATCTCACTGTGAAAAGGCTTAAATGACTTTTTTAATTAAGTTTGATGATTGCGCTCAAACAAAATTTCCTAGAACAAAATTTTCAAATGTAACTACTAGATTGTGATACAATACACTATTGGGTGAAGTTTGGTTGACTTCTGCGCAGCGGTTTGGGAGTTAACATCAAAATTACATTTCTCGGCCATATCGAATAGATCTCACTGTGAAAAGGCTTAAATGGCTTTTTTGACCTAAGTTTAATGATTGCGCTCAAACCAAATGTCCTAGAACGAAATTTTCAAATGTAACTACTAGAATGTGATACAATACACTATTGGGTGAAGTTTAGTTGACTTCTGCGCAGCGGTTTGGGAGTTAACATGAAAATTACATTTCTCGGCCATATCGCATAGATCTCACTGTGAAAAGGCTTAAATGGCTTTTTTGACCTAAGTTTGAGGATTGCGCTCAAATCAAATGTCCTAGAACCAAATTTCTACATGTAACTACTAGATTGTGATACAATACACTAATGGGTGAAGTTTGGTTGACTTCTGCGCAGCGGTTTGGGAGTTATAATCAAAATTACATTTCTCGGCCATATCGCATAGATCTCACTGTGAAAAGGCTTAAATGGCTTTTTTGACCTAAGTTTGAGGATTGCGCTCAAATCAAATGTCCAATAACCAAATTTCCACATGTAACTACTAGATTGTGATACAATACACTAATGGGTAAAGTTTGGTTGACTTCTGCGCAGCGGTTTGGGAGTTAACATCAAAATTACATTTCTCGGCCATATCGCATAGATCTCACTGTGAAAAGGCTTAAATGACTTTTTTAATTAAGTTTGATGATTGCGTTCAAACAAAATGTCCTAGAAAAAATTTTCAAATGTAACTACTAGATTGTGATACAATACACTATTGGGTGAAGTTTGGTTGACTTCTGCGCAGCGGTTTGGGAGTTAACATCAAAATTACATTTCTAGGCCATATCGCATAGATCTCACTGTGAAAAGGCTTAAATGACTTTTTTAATTAAGTTTAATGATTGCGCTCAAACCAAATGTCCTACAACAAAATTTTCAAATGTAACTACTAGAATGTGATACAATACACTATTGGATGAAGTTTAGTTGACTTCTGCGCAGCGGTTTGGGAGTTAACATCAAAATTACATTTCTCGGCCATATCGCATAGATCTCATTGTGAAAAGGCTTAAATGGCTTTTTTGACCTAAGTTTAATGATTGCGCTCAAACCAAATGTCCTAGAACAAAATTTTCAAATGTAACTACTAGAATGTGATACAATACACTATTGGGTGAAGTTTGGTTGACTTCTGCGCAGCGGTTTGGGAGTTAACATCAAAATTACATTTCTCGGCCATATCGCATAGATCTCACTGTGAAAAGTCTTAAATGGCTTTTTTGACCTAAGTTTGAGTATTGCGCTCAAATCAAATGTCCTAGAACCAAATTTCCACATGTAACTACTAGATTGTGATACAATACACTAATGGGTGAAGTTTGGTTGACTTCTGCGCAGCGGTTTGGGAGTTAACATCAAAATTACATTTCTCGGCCATATCGCATAGATCTCACTGTGAAAAGGCTTAAATGACTTTTTTTAATTAAGTTTGAAGATTGCGCTCAAATCAAATGTCCTAGAACTAAATTTCCAAATGTAACTACTAGATTGTGATACAATACACTATTGGGTGAAGTTTGGTTGACTTCTGCGCAGCGGTTTGGGAGTTAACATCAAAATTACATTTCTCGGCCATATCGCATAGATCTCACTGTGAAAAGGCTTAAATAGCTTTTTTGACCTAAGTTTAATAATTGCGCTCAAACCAAATGTCCTAGAACGAAATTTTCAAATGTAACTACTAGAATGTGATACAATACACTATTGGGTGAAGTTTGGTTGACTTCTGCGCAGCGGTTTGGGAGTTAACATCAAAATTACATTTCTCGGCCATATCGCATAGATCTCACTGTGAAAATGCTTAAATGGCTTTTTTGACCTAAGTTTGAGGATTGCGCTCAAATCAAATGTCCTAGAACCAAATTTTCACATGTAACTACTAGATTGTGATACAATACACTAATGGGTGAAGTTTGGTTGACTTCTGCGCAGCGGTTTGGGAGTTAACATCAAAATTACATTTCTCGGCCATATCGCATTGATCTCACTGTGAAAAGGCTTAAATGACTTTTTTAATTAAGTTTGATGATTGCGCTCAAACAAAATTTCCTAGAACAAAATTTTCAAATGTAACTACTAGATTGTGATACAATACACTATTGGGTGAAGTTTGGTTGACTTCTGCGCAGCGGTTTGGAAGTTAACATCAAAATTACATTTCTCGGCCATATCGCATAGATCTCACTGTGAAAAGGCTTAAATGGCTTTTTTGAGCTAAGTTTAATGATTGCGCTCAAACCAAATGTCCTAGAACGAAATTTTCAAATGTAACTACTAGAATGTGATACAATACACTATTGGGTGAAGTTTGGTTGACTTCTGCGCAGCGGTTTGGGAGTTAACATGAAAATTACATTTCTCGGCCATATCGCATAGATCTCACTGTGAAAAGGCTTAAATGGCTTTTTTGACCTAAGTTTGAGGATTGCGCTCAAATCAAATGTCCTAGAACCAAATTTCTACATGTAACTACTAGATTGTGATACAATACACTAATGGGTGAAGTTTGGTTGACTTCTGCGCAGCGGTTTGGGAGTTAACATCAAAATTACATTTCTCGGCAATATCGCATAGATCTCACTGTGAAAATGCTTAAATGGCTTTTTTGACCTAAGTTTGAGGATTGCGCTCAAATCAAATGTCCTAGAACCAAATTTCTACATGTAACTACTAGATTGTGATACAATACACTAATGGGTGAAGTTTGGTTGACTTCTGCGCAGCGGTTTGGGAGTTAACATCAAAATTACATTTCTCGGCCATATCGCATAGATCTCACTGTGAAAAGGCTTAAATGGCTTTTTTGACCTAAGTTTGAGGATTGCGCTCAAATCAAATGTCCTAGAACCAAATTTCCACATGTAATTACTAGATTGTGATACAATACACTAATGGGTGAAGTTTGGTTGACTTCTGCGCAGCGGTTTGGGAGTTAACATCAAAATTACATTTCTCGGCCATATCGCATTGATCTCACTGTGAAAAGGCTTAAATGACTTTTTTAATTAAGTTTGATGATTGCGCTCAAACAAAATTTCCTAGAACAAAATTTTCAAATGTAACTACTAGATTGTGATACAATACACTATTGGGTGAAGTTTGGTTGACTTCTGCGCAGCGGTTTGGGAGTTAACATCAAAATTACATTTCTCGGCCATATCGCATAGATCTCACTGTGAAAAGGCTTAAATGGCTTTTTTGACCTAAGTTTAATGATTGCGCTCCAACCAAATGTCCTAGAACGAAATTTTCAAATGTAACTACTAGAATGTGATACAATACACTATTGGGTGAAGTTTAGTTGACTTCTGCGCAGCGGTTTGGGAGTTAACATGAAAATTACATTTCTCGGCCATATCGCATAGATCTCACTGTGAAAAGGCTTAAATGGCTTTTTTGACCTAAGTTTGAGGATTGCGCTCAAATCAAATGTCCTAGAACCAAATTTCTACATGTAACTACTAGATTGTGATACAATACACTAATGGGTGAAGTTTGGTTGACTTCTGCGCAGCGGTTTGGGAGTTATAATCAAAATTACATTTCTCGGCCATATCGCATAGATCTCACTGTGAAAAGGCTTAAATGGCTTTTTTGACCTAAGTTTGAGGATTGCGCTCAAATCAAATGTCCAATAACCAAATTTCCACATGTAACTACTAGATTGTGATACAATACACTAATGGGTGAAGTTTGGTTGACTTCTGCGCAGCGGTTTGGGAGTTAACATCAAAATTACATTTCTCGGCCATATCGCATAGATCTCACTGTGAAAAGGCTTAAATGACTTTTTTAATTAAGTTTGATGATTGCGCTCAAATCAAATGTCCTAGAACCAAATTTCCACATGTAATTACTAGATTGTGATACAATACACTATTGGGTGAAGTTTGGTTGACTTCTGCGCAGCGGTTTGGGAGTTAACATCAAAATTACATTTCTCGGCCATATCGCATAGATCTCACTGTGAAAAGGCTTAAATGACTTTTTTAATTAAGTTTAATGATTGCGCTCAAACCAAATGTCCTAGAACAAAATTTTCAAATGTAACTACTAGAATGTGATACAATACACTATTGGATGAAGTTTAGTTGACTTCTGCGCAGCGGTTTGGGAGTTAACATCAAAATTACATTTCTCGGCCATATCGCATAGATCTCACTGTGAAAAGGCTTAAATGGCTTTTTTGAGCTAAGTTTAATGATTGCGCTCAAACCAAATGTCCTAGAACGAAATTTTCAAATGTAACTACTAGAATGTGATACAATACACTATTGGGTGAAGTTTGGTTGACTTCTGCGCAGCGGTTTGGGAGTTAACATGAAAATTACATTTCTCGGCCATATCGCATAGATCTCACTGTGAAAAGGCTTAAATGGCTTTTTTGACCTAAGTTTGAGGATTGCGCTCAAATCAAATGTCCTAGAACCAAATTTCTACACTGTAAATGCTAACATTCAAATTAATTAAATGTGATAAGTGAACTAAACTCAGTTTTCATCAACCTGTTGTGAACACTACTTTTAAATAAGTAAGTACTAATTTGGGGTTGGAGAACTTGCTTAACTTGATATATCCCAGTTAAGTCAAATTAGAAAAAATAATTTCTTGTACCCAGTGTCCTTTGGGCGTTCTATCAGACATGCGCAGATCTGCCCTGCCCACTTTCGCGCTCTTTCCAACACCTTTCTCAGTTATTTTCGCCATTGTGGGTTTACTTGTCCTCAGCACACTGATTCTGTAAGTACATATTTTACTCTTTTGTAAACCGTCGATTTGTCTTGTTGTAGTGTAGTAGCCTGTGTGCTGCCAGGGAGGAGAAGTGTCAATTACATCAAATATCACCGCTAGCAAGCATGCTATATGACCGTGACAGTAACCTCATCATTTTCAGAAACAAATGTAGACTACAGTTTATGGTAGACTCTCATTTTATGCCGGCCGGCGTTTTGAATTCTTGACAGACGGGGCTCGTAACGTTTTTAGGCGATGGGAGAGGTTTTTAAAACCGATTTAAAACAGTTACCGAGCGGTTTTAAGTTAGCTAGACCGAGGGGAGGTTCGCTTCCTGTTTTAAAAATAAAAACACTAATTCTATCGTTAGCGGGTGTTTTATTTTGTGAAACTAACAGGAAGTGCCTTAATCACTACGGCTAGCTTGAGTAGCGCCGAATTTGCACGTTGTGGATCTAAACGGCTACTTTCTCGCGTAAAAATGTTAGAAATGTCGATAAAGTGATTTATTTACAGAGTTAGTGCTAGAATTAAGTCAGCTTCAGCCTGTCTATTTCGGCTCAGGTAAGAGCTAAATGCACAGTCAGACCTTATGTGCGCCAACGTAATCGGTTCTTGCGTTGGAGCAGGGGTCCCCAAACTACGGCCCGCGGGCCGGCCGGATACGGCCCGCCTCCACAATTGGTCCGGCCCCCTGACCCCCCAAATAGTGTTATTATTTCCTGGCTTTTTTCTGTGAAGAACCCAGACAGGGTTGTTTGGTTATTATCTATTTAATTAATTGTGTTATTATTATTCATTATTATATGATATTATATTATGTTATAATTATTTTTATTTTATTTTGTTCCAAGAAGAATTCAGAAAGGGTTATTTAATTATGGCTTTCTGAAAAACAATAATTTTTTTACATTTAGGCACTGCTGCAATCGTCACACTTTTTCTGTTACAAACTAACCCGGCCCCTCATCAGAGAAGGGAAAAGTCATGTGGCCTTCACAGGAAAAGGTTTGGGGACCCCTGCTTTAGAGTGTTTGTCATCTGCCCTTCCATTTGCTTTTCTTCATGTGCAGTGCTCCCCCTCCATGTTTGATCAAACTGCACTGATAATTTGAAATTGTTTTAAAATGCATTAATCGCAAAAATCAGAGGACTAGATCACATTTCCCCCTGTTATTTCACCACTTTAACTTTGGTCTAACCTAATATAGGAATACAGATAGAAAGAGTGCAGAGATCACACTCGACGCCATAACAACCTGGTGTGTTTAAGGTTGGTCATTTATGTGCCTATATTTTGAAATTGTTGCCTTAATTTTGTGTTCTTTTTCACCATCCCCCAATCAGGCTGAAGCAAATGGTCAAAAGTCCACACATACCTCAGTCTGAGCAATTACAGGTATGTTTCATACACTGATCAATGAATCATTTAATATTTGTATTTGTTTCATGGGTTGGGATAACAAACATGCATTAATGTTTTTACAGATGGATTAAGAAATTAATTGTACATCTCAATTTGAATGTTCAAAAATAATCAATTACGTTAATTTAAAAATAACTCATTGTTAAACATTTTAGTTTGTGAATATTAAAATAATTTATTGCAGATTTTAATTTGTGGTTAAAAATAATTGGACATTTTAATTTGTGACTGTTAAGAAAAAATTTAACTTTTTTTTTTTCTAACAAGTTCTCAATGCTGAAATTATCATGTCTTTTCAGGTCAACCAAAGCAGTATTCTCTAATGCAGTGGACTTGCAAGTACTGCACATTTTCTGCTGAAAAGAGCCTACTTGCTTAAGCATTACCGCTTAAAACATGGATACCACACTCGGACATCCCTACTCCCATGTCTTCATAAGGACTGCCTCTGCACATTTAAATCTTTTAATGCACTCAAAGTACACCTATCGACATGGCACTCTCAAAAAGATGCAGGCAAAAGTGGAGAAACTGCATTTGACCGTCAGTTGTGCAACTTTGTGGAGCCCTGCTCAGAAGCAGACTTCTTTACCCATTTGCGAGGACATCTTAAGCTGAGGCAAATGGTTACTTGCCCATATCAAGACTAACTTTCAGAGCAGTATTTATTCGACCTTCACTGCACACAAAAGCAAAGAAATGTGAAATGTGTTTGAGCCATAGTGTGGGTAGGACATTTGTGTCTAAATCATTCAATCCCAATAAAAGTTGCTTTAATAAAAAAAACTTATTTTTAATCAAAGAAAAAGAACCTTTTGCAAAAATATATTTTTTTGAAAATATATATATTTTTAAATATATATATATATTTTTTGACGTGTCACTTTTTTTTTAAAGGAAAAAGTTTAAAACTTTTTTTTTTAAAGTGGAAAAAGTTTTGAACGCATTTCTTTTTTTTCTTTTTGAAGTGGAAAAGGTTTTAAAGGCACTTTTTTTTTTCGATTGAATCATTTTGACACAAAGATACGACTTCAACGCTACTTCCGACATGTTTGAGTGGCAGGTGACTACACCAATGGCATAAAAGAATGACTAATGGCCACCAGGGCTCCATCGAGCCATCGGACTCTGCTCGAGTCCAAGCCGAAAATAGGGCACTGGTACGGGGGGGTGACATCGGCATTTCACCGGAGTGCCCGCGCTGGTATGGTGCGCTGCTGCTTAATGTGATTCAAGAGGGGAACTTCACCCACTGCCCTGACGTGACGGTTGGCAATCGGGGTCCAACCGCAGTGTCGCGATGCGCCGGTATGGGAGTGGCCGACGAGTGGCCCGACACTAGCCTGCCCAGTAGCCCGCGCCGGGAGCCCCGTCGCTTCAGCTTTGAATGAGTGTCGTGTCAGTCGCGGGCCGTCTACTCAACAGCCGGCCTCCGCGCCGGGGTAGTGATATCGGGGTCCGCCAGTGTGCCGCAACAGGGCACCGTACCATCGCCGGCACACCGGTGAGATGCCAATGTCACACCCCCGTACCGGTGCCCTATTTTCGGCTTGGACTCGAGCAGAGTCCGATGGCTGGATGGAGCCCTGGTGGCCATTATTTTTGCTTCCTGCTTTTATGCCATTGGCGTAATCACCTGCCACTCAAACATGTCAGAAGTAGCGTTGAAGTTGGATCTTCGTGTCTAAATGATTCAACCGAAAAAAAAGTGCCTTCAAAACTTTTTCCACTTCAAAAAAAAAAGTGCCTTCAAAACTTTTTCCACCTTAAAAAAAAAAAAAAAAGTTTAAAACTTTTTGCTTTTCAAAAAAAAGTGACACGTCAATTAAAAAAAAATATATATATATTTTCAAAAAAATATTTTTGCAAAAGTTTTTTTTTTCTTTGATTAAAAATAGTTTTTTGATTGAAGCAACTTTTATTGGGACTGAATGATTTGGACACAAATGTCCTACCCATAATATGGCTCAAAAACAAAAAGGATTGCTTCGATCAAAGAAAACAGTTTCAATGAAAAATAAAGCGTAAATTTCTGAGTCTCAAATATTTTTTCACATTCAAACCTTTTTTTCTACAATTGTTTTTTTTTTTTTTTTTTTTTTTTAATTGAAGTGATTTTATTTTGAAAATATACATTTTTTGTTTGAAGCAACTTATTTTTGGATTGAATAATAAAGACACAAATGTCCTAGCCAAAATGTGGTCCAAACGCAGAATTACATCAATCAAAAAAGTTGTTTCAATAAAAAAAAAAAGAATTAAATTTTTAAAAAAAATTTTCAATCAAAGAAAAATAGTTTTCAAACATATTTTTTGACTTACAAATTTATTTTTGCATTCAAACAAATTTTTTTGATTGACATGACTTTTTCTTTGATTGAAAAAAAAATAATAATATATATATACTAATGAAATATTTTTGAATAGAAATTACTTTTTTTTTTTTTTTCTTTTTTTTTTTTTGAGGAAAAAGCTTAATATGAAATTAGAATTTGAATAAAAATAAGACACATATTCTTAGTAAGATTTTAGGTTTCTCAGGTGTATAACTCCAGTACACGTTTTGCATTTACTCTTTTAGTGATGTGAAAAAAACAAAGTATCTTGTTTACTGTATCAGGTGTTAAAGTGAAATTTGAATTTGAACTGAGTTGTGTGTTTTAAAAGGAGTTCTGTATTTTTATGTTTATTTTATCACTGCTGCACAGTTTAAACCATGGCACAATGTTGATTGTAGTTCCAGTTTTGATCACTAATATTGTTGGAGAAATCAGAACTGTTAGCTTTACCAGAGCTCAAGCTCATGTTGTAATGGGAAACTAGTTTGACGCCATGTCTTCAATGCTGAGTTAATGTCCTGAAATTATGATAATAGGATCTCGCCTGTTAGTCTTTGGAAATTACAGGATAGGAGTGGACATTGATGCAGTTCAGGTATTATTCAGTAATTTCTGTAGCAAAAGGTTATTTTAGGTACTTATACTTTGTATGAGGTGCAAAATGTTTGCAAAAGTAGGTTTATAATTAATCCACTGATTGTTCATTGATACTGAGCAATAACCAAACACCGTTCAGCCTGCCAGGAGCCAGTGTCTCTCATTAAATGCACTTTTGAGCATTTTAAAGTAAATTTTAATTCCATTGAATTAATCCAATGAGTGTTCTCCATTTATTGTGTTTTGGGGGTCATTACTGTTAGATAATGTGTTTTTAATGAAATTAGTATGTGCAGATGTAATTTCTATTGTGGAATTCTTTTAGGTCAAGAAAATTAAGTTGACCTGAATATGATGGGAGTACTGTACACTCAAAATAAACAAGTTACTGTAATCCAGTTATTTTAGTTAGTTTGAGTACTGCCAACTCAATAAAAACAAGTGACTATAATCCAAATTTTTTAAGTTCATTTGAGTACTGCCAACTCACAATAATTAAGTTAATCAAATCTAATTCATCTAAGTCAACATAAATTAATTTTTTTAAGGCAGCAAGTTTGCATATATTTTTTTAGTAAAGTCAACTTTTAATATTTTAAAGTGTACATGTAACTACTAGATTGTGATACAATACACTAATGGGTGAAGTTTGGTTGACTTCTGCGCAGCGGTTTGGGAGTTAACATCAAAATTACATTTCTCGGCCATATCGCATAGATCTCACTGTGAAAAGGCTTAAATGGCTTTTTTGACCTAAGTTTGAGGATTGCGCTCAAATCAAATGTCCAATAACCAAATTTCCACATGTAACTACTAGATTGTGATACAATACACTAATGGGTGAAGTTTGGTTGACTTCTGCGCAGCGGTTTGGGAGTTAACATCAAAATTACATTTCTCGGCCATATCGCATAGATCTCACTGTGAAAAGGCTTAAATGACTTTTTTAATTAAGTTTGATGATTGCGTTCAAACAAAATGTCCTAGAACAAAATTTTCAAATGTAACTACTAGATTGTGATACAATACACTATTGGGTGAAGTTTGGTTGACTTCTGCGCAGCGGTTTGGGAGTTAACATCAAAATTACATTTCTCGGCCATATCGCATAGATCTCACTGTGAAAAGGCTTAAATGGCTTTTTTGACCTAAGTTTGAGGATTGCGCTCAAATCAAATGTCCTAGAACCAAATTTCCACATGTAATTACTAGATTGTGATACAATACACTAATGGGTGAAGTTTGGTTGACTTCTGCGCAGCGGTTTGGGAGTTAACATCAAAATTACATTTCTCGGCCATATCGCATAGATCTCACTGTGAAAATGCTTAAATGGCTTTTTTGACCTAAGTTTGAGGATTGCGCTCAAATCAAATGTCCTAGAACCAAATTTTCACATGTAACTACTAGATTGTGATACAATACACTAATGGGTGAAGTTTGGTTGACTTCTGCGCAGCGGTTTGGGAGTTAACATCAAAATTACATTTCTCGGCCATATCGCATTGATCTCACTGTGAAAAGGCTTAAATGACTTTTTTAATTAAGTTTGATGATTGCGCTCAAACAAAATTTCCTAGAACAAAATTTTCAAATGTAACTACTAGATTGTGATACAATACACTATTGGGTGAAGTTTGGTTGACTTCTGCGCAGCGGTTTGGGAGTTAACATCAAAATTACATTTCTCGGCCATATCGAATAGATCTCACTGTGAAAAGGCTTAAATGGCTTTTTTGACCTAAGTTTAATGATTGCGCTCAAACCAAATGTCCTAGAACGAAATTTTCAAATGTAACTACTAGAATGTGATACAATACACTATTGGGTGAAGTTTAGTTGACTTCTGCGCAGCGGTTTGGGAGTTAACATGAAAATTACATTTCTCGGCCATATCGCATAGATCTCACTGTGAAAAGGCTTAAATGGCTTTTTTGACCTAAGTTTGAGGATTGCGCTCAAATCAAATGTCCTAGAACCAAATTTCTACATGTAACTACTAGATTGTGATACAATACACTAATGGGTGAAGTTTGGTTGACTTCTGCGCAGCGGTTTGGGAGTTATAATCAAAATTACATTTCTCGGCCATATCGCATAGATCTCACTGTGAAAAGGCTTAAATGGCTTTTTTGACCTAAGTTTGAGGATTGCGCTCAAATCAAATGTCCAATAACCAAATTTCCACATGTAACTACTAGATTGTGATACAATACACTAATGGGTAAAGTTTGGTTGACTTCTGCGCAGCGGTTTGGGAGTTAACATCAAAATTACATTTCTCGGCCATATCGCATAGATCTCACTGTGAAAAGGCTTAAATGACTTTTTTAATTAAGTTTGATGATTGCGTTCAAACAAAATGTCCTAGAAAAAATTTTCAAATGTAACTACTAGATTGTGATACAATACACTATTGGGTGAAGTTTGGTTGACTTCTGCGCAGCGGTTTGGGAGTTAACATCAAAATTACATTTCTAGGCCATATCGCATAGATCTCACTGTGAAAAGGCTTAAATGACTTTTTTAATTAAGTTTAATGATTGCGCTCAAACCAAATGTCCTACAACAAAATTTTCAAATGTAACTACTAGAATGTGATACAATACACTATTGGATGAAGTTTAGTTGACTTCTGCGCAGCGGTTTGGGAGTTAACATCAAAATTACATTTCTCGGCCATATCGCATAGATCTCATTGTGAAAAGGCTTAAATGGCTTTTTTGACCTAAGTTTAATGATTGCGCTCAAACCAAATGTCCTAGAACAAAATTTTCAAATGTAACTACTAGAATGTGATACAATACACTATTGGGTGAAGTTTGGTTGACTTCTGCGCAGCGGTTTGGGAGTTAACATCAAAATTACATTTCTCGGCCATATCGCATAGATCTCACTGTGAAAAGTCTTAAATGGCTTTTTTGACCTAAGTTTGAGTATTGCGCTCAAATCAAATGTCCTAGAACCAAATTTCCACATGTAACTACTAGATTGTGATACAATACACTAATGGGTGAAGTTTGGTTGACTTCTGCGCAGCGGTTTGGGAGTTAACATCAAAATTACATTTCTCGGCCATATCGCATAGATCTCACTGTGAAAAGGCTTAAATGACTTTTTTTAATTAAGTTTGAAGATTGCGCTCAAATCAAATGTCCTAGAACTAAATTTCCAAATGTAACTACTAGATTGTGATACAATACACTATTGGGTGAAGTTTGGTTGACTTCTGCGCAGCGGTTTGGGAGTTAACATCAAAATTACATTTCTCGGCCATATCGCATAGATCTCACTGTGAAAAGGCTTAAATAGCTTTTTTGACCTAAGTTTAATAATTGCGCTCAAACCAAATGTCCTAGAACGAAATTTTCAAATGTAACTACTAGAATGTGATACAATACACTATTGGGTGAAGTTTGGTTGACTTCTGCGCAGCGGTTTGGGAGTTAACATCAAAATTACATTTCTCGGCCATATCGCATAGATCTCACTGTGAAAATGCTTAAATGGCTTTTTTGACCTAAGTTTGAGGATTGCGCTCAAATCAAATGTCCTAGAACCAAATTTTCACATGTAACTACTAGATTGTGATACAATACACTAATGGGTGAAGTTTGGTTGACTTCTGCGCAGCGGTTTGGGAGTTAACATCAAAATTACATTTCTCGGCCATATCGCATTGATCTCACTGTGAAAAGGCTTAAATGACTTTTTTAATTAAGTTTGATGATTGCGCTCAAACAAAATTTCCTAGAACAAAATTTTCAAATGTAACTACTAGATTGTGATACAATACACTATTGGGTGAAGTTTGGTTGACTTCTGCGCAGCGGTTTGGAAGTTAACATCAAAATTACATTTCTCGGCCATATCGCATAGATCTCACTGTGAAAAGGCTTAAATGGCTTTTTTGAGCTAAGTTTAATGATTGCGCTCAAACCAAATGTCCTAGAACGAAATTTTCAAATGTAACTACTAGAATGTGATACAATACACTATTGGGTGAAGTTTGGTTGACTTCTGCGCAGCGGTTTGGGAGTTAACATGAAAATTACATTTCTCGGCCATATCGCATAGATCTCACTGTGAAAAGGCTTAAATGGCTTTTTTGACCTAAGTTTGAGGATTGCGCTCAAATCAAATGTCCTAGAACCAAATTTCTACATGTAACTACTAGATTGTGATACAATACACTAATGGGTGAAGTTTGGTTGACTTCTGCGCAGCGGTTTGGGAGTTAACATCAAAATTACATTTCTCGGCAATATCGCATAGATCTCACTGTGAAAATGCTTAAATGGCTTTTTTGACCTAAGTTTGAGGATTGCGCTCAAATCAAATGTCCTAGAACCAAATTTCTACATGTAACTACTAGATTGTGATACAATACACTAATGGGTGAAGTTTGGTTGACTTCTGCGCAGCGGTTTGGGAGTTAACATCAAAATTACATTTCTCGGCCATATCGCATAGATCTCACTGTGAAAAGGCTTAAATGGCTTTTTTGACCTAAGTTTGAGGATTGCGCTCAAATCAAATGTCCTAGAACCAAATTTCCACATGTAATTACTAGATTGTGATACAATACACTAATGGGTGAAGTTTGGTTGACTTCTGCGCAGCGGTTTGGGAGTTAACATCAAAATTACATTTCTCGGCCATATCGCATAGATCTCACTGTGAAAAGGCTTAAATGACTTTTTTAATTAAGTTTGATGATTGCGTTCAAACAAAATGTCCTAGAAAAAATTTTCAAATGTAACTACTAGATTGTGATACAATACACTATTGGGTGAAGTTTGGTTGACTTCTGCGCAGCGGTTTGGGAGTTAACATCAAAATTACATTTCTCGGCCATATCGCATAGATCTCATTGTGAAAAGGCTTAAATGGCTTTTTTGACCTAAGTTTAATGATTGCGCTCAAACCAAATGTCCTAGAACAAAATTTCCACATGTAACTACTAGATTGTGATACAATACACTAATGGTTGAAGTTTGGTTGACTTCTGCGCAGCGGTTTGGGAGTTAACATCAAAATTACATTTCTCGGCCATATCGCATAGATCTCACTGTGAAAAGGCTTAAATGGCTTTTTTGACCTAAGTTTGAGTATTGCGCTCAAATCAAATGTCCTAGAACCAAATTTCCACATGTAACTACTAGATTGTGATACAATACACTAATGGGTGAAGTTTGGTTGACTTCTGCGCAGCGGTTTGGGAGTTAACATCAAAATTACATTTCTCGGCCATATCGCATAGATCTCACTGTGAAAAGGCTTAAATGACTTTTTTTAATTAAGTTTGAAGATTGCGCTCAAATCAAATGTCCTAGAACTAAATTTCCAAATGTAACTACTAGATTGTGATACAATACACTATTGGGTGAAGTTTGGTTGACTTCTGCGCAGCGGTTTGGGAGTTAACATCAAAATTACATTTCTCGGCCATATCGCATAGATCTCACTGTGAAAAGGCTTAAATAGCTTTTTTGACCTAAGTTTGATGATTGCGTTCAAACAAAATGTCCTAGAACAAAATTTTCAAATGTAACTACTAGATTGTGATACAATACACTATTGGGTGAAGTTTGGTTGACTTCTGCGCAGCGGTTTGGGAGTTAACATCAAAATTACATTTCTAGGCCATATCGCATAGATCTCACTGTGAAAAGGCTTAAATGACTTTTTTAATTAAGTTTAATGATTGCGCTCAAACCAAATGTCCTACAACAAAATTTTCAAATGTAACTACTAGAATGTGATACAATACACTATTGGATGAAGTTTAGTTGACTTCTGCGCAGCGGTTTGGGAGTTAACATCAAAATTACATTTCTCGGCCATATCGCATAGATCTCATTGTGAAAAGGCTTAAATGGCTTTTTTGACCTAAGTTTAATGATTGCGCTCAAACCAAATGTCCTAGAACAAAATTTTCAAATGTAACTACTAGAATGTGATACAATACACTATTGGGTGAAGTTTGGTTGACTTCTGCGCAGCGGTTTGGGAGTTAACATCAAAATTACATTTCTCGGCCATATCGCATAGATCTCACTGTGAAAAGGCTTAAATGGCTTTTTTGACCTAAGTTTGAGTATTGCGCTCAAATCAAATGTCCTAGAACCAAATTTCCACATGTAACTACTAGATTGTGATACAATACACTAATGGGTGAAGTTTGGTTGACTTCTGCGCAGCGGTTTGGGAGTTAACATCAAAATTACATTTCTCGGCCATATCGCATAGATCTCACTGTGAAAAGGCTTAAATGACTTTTTTTAATTAAGTTTGAAGATTGCGCTCAAATCAAATGTCCTAGAACTAAATTTCCAAATGTAACTACTAGATTGTGATACAATACACTATTGGGTGAAGTTTGGTTGACTTCTGCGCAGCGGTTTGGGAGTTAACATCAAAATTACATTTCTCGGCCATATCGCATAGATCTCACTGTGAAAAGGCTTAAATGACTTTTTTAATTAAGTTTGATGATTGCGTTCAAACAAAATGTCCTAGAACAAAATTTTCAAATGTAACTACTAGATTGTGATACAATACACTATTGGGTGAAGTTTGGTTGACTTCTGCGCAGCGGTTTGGGAGTTAACATCAAAATTACATTTCTCGGCCATATCGCATAGATCTCACTGTGAAAAGGCTTAAATGGCTTTTTTGACCTAAGTTTGAGGATTGCGCTCAAATCAAATGTCCTAGAACCAAATTTCCACATGTAATTACTAGATTGTGATACAATACACTAATGGGTGAAGTTTGGTTGACTTCTGCGCAGCGGTTTGGGAGTTAACATCAAAATTACATTTCTCGGCCATATCGCATAGATCTCACTGTGAAAAGGCTTAAATGACTTTTTTAATTAAGTTTGATGATTGCGTTCAAACAAAATGTCCTAGAAAAAATTTTCAAATGTAACTACTAGATTGTGATACAATACACTATTGGGTGAAGTTTGGTTGACTTCTGCGCAGCGGTTTGGGAGTTAACATCAAAATTACATTTCTAGGCCATATCGCATAGATCTCACTGTGAAAAGGCTTAAATGACTTTTTTAATTAAGTTTAATGATTGCGCTCAAACCAAATGTCCTACAACAAAATTTTCAAATGTAACTACTAGAATGTGATACAATACACTATTGGATGAAGTTTAGTTGACTTCTGCGCAGCGGTTTGGGAGTTAACATCAAAATTACATTTCTCGGCCATATCGCATAGATCTCATTGTGAAAAGGCTTAAATGGCTTTTTTGACCTAAGTTTAATGATTGCGCTCAAACCAAATGTCCTAGAACAAAATTTTCAAATGTAACTACTAGAATGTGATACAATACACTATTGGGTGAAGTTTGGTTGACTTCTGCGCAGCGGTTTGGGAGTTAACATCAAAATTACATTTCTCGGCCATATCGCATAGATCTCACTGTGAAAAGGCTTAAATGGCTTTTTTGACCTAAGTTTGAGTATTGCGCTCAAATCAAATGTCCTAGAACCAAATTTCCACATGTAACTACTAGATTGTGATACAATACACTAATGGGTGAAGTTTGGTTGACTTCTGCGCAGCGGTTTGGGAGTTAACATCAAAATTACATTTCTCGGCCATATCGCATAGATCTCACTGTGAAAAGGCTTAAATGACTTTTTTTAATTAAGTTTGAAGATTGCGCTCAAATCAAATGTCCTAGAACTAAATTTCCAAATGTAACTACTAGATTGTGATACAATACACTATTGGGTGAAGTTTGGTTGACTTCTGCGCAGCGGTTTGGGAGTTAACATCAAAATTACATTTCTCGGCCATATCGCATAGATCTCACTGTGAAAAGGCTTAAATAGCTTTTTTGACCTAAGTTTAATAATTGCGCTCAAACCAAATGTCCTAGAACGAAATTTTCAAATGTAACTACTAGAATGTGATACAATACACTATTGGGTGAAGTTTGGTTGACTTCTGCGCAGCGGTTTGGGAGTTAACATCAAAATTACATTTCTCGGCCATATCGCATAGATCTCACTGTGAAAATGCTTAAATGGCTTTTTTGACCTAAGTTTGAGGATTGCGCTCAAATCAAATGTCCTAGAACCAAATTTTCACATGTAACTACTAGATTGTGATACAATACACTAATGGGTGAAGTTTGGTTGACTTCTGCGCAGCGGTTTGGGAGTTAACATCAAAATTACATTTCTCGGCCATATCGCATTGATCTCACTGTGAAAAGGCTTAAATGACTTTTTTAATTAAGTTTGATGATTGCGCTCAAACAAAATTTCCTAGAACAAAATTTTCAAATGTAACTACTAGATTGTGATACAATACACTATTGGGTGAAGTTTGGTTGACTTCTGCGCAGCGGTTTGGAAGTTAACATCAAAATTACATTTCTCGGCCATATCGCATAGATCTCACTGTGAAAAGGCTTAAATGGCTTTTTTGAGCTAAGTTTAATGATTGCGCTCAAACCAAATGTCCTAGAACGAAATTTTCAAATGTAACTACTAGAATGTGATACAATACACTATTGGGTGAAGTTTGGTTGACTTCTGCGCAGCGGTTTGGGAGTTAACATGAAAATTACATTTCTCGGCCATATCGCATAGATCTCACTGTGAAAAGGCTTAAATGGCTTTTTTGACCTAAGTTTGAGGATTGCGCTCAAATCAAATGTCCTAGAACCAAATTTCTACATGTAACTACTAGATTGTGATACAATACACTAATGGGTGAAGTTTGGTTGACTTCTGCGCAGCGGTTTGGGAGTTAACATCAAAATTACATTTCTCGGCCATATCGCATAGATCTCACTGTGAAAATGCTTAAATGGCTTTTTTGACCTAAGTTTGAGGATTGCGCTCAAATCAAATGTCCAATAACCAAATTTCCACATGTAACTACTAGATTGTGATACAATACACTAATGGGTGAAGTTTGGTTGACTTCTGCGCAGCGGTTTGGGAGTTATAATCAAAATTACATTTCTCGGCCATATCGCATAGATCTCACTGTGAAAAGGCTTAAATGGCTTTTTTGACCTAAGTTTGATGATTGCGTTCAAACAAAATGTCCTAGAACAAAATTTTCAAATGTAACTACTAGATTGTGATACAATACACTATTGGGTGAAGTTTGGTTGACTTCTGCGCAGCGGTTTGGGAGTTAACATCAAAATTACATTTCTAGGCCATATCGCATAGATCTCACTGTGAAAAGGCTTAAATGACTTTTTTAATTAAGTTTAATGATTGCGCTCAAACCAAATGTCCTACAACAAAATTTTCAAATGTAACTACTAGAATGTGATACAATACACTATTGGATGAAGTTTAGTTGACTTCTGCGCAGCGGTTTGGGAGTTAACATCAAAATTACATTTCTCGGCCATATCGCATAGATCTCATTGTGAAAAGGCTTAAATGGCTTTTTTGACCTAAGTTTAATGATTGCGCTCAAACCAAATGTCCTAGAACAAAATTTTCAAATGTAACTACTAGAATGTGATACAATACACTATTGGGTGAAGTTTGGTTGACTTCTGCGCAGCGGTTTGGGAGTTAACATCAAAATTACATTTCTCGGCCATATCGCATAGATCTCACTGTGAAAAGGCTTAAATGGCTTTTTTGACCTAAGTTTGAGTATTGCGCTCAAATCAAATGTCCTAGAACCAAATTTCCACATGTAACTACTAGATTGTGATACAATACACTAATGGGTGAAGTTTGGTTGACTTCTGCGCAGCGGTTTGGGAGTTAACATCAAAATTACATTTCTCGGCCATATCGCATAGATCTCACTGTGAAAAGGCTTAAATGACTTTTTTTAATTAAGTTTGAAGATTGCGCTCAAATCAAATGTCCTAGAACTAAATTTCCAAATGTAACTACTAGATTGTGATACAATACACTATTGGGTGAAGTTTGGTTGACTTCTGCGCAGCGGTTTGGGAGTTAACATCAAAATTACATTTCTCGGCCATATCGCATAGATCTCACTGTGAAAAGGCTTAAATGACTTTTTTAATTAAGTTTGATGATTGCGTTCAAACAAAATGTCCTAGAACAAAATTTTCAAATGTAACTACTAGATTGTGATACAATACACTATTGGGTGAAGTTTGGTTGACTTCTGCGCAGCGGTTTGGGAGTTAACATCAAAATTACATTTCTCGGCCATATCGCATAGATCTCACTGTGAAAAGGCTTAAATGGCTTTTTTGACCTAAGTTTGAGGATTGCGCTCAAATCAAATGTCCTAGAACCAAATTTCCACATGTAATTACTAGATTGTGATACAATACACTAATGGGTGAAGTTTGGTTGACTTCTGCGCAGCGGTTTGGGAGTTAACATCAAAATTACATTTCTCGGCCATATCGCATAGATCTCACTGTGAAAAGGCTTAAATGACTTTTTTAATTAAGTTTGATGATTGCGTTCAAACAAAATGTCCTAGAACAAAATTTTCAAATGTAACTACTAGATTGTGATACAATACACTATTGGGTGAAGTTTGGTTGACTTCTGCGCAGCGGTTTGGGAGTTAACATCAAAATTACATTTCTAGGCCATATCGCATAGATCTCACTGTGAAAAGGCTTAAATGACTTTTTTAATTAAGTTTAATGATTGCGCTCAAACCAAATGTCCTACAACAAAATTTTCAAATGTAACTACTAGAATGTGATACAATACACTATTGGATGAAGTTTAGTTGACTTCTGCGCAGCGGTTTGGGAGTTAACATCAAAATTACATTTCTCGGCCATATCGCATAGATCTCATTGTGAAAAGGCTTAAATGGCTTTTTTGACCTAAGTTTAATGATTGCGCTCAAACCAAATGTCCTAGAACAAAATTTTCAAATGTAACTACTAGAATGTGATACAATACACTATTGGGTGAAGTTTGGTTGACTTCTGCGCAGCGGTTTGGGAGTTAACATCAAAATTACATTTCTCGGCCATATCGCATAGATCTCACTGTGAAAAGGCTTAAATGGCTTTTTTGACCTAAGTTTGAGTATTGCGCTCAAATCAAATGTCCTAGAACCAAATTTCCACATGTAACTACTAGATTGTGATACAATACACTAATGGGTGAAGTTTGGTTGACTTCTGCGCAGCGGTTTGGGAGTTAACATCAAAATTACATTTCTCGGCCATATCGCATAGATCTCACTGTGAAAAGGCTTAAATGACTTTTTTTAATTAAGTTTGAAGATTGCGCTCAAATCAAATGTCCTAGAACTAAATTTCCAAATGTAACTACTAGATTGTGATACAATACACTATTGGGTGAAGTTTGGTTGACTTCTGCGCAGCGGTTTGGGAGTTAACATCAAAATTACATTTCTCGGCCATATCGCATAGATCTCACTGTGAAAAGGCTTAAATGACTTTTTTAATTAAGTTTGATGATTGCGTTCAAACAAAATGTCCTAGAACAAAATTTTCAAATGTAACTACTAGATTGTGATACAATACACTATTGGGTGAAGTTTGGTTGACTTCTGCGCAGCGGTTTGGGAGTTAACATCAAAATTACATTTCTCGGCCATATCGCATAGATCTCACTGTGAAAAGGCTTAAATGGCTTTTTTGACCTAAGTTTGAGGATTGCGCTCAAATCAAATGTCCTAGAACCAAATTTCCACATGTAATTACTAGATTGTGATACAATACACTAATGGGTGAAGTTTGGTTGACTTCTGCGCAGCGGTTTGGGAGTTAACATCAAAATTACATTTCTCGGCCATATCGCATAGATCTCACTGTGAAAAGGCTTAAATGACTTTTTTAATTAAGTTTGATGATTGCGTTCAAACAAAATGTCCTAGAAAAAATTTTCAAATGTAACTACTAGATTGTGATACAATACACTATTGGGTGAAGTTTGGTTGACTTCTGCGCAGCGGTTTGGGAGTTAACATCAAAATTACATTTCTAGGCCATATCGCATAGATCTCACTGTGAAAAGGCTTAAATGACTTTTTTAATTAAGTTTAATGATTGCGCTCAAACCAAATGTCCTACAACAAAATTTTCAAATGTAACTACTAGAATGTGATACAATACACTATTGGATGAAGTTTAGTTGACTTCTGCGCAGCGGTTTGGGAGTTAACATCAAAATTACATTTCTCGGCCATATCGCATAGATCTCATTGTGAAAAGGCTTAAATGGCTTTTTTGACCTAAGTTTAATGATTGCGCTCAAACCAAATGTCCTAGAACAAAATTTTCAAATGTAACTACTAGAATGTGATACAATACACTATTGGGTGAAGTTTGGTTGACTTCTGCGCAGCGGTTTGGGAGTTAACATCAAAATTACATTTCTCGGCCATATCGCATAGATCTCACTGTGAAAAGGCTTAAATGGCTTTTTTGACCTAAGTTTGAGTATTGCGCTCAAATCAAATGTCCTAGAACCAAATTTCCACATGTAACTACTAGATTGTGATACAATACACTAATGGGTGAAGTTTGGTTGACTTCTGCGCAGCGGTTTGGGAGTTAACATCAAAATTACATTTCTCGGCCATATCGCATAGATCTCACTGTGAAAAGGCTTAAATGACTTTTTTTAATTAAGTTTGAAGATTGCGCTCAAATCAAATGTCCTAGAACTAAATTTCCAAATGTAACTACTAGATTGTGATACAATACACTATTGGGTGAAGTTTGGTTGACTTCTGCGCAGCGGTTTGGGAGTTAACATCAAAATTACATTTCTCGGCCATATCGCATAGATCTCACTGTGAAAAGGCTTAAATAGCTTTTTTGACCTAAGTTTAATAATTGCGCTCAAACCAAATGTCCTAGAACGAAATTTTCAAATGTAACTACTAGAATGTGATACAATACACTATTGGGTGAAGTTTGGTTGACTTCTGCGCAGCGGTTTGGGAGTTAACATCAAAATTACATTTCTCGGCCATATCGCATAGATCTCACTGTGAAAATGCTTAAATGGCTTTTTTGACCTAAGTTTGAGGATTGCGCTCAAATCAAATGTCCTAGAACCAAATTTTCACATGTAACTACTAGATTGTGATACAATACACTAATGGGTGAAGTTTGGTTGACTTCTGCGCAGCGGTTTGGGAGTTAACATCAAAATTACATTTCTCGGCCATATCGCATTGATCTCACTGTGAAAAGGCTTAAATGACTTTTTTAATTAAGTTTGATGATTGCGCTCAAACAAAATTTCCTAGAACAAAATTTTCAAATGTAACTAATAGATTGTGATACAATACACTATTGGGTGAAGTTTGGTTGACTTCTGCGCAGCGGTTTGGAAGTTAACATCAAAATTACATTTCTCGGCCATATCGCATAGATCTCACTGTGAAAAGGCTTAAATGGCTTTTTTGAGCTAAGTTTAATGATTGCGCTCAAACCAAATGTCCTAGAACGAAATTTTCAAATGTAACTACTAGAATGTGATACAATACACTATTGGGTGAAGTTTGGTTGACTTCTGCGCAGCGGTTTGGGAGTTAACATGAAAATTACATTTCTCGGCCATATCGCATAGATCTCACTGTGAAAAGGCTTAAATGGCTTTTTTGACCTAAGTTTGAGGATTGCGCTCAAATCAAATGTCCTAGAACCAAATTTCTACATGTAACTACTAGATTGTGATACAATACACTAATGGGTGAAGTTTGGTTGACTTCTGCGCAGCGGTTTGGGAGTTAACATCAAAATTACATTTCTCGGCCATATCGCATAGATCTCACTGTGAAAATGCTTAAATGGCTTTTTTGACCTAAGTTTGAGGATTGCGCTCAAATCAAATGTCCAATAACCAAATTTCCACATGTAACTACTAGATTGTGATACAATACACTAATGGGTGAAGTTTGGTTGACTTCTGCGCAGCGGTTTGGGAGTTATAATCAAAATTACATTTCTCGGCCATATCGCATAGATCTCACTGTGAAAAGGCTTAAATGGCTTTTTTGACCTAAGTTTGATGATTGCGTTCAAACAAAATGTCCTAGAACAAAATTTTCAAATGTAACTACTAGATTGTGATACAATACACTATTGGGTGAAGTTTGGTTGACTTCTGCGCAGCGGTTTGGGAGTTAACATCAAAATTACATTTCTAGGCCATATCGCATAGATCTCACTGTGAAAAGGCTTAAATGACTTTTTTAATTAAGTTTAATGATTGCGCTCAAACCAAATGTCCTACAACAAAATTTTCAAATTTAACTACTAGAATGTGATACAATACACTATTGGATGAAGTTTAGTTGACTTCTGCGCAGCGGTTTGGGAGTTAACATCAAAATTACATTTCTCGGCCATATCGCATAGATCTCATTGTGAAAAGGCTTAAATGGCTTTTTTGACCTAAGTTTAATGATTGCGCTCAAACCAAATGTCCTAGAACAAAATTTTCAAATGTAACTACTAGAATGTGATACAATACACTATTGGGTGAAGTTTGGTTGACTTCTGCGCAGCGGTTTGGGAGTTAACATCAAAATTACATTTCTCGGCCATATCGCATAGATCTCACTGTGAAAAGGCTTAAATGGCTTTTTTGACCTAAGTTTGAGTATTGCGCTCAAATCAAATGTCCTAGAACCAAATTTCCACATGTAACTACTAGATTGTGATACAATACACTAATGGGTGAAGTTTGGTTGACTTCTGCGCAGCGGTTTGGGAGTTAACATCAAAATTACATTTCTCGGCCATATCGCATAGATCTCACTGTGAAAAGGCTTAAATGACTTTTTTTAATTAAGTTTGAAGATTGCGCTCAAATCAAATGTCCTAGAACTAAATTTCCAAATGTAACTACTAGATTGTGATACAATACACTATTGGGTGAAGTTTGGTTGACTTCTGCGCAGCGGTTTGGGAGTTAACATCAAAATTACATTTCTCGGCCATATCGCATAGATCTCACTGTGAAAAGGCTTAAATAGCTTTTTTGACCTAAGTTTAATAATTGCGCTCAAACCAAATGTCCTAGAACGAAATTTTCAAATGTAACTACTAGAATGTGATACAATACACTATTGGGTGAAGTTTGGTTGACTTCTGCGCAGCGGTTTGGGAGTTAACATCAAAATTACATTTCTCGGCCATATCGCATAGATCTCACTGTGAAAATGCTTAAATGGCTTTTTTGACCTAAGTTTGAGGATTGCGCTCAAATCAAATGTCCTAGAACCAAATTTTCACATGTAACTAATAGATTGTGATACAATACACTAATGGGTGAAGTTTGGTTGACTTCTGCGCAGCGGTTTGGGAGTTAACATCAAAATTACATTTCTCGGCCATATCGCATTGATCTCACTGTGAAAAGGCTTAAATGACTTTTTTAATTAAGTTTGATGATTGCGCTCAAACAAAATTTCCTAGAACAAAATTTTCAAATGTAACTACTAGATTGTGATACAATACACTATTGGGTGAAGTTTGGTTGACTTCTGCGCAGCGGTTTGGAAGTTAACATCAAAATTACATTTCTCGGCCATATCGCATAGATCTCACTGTGAAAAGGCTTAAATGGCTTTTTTGACCTAAGTTTAATGATTGCGCTCCAACCAAATGTCCTAGAACGAAATTTTCAAATGTAACTACTAGAATGTGATACAATACACTATTGGGTGAAGTTTAGTTTACTTCTGCGCAGCGGTTTGGGAGTTAACATGAAAATTACATTTCTCGGCCATATCGCATAGATCTCACTGTGAAAAGGCTTAAATGGCTTTTTTGACCTAAGTTTGAGGATTGCGCTCAAATCAAATGTCCTAGAACCAAATTTCTACATGTAACTACTAGATTGTGATACAATACACTAATGGGTGAAGTTTGGTTGACTTCTGCGCAGCGGTTTGGGAGTTATAATCAAAATTACATTTCTCGGCCATATCGCATAGATCTCACTGTGAAAAGGCTTAAATGGCATTTTTGACCTAAGTTTGAGGATTGCGCTCAAATCAAATGTCCAATAACCAAATTTCCACATGTAACTACTAGATTGTGATACAATACACTAATGGGTGAAGTTTGGTTGACTTCTGCGCAGCGGTTTGGGAGTTAACATCAAAATTACATTTCTCGGCCATATCGCATAGATCTCACTGTGAAAAGGCTTAAATGACTTTTTTAATTAAGTTTGATGATTGCGCTCAAATCAAATGTCCTAGAACCAAATTTCCACATGTAATTACTAGATTGTGATACAATACACTATTGGGTGAAGTTTGGTTGACTTCTGCGCAGCGGTTTGGGAGTTAACATCAAAATTACATTTCTCGGCCATATCGCATAGATCTCACTGTGAAAAGGCTTAAATGACTTTTTTAATTAAGTTTAATGATTGCGCTCAAACCAAATGTCCTAGAACAAAATTTTCAAATGTAACTACTAGAATGTGATACAATACACTATTGGATGAAGTTTAGTTGACTTCTGCGCAGCGGTTTGGGAATTAACATCAAAATTACATTTCTCGGCCATATCGCATAGATCTCACTGTGAAAAGGCTTAAATGGCTTTTTTGAGCTAAGTTTAATGATTGCGCTCAAACCAAATGTCCTAGAACGAAATTTTCAAATGTAACTACTAGAATGTGATACAATACACTATTGGGTGAAGTTTGGTTGACTTCTGCGCAGCGGTTTGGGAGTTAACATGAAAATTACATTTCTCGGCCATATCGCATAGATCTCACTGTGAAAAGGCTTAAATGGCTTTTTTGACCTAAGTTTGAGGATTGCGCTCAAATCAAATGTCCTAGAACCAAATTTCTACATGTAACTACTAGATTGTGATACAATACACTAATGGGTGAAGTTTGGTTGACTTCTGCGCAGCGGTTTGGGAGTGAACATCAAAATTACATTTCTCGGCCATATCGCATAGATCTCACTGTGAAAAGGCTTAAATGGCTTTTTTGACCTAAGTTTAATGATTGCGCTCAAACCAAATGTCCTAGAACAAAATTTTCAAATGTAACTACTAGAATGTGATACAATACACTATTGGGTGAAGTTTGGTTGACTTCTGCGCAGCGGTTTGGGAGTTAACATGAAAATTACATTTCTCGGCCATATCGCATAGATCTCACTGTGAAAAGGCTTAAATGGCTTTTTTGACCTAAGTTTGAGGATTGCGCTCAAATCAAATGTCCTAGAACCAAATTTCTACATGTAACTACTAGATTGTGATACAATACACTAATGGGTGAAGTTTGGTTGACTTCTGCGCAGCGGTTTGGGAGTTAACATCAAAATTACATTTCTCGGCCATATCGCATAGATCTCACTGTGAAAAGGCTTAAATGGCTTTTTTGACCTAAGTTTGAGGATTGCGCTCAAATCAAATGTCCAATAACCAAATTTCCACATGTAACTACTAGATTGTGATACAATACACTAATGGGTGAAGTTTGGTTGACTTCTGCGCAGCGGTTTGGGAGTTAACATCAAAATTACATTTCTCGGCCATATCGCATAGATCTCACTGTGAAAAGGCTTAAATGACTTTTTTAATTAAGTTTGATGATTGCGTTCAAACAAAATGTCCTAGAACAAAATTTTCAAATGTAACTACTAGATTGTGATACAATACACTATTGGGTGAAGTTTGGTTGACTTCTGCGCAGCGGTTTGGGAGTTAACATCAAAATTACATTTCTCGGCCATATCGCATAGATCTCACTGTGAAAAGGCTTAAATGGCTTTTTTGACCTAAGTTTGAGGATTGCGCTCAAATCAAATGTCCTAGAACCAAATTTCCACATGTAACTACTAGATTGTGATACAATACACTAATGGTTGAAGTTTGGTTGACTTCTGCGCAGCGGTTTGGGAGTTAACATCAAAATTACATTTCTCGGCCATATCGCATAGATCTCACTGTGAAAAGGCTTAAATGGCTTTTTTGACCTAAGTTTGAGTATTGCGCTCAAATCAAATGTCCTAGAACCAAATTTCCACATGTAACTACTAGATTGTGATACAATACACTAATGGGTGAAGTTTGGTTGACTTCTGCGCAGCGGTTTGGGAGTTAACATCAAAATTACATTTCTCGGCCATATCGCATAGATCTCACTGTGAAAAGGCTTAAATGACTTTTTTAATTAAGTTTGATGATTGCGTTCAAACAAAATGTCCTAGAACAAAATTGTCAAATGTAACTACTAGATTGTGATACAATACACTATTGGGTGAAGTTTGGTTGACTTCTGCGCAGCGGTTTGGGAGTTAACATCAAAATTACATTTCTCGGCCATATCGCAAAGTTCTCACTGTGAAAAGGCTTAAATGGCTTTTTTGACCTAAGTTTAATAATTGCGCTCAAACCAAATGTCCTAGAACGAAATTTTCAAATGTAACTACTAGAATGTGATACAATACACTATTGGGTGAAGTTTGGTTGACTTCTGCGCAGCGGTTTGGGAGTTAACATCAAAATTACATTTCTCGGCCATATCGCATAGATCTCACTGTGAAAATGCTTAAATGGCTTTTTTGACCTAAGTTTGAGGATTGCGCTCAAATCAAATGTCCTAGAACCAAATTTTCACATGTAACTAATAGATTGTGATACAATACACTAATGGGTGAAGTTTGGTTGACTTCTGCGCAGCGGTTTGGGAGTTAACATCAAAATTACATTTCTCGGCCATATCGCATTGATCTCACTGTGAAAAGGCTTAAATGACTTTTTTAATTAAGTTTGATGATTGCGCTCAAACAAAATTTCCTAGAACAAAATTTTCAAATGTAACTACTAGATTGTGATACAATACACTATTGGGTGAAGTTTGGTTGACTTCTGCGCAGCGGTTTGGAAGTTAACATCAAAATTACATTTCTCGGCCATATCGCATAGATCTCACTGTGAAAAGGCTTAAATGGCTTTTTTGACCTAAGTTTAATGATTGCGCTCCAACCAAATGTCCTAGAACGAAATTTTCAAATGTAACTACTAGAATGTGATACAATACACTATTGGGTGAAGTTTAGTTTACTTCTGCGCAGCGGTTTGGGAGTTAACATGAAAATTACATTTCTCGGCCATATCGCATAGATCTCACTGTGAAAAGGCTTAAATGGCTTTTTTGACCTAAGTTTGAGGATTGCGCTCAAATCAAATGTCCTAGAACCAAATTTCTACATGTAACTACTAGATTGTGATACAATACACTAATGGGTGAAGTTTGGTTGACTTCTGCGCAGCGGTTTGGGAGTTATAATCAAAATTACATTTCTCGGCCATATCGCATAGATCTCACTGTGAAAAGGCTTAAATGGCTTTTTTGACCTAAGTTTGAGGATTGCGCTCAAATCAAATGTCCAATAACCAAATTTCCACATGTAACTACTAGATTGTGATACAATACACTAATGGGTGAAGTTTGGTTGACTTCTGCGCAGCGGTTTGGGAGTTAATATCAAAATTACATTTCTCGGCCATATCGCATAGATCTCACTGTGAAAAGGCTTAAATGACTTTTTTAATTAAGTTTGATGATTGCGCTCAAATCAAATGTCCTAGAACCAAATTTCCACATGTAATTACTAGATTGTGATACAATACACTATTGGGTGAAGTTTGGTTGACTTCTGCGCAGCGGTTTGGGAGTTAACATCAAAATTACATTTCTCGGCCATATCGCATAGATCTCACTGTGAAAAGGCTTAAATGACTTTTTTAATTAAGTTTAATGATTGCGCTCAAACCAAATGTCCTAGAACAAAATTTTCAAATGTAACTACTAGAATGTGATACAATACACTATTGGATGAAGTTTAGTTGACTTCTGCGCAGCGGTTTGGGAATTAACATCAAAATTACATTTCTCGGCCATATCGCATAGATCTCACTGTGAAAAGGCTTAAATGGCTTTTTTGAGCTAAGTTTAATGATTGCGCTCAAACCAAATGTCCTAGAACGAAATTTTCAAATGTAACTACTAGAATGTGATACAATACACTATTGGGTGAAGTTTGGTTGACTTCTGCGCAGCGGTTTGGGAGTTAACATGAAAATTACATTTCTCGGCCATATCGCATAGATCTCACTGTGAAAAGGCTTAAATGGCTTTTTTGACCTAAGTTTGAGGATTGCGCTCAAATCAAATGTCCTAGAACCAAATTTCTACATGTAACTACTAGATTGTGATACAATACACTAATGGGTGAAGTTTGGTTGACTTCTGCGCAGCGGTTTGGGAGTGAACATCAAAATTACATTTCTCGGCCATATCGCATAGATCTCACTGTGAAAAGGCTTAAATGGCTTTTTTGACCTAAGTTTAATGATTGCGCTCAAACCAAATGTCCTAGAACAAAATTTTCAAATGTAACTACTAGAATGTGATACAATACACTATTGGGTGAAGTTTGGTTGACTTCTGCGCAGCGGTTTGGGAGTTAACATGAAAATTACATTTCTCGGCCATATCGCATAGATCTCACTGTGAAAAGGCTTAAATGGCTTTTTTGACCTAAGTTTGAGGATTGCGCTCAAATCAAATGTCCTAGAACCAAATTTCTACATGTAACTACTAGATTGTGATACAATACACTAATGGGTGAAGTTTGGTTGACTTCTGCGCAGCGGTTTGGGAGTTAACATCAAAATTACATTTCTCGGCCATATCGCATAGATCTCACTGTGAAAAGGCTTAAATGGCTTTTTTGACCTAAGTTTGAGGATTGCGCTCAAATCAAATGTCCAATAACCAAATTTCCACATGTAACTACTAGATTGTGATACAATACACTAATGGGTGAAGTTTGGTTGACTTCTGCGCAGCGGTTTGGGAGTTAACATCAAAATTACATTTCTCGGCCATATCGCATAGATCTCACTGTGAAAAGGCTTAAATGACTTTTTTAATTAAGTTTGATGATTGCGTTCAAACAAAATGTCCTAGAACAAAATTTTCAAATGTAACTACTAGATTGTGATACAATACACTATTGGGTGAAGTTTGGTTGACTTCTGCGCAGCGGTTTGGGAGTTAACATCAAAATTACATTTCTCGGCCATATCGCATAGATCTCACTGTGAAAAGGCTTAAATGGCTTTTTTGACCTAAGTTTGAGGATTGCGCTCAAATCAAATGTCCTAGAACCAAATTTCCACATGTAACTACTAGATTGTGATACAATACACTAATGGTTGAAGTTTGGTTGACTTCTGCGCAACGGTTTGGGAGTTAACATCAAAATTACATTTCTCGGCCATATCGCATAGATCTCACTGTGAAAAGGCTTAAATGGCTTTTTTGACCTAAGTTTGAGTATTGCGCTCAAATCAAATGTCCTAGAACCAAATTTCCACATGTAACTACTAGATTGTGATACAATACACTAATGGGTGAAGTTTGGTTGACTTCTGCGCAGCGGTTTGGGAGTTAACATCAAAATTACATTTCTCGGCCATATCGCATAGATCTCACTGTGAAAAGGCTTAAATGACTTTTTTAATTAAGTTTGATGATTGCGTTCAAACAAAATGTCCTAGAACAAAATTGTCAAATGTAACTACTAGATTGTGATACAATACACTATTGGGTGAAGTTTGGTTGACTTCTGCGCAGCGGTTTGGGAGTTAACATCAAAATTACATTTCTCGGCCATATCGCAAAGATCTCACTGTGAAAAGGCTTAAATGGCTTTTTTGACCTAAGTTTAAAGATTGCGCTCAAACCAAATGTCCTAGAACGAAATTTTAAAATGTAACTACTAGAATGTGATACAATACACTATTGGGTGAAGTTTGGTTGACTTCTGCGCAGCGGTTTGGGAGTTAACATTAAAATTACATTTCTCGGCCATATCGCATAGATCTCACTGTGAAAAGGCTTAAATGGCTTTTTTGACCTTAGTTTAATGATTGCGCTCAAACCAAATGTCCTAGAACGAAATTTTCAAATGTAACTACTAGAATGTGATACAATACACTAATGGGTGAAGTTTGGTTGACTTCTGCGCAGCGGTTTGGGAGTTAACATCAAAATTACATTTCTCGGCCATATCGCATAGATCTCACTGTGAAAAGGCTTAAATGACTTTTTTAATTAAGTTTAATGATTGCGCTCAAACCAAATGTCCTAGAACAAAATTTTCAAATGTAACTACTAGAATGTGATACAATACACTATTGGGTGAAGTTTAGTTGACTTCTGCGCAGCGGTTTGGGAGTTAACATCAAAATTACATTTCTCGGCCATATCGCATAGATCTCACTGTGAAAAGGCTTAAATGGCTTTTTTGACCTAAGTTTGAGGATTGCGCTCAAATCAAATGTCCTAGAACCGAATTTCCACATGTAACTACTAGATTGTGATACAATACACTAATGGGTGAAGTTTGGTTGACTTCTGCGCAGCGGTTTGGGAGTTAACATCAAAATTACATTTCTCGGCCATATCGCATAGATCTCACTGTGAAAAGGCTTAAATGACTTTTTTAATTAAGTTTGATGATTGCGCTCAAACAAAATGTCCTAGAACAAAATTTTTAAATGTAACTACTAGATTGTGATACAATACACTATTGGGTGAAGTTTGGTTGACTTCTGCGCAGCGGTTTGGGAGTTAACATCAAAATTACATTTCTCGGCCATATCGCATTGATCTCACTGTGAAAAGGCTTAAATGGCTTTTTTGACCTAAGTTTGAGGATTGCGCTCAAATCAAATGTCCTAGAACCAAATTTCCACATGTAACTACTAGATTGTGATACAATACACTAATGGTTGAAGTTTGGTTGACTTCTGCGCAGCGGTTTGGGAGTGAACATCAAAATTACATTTCTCGGCCATATCGCATAGATCTCACTGTGAAAAGGCTTAAATGACTTTTTTTAATTAAGTTTGAAGATTGCGCTCAAATCAAATGTCCTAGAACTAAATTTCCAAATGTAACTACTAGATTGTGATAAAATACACTATTGGGTGAAGTTTGGTTGACTTCTGCGCAGCGGTTTGGGAGTTAACATCAAAATTACATTTCTCGGCCATATCGCATAGATCTCACTGTGAAAAGGCTTAAATGACTTTTTTAATTAAGTTTGATGATTGCGTTCAAACAAAATGTCCTAGAACAAAATTTTCAAATGTAACTACTAGATTGTGATACAATACACTATTGGGTGAAGTTTGGTTGACTTCTGCGCAGCGGTTTGGGAGTTAACATCAAAATTACATTTCTCGGCCATATCGCATAGATCTCACTGTGAAAAGGCTTAAATGGCTTTTTTGACCTAAGTTTAAAGATTGCGCTCAAACCAAATGTCCTAGAACGAAATTTTCAAATGTAACTACTAGAATGTGATACAATACACTATTGGGTGAAGTTTGGTTGACTTCTGCGCAGCGGTTTGGGAGTTAACATCAAAATTACATTTCTCGGCCATATCGCATAGATCTCACTGTGAAAAGGCTTAAATGGCTTTTTTGACCTTAGTTTAATGATTGAGCTCAAACCAAATGTCCTAGAACGAAATTTTCAAATGTAACTACTAGAATGTGATACAATACACTATTGGGTGAAGTTTGGTTGACTTCTGCGCAGCGGTTTGGGAGTTAACATCAAAATTACATTTCTCGGCCATATCGCATAGATCTCACTGTGAAAAGGCTTAAATGGCTTTTTTGACCTAAGTTTGAGGATTGCGCTCAAATCAAATGTCCTAGAACCAAATTTTCACATGTAACTACTAGATTGTGATACAATACACTAATGGGTGAAGTTTGGTTGACTTCTGCGCAGCGGTTTGGGAGTTAACATCAAAATTACATTTCTCGGCCATATCGCATAGATCTCACTGTGAAAAGGCTTAAATGACTTTTTTAATTAAGTTTGATGATTGCGCTCAAACAAAATTTCCTAGAACAAAATTTTCAAATGTAACTACTAGATTGTGATACAATACACTATTGGGTGAAGTTTGGTTGACTTCTGCGCAGCGGTTTGGGAGTTAACATCAAAATTACATTTCTCGGCCATATCGCATAGATCTCACTGTGAAAAGGCTTAAATGGCTTTTTTGACCTAAGTTTAATGATTGCGCTCAAACCAAATGTCCTAGAACGAAATTTTCAAATGTAACTACTAGAATGTGATACAATACACTATTGGGTGAAGTTTGGTTGACTTCTGCGCAGCGGTTTGGGAGTTAACATCAAAATTACATTTCTCGGCCATATCGCATAGATCTCACTGTGAAAAGGCTTAAATGACTTTTTTGACCTAAGTTTGAGGATTGCGCTCAAATCAAATGTCCTAGAACCAAATTTCCACATGTAACTACTAGATTGTGATACAATACACTAATGGGTGAAGTTTGGTTGACTTCTGCGCAGCGGTTTGGGAGTTAACATCAAAATTACATTTCTCGGCCATATCGCATAGATCTCACTGTGAAAAGGCTTAAATGGCTTTTTTGACCTAAGTTTAATGATTGCGCTCAAACCAAATGTCCTAGAACGAAATTTTCAAATGTAACTACTAGAATGTGATACAATACACTAATGGGTGAAGTTTGGTTGACTTCTGCGCAGCGGTTTGGGAGTTAACATCAAAATTACATTTCTCGGCCATATCGCATAGATCTCACTGTGAAAAGGCTTAAATGACTTTTTTAATTAAGTTTAATGATTGCGCTCAAACCAAATGTCCTAGAACAAAATTTTCAAATGTAACTACTAGAATGTGATACAATACACTATTGGGTGAAGTTTAGTTGACTTCTGCGCAGCGGTTTGGGAGTTAACATCAAAATTACATTTCTCGGCCATATCGCATAGATCTCACTGTGAAAAGGCTTAAATGGCTTTTTTGACCTAAGTTTGAGGATTGCGCTCAAATCAAATGTCCTAGAACCGAATTTCCACATGTAACTACTAGATTGTGATACAATACACTAATGGGTGAAGTTTGGTTGACTTCTGCGCAGCGGTTTGGGAGTTAACATCAAAATTACATTTCTCGGCCATATCGCATAGATCTCACTGTGAAAAGGCTTAAATGACTTTTTTAATTAAGTTTGATGATTGCGCTCAAACAAAATGTCCTAGAACAAAATTTTTAAATGTAACTACTAGATTGTGATACAATACACTATTGGGTGAAGTTTGGTTGACTTCTGCGCAGCGGTTTGGGAGTTAACATGAAAATTACATTTCTCGGCCATATCGCATTGATCTCACTGTGAAAAGGCTTAAATGGCTTTTTTGACCTAAGTTTGAGGATTGCGCTCAAATCAAATGTCCTAGAACCAAATTTCCACATGTAACTACTAGATTGTGATACAATACACTAATGGTTGAAGTTTGGTTGACTTCTGCGCAGCGGTTTGGGAGTGAACATCAAAATTACATTTCTCGGCCATATCGCATAGATCTCACTGTGAAAAGGCTTAAATGACTTTTTTTAATTAAGTTTGAAGATTGCGCTCAAATCAAATGTCCTAGAACTAAATTTCCAAATGTAACTACTAGATTGTGATAAAATACACTATTGGGTGAAGTTTGGTTGACTTCTGCGCAGCGGTTTGGGAGTTAACATCAAAATTACATTTCTCGGCCATATCGCATAGATCTCACTGTGAAAAGGCTTAAATGACTTTTTTAATTAAGTTTGATGATTGCGTTCAAACAAAATGTCCTAGAACAAAATTTTCAAATGTAACTACTAGATTGTGATACAATACACTATTGGGTGAAGTTTGGTTGACTTCTGCGCAGCGGTTTGGGAGTTAACATCAAAATTACATTTCTCGGCCATATCGCATAGATCTCACTGTGAAAAGGCTTAAATGGCTTTTTTGACCTAAGTTTAAAGATTGCGCTCAAACCAAATGTCCTAGAACGAAATTTTCAAATGTAACTACTAGAATGTGATACAATACACTATTGGGTGAAGTTTGGTTGACTTCTGCGCAGCGGTTTGGGAGTTAACATCAAAATTACATTTCTCGGCCATATCGCATAGATCTCACTGTGAAAAGGCTTAAATGGCTTTTTTGACCTTAGTTTAATGATTGCGCTCAAACCAAATGTCCTAGAACGAAATTTTCAAATGTAACTACTAGAATGTGATACAATACACTATTGGGTGAAGTTTGGTTGACTTCTGCGCAGCGGTTTGGGAGTTAACATCAAAATTACATTTCTCGGCCATATCGCATAGATCTCACTGTGAAAAGGCTTAAATGGCTTTTTTGACCTAAGTTTAATGATTGCGCTCAAACCAAATGTCCTAGAACGAAATTTTCAAATGTAACTACTAGAATGTGATACAATACACTATTGGGTGAAGTTTGGTTGACTTCTGCGCAGCGGTTTGGGAGTTAACATCAAAATTACATTTCTCGGCCATATCGCATAGATCTCACTGTGAAAAGGCTTAAATGACTTTTTTGACCTAAGTTTGAGGATTGCGCTCAAATCAAATGTCCTAGAACCAAATTTCCACATGTAACTACTAGATTGTGATACAATACACTAATGGGTGAAGTTTGGTTGACTTCTGCGCAGCGGTTTGGGAGTTAACATCAAAATTACATTTCTCGGCCATATCGCATAGATCTCACTGTGAAAAGGCTTAAATGGCTTTTTTGACCTAAGTTTAAAGATTGCGCTCAAACCAAATGTCCTAGAACGAAATTTTCAAATGTAACTACTAGAATGTGATACAATACACTATTGGGTGAAGTTTGGTTGACTTCTGCGCAGCGGTTTTGGAGTTAACATCAAAATTACATTTCTCGGCCATATCGCATAGATCTCACTGTGAAAAGGCTTAAATGGCTTTTTTGACCTTAGTTTAATGATTGCGCTCAAACCAAATGTCCTAGAACGAAATTTTCAAATGTAACTACTAGAATGTGATACAATACACTATTGGGTGAAGTTTGGTTGACTTCTGCGCAGCGGTTTGGGAGTTAACATCAAAATTACATTTCTCGGCCATATCGCATAGATCTCACTGTGAAAAGGCTTAAATGGCTTTTTTGACCTAAGTTTGAGGATTGCGCTCAAATCAAATGTCCTAGAACCAAATTTTCACATGTAACTACTAGATTGTGATACAATACACTAATGGGTGAAGTTTGGTTGACTTCTGCGCAGCGGTTTGGGAGTTAACATCAAAATTACATTTCTCGGCCATATCGCATAGATCTCACTGTGAAAAGGCTTAAATGACTTTTTTTAATTAAGTTTGAGGATTGCGCTCAAATCAAATGTCCTAGAACCAAATTTTCACATGTAACTACTAGATTGTGATACAATACACTAATGGGTGAAGTTTGGTTGACTTCTGCGCAGCGGTTTGGGAGTTAACATCAAAATTACATTTCTCGGCCATATCGCATAGATCTCACTGTGATAAGGCTGAAATGACTTTCTTAATTAAGTTTGATGATTGCGTTCAAACAAAATGTCCTAGAACAAAATTTTCAAATGTAACTACTAGAATGTGATACAATACACTATTGGGTGAAGTTTGGTTGACTTCTGCGCAGCGGTTTGGGAGTTAACATCAAAATTACATTTCTCGGCCATATCGCATAGATCTCACTGTGAAAAGGCTTAAATGGCTTTTTTGACCTAAGTTTGAGGATTGCGCTCAAATCAAATGTCCAAGAACCAAATTTCCAAATGTAACTACTAGATTGTGATACAATACACTATTGGGTGAAGTTTGGTTTACTTCTGCGCAGCGGTTTGGGAGTTAACATCAAAATTACATTTCTCGGCCATATCGCATAGATCTCACTGTGAAAAGGCTTAAATGGCTTTTTTGACCTAAGTTTAATGATTGCGCTCAAACCAAATGTCCTAGAACGAAATTTTCAAATGTAACTACTAGAATGTGATACAATACACTATTGGGTGAAGTTTGGTTGACTTCTGCGCAGCGGTTTGGGAGTTAACATCAAAATTACATTTCTCGGCCATATCGCATAGATCTCACTGTGAAAAGGCTTAAATGGCTTTTTTGACGTAAGTTTGAGGATTGCGCTCAAATCAAATGTCCTAGAACCAAATTTCCACATGTAACTACTAGATTGTGATACAATACACTAATGGTTGAAGTTTGGTTGACTTCTGCGCAGCGGTTTGGGAGTGAACATCAAAATTACATTTCTCGGCCATATCGCATAGATCTCACTGTGAAAAGGCTTAAATGGCTTTTTTGACCTAAGTTTAATGATTGCGCTCAAACCAAATGTCCTAGAACAAAATTTTCAAATGTAACTACTAGAATGTGATACAATACACTATTGGGTGAAGTTTGGTTGACTTCTGCGCAGCAGTTTGGGAGTTAACATGAAAATTACATTTCTCGGCCATATCGCATAGATCTCACTGTGAAAAGGCTTAAATGGCTTTTTTGACCTAAGTTTGAGGATTGCGCTCAAATCAAATGTCCTAGAACCAAATTTCTACATGTAACTACTAGATTGTGATACAATACACTAATGGGTGAAGTTTGGTTGACTTCTGCGCAGCGGTTTGGGAGTTAACATCAAAATTACATTTCTCGGCCATATCGCATAGATCTCACTGTGAAAAGGCTTAAATGGCTTTTTTAATTAAGTTTGATGATTGCGTTCAAACAAAATGTCCTAGAACAAAATTTTCAAATGTAACTACTAGATTGTGATACAATACACTATTGGGTGAAGTTTGGTTGACTTCTGCGCAGCGGTTTGGGAGTTAACATCAAAATTACATTTCTCGGCCATATCGCATAGATCTCACTGTGAAAAGGCTTAAATGGCTTTTTTGACCTTAGTTTGAGGATTGCGCTCAAATCAAATGTCCTAGAACCAAATTTTCACATGTAACTACTAGATTGTGATACAATACACTAATGGGTGAAGTTTGGTTGACTTCTGCGCAGCGGTTTGGGAGTTAACATCAAAATTACATTTCTCGGCCATATCGCATAGATCTCACTGTGAAAAGGCTTAAATGACTTTTTTAATTAAGTTTGATGATTGCGCTCAAACAAAATTTCCTAGAACAAAATTTTCAAATGTAACTACTAGATTGTGATACAATACACTATTGGGTGAAGTTTGGTTGACTTCTGCGCAGCGGTTTGGGAGTTAACATCAAAATTACATTTCTCGGCCATATCGCATAGTTCTCACTGTGAAAAGGCTTAAATGGCTTTTTTGACCTAAGTTTAATGATTGCGCTCAAACCAAATGTCCTAGAACGAAATTTTCAAATGTAACTACTAGAATGTGATACAATACACTATTGGGTGAAGTTTGGTTGACTTCTGCGCAGCGGTTTGGGAGTTAACATCAAAATTACATTTCTCGGCCATATCGCATAGATCTCACTGTGAAAAGGCTTAAATGACTTTTTTGACCTAAGTTTGAGGATTGCGCTCAAATCAAATGTCCTAGAACCAAATTTCCACATGTAACTACTAGATTGTGATACAATACACTAATGGGTGAAGTTTGGTTGACTTCTGCGCAGCGGTTTGGGAGTTAACATCAAAATTACATTTCTCGGCCATATCGCATAGATCTCACTGTGAAAAGGCTTAAATGGCTTTTTTGACCTAAGTTTAAAGATTGCGCTCAAACCAAATGTCCTAGAACGAAATTTTCAAATGTAACTACTAGAATGTGATACAATACACTATTGGGTGAAGTTTGGTTGACTTCTGCGCAGCGGTTTTGGAGTTAACATCAAAATTACATTTCTCGGCCATATCGCATAGATCTCACTGTGAAAAGGCTTAAATGGCTTTTTTGACCTTAGTTTAATGATTGCGCTCAAACCAAATGTCCTAGAACGAAATTTTCAAATGTAACTACTAGAATGTGATACAATACACTATTGGGTGAAGTTTGGTTGACTTCTGCGCAGCGGTTTGGGAGTTAACATCAAAATTACATTTCTCGGCCATATCGCATAGATCTCACTGTGAAAAGGCTTAAATGGCTTTTTTGACCTAAGTTTGAGGATTGCGCTCAAATCAAATGTCCTAGAACCAAATTTTCACATGTAACTACTAGATTGTGATACAATACACTAATGGGTGAAGTTTGGTTGACTTCTGCGCAGCGGTTTGGGAGTTAACATCAAAATTACATTTCTCGGCCATATCGCATAGATCTCACTGTGAAAAGGCTTAAATGACTTTTTTTAATTAAGTTTGAGGATTGCGCTCAAATCAAATGTCCTAGAACCAAATTTTCACATGTAACTACTAGATTGTGATACAATACACTAATGGGTGAAGTTTGGTTGACTTCTGCGCAGCGGTTTGGGAGTTAACATCAAAATTACATTTCTCGGCCATATCGCATAGATCTCACTGTGATAAGGCTGAAATGACTTTCTTAATTAAGTTTGATGATTGCGTTCAAACAAAATGTCCTAGAACAAAATTTTCAAATGTAACTACTAGAATGTGATACAATACACTATTGGGTGAAGTTTGGTTGACTTCTGCGCAGCGGTTTGGGAGTTAACATCAAAATTACATTTCTCGGCCATATCGCATAGATCTCACTGTGAAAAGGCTTAAATGGCTTTTTTGACCTAAGTTTGAGGATTGCGCTCAAATCAAATGTCCAAGAACCAAATTTCCAAATGTAACTACTAGATTGTGATACAATACACTATTGGGTGAAGTTTGGTTTACTTCTGCGCAGCGGTTTGGGAGTTAACATCAAAATTACATTTCTCGGCCATATCGCATAGATCTCACTGTGAAAAGGCTTAAATGGCTTTTTTGACCTAAGTTTAATGATTGCGCTCAAACCAAATGTCCTAGAACGAAATTTTCAAATGTAACTACTAGAATGTGATACAATACACTATTGGGTGAAGTTTGGTTGACTTCTGCGCAGCGGTTTGGGAGTTAACATCAAAATTACATTTCTCGGCCATATCGCATAGATCTCACTGTGAAAAGGCTTAAATGGCTTTTTTGACGTAAGTTTGAGGATTGCGCTCAAATCAAATGTCCTAGAACCAAATTTCCACATGTAACTACTAGATTGTGATACAATACACTAATGGGTGAAGTTTGGTTGACTTCTGCGCAGCGGTTTGGGAGTTAACATCAAAATTACATTTCTCGGCCATATCGCATAGATCTCACTGTGAAAAGGCTTAAATGGCTTTTTTGACCTAAGTTTAATGATTGCGCTCAAACCAAATGTCCTAGAACAAAATTTTCAAATGTAACTACTAGAATGTGATACAATACACTATTGGGTGAAGTTTGGTTGACTTCTGCGCAGCAGTTTGGGAGTTAACATGAAAATTACATTTCTCGGCCATATCGCATAGATCTCACTGTGAAAAGGCTTAAATGGCTTTTTTGACCTAAGTTTGAGGATTGCGCTCAAATCAAATGTCCTAGAACCAAATTTCTACATGTAACTACTAGATTGTGATACAATACACTAATGGGTGAAGTTTGGTTGACTTCTGCGCAGCGGTTTGGGAGTTAACATCAAAATTACATTTCTCGGCCATATCGCATAGATCTCACTGTGAAAAGGCTTAAATGGCTTTTTTAATTAAGTTTGATGATTGCGTTCAAACAAAATGTCCTAGAACAAAATTTTCAAATGTAACTACTAGATTGTGATACAATACACTATTGGGTGAAGTTTGGTTGACTTCTGCGCAGCGGTTTGGGAGTTAACATCAAAATTACATTTCTCGGCCATATCGCATAGATCTCACTGTGAAAAGGCTTAAATGGCTTTTTTGACCTTAGTTTAATGATTGCGCTCAAACCAAATGTCCTAGAATGAAATTTTCAAATGTAACTACTAGAATGTGATACAATACACTATTGGGTGAAGTTTGGTTGACTTCTGCGCAGCGGTTTGGGAGTTAACATCAAAATTACATTTCTCGGCCATATCGCATAGATCTCACTGTGAAAAGGCTTAAATGGCTTTTTTGACCTAAGTTTGAGGATTGCGCTCAAATCAAATGTCCTAGAACCAAATTTTCACATGTAACTACTAGATTGTGATACAATACACTAATGGGTGAAGTTTGGTTGACTTCTGCGCAGCGGTTTGGGAGTTAACATCAAAATTACATTTCTCGGCCATATCGCATAGATCTCACTGTGAAAAGGCTTAAATGACTTTTTTAATTAAGTTTGATGATTGCGCTCAAACAAAATTTCCTAGAACAAAATTTTCAAATGTAACTACTAGATTGTGATACAATACACTATTGGGTGAAGTTTGGTTGACTTCTGCGCAGCGGTTTGGGAGTTAACATCAAAATTACATTTCTCGGCCATATCGCATAGATCTCACTGTGAAAAGGCTTAAATGGCTTTTTTGACCTAAGTTTAATGATTGCGCTCAAACCAAATGTCCTAGAACGAAATTTTCAAATGTAACTACTAGAATGTGATACAATACACTATTGGGTGAAGTTTGGTTGACTTCTGCGCAGCGGTTTGGGAGTTAACATCAAAATTACATTTCTCGGCCATATCGCATAGATCTCACTGTGAAAAGGCTTAAATGACTTTTTTGACCTAAGTTTGAGGATTGCGCTCAAATCAAATGTCCTAGAACCAAATTTCCACATGTAACTACTAGATTGTGATACAATACACTAATGGGTGAAGTTTGGTTGACTTCTGCGCAGCGGTTTGGGAGTTAACATTAAATTACATTTCTCGGCCATATCGCATAGATCTCACTGTGAAAAGGCTTAAATGGCTTTTTTGACCTAAGTTTAAAGATTGCGCTCAAACCAAATGTCCTAGAACGAAATTTTCAAATGTAACTACTAGAATGTGATACAATACACTATTGGGTGAAGTTTGGTTGACTTCTGCGCAGCGGTTTTGGAGTTAACATCAAAATTACATTTCTCGGCCATATCGCATAGATCTCACTGTGAAAAGGCTTAAATGGCTTTTTTGACCTTAGTTTAATGATTGCGCTCAAACCAAATGTCCTAGAACGAAATTTTCAAATGTAACTACTAGAATGTGATACAATACACTATTGGGTGAAGTTTGGTTGACTTCTGCGCAGCGGTTTGGGAGTTAACATCAAAATTACATTTCTCGGCCATATCGCATAGATCTCACTGTGAAAAGGCTTAAATGGCTTTTTTGACCTAAGTTTGAGGATTGCGCTCAAATCAAATGTCCTAGAACCAAATTTTCACATGTAACTACTAGATTGTGATACAATACACTAATGGGTGAAGTTTGGTTGACTTCTGCGCAGCGGTTTGGGAGTTAACATCAAAATTACATTTCTCGGCCATATCGCATAGATCTCACTGTGAAAAGGCTTAAATGACTTTTTTTAATTAAGTTTGAGGATTGCGCTCAAATCAAATGTCCTAGAACCAAATTTTCACATGTAACTACTAGATTGTGATACAATACACTAATGGGTGAAGTTTGGTTGACTTCTGCGCAGCGGTTTGGGAGTTAACATCAAAATTACATTTCTCGGCCATATCGCATAGATCTCACTGTGATAAGGCTTAAATGACTTTTTTAATTAAGTTTGATGATTGCGTTCAAACAAAATGTCCTAGAACAAAATTTTCAAATGTAACTACTAGAATGTGATACAATACACTATTGGGTGAAGTTTGGTTGACTTCTGCGCAGCGGTTTGGGAGTTAACATCAAAATTACATTTCTCGTCCATATCGCATAGATCTCACTGTGAAAAGGCTTAAATGGCTTTTTTGACCTAAGTTTGAGGATTGCGCTCAAATCAAATGTCCAAGAACCAAATTTCCAAATGTAACTACTAGATTGTGATACAATACACTATTGGGTGAAGTTTGGTTTACTTCTGCGCAGCGGTTTGGGAGTTAACATCAAAATTACATTTCTCGGCCATATCGCATAGATCTCACTGTGAAAAGGCTTAAATGGCTTTTTTGACCTAAGTTTAATGATTGCGCTCAAACCAAATGTCCTAGAACGAAATTTTCAAATGTAACTACTAGAATGTGATACAATACACTATTGGGTGAAGTTTGGTTGACTTCTGCGCAGCGGTTTGGGAGTTAACATCAAAATTACATTTCTCGGCCATATCGCATAGATCTCACTGTGAAAAGGCTTAAATGGCTTTTTTGACCTAAGTTTGAGGATTGCGCTCAAATCAAATGTCCTAGAACCAAATTTCCACATGTAACTACTAGATTGTGATACAATACACTAATGGTTGAAGTTTGGTTGACTTCTGCGCAGCGGTTTGGGAGTGAACATCAAAATTACATTTCTCGGCCATATCGCATAGATCTCACTGTGAAAAGGCTTAAATGGCTTTTTTGACCTAAGTTTAATGATTGCGCTCAAACAAAATGTCCTAGAACAAAATTTTCAAATGTAACTACTAGAATGTGATACAATACACTATTGGGTGAAGTTTGGTTGACTTCTGCGCAGCGGTTTGGGAGTTAACATGAAAATTACATTTCTCGGCCATATCGCATAGATCTCACTGTGAAAAGGCTTAAATGGCTTTTTTGACCTAAGTTTGAGGATTGCGCTCAAATCAAATGTCCTAGAACCATATTTCTACATGTAACTACTAGATTGTGATACAATACACTAATGGGTGAAGTTTGGTTGACTTCTGCGCAGCGGTTTGGGAGTTAACATCAAAATTACATTTCTCGGCCATATCGCATAGATCTCACTGTGAAAAGGCTTAAATGGCTTTTTTGACCTAAGTTTGAGGATTGCGCTCAAATCAAATGTCCAATAACCAAATTTCCACATGTAACTACTAGATTGTGATACAATACACTAATGGGTGAAGTTTGGTTGACTTCTGCGCAGCGGTTTGGGAGTTAACATCAAAATTACATTTCTCGGCCATATCGCATAGATCTCACTGTGAAAAGGCTTAAATGACTTTTTTAATTAAGTTTGATGATTGCGTTCAAACAAAATGTCCTAGAACAAAATTTTCAAATGTAACTACTAGATTGTGATACAATACACTATTGGGTGAAGTTTGGTTGACTTCTGCGCAGCGGTTTGGGAGTTAACATCAATATTACATTTCTCGGCCATATCGCATAGATCTCACTGTGAAAAGGCTTAAATGGCTTTTTTGACCTAAGTTTGAGGATTGCGCTCAAATCAAATGTCCTAGAACCAAATTTCCACATGTAACTACTAGATTGTGATACAATACACTAATGGTTGAAGTTTGGTTGACTTCTGCGCAGCGGTTTGGGAGTTAACATCAAAATTACATTTCTCGGCCATATCGCATAGATCTCACTGTGAAAAGGCTTAAATGGCTTTTTTGACCTAAGTTTGAGTATTGCGCTCAAATCAAATATCCTAGAACCAAATTTCCACATGTAACTACTAGATTGTGATACAATACACTAATGGGTGAAGTTTGGTTGACTTCTGCGCAGCGGTTTGGGAGTTAACATCAAAATTACATTTCTCGGCCATATCGCATAGATCTCACTGTGAAAAGGCTTAAATGACTTTTTTAATTAAGTTTGATGATTGCGTTCAAACAAAATGTCCTAGAACAAAATTGTCAAATGTAACTACTAGATTGTGATACAATACACTATTGGGTGAAGTTTGGTTGACTTCTGCGCAGCGGTTTGGGAGTTAACATCAAAATTACATTTCTCGGCCATATCGCATAGATCTCACTGTGAAAAGGCTTAAATGGCTTTTTTGACCTAAGTTTAAAGATTGCGCTCAAACCAAATGTCCTAGAACGAAATTTTCAAATGTAACTACTAGAATGTGATACAATACACTATTGGGTGAAGTTTGGTTGACTTCTGCGCAGCGGTTTGGGAGTTAACATTAAAATTACATTTCTCGGCCATATCGCATAGATCTCACTGTGAAAAGGCTTAAATGGCTTTTTTGACCTTAGTTTAATGATTGCGCTCAAACCAAATGTCCTAGAACGAAATTTTCAAATGTAACTACTAGAATGTGATACAATACACTATTGGGTGAAGTTTGGTTGACTTCTGCGCAGCGGTTTGGGAGTTAACATCAAAATTACATTTCTCGGCCATATCGCATAGATCTCACTGTGAAAAGGCTTAAATGGCTTTTTTGACCTAAGTTTGAGGATTGCGCTCAAATCAAATGTCCTAGAACCAAATTTTCACATGTAACTACTAGATTGTGATACAATACACTAATGGGTGAAGTTTGGTTGACTTCTGCGCAGCGGTTTGGGAGTTAACATCAAAATTACATTTCTCGGCCATATCGCATAGATCTCACTGTGAAAGGGCTTAAATGACTTTTTTAATTAAGTTTGATGATTGCGCTCAAACAAAATTTCCTAGAACAAAATTTTCAAATGTAACTACTAGATTGTGATACAATACACTATTGGGTGAAGTTTGGTTGACTTCTGCGCAGCGGTTTGGGAGTTAACATCAAAATTACATTTCTCGGCCATATCGCATAGATCTCACTGTGAAAAGGCTTAAATGGCTTTTTTGACCTAAGTTTAATGATTGCGCTCAAACCAAATGTCCTAGAACGAAATTTTCAAATGTAACTACTAGAATGTGATACAATACACTAATGGGTGAAGTTTGGTTGACTTCTGCGCAGCGGTTTGGGAGTTAACATCAAAATTACATTTCTCGGCCATATCGCATAGATCTCACTGTGAAAAGGCTTAAATGGCTTTTTTGACCTAAGTTTGAGGATTGCGCTCAAATCAAATGTCCAATAACCAAATTTCCACATGTAACTACTAGATTGTGATACAATACACTAATGGGTGAAGTTTGGTTGACTTCTGCGCAGCGGTTTGGGAGTTAACATCAAAATTACATTTCTCGGCCATATCGCAGAGATCTCACTGTGAAAAGGCTTAAATGACTTTTTTAATTAAGTTTGATGATTGCGTTCAAACAAAATGTCATAGAACAAAATTTTCAAATGTAACTACTAGATTGTGATACAATACACTATTGGGTGAAGTTTGGTTGACTTCTGCGCAGCGGTTTGGGAGTTAACATCAAAATTACATTTCTCGGCCATATCGCATAGATCTCACTGTGAAAAGGCTTAAATGGCTTTTTTGACCTAAGTTTGAGGATTGCGCTCAAATCAAATGTCCTAGAACCAAATTTCCACATGTAATTACTAGATTGTGATACAATACACTAATGGGTGAAGTTTGGTTGACTTCTGCGCAGCGGTTTGGGAGTTAACATCAAAATTACATTTCTCGGCCATATCGCATAGATCTCACTGTGAAAAGGCTTAAATGACTTTTTTAATTAAGTTTAATGATTGCGCTCAAACCAAATGTCCTAGAACAAAATTTTCAAATGTAACTACTAGAATGTGATACAATACACTATTGGGTGAAGTTTAGTTGACTTCTGCGCAGCGGTTTGGGATTTAACATCAAAATTACATTTCTCGGCCATATCGCATAGATCTCACTGTGAAAAGGCTTAAATGGCTTTTTTGACCTAAGTTTAATGATTGCGCTCAAACCAAATGTCCTAGAACAAAATTTTCAAATGTAACTACTAGAATGTGATACAATACACTATTGGGTGAAGTTTGGTTGACTTCTGCGCAGCGATTTGGGAGTTAACATCAAAATTACATTTCTCGGCCATATCGCATAGATCTCACTGTGAAAAGGCTTAAATGGCTTTTTTGACCTAAGTTTGAGGATTGCGCTCAAATCAAATGTCCTAGAACCGAATTTCCACATGTAACTACTAGATTGTGATACAATACACTAATGGGTGAAGTTTGGTTGACTTCTGCGCAGCGGTTTGGGAGTTAACATCAAAATTACATTTCTCGGCCATATCGCATAGATCTCACTGTGAAAAGGCTTAAATGACTTTTTTAATTAAGTTTGATGATTGCGCTCAAACAAAATGTCCTAGAACAAAATTTTTAAATGTAACTACTAGATTGTGATACAATACACTATTGGGTGAAGTTTGGTTGACTTCTGCGCAGCGGTTTGGGAGTTAACATCAAAATTACATTTCTCGGCCATATCGCATAGATCTCACTGTGAAAAGGCTTAAATGGCTTTTTTGACCTAAGTTTGAGGATTGCGCTCAAATCAAATGTCCTAGAACCAAATTTCCACATGTAACTACTAGATTGTGATACAATACACTAATGGTTGAAGTTTGGTTGACTTCTGCGCAGCGGTTTGGGAGTGAACATCAAAATTACATTTCTCGGCCATATCGCATAGATCTCACTGTGAAAAGGCTTAAATGACTTTTTTTAATTAAGTTTGAAGATTGCGCTCAAATCAAATGTCCTAGAACTAAATTTCCAAATGTAACTACTAGAATGTGATACAATACACTATTGGGTGAAGTTTGGTTGACTTCTGCGCAGCGGTTTTGGAGTTAACATCAAAATTACATTTCTCGGCCATATCGCATAGATCTCACTGTGAAAAGGCTTAAATGGCTTTTTTGACCTTAGTTTAATGATTGCGCTCAAACCAAATGTCCTAGAACGAAATTTTCAAATGTAACTACTAGAATGTGATACAATACACTATTGGGTGAAGTTTGGTTGACTTCTGCGCAGCGGTTTGGGAGTTAACATCAAAATTACATTTCTCGGCCATATCGCATAGATCTCACTGTGAAAAGGCTTAAATGGCTTTTTTGACCTAAGTTTGAGGATTGCGCTCAAATCAAATGTCCTAGAACCAAATTTTCACATGTAACTACTAGATTGTGATACAATACACTAATGGGTGAAGTTTGGTTGACTTCTGCGCAGCGGTTTGGGAGTTAACATCAAAATTACATTTCTCGGCCATATCGCATAGATCTCACTGTGAAAGGGCTTAAATGACTTTTTTAATTAAGTTTGATGATTGCGCTCAAACAAAATTTCCTAGAACAAAATTTTCAAATGTAACTACTAGATTGTGATACAATACACTATTGGGTGAAGTTTGGTTGACTTCTGCGCAGCGGTTTGGGAGTTAACATCAAAATTACATTTCTCGGCCATATCGCATAGATCTCACTGTGAAAAGGCTTAAATGGCTTTTTTGACCTAAGTTTAATGATTGCGCTCAAACCAAATGTCCTAGAACGAAATTTTCAAATGTAACTACTAGAATGTGATACAATACACTATTGGGTGAAGTTTGGTTGACTTCTGCGCAGCGGTTTGGGAGTTAACATCAAAATTACATTTCTCGGCCATATCGAATAGATCTCACTGTGAAAAGGCTTAAATGGCTTTTTTGACCTAAGTTTGAGGATTGCGCTCAAATCAAATGTCCTAGAACCAAATTTCCACATGTAACTACTAGATTGTGATACAATACACTAATGGGTGAAGTTTGGTTGACTTCTGCGCAGCGGTTTGGGAGTTAACATCAAAATTACATTTCTCGGCCATATCGCATAGATCTCACTGTGAAAAGGCTTAAATGGCTTTTTTTAATTAAGTTTGAAGATTGCGCTCAAATCAAATGTCCTAGAACTAAATTTCCAAATGTAACTACTAGATTGTGATAAAATACACTATTGGGTGAAGTTTGGTTGACTTCTGCGCAGCGGTTTGGGAGTTAACATCAAAATTACATTTCTCGGCCATATCGCATAGATCTCACTGTGAAAAGGCTTAAATGGCTTTTTTGACCTAAGTTTAAAGATTGCGCTCAAACCAAATGTCCTAGAACGAAATTTTCAAATGTAACTACTAGAATGTGATACAATACACTATTGGGTGAAGTTTGGTTGACTTCTGCGCAGCGGTTTGGGAGTTAACATCAAAATTACATTTCTCGGCCATATCGCATAGATCTCACTGTGAAAAGGCTTAAATGGCTTTTTTGACCTTAGTTTAATGATTGCGCTCAAACCAAATGTCCTAGAACGAAATTTTCAAATGTAACTACTAGAATGTGATACAATACACTATTGGGTGAAGTTTGGTTGACTTCTGCGCAGCGGTTTGGGAGTTAACATCAAAATTACATTTCTCGGCCATATCGCATAGATCTCACTGTGAAAAGGCTTAAATGACTTTTTTAATTAAGTTTGATGATTGCGCTCAAACAAAATTTCCTAGAACAAAATTTTCAAATGTAACTACTAGATTGGTATACAATACACTATTGGGTGAAGTTTGGTTGACTTCTGCGCAGCGGTTTGGGAGTTAACATCAAAATTACATTTCTCGGCCATATCGCATAGATCTCACTGTGAAAAGGCTTAAATGGCTTTTTTGACCTAAGTTTGAGGATTGCGCTCAAATCAAATGTCCTAGAACCAAATTTTCACATGTAACTACTAGATTGTGATACAATACACTAATGGGTGAAGTTTGGTTGACTTCTGCGCAGCGGTTTGGGAGTTAACATCAAAATTACATTTCTCGGCCATATCGCATAGATCTCACTGTGAAAAGGCTTAAATGACTTTTTTAATTAAGTTTGATGATTGCGCTCAAACAAAATTTCCTAGAACAAAATTTTCAAATGTAACTACTAGATTGTGATACAATACACTATTGGGTGAAGTTTGGTTGACTTCTGCGCAGCGGTTTGGGAGTTAACATCAAAATTACATTTCTCGGCCATATCGCATAGATCTCACTGTGAAAAGGCTTAAATGGCTTTTTTGACCTAAGTTTAATGATTGCGCTCAAACCAAATGTCCTAGAACGAAATTTTCAAATGTAACTACTAGAATGTGATACAATACACTATTGGGTGAAGTTTGGTTGACTTCTGCGCAGCGGTTTGGGAGTTAACATCAAAATTACATTTCTCGGCCATATCGCATAGATCTCACTGTGAAAAGGCTTAAATGACTTTTTTGACCTAAGTTTGAGGATTGCGCTCAAATCAAATGTCCTAGAACCAAATTTCCACATGTAACTACTAGATTGTGATACAATACACTAATGGGTGAAGTTTGGTTGACTTCTGCGCAGCGGTTTGGGAGTTAACATCAAAATTACATTTCTCGGCCATATCGCATAGATCTCACTGTGAAAAGGCTTAAATGGCTTTTTTGACCTAAGTTTAAAGATTGCGCTCAAACCAAATGTCCTAGAACGAAATTTTCAAATGTAACTACTAGAATGTGATACAATACACTATTGGGTGAAGTTTGGTTGACTTCTGCGCAGCGGTTTTGGAGTTAACATCAAAATTACATTTCTCGGCCATATCGCATAGATCTCACTGTGAAAAGGCTTAAATGGCTTTTTTGACCTTAGTTTAATGATTGCGCTCAAACCAAATGTCCTAGAACGAAATTTTCAAATGTAACTACTAGAATGTGATACAATACACTATTGGGTGAAGTTTGGTTGACTTCTGCGCAGCGGTTTGGGAGTTAACATCAAAATTACATTTCTCGGCCATATCGCATAGATCTCACTGTGAAAAGGCTTAAATGGCTTTTTTGACCTAAGTTTGAGGATTGCGCTCAAATCAAATGTCCTAGAACCAAATTTTCACATGTAACTACTAGATTGTGATACAATACACTAATGGGTGAAGTTTGGTTGACTTCTGCGCAGCGGTTTGGGAGTTAACATCAAAATTACATTTCTCGGCCATATCGCATAGATCTCACTGTGAAAGGGCTTAAATGACTTTTTTAATTAAGTTTGATGATTGCGCTCAAACAAAATTTCCTAGAACAAAATTTTCAAATGTAACTACTAGATTGTGATACAATACACTATTGGGTGAAGTTTGGTTGACTTCTGCGCAGCGGTTTGGGAGTTAACATCAAAATTACATTTCTCGGCCATATCGCATAGATCTCACTGTGAAAAGGCTTAAATGGCTTTTTTGACCTAAGTTTAATGATTGCGCTCAAACCAAATGTCCTAGAACGAAATTTTCAAATGTAACTACTAGAATGTGATACAATACACTATTGGGTGAAGTTTGGTTGACTTCTGCGCAGCGGTTTGGGAGTTAACATCAAAATTACATTTCTCGGCCATATCGAATAGATCTCACTGTGAAAAGGCTTAAATGGCTTTTTTGACCTAAGTTTGAGGATTGCGCTCAAATCAAATGTCCTAGAACCAAATTTCCACATGTAATTACTAGATTGTGATACAATACACTAATGGGTGAAGTTTGGTTGACTTCTGCGCAGCGGTTTGGGAGTTAACATCAAAATTACATTTCTCGGCCATATCGCATAGATCTCACTGTGAAAAGGCTTAAATGACTTTTTTAATTAAGTTTAATGATTGCGCTCAAACCAAATGTCCTAGAACAAAATTTTCAAATGTAACTACTAGAATGTGATACAATACACTATTGGGTGAAGTTTAGTTGACTTCTGCGCAGCGGTTTGGGAGTTAACATCAAAATTACATTTCTCGGCCATATCGCATAGATCTCACTGTGAAAAGGCTTAAATGGCTTTTTTGACCTAAGTTTAATGATTGCGCTCAAACCAAATGTCCTAGAACAAAATTTTCAAATGTAACTACTAGAATGTGATACAATACACTATTGGGTGAAGTTTGGTTGACTTCTGCGCAGCGGTTTGGGAGTTAACATCAAAATTACATTTCTCGGCCATATCGCATAGATCTCACTGTGAAAAGGCTTAAATGGCTTTTTTGACCTAAGTTTGAGGATTGCGCTCAAATCAAATGTCCTAGAACCGAATTTCCACATGTAACTACTAGATTGTGATACAATACACTAATGGGTGAAGTTTGGTTGACTTCTGCGCAGCGGTTTGGGAGTTAACATCAAAATTACATTTCTCGGCCATATCGCATAGATCTCACTGTGAAAAGGCTTAAATGACTTTTTTAATTAAGTTTGATGATTGCGCTCAAACAAAATGTCCTAGAACAAAATTTTTAAATGTAACTACTAGATTGTGATACAATACACTATTGGGTGAAGTTTGGTTGACTTCTGCGCAGCGGTTTGGGAGTTAACATCAAAATTACATTTCTCGGCCATATCGCATAGATCTCACTGTGAAAAGGCTTAAATGGCTTTTTTGACCTAAGTTTGAGGATTGCGCTCAAATCAAATGTCCTAGAACCAAATTTCCACATGTAACTACTAGATTGTGATACAATACACTAATGGTTGAAGTTTGGTTGACTTCTGCGCAGCGGTTTGGGAGTGAACATCAAAATTACATTTCTCGGCCATATCGCATAGATCTCACTGTGAAAAGGCTTAAATGACTTTTTTTAATTAAGTTTGAAGATTGCGCTCAAATCAAATGTCCTAGAACTAAATTTCCAAATGTAACTACTAGATTGTGATAAAATACACTATTGGGTGAAGTTTGGTTGACTTCTGCGCAGCGGTTTGGGAGTTAACATCAAAATTACATTTCTCGGCCATATCGCATAGATCTCACTGTGAAAAGGCTTAAATGACTTTTTTAATTAAGTTTGATGATTGCGTTCAAACAAAATGTCCTAGAACAAAATTTTCAAATGTAACTACTAGATTGTGATACAATACACTATTGGGTGAAGTTTGGTTGACTTCTGCGCAGCGGTTTGGGAGTTAACATCAAAATTACATTTCTCGGCCATATCGCATAGATCTCACTGTGAAAAGGCTTAAATGGCTTTTTTGACCTAAGTTTAAAGATTGCGCTCAAACCAAATGTCCTAGAACGAAATTTTCAAATGTAACTACTAGAATGTGATACAATACACTATTGGGTGAAGTTTGGTTGACTTCTGCGCAGCGGTTTGGGAGTTAACATCAAAATTACATTTCTCGGCCATATCGCATAGATCTCACTGTGAAAAGGCTTAAATGGCTTTTTTGACCTTAGTTTAATGATTGCGCTCAAACCAAATGTCCTAGAACGAAATTTTCAAATGTAACTACTAGAATGTGATACAATACACTATTGGGTGAAGTTTGGTTGACTTCTGCGCAGCGGTTTGGGAGTTAACATCAAAATTACATTTCTCGGCCATATCGCATAGATCTCACTGTGAAAAGGCTTAAATGGCTTTTTTGACCTAGGTTTGAGGATTGCGCTCAAATCAAATGTCCTAGAACCAAATTTTCACATGTAACTACTAGATTGTGATACAATACACTAATGGGTGAAGTTTGGTTGACTTCTGCGCAGCGGTTTGGGAGTTAACATCAAAATTACATTTCTCGGCCATATCGCATAGATCTCACTGTGAAAAGGCTTAAATGGCTTTTTTAATTAAGTTTAATGATTGCGCTCAAACCAAATGTCCTAGAACGAAATTTCCACATGTAACTACTAGAATGTGATACAATACACTAATGGGTGAAGTTTGGTTGACTTCTGCGCAGCGGTTTGGGAGTTAACATGAAAATTACATTTCTCGGCCATATCGCATAGATCTCACTGTGAAAAGGCTTAAATGGCTTTTTTGACATAAGTTTGAGGATTACGCTCAAATCAAATGTCCTAGAACCAAATTTCCACATGTAACTACTAGATTGTGAAACAATACACTAATGGTTAAAGTTTGGTTGACTTCTGCGCAGCGGTTTGGGAGTGAACATCAAAATTACATTTCTCGGCCATATCGCATAGATCTCACTGTGAAAAGGCTTAAATGACTTTTTTTAATTAAGTTTGAAGATTGCGCTCAAATCAAATGTCCTAGAACTAAATTTCCAAATGTAACTACTAGATTGTGATAAAATACACTATTGGGTGAAGTTTGGTTGACTTCTGCACAGCGGTTTGGGAGTTAACATCAAAATTACATTTCTCGGCCATATCGCATAGATCTCACTGTGAAAAGGCTTAAATGACTTTTTTAATTAAGTTTGATGATTGCGTTCAAACAAAATGTCCTAGAACAAAATTTTCAAATGTAACTACTAGATTGTGATACAATACACTATTGGGTGAAGTTTGGTTGACTTCTGCGCAGCGGTTTGGGAGTTAACATCAAAATTACATTTCTCGGCCATATCGCATAGATCTCACTGTGAAAAGGCTTAAATGGCTTTTTTGACCTAAGTTTGAGGATTGCGCTCAAATCAAATGTCCTAGAACCAAATTTCCACATGTAACTACTAGATTGTGATACAATACACTAATGGGTGAAGTTTGGTTGACTTCTGCGCAGCGGTTTGGGAGTAAACATCAAAATTACATTTCTCGGCCATATCGCATAGATCTCACTGTGAAAAGGCTTAAATGACTTTTTTAATTAAGTTTGATGATTGCGCTCAAACAAAATGTCCTAGAACAAAATTTTCAAATGTAACTACTAGATTGTGATACAATACACTATTGGGTGAAGTTTGGTTGACTTCTGCGCAGCGGTTTGGGAGTTAACATCAAAATTACATTTCTCGGCCATATCGCATAGATCTCACTGTGAAAAGGCTTAAATGGCTTTTTTGACCTAAGTTTGAGGATTGCGCTCAAATCAAATATCCTAGAACCAAATTTCCACATGTAACTACTAGATTGTGATACAATACACTAATGGGTGAAGTTTGGTTGACTTCTGCGCAGCGGTTTGGGAGTTAACATCAAAATTACATTTCTCGGCCATATCGCATAGATCTCACTGTGAAAAGGCTTAAATGACTTTTTTAATTAAGTTTGATGATTGCGCTCAAACCAAATGTCCTAGAACAAAATTTTCAAATGTAACTACTAGATTGTGATACAATACACTATTGGGTGAAGTTTGGTTGACTTCTGCGCAGCGGTTTGGGAGTTAACATCAAAATTACATTTCTCGGCCATATCGCATAGATCTCACTGTGAAAAGGCTTAAATGGCTTTTTTGACCTAAGTTTGAGGATTGCGCTCAAATCAAATGTCCTAGAACCAAATTTCCACATGTAACTACTAGATTGTGATACAATACACTAATGGGTGAAGTTTGGTTGACTTCTGCGCAGCGGTTTGGGAGTTAACATCAAAATTACATTTCTCGGCCATATCGCATAGATCTCACTGTGAAAAGGCTTAAATGACTTTTTTAATTAAGTTTGATGATTGCGTTCAAACAAAATGTCCTAGAACAAAATTTTCAAATGTAACTACTAGATTGTGATACAATACACTATTGGGTGGTTTGGTTGACTTCTGCGCAGCGGTTTGGGAGTTAACATCAAAATTACATTTCTCGGCCATATCGCATAGATCTCACTGTGAAAAGGCTTAAATGACTTTTTTAATTAAGTTTGATGATTGCGTACAAACAAAATGTCCTAGAACAAAATTTTCAAATGTAACTACTAGATTGTGATACAATACACTATTGGGTGAAGTTTGGTTGACTTCTGCGCAGCGGTTTGGGAGTTAACATCAAAATTACATTTCTCGGCCATATCGCATAGATCTCACTGTGAAAAGGCTTAAATGGCTTTTTTGACCTAAGTTTGAGGATTGCGCTCAAATCAAATGTCCTAGAACCAAATTTCCACATGTAATTACTAGATTGTGATACAATACACTAATGGGTGAAGTTTGGTTGACTTCTGCGCAGCGGTTTGGGAGTTAACATCAAAATTACATTTCTCGGCCATATCGCATAGATCTCACTGTGAAAAGGCTTAAATGACTTTTTTAATTAAGTTTAATGATTGCGCTCAAACCAAATGTCCTAGAACAAAATTTTTAAATGTAACTACTAGATTGTGATACAATACACTATTGGGTGAAGTTTGGTTGACTTCTGCGCAGCGGTTTGGGAGTTAACATCAAAATTACATTTCTCGGCCATATCGCATAGATCTCACTGTGAAAAGGCTTAAATGGCTTTTTTGACCTAAGTTTGAGGATTGCGCTCAAATCAAATGTCCTAGAACCAAATTTCCACATGTAACTACTAGATTGTGATACAATACACTAATGGTTGAAGTTTGGTTGACTTCTGCGCAGCGGTTTGGGAGTGAACATCAAAATTACATTTCTCGGCCATATCGCATAGATCTCACTGTGAAAAGGCTTAAATGACTTTTTTTAATTAAGTTTGAAGATTGCGCTCAAATCAAATGTCCTAGAACTAAATTTCCAAATGTAACTACTAGATTGTGATAAAATACACTATTGGGTGAAGTTTGGTTGACTTCTGCGCAGCGGTTTGGGAGTTAACATCAAAATTACATTTCTCGGCCATATCGCATAGATCTCACTGTGAAAAGGCTTAAATGACTTTTTTAATTAAGTTTGATGATTGCGTTCAAACAAAATGTCCTAGAACAAAATTTTCAAATGTAACTACTAGATTGTGATACAATACACTATTGGGTGAAGTTTGGTTGACTTCTGCGCAGCGGTTTGGGAGTTAACATCAAAATTACATTTCTCGGCCATATCGCATAGATCTCACTGTGAAAAGGCTTAAATGGCTTTTTTGACCTAAGTTTAAAGATTGCGCTCAAACCAAATGTCCTAGAACGAAATTTTCAAATGTAACTACTAGAATGTGATACAATACACTATTGGGTGAAGTTTGGTTGACTTCTGCGCAGCGGTTTGGGAGTTAACATCAAAATTACATTTCTCGGCCATATCGCATAGATCTCACTGTGAAAAGGCTTAAATGGCTTTTTTGACCTAGGTTTGAGGATTGCGCTCAAATCAAATGTCCTAGAACCAAATTTTCACATGTAACTACTAGATTGTGATACAATACACTAATGGGTGAAGTTTGGTTGACTTCTGCGCAGCGGTTTGGGAGTTAACATCAAAATTACATTTCTCGGCCATATCGCATAGATCTCACTGTGAAAAGGCTTAAATGGCTTTTTTAATTAAGTTTAATGATTGCGCTCAAACCAAATGTCCTAGAACGAAATTTCCACATGTAACTACTAGAATGTGATACAATACACTAATGGGTGAAGTTTGGTTGACTTCTGCGCAGCGGTTTGGGAGTTAACATGAAAATTACATTTCTCGGCCATATCGCATAGATCTCACTGTGAAAAGGCTTAAATGGCTTTTTTGACATAAGTTTGAGGATTACGCTCAAATCAAATGTCCTAGAACCAAATTTCCACATGTAACTACTAGATTGTGAAACAATACACTAATGGTTAAAGTTTGGTTGACTTCTGCGCAGCGGTTTGGGAGTGAACATCAAAATTACATTTCTCGGCCATATCGCATAGATCTCACTGTGAAAAGGCTTAAATGACTTTTTTTAATTAAGTTTGAAGATTGCGCTCAAATCAAATGTCCTAGAACTAAATTTCCAAATGTAACTACTAGATTGTGATAAAATACACTATTGGGTGAAGTTTGGTTGACTTCTGCACAGCGGTTTGGGAGTTAACATCAAAATTACATTTCTCGGCCATATCGCATAGATCTCACTGTGAAAAGGCTTAAATGACTTTTTTAATTAAGTTTGATGATTGCGTTCAAACAAAATGTCCTAGAACAAAATTTTCAAATGTAACTACTAGATTGTGATACAATACACTATTGGGTGAAGTTTGGTTGACTTCTGCGCAGCGGTTTGGGAGTTAACATCAAAATTACATTTCTCGGCCATATCGCATAGATCTCACTGTGAAAAGGCTTAAATGGCTTTTTTGACCTAAGTTTGAGGATTGCGCTCAAATCAAATGTCCTAGAACCAAATTTCCACATGTAACTACTAGATTGTGATACAATACACTAATGGGTGAAGTTTGGTTGACTTCTGCGCAGCGGTTTGGGAGTAAACATCAAAATTACATTTCTCGGCCATATCGCATAGATCTCACTGTGAAAAGGCTTAAATGACTTTTTTAATTAAGTTTGATGATTGCGCTCAAACAAAATGTCCTAGAACAAAATTTTCAAATGTAACTACTAGATTGTGATACAATACACTATTGGGTGAAGTTTGGTTGACTTCTGCGCAGCGGTTTGGGAGTTAACATCAAAATTACATTTCTCGGCCATATCGCATAGATCTCACTGTGAAAAGGCTTAAATGGCTTTTTTGACCTAAGTTTGAGGATTGCGCTCAAATCAAATATCCTAGAACCAAATTTCCACATGTAACTACTAGATTGTGATACAATACACTAATGGGTGAAGTTTGGTTGACTTCTGCGCAGCGGTTTGGGAGTTAACATCAAAATTACATTTCTCGGCCATATCGCATTGATCTCACTGTGAAAAGGCTTAAATGACTTTTTTAATTAAGTTTGATGATTGCGCTCAAACCAAATGTCCTAGAACAAAATTTTCAAATGTAACTACTAGATTGTGATACAATACACTATTGGGTGAAGTTTGGTTGACTTCTGCGCAGCGGTTTGGGAGTTAACATCAAAATTACATTTCTCGGCCATATCGCATAGATCTCACTGTGAAAAGGCTTAAATGGCTTTTTTGACCTAAGTTTAATGATTGCGCTCAAACCAAATGTCCTAGAACAAAATTTTCAAATGTAACTACTAGAATGTGATACAATACACTATTGGGTGAAGTTTGGTTGACTTCTGCGCAGCGGTTTGGGAGTTAACATCAAAATTACATTTCTCGGCCATATCGCATAGATCTCACTGTGAAAAGGCTTAAATGGCTTTTTTGACCTAAGTTTGAGGATTGCGCTCAAATCAAATGTCCTAGAACCGAATTTCCACATGTAACTACTAGATTGTGATACAATACACTAATGGGTGAAGTTTGGTTGACTTCTGCGCAGCGGTTTGGGAGTTAACATCAAAATTACATTTCTCGGCCATATCGCATAGATCTCACTGTGAAAAGGCTTAAATGACTTTTTTAATTAAGTTTGATGATTGCGCTCAAACAAAATGTCCTAGAACAAAATTTTTAAATGTAACTACTAGATTGTGATACAATACACTATTGGGTGAAGTTTGGTTGACTTCTGCGCAGCGGTTTGGGAGTTAACATCAAAATTACATTTCTCGGCCATATCGCATAGATCTCACTGTGAAAAGGCTTAAATGGCTTTTTTGACCTAAGTTTGAGGATTGCGCTCAAATCAAATGTCCTAGAACCAAATTTCCACATGTAACTACTAGATTGTGATACAATACACTAATGGTTGAAGTTTGGTTGACTTCTGCGCAGCGGTTTGGGAGTGAACATCAAAATTACATTTCTCGGCCATATCGCATAGATCTCACTGTGAAAAGGCTTAAATGACTTTTTTTAATTAAGTTTGAAGATTGCGCTCAAATCAAATGTCCTAGAACTAAATTTCCAAATGTAACTACTAGATTGTGATAAAATACACTATTGGGTGAAGTTTGGTTGACTTCTGCGCAGCGGTTTGGGAGTTAACATCAAAATTACATTTCTCGGCCATATCGCATAGATCTCACTGTGAAAAGGCTTAAATGACTTTTTTAATTAAGTTTGATGATTGCGTTCAAACAAAATGTCCTAGAACAAAATTTTCAAATGTAACTACTAGATTGTGATACAATACACTATTGGGTGAAGTTTGGTTGACTTCTGCGCAGCGGTTTGGGAGTTAACATCAAAATTACATTTCTCGGCCATATCGCATAGATCTCACTGTGAAAAGGCTTAAATGGCTTTTTTGACCTAAGTTTAAAGATTGCGCTCAAACCAAATGTCCTAGAACGAAATTTTCAAATGTAACTACTAGAATGTGATACAATACACTATTGGGTGAAGTTTGGTTGACTTCTGCGCAGCGGTTTGGGAGTTAACATCAAAATTACATTTCTCGGCCATATCGCATAGATCTCACTGTGAAAAGGCTTAAATGGCTTTTTTGACCTTAGTTTAATGATTGCGCTCAAACCAAATGTCCTAGAACGAAATTTTCAAATGTAACTACTAGAATGTGATACAATACACTATTGGGTGAAGTTTGGTTGACTTCTGCGCAGCGGTTTGGGAGTTAACATCAAAATTACATTTCTCGGCCATATCGCATAGATCTCACTGTGAAAAGGCTTAAATGGCTTTTTTGACCTAGGTTTGAGGATTGCGCTCAAATCAAATGTCCTAGAACCAAATTTTCACATGTAACTACTAGATTGTGATACAATACACTAATGGGTGAAGTTTGGTTGACTTCTGCGCAGCGGTTTGGGAGTTAACATCAAAATTACATTTCTCGGCCATATCGCATAGATCTCACTGTGAAAAGGCTTAAATGGCTTTTTTAATTAAGTTTAATGATTGCGCTCAAACCAAATGTCCTAGAACGAAATTTCCACATGTAACTACTAGAATGTGATACAATACACTAATGGGTGAAGTTTGGTTGACTTCTGCGCAGCGGTTTGGGAGTTAACATGAAAATTACATTTCTCGGCCATATCGCATAGATCTCACTGTGAAAAGGCTTAAATGGCTTTTTTGACATAAGTTTGAGGATTACGCTCAAATCAAATGTCCTAGAACCAAATTTCCACATGTAACTACTAGATTGTGAAACAATACACTAATGGTTAAAGTTTGGTTGACTTCTGCGCAGCGGTTTGGGAGTGAACATCAAAATTACATTTCTCGGCCATATCGCATAGATCTCACTGTGAAAAGGCTTAAATGACTTTTTTTAATTAAGTTTGAAGATTGCGCTCAAATCAAATGTCCTAGAACTAAATTTCCAAATGTAACTACTAGATTGTGATAAAATACACTATTGGGTGAAGTTTGGTTGACTTCTGCACAGCGGTTTGGGAGTTAACATCAAAATTACATTTCTCGGCCATATCGCATAGATCTCACTGTGAAAAGGCTTAAATGACTTTTTAAATTAAGTTTGATGATTGCGTTCAAACAAAATGTCCTAGAACAAAATTTTCAAATGTAACTACTAGATTGTGATACAATACACTATTGGGTGAAGTTTGGTTGACTTCTGCGCAGCGGTTTGGGAGTTAACATCAAAATTACATTTCTCGGCCATATCGCATAGATCTCACTGTGAAAAGGCTTAAATGACTTTTTAAATTAAGTTTGATGATTGCGTTCAAACAAAATGTCCTAGAACTAAATTTCCAAATGTAACTACTAGATTGTGATACAATACACTAATGGGTGAAGTTTGGTTGACTTCTGCGCAGCGGTTTGGGAGTAAACATCAAAATTACATTTCTCGGCCATATCGCATAGATCTCACTGTGAAAAGGCTTAAATGACTTTTTTAATTAAGTTTGATGATTGCGCTCAAACAAAATGTCCTAGAACAAAATTTTCAAATGTAACTACTAGATTGTGATACAATACACTATTGGGTGAAGTTTGGTTGACTTCTGCGCAGCGGTTTGGGAGTTAACATCAAAATTACATTTCTCGGCCATATCGCATAGATCTCACTGTGAAAAGGCTTAAATGGCTTTTTTGACCTAAGTTTGAGGATTGCGCTCAAATCAAATATCCTAGAACCAAATTTCCACATGTAACTACTAGATTGTGATACAATACACTAATGGGTGAAGTTTGGTTGACTTCTGCGCAGCGGTTTGGGAGTTAACATCAAAATTACATTTCTCGGCCATATCGCATAGATCTCACTGTGAAAAGGCTTAAATGACTTTTTTAATTAAGTTTGATGATTGCGCTCAAACCAAATGTCCTAGAACAAAATTTTCAAATGTAACTACTAGATTGTGATACAATACACTATTGGGTGAAGTTTGGTTGACTTCTGCGCAGCGGTTTGGGAGTTAACATCAAAATTACATTTCTCGGCCATATCGCATAGATCTCACTGTGAAAAGGCTTAAATGGCTTTTTTGACCTAAGTTTGAGGATTGCGCTCAAATCAAATGTCCTAGAACCAAATTTCCACATGTAACTACTAGATTGTGATACAATACACTAATGGGTGAAGTTTGGTTGACTTCTGCGCAGCGGTTTGGGAGTTAACATCAAAATTACATTTCTCGGCCATATCGCATAGATCTCACTGTGAAAAGGCTTAAATGACTTTTTTAATTAAGTTTGATGATTGCGTTCAAACAAAATGTCCTAGAACAAAATTTTCAAATGTAACTACTAGATTGTGATACAATACACTATTGGGTGGTTTGGTTGACTTCTGCGCAGCGGTTTGGGAGTTAACATCAAAATTACATTTCTCGGCCATATCGCATAGATCTCACTGTGAAAAGGCTTAAATGACTTTTTTAATTAAGTTTGATGATTGCGTTCAAACAAAATGTCCTAGAACAAAATTTTCAAATGTAACTACTAGATTGTGATACAATACACTATTGGGTGAAGTTTGGTTGACTTCTGCGCAGCGGTTTGGGAGTTAACATCAAAATTACATTTCTCGGCCATATCGCATAGATCTCACTGTGAAAAGGCTTAAATGGCTTTTTTGACCTAAGTTTGAGGATTGCGCTCAAATCAAATGTCCTAGAACCAAATTTCCACATGTAATTACTAGATTGTGATACAATACACTAATGGGTGAAGTTTGGTTGACTTCTGCGCAGCGGTTTGGGAGTTAACATCAAAATTACATTTCTCGGCCATATCGCATAGATCTCACTGTGAAAAGGCTTAAATGACTTTTTTAATTAAGTTTAATGATTGCGCTCAAACCAAATGTCCTAGAACAAAATTTTTAAATGTAACTACTAGATTGTGATACAATACACTATTGGGTGAAGTTTGGTTGACTTCTGCGCAGCGGTTTGGGAGTTAACATCAAAATTACATTTCTCGGCCATATCGCATAGATCTCACTGTGAAAAGGCTTAAATGGCTTTTTTGACCTAAGTTTGAGGATTGCGCTCAAATCAAATGTCCTAGAACCAAATTTCCACATGTAACTACTAGATTGTGATACAATACACTAATGGTTGAAGTTTGGTTGACTTCTGCGCAGCGGTTTGGGAGTGAACATCAAAATTACATTTCTCGGCCATATCGCATAGATCTCACTGTGAAAAGGCTTAAATGACTTTTTTTAATTAAGTTTGAAGATTGCGCTCAAATCAAATGTCCTAGAACTAAATTTCCAAATGTAACTACTAGATTGTGATAAAATACACTATTGGGTGAAGTTTGGTTGACTTCTGCGCAGCGGTTTGGGAGTTAACATCAAAATTACATTTCTCGGCCATATCGCATAGATCTCACTGTGAAAAGGCTTAAATGACTTTTTTAATTAAGTTTGATGATTGCGTTCAAACAAAATGTCCTAGAACAAAATTTTCAAATGTAACTACTAGATTGTGATACAATACACTATTGGGTGAAGTTTGGTTGACTTCTGCGCAGCGGTTTGGGAGTTAACATCAAAATTACATTTCTCGGCCATATCGCATAGATCTCACTGTGAAAAGGCTTAAATGGCTTTTTTGACCTAAGTTTAAAGATTGCGCTCAAACCAAATGTCCTAGAACGAAATTTTCAAATGTAACTACTAGAATGTGATACAATACACTATTGGGTGAAGTTTGGTTGACTTCTGCGCAGCGGTTTGGGAGTTAACATCAAAATTACATTTCTCGGCCATATCGCATAGATCTCACTGTGAAAAGGCTTAAATGGCTTTTTTGACCTAGGTTTGAGGATTGCGCTCAAATCAAATGTCCTAGAACCAAATTTTCACATGTAACTACTAGATTGTGATACAATACACTAATGGGTGAAGTTTGGTTGACTTCTGCGCAGCGGTTTGGGAGTTAACATCAAAATTACATTTCTCGGCCATATCGCATAGATCTCACTGTGAAAAGGCTTAAATGGCTTTTTTAATTAAGTTTAATGATTGCGCTCAAACCAAATGTCCTAGAACGAAATTTCCACATGTAACTACTAGAATGTGATACAATACACTAATGGGTGAAGTTTGGTTGACTTCTGCGCAGCGGTTTGGGAGTTAACATGAAAATTACATTTCTCGGCCATATCGCATAGATCTCACTGTGAAAAGGCTTAAATGGCTTTTTTGACATAAGTTTGAGGATTACGCTCAAATCAAATGTCCTAGAACCAAATTTCCACATGTAACTACTAGATTGTGAAACAATACACTAATGGTTAAAGTTTGGTTGACTTCTGCGCAGCGGTTTGGGAGTGAACATCAAAATTACATTTCTCGGCCATATCGCATAGATCTCACTGTGAAAAGGCTTAAATGACTTTTTTTAATTAAGTTTGAAGATTGCGCTCAAATCAAATGTCCTAGAACTAAATTTCCAAATGTAACTACTAGATTGTGATAAAATACACTATTGGGTGAAGTTTGGTTGACTTCTGCACAGCGGTTTGGGAGTTAACATCAAAATTACATTTCTCGGCCATATCGCATAGATCTCACTGTGAAAAGGCTTAAATGACTTTTTTAATTAAGTTTGATGATTGCGTTCAAACAAAATGTCCTAGAACAAAATTTTCAAATGTAACTACTAGATTGTGATACAATACACTATTGGGTGAAGTTTGGTTGACTTCTGCGCAGCGGTTTGGGAGTTAACATCAAAATTACATTTCTCGGCCATATCGCATAGATCTCACTGTGAAAAGGCTTAAATGGCTTTTTTGACCTAAGTTTGAGGATTGCGCTCAAATCAAATGTCCTAGAACCAAATTTCCACATGTAACTACTAGATTGTGATACAATACACTAATGGGTGAAGTTTGGTTGACTTCTGCGCAGCGGTTTGGGAGTAAACATCAAAATTACATTTCTCGGCCATATCGCATAGATCTCACTGTGAAAAGGCTTAAATGACTTTTTTAATTAAGTTTGATGATTGCGCTCAAACAAAATGTCCTAGAACAAAATTTTCAAATGTAACTACTAGATTGTGATACAATACACTATTGGGTGAAGTTTGGTTGACTTCTGCGCAGCGGTTTGGGAGTTAACATCAAAATTACATTTCTCGGCCATATCGCATAGATCTCACTGTGAAAAGGCTTAAATGGCTTTTTTGACCTAAGTTTGAGGATTGCGCTCAAATCAAATATCCTAGAACCAAATTTCCACATGTAACTACTAGATTGTGATACAATACACTAATGGGTGAAGTTTGGTTGACTTCTGCGCAGCGGTTTGGGAGTTAACATCAAAATTACATTTCTCGGCCATATCGCATTGATCTCACTGTGAAAAGGCTTAAATGACTTTTTTAATTAAGTTTGATGATTGCGCTCAAACCAAATGTCCTAGAACAAAATTTTCAAATGTAACTACTAGATTGTGATACAATACACTATTGGGTGAAGTTTGGTTGACTTCTGCGCAGCGGTTTGGGAGTTAACATCAAAATTACATTTCTCGGCCATATCGCATAGATCTCACTGTGAAAAGGCTTAAATGGCTTTTTTGACCTAAGTTTGAGGATTGCGCTCAAATCAAATGTCCTAGAACCAAATTTCCACATGTAACTACTAGATTGTGATACAATACACTAATGGGTGAAGTTTGGTTGACTTCTGCGCAGCGGTTCGGGAGTTAACATCAAAATTACATTTCTCGGCCATATCGCATAGATCTCACTGTGAAAAGGCTTAAATGACTTTTTTAATTAAGTTTGATGATTGCGCTCAAACAAAATTTCCTAGAACAAAATTTTCAAATGGAACTACTAGATTGTGATACAATACACTATTGGGTGAAGTTTGGTTGACTTCTGCGCAGCGGTTTGGGAGTTAACATCAAAATTACATTTCTCGGCCATATCGCATAGATCTCACTGTGAAAAGGCTTAAATGACTTTTTTAATTAAGTTTGATGATTGCGTTCAAACAAAATGTCCTAGAACAAAATTTTCAAATGTAACTACTAGATTGTGATACAATACACTATTGGGTGGTTTGGTTGACTTCTGCGCAGCGGTTTGGGAGTTAACATCAAAATTACATTTCTCGGCCATATCGCATAGATCTCACTGTGAAAAGGCTTAAATGACTTTTTTAATTAAGTTTGATGATTGCGTTCAAACAAAATGTCCTAGAACAAAATTTTCAAATGTAACTACTAGATTGTGATACAATACACTATTGGGTGAAGTTTGGTTGACTTCTGCGCAGCGGTTTGGGAGTTAACATCAAAATTACATTTCTCGGCCATATCGCATAGATCTCACTGTGAAAAGGCTTAAATGGCTTTTTTGACCTAAGTTTGAGGATTGCGCTCAAATCAAATGTCCTAGAACCAAATTTCCACATGTAATTACTAGATTGTGATACAATACACTAATGGGTGAAGTTTGGTTGACTTCTGCGCAGCGGTTTGGGAGTTAACATCAAAATTACATTTCTCGGCCATATCGCATAGATCTCACTGTGAAAAGGCTTAAATGACTTTTTTAATTAAGTTTAATGATTGCGCTCAAACCAAATGTCCTAGAACAAAATTTTCAAATGTAACTACTAGAATGTGATACAATACACTATTGGATGAAGTTTAGTTGACTTCTGCGCAGCGGTTTGGGAGTTAACATCAAAATTACATTTCTCGGCCATATCGCATAGATCTCACTGTGAAAAGGCTTAAATGGCTTTTTTGACCTAAGTTTAATGATTGCGCTCAAACCAAATGTCCTAGAACGAAATTTTCAAATGTAACTACTAGAATGTGATACAATACACTATTGGGTGAAGTTTGGTTGACTTCTGCGCAGCGGTTTGGGAGTTAACATGAAAATTACATTTCTCGGCCATATCGCATAGATCTCACTGTGAAAAGGCTTAAATGGCTTTTTTGACATAAGTTTGAGGATTACGCTCAAATCAAATGTCCTAGAACCAAATTTCCACATGTAACTACTAGATTGTGAAACAATACACTAATGGGTGAAGTTTGGTTGACTTCTGCGCAGCGGTTTGGGAGTGAACATCAAAATTACATTTCTCGGCCATATCGCATAGATCTCACTGTGAAAAGGCTTAAATGACTTTTTTTAATTAAGTTTGAAGATTGCGCTCAAATCAAATGTCCTAGAACTAAATTTCCAAATGTAACTACTAGATTGTGATAAAATACACTATTGGGTGAAGTTTGGTTGACTTCTGCACAGCGGTTTGGGAGTTAACATCAAAATTACATTTCTCGGCCATATCGCATAGATCTCACTGTGAAAAGGCTTAAATGACTTTTTTAATTAAGTTTGATGATTGCGTTCAAACAAAATGTCCTAGAACAAAATTTTCAAATGTAACTACTAGATTGTGATACAATACACTATTGGGTGAAGTTTGGTTGACTTCTGCGCAGCGGTTTGGGAGTTAACATCAAAATTACATTTCTCGGCCATATCGCATAGATCTCACTGTGAAAAGGCTTAAATGGCTTTTTTGACCTAAGTTTGAGGATTGCGCTCAAATCAAATGTCCTAGAACCAAATTTCCACATGTAACTACTAGATTGTGATACAATACACTAATGGGTGAAGTTTGGTTGACTTCTGCGCAGCGGTTTGGGAGTAAACATCAAAATTACATTTCTCGGCCATATCGCATAGATCTCACTGTGAAAAGGCTTAAATGACTTTTTTAATTAAGTTTGATGATTGCGCTCAAACAAAATGTCCTAGAACAAAATTTTCAAATGTAACTACTAGATTGTGATACAATACACTATTGGGTGAAGTTTGGTTGACTTCTGCGCAGCGGTTTGGGAGTTAACATCAAAATTACATTTCTCGGCCATATCGCATAGATCTCACTGTGAAAAGGCTTAAATGGCTTTTTTGACCTAAGTTTGAGGATTGCGCTCAAATCAAATATCCTAGAACCAAATTTCCACATGTAACTACTAGATTGTGATACAATACACTAATGGGTGAAGTTTGGTTGACTTCTGCGCAGCGGTTTGGGAGTTAACATCAAAATTACATTTCTCGGCCATATCGCATAGATCTCACTGTGAAAAGGCTTAAATGACTTTTTTAATTAAGTTTGATGATTGCGCTCAAACCAAATGTCCTAGAACAAAATTTTCAAATGTAACTACTAGATTGTGATACAATACACTATTGGGTGAAGTTTGGTTGACTTCTGCGCAGCGGTTTGGGAGTTAACATCAAAATTACATTTCTCGGCCATATCGCATAGATCTCACTGTGAAAAGGCTTAAATGGCTTTTTTGACCTAAGTTTGAGGATTGCGCTCAAATCAAATGTCCTAGAACCAAATTTCCACATGTAACTACTAGATTGTGATACAATACACTAATGGGTGAAGTTTGGTTGACTTCTGCGCAGCGGTTCGGGAGTTAACATCAAAATTACATTTCTCGGCCATATCGCATAGATCTCACTGTGAAAAGGCTTAAATGACTTTTTTAATTAAGTTTGATGATTGCGCTCAAACAAAATTTCCTAGAACAAAATTTTCAAATGGAACTACTAGATTGTGATACAATACACTATTGGGTGAAGTTTGGTTGACTTCTGCGCAGCGGTTTGGGAGTTAACATCAAAATTACATTTCTCGGCCATATCGCATAGATCTCACTGTGAAAAGGCTTAAATGACTTTTTTAATTAAGTTTGATGATTGCGTTCAAACAAAATGTCCTAGAACAAAATTTTCAAATGTAACTACTAGATTGTGATACAATACACTATTGGGTGGTTTGGTTGACTTCTGCGCAGCGGTTTGGGAGTTAACATCAAAATTACATTTCTCGGCCATATCGCATAGATCTCACTGTGAAAAGGCTTAAATGACTTTTTTAATTAAGTTTGATGATTGCGTTCAAACAAAATGTCCTAGAACAAAATTTTCAAATGTAACTACTAGATTGTGATACAATACACTATTGGGTGAAGTTTGGTTGACTTCTGCGCAGCGGTTTGGGAGTTAACATCAAAATTACATTTCTCGGCCATATCGCATAGATCTCACTGTGAAAAGGCTTAAATGGCTTTTTTGACCTAAGTTTGAGGATTGCGCTCAAATCAAATGTCCTAGAACCAAATTTCCACATGTAATTACTAGATTGTGATACAATACACTAATGGGTGAAGTTTGGTTGACTTCTGCGCAGCGGTTTGGGAGTTAACATCAAAATTACATTTCTCGGCCATATCGCATAGATCTCACTGTGAAAAGGCTTAAATGACTTTTTTAATTAAGTTTAATGATTGCGCTCAAACCAAATGTCCTAGAACAAAATTTTCAAATGTAACTACTAGAATGTGATACAATACACTATTGGATGAAGTTTAGTTGACTTCTGCGCAGCGGTTTGGGAGTTAACATCAAAATTACATTTCTCGGCCATATCGCATAGATCTCACTGTGAAAAGGCTTAAATGGCTTTTTTGACCTAAGTTTAATGATTGCGCTCAAACCAAATGTCCTAGAACGAAATTTTCAAATGTAACTGCTAGAATGTGATACAATACACTATTGGGTGAAGTTTGGTTGACTTCTGCGCAGCGGTTTGGGAGTTAACATGAAAATTACATTTCTCGGCCATATCGCATAGATCTCACTGTGAAAAGGCTTAAATGGCTTTTTTGACATAAGTTTGAGGATTACGCTCAAATCAAATGTCCTAGAACCAAATTTCCACATGTAACTACTAGATTGTGAAACAATACACTAATGGTTGAAGTTTGGTTGACTTCTGCGCAGCGGTTTGGGAGTGAACATCAAAATTACATTTCTCGGCCATATCGCATAGATCTCACTGTGAAAAGGCTTAAATGACTTTTTTTAATTAAGTTTGAAGATTGCGCTCAAATCAAATGTCCTAGAACTAAATTTCCAAATGTAACTACTAGATTGTGATAAAATACACTATTGGGTGAAGTTTGGTTGACTTCTGCACAGCGGTTTGGGAGTTAACATCAAAATTACATTTCTCGGCCATATCGCATAGATCTCACTGTGAAAAGGCTTAAATGACTTTTTTAATTAAGTTTGATGATTGCGTTCAAACAAAATGTCCTAGAACAAAATTTTCAAATGTAACTACTAGATTGTGATACAATACACTATTGGGTGAAGTTTGGTTGACTTCTGCGCAGCGGTTTGGGAGTTAACATCAAAATTACATTTCTCGGCCATATCGCATAGATCTCACTGTGAAAAGGCTTAAATGGCTTTTTTGACCTAAGTTTGAGGATTGCGCTCAAATCAAATGTCCTAGAACCAAATTTCCACATGTAATTACTAGATTGTGATACAATACACTAATGGGTGAAGTTTGGTTGACTTCTGCGCAGCGGTTTGGGAGTTAACATCAAAATTTGATTTCTCGGCCATATCGCATAGATCTCACTGTGAAAAGGCTTAAATGACTTTTTTAATTAAGTTTAATGATTGCGCTCAAACCAAATGTCCTAGAACAAAATTTTCAAATGTAACTACTAGAATGTGATACAATACACTATTGGGTGAAGTTTGGTTGACTTCTGCGCAGCGGTTTGGGAGTTAACATGAAAATTACATTTCTCGGCCATATCGCATAGATCTCACTGTGAAAAGGCTTAAATGGCTTTTTTGACCTAAGTTTGAGGATTGCGCTCAAATCAAATGTCCTAGAACCAAATTTCTACATGTAACTACTAGATTGTGATACAATACACTAATGGGTGAAGTTTAGTTGACTTCTGCGCAGCGGTTTGGGAGTTAACATCAAAATTACATTTCTCGGCCGTATCGCATAGATCTCACTGTGAAAAGGCTTAAATGGCTTTTTTGACCTAAGTTTGAGGATTGCGCTCAAATCAAATGTCCTAGAACCAAATTTCTACATGTAACTACTAGATTGTGATACAATACACTAATGGGTGAAGTTTAGTTGACTTCTGCGCAGCGGTTTGGGAGTTAACATCAAAATTACATTTCTCGGCCATATCGCATAGATCTCACTGTGAAAAGGCTTAAATGGCTTTTTTGACCTAAGTTTAATGATTGCGCTCAAACTAAATGTCCTAGAACGAAATTTTCAAATGTAACTACTAGAATGTGATACAATACACTATTGGGTGAAGTTTGGTTGACTTCTGCGCAGCGGTTTGGGAGTTAACATGAAAATTACATTTCTCGGCCATATCGCATAGATCTCACTGTGAAAAGGCTTAAATGGCTTTTTTGACATAAGTTTGAGGATTACGCTCAAATCAAATGTCCTAGAACCAAATTTCCACATGTAACTACTAGATTGTGAAACAATACACTAATGGTTGAAGTTTGGTTGACTTCTGCGCAGCGGTTTGGGAGTGAACATCAAAATTACATTTCTCGGCCATATCGCATAGATCTCACTGTGAAAAGGCTTAAATGACTTTTTTTAATTAAGTTTGAAGATTGCGCTCAAATCAAATGTCCTAGAACTAAATTTCCAAATGTAACTACTAGATTGTGATAAAATACACTATTGGGTGAAGTTTGGTTGACTTCTGCACAGCGGTTTGGGAGTTAACATCAAAATTACATTTCTCGGCCATATCGCATAGATCTCACTGTGAAAAGGCTTAAATGACTTTTTTAATTAAGTTTGATGATTGCGTTCAAACAAAATGTCCTAGAACAAAATTTTCAAATGTAACTACTAGATTGTGATACAATACACTATTGGGTGAAGTTTGGTTGACTTCTGCGCAGCGGTTTGGGAGTTAACATCAAAATTACATTTCTCGGCCATATCGCATAGATCTCACTGTGAAAAGGCTTAAATGGCTTTTTTGACCTAAGTTTGAGGATTGCGCTCAAATCAAATGTCCTAGAACCAAATTTCCACATGTAATTACTAGATTGTGATACAATACACTAATGGTTGAAGTTTGGTTGACTTCTGCGCAGCGGTTTGGGAGTGAACATCAAAATTACATTTCTCGGCCATATCGCATAGATCTCACTGTGAAAAGGCTTAAATGACTTTTTTTAATTAAGTTTGAAGATTGCGCTCAAATCAAATGTCCTAGAACTAAATTTCCAAATGTAACTACTAGATTGTGATAAAATACACTATTGGGTGAAGTTTGGTTGACTTCTGCACAGCGGTTTGGGAGTTAACATCAAAATTACATTTCTCGGCCATATCGCATAGATCTCACTGTGAAAAGGCTTAAATGGCTTTTTTGACCTAAGTTTGAGGATTGCGCTCAAATCAAATGTCCAATAACCAAATTTCCACATGTAACTACTAGATTGTGATACAATACACTATTGGGTGAAGTTTGGTTGACTTCTGCGCAGCGGTTTGGGAGTTAACATCAAAATTACATTTCTCGGCCATATCGCATAGATCTCACTGTGAAAAGGCTTAAATGGCTTTTTTGACCTAAGTTTGAGGATTGCGCTCAAATCAAATGTCCTAGAACCAAATTTCCACATGTAACTACTAGATTGTGATACAATACACTAATGGGTGAAGTTTGGTTGACTTCTGCGCAGCGGTTTGGGAGTTAACATCAAAATTACATTTCTCGGCCATATCGCATAGATCTCACTGTGAAAAGGCTTAAATGACTTTTTTAATTAAGTTTGATGATTGCGCTCAAACAAAATGTCCTAGAACAAAATTTTCAAATGTAACTACTAGATTGTGATACAATACAATATTGGGTGAAGTTTGGTTGACTTCTGCGCAGCGGTTTGGGAGTTAACATCAAAATTACATTTCTCGGCCATATCGCATAGATCTCACTGTGAAAAGGCTTAAATGACTTTTTTAATTAAGTTTAATGATTGCGCTCAAACCAAATGTCCTAGAACAAAATTTTCAAATGTAACTACTAGAATGTGATACAATACACTATTGGGTGAAGTTTAGTTGACTTCTGCGCAGCGGTTTGGGAGTTAACATCAAAATTACATTTCTCGGCCATATCGCATAGATCTCACTGTGAAAAGGCTTAAATGGCTTTTTTGACCTAAGTTTAATGATTGCGCTCAAACCAAATGTCCTAGAACGAAATTTTCAAATGTAACTACTAGAATGTGATACAATACACTATTGGGTGAAGTTTGGTTGACTTCTGCGCAGCGGTTTGGGAGTTAACATGAAAATTACATTTCTCGGCCATATCGCATAGATCTCACTGTGAAAAGGCTTAAATGGCTTTTTTGACCTAAGTTTGAGGATTGCGCTCAAATCAAATGTCCTACAACCAAATTTCCACATGTAACTACTAGATTGTGATACAATACACTAATGGTTGAAGTTTGGTTGACTTCTGCGCAGCGGTTTGGGAGTTAACATCAAAATTACATTTCTCGGCCATATCGCATAGATCTCACTGTGAAAAGGCTTAAATGGCTTTTTTGACCTAAGTTTAATGATTGCGCTCAAGCCAAATGTCCTAGAACGAAATTTTCAAATGTAACTACTAGAATGTGATACAATACACTATTGGGTGAAGTTTGGTTGACTTCTGCGCAGCGGTTTGGGAGTTAACATGAAAATTACATTTCTCGGCCATATCGCATAGATCTCACTGTGAAAAGGCTTAAATGGCTTTTTTGACCTAAGTTTGAGGATTGCGCTCAAATCAAATGTCCTAGAACCAAATTTCTACATGTAACTACTAGATTGTGATACAATACACTAATGGGTGAAGTTTGGTTGACTTCTGCGCAGCGGTTTGGGAGTTAACATGAAAATTACATTTCTCGGCCATATCGCATAGATCTCACTGTGAAAAGGCTTAAATGGCTTTTTTGACCTAAGTTTGAGGATTGCGCTCAAATCAAATGTCCTACAACCAAATTTCCACATGTAACTACTAGATTGTGATACAATACACTAATGGTTGAAGTTTGGTTGACTTCTGCGCAGCGGTTTGGGAGTTAACATCAAAATTACATTTCTCGGCCATATCGCATAGATCTCACTGTGAAAAGGCTTAAATGGCTTTTTTGACCTAAGTTTAATGATTGCGCTCAAGCCAAATGTCCTAGAACGAAATTTTCAAATGTAACTACTAGAATGTGATACAATACACTATTGGGTGAAGTTTGGTTGACTTCTGCGCAGCGGTTTGGGAGTTAACATGAAAATTACATTTCTCGGCCATATCGCATAGATCTCACTGTGAAAAGGCTTAAATGGCTTTTTTGACCTAAGTTTGAGGATTGCGCTCAAATCAAATGTCCTAGAACCAAATTTCTACATGTAACTACTAGATTGTGATACAATACACTAATGGGTGAAGTTTGGTTGACTTCTGCGCAGCGGTTTGGGAGTTAACATCAAAATTACATTTCTCGGCCATATCGCATAGATCTCACTGTGAAAAGGCTTAAATGGCTTTTTTGACCTAAGTTTGAGGATTGCGCTCAAATCAAATGTCCAATAACCAAATTTCCACATGTAACTACTAGATTGTGATACAATACACTAATGGGTGAAGTTTGGTTGACTTCTGCGCAGCGGTTTGGGAGTTAACATCAAAATTACATTTCTCGGCCATATCGCATAGATCTCACTGTGAAAAGGCTTAAATGACTTTTTTAATTAAGTTTAATGATTGCGCTCAAACCAAATGTCCTAGAACAAAATTTCCAAATGTAACTACTAGAATGTGATACAATACACTATTGGATGAAGTTTAGTTGACTTCTGCGCAGCGGTTTGGGAGTTAACATCAAAATTACATTTCTCGGCCATATCGCATAGATCTCACTGTGAAAAGGCTTAAATGGCTTTTTTGACCTAAGTTTAATGATTGCGCTCAAACCAAATGTCCTAGAACGAAATTTTCAAATGTAACTACTAGAATGTGATACAATACACTATTGGGTGAAGTTTGGTTGACTTCTGCGCAGCGGTTTGGGAGTTAACATGAAAATTACATTTCTCGGCCATATCGCAAAATCTCACTGTGAAAAGGCTTAAATGGCTTTTTTGACCTAAGTTTGAGGATTGCGCTCAAATCAAATGTCCTAGAACCAAATTTCCACATGTATTTACTAGATTGTGATACAATACACTAATGGGTGAAGTTTGGTTGACTTCTGCACAGCGGTTTGGGAGTTAACATCAAAATTACATTTCTCGGCCATATCGCATAGATCTCACTGTGAAAAGGCTTAAATGACTTTTTTAATTAAGTTTAATGATTGCGCTCAAACCAAATGTCCTAGAACAAAATTTTCAAATGTAACTACTAGAATGTGATACAATACACTATTGGATGAAGTTTAGTTGACTTCTGCGCAGCGGTTTGGGAGTTAACATCAAAATTACATTTCTCGGCCATATCGCATAGATCTCACTGTGAAAAGGCTTAAATGGCTTTTTTGACCTAAGTTTAATGATTGCGCTCAAACCAAATGTCCTAGAACGAAATTTTCAAATGTAACTACTAGAATGTGATACAATACACTATTGGGTGAAGTTTGGTTGACTTCTGCGCAGCGGTTTGGGAGTTAACATGAAAATTACATTTCTCGGCCATATCGCATAGATCTCACTGTGAAAAGGCTTAAATGGCTTTTTTGACATAAGTTTGAGGATTACGCTCAAATCAAATGTCCTAGAACCAAATTTCCACATGTAACTACTAGATTGTGAAACAATACACTAATGGTTGAAGTTTGGTTGACTTCTGCGCAGCGGTTTGGGAGTGAACATCAAAATTACATTTCTCGGCCATATCGCATAGATCTCACTGTGAAAAGGCTTAAATGACTTTTTTTAATTAAGTTTGAAGATTGCGCTCAAATCAAATGTCCTAGAACTAAATTTCCAAATGTAACTACTAGATTGTGATAAAATACACTATTGGGTGAAGTTTGGTTGACTTCTGCACAGCGGTTTGGGAGTTAACATCAAAATTACATTTCTCGGCCATATCGCATAGATCTCACTGTGAAAAGGCTTAAATGACTTTTTTAATTAAGTTTGATGATTGCGTTCAAACAAAATGTCCTAGAACAAAATTTTCAAATGTAACTACTAGATTGTGATACAATACACTATTGGGTGAAGTTTGGTTGACTTCTGCGCAGCGGTTTGGGAGTTAACATCAAAATTACATTTCTCGGCCATATCGCATAGATCTCACTGTGAAAAGGCTTAAATGGCTTTTTTGACCTAAGTTTGAGGATTGCGCTCAAATCAAATGTCCTAGAACCAAATTTCCACATGTAATTACTAGATTGTGATACAATACACTAATGGGTGAAGTTTGGTTGACTTCTGCGCAGCGGTTTGGGAGTTAACATCAAAATTTGATTTCTCGGCCATATCGCATAGATCTCACTGTGAAAAGGCTTAAATGACTTTTTTAATTAAGTTTAATGATTGCGCTCAAACCAAATGTCCTAGAACAAAATTTTCAAATGTAACTACTAGAATGTGATACAATACACTATTGGATGAAGTTTAGTTGACTTCTGCGCAGCGGTTTGGGAGTTAACATCAAAATTACATTTCTCGGCCATATCGCATAGATCTCACTGTGAAAAGGCTTAAATGGCTTTTTTGACCTAAGTTCAATGATTGCGCTCAAACCAAATGTCCTAGAACGAAATTTTCAAATGTAACTACTAGAATGTGATACAATACACTATTGGGTGAAGTTTGGTTGACTTCTGCGCAGCGGTTTGAGAGTTAACATGAAAATTACATTTCTCGGCCATATCGCATAGATCTCACTGTGAAAAGGCTTAAATGGCTTTTTTGACCTAAGTTTGAGGATTGCGCTCAAATCAAATGTCCTACAACCAAATTTCCACATGTAACTACTAGATTGTGATACAATACACTAATGGTTGAAGTTTGGTTGACTTCTGCGCAGCGGTTTGGGAGTTAACATCAAAATTACATTTCTCGGCCATATCGCATAGATCTCACTGTGAAAAGGCTTAAATGGCTTTTTTGACCTAAGTTTAATGATTGCGCTCAAGCCAAATGTCCTAGAACGAAATTTTCAAATGTAACTACTAGAATGTGATACAATACACTATTGGGTGAAGTTTGGTTGACTTCTGCGCAGCGGTTTGGGAGTTAACATGAAAATTACATTTCTCGGCCATATCGCATAGATCTCACTGTGAAAAGGCTTAAATGGCTTTTTTGACCTAAGTTTGAGGATTGCGCTCAAATCAAATGTCCTAGAACCAAATTTCTACATGTAACTACTAGATTGTGATACAATACACTAATGGGTGAAGTTTGGTTGACTTCTGCGCAGCGGTTTGGGAGTTAACATCAAAATTACATTTCTCGGCCATATCGCATAGATCTCACTGTGAAAAGGCTTAAATGGCTTTTTTGACCTAAGTTTGAGGATTGCGCTCAAATCAAATGTCCTAGAACCAAATTTCTACATGTAACTACTAGATTGTGATACAATACACTAATGGGTGAAGTTTGGTTGACTTCTGCGCAGCGGTTTGGGAGTTAACATCAAAATTACATTTCTCGGCCATATCGCATAGATCTCACTGTGAAAAGGCTTAAATGGCTTTTTTGACCTAAGTTTGAGGATTGCGCTCAAATCAAATGTCCAATAACCAAATTTCCACATGTAACTACTAGATTGTGATACAATACACTAATGGGTGAAGTTTGGTTGACTTCTGCGCAGCGGTTTGGGAGTTAACATCAAAATTACATTTCTCGGCCATATCGCATAGATCTCACTGTGAAAAGGCTTAAATGACTTTTTTAATTAAGTTTAATGATTGCGCTCAAACCAAATGTCCTAGAACAAAATTTTCAAATGTAACTACTAGAATGTGATACAATACACTATTGGATGAAGTTTAGTTGACTTCTGCGCAGCGGTTTGGGAGTTAACATCAAAATTACATTTCTCGGCCATATCGCATAGATCTCACTGTGAAAAGGCTTAAATGGCTTTTTTGACCTAAGTTTAATGATTGCGCTCAAACCAAATGTCCTAGAACGAAATTTTCAAATGTAACTACTAGAATGTGATACAATACACTATTGGGTGAAGTTTGGTTGACTTCTGCGCAGCGGTTTGGGAGTTAACATGAAAATTACATTTCTCGGCCATATCGCATAGATCTCACTGTGAAAAGGCTTAAATGGCTTTTTTGACCTAAGTTTGAGGATTGCGCTCAAATCAAATGTCCTAGAACCAAATTTCCACATGTAATTACTAGATTGTGATACAATACACTAATGGGTGAAGTTTGGTTGACTTCTGCGCAGCGGTTTGGGAGTTAACATCAAAATTACATTTCTCGGCCATATCGCATAGATCTCACTGTGAAATCGCTTAAATGACTTTTTTAATTAAGTTTAATGATTGCGCTCAAACCAAATGTCCTAGAACAAAATTTTCAAATGTAACTACTAGAATGTGATACAATACACTATTGGATGAAGTTTAGTTGACTTCTGCGCAGCGGTTTGGGAGTTAACATCAAAATTACATTTCTCGGCCATATCGCATAGATCTCACTGTGAAAAGGCTTAAATGGCTTTTTTGACCTAAGTTTAATGATTGCGCTCAAACCAAATGTCCTAGAACGAAATTTTCAAATGTAACTACTAGAATGTGATACAATACACTATTGGGTGAAGTTTGGTTGACTTCTGCGCAGCGGTTTGGGAGTTAACATGAAAATTACATTTCTCGGCCATATCGCATAGATCTCACTGTGAAAAGGCTTAAATGGCTTTTTTGACATAGGTTTGAGGATTACGCTCAAATCAAATGTCCTAGAACCAAATTTCCACATGTAACTACTAGATTGTGAAACAATACACTAATGGTTGAAGTTTGGTTGACTTCTGCGCAGCGGTTTGGGAGTGAACATCAAAATTACATTTCTCGGCCATATCGCATAGATCTCACTGTGAAAAGGCTTAAATGACTTTTTTTAATAAAGTTTGAAGATTGCGCTCAAATCAAATGTCCTAGAACTAAATTTCCAAATGTAACTACTAGATTGTGATAAAATACACTATTGGGTGAAGTTTGGTTGACTTCTGCACAGCGGTTTGGGAGTTAACATCAAAATTACATTTCTCGGCCATATCGCATAGATCTCACTGTGAAAAGGCTTAAATGACTTTTTTAATTAAGTTTGATGATTGCGTTCAAACAAAATGTCCTAGAACAAAATTTTCAAATGTAACTACTAGATTGTGATACAATACACTATTGGGTGAAGTTTGGTTGACTTCTGCGCAGCGGTTTGGGAGTTAACATCAAAATTACATTTCTCGGCCATATCGCATAGATCTCACTGTGAAAAGGCTTAAATGGCTTTTTTGACCTAAGTTTGAGGATTGCGCTCAAATCAAATGTCCTAGAACCAAATTTCCACATGTAATTACTAGATTGTGATACAATACACTAATGGTTGAAGTTTGGTTGACTTCTGCGCAGCGGTTTGGGAGTGAACATCAAAATTACATTTCTCGGCCATATCGCATAGATCTCACTGTGAAAAGGCTTAAATGACTTTTTTTAATTAAGTTTGAAGATTGCGCTCAAATCAAATGTCCTAGAACTAAATTTCCAAATGTAACTACTAGATTGTGATAAAATACACTATTGGGTGAAGTTTGGTTGACTTCTGCACAGCGGTTTGGGAGTTAACATCAAAATTACATTTCTCGGCCATATCGCATAGATCTCACTGTGAAAAGGCTTAAATGGCTTTTTTGACCTAAGTTTGAGGATTGCGCTCAAATCAAATGTCCAATAACCAAATTTCCACATGTAACTACTAGATTGTGATACAATACACTAATGGGTGAAGTTTGGTTGACTTCTGCGCAGCGGTTTGGGAGTTAACATCAAAATTACATTTCTCGGCCATATCGCATAGATCTCACTGTGAAAAGGCTTAAATGACTTTTTTAATTAAGTTTGATGATTGCGTTCAAACAAAATGTCCTAGAACAAAATTTTCAAATGTAACTACTAGATTGTGATACAATACACTATTGGGTGAAGTTTGGTTGACTTCTGCGCAGCGGTTTGGGAGTTAACATCAAAATTACATTTCTCGGCCATATCGCATAGATCTCACTGTGAAAAGGCTTAAATGGCTTTTTTGACCTAAGTTTGAGGATTGCGCTCAAATCAAATGTCCTAGAACCAAATTTCCACATGTAACTACTAGATTGTGATACAATACACTAATGGGTGAAGTTTGGTTGACTTCTGCGCAGCGGTTTGGGAGTTAACATCAAAATTACATTTCTCGGCCATATCGCATAGATCTCACTGTGAAAAGGCTTAAATGACTTTTTTAATTAAGTTTGATGATTGCGCTCAAACAAAATGTCCTAGAACAAAATTTTCAAATGTAACTACTAGATTGTGATACAATACACTATTGGGTGAAGTTTGGTTGACTTCTGCGCAGCGGTTTGGGAGTTAACATCAAAATTACATTTCTCGGCCATATCGCATAGATCTCACTGTGAAAAGGCTTAAATGGCTTTTTTGACCTAAGTTTGAGGATTGCGCTCAAATCAAATGTCCTAGAACCAAATTTCCACATGTAACTACTAGATTGTGATACAATACACTAATGGTTGAAGTTTGGTTGACTTCTGCGCAGCGGTTTGGGAGTGAACATCAAAATTACATTTCTCGGCCATATCGCATAGATCTCACTGTGAAAAGGCTTAAATGACTTTTTTTAATTAAGTTTGAAGATTGCGCTCAAATCAAATGTCCTAGAACTAAATTTCCAAATGTAACTACTAGATTGTGATAAAATACACTATTGGGTGAAGTTTGGTTGACTTCTGCACAGCGGTTTGGGAGTTAACATCAAAATTACATTTCTCGGCCATATCGCATAGATCTCACTGTGAAAAGGCTTAAATGACTTTTTTAATTAAGTTTGATGATTGCTTTCAAACAAAATGTCCTAGAACAAAATTTTCAAATATAACTACTAGATTGTGATACAATACACTATTGGGTGAAGTTTGGTTGACTTCTGCGCAGCGGTTTGGGAGTTAACATCAAAATTACATTTCTCGGCCATATCGCATAGATCTCACTGTGAAAAGGCTTAAATGGCTTTTTTGACCTAAGTTTGAGGATTGCGCTCAAATCAAATGTCCTAGAACCAAATTTCCACATGTCATTACTAGATTGTGATACAATACACTAATGGGTGAAGTTTGGTTGACTTCTGCGCAGCGGTTTGGGAGTTAACATCAAAATTACATTTCTCGGCCATATCGCATAGATCTCACTGTGAAAAGGCTTAAATGGCTTTTTTGACCTAAGTTTGAGGATTGCGCTCAAATCAAATGTCCTAGAACCAAATTTCCACATGTAATTACTAGATTGTGATACAATACACTAATGGGTGAAGTTTGGTTGACTTCTGCGCAGCGGTTTGGGAGTTAACATCAAAATTTGATTTCTCGGCCATATCGCATAGATCTCACTGTGAAAAGGCTTAAATGACTTTTTTAATTAAGTTTAATGATTGCGCTCAAACCAAATGTCCTAGAACAAAATTTTCAAATGTAACTACTAGAATGTGATACAATACACTATTGGATGAAGTTTAGTTGACTTCTGCGCAGCGGTTTGGGAGTTAACATCAAAATTACATTTCTCGGCCATATCGCATAGATCTCACTGTGAAAAGGCTTAAATGGCTTTTTTGACCTAAGTTCAATGATTGCGCTCAAACCAAATGTCCTAGAACGAAATTTTCAAATGTAACTACTAGAATGTGATACAATACACTATTGGGTGAAGTTTGGTTGACTTCTGCGCAGCGGTTTGAGAGTTAACATGAAAATTACATTTCTCGGCCATATCGCATAGATCTCACTGTGAAAAGGCTTAAATGGCTTTTTTGACCTAAGTTTGAGGATTGCGCTCAAATCAAATGTCCTACAACCAAATTTCCACATGTAACTACTAGATTGTGATACAATACACTAATGGTTGAAGTTTGGTTGACTTCTGCGCAGCGGTTTGGGAGTTAACATCAAAATTACATTTCTCGGCCATATCGCATAGATCTCACTGTGAAAAGGCTTAAATGGCTTTTTTGACCTAAGTTTAATGATTGCGCTCAAGCCAAATGTCCTAAAACGAAATTTTCAAATGTAACTACTAGAATGTGATACAATACACTATTGGGTGAAGGTTGGTTGACTTCTGCGCAGCGGTTTGGGAGTTAACATGAAAATTACATTTCTCGGCCATATCGCATAGATCTCACTGTGAAAAGGCTTAAATGGCTTTTTTGACCTAAGTTTGAGGATTGCGCTCAAATCAAATGTCCTAGAACCAAATTTCTACATGTAACTACTAGATTGTGATACAATACACTAATGGGTGAAGTTTGGTTGACTTCTGCGCAGCGGTTTGGGAGTTAACATGAAAATTACATTTCTCGGCCATATCGCATAGATCTCACTGTGAAAAGGCTTAAATGGCTTTTTTGACCTAAGTTTGAGGATTGCGCTCAAATCAAATGTCCTACAACCAAATTTCCACATGTAACTACTAGATTGTGATACAATACACTAATGGTTGAAGTTTGGTTGACTTCTGCGCAGCGGTTTGGGAGTTAACATCAAAATTACATTTCTCGGCCATATCGCATAGATCTCACTGTGAAAAGGCTTAAATGGCTTTTTTGACCTAAGTTTAATGATTGCGCTCAAGCCAAATGTCCTAGAACGAAATTTTCAAATGTAACTACTAGAATGTGATACAATACACTATTGGGTGAAGTTTGGTTGACTTCTGCGCAGCGGTTTGGGAGTTAACATGAAAATTACATTTCTCGGCCATATCGCATAGATCTCACTGTGAAAAGGCTTAAATGGCTTTTTTGACCTAAGTTTGAGGATTGCGCTCAAATCAAATGTCCTAGAACCAAATTTCTACATGTAACTACTAGATTGTGATACAATACACTAATGGGTGAAGTTTGGTTGACTTCTGCGCAGCGGTTTGGGAGTTAACATCAAAATTACATTTCTCGGCCATATCGCATAGATCTCACTGTGAAAAGGCTTAAATGGCTTTTTTGACCTAAGTTTGAGGATTGCGCTCAAATCAAATGTCCAATAACCAAATTTCCACATGTAACTACTAGATTGTGATACAATACACTAATGGGTGAAGTTTGGTTGACTTCTGCGCAGCGGTTTGGGAGTTAACATCAAAATTACATTTCTCGGCCATATCGCATAGATCTCACTGTGAAAAGGCTTAAATGACTTTTTTAATTAAGTTTAATGATTGCGCTCAAACCAAATGTCCTAGAACAAAATTTCCAAATGTAACTACTAGAATGTGATACAATACACTATTGGATGAAGTTTAGTTGACTTCTGCGCAGCGGTTTGGGAGTTAACATCAAAATTACATTTCTCGGCCATATCGCATAGATCTCACTGTGAAAAGGCTTAAATGGCTTTTTTGACCTAAGTTTAATGATTGCGCTCAAACCAAATGTCCTAGAACGAAATTTTCAAATGTAACTACTAGAATGTGATACAATACACTATTGGGTGAAGTTTGGTTGACTTCTGCGCAGCGGTTTGGGAGTTAACATGAAAATTACATTTCTCGGCCATATCGCAAAATCTCACTGTGAAAAGGCTTAAATGGCTTTTTTGACCTAAGTTTGAGGATTGCGCTCAAATCAAATGTCCTAGAACCAAATTTCCACATGTATTTACTAGATTGTGATACAATACACTAATGGGTGAAGTTTGGTTGACTTCTGCACAGCGGTTTGGGAGTTAACATCAAAATTACATTTCTCGGCCATATCGCATAGATCTCACTGTGAAAAGGCTTAAATGACTTTTTTAATTAAGTTTAATGATTGCGCTCAAACCAAATGTCCTAGAACAAAATTTTCAAATGTAACTACTAGAATGTGATACAATACACTATTGGATGAAGTTTAGTTGACTTCTGCGCAGCGGTTTGGGAGTTAACATCAAAATTACATTTCTCGGCCATATCGCATAGATCTCACTGTGAAAAGGCTTAAATGGCTTTTTTGACCTAAGTTTAATGATTGCGCTCAAACCAAATGTCCTAGAACGAAATTTTCAAATGTAACTACTAGAATGTGATACAATACACTATTGGGTGAAGTTTGGTTGACTTCTGCGCAGCGGTTTGGGAGTTAACATGAAAATTACATTTCTCGGCCATATCGCATAGATCTCACTGTGAAAAGGCTTAAATGGCTTTTTTGACATAAGTTTGAGGATTACGCTCAAATCAAATGTCCTAGAACCAAATTTCCACATGTAACTACTAGATTGTGAAACAATACACTAATGGTTGAAGTTTGGTTGACTTCTGCGCAGCGGTTTGGGAGTGAACATCAAAATTACATTTCTCGGCCATATCGCATAGATCTCACTGTGAAAAGGCTTAAATGACTTTTTTTAATTAAGTTTGAAGATTGCGCTCAAATCAAATGTCCTAGAACTAAATTTCCAAATGTAACTACTAGATTGTGATAAAATACACTATTGGGTGAAGTTTGGTTGACTTCTGCACAGCGGTTTGGGAGTTAACATCAAAATTACATTTCTCGGCCATATCGCATAGATCTCACTGTGAAAAGGCTTAAATGACTTTTTTAATTAAGTTTGATGATTGCGTTCAAACAAAATGTCCTAGAACAAAATTTTCAAATGTAACTACTAGATTGTGATACAATACACTATTGGGTGAAGTTTGGTTGACTTCTGCGCAGCGGTTTGGGAGTTAACATCAAAATTACATTTCTCGGCCATATCGCATAGATCTCACTGTGAAAAGGCTTAAATGGCTTTTTTGACCTAAGTTTGAGGATTGCGCTCAAATCAAATGTCCTAGAACCAAATTTCCACATGTAATTACTAGATTGTGATACAATACACTAATGGGTGAAGTTTGGTTGACTTCTGCGCAGCGGTTTGGGAGTTAACATCAAAATTTGATTTCTCGGCCATATCGCATAGATCTCACTGTGAAAAGGCTTAAATGACTTTTTTAATTAAGTTTAATGATTGCGCTCAAACCAAATGTCCTAGAACAAAATTTTCAAATGTAACTACTAGAATGTGATACAATACACTATTGGATGAAGTTTAGTTGACTTCTGCGCAGCGGTTTGGGAGTTAACATCAAAATTACATTTCTCGGCCATATCGCATAGATCTCACTGTGAAAAGGCTTAAATGGCTTTTTTGACCTAAGTTCAATGATTGCGCTCAAACCAAATGTCCTAGAACGAAATTTTCAAATGTAACTACTAGAATGTGATACAATACACTATTGGGTGAAGTTTGGTTGACTTCTGCGCAGCGGTTTGAGAGTTAACATGAAAATTACATTTCTCGGCCATATCGCATAGATCTCACTGTGAAAAGGCTTAAATGGCTTTTTTGACCTAAGTTTGAGGATTGCGCTCAAATCAAATGTCCTACAACCAAATTTCCACATGTAACTACTAGATTGTGATACAATACACTAATGGTTGAAGTTTGGTTGACTTCTGCGCAGCGGTTTGGGAGTTAACATCAAAATTACATTTCTCGGCCATATCGCATAGATCTCACTGTGAAAAGGCTTAAATGGCTTTTTTGACCTAAGTTTAATGATTGCGCTCAAGCCAAATGTCCTAGAACGAAATTTTCAAATGTAACTACTAGAATGTGATACAATACACTATTGGGTGAAGTTTGGTTGACTTCTGCGCAGCGGTTTGGGAGTTAACATGAAAATTACATTTCTCGGCCATATCGCATAGATCTCACTGTGAAAAGGCTTAAATGGCTTTTTTGACCTAAGTTTGAGGATTGCGCTCAAATCAAATGTCCTAGAACCAAATTTCTACATGTAACTACTAGATTGTGATACAATACACTAATGGGTGAAGTTTGGTTGACTTCTGCGCAGCGGTTTGGGAGTTAACATCAAAATTACATTTCTCGGCCATATCGCATAGATCTCACTGTGAAAAGGCTTAAATGGCTTTTTTGACCTAAGTTTGAGGATTGCGCTCAAATCAAATGTCCTAGAACCAAATTTCTACATGTAACTACTAGATTGTGATACAATACACTAATGGGTGAAGTTTGGTTGACTTCTGCGCAGCGGTTTGGGAGTTAACATCAAAATTACATTTCTCGGCCATATCGCATAGATCTCACTGTGAAAAGGCTTAAATGGCTTTTTTGACCTAAGTTTGAGGATTGCGCTCAAATCAAATGTCCAATAACCAAATTTCCACATGTAACTACTAGATTGTGATACAATACACTAATGGGTGAAGTTTGGTTGACTTCTGCGCAGCGGTTTGGGAGTTAACATCAAAATTACATTTCTCGGCCATATCGCATAGATCTCACTGTGAAAAGGCTTAAATGACTTTTTTAATTAAGTTTAATGATTGCGCTCAAACCAAATGTCCTAGAACAAAATTTTCAAATGTAACTACTAGAATGTGATACAATACACTATTGGATGAAGTTTAGTTGACTTCTGCGCAGCGGTTTGGGAGTTAACATCAAAATTACATTTCTCGGCCATATCGCATAGATCTCACTGTGAAAAGGCTTAAATGGCTTTTTTGACCTAAGTTTAATGATTGCGCTCAAACCAAATGTCCTAGAACGAAATTTTCAAATGTAACTACTAGAATGTGATACAATACACTATTGGGTGAAGTTTGGTTGACTTCTGCGCAGCGGTTTGGGAGTTAACATGAAAATTACATTTCTCGGCCATATCGCATAGATCTCACTGTGAAAAGGCTTAAATGGCTTTTTTGACCTAAGTTTGAGGATTGCGCTCAAATCAAATGTCCTAGAACCAAATTTCCACATGTAATTACTAGATTGTGATACAATACACTAATGGGTGAAGTTTGGTTGACTTCTGCGCAGCGGTTTGGGAGTTAACATCAAAATTACATTTCTCGGCCATATCGCATAGATCTCACTGTGAAATCGCTTAAATGACTTTTTTAATTAAGTTTAATGATTGCGCTCAAACCAAATGTCCTAGAACAAAATTTTCAAATGTAACTACTAGAATGTGATACAATACACTATTGGATGAAGTTTAGTTGACTTCTGCGCAGCGGTTTGGGAGTTAACATCAAAATTACATTTCTCGGCCATATCGCATAGATCTCACTGTGAAAAGGCTTAAATGGCTTTTTTGACCTAAGTTTAATGATTGCGCTCAAACCAAATGTCCTAGAACGAAATTTTCAAATGTAACTACTAGAATGTGATACAATACACTATTGGGTGAAGTTTGGTTGACTTCTGCGCAGCGGTTTGGGAGTTAACATGAAAATTACATTTCTCGGCCATATCGCATAGATCTCACTGTGAAAAGGCTTAAATGGCTTTTTTGACATAGGTTTGAGGATTACGCTCAAATCAAATGTCCTAGAACCAAATTTCCACATGTAACTACTAGATTGTGAAACAATACACTAATGGTTGAAGTTTGGTTGACTTCTGCGCAGCGGTTTGGGAGTGAACATCAAAATTACATTTCTCGGCCATATCGCATAGATCTCACTGTGAAAAGGCTTAAATGACTTTTTTTAATAAAGTTTGAAGATTGCGCTCAAATCAAATGTCCTAGAACTAAATTTCCAAATGTAACTACTAGATTGTGATAAAATACACTATTGGGTGAAGTTTGGTTGACTTCTGCACAGCGGTTTGGGAGTTAACATCAAAATTACATTTCTCGGCCATATCGCATAGATCTCACTGTGAAAAGGCTTAAATGACTTTTTTAATTAAGTTTGATGATTGCGTTCAAACAAAATGTCCTAGAACAAAATTTTCAAATGTAACTACTAGATTGTGATACAATACACTATTGGGTGAAGTTTGGTTGACTTCTGCGCAGCGGTTTGGGAGTTAACATCAAAATTACATTTCTCGGCCATATCGCATAGATCTCACTGTGAAAAGGCTTAAATGGCTTTTTTGACCTAAGTTTGAGGATTGCGCTCAAATCAAATGTCCTAGAACCAAATTTCCACATGTAATTACTAGATTGTGATACAATACACTAATGGTTGAAGTTTGGTTGACTTCTGCGCAGCGGTTTGGGAGTGAACATCAAAATTACATTTCTCGGCCATATCGCATAGATCTCACTGTGAAAAGGCTTAAATGACTTTTTTTAATTAAGTTTGAAGATTGCGCTCAAATCAAATGTCCTAGAACTAAATTTCCAAATGTAACTACTAGATTGTGATAAAATACACTATTGGGTGAAGTTTGGTTGACTTCTGCACAGCGGTTTGGGAGTTAACATCAAAATTACATTTCTCGGCCATATCGCATAGATCTCACTGTGAAAAGGCTTAAATGGCTTTTTTGACCTAAGTTTGAGGATTGCGCTCAAATCAAATGTCCAATAACCAAATTTCCACATGTAACTACTAGATTGTGATACAATACACTAATGGGTGAAGTTTGGTTGACTTCTGCGCAGCGGTTTGGGAGTTAACATCAAAATTACATTTCTCGGCCATATCGCATAGATCTCACTGTGAAAAGGCTTAAATGACTTTTTTAATTAAGTTTGATGATTGCGTTCAAACAAAATGTCCTAGAACAAAATTTTCAAATGTAACTACTAGATTGTGATACAATACACTATTGGGTGAAGTTTGGTTGACTTCTGCGCAGCGGTTTGGGAGTTAACATCAAAATTACATTTCTCGGCCATATCGCATAGATCTCACTGTGAAAAGGCTTAAATGGCTTTTTTGACCTAAGTTTGAGGATTGCGCTCAAATCAAATGTCCTAGAACCAAATTTCCACATGTAACTACTAGATTGTGATACAATACACTAATGGGTGAAGTTTGGTTGACTTCTGCGCAGCGGTTTGGGAGTTAACATCAAAATTACATTTCTCGGCCATATCGCATAGATCTCACTGTGAAAAGGCTTAAATGACTTTTTTAATTAAGTTTGATGATTGCGCTCAAACAAAATGTCCTAGAACAAAATTTTCAAATGTAACTACTAGATTGTGATACAATACACTATTGGGTGAAGTTTGGTTGACTTCTGCGCAGCGGTTTGGGAGTTAACATCAAAATTACATTTCTCGGCCATATCGCATAGATCTCACTGTGAAAAGGCTTAAATGGCTTTTTTGACCTAAGTTTGAGGATTGCGCTCAAATCAAATGTCCTAGAACCAAATTTCCACATGTAACTACTAGATTGTGATACAATACACTAATGGTTGAAGTTTGGTTGACTTCTGCGCAGCGGTTTGGGAGTGAACATCAAAATTACATTTCTCGGCCATATCGCATAGATCTCACTGTGAAAAGGCTTAAATGACTTTTTTTAATTAAGTTTGAAGATTGCGCTCAAATCAAATGTCCTAGAACTAAATTTCCAAATGTAACTACTAGATTGTGATAAAATACACTATTGGGTGAAGTTTGGTTGACTTCTGCACAGCGGTTTGGGAGTTAACATCAAAATTACATTTCTCGGCCATATCGCATAGATCTCACTGTGAAAAGGCTTAAATGACTTTTTTAATTAAGTTTGATGATTGCTTTCAAACAAAATGTCCTAGAACAAAATTTTCAAATATAACTACTAGATTGTGATACAATACACTATTGGGTGAAGTTTGGTTGACTTCTGCGCAGCGGTTTGGGAGTTAACATCAAAATTACATTTCTCGGCCATATCGCATAGATCTCACTGTGAAAAGGCTTAAATGGCTTTTTTGACCTAAGTTTGAGGATTGCGCTCAAATCAAATGTCCTAGAACCAAATTTCCACATGTCATTACTAGATTGTGATACAATACACTAATGGGTGAAGTTTGGTTGACTTCTGCGCAGCGGTTTGGGAGTTAACATCAAAATTACATTTCTCGGCCATATCGCATAGATCTCACTGTGAAAAGGCTTAAATGGCTTTTTTGACCTAAGTTTGAGGATTGCGCTCAAATCAAATGTCCTAGAACCAAATTTCCACATGTAATTACTAGATTGTGATACAATACACTAATGGGTGAAGTTTGGTTGACTTCTGCGCAGCGGTTTGGGAGTTAACATCAAAATTTGATTTCTCGGCCATATCGCATAGATCTCACTGTGAAAAGGCTTAAATGACTTTTTTAATTAAGTTTAATGATTGCGCTCAAACCAAATGTCCTAGAACAAAATTTTCAAATGTAACTACTAGAATGTGATACAATACACTATTGGATGAAGTTTAGTTGACTTCTGCGCAGCGGTTTGGGAGTTAACATCAAAATTACATTTCTCGGCCATATCGCATAGATCTCACTGTGAAAAGGCTTAAATGGCTTTTTTGACCTAAGTTCAATGATTGCGCTCAAACCAAATGTCCTAGAACGAAATTTTCAAATGTAACTACTAGAATGTGATACAATACACTATTGGGTGAAGTTTGGTTGACTTCTGCGCAGCGGTTTGAGAGTTAACATGAAAATTACATTTCTCGGCCATATCGCATAGATCTCACTGTGAAAAGGCTTAAATGGCTTTTTTGACCTAAGTTTGAGGATTGCGCTCAAATCAAATGTCCTACAACCAAATTTCCACATGTAACTACTAGATTGTGATACAATACACTAATGGTTGAAGTTTGGTTGACTTCTGCGCAGCGGTTTGGGAGTTAACATCAAAATTACATTTCTCGGCCATATCGCATAGATCTCACTGTGAAAAGGCTTAAATGGCTTTTTTGACCTAAGTTTAATGATTGCGCTCAAGCCAAATGTCCTAAAACGAAATTTTCAAATGTAACTACTAGAATGTGATACAATACACTATTGGGTGAAGGTTGGTTGACTTCTGCGCAGCGGTTTGGGAGTTAACATGAAAATTACATTTCTCGGCCATATCGCATAGATCTCACTGTGAAAAGGCTTAAATGGCTTTTTTGACCTAAGTTTGAGGATTGCGCTCAAATCAAATGTCCTAGAACCAAATTTCTACATGTAACTACTAGATTGTGATACAATACACTAATGGGTGAAGTTTGGTTGACTTCTGCGCAGCGGTTTGGGAGTTAACATCAAAATTACATTTCTCGGCCATATCGCATAGATCTCACTGTGAAAAGGCTTAAATGGCTTTTTTGACCTAAGTTTGAGGATTGCGCTCAAATCAAATGTCCTAGAACCAAATTTCTACATGTAACTACTAGATTGTGATACAATACACTAATGGGTGAAGTTTGGTTGACTTCTGCGCAGCGGTTTGGGAGTTAACATCAAAATTACATTTCTCGGCCATATCGCATAGATCTCACTGTGAAAAGGCTTAAATGGCTTTTTTGACCTAAGTTTGAGGATTGCGCTCAAATCAAATGTCCAATAACCAAATTTCCACATGTAACTACTAGATTGTGATACAATACACTAATGGGTGAAGTTTGGTTGACTTCTGCGCAGCGGTTTGGGAGTTAACATCAAAATTACATTTCTCGGCCATATCGCATAGATCTCACTGTGAAAAGGCTTAAATGACTTTTTTAATTAAGTTTGATGATTGCGTTCAAACAAAATGTCCTAGAACAAAATTTTCAAATGTAACTACTAGATTGTGATACAATACACTATTGGGTGAAGTTTGGTTGACTTCTGCGCAGCGGTTTGGGAGTTAACATCAAAATTACATTTCTCGGCCATATCGCATAGATCTCACTGTGAAAAGGCTTAAATGGCTTTTTTGACCTAAGTTTGAGGATTGCGCTCAAATCAAATGTCCTAGAACCAAATTTCCACATGTAACTACTAGATTGTGATACAATACACTAATGGTTGAAGTTTGGTTGACTTCTGCGCAGCGGTTTGGGAGTTAACATCAAAATTACATTTCTCGGCCATATCGCATAGATCTCACTGTGAAAAGGCTTAAATGGCTTTTTTGACCTAAGTTTGAGTATTGCGCTCAAATCAAATGTCCTAGAACCAAATTTCCACATGTAACTACTAGATTGTGATACAATACACTAATGGGTGAAGTTTGGTTGACTTCTGCGCAGCGGTTTGGGAGTTAACATCAAAATTACATTTCTCGGCCATATCGCATAGATCTCACTGTGAAAAGGCTTAAATGACTTTTTTAATTAAGTTTGATGATTGCGTTCAAACAAAATGTCCTAGAACAAAATTGTCAAATGTAACTACTAGATTGTGATACAATACACTATTGGGTGAAGTTTGGTTGACTTCTGCGCAGCGGTTTGGGAGTTAACATCAAAATTACATTTCTCGGCCATATCGCAAAGATCTCACTGTGAAAAGGCTTAAATGGCTTTTTTGACCTAAGTTTAAAGATTGCGCTCAAACCAAATGTCCTAGAACGAAATTTTAAAATGTAACTACTAGAATGTGATACAATACACTATTGGGTGAAGTTTGGTTGACTTCTGCGCAGCGGTTTGGGAGTTAACATTAAAATTACATTTCTCGGCCATATCGCATAGATCTCACTGTGAAAAGGCTTAAATGGCTTTTTTGACCTTAGTTTAATGATTGCGCTCAAACCAAATGTCCTAGAACGAAATTTTCAAATGTAACTACTAGAATGTGATACAATACACTATTGGGTGAAGTTTGGTTGACTTCTGCGCAGCGGTTTGGGAGTTAACATCAAAATTACATTTCTCGGCCATATCGCATAGATCTCACTGTGAAAAGGCTTAAATGGCTTTTTTGACCTAAGTTTGAGGATTGCGCTCAAATCAAATGTCCTAGAACCAAATTTTCACATGTAACTACTAGATTGTGATACAATACACTAATGGGTGAAGTTTGGTTGACTTCTGCGCAGCGGTTTGGGAGTTAACATCAAAATTACATTTCTCGGCCATATCGCATAGATCTCACTGTGAAAGGGCTTAAATGACTTTTTTAATTAAGTTTGATGATTGCGCTCAAACAAAATTTCCTAGAACAAAATTTTCAAATGTAACTACTAGATTGTGATACAATACACTATTGGGTGAAGTTTGGTTGACTTCTGCGCAGCGGTTTGGGAGTTAACATCAAAATTACATTTCTCGGCCATATCGCATAGATCTCACTGTGAAAAGGCTTAAATGGCTTTTTTGACCTAAGTTTAATGATTGCGCTCAAACCAAATGTCCTAGAACGAAATTTTCAAATGTAACTACTAGAATGTGATACAATACACTAATGGGTGAAGTTTGGTTGACTTCTGCGCAGCGGTTTGGGAGTTAACATGAAAATTACATTTCTCGGCCATATCGCATAGATCTCACTGTGAAAAGGCTTAAATGACTTTTTTAATTAAGTTTAATGATTGCGCTCAAACCAAATGTCCTAGAACAAAATTTTCAAATGTAACTACTAGAATGTGATACAATACACTATTGGGTGAAGTTTAGTTGACTTCTGCGCAGCGGTTTGGGAGTTAACATCAAAATTACATTTCTCGGCCATATCGCATAGATCTCACTGTGAAAAGGCTTAAATGGCTTTTTTGACCTAAGTTTGAGGATTGCGCTCAAATCAAATGTCCTAGAACCGAATTTCCACATGTAACTACTAGATTGTGATACAATACACTAATGGGTGAAGTTTGGTTGACTTCTGCGCAGCGGTTTGGGAGTTAACATCAAAATTACATTTCTCGGCCATATCGCATAGATCTCACTGTGAAAAGGCTTAAATGACTTTTTTAATTAAGTTTGATGATTGCGCTCAAACAAAATGTCCTAGAACAAAATTTTTAAATGTAACTACTAGATTGTGATACAATACACTATTGGGTGAAGTTTGGTTGACTTCTGCGCAGCGGTTTGGGAGTTAACATGAAAATTACATTTCTCGGCCATATCGCATTGATCTCACTGTGAAAAGGCTTAAATGGCTTTTTTGACCTAAGTTTGAGGATTGCGCTCAAATCAAATGTCCTAGAACCAAATTTCCACATGTAACTACTAGATTGTGATACAGTACACTAATGGTTGAAGTTTGGTTGACTTCTGCGCAGCGGTTTGGGAGTGAACATCAAAATTACATTTCTCGGCCATATCGCATAGATCTCACTGTGAAAAGGCTTAAATGACTTTTTTTAATTAAGTTTGAAGATTGCGCTCAAATCAAATGTCCTAGAACTAAATTTCCAAATGTAACTACTAGATTGTGATAAAATACACTATTGGGTGAAGTTTGGTTGACTTCTGCGCAGCGGTTTGGGAGTTAACATCAAAATTACATTTCTCGGCCATATCGCATAGATCTCACTGTGAAAAGGCTTAAATGACTTTTTTAATTAAGTTTGATGATTGCGTTCAAACAAAATGTCCTAGAACAAAATTTTCAAATGTAACTACTAGATTGTGATACAATACACTATTGGGTGAAGTTTGGTTGACTTCTGCGCAGCGGTTTGGGAGTTAACATCAAAATTACATTTCTCGGCCATATCGCATAGATCTCACTGTGAAAAGGCTTAAATGGCTTTTTTGACCTAAGTTTAAAGATTGCGCTCAAACCAAATGTCCTAGAACGAAATTTTCAAATGTAACTACTAGAATGTGATACAATACACTATTGGGTGAAGTTTGGTTGACTTCTGCGCAGCGGTTTGGGAGTTAACATCAAAATTACATTTCTCGGCCATATCGCATAGATCTCACTGTGAAAAGGCTTAAATGGCTTTTTTGACCTTAGTTTAATGATTGCGCTCAAACCAAATGTCCTAGAACGAAATTTTCAAATGTAACTACTAGAATGTGATACAATACACTATTGGGTGAAGTTTGGTTGACTTCTGCGCAGCGGTTTGGGAGTTAACATCAAAATTACATTTCTCGGCCATATCGCATAGATCTCACTGTGAAAAGGCTTAAATGGCTTTTTTGACCTAAGTTTGAGGATTGCGCTCAAATCAAATGTCCTAGAACCAAATTTTCACATGTAACTACTAGATTGTGATACAATACACTAATGGGTGAAGTTTGGTTGACTTCTGCGCAGCGGTTTGGGAGTTAACATCAAAATTACATTTCTCGGCCATATCGCATAGATCTCACTGTGAAAAGGCTTAAATGACTTTTTTAATTAAGTTTGATGATTGCGCTCAAACAAAATTTCCTAGAACAAAATTTTCAAATGTAACTACTAGATTGTGATACAATACACTATTGGGTGAAGTTTGGTTGACTTCTGCGCAGCGGTTTGGGAGTTAACATCAAAATTACATTTCTCGGCCATATCGCATAGATCTCACTGTGAAAAGGCTTAAATGGCTTTTTTGACCTAAGTTTAATGATTGCGCTCAAACCAAATGTCCTAGAACGAAATTTTCAAATGTAACTACTAGAATGTGATACAATACACTATTGGGTGAAGTTTGGTTGACTTCTGCGCAGCGGTTTGGGAGTTAACATCAAAATTACATTTCTCGGCCATATCGCATAGATCTCACTGTGAAAAGGCTTAAATGACTTTTTTGACCTAAGTTTGAGGATTGCGCTCAAATCAAATGTCCTAGAACCAAATTTCCACATGTAACTACTAGATTGTGATACAATACACTAATGGGTGAAGTTTGGTTGACTTCTGCGCAGCGGTTTGGGAGTTAACATCAAAATTACATTTCTCGGCCATATCGCATAGATCTCACTGTGAAAAGGCTTAAATGGCTTTTTTGACCTAAGTTTAATGATTGCGCTCAAACCAAATGTCCTAGAACGAAATTTTCAAATGTAACTACTAGAATGTGATACAATACACTAATGGGTGAAGTTTGGTTGACTTCTGCGCAGCGGTTTGGGAGTTAACATCAAAATTACATTTCTCGGCCATATCGCATAGATCTCACTGTGAAAAGGCTTAAATGACTTTTTTAATTAAGTTTAATGATTGCGCTCAAACCAAATGTCCTAGAACAAAATTTTCAAATGTAACTACTAGAATGTGATACAATACACTATTGGGTGAAGTTTAGTTGACTTCTGCGCAGCGGTTTGGGAGTTAACATCAAAATTACATTTCTCGGCCATATCGCATAGATCTCACTGTGAAAAGGCTTAAATGGCTTTTTTGACCTAAGTTTGAGGATTGCGCTCAAATCAAATGTCCTAGAACCGAATTTCCACATGTAACTACTAGATTGTGATACAATACACTAATGGGTGAAGTTTGGTTGACTTCTGCGCAGCGGTTTGGGAGTTAACATCAAAATTACATTTCTCGGCCATATCGCATAGATCTCACTGTGAAAAGGCTTAAATGACTTTTTTAATTAAGTTTGATGATTGCGCTCAAACAAAATGTCCTAGAACAAAATTTTTAAATGTAACTACTAGATTGTGATACAATACACTATTGGGTGAAGTTTGGTTGACTTCTGCGCAGCGGTTTGGGAGTTAACATCAAAATTACATTTCTCGGCCATATCGCATAGATCTCACTGTGAAAAGGCTTAAATGGCTTTTTTGACCTAAGTTTGAGGATTGCGCTCAAATCAAATGTCCTAGAACCAAATTTCCACATGTAACTACTAGATTGTGATACAATACACTAATGGTTGAAGTTTGGTTGACTTCTGCGCAGCGGTTTGGGAGTGAACATCAAAATTACATTTCTCGGCCATATCGCATAGATCTCACTGTGAAAAGGCTTAAATGACTTTTTTTAATTAAGTTTGAAGATTGCGCTCAAATCAAATGTCCTAGAACTAAATTTCCAAATGTAACTACTAGATTGTGATAAAATACACTATTGGGTGAAGTTTGGTTGACTTCTGCGCAGCGGTTTGGGAGTTAACATCAAAATTACATTTCTCGGCCATATCGCATAGATCTCACTGTGAAAAGGCTTAAATGACTTTTTTAATTAAGTTTGATGATTGCGTTCAAACAAAATGTCCTAGAACAAAATTTTCAAATGTAACTACTAGATTGTGATACAATACACTATTGGGTGAAGTTTGGTTGACTTCTGCGCAGCGGTTTGGGAGTTAACATCAAAATTACATTTCTCGGCCATATCGCATAGATCTCACTGTGAAAAGGCTTAAATGGCTTTTTTGACCTAAGTTTAAAGATTGCGCTCAAACCAAATGTCCTAGAACGAAATTTTCAAATGTAACTACTAGAATGTGATACAATACACTATTGGGTGAAGTTTGGTTGACTTCTGCGCAGCGGTTTGGGAGTTAACATCAAAATTACATTTCTCGGCCATATCGCATAGATCTCACTGTGAAAAGGCTTAAATGGCTTTTTTGACCTTAGTTTAATGATTGCGCTCAAACCAAATGTCCTAGAACGAAATTTTCAAATGTAACTACTAGAATGTGATACAATACACTATTGGGTGAAGTTTGGTTGACTTCTGCGCAGCGGTTTGGGAGTTAACATCAAAATTACATTTCTCGGCCATATCGCATAGATCTCACTGTGAAAAGGCTTAAATGACTTTTTTAATTAAGTTTGATGATTGCGCTCAAACAAAATTTCCTAGAACAAAATTTTCAAATGTAACTACTAGATTGTGATACAATACACTATTGGGTGAAGTTTGGTTGACTTCTGCGCAGCGGTTTGGGAGTTAACATCAAAATTACATTTCTCGGCCATATCGCATAGATCTCACTGTGAAAAGGCTTAAATGGCTTTTTTGACCTAAGTTTGAGGATTGCGCTCAAATCAAATGTCCTAGAACCAAATTTTCACATGTAACTACTAGATTGTGATACAATACACTAATGGGTGAAGTTTGGTTGACTTCTGCGCAGCGGTTTGGGAGTTAACATCAAAATTACATTTCTCGGCCATATCGCATAGATCTCACTGTGAAAGGGCTTAAATGACTTTTTTAATTAAGTTTGATGATTGCGCTCAAACAAAATTTCCTAGAACAAAATTTTCAAATGTAACTACTAGATTGTGATACAATACACTATTGGGTGAAGTTTGGTTGACTTCTGCGCAGCGGTTTGGGAGTTAACATCAAAATTACATTTCTCGGCCATATCGCATAGATCTCACTGTGAAAAGGCTTAAATGGCTTTTTTGACCTAAGTTTAATGATTGCGCTCAAACCAAATGTCCTAGAACGAAATTTTCAAATGTAACTACTAGAATGTGATACAATACACTATTGGGTGAAGTTTGGTTGACTTCTGCGCAGCGGTTTGGGAGTTAACATCAAAATTACATTTCTCGGCCATATCGAATAGATCTCACTGTGAAAAGGCTTAAATGGCTTTTTTGACCTAAGTTTGAGGATTGCGCTCAAATCAAATGTCCTAGAACCAAATTTCCACATGTAACTACTAGATTGTGATACAATACACTAATGGGTGAAGTTTGGTTGACTTCTGCGCAGCGGTTTGGGAGTTAACATCAAAATTACATTTCTCGGCCATATCGCATAGATCTCACTGTGAAAAGGCTTAAATGGCTTTTTTTAATTAAGTTTGAAGATTGCGCTCAAATCAAATGTCCTAGAACTAAATTTCCAAATGTAACTACTAGATTGTGATAAAATACACTATTGGGTGAAGTTTGGTTGACTTCTGCGCAGCGGTTTGGGAGTTAACATCAAAATTACATTTCTCGGCCATATCGCATAGATCTCACTGTGAAAAGGCTTAAATGACTTTTTTAATTAAGTTTGATGATTGCGTTCAAACAAAATGTCCTAGAACAAAATTTTCAAATGTAACTACTAGATTGTGATACAATACACTATTGGGTGAAGTTTGGTTGACTTCTGCGCAGCGGTTTGGGAGTTAACATCAAAATTACATTTCTCGGCCATATCGCATAGATCTCACTGTGAAAAGGCTTAAATGGCTTTTTTGACCTAAGTTTAAAGATTGCGCTCAAACCAAATGTCCTAGAACGAAATTTTCAAATGTAACTACTAGAATGTGATACAATACACTATTGGGTGAAGTTTGGTTGACTTCTGCGCAGCGGTTTGGGAGTTAACATCAAAATTACATTTCTCGGCCATATCGCATAGATCTCACTGTGAAAAGGCTTAAATGGCTTTTTTGACCTTAGTTTAATGATTGCGCTCAAACCAAATGTCCTAGAACGAAATTTTCAAATGTAACTACTAGAATGTGATACAATACACTATTGGGTGAAGTTTGGTTGACTTCTGCGCAGCGGTTTGGGAGTTAACATCAAAATTACATTTCTCGGCCATATCGCATAGATCTCACTGTGAAAAGGCTTAAATGACTTTTTTAATTAAGTTTGATGATTGCGCTCAAACAAAATTTCCTAGAACAAAATTTTCAAATGTAACTACTAGATTGGTATACAATACACTATTGGGTGAAGTTTGGTTGACTTCTGCGCAGCGGTTTGGGAGTTAACATCAAAATTACATTTCTCGGCCATATCGCATAGATCTCACTGTGAAAAGGCTTAAATGGCTTTTTTGACCTAAGTTTGAGGATTGCGCTCAAATCAAATGTCCTAGAACCAAATTTTCACATGTAACTACTAGATTGTGATACAATACACTAATGGGTGAAGTTTGGTTGACTTCTGCGCAGCGGTTTGGGAGTTAACATCAAAATTACATTTCTCGGCCATATCGCATAGATCTCACTGTGAAAAGGCTTAAATGACTTTTTTAATTAAGTTTGATGATTGCGCTCAAACAAAATTTCCTAGAACAAAATTTTCAAATGTAACTACTAGATTGTGATACAATACACTATTGGGTGAAGTTTGGTTGACTTCTGCGCAGCGGTTTGGGAGTTAACATCAAAATTACATTTCTCGGCCATATCGCATAGATCTCACTGTGAAAAGGCTTAAATGGCTTTTTTGACCTAAGTTTAATGATTGCGCTCAAACCAAATGTCCTAGAACGAAATTTTCAAATGTAACTACTAGAATGTGATACAATACACTATTGGGTGAAGTTTGGTTGACTTCTGCGCAGCGGTTTGGGAGTTAACATCAAAATTACATTTCTCGGCCATATCGCATAGATCTCACTGTGAAAAGGCTTAAATGACTTTTTTGACCTAAGTTTGAGGATTGCGCTCAAATCAAATGTCCTAGAACCAAATTTCCACATGTAACTACTAGATTGTGATACAATACACTAATGGGTGAAGTTTGGTTGACTTCTGCGCAGCGGTTTGGGAGTTAACATCAAAATTACATTTCTCGGCCATATCGCATAGATCTCACTGTGAAAAGGCTTAAATGGCTTTTTTGACCTAAGTTTAAAGATTGCGCTCAAACCAAATGTCCTAGAACGAAATTTTCAAATGTAACTACTAGAATGTGATACAATACACTATTGGGTGAAGTTTGGTTGACTTCTGCGCAGCGGTTTTGGAGTTAACATCAAAATTACATTTCTCGGCCATATCGCATAGATCTCACTGTGAAAAGGCTTAAATGGCTTTTTTGACCTTAGTTTAATGATTGCGCTCAAACCAAATGTCCTAGAACGAAATTTTCAAATGTAACTACTAGAATGTGATACAATACACTATTGGGTGAAGTTTGGTTGACTTCTGCGCAGCGGTTTGGGAGTTAACATCAAAATTACATTTCTCGGCCATATCGCATAGATCTCACTGTGAAAAGGCTTAAATGGCTTTTTTGACCTAAGTTTGAGGATTGCGCTCAAATCAAATGTCCTAGAACCAAATTTTCACATGTAACTACTAGATTGTGATACAATACACTAATGGGTGAAGTTTGGTTGACTTCTGCGCAGCGGTTTGGGAGTTAACATCAAAATTACATTTCTCGGCCATATCGCATAGATCTCACTGTGAAAGGGCTTAAATGACTTTTTTAATTAAGTTTGATGATTGCGCTCAAACAAAATTTCCTAGAACAAAATTTTCAAATGTAACTACTAGATTGTGATACAATACACTATTGGGTGAAGTTTGGTTGACTTCTGCGCAGCGGTTTGGGAGTTAACATCAAAATTACATTTCTCGGCCATATCGCATAGATCTCACTGTGAAAAGGCTTAAATGGCTTTTTTGACCTAAGTTTAATGATTGCGCTCAAACCAAATGTCCTAGAACGAAATTTTCAAATGTAACTACTAGAATGTGATACAATACACTATTGGGTGAAGTTTGGTTGACTTCTGCGCAGCGGTTTGGGAGTTAACATCAAAATTACATTTCTCGGCCATATCGAATAGATCTCACTGTGAAAAGGCTTAAATGGCTTTTTTGACCTAAGTTTGAGGATTGCGCTCAAATCAAATGTCCTAGAACCAAATTTCCACATGTAATTACTAGATTGTGATACAATACACTAATGGGTGAAGTTTGGTTGACTTCTGCGCAGCGGTTTGGGAGTTAACATCAAAATTACATTTCTCGGCCATATCGCATAGATCTCACTGTGAAAAGGCTTAAATGACTTTTTTAATTAAGTTTAATGATTGCGCTCAAACCAAATGTCCTAGAACAAAATTTTCAAATGTAACTACTAGAATGTGATACAATACACTATTGGGTGAAGTTTAGTTGACTTCTGCGCAGCGGTTTGGGAGTTAACATCAAAATTACATTTCTCGGCCATATCGCATAGATCTCACTGTGAAAAGGCTTAAATGGCTTTTTTGACCTAAGTTTAATGATTGCGCTCAAACCAAATGTCCTAGAACAAAATTTTCAAATGTAACTACTAGAATGTGATACAATACACTATTGGGTGAAGTTTGGTTGACTTCTGCGCAGCGGTTTGGGAGTTAACATCAAAATTACATTTCTCGGCCATATCGCATAGATCTCACTGTGAAAAGGCTTAAATGGCTTTTTTGACCTAAGTTTGAGGATTGCGCTCAAATCAAATGTCCTAGAACCGAATTTCCACATGTAACTACTAGATTGTGATACAATACACTAATGGGTGAAGTTTGGTTGACTTCTGCGCAGCGGTTTGGGAGTTAACATCAAAATTACATTTCTCGGCCATATCGCATAGATCTCACTGTGAAAAGGCTTAAATGACTTTTTTAATTAAGTTTGATGATTGCGTTCAAACAAAATGTCCTAGAACAAAATTTTCAAATGTAACTACTAGATTGTGATACAATACACTATTGGGTGAAGTTTGGTTGACTTCTGCGCAGCGGTTTGGGAGTTAACATCAAAATTACATTTCTCGGCCATATCGCATAGATCTCACTGTGAAAAGGCTTAAATGGCTTTTTTGACCTAAGTTTAAAGATTGCGCTCAAACCAAATGTCCTAGAACGAAATTTTCAAATGTAACTACTAGAATGTGATACAATACACTATTGGGTGAAGTTTGGTTGACTTCTGCGCAGCGGTTTGGGAGTTAACATCAAAATTACATTTCTCGGCCATATCGCATAGATCTCACTGTGAAAAGGCTTAAATGGCTTTTTTGACCTTAGTTTAATGATTGCGCTCAAACCAAATGTCCTAGAACGAAATTTTCAAATGTAACTACTAGAATGTGATACAATACACTATTGGGTGAAGTTTGGTTGACTTCTGCGCAGCGGTTTGGGAGTTAACATCAAAATTACATTTCTCGGCCATATCGCATAGATCTCACTGTGAAAAGGCTTAAATGACTTTTTTAATTAAGTTTGATGATTGCGCTCAAACAAAATTTCCTAGAACAAAATTTTCAAATGTAACTACTAGATTGGTATACAATACACTATTGGGTGAAGTTTGGTTGACTTCTGCGCAGCGGTTTGGGAGTTAACATCAAAATTACATTTCTCGGCCATATCGCATAGATCTCACTGTGAAAAGGCTTAAATGGCTTTTTTGACCTAAGTTTGAGGATTGCGCTCAAATCAAATGTCCTAGAACCAAATTTTCACATGTAACTACTAGATTGTGATACAATACACTAATGGGTGAAGTTTGGTTGACTTCTGCGCAGCGGTTTGGGAGTTAACATCAAAATTACATTTCTCGGCCATATCGCATAGATCTCACTGTGAAAAGGCTTAAATGACTTTTTTAATTAAGTTTGATGATTGCGCTCAAACAAAATTTCCTAGAACAAAATTTTCAAATGTAACTACTAGATTGTGATACAATACACTATTGGGTGAAGTTTGGTTGACTTCTGCGCAGCGGTTTGGGAGTTAACATCAAAATTACATTTCTCGGCCATATCGCATAGATCTCACTGTGAAAAGGCTTAAATGGCTTTTTTGACCTAAGTTTAATGATTGCGCTCAAACCAAATGTCCTAGAACGAAATTTTCAAATGTAACTACTAGAATGTGATACAATACACTATTGGGTGAAGTTTGGTTGACTTCTGCGCAGCGGTTTGGGAGTTAACATCAAAATTACATTTCTCGGCCATATCGCATAGATCTCACTGTGAAAAGGCTTAAATGACTTTTTTGACCTAAGTTTGAGGATTGCGCTCAAATCAAATGTCCTAGAACCAAATTTCCACATGTAACTACTAGATTGTGATACAATACACTAATGGGTGAAGTTTGGTTGACTTCTGCGCAGCGGTTTGGGAGTTAACATCAAAATTACATTTCTCGGCCATATCGCATAGATCTCACTGTGAAAAGGCTTAAATGGCTTTTTTGACCTAAGTTTAAAGATTGCGCTCAAACCAAATGTCCTAGAACGAAATTTTCAAATGTAACTACTAGAATGTGATACAATACACTATTGGGTGAAGTTTGGTTGACTTCTGCGCAGCGGTTTTGGAGTTAACATCAAAATTACATTTCTCGGCCATATCGCATAGATCTCACTGTGAAAAGGCTTAAATGGCTTTTTTGACCTTAGTTTAATGATTGCGCTCAAACCAAATGTCCTAGAACGAAATTTTCAAATGTAACTACTAGAATGTGATACAATACACTATTGGGTGAAGTTTGGTTGACTTCTGCGCAGCGGTTTGGGAGTTAACATCAAAATTACATTTCTCGGCCATATCGCATAGATCTCACTGTGAAAAGGCTTAAATGGCTTTTTTGACCTAAGTTTGAGGATTGCGCTCAAATCAAATGTCCTAGAACCAAATTTTCACATGTAACTACTAGATTGTGATACAATACACTAATGGGTGAAGTTTGGTTGACTTCTGCGCAGCGGTTTGGGAGTTAACATCAAAATTACATTTCTCGGCCATATCGCATAGATCTCACTGTGAAAGGGCTTAAATGACTTTTTTAATTAAGTTTGATGATTGCGCTCAAACAAAATTTCCTAGAACAAAATTTTCAAATGTAACTACTAGATTGTGATACAATACACTATTGGGTGAAGTTTGGTTGACTTCTGCGCAGCGGTTTGGGAGTTAACATCAAAATTACATTTCTCGGCCATATCGCATAGATCTCACTGTGAAAAGGCTTAAATGGCTTTTTTGACCTAAGTTTAATGATTGCGCTCAAACCAAATGTCCTAGAACGAAATTTTCAAATGTAACTACTAGAATGTGATACAATACACTATTGGGTGAAGTTTGGTTGACTTCTGCGCAGCGGTTTGGGAGTTAACATCAAAATTACATTTCTCGGCCATATCGAATAGATCTCACTGTGAAAAGGCTTAAATGGCTTTTTTGACCTAAGTTTGAGGATTGCGCTCAAATCAAATGTCCTAGAACCAAATTTCCACATGTAATTACTAGATTGTGATACAATACACTAATGGGTGAAGTTTGGTTGACTTCTGCGCAGCGGTTTGGGAGTTAACATCAAAATTACATTTCTCGGCCATATCGCATAGATCTCACTGTGAAAAGGCTTAAATGACTTTTTTAATTAAGTTTAATGATTGCGCTCAAACCAAATGTCCTAGAACAAAATTTTCAAATGTAACTACTAGAATGTGATACAATACACTATTGGGTGAAGTTTAGTTGACTTCTGCGCAGCGGTTTGGGAGTTAACATCAAAATTACATTTCTCGGCCATATCGCATAGATCTCACTGTGAAAAGGCTTAAATGGCTTTTTTGACCTAAGTTTAATGATTGCGCTCAAACCAAATGTCCTAGAACAAAATTTTCAAATGTAACTACTAGAATGTGATACAATACACTATTGGGTGAAGTTTGGTTGACTTCTGCGCAGCGGTTTGGGAGTTAACATCAAAATTACATTTCTCGGCCATATCGCATAGATCTCACTGTGAAAAGGCTTAAATGGCTTTTTTGACCTAAGTTTGAGGATTGCGCTCAAATCAAATGTCCTAGAACCGAATTTCCACATGTAACTACTAGATTGTGATACAATACACTAATGGGTGAAGTTTGGTTGACTTCTGCGCAGCGGTTTGGGAGTTAACATCAAAATTACATTTCTCGGCCATATCGCATAGATCTCACTGTGAAAAGGCTTAAATGACTTTTTTAATTAAGTTTGATGATTGCGCTCAAACAAAATGTCCTAGAACAAAATTTTTAAATGTAACTACTAGATTGTGATACAATACACTATTGGGTGAAGTTTGGTTGACTTCTGCGCAGCGGTTTGGGAGTTAACATCAAAATTACATTTCTCGGCCATATCGCATAGATCTCACTGTGAAAAGGCTTAAATGGCTTTTTTGACCTAAGTTTGAGGATTGCGCTCAAATCAAATGTCCTAGAACCAAATTTCCACATGTAACTACTAGATTGTGATACAATACACTAATGGTTGAAGTTTGGTTGACTTCTGCGCAGCGGTTTGGGAGTGAACATCAAAATTACATTTCTCGGCCATATCGCATAGATCTCACTGTGAAAAGGCTTAAATGACTTTTTTTAATTAAGTTTGAAGATTGCGCTCAAATCAAATGTCCTAGAACTAAATTTCCAAATGTAACTACTAGATTGTGATAAAATACACTATTGGGTGAAGTTTGGTTGACTTCTGCGCAGCGGTTTGGGAGTTAACATCAAAATTACATTTCTCGGCCATATCGCATAGATCTCACTGTGAAAAGGCTTAAATGACTTTTTTAATTAAGTTTGATGATTGCGTTCAAACAAAATGTCCTAGAACAAAATTTTCAAATGTAACTACTAGATTGTGATACAATACACTATTGGGTGAAGTTTGGTTGACTTCTGCGCAGCGGTTTGGGAGTTAACATCAAAATTACATTTCTCGGCCATATCGCATAGATCTCACTGTGAAAAGGCTTAAATGGCTTTTTTGACCTAAGTTTAAAGATTGCGCTCAAACCAAATGTCCTAGAACGAAATTTTCAAATGTAACTACTAGAATGTGATACAATACACTATTGGGTGAAGTTTGGTTGACTTCTGCGCAGCGGTTTGGGAGTTAACATCAAAATTACATTTCTCGGCCATATCGCATAGATCTCACTGTGAAAAGGCTTAAATGGCTTTTTTGACCTTAGTTTAATGATTGCGCTCAAACCAAATGTCCTAGAACGAAATTTTCAAATGTAACTACTAGAATGTGATACAATACACTATTGGGTGAAGTTTGGTTGACTTCTGCGCAGCGGTTTGGGAGTTAACATCAAAATTACATTTCTCGGCCATATCGCATAGATCTCACTGTGAAAAGGCTTAAATGGCTTTTTTGACCTAGGTTTGAGGATTGCGCTCAAATCAAATGTCCTAGAACCAAATTTTCACATGTAACTACTAGATTGTGATACAATACACTAATGGGTGAAGTTTGGTTGACTTCTGCGCAGCGGTTTGGGAGTTAACATCAAAATTACATTTCTCGGCCATATCGCATAGATCTCACTGTGAAAAGGCTTAAATGGCTTTTTTAATTAAGTTTAATGATTGCGCTCAAACCAAATGTCCTAGAACGAAATTTCCACATGTAACTACTAGAATGTGATACAATACACTAATGGGTGAAGTTTGGTTGACTTCTGCGCAGCGGTTTGGGAGTTAACATGAAAATTACATTTCTCGGCCATATCGCATAGATCTCACTGTGAAAAGGCTTAAATGGCTTTTTTGACATAAGTTTGAGGATTACGCTCAAATCAAATGTCCTAGAACCAAATTTCCACATGTAACTACTAGATTGTGAAACAATACACTAATGGTTAAAGTTTGGTTGACTTCTGCGCAGCGGTTTGGGAGTGAACATCAAAATTACATTTCTCGGCCATATCGCATAGATCTCACTGTGAAAAGGCTTAAATGACTTTTTTTAATTAAGTTTGAAGATTGCGCTCAAATCAAATGTCCTAGAACTAAATTTCCAAATGTAACTACTAGATTGTGATAAAATACACTATTGGGTGAAGTTTGGTTGACTTCTGCACAGCGGTTTGGGAGTTAACATCAAAATTACATTTCTCGGCCATATCGCATAGATCTCACTGTGAAAAGGCTTAAATGACTTTTTTAATTAAGTTTGATGATTGCGTTCAAACAAAATGTCCTAGAACAAAATTTTCAAATGTAACTACTAGATTGTGATACAATACACTATTGGGTGAAGTTTGGTTGACTTCTGCGCAGCGGTTTGGGAGTTAACATCAAAATTACATTTCTCGGCCATATCGCATAGATCTCACTGTGAAAAGGCTTAAATGGCTTTTTTGACCTAAGTTTGAGGATTGCGCTCAAATCAAATGTCCTAGAACCAAATTTCCACATGTAACTACTAGATTGTGATACAATACACTAATGGGTGAAGTTTGGTTGACTTCTGCGCAGCGGTTTGGGAGTAAACATCAAAATTACATTTCTCGGCCATATCGCATAGATCTCACTGTGAAAAGGCTTAAATGACTTTTTTAATTAAGTTTGATGATTGCGCTCAAACAAAATGTCCTAGAACAAAATTTTCAAATGTAACTACTAGATTGTGATACAATACACTATTGGGTGAAGTTTGGTTGACTTCTGCGCAGCGGTTTGGGAGTTAACATCAAAATTACATTTCTCGGCCATATCGCATAGATCTCACTGTGAAAAGGCTTAAATGGCTTTTTTGACCTAAGTTTGAGGATTGCGCTCAAATCAAATATCCTAGAACCAAATTTCCACATGTAACTACTAGATTGTGATACAATACACTAATGGGTGAAGTTTGGTTGACTTCTGCGCAGCGGTTTGGGAGTTAACATCAAAATTACATTTCTCGGCCATATCGCATAGATCTCACTGTGAAAAGGCTTAAATGACTTTTTTAATTAAGTTTGATGATTGCGCTCAAACAAAATGTCCTAGAACAAAATTTTCAAATGTAACTACTAGATTGTGATACAATACACTATTGGGTGAAGTTTGGTTGACTTCTGCGCAGCGGTTTGGGAGTTAACATCAAAATTACATTTCTCGGCCATATCGCATAGATCTCACTGTGAAAAGGCTTAAATGGCTTTTTTGACCTAAGTTTGAGGATTGCGCTCAAATCAAATATCCTAGAACCAAATTTCCACATGTAACTACTAGATTGTGATACAATACACTAATGGGTGAAGTTTGGTTGACTTCTGCGCAGCGGTTTGGGAGTTAACATCAAAATTACATTTCTCGGCCATATCGCATAGATCTCACTGTGAAAAGGCTTAAATGACTTTTTTAATTAAGTTTGATGATTGCGCTCAAACCAAATGTCCTAGAACAAAATTTTCAAATGTAACTACTAGATTGTGATACAATACACTATTGGGTGAAGTTTGGTTGACTTCTGCGCAGCGGTTTGGGAGTTAACATCAAAATTACATTTCTCGGCCATATCGCATAGATCTCACTGTGAAAAGGCTTAAATGGCTTTTTTGACCTAAGTTTGAGGATTGCGCTCAAATCAAATGTCCTAGAACCAAATTTCCACATGTAACTACTAGATTGTGATACAATACACTAATGGGTGAAGTTTGGTTGACTTCTGCGCAGCGGTTTGGGAGTTAACATCAAAATTACATTTCTCGGCCATATCGCATAGATCTCACTGTGAAAAGGCTTAAATGACTTTTTTAATTAAGTTTGATGATTGCGTTCAAACAAAATGTCCTAGAACAAAATTTTCAAATGTAACTACTAGATTGTGATACAATACACTATTGGGTGGTTTGGTTGACTTCTGCGCAGCGGTTTGGGAGTTAACATCAAAATTACATTTCTCGGCCATATCGCATAGATCTCACTGTGAAAAGGCTTAAATGACTTTTTTAATTAAGTTTGATGATTGCGTTCAAACAAAATGTCCTAGAACAAAATTTTCAAATGTAACTACTAGATTGTGATACAATACACTATTGGGTGAAGTTTGGTTGACTTCTGCGCAGCGGTTTGGGAGTTAACATCAAAATTACATTTCTCGGCCATATCGCATAGATCTCACTGTGAAAAGGCTTAAATGGCTTTTTTGACCTAAGTTTGAGGATTGCGCTCAAATCAAATGTCCTAGAACCAAATTTCCACATGTAATTACTAGATTGTGATACAATACACTAATGGGTGAAGTTTGGTTGACTTCTGCGCAGCGGTTTGGGAGTTAACATCAAAATTACATTTCTCGGCCATATCGCATAGATCTCACTGTGAAAAGGCTTAAATGACTTTTTTAATTAAGTTTAATGATTGCGCTCAAACCAAATGTCCTAGAACAAAATTTTTAAATGTAACTACTAGATTGTGATACAATACACTATTGGGTGAAGTTTGGTTGACTTCTGCGCAGCGGTTTGGGAGTTAACATCAAAATTACATTTCTCGGCCATATCGCATAGATCTCACTGTGAAAAGGCTTAAATGGCTTTTTTGACCTAAGTTTGAGGATTGCGCTCAAATCAAATGTCCTAGAACCAAATTTCCACATGTAACTACTAGATTGTGATACAATACACTAATGGTTGAAGTTTGGTTGACTTCTGCGCAGCGGTTTGGGAGTGAACATCAAAATTACATTTCTCGGCCATATCGCATAGATCTCACTGTGAAAAGGCTTAAATGACTTTTTTTAATTAAGTTTGAAGATTGCGCTCAAATCAAATGTCCTAGAACTAAATTTCCAAATGTAACTACTAGATTGTGATAAAATACACTATTGGGTGAAGTTTGGTTGACTTCTGCGCAGCGGTTTGGGAGTTAACATCAAAATTACATTTCTCGGCCATATCGCATAGATCTCACTGTGAAAAGGCTTAAATGACTTTTTTAATTAAGTTTGATGATTGCGTTCAAACAAAATGTCCTAGAACAAAATTTTCAAATGTAACTACTAGATTGTGATACAATACACTATTGGATGAAGTTTGGTTGACTTCTGCGCAGCGGTTTGGGAGTTAACATCAAAATTACATTTCTCGGCCATATCGCATAGATCTCACTGTGAAAAGGCTTAAATGGCTTTTTTGACCTAAGTTTAAAGATTGCGCTCAAACCAAATGTCCTAGAACGAAATTTTCAAATGTAACTACTAGAATGTGATACAATACACTATTGGGTGAAGTTTGGTTGACTTCTGCGCAGCGGTTTGGGAGTTAACATCAAAATTACATTTCTCGGCCATATCGCATAGATCTCACTGTGAAAAGGCTTAAATGGCTTTTTTGACCTTAGTTTAATGATTGCGCTCAAACCAAATGTCCTAGAACGAAATTTTCAAATGTAACTACTAGAATGTGATACAATACACTATTGGGTGAAGTTTGGTTGACTTCTGCGCAGCGGTTTGGGAGTTAACATCAAAATTACATTTCTCGGCCATATCGCATAGATCTCACTGTGAAAAGGCTTAAATGGCTTTTTTGACCTAGGTTTGAGGATTGCGCTCAAATCAAATGTCCTAGAACCAAATTTTCACATGTAACTACTAGATTGTGATACAATACACTAATGGGTGAAGTTTGGTTGACTTCTGCGCAGCGGTTTGGGAGTTAACATCAAAATTACATTTCTCGGCCATATCGCATAGATCTCACTGTGAAAAGGCTTAAATGGCTTTTTTAATTAAGTTTAATGATTGCGCTCAAACCAAATGTCCTAGAACGAAATTTCCACATGTAACTACTAGAATGTGATACAATACACTAATGGGTGAAGTTTGGTTGACTTCTGCGCAGCGGTTTGGGAGTTAACATGAAAATTACATTTCTCGGCCATATCGCATAGATCTCACTGTGAAAAGGCTTAAATGGCTTTTTTGACATAAGTTTGAGGATTACGCTCAAATCAAATGTCCTAGAACCAAATTTCCACATGTAACTACTAGATTGTGAAACAATACACTAATGGTTAAAGTTTGGTTGACTTCTGCGCAGCGGTTTGGGAGTGAACATCAAAATTACATTTCTCGGCCATATCGCATAGATCTCACTGTGAAAAGGCTTAAATGACTTTTTTTAATTAAGTTTGAAGATTGCGCTCAAATCAAATGTCCTAGAACTAAATTTCCAAATGTAACTACTAGATTGTGATAAAATACACTATTGGGTGAAGTTTGGTTGACTTCTGCACAGCGGTTTGGGAGTTAACATCAAAATTACATTTCTCGGCCATATCGCATAGATCTCACTGTGAAAAGGCTTAAATGACTTTTTTAATTAAGTTTGATGATTGCGTTCAAACAAAATGTCCTAGAACAAAATTTTCAAATGTAACTACTAGATTGTGATACAATACACTATTGGGTGAAGTTTGGTTGACTTCTGCGCAGCGGTTTGGGAGTTAACATCAAAATTACATTTCTCGGCCATATCGCATAGATCTCACTGTGAAAAGGCTTAAATGGCTTTTTTGACCTAAGTTTGAGGATTGCGCTCAAATCAAATGTCCTAGAACCAAATTTCCACATGTAACTACTAGATTGTGATACAATACACTAATGGGTGAAGTTTGGTTGACTTCTGCGCAGCGGTTTGGGAGTAAACATCAAAATTACATTTCTCGGCCATATCGCATAGATCTCACTGTGAAAAGGCTTAAATGACTTTTTTAATTAAGTTTGATGATTGCGCTCAAACAAAATGTCCTAGAACAAAATTTTCAAATGTAACTACTAGATTGTGATACAATACACTATTGGGTGAAGTTTGGTTGACTTCTGCGCAGCGGTTTGGGAGTTAACATCAAAATTACATTTCTCGGCCATATCGCATAGATCTCACTGTGAAAAGGCTTAAATGGCTTTTTTGACCTAAGTTTGAGGATTGCGCTCAAATCAAATATCCTAGAACCAAATTTCCACATGTAACTACTAGATTGTGATACAATACACTAATGGGTGAAGTTTGGTTGACTTCTGCGCAGCGGTTTGGGAGTTAACATCAAAATTACATTTCTCGGCCATATCGCATTGATCTCACTGTGAAAAGGCTTAAATGACTTTTTTAATTAAGTTTGATGATTGCGCTCAAACCAAATGTCCTAGAACAAAATTTTCAAATGTAACTACTAGATTGTGATACAATACACTATTGGGTGAAGTTTGGTTGACTTCTGCGCAGCGGTTTGGGAGTTAACATCAAAATTACATTTCTCGGCCATATCGCATAGATCTCACTGTGAAAAGGCTTAAATGGCTTTTTTGACCTAAGTTTGAGGATTGCGCTCAAATCAAATGTCCTAGAACCAAATTTCCACATGTAACTACTAGATTGTGATACAATACACTAATGGGTGAAGTTTGGTTGACTTCTGCGCAGCGGTTCGGGAGTTAACATCAAAATTACATTTCTCGGCCATATCGCATAGATCTCACTGTGAAAAGGCTTAAATGACTTTTTTAATTAAGTTTGATGATTGCGCTCAAACAAAATTTCCTAGAACAAAATTTTCAAATGGAACTACTAGATTGTGATACAATACACTATTGGGTGAAGTTTGGTTGACTTCTGCGCAGCGGTTTGGGAGTTAACATCAAAATTACATTTCTCGGCCATATCGCATAGATCTCACTGTGAAAAGGCTTAAATGACTTTTTTAATTAAGTTTGATGATTGCGTTCAAACAAAATGTCCTAGAACAAAATTTTCAAATGTAACTACTAGATTGTGATACAATACACTATTGGGTGGTTTGGTTGACTTCTGCGCAGCGGTTTGGGAGTTAACATCAAAATTACATTTCTCGGCCATATCGCATAGATCTCACTGTGAAAAGGCTTAAATGACTTTTTTAATTAAGTTTGATGATTGCGTTCAAACAAAATGTCCTAGAACAAAATTTTCAAATGTAACTACTAGATTGTGATACAATACACTATTGGGTGAAGTTTGGTTGACTTCTGCGCAGCGGTTTGGGAGTTAACATCAAAATTACATTTCTCGGCCATATCGCATAGATCTCACTGTGAAAAGGCTTAAATGGCTTTTTTGACCTAAGTTTGAGGATTGCGCTCAAATCAAATGTCCTAGAACCAAATTTCCACATGTAATTACTAGATTGTGATACAATACACTAATGGGTGAAGTTTGGTTGACTTCTGCGCAGCGGTTTGGGAGTTAACATCAAAATTACATTTCTCGGCCATATCGCATAGATCTCACTGTGAAAAGGCTTAAATGACTTTTTTAATTAAGTTTAATGATTGCGCTCAAACCAAATGTCCTAGAACAAAATTTTCAAATGTAACTACTAGAATGTGATACAATACACTATTGGATGAAGTTTAGTTGACTTCTGCGCAGCGGTTTGGGAGTTAACATCAAAATTACATTTCTCGGCCATATCGCATAGATCTCACTGTGAAAAGGCTTAAATGGCTTTTTTGACCTAAGTTTAATGATTGCGCTCAAACCAAATGTCCTAGAACGAAATTTTCAAATGTAACTACTAGAATGTGATACAATACACTATTGGGTGAAGTTTGGTTGACTTCTGCGCAGCGGTTTGGGAGTTAACATGAAAATTACATTTCTCGGCCATATCGCATAGATCTCACTGTGAAAAGGCTTAAATGGCTTTTTTGACATAAGTTTGAGGATTACGCTCAAATCAAATGTCCTAGAACCAAATTTCCACATGTAACTACTAGATTGTGAAACAATACACTAATGGGTGAAGTTTGGTTGACTTCTGCGCAGCGGTTTGGGAGTGAACATCAAAATTACATTTCTCGGCCATATCGCATAGATCTCACTGTGAAAAGGCTTAAATGACTTTTTTTAATTAAGTTTGAAGATTGCGCTCAAATCAAATGTCCTAGAACTAAATTTCCAAATGTAACTACTAGATTGTGATAAAATACACTATTGGGTGAAGTTTGGTTGACTTCTGCACAGCGGTTTGGGAGTTAACATCAAAATTACATTTCTCGGCCATATCGCATAGATCTCACTGTGAAAAGGCTTAAATGACTTTTTTAATTAAGTTTGATGATTGCGTTCAAACAAAATGTCCTAGAACAAAATTTTCAAATGTAACTACTAGATTGTGATACAATACACTATTGGGTGAAGTTTGGTTGACTTCTGCGCAGCGGTTTGGGAGTTAACATCAAAATTACATTTCTCGGCCATATCGCATAGATCTCACTGTGAAAAGGCTTAAATGGCTTTTTTGACCTAAGTTTGAGGATTGCGCTCAAATCAAATGTCCTAGAACCAAATTTCCACATGTAACTACTAGATTGTGATACAATACACTAATGGGTGAAGTTTGGTTGACTTCTGCGCAGCGGTTTGGGAGTAAACATCAAAATTACATTTCTCGGCCATATCGCATAGATCTCACTGTGAAAAGGCTTAAATGACTTTTTTAATTAAGTTTGATGATTGCGCTCAAACAAAATGTCCTAGAACAAAATTTTCAAATGTAACTACTAGATTGTGATACAATACACTATTGGGTGAAGTTTGGTTGACTTCTGCGCAGCGGTTTGGGAGTTAACATCAAAATTACATTTCTCGGCCATATCGCATAGATCTCACTGTGAAAAGGCTTAAATGGCTTTTTTGACCTAAGTTTGAGGATTGCGCTCAAATCAAATATCCTAGAACCAAATTTCCACATGTAACTACTAGATTGTGATACAATACACTAATGGGTGAAGTTTGGTTGACTTCTGCGCAGCGGTTTGGGAGTTAACATCAAAATTACATTTCTCGGCCATATCGCATAGATCTCACTGTGAAAAGGCTTAAATGACTTTTTTAATTAAGTTTGATGATTGCGCTCAAACCAAATGTCCTAGAACAAAATTTTCAAATGTAACTACTAGATTGTGATACAATACACTATTGGGTGAAGTTTGGTTGACTTCTGCGCAGCGGTTTGGGAGTTAACATCAAAATTACATTTCTCGGCCATATCGCATAGATCTCACTGTGAAAAGGCTTAAATGGCTTTTTTGACCTAAGTTTGAGGATTGCGCTCAAATCAAATGTCCTAGAACCAAATTTCCACATGTAACTACTAGATTGTGATACAATACACTAATGGGTGAAGTTTGGTTGACTTCTGCGCAGCGGTTCGGGAGTTAACATCAAAATTACATTTCTCGGCCATATCGCATAGATCTCACTGTGAAAAGGCTTAAATGACTTTTTTAATTAAGTTTGATGATTGCGCTCAAACAAAATTTCCTAGAACAAAATTTTCAAATGGAACTACTAGATTGTGATACAATACACTATTGGGTGAAGTTTGGTTGACTTCTGCGCAGCGGTTTGGGAGTTAACATCAAAATTACATTTCTCGGCCATATCGCATAGATCTCACTGTGAAAAGGCTTAAATGACTTTTTTAATTAAGTTTGATGATTGCGTTCAAACAAAATGTCCTAGAACAAAATTTTCAAATGTAACTACTAGATTGTGATACAATACACTATTGGGTGGTTTGGTTGACTTCTGCGCAGCGGTTTGGGAGTTAACATCAAAATTACATTTCTCGGCCATATCGCATAGATCTCACTGTGAAAAGGCTTAAATGACTTTTTTAATTAAGTTTGATGATTGCGTTCAAACAAAATGTCCTAGAACAAAATTTTCAAATGTAACTACTAGATTGTGATACAATACACTATTGGGTGAAGTTTGGTTGACTTCTGCGCAGCGGTTTGGGAGTTAACATCAAAATTACATTTCTCGGCCATATCGCATAGATCTCACTGTGAAAAGGCTTAAATGGCTTTTTTGACCTAAGTTTGAGGATTGCGCTCAAATCAAATGTCCTAGAACCAAATTTCCACATGTAATTACTAGATTGTGATACAATACACTAATGGGTGAAGTTTGGTTGACTTCTGCGCAGCGGTTTGGGAGTTAACATCAAAATTACATTTCTCGGCCATATCGCATAGATCTCACTGTGAAAAGGCTTAAATGACTTTTTTAATTAAGTTTAATGATTGCGCTCAAACCAAATGTCCTAGAACAAAATTTTCAAATGTAACTACTAGAATGTGATACAATACACTATTGGATGAAGTTTAGTTGACTTCTGCGCAGCGGTTTGGGAGTTAACATCAAAATTACATTTCTCGGCCATATCGCATAGATCTCACTGTGAAAAGGCTTAAATGGCTTTTTTGACCTAAGTTTAATGATTGCGCTCAAACCAAATGTCCTAGAACGAAATTTTCAAATGTAACTACTAGAATGTGATACAATACACTATTGGGTGAAGTTTGGTTGACTTCTGCGCAGCGGTTTGGGAGTTAACATGAAAATTACATTTCTCGGCCATATCGCATAGATCTCACTGTGAAAAGGCTTAAATGGCTTTTTTGACATAAGTTTGAGGATTACGCTCAAATCAAATGTCCTAGAACCAAATTTCCACATGTAACTACTAGATTGTGAAACAATACACTAATGGTTGAAGTTTGGTTGACTTCTGCGCAGCGGTTTGGGAGTGAACATCAAAATTACATTTCTCGGCCATATCGCATAGATCTCACTGTGAAAAGGCTTAAATGACTTTTTTTAATTAAGTTTGAAGATTGCGCTCAAATCAAATGTCCTAGAACTAAATTTCCAAATGTAACTACTAGATTGTGATAAAATACACTATTGGGTGAAGTTTGGTTGACTTCTGCACAGCGGTTTGGGAGTTAACATCAAAATTACATTTCTCGGCCATATCGCATAGATCTCACTGTGAAAAGGCTTAAATGACTTTTTTAATTAAGTTTGATGATTGCGTTCAAACAAAATGTCCTAGAACAAAATTTTCAAATGTAACTACTAGATTGTGATACAATACACTATTGGGTGAAGTTTGGTTGACTTCTGCGCAGCGGTTTGGGAGTTAACATCAAAATTACATTTCTCGGCCATATCGCATAGATCTCACTGTGAAAAGGCTTAAATGGCTTTTTTGACCTAAGTTTGAGGATTGCGCTCAAATCAAATGTCCTAGAACCAAATTTCCACATGTAATTACTAGATTGTGATACAATACACTAATGGGTGAAGTTTGGTTGACTTCTGCGCAGCGGTTTGGGAGTTAACATCAAAATTTGATTTCTCGGCCATATCGCATAGATCTCACTGTGAAAAGGCTTAAATGACTTTTTTAATTAAGTTTAATGATTGCGCTCAAACCAAATGTCCTAGAACAAAATTTTCAAATGTAACTACTAGAATGTGATACAATACACTATTGGGTGAAGTTTGGTTGACTTCTGCGCAGCGGTTTGGGAGTTAACATGAAAATTACATTTCTCGGCCATATCGCATAGATCTCACTGTGAAAAGGCTTAAATGGCTTTTTTGACCTAAGTTTGAGGATTGCGCTCAAATCAAATGTCCTAGAACCAAATTTCTACATGTAACTACTAGATTGTGATACAATACACTAATGGGTGAAGTTTAGTTGACTTCTGCGCAGCGGTTTGGGAGTTAACATCAAAATTACATTTCTCGGCCGTATCGCATAGATCTCACTGTGAAAAGGCTTAAATGGCTTTTTTGACCTAAGTTTAATGATTGCGCTCAAACCAAATATCCTAGAACGAAATTTTCAAATGTAACTACTAGAATGTGATACAATACACTATTGGGTGAAGTTTGGTTGACTTCTGCGCAGCGGTTTGAGAGTTAACATGAAATTTACATTTCTCGGCCATATCGCATAGATCTCACTGTGAAAAGGCTTAAATGGCTTTTTTGACCTAAGTTTGAGGATTGCGCTCAAATCAAATGTCCTACAACCAAATTTCCACATGTAACTACTAGATTGTGATACAATACACTAATGGTTGAAGTTTGGTTGACTTCTGCGCAGCGGTTTGGGAGTTAACATCAAAATTACATTTCTCGGCCATATCGCATAGATCTCACTGTGAAAAGGCTTAAATGGCTTTTTTGACCTAAGTTTAATGATTGCGCTCAAGCCAAATGTCCTAGAACGAAATTTTCAAATGTAACTACTAGAATGTGATACAATACACTATTGGGTGAAGTTTGGTTGACTTCTGCGCAGCGGTTTGGGAGTTAACATAAAATTACATTTCTCGGCCATATCGCATAGATCTCACTGTGAAAAGGCTTAAATGGCTTTTTTGACCTAAGTTTGAGGATTGCGCTCAAATCAAATGTCCTAGAACCAAATTTCTACATGTAACTACTAGATTGTGATACAATACACTAATGGGTGAAGTTTGGTTGACTTCTGCGCAGCGGTTTGGGAGTTAACATCAAATTTACATTTCTCGGCCATATCGCATAGATCTCACTGTGAAAAGGCTTAAATGGCTTTTTTGACCTAAGTTTGAGGATTGCGCTCAAATCAAATGTCCAATAACCAAATTTCCACATGTAACTACTAGATTGTGATACAATACACTAATGGGTGAAGTTTGGTTGACTTCTGCGCAGCGGTTTGGGAGTTAACATCAAAATTACATTTCTCGGCCATATCGCATAGATCTCACTGTGAAAAGGCTTAAATGACTTTTTTAATTAAGTTTAATGATTGCGCTCAAACCAAATGTCCTAGAACAACATTTTCAAATGTAACTACTAGAATGTGATACAATACACGATTGGATGAAGTTTAGTTGACTTCTGCGCAGCGGTTTGGGAGTTAACATCAAAATTACATTTCTCGGCCATATCGCATAGATCTCACTGTGAAAAGGCTTAAATGGCTTTTTTGACCTAAGTTTAATGATTGCGCTCAAACCAAATGTCCTAGAACGAAATTTTCAAATGTAACTACTAGAATGTGATACAATACACTATTGGGTGAAGTTTGGTTGACTTCTGCGCAGCGGTTTGGGAGTTAACATGAAAATTACATTTCTCGGCCATATCGCATAGATCTCACTGTGAAAAGGCTTAAATGGCTTTTTTGACCTAAGTTTGAGGATTGCGCTCAAATCAAATGTCCTAGAACCAAATTTCCACATGTAATTACTAGATTGTGATACAATACACTAATGGGTGAAGTTTGGTTGACTTCTGCGCAGCGGTTTGGGAGTTAACATCAAAATTACATTTCTCGGCCATATCGCATAGATCTCACTGTGAAAAGGCTTAAATGACTTTTTTAATTAAGTTTAATGATTGCGCTCAAACCAAATGTCCTAGAACAAAATTTTCAAATGTAACTACTAGAATGTGATACAATACACTATTGGATGAAGTTTAGTTGACTTCTGCGCAGCGGTTTGGGAGTTAACATCAAAATTACATTTCTCGGCCATATCGCATAGATCTCACTGTGAAAAGGCTTAAATGGCTTTTTTGACCTAAGTTTAATGATTGCGCTCAAACTAAATGTCCTAGAACGAAATTTTCAAATGTAACTACTAGAATGTGATACAATACACTATTGGGTGAAGTTTGGTTGACTTCTGCGCAGCGGTTTGGGAGTTAACATGAAAATTACATTTCTCGGCCATATCGCATAGATCTCACTGTGAAAAGGCTTAAATGGCTTTTTTGACATAAGTTTGAGGATTACGCTCAAATCAAATGTCCTAGAACCAAATTTCCACATGTAACTACTAGATTGTGAAACAATACACTAATGGTTGAAGTTTGGTTGACTTCTGCGCAGCGGTTTGGGAGTGAACATCAAAATTACATTTCTCGGCCATATCGCATAGATCTCACTGTGAAAAGGCTTAAATGACTTTTTTTAATTAAGTTTGAAGATTGCGCTCAAATCAAATGTCCTAGAACTAAATTTCCAAATGTAACTACTAGATTGTGATAAAATACACTATTGGGTGAAGTTTGGTTGACTTCTGCACAGCGGTTTGGGAGTTAACATCAAAATTACATTTCTCGGCCATATCGCATAGATCTCACTGTGAAAAGGCTTAAATGACTTTTTTAATTAAGTTTGATGATTGCGTTCAAACAAAATGTCCTAGAACAAAATTTTCAAATGTAACTACTAGATTGTGATACAATACACTATTGGGTGAAGTTTGGTTGACTTCTGCGCAGCGGTTTGGGAGTTAACATCAAAATTACATTTCTCGGCCATATCGCATAGATCTCACTGTGAAAAGGCTTAAATGGCTTTTTTGACCTAAGTTTGAGGATTGCGCTCAAATCAAATGTCCTAGAACCAAATTTCCACATGTAATTACTAGATTGTGATACAATACACTAATGGTTGAAGTTTGGTTGACTTCTGCGCAGCGGTTTGGGAGTGAACATCAAAATTACATTTCTCGGCCATATCGCATAGATCTCACTGTGAAAAGGCTTAAATGACTTTTTTTAATTAAGTTTGAAGATTGCGCTCAAATCAAATGTCCTAGAACTAAATTTCCAAATGTAACTACTAGATTGTGATAAAATACACTATTGGGTGAAGTTTGGTTGACTTCTGCACAGCGGTTTGGGAGTTAACATCAAAATTACATTTCTCGGCCATATCGCATAGATCTCACTGTGAAAAGGCTTAAATGGCTTTTTTGACCTAAGTTTGAGGATTGCGCTCAAATCAAATGTCCAATAACCAAATTTCCACATGTAACTACTAGATTGTGATACAATACACTATTGGGTGAAGTTTGGTTGACTTCTGCGCAGCGGTTTGGGAGTTAACATCAAAATTACATTTCTCGGCCATATCGCATAGATCTCACTGTGAAAAGGCTTAAATGGCTTTTTTGACCTAAGTTTGAGGATTGCGCTCAAATCAAATGTCCTAGAACCAAATTTCCACATGTAACTACTAGATTGTGATACAATACACTATTGGGTGAAGTTTGGTTGACTTCTGCGCAGCGGTTTGAGAGTTAACATGAAATTTACATTTCTCGGCCATATCGCATAGATCTCACTGTGAAAAGGCTTAAATGGCTTTTTTGACCTAAGTTTGAGGATTGCGCTCAAATCAAATGTCCTACAACCAAATTTCCACATGTAACTACTAGATTGTGATACAATACACTAATGGTTGAAGTTTGGTTGACTTCTGCGCAGCGGTTTGGGAGTTAACATCAAAATTACATTTCTCGGCCATATCGCATAGATCTCACTGTGAAAAGGCTTAAATGGCTTTTTTGACCTAAGTTTAATGATTGCGCTCAAGCCAAATGTCCTAGAACGAAATTTTCAAATGTAACTACTAGAATGTGATACAATACACTATTGGGTGAAGTTTGGTTGACTTCTGCGCAGCGGTTTGGGAGTTAACATAAAATTACATTTCTCGGCCATATCGCATAGATCTCACTGTGAAAAGGCTTAAATGGCTTTTTTGACCTAAGTTTGAGGATTGCGCTCAAATCAAATGTCCTAGAACCAAATTTCTACATGTAACTACTAGATTGTGATACAATACACTAATGGGTGAAGTTTGGTTGACTTCTGCGCAGCGGTTTGGGAGTTAACATCAAATTTACATTTCTCGGCCATATCGCATAGATCTCACTGTGAAAAGGCTTAAATGGCTTTTTTGACCTAAGTTTGAGGATTGCGCTCAAATCAAATGTCCAATAACCAAATTTCCACATGTAACTACTAGATTGTGATACAATACACTAATGGGTGAAGTTTGGTTGACTTCTGCGCAGCGGTTTGGGAGTTAACATCAAAATTACATTTCTCGGCCATATCGCATAGATCTCACTGTGAAAAGGCTTAAATGACTTTTTTAATTAAGTTTAATGATTGCGCTCAAACCAAATGTCCTAGAACAACATTTTCAAATGTAACTACTAGAATGTGATACAATACACGATTGGATGAAGTTTAGTTGACTTCTGCGCAGCGGTTTGGGAGTTAACATCAAAATTACATTTCTCGGCCATATCGCATAGATCTCACTGTGAAAAGGCTTAAATGGCTTTTTTGACCTAAGTTTAATGATTGCGCTCAAACCAAATGTCCTAGAACGAAATTTTCAAATGTAACTACTAGAATGTGATACAATACACTATTGGGTGAAGTTTGGTTGACTTCTGCGCAGCGGTTTGGGAGTTAACATGAAAATTACATTTCTCGGCCATATCGCATAGATCTCACTGTGAAAAGGCTTAAATGGCTTTTTTGACCTAAGTTTGAGGATTGCGCTCAAATCAAATGTCCTAGAACCAAATTTCCACATGTAATTACTAGATTGTGATACAATACACTAATGGGTGAAGTTTGGTTGACTTCTGCGCAGCGGTTTGGGAGTTAACATCAAAATTACATTTCTCGGCCATATCGCATAGATCTCACTGTGAAAAGGCTTAAATGACTTTTTTAATTAAGTTTAATGATTGCGCTCAAACCAAATGTCCTAGAACAAAATTTTCAAATGTAACTACTAGAATGTGATACAATACACTATTGGATGAAGTTTAGTTGACTTCTGCGCAGCGGTTTGGGAGTTAACATCAAAATTACATTTCTCGGCCATATCGCATAGATCTCACTGTGAAAAGGCTTAAATGGCTTTTTTGACCTAAGTTTAATGATTGCGCTCAAACTAAATGTCCTAGAACGAAATTTTCAAATGTAACTACTAGAATGTGATACAATACACTATTGGGTGAAGTTTGGTTGACTTCTGCGCAGCGGTTTGGGAGTTAACATGAAAATTACATTTCTCGGCCATATCGCATAGATCTCACTGTGAAAAGGCTTAAATGGCTTTTTTGACATAAGTTTGAGGATTACGCTCAAATCAAATGTCCTAGAACCAAATTTCCACATGTAACTACTAGATTGTGAAACAATACACTAATGGTTGAAGTTTGGTTGACTTCTGCGCAGCGGTTTGGGAGTGAACATCAAAATTACATTTCTCGGCCATATCGCATAGATCTCACTGTGAAAAGGCTTAAATGACTTTTTTTAATTAAGTTTGAAGATTGCGCTCAAATCAAATGTCCTAGAACTAAATTTCCAAATGTAACTACTAGATTGTGATAAAATACACTATTGGGTGAAGTTTGGTTGACTTCTGCACAGCGGTTTGGGAGTTAACATCAAAATTACATTTCTCGGCCATATCGCATAGATCTCACTGTGAAAAGGCTTAAATGACTTTTTTAATTAAGTTTGATGATTGCGTTCAAACAAAATGTCCTAGAACAAAATTTTCAAATGTAACTACTAGATTGTGATACAATACACTATTGGGTGAAGTTTGGTTGACTTCTGCGCAGCGGTTTGGGAGTTAACATCAAAATTACATTTCTCGGCCATATCGCATAGATCTCACTGTGAAAAGGCTTAAATGGCTTTTTTGACCTAAGTTTGAGGATTGCGCTCAAATCAAATGTCCTAGAACCAAATTTCCACATGTAATTACTAGATTGTGATACAATACACTAATGGGTGAAGTTTGGTTGACTTCTGCGCAGCGGTTTGGGAGTTAACATCAAAATTACATTTCTCGGCCATATCGCATAGATCTCACTGTGAAAAGGCTTAAATGACTTTTTTAATTAAGTTTAATGATTGCGCTCAAACCAAATGTCCTAGAACAAAATTTTCAAATGTAACTACTAGAATGTGATACAATACACTTTTGGGTGAAGTTTAGTTGACTTCTGCGCAGCGGTTTGGGAGTTAACATCAAAATTACATTTCTCGGCCATATCGCATAGATCTCACTGTGAAAAGGCTTAAATGGCTTTTTTGACCTAAGTTTGAGGATTGCGCTCAAATCAAATGTCCTAGAACCAAATTTCCACATGTAACTACTAGATTGTGATACAATACACTAATGGGTGAAGTTTGGTTGACTTCTGCGCAGCGGTTTGGGAGTTAACATCAAAATTACATTTCTCGGCCATATCGCATAGATCTCACTGTGAAAAGGCTTAAATGACTTTTTTAATTAAGTTTGATGATTGCGCTCAAACAAAATGTCCTAGAACAAAATTTTCAAATGTAACTACTAGATTGTGATACAATACACTATTGGGTGAAGTTTGGTTGACTTCTGCGCAGCGGTTTGGGAGTTAACATCAAAATTACATTTCTCGGCCATATCGCATAGATCTCACTGTGAAAAGGCTTAAATGGATTTTTTGACCTAAGTTTGAGGATTGCGCTCAAATCAAATGTCCTAGAACCAAATTTCCACATGTAACTACTAGATTGTGATACAATACACTAATGGTTGAAGTTTGGTTGACTTCTGCGCATCGGTTTGGGAGTGAACATCAAAATTACATTTCTCGGCCATATCGCATAGATCTCACTGTGAAAAGGCTTAAATGACTTTTTTTAATTAAGTTTGAAGATTGCGCTCAAATCAAATGTCCTAGAACTAAATTTCCAAATGTAACTACTAGATTGTGATAAAATACACTATTGGGTGAAGTTTGGTTGACTTCTGCACAGCGGTTTGGGAGTTAACATCAAAATTACATTTCTCGGCCATATCGCATAGATCTCACTGTGAAAAGGCTTAAATGACTTTTTTAATTAAGTTTGATGATTGCTTTCAAACAAAATGTCCTAGAACAAAATTTTCAAATATAACTACTAGATTGTGATACAATACACTATTGGGTGAAGTTTGGTTGACTTCTGCGCAGCGGTTTGGGAGTTAACATCAAAATTACATTTCTCGGCCATATCGCATAGATCTCACTGTGAAAAGGCTTAAATGGCTTTTTTGACCTAAGTTTGAGGATTGCGCTCAAATCAAATGTCCTAGAACCAAATTTCCACATGTAATTACTAGATTGTGATACAATACACTAATGGGTGAAGTTTGGTTGACTTCTGCGCAGCGGTTTGGGAGTTAACATCAAAATTACATTTCTCGGCCATATCGCATAGATCTCACTGTGAAAAGGCTTAAATGACTTTTTTAATTAAGTTTAATGATTGCGCTCAAACCAAATGTCCTAGAACAAAATTTTCAAATGTAACTACTAGAATGTGATACAATACACTATTGGGTGAAGTTTAGTTGACTTCTGCGCAGCGGTTTGGGAGTTAACATCAAAATTACATTTCTCGGCCATATCGCATAGATCTCACTGTGAAAAGGCTTAAATGGCTTTTTTGACCTAAGTTTAATGATTGCGCTCAAACCAAATGTCCTAGAACGAAATTTTCAAATGTAACTACTAGAATGTGATACAATACACTATTGGGTGAAGTTTGGTTGACTTCTGCGCAGCGGTTTGGGAGTTAACATGAAAATTACATTTCTCGGCCATATCGCATAGATCTCACTGTGAAAAGGCTTAAATGGCTTTTTTGACCTAAGTTTGAGGATTGCGCTCAAATCAAATGTCCTACAACCAAATTTCCACATGTAACTACTAGATTGTGATACAATACACTAATGGTTGAAGTTTGGTTGACTTCTGCGCAGCGGTTTGGGAGTTAACATCAAAATTACATTTCTCGGCCATATCGCATAGATCTCACTGTGAAAAGGCTTAAATGGCTTTTTTGACCTAAGTTTAATGATTGCGCTCAAGCCAAATGTCCTAGAACGAAATTTTCAAATGTAACTACTAGAATGTGATACAATACACTATTGGGTGAAGTTTGGTTGACTTCTGCGCAGCGGTTTGGGAGTTAACATGAAAATTACATTTCTCGGCCATATCGCATAGATCTCACTGTGAAAAGGCTTAAATGGCTTTTTTGACCTAAGTTTGAGGATTGCGCTCAAATCAAATGTCCTAGAACCAAATTTCTACATGTAACTACTAGATTGTGATACAATACACTAATGGGTGAAGTTTGGTTGACTTCTGCGCAGCGGTTTGGGAGTTAACATGAAAATTACATTTCTCGGCCATATCGCATAGATCTCACTGTGAAAAGGCTTAAATGGCTTTTTTGACCTAAGTTTGAGGATTGCGCTCAAATCAAATGTCCTACAACCAAATTTCCACATGTAACTACTAGATTGTGATACAATACACTAATGGTTGAAGTTTGGTTGACTTCTGCGCAGCGGTTTGGGAGTTAACATCAAAATTACATTTCTCGGCCATATCGCATAGATCTCACTGTGAAAAGGCTTAAATGGCTTTTTTGACCTAAGTTTAATGATTGCGCTCAAGCCAAATGTCCTAGAACGAAATTTTCAAATGTAACTACTAGAATGTGATACAATACACTATTGGGTGAAGTTTGGTTGACTTCTGCGCAGCGGTTTGGGAGTTAACATGAAAATTACATTTCTCGGCCATATCGCATAGATCTCACTGTGAAAAGGCTTAAATGGCTTTTTTGACCTAAGTTTGAGGATTGCGCTCAAATCAAATGTCCTAGAACCAAATTTCTACATGTAACTACTAGATTGTGATACAATACACTAATGGGTGAAGTTTGGTTGACTTCTGCGCAGCGGTTTGGGAGTTAACATCAAAATTACATTTCTCGGCCATATCGCATAGATCTCACTGTGAAAAGGCTTAAATGGCTTTTTTGACCTAAGTTTGAGGATTGCGCTCAAATCAAATGTCCAATAACCAAATTTCCACATGTAACTACTAGATTGTGATACAATACACTAATGGGTGAAGTTTGGTTGACTTCTGCGCAGCGGTTTGGGAGTTAACATCAAAATTACATTTCTCGGCCATATCGCATAGATCTCACTGTGAAAAGGCTTAAATGACTTTTTTAATTAAGTTTAATGATTGCGCTCAAACCAAAGTCCTAGAACAAAATTTTCAAATGTAACTACTAGAATGTGATACAATACACTATTGGATGAAATTTAGTTGACTTCTGCGCAGCGGTTTGGGAGTTAACATCAAAATTACATTTCTCGGCCATATCGCATAGATCTCACTGTGAAAAGGCTTAAATGGCTTTTTTGACCTAAGTTTAATGATTGCGCTCAAACCAAATGTCCTAGAACGAAATTTTCAAATGTAACTACTAGAATGTGATACAATACACTATTGGGTGAAGTTTGGTTGACTTCTGCGCAGCGGTTTGGGAGTTAACATGAAAATTACATTTCTCGGCCATATCGCATAGATCTCACTGTGAAAAGGCTTAAATGGCTTTTTTGACCTAAGTTTGAGGATTGCGCTCAAATCAAATGTCCTAGAACCAAATTTCCACATGTATTTACTAGATTGTGATACAATACACTAATGGGTGAAGTTTGGTTGACTTCTGCGCAGCGGTTTGGGAGTTAACATCAAAATTACATTTCTCGGCCATATCGCATAGATCTCACTGTGAAAAGGCTTAAATGACTTTTTTAATTAAGTTTAATGATTGCGCTCAAACCAAATGTCCTAGAACAAAATTTTCAAATGTAACTACTAGAATGTGATACAATACACTATTGGATGAAGTTTAGTTGACTTCTGCGCAGCGGTTTGGGAGTTAACATCAAAATTACATTTCTCGGCCATATCGCATAGATCTCACTGTGAAAAGGCTTAAATGGCTTTTTTGACCTAAGTTTAATGATTGCGCTCAAACCAAATGTCCTAGAACGAAATTTTCAAATGTAACTACTAGAATGTGATACAATACACTATTGGGTGAAGTTTGGTTGACTTCTGCGCAGCGGTTTGGGAGTTAACATGAAAATTACATTTCTCGGCCATATCGCATAGATCTCACTGTGAAAAGGCTTAAATGGCTTTTTTGACATAAGTTTGAGGATTACGCTCAAATCAAATGTCCTAGAACCAAATTTCCACATGTAACTACTAGATTGTGAAACAATACACTAATGGTTGAAGTTTGGTTGACTTCTGCGCAGCGGTTTGGGAGTGAACATCAAAATTACATTTCTCGGCCATATCGCATAGATCTCACTGTGAAAAGGCTTAAATGACTTTTTTTAATTAAGTTTGAAGATTGCGCTCAAATCAAATGTCCTAGAACTAAATTTCCAAATGTAACTACTAGATTGTGATAAAATACACTATTGGGTGAAGTTTGGTTGACTTCTGCACAGCGGTTTGGGAGTTAACATCAAAATTACATTTCTCGGCCATATCGCATAGATCTCACTGTGAAAAGGCTTAAATGACTTTTTTAATTAAGTTTGATGATTGCGTTCAAACAAAATGTCCTAGAACAAAATTTTCAAATGTAACTACTAGATTGTGATACAATACACTATTGGGTGAAGTTTGGTTGACTTCTGCGCAGCGGTTTGGGAGTTAACATCAAAATTACATTTCTCGGCCATATCGCATAGATCTCACTGTGAAAAGGCTTAAATGGCTTTTTTGACCTAAGTTTGAGGATTGCGCTCAAATCAAATGTCCTAGAACCAAATTTCCACATGTAATTACTAGATTGTGATACAATACACTAATGGGTGAAGTTTGGTTGACTTCTGCGCAGCGGTTTGGGAGTTAACATCAAAATTTGATTTCTCGGCCATATCGCATAGATCTCACTGTGAAAAGGCTTAAATGACTTTTTTAATTAAGTTTAATGATTGCGCTCAAACCAAATGTCCTAGAACAAAATTTTCACATGTAACTACTAGAATGTGATACAATACACTATTGGATGAAGTTTAGTTGACTTCTGCGCAGCGGTTTGGGAGTTAACATCAAAATTACATTTCTCGGCCATATCGCATAGATCTCACTGTGAAAAGGCTTAAATGGCTTTTTTGACCTAAGTTCAATGATTGCGCTCAAACCAAATGTCCTAGAACGAAATTTTCAAATGTAACTACTAGAATGTGATACAATACACTATTGGGTGAAGTTTGGTTGACTTCTGCGCAGCGGTTTGAGAGTTAACATGAAAATTACATTTCTCGGCCATATCGCATATATCTCACTGTGAAAAGGCTTAAATGGCTTTTTTGACCTAAGTTTGAGGATTGCGCTCAAATCAAATGTCCTACAACAGAATTTCCACATGTAACTACTAGATTGTGATACAATACACTAATGGTTGAAGTTTGGTTGACTTCTGCGCAGCGGTTTGGGAGTTAACATCAAAATTACATTTCTCGGCCATATCGCATAGATCTCACTGTGAAAAGGCTTAAATGGCTTTTTTGACCTAAGTTTAATGATTGCGCTCAAGCCAAATGTCCTAGAACGAAATTTTCAAATGTAACTACTAGAATGTGATACAATACACTATTGGGTGAAGTTTGGTTGACTTCTGCGCAGCGGTTTGGGAGTTAACATGAAAATTACATTTCTCGGCCATATCGCATAGATCTCACTGTGAAAAGGCTTAAATGGCTTTTTTGACCTAAGTTTGAGGATTGCGCTCAAATCAAATGTCCTAGAACCAAATTTCTACATGTAACTACTAGATTGTGATACAATACACTAATGGGTGAAGTTTGGTTGACTTCTGCGCAGCGGTTTGGGAGTTAACATCAAAATTACATTTCTCGGCCATATCGCATAGATCTCACTGTGAAAAGGCTTAAATGGCTTTTTTGACCTAAGTTTGAGGATTGCGCTCAAATCAAATGTCCTAGAACCAAATTTCTACATGTAACTACTAGATTGTGATACAATACACTAATGGGTGAAGTTTGGTTGACTTCTGCGCAGCGGTTTGGGAGTTAACATCAAAATTACATTTCTCGGCCATATCGCATAGATCTCACTGTGAAAAGGCTTAAATGGCTTTTTTGACCTAAGTTTGAGGATTGCGCTCAAATCAAATGTCCAATAACCAAATTTCCACATGTAACTACTAGATTGTGATACAATACACTAATGGGTGAAGTTTGGTTGACTTCTGCGCAGCGGTTTGGGAGTTAACATCAAAATTACATTTCTCGGCCATATCGCATAGATCTCACTGTGAAAAGGCTTAAATGACTTTTTTAATTAAGTTTAATGATTGCGCTCAAACCAAATGTCCTAGAACAAAATTTTCAAATGTAACTACTAGAATGTGATACAATACACTATTGGATGAAGTTTAGTTGACTTCTGCGCAGCGGTTTGGGAGTTAACATCAAAATTACATTTCTCGGCCATATCGCATAGATCTCACTGTGAAAAGGCTTAAATGGCTTTTTTGACCTAAGTTTAATGATTGCGCTCAAACCAAATGTCCTAGAACGAAATTTTCAAATGTAACTACTAGAATGTGATACAATACACTATTGGATGAAGTTTAGTTGACTTCTGCGCAGCGGTTTGGGAGTTAACATCAAAATTACATTTCTCGGCCATATCGCATAGATCTCACTGTGAAAAGGCTTAAATGGCTTTTTTGACCTAAGTTTAATGATTGCGCTCAAACCAAATGTCCTAGAACGAAATTTTCAAATGTAACTACTAGAATGTGATACAATACACTATTGGGTGAAGTTTGGTTGACTTCTGCGCAGCGGTTTGGGAGTTAACATGAAAATTACATTTCTCGGCCATATCGCATAGATCTCACTGTGAAAAGGCTTAAATGGCTTTTTTGACATAAGTTTGAGGATTACGCTCAAATCAAATGTCCTAGAACCAAATTTCCACATGTAACTACTAGATTGTGAAACAATACACTAATGGTTGAAGTTTGGTTGACTTCTGCGCAGCGGTTTGGGAGTGAACATCAAAATTACATTTCTCGGCCATATCGCATAGATCTCACTGTGAAAAGGCTTAAATGACTTTTTTTAATAAAGTTTGAAGATTGCGCTCAAATCAAATGTCCTAGAACTAAATTTCCAAATGTAACTACTAGATTGTGATAAAATACACTATTGGGTGAAGTTTGGTTGACTTCTGCACAGCGGTTTGGGAGTTAACATCAAAATTACATTTCTCGGCCATATCGCATAGATCTCACTGTGAAAAGGCTTAAATGACTTTTTTAATTAAGTTTGATGATTGCGTTCAAACAAAATGTCCTAGAACAAAATTTTCAAATGTAACTACTAGATTGTGATACAATACACTATTGGGTGAAGTTTGGTTGACTTCTGCGCAGCGGTTTGGGAGTTAACATCAAAATTACATTTCTCGGCCATATCGCATAGATCTCACTGTGAAAAGGCTTAAATGGCTTTTTTGACCTAAGTTTGAGGATTGCGCTCAAATCAAATGTCCTAGAACCAAATTTCCACATGTAATTACTAGATTGTGATACAATACACTAATGGTTGAAGTTTGGTTGACTTCTGCGCAGCGGTTTGGGAGTGAACATCAAAATTACATTTCTCGGCCATATCGCATAGATCTCACTGTGAAAAGGCTTAAATGACTTTTTTTAATTAAGTTTGAAGATTGCGCTCAAATCAAATGTCCTAGAACTAAATTTCCAAATGTAACTACTAGATTGTGATAAAATACACTATTGGGTGAAGTTTGGTTGACTTCTGCACAGCGGTTTGGGAGTTAACATCAAAATTACATTTCTCGGCCATATCGCATAGATCTCACTGTGAAAAGGCTTAAATGGCTTTTTTGACCTAAGTTTGAGGATTGCGCTCAAATCAAATGTCCAATAACCAAATTTCCACATGTAACTACTAGATTGTGATACAATACACTAATGGGTGAAGTTTGGTTGACTTCTGCGCAGCGGTTTGGGAGTTAACATCAAAATTACATTTCTCGGCCATATCGCATAGATCTCACTGTGAAAAGGCTTAAATGACTTTTTTAATTAAGTTTGATGATTGCGTTCAAACAAAATGTCCTAGAACAAAATTTTCAAATGTAACTACTAGATTGTGATACAATACACTATTGGGTGAAGTTTGGTTGACTTCTGCGCAGCGGTTTGGGAGTTAACATCAAAATTACATTTCTCGGCCATATCGCATAGATCTCACTGTGAAAAGGCTTAAATGGCTTTTTTGACCTAAGTTTGAGGATTGCGCTCAAATCAAATGTCCTAGAACCAAATTTCCACATGTAACTACTAGATTGTGATACAATACACTAATGGGTGAAGTTTGGTTGACTTCTGCGCAGCGGTTTGGGAGTTAACATCAAAATTACATTTCTCGGCCATATCGCATAGATCTCACTGTGAAAAGGCTTAAATGGCTTTTTTGACCTAAGTTTGAGGATTGCGCTCAAATCAAATGTCCTAGAACCAAATTTCCACATGTAACTACTAGATTGTGATACAATACACTAATGGGTGAAGTTTGGTTGACTTCTGCGCAGCGGTTTGGGAGTTAACATCAAAATTACATTTCTCGGCCATATCGCATAGATCTCACTGTGAAAAGGCTTAAATGACTTTTTTAATTAAGTTTGATGATTGCGCTCAAACAAAATGTCCTAGAACAAAATTTTCAAATGTAACTACTAGATTGTGATACAATACACTATTGGGTGAAGTTTGGTTGACTTCTGCGCAGCGGTTTGGGAGTTAACATCAAAATTACATTTCTCGGCCATATCGCATAGATCTCACTGTGAAAAGGCTTAAATGGCTTTTTTGACCTAAGTTTGAGGATTGCGCTCAAATCAAATGTCCTAGAACCAAATTTCCACATGTAACTACTAGATTGTGATACAATACACTATTGGGTGAAGTTTGGTTGACTTCTGCGCAGCGGTTTGGGAGTTAACATGAAAATTACATTTCTCGGCCATATCGCACTGTGAAAAGGCTTAAATGGCTTTTTTGACATAAGTTTGAGGATTACGCTCAAATCAAATGTCCTAGAACCAAATTTCCACATGTAACTACTAGATTGTGAAACAATACACTAATGGTTGAAGTTTGGTTGACTTCTGCGCAGCGGTTTGGGAGTGAACATCAAAATTACATTTCTCGGCCATATCGCATAGATCTCACTGTGAAAAGGCTTAAATGACTTTTTTTAATAAAGTTTGAAGATTGCGCTCAAATCAAATGTCCTAGAACTAAATTTCCAAATGTAACTACTAGATTGTGATAAAATACACTATTGGGTGAAGTTTGGTTGACTTCTGCACAGCGGTTTGGGAGTTAACATCAAAATTACATTTCTCGGCCATATCGCATAGATCTCACTGTGAAAAGGCTTAAATGACTTTTTTAATTAAGTTTGATGATTGCGTTCAAACAAAATGTCCTAGAACAAAATTTTCAAATGTAACTACTAGATTGTGATACAATACACTATTGGGTGAAGTTTGGTTGACTTCTGCGCAGCGGTTTGGGAGTTAACATCAAAATTACATTTCTCGGCCATATCGCATAGATCTCACTGTGAAAAGGCTTAAATGGCTTTTTTGACCTAAGTTTGAGGATTGCGCTCAAATCAAATGTCCTAGAACCAAATTTCCACATGTAATTACTAGATTGTGATACAATACACTAATGGTTGAAGTTTGGTTGACTTCTGCGCAGCGGTTTGGGAGTGAACATCAAAATTACATTTCTCGGCCATATCGCATAGATCTCACTGTGAAAAGGCTTAAATGACTTTTTTTAATTAAGTTTGAAGATTGCGCTCAAATCAAATGTCCTAGAACTAAATTTCCAAATGTAACTACTAGATTGTGATAAAATACACTATTGGGTGAAGTTTGGTTGACTTCTGCACAGCGGTTTGGGAGTTAACATCAAAATTACATTTCTCGGCCATATCGCATAGATCTCACTGTGAAAAGGCTTAAATGGCTTTTTTGACCTAAGTTTGAGGATTGCGCTCAAATCAAATGTCCAATAACCAAATTTCCACATGTAACTACTAGATTGTGATACAATACACTAATGGGTGAAGTTTGGTTGACTTCTGCGCAGCGGTTTGGGAGTTAACATCAAAATTACATTTCTCGGCCATATCGCATAGATCTCACTGTGAAAAGGCTTAAATGACTTTTTTAATTAAGTTTGATGATTGCGTTCAAACAAAATGTCCTAGAACAAAATTTTCAAATGTAACTACTAGATTGTGATACAATACACTATTGGGTGAAGTTTGGTTGACTTCTGCGCAGCGGTTTGGGAGTTAACATCAAAATTACATTTCTCGGCCATATCGCATAGATCTCACTGTGAAAAGGCTTAAATGGCTTTTTTGACCTAAGTTTGAGGATTGCGCTCAAATCAAATGTCCTAGAACCAAATTTCCACATGTAACTACTAGATTGTGATACAATACACTAATGGGTGAAGTTTGGTTGACTTCTGCGCAGCGGTTTGGGAGTTAACATCAAAATTACATTTCTCGGCCATATCGCATAGATCTCACTGTGAAAAGGCTTAAATGATTTTTTAATTAAGTTTGATGATTGCGCTCAAACAAAATGTCCTAGAACAAAATTTTCAAATGTAACTACTAGATTGTGATACAATACACTATTGGGTGAAGTTTGGTTGACTTCTGCGCAGCGGTTTGGGAGTTAACATCAAAATTACATTTCTCGGCCATATCGCATAGATCTCACTGTGAAAAGGCTTAAATGGCTTTTTTGACCTAAGTTTGAGGATTGCGCTCAAATCAAATGTCCTAGAACCAAATTTCCACATGTAACTACTAGATTGTGATACAATACACTAATGGTTGAAGTTTGGTTGACTTCTGCGCAGCGGTTTGGGAGTGAACATCAAAATTACATTTCTCGGCCATATCGCATAGATCTCACTGTGAAAAGGCTTAAATGACTTTTTTTAATTAAGTTTGAAGATTGCGCTCAAATCAAATGTCCTAGAACTAAATTTCCAAATGTAACTACTAGATTGTGATAAAATACACTATTGGGTGAAGTTTGGTTGACTTCTGCACAGCGGTTTGGGAGTTAACATCAAAATTACATTTCTCGGCCATATCGCATAGATCTCACTGTGAAAAGGCTTAAATGACTTTTTTAATTAAGTTTGATGATTGCTTTCAAACAAAATGTCCTAGAACAAAATTTTCAAATATAACTACTAGATTGTGATACAATACACTATTGGGTGAAGTTTGGTTGACTTCTGCGCAGCGGTTTGGGAGTTAACATCAAAATTACATTTCTCGGCCATATCGCATAGATCTCACTGTGAAAAGGCTTAAATGGCTTTTTTGACCTAAGTTTGAGGATTGCGCTCAAATCAAATGTCCTAGAACCAAATTTCCACATGTCATTACTAGATTGTGATACAATACACTAATGGGTGAAGTTTGGTTGACTTCTGCGCAGCGGTTTGGGAGTTAACATCAAAATTACATTTCTCGGCCATATCGCATAGATCTCACTGTGAAAAGGCTTAAATGGCTTTTTTGACCTAAGTTTGAGGATTGCGCTCAAATCAAATGTCCTAGAACCAAATTTCCACATGTAATTACTAGATTGTGATACAATACACTAATGGGTGAAGTTTGGTTGACTTCTGCGCAGCGGTTTGGGAGTTAACATCAAAATTTGATTTCTCGGCCATATCGCATAGATCTCACTGTGAAAAGGCTTAAATGACTTTTTTAATTAAGTTTAATGATTGCGCTCAAACCAAATGTCCTAGAACAAAATTTTCAAATGTAACTACTAGAATGTGATACAATACACTATTGGATGAAGTTTAGTTGACTTCTGCGCAGCGGTTTGGGAGTTAACATCAAAATTACATTTCTCGGCCATATCGCATAGATCTCACTGTGAAAAGGCTTAAATGGCTTTTTTGACCTAAGTTCAATGATTGCGCTCAAACCAAATGTCCTAGAACGAAATTTTCAAATGTAACTACTAGAATGTGATACAATACACTATTGGGTGAAGTTTGGTTGACTTCTGCGCAGCGGTTTGAGAGTTAACATGAAAATTACATTTCTCGGCCATATCGCATAGATCTCACTGTGAAAAGGCTTAAATGGCTTTTTTGACCTAAGTTTGAGGATTGCGCTCAAATCAAATGTCCTACAACCAAATTTCCACATGTAACTACTAGATTGTGATACAATACACTAATGGTTGAAGTTTGGTTGACTTCTGCGCAGCGGTTTGGGAGTTAACATCAAAATTACATTTCTCGGCCATATCGCATAGATCTCACTGTGAAAAGGCTTAAATGGCTTTTTTGACCTAAGTTTAATGATTGCGCTCAAGCCAAATGTCCTAGAACGAAATTTTCAAATGTAACTACTAGAATGTGATACAATACACTATTGGGTGAAGTTTGGTTGACTTCTGCGCAGCGGTTTGGGAGTTAACATGAAAATTACATTTCTCGGCCATATCGCATAGATCTCACTGTGAAAAGGCTTAAATGGCTTTTTTGACCTAAGTTTGAGGATTGCGCTCAAATCAAATGTCCTAGAACCAAATTTCTACATGTAACTACTAGATTGTGATACAATACACTAATTGGTGAAGTTTGGTTGACTTCTGCGCAGCGGTTTGGGAGTTAACATCAAAATTACATTTCTCGGCCATATCGCATAGATCTCACTGTGAAAAGGCTTAAATGGCTTTTTTGACCTAAGTTTGAGGATTGCGCTCAAATCAAATGTCCTAGAACCAAATTTCTACATGTAACTACTAGATTGTGATACAATACACTAATGGGTGAAGTTTGGTTGACTTCTGCGCAGCGGTTTGGGAGTTAACATCAAAATTACATTTCTCGGCCATATCGCATAGATCTCACTGTGAAAAGGCTTAAATGGCTTTTTTGACCTAAGTTTGAGGATTGCGCTCAAATCAAATGTCCAATAACCAAATTTCCACATGTAACTACTAGATTGTGATACAATACACTAATGGGTGAAGTTTGGTTGACTTCTGCGCAGCGGTTTGGGAGTTAACATCAAAATTACATTTCTCGGCCATATCGCATAGATCTCACTGTGAAAAGGCTTAAATGACTTTTTTAATTAAGTTTAATGATTGCGCTCAAACCAAATGTCCTAGAACAAAATTTTCAAATGTAACTACTAGAATGTGATACAATACACTATTGGGTGAAGTTTAGTTGACTTCTGCGCAGCGGTTTGGGAGTTAACATCAAAATTACATTTCTCGGCCATATCGCATAGATCTCACTGTGAAAAGGCTTAAATGGCTTTTTTGACCTAAGTTTAATGATTGCGCTCAAACCAAATGTCCTAGAACGAAATTTTCAAATGTAACTACTAGAATGTGATACAATACACTATTGGGTGAAGTTTGGTTGACTTCTGCGCAGCGGTTTGGGAGTTAACATGAAAATTACATTTCTCGGCCATATCGCATAGATCTCACTGTGAAAAGGCTTAAATGGCTTTTTTGACCTAAGTTTGAGGATTGCGCTCAAATCAAATGTCCTACAACCAAATTTCCACATGTAACTACTAGATTGTGATACAATACACTAATGGTTGAAGTTTGGTTGACTTCTGCGCAGCGGTTTGGGAGTTAACATCAAAATTACATTTCTCGGCCATATCGCATAGATCTCACTGTGAAAAGGCTTAAATGGCTTTTTTTACCTAAGTTTAATGATTGCGCTCAAGCCAAATGTCCTAGAACGAAATTTTCAAATGTAACTACTAGAATGTGATACAATACACTATTGGGTGAAGTTTGGTTGACTTCTGCGCAGCGGTTTGGGAGTTAACATGAAAATTACATTTCTCGGCCATATCGCATAGATCTCACTGTGAAAAGGCTTAAATGGCTTTTTTGACCTAAGTTTGAGGATTGCGCTCAAATCAAATGTCCTAGAACCAAATTTCTACATGTAACTACTAGATTGTGATACAATACACTAATGGGTGAAGTTTGGTTGACTTCTGCGCAGCGGTTTGGGAGTTAACATGAAAATTACATTTCTCGGCCATATCGCATAGATCTCACTGTGAAAAGGCTTAAATGGCTTTTTTGACCTAAGTTTGAGGATTGCGCTCAAATCAAATGTCCTACAACCAAATTTCCACATGTAACTACTAGATTGTGATACAATACACTAATGGTTGAAGTTTGGTTGACTTCTGTGCAGCGGTTTGGGAGTTAACATCAAAATTACATTTCTCGGCCATATCGCATAGATCTCACTGTGAAAAGGCTTAAATGGCTTTTTTGACCTAAGTTTAATGATTGCGCTCAAGCCAAATGTCCTAGAACGAAATTTTCAAATGTAACTACTAGAATGTGATACAATACACTATTGGGTGAAGTTTGGTTGACTTCTGCGCAGCGGTTTGGGAGTTAACATGAAAATTACATTTCTCGGCCATATCGCATAGATCTCACTGTGAAAAGGCTTAAATGGCTTTTTTGACCTAAGTTTGAGGATTGCGCTCAAATCAAATGTCCTAGAACCAAATTTCTACATGTAACTACTAGATTGTGATACAATACACTAATGGGTGAAGTTTGGTTGACTTCTGCGCAGCGGTTTGGGAGTTAACATCAAAATTACATTTCTCGGCCATATCGCATAGATCTCACTGTGAAAAGGCTTAAATGGCTTTTTTGACCTAAGTTTGAGGATTGCGCTTAAATCAAATGTCCAATAACCAAATTTCCACATGTAACTACTAGATTGTGATACAATACACTAATGGGTGAAGTTTGGTTGACTTCTGCGCAGCGGTTTGGGAGTTAACATCAAAATTACATTTCTCGGCCATATCGCATAGATCTCACTGTGAAAAGGCTTAAATGACTTTTTTAATTAAGTTTAATGATTGCGCTCAAACCAAATGTCCTAGAACAAAATTTTCAAATGTAACTACTAGAATGTGATACAATACACTATTGGATGAAGTTTAGTTGACTTCTGCGCAGCGGTTTGGGAGTTAACATCAAAATTACATTTCTCGGCCATATCGCATAGATCTCACTGTGAAAAGGCTTAAATGGCTTTTTTGACCTAAGTTTAATGATTGCGCTCAAACCAAATGTCCTAGAACGAAATTTTCAAATGTAACTACTAGAATGTGATACAATACACTATTGGGTGAAGTTTGGTTGACTTCTGCGCAGCGGTTTGGGAGTTAACATGAAAATTACATTTCTCGGCCATATCGCATAGATCTCACTGTGAAAAGGCTTAAATGGCTTTTTTGACCTAAGTTTGAGGATTGCGCTCAAATCAAATGTCCTAGAACCAAATTTCCACATGTAATTACTAGATTGTGATACAATACACTAATGGGTGAAGTTTGGTTGACTTCTGCGCAGCGGTTTGGGAGTTAACATCAAAATTACATTTCTCGGCCATATCGCATAGATCTCACTGTGAAAAGGCTTAAATGACTTTTTTAATTAAGTTTAATGATTGCGCTCAAACCAAATGTCCTAGAACAAAATTTTCAAATGTAACTACTAGAATGTGATACAATACACTATTGGATGAAGTTTAGTTGACTTCTGCGCAGCGGTTTGGGAGTTAACATCAAAATTACATTTCTCGGCCATATCGCATAGATCTCACTGTGAAAAGGCTTAAATGGCTTTTTTGACATAAGTTTGAGGATTACGCTCAAATCAAATGTCCTAGAACCAAATTTCCACATGTAACTACTAGATTGTGAAACAATACACTAATGGTTGAAGTTTGGTTGACTTCTGCGCAGCGGTTTGGGAGTGAACATCAAAATTACATTTCTCGGCCATATCGCATAGATCTCACTGTGAAAAGGCTTAAATGACTTTTTTTAATTAAGTTTGAAGATTGCGCTCAAATCAAATGTCCTAGAACTAAATTTCCAAATGTAACTACTAGATTGTGATAAAATACACTATTGGGTGAAGTTTGGTTGACTTCTGCATAGCGGTTTGGGAGTTAACATCAAAATTACATTTCTCGGCCATATCGCATAGATCTCACTGTGAAAAGGCTTAAATGACTTTTTTAATTAAGTTTGATGATTGCGTTCAAACAAAATGTCCTAGAACAAAATTTTCAAATGTAACTACTAGATTGTGATACAATACACTATTGGGTGAAGTTTGGTTGACTTCTGCGCAGCGGTTTGGGAGTTAACATCAAAATTACATTTCTCGGCCATATCGCATAGATCTCACTGTGAAAAGGCTTAAATGGCTTTTTTGACCTAAGTTTGAGGATTGCGCTCAAATCAAATGTCCTAGAACCAAATTTCCACATGTAATTACTAGATTGTGATACAATACACTAATGGGTGAAGTTTGGTTGACTTCTGCGCAGCGGTTTGGGAGTTAACATCAAAATTTGATTTCTCGGCCATATCGCATAGATCTCACTGTGAAAAGGCTTAAATGACTTTTTTAATTAAGTTTAATGATTGCGCTCAAACCAAATGTCCTAGAACAAAATTTTCAAATGTAACTACTAGAATGTGATACAATACACTATTGGATGAAGTTTAGTTGACTTCTGCGCAGCGGTTTGGGAGTTAACATCAAAATTACATTTCTCGGCCATATCGCATAGATCTCACTGTGAAAAGGCTTAAATGGCTTTTTTGACCTAAGTTTGAGGATTGCGCTCAAATCAAATGTCCTACAACCAAATTTCCACATGTAACTACTAGATTGTGATACAATACACTAATGGTTGAAGTTTGGTTGACTTCTGCGCAGCGGTTTGGGAGTGAACATCAAAATTACATTTCTCGGCCATATCGCATAGATCTCACTGTGAAAAGGCTTAAATGGCTTTTTTGACCTAAGTTTAATGATTGCGCTCAAGCCAAATGTCCTAGAACGAAATTTTCAAATGTAACTACTAGAATGTGATACAATACACTATTGGGTGAAGTTTGGTTGACTTCTGCGCAGCGGTTTGGGAGTTAACATCAAAATTACATTTCTCGGCCATATCGCATAGATCTCACTGTGAAAAGGCTTAAATGGCTTTTTTGACCTAAGTTTGAGGATTGCGCTCAAATCAAATGTCCTAGAACCAAATTTCTACATGTAACTACTAGATTGTGATACAATACACTAATGGGTGAAGTTTGGTTGACTTCTGCGCAGCGGTTTGGGAGTTAACATCAAAATTACATTTCTCGGCCATATCGCATAGATCTCACTGTGAAAAGGCTTAAATGGCTTTTTTGACCTAAGTTTGAGGATTGCGCTCAAATCAAATGTCCAATAACCAAATTTCCACATGTAACTACTAGATTGTGATACAATACACTAATGGGTGAAGTTTGGTTGACTTCTGCGCAGCGGTTTGGGGGTTTGGGAGTTAACATCAAAATTACATTTCTCGGCCATATCGCATAGATCTCACTGTGAAAAGGCTTAAATGACTTTTTTAATTAAGTTTAATGATTGCGCTCAAACCAAATGTCCTAGAACAAAATTTTCAAATGTAACTACTAGAATGTGATACAATACACTATTGGATGAAGTTTAGTTGACTTCTGCGCAGCGGTTTGGGAGTTAACATCAAAATTACATTTCTCGGCCATATCGCATAGATCTCACTGTGAAAAGGCTTAAATGGCTTTTTTGACCTAAGTTTGAGGATTGCGCTCAAATCAAATGTCCTACAACCAAATTTCCACATGTAACTACTAGATTGTGATACAATACACTAATGGTTGAAGTTTGGTTGACTTCTGCGCAGCGGTTTGGGAGTGAACATCAAAATTACATTTCTCGGCCATATCGCATAGATCTCACTGTGAAAAGGCTTAAATGGCTTTTTTGACCTAAGTTTAATGATTGCGCTCAAGCCAAATGTCCTAGAACGAAATTTTCAAATGTAACTACTAGAATGTGATACAATACACTATTGGGTGAAGTTTGGTTGACTTCTGCGCAGCGGTTTGGGAGTTAACATCAAAATTACATTTCTCGGCCATATCGCATAGATCTCACTGTGAAAAGGCTTAAATGGCTTTTTTGACCTAAGTTTGAGGATTGCGCTCAAATCAAATGTCCTAGAACCAAATTTCTACATGTAACTACTAGATTGTGATACAATACACTAATGGGTGAAGTTTGGTTGACTTCTGCGCAGCGGTTTGGGAGTTAACATCAAAATTACATTTCTCGGCCATATCGCATAGATCTCACTGTGAAAAGGCTTAAATGGCTTTTTTGACCTAAGTTTGAGGATTGCGCTCAAATCAAATGTCCAATAACCAAATTTCCACATGTAACTACTAGATTGTGATACAATACACTAATGGGTGAAGTTTGGTTGACTTCTGCGCAGCGGTTTGGGAGTTAACATCAAAATTACATTTCTCGGCCATATCGCATAGATCTCACTGTGAAAAGGCTTAAATGACTTTTTTAATTAAGTTTAATGATTGCGCTCAAACCAAATGTCCTAGAACAAAATTTTCAAATGTAACTACTAGAATGTGATACAATACACTATTGGATGAAGTTTAGTTGACTTCTGCGCAGCGGTTTGGGAGTTAACATCAAAATTACATTTCTCGGCCATATCGCATAGATCTCACTGTGAAAAGGCTTAAATGGCTTTTTCGACCTAAGTTTGAGGATTGCGCTCAAATCAAATGTCCTACAACCAAATTTCCACATGTAACTACTAGATTTTGATACAATACACTAATGGTTAAGTTTGGTTGACTTCTGCGCAGCGGTTTGGGAGTGAACATCAAAATTACATTTCTCGGCCATATCGCATAGATCTAACTGTGAAAAGGCTTAAATGGCTTTTTTGACCTAAGTTTAATGATTGCGCTCAAGCCAAATGTCCTAGAACGAAATTTTCAAATGTAACTACTAGAATGTGATACAATACACTATTGGGTGAAGTTTGGTTAACTTCTGCGCAGCGGTTTGGGAGTTAACATGAAAATTACATTTCTCGGCCATATCGCATAGATCTCACTGTGAAAAGGCTTAAATGGCTTTTTTGACCTAAGTTTGAGGATTGCGCTCAAATCAAATGTCCTAGAACCAAATTTCTACATGTAACTACTAGATTGTGATATTATACACTAATGGGTGAAGTTTGGTTGACTTCTGCGCAGCGGTTTGGGAGTTAACATCAAAATTACATTTCTCGGCCATATCGCATAGATCTCACTGTGAAAAGGCTTAAATGGCTTTTTTGACCTAAGTTTGAGGATTGCGCTCAAATCAAATGTCCAATAACCAAATTTCCACATGTAACTACTAGATTGTGATACAATACACTAATGGGTGAAGTTTGGTTGACTTCTGCGCAGCGGTTTGGGAGTTAACATCAAAATTACATTTCTCGGCCATATCGCATAGATCTCACTGTGAAAAGGCTTAAATGGCTTTTTTGACCTAAGTTTAATGATTGCGCTCAAACCAAATGTCCTAGAACGAAATTTTCAAATGTAACTACTAGAATGTGATACAATACACTATTGGGTGAAGTTTGGTTGACTTCTGCGCAGCGGTTAGGGAGTTAACATCAAAATTACATTTCTCGGCCATATCGCATAGATCTCACTGTGAAAAGGCTTAAATGGCTTTTTTGACCTAAGTTTGAGGATTGCGCTCAAATCAAATGTCCTAGAACCAAATTTCAGCATGTAACTACTAGATTGTGATACAATACACTAATGGGTGAAGTTTGGTTGACTTCTGCGCAGCGGTTTGGGAGTTAACATCAAAATTACATTTCTCGGCCATATCGCAGAGATCTCACTGTGAAAAGGCTTAAATGGCTTTTTTGACCTAAGTTTAATGATTGCGCTCAAACCAAATGTCCTAGAACGAAATTTTCAAATGTAACTACTAGAATGTGATACAATACACTATTGGGTGAAGTTTGGTTGACTTCTGCGCAGCGGTTTGGGAGTTAACATCAAAATTACATTTCTCGGCCATATCGCATAGATCTCACTGTGAAAAGGCTTAAATGGCTTTTTTGACCTAAGTTTGAGGATTGCGCTCAAATCAAATGTCCTAGAACCAAATTTCCACATGTAACTACTAGATTGTGATACAATACACTAATGGGTGAAGTTTGGTTGACTTCTGCGCAGCGGTTTGGGAGTTAACATCAAAATTACATTTCTCGGCCATATCGCATAGATCTCACTGTGAAAAGGCTTAAATGACTTTTTTGACCTAAGTTTGAGGATTGCGCTCAAATCAAATGTCCAATAACCAAATTTCCACATGTAACTACTAGATTGTGATACAATACACTAATGGGTGAAGTTTGGTTGACTTCTGCGCAGCGGTTTGGGAGTTAACATCAAAATTACATTTCTCGGCCATATCGCATAGATCTCACTGTGAAAAGGCTTAAATGACTTTTTTAATTAAGTTTGATGATTGCGTTCAAACAAAATGTCCTAGAACAAAATTTTCAAATGTAACTACTAGATTGTGATACAATACACTATTGGGTGAAGTTTGGTTGACTTCTGCGCAGCGGTTTGGGAGTTAACATCAAAATTACATTTCTCGGCCATATCGCATAGATCTCACTGTGAAAAGGCTTAAATGGCTTTTTTGACCTAAGTTTGAGGATTGCGCTCAAATCAAATGTCCTAGAACCAAATTTCCACATGTAACTACTAGATTGTGATACAATACACTAATGGGTGAAGTTTGGTTGACTTCTGCGCAGCGGTTTGGGAGTTAACATCAAAATTACATTTCTCGGCTATATCGCATAGATCTCACTGTGAAAAGGCTTAAATGACTTTTTTAATTAAGTTTGATGATTACGCTCAAACAAAATGTCCTAGAACAAAATTTTCAAATGTAACTACTAGATTGTGATACAATACACTATTGGGTGAAGTTTGGTTGACTTCTGCGCAGCGGTTTGGGAGTTAACATCAAAATTACATTTCTCGGCCATATCGCATAGATCTCACTGTGAAAAGGCTTAAATGGCTTTTTTGACCTAAGTTTGAGGATTGCGCTCAAATCAAATGTCCTAGAACCAAATTTCCACATGTAACTACTAGATTGTGATACAATACACTAATGGTTGAAGTTTGGTTGACTTCTGCGCAGCGGTTTGGGAGTGAACATCAAAATTACATTTCTCGGCCATATCGCATAGATCTCACTGTGAAAAGGCTTAAATGACTTTTTTTAATTAAGTTTGAAGATTGCGCTCAAATCAAATGTCCTAGAACTAAATTTCCAAATGTAACTACTAGATTGTGATAAAATACACTATTGGGTGAAGTTTGGTTGACTTCTGCACAGCGGTTTGGGAGTTAACATCAAAATTACATTTCTCGGCCATATCGCATAGATCTCACTGTGAAAAGGCTTAAATGACTTTTTTAATTAAGTTTGATGATTGCTTTCAAACAAAATGTCCTAGAACAAAATTTTCAAATATAACTACTAGATTGTGATACAATACACTATTGGGTGAAGTTTGGTTGACTTCTGCGCAGCGGTTTGGGAGTTAACATCAAAATTACATTTCTCGGCCATATCGCATAGATCTCACTGTGAAAAGGCTTAAATGGCTTTTTTGACCTAAGTTTGAGGATTGCGCTCAAATCAAATGTCCTAGAACCAAATTTCCACATGTAATTACTAGATTGTGATACAATACACTAATGGGTGAAGTTTGGTTGACTTCTGCGCAGCGGTTTGGGAGTTAACATCAAAATTACATTTCTCGGCCATATCGCATAGATCTCACTGTGAAAAGGCTTAAATGACTTTTTTAATTAAGTTTAATGATTGCGCTCAAACCAAATGTCCTAGAACAAAATTTTCAAATGTAACTACTAGAATGTGATACAATACACTATTGGGTGAAGTTTGGTTGACTTCTGCGCAGCGGTTTGGGAGTTAACATCAAAATTACATTTCTCGGCCATATCGCATAGATCTCACTGTGAAAAGGCTTAAATGGCTTTTTTGACCTAAGTTTGAGGATTGCGCTCAAATCAAATGTCCAATAACCAAATTTCCACATGTAACTACTAGATTGTGATACAATACACTAATGGGTGAAGTTTGGTTGACTTCTGCGCAGCGGTTTGGGAGTTAACATCAAAATTACATTTCTCGGCCATATCGCATAGATCTCACTGTGAAAAGGCTTAAATGGCTTTTTTGACCTAAGTTTAATGATTGCGCTCAAACCAAATGTCCTAGAACGAAATTTTCAAATGTAACTACTAGAATGTGATACAATACACTATTGGGTGAAGTTTGGTTGACTTCTGCGCAGCGGTTAGGGAGTTAACATCAAAATTACATTTCTCGGCCATATCGCATAGATCTCACTGTGAAAAGGCTTAAATGGCTTTTTTGACCTAAGTTTGAGGATTGCGCTCAAATCAAATGTCCTAGAACCAAATTTCAGCATGTAACTACTAGATTGTGATACAATACACTAATGGGTGAAGTTTGGTTGACTTCTGCGCAGCGGTTTGGGAGTTAACATCAAAATTACATTTCTCGGCCATATCGCAGAGATCTCACTGTGAAAAGGCTTAAATGGCTTTTTTGACCTAAGTTTAATGATTGCGCTCAAACCAAATGTCCTAGAACGAAATTTTCAAATGTAACTACTAGAATGTGATACAATACACTATTGGGTGAAGTTTGGTTGACTTCTGCGCAGCGGTTTGGGAGTTAACATCAAAATTACATTTCTCGGCCATATCGCATAGATCTCACTGTGAAAAGGCTTAAATGGCTTTTTTGACCTACGTTTGAGGATTGCGCTCAAATCAAATGTCCTAGAACCAAATTTCCACATGTAACTACTAGATTGTGATACAATACACTAATGGGTGAAGTTTGGTTGACTTCTGCGCAGCGGTTTGGGAGTTAACATCAAAATTACATTTCTCGGCCATATCGCATAGATCTCACTGTGAAAAGGCTTAAATGACTTTTTTAATTAAGTTTGATGATTGCGCTCAAACAAAATGTCCTAGAACAAAATTTTCAAATGTAACTACAAGATTGTGATACAATACACTATTGGGTGAAGTTTGGTTGACTTCTGCGCAGCGGTTTGGGAGTTAACATCAAAATTACATTTCTCGGCCATATCGCATAGATCTCACTGTGAAAAGGCTTAAATGACTTTTTTGACCTAAGTTTGAGGATTGCGCTCAAACAAAATGTCCTAGAACAAAATTTTCAAATGTAACTACTAGATTGTGATACAATACACTATTGGGTGAAGTTTGGTTGACTTCTGCGCAGCGGTTTGGGAGTTAACATCAAAATTACATTTCTCGGCCATATCGCATAGATCTCACTGTGAAAAGGCTTAAATGGCTTTTTTGACCTAAGTTTGAGGATTGCGCTCAAATCAAATGTCCTAGAACCAAATTTCCACATGTAACTACTAGATTGTGATACAATACACTAATGGTTGAAGTTTGGTTGACTTCTGCGCAGCGGTTTGGGAGTGAACATCAAAATTACATTTCTCGGCCATATCGCATAGATCTCACTGTGAAAAGGCTTAAATGACTTTTTTTAATTAAGTTTGAAGATTGCGCTCAAATCAAATGTCCTAGAACTAAATTTCCAAATGTAACTACTAGATTGTGATAAAATACACTATTGGGTGAAGTTTGGTTGACTTCTGCACAGCGGTTTGGGAGTTAACATGAAAATTACATTTCTCGGCCATATCGCATAGATCTCACTGTGAAAAGGCTTAAATGGCTTTTTTGACCTAAGTTTGAGGATTGCGCTCAAATCAAATGTCCAATAACCAAATTTCCACATGTAACTACTAGATTGTGATACAATACACTAATGGGTGAAGTTTGGTTGACTTCTGCGCAGCGGTTTGGGAGTTAACATCAAAATTACATTTCTCGGCCATATCGCATAGATCTCACTGTGAAAAGGCTTAAATGACTTTTTTAATTAAGTTTGATGATTGCGTTCAAACAAAATGTCCTAGAACAAAATTTTCAAATGTAACTACTAGATTGTGATACAATACACTATTGGGTGAAGTTTGGTTGACTTCTGCGCAGCGGTTTGGGAGTTAACATCAAAATTACATTTCTCGGCCATATCGCATAGATCTCACTGTGAAAAGGCTTAAATGGCTTTTTTGACCTAAGTTTGAGGATTGCGCTCAAATCAAATGTCCTAGAACCAAATTTCCACATGTAACTACTAGATTGTGATACAATACACTAATGGGTGAAGTTTGGTTAACTTCTGCGCAGCGGTTTGGGAGTTAACATCAAAATTACATTTCTCGGCCATATCGCATAGATCTCACTGTGAAAAGGCTTAAATGGCTTTTTTAATTAAGTTTGATGATTGCGCTCAAACAAAATGTCCTAGAACAAAATTTTCAAATGTAACTACTAGATTGTGATACAATACACTATTGGGTGAAGTTTGGTTGACTTCTGCGCAGCGGTTTGGGAGTTAACATCAAATTTACATTTCTCGGCCATATCGCATAGATCTCACTGTGAAAAGGCTTAAATGGCTTTTTTGACCTAAGTTTGAGGATTGCGCTCAAATCAAATGTCCTAGAACCAAATTTCCACATGTAACTACTAGATTGTGATACAATACACTAATGGTTGAAGTTTGGTTGACTTCTGCGCAGCGGTTTGGGAGTGAACATCAAAATTACATTTCTCGGCCATATCACATAGATCTCACTGTGAAAAGGCTTAAATGACTTTTTTTAATTAAGTTTGAAGATTGCGCTCAAATCAAATGTCCTAGAACTAAATTTCCAAATGTAACTACTAGATTGTGATAAAATACACTATTGGGTGAAGTTTGGTTGACTTCTGCACAGCGGTTTGGGAGTTAACATCAAAATTACATTTCTCGGCCATATCGCATAGATCTCACTGTGAAAAGGCTTAAATGACTTTTTTAATTAAGTTTGATGATTGCTTTCAAACAAAATGTCCTAGAACAAAATTTTCAAATATAACTACTAGATTGTGATACAATACACTATTGGGTGAAGTTTGGTTGACTTCTGCGCAGCGGTTTGGGAGTTAACATCAAAATTACATTTCTCGGCCATATCGCATAGATCTCACTGTGAAAAGGCTTAAATGGCTTTTTTGACCTAAGTTTGAGGATTGCGCTCAAATCAAATGTCCTAGAACAAAATTTTCAAATGTAACTACTAGAATGTGATACAATACACTATTGGGTGAAGTTTATTTGACTTCTGCGCAGCGGTTTGGGAGTTAACATCAAAATTACATTTCTCGGCCATATCGCATAGATCTCACTGTGAAAAGGCTTAAATGGCTTTTTTGACCTAAGTTTAATGATTGCGCTCAAACCAAATGTCCTAGAACGAAATTTTCAAATGTAACTACTAGAATGTGATACAATACACTATTGGGTGAAGTTTGGTTGACTTCTGCGCAGCGGTTTGGGAGTTAACATGAAAATTACATTTCTCGGCCATATCGCATAGATCTCACTGTGAAAAGGCTTAAATGGCTTTTTTGACATAAGTTTGAGGATTGCGCTCAAATCAAATGTCCTAGAACCAAATTTCCACATGTAACTACTAGATTGTGATACAATACACTAATGGTTGAAGTTTGGTTGACTTCTGCGCAGCGGGTTGGGAGTGAACATCAAAATTACATTTCTCGGCCATATCGCATAGATCTCACTGTGAAAAGGCTTAAATGACTTTTTTTAATTAAGTTTGAAGATTGCGCTCAAATCAAATGTCCTAGAACTAAATTTCCAAATGTAACTACTAGATTGTGAAAAAATACACTATTTGGTGAAGTTTGGTTGACTTCTGCACAGCGGTTTGGGAGTTAACATCAAAATTACATTTCTCGGCCATATCGCATAGATCTCACTGTGAAAAGGCTTGAATGACTTTTTTAATTAAGTTTGATGATTGCGTTCAAACAAAATGTCCTAGAACAAAATTTTCAAATGTAACTACTAGATTGTGATACAATACACTATTGGGTGAAGTTTGGTTGACTTCTGCGCAGCGGTTTGGGAGTTAACATCAAAATTACATTTCTCGGCCATATCGCATAGATCTCACTGTGAAAAGGCTTAAATGGCTTTTTTGACCTAAGTTTGAGGATTGCGCTCAAATCAAATGTCCTAGAACCAAATTTCCACATGTAATTACTAGATTGTGATACAATACACTAATGGGTGAAGTTTGGTTGACTTCTGCGCAGCGGTTTGGGAGTTAACATCAAAATTACATTTCTCGGCCATATCGCATAGATCTCACTGTGAAAAGGCTTAAATGACTTTTTTAATTAAGTTTGATGATTGCGTTCAAACAAAATGTCCTAGAACAAAATTTTCAAATGTAACTACTAGATTGTGATACAATACACTATTGGGTGAAGTTTGGTTGACTTCTGCGCAGCGGTTTGGGAGTTAACATCAAAATTACATTTCTCGGCCATATCGCATAGATCTCACTGTGAAAAGGCTTAAATGGCTTTTTTGACCTAAGTTTGAGGATTGCGCTCAAATCAAATGTCCTAGAACCAAATTTCCACATGTAACTACTAGATTGTGATACAATACACTAATGGGTGAAGTTTGGTTGACTTCTGCGCAGCGGTTTGGGAGTTAACATCAAAATTACATTTCTCGGCCATATCGCATAGATCTCACTGTGAAAAGGCTTAAATGACTTTTTTTAATTAAGTTTGAAGATTGCGCTCAAATCAAATGTCCTAGAACTAAATTTCCAAATGTAACTACTAGATTGTGATAAAATACACTATTGGGTGAAGTTTGGTTGACTTCAGCACAGCGGTTTGGGAGTTAACATCAAAATTACATTTCTCGGCCATATCGCATAGATCTCACTGTGAAAAGGCTTAAATGACTTTTTTAATTAAGTTTGATGATTGCTTTCAAACAAAATGTCCTAGAACAAAATTTTCAAATATAACTACTAGATTGTGATACAATACACTATTGGGTGAAGTTTGGTTGACTTCTGCGCAGCGGTTTGGGAGTTAACATCAAAATTACATTTCTCGGCCATATCGCATAGATCTCACTGTGAAAAGGCTTAAATGGCTTTTTTGACCTAAGTTTGAGGATTGCGCTCAAATCAAATGTCCTAGAACCAAATGTCCACATGTAATTACTAGATTGTGATACAATACACTAATGGGTGAAGTTTGGTTGACTTCTGCGCAGCGGTTTGGGAGTTAACATGAAAATTACATTTCTCGGCCATATCGCATAGATCTCACTGTGAAAAGGCTTAAATGGCTTTTTTGACCTAAGTTTGAGGATTGCGCTCAAATCAAATGTCCTAGAACCAAATTTCCACATGTAACTACTAGATTGTGATACAATACACTAATGGGTGAAGTTTGGTTGACTTCTGCGCAGCGGGTTGGGAGTGAACATCAAAATTACATTTCTCGGCCATATCGCATAGATCTCACTGTGAAAAGGCTTAAATGACTTTTTTTAATTAAGTTTGAAGATTGCGCTCAAATCAAATGTCCTAGAACTAAATTTCCAAATGTAACTACTAGATTGTGAAAAAATACACTATTTGGTGAAGTTTGGTTGACTTCTGCACAGCGGTTTGGGAGTTAACATCAAAATTACATTTCTCGGCCATATCGCATAGATCTCACTGTGAAAAGGCTTGAATGACTTTTTTAATTAAGTTTGATGATTGCGTTCAAACAAAATGTCCTAGAACAAAATTTTCAAATGTAACTACTAGATTGTGATACAATACACTATTGGGTGAAGTTTGGTTGACTTCTGCGCAGCGGTTTGGGAGTTAACATCAAAATTACATTTCTCGGCCATATCGCATAGATCTCACTGTGAAAAGGCTTAAATGGCTTTTTTGACCTAAGTTTGAGGATTGCGCTCAAATCAAATGTCCTAGAACCAAATTTCCACATGTAATTACTAGATTGTGATACAATACACTAATGGGTGAAGTTTGGTTGACTTCTGCGCAGCGGTTTGGGAGTTAACATCAAAATTACATTTCTCGGCCATATCGCATAGATCTCACTGTGAAAAGGCTTAAATGACTTTTTTAATTAAGTTTGATGATTGCGTTCAAACAAAATGTCCTAGAACAAAATTTTCAAATGTAACTACTAGATTGTGATACAATACACTATTGGGTGAAGTTTGGTTGACTTCTGCGCAGCGGTTTGGGAGTTAACATCAAAATTACATTTCTCGGCCATATCGCATAGATCTCACTGTGAAAAGGCTTAAATGGCTTTTTTGACCTAAGTTTGAGGATTGCGCTCAAATCAAATGTCCTAGAACCAAATTTCCACATGTAACTACTAGATTGTGATACAATACACTAATGGGTGAAGTTTGGTTGACTTCTGCGCAGCGGTTTGGGAGTTAACATCAAAATTACATTTCTCGGCCATATCGCATAGATCTCACTGTGAAAAGGCTTAAATGACTTTTTTTAATTAAGTTTGAAGATTGCGCTCAAATCAAATGTCCTAGAACTAAATTTCCAAATGTAACTACTAGATTGTGATAAAATACACTATTGGGTGAAGTTTGGTTGACTTCAGCACAGCGGTTTGGGAGTTAACATCAAAATTACATTTCTCGGCCATATCGCATAGATCTCACTGTGAAAAGGCTTAAATGACTTTTTTAATTAAGTTTGATGATTGCTTTCAAACAAAATGTCCTAGAACAAAATTTTCAAATATAACTACTAGATTGTGATACAATACACTATTGGGTGAAGTTTGGTTGACTTCTGCGCAGCGGTTTGGGAGTTAACATCAAAATTACATTTCTCGGCCATATCGCATAGATCTCACTGTGAAAAGGCTTAAATGGCTTTTTTGACCTAAGTTTGAGGATTGCGCTCAAATCAAATGTCCTAGAACCAAATTTCCACATGTAATTACTAGATTGTGATACAATACACTAATGGGTGAAGTTTGGTTGACTTCTGCGCAGCGGTTTGGGAGTTAACATGAAAATTACATTTCTCGGCCATATCGCATAGATCTCACTGTGAAAAGGCTTAAATGGCTTTTTTGACCTAAGTTTGAGGATTGCGCTCAAATCAAATGTCCTATAACCAAATTTCCACATGTAACTACTAGATTGTGATACAATACACTAATGGGTGAAGTTTGGTTGACTTCTGCGCAGCGGTTTGGGAGTTAACATCAAAATTACATTTCTCGGCCATATCGCATAGATCTCACTGTGAAAAGGCTTAAATGACTTTTTTAATTAAGTTTGATGATTGCGTTCAAACAAAATGTCCTAGAACAAAATTTTCAAATGTAACTACTAGATTGTGATACAATACACTATTGGGTGAAGTTTGGTTGACTTCTGCGCAGCGGTTTGGGAGTTAACATCAAAATTACATTTCTCGGCCATATCGCATAGATCTCACTGTGAAAAGGCTTAAATGGCTTTTTTGACCTAAGTTTGAGGATTGCGCTCAAATCAAATGTCCTAGAACCAAATTTCCACATGTAATTACTAGATTGTGATACAATACACTAATGGGTGAAGTTTGGTTGACTTCTGCGCAGCGGTTTGGGAGTTAACATCAAAATTACATTTCTCGGCCATATCGCATAGATCTCACTGTGAAAAGGCTTAAATGACTTTTTTAATTAAGTTTGATGATTGCGTTCAAACAAAATGTCCTAGAACAAAATTTTCAAATGTAACTACTAGATTGTGATACAATACACTATTGGGTGAAGTTTGGTTGACTTCTGCGCAGCGGTTTGGGAGTTAACATCAAAATTACATTTCTCGGCCATATCGCATAGATCTCACTGTGAAAAGGCTTAAATGGCTTTTTTGACCTAAGTTTGAGGATTGCGCTCAAATCAAATGTCCTAGAACCAAATTTCCACATGTAACTACTAGATTGTGATACAATACACTAATGGGTGAAGTTTGGTTGACTTCTGCGCAGCGGTTTGGGAGTTAACATCAAAATTACATTTCTCGGCCATATCGCATAGATCTCACTGTGAAAAGGCTTAAATGACTTTTTTTAATTAAGTTTGAAGATTGCGCTCAAATCAAATGTCCTAGAACTAAATTTCCAAATGTAACTACTAGATTGTGATAAAATACACTATTGGGTGAAGTTTGGTTGACTTCAGCACAGCGGTTTGGGAGTTAACATCAAAATTACATTTCTCGGCCATATCGCATAGATCTCACTGTGAAAAGGCTTAAATGACTTTTTTAATTAAGTTTGATGATTGCTTTCAAACAAAATGTCCTAGAACAAAATTTTCAAATATAACTACTAGATTGTGATACAATACACTATTGGGTGAAGTTTGGTTGACTTCTGCGCAGCGGTTTGGGAGTTAACATCAAAATTACATTTCTCGGCCATATCGCATAGATCTCACTGTGAAAAGGCTTAAATGGCTTTTTTGACCTAAGTTTGAGGATTGCGCTCAAATCAAATGTCCTAGAACCAAATTTCCACATGTAATTACTAGATTGTGATACAATACACTAATGGGTGAAGTTTGGTTGACTTCTGCGCAGCGGTTTGGGAGTTAACATCAAAATTACATTTCTCGGCCATATCGCATAGATCTCACTGTGAAAAGGCTTAAATGGCTTTTTTGACCTAAGTTTGAGGATTGCGCTCAAATCAAATGTCCTATAACCAAATTTCCACATGTAACTACTAGATTGTGATACAATACACTAATGGGTGAAGTTTGGTTGACTTCTGCGCAGCGGTTTGGGAGTTAACATCAAAATTACATTTCTCGGCCATATCGCTTTGATCTCACTGTGAAAAGGCTTAAATGACTTTTTTAATTAAGTTTAATGATTGCGCTCAAACCAAATGTCCTAGAACAAAATTTTCAAATGTAACTACTAGAATGTGATACAATACACTATTGGATGAAGTTTAGTTGACTTCTGCGCAGCGGTTTGGGAGTTAACATCAAAATTACATTTCTCGGCCATATCGCATAGATCTCACTGTGAAAAGGCTTAAATGGCTTTTTTGACCTAAGTTTAATGATTGCGCTCAAACCAAATGTCCTAGAACGAAATTTTCAAATGTAACTACTAGAATGTGATACAATACACTATTGGGTGAAGTTTGGTTGACTTCTGCGCAGCGGTTTGGGAGTTAACATGAAAATTACATTTCTCGGCCATATCGCATAGATCTCACTGTGAAAAGGCTTAAATGGCTTTTTTGACATAAGTTTGAGGATTGCGCTCAAATCAAATGTCCTAGAACCAAATTTCCACATGTAACTACTAGATTGTGATACAATACACTAATGGTTGAAGTTTGGTTGACTTCTGCGCAGCGGTTTGGGAGTGAACATCAAAATTACATTTCTCGGCCATATCGCATAGATCTCACTGTGAAAAGGCTTAAATGACTTTTTTTAATTAAGTTTGAAGATTGCGCTCAAATCAAATGTCCTAGAACTAAATTTCCAAATGTAACTACTAGATTGTGATACAATACACTATTGGATGAAGTTTAGTTGACTTCTGCGCAGCGGTTTGGGAGTGAACATCAAAATTACATTTCTCGGCCATATCGCATAGATCTCACTGTGAAAAGGCTTAAATGACTTTTTTTAATTAAGTTTGAAGATTGCGCTCAAATCAAATGTCCTAGAACTAAATTTCCAAATGTAACTACTAGATTGTGATACAATACACTAATGGTTGAAGTTTGGTTGACTTCTGCGCAGCGGTTTGGGAGTGAACATCAAAATTACATTTCTCGGCCATATCGCATAGATCTCACTGTGAAAAGGCTTAAATGACTTTTTTAATTAAGTTTAATGATTGCGCTCAAACCAAATGTCCTAGAACAAAATTTTCAATTGTAACTACTAGAATGTGATACAATACACTATTGGATGAAGTTTAGTTGACTTCTGCGCAGCGGTTTGGGAGTGAACATGAAAATTACATTTCTCGGCCATATCGCATAGATCTCATTGTGAAAAGGCTTAAATGGCTTTTTTGACCTAAGTTTGAGGATTGCGCTCAAATCAAATGTCCTAGAACCAAATTTCTACATGTAACTACTAGATTGTGATACAATACACTAATGGGTGAAGTTTGGTTGACTTCTGCGCAGCGGTTTGGGAGTTAACATCAAAATTACATTTCTCGGCCATATCGCATAGATCTCACTGTGAAAAGGCTTAAATGACTTTTTTAATTAAGTTTAATGATTGCGCTCAAACCAAATGTCCTAGAACAAAATTTTCAAATGTAACTACTAGAATGTGATAAAATACACTATTGGGTGAAGTTTGGTTGACTTCTGCACAGCGGTTTGGGAGTTAACATCAAAATTACATTTCTCGGCCATGTCGCATAGATCTCACTGTGAAAAGGCTTAAATGACTTTTTTAATTAAGTTTGATGATTGCGCTCAAACAAAATGTCCTAGAACAAAATTTTCAAATGTAACTACTAGATTGTGATACAATACACTATTGGGTGAAGTTTGGTTGACTTCTGCGCAGCGGTTTGGGAGTTAACATCAAAATTACATTTCTCGGCCATATCGCATAGATCTCACTGTGAAAAGGCTTAAATGGCTTTTTTGACCTAAGTTTGAGGATTGCGCTCAAATCAAATGTCCTAGAACCAAATTTCCACATGTAACTACTAGATTGTGATACAATACACTAATGGGTGAAGTTTGGTTGACTTCTGCGCAGCGGTTTGGGAGTTAACATCAAAATTACATTTCTCGGCCATATCGCATAGATCTCACTGTGAAAAGGCTTAAATGACTTTTTTTAATTAAGTTTGAAGATTGCGCTCAAATCAAATGTCCTAGAACTAAATTTCCAAATGTAACTACTAGATTGTGATAAAATACACTATTGGGTGAAGTTTGGTTGACTTCAGCACAGCGGTTTGGTAGTTAACATCAAAATTACATTTCTCGGCCATATCGCATAGATCTCACTGTGAAAAGGCTTAAATGACTTTTTTAATTAAGTTTGATGATTGCTTTCAAACAAAATGTCCTAGAACAAAATGTTCAAATATAACTACTAGATTGTGATACAATACACTATTGGGTGAAGTTTGGTTGACTTCTGCGCAGCGGTTTGGGAGTTAACATCAAAATTACATTTCTCGGCCATATCGCATAGATCTCACTGTGAAAAGGCTTAAATGGCTTTTTTGACCTAAGTTTGAGGATTGCGCTCAAATCAAATGTCCTAGAACCAAATTTCCACATGTAATTACTAGATTGTGATACAATACACTAATGGGTGAAGTTTGGTTGACTTCTGCGCAGCGGTTTGGGAGTTAACATCAAAATTACATTTCTCGGCCATATCGCATAGATCTCACTGTGAAAAGGCTTAAATGGCTTTTTTGACCTAAGTTTGAGGATTGCGCTCAAATCAAATGTCCTATAATCAAATTTCCACATGTAACTACTAGATTGTGATACAATACACTAATGGGTGAAGTTTGGTTGACTTCTGCGCAGCGGTTTGGGAGTTAACATCAAAATTACATTTCTCGGCCATATCGCTTTGATCTCACTGTGAAAAGGCTTAAATGACTTTTTTAATTAAGTTTAATGATTGCGCTCAAACCAAATGTCCTAGAACAAAATTTTCAAATGTAACTACTAGAATGTGATACAATACACTATTGGATGAAGTTTAGTTGACTTCTGCGCAGCGGTTTGGGAGTTAACATCAAAATTACATTTCTCGGCCATATCGCATAGATCTCACTGTGAAAAGGCTTAAATGGCTTTTTTGACCTAAGTTTAATGATTGCGCTCAAACCAAATGTCCTAGAACGAAATTTTCAAATGTAACTACTAGAATGTGATACAATACACTATTGGGTGAAGTTTGGTTGACTTCTGCGCAGCGGTTTGGGAGTTAACATGAAAATTACATTTCTCGGCCATATCGCATAGATCTCACTGTGAAAAGGCTTAAATGGCTTTTTTGACATAAGTTTGAGGATTGCGCTCAAATCAAATGTCCTAGAACCAAATTTCCACATGTAACTACTAGATTGTGATACAATACACTAATGGTTGAAGTTTGGTTGACTTCTGCGCAGCGGTTTGGGAGTGAACATCAAAATTACATTTCTCGGCCATATCGCATAGATCTCACTGTGAAAAGGCTTAAATGACTTTTTTTAATTAAGTTTGAAGATTGCGCTCAAATCAAATATCCTAGAACTAAATTTCCAAATGTAACTACTAGATTGTGATACAATACACTATTGGATGAAGTTTAGTTGACTTCTGCGCAGCGGTTTGGGAGTGAACATCAAAATTACATTTCTCGGCCATATCGCATAGATCTCACTGTGAAAAGGCTTAAATGACTTTTTTTAATTAAGTTTGAAGATTGCGCTCAAATCAAATGTCCTAGAACTAAATTTCCAAATGTAACTACTAGATTGTGATACAATACACTAATGGTTGAAGTTTGGTTGACTTCTGCGCAGCGGTTTGGGAGTGAACATCAAAATTACATTTCTCGGCCATATCGCATAGATCTCACTGTGAAAAGGCTTAAATGACTTTTTTAATTAAGTTTAATGATTGCGCTCAAACCAAATGTCCTAGAACAAAATTTTCAATTGTAACTACTAGAATGTGATACAATACACTATTGGATGAAGTTTAGTTGACTTCTGCGCAGCGGTTTGGGAGTGAACATCAAAATTACATTTCTCGGCCATATCGCATAGATCTCACTGTGAAAAGGCTTAAATGACTTTTTTTAAATTAAGTTTGAAGATTGCGCTCAAATCAAATGTCCTAGAACTAAATTTCCAAATGTAACTACTAGATTGTGATACAATACACTATTGGGTGAAGTTTGGTTGACTTCTGCGCAGCGGTTTGGGAGTTAACATGAAAATTACATTTCTCGGCCATATCGCATAGATCTCATTGTGAAAAGGCTTAAATGGCTTTTTTGACCTAAGTTTGAGGATTGCGCTCAAATCAAATGTCCTAGAACCAAATTTCTACATGTAACTACTAGATTGTGATACAATACACTAATGGGTGAAGTTTGGTTGACTTCTGCGCAGCGGTTTGGGAGTTAACATCAAAATTACATTTCTCGGCCATATCGCATAGATCTCACTGTGAAAAGGCTTAAATGACTTTTTTAATTAAGTTTAATGATTGCGCTCAAACCAAATGTCCTAGAACAAAATTTTCAAATGTAACTACTAGAATGTGATAAAATACACTATTGGGTGAAGTTTGGTTGACTTCTGCACAGCGGTTTGGGAGTTAACATCAAAATTACATTTCTCGGCCATGTCGCATAGATCTCACTGTGAAAAGGCTTAAATGACTTTTTTAATTAAGTTTGATGATTGCGCTCAAACAAAATGTCCTAGAACAAAATTTTCAAATGTAACTACTAGATTGTGATACAATACACTATTGGGTGAAGTTTGGTTGACTTCTGCGCAGCGGTTTGGGAGTTAACATCAAAATTACATTTCTCGGCCATATCGCATAGATCTCACTGTGAAAAGGCTTAAATGGCTTTTTTGACCTAAGTTTGAGGATTGCGCTCAAATCAAATGTCCTAGAACCAAATTTCCACATGTAACTACTAGATTGTGATACAATACACTAATGGTTGAAGTTTGGTTGACTTCTGCGCAGCGGTTTGGGAGTGAACATCAAAATTACATTTCTCGGCCATATCGCATAGATCTCACTGTGAAAAGGCTTAAATGACTTTTTTTAATTAAGTTTGAAGATTGCGCTCAAATCAAATGTCCTAGAACTAAATTTCCAAATGTAACTACTAGATTGTGATAAAATACACTATTGGGTGAAGTTTGGTTGACTTCTGCACAGCGGTTTGGGAGTTAACATCAAAATTACATTTCTCGGCCATATCGCATAGATCTCACTGTGAAAAGGCTTAAATGGCTTTTTTGACCTAAGTTTGAGGATTGCGCTCAAATCAAATGTCCAATAACCAAATTTCCACATGTAACTACTAGATTGTGATACAATACACTAATGGGTGAAGTTTGGTTGACTTCTGCGCAGCGGTTTGGGAGTTAACATCAAAATTACATTTCTCGGCCATATCGCATAGATCTCACTGTGTAAAGGCTTAAATGACTTTTTTAATTAAGTTTGATGATTGCGTTCAAACAAAATGTCCTAGAACAAAATTTTCAAATGTAACTACTAGATTGTGATACAATACACTATTGGGTGAAGTTTGGTTGACTTCTGCGCAGCGGTTTGGGAGTTAACATCAAAATTACATTTCTCGGCCATATCGCATAGATCTCACTGTGAAAAGGCTTAAATGGCTTTTTTGACCTAAGTTTGAGGATTGCGCTCAAATCAAATGTCCTAGAACCAAATTTCCACATGTAACTACTAGATTGTGATACAATACACTAATGGGTGAAGTTTGGTTGACTTCTGCGCAGCGGTTTGGGAGTTAACATCAAAATTACATTTCTCGGCCATATCGCATAGATCTCACTGTGAAAAGGCTTAAATGGCTTTTTTAATTAAGTTTGATGATTGCGCTCAAACAAAATGTCCTAGAACAAAATTTTCAAATGTAACTACTAGATTGTGATACAATACACTATTGGGTGAAGTTTGGTTGACTTCTGCGCAGCGGTTTGGGAGTTAACATCAAATTTACATTTCTCGGCCATATCGCATAGATCTCACTGTGAAAAGGCTTAAATGGCTTTTTTGACCTAAGTTTGAGGATTGCGCTCAAATCAAATGTCCTAGAACCAAATTTCCACATGTAACTACTAGATTGTGATACAATACACTAATGGTTGAAGTTTGGTTGACTTCTGCGCAGCGGTTTGGGAGTGAACATCAAAATTACATTTCTCGGCCATATCGCATAGATCTCACTGTGAAAAGGCTTAAATGACTTTTTTTAATTAAGTTTGAAGATTGCGCTCAAATCAAATGTCCTAGAACTAAATTTCCAAATGTAACTACTAGATTGTGATAAAATACACTATTGGGTGAAGTTTGGTTGACTTCTGCACAGCGGTTTGGGAGTTAACATCAAAATTACATTTCTCGGCCATATCGCATAGATCTCACTGTGAAAAGGCTTAAATGACTTTTTTAATTAAGTTTGATGATTGCTTTCAAACAAAATGTCCTAGAACAAAATTTTCAAATATAACTACTAGATTGTGATACAATACACTATTGGGTGAAGTTTGGTTGACTTCTGCGCAGCGGTTTGGGAGTTAACATCAAAATTACATTTCTCGGCCATATCGCATAGATCTCACTGTGAAAAGGCTTAAATGGCTTTTTTGACCTAAGTTTGAGGATTGCGCTCAAATCAAATGTCCTAGAACCAAATTTCCACATGTAATTACTAGACTGTGATACAATACACTAATGGGTGAAGTTTGGTTGACTTCTGCGCAGCGGTTTGGGAGTTAACATCAAAATTACATTTCTCGGCCATATCGCATAGATCTCACTGTGAAAAGGCTTAAATGACTTTTTTAATTAAGTTTAATGATTGCGCTCAAACCAAATGTCCTAGAACAAAATTTTCAAATGTAACTACTAGAATGTGATACAATACACTATTGGGTGAAGTTTATTTGACTTCTGCGCAGCGGTTTGGGAGTTAACATCAAAATTACATTTCTCGGCCATATCGCATAGATCTCACTGTGAAAAGGCTTAAATGGCTTTTTTGACCTAAGTTTAATGATTGCGCTCAAACCAAATGTCCTAGAACGAAATTTTCAAATGTAACTACTAGAATGTGATACAATACACTATTGGGTGAAGTTTGGTTGACTTCTGCGCAGCGGTTTGGGAGTTAACATGAAAATTACATTTCTCGGCCATATCGCATAGATCTCACTGTGAAAAGGCTTAAATGGCTTTTTTGACATAAGTTTGAGGATTGCGCTCAAATCAAATGTCCTAGAACCAAATTTCCACATGTAACTACTAGATTGTGATACAATACACTAATGGTTGAAGTTTGGTTGACTTCTGCGCAGCGGTTTGGGAGTGAACATCAAAATTACATTTCTCGGCCATATCGCATAGATCTCACTGTGAAAAGGCTTAAATGACTTTTTTTAATTAAGTTTGAAGATTGCGCTCAAATCAAATGTCCTAGAACTAAATTTCCAAATGTAACTACTAGATTGTGATAAAATACACTATTTGGTGAAGTTTGGTTGACTTCTGCACAGCGGTTTGGGAGTTAACATCAAAATTACATTTCTCGGCCATATCGCATAGATCTCACTGTGAAAAGGCTTAAATGACTTTTTTAATTAAGTTTGATGATTGCGTTCAAACAAAATGTCCTAGAACAAAATTTTCAAATGTAACTACTAGATTGTGATACAATACACTATTGGGTGAAGTTTGGTTGACTTCTGCGCAGCGGTTTGGGAGTTAACATCAAAATTACATTTCTCGGCCATATCGCATAGATCTCACTGTGAAAAGGCTTAAATGGCTTTTTTGACCTAAGTTTGAGGATTGCGCTCAAATCAAATGTCCTAGAACCAAATTTCCACATGTAATTACTAGATTGTGATACAATACACTAATGGGTGAAGTTTGGTTGACTTCTGCGCAGCGGTTTGGGAGTTAACATCAAAATTACATTTCTCGGCCATATCGCATAGATCTCACTGTGAAAAGGCTTAAATGACTTTTTTAATTAAGTTTGATGATTGCGTTCAAACAAAATGTCCTAGAACAAAATTTTCAAATGTAACTACTAGATTGTGATACAATACACTATTGGGTGAAGTTTGGTTGACTTCTGCGCAGCGGTTTGGGAGTTAACATCAAAATTACATTTCTCGGCCATATCGCATAGATCTCACTGTGAAAAGGCTTAAATGGCTTTTTTGACCTAAGTTTGAGGATTGCGCTCAAATCAAATGTCCTAGAACCAAATTTCCACATGTAACTACTAGATTGTGATACAATACACTAATGGGTGAAGTTTGGTTGACTTCTGCGCAGCGGTTTGGGAGTTAACATCAAAATTACATTTCTCGGCCATATCGCATAGATCTCACTGTGAAAAGGCTTAAATGACTTTTTTTAATTAAGTTTGAAGATTGCGCTCAAATCAAATGTCCTAGAACTAAATTTCCAAATGTAACTACTAGATTGTGATAAAATACACTATTGGGTGAAGTTTGGTTGACTTCAGCACAGCGGTTTGGGAGTTAACATCAAAATGACATTTCTCGGCCATATCGCATAGATCTCACTGTGAAAAGGCTTAAATGACTTTTTTAATTAAGTTTGATGATTGCTTTCAAACAAAATGTCCTAGAACAAAATTTTCAAATATAACTACTAGATTGTGATACAATACACTATTGGGTGAAGTTTGGTTGACTTCTGCGCAGCGGTTTGGGAGTTAACATCAAAATTACATTTCTCGGCCATATCGCATAGATCTCACTGTGAAAAGGCTTAAATGGCTTTTTTGACCTAAGTTTGAGGATTGCGCTCAAATCAAATGTCCTAGAACCAAATTTCCACATGTAATTACTAGATTGTGATACAATACACTAATGGGTGAAGTTTGGTTGACTTCTGCGCAGCGGTTTGGGAGTTAACATCAAAATTACATTTCTCGGCCATATCGCATAGATCTCACTGTGAAAAGGCTTAAATGGCTTTTTTGACCTAAGTTTGAGGATTGCGCTCAAATCAAATGTCCTATAACCAAATTTCCACATGTAACTACTAGATTGTGATACAATACACTAATGGGTGAAGTTTGGTTGACTTCTGCGCAGCGGTTTGGGAGTTAACATCAAAATTACATTTCTCGGCCATATCGCTTTGATCTCACTGTGAAAAGGCTTAAATGACTTTTTTAATTAAGTTTAATGATTGCGCTCAAACCAAATGTCCTAGAACAAAATTTTCAAATGTAACTACTAGAATGTGATACAATACACTATTGGATGAAGTTTAGTTGACTTCTGCGCAGCGGTTTGGGAGTTAACATCAAAATTACATTTCTCGGCCATATCGCATAGATCTCACTGTGAAAAGGCTTAAATGGCTTTTTTGACCTAAGTTTAATGATTGCGCTCAAACCAAATGTCCTAGAACCAAATTTCCACATGTAACTACTAGATTGTGATACAATACACTAATGGTTGAAGTTTGGTTGACTTCTGCGCAGCGGTTTGGGAGTGAACATCAAAATTACATTTCTCGGCCATATCGCATAGATCTCACTGTGAAAAGGCTTAAATGACTTTTTTTAATTAAGTTTGAAGATTGCGCTCAAATCAAATGTCCTAGAACTAAATTTCCAAATGTAACTACTAGATTGTGATAAAATACACTATTGGGTGAAGTTTGGTTGACTTCTGCACAGCGGTTTGGGAGTTAACATCAAAATTACATTTCTCGGCCATATCGCATAGATCTCACTGTGAAAAGGCTTAAATGACTTTTTTAATTAAGTTTGATGATTGCTTTCAAACAAAATGTCCTAGAACAAAATTTTCAAATATAACTACTAGATTGTGATACAATACACTATTGGGTGAAGTTTGGTTGACTTCTGCGCAGCGGTTTGGGAGTTAACATCAAAATTACATTTCTCGGCCATATCGCATAGATCTCACTGTGAAAAGGCTTAAATGGCTTTTTTGACCTAAGTTTGAGGATTGCGCTCAAATCAAATGTCCTAGAACCAAATTTCCACATGTAATTACTAGACTGTGATACAATACACTAATGGGTGAAGTTTGGTTGACTTCTGCGCAGCGGTTTGGGAGTTAACATCAAAATTACATTTCTCGGCCATATCGCATAGATCTCACTGTGAAAAGGCTTAAATGACTTTTTTAATTAAGTTTAATGATTGCGCTCAAACCAAATGTCCTAGAACAAAATTTTCAAATGTAACTACTAGAATGTGATACAATACACTATTGGGTGAAGTTTATTTGACTTCTGCGCAGCGGTTTGGGAGTTAACATCAAAATTACATTTCTCGGCCATATCGCATAGATCTCACTGTGAAAAGGCTTAAATGGCTTTTTTGACCTAAGTTTAATGATTGCGCTCAAACCAAATGTCCTAGAACGAAATTTTCAAATGTAACTACTAGAATGTGATACAATACACTATTGGGTGAAGTTTGGTTGACTTCTGCGCAGCGGTTTGGGAGTTAACATGAAAATTACATTTCTCGGCCATATCGCATAGATCTCACTGTGAAAAGGCTTAAATGGCTTTTTTGACATAAGTTTGAGGATTGCGCTCAAATCAAATGTCCTAGAACCAAATTTCCACATGTAACTACTAGATTGTGATACAATACACTAATGGTTGAAGTTTGGTTGACTTCTGCGCAGCGGTTTGGGAGTGAACATCAAAATTACATTTCTCGGCCATATCGCATAGATCTCACTGTGAAAAGGCTTAAATGACTTTTTTTAATTAAGTTTGAAGATTGCGCTCAAATCAAATGTCCTAGAACTAAATTTCCAAATGTAACTACTAGATTGTGATAAAATACACTATTTGGTGAAGTTTGGTTGACTTCTGCACAGCGGTTTGGGAGTTAACATCAAAATTACATTTCTCGGCCATATCGCATAGATCTCACTGTGAAAAGGCTTAAATGACTTTTTTAATTAAGTTTGATGATTGCGTTCAAACAAAATGTCCTAGAACAAAATTTTCAAATGTAACTACTAGATTGTGATACAATACACTATTGGGTGAAGTTTGGTTGACTTCTGCGCAGCGGTTTGGGAGTTAACATCAAAATTACATTTCTCGGCCATATCGCATAGATCTCACTGTGAAAAGGCTTAAATGGCTTTTTTGACCTAAGTTTGAGGATTGCGCTCAAATCAAATGTCCTAGAACCAAATTTCCACATGTAATTACTAGATTGTGATACAATACACTAATGGGTGAAGTTTGGTTGACTTCTGCGCAGCGGTTTGGGAGTTAACATCAAAATTACATTTCTCGGCCATATCGCATAGATCTCACTGTGAAAAGGCTTAAATGACTTTTTTAATTAAGTTTGATGATTGCGTTCAAACAAAATGTCCTAGAACAAAATTTTCAAATGTAACTACTAGATTGTGATACAATACACTATTGGGTGAAGTTTGGTTGACTTCTGCGCAGCGGTTTGGGAGTTAACATCAAAATTACATTTCTCGGCCATATCGCATAGATCTCACTGTGAAAAGGCTTAAATGGCTTTTTTGACCTAAGTTTGAGGATTGCGCTCAAATCAAATGTCCTAGAACCAAATTTCCACATGTAACTACTAGATTGTGATACAATACACTAATGGGTGAAGTTTGGTTGACTTCTGCGCAGCGGTTTGGGAGTTAACATCAAAATTACATTTCTCGGCCATATCGCATAGATCTCACTGTGAAAAGGCTTAAATGACTTTTTTTAATTAAGTTTGAAGATTGCGCTCAAATCAAATGTCCTAGAACTAAATTTCCAAATGTAACTACTAGATTGTGATAAAATACACTATTGGGTGAAGTTTGGTTGACTTCAGCACAGCGGTTTGGGAGTTAACATCAAAATGACATTTCTCGGCCATATCGCATAGATCTCACTGTGAAAAGGCTTAAATGACTTTTTTAATTAAGTTTGATGATTGCTTTCAAACAAAATGTCCTAGAACAAAATTTTCAAATATAACTACTAGATTGTGATACAATACACTATTGGGTGAAGTTTGGTTGACTTCTGCGCAGCGGTTTGGGAGTTAACATCAAAATTACATTTCTCGGCCATATCGCATAGATCTCACTGTGAAAAGGCTTAAATGGCTTTTTTGACCTAAGTTTGAGGATTGCGCTCAAATCAAATGTCCTAGAACCAAATTTCCACATGTAATTACTAGATTGTGATACAATACACTAATGGGTGAAGTTTGGTTGACTTCTGCGCAGCGGTTTGGGAGTTAACATCAAAATTACATTTCTCGGCCATATCGCATAGATCTCACTGTGAAAAGGCTTAAATGGCTTTTTTGACCTAAGTTTGAGGATTGCGCTCAAATCAAATGTCCTATAACCAAATTTCCACATGTAACTACTAGATTGTGATACAATACACTAATGGGTGAAGTTTGGTTGACTTCTGCGCAGCGGTTTGGGAGTTAACATCAAAATTACATTTCTCGGCCATATCGCTTTGATCTCACTGTGAAAAGGCTTAAATGACTTTTTTAATTAAGTTTAATGATTGCGCTCAAACCAAATGTCCTAGAACAAAATTTTCAAATGTAACTACTAGAATGTGATACAATACACTATTGGATGAAGTTTAGTTGACTTCTGCGCAGCGGTTTGGGAGTTAACATCAAAATTACATTTCTCGGCCATATCGCATAGATCTCACTGTGAAAAGGCTTAAATGGCTTTTTTGACCTAAGTTTAATGATTGCGCTCAAACCAAATGTCCTAGAACGAAATTTTCAAATGTAACTACTAGAATGTGATACAATACACTATTGGGTGAAGTTTGGTTGACTTCTGCGCAGCGGTTTGGGAGTTAACATGAAAATTACATTTCTCGGCCATATCGCATAGATCTCACTGTGAAAAGGCTTAAATGGCTTTTTTGACATAAGTTTGAGGATTGCGCTCAAATCAAATGTCCTAGAACCAAATTTCCACATGTAACTACTAGATTGTGATACAATACACTAATGGTTGAAGTTTGGTTGACTTCTGCGCAGCGGTTTGGGAGTGAACATCAAAATTACATTTCTCGGCCATATCGCATAGATCTCACTGTGAAAAGGCTTAAATGACTTTTTTTAATTAAGTTTGAAGATTGCGCTCAAATCAAATGTCCTAGAACTAAATTTCCAAATGTAACTACTAGATTGTGATACAATAAACTATTGGATGAAGTTTAGTTGACTTCTGCGCAGCGGTTTGGGAGTGAACATCAAAATTACATTTCTCGGCCATATCGCATAGATCTCACTGTGAAAAGGCTTAAATGACTTTTTTTAATTAAGTTTGAAGATTGCGCTCAAATCAAATGTCCTAGAACTAAATTTCCAAATGTAACTACTAGATTGTGATACAATACACTAATGGTTGAAGTTTGGTTGACTTCTGCGCAGCGGTTTGGGAGTGAACATCAAAATTACATTTCTCGGCCATATCGCATAGATCTCACTGTGAAAAGGCTTAAATGACTTTTTTAATTAAGTTTAATGATTGCGCTCAAACCAAATGTCCTAGAACAAAATTTTCAATTGTAACTACTAGAATGTGATACAATACACTATTGGATGAAGTTTAGTTGACTTCTGCGCAGCGGTTTGGGAGTGAACATCAAAATTACATTTCTCGGCCATATCGCATAGATCTCACTGTGAAAAGGCTTAAATGACTTTTTTTTAATTAAGTTTGAAGATTGCGCTCAAATCAAATGTCCTAGAACTAAATTTCCAAATGTAACTACTAGATTGTGATACAATACACTAATGGTTGAAGTTTGGTTGACTTCTGCGCAGCGGTTTGGGAGTGAACATCAAAATTACATTTCTCGGCCATATCGCATAGATCTCACTGTGAAAAGGCTTAAATGACTTTTTTAATTAAGTTTAATGATTGCGCTCAAACCAAATGTCCTAGAACAAAATTTTCAATTGTAACTACTAGAATGTGATACAATACACTATTGGATGAAGTTTAGTTGACTTCTGCGCAGCGGTTTGGGAGTGAACATCAAAATTACATTTCTCGGCCATATCGCATAGATCTCACTGTGAAAAGGCTTAAATGGCTTTTTTTTAATTAAGTTTGAAGATTGCGCTCAAATCAAATGTCCTAGAACTAAATTTCCAAATGTAACTACTAGATTGTGATACAATACACTATTGGGTGAAGTTTGGTTGACTTCTGCGCAGCGGTTTGGGAGTTAACATGAAAATTACATTTCTCGGCCATATCGCATAGATCTCATTGTGAAAAGGCTTAAATGGCTTTTTTGACCTAAGTTTGAGGATTGCGCTCAAATCAAATGTCCTAGAACCAAATTTCTACATGTAACTACTAGATTGTGATACAATACACTAATGGGTGAAGTTTGGTTGACTTCTGCGCAGCGGTTTGGGAGTTAACATCAAAATTACATTTCTCGGCCATATCGCATAGATCTCACTGTGAAAAGGCTTAAATGACTTTTTTAATTAAGTTTAATGATTGCGCTCAAACCAAATGTCCTAGAACAAAATTTTCAAATGTAACTACTAGAATGTGATAAAATACACTATTGGGTGAAGTTTGGTTGACTTCTGCACAGCGGTTTGGGAGTTAACATCAAAATTACATTTCTCGGCCATGTCGCATAGATCTCACTGTGAAAAGGCTTAAATGACTTTTTTAATTAAGTTTGATGATTGCGCTCAAACAAAATGTCCTAGAACAAAATTTTCAAATGTAACTACTAGATTGTGATACAATACACTATTGGGTGAAGTTTGGTTGACTTCTGCGCAGCGGTTTGGGAGTTAACATCAAAATTACATTTCTCGGCCATATCGCATAGATCTCACTGTGAAAAGGCTTAAATGGCTTTTTTGACCTAAGTTTGAGGATTGCGCTCAAATCAAATGTCCTAGAACCAAATTTCCACATGTAACTACTAGATTGTGATACAATACACTAATGGTTGAAGTTTGGTTGACTTCTGCGCAGCGGTTTGGGAGTGAACATCAAAATTACATTTCTCGGCCATATCGCATAGATCTCACTGTGAAAAGGCTTAAATGACTTTTTTTAATTAAGTTTGAAGATTGCGCTCAAATCAAATGTCCTAGAACTAAATTTCCAAATGTAACTACTAGATTGTGATAAAATACACTATTGGGTGAAGTTTGGTTGACTTCTGCACAGCGGTTTGGGAGTTAACATCAAAATTACATTTCTCGGCCATATCGCATAGATCTCACTGTGAAAAGGCTTAAATGGCTTTTTTGACCTAAGTTTGAGGATTGCGCTCAAATCAAATGTCCAATAACCAAATTTCCACATGTAACTACTAGATTGTGATACAATACACTAATGGGTGAAGTTTGGTTGACTTCTGCGCAGCGGTTTGGGAGTTAACATCAAAATTACATTTCTCGGCCATATCGCATAGATCTCACTGTGAAAAGGCTTAAATGACTTTTTTAATTAAGTTTGATGATTGCGTTCAAACAAAATGTCCTAGAACAAAATTTTCAAATGTAACTACTAGATTGTGATACAATACACTATTGGGTGAAGTTTGGTTGACTTCTGCGCAGCGGTTTGGGAGTTAACATCAAAATTACATTTCTCGGCCATATCGCATAGATCTCACTGTGAAAAGGCTTAAATGGCTTTTTTGACCTAAGTTTGAGGATTGCGCTCAAATCAAATGTCCTAGAACCAAATTTCCACATGTAACTACTAGATTGTGATACAATACACTAATGGGTGAAGTTTGGTTGACTTCTGCGCAGCGGTTTGGGAGTTAACATCAAAATTACATTTCTCGGCCATATCGCATAGATCTCACTGTGAAAAGGCTTAAATGACTTTTTTAATTAAGTTTGATGATTGCGCTCAAACAAAATGTCCTAGAACAAAATTTTCAAATGTAACTACTAGATTGTGATACAATACACTATTGGGTGAAGTTTGGTTGACTTCTGCGCAGCGGTTTGGGAGTTAACATCAAAATTACATTTCTCGGCCATATCGCATAGATCTCACTGTGAAAAGGCTTAAATGGCTTTTTTGACCTAAGTTTGAGGATTGCGCTCAAATCAAATGTCCTAGAACCAAATTTCCACATGTAATTACTAGACTGTGATACAATACACTAATGGGTGAAGTTTGGTTGACTTCTGCGCAGCGGTTTGGGAGTTAACATCAAAATTACATTTCTCGGCCATATCGCATAGATCTCACTGTGAAAAGGCTTAAATGACTTTTTTAATTAAGTTTAATGATTGCGCTCAAACCAAATGTCCTAGAACAAAATTTTCAAATGTAACTACTAGAATGTGATACAATACACTATTGGGTGAAGTTTAGTTGACTTCTGCGCAGCGGTTTGGGAGTTAACATCAAAATTACATTTCTCGGCCATATCGCATAGATCTCACTGTGAAAAGGCTTAAATGGCTTTTTTGACCTAAGTTTAATGATTGCGCTCAAACCAAATGTCCTAGAACGAAATTTTCAAATGTAACTACTAGAATGTGATACAATACACTATTGGGTGAAGTTTGGTTGACTTCTGCGCAGCGGTTTGGGAGTTAACATGAAAATTACATTTCTCGGCCATATCGCATAGATCTCACTGTGAAAAGGCTTAAATGGCTTTTTTGACATAAGTTTGAGGATTGCGCTCAAATCAAATGTCCTAGAACCAAATTTCCACATGTAACTACTAGATTGTGATACAATACACTAATGGTTGAAGTTTGGTTGACTTCTGCGCAGCGGTTTGGGAGTGAACATCAAAATTACATTTCTCGGCCATATCGCATAGATCTCACTGTGAAAAGGCTTAAATGACTTTTTTTAATTAAGTTTGAAGATTGCGCTCAAATCAAATGTCCTAGAACTAAATTTCCAAATGTAACTACTAGATTGTGATAAAATACACTATTGGGTGAAGTTTGGTTGACTTCTGCACAGCGGTTTGGGAGTTAACATCAAAATTACATTTCTCGGCCATATCGCATAGATCTCACTGTGAAAAGGCTTAAATGACTTTTTTAATTAAGTTTGATGATTGCGTTCAAACAAAATGTCCTAGAACAAAATTTTCAAATGTAACTACTAGATTGTGATACAATACACTATTGGGTGAAGTTTGGTTGACTTCTGCGCAGCGGTTTGGGAGTTAACATCAAAATTACATTTCTCGGCCATATCGCATAGATCTCACTGTGAAAAGGCTTAAATGGCTTTTTTGACCTAAGTTTGAGGATTGCGCTCAAATCAAATGTCCTAGAACCAAATTTCCACATGTAATTACTAGATTGTGATACAATACACTAATGGGTGAAGTTTGGTTGACTTCTGCGCAGCGGTTTGGGAGTTAACATCAAAATTACATTTCTCGGCCATATCGCATAGATCTCACTGTGAAAAGGCTTAAATGACTTTTTTAATTAAGTTTGATGATTGCGTTCAAACAAAATGTCCTAGAACAAAATTTTCAAATGTAACTACTAGATTGTGATACAATACACTTTGGGTGAAGTTTGGTTGACTTCTGCGCAGCGGTTTGGGAGTTAACATCAAAATTACATTTCTCGGCCATATCGCATAGATCTCACTGTGAAAAGGCTTAAATGGCTTTTTTGACCTAAGTTTGAGGATTGCGCTCAAATCAAATGTCCTAGAACCAAATTTCCACATGTAACTACTAGATTGTGATACAATACACTAATGGGTGAAGTTTGGTTGACTTCTGCGCAGCGGTTTGGGAGTTAACATCAAAATTACATTTCTCGGCCATATCGCATAGATCTCACTGTGAAAAGGCTTAAATGACTTTTTTAATTAAGTTTGATGATTGCGCTCAAACAAAATGTCCTAGAACAAAATTTTCAAATGTAACTACTAGATTGTGATACAATACACTATTGGGTGAAGTTTGGTTGACTTCTGCGCAGCGGTTTGGGAGTTAACATCAAAATTACATTTCTCGGCCATATCGCATAGATCTCACTGTGAAAAGGCTTAAATGACTTTTTTTAATTAAGTTTGAAGATTGCGCTCAAATCAAATGTCCTAGAACTAAATTTCCAAATGTAACTACTAGATTGTGATAAAATACACTATTGGGTGAAGTTTGGTTGACTTCAGCACAGCGGTTTGGGAGTTAACATCAAAATTACATTTCTCGGCCATATCGCATAGATCTCACTGTGAAAAGGCTTAAATGACTTTTTTAATTAAGTTTGATGATTGCTTTCAAACAAAATGTCCTAGAACAAAATTTTCAAATATAACTACTAGATTGTGATACAATACACTATTGGGTGAAGTTTGGTTGACTTCTGCGCAGCGGTTTGGGAGTTAACATCAAAATTACATTTCTCGGCCATATCGCATAGATCTCACTGTGAAAAGGCTTAAATGGCTTTTTTGACCTAAGTTTGAGGATTGCGCTCAAATCAAATGTCCTAGAACCAAATTTCCACATGTAATTACTAGATTGTGATACAATACACTAATGGGTGAAGTTTGGTTGACTTCTGCGCAGCGGTTTGGGAGTTAACATCAAAATTACATTTCTCGGCCATATCGCATAGATCTCACTGTGAAAAGGCTTAAATGACTTTTTTAATTAAGTTTAATGATTGCGCTCAAACCAAATGTCCTAGAACAAAATTTTCAAATGTAACTACTAGAATGTGATACAATACACTATTGGATGAAGTTTAGTTGACTTCTGCGCAGCGGTTTGGGAGTTAACATCAAAATTACATTTCTCGGCCATATCGCATAGATCTCACTGTGAAAAGGCTTAAATGGCTTTTTTGACCTAAGTTTAATGATTGCGCTCAAACCAAATGTCCTAGAACGAAATTTTCAAATGTAACTACTAGAATGTGATACAATACACTATTGGGTGAAGTTTGGTTGACTTCTGCGCAGCGGTTTGGGAGTTAACATGAAAATTACATTTCTCGGCCATATCGCATAGATCTCACTGTGAAAAGGCTTAAATGGCTTTTTTGACATAAGTTTGAGGATTGCGCTCAAATCAAATGTCCTAGAACCAAATTTCCACATGTAACTACTAGATTGTGATACAATACACTAATGGTTGAAGTTTGGTTGACTTCTGCGCAGCGGTTTGGGAGTGAACATCAAAATTACATTTCTCGGCCATATCGCATAGATCTCACTGTGAAAAGGCTTAAATGACTTTTTTTAATTAAGTTTGAAGATTGCGCTCAAATCAAATGTCCTAGAACTAAATTTCCAAATGTAACTACTAGATTGTGATACAATACACTATTGGATGAAGTTTAGTTGACTTCTGCGCAGCGGTTTGGGAGTGAACATCAAAATTACATTTCTCGGCCATATCGCATAGATCTCACTGTGAAAAGGCTTAAATGACTTTTTTTAATTAAGTTTGAAGATTGCGCTCAAATCAAATGTCCTAGAACTAAATTTCCAAATGTAACTACTAGATTGTGATACAATACACTAATGGTTGAAGTTTGGTTGACTTCTGCGCAGCGGTTTGGGAGTGAACATCAAAATTACATTTCTCGGCCATATCGCATAGATCTCACTGTGAAAAGGCTTAAATGACTTTTTTAATTAAGTTTAATGATTGCGCTCAAACCAAATGTCCTAGAATAAAATTTTCAATTGTAACTACTAGAATGTGATACAATACACTATTGGATGAAGTTTGGTTGACTTCTGCGCAGCGGTTTGGGAGTGAACATCAAAATTACATTTCTCGGCCATATCGCATAGATCTCACTGTGAAAAGGCTTAAATGACTTTTTTTAATTAAGTTTGAAGATTGCGCTCAAATCAAATGTCCTAGAACTAAATTTCCAAATGTAACTACTAGATTGTGATAAAATACACTATTGGGTGAAGTTTGGTTGACTTCTGCACAGCGGTTTGGGAGTTAACATCAAAATTACATTTCTCGGCCATATCGCATAGATCTCACTGTGAAAAGGCTTAAATGGCTTTTTTGACCTAAGTTTGAGGATTGCGCTCAAACCAAATGTCCTAGAACGAAATTTTCAAATGTAACTACTAGAATGTGATACAATACACTATTGGGTGAAGTTTGGTTGACTTCTGCGCAGCGGTTTGGGAGTTAACATCAAAATTACATTTCTCGGCCATATCGCATAGATCTCACTGTGAAAAGGCTTAAATGACTTTTTTAATTAAGTTTAATGATTGCGCTCAAACCAAATGTCCTAGAACAAAATTTTCAAATGTAACTACTAGAATGTGATACAATACACTATTGGGTGAAGTTTAGTTGACTTCTGCGCAGCGGTTTGGGAGTTAACATCAAAATTACATTTCTCGGCCATATCGCATAGATCTCACTGTGAAAAGGCTTAAATGGCTTTTTTGACCTAAGTTTAATGATTGCGCTCAAACCAAATGTCCTAGAACGAAATTTTCAAATGTAACTACTAGAATGTGATACAATACACTATTGGGTGAAGTTTGGTTGACTTCTGCGCAGCGGTTTGGGAGTTAACATGAAAATTACATTTCTCGGCCATATCGCATAGATCTCACTGTGAAAAGGCTTAAATGGCTTTTTTGACATAAGTTTGAGGATTGCGCTCAAATCAAATGTCCTAGAACCAAATTTCCACATGTAACTACTAGATTGTGATACAATACACTAATGGTTGAAGTTTGGTTGACTTCTGCGCAGCGGTTTGGGAGTGAACATCAAAATTACATTTCTCGGCCATATCGCATAGATCTCACTGTGAAAAGGCTTAAATGACTTTTTTTAATTAAGTTTGAAGATTGCGCTCAAATCAAATGTCCTAGAACTAAATTTCCAAATGTAACTACTAGATTGTGATAAAATACACTATTGGGTGAAGTTTGGTTGACTTCTGCACAGCGGTTTGGGAGTTAACATCAAAATTACATTTCTCGGCCATATCGCATAGATCTCACTGTGAAAAGGCTTAAATGACTTTTTTAATTAAGTTTGATGATTGCGTTCAAACAAAATGTCCTAGAACAAAATTTTCAAATGTAACTACTAGATTGTGATACAATACACTATTGGGTGAAGTTTGGTTGACTTCTGCGCAGCGGTTTGGGAGTTAACATCAAAATTACATTTCTCGGCCATATCGCATAGATCTCACTGTGAAAAGGCTTAAATGGCTTTTTTGACCTAAGTTTGAGGATTGCGCTCAAATCAAATGTCCTAGAACCAAATTTCCACATGTAATTACTAGATTGTGATACAATACACTAATGGGTGAAGTTTGGTTGACTTCTGCGCAGCGGTTTGGGAGTTAACATCAAAATTACATTTCTCGGCCATATCGCATAGATCTCACTGTGAAAAGGCTTAAATGACTTTTTTAATTAAGTTTAATGATTGCGCTCAAACCAAATGTCCTAGAACAAAATTTTCAAATGTAACTACTAGAATGTGATACAATACACTATTGGATGAAGTTTAGTTGACTTCTGCGCAGCGGTTCGGGAGTTAACATCAAAATTACATTTCTCGGCCATATCGCATAGATCTCACTGTGAAAAGGCTTAAATGGCTTTTTTGACCTAAGTTTAATGATTGCGCTCAAACCAAATGTCCTAGAACGAAATTTTCAAATGTAACTACTAGAATGTGATACATTACACTATTGGGTGAAGTTTGGTTGACTTCTGCGCAGCGGTTTGGGAGTTAACATGAAAATTACATTTCTCGGCCATATCGCATAGATCTCACTGTGAAAAGGCTTAAATGGCTTTTTTGACATAAGTTTGAGGATTGCGCTCAAATCAAATGTCCTAGAACCAAATTTCCACATGTAACTACTAGATTGTGATACAATACACTAATGGTTGAAGTTTGGTTGACTTCTGCGCAGCGGTTTGGGAGTGAACATCAAAATTACATTTCTCGGCCATATCGCATAGATCTCACTGTGAAAAGGCTTAAATGACTTTTTTTAATTAAGTTTGAAGATTGCGCTCAAATCAAATGTCCTAGAACTAAATTTCCAAATGTAACTACTAGATTGTGATACAATACACTATTGGATGAAGTTTAGTTGACTTCTGCGCAGCGGTTTGGGAGTGAACATCAAAATTACATTTCTCGGCCATATCGCATAGATCTCACTGTGAAAAGGCTTAAATGACTTTTTTTAATTAAGTTTGAAGATTGCGCTCAAATCAAATGTCCTAGAACTAAATTTCCAAATGTAACTACTAGATTGTGATACAATACACTAATGGTTGAAGTTTGGTTGACTTCTGCGCAGCGGTTTGGGAGTGAACATCAAAATTACATTTCTCGGCCATATCGCATAGATCTCACTGTGAAAAGGCTTAAATGACTTTTTTAATTAAGTTTAATGATTGCGCTCAAACCAAATGTCCTAGAACAAAATTTTCAATTGTAACTACTAGAATGTGATACAATACACTATTGGATGAAGTTTGGTTGACTTCTGCGCAGCGGTTTGGGAGTGAACATCAAAATTACATTTCTCGGCCATATCGCATAGATCTCACTGTGAAAAGGCTTAAATGACTTTTTTTAATTAAGTTTGAAGATTGCGCTCAAATCAAATGTCCTAGAACTAAATTTCCAAATGTAACTACTAGATTGTGATAAAATACACTATTGGGTGAAGTTTGGTTGACTTCTGCACAGCGGTTTGGGAGTTAACATCAAAATTACATTTCTTGGCCATATCGCATAGATCTCACTGTGAAAAGGCTTAAATGGCTTTTTTGACCTAAGTTTGAGGATTGCGCTCAAATCAAATGTCCAATAACCAAATTTCCACATGTAACTACTAGATTGTGATACAATACACTAATGGGTGAAGTTTGGTTGACTTCTGCGCAGCGGTTTGGGAGTTAACATCAAAATTACATTTCTCGGCCATATCGCATAGATCTCACTGTGAAAAGGCTTAAATGACTTTTTTAATTAAGTTTGATGATTGCGTTCAAACAAAATGTCCTAGAACAAAATTTTCAAATGTAACTACTAGATTGTGATACAATACACTATTGGGTGAAGTTTGGTTGACTTCTGCGCAGCGGTTTGGGAGTTAACATCAAAATTACATTTCTCGGCCATATCGCATAGATCTCACTGTGAAAAGGCTTAAATGGCTTTTTTGACCTAAGTTTGAGGATTGCGCTCAAATCAAATGTCCTAGAACCAAATTTCCACATGTAACTACTAGATTGTGATACAATACACTAATGGGTGAAGTTTGGTTGACTTCTGCGCAGCGGTTTGGGAGTTAACATCAAAATTACATTTCTCGGCCATATCGCATAGATCTCACTGTGAAAAGGCTTAAATGACTTTTTTTAATTAAGTTTGAAGATTGCGCTCAAATCAAATGTCCTAGAACCAAATTTCCACATGTAACTACTAGATTGTGATACAATACACTAATGGTTGAAGTTTGGTTGACTTCTGCGCAGCGGTTTGGGAGTGAACATCAAAATTACATTTCTCGGCCATATCGCATAGATCTCACTGTGAAAAGGCTTAAATGACTTTTTTTAATTAAGTTTGAAGATTGCGCTCAAATCAAATGTCCTAGAACTAAATTTCCAAATGTAACTACTAGATTGTGATACAATACACTATTGGATGAAGTTTAGTTGACTTCTGCGCAGCGGTTTGGGAGTGAACATCAAAATTACATTTCTCGGCCATATCGCATAGATCTCACTGTGAAAAGGCTTAAATGACTTTTTTTAATTAAGTTTGAAGATTGCGCTCAAATCAAATGTCCTAGAACTAAATTTCCAAATGTAACTACTAGATTGTGATACAATACACTAATGGTTGAAGTTTGGTTGACTTCTGCGCAGCGGTTTGGGAGTGAACATCAAAATTACATTTCTCGGCCATATCGCATAGATCTCACTGTGAAAAGGCTTAAATGACTTTTTTAATTAAGTTTAATGATTGCGCTCAAACCAAATGTCCTAGAACAAAATTTTCAATTGTAACTACTAGAATGTGATACAATACACTATTGGATGAAGTTTGGTTGACTTCTGCGCAGCGGTTTGGGAGTGAACATCAAAATTACATTTCTCGGCCATATCGCATAGATCTCACTGTGAAAAGGCTTAAATGACTTTTTTTAATTAAGTTTGAAGATTGCGCTCAAATCAAATGTCCTAGAACTAAATTTCCAAATGTAACTACTAGATTGTGATAAAATACACTATTGGGTGAAGTTTGGTTGACTTCTGCACAGCGGTTTGGGAGTTAACATCAAAATTACATTTCTTGGCCATATCGCATAGATCTCACTGTGAAAAGGCTTAAATGGCTTTTTTGACCTAAGTTTGAGGATTGCGCTCAAATCAAATGTCCAATAACCAAATTTCCACATGTAACTACTAGATTGTGATACAATACACTAATGGGTGAAGTTTGGTTGACTTCTGCGCAGCGGTTTGGGAGTTAACATCAAAATTACATTTCTCGGCCATATCGCATAGATCTCACTGTGAAAAGGCTTAAATGACTTTTTTAATTAAGTTTGATGATTGCGTTCAAACAAAATGTCCTAGAACAAAATTTTCAAATGTAACTACTAGATTGTGATACAATACACTATTGGGTGAAGTTTGGTTGACTTCTGCGCAGCGGTTTGGGAGTTAACATCAAAATTACATTTCTCGGCCATATCGCATAGATCTCACTGTGAAAAGGCTTAAATGGCTTTTTTGACCTAAGTTTGAGGATTGCGCTCAAATCAAATGTCCTAGAACCAAATTTCCACATGTAACTACTAGATTGTGATACAATACACTAATGGGTGAAGTTTGGTTGACTTCTGCGCAGCGGTTTGGGAGTTAACATCAAAATTACATTTCTCGGCCATATCGCATAGATCTCACTGTGAAAAGGCTTAAATGACTTTTTTAATTAAGTTTGATGATTGCGCTCAAACAAAATGTCCTAGAACAAAATTTTCAAATGTAACTACTAGATTGTGATACAATACACTATTGGGTGAAGTTTGGTTGACTTCTGCGCAGCGGTTTGGGAGTTAACATCAAAATTACATTTCTCGGCCATATCGCATAGATCTCACTGTGAAAAGGCTTAAATGGCTTTTTTGACCTAAGTTTGAGGATTGCGCTCAAATCAAATGTCCTAGAACCAAATTTCCACATGTAACTACTAGATTGTGATACAATACACTAATGGTTGAAGTTTGGTTGACTTCTGCGCAGCGGTTTGGGAGTGAACATCAAAATTACATTTCTCGGCCATATCGCATAGATCTCACTGTGAAAAGGCTTAAATGACTTTTTTTAATTAAGTTTGAAGATTGCGCTCAAATCAAATGTCCTAGAACTAAATTTCCAAATGTAACTACTAGATTGTGATAAAATACACTATTGGGTGAAGTTTGGTTGACTTCTGCACAGCGGTTTGGGAGTTAACATCAAAATTACATTTCTCGGCCATATCGCATAGATCTCACTGTGAAAAGGCTTAAATGACTTTTTTAATTAAGTTTGATGATTGCTTTCAAACAAAATGTCCTAGAACAAAATTTTCAAATATAACTACTAGATTGTGATACAATACACTATTGGGTGAAGTTTGGTTGACTTCTGCGCAGCGGTTTGGGAGTTAACATCAAAATTACATTTCTCGGCCATATCGCATAGATCTCACTGTGAAAAGGCTTAAATGGCTTTTTTGACCTAAGTTTGAGGATTGCGCTCAAATCAAATGTCCTAGAACCAAATTTCCACATGTAATTACTAGATTGTGATACAATACACTTATGGGTGAAGTTTGGTTGACTTCTGCGCAGCGGTTTGGGAGTTAACATCAAAATTACATTTCTCGGCCATATCGCATAGATCTCACTGTGAAAAGGCTTAAATGACTTTTTTAATTAAGTTTAATGATTGCGCTCAAACCAAATGTCCTAGAACAAAATTTTCAAATGTAACTACTAGAATGTGATACAATACACTATTGGGTGAAGTTTAGTTGACTTCTGCGCAGCGGTTTGGGAGTTAACATCAAAATTACATTTCTCGGCCATATCGCATAGATCTCACTGTGAAAAGGCTTAAATGGCTTTTTTGACCTAAGTTTAATGATTGCGCTCAAACCAAATGTCCTAGAACGAAATTTTCAAATGTAACTACTAGAATGTGATACAATACACTATTGGGTAAAGTTTGGTTGACTTCTGCGCAGCGGTTTGGGAGTTAACATGAAAATTACATTTCTCGGCCATATCGCATAGATCTCACTGTGAAAAGGCTTAAATGGCTTTTTTGACATAAGTTTGAGGATTGCGCTCAAATCAAATGTCCTAGAACCAAATTTCCACATGTAACTACTAGATTGTGATACAATACACTAATGGTTGAAGTTTGGTTGACTTCTGCGCAGCGGTTTGGGAGTGAACATCAAAATTACATTTCTCGGCCATATCGCATAGAACTCACTGTGAAATGGCTTAAATGACTTTTTTTAATTAAGTTTGAAGATTGCGCTCAAATCAAATGTCCTAGAACTAAATTTCCAAATGTAACTACTAGATTGTGATAAAATACACTATTGGGTGAAGTTTGGTTGACTTCTGCACAGCGGTTTGGGAGTTAACATCAAAATTACATTTCTCGGCCATATCGCATAGATCTCACTGTGAAAAGGCTTAAATGACTTTTTTAATTAAGTTTGATGATTGCGCTCAAACAAAATGTCCTAGAACAAAATTTTCAAATGTAACTACTAGATTGTGATACAATACACTATTGGGTGAAGTTTGGTTGACTTCTGCGCAGCGGTTTGGGAGTTAACATCAAAATTACATTTCTCGGCTATATCGCATAGATCTCACTTTGAAAAGGCTTAAATGGCTTTTTTGACCTAAGTTTGAGGATTGCGCTCAAATCAAATGTCCTAGAACCAAATTTCCACATGTAACTACTAGATTGTGATACAATACACTAATGGTTGAAGTTTGGTTGACTTCTGCGCAGCGGTTTGGGAGTGAACATCAAAATTACATTTCTCGGCCATATCGCATAGATCTCACTGTGAAAAGGCTTAAATGACTTTTTTTAATTAAGTTTGAAGATTGCGCTCAATTCAAATGTCCTAGAACTAAATTTCCAAATGTAAGTACTAGATTGTGATAAAATACACTATTGGGTGAAGTTTGGTTGACTTCTGCACAGCGGTTTGGGAGTTAACATCAAAATTACATTTCTCGGCCATATCGCATAGATCTCACTGTGAAAAGGCTTAAATGGCTTTTTTGACCTAAGTTTGAGGATTGCGCTCAAATCAAATGTCCAATAACCAAATTTCCACATGTAACTACTAGATTGTGATACAATACACTAATGGGTGAAGTTTGGTTGACTTCTGCGCAGCGGTTTGGGAGTTAACATCAAAATTACATTTCTCGGCCATATCGCATAGATCTCACTGTGAAAAGGCTTAAATGACTTTTTTAATTAAGTTTGATGATTGCGTTCAAACAAAATGTCCTAGAACAAAATTTTCAAATGTAACTACTAGATTGTGATACAATACACTATTGGGTGAAGTTTGGTTGACTTCTGCACAGCGGTTTGGGAGTTAACATCAAAATTACATTTCTCGGCCATATCGCATAGATCTCACTGTGAAAAGGCTTAAATGGCTTTTTTGACCTAAGTTTGAGGATTGCGCTCAAATCAAATGTCCAATAACCAAATTTCCACATGTAACTACTAGATTGTGATACAATACACTAATGGTTGAAGTTTGGTTGACTTCTGCGCAGCGGTTTGGGAGTTAACATCAAAATTACATTTCTCGGCCATATCGCATAGATCTCACTGTGAAAAGGCTTAAATGACTTTTTTAATTAAGTTTAATGATTGCGCTCAAACCAAATGTCCTAGAACAAAATTTTCAAATGTAACTACTAGAATGTGATACAATACACTATTGGATGAAGTTTAGTTGACTTCTGCGCAGCGGTTTGGGAGTTAACATCAAAATTACATTTCTCGGCCATATCGCATAGATCTCACTGTGAAAAGGCTTAAATGACTTTTTTAATTAAGTTTGATGATTGCGTTCAAACAAAATGTCCTAGAACAAAATTTTCAAATGTAACTACTAGATTGTGATACAATACACTATTGGGTGAAGTTTGGTTGACTTCTGCGCAGCGGTTTGGGAGTTAACATCAAAATTACATTTCTCGGCCATATCGCATAGATCTCACTGTGAAAAGGCTTAAATGGCTTTTTTGACCTAAGTTTGAGGATTGCGCTCAAATCAAATGTCCTAGAACCAAATTTCCACATGTAACTACTAGATTGTGATACAATACACTAATGGGTGAAGTTTGGTTGACTTCTGCGCAGCGGTTTGGGAGTTAACATCAAAATTACATTTCTCGGCCATATCGCATAGATCTCACTGTGAAAAGGCTTAAATGACTTTTTTAATTAAGTTTGATGATTGCGCTCAAACAAAATGTCCTAGAACAAAATTTTCAAATGTAACTACTAGATTGTGATACAATACACTATTGGGTGAAGTTTGGTTGACTTCTGCGCAGCGGTTTGGGAGTTAACATCAAAATTACATTTCTCGGCCATATCGCATAGATCTCACTGTGAAAAGGCTTAAATGGCTTTTTTGACCTAAGTTTGAGGATTGCGCTCAAATCAAATGTCCTAGAACCAAATTTCCACATGTAACTACTAGATTGTGATACAATACACTAATGGTTGAAGTTTGGTTGACTTCTGCGCAGCGGTTTGGGAGTGAACATCAAAATTACATTTCTCGGCCATATCGCATAGATCTCACTGTGAAAAGGCTTAAATGACTTTTTTTAATTAAGTTTGAAGATTGCGCTCAAATCAAATGTCCTAGAACTAAATTTCCAAATGTAACTACTAGATTGTGATAAAATACACTATTGGGTGAAGTTTGGTTGACTTCTGCACAGCGGTTTGGGAGTTAACATCAAAATTACATTTCTCGGCCATATCGCATAGATCTCACTGTGAAAAGGCTTAAATGACTTTTTTTATTAAGTTTGATGATTGCTTTCAAACAAAATGTCCTAGAACAAAATTTTCAAATATAACTACTAGATTGTGATACAATACACTATTGGGTGAAGTTTGGTTGACTTCTGCGCAGCGGTTTGGGAGTTAACATCAAAATTACATTTCTCGGCCATATCGCATAGATCTCACTGTGAAAAGGCTTAAATGGCTTTTTTGACCTAAGTTTGAGGATTGCGCTCAAATCAAATGTCCTAGAACCAAATTTCCACATGTAATTACTAGATTGTGATACAATACACTAATGGGTGAAGTTTGGTTGACTTCTGCGCAGCGGTTTGGGAGTTAACATCAAAATTACATTTCTCGGCCATATCGCATAGATCTCACTGTGAAAAGGCTTAAATGACTTTTTTAATTAAGTTTAATGATTGCGCTCAAACCAAATGTCCTAGAACAAAATTTTCAAATGTAACTACTAGAATGTGATACAATACACTATTGGGTGAAGTTTAGTTGACTTCTGCGCAGCGGTTTGGGAGTTAACATCAAAATTACATTTCTCGGCCATATCGCATAGATCTCACTGTGAAAAGGCTTAAATGGCTTTTTTGACCTAAGTTTAATGATTGCGCTCAAACCAAATGTCCTAGAACGAAATTTTCAAATGTAACTACTAGAATGTGATACAATACACTATTGGGTGAAGTTTGGTTGACTTCTGCGCAGCGGTTTGGGAGTTAACATGAAAATTACATTTCTCGGCCATATCGCATAGATCTCACTGTGAAAAGGCTTAAATGGCTTTTTTGACATAAGTTTGAGGATTGCGCTCAAATCAAATGTCCTAGAACCAAATTTCCACATGTAACTACTAGATTGTGATACAATACACTAATGGTTGAAGTTTGGTTGACTTCTGCGCAGCGGTTTGGGAGTGAACATCAAAATTACATTTCTCGGCCATATCGCATAGAACTCACTGTGAAATGGCTTAAATGACTTTTTTTAATTAAGTTTGAAGATTGCGCTCAAATCAAATGTCCTAGAACTAAATTTCCAAATGTAACTACTAGATTGTGATAAAATACACTATTGGGTGAAGTTTGGTTGACTTCTGCACAGCGGTTTGGGAGTTAACATCAAAATTACATTTCTCGGCCATATCGCATAGATCTCACTGTGAAAAGGCTTAAATGACTTTTTTAATTAAGTTTGATGATTGCGCTCAAACAAAATGTCCTAGAACAAAATTTTCAAATGTAACTACTAGATTGTGATACAATACACTATTGGGTGAAGTTTGGTTGACTTCTGCGCAGCGGTTTGGGAGTTAACATCAAAATTACATTTCTCGGCCATATCGCATAGATCTCACTGTGAAAAGGCTTAAATGGCTTTTTTGACCTAAGTTTGAGGATTGCGCTCAAATCAAATGTCCTAGAACCAAATTTCCACATGTAACTACTAGATTGTGATACAATACACTAATGGTTGAAGTTTGGTTGACTTCTGCGCAGCGGTTTGGGAGTGAACATCAAAATTACATTTCTCGGCCATATCGCATAGATCTCACTGTGAAAAGGCTTAAATGACTTTTTTTAATTAAGTTTGAAGATTGCGCTCAAATCAAATGTCCTAGAACTAAATTTCCAAATGTAACTACTAGATTGTGATAAAATACACTATTGGGTGAAGTTTGGTTGACTTCTGCACAGCGGTTTGGGAGTTAACATCAAAATTACATTTCTCGGCCATATCGCATAGATCTCACTGTGAAAAGGCTTAAATGGCTTTTTTGACCTAAGTTTGAGGATTGCGCTCAAATCAAATGTCCAATAACCAAATTTCCACATGTAACTACTAGATTGTGATACAATACACTAATGGGTGAAGTTTGGTTGACTTCTGCGCAGCGGTTTGGGAGTTAACATCAAAATTACATTTCTCGGCCATATCGCATAGATCTCACTGTGAAAAGGCTTAAATGACTTTTTTAATTAAGTTTGATGATTGCGTTCAAACAAAATGTCCTAGAACAAAATTTTCAAATGTAACTACTAGATTGTGATACAATACACTATTGGGTGAAGTTTGGTTGACTTCTGCGCAGCGGTTTGGGAGTTAACATGAAAATTACATTTCTCGGCCATATCGCATAGATCTCACTGTGAAAAGGCTTAAATGGCTTTTTTGACATAAGTTTGAGGATTGCGCTCAAATCAAATGTCCTAGAACCAAATTTCCACATGTAACTACTAGATTGTGATACAATACACTAATGGTTGAAGTTTGGTTGACTTCTGCGCAGCGGTTTGGGAGTGAACATCAAAATTACATTTCTCGGCCATATCGCATAGATCTCACTGTGAAAAGGCTTAAATGACTTTTTTTAATTAAGTTTGAAGATTGCGCTCAAATCAAATGTCCTAGAACTAAATTTCCAAATGTAACTACTAGATTGTGATAAAATACACTACTGGGTGAAGTTTGGTTGACTTCTGCACAGCGGTTTGGGAGTTAACATCAAAATTACATTTCTCGGCCATATCGCATAGATCTCACTGTGAAAAGGCTTAAATGACTTTTTTAATTAAGTTTGATGATTGCGTTCAAACAAAATGTCCTAGAACAAAATTTTCAAATGTAACTACTAGATTGTGATACAATACACTATTGGGTGAAGTTTGGTTGACTTCTGCGCAGCGGTTTGGGAGTTAACATCAAAATTACATTTCTCGGCCATATCGCATAGATCTCACTGTGAAAAGGCTTAAATGGCTTTTTTGACCTAAGTTTGAGGATTGCGCTCAAATCAAATGTCCTAGAACCAAATTTCCACATGTAATTACTAGATTGTGATACAATACACTAATGGGTGAAGTTTGGTTGACTTCTGCGCAGCGGTTTGGGAGTTAACATCAAAATTACATTTCTCGGCCATATCGCATAGATCTCACTGTGAAAAGGCTTAAATGACTTTTTTAATTAAGTTTGATGATTGCGTTCAAACAAAATGTCCTAGAACAAAATTTTCAAATGTAACTACTAGATTGTGATACAATACACTATTGGGTGAAGTTTGGTTGACTTCTGCGCAGCGGTTTGGGAGTTAACATCAAAATTACATTTCTCGGCCATATCGCATAGATCTCACTGTGAAAAGGCTTAAATGGCTTTTTTGACCTAAGTTTGAGGATTGCGCTCAAATCAAATGTCCTAGAACCAAATTTCCACATGTAATTACTAGATTGTGATACAATACACTAATGGGTGAAGTTTGGTTGACTTCTGCGCAGCGGTTTGGGAGTTAACATCAAAATTACATTTCTCGGCCATATCGCATAGATCTCACTGTGAAAAGGCTTAAATGACTTTTTTAATTAAGTTTGATGATTGCGTTCAAACAAAATGTCCTAGAACAAAATTTTCAAATGTAACTACTAGATTGTGATACAATACACTATTGGGTGAAGTTTGGTTGACTTCTGCGCAGCGGTTTGGGAGTTAACATCAAAATTACATTTCTCGGCCATATCGCATAGATCTCACTGTGAAAAGGCTTAAATGACTTTTTTAATTAAGTTTGATGATTGCGCTCAAACAAAATGTCCTAGAACAAAATTTTCAAATGTAACTACTAGATTGTGATACAATACACTATTGGGTGAAGTTTGGTTGACTTCTGCGCAGCGGTTTGGGAGTTAACATCAAAATTACATTTCTCGGCCATATCGCATAGATCTCACTGTGAAAAGGCTTAAATGACTTTTTTTAATTAAGTTTGAAGATTGCGCTCAAATCAAATGTCCTAGAACTAAATTTCCAAATGTAACTACTAGATTGTGATAAAATACACTATTGGGTGAAGTTTGGTTGACTTCAGCACAGCGGTTTGGGAGTTAACATCAAAATTACATTTCTCGGCCATATCGCATAGATCTCACTGTGAAAAGGCTTAAATGACTTTTTTAATTAAGTTTGATGATTGCTTTCAAACAAAATGTCCTAGAACAAAATTTTCAAATATAACTACTAGATTGTGATACAATACACTATTGGGTGAAGTTTGGTTGACTTCTGCGCAGCGGTTTGGGAGTTAACATCAAAATTACATTTCTCGGCCATATCGCATAGATCTCACTGTGAAAAGGCTTAAATGGCTTTTTTGACCTAAGTTTGAGGATTGCGCTCAAATCAAATGTCCTAGAACCAAATTTCCACATGTAATTACTAGATTGTGATACAATACACTAATGGGTGAAGTTTGGTTGACTTCTGCGCAGCGGTTTGGGAGTTAACATCAAAATTACATTTCTCGGCCATATCGCATAGATCTCACTGTGAAAAGGCTTAAATGACTTTTTTAATTAAGTTTAATGATTGCGCTCAAACCAAATGTCCTAGAACAAAATTTTCAAATGTAACTACTAGAATGTGATACAATACACTATTGGATGAAGTTTAGTTGACTTCTGCGCAGCGGTTTGGGAGTTAACATCAAAATTACATTTCTCGGCCATATCGCATAGATCTCACTGTGAAAAGGCTTAAATGGCTTTTTTGACCTAAGTTTAATGATTGCGCTCAAACCAAATGTCCTAGAACGAAATTTTCAAATGTAACTACTAGAATGTGATACAATACACTATTGGGTGAAGTTTGGTTGACTTCTGCGCAGCGGTTTGGGAGTTAACATGAAAATTACATTTCTCGGCCATATCGCATAGATCTCACTGTGAAAAGGCTTAAATGGCTTTTTTGACATAAGTTTGAAGATTGCGCTCAAATCAAATGTCCTAGAACCAAATTTCCACATGTAACTACTAGATTGTGATACAATACACTAATGGTTGAAGTTTGGTTGACTTCTGCGCAGCGGTTTGGGAGTGAACATCAAAATTACATTTCTCGGCCATATCGCATAGATCTCACTGTGAAAAGGCTTAAATGACTTTTTTTAATTAAGTTTGAAGATTGCGCTCAAATCAAATGTCCTAGAACTAAATTTCCAAATGTAACTACTAGATTGTGATACAATACACTATTGGATGAAGTTTAGTTGACTTCTGCGCAGCGGTTTGGGAGTGAACATCAAAATTACATTTCTCGGCCATATCGCATAGATCTCACTGTGAAAAGGCTTAAATGACTTTTTTTTAATTAAGTTTGAAGATTGCGCTCAAATCAAATGTCCTAGAACTAAATTTCCAAATGTAACTACTAGATTGTGATACAATACACTATTGGGTGAAGTTTGGTTGACTTCTGCGCAGCGGTTTGGGAGTTAACATGAAAATTACATTTCTCGGCCATATCGCATAGATCTCATTGTGAAAAGGCTTAAATGGCTTTTTTGACCTAAGTTTGAGGATTGCGCTCAAATCAAATGTCCTAGAACCAAATTTCTACATGTAACTACTAGATTGTGATACAATACACTAATGGGTGAAGTTTGGTTGACTTCTGCGCAGCGGTTTGGGAGTTAACATCAAAATTACATTTCTCGGCCATATCGCATAGATCTCACTGTGAAAAGGCTTAAATGGCTTTTTTGACCTAAGTTTGAGGATTGCGCTCAAATCAAATGTCCAATAACCAAATTTCCACATGTAACTACTAGATTGTGATACAATACACTAATGGGTGAAGTTTGGTTGACTTCTGCGCAGCGGTTTGGGAGTTAACATGAAAATTACATTTCTCGGCCATATCGCATAGATCTCACTGTGAAAAGGCTTAAATGGCTTTTTTGACCTAAGTTTGAGGATTGCGCTCAAATCAAATGTCCTAGAACCAAATTTCCACATGTAACTACTAGATTGTGATACAATACACTAATGGGTGAAGTTTGGTTGACTTCTGCGCAGCGGTTTGGGAGTTAACATGAAAATTACATTTCTCGGCCATATCGCATAGATCTCACTGTGAAAAGGCTTAAATGACTTTTTTAATTAAGTTTGATGATTGCGCTCAAACAAAATGTCCTAGAACAAAATTTTCAAATGTAACTACTAGATTGTGATACAATACACTATTGGGTGAAGTTTGGTTGACTTCTGCGCAGCGGTTTGGGAGTTAACATCAAAATTACATTTCTCGGCCATATCGCATAGATCTCACTGTGAAAAGGCTTAAATGGCTTTTTTGACCTAAGTTTGAGTATTGCGCTCAAATCAAATGTCCAATAACCAAATTTCCACATGTAACTACTAGATTGTGATACAATACACTAATGGGTGAAGTTTGGTTGACTTCTGCGCAGCGGTTTGGGAGTTAACATCAAAATTACATTTCTCGGCCATATCGCATAGATCTCACTGTGAAAAGGCTTAAATGACTTTTTTAATTAAGTTTGATGATTGCGTTCAAACAAAATGTCCTAGAACAAAATTTTCAAATGTAACTACTAGATTGTGATACAATACACTATTGGGTGAAGTTTGGTTGACTTCTGCGCAGCGGTTTGGGAGTTAACATCAAAATTACATTTCTCGGCCATATCGCATAGATCTCACTGTGAAAAGGCTTAAATGGCTTTTTTGACCTAAGTTTGAGGATTGCGCTCAAATCAAATGTCCTAGAACCAAATTTCCACATGTAACTACTAGATTGTGATACAATACACTAATGGGTAAAATTTGGTTGACTTCTGCGCAGCGGTTTGGGAGTTAACATCAAAATTACATTTCTCGGCCATATCGCATAGATCTCACTGTGAAAAGGCTTAAATGACTTTTTTAATTAAGTTTGATGATTGCGCTCAAACAAAATGTCCTAGAACAAAATTTTCATATGTAACTACTAGATTGTGATACAATACACTATTGGGTGAAGTTTGGTTGACTTCTGCGCAGCGGTTTGGGAGTTAACATCAAAATTACATTTCTCGGCCATATCGCATAGATCTCACTGTGAAAAGGCTTAAATGGCTTTTTTGACCTAAGTTTGAGGATTGCGCTCAAATCAAATGTCCTAGAACCAAATTTCCACATGTAACTACTAGATTGTGATACAATACACTAATGGTTGAAGTTTGGTTGACTTCTGCGCAGCGGTTTGGGAGTGAACATCAAAATTACATTTCTCGGCCATATCGCATAGATCTCACTGTGAAAAGGCTTAAATGACTTTTTTTAATTAAGTTTGAAGATTGCGCTCAAATCAAATGTCCTAGAACTAAATTTCAAAATGTAACTACTAGATTGTGATAAAATACACTATTGGGTGAAGTTTGGTTGACTTCTGCACAGCGGTTTGGGAGTTAACATCAAAATTACATTTCTCGGCCATATCGCATAGATCTCACTGTGAAAAGGCTTAAATGACTTTTTTAATTAAGTTTGATGATTGCTTTCAAACAAAATGTCCTAGAACAAAATTTTCAAATATAACTACTAGATTGTGATACAATACACTATTGGGTGAAGTTTGGTTGACTTCTGCGCAGCGGTTTGGGAGTTAACATCAAAATTACATTTCTCGGCCATATCGCATAGATCTCACTGTGAAAAGGCTTAAATGGCTTTTTTGACCTAAGTTTGAGGATTGCGCTCAAATCAAATGTCCTAGAACCAAATTTCCACATGTAATTACTAGATTGTGATACAATACACTAATGGGTGAAGTTTGGTTGACTTCTGCGCAGCGGTTTGGGAGTTAACATCAAAATTACATTTCTCGGCCATATCGCATAGATCTCACTGTGAAAAGGCTTAAATGACTTTTTTAGTTAAGTTTAATGATTGCGCTCAAACCAAATGTCCTAGAACAAAATTTTCAAATGTAACTACTAGAATGTCATACAATACACTATTGGGTGAAGTTTAGTTGACTTCTGCGCAGCGGTTTGGGAGTTAACATCAAAATTACATTTCTCGGCCATATCGCATAGATCTCACTGTGAAAAGGCTTAAATGGCTTTTTTGACCTAAGTTTAATGATTGCGCTCAAACCAAATGTCCTAGAACGAAATTTTCAAATGTAACTACTAGAATGTGATACAATACACTATTGGGTGAAGTTTGGTTGACTTCTGCGCAGCGGTTTGGGAGTTAACATGAAAATTACATTTCTCGGCCATATCGCATAGATCTCACTGTGAAAAGGCTTAAATGGCTTTTTTGACATAAGTTTGAGGATTGCGCTCAAATCAAATGTCCTAGAACCAAATTTCCACATGTAACTACTAGATTGTGATACAATACACTAATGGTTGAAGTTTGGTTGACTTCTGCGCAGCGGTTTGGGAGTGAACATCAAAATTACATTTCTCGTCCATATCGCATAGATCTCACTGTGAAAAGGCTTAAATGACTTTTTTTAATTAAGTTTGAAGATTGCGCTCAAATCAAATGTCCTAGAACTAAATTTCCAAATGTAACTACTAGATTGTGATAAAATACACTAATGGGTGAAGTTTGGTTGACTTCTGCGCAGCGGTTTGGGAGTTAACATCAAAATTACATTTCTCGGCCATATCGCATAGATCTCACTGTGAAAAGGCTTAAATGACTTTTTTAATTAAGTTTGATGATTGCGTTCAAACAAAATGTCCTAGAACAAAATTTTCAAATGTAACTACTAGATTGTGATACAATACACTATTGGGTGAAGTTTGGTTGACTTCTGCGCAGCGGTTTGGGAGTTAACATCAAAATTACATTTCTCGGCCATATCGCATAGATCTCACTGTGAAAAGGCTTAAATGGCTTTTTTGACCTAAGTTTGAGGATTGCGCTCAAATCAAATGTCCTAGAACCAAATTTCCACATGTAATTACTAGATTGTGATACAATACACTAATGGGTGAAGTTTGGTTGACTTCTGCGCAGCGGTTTGGGAGTTAACATCAAAATTACATTTCTCGGCCATATCGCATAGATCTCACTGTGAAAAGGCTTAAATGACTTTTTTAATTAAGTTTAATGATTGCGCTCAAACCAAATGTCCTAGAACAAAATTTTCAAATGTAACTACTAGAATGTGATACAATACACTATTGGATGAAGTTTAGTTGACTTCTGCGCAGCGGTTTGGGAGTTAACATCAAAATTACATTTCTCGGCCATATCGCATAGATCTCACTGTGAAAAGGCTTAAATGGCTTTTTTGACCTAAGTTTGAGGATTGCGCTCAAATCAAATGTTCTACAACCAAATTTCCACATGTAACTACTAGATTGTGATACAATACACTAATGGTTGAAGTTTGGTTGACTTCTGCGCAGCGGTTTGGGAGTGAACATCAAAATTACATTTCTCGGCCATATCGCATAGATCTCACTGTGAAAAGGCTTAAATGGCTTTTTTGACCTAAGTTTGAGGATTGCGCTCAAATCAAATGTCCTAGAACCAAATTTCTACATGTAACTACTAGATTGTGATACAATACACTAATGGGTGAAGTTTGGTTGACTTCTGCGCAGCGGTTTGGGAGTTAACATCAAAATTACATTTCTCGGCCATATCGCATAGATCTCACTGTGAAAAGGCTTAAATGGCTTTTTTGACCTAAGTTTGAGGATTACGCTCAAATCAAATGTCCAATAACCAAATTTCCACATGTAACTACTAGATTGTGATACAATACACTAATGGGTGAAGTTTGGTTGACTTCTGCGCAGCGGTTTGGGAGTTAACATCAAAATTACATTTCTCGGCCATATCGCATAGATCTCACTGTGAAAAGGCTTAAATGACTTTTTTAATTAAGTTTGATGATTGCGTTCAAACAAAATGTCCTAGAACAAAATTTTCAAATGTAACTACTAGATTGTGATACAATACACTATTGGGTGAAGTTTGGTTGACTTCTGCGCAGCGGTTTGGGAGTTAACATCAAAATTACATTTCTCGGCCATATCGCATAGATCTCACTGTGAAAAGGCTTAAATGGCTTTTTTGACCTAAGTTTGAGGATTGCGCTCAAATCAAATGTCCTAGAACCAAATTTCCACATGTAATTACTAGATTGTGATACAATACACTAATGGGTGAAGTTTGGTTGACTTCTGCGCAGCGGTTTGGGAGTTAACATCAAAATTACATTTCTCGGCCATATCGCATAGATCTCACTGTGAAAAGGCTTAAATGACTTTTTTAATTAAGTTTAATGATTGCGCTCAAACCAAATGTCCTAGAACAAAATTTTCAAATGTAACTACTAGAATGTGATACAATACACTATTGGATGAAGTTTAGTTGACTTCTGCGCAGCGGTTTGGGAGTTAACATCAAAATTACATTTCTCGGCCATATCGCATAGATCTCACTGTGAAAAGGCTTAAATGGCTTTTTTGACCTAAGTTTAATGATTGCGCTCAAACCAAATGTCCTAGAACGAAATTTTCAAATGTAACTACTAGAATGTGATACAATACACTATTGGGTGAAGTTTGGTTGACTTCTGCGCAGCGGTTTGGGAGTTAACATCAAAATTACATTTCTCGGCCATATCGCATAGATCTCACTGTGAAAAGGCTTAAATGGCTTTTTTGACCTAAGTTTGAGGATTGCGCTCAAATCAAATGTCCTAGAACCAAATTTCCACATGTAACTACTAGATTGTGATACAATACACTAATGGGTGAAGTTTGGTTGACTTCTGCACAGCGGTTTGGGAGTTAACATCAAAATTACATTTCTCGGCCATATCGCATAGATCTCACTGTGAAAAGGCTTAAATGACTTTTTTAATTAAGTTTGATGATTGCGCTCAAACAAAATGTCCTAGAACAAAATTTTCAAATGTAACTACTAGATTGTGATACAATACACTATTGGGTGAAGTTTGGTTGACTTCTGCGCAGCGGTTTGGGAGTTAACATCAAAATTACATTTCTCGGCCATATCGCATAGATCTCACTGTGAAAAGGCTTAAATGGCTTTTTTGACCTAAGTTTGAGGATTGCGCTCAAATCAAATGTCCTAGAACCAAATTTCCACATGTAACTACTAGATTGTGATACAATACACTAATGGGTGAAGTTTGGTTGACTTCTGCGCAGCGGTTTGGGAGTTAACATCAAAATTATATTTCTCGGCCATATCGCATAGATCTCACTGTGAAAAGGCTTAAATGACTTTTTTAATTAAGTTTGATGATTGCGTTCAAACAAAATGTCCTAGAACAAAATTTTCAAATGTAACTACTAGATTGTGATACAATACACTATTGGGTGAAGTTTGGTTGACTTCTGCGCAGCGGTTTGGGAGTTAACATCAAAATTACATTTCTCGGCCATATCGCATAGATCTCACTGTGAAAAGGCTTAAATGGCTTTTTTGACCTAAGTTTGAGGATTGCGCTCAAATCAAATGTCCTAGAACCAAATTTCCACATGTAACTACTAGATTGTGATACAATACACTAATGGGTGAAGTTTGGTTGACTTCTGCGCAGCGGTTTGGGAGTTAACATCAAAATTACATTTCTCGGCCATTTCGCATAGATCTCACTGTGAAAAGGCTTAAATGACTTTTTTAATTAAGTTTGATGATTGCGCTCAAACAAAATGTCCTAGAACAAAATTTTCAAATGTAACTACTAGATTGTGATACAATACACTATTGGGTGAAGTTTGGTTGACTTCTGCGCAGCGGTTTGGGAGTTAACATGAAAATTACATTTCTCGGCCATATCGCATAGATCTCACTGTGAAAAGGCTTAAATGGCTTTTTTGACCTAAGTTTGAGGATTGCGCTCAAATCAAATGTCCTAGAACCAAATTTCTACATGTAACTACTAGATTGTGATACAATACACTAATGGGTGAAGTTTGGTTGACTTCTGCGCAGCGGTTTGGGAGTTAACATCAAAATTACATTTCTCGGCCATATCGCATAGATCTCACTGTGAAAAGGCTTAAATGGCTTTTTTGACCTAAGTTTGAGGATTGCGCTCAAATCAAATGTCCAATAACCAAATTTCCACATATAACTACTAGATTGTGATACAATACACTAATGGGTGAAGTTTGGTTGACTTCTGCGCAGCGGTTTGGGAGTTAACATCAAAATTACATTTCTCGGCCATATCGCATAGATCTCACTGTGAAAAGGCTTAAATGACTTTTTTAATTAAGTTTGATGATTGCGTTCAAACAAAATGTCCTAGAACAAAATTTTCAAATGTAACTACTAGATTGTGATACAATACACTATTGGGTGAAGTTTGGTTGACTTCTGCGCAGCGGTTTGGGAGTTAACATCAAAATTACATTTCTCGGCCATATCGCATAGATCTCACTGTGAAAAGGCTTAAATGGCTTTTTTGACCTAAGTTTGAGGATTGCGCTCAAATCAAATGTCCTAGAACCAAATTTCCACATGTAATTACTAGATTGTGATACAATACACTAATGGGTGAAGTTTGGTTGACTTCTGCGCAGCGGTTTGGGAGTTAACATCAAAATTACATTTCTCGGCCATATCGCATAGATCTCACTGTGAAAAGGCTTAAATGGCTTTTTTGACCTAAGTTTGAGGATTGCGCTCAAATCAAATGTCCTAGAACTAAATTTCCAAATGTAACTACTAGATTGTGATAAAATACACTATTGGGTGAAGTTTGGTTGACTTCTGCACAGCGGTTTGGGAGTTAACATCAAAATTACATTTCTCGGCCATATCGCATAGATCTCACTGTGAAAAGGCTTAAATGACTTTTTTAATTAAGTTTGATGATTGCGTTCAAACAAAATGTCCTAGAACAAAATTTTCAAACGTAACTACTAGATTGTGATACAATACACTATTGGGTGAAGTTTGGTTGACTTCTGCGCAGCGGTTTGGGAGTTAACATCAAAATTACATTTCTCGGCCATATCGCATAGATCTCACTGTGAAAAGGCTTAAATGGCTTTTTTGACCTAAGTTTGAGGATTGCGCTCAAATCAAATGTCCTAGAACCAAATTTCCACATGTAACTACTAGATTGTGATACAATACACTAATGGGTGAAGTTTGGTTGACTTCTGCGCAGCGGTTTGGGAGTTAACATCAAAATTACATTTCTCGGCCATTTCGCATAGATCTCACTGTGAAAAGGCTTAAATGACTTTTTTAATTAAGTTTGATGATTGCGCTCAAACAAAATGTCCTAGAACAAAATTTTCAAATGTAACTACTAGATTGTGATACAATACACTATTGGGTGAAGTTTGGTTGACTTCTGCGCAGCGGTTTGGGAGTTAACATCAAAATTACATTTCTCGGCCATATCGCATAGATCTCACTGTGAAAAGGCTTAAATGGCTTTTTTGACCTAAGTTTGAGGATTGCGCTCAAATCAAATGTCCTAGAACCAAATTTCCACATGTAACTACTAGATTGTGATACAATACACTAATGGGTGAAGTTTGGTTGACTTCTGCGCAGCGGTTTGGGAGTTAACATCAAAATTACATTTCTCGGCCATATCGCATAGATCTCACTGTGAAAAGGCTTAAATGACTTTTTTAATTAAGTTTAATGATTGCGCTCAAACCAAATGTCCTAGAACAAAATTTTCAAATGTAACTACTAGAATGTGATACAATACACTATTGGATGAAGTTTAGTTGACTTCTGCGCAGCGGTTTGGGAGTTAACATCAAAATTACATTTCTCGGCCATATCGCATAGATCTCACTGTGAAAAGGCTTAAATGGCTTTTTTGACCTAAGTTTAATGATTGCGCTCAAACCAAATGTCCTAGAACGAAATTTTCAAATGTAACTACTAGAATGTGATACAATACACTATTGGGTGAAGTTTGGTTGACTTCTGCGCAGCGGTTTGGGAGTTAACATCAAAATTACATTTCTCGGCCATATCGCATAGATCTCACTGTGAAAAGGCTTAAATGGCTTTTTTGACCTAAGTTTGAGGATTGCGCTCAAATCAAATGTCCTAGAACCAAATTTCCACATGTAACTACTAGATTGTGATACAATACACTAATGGGTGAAGTTTGGTTGACTTCTGCGCAGCGGTTTGGGAGTTAACATCAAAATTACATTTCTCGGCCATATCGCATAGATCTCACTGTGAAAAGGCTTAAATGACTTTTTTAATTAAGTTTGATGATTGCGCTCAAACAAAATGTCCTAGAACAAAATTTTCAAATGTAACTACTAGATTGTGATACAATACACTATTGGGTGAAGTTTGGTTGACTTCTGCGCAGCGGTTTGGGAGTTAACATCAAAATTACATTTCTCGGCCATATCGCATAGATCTCACTGTGAAAAGGCTTAAATGGCTTTTTTGACCTAAGTTTGAGGATTGCGCTCAAATCAAATGTCCTAGAACCAAATTTCCACATGTAACTACTAGATTGTGATACAATACACTAATGGGTGAAGTTTGGTTGACTTCTGCGCAGCGGTTTGGGAGTTAACATCAAAATTATATTTCTCGGCCATATCGCATAGATCTCACTGTGAAAAGGCTTAAATGACTTTTTTAATTAAGTTTGATGATTGCGTTCAAACAAAATGTCCTAGAACAAAACTTTCAAATGTAACTACTAGATTGTGATACAATACACTATTGGGTGAAGTTTGGTTGACTTCTGCGCAGCGGTTTGGGAGTTAACATCAAAATTACATTTCTCGGCCATATCGCATAGATCTCACTGTGAAAAGGCTTAAATGGCTTTTTTGACCTAAGTTTGAGGATTGCGCTCAAATCAAATGTCCTAGAACCAAATTTCCACATGTAACTACTAGATTGTGATACAATACACTAATGGGTGAAGTTTGGTTGACTTCTGCGCAGCGGTTTGGGAGTTAACATCAAAATTACATTTCTCGGCCATTTCGCATAGATCTCACTGTGAAAAGGCTTAAATGACTTTTTTAATTAAGTTTGATGATTGCGCTCAAACAAAATGTCCTAGAACAAAATTTTCAAATGTAACTACTAGATTGTGATACAATACACTATTGGGTGAAGTTTGGTTGACTTCTGCGCAGCGGTTTGGGAGTTAACATGAAAATTACATTTCTCGGCCATATCGCATAGATCTCACTGTGAAAAGGCTTAAATGGCTTTTTTGACCTAAGTTTGAGGATTGCGCTCAAATCAAATGTCCTAGAACCAAATTTCTACATGTAACTACTAGATTGTGATACAATACACTAATGGGTGAAGTTTGGTTGACTTCTGCGCAGCGGTTTGGGAGTTAACATCAAAATTACATTTCTCGGCCATATCGCATAGATCTCACTGTGAAAAGGCTTAAATGGCTTTTTTGACCTAAGTTTGAGGATTGCGCTCAAATCAAATGTCCAATAACCAAATTTCCACATATAACTACTAGATTGTGATACAATACACTAATGGGTGAAGTTTGGTTGACTTCTGCGCAGCGGTTTGGGAGTTAACATCAAAATTACATTTCTCGGCCATATCGCATAGATCTCACTGTGAAAAGGCTTAAATGACTTTTTTAATTAAGTTTGATGATTGCGTTCAAACAAAATGTCCTAGAACAAAATTTTCAAATGTAACTACTAGATTGTGATACAATACACTATTGGGTGAAGTTTGGTTGACTTCTGCGCAGCGGTTTGGGAGTTAACATCAAAATTACATTTCTCGGCCATATCGCATAGATCTCACTGTGAAAAGGCTTAAATGGCTTTTTTGACCTAAGTTTGAGGATTGCGCTCAAATCAAATGTCCTAGAACCAAATTTCCACATGTAATTACTAGATTGTGATACAATACACTAATGGGTGAAGTTTGGTTGACTTCTGCGCAGCGGTTTGGGAGTTAACATCAAAATTACATTTCTCGGCCATATCGCATAGATCTCACTGTGAAAAGGCTTAAATGGCTTTTTTGACCTAAGTTTGAGGATTGCGCTCAAATCAAATGTCCTAGAACTAAATTTCCAAATGTAACTACTAGATTGTGATAAAATACACTATTGGGTGAAGTTTGGTTGACTTCTGCACAGCGGTTTGGGAGTTAACATCAAAATTACATTTCTCGGCCATATCGCATAGATCTCACTGTGAAAAGGCTTAAATGACTTGTTTAATTAAGTTTGATGATTGCGTTCAAACAAAATGTCCTAGAACAAAATTTTCAAACGTAACTACTAGATTGTGATACAATACACTATTGGGTGAAGTTTGGTTGACTTCTGCGCAGCGGTTTGGGAGTTAACATCAAAATTACATTTCTCGGCCATATCGCATAGATCTCACTGTGAAAAGGCTTAAATGGCTTTTTTGACCTAAGTTTGAGGATTGCGCTCAAATCAAATGTCCTAGAACCAAATTTCCACATGTAACTACTAGATTGTGATACAATACACTAATGGGTGAAGTTTGGTTGACTTCTGCGCAGCGGTTTGGGAGTTAACATCAAAATTACATTTCTCGGCCATTTCGCATAGATCTCACTGTGAAAAGGCTTAAATGACTTTTTTAATTAAGTTTGATGATTGCGCTCAAACAAAATGTCCTAGAACAAAATTTTCAAATGTAACTACTAGATTGTGATACAATACACTATTGGGTGAAGTTTGGTTGACTTCTGCGCAGCGGTTTGGGAGTTAAAATCAAAATTACATTTCTCGGCCATATCGCATAGATCTCACTGTGAAAAGGCTTAAATGGCTTTTTTGACCTAAGTTTGAGGATTGCGCTCAAATCAAATGTCCTAGAACCAAATTTCCACATGTAACTACTAGATTGTGATACAATACACTAATGGTTGAAGTTTGGTTGACTTCTGCGCAGCGGTTTGGGAGTGAACATGAAAATTACATTTCTCGGCCATATCGCATAGATCTCACTGTGAAAAGGCTTAAATGACTTTTTTTAATTAAGTTTGAAGATTGCGCTCAAATCAAATGTCCTAGAACTAAATTTCCAAATGTAACTACTAGATTGTGATAAAATACACTATTGGGTGAAGTTTGGTTGACTTCTGCACAGCGGTTTGGGAGTTAACATCAAAATTACATTTCTCGGCCATATCGCATAGATCTCACTGTGATAAGGCTTAAATGACTTTTTTAATTAAGTTTGATGATTGCGTTCAAACAAAATGTCCTAGAACAAAATTTTCAAATATAACTACTAGATTGTGATACAATACACTATTGGGTGAAGTTTGGTTGACTTCTGCGCAGCGGTTTGGGAGTTAACATCAAAATTACATTTCTCGGCCATATCGCATAGATCTCACTGTGAAAAGGCTTAAATGGCTTTTTTGACCTAAGTTTGAGGATTGCGCTCAAATCAAATGTCCTAGAACCAAATTTCCACATGTAATTACTAGATTGTGATACAATACACTAATGGGTGAAGTTTGGTTGACTTCTGCGCAGCGGTTTGGGAGTTAACATCAAAATTACATTTCTCGGCCATATCGCATAGATCTCACTGTGAAAAGGCTTAAATGACTTTTTTAATTAAGTTTAATGATTGCGCTCAAACCAAATGTCCTAGAACAAAATTTTCAAATGTAACTACTAGAATGTGATACAATACACTATTGGATGAAGTTTAGTTGACTTCTGCGCAGCGGTTTGGGAGTTAACATCAAAATTACATTTCTCGGCCATATCGCATAGATCTCACTGTGAAAAGGCTTAAATGGCTTTTTTGACCTAAGTTTAATGATTGCGCTCAAACCAAATGTCCTAGAACGAAATTTTCAAATGTACCTACTAGAATGTGATACAATACACTATTGGGTGAAGTTTGGTTGACTTCTGCGCAGCGGTTTGGGAGTTAACATCAAAATTACATTTCTCGGCCATATCGCATAGATCTCACTGTGAAAAGGCTTAAATGGCTTTTTTGACCTAAGTTTGAGGATTGCGCTCAAATCAAATGTCCTAGAACCAAATTTCCACATGTAACTACTAGATTGTGATACAATACACTAATGGTTGAAGTTTGGTTGACTTCTGCGCAGCGGTTTGGGAGTGAACATCAAAATTACATTTCTCGGCCATATCGCATAGATCTCACTGTGAAAAGGCTTAAATGGCTTTTTTGACCTAAGTTTAATGATTGCGCTCAAACCAAATGTCCTAGAACAAAATTTTCAAATGTAACTACTAGAATGTGATACAATACACTATTGGGTGAAGTTTGGTTGACTTCTGCGCAGCGGTTTGGGAGTTAACATGAAAATTACATTTCTCGGCCATATCGCATAGATCTCACTGTGAAAAGGCTTAAATGGCTTTTTTGACCTAAGTTTGAGGATTGCGCTCAAATCAAATGTCCTAGAACCAAATTTCTACATGTAACTACTAGATTGTGATACAATACACTAATGGGTGAAGTTTGGTTGACTTCTGCGCAGCGGTTTGGGAGTTAACATCAAAATTACATTTCTCGGCCATATCGCATAGATCTCACTGTGAAAAGGCTTAAATGGCTTTTTTGACCTAAGTTTGAGGATTGCGCTCAAATCAAATGTCCAATAACCAAATTTCCACATGTAACTACTAGATTGTGATACAATACACTAATGGGTGAAGTTTGGTTGACTTCTGCGCAGCGGTTTGGGAGTTAACATCAAAATTACATTTCTCGGCCATATCGCATAGATCTCACTGTGAAAAGGCTTAAATGACTTTTTTAATTAAGTTTGATGATTGCGTTCAAACAAAATGTCCTAGAACAAAATTTTCAAAAGTAACTACTAGATTGTGATACAATACACTATTGGGTGAAGTTTGGTTGACTTCTGCGCAGCGGTTTGGGAGTTAACATCAAAATTACATTTCTCGGCCATATCGCATAGATCTCACTGTGAAAAGGCTTAAATGGCTTTTTTGACCTAAGTTTGAGGATTGCGCTCAAATCAAATGTCCTAGAACCAAATTTCCACATGTAACTACTAGATTGTGATACAATACACTAATGGTTGAAGTTTGGTTGACTTCTGCGCAGCGGTTTGGGAGTTAACATCAAAATTACATTTCTCGGCCATATCGCATAGATCTCACTGTGAAAAGGCTTAAATGGCTTTTTTGACCTAAGTTTGAGTATTGCGCTCAAATCAAATGTCCTAGAACCAAATTTCCACATGTAACTACTAGATTGTGATACAATACACTAATGGGTGAAGTTTGGTTGACTTCTGCGCAGCGGTTTGGGAGTTAACATCAAAATTACATTTCTCGGCCATATCGCATAGATCTCACTGTGAAAAGGCTTAAATGACTTTTTTAATTAAGTTTGATGATTGCGTTCAAACAAAATGTCCTAGAACAAAATTGTCAAATGTAACTACTAGATTGTGATACAATACACTATTGGGTGAAGTTTGGTTGACTTCTGCGCAGCGGTTTGGGAGTTAACATCAAAATTACATTTCTCGGCCATATCGCATAGATCTCACTGTGAAAAGGCTTAAATGGCTTTTTTGACCTAAGTTTAAAGATTGCGCTCAAACCAAATGTCCTAGAACCAAATTTTCAAATGTAACTACTAGAATGTGATACAATACACTATTGGGTGAAGTTTGGTTGACTTCTGCGCAGCGGTTTGGGAGTTAACATCAAAATTACATTTCTCGGCCATATCGCATAGATCTCACTGTGAAAAGGCTTAAATGGCTTTTTTGACCTAAGTTTGAGGATTGCGCTCAAATCAAATGTCCTAGAACCAAATTTTCACATGTAACTACTAGATTGTGATACAATACACTAATGGGTGAAGTTTGGTTGACTTCTGCGCAGCGGTTTGGGAGTTAACATCAAAATTACATTTCTCGGCCATATCGCATAGATCTCACTTTGAAAGGGCTTAAATGACTTTTTTAATTAAGTTTGATGATTGCGCTCAAACAAAATTTCCTAGAACAAAATTTTCAAATGTAACTACTAGATTGTGATACAATACACTATTGGGTGAAGTTTGGTTGACTTCTGCGCAGCGGTTTGGGAGTTAACATCAAAATTACATTTCTCGGCCATGTCGCATAGATCTCACTGTGAAAAGGCTTAAATGGCTTTTTTGACCTAAGTTTAATGATTGCGCTCAAACCAAATGTCCTAGAACGAAATTTTCAAATGTAACTACTAGAATGTGATACAATACACTATTGGGTGAAGTTTGGTTGACTTCTGCGCAGCGGTTTGGGAGTTAACATCAAAATTACATTTCTCGGCCATATCGCATAGATCTCACTGTGAAAAGGCTTAAATGGCTTTTTTGACCTAAGTTTGAGGATTGCGCTCAAATCAAATGTCCTAGAACCAAATTTCCACATGTAACTACTAGATTGTGATACAATACACTAATGGGTGAAGTTTGGTTGACTTCTGCGCAGCGGTTTGGGAGTTAACATCAAAATTACATTTCTCGGCCATATCGCATAGATCTCACTGTGAAAAGGCTTAAATGGCTTTTTTGACCTAAGTTTGAGGATTGCGCTCAAATCAAATGTCCAATAACCAAATTTCCACATGTAACTACTAGATTGTGATACAATACACTAATGGGTGAAGTTTGGTTGACTTCTGCGCAGCGGTTTGGGAGTTAACATCAAAATTACATTTCTCGGCCATATCGCAGAGATCTCACTGTGAAAAGGCTTAAATGACTTTTTTAATTAAGTTTGATGATTGCGTTCAAACAAAATGTCATAGAACAAAATTTTCAAATGTAACTACTAGATTGTGATACAATACACTATTGGGTGAAGTTTGGTTGACTTCTGCGCAGCGGTTTGGGAGTTAACATCAAAATTACATTTCTCGGCCATATCGCATAGATCTCACTGTGAAAAGGCTTAAATGGCTTTTTTGACCTAAGTTTGAGGATTGCGCTCAAATCAAATGTCCTAGAACCAAATTTCCACATGTAATTACTAGATTGTGATACAATACACTAATGGGTGAAGTTTGGTTGACTTCTGCGCAGCGGTTTGGGAGTTAACATCAAAATTACATTTCTCGGCCATATCGCATAGATCTCACTGTGAAAAGGCTTAAATGACTTTTTTAATTAAGTTTAATGATTGCGCTCAAACCAAATGTCCTAGAACAAAATTTTCAAATGTAACTACTAGAATGTGATACAATACACTATTGGGTGAAGTTTAGTTGACTTCTGCGCAGCGGTTTGGGAGTTAACATCAAAATTACATTTCTCGGCCATATCGCATAGATCTCACTGTGAAAAGGCTTAAATGGCTTTTTTGACCTAAGTTTAATGATTGCGCTCAAACCAAATGTCCTAGAACAAAATTTTCAAATGTAACTACTAGAATGTGATACAATACACTATTGGGTGAAGTTTGGTTGACTTCTGCGCAGCGGTTTGGGAGTTAACATCAAAATTACATTTCTCGGCCATATCGCATAGATCTCACTGTGAAAAGGCTTAAATGGCTTTTTTGACCTAAGTTTGAGGATTGCGCTCAAATCAAATGTCCTAGAACCGAATTTCCACATGTAACTACTAGATTGTGATACAATACACTAATGGGTGAAGTTTGGTTGACTTCTGCGCAGCGGTTTGGGAGTTAACATCAAAATTACATTTCTCGGCCATATCGCATAGATCTCACTGTGAAAAGGCTTAAATGACTTTTTTAATTAAGTTTGATGATTGCGCTCAAACAAAATGTCCTAGAACAAAATTTTTAAATGTAACTACTAGATTGTGATACAATACACTATTGGGTGAAGTTTGGTTGACTTCTGCGCAGCGGTTTGGGAGTTAACATCAAAATTACATTTCTCGGCCATATCGCATAGATCTCACTGTGAAAAGGCTTAAATGGCTTTTTTGACCTAAGTTTGAGGATTGCGCTCAAATCAAATGTCCTAGAACCAAATTTCCACATGTAACTACTAGATTGTGATACAATACACTAATGGTTGAAGTTTGGTTGACTTCTGCGCAGCGGTTTGGGAGTGAACATCAAAATTACATTTCTCGGCCATATCGCATAGATCTCACTGTGAAAAGGCTTAAATGACTTTTTTTAATTAAGTTTGAAGATTGCGCTCAAATCAAATGTCCTAGAACTAAATTTCCAAATGTAACTACTAGATTGTGATAAAATACACTATTGGGTGAAGTTTGGTTGACTTCTGCGCAGCGGTTTGGGAGTTAACATCAAAATTACATTTCTCGGCCATATCGCATAGATCTCACTGTGAAAAGGCTTAAATGACTTTTTTAATTAAGTTTGATGATTGCGTTCAAACAAAATGTCCTAGAACAAAATTTTCAAATGTAACTACTAGATTGTGATACAATACACTATTGGGTGAAGTTTGGTTGACTTCTGCGCAGCGGTTTGGGAGTTAACATCAAAATTACATTTCTCGGCCATATCGCATAGATCTCACTGTGAAAAGGCTTAAATGGCTTTTTTGACCTAAGTTTAAAGATTGCGCTCAAACCAAATGTCCTAGAACAAAATTTTCAAATGTAACTACTAGAATGTGATACAATACACTATTGGGTGAAGTTTGGTTGACTTCTGCGCAGCGGTTTGGGAGTTAACATCAAAATTACATTTCTCGGCCATATCGCATAGATCTCACTTGAAAAGGCTTAAATGGCTTTTTTGACCTAAGTTTGAGGATTGCGCTCAAATCAAATGTCCAATAACCAAATTTCCACATGTAACTACTAGAATGTGATACAATACACTATTGGGTGAAGTTTGGTTGACTTCTGCGCAGCGGTTTGGGAGTTAACATCAAAATTACATTTCTCGGCCATATCGCATAGATCTCACTGTGAAAAGGCTTAAATGGCTTTTTTGACCTTAGTTTAATGATTGCGCTCAAACCAAATGTCCTAGAACGAAATTTTCAAATGTAACTACTAGAATGTGATACAATACACTATTGGGTGAAGTTTGGTTGACTTCTGCGCAGCGGTTTGGGAGTTAACATCAAAATTACATTTCTCGGCCATATCGCATAGATCTCACTGTGAAAAGGCTTAAATGGCTTTTTTGACCTAAGTTTGAGGATTGCGCTCAAATCAAATGTCCTAGAACCAAATTTTCACATGTAACTACTAGATTGTGATACAATACACTAATGGGTGAAGTTTGGTTGACTTCTGCGCAGCGGTTTGGGAGTTAACATCAAAATTACATTTCTCGGCCATATCGCATAGATCTCACTGTGAAAAGGCTTAAATGACTTTTTTAATTAAGTTTGATGATTGCGCTCAAACAAAATTTCCTAGAACAAAATTTTCAAATGTAACTACTAGATTGTGATACAATACACTATTGGGTGAAGTTTGGTTGACTTCTGCGCAGCGGTTTGGGAGTTAACATCAAAATTACATTTCTCGGCCATATCGCTTAGATCTCACTGTGAAAAGGCTTAAATGGCTTTTTTGACCTAAGTTTAATGATTGCGCTCAAACCAAATGTCCTAGAACGAAATTTTCAAATGTAACTACTAGAATGTGATACAATACACTATTGGGTGAAGTTTGGTTGACTTCTGCGCAGCGGTTTGGGAGTTAACATCAAAATTACATTTCTCGGCCATATCGCATAGATCTCACTGTGAAAAGGCTTAAATTACTTTTTTGACCTAAGTTTGAGGATTGCGCTCAAATCAAATGTCCTAGAACCAAATTTCCACATGTAACTACTAGATTGTGATACAATACACTAATGGGTGAAGTTTGGTTGACTTCTGCGCAGCGGTTTGGGAGTTAACATCAAAATTACATTTCTCGGCCATATCGCATAGATCTCACTGTGAAAAGGCTTAAATGGCTTTTTTGACCTAAGTTTAAAGATTGCGCTCAAACCAAATGTCCTAGAACGAAATTTTCAAATGTAACTACTAGAATGTGATACAATACACTATTGGGTGAAGTTTGGTTGACTTCTGCGCAGCGGTTTTGGAGTTAACATCAAAATTACATTTCTCGGCCATATCGCATAGATCTCACTGTGAAAAGGCTTAAATTGCTTTTTTGACCTTAGTTTAATGATTGCGCTCAAACCAAATGTCCTAGAACGAAATTTTCAAATGTAACTACTAGAATGTGATACAATACACTATTGGGTGAAGTTTGGTTGACTTCTGCGCAGCGGTTTGGGAGTTAACATCAAAATTACATTTCTCGGCCATATCGCATAGATCTCACTGTGAAAAGGCTTAAATGGCTTTTTTGACCTAAGTTTGAGGATTGCGCTCAAATCAAATGTCCTAGAACCAAATTTTCACATGTAACTACTAGATTGTGATACAATACACTAATGGGTGAAGTTTGGTTGACTTCTGCGCAGCGGTTTGGGAGTTAACATCAAAATTACATTTCTCGGCCATATCGCATAGATCTCACTGTGAAAGGGCTTAAATGACTTTTTTAATTAAGTTTGATGATTGCGCTCAAACAAAATTTCCTAGAACAAAATTTTCAAATGTAACTACTAGATTGTGATACAATACACTATTGGGTGAAGTTTGGTTGACTTCTGCGCAGCGGTTTGGGAGTTAACATCAAAATTACATTTCTCGGCCATATCGCATAGATCTCACTGTGAAAAGGCTTAAATGGCTTTTTTGACCTAAGTTTGAGGATTGCGCTCAAATCAAATGTCCAATAACCAAATTTCCACATGTAACTACTAGATTGTGATACAATACACTAATGGGTGAAGTTTGGTTGACTTCTGCGCAGCGGTTTGGGAGTTAACATCAAAATTACATTTCTCGGCCATATCGCATAGATCTCACTGTGAAAAGGCTTAAATGACTTTTTTAATTAAGTTTGATGATTGCGTTCAAACAAAATGTCCTAGAACAAAATTTTCAAACGTAACTACTAGATTGTGATACAATACACTATTGGGTGAAGTTTGGTTGACTTCTGCGCAGCGGTTTGGGAGTTAACATCAAAATTACATTTCTCGGCCATATCGCATAGATCTCACTGTGAAAAGGCTTAAATGGCTTTTTTGACCTAAGTTTGAGGATTGCGCTCAAATCAAATGTCCTAGAACCAAATTTCCACATGTAACTACTAGATTGTGATACAATACACTAATGGGTGAAGTTTGGTTGACTTCTGCGCAGCGGTTTGGGAGTTAACATCAAAATTACATTTCTCGGCCATTTCGCATAGATCTCACTGTGAAAAGGCTTAAATGACTTTTTTAATTAAGTTTGATGATTGCGCTCAAACAAAATGTCCTAGAACAAAATTTTCAAATGTAACTACTAGATTGTGATACAATACACTATTGGGTGAAGTTTGGTTGACTTCTGCGCAGCGGTTTGGGAGTTAACATCAAAATTACATTTCTCGGCCATATCGCATAGATCTCACTGTGAAAAGGCTTAAATGGCTTTTTTGACCTAAGTTTGAGGATTGCGCTCAAATCAAATGTCCTAGAACCAAATTTCCACATGTAACTACTAGATTGTGATACAATACACTAATGGTTGAAGTTTGGTTGACTTCTGCGCAGCGGTTTGGGAGTGAACATGAAAATTACATTTCTCGGCCATATCGCATAGATCTCACTGTGAAAAGGCTTAAATGACTTTTTTTAATTAAGTTTGAAGATTGCGCTCAAATCAAATGTCCTAGAACTAAATTTCCAAATGTAACTACTAGATTGTGATAAAATACACTATTGGGTGAAGTTTGGTTGACTTCTGCACAGCGGTTTGGGAGTTAACATCAAAATTACATTTCTCGGCCATATCGCATAGATCTCACTGTGATAAGGCTTAAATGACTTTTTTAATTAAGTTTGATGATTGCGTTCAAACAAAATGTCCTAGAACAAAATTTTCAAATATAACTACTAGATTGTGATACAATACACTATTGGGTGAAGTTTGGTTGACTTCTGCGCAGCGGTTTGGGAGTTAACATCAAAATTACATTTCTCGGCCATATCGCATAGATCTCACTGTGAAAAGGCTTAAATGGCTTTTTTGACCTAAGTTTGAGGATTGCGCTCAAATCAAATGTCCTAGAACCAAATTTCCACATGTAATTACTAGATTGTGATACAATACACTAATGGGTGAAGTTTGGTTGACTTCTGCGCAGCGGTTTGGGAGTTCACATCAAAATTACATTTCTCGGCCATATCGCATAGATCTCACTGTGAAAAGGCTTAAATGGCTTTTTTGACCTAAGTTTAAAGATTGCGCTCAAACCAAATGTCCTAGAACGAAATTTTCAAATGTAACTACTAGAATGTGATACAATACACTATTGGGTGAAGTTTGGTTGACTTCTGCGCAGCGGTTTGGGAGTTAACATCAAAATTACATTTCTCGGCCATATCGCATAGATCTCACTGTGAAAAGGCTTAAATGGCTTTTTTGACCTAAGTTTGAGGATTGCGCTCAAATCAAATGTCCTAGAACCAAATTTCCACATGTAACTACTAGATTGTGATACAATACACTAATGGTTGAAGTTTGGTTGACTTCTGCGCAGCGGTTTGGGAGTGAACATCAAAATTACATTTCTCGGCCATATCGCATAGATCTCACTGTGAAAAGGCTTAAATGACTTTTTTTAATTAAGTTTGAAGATTGCGCTCAAATCAAATGTCCTAGAACTAAATTTCCAAATGTAACTACTAGATTGTGATAAAATACACTATTGGGTGAAGTTTGGTTGACTTCTGCGCAGCGGTTTGGGAGTTAACATCAAAATTACATTTCTCGGCCATATCGCATAGATCTCACTGTGAAAAGGCTTAAATGACTTTTTTAATTAAGTTTGATGATTGCGTTCAAACAAAATGTCCTAGAACAAAATTTTCAAATGTAACTACTAGATTGTGATACAATACACTATTGGGTGAAGTTTGGTTGACTTCTGCGCAGCGGTTTGGGAGTTAACATCAAAATTACATTTCTCGGCCATATCGCATAGATCTCACTGTGAAAAGGCTTAAATGGCTTTTTTGACCTAAGTTTAAAGATTGCGCTCAAACCAAATGTCCTAGAACGAAATTTTCAAATGTAACTACTAGAATGTGATACAATACACTATTGGGTGAAGTTTGGTTGACTTCTGCGCAGCGGTTTGGGAGTTAACATCAAAATTACATTTCTCGGCCATATCGCATAGATCTCACTTGAAAAGGCTTAAATGGCTTTTTTGACCTAAGTTTGAGGATTGCGCTCAAATCAAATGTCCAATAACCAAATTTCCACATGTAACTACTAGAATGTGATACAATACACTATTGGGTGAAGTTTGGTTGACTTCTGCGCAGCGGTTTGGGAGTTAACATCAAAATTACATTTCTCGGCCATATCGCATAGATCTCACTGTGAAAAGGCTTAAATGGCTTTTTTGACCTTAGTTTAATGATTGCGCTCAAACCAAATGTCCTAGAACGAAATTTTCAAATGTAACTACTAGAATGTGATACAATACACTATTGGGTGAAGTTTGGTTGACTTCTGCGCAGCGGTTTGGGAGTTAACATCAAAATTACATTTCTCGGCCATATCGCATAGATCTCACTGTGAAAAGGCTTAAATGGCTTTTTTGACCTAAGTTTGAGGATTGCGCTCAAATCAAATGTCCTAGAACCAAATTTTCACATGTAACTACTAGATTGTGATACAATACACTATTGGGTGAAGTTTGGTTGACTTCTGCGCAGCCGTTTGGGAGTTAACATCAAAATTACATTTCTCGGCCATATCGCATAGATCTCACTGTGAAAAGGCTTAAATGGCTTTTTTGACCTAAGTTTGAGGATTGCGCTCAAATCAAATGTCCTAGAACCAAATTTCCACATGTAACTACTAGATTGTGATACAATACACTAATGGGTGAAGTTTGGTTGACTTCTGCGCAGCGGTTTGGGAGTTAACATCAAAATTACATTTCTCGGCTATATCGCATAGATCTCACTGTGAAAAGGCTTAAATGACTTTTTTAATTAAGTTTGATGATTGCGCTCAAACAAAATGTCCTAGAACAAAATTTTCAAATGTAACTACTAGATTGTGATACAATACACTATTGGGTGAAGTTTGGTTGACTTCTGCGCAGCGGTTTGGGAGTTAACATCAAAATTACATTTCTCGGCCATATCGCATAGATCTCACTGTGAAAAGGCTTAAATGGCTTTTTTGACCTAAGTTTGAGGATTGCGCTCAAATCAATTGTCCTAGAACCAAATTTCCACATGTAACTACTAGATTGTGATACAATACACTAATGGTTGAAGTTTGGTTGACTTCTGCGCAGCGGTTTGGGAGTGAACATCAAAATTACATTTCTCGGCCATATCGCATAGATCTCACTGTGAAAAGGCTTAAATGACTTTTTTTAATTAAGTTTGAAGATTGCGCTCAAATCAAATGTCCTAGAACTAAATTTCCAAATGTAACTACTAGATTGTGATAAAATACACTATTGGGTGAAGTTTGGTTGACTTCTGTACAGCGGTTTGGGAGTTAACATCAAAATTACATTTCTCGGCCTTATCGCATAGATCTCACTGTGAAAAGGCTTAAATGACTTTTTTAATTAAGTTTGATGATTGCTTTCAAACAAAATGTCCTAGAACAAAATTTTCAAATATAACTACTAGATTGTGATACAATACACTATTGGGTGAAGTTTGGTTGACTTCTGCGCAGCGGTTTGGGAGTTAACATCAAAATTACATTTCTCGGCCATATCGCATAGATCTCACTGTGAAAAGGCTTAAATGGCTTTTTTGACCTAAGTTTGAGGATTGCGCTCAAATCAAATGTCCTAGAACCAAATTTCCACATGTAATTACTAGATTGTGATACAATACACTAATGGGTGAAGTTTGGTTGACTTCTGCGCAGCGGTTTGGGAGTTAACATCAAAATTACATTTCTCGGCCATATCGCATAGATCTCACTGTGAAAAGGCTTAAATGACTTTTTTAATTAAGTTTAATGATTGCGCTCAAACCAAATGTCCTAGAACAAAATTTTCAAATGTAACTACTAGAATGTGATACAATACACTATTGGGTGAAGTTTAGTTGACTTCTGCGCAGCGGTTTGGGAGTTAACATCAAAATTACATTTCTCGGCCATATCGCATAGATCTCACTGTGAAAAGGCTTAAATGGCTTTTTTGACCTAAGTTTAATGATTGCGCTCAAACCAAATGTCCTAGAACGAAATTTTCAAATGTAACTACTAGAATGTGATACAATACACTATTGGGTGAAGTTTGGTTGACTTCTGCGCAGCGGTTTGGGAGTTAACATGAAAATTACATTTCTCGGCCATATCGCATAGATCTCACTGTGAAAAGGCTTAAATGGCTTTTTTGACCTAAGTTTGAGGATTGCGCTCAAATCAAATGTCCTACAACCAAATTTCCACATGTAACTACTAGATTGTGATACAATACACTAATGGTTGAAGTTTGGTTGACTTCTGCACAGCGGTTTGGGAGTTAACATCAAAATTACATTTCTCGGCCATATCGCATAGATCTCACTGTGAAAAGGCTTAAATGGCTTTTTTGACCTAAGTTTAATGATTGCGCTCAAGCCAAATGTCCTAGAACGAAATTTTCAAATGTAACTACTAGAATGTGATACAATACACTATTGGGTGAAGTTTGGTTGACTTCTGCGCAGCGGTTTGGGAGTTAACATGAAAATTACATTTCTCGGCCATATCGCATAGATCTCACTGTGAAAAGGCTTAAATGGCTTTTTTGACCTAAGTTTGAGGATTGCGCTCAAATCAAATGTCCTAGAACCAAATTTCTACATGTAACTACTAGATTGTGATACAATACACTAATGGGTGAAGTTTGGTTTACTTCTGCGCAGCGGTTTGGGAGTTAACATCAAAATTACATTTCTCGGCCATATCGCATAGATCTCACTGTGAAAAGGCTTAAATGGCTTTTTTGACCTAAGTTTGAGGATTGCGCTCAAATCAAATGTCCAATAACCAAATTTCCACATGTAACTACTAGATTGTGATACAATACACTAATGGGTGAAGTTTGGTTGACTTCTGCGCAGCGGTTTGGGAGTTAACATCAAAATTACATTTCTCGGCCATATCGCATAGATCTCACTGTGAAAAGGCTTAAATGACTTTTTTAATTAAGTTTAATGATTGCGCTCAAACCAAATGTCCTAGAACAAAATTTTCAAATGTAACTACTAGAATGTGATACAATACACTATTGGATGAAGTTTAGTTGACTTCTGCGCAGCGGTTTGGGAGTTAACATCAAAATTACATTTCTCGGCCATATCGCATAGATCTCACTGTGAAAAGGCTTAAATGGCTTTTTTGACCTAAGTTTGAGGATTGCGCTCAAATCAAATGTCCTAGAACCAAATTTCCACATGTAACTACTAGATTGTGATACAATACACTAATGGTTGAAGTTTGGTTGACTTCTGCGCAGCGGTTTGGGAGTGAACATCAAAATTACATTTCTCGGCCATATCGCATAGATCTCACTGTGAAAAGGCTTAAATGACTTTTTTTAATTAAGTTTGAAGATTGCGCTCAAATCAAATGTCCTAGAACTAAATTTCCAAATGTAACTACTAGATTGTGATAAAATACACTATTGGGTGAAGTTTGGTTGACTTCTGCACAGCGGTTTGGGAGTTAACATCAAAATTACATTTCTCGGCCATATCGCATAGATCTCACTGTGAAAAGGCTTAAATGACTTTTTTAATTAAGTTTGATGATTGCTTTCAAACAAAATGTCCTAGAACAAAATTTTCAAATATAACTACTAGATTGTGATACAATACACTATTGGGTGAAGTTTGGTTGACTTCTGCGCAGCGGTTTGGGAGTTAACATCAAAATTACATTTCTCGGCCATATCGCATAGATCTCACTGTGAAAAGGCTTAAATGGCTTTTTTGACCTAAGTTTGAGGATTGCGCTCAAATCAAATGTCCTAGAACCAAATTTCCACATGTAATTACTAGATTGTGATACAATACACTAATGGGTGAAGTTTGGTTGACTTCTGCGCAGCGGTTTGGGAGTTAACATCAAAATTACATTTCTCGGCCATATCGCATAGATCTCACTGTGAAAAGGCTTAAATGACTTTTTTAATTAAGTTTAATGATTGCGCTCAAACCAAATGTCCTAGAACAAAATTTTCAAATGTAACTACTAGAATGTGATACAATACACTATTGGGTGAAGTTTAGTTGACTTCTGCGCAGCGGTTTGGGAGTTAACATCAAAATTACATTTCTCGGCCATATCGCATAGATCTCACTGTGAAAAGGCTTAAATGGCTTTTTTGACCTAAGTTTAATGATTGCGCTCAAACCAAATGTCCTAGAACGAAATTTTCAAATGTAACTACTAGAATGTGATACAATACACTATTGGGTGAAGTTTGGTTGACTTCTGCGCAGCGGTTTGGGAGTTAACATGAAAATTACATTTCTCGGCCATATCGCATAGATCTCACTGTGAAAAGGCTTAAATGGCTTTTTTGACCTAAGTTTGAGGATTGCGCTCAAATCAAATGTCCTACAACCAAATTTCCACATGTAACTACTAGATTGTGATACAATACACTAATGGTTGAAGTTTGGTTGACTTCTGCACAGCGGTTTGGGAGTTAACATCAAAATTACATTTCTCGGCCATATCGCATAGATCTCACTGTGAAAAGGCTTAAATGGCTTTTTTGACCTAAGTTTAATGATTGCGCTCAAGCCAAATGTCCTAGAACGAAATTTTCAAATGTAACTACTAGAATGTGATACAATACACTATTGGGTGAAGTTTGGTTGACTTCTGCGCAGCGGTTTGGGAGTTAACATGAAAATTACATTTCTCGGCCATATCGCATAGATCTCACTGTGAAAAGGCTTAAATGGCTTTTTTGACCTAAGTTTGAGGATTGCGCTCAAATCAAATGTCCTAGAACCAAATTTCTACATGTAACTACTAGATTGTGATACAATACACTAATGGGTGAAGTTTGGTTTACTTCTGCGCAGCGGTTTGGGAGTTAACATCAAAATTACATTTCTCGGCCATATCGCATTGATCTCACTGTGAAAAGGCTTAAATGGCTTTTTTGACCTAGGTTTGAGGATTGCGCTCAAATCAAATGTCCAATAACCAAATTTCCACATGTAACTACTAGATTGTGATACAATACACTAATGGGTGAAGTTTGGTTGACTTCTGCGCAGCGGTTTGGGAGTTAACATCAAAATTACATTTCTCGGCCATATCGCATAGATCTCACTGTGAAAAGGCTTAAATGACTTTTTTAATTAAGTTTAATGATTGCGCTCAAACCAAATGTCCTAGAACAAAATTTTCAAATGTAACTACTAGAATGTGATACAATACACTATTGGATGAAGTTTAGTTGACTTCTGCGCAGCGGTTTGGGAGTTAACATCAAAATTACATTTCTCGGCCATATCGCATAGATCTCACTGTGAAAAGGCTTAAATGGCTTTTTTGACCTAAGTTTAATGATTGCGCTCAAACCAAATGTCCTAGAACGAAATTTTCAAATGTAACTACTAGAATGTGATACAATACACTATTGGGTGAAGTTTGGTTGACTTCTGCGCAGCGGTTTGGGAGTTAACATCAAAATTACATTTCTCGGCCATATCGCATAGATCTCACTGTGAAAAGGCTTAAATGGCTTTTTTGACCTAAGTTTGAGGATTGCGCTCAAATCAAATGTCCAATAACCAAATTTCCACATGTAACTACTAGATTGTGATACAATACACTAATGGGTGAAGTTTGGTTGACTTCTGCGCAGCGGTTTGGGAGTTAACATCAAAATTACATTTCTCGGCCATATCGCATAGATCTCACTGTGAAAAGGCTTAAATGGCTTTTTTGACCTAAGTTTAATGATTGCGCTCAAACCAAATGTCCTAGAACGAAATTTTCAAATGTAACTACTAGAATGTGATACAATACACTATTGGGTGAAGTTTGGTTGACTTCTGCGCAGCGGTTAGGGAGTTAACATCAAAATTACATTTCTCGGCCATATCGCATAGATCTCACTGTGAAAAGGCTTAAATGGCTTTTTTGACCTAAGTTTGAGGATTGCGCTCAAATCAAATGTCCTAGAACCAAATTTCAGCATGTAACTACTAGATTGTGATACAATACACTAATGGGTGAAGTTTGGTTGACTTCTGCGCAGCGGTTTGGGAGTTAACATGAAAATTACATTTCTCGGCCATATCGCATAGATCTCACTGTGAAAAGGCTTAAATGGCTTTTTTGACCTAAGTTTGAGGATTGCGCTCAAATCAAATGTCCTAGAACCAAATTTCTACATGTAACTACTAGATTGTGATACAATACACTAATGGGTGAAGTTTGGTTTACTTCTGCGCAGCGGTTTGGGAGTTAACATCAAAATTACATTTCTCGGCCATATCGCATAGATCTCACTGTGAAAAGGCTTAAATGGCTTTTTTGACCTAAGTTTGAGGATTGCGCTCAAATCAAATGTCCAATAACCAAATTTCCACATGTAACTACTAGATTGTGATACAATACACTAATGGGTGAAGTTTGGTTGACTTCTGCGCAGCGGTTTGGGAGTTAACATCAAAATTACATTTCTCGGCCATATCGCATAGATCTCACTGTGAAAAGGCTTAAATGACTTTTTTAATTAAGTTTAATGATTGCGCTCAAACCAAATGTCCTAGAACAAAATTTTCAAATGTAACTACTAGAATGTGATACAATACACTATTGGATGAAGTTTAGTTGACTTCTGCGCAGCGGTTTGGGAGTTAACATCAAAATTACATTTCTCGGCCATATCGCATAGATCTCACTGTGAAAAGGCTTAAATGGCTTTTTTGACCTAAGTTTAATGATTGCGCTCAAACCAAATGTCCTAGAACGAAATTTTCAAATGTAACTACTAGAATGTGATACAATACACTATTGGGTGAAGTTTGGTTGACTTCTGCGCAGCGGTTTGGGAGTTAACATCAAAATTACATTTCTCGGCCATATCGCATAGATCTCACTGTGAAAAGGCTTAAATGGCTTTTTTGACCTAAGTTTGAGGATTGCGCTTAAATCAAATGTCCAATAACCAAATTTCCACATGTAACTACTAGATTGTGATACAATACACTAATGGGTGAAGTTTGGTTGACTTCTGCGCAGCGGTTTGGGAGTTAACATCAAAATTACATTTCTCGGCCATATCGCATAGATCTCACTGTGAAAAGGCTTAAATGGCTTTTTTGACCTAAGTTTAATGATTGCGCTCAAACCAAATGTCCTAGAACGAAATTTTCAAATGTAACTACTAGAATGTGATACAATACACTATTGGGTGAAGTTTGGTTGACTTCTGCGCAGCGGTTAGGGAGTTAACATCAAAATTACATTTCTCGGCCATATCGCATAGATCTCACTGTGAAAAGGCTTAAATGGCTTTTTTGACCTAAGTTTGAGGATTGCGCTCAAATCAAATGTCCTAGAACCAAATTTCAGCATGTAACTACTAGATTGTGATACAATACACTAATGGGTGAAGTTTGGTTGACTTCTGCGCAGCGGTTTGGGATTTAACATCAAAATTACATTTCTCGGCCATATCGCAGAGATCTCACTGTGAAAAGGCTTAAATGGCTTTTTTGACCTAAGTTTAATGATTGCGCTCAAACCAAATGTCCTAGAACAAAATTTTCAAATGTAACTACTAGATTGTGATACAATACACTATTGGGTGAAGTTTGGTTGACTTCTGCGCAGCGGTTTGGGAGTTAACATCAAAATTACATTTCTCGGCCATATCGCATAGATCTCACTGTGAAAAGGCTTAAATGGCTTTTTTGACATAAGTTTGAGGATTACGCTCAAATCAAATGTCCTAGAACCAAATTTCCACATGTAACTACTAGATTGTGAAACAATACACTAATGGTTGAAGTTTGGTTGACTTCTGCGCAGCGGTTTGGGAGTGAACATCAAAATTACATTTCTCGGCCATATCGCATAGATCTCACTGTGAAAAGGCTTAAATGACTTTTTTTAATTAAGTTTGAAGATTGCGCTCAAATCAAATGTCCTAGAACTAAATTTCCAAATGTAACTACTAGATTGTGATAAAATACACTATTGGGTGAAGTTTGGTTGACTTCTGCACAGCGGTTTGGGAGTTAACATCAAAATTACATTTCTCGGCCATATCGCATAGATCTCACTGTGAAAAGGCTTAAATGACTTTTTTAATTAAGTTTGATGATTGCGTTCAAACAAAATGTCCTAGAACAAAATTTTCAAATGTAACTACTAGATTGTGATACAATACACTATTGGGTGAAGTTTGGTTGACTTCTGCGCAGCGGTTTGGGAGTTAACATCAAAATTACATTTCTCGGCCATATCGCATAGATCTCACTGTGAAAAGGCTTAAATGGCTTTTTTGACCTAAGTTTGAGGATTGCGCTCAAATCAAATGTCCTAGAACCAAATTTCCACATGTAATTACTAGATTGTGATACAATACACTAATGGTTGAAGTTTGGTTGACTTCTGCGCAGCGGTTTGGGAGTGAACATCAAAATTACATTTCTCGGCCATATCGCATAGATCTCACTGTGAAAAGGCTTAAATGACTTTTTTTAATTAAGTTTGAAGATTGCGCTCAAATCAAATGTCCTAGAACTAAATTTCCAAATGTAACTACTAGATTGTGATAAAATACACTATTGGGTGAAGTTTGGTTGACTTCTGCACAGCGGTTTGGGAGTTAACATCAAAATTACATTTCTCGGCCATATCGCATAGATCTCACTGTGAAAAGGCTTAAATGGCTTTTTTGACCTAAGTTTGAGGATTGCGCTCAAATCAAATGTCCAATAACCAAATTTCCACATGTAACTACTAGATTGTGATACAATACACTAATGGGTGAAGTTTGGTTGACTTCTGCGCAGCGGTTTGGGAGTTAACATCAAAATTACATTTCTCGGCCATATCGCATAGATCTCACTGTGAAAAGGCTTAAATGACTTTTTTAATTAAGTTTGATGATTGCGTTCAAACAAAATGTCCTAGAACAAAATTTTCAAATGTAACTACTAGATTGTGATACAATACACTATTGGGTGAAGTTTGGTTGACTTCTGCGCAGCGGTTTGGGAGTTAACATCAAAATTACATTTCTCGGCCATATCGCATAGATCTCACTGTGAAAAGGCTTAAATGGCTTTTTTGACCTAAGTTTGAGGATTGCGCTCAAATCAAATGTCCTAGAACCAAATTTCCACATGTAACTACTAGATTGTGATACAATACACTAATGGGTGAAGTTTGGTTGACTTCTGCGCAGCGGTTTGGGAGTGAACATCAAAATTACATTTCTCGGCCATATCGCATAGATCTCACTGTGAAAAGGCTTAAATGACTTTTTTAATTAAGTTTGATGATTGCGCTCAAACAAAATGTCCTAGAACAAAATTTTCAAATGTAACTACTAGATTGTGATACAATACACTATTGGGTGAAGTTTGGTTGACTTCTGCGCAGCGGTTTGGGAGTTAACATCAAAATTACATTTCTCGGCCATATCGCATAGATCTCACTGTGAAAAGGCTTAAATGGCTTTTTTGACCTAAGTTTGAGGATTGCGCTCAAATCAAATGTCCTAGAACCAAATTTCCACATGTAACTACTAGATTGTGATACAATACACTAATGGTTGAAGTTTGGTTGACTTCTGCGCAGCGGTTTGGGAGTGAACATCAAAATTACATTTCTCGGCCATATCGCATAGATCTCACTGTGAAAAGGCTTAAATGACTTTTTTTAATTAAGTTTGAAGATTGCGCTCAAATCAAATGTCCTAGAACTAAATTTCCAAATGTAACTACTAGATTGTGATAAAATACACTATTGGGTGAAGTTTGGTTGACTTCTGCACAGCGGTTTGGGAGTTAACATCAAAATTACATTTCTCGGCCATATCGCATAGATCTCACTGTGAAAAGGCTTAAATGACTTTTTTAATTAAGTTTGATGATTGCTTTCAAACAAAATGTCCTAGAACAAAATTTTCAAATATAACTACTAGATTGTGATACAATACACTATTGGGTGAAGTTTGGTTGACTTCTGCGCAGCGGTTTGGGAGTTAACATCAAAATTACATTTCTCGGCCATATCGCATAGATCTCACTGTGAAAAGGCTTAAATGGCTTTTTTGACCTAAGTTTGAGGATTGCGCTCAAATCAAATGTCCTAGAACCAAATTTCCACATGTAATTACTAGATTGTGATACAATACACTAATGGGTGAAGTTTGGTTGACTTCTGCGCAGCGGTTTGGGAGTTAACATCAAAATTACATTTCTCGGCCATATCGCATAGATCTCACTGTGAAAAGGCTTAAATGACTTTTTTAATTAAGTTTAATGATTGCGCTCAAACCAAATGTCCTAGAACAAAATTTTCAAATGTAACTACTAGAATGTGATACAATACACTATTGGGTGAAGTTTAGTTGACTTCTGCGCAGCGGTTTGGGAGTTAACATCAAAATTACATTTCTCGGCCATATCGCATAGATCTCACTGTGAAAAGGCTTAAATGGCTTTTTTGACCTAAGTTTAATGATTGCGCTCAAACCAAATGTCCTAGAACGAAATTTTCAAATGTAACTACTAGAATGTGATACAATACACTATTGGGTGAAGTTTGGTTGACTTCTGCGCAGCGGTTTGGGAGTTAACATGAAAATTACATTTCTCGGCCATATCGCATAGATCTCACTGTGAAAAGGCTTAAATGGCTTTTTTGACCTAAGTTTGAGGATTGCGCTCAAATCAAATGTCCTACAACCAAATTTCCACATGTAACTACTAGATTGTGATACAATACACTAATGGTTGAAGTTTGGTTGACTTCTGCGCAGCGGTTTGGGAGTTAACATCAAAATTACATTTCTCGGCCATATCGCATAGATCTCACTGTGAAAAGGCTTAAATGGCTTTTTTGACCTAAGTTTAATGATTGCGCTCAAGCCAAATGTCCTAGAACGAAATTTTCAAATGTAACTACTAGAATGTGATACAATACACTATTGGGTGAAGTTTGGTTGACTTCTGCGCAGCGGTTTGGGAGTTAAATTGAAAATTACATTCCTCGGCCATATCGCATAGATCTCACTGTGAAAAGGCTTAAATGGCTTTTTTGACCTAAGTTTGAGGATTGCGCTCAAATCAAATGTCCTAGAACCAAATTTCTACATGTAACTACTAGATTGTGATACAATACACTAATGGGTGAAGTTTGGTTGACTTCTGCGCAGCGGTTTGGGAGTTAACATCAAAATTACATTTCTCGGCCATATCGCATAGATCTCACTGTGAAAAGGCTTAAATGGCTTTTTTGACCTAAGTTTGAGGTAGTGTTGTATCGGTCGCGAACGATTCGTTCTTTTTGAACGAATTGTTTTGGTGAACGAGACCGAACTAATCATCATCTGCACTGATTCGTTCTATGAAGGTGGTGCTTGTTCGCTGCGTGGGAGGGCGTTGAGCAAGCGGCAGCGTCTTCTGACATCGCACACGACCAATCAGACGCCAGCCTCATCGCGGGCAGGGGAGGGACCGGAAACAGAATCAGGGCGTTTGTCACTCACGTCCACGTGTGGCCAATAAGCAGGCAGGGGGGCAAGACTGAGTTTTGTCACTTCCCGTTCAGTGACTCGGTCCTCCGGTTCCTGACCTAGCTTGCTGCTAACTTGATTTTCCAGTAATGACTATGCGGTGAATGAATCAGAAAATGAAAGGAAATGACTTTGTCACATATTTGTTAACGTGGAGCCTATCAAATGCTGCTCAAACAGACAAAAACACCACACAAATCTAGCGAGCATTGTTTAGAGTAGTACTTTTCTCAACAAACTCGTGACTGCCTATGACGACATACTATCAAATTTACAGTAATTTAAAACACGGGTAGCTACGAGGCAAGCAAAAGCTGAGCTGCGGTCGCGTGACGGCAGTGAAGCGGGCAGAGAACTGTCACTATATGGAGGCTTCATGGCAGCGATATTTACCTCATATGTGCACAGAAAAAAATATTTAGTATGATCACCATAATACTGATTTGCAATGAAACTGTATATACATGTCAATTTTTTCCCGAGTGTTTTATTTTTTTTTTTCGTGTCAGCGTGTCGGGTGTTGGTTGGTTTGACAAATTATGTCAATCCGTCCATCATGTGCTACTCAAGCGCCCAAAACAACGCACGCAGACACGGGAGATGTCGCAATATGTCTACATTTTTCTTAACAGACTAATGAGAGTAGAAAGGCGACATCGTAAAGAGCTGACAATTATTTCTCGTCAGCATTTGACGATCTGAGATGCGGGGACGACAGGGGAGCTGACCGGAATATTTTATTTATTAATACCAGTGCAAAAAAACAATATGATCACCATAATACTAATTTGCAATGAAACTGTATATACATGTAATTTTTTTCCGAGTGTTTTTTTTTTCTTTTCTTCGTGTCAGGTGTTGGTTGGTTTGACAAATTATGTCAATCCGTCCATCATGTGCTACTCAAGCGCCCAAAAAACAAAGCACGCGGACACGGGAGATGTCGCAATATGTCTACATTTTTCTTAACAGACTAATGAGAGTAGAAAGGCGACATCGTAAAGAGCAAACAATTATTTCTCGTCAGCATTTGACGATCTGAGATGCGGGGACGACAGGGGAGCTGACCGGATTATTTTATTTATTAATACCAGTGCAAAAATTCAACACGATCATCTTAATACTAAAAAACAAAAATACAACAGAGCGAGATGTAAATATGATGTGTTGGTCGTTCCATATTCAGAAATTAAACTTTCGATGTATTTTTATTTTCGTGACAGCAAACATGCTGTATATGTGATTGTATGTGTGATCAAGAACCTGCTAAAGTCCGTGCGCCCCCGCCCCCTACTCCCCTCACAAAAGGAAAATGTTTAACCGTGTCCTAAATCGAAATGCAAGCACGAGCCATGACTTTGAGCCCATAGAACTAGGACAGACGACGCGGAAGTTCTCCCTCGCTTTTGCAGCAGCAGGAGGGAGACGAGGCTGTCTGTGAAAGCAGAATGATACCGCCTGTCACTCATTTCTGAAACTACGACGAGTGGTCAATGTGGAAGAGAGGGAGGGACCAAGCAATGTCACTTCCCGTTCAGTTATACTGCGAAGCGGTCTTTGGTGATTCGTTCGGCAACGTCACTTCCCGTTCAGTAACCGAACGATTCGTTTGGGCGGGGAGGGAGATGAGGGGGGCGAACGATTCGTTGAACGATTTGTTTGAACGAATCTTTTTACTGAACGAACCGGAATGGATTCGTTTGCTCAAGTGAACGACAAATCTCGTCACTAGTTTGAGGATTGCGCTCAAATCAAATGTCCTACAACCAAATTTCCACATGTAACTACTAGATTGTGATACAATACACTAATGGTTGAAGTTTGGTTGACTTCTGCGCAGCGGTTTGGGAGTTAACATCAAAATTACATTTCTCGGCCATATCGCATAGATCTCACTGTGAAAAGGCTTAAATGGCTTTTTTGACCTAAGTTTAATGATTGCGCTCAAGCCAAATGTCCTAGAACGAAATTTTCAAATGTAACTACTAGAATGTGATACAATACACTATTGGGTGAAGTTTGGTTGACTTCTGCGCAGCGGTTTGGGAGTTAACATGAAAATTACATTTCTCGGCCATATCGCATAGATCTCACTGTGAAAAGGCTTAAATGGCTTTTTTGACCTAAGTTTGAGGATTGCGCTCAAATCAAATGTCCTAGAACCAAATTTCTACATGTAACTACTAGATTGTGATACAATACACTAATGGGTGAAGTTTGGTTGACTTCTGCGCAGCGGTTTGGGAGTTAACATCAAAATTACATTTCTCGGCCATATCGCATAGATCTCACTGTGAAAAGGCTTAAATGGCTTTTTTGACCTAAGTTTGAGGATTGCGCTCAAATCAAATGTCCAATAACCAAATTTCCACATGTAACTACTAGATTGTGATACAATACACTAATGGGTGAAGTTTGGTTGACTTCTGCGCAGCGGTTTGGGAGTTAACATCAAAATTACATTTCTCGGCCATATCGCATAGATCTCACTGTGAAAAGGCTTAAATGACTTTTTTAATTAAGTTTAATGATTGCGCTCAAACCAAATGTCCTAGAACAAAATTTTCAAATGTAACTACTAGAATGTGATACAATACACTATTGGATGAAGTTTAGTTGACTTCTGCGCAGCGGTTTGGGAGTTAACATCAAAATTACATTTCTCGGCCATATCGCATAGATCTCACTGTGAAAAGGCTTAAATGGCTTTTTTGACCTAAGTTTAATGATTGCGCTCAAACCAAATGTCCTAGAACGAAATTTTCAAATGTAACTACTAGAATGTGATACAATACACTATTGGGTGAAGTTTGGTTGACTTCTGCGCAGCGGTTTGGGAGTTAACATGAAAATTACATTTCTCGGCCATATCGCATAGATCTCACTGTGAAAAGGCTTAAATGGCTTTTTTGACCTAAGTTTGAGGATTGCGCTCAAATCAAATGTCCTAGAACCAAATTTCCACATGTAATTACTAGATTGTGATACAATACACTAATGGGTGAAGTTTGGTTGACTTCTGCGCAGCGGTTTGGGAGTTAACATCAAAATTACATTTCTCGGCCATATCGCATAGATCTCACTGTGAAAAGGCTTAAATGACTTTTTTAATTAAGTTTAATGATTGCGCTCAAACCAAATGTCCTAGAACAAAATTTTCAAATGTAACTACTAGAATGTGATACAATACACTATTGGATGAAGTTTAGTTGACTTCTGCGCAGCGGTTTGGGAGTTAACATCAAAATTACATTTCTCGGCCATATCGCATAGATCTCACTGTGAAAAGGCTTAAATGGCTTTTTTGACCTAAGTTTAATGATTGCGCTCAAACCAAATGTCCTAGAACGAAATTTTCAAATGTAACTACTAGAATGTGATACAATACACTATTGGGTGAAGTTTGGTTGACTTCTGCGCAGCGGTTTGGGAGTTAACATGAAATTTACATTTCTCGGCCATATCGCATAGATCTCACTGTGAAAAGGCTTAAATGACTTTTTTTAATTAAGTTTGAAGATTGCGCTCAAACCAAATGTCCTAGAACTAAATTTCCAAATGTAACTACTAGATTGTGATAAAATACACTATTGGGTGAAGTTTGGTTGACTTCTGCACAGCGGTTTGGGAGTTAACATCAAAATTACATTTCTCGGCCATATCGCATAGATCTCACTGTGAAAAGGCTTAAATGACTTTTTTAATTAAGTTTGATGATTGCGTTCAAACAAAATGTCCTAGAACAAAATTTTCAAATGTAACTACTAGATTGTGATACAATACACTATTGGGTGAAGTTTGGTTGACTTCTGCGCAGCGGTTTGGGAGTTAACATCAAAATTACATTTCTCGGCCATATCGCATAGATCTCACTGTGAAAAGGCTTAAATGGCTTTTTTGACCTAAGTTTGAGGATTGCGCTCAAATCAAATGTCCTAGAACCAAATTTCCACATGTAATTACTAGATTGTGATACAATACACTAATGGGTGAAGTTTGGTTGACTTCTGCGCAGCGGTTTGGGAGTTAACATCAAAATTTGATTTCTCGGCCATATCGCATAGATCTCACTGTGAAAAGGCTTAAATGACTTTTTTAATTAAGTTTAATGATTGCGCTCAAACCAAATGTCCTAGAACAAAATTTTCAAATGTAACTACTAGAATGTGATACAATACACTATTGGATGAAGTTTAGTTGACTTCTGCGCAGCGGTTTGGGAGTTAACATCAAAATTACATTTCTCGGCCATATCGCATAGATCTCACTGTGAAAAGGCTTAAATGGCTTTTTTGACCTAAGTTTGAGGATTGCGCTCAAATCAAATGTCCTACAACCAAATTTCCACATGTAACTACTAGATTGTGATACAATACACTAATGGTTGAAGTTTGGTTGACTTCTGCGCAGCGGTTTGGGAGTGAACATCAAAATTACATTTCTCGGCCATATCGCATAGATCTCACTGTGAAAAGGCTTAAATGGCTTTTTTGACCTAAGTTTAATGATTGCGCTCAAGCCAAATGTCCTAGAACGAAATTTTAAAATGTAACTACTAGAATGTGATACAATACACTATTGGGTGAAGTTTGGTTGACTTCTGCGCAGCGGTTTGGGAGTTAACATCAAAATTACATTTCTCGGCCATATCGCATAGATCTCACTGTGAAAAGGCTTAAATGGCTTTTTTGACCTAAGTTTGAGGATTGCGCTCAAATCAAATGTCCAATAACCAAATTTCCACATGTAACTACTAGATTGTGATACAATACACTAATGGGTGAAGTTTGGTTGACTTCTGCGCAGCGGTTTGGGAGTTAACATCAAAATTACATTTCTCGGCCATATCGCATAGATCTCACTGTGAAAAGGCTTAAATGACTTTTTTAATTAAGTTTAATGATTGCGCTCAAACCAAATGTCCTAGAACAAAATTTTCAAATGTAACTACTAGAATGTGATACAATACACTATTGGATGAAGTTTAGTTGACTTCTGCGCAGCGGTTTGGGAGTTAACATCAAAATTACATTTCTCGGCCATATCGCATAGATCTCACTGTGAAAAGGCTTAAATGGCTTTTTTGACCTAAGTTTGAGGATTGCGCTCAAATCAAATGTCCTACAACCAAATTTCCACATGTAACTACTAGATTGTGATACAATACACTAATGGTTAAGTTTGGTTGACTTCTGCGCAGCGGTTTGGGAGTGAACATCAAAATTACATTTCTCGGCCATATCGCATAGATCTAACTGTGAAAAGGCTTAAATGGCTTTTTTGACCTAAGTTTAATGATTGCGCTCAAGCCAAATGTCCTAGAACGAAATTTTCAAATGTAACTACTAGAATGTGATACAATACACTATTGGGTGAAGTTTGGTTGACTTCTGCGCAGCGGTTTGGGAGTTAACATGAAAATTACATTTCTCGGCCATATCGCATAGATCTCACTGTGAAAAGGCTTAAATGGCTTTTTTGACCTAAGTTTGAGGATTGCGCTCAAATCAAATGTCCTAGAACCAAATTTCTACATGTAACTACTAGATTGTGATATTATACACTAATGGGTGAAGTTTGGTTGACTTCTGCGCAGCGGTTTGGGAGTTAACATCAAAATTACATTTCTCGGCCATATCGCATAGATCTCACTGTGAAAAGGCTTAAATGGCTTTTTTGACCTAAGTTTGAGGATTGCGCTCAAATCAAATGTCCAATAACCAAATTTCCACATGTAACTACTAGATTGTGATACAATACACTAATGGGTGAAGTTTGGTTGACTTCTGCGCAGCGGTTTGGGAGTTAACATCAAAATTACATTTCTCGGCCATATCGCATAGTTCTCACTGTGAAAAGGCTTAAATGGCTTTTTTGACCTAAGTTTAATGATTGCGCTCAAACCAAATGTCCTAGAACGAAATTTTCAAATGTAACTACTAGAATGTGATACAATACACTATTGGGTGAAGTTTGGTTGACTTCTGCGCAGCGGTTAGGGAGTTAACATCAAAATTACATTTCTCGGCCATATCGCATAGATCTCACTGTGAAAAGGCTTAAATGGCTTTTTTGACCTAAGTTTGAGGATTGCGCTCAAATCAAATGTCCTAGAACCAAATTTCAGCATGTAACTACTAGATTGTGATACAATACACTAATGGGTGAAGTTTGGTTGACTTCTGCGCAGCGGTTTGGGAGTTAACATCAAAATTACATTTCTCGGCCATATCGCAGAGATCTCACTGTGAAAAGGCTTAAATGGCTTTTTTGACCTAAGTTTAATGATTGCGCTCAAACCAAATGTCCTAGAACGAAATTTTCAAATGTAACTACTAGAATGTGATACAATACACTATTGGGTGAAGTTTGGTTGACTTCTGCGCAGCGGTTTGGGAGTTAACATCAAAATTACATTTCTCGGCCATATCGCATAGATCTCACTGTGAAAAGGCTTAAATGGCTTTTTTGACCTAAGTTTGAGGATTGCGCTCAAATCAAATGTCCTAGAACCAAATTTCCACATGTAACTACTAGATTGTGATACAATACACTAATGGGTGAAGTTTGGTTGACTTCTGCGCAGCGGTTTGGGAGTTAACATCAAAATTACATTTCTCGGCCATATCGCATAGATCTCACTGTGAAAAGGCTTAAATGACTTTTTTAATTAAGTTTGATGATTGCGCTCAAACAAAATGTCCTAGAACAAAATTTTCAAATGTAACTACTAGATTGTGATACAATACACTATTGGGTGAAGTTTGGTTGACTTCTGCGCAGCGGTTTGGGAGTTAACATCAAAATTACATTTCTCGGCCATATCGCATAGATCTCACTGTGAAAAGGCTTAAATGGCTTTTTTGACCTAAGTTTGAGGATTGCGCTCAAATCAAATGTCCTAGAACCAAATTTCCACATGTAACTACTAGATTGTGATACAATACACTAATGGTTGAAGTTTGGTTGACTTCTGCGCAGCGGTTTGGGAGTGAACATCAAAATTACATTTCTCGGCCATATCGCATAGATCTCACTGTGAAAAGGCTTAAATGACTTTTTTTAATTAAGTTTGAAGATTGCGCTCAAATCAAATGTCCTAGAACTAAATTTCCAAATGTAACTACTAGATTGTGATAAAATACACTATTGGGTGAAGTTTGGTTGACTTCTGCACAGCGGTTTGGGAGTTAACATCAAAATTACATTTCTCGGCCATATCGCATAGATCTCACTGTGAAAAGGCTTAAATGGCTTTTTTGACCTAAGTTTGAGGATTGCGCTCAAATCAAATGTCCAATAACCAAATTTCCACATGTAACTACTAGATTGTGATACAATACACTAATGGGTGAAGTTTGGTTGACTTCTGCGCAGCGGTTTGGGAGTTAACATCAAAATTACATTTCTCGGCCATATCGCATAGATCTCACTGTGAAAAGGCTTAAATGGCTTTTTTGACATAAGTTTGAGGATTACGCTCAAATCAAATGTCCTAGAACCAAATTTCCACATGTAACTACTAGATTGTGAAACAATACACTAATGGTTGAAGTTTGGTTGACTTCTGCGCAGCGGTTTGGGAGTGAACATCAAAATTACATTTCTCGGCCATATCGCATAGATCTCACTGTGAAAAGGCTTAAATGACTTTTTTTAATTAAGTTTGAAGATTGCGCTCAAATCAAATGTCCTAGAACTAAATTTCCAAATGTAACTACTAGATTGTGATAAAATACACTATTGGGTGAAGTTTGGTTGACTTCTGCACAGCGGTTTGGGAGTTAACATCAAAATTACATTTCTCGGCCATATCGCGTAGATCTCACTGTGAAAAGGCTGAAATGACTTTTTTTAACTAAGTTTGAGGATTGCACTCAAATCAAATGTCCTAGAACCAAATTTCCACATGTAATTACTAGATTGTGATACAATACACTAATGGGTGAAGTTTGGTTGACTTCTGCGCAGCGGTTTGGGAGTTAACATCAAAATTTGATTTCTCGGCCATATCGCATAGATCTCACTGTGAAAAGGCTTAAATGACTTTTTTAATTAAGTTTAATGATTGCGCTCAAACCAAATGTCCTAGAACAAAATTTTCAAATGTAACTACTAGAATGTGATACAATACACTATTGGATGAAGTTTAGTTGACTTCTGCGCAGCGGTTTGGGAGTTAACATCAAAATTACATTTCTCGGCCATATCGCATAGATCTCACTGTGAAAAGGCTTAAATGGCTTTTTTGACCTAAGTTTGAGGATTGCGCTCAAATCAAATGTCCTACAACCAAATTTCCACATGTAACTACTAGATTGTGATACAATACACTAATGGTTGAAGTTTGGTTGACTTCTGCGCAGCGGTTTGGGAGTGAACATCAAAATTACATTTCTCGGCCATATCGCATAGATCTCACTGTGAAAAGGCTTAAATGGCTTTTTTGACCTAAGTTTAATGATTGCGCTCAAGCCAAATGTCCTAGAACGAAATTTTAAAATGTAACTACTAGAATGTGATACAATACACTATTGGGTGAAGTTTGGTTGACTTCTGCGCAGCGGTTTGGGAGTTAACATCAAAATTACATTTCTCGGCCATATCGCATAGATCTCACTGTGAAAAGGCTTAAATGGCTTTTTTGACCTAAGTTTGAGGATTGCGCTCAAATCAAATGTCCTAGAACCAAATTTCTACATGTAACTACTAGATTGTGATACAATACACTAATGGGTGAAGTTTGGTTGACTTCTGCGCAGCGGTTTGGGAGTTAACATCAAAATTACATTTCTCGGCCATATCGCATAGATCTCACTGTGAAAAGGCTTAAATGGCTTTTTTGACCTAAGTTTGAGGATTGCGCTCAAATCAAATGTCCAATAACCAAATTTCCACATGTAACTACTAGATTGTGATACAATACACTAATGGGTGAAGTTTGGTTGACTTCTGCGCAGCGGTTTGGGAGTTAACATCAAAATTACATTTCTCGGCCATATCGCATAGATCTCACTGTGAAAAGGCTTAAATGACTTTTTTAATTAAGTTTAATGATTGCGCTCAAACCAAATGTCCTAGAACAAAATTTTCAAATGTAACTACTAGAATGTGATACAATACACTATTGGATGAAGTTTAGTTGACTTCTGCGCAGCGGTTTGGGAGTTAACATCAAAATTACATTTCTCGGCCATATCGCATAGATCTCACTGTGAAAAGGCTTAAATGGCTTTTTTGACCTAAGTTTGAGGATTGCGCTCAAATCAAATGTCCTACAACCAAATTTCCACATGTAACTACTAGATTGTGATACAATACACTAATGGTTAAGTTTGGTTGACTTCTGCGCAGCGGTTTGGGAGTGAACATCAAAATTACATTTCTCGGCCATATCGCATAGATCTAACTGTGAAAAGGCTTAAATGGCTTTTTTGACCTAAGTTTAATGATTGCGCTCAAGCCAAATGTCCTAGAACGAAATTTTCAAATGTAACTACTAGAATGTGATACAATACACTATTGGGTGAAGTTTGGTTGACTTCTGCGCAGCGGTTTGGGAGTTAACATGAAAATTACATTTCTCGGCCATATCGCATAGATCTCACTGTGAAAAGGCTTAAATGGCTTTTTTGACCTAAGTTTGAGGATTGCGCTCAAATCAAATGTCCTAGAACCAAATTTCTACATGTAACTACTAGATTGTGATATTATACACTAATGGGTGAAGTTTGGTTGACTTCTGCGCAGCGGTTTGGGAGTTAACATCAAAATTACATTTCTCGGCCATATCGCATAGATCTCACTGTGAAAAGGCTTAAATGGCTTTTTTGACCTAAGTTTGAGGATTGCGCTCAAATCAAATGTCCAATAACCAAATTTCCACATGTAACTACTAGATTGTGATACAATACACTAATGGGTGAAGTTTGGTTGACTTCTGCGCAGCGGTTTGGGAGTTAACATCAAAATTACATTTCTCGGCCATATCGCATAGATCTCACTGTGAAAAGGCTTAAATGGCTTTTTTGACCTAAGTTTAATGATTGCGCTCAAACCAAATGTCCTAGAACGAAATTTTCAAATGTAACTACTAGAATGTGATACAATACACTATTGGGTGAAGTTTGGTTGACTTCTGCGCAGCGGTTAGGGAGTTAACATCAAAATTACATTTCTCGGCCATATCGCATAGATCTCACTGTGAAAAGGCTTAAATGGCTTTTTTGACCTAAGTTTGAGGATTGCGCTCAAATCAAATGTCCTAGAACCAAATTTCAGCATGTAACTACTAGATTGTGATACAATACACTAATGGGTGAAGTTTGGTTGACTTCTGCGCAGCGGTTTGGGAGTTAACATCAAAATTACATTTCTCGGCCATATCGCAGAGATCTCACTGTGAAAAGGCTTAAATGGCTTTTTTGACCTAAGTTTAATGATTGCGCTCAAACCAAATGTCCTAGAACGAAATTTTCAAATGTAACTACTAGAATGTGATACAATACACTATTGGGTGAAGTTTGGTTGACTTCTGCGCAGCGGTTTGGGAGTTAACATCAAAATTACATTTCTCGGCCATATCGCATAGATCTCACTGTGAAAAGGCTTAAATGGCTTTTTTGACCTAAGTTTGAGGATTGCGCTCAAATCAAATGTCCTAGAACCAAATTTCCACATGTAACTACTAGATTGTGATACAATACACTAATGGGTGAAGTTTGGTTGACTTCTGCGCAGCGGTTTGGGAGTTAACATCAAAATTACATTTCTCGGCCATATCGCATAGATCTCACTGTGAAAAGGCTTAAATGACTTTTTTAATTAAGTTTGATGATTGCGCTCAAACAAAATGTCCTAGAACAAAATTTTCAAATGTAACTACTAGATTGTGATACAATACACTATTGGGTGAAGTTTGGTTGACTTCTGCGCAGCGGTTTGGGAGTTAACATCAAAATTACATTTCTCGGCCATATCGCATAGATCTCACTGTGAAAAGGCTTAAATGGCTTTTTTGACCTAAGTTTGAGGATTGCGCTCAAATCAAATGTCCTAGAACCAAATTTCCACATGTAACTACTAGATTGTGATACAATACACTAATGGTTGAAGTTTGGTTGACTTCTGCGCAGCGGTTTGGGAGTGAACATCAAAATTACATTTCTCGGCCATATCGCATAGATCTCACTGTGAAAAGGCTTAAATGACTTTTTTTAATTAAGTTTGAAGATTGCGCTCAAATCAAATGTCCTAGAACTAAATTTCCAAATGTAACTACTAGATTGTGATAAAATACACTATTGGGTGAAGTTTGGTTGACTTCTGCACAGCGGTTTGGGAGTTAACATCAAAATTACATTTCTCGGCCATATCGCATAGATCTCACTGTGAAAAGGCTTAAATGGCTTTTTTGACCTAAGTTTGAGGATTGCGCTCAAATCAAATGTCCAATAACCAAATTTCCACATGTAACTACTAGATTGTGATACAATACACTAATGGGTGAAGTTTGGTTGACTTCTGCGCAGCGGTTTGGGAGTTAACATCAAAATTACATTTCTCGGCCATATCGCATAGATCTCACTGTGAAAAGGCTTAAATGGCTTTTTTGACATAAGTTTGAGGATTACGCTCAAATCAAATGTCCTAGAACCAAATTTCCACATGTAACTACTAGATTGTGAAACAATACACTAATGGTTGAAGTTTGGTTGACTTCTGCGCAGCGGTTTGGGAGTGAACATCAAAATTACATTTCTCGGCCATATCGCATAGATCTCACTGTGAAAAGGCTTAAATGACTTTTTTTAATTAAGTTTGAAGATTGCGCTCAAATCAAATGTCCTAGAACTAAATTTCCAAATGTAACTACTAGATTGTGATAAAATACACTATTGGGTGAAGTTTGGTTGACTTCTGCACAGCGGTTTGGGAGTTAACATCAAAATTACATTTCTCGGCCATATCGCATAGATCTCACTGTGAAAAGGCTTGAATGACTTTTTTAATTAAGTTTGATGATTGCGTTCAAACAAAATGTCCTAGAACAAAATTTTCAAATGTAACTACTAGATTGTGATACAATACACTATTGGGTGAAGTTTGGTTGACTTCTGCGCAGCGGTTTGGGAGTTAACATCAAAATTACATTTCTCGGCCATATCGCATAGATCTCACTGTGAAAAGGCTTAAATGGCTTTTTTGACCTAAGTTTGAGGATTGCGCTCAAATCAAATGTCCTAGAACCAAATTTCCACATGTAATTACTAGATTGTGATACAATACACTAATGGTTGAAGTTTGGTTGACTTCTGCGCAGCGGTTTGGGAGTGAACATCAAAATTACATTTCTCGGCCATATCGCATAGATCTCACTGTGAAAAGGCTTAAATGACTTTTTTTAATTAAGTTTGAAGATTGCGCTCAAATCAAATGTCCTAGAACTAAATTTCCAAATGTAACTACTAGATTGTGATAAAATACACTATTGGGTGAAGTTTGGTTGACTTCTGCACAGCGGTTTGGGAGTTAACATCAAAATTACATTTCTCGGCCATATCGCATAGATCTCACTGTGAAAAGGCTTAAATGGCTTTTTTGACCTAAGTTTGAGGATTGCGCTCAAATCAAATGTCCAATAACCAAATTTCCACATGTAACTACTAGATTGTGATACAATACACTAATGGGTGAAGTTTGGTTGACTTCTGCGCAGCGGTTTGGGAGTAAACATCAAAATTACATTTCTCGGCCATATCGCATAGATCTCACTGTGAAAAGGCTTAAATGGCTTTTTTGACATAAGTTTGAGGATTACGCTCAAATCAAATGTCCTAGAACCAAATTTCCACATGTAACTACTAGATTGTGAAACAATACACTAATGGTTGAAGTTTGGTTGACTTCTGCGCAGCGGTTTGGGAGTGAACATCAAAATTACATTTCTCGGCCATATCGCATAGATCTCACTGTGAAAAGGCTTAAATGACTTTTTTTAATTAAGTTTGAAGATTGCGCTCAAATCAAATGTCCTAGAACTAAATTTCCAAATGTAACTACTAGATTGTGATAAAATACACTATTGGGTGAAGTTTGGTTGACTTCTGCACAGCGGTTTGGGAGTTAACATCAAAATTACATTTCTCGGCCATATCGCATAGATCTCACTGTGAAAAGGCTTAAATGACTTTTTTAATTAAGTTTGATGATTGCGTTCAAACAAAATGTCCTAGAACAAAATTTTCAAATGTAACTACTAGATTGTGATACAATACACTATTGGGTGAAGTTTGGTTGACTTCTGCGCAGCGGTTTGGGAGTTAACATCAAAATTACATTTCTCGGCCATATCGCATAGATCTCACTGTGAAAAGGCTTAAATGGCTTTTTTGACCTAAGTTTGAGGATTGCGCTCAAATCAAATGTCCTAGAACCAAATTTCCACATGTAATTACTAGATTGTGATACAATACACTAATGGTTGAAGTTTGGTTGACTTCTGCGCAGCGGTTTGGGAGTGAACATCAAAATTACATTTCTCGGCCATATCGCATAGATCTCACTGTGAAAAGGCTTAAATGACTTTTTTTAATTAAGTTTGAAGATTGCGCTCAAATCAAATGTCCTAGAACTAAATTTCCAAATGTAACTACTAGATTGTGATAAAATACACTATTGGGTGAAGTTTGGTTGACTTCTGCACAGCGGTTTGGGAGTTAACATCAAAATTACATTTCTCGGCCATATCGCATAGATCTCACTGTGAAAAGGCTTAAATGGCTTTTTTGACCTAAGTTTGAGGATTGCGCTCAAATCAAATGTCCAATAACCAAATTTCCACATGTAACTACTAGATTGTGATACAATACACTAATGGGTGAAGTTTGGTTGACTTCTGCGCAGCGGTTTGGGAGTTAACATCAAAATTACATTTCTCGGCCATATCGCATAGATCTCACTGTGAAAAGGCTTAAATGACTTTTTTAATTAAGTTTGATGATTGCGTTCAAACAAAATGTCCTAGAACAAAATTTTCAAATGTAACTACTAGATTGTGATACAATACACTATTGGGTGAAGTTTGGTTGACTTCTGCGCAGCGGTTTGGGAGTTAACATCAAAATTACATTTCTCGGCCATATCGCATAGATCTCACTGTGAAAAGGCTTAAATGGCTTTTTTGACCTAAGTTTGAGGATTGCGCTCAAATCAAATGTCCTAGAACCAAATTTCCACATGTAACTACTAGATTGTGATACAATACACTAATGGGTGAAGTTTGGTTGACTTCTGCGCAGCGGTTTGGGAGTTAACATCAAAATTACATTTCTCGGCCATATCGCATAGATCTCACTGTGAAAAGGCTTAAATGACTTTTTTAATTAAGTTTGATGATTGCGCTCAAACAAAATGTCCTAGAACAAAATTTTCAAATGTAACTACTAGATTGTGATACAATACACTATTGGGTGAAGTTTGGTTGACTTCTGCGCAGCGGTTTGGGAGTTAACATCAAAATTACATTTCTCGGCCATATCGCATAGATCTCACTGTGAAAAGGCTTAAATGGCTTTTTTGACCTAAGTTTGAGGATTGCGCTCAAATCAAATGTCCTAGAACCAAATTTCCACATGTAACTACTAGATTGTGATACAATACACTAATGGTTGAAGTTTGGTTGACTTCTGCGCAGCGGTTTGGGAGTGAACATCAAAATTACATTTCTCGGCCATATCGCATAGATCTCACTGTGAAAAGGCTTAAATGACTTTTTTTAATTAAGTTTGAAGATTGCGCTCAAATCAAATGTCCTAGAACTAAATTTCCAAATGTAACTACTAGATTGTGATAAAATACACTATTGGGTGAAGTTTGGTTGACTTCTGCACAGCGGTTTGGGAGTTAACATCAAAATTACATTTCTCGGCCATATCGCATAGATCTCACTGTGAAAAGGCTTAAATGACTTTTTTAATTAAGTTTGATGATTGCTTTCAAACAAAATGTCCTAGAACAAAATTTTCAAATATAACTACTAGATTGTGATACAATACACTATTGGGTGAAGTTTGGTTGACTTCTGCGCAGCGGTTTGGGAGTTAACATCAAAATTACATTTCTCGGCCATATCGCATAGATCTCACTGTGAAAAGGCTTAAATGGCTTTTTTGACCTAAGTTTGAGGATTGCGCTCAAATCAAATGTCCTAGAACCAAATTTCCACATGTAATTACTAGATTGTGATACAATACACTAATGGGTGAAGTTTGGTTGACTTCTGCGCAGCGGTTTGGGAGTTAACATCAAAATTACATTTCTCGGCCATATCGCATAGATCTCACTGTGAAAAGGCTTAAATGACTTTTTTAATTAAGTTTAATGATTGCGCTCAAACCAAATGTCCTAGAACAAAATTTTCAAATGTAACTACTAGAATGTGATACAATACACTATTGGGTGAAGTTTAGTTGACTTCTGCGCAGCGGTTTGGGAGTTAACATCAAAATTACATTTCTCGGCCATATCGCATAGATCTCACTGTGAAAAGGCTTAAATGGCTTTTTTGACCTAAGTTTAATGATTGCGCTCAAACCAAATGTCCTAGAACGAAATTTTCAAATGTAACTACTAGAATGTGATACAATACACTATTGGGTGAAGTTTGGTTGACTTCTGCGCAGCGGTTTGGGAGTTAACATGAAAATTACATTTCTCGGCCATATCGCATAGATCTCACTGTGAAAAGGCTTAAATGGCTTTTTTGACCTAAGTTTGAGGATTGCGCTCAAATCAAATGTCCTACAACCAAATTTCCACATGTAACTACTAGATTGTGATACAATACACTAATGGTTGAAGTTTGGTTGACTTCTGCGCAGCGGTTTGGGAGTTAACATCAAAATTACATTTCTCGGCCATATCGCATAGATCTCACTGTGAAAAGGCTTAAATGGCTTTTTTGACCTAAGTTTAATGATTGCGCTCAAGCCAAATGTCCTAGAACGAAATTTTCAAATGTAACTACTAGAATGTGATACAATACACTATTGGGTGAAGTTTGGTTGACTTCTGCGCAGCGGTTTGGGAGTTAAATTGAAAATTACATTTCTCGGCCATATCGCATAGATCTCACTGTGAAAAGGCTTAAATGGCTTTTTTGACCTAAGTTTGAGGATTGCGCTCAAATCAAATGTCCTAGAACCAAATTTCTACATGTAACTACTAGATTGTGATACAATACACTAATGGGTGAAGTTTGGTTGACTTCTGCGCAGCGGTTTGGGAGTTAACATCAAAATTACATTTCTCGGCCATATCGCATAGATCTCACTGTGAAAAGGCTTAAATGGCTTTTTTGACCTAAGTTTGAGGATTGCGCTCAAATCAAATGTCCTACAACCAAATTTCCACATGTAACTACTAGATTGTGATACAATACACTAATTGTTGAAGTTTGGTTGACTTCTGCGCAGCGGTTTGGGAGTTAACATCAAAATTACATTTCTCGGCCATATCGCATAGATCTCACTGTGAAAAGGCTTAAATGGCTTTTTTGACCTAAGTTTAATGATTGCGCTCAAGCCAAATGTCCTAGAACGAAATTTTCAAATGTAACTACTAGAATGTGATACAATACACTATTGGGTGAAGTTTGGTTGACTTCTGCGCAGCGGTTTGGGAGTTAACATGAAAATTACATTTCTCGGCCATATCGCATAGATCTCACTGTGAAAAGGCTTAAATGGCTTTTTTGACCTAAGTTTGAGGATTGCGCTCAAATCAAATGTCCTAGAACCAAATTTCTACATGTAACTACTAGATTGTGATACAATACACTAATGGGTGAAGTTTGGTTGACTTCTGCGCAGCGGTTTGGGAGTTAACATCAAAATTACATTTCTCGGCCATATCGCATAGATCTCACTGTGAAAAGGCTTAAATGGCTTTTTTGACCTAAGTTTGAGGATTGCGCTCAAATCAAATGTCCAATAACCAAATTTCCACATGTAACTACTAGATTGTGATACAATACACTAATGGGTGAAGTTTGGTTGACTTCTGCGCAGCGGTTTGGGAGTTAACATCAAAATTACATTTCTCGGCCATATCGCATAGATCTCACTGTGAAAAGGCTTAAATGGCTTTTTTGACATAAGTTTGAGGATTACGCTCAAATCAAATGTCCTAGAACCAAATTTCCACATGTAACTACTAGATTGTGAAACAATACACTAATGGTTGAAGTTTGGTTGACTTCTGCGCAGCGGTTTGGGAGTGAACATCAAAATTACATTTCTCGGCCATATCGCATAGATCTCACTGTGAAAAGGCTTAAATGACTTTTTTTAATTAAGTTTGAAGATTGCGCTCAAATCAAATGTCCTAGAACTAAATTTCCAAATGTAACTACTAGATTGTGATAAAATACACTATTGGGTGAAGTTTGGTTGACTTCTGCACAGCGGTTTGGGAGTTAACATCAAAATTACATTTCTCGGCCATATCGCATAGATCTCACTGTGAAAAGGCTTAAATGACTTTTTTAATTAAGTTTGATGATTGCGTTCAAACAAAATGTCCTAGAACAAAATTTTCAAATGTAACTACTAGATTGTGATACAATACACTATTGGGTGAAGTTTGGTTGACTTCTGCGCAGCGGTTTGGGAGTTAACATCAAAATTACATTTCTCGGCCATATCGCATAGATCTCACTGTGAAAAGGCTTAAATGGCTTTTTTGACCTAAGTTTGAGGATTGCGCTCAAATCAAATGTCCTAGAACCAAATTTCCACATGTAATTACTAGATTGTGATACAATACACTAATGGTTGAAGTTTGGTTGACTTCTGCGCAGCGGTTTGGGAGTGAACATCAAAATTACATTTCTCGGCCATATCGCATAGATCTCACTGTGAAAAGGCTTAAATGGCTTTTTTGACCTAAGTTTGAGGATTGCGCTCAAATCAAATGTCCTAGAACCAAATTTCTACATGTAACTACTAGATTGTGATACAATACACTAATGGGTGAAGTTTGGTTGACTTCTGCGCAGCGGTTTGGGAGTTAACATCAAAATTACATTTCTCGGCCATATCGCATAGATCTCACTGTGAAAAGGCTTAAATGGCTTTTTTGACCTAAGTTTGAGGATTGCGCTCAAATCAAATGTCCTACAACCAAATTTCCACATGTAACTACTAGATTGTGATACAATACACTAATTGTTGAAGTTTGGTTGACTTCTGCGCAGCGGTTTGGGAGTTAACATCAAAATTACATTTCTCGGCCATATCGCATAGATCTCACTGTGAAAAGGCTTAAATGGCTTTTTTGACCTAAGTTTAATGATTGCGCTCAAGCCAAATGTCCTAGAACGAAATTTTCAAATGTAACTACTAGAATGTGATACAATACACTATTGGGTGAAGTTTGGTTGACTTCTGCGCAGCGGTTTGGGAGTTAACATGAAAATTACATTTCTCGGCCATATCGCATAGATCTCACTGTGAAAAGGCTTAAATGGCTTTTTTGACCTAAGTTTGAGGATTGCGCTCAAATCAAATGTCCTAGAACCAAATTTCTACATGTAACTACTAGATTGTGATACAATACACTAATGGGTGAAGTTTGGTTGACTTCTGCGCAGCGGTTTGGGAGTTAACATCAAAATTACATTTCTCGGCCATATCGCATAGATCTCACTGTGAAAAGGCTTAAATGGCTTTTTTGACCTAAGTTTGAGGATTGCGCTCAAATCAAATGTCCAATAACCAAATTTCCACATGTAACTACTAGATTGTGATACAATACACTAATGGGTGAAGTTTGGTTGACTTCTGCGCAGCGGTTTGGGAGTTAACATCAAAATTACATTTCTCGGCCATATCGCATAGATCTCACTGTGAAAAGGCTTAAATGGCTTTTTTGACATAAGTTTGAGGATTACGCTCAAATCAAATGTCCTAAAACCAAATTTCCACATGTAACTACTAGATTGTGAAACAATACACTAATGGTTGAAGTTTGGTTGACTTCTGCGCAGCGGTTTGGGAGTGAACATCAAAATTACATTTCTCGGCCATATCGCATAGATCTCACTGTGAAAAGGCTTAAATGACTTTTTTTAATTAAGTTTGAAGATTGCGCTCAAATCAAATGTCCTAGAACTAAATTTCCAAATGTAACTACTAGATTGTGATAAAATACACTATTGGGTGAAGTTTGGTTGACTTCTGCACAGCGGTTTGGGAGTTAACATCAAAATTACATTTCTCGGCCATATCGCATAGATCTCACTGTGAAAAGGCTTAAATGACTTTTTTAATTAAGTTTGATGATTGCGTTCAAACAAAATGTCCTAGAACAAAATTTTCAAATGTAACTACTAGATTGTGATACAATACACTATTGGGTGAAGTTTGGTTGACTTCTGCGCAGCGGTTTGGGAGTTAACATCAAAATTACATTTCTCGGCCATATCGCATAGATCTCACTGTGAAAAGGCTTAAATGGCTTTTTTGACCTAAGTTTGAGGATTGCGCTCAAATCAAATGTCCTAGAACCAAATTTCCACATGTAATTACTAGATTGTGATACAATACACTAATGGTTGAAGTTTGGTTGACTTCTGCGCAGCGGTTTGGGAGTGAACATCAAAATTACATTTCTCGGCCATATCGCATAGATCTCACTGTGAAAAGGCTTAAATGACTTTTTTTAATTAAGTTTGAAGATTGCGCTCAAATCAAATATCCTAGAACTAAATTTCCAAATGTAACTACTAGATTGTGATAAAATACACTATTGGGTGAAGTTTGGTTGACTTCTGCACAGCGGTTTGGGAGTTAACATCAAAATTACATTTCTCGGCCATATCGCATAGATCTCACTGTGAAAAGGCTTAAATGACTTTTTTTAATTAAGTTTGAAGATTGCGCTCAAATCAAATGTCCTAGAACTAAATTTCCAAATGTAACTACTAGATTGTGATAAAATACACTATTGGGTGAAGTTTGGTTGACTTCTGCACAGCGGTTTGGGAGTTAACATCAAAATTACATTTCTCGGCCATATCGCATAGATCTCACTGTGAAAAGGCTTAAATGACTTTTTTAATTAAGTTTGATGATTGCTTTCAAACAAAATGTCCTAGAACAAAATTTTCAAATATAACTACTAGATTGTGATACAATACACTATTGGGTGAAGTTTGGTTGACTTCTGCGCAGCGGTTTGGGAGTTAACATCAAAATTACATTTCTCGGCCATATCGCATAGATCTCACTGTGAAAAGGCTTAAATGGCTTTTTTGACCTAAGTTTGAGGATTGCGCTCAAATCAAATGTCCTAGAACCAAATTTCCACATGTAATTACTAGATTGTGATACAATACACTAATGGGTGAAGTTTGGTTGACTTCTGCGCAGCGGTTTGGGAGTTAACATCAAAATTACATTTCTCGGCCATATCGCATAGATCTCACTGTGAAAAGGCTTAAATGACTTTTTTAATTAAGTTTAATGATTGCGCTCAAACCAAATGTCCTAGAACAAAATTTTCAAATGTAACTACTAGAATGTGATACAATACACTATTGGGTGAAGTTTAGTTGACTTCTGCGCAGCGGTTTGGGAGTTAACATCAAAATTACATTTCTCGGCCATATCGCATAGATCTCACTGTGAAAAGGCTTAAATGGCTTTTTTGACCTAAGTTTAATGATTGCGCTCAAACCAAATGTCCTAGAACGAAATTTTCAAATGTAACTACTAGAATGTGATACAATACACTATTGGGTGAAGTTTGGTTGACTTTTGCGCAGCGGTTTGGGAGTTAACATGAAAATTACATTTCTCGGCCATATCGCATAGATCTCACTGTGAAAAGGCTTAAATGGCTTTTTTGACCTAAGTTTGAGGATTGCGCTCAAATCAAATGTCCTACAACCAAATTTCCACATGTAACTACTAGATTGTGATACAATACACTAATGGTTGAAGTTTGGTTGACTTCTGCGCAGCGGTTTGGGAGTTAACATCAAAATTACATTTCTCGGCCATATCGCATAGATCTCACTGTGAAAAGGCTTAAATGGCTTTTTTGACCTAAGTTTAATGATTGCGCTCAAGCCAAATGTCCTAGAACGAAATTTTCAAATGTAACTACTAGAATGTGATACAATACACTATTGGGTGAAGTTTGGTTGACTTCTGCGCAGCGGTTTGGGAGTTAAATTGAAAATTACATTTCTCGGCCATATCGCATAGATCTCACTGTGAAAAGGCTTAAATGGCTTTTTTGACCTAAGTTTGAGGATTGCGCTCAAATCAAATGTCCTAGAACCAAATTTCTACATGTAACTACTAGATTGTGATACAATACACTAATGGGTGAAGTTTGGTTGACTTCTGCGCAGCGGTTTGGGAGTTAACATCAAAATTACATTTCTCGGCCATATCGCATAGATCTCACTGTGAAAAGGCTTAAATGGCTTTTTTGACCTAAGTTTGAGGATTGCGCTCAAATCAAATGTCCTACAACCAAATTTCCACATGTAACTACTAGATTGTGATACAATACACTAATGGTTGAAGTTTGGTTGACTTCTGCGCAGCGGTTTGGGAGTTAACATCAAAATTACATTTCTCGGCCATATCGCATAGATCTCACTGTGAAAAGGCTTAAATGGCTTTTTTGACCTAAGTTTAATGATTGCGCTCAAGCCAAATGTCCTAGAACGAAATTTTCAAATGTAACTACTAGAATGTGATACAATACACTATTGGGTGAAGTTTGGTTGACTTCTGCGCAGCGGTTTGGGAGTTAACATGAAAATTACATTTCTCGGCCATATCGCATAGATCTCACTGTGAAAAGGCTTAAATGGCTTTTTTGACCTAAGTTTGAGGATTGCGCTCAAATCAAATGTCCTAGAACCAAATTTCTACATGTAACTACTAGATTGTGATACAATACACTAATGGGTGAAGTTTGGTTGACTTCTGCGCAGCGGTTTGGGAGTTAACATCAAAATTACATTTCTCGGCCATATCGCATAGATCTCACTGTGAAAAGGCTTAAATGGCTTTTTTGACCTAAGTTTGAGGATTGCGCTCAAATCAAATGTCCAATAACCAAATTTCCACATGTAACTACTAGATTGTGATACAATACACTAATGGGTGAAGTTTGGTTGACTTCTGCGCAGCGGTTTGGGAGTTAACATCAAAATTACATTTCTCGGCCATATCGCATAGATCTCACTGTGAAAAGGCTTAAATGACTTTTTTAATTAAGTTTAATGATTGCGCTCAAACCAAATGTCCTAGAACAAAATTTTCAAATGTAACTACTAGAATGTGATACAATACACTATTGGATGAAGTTTAGTTGACTTCTGCGCAGCGGTTTGGGAGTTAACATCAAAATTACATTTCTCGGCCATATCGCATAGATCTCACTGTGAAAAGGCTTAAATGGCTTTTTTGACCTAAGTTTAATGATTGCGCTCAAACCAAATGTCCTAGAACGAAATTTTCAAATGTAACTACTAGAATGTGATACAATACACTATTGGGTGAAGTTTGGTTGACTTCTGCGCAGCGGTTTGGGAGTTAACATGAAAATTACATTTCTCGGCCATATCGCATAGATCTCACTGTGAAAAGGCTTAAATGGCTTTTTTGACCTAAGTTTGAGGATTGCGCTCAAATCAAATGTCCTAGAACCAAATATCCACATGTAATTACTAGATTGTGATACAATACACTAATGGGTGAAGTTTGGTTGACTTCTGCGCAGCGGTTTGGGAGTTAACATCAAAATTACATTTCTCGGCCATATCGCATAGATCTCACTGTGAAAAGGCTTAAATGACTTTTTTAATTAAGTTTAATGATTGCGCTCAAACCAAATGTCCTAGAACAAAATTTTCAAATGTAACTACTAGAATGTGATACAATACACTATTGGATGAAGTTTAGTTGACTTCTGCGCAGCGGTTTGGGAGTTAACATCAAAATTACATTTCTCGGCCATATCGCATAGATCTCACTGTGAAAAGGCTTAAATGGCTTTTTTGACCTAAGTTTAATGATTGCGCTCAAACCAAATGTCCTAGAACGAAATTTTCAAATGTAACTACTAGAATGTGATACAATACACTATTGGGTGAAGTTTGGTTGACTTCTGCGCAGCGGTTTGGGAGTTAACATCAAAATTACATTTCTCGGCCATATCGCAGAGATCTCACTGTGAAAAGGCTTAAATGGCTTTTTTGACCTAAGTTTAATGATTGCGCTCAAACCAAATGTCCTAGAACGAAATTTTCAAATGTAACTACTAGAATGTGATACAATACACTATTGGGTGAAGTTTGGTTGACTTCTGCGCAGCGGTTTGGGAGTTAACATCAAAATTACATTTTTCGGCCATATCGCATAGATCTCACTGTGAAAAGGCTTAAATGGCTTTTTTGACCTAAGTTTGAGGATTGCGCTCAAATCAAATGTCCTAGAACCAAATTTCCACATGTAACTACTAGATTGTGATACAATACACTAATGGGTGAAGTTTGGTTGACTTCTGCGCAGCGGTTTGGGAGTTAACATCAAAATTACATTTCTCGGCCATATCGCATAGATCTCACTGTGAAAAGGCTTAAATGACTTTTTTAATTAAGTTTGATGATTGCGCTCAAACAAAATGTCCTAGAACAAAATTTTCAAATGTAACTACTAGATTGTGATACAATACACTATTGGGTGAAGTTTGGTTGACTTCTGCGCAGCGGTTTGGGAGTTAACATCAAAATTACATTTCTCGGCCATATCGCATAGATCTCACTGTGAAAAGGCTTAAATGGCTTTTTTGACCTAAGTTTGAGGATTGCGCTCAAATCAAATGTCCTAGAACCAAATTTCCACATGTAACTACTAGATTGTGATACAATACACTAATGGTTGAAGTTTGGTTGACTTCTGCGCAGCGGTTTGGGAGTGAACATCAAAATTACATTTCTCGGCCATATCGCATAGATCTCACTGTGAAAAGGCTTAAATGACTTTTTTTAATTAAGTTTGAAGATTGCGCTCAAATCAAATGTCCTAGAACTAAATTTCCAAATGTAACTACTAGATTGTGATAAAATACACTATTGGGTGAAGTTTGGTTGACTTCTGCACAGCGGTTTGGGAGTTAACATCAAAATTACATTTCTCGGCCATATCGCATAGATCTCACTGTGAAAAGGCTTAAATGGCTTTTTTGACCTAAGTTTGAGGATTGCGCTCAAATCAAATGTCCAATAACCAAATTTCCACATGTAACTACTAGATTGTGATACAATACACTAATGGGTGAAGTTTGGTTGACTTCTGCGCAGCGGTTTGGGAGTTAACATCAAAATTACATTTCTCGGCCATATCGCATAGATCTCACTGTGAAAAGGCTTAAATGACTTTTTTAATTAAGTTTGATGATTGCGTTCAAACAAAATGTCCTAGAACAAAATTTTCAAATGTAACTACTAGATTGTGATACAATACACTATTGGGTGAAGTTTGGTTGACTTCTGCGCAGCGGTTTGGGAGTTAACATCAAAATTACATTTCTCGGCCATATCGCATAGATCTCACTGTGAAAAGGCTTAAATGGCTTTTTTGACCTAAGTTTGAGGATTGCGCTCAAATCAAATGTCCTAGAACCAAATTTCCACATGTAACTACTAGATTGTGATACAATACACTAATGGGTGAAGTTTGGTTGACTTCTGCGCAGCGGTTTGGGAGTTAACATCAAAATTACATTTCTCGGCCATATCGCATAGATCTCACTGTGAAAAGGCTTAAATGGCTTTTTTGACCTAAGTTTAATGATTGCGCTCAAACCAAATGTCCTAGAACGAAATTTTCAAATGTAACTACTAGAATGTGATACAATACACTATTGGGTGAAGTTTGGTTGACTTCTGCGCAGCGGTTAGGGAGTTAACATCAAAATTACATTTCTCGGCCATATCGCATAGATCTCACTGTGAAAAGGCTTAAATGGCTTTTTTGACCTAAGTTTGAGGATTGCGCTCAAATCAAATGTCCTAGAACCAAATTTCAGCATGTAACTACTAGATTGTGATACAATACACTAATGGGTGAAGTTTGGTTGACTTCTGCGCAGCGGTTTGGGAGTTAACATCAAAATTACATTTCTCGGCCATATCGCAGAGATCTCACTGTGAAAAGGCTTAAATGGCTTTTTTGACCTAAGTTTAATGATTGCGCTCAAACCAAATGTCCTAGAACGAAATTTTCAAATGTAACTACTAGAATGTGATACAATACACTATTGGGTGAAGTTTGGTTGACTTCTGCGCAGCGGTTTGGGAGTTAACATCAAAATTACATTTCTCGGCCATATCGCATAGATCTCACTGTGAAAAGGCTTAAATGGCTTTTTTGACCTAAGTTTGAGGATTGCGCTCAAATCAAATGTCCTAGAACCAAATTTCCACATGTAACTACTAGATTGTGATACAATACACTAATGGGTGAAGTTTGGTTGACTTCTGCGCAGCGGTTTGGGAGTTAACATCAAAATTACATTTCTCGGCCATATCGCATAGATCTCACTGTGAAAAGGCTTAAATGACTTTTTTAATTAAGTTTGATGATTGCGCTCAAACAAAATGTCCTAGAACAAAATTTTCAAATGTAACTACTAGATTGTGATACAATACACTATTGGGTGAAGTTTGGTTGACTTCTGCGCAGCGGTTTGGGAGTTAACATCAAAATTACATTTCTCGGCCATATCGCATAGATCTCACTGTGAAAAGGCTTAAATGGCTTTTTTGACCTAAGTTTGAGGATTGCGCTCAAATCAAATGTCCTAGAACCAAATTTCCACATGTAACTACTAGATTGTGATACAATACACTAATGGTTGAAGTTTGGTTGACTTCTGCGCAGCGGTTTGGGAGTGAACATCAAAATTACATTTCTCGGCCATATCGCATAGATCTCACTGTGAAAAGGCTTAAATGACTTTTTTTAATTAAGTTTGAAGATTGCGCTCAAATCAAATGTCCTAGAACTAAATTTCCAAATGTAACTACTAGATTGTGATAAAATACACTATTGGGTGAAGTTTGGTTGACTTCTGCACAGCGGTTTGGGAGTTAACATCAAAATTACATTTCTCGGCCATATCGCATAGATCTCACTGTGAAAAGGCTTAAATGGCTTTTTTGACCTAAGTTTGAGGATTGCGCTCAAATCAAATGTCCAATAACCAAATTTCCACATGTAACTACTAGATTGTGATACAATACACTAATGGGTGAAGTTTGGTTGACTTCTGCGCAGCGGTTTGGGAGTTAACATCAAATTTACATTTCTCGGCCATATCGCATAGATCTCACTGTGAAAAGGCTTAAATGACTTTTTTAATTAAGTTTGATGATTGCGTTCAAACAAAATGTCCTAGAACAAAATTTTCAAATGTAACTACTAGATTGTGATACAATACACTATTGGGTGAAGTTTGGTTGACTTCTGCGCAGCGGTTTGGGAGTTAACATCAAAATTACATTTCTCGGCCATATCGCATAGATCTCACTGTGAAAAGGCTTAAATGGCTTTTTTGACCTAAGTTTGAGGATTGCGCTCAAATCAAATGTCCTAGAACCAAATTTCCACATGTAACTACTAGATTGTGATACAATACACTAATGGGTGAAGTTTGGTTGACTTCTGCGCAGCGGTTTGGGAGTTAACATCAAAATTACATTTCTCGGCTATATCGCATAGATCTCACTGTGAAAAGGCTTAAATGACTTTTTTAATTAAGTTTGATGATTGCGCTCAAACAAAATGTCCTAGAACAAAATTTTCAAATGTAACTACTAGATTGTGATACAATACACTATTGGGTGAAGTTTGGTTGACTTCTGCGCAGCGGTTTGGGAGTTAACATCAAAATTACATTTCTCGGCCATATCGCATAGATCTCACTGTGAAAAGGCTTAAATGGCTTTTTTGACCTAAGTTTGAGGATTGCGCTCAAATCAAATGTCCTAGAACCAAATTTCCACATGTAACTACTAGATTGTGATACAATACACTAATGGTTGAAGTTTGGTTGACTTCTGCGCAGCGGTTTGGGAGTGAACATCAAAATTACATTTCTCGGCCATATCGCATAGATCTCACTGTGAAAAGGCTTAAATGACTTTTTTTAATTAAGTTTGAAGATTGCGCTCAAATCAAATGTCCTAGAACTAAATTTCCAAATGTAACTACTAGATTGTGATAAAATACACTATTGGGTGAAGTTTGGTTGACTTCTGCACAGCGGTTTGGGAGTTAACATCAAAATTACATTTCTCGGCCATATCGCATAGATCTCACTGTGAAAAGGCTTAAATGACTTTTTTAATTAAGTTTGATGATTGCTTTCAAACAAAATGTCCTAGAACTTAAATTTTCAAATATAACTACTAGATTGTGATACAATACACTATTGGGTGAAGTTTGGTTGACTTCTGCGCAGCGGTTTGGGAGTTAACATCAAAATTACATTTCTCGGCCATATCGCATAGATCTCACTGTGAAAAGGCTTAAATGGCTTTTTTGACCTAAGTTTGAGGATTGCGCTCAAATCAAATGTCCTAGAACCAAATTTCCACATGTAATTACTAGATTGTGATACAATACACTAATGGGTGAAGTTTGGTTGACTTCTGCGCAGCGGTTTGGGAGTTAACATCAAAATTACATTTCTCGGCCATATCGCATAGATCTCACTGTGAAAAGGCTTAAATGACTTTTTTAATTAAGTTTAATGATTGCGCTCAAACCAAATGTCCTAGAACAAAATTTTCAAATGTAACTACTAGAATGTGATACAATACACTATTGGGTGAAGTTTGGTTGACTTCTGCGCAGCGGTTTGGGAGTTAACATCAAAATTACATTTCTCGGCCATATCGCATAGATCTCACTGTGAAAAGGCTTAAATGGCTTTTTTGACCTAAGTTTGAGGATTGCGCTCAAATCAAATGTCCAATAACCAAATTTCCACATGTAACTACTAGATTGTGATACAATACACTAATGGGTGAAGTTTGGTTGACTTCTGCGCAGCGGTTTGGGAGTTAACATCAAAATTACATTTCTCGGCCATATCGCATAGATCTCACTGTGAAAAGGCTTAAATGGCTTTTTTGACCTAAGTTTAATGATTGCGCTCAAACCAAATGTCCTAGAACGAAATTTTCAAATGTAACTACTAGAATGTGATACAATACACTATTGGGTGAAGTTTGGTTGACTTCTGCGCAGCGGTTAGGGAGTTAACATCAAAATTACATTTCTCGGCCATATCGCATAGATCTCACTGTGAAAAGGCTTAAATGGCTTTTTTGACCTAAGTTTGAGGATTGCGCTCAAATCAAATGTCCTAGAACCAAATTTCAGCATGTAACTACTAGATTGTGATACAATACACTAATGGGTGAAGTTTGGTTGACTTCTGCGCAGCGGTTTGGGAGTTAACATCAAAATTACATTTCTCGGCCATATCGCAGAGATCTCACTGTGAAAAGGCTTAAATGGCTTTTTTGACCTAAGTTTAATGATTGCGCTCAAACCAAATGTCCTAGAACGAAATTTTCAAATGTAACTACTAGAATGTGATACAATACACTATTGGGTGAAGTTTGGTTGACTTCTGCGCAGCGGTTTGGGAGTTAACATCAAAATTACATTTTTCGGCCATATCGCATAGATCTCACTGTGAAAAGGCTTAAATGGCTTTTTTGACCTAAGTTTGAGGATTGCGCTCAAATCAAATGTCCTAGAACCAAATTTCCACATGTAACTACTAGATTGTGATACAATACACTAATGGGTGAAGTTTGGTTGACTTCTGCGCAGCGGTTTGGGAGTTAACATCAAAATTACATTTCTCGGCCATATCGCATAGATCTCACTGTGAAAAGGCTTAAATGACTTTTTTAATTAAGTTTGATGATTGCGCTCAAACAAAATGTCCTAGAACAAAATTTTCAAATGTAACTACTAGATTGTGATACAATACACTATTGGGTGAAGTTTGGTTGACTTCTGCGCAGCGGTTTGGGAGTTAACATCAAAATTACATTTCTCGGCCATATCGCATAGATCTCACTGTGAAAAGGCTTAAATGGCTTTTTTGACCTAAGTTTGAGGATTGCGCTCAAATCAAATGTCCTAGAACCAAATTTCCACATGTAACTACTAGATTGTGATACAATACACTAATGGTTGAAGTTTGGTTGACTTCTGCGCAGCGGTTTGGGAGTGAACATCAAAATTACATTTCTCGGCCATATCGCATAGATCTCACTGTGAAAAGGCTTAAATGACTTTTTTTAATTAAGTTTGAAGATTGCGCTCAAATCAAATGTCCTAGAACTAAATTTCCAAATGTAACTACTAGATTGTGATAAAATACACTATTGGGTGAAGTTTGGTTGACTTCTGCACAGCGGTTTGGGAGTTAACATCAAAATTACATTTCTCGGCCATATCGCATAGATCTCACTGTGAAAAGGCTTAAATGGCTTTTTTGACCTAAGTTTGAGGATTGCGCTCAAATCAAATGTCCAATAACCAAATTTCCACATGTAACTACTAGATTGTGATACAATACACTAATGGGTGAAGTTTGGTTGACTTCTGCGCAGCGGTTTGGGAGTTAACATCAAAATTACATTTCTCGGCCATATCGCATAGATCTCACTGTGAAAAGGCTTAAATGACTTTTTTAATTAAGTTTGATGATTGCGTTCAAACAAAATGTCCTAGAACAAAATTTTCAAATGTAACTACTAGATTGTGATACAATACACTATTGGGTGAAGTTTGGTTGACTTCTGCGCAGCGGTTTGGGAGTTAACATCAAAATTACATTTCTCGGCCATATCGCATAGATCTCACTGTGAAAAGGCTTAAATGGCTTTTTTGACCTAAGTTTGAGGATTGCGCTCAAATCAAATGTCCTAGAACCAAATTTCCACATGTAACTACTAGATTGTGATACAATACACTAATGGGTGAAGTTTGGTTGACTTCTGCGCAGCGGTTTGGGAGTTAACATCAAAATTACATTTCTCGGCTATATCGCATAGATCTCACTGTGAAAAGGCTTAAATGACTTTTTTAATTAAGTTTGATGATTGCGCTCAAACAAAATGTCCTAGAACAAAATTTTCAAATGTAACTACTAGATTGTGATACAATACACTATTGGGTGAAGTTTGGTTGACTTCTGCGCAGCGGTTTGGGAGTTAACATCAAAATTACATTTCTCGGCCATATCGCATAGATCTCACTGTGAAAAGGCTTAAATGGCTTTTTTGACCTAAGTTTGAGGATTGCGCTCAAATCAAATGTCCTAGAACCAAATTTCCACATGTAACTACTAGATTGTGATACAATACACTAATGGTTGAAGTTTGGTTGACTTCTGCGCAGCGGTTTGGGAGTGAACATCAAAATTACATTTCTCGGCCATATCGCATAGATCTCACTGTGAAAAGGCTTAAATGACTTTTTTTAATTAAGTTTGAAGATTGCGCTCAAATCAAATGTCCTAGAACTAAATTTCCAAATGTAACTACTAGATTGTGATAAAATACACTATTGGGTGAAGTTTGGTTGACTTCTGCACAGCGGTTTGGGAGTTAACATCAAAATTACATTTCTCGGCCATATCGCATAGATCTCACTGTGAAAAGGCTTAAATGACTTTTTTAATTAAGTTTGATGATTGCTTTCAAACAAAATGTCCTAGAACAAAATTTTCAAATATAACTACTAGATTGTGATACAATACACTATTGGGTGAAGTTTGGTTGACTTCTGCGCAGCGGTTTGGGAGTTAACATCAAAATTACATTTCTCGGCCATATCGCATAGATCTCACTGTGAAAAGGCTTAAATGGCTTTTTTGACCTAAGTTTGAGGATTGCGCTCAAATCAAATGTCCTAGAACCAAATTTCCACATGTAATTACTAGATTGTGATACAATACACTAATGGGTGAAGTTTGGTTGACTTCTGCGCAGCGGTTTGGGAGTTAACATCAAAATTACATTTCTCGGCCATATCGCATAGATCTCACTGTGAAAAGGCTTAAATGACTTTTTTAATTAAGTTTAATGATTGCGCTCAAACCAAATGTCCTAGAACAAAATTTTCAAATGTAACTACTAGAATGTGATACAATACACTATTGGGTGAAGTTTAGTTGACTTCTGCGCAGCGGTTTGGGAGTTAACATCAAAATTACATTTCTCGGCCATATCGCATAGATCTCACTGTGAAAAGGCTTAAATGGCTTTTTTGACCTAAGTTTAATGATTGCGCTCAAACCAAATGTCCTAGAACGAAATTTTCAAATGTAACTACTAGAATGTGATACAATACACTATTGGGTGAAGTTTGGTTGACTTCTGCGCAGCGGTTTGGGAGTTAACATGAAAATTACATTTCTCGGCCATATCGCATAGATCTCACTGTGAAAAGGCTTAAATGGCTTTTTTGACCTAAGTTTGAGGATTGCGCTCAAATCAAATGTCCTACAACCAAATTTCCACATGTAACTACTAGATTGTGATACAATACACTAATGGTTGAAGTTTGGTTGACTTCTGCGCAGCGGTTTGGGAGTTAACATCAAAATTACATTTCTCGGCCATATCGCATAGATCTCACTGTGAAAAGGCTTAAATGGCTTTTTTGACCTAAGTTTAATGATTGCGCTCAAGCCAAATGTCCTAGAACGAAATTTTCAAATGTAACTACTAGAATGTGATACAATACACTATTGGGTGAAGTTTGGTTGACTTCTGCGCAGCGGTTTGGGAGTTAACATGAAAATTACATTTCTCGGCCATATCGCATAGATCTCACTGTGAAAAGGCTTAAATGGCTTTTTTGACCTAAGTTTGAGGATTGCGCTCAAATCAAATGTCCTAGAACCAAATTTCTACATGTAACTACTAGATTGTGATACAATACACTAATGGGTGAAGTTTGGTTTACTTCTGCGCAGCGGTTTGGGAGTTAACATCAAAATTACATTTCTCGGCCATATCGCATAGATCTCACTGTGAAAAGGCTTAAATGGCTTTTTTGACCTAAGTTTGAGGATTGCGCTCAAATAAAATGTCCAATAACCAAATTTCCACATGTAACTACTAGATTGTGATACAATACACTAATGGGTGAAGTTTGGTTGACTTCTGCGCAGCGGTTTGGGAGTTAACATCAAAATTACATTTCTCGGCCATATCGCATAGATCTCACTGTGAAAAGGCTTAAATGACTTTTTTAATTAAGTTTAATGATTGCGCTCAAACCAAATGTCCTAGAACAAAATTTTCAAATGTAACTACTAGAATGTGATACAATACACTATTGGATGAAGTTTAGTTGACTTCTGTGCAGCGGTTTGGGAGTTAACATCAAAATTACATTTCTCGGCCATATCGCATAGATCTCACTGTGAAAAGGCTTAAATGGCTTTTTTGACCTAAGTTTAATGATTGCGCTCAAACCAAATGTCCTAGAACGAAATTTTCAAATGTAACTACTAGAATGTGATACAATACACTATTGGGTGAAGTTTGGTTGACTTCTGCGCAGCGGTTTGGGAGTTAACATCAAAATTACATTTCTCGGCCATATCGCATAGATCTCACTGTGAAAAGGCTTAAATGGCTTTTTTGACCTAAGTTTGAGGATTGCGCTCAAATCAAATGTCCAATAACCAAATTTCCACATGTAACTACTAGATTGTGATACAATACACTAATGGGTGAAGTTTGGTTGACTTCTGCGCAGCGGTTTGGGAGTTAACATCAAAATTACATTTCTCGGCCATATCGCATAGATCTCACTGTGAAAAGGCTTAAATGGCTTTTTTGACCTAAGTTTAATGATTGCGCTCAAACCAAATGTCCTAGAACGAAATTTTCAAATGTAACTACTAGAATGTGATACAATACACTATTGGGTGAAGTTTGGTTGACTTCTGCGCAGCGGTTAGGGAGTTAACATCAAAATTACATTTCTCGGCCATATCGCATAGATCTCACTGTGAAAAGGCTTAAATGGCTTTTTTGACCTAAGTTTGAGGATTGCGCTCAAATCAAATGTCCTAGAACCAAATTTCAGCATGTAACTACTAGATTGTGATACAATACACTAATGGGTGAAGTTTGGTTGACTTCTGCGCAGCGGTTTGGGAGTTAACATGAAAATTACATTTCTCGGCCATATCGCATAGATCTCACTGTGAAAAGGCTTAAATGGCTTTTTTGACCTAAGTTTGAGGATTGCGCTCAAATCAAATGTCCTAGAACCAAATTTCTACATGTAACTACTAGATTGTGATACAATACACTAATGGGTGAAGTTTGGTTTACTTCTGCGCAGCGGTTTGGGAGTTAACATCAAAATTACATTTCTCGGCCATATCGCATAGATCTCACTGTGAAAAGGCTTAAATGGCTTTTTTGACCTAAGTTTGAGGATTGCGCTCAAATCAAATTTCCTAGAACCAAATTTCCACATGTAATTACTAGATTGTGATACAATACACTAATGGGTGAAGTTTGGTTGACTTCTGCGCAGCGGTTTGGGAGTTAACATCAAAATTACATTTCTCGGCCATATCGCATAGATCTCACTGTGAAAAGGCTTAAATGACTTTTTTAATTAAGTTTAATGATTGCGCTTAAACCAAATGTCCTAGAACGAAATTTTCAAATGTAACTACTAGAATGTGATACAATACACTATTGGATGAAGTTTAGTTGACTTCTGCGCAGCGGTTTGGGAGTTAACATCAAAATTACATTTCTCGGCCATATCGCATAGATCTCACTGTGAAAAGGCTTAAATGGCTTTTTTGACCTAAGTTTGAGGATTGCGCTCAAATCAAATGTCCTAGAACCAAATTTCCACATGTAACTACTAGATTGTGATACAATACACTAATGGGTGAAGTTTGGTTGACTTCTGCGCAGCGGTTTGGGAGTTAACATCAAAATTACATTTCTCGGCCATATCGCATAGATCTCACTGTGAAAAGGCTTAAATGGCTTTTTTGACCTAAGTTTGAGGATTGCGCTCAAATCAAATGTCCAATAACCAAATTTCCACATGTAACTACTAGATTGTGATACAATACACTAATGGGTGAAGTTTGGTTGACTTCTGCGCAGCGGTTTGGGAGTTAACATCAAAATTACATTTCTCGGCCATATCGCATAGATCTCACTGTGAAAAGGCTTAAATGGCTTTTTTGACCTAAGTTTGAGGATTGCGCTCAAATCAAATGTCCTAGAACTAAATTTCCAAATGTAACTACTAGATTGTGATAAAATACACTATTGGGTGAAGTTTGGTTGACTTCTGCACAGCGGTTTGGGAGTTAACATCAAAATTACATTTCTCGGCCATATCGCATAGATCTCACTGTGAAAAGGCTTAAATGGCTTTTTTGACCTAAGTTTGAGGATTGCGCTCAAATCAAATGTCCAATAACCAAATTTCCACATGTAACTACTAGATTGTGATACAATACACTAATGGGTGAAGTTTGGTTGACTTCTGCGCAGCGGTTTGGGAGTTAGCATCAAAATTACATTTCTCGGCCATATCGCATAGATCTCACTGTGAAAAGGCTTAAATGACTTTTTTAATTAAGTTTGATGATTGCGTTCAAACAAAATGTCCTAGAACAAAATTTTCAAACGTAACTACTAGATTGTGATACAATACACTATTGGGTGAAGTTTGGTTGACTTCTGCGCAGCGGTTTGGGAGTTAACATCAAAATTACATTTCTCGGCCATATCGCATAGATCTCACTGTGAAAAGGCTTAAATGGCTTTTTTGACCTAAGTTTGAGGATTGCGCTCAAATCAAATGTCCTAGAACCAAATTTCCACATGTAACTACTAGATTGTGATACAATACACTAATAGTTGAAGTTTGGTTGACTTCTGCGCAGCGGTTTGGGAGTGAACATGAAAATTACATTTCTCGGCCATATCGCATAGATCTCACTGTGAAAAGGCTTAAATGACTTTTTTTAATTAAGTTTGAAGATTGCGCTCAAATCAAATGTCCTAGAACTAAATTTCCAAATGTAACTACTAGATTGTGATACAATACACTATTGGGTGAAGTTTGGTTGACTTCTGCGCAGCGGTTTGGGAGTTAACATCAAAATTACATTTCTCGGCCATATCGCATAGATCTCACTGTGAAAAGGCTTAAATGGCTTTTTTGACCTAAGTTTGAGGATTGCGCTCAAATCAAATGTCCTAGAACCAAATTTCCACATGTAACTACTAGATTGTGATACAATACACTAATGGGTGAAGTTTGGTTGACTTCTGCGCAGCGGTTTGGGAGTTAACATCAAAATTACATTTCTCGGCCATATCGCATAGATCTCACTGTGAAAAGGCTTAAATGGCTTTTTTGACCTAAGTTTGAGGATTGCGCTCAAATCAAATGTCCTAGAACCAAATTTCCACATGTAACTACTAGATTGTGATACAATACACTAATGGTTGAAGTTTGGTTGACTTCTGCGCAGCGGTTTGGGAGTGAACATGAAAATTACATTTCTCGGCCATATCGCATAGATCTCACTGTGAAAAGGCTTAAATGACTTTTTTTAATTAAGTTTGAAGATTGCGCTCAAATCAAATGTCCTAGAACTAAATTTCCAAATGTAACTACTAGATTGTGATAAAATACACTATTGGGTGAAGTTTGGTTGACTTCTGCACAGCGGTTTGGGAGTTAACATCAAAATTACATTTCTCGGCCATATCGCATAGATCTCACTGTGATAAGGCTTAAATGACTTTTTTAATTAAGTTTGATGATTGCGTTCAAACAAAATGTCCTAGAACAAAATTTTCAAATATAACTACTAGATTGTGATACAATACACTATTGGGTGAAGTTTGGTTGACTTCTGCGCAGCGGTTTGGGAGTTAACATCAAAATTACATTTCTCGGCCATATCGCATAGATCTCACTGTGAAAAGGCTTAAATGGCTTTTTTGACCTAAGTTTGAGGATTGCGCTCAAATCAAATGTCCTAGAACCAAATTTCCACATGTAATTACTAGATTGTGATACAATACACTAATGGGTGAAGTTTGGTTGACTTCTGCGCAGCGGTTTGGGAGTTAACATCAAAATTACATTTCTCGGCCATATCGCATAGATCTCACTGTGAAAAGGCTTAAATGACTTTTTTAATTAAGTTTAATGATTGCGCTCAAACCAAATGTCCTAGAACAAAATTTTCAAATGTAACTACTAGAATGTGATACAATACACTATTGGATGAAGTTTAGTTGACTTCTGCGCAGCGGTTTGGGAGTTAACATCAAAATTACATTTCTCGGCCATATCGCATAGATCTCACTGTGAAAAGGCTTAAATGGCTTTTTTGACCTAAGTTTAATGATTGCGCTCAAACCAAATGTCCTAGAACGAAATTTTCAAATGTACCTACTAGAATGTGATACAATACACTATTGGGTGAAGTTTGGTTGACTTCTGCGCAGCGGTTTGGGAGTTAACATCAAAATTACATTTCTCGGCCATATCGCATAGATCTCACTGTGAAAAGGCTTAAATGGCTTTTTTGACCTAAGTTTGAGGATTGCGCTCAAATCAAATGTCCTAGAACCAAATTTCCACATGTAACTACTAGATTGTGATACAATACACTAATGGTTGAAGTTTGGTTGACTTCTGCGCAGCGGTTTGGGAGTGAACATCAAAATTACATTTCTCGGCCATATCGCATAGATCTCACTGTGAAAAGGCTTAAATGGCTTTTTTGACCTAAGTTTAATGATTGCGCTCAAACCAAATGTCCTAGAACAAAATTTTCAAATGTAACTACTAGAATGTGATACAATACACTATTGGGTGAAGTTTGGTTGACTTCTGCGCAGCGGTTTGGGAGTTAACATGAAAATTACATTTCTCGGCCATATCGCATAGATCTCACTGTGAAAAGGCTTAAATGGCTTTTTTGACCTAAGTTTGAGGATTGCGCTCAAATCAAATGTCCTAGAACCAAATTTCTACATGTAACTACTAGATTGTGATACAATACACTAATGGGTGAAGTTTGGTTGACTTCTGCGCAGCGGTTTGGGAGTTAACATCAAAATTACATTTCTCGGCCATATCGCATAGATCTCACTGTGAAAAGGCTTAAATGGCTTTTTTGACCTAAGTTTGAGGATTGCGCTCAAATCAAATGTCCAATAACCAAATTTCCACATGTAACTACTAGATTGTGATACAATACACTAATGGGTGAAGTTTGGTTGACTTCTGCGCAGCGGTTTGGGAGTTAACATCAAAATTACATTTCTCGGCCATATCGCATAGATCTCACTGTGAAAAGGCTTAAATGACTTTTTTAATTAAGTTTGATGTTTGCGTTCAAACAAAATGTCCTAGAACAAAATTTTCAAATGTAACTACTAGATTGTGATACAATACACTATTGGGTGAAGTTTGGTTGACTTCTGCGCAGCGGTTTGGGAGTTAACATCAAAATTACATTTCTCGGCCATATCGCATAGATCTCACTGTGAAAAGGCTTAAATGGCTTTTTTGACCTAAGTTTGAGGATTGCGCTCAAATCAAATGTCCTAGAACCAAATTTCCACATGTAACTACTAGATTGTGATACAATACACTAATGGTTGAAGTTTGGTTGACTTCTGCGCAGCGGTTTGGGAGTGAACATGAAAATTACATTTCTCGGCCATATCGCATAGATCTCACTGTGAAAAGGCTTAAATGACTTTTTTTAATTAAGTTTGAAGATTGCGCTCAAATCAAATGTCCTAGAACTAAATTTCCAAATGTAACTACTAGATTGTGATAAAATACACTATTGGGTGAAGTTTGGTTGACTTCTGCACAGCGGTTTGGGAGTTAACATCAAAATTACATTTCTCGGTGTTTTGAAACAATTCTGATACTGCTTATGATCAATCACAGTATCAATGCAAATGAATAGTAGCGAGGTTTATACTCAATCACCAGGCTACAATGGGTTAACTGGTCTGTTATATCCACTCAGACAAGTATTCTTTGAGTAGACACTGCTTATAATCAAATACAGTATCACAATGGGTAGTAGACACTGCTTATAATCAATTACAGTATCACAATTGTTAAGCCTATCACAGTTAATAATCAATTACTGTAATAATATGGCCTATATAGGATCGTGGAGAATCGGCAACTTACATGGACAACAAACAATAACACTTCACTGCGTTAAACAAGCGGCACATTTTATTTAACCCACAGTATAAAGTGTACAAGCAAGCAAGCAACAAATGTATTTCAGCTCATAGATTACATGCAATAACATAAATCTCATTACCGTGTGCTGGAAGGACGGAGAGCCGGGCGTCCTCAGTAATAGTGAGCGAAGAAATACCAAGGCTGGGCGACCGCGCGTAATCCCACAGCGGACTCTAATTGTACTTGTCGCCATCGCTTCTTTATAGCAAGTACCGCGCCTCGTAACTTCCCCTCCCGTTCGAGTTTCACACGGCTTCTGAGAATGTTTGGATCTCCCTTAGACGTTTCGCACGGCCTACGGCCTTCGAGAATCCTTACTCCCTTTCAGGCTGTACCTTGCAGCTTGATAAGGTTGAATAACACATTCCCTTCACACGGTTTGACGAGAAAACATGTTATGTTCACTATTTTGCGGAGTTGCGGAGTCAGCTTGATAGGTTGAAAGCAACACATTCCAATATTCCCCTTCATTCCACTCCTGGTGCTTTCAACCACATCAAGCCGAGTCCTGATTAATTAATTAGGCCTTGTGCAAACTTAACACATTCCGATTTATGTTACCTTGCAGCTTGATGTTAGTTGATGAGGTTAAAAACAACATTACATTCCACTCCTGGTGTTTTAAACCAAATCAACTCTAATTTATTAATAAATTAGCATAAACAAATGAATGATGGTCGGTTACACCGCGGCTATAAGCATATTTACACGGTCAGGGTGTCGCTCTATACGGCGATAAAAGAATCCACCCCTCATATCTTGGTAGTCCAGGATATGCCCCCCTTCTTCAGTAGTTATAGTTACTACGCATGCATCTACCCCGTCTAAGTCTATTGTTTCTACCAGTACCCTCATAATTCTAACTGATGAAATATTTTCCGGGCAACCTGGTCCTCTAGACGTTTGACATAGCAACAAATTCCAATATTACATAGCGTAGTTAAAGCAATAGCGATTAAGACTAAAATCATTGGTGGAAGCAGCGTTACTCTAGCAGTTTGTGATAATCCTGTAAATATGTCCCACCAATGATGAGCAGATTGTTGCTGAATAATTTTAGCAGCATGCAAAATTTCTCCTTTAGCCATTAATGTTGATACCATCAGCTGGGAAACATTGGACGCATGTGTTAATCAATTTCTTTATCTCAGTGGATTGTTCCAATGCGCATTTGAAACGCTCCAAAGAGATTTGCCATGGTGTATGTAACACTTCCCATTACACAGCCGTAAACCGGCTAGCAACTGTGTAATTTGTCAACCAATACGTCCCGTTTCCCCACTGAAAGAAACGAACATTACATAGGCATCCTACAAATGGAACCGTTGGCAACATGGAGTGATTTTGGGCAGTGGCCACACAAAGGGTATGTGGTCCCACCTGCCACAAAATGTCCCTACTCGGTTCCCTTGACCAATCGCATAAGGCGAAGTCTACTTTTGTTAAGCAAGGATTAACAAATTCGTGATGCAATTTACAAGCTAGTCCTTTATCTGTGTTCTCGCAAAGATCGGTATTAAAGGTTTGGTTCGTTCCCGAATTAAACCATTCACCTTCTATATGCAAAAACCAATAGCCTAGTTCAGTTATTACGGGTAATACCTGGAATTTACATACGGTAACGTTTGAGGTTACTGTGTATTGTGTCCAATATCCCCTACATTCGGTCGTATTACAAATCGTATATTCCGAATGTAACTGTAACCATAACTCAGAGGATATATTCCAAACACTTCGCCACTCCCGGTAATTCCCTGTAGTCATCATTCGTACAAAACGCTCTTTTTGCACCTGTGCATGTAAGTGTTGTATACTACATATGATCCAGTTTAGCTGTTTAGTTACGTTGGTTAACACTTCACTAGTGGCGTTCCACATGTTTAATTCCCTTTTAAATACATTTCTTTTTGTCCCACGATTGAATAAGGAAGCCACATTCCTACTTTTAGTAAGGCATCATGAGTTCCCTGTCTGGTCCCAGCTAATTTATATCGCGTTACTTCATTATCCACGGTATTAGATATCCCCAATAACGTTCCCGTTCCCCCTAACAATGTGTCATACCATTCTCTCTTCCTCCGAGCACACGATGGAAAAACAGGGAATACAACTTTCCAGTGCATTTTCGTAGTTATCACTGATTGTGTCAAAGGTGTACATGTATCAATTATAGGTGTTAATACTTCTTGTGTTGCATCCCACATCCCTTTATCCCATGACAATTGTGCTAAGAATAAACACGCCGCTTCATGAGGCGCGATAGATGTGGGCATCCAAAGCCCTACGGTCTTGTGCGCAATGTCACTTCCGGTGTTAGACAACATAGTTCTGGTGACTTCTCCATCAATCGTGTTAGAGATGCTTAACACTGTTCCGGTTCCACCCAGAAGGGTGTCGTACCCTGCACGCTGTTTCCGTGCGGCACATGTGGGGAAAGGGGGAAACAAGACGATCCAGTGAATCTCCGTGTGCGTTTTCTTCAATCTGGGGACAAAGGGGGCAAACAAGGGGGCAAAGGGACCAGAAGGGGGATCCAAAGGAACAGGAGCAATTCATCCGATCCCTCGAACTTCCGTGCTGTTCGAGATCCATAGGTCAGACGTGACCTCGGTCATCCACTCAGTGCCATTGCGTGAGTGACACGTTTTGTTGTCGAGATGCCACAGACCGACCGACAGGTGTTTCAGACGTGACCGTGATGAGGCATCCTGCAGCCACCATGGGAGCCCTGCGAACCCTTCCTGTATTGTTGACTCCTGGGGTGCAGGGGGGGGGGGGTCCAGAGGAGCAGGGACGACCTTCCTTGGACACCGGACTCCCCGAGCGTCCTCCACCATGCAGAGCCGTAGCGATCTCCCAGTAGATGTCCCAATAAACCGCCTCCACATCACATTATCAATTGTCAGGCTGGAAGAAGCAGAAGAGATTTCAAACGCTTCGGACCAGACACATTTTTGTATCAATTTTTCCCGTCAGATTTCACAATAAACGGTTCTGAAGTCAAATTGTATATTACAACCCCCAATTCGCCTTGATAATCAGCATCAATAACCCCCAGCAAGTATAGTTACCCCTTTAAGTGACAATCCAGATCTAGATAAACCCGGAGTAGCTCGAACAGGTAACTCGGCGGTTTCTGCAATCTTATAAGTTGTCCTGTATGTCTTCCACTCACATTCCCTGGCTAAATGTACCCTTTGATGGCACAAAAAGCACCTTCTTTCTAACATCGCAAAGTCAAAATCGTTATAATTATTTCCACTTGGCGAAGCGCCAATATTCACTTCTCTCTTCAGATTGTTCAATTCCGTCTTTTGTAATTTCCTGTAATTACATACATTATAAATTTTGCCATGGTCACTCATTACAAAATTGGCCACTATTCCACGTGACGACAAAATCTAGAATTGTCTATTAGCCACTGACATCACAGCCGAACAAAGACAGCCAAATTCCATCAGCATGCGATCCAAAAGCCGTAAGCCTAGACAATATTTCGTATCTTCAAAATTCCTTAAGAAAAAATTTCAAATTCAAATTATCAATAAAGCAACTCATGACAGTCAAATTCAAGTTGTCAATAAAGCAACTCATGACAGTGTTCAAGTTACCAATAAAGCAACTCATGACAGTAAGTGTACATTATTAACCCTTAAGTTGCCAATACCACACCTCAACTGTTACAGCCGCATCAAGGTGAATAATCACTTTATCACTGTTCCCATTAACATAATTTGTCAACACTATCAATAATCCTTGTTGTTTTGAACTTCTGGGCGGGAACTGGAATACCGTCATCTGTTGATCAGGCAGATGCTGGCATGCAGCTGTCCCCACCCTCAGTCATATTCGATTAATCAGTTAATCAAATGTCTAAACACAGTTTAATCCATGAGCTTGTTGATAATTAAATTAATTACCCTTAACATTCTATAAGTTTCAATGGAGCTCAACAATCTATTCTCATCTCTAATGAAATTCCATTTCAAAATCATTTTTGTTTTACCTGTTTTCCCAATTTGTTTCTCAATTTTATCCTAAATAATATAAGGAAAAGGCTGGAATATTCCCAGCTGCAATTACAACCTCCCCTTATAATCAATTTGGGCAAAAACCCAGCGAATGCCGTCGAGGACCCCATGTTGCAAATAGGGGCCACCGAAGGGCCGCACTCCTCATGTTGAAAAACATTCCCTTCTTCCCATTTTGCGCAGTAAACGGTCAGCTATTCACACACGATCCCACGCAAAAAATCATAATCAGTCACGCGACAATAACTACAATTATACACACACAATAAACGTTCAACTATCACACATGAGCCTCGCAAAAAAAGAATCATGACGCGACGCAGCCTCACGTTCAGTCACACAATAACAACCATCCCCAATGGCTTATCATACAGGACAGCACAATTTCAAATACAAATCAGAATTACCGTACATTCTACCAGTGGCTCACACCAGACCAAACATAAAAAACATACAATTTGAGGTCAATGACGAACTAACTGTCAACACAGATCCACAGAAATTCCTATTTATCTGACGTCATGTGTAGTACAATCCCCTAACGAATCCACGTATCGGGACGATCATCGCATCCGCGCAAACACGACGCAATTCCATTCCACAGTTCTTTTTCCCAACGAGGAGTTACGATCTTTCCATGCTTCTGCACAAATCCACATCATTTTTCGTACACCCCCTAAAGGCGCTCTTTTTCGGACCACAACCTGAGTCAGTAAATCTTTGACTGACGTCGGGCTGGCCCCTGTTGTCATGTTAACCCACGGACCAGGGCGTCCCCCATTCCGCGTTAACAATTTCCCAATTTCTCTATACTCATGACTGTCCCACCCCGGCACTCCCGAGACGCAGTCAGCAGAATTCCCAATATCTCTATACTCATGACTGTCCCACCCCGGCATCCCCGAGACGCAGTCAGCAAAACCCCCTTCGGGTTCATCCAAAGTTTTACTTTTACTCAAACAACAAGCCATGTCCAAGTCGCAGTTCTCCGTAAATCCTGTCCACCGTGACGCCAAAATTGTTTTGAAACAATTCTGATACTGCTTATGATCAATCACAGTATCAATGCAAATGAATAGTAGCGAGGTTTATACTCAATCACCAGGCTACAATGGGTTAACTGGTCTGTTATATCCACTCAGACAAGTATTCTTTGAGTAGACACTGCTTATAATCAAATACAGTATCACAATGGGTAGTAGACACTGCTTATAATCAATTACAGTATCACAATTGTTAAGCCTATCACAGTTAATAATCAATTACTGTAATAATATGGCCTATATAGGATCGTGGAGAATCGGCAACTTACATGGACAACAAACAATAACACTTCACTGCGTTAAACAAGCGGCACATTTTATTTAACCCACAGTATAAAGTGTACAAGCAAGCAAGCAACAAATGTATTTCAGCTCATAGATTACATGCAATAACATAAATCTCATTACCGTGTGCTGGAAGGACGGAGAGCCGGGCGTCCTCAGTAATAGTGAGCGAAGAAATACCAAGGCTGGGCGACCGCGCGTAATCCCACAGCGGACTCTAATTGTACTTGTCGCCATCGCTTCTTTATAGCAAGTACCGCGCCTCGTAACTTCCCCTCCCGTTCGAGTTTCACACGGCTTCTGAGAATGTTTGGATCTCCCTTAGACGTTTCGCACGGCCTACGGCCTTCGAGAATCCTTACTCCCTTTCAGGCTGTACCTTGCAGCTTGATAAGGTTGAATAACACATTCCCTTCACACGGTTTGACGAGAAAACATGTTATGTTCACTATTTTGCGGAGTTGCGGAGTCAGCTTGATAGGTTGAAAGCAACACATTCCAATATTCCCCTTCACTCGGCCATATCGCATAGATCTCACTGTGATAAGGCTTAAATGACTTTTTTAATTAAGTTTGATGATTGCGTTCAAACAAAATGTCCTAGAACAAAATTTTCAAATATAACTACTAGATTGTGATACAATACACTATTGGGTGAAGTTTGGTTGACTTCTGCGCAGCGGTTTGGGAGTTAACATCAAAATTACATTTCTCGGCCATATCGCATAGATCTCACTGTGAAAAGGCTTAAATGGCTTTTTTGACCTAAGTTGGAGGATTGCGCTCAAATCAAATGTCCTAGAACCAAATTTCCACATGTAATTACTAGATTGTGATACAATACACTAATGGGTGAAGTTTGGTTGACTTCTGCGCAGCGGTTTGGGAGTTAACATCAAAATTACATTTCTCGGCCATATCGCATAGATCTCACTGTGAAAAGGCTTAAATGACTTTTTTAATTAAGTTTAATGATTGCGCTCAAACCAAATGTCCTAGAACAAAATTTTCAAATGTAACTACTAGAATGTGATACAATACACTATTGGATGAAGTTTAGTTGACTTCTGCGCAGCGGTTTGGGAGTTAACATCAAAATTACATTTCTCGGCCATATCGCATAGATCTCACTGTGAAAAGGCTTAAATGGCTTTTTTGACCTAAGTTTAATGATTGCGCTCAAACCAAATGTCCTAGAACGAAATTTTCAAATGTACCTACTAGAATGTGATACAATACACTATTGGGTGAAGTTTGGTTGACTTCTGCGCAGCGGTTTGGGAGTTAACATCAAAATTACATTTCTCGGCCATATCGCATAGATCTCACTGTGAAAAGGCTTAAATGGCTTTTTTGACCTAAGTTTGAGGATTGCGCTCAAATCAAATGTCCTAGAACCAAATATCCACATGTAACTACTAGATTGTGATACAATACACTAATGGTTGAAGTTTGGTTGACTTCTGCGCAGCGGTTTGGGAGTGAACATCAAAATTACATTTCTCGGCCATATCGCATAGATCTCACTGTGAAAAGGCTTAAATGGCTTTTTTGACCTAAGTTTAATGATTGCGCTCAAACCAAATGTCCTAGAACAAAATTTTCAAATGTAACTACTAGAATGTGATACAATACACTATTGGGTGAAGTTTGGTTGACTTCTGCGCAGCGGTTTGGGAGTTAACATGAAAATTACATTTCTCGGCCATATCGCATAGATCTCACTGTGAAAAGGCTTAAATGGCTTTTTTGACCTAAGTTTGAGGATTGCGCTCAAATCAAATGTCCTAGAACCAAATTTCTACATGTAACTACTAGATTGTGATACAATACACTAATGGGTGAAGTTTGGTTGACTTCTGCGCAGCGGTTTGGGAGCTAACATCAAAATTACATTTCTCGGCCATATCGCATAGATCTCACTGTGAAAAGGCTTAAATGGCTTTTTTGACCTAAGTTTGAGGATTGCGCTCAAATCAAATGTCCAATAACCAAATTTCCACATGTAACTACTAGATTGTGATACAATACACTAATGGGTGAAGTTTGGTTGACTTCTGCGCAGCGGTTTGGGAGTTAACATCAAAATTACATTTCTCGGCCATATCGCATAGATCTCACTGTGAAAAGGCTTAAATGACTTTTTTTAATTAAGTTTGAAGATTGCGCTCAAATCAAATGTCCTAGAACTAAATTTCCAAATGTAACTACTAGATTGTGATAAAATACACTATTGGGTGAAGTTTAGTTGACTTCTGCACAGCGGTTTGGGAGTTAACATCAAAATTACATTTCTCGGCCATATCGCATAGATCTCACTGTGATAAGGCTTAAATGACTTTTTTAATTAAGTTTGATGATTGCGTTCAAACAAAATGTCCTAGAACAAAATTTTCAAATATAACTAATAGATTGTGATACAATACACTATTGGGTGAAGTTTGGTTGACTTCTGCGCAGCGGTTTGGGAGTTAACATCAAAATTACATTTCTCGGCCATATCGCATAGATCTCACTGTGAAAAGGCTTAAATGGCTTTTTTGACCTAAGTTTGAGGATTGCGCTCAAATCAAATGTCCTAGAACCAAATTTCCACATGTAATTACTAGATTGTGATACAATACACTAATGGGTGAAGTTTGGTTGACTTCTGCGCAGCGGTTTGGGAGTTAACATCAAAATTACATTTCTCGGCCATATCGCATAGATCTCACTGTGAAAAGGCTTAAATGACTTTTTTAATTAAGTTTAATGATTGCGCTCAAACCAAATGTCCTAGAACAAAATTTTCAAATGTAACTACTAGAATGTGATACAATACACTATTGGATGAAGTTTAGTTGACTTCTGCGCAGCGGTTTGGGAGTTAACATCAAAATTACATTTCTCGGCCATATCGCATAGATCTCACTGTGAAAAGGCTTAAATGGCTTTTTTGACCTAAGTTTAATGATTGCGCTCAAACCAAATGTCCTAGAACGAAATTTTCAAATGTACCTACTAGAATGTGATACAATACACTATTGGGTGAAGTTTGGTTGACTTCTGCGCAGCGGTTTGGGAGTTAACATCAAAATTACATTTCTCGGCCATATCGCATAGATCTCACTGTGAAAAGGCTTAAATGGCTTTTTTGACCTAAGTTTGAGGATTACGCTCAAATCAAATGTCCTAGAACCAAATTTCCACATGTAACTACTAGATTGTGATACAATACACTAATGGTTGAAGTTTGGTTGACTTCTGCGCAGCGGTTTGGGAGTGAACATCAAAATTACATTTCTCGGCCATATCGCATAGATCTCACTGTGAAAAGGCTTAAATGGCTTTTTTGACCTAAGTTTAATGATTGCGCTCAAACCAAATGTCCTAGAACAAAATTTTCAAATGTAACTACTAGAATGTGATACAATACACTATTGGGTGAAGTTTGGTTGACTTCTGCGCAGCGGTTTGGGAGTTAACATGAAAATTACATTTCTCGGCCATATCGCATAGATCTCACTGTGAAAAGGCTTAAATGGCTTTTTTGACCTAAGTTTGAGGATTGCGCTCAAATCAAATGTCCTAGAACCAAATTTCTACATGTAACTACTAGATTGTGATACAATACACTAATGGGTGAAGTTTGGTTGACTTCTGCGCAGCGGTTTGGGAGTTAACATCAAAATTACATTTCTCGGCCATATCGCATAGATCTCACTGTGAAAAGGCTTAAATGGCTTTTTTGACCTAAGTTTGAGGATTGCGCTCAAATCAAATGTCCAATAACCAAATTTCCACATGTAACTACTAGATTGTGATACAATACACTAATGGGTGAAGTTTGGTTGACTTCTGCGCAGCGGTTTGGGAGTTAACATCAAAATTACATTTCTCGGCCATATCGCATAGATCTCACTGAGAAAAGGCTTAAATGACTTTTTTATTTAAGTTTGATGATTGCGTTCAAACAAAATGTCCTAGAACAAAATTTTCAAATGTAACTACTAGATTGTGATACAATACACTATTGGGTGAAGTTTGGTTGACTTCTGCGCAGCGGTTTGGGAGTTAACATCAAAATTACATTTCTCGGCCATATCGCATAGATCTCACTGTGAAAAGGCTTAAATGGCTTTTTTGACCTAAGTTTGAGTATTGCGCTCAAATCAAATGTCCTAGAACCAAATTTCCACATGTAACTACTAGATTGTGATACAATACACTAATGGGTGAAGTTTGGTTGACTTCTGCGCAGCGGTTTGGGAGTTAACATTAAAATTACATTTCTCGGCCATATCGCATAGATCTCACTGTGAAAAGGCTTAAATGTCTTTTTTGACCTTAGTTTAATGATTGCGCTCAAACCAAATGTCCTAGAACGAAATTTTCAAATGTAACTACTAGAATGTGATACAATACACTATTGGGTGAAGTTTGGTTGACTTCTGCGCAGCGGTTTGGGAGTTAACATCAAAATTACATTTCTCGGCCATATCGCATAGATCTCACTGTGAAAAGGCTTAAATGGCTTTTTTGACCTAAGTTTGAGGATTGCGCTCAAATCAAATGTCCTAGAACCAAATTTTCACATGTAACTACTAGATTGTGATACAATACACTAATGGGTGAAGTTTGGTTGACTTCTGCGCAGCGGTTTGGGAGTTAACATCAAAATTACATTTCTCGGCCATATCGCATAGATCTCACTGTGAAAGGGCTTAAATGACTTTTTTAATTAAGTTTGATGATTGCGCTCAAACAAAATTTCCTAGAACAAAATTTTCAAATGTAACTACTAGATTGTGATACAATACACTATTGGGTGAAGTTTGGTTGACTTCTGCGCAGCGGTTTGGGAGTTAACATCAAAATTACATTTCTCGGCCATATCGCATAGATCTCACTGTGAAAAGGCTTAAATGGCTTTTTTGACCTAAGTTTAATGATTGCGCTCAAACCAAATGTCCTAGAACGAAATTTTCAAATGTAACTACTAGAATGTGATACAATACACTATTGGGTGAAGTTTGGTTGACTTCTGCGCAGCGGTTTGGGAGTTAACATCAAAATTACATTTCTCGGCCATATCGCATAGATCTCACTGTGAAAAGGCTTAAATGGCTTTTTTGACCTAAGTTTGAGGATTGCGCTCAAATCAAATGTCCTAGAACCAAATTTCCACATGTAACTACTAGATTGTGATACAATACACTAATGGGTGAAGTTTGGTTGACTTCTGCGCAGCGGTTTGGGAGTTAACATCAAAATTACATTTCTCGGCCATATCGCATAGATCTCACTGTGAAAAGGCTTAAATGGCTTTTTTGACCTAAGTTTGAGGATTGCGCTCAAATCAAATGTCCAATAACCAAATTTCCACATGTAACTACTAGATTGTGATACAATACACTAATGGGTGAAGTTTGGTTGACTTCTGCGCAGCGGTTTGGGAGTTAACATCAAAATTACATTTCTCGGCCATATCGCAGAGATCTCACTGTGAAAAGGCTTAAATGACTTTTTTAATTAAGTTTGATGATTGCGTTCAAACAAAATGTCATAGAACAAAATTTTCAAATGTAACTACTAGATTGTGATACAATACACTATTGGGTGAAGTTTGGTTGACTTCTGCGCAGCGGTTTGGGAGTTAACATCAAAATTACATTTCTCGGCCATATCGCATAGATCTCACTGTGAAAAGGCTTAAATGGCTTTTTTGACCTAAGTTTGAGGATTGCGCTCAAATCAAATGTCCTAGAACCAAATTTCCACATGTAATTACTAGATTGTGATACAATACACTAATGGGTGAAGTTTGGTTGACTTCTGCGCAGCGGTTTGGGAGTTAACATCAAAATTACATTTCTCGGCCATATCGCATAGATCTCACTGTGAAAAGGCTTAAATGACTTTTTTAATTAAGTTTAATGATTGCGCTCAAACCAAATGTCCTAGAACAAAATTTTCAAATGTAACTACTAGAATGTGATACAATACACTATTGGGTGAAGTTTAGTTGACTTCTGCGCAGCGGTTTGGGAGTTAACATCAAAATTACATTTCTCGGCCATATCGCATAGATCTCACTGTGAAAAGGCTTAAATGGCTTTTTTGACCTAAGTTTAATGATTGCGCTCAAACCAAATGTCCTAGAACAAAATTTTCAAATGTAACTACTAGAATGTGATACAATACACTATTGGGTGAAGTTTGGTTGACTTCTGCGCAGCGGTTTGGGAGTTAACATCAAAATTACATTTCTCGGCCATATCGCATAGATCTCACTGTGAAAAGGCTTAAATGGCTTTTTTGACCTAAGTTTGAGGATTGCGCTCAAATCAAATGTCCTAGAACCGAATTTCCACATGTAACTACTAGATTGTGATACAATACACTAATGGGTGAAGTTTGGTTGACTTCTGCGCAGCGGTTTGGGAGTTAACATCAAAATTACATTTCTCGGCCATATCGCATAGATCTCACTGTGAAAAGGCTTAAATGACTTTTTTAATTAAGTTTGATGATTGCGCTCAAACAAAATGTCCTAGAACAAAATTTTTAAATGTAACTACTAGATTGTGATACAATACACTATTGGGTGAAGTTTGGTTGACTTCTGCGCAGCGGTTTGGGAGTTAACATCAAAATTACATTTCTCGGCCATATCGCATAGATCTCACTGTGAAAAGGCTTAAATGGCTTTTTTGACCTAAGTTTGAGGATTGCGCTCAAATCAAATGTCCTAGAACCAAATTTCCACATGTAACTACTAGATTGTGATACAATACACTAATGGTTGAAGTTTGGTTGACTTCTGCGCAGCGGTTTGGGAGTTAACATCAAAATTACATTTCTCGGCCATATCGCATAGATCTCACTGTGAAAAGGCTTAAATGGCTTTTTTAATTAAGTTTAATGATTGCGCTCAAACCAAATGTCCTAGAACAAAATTTTCAAATGTAACTACTAGAATGTGATACAATACACTATTGGGTGAAGTTTGGTTGACTTCTGCGCAGCGGTTTGGGAGTTAACATGAAAATTACATTTCTCGGCCATATCGCATAGATCTCACTGTGAAAAGGCTTAAATGGCTTTTTTGACCTAAGTTTGAGGATTGCGCTCAAATCAAATGTCCTAGAACCAAATTTCTACATGTAACTACTAGATTGTGATACAATACACTAATGGGTGAAGTTTGGTTGACTTCTGCGCAGCGGTTTGGGAGTTAACATCAAAATTACATTTCTCGGCCATATCGCATAGATCTCACTGTGAAAAGGCTTAAATGGCTTTTTTGACCTAAGTTTGAGGATTGCGCTCAAATCAAATGTCCAATAACCAAATTTCCACATGTAACTACTAGATTGTGATACAATACACTAATGGGTGAAGTTTGGTTGACTTCTGCGCAGCGGTTTGGGAGTTAACATCAAAATTACATTTCTCGGCCATATCGCATAGATCTCACTGAGAAAAGGCTTAAATGACTTTTTTATTTAAGTTTGATGATTGCGTTCAAACAAAATGTCCTAGAACAAAATTTTCAAATGTAACTACTAGATTGTGATACAATACACTATTGGGTGAAGTTTGGTTGACTTCTGCGCAGCGGTTTGGGAGTTAACATCAAAATTACATTTCTCGGCCATATCGCATAGATCTCACTGTGAAAAGGCTTAAATGGCTTTTTTGACCTAAGTTTGAGTATTGCGCTCAAATCAAATGTCCTAGAACCAAATTTCCACATGTAACTACTAGATTGTGATACAATACACTAATGGGTGAAGTTTGGTTGACTTCTGCGCAGCGGTTTGGGAGTTAACATTAAAATTACATTTCTCGGCCATATCGCATAGATCTCACTGTGAAAAGGCTTAAATGTCTTTTTTGACCTTAGTTTAATGATTGCGCTCAAACCAAATGTCCTAGAACGAAATTTTCAAATGTAACTACTAGAATGTGATACAATACACTATTGGGTGAAGTTTGGTTGACTTCTGCGCAGCGGTTTGGGAGTTAACATCAAAATTACATTTCTCGGCCATATCGCATAGATCTCACTGTGAAAAGGCTTAAATGGCTTTTTTGACCTAAGTTTGAGGATTGCGCTCAAATCAAATGTCCTAGAACCAAATTTTCACATGTAACTACTAGATTGTGATACAATACACTAATGGGTGAAGTTTGGTTGACTTCTGCGCAGCGGTTTGGGAGTTAACATCAAAATTACATTTCTCGGCCATATCGCATAGATCTCACTGTGAAAGGGCTTAAATGACTTTTTTAATTAAGTTTGATGATTGCGCTCAAACAAAATTTCCTAGAACAAAATTTTCAAATGTAACTACTAGATTGTGATACAATACACTATTGGGTGAAGTTTGGTTGACTTCTGCGCAGCGGTTTGGGAGTTAACATCAAAATTACATTTCTCGGCCATATCGCATAGATCTCACTGTGAAAAGGCTTAAATGGCTTTTTTGACCTAAGTTTAATGATTGCGCTCAAACCAAATGTCCTAGAACGAAATTTTCAAATGTAACTACTAGAATGTGATACAATACACTATTGGGTGAAGTTTGGTTGACTTCTGCGCAGCGGTTTGGGAGTTAACATCAAAATTACATTTCTCGGCCATATCGCATAGATCTCACTGTGAAAAGGCTTAAATGGCTTTTTTGACCTAAGTTTGAGGATTGCGCTCAAATCAAATGTCCTAGAACCAAATTTCCACATGTAACTACTAGATTGTGATACAATACACTAATGGGTGAAGTTTGGTTGACTTCTGCGCAGCGGTTTGGGAGTTAACATCAAAATTACATTTCTCGGCCATATCGCATAGATCTCACTGTGAAAAGGCTTAAATGGCTTTTTTGACCTAAGTTTGAGGATTGCGCTCAAATCAAATGTCCAATAACCAAATTTCCACATGTAACTACTAGATTGTGATACAATACACTAATGGGTGAAGTTTGGTTGACTTCTGCGCAGCGGTTTGGGAGTTAACATCAAAATTACATTTCTCGGCCATATCGCAGAGATCTCACTGTGAAAAGGCTTAAATGACTTTTTTAATTAAGTTTGATGATTGCGTTCAAACAAAATGTCATAGAACAAAATTTTCAAATGTAACTACTAGATTGTGATACAATACACTATTGGGTGAAGTTTGGTTGACTTCTGCGCAGCGGTTTGGGAGTTAACATCAAAATTACATTTCTCGGCCATATCGCATAGATCTCACTGTGAAAAGGCTTAAATGGCTTTTTTGACCTAAGTTTGAGGATTGCGCTCAAATCAAATGTCCTAGAACCAAATTTCCACATGTAATTACTAGATTGTGATACAATACACTAATGGGTGAAGTTTGGTTGACTTCTGCGCAGCGGTTTGGGAGTTAACATCAAAATTACATTTCTCGGCCATATCGCATAGATCTCACTGTGAAAAGGCTTAAATGACTTTTTTAATTAAGTTTAATGATTGCGCTCAAACCAAATGTCCTAGAACAAAATTTTCAAATGTAACTACTAGAATGTGATACAATACACTATTGGGTGAAGTTTAGTTGACTTCTGCGCAGCGGTTTGGGAGTTAACATCAAAATTACATTTCTCGGCCATATCGCATAGATCTCACTGTGAAAAGGCTTAAATGGCTTTTTTGACCTAAGTTTAATGATTGCGCTCAAACCAAATGTCCTAGAACAAAATTTTCAAATGTAACTACTAGAATGTGATACAATACACTATTGGGTGAAGTTTGGTTGACTTCTGCGCAGCGGTTTGGGAGTTAACATCAAAATTACATTTCTCGGCCATATCGCATAGATCTCACTGTGAAAAGGCTTAAATGGCTTTTTTGACCTAAGTTTGAGGATTGCGCTCAAATCAAATGTCCTAGAACCGAATTTCCACATGTAACTACTAGATTGTGATACAATACACTAATGGGTGAAGTTTGGTTGACTTCTGCGCAGCGGTTTGGGAGTTAACATCAAAATTACATTTCTCGGCCATATCGCATAGATCTCACTGTGAAAAGGCTTAAATGACTTTTTTAATTAAGTTTGATGATTGCGCTCAAACAAAATGTCCTAGAACAAAATTTTTAAATGTAACTACTAGATTGTGATACAATACACTATTGGGTGAAGTTTGGTTGACTTCTGCGCAGCGGTTTGGGAGTTAACATCAAAATTACATTTCTCGGCCATATCGCATAGATCTCACTGTGAAAAGGCTTAAATGGCTTTTTTGACCTAAGTTTGAGGATTGCGCTCAAATCAAATGTCCTAGAACCAAATTTCCACATGTAACTACTAGATTGTGATACAATACACTAATGGGTGAAGTTTGGTTGACTTCTGCGCAGCGGTTTGGGAGTTAACATCAAAATTACATTTCTCGGCCATATCGCATAGATCTCACTGTGAAAAGGCTTAAATGGCTTTTTTGACCTAAGTTTGAGGATTGCGCTCAAATCAAATGTCCAATAACCAAATTTCCACATGTAACTACTAGATTGTGATACAATACACTAATGGGTGAAGTTTGGTTGACTTCTGCGCAGCGGTTTGGGAGTTAACATCAAAATTACATTTCTCGGCCATATCGCAGAGATCTCACTGTGAAAAGGCTTAAATGACTTTTTTAATTAAGTTTGATGATTGCGTTCAAACAAAATGTCATAGAACAAAATTTTCAAATGTAACTACTAGATTGTGATACAATACACTATTGGGTGAAGTTTGGTTGACTTCTGCGCAGCGGTTTGGGAGTTAACATCAAAATTACATTTCTCGGCCATATCGCATAGATCTCACTGTGAAAAGGCTTAAATGGCTTTTTTGACCTAAGTTTGAGGATTGCGCTCAAATCAAATGTCCTAGAACCAAATTTCCACATGTAATTACTAGATTGTGATACAATACACTAATGGGTGAAGTTTGGTTGACTTCTGCGCAGCGGTTTGGGAGTTAACATCAAAATTACATTTCTCGGCCATATCGCATAGATCTCACTGTGAAAAGGCTTAAATGACTTTTTTAATTAAGTTTAATGATTGCGCTCAAACCAAATGTCCTAGAACAAAATTTTCAAATGTAACTACTAGAATGTGATACAATACACTATTGGGTGAAGTTTAGTTGACTTCTGCGCAGCGGTTTGGGAGTTAACATCAAAATTACATTTCTCGGCCATATCGCATAGATCTCACTGTGAAAAGGCTTAAATGGCTTTTTTGACCTAAGTTTAATGATTGCGCTCAAACCAAATGTCCTAGAACAAAATTTTCAAATGTAACTACTAGAATGTGATACAATACACTATTGGGTGAAGTTTGGTTGACTTCTGCGCAGCGGTTTGGGAGTTAACATCAAAATTACATTTCTCGGCCATATCGCATAGATCTCACTGTGAAAAGGCTTAAATGGCTTTTTTGACCTAAGTTTGAGGATTGCGCTCAAATCAAATGTCCTAGAACCGAATTTCCACATGTAACTACTAGATTGTGATACAATACACTAATGGGTGAAGTTTGGTTGACTTCTGCGCAGCGGTTTGGGAGTTAACATCAAAATTACATTTCTCGGCCATATCGCATAGATCTCACTGTGAAAAGGCTTAAATGACTTTTTTAATTAAGTTTGATGATTGCGCTCAAACAAAATGTCCTAGAACAAAATTTTTAAATGTAACTACTAGATTGTGATACAATACACTATTGGGTGAAGTTTGGTTGACTTCTGCGCAGCGGTTTGGGAGTTAACATTAAAATTACATTTCTCGGCCATATCGCATAGATCTCACTGTGAAAAGGCTTAAATGTCTTTTTTGACCTTAGTTTAATGATTGCGCTCAAACCAAATGTCCTAGAACGAAATTTTCAAATGTAACTACTAGAATGTGATACAATACACTATTGGGTGAAGTTTGGTTGACTTCTGCGCAGCGGTTTGGGAGTTAACATCAAAATTACATTTCTCGGCCATATCGCATAGATCTCACTGTGAAAAGGCTTAAATGGCTTTTTTGACCTAAGTTTGAGGATTGCGCTCAAATCAAATGTCCTAGAACCAAATTTTCACATGTAACTACTAGATTGTGATACAATACACTAATGGGTGAAGTTTGGTTGACTTCTGCGCAGCGGTTTGGGAGTTAACATCAAAATTACATTTCTCGGCCATATCGCATAGATCTCACTGTGAAAGGGCTTAAATGACTTTTTTAATTAAGTTTGATGATTGCGCTCAAACAAAATTTCCTAGAACAAAATTTTCAAATGTAACTACTAGATTGTGATACAATACACTATTGGGTGAAGTTTGGTTGACTTCTGCGCAGCGGTTTGGGAGTTAACATCAAAATTACATTTCTCGGCCATATCGCATAGATCTCACTGTGAAAAGGCTTAAATGGCTTTTTTGACCTAAGTTTAATGATTGCGCTCAAACCAAATGTCCTAGAACGAAATTTTCAAATGTAACTACTAGAATGTGATACAATACACTATTGGGTGAAGTTTGGTTGACTTCTGCGCAGCGGTTTGGGAGTTAACATCAAAATTACATTTCTCGGCCATATCGCATAGATCTCACTGTGAAAAGGCTTAAATGGCTTTTTTGACCTAAGTTTGAGGATTGCGCTCAAATCAAATGTCCTAGAACCAAATTTCCACATGTAACTACTAGATTGTGATACAATACACTAATGGGTGAAGTTTGGTTGACTTCTGCGCAGCGGTTTGGGAGTTAACATCAAAATTACATTTCTCGGCCATATCGCATAGATCTCACTGTGAAAAGGCTTAAATGGCTTTTTTGACCTAAGTTTGAGGATTGCGCTCAAATCAAATGTCCAATAACCAAATTTCCACATGTAACTACTAGATTGTGATACAATACACTAATGGGTGAAGTTTGGTTGACTTCTGCGCAGCGGTTTGGGAGTTAACATCAAAATTACATTTCTCGGCCATATCGCAGAGATCTCACTGTGAAAAGGCTTAAATGACTTTTTTAATTAAGTTTGATGATTGCGTTCAAACAAAATGTCATAGAACAAAATTTTCAAATGTAACTACTAGATTGTGATACAATACACTATTGGGTGAAGTTTGGTTGACTTCTGCGCAGCGGTTTGGGAGTTAACATCAAAATTACATTTCTCGGCCATATCGCATAGATCTCACTGTGAAAAGGCTTAAATGGCTTTTTTGACCTAAGTTTGAGGATTGCGCTCAAATCAAATGTCCTAGAACCAAATTTCCACATGTAATTACTAGATTGTGATACAATACACTAATGGGTGAAGTTTGGTTGACTTCTGCGCAGCGGTTTGGGAGTTAACATCAAAATTACATTTCTCGGCCATATCGCATAGATCTCACTGTGAAAAGGCTTAAATGACTTTTTTAATTAAGTTTAATGATTGCGCTCAAACCAAATGTCCTAGAACAAAATTTTCAAATGTAACTACTAGAATGTGATACAATACACTATTGGGTGAAGTTTAGTTGACTTCTGCGCAGCGGTTTGGGAGTTAACATCAAAATTACATTTCTCGGCCATATCGCATAGATCTCACTGTGAAAAGGCTTAAATGGCTTTTTTGACCTAAGTTTAATGATTGCGCTCAAACCAAATGTCCTAGAACAAAATTTTCAAATGTAACTACTAGAATGTGATACAATACACTATTGGGTGAAGTTTGGTTGACTTCTGCGCAGCGGTTTGGGAGTTAACATCAAAATTACATTTCTCGGCCATATCGCATAGATCTCACTGTGAAAAGGCTTAAATGGCTTTTTTGACCTAAGTTTGAGGATTGCGCTCAAATCAAATGTCCTAGAACCGAATTTCCACATGTAACTACTAGATTGTGATACAATACACTAATGGGTGAAGTTTGGTTGACTTCTGCGCAGCGGTTTGGGAGTTAACATCAAAATTACATTTCTCGGCCATATCGCATAGATCTCACTGTGAAAAGGCTTAAATGACTTTTTTAATTAAGTTTGATGATTGCGCTCAAACAAAATGTCCTAGAACAAAATTTTTAAATGTAACTACTAGATTGTGATACAATACACTATTGGGTGAAGTTTGGTTGACTTCTGCGCAGCGGTTTGGGAGTTAACATCAAAATTACATTTCTCGGCCATATCGCATAGATCTCACTGTGAAAAGGCTTAAATGGCTTTTTTGACCTAAGTTTGAGGATTGCGCTCAAATCAAATGTCCTAGAACCAAATTTCCACATGTAACTACTAGATTGTGATACAATACACTAATGGTTGAAGTTTGGTTGACTTCTGCGCAGCGGTTTGGGAGTTAACATCAAAATTACATTTCTCGGCCATATCGCAGAGATCTCACTGTGAAAAGGCTTAAATGACTTTTTTAATTAAGTTTGATGATTGCGCTCAAATCAAATGTCCTAGAACCAAATTTTCACATGTAACTACTAGATTGTGATACAATACACTAATGGGTGAAGTTTGGTTGACTTCTGCGCAGCGGTTTGGGAGTTAACATCAAAATTACATTTCTCGGCCATATCGCATAGATCTCACTGTGAAAGGGCTTAAATGACTTTTTTAATTAAGTTTGATGATTGCGCTCAAACAAAATTTCCTAGAACAAAATTTTCAAATGTAACTACTAGATTGTGATACAATACACTATTGGGTGAAGTTTGGTTGACTTCTGCGCAGCGGTTTGGGAGTTAACATCAAAATTACATTTCTCGGCCATATCGCATAGATCTCACTGTGAAAAGGCTTAAATGGCTTTTTTGACCTAAGTTTAATGATTGCGCTCAAACCAAATGTCCTAGAACGAAATTTTCAAATGTAACTACTAGAATGTGATACAATACACTATTGGGTGAAGTTTGGTTGACTTCTGCGCAGCGGTTTGGGAGTTAACATCAAAATTACATTTCTCGGCCATATCGCATAGATCTCACTGTGAAAAGGCTTAAATGGCTTTTTTGACCTAAGTTTGAGGATTGCGCTCAAATCAAATGTCCTAGAACCAAATTTCCACATGTAACTACTAGATTGTGATACAATACACTAATGGGTGAAGTTTGGTTGACTTCTGCGCAGCGGTTTGGGAGTTAACATCAAAATTACATTTCTCGGCCATATCGCATAGATCTCACTGTGAAAAGGCTTAAATGGCTTTTTTGACCTAAGTTTGAGGATTGCGCTCAAATCAAATGTCCAATAACCAAATTTCCACATGTAACTACTAGATTGTGATACAATACACTAATGGGTGAAGTTTGGTTGACTTCTGCGCAGCGGTTTGGGAGTTAACATCAAAATTACATTTCTCGGCCATATCGCAGAGATCTCACTGTGAAAAGGCTTAAATGACTTTTTTAATTAAGTTTGATGATTGCGTTCAAACAAAATGTCATAGAACAAAATTTTCAAATGTAACTACTAGATTGTGATACAATACACTATTGGGTGAAGTTTGGTTGACTTCTGCGCAGCGGTTTGGGAGTTAACATCAAAATTACATTTCTCGGCCATATCGCATAGATCTCACTGTGAAAAGGCTTAAATGGCTTTTTTGACCTAAGTTTGAGGATTGCGCTCAAATCAAATGTCCTAGAACCAAATTTCCACATGTAATTACTAGATTGTGATACAATACACTAATGGGTGAAGTTTGGTTGACTTCTGCGCAGCGGTTTGGGAGTTAACATCAAAATTACATTTCTCGGCCATATCGCATAGATCTCACTGTGAAAAGGCTTAAATGACTTTTTTAATTAAGTTTAATGATTGCGCTCAAACCAAATGTCCTAGAACAAAATTTTCAAATGTAACTACTAGAATGTGATACAATACACTATTGGGTGAAGTTTAGTTGACTTCTGCGCAGCGGTTTGGGAGTTAACATCAAAATTACATTTCTCGGCCATATCGCATAGATCTCACTGTGAAAAGGCTTAAATGGCTTTTTTGACCTAAGTTTAATGATTGCGCTCAAACCAAATGTCCTAGAACAAAATTTTCAAATGTAACTACTAGAATGTGATACAATACACTATTGGGTGAAGTTTGGTTGACTTCTGCGCAGCGGTTTGGGAGTTAACATCAAAATTACATTTCTCGGCCATATCGCATAGATCTCACTGTGAAAAGGCTTAAATGGCTTTTTTGACCTAAGTTTGAGGATTGCGCTCAAATCAAATGTCCTAGAACCGAATTTCCACATGTAACTACTAGATTGTGATACAATACACTAATGGGTGAAGTTTGGTTGACTTCTGCGCAGCGGTTTGGGAGTTAACATCAAAATTACATTTCTCGGCCATATCGCATAGATCTCACTGTGAAAAGGCTTAAATGACTTTTTTAATTAAGTTTGATGATTGCGCTCAAACAAAATGTCCTAGAACAAAATTTTTAAATGTAACTACTAGATTGTGATACAATACACTATTGGGTGAAGTTTGGTTGACTTCTGCGCAGCGGTTTGGGAGTTAACATCAAAATTACATTTCTCGGCCATATCGCATAGATCTCACTGTGAAAAGGCTTAAATGGCTTTTTTGACCTAAGTTTGAGGATTGCGCTCAAATCAAATGTCCTAGAACCAAATTTCCACATGTAACTACTAGATTGTGATACAATACACTAATGGTTGAAGTTTGGTTGACTTCTGCGCAGCGGTTTGGGAGTGAACATCAAAATTACATTTCTCGGCCATATCGCATAGATCTCACTGTGAAAAGGCTTAAATGACTTTTTTTAATTAAGTTTGAAGATTGCGCTCAAATCAAATGTCCTAGAACTAAATTTCCAAATGTAACTACTAGATTGTGATAAAATACACTATTGGGTGAAGTTTGGTTGACTTCTGCGCAGCGGTTTGGGAGTTAACATCAAAATTACATTTCTCGGCCATATCGCATAGATCTCACTGTGAAAAGGCTTAAATGACTTTTTTAATTAAGTTTGATGATTGCGTTCAAACAAAATGTCCTAGAACAAAATTTTCAAATGTAACTACTAGATTGTGATACAATACACTATTGGGTGAAGTTTGGTTGACTTCTGCGCAGCGGTTTGGGAGTTAACATCAAAATTACATTTCTCGGCCATATCGCATAGATCTCACTGTGAAAAGGCTTAAATGGCTTTTTTGACCTAAGTTTAAAGATTGCGCTCAAACCAAATGTCCTAGAACGAAATTTTCAAATGTAACTACTAGAATGTGATACAATACACTATTGGGTGAAGTTTGGTTGACTTCTGCGCAGCGGTTTGGGAGTTAACATCAAAATTACATTTCTCGGCCATATCGCATAGATCTCACTTGAAAAGGCTTAAATGGCTTTTTTGACCTAAGTTTGAGGATTGCGCTCAAATCAAATGTCCAATAACCAAATTTCCACATGTAACTACTAGAATGTGATACAATACACTATTGGGTGAAGTTTGGTTGACTTCTGCGCAGCGGTTTGGGAGTTAACATCAAAATTACATTTCTCGGCCATATCGCATAGATCTCACTGTGAAAAGGCTTAAATGGCTTTTTTGACCTTAGTTTAATGATTGCGCTCAAACCAAATGTCCTAGAACGAAATTTTCAAATGTAACTACTAGAATGTGATACAATACACTATTGGGTGAAGTTTGGTTGACTTCTGCGCAGCGGTTTGGGAGTTAACATCAAAATTACATTTCTCGGCCATATCGCATAGATCTCACTGTGAAAAGGCTTAAATGGCTTTTTTGACCTAAGTTTGAGGATTGCGCTCAAATCAAATGTCCTAGAACCAAATTTTCACATGTAACTACTAGATTGTGATACAATACACTAATGGGTGAAGTTTGGTTGACTTCTGCGCAGCGGTTTGGGAGTTAACATCAAAATTACATTTCTCGGCCATATCGCATAGATCTCACTGTGAAAAGGCTTAAATGACTTTTTTAATTAAGTTTGATGATTGCGCTCAAACAAAATTTCCTAGAACAAAATTTTCAAATGTAACTACTAGATTGTGATACAATACACTATTGGGTGAAGTTTGGTTGACTTCTGCGCAGCGGTTTGGGAGTTAACATCAAAATTACATTTCTCGGCCATATCGCATAGATCTCACTGTGAAAAGGCTTAAATGGCTTTTTTGACCTAAGTTTAATGATTGCGCTCAAACCAAATGTCCTAGAACGAAATTTTCAAATGTAACTACTAGAATGTGATACAATACACTATTGGGTGAAGTTTGGTTGACTTCTGCGCAGCGGTTTGGGAGTTAACATCAAAATTACATTTCTCGGCCATATCGCATAGATCTCACTGTGAAAAGGCTTAAATGACTTTTTTGACCTAAGTTTGAGGATTGCGCTCAAATCAAATGTCCTAGAACCAAATTTCCACATGTAACTACTAGATTGTGATACAATACACTAATGGGTGAAGTTTGGTTGACTTCTGCGCAGCGGTTTGGGAGTTAACATCAAAATTACATTTCTCGGCCATATCGCATAGATCTCACTGTGAAAAGGCTTAAATGGCTTTTTTGACCTAAGTTTAAAGATTGCGCTCAAACCAAATGTCCTAGAACGAAATTTTCAAATGTAACTACTAGAATGTGATACAATACACTATTGGGTGAAGTTTGGTTGACTTCTGCGCAGCGGTTTTGGAGTTAACATCAAAATTACATTTCTCGGCCATATCGCATAGATCTCACTGTGAAAAGGCTTAAATGGCTTTTTTGACCTTAGTTTAATGATTGCGCTCAAACCAAATGTCCTAGAACGAAATTTTCAAATGTAACTACTAGAATGTGATACAATACACTATTGGGTGAAGTTTGGTTGACTTCTGCGCAGCGGTTTGGGAGTTAACATCAAAATTACATTTCTCGGCCATATCGCATAGATCTCACTGTGAAAAGGCTTAAATGGCTTTTTTGACCTAAGTTTGAGGATTGCGCTCAAATCAAATGTCCTAGAACCAAATTTTCACATGTAACTACTAGATTGTGATACAATACACTAATGGGTGAAGTTTGGTTGACTTCTGCGCAGCGGTTTAGGAGTTAACATCAAAATTACATTTCTCGGCCATATCGCATAGATCTCACTGTGAAAGGGCTTAAATGACTTTTTTAATTAAGTTTGATGATTGCGCTCAAACAAAATTTCCTAGAACAAAATTTTCAAATGTAACTACTAGATTGTGATACAATACACTATTGGGTGAAGTTTGGTTGACTTCTGCGCAGCGGTTTGGGAGTTAACATCAAAATTACATTTCTCGGCCATATCGCATAGATCTCACTGTGAAAAGGCTTAAATGACTTTTTTTAATTAAGTTTGAAGATTGCGCTCAAATCAAATGTCCTAGAACTAAATTTCCAAATGTAACTACTAGATTGTGATAAAATACACTATTGGGTGAAGTTTGGTTGACTTCTGCACAGCGGTTTGGGAGTTAACATCAAAATTACATTTCTCGGCCATATCGCATAGATCTCACTGTGATAAGGCTTAAATGACTTTTTTAATTAAGTTTGATGATTGCGTTCAAACAAAATGTCCTAGAACAAAATTTTCAAATATAACTACTAGATTGTGATACAATACACTATTGGGTGAAGTTTGGTTGACTTCTGCGCAGCGGTTTGGGAGTTAACATCAAAATTACATTTCTCGGCCATATCGCATAGATCTCACTGTGAAAAGGCTTAAATGGCTTTTTTGACCTAAGTTTGAGGATTGCGCTCAAATCAAATGTCCTAGAACCAAATTTCCACATGTAATTACTAGATTGTGATACAATACACTAATGGGTGAAGTTTGGTTGACTTCTGCGCAGCGGTTTGGGAGTTAACATCAAAATTACATTTCTCGGCCATATCGCATAGATCTCACTGTGAAAAGGCTTAAATGACTTTTTTAATTAAGTTTAATGATTGCGCTCAAACCAAATGTCCTAGAACAAAATTTTCAAATGTAACTACTAGAATGTGATACAATACACTATTGGATGAAGTTTCGTTGACTTCTGCGCAGCGGTTTGGGAGTTAACATCAAAATTACATTTCTCGGCCATATCGCATAGATCTCACTGTGAAAAGGCTTAAATGGCTTTTTTGACCTAAGTTTAATGATTGCGCTCAAACCAAATGTCCTAGAACGAAATTTTCAAATGTAACTACTAGAATGTGATACAATACACTATTGGGTGAAGTTTGGTTGACTTCTGCGCAGCGGTTTGGGAGTTAACATCAAAATTACATTTCTCGGCCATATCGCATAGATCTCACTGTGAAAAGGCTTAAATGGCTTTTTTGACCTAAGTTTGAGGATTGCGCTCAAATCAAATGTCCTAGAACCAAATTTCCACATGTAACTACTAGATTGTGATACAATACACTAATGGTTGAAGTTTGGTTGACTTCTGCGCAGCGGTTTGGGAGTGAACATCAAAATTACATTTCTCGGCCATATCGCATAGATCTAACTGTGAAAAGGCTTAAATGGCTTTTTTGACCTAAGTTTAATGATTGCGCTCAAACCAAATGTCCTAGAACAAAATTTTCAAATGTAACTACTAGAATGTGATACAATACACTATTGGGTGAAGTTTGGTTGACTTCTGCGCAGCGGTTTGGGAGTTAACATGAAAATTACATTTCTCGGCCATATCGCATAGATCTCACTGTGAAAAGGCTTAAATGGCTTTTTTGACCTAAGTTTGAGGATTGCGCTCAAATCAAATGTCCTAGAACCAAATTTCTACATGTAACTACTAGATTGTGATACAATACACTAATGGGTGAAGTTTGGTTGACTTCTGCGCAGCGGTTTGGGAGTTAACATCAAAATTACATTTCTCGGCCATATCGCATAGATCTCACTGTGAAAAGGCTTAAATGGCTTTTTTGACCTAAGTTTGAGGATTGCGCTCAAATCAAATGTCCAATAACCAAATTTCCACATGTAACTACTAGATTGTGATACAATACACTAATGGGTGAAGTTTGGTTGACTTCTGCGCAGCGGTTTGGGAGTTAACATCAAAATTACATTTCTCGGCCATATCGCATAGATCTCACTGTGAAAAGGCTTAAATGACTTTTTTAATTAAGTTTGATGATTGCGTTCAAACAAAATGTCCTAGAACAAAATTTTCAAATGTAACTACTAGATTGTGATACAATACACTATTGGGTGAAGTTTGGTTGACTTCTGCGCAGCGGTTTGGGAGTTAACATCAAAATTACATTTCTCGGCCATATCGCATAGATCTCACTGTGAAAAGGCTTAAATGGCTTTTTTGACCTAAGTTTGAGGATTGCGCTCAAATCAAATGTCCTAGAACCAAATTTCCACATGTAACTACTAGATTGTGATACAATACACTAATGGTTGAAGTTTGGTTGACTTCTGCGCAGCGGTTTGGGAGTTAACATCAAAATTACATTTCTCGGCCATATCGCATAGATCTCACTGTGAAAAGGCTTAAATGACTTTTTTAATTAAGTTTGATGATTGCGTTCAAACAAAATGTCCTAGAACAAAATTGTCAAATGTAACTACTAGATTGTGATACAATACACTATTGGGTGAAGTTTGGTTGACTTCTGCGCAGCGGTTTGGGAGTTAACATCAAAATTACATTTCTCGGCCATATCGCATAGATCTCACTGTGAAAAGGCTTAAATGGCTTTTTTGACCTAAGTTTAAAGATTGCGCTCAAACCAAATGTCCTAGAACGAAATTTTCAAATGTAACTACTAGAATGTGATACAATACACTATTGGGTGAAGTTTGGTTGACTTCTGCGCAGCGGTTTGGGAGTTAACATTAAAATTACATTTCTCGGCCATATCGCATAGATCTCACTGTGAAAAGGCTTAAATGGCTTTTTTGACCTTAGTTTAATGATTGCGCTCAAACCAAATGTCCTAGAACGAAATTTTCAAATGTAACTACTAGAATGTGATACAATACACTATTGGGTGAAGTTTGGTTGACTTCTGCGCAGCGGTTTGGGAGTTAACATCAAAATTACATTTCTCGGCCATATCGCATAGATCTCACTGTGAAAAGGCTTAAATGGCTTTTTTGACCTAAGTTTGAGGATTGCGCTCAAATCAAATGTCCTAGAACCAAATTTTCACATGTAACTACTAGATTGTGATACAATACACTAATGGGTGAAGTTTGGTTGACTTCTGCGCAGCGGTTTGGGAGTTAACATCAAAATTACATTTCTCGGCCATATCGCATAGATCTCACTGTGAAAGGGCTTAAATGACTTTTTTAATTAAGTTTGATGATTGCGCTCAAACAAAATTTCCTAGAACAAAATTTTCAAATGTAACTACTAGATTGTGATACAATACACTATTGGGTGAAGTTTGGTTGACTTCTGCGCAGCGGTTTGGGAGTTAACATCAAAATTACATTTCTCGGCCATATCGCATAGATCTCACTGTGAAAAGGCTTAAATGGCTTTTTTGACCTAAGTTTAATGATTGCGCTCAAACCAAATGTCCTAGAACGAAATTTTCAAATGTAACTACTAGAATGTGATACAATACACTATTGGGTGAAGTTTGGTTGACTTCTGCGCAGCGGTTTGGGAGTTAACATCAAAATTACATTTCTCGGCCATATCGCATAGATCTCACTGTGAAAAGGCTTAAATGGCTTTTTTGACCTAAGTTTGAGGATTGCGCTCAAATCAAATGTCCTAGAACCAAATTTCCACATGTAACTACTAGATTGTGATACAATACACTAATGGGTGAAGTTTGGTTGACTTCTGCGCAGCGGTTTGGGAGTTAACATCAAAATTACATTTCTCGGCCATATCGCATAGATCTCACTGTGAAAAGGCTTAAATGGCTTTTTTGACCTAAGTTTGAGGATTGCGCTCAAATCAAATGTCCAATAACCAAATTTCCACATGTAACTACTAGATTGTGATACAATACACTAATGGGTGAAGTTTGGTTGACTTCTGCGCAGCGGTTTGGGAGTTAACATCAAAATTACATTTCTCGGCCATATCGCAGAGATCTCACTGTGAAAAGGCTTAAATGACTTTTTTAATTAAGTTTGATGATTGCGTTCAAACAAAATGTCCTAGAACAAAATTTTCAAATGTAACTACTAGATTGTGATACAATACACTATTGGGTGAAGTTTGGTTGACTTCTGCGCAGCGGTTTGGGAGTTAACATCAAAATTACATTTCTCGGCCATATCGCATAGATCTCACTGTGAAAAGGCTTAAATGACTTTTTTTAATTAAGTTTGAAGATTGCGCTCAAATCAAATGTCCTAGAACTAAATTTCCAAATGTAACTACTAGATTGTGATAAAATACACTATTGGGTGAAGTTTGGTTGACTTCTGCACAGCGGTTTGGGAGTTAACATCAAAATTACATTTCTCGGCCATATCGCATAGATCTCACTGTGATAAGGCTTAAATGACTTTTTTAATTAAGTTTGATGATTGCGTTCAAACAAAATGTCCTAGAACAAAATTTTCAAATATAACTACTAGATTGTGATACAATACACTATTGGGTGAAGTTTGGTTGACTTCTGCGCAGCGGTTTGGGAGTTAACATCAAAATTACATTTCTCGGCCATATCGCATAGATCTCACTGTGAAAAGGCTTAAATGGCTTTTTTGACCTAAGTTTGAGGATTGCGCTCAAATCAAATGTCCTAGAACCAAATTTCCACATGTAATTACTAGATTGTGATACAATACACTAATGGGTGAAGTTTGGTTGACTTCTGCGCAGCGGTTTGGGAGTTAACATCAAAATTACATTTCTCGGCCATATCGCATAGATCTCACTGTGAAAAGGCTTAAATGACTTTTTTAATTAAGTTTAATGATTGCGCTCAAACCAAATGTCCTAGAACAAAATTTTCAAATGTAACTACTAGAATGTGATACAATACACTATTGGATGAAGTTTAGTTGACTTCTGCGCAGCGGTTTGGGAGTTAACATCAAAATTACATTTCTCGGCCATATCGCATAGATCTCACTGTGAAAAGGCTTAAATGACTTTTTTAATTAAGTTTAATGATTGCGCTCAAACCAAATGTCCTAGAACAAAATTTTCAAATGTAACTACTAGAATGTGATACAATACACTATTGGGTGAAGTTTAGTTGACTTCTGCGCAGCGGTTTGGGAGTTAACATCAAAATTACATTTATCGGCCATATCGCATAGATCTCACTGTGAAAAGGCTTAAATGGCTTTTTTGACCTAAGTTTAATGATTGCGCTCAAACCAAATGTCCTAGAACAAAATTTTCAAATGTAACTACTAGAATGTGATACAATACACTATTGGGTGAAGTTTGGTTGACTTCTGCGCAGCGGTTTGGGAGTTAACATCAAAATTACATTTCTCGGCCATATCGCATAGATCTCACTGTGAAAAGGCTTAAATGGCTTTTTTGACCTAAGTTTGAGGATTGCGCTCAAATCAAATGTCCTAGAACCGAATTTCCACATGTAACTACTAGATTGTGATACAATACACTAATGGGTGAAGTTTGGTTGACTTCTGCGCAGCGGTTTGGGAGTTAACATCAAAATTACATTTCTCGGCCATATCGCATAGATCTCACTGTGAAAAGGCTTAAATGACTTTTTTAATTAAGTTTGATGATTGCGCTCAAACAAAATGTCCTAGAACCAAATTTTTAAATGTAACTACTAGATTGTGATACAATACACTATTGGGTGAAGTTTGGTTGACTTCTGCGCAGCGGTTTGGGAGTTAACATCAAAATTACATTTCTCGGCCATATCGCATAGATCTCACTGTGAAAAGGCTTAAATGGCTTTTTTGACCTAAGTTTGAGGATTGCGCTCAAATCAAATGTCCTAGAACCAAATTTCCACATGTAACTACTAGATTGTGATACAATACACTAATGGTTGAAGTTTGGTTGACTTCTGCGCAGCGGTTTGGGAGTGAACATCAAAATTACATTTCTCGGCCATATCGCATAGATCTCACTGTGAAAAGGCTTAAATGACTTTTTTTAATTAAGTTTGAAGATTGCGCTCAAATCAAATGTCCTAGAACTAAATTTCCAAATGTAACTACTAGATTGTGATAAAATACACTATTGGGTGAAGTTTGGTTGACTTCTGCGCAGCGGTTTGGGAGTTAACATCAAAATTACATTTCTCGGCCATATCGCATAGATCTCACTGTGAAAAGGCTTAAATGACTTTTTTAATTAAGTTTGATGATTGCGTTCAAACAAAATGTCCTAGAACAAAATTTTCAAATGTAACTACTAGATTGTGATACAATACACTATTGGGTGAAGTTTGGTTGACTTCTGCGCAGCGGTTTGGGAGTTAACATCAAAATTACACTTCTCGGCCATATCGCATAGATCTCACTGTGAAAAGGCTTAAATGGCTTTTTTGACCTAAGTTTAAAGATTGCGCTCAAACCAAATGTCCTAGAACGAAATTTTCAAATGTAACTACTAGAATGTGATACAATACACTATTGGGTGAAGTTTGGTTGACTTCTGCGCAGCGGTTTGGGAGTTAACATCAAAATTACATTTCTCGGCCATATCGCATAGATCTCACTTGAAAAGGCTTAAATGGCTTTTTTGACCTAAGTTTGAGGATTGCGCTCAAATCAAATGTCCAATAACCAAATTTCCACATGTAACTACTAGAATGTGATACAATACACTATTGGGTGAAGTTTGGTTGACTTCTGCGCAGCGGTTTGGGAGTTAACATCAAAATTACATTTCTCGGCCATATCGCATAGATCTCACTGTGAAAAGGCTTAAATGGCTTTTTTGACCTTAGTTTAATGATTGCGCTCAAACCAAATGTCCTAGAACGAAATTTTCAAATGTAACTACTAGAATGTGATACAATACACTATTGGGTGAAGTTTGGTTGACTTCTGCGCAGCGGTTTGGGAGTTAACATCAAAATTACATTTCTCGGCCATATCGCATAGATCTCACTGTGAAAAGGCTTAAATGGCTTTTTTGACCTAAGTTTGAGGATTGCGCTCAAATCAAATGTCCTAGAACCAAATTTTCACATGTAACTACTAGATTGTGATACAATACACTAATGGGTGAAGTTTGGTTGACTTCTGCGCAGCGGTTTGGGAGTTAACATCAAAATTACATTTCTCGGCCATATCGCATAGATCTCACTGTGAAAAGGCTTAAATGACTTTTTTAATTAAGTTTGATGATTGCGCTCAAACAAAATTTCCTAGAACAAAATTTTCAAATGTAACTACTAGATTGTGATACAATACACTATTGGGTGAAGTTTGGTTGACTTCTGCGCAGCGGTTTGGGAGTTAACATCAAAATTACATTTCTCGGCCATATCGCATAGATCTCACTGTGAAAAGGCTTAAATGGCTTTTTTGACCTAAGTTTAATGATTGCGCTCAAACCAAATGTCCTAGAACGAAATTTTCAAATGTAACTACTAGAATGTGATACAATACACTATTGGGTGAAGTTTGGTTGACTTCTGCGCAGCGGTTTGGGAGTTAACATCAAAATTACATTTCTCGGCCATATCGCATAGATCTCACTGTGAAAAGGCTTAAATGACTTTTTTGACCTAAGTTTGAGGATTGCGCTCAAATCAAATGTCCTAGAACCAAATTTCCACATGTAACTACTAGATTGTGATACAATACACTAATGGGTGAAGTTTGGTTGACTTCTGCGCAGCGGTTTGGGAGTTAACATCAAAATTACATTTCTCGGCCATATCGCATAGATCTCACTGTGAAAAGGCTTAAATGGCTTTTTTGACCTAAGTTTAAAGATTGCGCTCAAACCAAATGTCCTAGAACGAAATTTTCAAATGTAACTACTAGAATGTGATACAATACACTATTGGGTGAAGTTTGGTTGACTTCTGCGCAGCGGTTTTGGAGTTAACATCAAAATTACATTTCTCGGCCATATCGCATAGATCTCACTGTGAAAAGGCTTAAATGGCTTTTTTGACCTTAGTTTAATGATTGCGCTCAAACCAAATGTCCTAGAACGAAATTTTCAAATGTAACTACTAGAATGTGATACAATACACTATTGGGTGAAGTTTGGTTGACTTCTGCGCAGCGGTTTGGGAGTTAACATCAAAATTACATTTCTCGGCCATATCGCATAGATCTCACTGTGAAAAGGCTTAAATGGCTTTTTTGACCTAAGTTTGAGGATTGCGCTCAAATCAAATGTCCTAGAACCAAATTTTCACATGTAACTACTAGATTGTGATACAATACACTAATGGGTGAAGTTTGGTTGACTTCTGTGCAGCGGTTTAGGAGTTAACATCAAAATTACATTTCTCGGCCATATCGCATAGATCTCACTGTGAAAGGGCTTAAATGACTTTTTTAATTAAGTTTGATGATTGCGCTCAAACAAAATTTCCTAGAACAAAATTTTCAAATGTAACTACTAGATTGTGATACAATACACTATTGGGTGAAGTTTGGTTGACTTCTGCGCAGCGGTTTGGGAGTTAACATCAAAATTACATTTCTCGGCCATATCGCATAGATCTCACTGTGAAAAGGCTTAAATGACTTTTTTTAATTAAGTTTTAAGATTGCGCTCAAATCAAATGTCCTAGAACTAAATTTCCAAATGTAACTACTAGATTGTGATAAAATACACTATTGGGTGAAGTTTGGTTGACTTCTGCACAGCGGTTTGGGAGTTAACATCAAAATTACATTTCTCGGCCATATCGCATAGATCTCACTGTGATAAGGCTTAAATGACTTTTTTAATTAAGTTTGATGATTGCGTTCAAACAAAATGTCCTAGAACAAAATTTTCAAATATAACTACTAGATTGTGATACAATACACTATTGGGTGAAGTTTGGTTGACTTCTGCGCAGCGGTTTGGGAGTTAACATCAAAATTACATTTCTCGGCCATATCGCATAGATCTCACTGTGAAAAGGCTTAAATGGCTTTTTTGACCTAAGTTTGAGGATTGCGCTCAAATCAAATGTCCTAGAACCAAATTTCCACATGTAATTACTAGATTGTGATACAATACACTAATGGGTGAAGTTTGGTTGACTTCTGCGCAGCGGTTTGGGAGTTAACATCAAAATTACATTTCTCGGCCATATCGCATAGATCTCACTGTGAAAAGGCTTAAATGACTTTTTTAATTAAGTTTAATGATTGCGCTCAAACCAAATGTCCTAGAACAAAATTTTCAAATGTAACTACTAGAATGTGATACAATACACTATTGGATGAAGTTTAGTTGACTTCTGCGCAGCGGTTTGGGAGTTAACATCAAAATTACATTTCTCGGCCATATCGCATAGATCTCACTGTGAAAAGGCTTAAATGGCTTTTTTGACCTAAGTTTAATGATTGCGCTCAAACCAAATGTCCTAGAACGAAATTTTCAAATGTAACTACTAGAATGTGATACAATACACTAATGGTTGAAGTTTGGTTGACTTCTGCGCAGCGGTTTGGGAGTGAACATCAAAATTACATTTCTCGGCCATATCGCATAGATCTCACTGTGAAAAGGCTTAAATGGCTTTTTTGACCTAAGTTTAATGATTGCGCTCAAACCAAATGTCCTAGAACAAAATTTTCAAATGTAACTACTAGAATGTGATACAATACACTATTGGGTGAAGTTTGGTTGACTTCTGCGCAGCGGTTTGGGAGTTAACATGAAAATTACATTTCTCGGCCATATCGCATAGATCTCACTGTGAAAAGGCTTAAATGGCTTTTTTGACCTAAGTTTGAGGATTGCGCTCAAATCAAATGTCCTAGAACCAAATTTCTACATGTAACTACTAGATTGTGATACAATACACTAATGGGTGAAGTTTGGTTGACTTCTGCGCAGCGGTTTGGGAGTTAACATCAAAATTACATTTCTCGGCCATATCGCATAGATCTCACTGTGAAAAGGCTTAAATGGCTTTTTTGACCTAAGTTTGAGGATTGCGCTCAAATCAAATGTCCAATAACCAAATTTCCACATGTAACTACTAGATTGTGATACAATACACTAATGGGTGAAGTTTGGTTGACTTCTGCGCAGCGGTTTGGGAGTTAACATCAAAATTACATTTCTCGGCCATATCGCATAGATCTCACTGTGAAAAGGCTTAAATGACTTTTTTAATTAAGTTTGATGATTGCGTTCAAACAAAATGTCCTAGAACAAAATTTTCAAATGTAACTACTAGATTGTGATACAATACACTATTGGGTGAAGTTTGGTTGACTTCTGCGCAGCGGTTTGGGAGTTAACATCAAAATTACATTTCTCGGCCATATCGCATAGATCTCACTGTGAAAAGGCTTAAATGGCTTTTTTGACCTAAGTTTGAGGATTGCGCTCAAATCAAATGTCCTAGAACCAAATTTCCACATGTAACTACTAGATTGTGATACAATACACTAATGGTTGAAGTTTGGTTGACTTCTGCGCAGCGGTTTGGGAGTTAACATCAAAATTACATTTCTCGGCCATATCGCATAGATCTCACTGTGAAAAGGCTTAAATGACTTTTTTAATTAAGTTTGATGATTGCGTTCAAACAAAATGTCCTAGAACAAAATTGTCAAATGTAACTACTAGATTGTGATACAATACACTATTGGGTGAAGTTTGGTTGACTTCTGCGCAGCGGTTTGGGAGTTAACATCAAAATTACATTTCTCGGCCATATCGCATAGATCTCACTGTGAAAAGGCTTAAATGGCTTTTTTGACCTAAGTTTAAAGATTGCGCTCAAACCAAATGTCCTAGAACGAAATTTTCAAATGTAACTACTAGAATGTGATACAATACACTATTGGGTGAAGTTTGGTTGACTTCTGCGCAGCGGTTTGGGAGTTAACATTAAAATTACATTTCTCGGCCATATCGCATAGATCTCACTGTGAAAAGGCTTAAATGGCTTTTTTGACCTTAGTTTAATGATTGCGCTCAAACCAAATGTCCTAGAACGAAATTTTCAAATGTAACTACTAGAATGTGATACAATACACTATTGGGTGAAGTTTGGTTGACTTCTGCGCAGCGGTTTGGGAGTTAACATCAAAATTACATTTCTCGGCCATATCGCATAGATCTCACTGTGAAAAGGCTTAAATGGCTTTTTTGACCTAAGTTTGAGGATTGCGCTCAAATCAAATGTCCTAGAACCAAATTTTCACATGTAACTACTAGATTGTGATACAATACACTAATGGGTGAAGTTTGGTTGACTTCTGCGCAGCGGTTTGGGAGTTAACATCAAAATTACATTTCTCGGCCATATCGCATAGATCTCACTGTGAAAGGGCTTAAATGACTTTTTTAATTAAGTTTGATGATTGCGCTCAAACAAAATTTCCTAGAACAAAATTTTCAAATGTAACTACTAGATTGTGATACAATACACTATTGGGTGAAGTTTGGTTGACTTCTGCGCAGCGGTTTGGGAGTTAACATCAAAATTACATTTCTCGGCCATATCGCATAGATCTCACTGTGAAAAGGCTTAAATGGCTTTTTTGACCTAAGTTTAATGATTGCGCTCAAACCAAATGTCCTAGAACGAAATTTTCAAATGTAACTACTAGAATGTGATACAATACACTATTGGGTGAAGTTTGGTTGACTTCTGCGCAGCGGTTTGGGAGTTAACATCAAAATTACATTTCTCGGCCATATCGCATAGATCTCACTGTGAAAAGGCTTAAATGGCTTTTTTGACCTAAGTTTGAGGATTGCGCTCAAATCAAATGTCCTAGAACCAAATTTCCACATGTAACTACTAGATTGTGATACAATACACTAATGGGTGAAGTTTGGTTGACTTCTGCGCAGCGGTTTGGGAGTTAACATCAAAATTACATTTCTCGGCCATATCGCATAGATCTCACTGTGAAAAGGCTTAAATGGCTTTTTTGACCTAAGTTTGAGGATTGCGCTCAAATCAAATGTCCAATAACCAAATTTCCACATGTAACTACTAGATTGTGATACAATACACTAATGGGTGAAGTTTGGTTGACTTCTGCGCAGCGGTTTGGGAGTTAACATCAAAATTACATTTCTCGGCCATATCGCAGAGATCTCACTGTGAAAAGGCTTAAATGACTTTTTTAATTAAGTTTGATGATTGCGTTCAAACAAAATGTCATAGAACAAAATTTTCAAATGTAACTACTAGATTGTGATACAATACACTATTGGGTGAAGTTTGGTTGACTTCTGCGCAGCGGTTTGGGAGTTAACATCAAAATTACATTTCTCGGCCATATCGCATAGATCTCACTGTGAAAAGGCTTAAATGGCTTTTTTGACCTAAGTTTGAGGATTGCGCTCAAATCAAATGTCCTAGAACCAAATTTCCACATGTAATTACTAGATTGTGATACAATACACTAATGGGTGAAGTTTGGTTGACTTCTGCGCAGCGGTTTGGGAGTTAACATCAAAATTACATTTCTCGGCCATATCGCATAGATCTCACTGTGAAAAGGCTTAAATGACTTTTTTAATTAAGTTTAATGATTGCGCTCAAACCAAATGTCCTAGAACAAAATTTTCAAATGTAACTACTAGAATGTGATACAATACACTATTGGGTGAAGTTTAGTTGACTTCTGCGCAGCGGTTTGGGAGTTAACATCAAAATTACATTTCTCGGCCATATCGCATAGATCTCACTGTGAAAAGGCTTAAATGGCTTTTTTGACCTAAGTTTAATGATTGCGCTCAAACCAAATGTCCTAGAACAAAATTTTCAAATGTAACTACTAGATTGTGATACAATACACTATTGGGTGAAGTTTGGTTGACTTCTGCGCAGCGGTTTGGGAGTTAACATCAAAATTACATTTCTCGGCCATATCGCATAGATCTCACTGTGAAAAGGCTTAAATGGCTTTTTTGACCTAAGTTTGAGGATTGCGCTCAAATCAAATGTCCTAGAACCGAATTTCCACATGTAACTACTAGATTGTGATACAATACACTAATGGGTGAAGTTTGGTTGACTTCTGCGCAGCGGTTTGGGAGTTAACATCAAAATTACATTTCTCGGCCATATCGCATAGATCTCACTGTGAAAAGGCTTAAATGACTTTTTTAATTAAGTTTGATGATTGCGCTCAAACAAAATGTCCTAGAACAAAATTTTTAAATGTAACTACTAGATTGTGATACAATACACTATTGGGTGAAGTTTGGTTGACTTCTGCGCAGCGGTTTGGGAGTTAACATCAAAATTACATTTCTCGGCCATATCGCATAGATCTCACTGTGAAAAGGCTTAAATGGCTTTTTTGACCTAAGTTTGAGGATTGCGCTCAAATCAAATGTCCTAGAACCAAATTTCCACATGTAACTACTAGATTGTGATACAATACACTAATGGTTGAAGTTTGGTTGACTTCTGCGCAGCGGTTTGGGAGTGAACATCAAAATTACATTTCTCGGCCATATCGCATAGATCTCACTGTGAAAAGGCTTAAATGACTTTTTTTAATTAAGTTTGAAGATTGCGCTCAAATCAAATGTCCTAGAACTAAATTTCCAAATGTAACTACTAGATTGTGATAAAATACACTATTGGGTGAAGTTTGGTTGACTTCTGCGCAGCGGTTTGGGAGTTAACATCAAAATTACATTTCTCGGCCATATCGCATAGATCTCACTGTGAAAAGGCTTAAATGGCTTTTTTGACCTTAGTTTAATGATTGCGCTCAAACCAAATGTCCTAGAACGAAATTTTCAAATGTAACTACTAGAATGTGATACAATACACTATTGGGTGAAGTTTGGTTGACTTCTGCGCAGCGGTTTGGGAGTTAACATCAAAATTACATTTCTCGGCCATATCGCATAGATCTCACTGTGAAAAGGCTTAAATGACTTTTTTAATTAAGTTTGATGATTGCGCTCAAACAAAATTTCCTAGAACAAAATTTTCAAATGTAACTACTAGATTGTGATACAATACACTATTGGGTGAAGTTTGGTTGACTTCTGCGCAGCGGTTTGGGAGTTAACATCAAAATTACATTTCTCGGCCATATCGCATAGATCTCACTGTGAAAAGGCTTAAATGGCTTTTTTGACCTAAGTTTGAGGATTGCGCTCAAATCAAATGTCCTAGAACCAAATTTTTACATGTAACTACTAGATTGTGATACAATACACTAATGGGTGAAGTTTGGTTGACTTCTGCGCAGCGGTTTGGGAGTTAACATCAAAATTACATTTCTCGGCCATATCGCATAGATCTCACTGTGAAAAGGCTTAAATGACTTTTTTAATTAAGTTTGATGATTGCGCTCAAACAAAATTTCCTAGAACAAAATTTTCAAATGTAACTACTAGATTGTGATACAATACACTATTGGGTGAAGTTTGGTTGACTTCTGCGCAGCGGTTTGGGAGTTAACATCAAAATTACATTTCTCGGCCATATCGCATAGATCTCACTGTGAAAAGGCTTAAATGGCTTTTTTGACCTAAGTTTAATGATTGCGCTCAAACCAAATGTCCTAGAACGAAATTTTCAAATGTAACTACTAGAATGTGATACAATACACTATTGGGTGAAGTTTGGTTGACTTCTGCGCAGCGGTTTGGGAGTTAACATCAAAATTACATTTCTCGGCCATATCGCATAGATCTCACTGTGAAAAGGCTTAAATGGCTTTTTTGACCTAAGTTTGAGGATTGCGCTCAAATCAAATGTCCTAGAACCAAATTTCCACATGTAACTACTAGATTGTGATACAATACACTAATGGTTGAAGTTTGGTTGACTTCTGCGCAGCGGTTTGGGAGTGAACATCAAAATTACATTTCTCGGCCATATCGCATAGATCTCACTGTGAAAAGGCTTAAATGACTTTTTTTAATTAAGTTTGAAGATTGCGCTCAAATCAAATGTCCTAGAACTAAATTTCCAAATGTAACTACTAGATTGTGATAAAATACACTATTGGGTGAAGTTTGGTTGACTTCTGCGCAGCGGTTTGGGAGTTAACATCAAAATTACATTTCTCGGCCATATCGCATAGATCTCACTGTGAAAGGGCTTAAATGACTTTTTTAATTAAGTTTGATGATTGCGCTCAAACAAAATTTCCTAGAACAAAATTTTCAAATGTAACTACTAGATTGTGATACAATACACTATTGGGTGAAGTTTGGTTGACTTCTGCGCAGCGGTTTGGGAGTTAACATCAAAATTACATTTCTCGGCCATATCGCATAGATCTCACTGTGAAAAGGCTTAAATGGCTTTTTTGACCTAAGTTTAATGATTGCGCTCAAACCAAATGTCCTAGAACGAAATTTTCAAATGTAACTACTAGAATGTGATACAATACACTATTGGGTGAAGTTTGGTTGACTTCTGCGCAGCGGTTTGGGAGTTAACATCAAAATTACATTTCTCGGCCATATCGCATAGATCTCACTGTGAAAAGGCTTAAATGGCTTTTTTGACCTAAGTTTGAGGATTGCGCTCAAATCAAATGTCCTAGAACCAAATTTCCACATGTAACTACTAGATTGTGATACAATACACTAATGGGTGAAGTTTGGTTGACTTCTGCGCAGCGGTTTGGGAGTTAACATCAAAATTACATTTCTCGGCCATATCGCATAGATCTCACTGTGAAAAGGCTTAAATGGCTTTTTTGACCTAAGTTTGAGGATTGCGCTCAAATCAAATGTCCAATAACCAAATTTCCACATGTAACTACTAGATTGTGATACAATACACTAATGGGTGAAGTTTGGTTGACTTCTGCTCAGCGGTTTGGGAGTTAACATCAAAATTACATTTCTCGGCCATATCGCAGAGATCTCACTGTGAAAAGGCTTAAATGACTTTTTTAATTAAGTTTGATGATTGCGTTCAAACAAAATGTCATAGAACAAAATTTTCAAATGTAACTACTAGATTGTGATACAATACACTATTGGGTGAAGTTTGGTTGACTTCTGCGCAGCGGTTTGGGAGTTAACATCAAAATTACATTTCTCGGCCATATCGCATAGATCTCACTGTGAAAAGGCTTAAATGGCTTTTTTGACCTAAGTTTGAGGATTGCGCTCAAATCAAATGTCCTAGAACCAAATTTCCACATGTAATTACTAGATTGTGATACAATACACTAATGGGTGAAGTTTGGTTGACTTCTGCGCAGCGGTTTGGGAGTTAACATCAAAATTACATTTCTCGGCCATATCGCATAGATCTCACTGTGAAAAGGCTTAAATGACTTTTTTAATTAAGTTTAATGATTGCGCTCAAACCAAATGTCCTAGAACAAAATTTTCAAATGTAACTACTAGAATGTGATACAATACACTATTGGGTGAAGTTTAGTTGACTTCTGCGCAGCGGTTTGGGAGTTAACATCAAAATTACATTTCTCGGCCATATCGCATAGATCTCACTGTGAAAAGGCTTAAATGGCTTTTTTGACCTAAGTTTAATGATTGCGCTCAAACCAAATGTCCTAGAACAAAATTTTCAAATGTAACTACTAGATTGTGATACAATACACTATTGGGTGAAGTTTGGTTGACTTCTGCGCAGCGGTTTGGGAGTTAACATCAAAATTACATTTCTCGGCCATATCGCATAGATCTCACTGTGAAAAGGCTTAAATGGCTTTTTTGACCTAAGTTTGAGGATTGCGCTCAAATCAAATGTCCTAGAACCGAATTTCCACATGTAACTACTAGATTGTGATACAATACACTAATGGGTGAAGTTTGGTTGACTTCTGCGCAGCGGTTTGGGAGTTAACATCAAAATTACATTTCTCGGCCATATCGCATAGATCTCACTGTGAAAAGGCTTAAATGACTTTTTTAATTAAGTTTGATGATTGCGCTCAAACAAAATGTCCTAGAACAAAATTTTTAAATGTAACTACTAGATTGTGATACAATACACTATTGGGTGAAGTTTGGTTGACTTCTGCGCAGCGGTTTGGGAGTTAACATCAAAATTACATTTCTCGGCCATATCGCATAGATCTCACTGTGAAAAGGCTTAAATGGCTTTTTTGACCTAAGTTTGAGGATTGCGCTCAAATCAAATGTCCTAGAACCAAATTTCCACATGTAACTACTAGATTGTGATACAATACACTAATGGTTGAAGTTTGGTTGACTTCTGCGCAGCGGTTTGGGAGTGAACATCAAAATTACATTTCTCGGCCATATCGCATAGATCTCACTGTGAAAAGGCTTAAATGACTTTTTTTAATTAAGTTTGAAGATTGCGCTCAAATCAAATGTCCTAGAACTAAATTTCCAAATGTAACTACTAGATTGTGATAAAATACACTATTGGGTGAAGTTTGGTTGACTTCTGCGCAGCGGTTTGGGAGTTAACATCAAAATTACATTTCTCGGCCATATCGCATAGATCTCACTGTGAAAAGGCTTAAATGGCTTTTTTGACCTTAGTTTAATGATTGCGCTCAAACCAAATGTCCTAGAACGAAATTTTCAAATGTAACTACTAGAATGTGATACAATACACTATTGGGTGAAGTTTGGTTGACTTCTGCGCAGCGGTTTGGGAGTTAACATCAAAATTACATTTCTCGGCCATATCGCATAGATCTCACTGTGAAAAGGCTTAAATGACTTTTTTAATTAAGTTTGATGATTGCGCTCAAACAAAATTTCCTAGAACAAAATTTTCAAATGTAACTACTAGATTGTGATACAATACACTATTGGGTGAAGTTTGGTTGACTTCTGCGCAGCGGTTTGGGAGTTAACATCAAAATTACATTTCTCGGCCATATCGCATAGATCTCACTGTGAAAAGGCTTAAATGGCTTTTTTGACCTAAGTTTGAGGATTGCGCTCAAATCAAATGTCCTAGAACCAAATTTTTACATGTAACTACTAGATTGTGATACAATACACTAATGGGTGAAGTTTGGTTGACTTCTGCGCAGCGGTTTGGGAGTTAACATCAAAATTACATTTCTCGGCCATATCGCATAGATCTCACTGTGAAAAGGCTTAAATGACTTTTTTAATTAAGTTTGATGATTGCGCTCAAACAAAATTTCCTAGAACAAAATTTTCAAATGTAACTACTAGATTGTGATACAATACACTATTGGGTGAAGTTTGGTTGACTTCTGCGCAGCGGTTTGGGAGTTAACATCAAAATTACATTTCTCGGCCATATCGCATAGATCTCACTGTGAAAAGGCTTAAATGGCTTTTTTGACCTAAGTTTAATGATTGCGCTCAAACCAAATGTCCTAGAACGAAATTTTCAAATGTAACTACTAGAATGTGATACAATACACTATTGGGTGAAGTTTGGTTGACTTCTGCGCAGCGGTTTGGGAGTTAACATCAAAATTACATTTCTCGGCCATATCGCATAGATCTCACTGTGAAAAGGCTTAAATGACTTTTTTGACCTAAGTTTGAGGATTGCGCTCAAATCAAATGTCCTAGAACCAAATTTCCACATGTAACTACTAGATTGTGATACAATACACTAATGGGTGAAGTTTGGTTGACTTCTGCGCAGCGGTTTGGGAGTTAACATCAAAATTACATTTCTCGGCCATATCGCATAGATCTCACTGTGAAAAGGCTTAAATGGCTTTTTTGACCTAAGTTTAAAGATTGCGCTCAAACCAAATGTCCTAGAACGAAATTTTCAAATGTAACTACTAGAATGTGATACAATACACTATTGGGTGAAGTTTGGTTGATTTCTGCGCAGCGGTTTGGGAGTTAACATCAAAATTACATTTCTCGGCCATATCGCATAGATCTCACTGTGAAAAGGCTTAAATGGCTTTTTTGACCTTAGTTTAATGATTGCGCTCAAACCAAATGTCCTAGAACGAAATTTTCAAATGTAACTACTAGAATGTGATACAATACACTATTGGGTGAAGTTTGGTTGACTTCTGCGCAGCGGTTTGGGAGTTAACATCAAAATTACATTTCTCGGCCATATCGCATAGATCTCACTGTGAAAAGGCTTAAATGGCTTTTTTGACCTAAGTTTGAGGATTGCGCTCAAATCAAATGTCCTAGAACCAAATTTTCACATGTAACTACTAGATTGTGATACAATACACTAATGGGTGAAGTTTGGTTGACTTCTGCGCAGCGGTTTGGGAGTTAACATCAAAATTACATTTCTCGGCCATATCGCATAGATCTCACTGTGAAAGGGCTTAAATGACTTTTTTAATTAAGTTTGATGATTGCGCTCAAACAAAATTTCCTAGAACAAAATTTTCAAATGTAACTACTGGATTGTGATACAATACACTATTGGGTGAAGTTTGTTTGACTTCTGCGCAGCGGTTTGGGAGTTAACATCAAAATTACATTTCTCGGCCATATCGCATAGATCTCACTGTGAAAAGGCTTAAATGGCTTTTTTGACCTAAGTTTAATGATTGCGCTCAAACCAAATGTCCTAGAACGAAATTTTCAAATGTAACTACTAGAATGTGATACAATACACTATTGGGTGAAGTTTGGTTGACTTCTGCGCAGCGGTTTGGGAGTTAACATCAAAATTACATTTCTCGGCCATATCGAATAGATCTCACTGTGAAAAGGCTTAAATGGCTTTTTTGACCTAAGTTTGAGGATTGCGCTCAAATCAAATGTCCTAGAACCAAATTTCCACATGTAACTACTAGATTGTGATACAATACACTAATGGGTGAAGTTTGGTTGACTTCTGCGCAGCGGTTTGGGAGTTAACATCAAAATTACATTTCTCGGCCATATCGCATAGATCTCACTGTGAAAAGGCTTAAATGGCTTTTTTGACCTAAGTTTGAGGATTGCGCTCAAATCAAATGTCCAATAACCAAATTTCCACATGTAACTACTAGATTGTGATACAATACACTAATGGGTGAAGTTTGGTTGACTTCTGCGCAGCGGTTTGGGAGTTAACATCAAAATTACATTTCTCGGCCATATCGCAGAGATCTCACTGTGAAAAGGCTTAAATGACTTTTTTAATTAAGTTTGATGATTGCGTTCAAACAAAATGTCATAGAACAAAATTTTCAAATGTAACTACTAGATTGTGATACAATACACTATTGGGTGAAGTTTGGTTGACTTCTGCGCAGCGGTTTGGGAGTTAACATCAAAATTACATTTCTCGGCCATATCGCATAGATCTCACTGTGAAAAGGCTTAAATGGCTTTTTTGACCTAAGTTTGAGGATTGCGCTCAAATCAAATGTCCTAGAACCAAATTTCCACATGTAATTACTAGATTGTGATACAATACACTAATGGGTGAAGTTTGGTTGACTTCTGCGCAGCGGTTTGGGAGTTAACATCAAAATTACATTTCTCGGCCATATCGCATAGATCTCACTGTGAAAAGGCTTAAATGACTTTTTTAATTAAGTTTAATGATTGCGCTCAAACCAAATGTCCTAGAACAAAATTTTCAAATGTAACTACTAGAATGTGATACAATACACTATTGGGTGAAGTTTAGTTGACTTCTGCGCAGCGGTTTGGGAGTTAACATCAAAATTACATTTCTCGGCCATATCGCATAGATCTCACTGTGAAAAGGCTTAAATGGCTTTTTTGACCTAAGTTTAATGATTGCGCTCAAACCAAATGTCCTAGAACAAAATTTTCAAATGTAACTACTAGAATGTGATACAATACACTATTGGGTGAAGTTTGGTTGACTTCTGCGCAGCGGTTTGGGAGTTAACATCAAAATTACATTTCTCGGCCATATCGCATAGATCTCACTGTGAAAAGGCTTAAATGGCTTTTTTGACCTAAGTTTGAGGATTGCGCTCAAATCAAATGTCCTAGAACCGAATTTCCACATGTAACTACTAGATTGTGATACAATACACTAATGGGTGAAGTTTGGTTGACTTCTGCGCAGCGGTTTGGGAGTTAACATCAAAATTACATTTCTCGGCCATATCGCATAGATCTCACTGTGAAAAGGCTTAAATGACTTTTTTAATTAAGTTTGATGATTGCGCTCAAACAAAATGTCCTAGAACAAAATTTTTAAATGTAACTACTAGATTGTGATACAATACACTATTGGGTGAAGTTTGGTTGACTTCTGCGCAGCGGTTTGGGAGTTAACATCAAAATTACATTTCTCGGCCATATCGCATAGATCTCACTGTGAAAAGGCTTAAATGGCTTTTTTGACCTAAGTTTGAGGATTGCGCTCAAATCAAATGTCCTAGAACCAAATTTCCACATGTAACTACTAGATTGTGATACAATACACTAATGGTTGAAGTTTGGTTGACTTCTGCGCAGCGGTTTGGGAGTGAACATCAAAATTACATTTCTCGGCCATATCGCATAGATCTCACTGTGAAAAGGCTTAAATGACTTTTTTTAATTAAGTTTGAAGATTGCGCTCAAATCAAATGTCCTAGAACTAAATTTCCAAATGTAACTACTAGATTGTGATAAAATACACTATTGGGTGAAGTTTGGTTGACTTCTGCGCAGCGGTTTGGGAGTTAACATCAAAATTACATTTCTCGGCCATATCGCATAGATCTCACTGTGAAAAGGCTTAAATGACTTTTTTAATTAAGTTTGATGATTGCGTTCAAACAAAATGTCCTAGAACAAAATTTTCAAATGTAACTACTAGATTGTGATACAATACACTATTGGGTGAAGTTTGGTTGACTTCTGCGCAGCGGTTTGGGAGTTAACATCAAAATTACATTTCTCGGCCATATCGCATAGATCTCACTGTGAAAAGGCTTAAATGGCTTTTTTGACCTAAGTTTAAAGATTGCGCTCAAACCAAATGTCCTAGAACGAAATTTTCAAATGTAACTACTAGAATGTGATACAATACACTATTGGGTGAAGTTTGGTTGACTTCTGCGCAGCGGTTTGGGAGTTAACATCAAAATTACATTTCTCGGCCATATCGCATAGATCTCACTGTGAAAAGGCTTAAATGGCTTTTTTGACCTTAGTTTAATGATTGCGCTCAAACCAAATGTCCTAGAACGAAATTTTCAAATGTAACTACTAGAATGTGATACAATACACTATTGGGTGAAGTTTGGTTGACTTCTGCGCAGCGGTTTGGGAGTTAACATCAAAATTACATTTCTCGGCCATATCGCATAGATCTCACTGTGAAAAGGCTTAAATGGCTTTTTTGACCTAAGTTTGAGGATTGCGCTCAAATCAAATGTCCTAGAACCAAATTTCCACATGTAACTACTAGATTGTGATACAATACACTAATGGTTGAAGTTTGGTTGACTTCTGCGCAGCGGTTTGGGAGTTAACATCAAAATTACATTTCTCGGCCATATCGCATAGATCTCACTGTGAAAAGGCTTAAATGGCTTTTTTGACCTAAGTTTAAAGATTGCGCTCAAACCAAATGTCCTAGAACGAAATTTTCAAATGTAACTACTAGAATGTGATACAATACACTATTGGGTGAAGTTTGGTTGATTTCTGCGCAGCGGTTTGGGAGTTAACATCAAAATTACATTTCTCGGCCATATCGCATAGATCTCACTGTGAAAAGGCTTAAATGGCTTTTTTGACCTTAGTTTAATGATTGCGCTCAAACCAAATGTCCTAGAACGAAATTTTCAAATGTAACTACTAGAATGTGATACAATACACTATTGGGTGAAGTTTGGTTGACTTCTGCGCAGCGGTTTGGGAGTTAACATCAAAATTACATTTCTCGGCCATATCGCATAGATCTCACTGTGAAAAGGCTTAAATGGCTTTTTTGACCTAAGTTTGAGGATTGCGCTCAAATCAAATGTCCTAGAACCAAATTTTCACATGTAACTACTAGATTGTGATACAATACACTAATGGGTGAAGTTTGGTTGACTTCTGCGCAGCGGTTTGGGAGTTAACATCAAAATTACATTTCTCGGCCATATCGCATAGATCTCACTGTGAAAGGGCTTAAATGACTTTTTTAATTAAGTTTGATGATTGCGCTCAAACAAAATTTCCTAGAACAAAATTTTCAAATGTAACTACTAGATTGTGATACAATACACTATTGGGTGAAGTTTGGTTGACTTCTGCGCAGCGGTTTGGGAGTTAACATCAAAATTACATTTCTCGGCCATATCGCATAGATCTCACTGTGAAAAGGCTTAAATGGCTTTTTTGACCTAAGTTTAATGATTGCGCTCAAACCAAATGTCCTAGAACGAAATTTTCAAATGTAACTACTAGAATGTGATACAATACACTATTGGGTGAAGTTTGGTTGACTTCTGCGCAGCGGTTTGGGAGTTAACATCAAAATTACATTTCTCGGCCATATCGAATAGATCTCACTGTGAAAAGGCTTAAATGGCTTTTTTGACCTAAGTTTGAGGATTGCGCTCAAATCAAATGTCCTAGAACCAAATTTCCACATGTAACTACTAGATTGTGATACAATACACTAATGGGTGAAGTTTGGTTGACTTCTGCGCAGCGGTTTGGGAGTTAACATCAAAATTACATTTCTCGGCCATATCGCATAGATCTCACTGTGAAAAGGCTTAAATGGCTTTTTTGACCTAAGTTTGAGGATTGCGCTCAAATCAAATGTCCAATAACCAAATTTCCACATGTAACTACTAGATTGTGATACAATACACTAATGGGTGAAGTTTGGTTGACTTCTGCGCAGCGGTTTGGGAGTTAACATCAAAATTACATTTCTCGGCCATATCGCAGAGATCTCACTGTGAAAAGGCTTAAATGACTTTTTTAATTAAGTTTGATGATTGCGTTCAAACAAAATGTCATAGAACAAAATTTTCAAATGTAACTACTAGATTGTGATACAATACACTATTGGGTGAAGTTTGGTTGACTTCTGCGCAGCGGTTTGGGAGTTAACATCAAAATTACATTTCTCGGCCATATCGCATAGATCTCACTGTGAAAAGGCTTAAATGGCTTTTTTGACCTAAGTTTGAGGATTGCGCTCAAATCAAATGTCCTAGAACCAAATTTCCACATGTAATTACTAGATTGTGATACAATACACTAATGGGTGAAGTTTGGTTGACTTCTGCGCAGCGGTTTGGGAGTTAACATCAAAATTACATTTCTCGGCCATATCGCATAGATCTCACTGTGAAAAGGCTTAAATGACTTTTTTAATTAAGTTTAATGATTGCGCTCAAACCAAATGTCCTAGAACAAAATTTTCAAATGTAACTACTAGAATGTGATACAATACACTATTGGGTGAAGTTTAGTTGACTTCTGCGCAGCGGTTTGGGAGTTAACATCAAAATTACATTTCTCGGCCATATCGCATAGATCTCACTGTGAAAAGGCTTAAATGGCTTTTTTGACCTAAGTTTAATGATTGCGCTCAAACCAAATGTCCTAGAACAAAATTTTCAAATGTAACTACTAGAATGTGATACAATACACTATTGGGTGAAGTTTGGTTGACTTCTGCGCAGCGGTTTGGGAGTTAACATCAAAATTACATTTCTCGGCCATATCGCATAGATCTCACTGTGAAAAGGCTTAAATGGCTTTTTTGACCTAAGTTTGAAGATTGCGCTCAAATCAAATGTCCTAGAACTAAATTTCCAAATGTAACTACTAGATTGTGATAAAATACACTATTGGGTGAAGTTTGGTTGACTTCTGCGCAGCGGTTTGGGAGTTAACATCAAAATTACATTTCTCGGCCATATCGCATAGATCTCACTGTGAAAAGGCTTAAATGACTTTTTTAATTAAGTTTGATGATTGCGTTCAAACAAAATGTCCTAGAACAAAATTTTCAAATGTAACTACTAGATTGTGATACAATACACTATTGGGTGAAGTTTGGTTGACTTCTGCGCAGCGGTTTGGGAGTTAACATCAAAATTACATTTCTCGGCCATATCGCATAGATCTCACTGTGAAAAGGCTTAAATGGCTTTTTTGACCTAAGTTTAAAGATTGCGCTCAAACCAAATGTCCTAGAACGAAATTTTCAAATGTAACTACTAGAATGTGATACAATACACTATTGGGTGAAGTTTGGTTGACTTCTGCGCAGCGGTTTGGGAGTTAACATCAAAATTACATTTCTCGGCCATATCGCATAGATCTCACTGTGAAAAGGCTTAAATGGCTTTTTTGACCTTAGTTTAATGATTGCGCTCAAACCAAATGTCCTAGAACGAAATTTTCAAATGTAACTACTAGAATGTGATACAATACACTATTGGGTGAAGTTTGGTTGACTTCTGCGCAGCGGTTTGGGAGTTAACATCAAAATTACATTTCTCGGCCATATCGCATAGATCTCACTGTGAAAAGGCTTAAATGGCTTTTTTGACCTAGGTTTGAGGATTGCGCTCAAATCAAATGTCCTAGAACCAAATTTTCACATGTAACTACTAGATTGTGATACAATACACTAATGGGTGAAGTTTGGTTGACTTCTGCGCAGCGGTTTGGGAGTTAACATCAAAATTACATTTCTCGGCCATATCGCATAGATCTCACTGTGAAAAGGCTTAAATGACTTTTTTAATTAAGTTTGATGATTGCGCTCAAACAAAATTTCCTAGAACAAAATTTTCAAATGTAACTACTAGATTGTGATACAATACACTATTGGGTGAAGTTTGGTTGACTTCTGCGCAGCGGTTTGGGAGTTAACATCAAAATTACATTTCTCGGCCATATCGCATAGATCTCACTGTGAAAAGGCTTAAATGGCTTTTTTGACCTAAGTTTAATGATTGCGCTCAAACCAAATGTCCTAGAACGAAATTTCCACATGTAACTACTAGATTGTGATACAATACACTAATGGGTGAAGTTTGGTTGACTTCTGCGCAGCGGTTTGGGAGTTAACATCAAAATTACATTTCTCGGCCATATCGCATAGATCTCACTGTGAAAAGGCTTAAATGGCTTTTTTGACCTAAGTTTGAGGATTGCGCTCCAATCAAATGTCCAATAACCAAATTTCCACATGTAACTACTAGATTGTGATACAATACACTAATGGGTGAAGTTTGGTTGACTTCTGCGCAGCGGTTTGGGAGTTAACATCAAAATTACATTTCTCGGCCATATCGCAGAGATCTCACTGTGAAAAGGCTTAAATGACTTTTTTAATTAAGTTTGATGATTGCGTTCAAACAAAATGTCATAGAACAAAATTTTCAAATGTAACTACTAGATTGTGATACAATACACTATTGGGTGAAGTTTGGTTGACTTCTGCGCAGCGGTTTGGGAGTTAACATCAAAATTACATTTCTCGGCCATATCGCATAGATCTCACTGTGAAAAGGCTTAAATGGCTTTTTTGACCTAAGTTTGAGGATTGCGCTCAAATCAAATGTCCTAGAACCGAATTTCCACATGTAACTACTAGATTGTGATACAATACACTAATGGGTGAAGTTTGGTTGACTTCTGCGCAGCGGTTTGGGAGTTAACATCAAAATTACATTTCTCGGCCATATCGCATAGATCTCACTGTGAAAAGGCTTAAATGACTTTTTTAATTAAGTTTGATGATTGCGCTCAAACAAAATGTCCTAGAACAAAATTTTTAAATGTAACTACTAGATTGTGATACAATACACTATTGGGTGAAGTTTGGTTGACTTCTGCGCAGCGGTTTGGGAGTTAACATCAAAATTACATTTCTCGGCCATATCGCATAGATCTCACTGTGAAAAGGCTTAAATGGCTTTTTTGACCTAAGGTTGAGGATTGCGCTCAAATCAAATGTCCTAGAACCAAATTTCCACATGTAACTACTAGATTGTGATACAATACACTAATGGTTGAAGTTTGGTTGACTTCTGCGCAGCGGTTTGGGAGTGAACATCAAAATTACATTTCTCGGCCATATCGCATAGATCTCACTGTGAAAAGGCTTAAATGACTTTTTTTTAATTAAGTTTGAAGATTGCGCTCAAATCAAATGTCCTAGAACTAAATTTCCAAATGTAACTACTAGATTGTGATAAAATACACTATTGGGTGAAGTTTGGTTGACTTCTGCGCAGCGGTTTGGGAGTTAACATCAAAATTACATTTCTCGGCCATATCGCATAGATCTCACTGTGAAAAGGCTTAAATGACTTTTTTAATTAAGTTTGATGATTGCGTTCAAACAAAATGTCCTAGAACAAAATTTTCAAATGTAACTACTAGATTGTGATACAATACACTATTGGGTGAAGTTTGGTTGACTTCTGCGCAGCGGTTTGGGAGTTAACATCAAAATTACATTTCTCGGCCATATCGCATAGATCTCACTGTGAAAAGGCTTAAATGGCTTTTTTGACCTAAGTTTAAAGATTGCGCTCAAACCAAATGTCCTAGAACGAAATTTTCAAATGTAACTACTAGAATGTGATACAATACACTATTGGGTGAAGTTTGGTTGACTTCTGCGCAGCGGTTTGGGAGTTAACATCAAAATTACATTTCTCGGCCATATCGCATAGATCTCACTGTGAAAAGGCTTAAATGGCTTTTTTGACCTTAGTTTAATGATTGCGTTCAAACCAAATGTCCTAGAACGAAATTTTCAAATGTAACTACTAGAATGTGATACAATACACTATTGGGTGAAGTTTGGTTGACTTCTGCGCAGCGGTTTGGGAGTTAACATCAAAATTACATTTCTCGGCCATATCGCATAGATCTCACTGTGAAAAGGCTTAAATGACTTTTTTAATTAAGTTTGATGATTGCGCTCAAACAAAATTTCCTAGAACAAAATTTTCAAATGTAACTACTAGATTGTGATACAATACACTATTGGGTGAAGTTTGGTTGACTTCTGCGCAGCGGTTTGGGAGTTAACATCAAAATTACATTTCTCGGCCATATCGCATAGATCTCACTGTGAAAAGGCTTAAATGGCTTTTTTGACCTAAGTTTGAGGATTGCGCTCAAATCAAATGTCCTAGAACCAAATTTTTACATGTAACTACTAGATTGTGATACAATACACTAATGGGTGAAGTTTGGTTGACTTCTGCGCAGCGGTTTGGGAGTTAACATCAAAATTACATTTCTCGGCCATATCGCATAGATCTCACTGTGAAAAAGCTTAAATGACTTTTTTAATTAAGTTTGATGATTGCGCTCAAACAAAATTTCCTAGAACAAAATTTTCAAATGTAACTACTAGATTGTGATACAATACACTATTGGGTGAAGTTTGGTTGACTTCTGCGCAGCGGTTTGGGAGTTAACATCAAAATTACATTTCTCGGCCATATCGCATAGATCTCACTGTGAAAAGGCTTAAATGGCTTTTTTGACCTAAGTTTAATGATTGCGCTCAAACCAAATGTCCTAGAACGAAATTTTCAAATGTAACTACTAGAATGTGATACAATACACTATTGGGTGAAGTTTGGTTGACTTCTGCGCAGCGGTTTGGGAGTTAACATCAAAATTACATTTCTCGGCCATATCGCATAGATCTCACTGTGAAAAGGCTTAAATGACTTTTTTGACCTAAGTTTGAGGATTGCGCTCAAATCAAATGTCCTAGAACCAAATTTCCACATGTAACTACTAGAATGTGATACAATACACTAATGGGTGAAGTTTGGTTGACTTCTGCGCAGCGGTTTGGGAGTTAACATCAAAATTACATTTCTCGGCCATATCGCATAGATCTCACTGTGAAAAGGCTTAAATGGCTTTTTTGACCTAAGTTTAAAGATTGCGCTCAAACCAAATGTCCTAGAACGAAATTTTCAAATGTAACTACTAGAATGTGATACAATACACTATTGGGTGAAGTTTGGTTGACTTCTGCGCAGCGGTTTTGGAGTTAACATCAAAATTACATTTCTCGGCCATATCGCATAGATCTCACTGTGAAAAGGCTTAAATGGCTTTTTTGACCTTAGTTTAATGATTGCGCTCAAACCAAATGTCCTAGAACGAAATTTTCAAATGTAACTACTAGAATGTGATACAATACACTATTGGTTGAAGTCTGGTTGACTTCTGCGCAGCGGTTTGGGAGTGAACATCAAAATTACATTTCTCGGCCATATCGCATAGATCTCACTGTGAAAAGGCTTAAATGACTTTTTTTAATTAAGTTTGAAGATTGCGCTCAAATCAAATGTCCTAGAACTAAATTTCCAAATGTAACTACTAGATTGTGATAAAATACACTATTGGGTGAAGTTTGGTTGACTTCTGCGCAGCGGTTTGGGAGTTAACATCAAAATTACATTTCTCGGCCATATCGCATAGATCTCACTGTGAAAAGGCTTAAATGACTTTTTTAATTAAGTTTGATGATTGCGTTCAAACAAAATGTCCTAGAACAAAATTTTCAAATGTAACTACTAGATTGTGATACAATACACTATTGGGTGAAGTTTGGTTGACTTCTGCGCAGCGGTTTGGGAGTTAACATCAAAATTACATTTCTCGGCCATATCGCATAGATCTCACTGTGAAAAGGCTTAAATGGCTTTTTTGACCTAAGTTTGAGGATTGCGCTCAAATCAAATGTCCTAGAACCAAATTTTCACATGTAACTACTAGATTGTGATACAATACACTAATGGGTGAAGTTTGGTTGACTTCTGCGCAGCGGTTTGGGAGTTAACATCAAAATTACATTTCTCGGCCATATCGCATAGATCTCACTGTGAAAGGGCTTAAATGACTTTTTTAATTAAGTTTGATGATTGCGCTCAAACAAAATTTCCTAGAACAAAATTTTCAAATGTAACTACTAGATTGTGATACAATACACTATTGGGTGAAGTTTGGTTGACTTCTGCGCAGCGGTTTGGGAGTTAACATCAAAATTACATTTCTCGGCCATATCGCATAGATCTCACTGTGAAAAGGCTTAAATGGCTTTTTTGACCTAAGTTTAATGATTGCGCTCAAACCAAATGTCCTAGAACGAAATTTTCAAATGTAACTACTAGAATGTGATACAATACACTATTGGGTGAAGTTTGGTTGACTTCTGCGCAGCGGTTTGGGAGTTAACATCAAAATTACATTTCTCGGCCATATCGAATAGATCTCACTGTGAAAAGGCTTAAATGGCTTTTTTGACCTAAGTTTGAGGATTGCGCTCAAATCAAATGTCCTAGAACCAAATTTCCACATGTAACTACTAGATTGTGATACAATACACTAATGGGTGAAGTTTGGTTGACTTCTGCGCAGCGGTTTGGGAGTTAACATCAAAATTACATTTCTCGGCCATATCGCATAGATCTCACTGTGAAAAGGCTTAAATGGCTTTTTTGACCTAAGTTTGAGGATTGCGCTCAAATCAAATGTCCAATAACCAAATTTCCACATGTAACTACTAGATTGTGATACAATACACTAATGGGTGAAGTTTGGTTGACTTCTGCGCAGCGGTTTGGGAGTTAACATCAAAATTACATTTCTCGGCCATATCGCAGAGATCTCACTGTGAAAAGGCTTAAATGACTTTTTTAATTAAGTTTGATGATTGCGTTCAAACAAAATGTCATAGAACAAAATTTTCAAATGTAACTACTAGATTGTGATACAATACACTATTGGGTGAAGTTTGGTTGACTTCTGCGCAGCGGTTTGGGAGTTAACATCAAAATTACATTTCTCGGCCATATCGCATAGATCTCACTGTGAAAAGGCTTAAATGGCTTTTTTGACCTAAGTTTGAGGATTGCGCTCAAATCAAATGTCCTAGAACCAAATTTCCACATGTAATTACTAGATTGTGATACAATACACTAATGGGTGAAGTTTGGTTGACTTCTGCGCAGCGGTTTGGGAGTTAACATCAAAATTACATTTCTCGGCCATATCGCATAGATCTCACTGTGAAAAGGCTTAAATGACTTTTTTAATTAAGTTTAATGATTGCGCTCAAACCAAATGTCCTAGAACAAAATTTTCAAATGTAACTACTAGAATGTGATACAATACACTATTGGGTGAAGTTTAGTTGACTTCTGCGCAGCGGTTTGGGAGTTAACATCAAAATTACATTTCTCGGCCATATCGCATAGATCTCACTGTGAAAAGGCTTAAATGGCTTTTTTGACCTAAGTTTAATGATTGCGCTCAAACCAAATGTCCTAGAACAAAATTTTCAAATGTAACTACTAGAATGTGATACAATACACTATTGGGTGAAGTTTGGTTGACTTCTGCGCAGCGGTTTGGGAGTTAACATCAAAATTACATTTCTCGGCCATATCGCATAGATCTCACTGTGAAAAGGCTTAAATGGCTTTTTTGACCTAAGTTTGAGGATTGCGCTCAAATCAAATGTCCTAGAACCGAATTTCCACATGTAACTACTAGATTGTGATACAATACACTAATGGGTGAAGTTTGGTTGACTTCTGCGCAGCGGTTTGGGAGTTAACATCAAAATTACATTTCTCGGCCATATCGCATAGATCTCACTGTGAAAAGGCTTAAATGACTTTTTTAATTAAGTTTGATGATTGCGCTCAAACAAAATGTCCTAGAACAAAATTTTTAAATGTAACTACTAGATTGTGATACAATACACTATTGGGTGAAGTTTGGTTGACTTCTGCGCAGCGGTTTGGGAGTTAACATCAAAATTACATTTCTCGGCCATATCGCATAGATCTCACTGTGAAAAGGCTTAAATGGCTTTTTTGACCTAAGTTTGAGGATTGCGCTCAAATCAAATGTCCTAGAACCAAATTTCCACATGTAACTACTAGATTGTGATACAATACACTAATGGTTGAAGTTTGGTTGACTTCTGCGCAGCGGTTTGGGAGTGAACATCAAAATTACATTTCTCGGCCATATCGCATAGATCTCACTGTGAAAAGGCTTAAATGACTTTTTTTAATTAAGTTTGAAGATTGCGCTCAAATCAAATGTCCTAGAACTAAATTTCCAAATGTAACTACTAGATTGTGATAAAATACACTATTGGGTGAAGTTTGGTTGACTTCTGCGCAGCGGTTTGGGAGTTAACATCAAAATTACATTTCTCGGCCATATCGCATAGATCTCACTGTGAAAAGGCTTAAATGACTTTTTTAATTAAGTTTGATGATTGCGTTCAAACAAAATGTCCTAGAACAAAATTTTCAAATGTAACTACTAGATTGTGATACAATACACTATTGGGTGAAGTTTGGTTGACTTCTGCGCAGCGGTTTGGGAGTTAACATCAAAATTACATTTCTCGGCCATATCGCATAGATCTCACTGTGAAAAGGCTTAAATGGCTTTTTTGACCTAAGTTTAAAGATTGCGCTCAAACCAAATGTCCTAGAACGAAATTTTCAAATGTAACTACTAGAATGTGATACAATACACTATTGGGTGAAGTTTGGTTGACTTCTGCGCAGCGGTTTGGGAGTTAACATCAAAATTACATTTCTCGGCCATATCGCATAGATCTCACTGTGAAAAGGCTTAAATGGCTTTTTTGACCTTAGTTTAATGATTGCGCTCAAACCAAATGTCCTAGAACGAAATTTTCAAATGTAACTACTAGAATGTGATACAATACACTATTGGGTGAAGTTTGGTTGACTTCTGCGCAGCGGTTTGGGAGTTAACATCAAAATTACATTTCTCGGCCATATCGCATAGATCTCACTGTGAAAAGGCTTAAATGGCTTTTTTGACCTAGGTTTGAGGATTGCGCTCAAATCAAATGTCCTAGAACCAAATTTTCACATGTAACTACTAGATTGTGATACAATACACTAATGGGTGAAGTTTGGTTGACTTCTGCGCAGCGGTTTGGGAGTTAACATCAAAATTACATTTCTCGGCCATATCGCATAGATCTCACTGTGAAAAGGCTTAAATGACTTTTTTAATTAAGTTTGATGATTGCGCTCAAACAAAATTTCCTAGAACAAAATTTTCAAATGTAACTACTAGATTGTGATACAATACACTATTGGGTGAAGTTTGGTTGACTTCTGCGCAGCGGTTTGGGAGTTAACATCAAAATTACATTTCTCGGCCATATCGCATAGATCTCACTGTGAAAAGGCTTAAATGGCTTTTTTGACCTAAGTTTAATGATTGCGCTCAAACCAAATGTCCTAGAACGAAATTTCCACATGTAACTACTAGATTGTGATACAATACACTAATGGGTGAAGTTTGGTTGACTTCTGCGCAGCGGTTTGGGAGTTAACATCAAAATTACATTTCTCGGCCATATCGCATAGATCTCACTGTGAAAAGGCTTAAATGGCTTTTTTGACCTAAGTTTGAGGATTGCGCTCAAATCAAATGTCCAATAACCAAATTTCCACATGTAACTACTAGATTGTGATACAATACACTAATGGGTGAAGTTTGGTTGACTTCTGCGCAGCGGTTTGGGAGTTAACATCAAAATTACATTTCTCGGCCATATCGCAGAGATCTCACTGTGAAAAGGCTTAAATGACTTTTTTAATTAAGTTTGATGATTGCGTTCAAACAAAATGTCATAGAACAAAATTTTCAAATGTAACTACTAGATTGTGATACAATACACTATTGGGTGAAGTTTGGTTGACTTCTGCGCAGCGGTTTGGGAGTTAACATCAAAATTACATTTCTCGGCCATATCGCATAGATCTCACTGTGAAAAGGCTTAAATGGCTTTTTTGACCTAAGTTTGAGGATTGCGCTCAAATCAAATGTCCTAGAACCAAATTTCCACATGTAATTACTAGATTGTGATACAATACACTAATGGGTGAAGTTTGGTTGACTTCTGCGCAGCGGTTTGGGAGTTAACATCAAAATTACATTTCTCGGCCATATCGCATAGATCTCACTGTGAAAAGGCTTAAATGACTTTTTTAATTAAGTTTAATGATTGCGCTCAAACCAAATGTCCTAGAACAAAATTTTCAAATGTAACTACTAGAATGTGATACAATACACTATTGGGTGAAGTTTAGTTGACTTCTGCGCAGCGGTTTGGGAGTTAACATCAAAATTACATTTCTCGGCCATATAGGCATAGATCTCACTGTGAAAAGGCTTAAATGGCTTTTTTTACCTAAGTTTAATGATTGCGCTCAAACCAAATGTCCTAGAACAAAATTTTCAAATGTAACTACTAGAATGTGATACAATACACTATTGGGTGAAGTTTGGTTGACTTCTGCGCAGCGGTTTGGGAGTTAACATCAAAATTACATTTCTCGGCCATATCGCATAGATCTCACTGTGAAAAGGCTTAAATGGCTTTTTTGACCTAAGTTTGAGGATTGCGCTCAAATCAAATATCCTAGAACCGAATTTCCACATGTAACTACTAGATTGTGATACAATACACTAATGGGTGAAGTTTGGTTGACTTCTGCGCAGCGGTTTGGGAGTTAACATCAAAATTACATTTCTCGGCCATATCGCATAGATCTCACTGTGAAAAGGCTTAAATGACTTTTTTAATTAAGTTTGATGATTGCGCTCAAACAAAATGTCCTAGAACAAAATTTTTAAATGTAACTACTAGATTGTGATACAATACACTATTGGGTGAAGTTTGGTTGACTTCTGCGCAGCGGTTTGGGAGTTAACATCAAAATTACATTTCTCGGCCATATCGCATAGATCTCACTGTGAAAAGGCTTAAATGGCTTTTTTGACCTAAGTTTGAGGATTGCGCTCAAATCAAATGTCCTAGAACCAAATTTCCACATGTAACTACTAGATTGTGATACAATACACTAATGGTTGAAGTTTGGTTGACTTCTGCGCAGCGGTTTGGGAGTGAACATCAAAATTACATTTCTCGGCCATATCGCATAGATCTCACTGTGAAAAGGCTTAAATGACTTTTTTTAATTAAGTTTGAAGATTGCGCTCAAATCAAATGTCCTAGAACTAAATTTCCAAATGTAACTACTAGATTGTGATAAAATACACTATTGGGTGAAGTTTGGTTGACTTCTGCGCAGCGGTTTGGGAGTTAACATCAAAATTACATTTCTCGGCCATATCGCATAGATCTCACTGTGAAAAGGCTTAAATGACTTTTTTAATTAAGTTTGATGATTGCGTTCAAACAAAATGTCCTAGAACAAAATTTTCAAATGTAACTACTAGATTGTGATACAATACACTATTGGGTGAAGTTTGGTTGACTTCTGCGCAGCGGTTTGGGAGTTAACATCAAAATTACATTTCTCGGCCATATCGCATAGATCTCACTGTGAAAAGGCTTAAATGGCTTTTTTGACCTAAGTTTAAAGATTGCGCTCAAACCAAATGTCCTAGAACGAAATTTTCAAATGTAACTACTAGAATGTGATACAATACACTATTGGGTGAAGTTTGGTTGACTTCTGCGCAGCGGTTTGGGAGTTAACATCAAAATTACATTTCTCGGCCATATCGCATAGATCTCACTGTGAAAAGGCTTAAATGGCTTTTTTGACCTAGGTTTGAGGATTGCGCTCAAATCAAATGTCCTAGAACCAAATTTTCACATGTAACTACTAGATTGTGATACAATACACTAATGGGTGAAGTTTGGTTGACTTCTGCGCAGCGGTTTGGGAGTTAACATCAAAATTACATTTCTCGGCCATATCGCATAGATCTCACTGTGAAAAGGCTTAAATGACTTTTTTAATTAAGTTTGATGATTGCGCTCAAACAAAATTTCCTAGAACAAAATTTTCAAATGTAACTACTAGATTGTGATACAATACACTATTGGGTGAAGTTTGGTTGACTTCTGCGCAGCGGTTTGGGAGTTAACATCAAAATTACATTTCTCGGCCATATCGCATAGATCTCACTGTGAAAAGGCTTAAATGGCTTTTTTGACCTAAGTTTAATGATTGCGCTCAAACCAAATGTCCTAGAACGAAATTTTCAAATGTAACTACTAGAATGTGATACAATACACTATTGGGTGAAGTTTGGTTGACTTCTGCGCAGCGGTTTGGGAGTTAACATCAAAATTACATTTCTCGGCCATATCGCATAGATCTCACTGTGAAAAGGCTTAAATGGCTTTTTTGACCTAAGTTTGAGGATTGCGCTCAAATCAAATGTCCTAGAACCAAATTTCCACATGTAACTACTAGATTGTGATACAATACACTAATGGGTGAAGTTTGGTTGACTTCTGCGCAGCGGTTTGGGAGTTAACATCAAAATTACATTTCTCGGCCATATCGCATAGATCTCACTGTGAAAAGGCTTAAATGGCTTTTTTGACCTAAGTTTGAGGATTGCGCTCAAATCAAATGTCCAATAACCAAATTTCTACATGTAACTACTAGATTGTGATACAATACACTAATGGGTGAAGTTTGGTTGACTTCTGCGCAGCGGTTTGGGAGTTAACATCAAAATTACATTTCTCGGCCATATCGCAGAGATCTCACTGTGAAAAGGCTTAAATGACTTTTTTAATTAAGTTTAATGATTGCGTTCAAACAAAATGTCATAGAACAAAATTTTCAAATGTAACTACTAGATTGTGATACAATACACTATTGGGTGAAGTTTGGTTGACTTCTGCGCAGCGGTTTGGGAGTTAACATCAAAATTACATTTCTCGGCCATATCGCATAGATCTCACTGTGAAAAGGCTTAAATGGCTTTTTTGACCTAAGTTTGAGGATTGCGCTCAAATCAAATGTCCTAGAACCAAATTTCCACATGTAATTACTAGATTGTGATACAATACACTAATGGGTGAAGTTTGGTTGACTTCTGCGCAGCGGTTTGGGAGTTAACATCAAAATTACATTTCTCGGCCATATCGCATAGATCTCACTGTGAAAAGGCTTAAATGACTTTTTTAATTAAGTTTGATGATTGCGTTCAAACAAAATGTCCTAGAACAAAATTTTCAAATGTAACTACTAGATTGTGATACAATACACTATTGGGTGAAGTTTGGTTGACTTCTGCGCAGCGGTTTGGGAGTTAACATCAAAATTACATTTCTCGGCCATATCGCATAGATCTCACTGTGAAAAGGCTTAAATGGCTTTTTTGACCTAAGTTTAAAGATTGCGCTCAAACCAAATGTCCTAGAACGAAATTTTCAAATGTAACTACTAGAATGTGATACAATACACTATTGGGTGAAGTTTGGTTGACTTCTGCGCAGCGGTTTGGGAGTTAACATCAAAATTACATTTCTCGGCCATATCGCATAGATCTCACTGTGAAAAGGCTTAAATGACTTTTTTAATTAAGTTTAATGATTGCGCTCAAACCAAATGTCCTAGAACAAAATTTTCAAATGTAACTACTAGAATGTGATACAATACACTATTGGGTGAAGTTTAGTTGACTTCTGCGCAGCGGTTTGGGAGTTAACATCAAATTTACATTTCTCGGCCATATCGCATAGATCTCACAGTGAAAAGGCTTAAATGGCTTTTTTGACCTAAGTTTAATGATTGCGCTCAAACCAAATGTCCTAGAACAAAATTTTCAAATGTAACTACTAGATTGTGATACAATACACTATTGGGTGAAGTTTGGTTGACTTCTGCGCAGCGGTTTGGGAGTTAACATCAAAATTACATTTCTCGGCCATATCGCATAGATCTCACTGTGAAAAGGCTTAAATGGCTTTTTTGACCTAAGTTTAAAGATTGCGCTCAAACCAAATGTCCTAGAACGAAATTTTCAAATGTAACTACTAGAATGTGATACAATATACTATTGGGTGAAGTTTGGTTGACTTCTGCGCAGCGGTTTGGGAGTTAACATCAAAATTACATTTCTCGGCCATATCGCATAGATCTCACTGTGAAAAGGCTTAAATGGCTTTTTTGACCTAAGTTTGAGGATTGCGCTCAAATCAAATGTCCTAGAACCAAATTTCCACATGTAACTACTAGATTGTGATACAATACACTAATGGGTGAAGTTTGGTTGACTTCTGCGCAGAGGTTTGGGAGTTAACATCAAAATTACATTTCTCGGCCATATCGCATAGATCTCACTGTGAAAAGGCTTAAATGACTTTTTTAATTAAGTTTGATGATTGCGCTCAAACAAAATTTCCTAGAACAAAATTTTCAAATGTAACTACTAGATTGTGATACAATACACTATTGGGTGAAGTTTGGTTGACTTCTGCGCAGCGGTTTGGGAGTTAACATCAAAATTACATTTCTCGGCCATATCGCATAGATCTCACTGTGAAAAGGCTTAAATGGCTTTTTTGACCTAAGTTTAATGATTGCGCTCAAACCAAATGTCCAATAACCAAATTTCCACATGTAACTACTAGATTGTGATACAATACACTAATGGGTGAAGTTTGGTTGACTTCTGCGCAGCGGTTTGGGAGTTAACATCAAAATTACATTTCTCGGCCATATCGCATAGATCTCACTGTGAAAAGGCTTAAATGACTTTTTTAATTAAGTTTGATGATTGCGTTCAAACAAAATGTCATAGAACAAAATTTTTAAATGTAACTACTAGATTGTGATACAATACACTATTGGGTGAAGTTTGGTTGACTTCTGCGCAGCGGTTTGGGAGTTAACATCAAAATTACATTTCTCGGCCATATCGCATAGATCTCACTGTGAAAAGGCTTAAATGGCTTTTTTGACCTAAGTTTGAGGATTGCGCTCAAATCAAATGTCCTAGAACCAAATTTCCACATGTAATTACTAGATTGTGATACAATACACTAATGGGTGAAGTTTGGTTGACTTCTGCGCAGCGGTTTGGGAGTTAACATCAAAATTACATTTCTCGGCCATATCGCATAGATCTCACTGTGAAAAGGCTTAAATGACTTTTTTAATTAAGTTTAATGATTGCGCTCAAACCAAATGTCCTAGAACAAAATTTTCAAATGTAACTACTAGAATGTGATACAATACACTATTGGGTGAAGTTTAGTTGACTTCTGCGCAGCGGTTTGGGAGTTAACATCAAAATTACATTTCTCGGCCATATCGCATAGATCTCACTGTGAAAAGGCTTAAATGGCTTTTTTGACCTAAGTTTAATGATTGCGCTCAAACCAAATGTCCTAGAACAAAATTTTCAAATGTAACTACTAGAATGTGATACAATACACTATTGGGTGAAGTTTGGTTGACTTCTGCGCAGCGGTTTGGGAGTGAACATCAAAATTACATTTCTCGGCCATATCGCATAGATCTCACTGTGAAAAGGCTTAAATGACTTTTTTTAATTAAGTTTGAAGATTGCGCTCAAATCAAATGTCCTAGAACTAAATTTCCAAATGTAACTACTAGATTGTGATAAAATACACTATTGGGTGAAGTTTGGTTGACTTCTGCGCAGCGGTTTGGGAGTTAACATCAAAATTACATTTCTCGGCCATATCGCATAGATCTCACTGTGAAAAGGCTTAAATGACTTTTTTAATTAAGTTTGATGATTGCGTTCAAACAAAATGTCCTAGAACAAAATTTTCAAATGTAACTACTAGATTGTGATACAATACACTATTGGGTGAAGTTTGGTTGACTTCTGCGCAGCGGTTTGGGAGTTAACATCAAAATTACATTTCTCGGCCATATCGCATAGATCTCACTGTGAAAAGGCTTAAATGGCTTTTTTGACCTAAGTTTGAGGATTGCGCTCAAATCAAATGTCCAATAACCAAATTTCCACATGTAACTACTAGATTGTGATAGAATACACTAATGGGTGAAGTTTGGTTGACTTCTGCGCAGCGGTTTGGGAGTTAACATCAAAATTACATTTCTCGGCCATATCGCATAGATCTCACTGTGAAAAGGCTTAAATGGCTTTTTTGACCTAAGTTTGAGGATTGCGCTCAAATCAAATGTCCAATAACCAAATTTCCACATGTAATTACTAGATTGTGATACAATAAACTAATGGGTGAAGTTTGGTTGACTTCTGCGCAGCGGTTTGGGAGTTAACATCAAAATTACATTTCTCGGCCATATCGCATAGATCTCACTGTGAAAAGGCTTAAATGACTTTTTTAATTAAGTTTAATGATTGCGCTCAAACCAAATGTCCTAGAACCAAATTTCCACATGTAACTACTAGATTGTGATACAATACACTAATGGTTGAAGTTTGGTTGACTTCTGCGCAGCGGTTTGGGAGTGAACATCAAAATTACATTTCTCGGCCATATCGCATAGATCTCACTGTGAAAAGGCTTAAATGACTTTTTTTAATTAAGTTTGAAGATTGCGCTCAAATCAAATGTCCTAGAACTAAATTTCCAAATTTAACTACTAGATTGTGATAAAATACACTATTGGGTGAAGTTTGGTTGACTTCTGCGCAGCGGTTTGGGAGTTAACATCAAAATTACATTTCTCGGCCATATCGCATAGATCTCACTGTGAAAAGGCTTAAATGACTTTTTTAATTAAGTTTGATGATTGCGTTCAAACAAAATGTCCTAGAACAAAATTTTCAAATGTAACTACTAGATTGTGATACAATACACTATTGGGTGAAGTTTGGTTGACTTCTGCGCAGCGGTTTGGGAGTTAACATCAAAATTACATTTCTCGGCCATATCGCATAGATCTCACTGTGAAAAGGCTTAAATGGCTTTTTTGACCTAAGTTTAAAGATTGCGCTCAAACCAAATGTCCTAGAACGAAATTTTTAAATGTAACTACTAGAATGTGATACAATATACTATTGGGTGAAGTTTGGTTGACTTCTGCGCAGCGGTTTGGGAGTTAACATCAAAATTACATTTCTCGGCCATATCGCATAGATCTCACTGTGAAAAGGCTTAAATGGCTTTTTTGACCTAAGTTTGAGGATTGCGCTCAAATCAAATGTCCTAGAACCAAATTTCCACATGTAACTACTAGATTGTGATACAATACACTAATGGGTGAAGTTTGGTTGACTTCTGCGCAGAGGTTTGGGAGTTAACATCAAAATTACATTTCTCGGCCATATCGCATAGATCTCACTGTGAAAAGGCTTAAATGACTTTTTTAATTAAGTTTGATGATTGCGCTCAAACAAAATTTCCTAGAACAAAATTTTCAAATGTAACTACTAGATTGTGATACAATACACTATTGGGTGAAGTTTGGTTGACTTCTGCGCAGCGATTTGGGAGTTAACATCAAAATTACATTTCTCGGCCATATCGCATAGATCTCACTGTGAAAAGGCTTAAATGGCTTTTTTGACCTAAGTTTAATGATTGCGCTCAAACCAAATGTCCAATAACCAAATTTCCACATGTAACTACTAGATTGTGATACAATACACTAATGGGTGAAGTTTGGTTGACTTCTGCGCAGCGGTTTGGGAGTTAACATCAAAATTACATTTCTCGGCCATATCGCATAGATCTCACTGTGAAAAGGCTTAAATGACTTTTTTAATTAAGTTTAATGATTGCGCTCAAACCAAATGTCCTAGAACAAAATTTTCAAATGTAACTACTAGAATGTGATACAATACACTATTGGGTGAAGTTTAGTTGACTTCTGCGCAGCGGTTTGGGAGTTAACATCAAAATTACATTTCTCGGCCATATCGCATAGATCTCACTGTGAAAAGGCTTAAATGGCTTTTTTGACCTAAGTTTAATGATTGCGCTCAAACCAAATGTCCTAGAACAAAATTTTCAAATGTAACTACTAGAATGTGATACAATACACTATTGGGTGAAGTTTGGTTGACTTCTGCGCAGCGGTTTGGGAGTTAACATCAAAATTACATTTCTCGGCCATATCGCATAGATCTCACTGTGAAAAGGCTTAAATGGCTTTTTTGACCTAAGTTTGAGGATTGCGCTCAAATCAAATGTCCTAGAACCGAATTTCCACATGTAACTACTAGATTGTGATACAATACACTAATGGGTGAAGTTTGGTTGACTTCTGCGCAGCGGTTTGGGAGTTAACATCAAAATTACATTTCTCGGCCATATCGCATAGATCTCACTGTGAAAAGGCTTAAATGACTTTTTTAATTAAGTTTGATGATTGCGCTCAAACAAAATGTCCTAGAACCAAATTTTTAAATGTAACTACTAGATTGTGATACAATACACTATTGGGTGAAGTTTGGTTGACTTCTGCGCAGCGGTTTGGGAGTTAACATCAAAATTACATTTCTCGGCCATATCGCATAGATCTCACTGTGAAAAGGCTTAAATGGCTTTTTTGACCTAAGTTTGAGGATTGCGCTCAAATCAAATGTCCTAGAACCAAATTTCCACATGTAACTACTAGATTGTGATACAATACACTAATGGTTGAAGTTTGGTTGACTTCTGCGCAGCGGTTTGGGAGTGAACATCAAAATTACATTTCTCGGCCATATCGCATAGATCTCACTGTGAAAAGGCTTAAATGACTTTTTTTAATTAAGTTTGAAGATTGCGCTCAAATCAAATGTCCTAGAACTAAATTTCCAAATGTAACTACTAGATTGTGATAAAATACACTATTGGGTGAAGTTTGGTTGACTTCTGCGCAGCGGTTTGGGAGTTAACATCAAAATTACATTTCTCGGCCATATCGCATAGATCTCACTGTGAAAAGGCTTAAATGACTTTTTTAATTAAGTTTGATGATTGCGTTCAAACAAAATGTCCTAGAACAAAATTTTCAAATGTAACTACTAGATTGTGATACAATACACTATTGGGTGAAGTTTGGTTGACTTCTGCGCAGCGGTTTGGGAGTTAACATCAAAATTACATTTCTCGGCCATATCGCATAGATCTCACTGTGAAAAGGCTTAAATGGCTTTTTTGACCTAAGTTTAAAGATTGCGCTCAAACCAAATGTCCTAGAACGAAATTTTCAAATGTAACTACTAGAATGTGATACAATATACTATTGGGTGAAGTTTGGTTGACTTCTGCGCAGCGGTTTGGGAGTTAACATCAAAATTACATTTCTCGGCCATATCGCATAGATCTCACTGTGAAAAGGCTTAAATGGCTTTTTTGACCTAAGTTTGAGGATTGCGCTCAAATCAAATGTCCTAGAACCAAATTTCCACATGTAACTACTAGATTTTGATACAATACACTAATGGGTGAAGTTTGGTTGACTTCTGCGCAGAGGTTTGGGAGTTAACATCAAAATTACATTTCTCGGCCATATCGCATAGATCTCACTGTGAAAAGGCTTAAATGACTTTTTTAATTAAGTTTGATGATTGCGTTCAAACAAAATGTCATAGAACAAAATTTTCAAATGTAACTACTAGATTGTGATACAATACACTATTGGGTGAAGTTTGGTTGACTTCTGCGCAGCGGTTTGGGAGTTAACATCAAAATTACATTTCTCGGCCATATCGCATAGATCTCACTGTGAAAAGGCTTAAATGGCTTTTTTGACCTAAGTTTGAGGATTGCGCTCAAATCAAATGTCCTAGAACCAAATTTCCACATGTAATTACTAGATTGTGATACAATACACTAATGGGTGAAGTTTGGTTGACTTCTGCGCAGCGGTTTGGGAGTTAACATCAAAATTACATTTCTCGGCCATATCGCATAGATCTCACTGTGAAAAGGCTTAAATGACTTTTTTAATTAAGTTTAATGATTGCGCTCAAACCAAATGTCCTAGAACAAAATTTTCAAATGTAACTACTAGAATGTGATACAATACACTATTGGGTGAAGTTTAGTTGACTTCTGCGCAGCGGTTTGGGAGTTAACATAAAAATTACATTTCTCGGCCATATCGCATAGATCTCACTGTGAAAAGGCTTAAATGGCTTTTTTGACCTAAGTTTAATGATTGCGCTCAAACCAAATGTCCTAGAACAAAATTTTCAAATGTAACTACTAGAATGTGATACAATACACTATTGGGTGAAGTTTGGTTGACTTCTGCGCAGCGGTTTGGGAGTTAACATCAAAATTACATTTCTCGGCCATATCGCATAGATCTCACTGTGAAAAGGCTTAAATGGCTTTTTTGACCTAAGTTTGAGGATTGCGCTCAAATCAAATGTCCTAATACCGAATTTCCACATGTAACTACTAGATTGTGATACAATACACTAATGGGTGAAGTTTGGTTGACTTCTGCGCAGCGGTTTGGGAGTTAACATCAAAATTACATTTCTCGGCCATATCGCATAGATCTCACTGTGAAAAGGCTTAAATGACTTTTTTAATTAAGTTTGATGATTGCGCTCAAACAAAATGTCCTAGAACAAAATTTTTAAATGTAACTACTAGATTGTGATACAATACACTACTGGGTGAAGTTTGGTTGACTTCTGCGCAGCGGTTTGGGAGTTAACATCAAAATTACATTTCTCGGCCATATCGCATAGATCTCACTGTGAAAAGGCTTAAATGGCTTTTTTGACCTAAGTTTGAGGATTGCGCTCAAATCAAATGTCCTAGAACCAAATTTCCACATGTAACTACTAGATTGTGATACAATACACTAATGGTTGAAGTTTGGTTGACTTCTGCGCAGCGGTTTGGGAGTGAACATCAAAATTACATTTCTCGGCCATATCGCATAGATCTCACTGTGAAAAGGCTTAAATGACTTTTTTTAATTAAGTTTGAAGATTGCGCTCAAATCAAATGTCCTAGAACTAAATTTCCAAATGTAACTACTAGATTGTGATAAAATACACTATTGGGTGAAGTTTGGTTGACTTCTGCGCAGCGGTTTGGGAGTTAACATCAAAATTACATTTCTCGGCCATATCGCATAGATCTCACTGTGAAAAGGCTTAAATGACTTTTTTAATTAAGTTTGATGATTGCGTTCAAACAAAATGTCCTAGAACAAAATTTTCAAATGTAACTACTAGATTGTGATACAATACACTATTGGGTGAAGTTTGGTTGACTTCTGCGCAGCGGTTTGGGAGTTAACATCAAAATTACATTTCTCGGCCATATCGCATAGATCTCACTGTGAAAAGGCTTAAATGGCTTTTTTGACCTAAGTTTAAAGATTGCGCTCAAACCAAATGTCCTAGAACGAAATTTTCAAATGTAACTACTAGAATGTGATACAATATACTATTGGGTGAAGTTTGGTTGACTTCTGCGCAGCGGTTTGGGAGTTAACATCAAAATTACATTTCTCGGCCATATCGCATAGATCTCACTGTGAAAAGGCTTAAATGGCTTTTTTGACCTAAGTTTGAGGATTGCGCTCAAATCAAATGTCCTAGAACCAAATTTCCACATGTAACTACTAGATTGTGATACAATACACTAATGGGTGAAGTTTGGTTGACTTCTGCGCAGAGGTTTGGGAGTTAACATCAAAATTACATTTCTCGGCCATATCGCATAGATCTCACTGTGAAAAGGCTTAAATGACTTTTTTAATTAAGTTTGATGATTGCGCTCAAACAAAATTTCCTAGAACAAAATTTTCAAATGTAACTACTAGATTGTGATACAATACACTATTGGGTGAAGTTTGGTTGACTTCTGCGCAGCGGTTTGGGAGTTAACATCAAAATTACATTTCTCGGCCATATCGCATAGATCTCACTGTGAAAAGGCTTAAATGGCTTTTTTGACCTAGGTTTGAGGATTGCGCTCAAATCAAATGTCCTAGAACCAAATTTTCACATGTAACTACTAGATTGTGATACAATACACTAATGGGTGAAGTTTGGTTGACTTCTGCGCAGCGGTTTGGGAGTTAACATCAAAATTACATTTCTCGGCCATATCGCATAGATCTCACTGTGAAAAGGCTTAAATGACTTTTTTAATTAAGTTTGATGATTGCGCTCAAACAAAATTTCCTAGAACAAAATTTTCAAATGTAACTACTAGATTGTGATACAATACACTATTGGGTGAAGTTTGGTTGACTTCTGCGCAGCGGTTTGGGAGTTAACATCAAAATTACATTTCTCGGCCATATCGCATAGATCTCACTGTGAAAAGGCTTAAATGGCTTTTTTGACCTAAGTTTAATGATTGCGCTCAAACCAAATGTCCTAGAACCAAATTTCCACATGTAACTACTAGATTGTGATACAATACACTAATGGGTGAAGTTTGGTTGACTTCTGCGCAGCGGTTTGGGAGTTAACATCAAAATTACATTTCTCGGCCATATCGCATAGATCTCACTGTGAAAAGGCTTAAATGGCTTTTTTGACCTAAGTTTGAGGATTGCGCTCAAATCAAATGTCCAATAACCAAATTTCTACATGTAACTACTAGATTGTGATACAATACACTAATGGGTGAAGTTTGGTTGACTTCTGCGCAGCGGTTTGGGAGTTAACATCAAAATTACATTTCTCGGCCATATCGCAGAGATCTCACTGTGAAAAGGCTTAAATGACTTTTTTAATTAAGTTTAATGATTGCGTTCAAACAAAATGTCATAGAACAAAATTTTCAAATGTAACTACTAGATTGTGATACAATACACTATTGGGTGAAGTTTGGTTGACTTCTGCGCAGCGGTTTGGGAGTTAACATCAAAATTACATTTCTCGGCCATATCGCATAGATCTCACTGTGAAAAGGCTTAAATGGCTTTTTTGACCTAAGTTTGAGGATTGCGCTCAAATCAAATGTCCTAGAACCAAATTTCCACATGTAATTACTAGATTGTGATACAATACACTAATGGGTGAAGTTTGGTTGACTTCTGCGCAGCGGTTTGGGAGTTAACATCAAAATTACATTTCTCGGCCATATCGCATAGATCTCACTGTGAAAAGGCTTAAATGACTTTTTTAATTAAGTTTGATGATTGCGTTCAAACAAAATGTCCTAGAACAAAATTTTCAAATGTAACTACTAGATTGTGATACAATACACTATTGGGTGAAGTTTGGTTGACTTCTGCGCAGCGGTTTGGGAGTTAACATCAAAATTACATTTCTCGGCCATATCGCATAGATCTCACTGTGAAAAGGCTTAAATGGCTTTTTTGACCTAAGTTTAAAGATTGCGCTCAAACCAAATGTCCTAGAACGAAATTTTCAAATGTAACTACTAGAATGTGATACAATATACTATTGGGTGAAGTTTGGTTGACTTCTGCGCAGCGGTTTGGGAGTTAACATCAAAATTACATTTCTCGGCCATATCGCATAGATCTCACTGTGAAAAGGCTTAAATGGCTTTTTTGACCTAAGTTTGAGGATTGCGCTCAAATCAAATGTCCTAGAACCAAATTTCCACATGTAATTACTAGATTGTGATACAATACACTAATGGGTGAAGTTTGGTTGACTTCTGCGCAGCGGTTTGGGAGTTAACATCAAAATTACATTTCTCGGCCATATCGCATAGATCTCACTGTGAAAAGGCTTAAATGACTTTTTTAATTAAGTTTAATGATTGCGCTCAAACCAAATGTCCTAGAACAAAATTTTCAAATGTAACTACTAGAATGTGATACAATACACTATTGGGTGAAGTTTAGTTGACTTCTGCGCAGCGGTTTGGGAGTTAACATCAAATTTACATTTCTCGGCCATATCGCATAGATCTCACAGTGAAAAGGCTTAAATGGCTTTTTTGACCTAAGTTTAATGATTGCGCTCAAACCAAATGTCCTAGAACAAAATTTTCAAATGTAACTACTAGAATGTGATACAATACACTATTGGGTGAAGTTTAGTTGACTTCTGCGCAGCGGTTTGGGAGTTAACATAAAAATTACATTTCTCGGCCATATCGCATAGATCTCACTGTGAAAAGGCTTAAATGGCTTTTTTGACCTAAGTTTAATGATTGCGCTCAAACCAAATGTCCTAGAACAAAATTTTCAAATGTAACTACTAGAATGTGATACAATACACTATTGGGTGAAGTTTGGTTGACTTCTGCGCAGCGGTTTGGGAGTTAACATCAAAATTACATTTCTCGGCCATATCGCATAGATCTCACTGTGAAAAGGCTTAAATGGCTTTTTTGACCTAAGTTTGAGGATTGCGCTCAAATCAAATGTCCTAATACCGAATTTCCACATGTAACTACTAGATTGTGATACAATACACTAATGGGTGAAGTTTGGTTGACTTCTGCGCAGCGGTTTGGGAGTTAACATCAAAATTACATTTCTCGGCCATATCGCATAGATCTCACTGTGAAAAGGCTTAAATGACTTTTTTAATTAAGTTTGATGATTGCGCTCAAACAAAATGTCCTAGAACAAAATTTTTAAATGTAACTACTAGATTGTGATACAATACACTACTGGGTGAAGTTTGGTTGACTTCTGCGCAGCGGTTTGGGAGTTAACATCAAAATTACATTTCTCGGCCATATCGCATAGATCTCACTGTGAAAAGGCTTAAATGGCTTTTTTGACCTAAGTTTGAGGATTGCGCTCAAATCAAATGTCCTAGAACCAAATTTCCACATGTAACTACTAGATTGTGATACAATACACTAATGGTTGAAGTTTGGTTGACTTCTGCGCAGCGGTTTGGGAGTGAACATCAAAATTACATTTCTCGGCCATATCGCATAGATCTCACTGTGAAAAGGCTTAAATGACTTTTTTTAATTAAGTTTGAAGATTGCGCTCAAATCAAATGTCCTAGAACTAAATTTCCAAATGTAACTACTAGATTGTGATAAAATACACTATTGGGTGAAGTTTGGTTGACTTCTGCGCAGCGGTTTGGGAGTTAACATCAAAATTACATTTCTCGGCCATATCGCATAGATCTCACTGTGAAAAGGCTTAAATGGCTTTTTTGACCTAAGTTTGAGGATTGCGCTCAAATCAAATGTCCTAGAACCAAATTTCCACATGTAATTACTAGATTGTGATACAATACACTAATGGGTGAAGTTTGGTTGACTTCTGCGCAGCGGTTTGGGAGTTAACATCAAAATTACATTTCTCGGCCATATCGCATAGATCTCACTGTGAAAAGGCTTAAATGACTTTTTTAATTAAGTTTAATGATTGCGCTCAAACCAAATGTCCTAGAACAAAATTTTCAAATGTAACTACTAGAATGTGATACAATACACTATTGGGTGAAGTTTAGTTGACTTCTGCGCAGCGGTTTGGGAGTTAACATCAAAATTACATTTCTCGGCCATATCGCATAGATCTCACTGTGAAAAGGCTTAAATGGCTTTTTTGACCTAAGTTTAATGATTGCGCTCAAACCAAATGTCCTAGAACAAAATTTTCAAATGTAACTACTAGAATGTGATACAATACACTAATGGTTGAAGTTTGGTTGACTTCTGCGCAGCGGTTTGGGAGTGAACATCAAAATTACATTTCTCGGCCATATCGCATAGATCTCACTGTGAAAAGGCTTAAATGACTTTTTTTAATTAAGTTTGAAGATTGCGCTCAAATCAAATGTCCTAGAACTAAATTTCCAAATGTAACTACTAGATTGTGATAAAATACACTATTGGGTGAAGTTTGGTTGACTTCTGCGCAGCGGTTTGGGAGTTAACATCAAAATTACATTTCTCGGCCATATCGCATAGATCTCACTGTGAAAAGGCTTAAATGACTTTTTTAATTAAGTTTGATGATTGCGTTCAAACAAAATGTCCTAGAACAAAATTTTCAAATGTAACTACTAGATTGTGATACAATACACTATTGGGTGAAGTTTGGTTGACTTCTGCGCAGCGGTTTGGGAGTTAACATCAAAATTACATTTCTCGGCCATATCGCATAGATCTCACTGTGAAAAGGCTTAAATGGCTTTTTTGACCTAAGTTTAAAGATTGCGCTCAAACCAAATGTCCTAGAACGAAATTTTCAAATGTAACTACTAGAATGTGATACAATATACTATTGGGTGAAGTTTGGTTGACTTCTGCGCAGCGGTTTGGGAGTTAACATCAAAATTACATTTCTCGGCCATATCGCATAGATCTCACTGTGAAAAGGCTTAAATGGCTTTTTTGACCTAAGTTTGAGGATTGCGCTCAAATCAAATGTCCTAGAACCAAATTTCCACATGTAACTACTAGATTGTGATACAATACACTAATGGGTGAAGTTTGGTTGACTTCTGCGCAGAGGTTTGGGAGTTAACATCAAAATTACATTTCTCGGCCATATCGCATAGATCTCACTGTGAAAAGGCTTAAATGACTTTTTTAATTAAGTTTGATGATTGCGCTCAAACAAAATTTCCTAGAACAAAATTTTCAAATGTAACTACTAGATTGTGATACAATACACTATTGGGTGAAGTTTGGTTGACGTCTGCGCAGCGGTTTGGGAGTTAACATCAAAATTACACTTCTCGGCCATATCGCATAGATCTCACTGTGAAAAGGCTTAAATGGCTTTTTTGACCTAAGTTTAATGATTGCGCTCAAACCAAATGTCCAATAACCAAATTTCTACATGTAACTACTAGATTGTGATACAATACACTAATGGGTGAAGTTTGGTTGACTTCTGCGCAGCGGTTTGGGAGTTAACATCAAAATTACATTTCTCGGCCATATCGCATAGATCTCACTGTGAAAAGGCTTAAATGACTTTTTTAATTAAGTTTGATGATTGCGTTCAAACAAAATGTCATAGAACAAAATTTTTAAATGTAACTACTAGATTGTGATACAATACACTATTGGGTGAAGTTTGGTTGACTTCTGCGCAGCGGTTTGGGAGTTAACATCAAAATTACATTTCTCGGCCATATCGCATAGATCTAACTGTGAAAAAGCTTAAATGGCTTTTTTGACCTAAGTTTGAGGATTGCGCTCAAATCAAATGTCCTAGAACCAAATTTCCACATGTAACTACTAGATTGTGATACAATACACTAATGGGTGAAGTTTGGTTGACTTCTGCGCAGCGGTTTGGGAGTTAACATCAAAATTACATTTCTCGGCCATATCGCATAGATCTCACTGTGAAAAGGCTTAAATGGCTTTTTTGACCTAAGTTTGAGGATTGCGCTCAAATCAAATGTCCAATAACCAAATTTCCACATGTAACTACTAGATTGTGATACAATACACTAATGGGTGAAGTTTGGTTGACTTCTGCGCAGCGGTTTGGGAGTTAACATCAAAATTACATTTCTCGGCCATATCGCATAGATCTCACTGTGAAAAGGCTTAAATGGCTTTTTTGACCTAAGTTTGAGGATTGCGCTCAAATCAAATGTCCAATAACCAAATTTCTACATGTAACTACTAGATTGTGATACAATACACTAATGGGTGAAGTTTGGTTGACTTCTGCGCAGCGGTTTGGGAGTTAACATCAAAATTACATTTCTCGGCCATATCGCAGAGATCTCACTGTGAAAAGGCTTAAATGACTTTTTTAATTAAGTTTGATGATTGCGTTCAAACAAAATGTCATAGAACAAAATTTTCAAATGTAACTACTAGATTGTGATACAATACACTATTGGGTGAAGTTTGGTTGACTTCTGCGCAGCGGTTTGGGAGTTAACATCAAAATTACATTTCTCGGCCATATCGCATAGATCTCACTGTGAAAAGGCTTAAATGGCTTTTTTGACCTAAGTTTGAGGATTGCGCTCAAATCAAATGTCCTAGAACCAAATTTCCACATGTAATTACTAGATTGTGATACAATACACTAATGGGTGAAGTTTGGTTGACTTCTGCGCAGCGGTTTGGGAGTTAACATCAAAATTACATTTCTCGGCCATATCGCATAGATCTCACTGTGAAAAGGCTTAAATGACTTTTTTAATTAAGTTTAATGATTGCGCTCAAACCAAATGTCCTAGAACCAAATTTCCACATGTAACTACTAGATTGTGATACAATACACTAATGGTTGAAGTTTGGTTGACTTCTGCGCAGCGGTTTGGGAGTGAACATCAAAATTACATTTCTCGGCCATATCGCATAGATCTCACTGTGAAAAGGCTTAAATGACTTTTTTTAATTAAGTTTGAAGATTGCGCTCAAATCAAATGTCCTAGAACTAAATTTCCAAATTTAACTACTAGATTGTGATAAAATACACTATTGGGTGAAGTTTGGTTGACTTCTGCGCAGCGGTTTGGGAGTTAACATCAAAATTACATTTCTCGGCCATATCGCATAGATCTCACTGTGAAAAGGCTTAAATGACTTTTTTAATTAAGTTTGATGATTGCGTTCAAACAAAATGTCCTAGAACAAAATTTTCAAATGTAACTACTAGATTGTGATACAATACACTATTGGGTGAAGTTTGGTTGACTTCTGCGCAGCGGTTTGGGAGTTAACATCAAAATTACATTTCTCGGCCATATCGCATAGATCTCACTGTGAAAAGGCTTAAATGGCTTTTTTGACCTAAGTTTAAAGATTGCGCTCAAACCAAATGTCCTAGAACGAAATTTTTAAATGTAACTACTAGAATGTGATACAATATACTATTGGGTGAAGTTTGGTTGACTTCTGCGCAGCGGTTTGGGAGTTAACATCAAAATTACATTTCTCGGCCATATCGCATAGATCTCACTGTGAAAAGGCTTAAATGACTTTTTTAATTAAGTTTGATGATTGCGCTCAAACAAAATTTCCTAGAACAAAATTTTCAAATGTAACTACTAGATTGTGATACAATACACTATTGGGTGAAGTTTGGTTGACTTCTGCGCAGCGATTTGGGAGTTAACATCAAAATTACATTTCTCGGCCATATCGCATAGATCTCACTGTGAAAAGGCTTAAATGGCTTTTTTGACCTAAGTTTAATGATTGCGCTCAAACCAAATGTCCAATAACCAAATTTCCACATGTAACTACTAGATTGTGATACAATACACTAATGGGTGAAGTTTGGTTGACTTCTGCGCAGCGGTTTGGGAGTTAACATCAAAATTACATTTCTCGGCCATATCGCATAGATCTCACTGTGAAAAGGCTTAAATGACTTTTTTAATTAAGTTTAATGATTGCGCTCAAACCAAATGTCCTAGAACAAAATTTTCAAATGTAACTACTAGAATGTGATACAATACACTATTGGGTGAAGTTTAGTTGACTTCTGCGCAGCGGTTTGGGAGTTAACATCAAAATTACATTTCTCGGCCATATCGCATAGATCTCACTGTGAAAAGGCTTAAATGGCTTTTTTGACCTAAGTTTAATGATTGCGCTCAAACCAAATGTCCTAGAACAAAATTTTCAAATGTAACTACTAGAATGTGATACAATACACTATTGGGTGAAGTTTGGTTGACTTCTGCGCAGCGGTTTGGGAGTTAACATCAAAATTACATTTCTCGGCCATATCGCATAGATCTCACTGTGAAAAGGCTTAAATGGCTTTTTTGACCTAAGTTTGAGGATTGCGCTCAAATCAAATGTCCTAGAACCGAATTTCCACATGTAACTACTAGATTGTGATACAATACACTAATGGGTGAAGTTTGGTTGACTTCTGCGCAGCGGTTTGGGAGTTAACATCAAAATTACATTTCTCGGCCATATCGCATAGATCTCACTGTGAAAAGGCTTAAATGACTTTTTTAATTAAGTTTGATGATTGCGCTCAAACAAAATGTCCTAGAACCAAATTTTTAAATGTAACTACTAGATTGTGATACAATACACTAATGGGTGAAGTTTGGTTGACTTCTGCGCAGCGGTTTGGGAGTTAACATCAAAATTACATTTCTCGGCCATATCGCATAGATCTCACTGTGAAAAGGCTTAAATGGCTTTTTTGACCTAAGTTTGAGGATTGCGCTCAAATCAAATGTCCTAGAACCAAATTTCCACATGTAACTACTAGATTGTGATACAATACACTAATGGTTGAAGTTTGGTTGACTTCTGCGCAGCGGTTTGGGAGTGAACATCAAAATTACATTTCTCGGCCATATCGCATAGATCTCACTGTGAAAAGGCTTAAATGACTTTTTTTAATTAAGTTTGAAGATTGCGCTCAAATCAAATGTCCTAGAACTAAATTTCCAAATGTAACTACTAGATTGTGATAAAATACACTATTGGGTGAAGTTTGGTTGACTTCTGCGCAGCGGTTTGGGAGTTAACATCAAAATTACATTTCTCGGCCATATCGCATAGATCTCACTGTGAAAAGGCTTAAATGACTTTTTTAATTAAGTTTGATGATTGCGTTCAAACAAAATGTCCTAGAACAAAATTTTCAAATGTAACTACTAGATTGTGATACAATACACTATTGGGTGAAGTTTGGTTGACTTCTGCGCAGCGGTTTGGGAGTTAACATCAAAATTACATTTCTCGGCCATATCGCATAGATCTCACTGTGAAAAGGCTTAAATGGCTTTTTTGACCTAAGTTTAAAGATTGCGCTCAAACCAAATGTCCTAGAACGAAATTTTCAAATGTAACTACTAGAATGTGATACAATATACTATTGGGTGAAGTTTGGTTGACTTCTGCGCAGCGGTTTGGGAGTTAACATCAAAATTACATTTCTCGGCCATATCGCATAGATCTCACTGTGAAAAGGCTTAAATGGCTTTTTTGACCTAAGTTTGAGGATTGCGCTCAAATCAAATGTCCTAGAACCAAATTTCCACATGTAACTACTAGATTGTGATACAATACACTAATGGGTGAAGTTTGGTTGACTTCTGCGCAGAGGTTTGGGAGTTAACATCAAAATTACATTTCTCGGCCATATCGCATAGATCTCACTGTGAAAAGGCTTAAATGACTTTTTTAATTAAGTTTGATGATTGCGTTCAAACAAAATGTCATAGAACAAAATTTTCAAATGTAACTACTAGATTGTGATACAATACACTATTGGGTGAAGTTTGGTTGACTTCTGCGCAGCGGTTTGGGAGTTAACATCAAAATTACATTTCTCGGCCATATCGCATAGATCTCACTGTGAAAAGGCTTAAATGGCTTTTTTGACCTAAGTTTGAGGATTGCGCTCAAATCAAATGTCCTAGAACCAAATTTCCACATGTAATTACTAGATTGTGATACAATACACTAATGGGTGAAGTTTGGTTGACTTCTGCGCAGCGGTTTGGGAGTTAACATCAAAATTACATTTCTCGGCCATATCGCATAGATCTCACTGTGAAAAGGCTTAAATGACTTTTTTAATTAAGTTTAATGATTGCGCTCAAACCAAATGTCCTAGAACAAAATTTTCAAATGTAACTACTAGAATGTGATACAATACACTATTGGGTGAAGTTTAGTTGACTTCTGCGCAGCGGTTTGGGAGTTAACATCAAAATTACATTTCTCGGCCATATCGCATAGATCTCACTGTGAAAAGGCTTAAATGGCTTTTTTGACCTAAGTTTAATGATTGCGCTCAAACCAAATGTCCTAGAACAAAATTTTCAAATGTAACTACTAGAATGTGATACAATACACTATTGGGTGAAGTTTGGTTGACTTCTGCGCAGCGGTTTGGGAGTTAACATCAAAATTACATTTCTCGGCCATATCGCATAGATCTCACTGTGAAAAGGCTTAAATGGCTTTTTTGACCTAAGTTTGAGGATTGCGCTCAAATCAAATGTCCTAATACCGAATTTCCACATGTAACTACTAGATTGTGATACAATACACTAATGGGTGAAGTTTGGTTGACTTCTGCGCAGCGGTTTGGGAGTTAACATCAAAATTACATTTCTCGGCCATATCGCATAGATCTCACTGTGAAAAGGCTTAAATGACTTTTTTAATTAAGTTTGATGATTGCGCTCAAACAAAATGTCCTAGAACAAAATTTTTAAATGTAACTACTAGATTGTGATACAATACACTACTGGGTGAAGTTTGGTTGACTTCTGCGCAGCGGTTTGGGAGTTAACATCAAAATTACATTTCTCGGCCATATCGCATAGATCTCACTGTGAAAAGGCTTAAATGGCTTTTTTGACCTAAGTTTGAGGATTGCGCTCAAATCAAATGTCCTAGAACCAAATTTCCACATGTAACTACTAGATTGTGATACAATACACTAATGGTTGAAGTTTGGTTGACTTCTGCGCAGCGGTTTGGGAGTGAACATCAAAATTACATTTCTCGGCCATATCGCATAGATCTCACTGTGAAAAGGCTTAAATGACTTTTTTTAATTAAGTTTGAAGATTGCGCTCAAATCAAATGTCCTAGAACTAAATTTCCAAATGTAACTACTAGATTGTGATAAAATACACTATTGGGTGAAGTTTGGTTGACTTCTGCGCAGCGGTTTGGGAGTTAACATCAAAATTACATTTCTCGGCCATATCGCATAGATCTCACTGTGAAAAGGCTTAAATGACTTTTTTAATTAAGTTTGATGATTGCGTTCAAACAAAATGTCCTAGAACAAAATTTTCAAATGTAACTACTAGATTGTGATACAATACACTATTGGGTGAAGTTTGGTTGACTTCTGCGCAGCGGTTTGGGAGTTAACATCAAAATTACATTTCTCGGCCATATCGCATAGATCTCACTGTGAAAAGGCTTAAATGGCTTTTTTGACCTAAGTTTAAAGATTGCGCTCAAACCAAATGTCCTAGAACGAAATTTTCAAATGTAACTACTAGAATGTGATACAATATACTATTGGGTGAAGTTTGGTTGACTTCTGCGCAGCGGTTTGGGAGTTAACATCAAAATTACATTTCTCGGCCATATCGCATAGATCTCACTGTGAAAAGGCTTAAATGACTTTTTTAATTAAGTTTAATGATTGCGCTCAAACCAAATGTCCTAGAACGAAATTTTCAAATGTAACTACTAGAATGTGATACAATACACTATTGGGTGAAGTTTGGTTGACTTCTGCGCAGCGGTTTGGGAGTTAACATCAAAATTACATTTCTCGGCCATATCGCATAGATCTCACTGTGAAAAGGCTTAAATGGCTTTTTTGACCTAAGTTTGAGGATTGCGCTCAAATCAAATGTCCTAGAACCAAATTTCCACATGTAATTACTAGATTGTGATACAATACACTAATGGGTGAAGTTTGGTTGACTTCTGCGCAGCGGTTTGGGAGTTAACATCAAAATTACATTTCTCGGCCATATCGCATAGATCTCACTGTGAAAAGGCTTAAATGACTTTTTTAATTAAGTTTAATGATTGCGCTCAAACCAAATGTCCTAGAACAAAATTTTTAAATGTAACTACTAGAATGTGATACAATACACTATTGGGTGAAGTTTAGTTGACTTCTGTGCAGCGGTTTGGGAGTTAACATCAAAATTACATTTCTCGGCCATATCGCATAGATCTCACTGTGAAAAGGCTTAAATGGCTTTTTTGACCTAAGTTTAATGATTGCGCTCAAACCAAATGTCCTAGAACGAAATTTTCAAATGTAACTACTAGAATGTGATACAATACACTAATGGTTGAAGTTTGGTTGACTTCTGCGCAGCGGTTTGGGAGTGAACATCAAAATTACATTTCTCGGCCATATCGCATTGATCTCACTGTGAAAAGGCTTAAATGACTTTTTTAATTAAGTTTGATGATTGCGCTCAAACAAAATTTCCTAGAACAAAATTTTCAAATGTAACTACTAGATTGTGATACAATACACTATTGGGTGAAGTTTGGTTGACTTCTGCGCAGCGGTTTGGGAGTTAACATCAAAATTACATTTCTCGGCCATATCGCATAGATCTCACTGTGAAAAGGCTTAAATGGCTTTTTTGACCTAAGTTTAATGATTGCGCTCAAACCAAATGTCCTAGAACGAAATTTTCAAATGTAACTACTAGAATGTGATACAATACACTATTGGGTGAAGTTTGGTTGACTTCTGCGCAGCGGTTTGGGAGTTAACATCAAAATTACATTTCTCGGCCATATCGCATAGATCTCACTGTGAAAAGGCTTAAATGGCTTTTTTGACCTAAGTTTGAGGATTGCGCTCAAATAAAATGTCCTAGAACCAAATTTCCACATGTAATTACTAGATTGTGATACAATACACTAATGGGTGAAGTTTGGTTGACTTCTGCGCAGCGGTTTGGGAGTTAACATCAAAATTACATTTCTCGGCCATATCGCATAGATCTCACTGTGAAAAGGCTTAAATGACTTTTTTTATTAAGTTTAATGATTGCGCTCAAACCAAATGTCCTAGAACAAAATTTTCAAATGTAACTACTAGAATGTGATACAATACACTATTGGGTGAAGTTTAGTTGACTTCTGCGCAGCGGTTTGGGAGTTAACATCAAAATTACATTTCTCGGCCATATCGCATAGATCTCACTGTGAAAAGGCTTAAATGGCTTTTTTGACCTAAGTTTAATGATTGCGCTCAAACCAAATGTCCAATAACCAAATTTCCACATGTAACTACTAGATTGTGATACAATACACTAATGGGTGAAGTTTGGTTGACTTCTGCGCAGCGGTTTGGGAGTTAACATCAAAATTACATTTCTCGGCCATATCGCATAGATCTCACTGTGAAAAGGCTTAAATGACTTTTTTAATTAAGTTTGATGATTGCGTTCAAACAAAATGTCATAGAACAAAATTTTTAAATGTAACTACTAGATTGTGATACAATACACTATTGGGTGAAGTTTGGTTGACTTCTGCGCAGCGGTTTGGGAGTTAACGTCAAAATTACATTTCTCGGCCATATCGCATAGATCTAACTGTGAAAAGGCTTAAATGGCTTTTTTGACCTAAGTTTGAGGATTGCGCTCAAATCAAATGTCCTAGAACCAAATTTCCACATGTAACTACTAGATTGTGATACAATACACTAATGGGTGAAGTTTGGTTGACTTCTGCGCAGCGGTTTGGGAGTTAACATCAAAATTACATTTCTCGGCCATATCGCATAGATCTCACTGTGAAAAGGCTTAAATGGCTTTTTTGACCTAAGTTTGAGGATTGCGCTCAAATCAAATGTCCAATAACCAAATTTCCACATGTAACTACTAGATTGTGATACAATACACTAATGGGTGAAGTTTGGTTGACTTCTGCGCAGCGGTTTGGGAGTTAACATCAAAATTACATTTCTCGGCCATATCGCATAGATCTCACTGTGAAAAGGCTTAAATGGCTTTTTTGACCTAAGTTTGAGGATTGCGCTCAAATCAAATGTCCAATAACCAAATTTCTACATGTAACTACTAGATTGTGATACAATACACTAATGGGTGAAGTTTGGTTGACTTCTGCGCAGCGGTTTGGGAGTTAACATCAAAATTACATTTCTCGGCCATATCGCAGAGATCTCACTGTGAAAAGGCTTAAATGACTTTTTTAATTAAGTTTGATGATTGCGTTCAAACAAAATGTCATAGAACAAAATTTTCAAATGTAACTACTAGATTGTGATACAATACACTATTGGGTGAAGTTTGGTTGACTTCTGCGCAGCGGTTTGGGAGTTAACATCAAAATTACATTTCTCGGCCATATCGCATAGATCTCACTGTGAAAAGGCTTAAATGGCTTTTTTGACCTAAGTTTGAGGATTGCGCTCAAATCAAATGTCCTAGAACCAAATTTCCACATGTAATTACTAGATTGTGATACAATACACTAATGGGTGAAGTTTGGTTGACTTCTGCGCAGCGGTTTGGGAGTTAACATCAAAATTACATTTCTCGGCCATATCGCATAGATCTCACTGTGAAAAGGCTTAAATGACTTTTTTAATTAAGTTTAATGATTGCGCTCAAACCAAATGTCCTAGAACCAAATTTCAACATGTAACTACTAGATTGTGATACAATACACTAATGGTTGAAGTTTGGTTGACTTCTGCGCAGCGGTTTGGGAGTGAACATCAAAATTACATTTCTCGGCCATATCGCATAGATCTCACTGTGAAAAGGCTTAAATGACTTTTTTTAATTAAGTTTGAAGATTGCGCTCAAATCAAATGTCCTAGAACTAAATTTCCAAATTTAACTACTAGATTGTGATAAAATACACTATTGGGTGAAGTTTGGTTGACTTCTGCGCAGCGGTTTGGGAGTTAACATCAAAATTACATTTCTCGGCCATATCGCATAGATCTCACTGTGAAAAGGCTTAAATGACTTTTTTAATTAAGTTTGATGATTGCGTTCAAACAAAATGTCCTAGAACAAAATTTTCAAATGTAACTACTAGATTGTGATACAATACACTATTGGGTGAAGTTTGGTTGACTTCTGCGCAGCGGTTTGGGAGTTAACATCAAAATTACATTTCTCGGCCATATCGCATAGATCTCACTGTGAAAAGGCTTAAATGGCTTTTTTGACCTAAGTTTAAAGATTGCGCTCAAACCAAATGTCCTAGAACGAAATTTTTAAATGTAACTACTAGAATGTGATACAATATACTATTGGGTGAAGTTTGGTTGACTTCTGCGCAGCGGTTTGGGAGTTAACATCAAAATTACATTTCTCGGCCATATCGCATAGATCTCACTGTGAAAAGGCTTAAATGGCTTTTTTGACCTAAGTTTGAGGATTGCGCTCAAATCAAATGTCCTAGAACCAAATTTCCACATGTAACTACTAGATTGTGATACAATACACTAATGGGTGAAGTTTGGTTGACTTCTGCGCAGAGGTTTGGGAGTTAACATCAAAATTACATTTCTCGGCCATATCGCATAGATCTCACTGTGAAAAGGCTTAAATGACTTTTTTAATTAAGTTTGATGATTGCGCTCAAACAAAATTTCCTAGAACAAAATTTTCAAATGTAACTACTAGATTGTGATACAATACACTATTGGGTGAAGTTTGGTTGACTTCTGCGCAGCGATTTGGGAGTTAACATCAAAATTACATTTCTCGGCCATATCGCATAGATCTCACTGTGAAAAGGCTTAAATGGCTTTTTTGACCTAAGTTTAATGATTGCGCTCAAACCAAATGTCCAATAACCAAATTTCCACATGTAACTACTAGATTGTGATACAATACACTAATGGGTGAAGTTTGGTTGACTTCTGCGCAGCGGTTTGGGAGTTAACATCAAAATTACATTTCTCGGCCATATCGCATAGATCTCACTGTGAAAAGGCTTAAATGACTTTTTTAATTAAGTTTAATGATTGCGCTCAAACCAAATGTCCTAGAACAAAATTTTCAAATGTAACTACTAGAATGTGATACAATACACTATTGGGTGAAGTTTAGTTGACTTCTGCGCAGCGATTTGGGAGTTAACATCAAAATTACATTTCTCGGCCATATCGCATAGATCTCACTGTGAAAAGGCTTAAATGGCTTTTTTGACCTAAGTTTAATGATTGCGCTCAAACCAAATGTCCAATAACCAAATTTCCACATGTAACTACTAGATTGTGATACAATACACTAATGGGTGAAGTTTGGTTGACTTCTGCGCAGCGGTTTGGGAGTTAACATCAAAATTACATTTCTCGGCCATATCGCATAGATCTCACTGTGAAAAGGCTTAAATGACTTTTTTAATTAAGTTTAATGATTGCGCTCAAACCAAATGTCCTAGAACAAAATTTTCAAATGTAACTACTAGAATGTGATACAATACACTATTGGGTGAAGTTTAGTTGACTTCTGCGCAGCGGTTTGGGAGTTAACATCAAAATTACATTTCTCGGCCATATCGCATAGATCTCACTGTGAAAAGGCTTAAATGACTTTTTTAATTAAGTTTGATGATTGCGTTCAAACAAAATGTCATAGAACAAAATTTTTAAATGTAACTACTAGATTGTGATACAATACACTATTGGGTGAAGTTTGGTTGACTTCTGCGCAGCGGTTTGGGAGTTAACGTCAAAATTACATTTCTCGGCCATATCGCATAGATCTAACTGTGAAAAGGCTTAAATGGCTTTTTTGACCTAAGTTTGAGGATTGCGCTCAAATCAAATGTCCTAGAACCAAATTTCCACATGTAACTACTAGATTGTGATACAATACACTAATGGGTGAAGTTTGGTTGACTTCTGCGCAGCGGTTTGGGAGTTAACATCAAAATTACATTTCTCGGCCATATCGCATAGATCTCACTGTGAAAAGGCTTAAATGGCTTTTTTGACCTAAGTTTGAGGATTGCGCTCAAATCAAATGTCCAATAACCAAATTTCCACATGTAACTACTAGATTGTGATACAATACACTAATGGGTGAAGTTTGGTTGACTTCTGCGCAGCGGTTTGGGAGTTAACATCAAAATTACATTTCTCGGCCATATCGCATAGATCTCACTGTGAAAAGGCTTAAATGGCTTTTTTGACCTAAGTTTGAGGATTGCGCTCAAATCAAATGTCCAATAACCAAATTTCTACATGTAACTACTAGATTGTGATACAATACACTAATGGGTGAAGTTTGGTTGACTTCTGCGCAGCGGTTTGGGAGTTAACATCAAAATTACATTTCTCGGCCATATCGCAGAGATCTCACTGTGAAAAGGCTTAAATGACTTTTTTAATTAAGTTTGATGATTGCGTTCAAACAAAATGTCATAGAACAAAATTTTCAAATGTAACTACTAGATTGTGATACAATACACTATTGGGTGAAGTTTGGTTGACTTCTGCGCAGCGGTTTGGGAGTTAACATCAAAATTACATTTCTCGGCCATATCGCATAGATCTCACTGTGAAAAGGCTTAAATGGCTTTTTTGACCTAAGTTTGAGGATTGCGCTCAAATCAAATGTCCTAGAACCAAATTTCCACATGTAATTACTAGATTGTGATACAATACACTAATGGGTGAAGTTTGGTTGACTTCTGCGCAGCGGTTTGGGAGTTAACATCAAAATTACATTTCTCGGCCATATCGCATAGATCTCACTGTGAAAAGGCTTAAATGACTTTTTTAATTAAGTTTAATGATTGCGCTCAAACCAAATGTCCTAGAACCAAATTTCAACATGTAACTACTAGATTGTGATACAATACACTAATGGTTGAAGTTTGGTTGACTTCTGCGCAGCGGTTTGGGAGTGAACATCAAAATTACATTTCTCGGCCATATCGCATAGATCTCACTGTGAAAAGGCTTAAATGACTTTTTTTAATTAAGTTTGAAGATTGCGCTCAAATCAAATGTCCTAGAACTAAATTTCCAAATTTAACTACTAGATTGTGATAAAATACACTATTGGGTGAAGTTTGGTTGACTTCTGCGCAGCGGTTTGGGAGTTAACATCAAAATTACATTTCTCGGCCATATCGCATAGATCTCACTGTGAAAAGGCTTAAATGACTTTTTTAATTAAGTTTGATGATTGCGTTCAAACAAAATGTCCTAGAACAAAATTTTCAAATGTAACTACTAGATTGTGATACAATACACTATTGGGTGAAGTTTGGTTGACTTCTGCGCAGCGGTTTGGGAGTTAACATCAAAATTACATTTCTCGGCCATATCGCATAGATCTCACTGTGAAAAGGCTTAAATGGCTTTTTTGACCTAAGTTTAAAGATTGCGCTCAAACCAAATGTCCTAGAACGAAATTTTTAAATGTAACTACTAGAATGTGATACAATATACTATTGGGTGAAGTTTGGTTGACTTCTGCGCAGCGGTTTGGGAGTTAACATCAAAATTACATTTCTCGGCCATATCGCATAGATCTCACTGTGAAAAGGCTTAAATGGCTTTTTTGACCTAAGTTTGAGGATTGCGCTCAAATCAAATGTCCTAGAACCAAATTTCCACATGTAACTACTAGATTGTGATACAATACACTAATGGGTGAAGTTTGGTTGACTTCTGCGCAGAGGTTTGGGAGTTAACATCAAAATTACATTTCTCGGCCATATCGCATAGATCTCACTGTGAAAAGGCTTAAATGACTTTTTTAATTAAGTTTGATGATTGCGCTCAAACAAAATTTCCTAGAACAAAATTTTCAAATGTAACTACTAGATTGTGATACAATACACTATTGGGTGAAGTTTGGTTGACTTCTGCGCAGCGATTTGGGAGTTAACATCAAAATTACATTTCTCGGCCATATCGCATAGATCTCACTGTGAAAAGGCTTAAATGGCTTTTTTGACCTAAGTTTAATGATTGCGCTCAAACCAAATGTCCAATAACCAAATTTCCACATGTAACTACTAGATTGTGATACAATACACTAATGGGTGAAGTTTGGTTGACTTCTGCGCAGCGGTTTGGGAGTTAACATCAAAATTACATTTCTCGGCCATATCGCATAGATCTCACTGTGAAAAGGCTTAAATGACTTTTTTAATTAAGTTTAATGATTGCGCTCAAACCAAATGTCCTAGAACAAAATTTTCAAATGTAACTACTAGAATGTGATACAATACACTATTGGGTGAAGTTTAGTTGACTTCTGCGCAGCGGTTTGGGAGTTAACATCAAAATTACATTTCTCGGCCATATCGCATAGATCTCACTGTGAAAAGGCTTAAATGGCTTTTTTGACCTAAGTTTAATGATTGCGCTCAAACCAAATGTCCTAGAACAAAATTTTCAAATGTAACTACTAGAATGTGATACAATACACTATTGGGTGAAGTTTGGTTGACTTCTGCGCAGCGGTTTGGGAGTTAACATCAAAATTACATTTCTCGGCCATATCGCATAGATCTCACTGTGAAAAGGCTTAAATGGCTTTTTTGACCTAAGTTTGAGGATTGCGCTCAAATCAAATGTCCTAGAACCGAATTTCCACATGTAACTACTAGATTGTGATACAATACACTAATGGGTGAAGTTTGGTTGACTTCTGCGCAGCGGTTTGGGAGTTAACATCAAAATTACATTTCTCGGCCATATCGCATAGATCTCACTGTGAAAAGGCTTAAATGACTTTTTTAATTAAGTTTGATGATTGCGCTCAAACAAAATGTCCTAGAACCAAATTTTTAAATGTAACTACTAGATTGTGATACAATACACTATTGGGTGAAGTTTGGTTGACTTCTGCGCAGCGGTTTGGGAGTTAACATCAAAATTACATTTCTCGGCCATATCGCATAGATCTCACTGTGAAAAGGCTTAAATGGCTTTTTTGACCTAAGTTTGAGGATTGCGCTCAAATCAAATGTCCTAGAACCAAATTTCCACATGTAACTACTAGATTGTGATACAATACACTAATGGTTGAAGTTTGGTTGACTTCTGCGCAGCGGTTTGGGAGTGAACATCAAAATTACATTTCTCGGCCATATCGCATAGATCTCACTGTGAAAAGGCTTAAATGACTTTTTTTAATTAAGTTTGAAGATTGCGCTCAAATCAAATGTCCTAGAACTAAATTTCCAAATGTAACTACTAGATTGTGATAAAATACACTATTGGGTGAAGTTTGGTTGACTTCTGCGCAGCGGTTTGGGAGTTAACATCAAAATTACATTTCTCGGCCATATCGCATAGATCTCACTGTGAAAAGGCTTAAATGACTTTTTTAATTAAGTTTGATGATTGCGTTCAAACAAAATGTCCTAGAACAAAATTTACAAATGTAACTACTAGATTGTGATACAATACACTATTGGGTGAAGTTTGGTTGACTTCTGCGCAGCGGTTTGGGAGTTAACATCAAAATTACATTTCTCGGCCATATCGCATAGATCTCACTGTGAAAAGGCTTAAATGGCTTTTTTGACCTAAGTTTAAAGATTGCGCTCAAACCAAATGTCCTAGAACGAAATTTTCAAATGTAACTACTAGAATGTGATACAATATACTATTGGGTGAAGTTTGGTTGACTTCTGCGCAGCGGTTTGGGAGTTAACATCAAAATTACATTTCTCGGCCATATCGCATAGATCTCACTGTGAAAAGGCTTAAATGGCTTTTTTGACCTAAGTTTGAGGATTGCGCTCAAATCAAATGTCCTAGAACCAAATTTCCACATGTAACTACTAGATTGTGATACAATACACTAATGGGTGAAGTTTGGTTGACTTCTGCGCAGAGGTTTGGGAGTTAACATCAAAATTACATTTCTCGGCCATATCGCATAGATCTCACTGTGAAAAGGCTTAAATGACTTTTTTAATTAAGTTTGATGATTGCGTTCAAACAAAATGTCATAGAACAAAATTTTCAAATGTAACTACTAGATTGTGATACAATACACTATTGGGTGAAGTTTGGTTGACTTCTGCGCAGCGGTTTGGGAGTTAACATCAAAATTACATTTCTCGGCCATATCGCATAGATCTCACTGTGAAAAGGCTTAAATGGCTTTTTTGACCTAAGTTTGAGGATTGCGCTCAAATCAAATGTCCTAGAACCAAATTTCCACATGTAATTACTAGATTGTGATACAATACACTAATGGGTGAAGTTTGGTTGACTTCTGCGCAGCGGTTTGGGAGTTAACATCAAAATTACATTTCTCGGCCATATCGCATAGATCTCACTGTGAAAAGGCTTAAATGACTTTTTTAATTAAGTTTAATGATTGCGCTCAAACCAAATGTCCTAGAACAAAATTTTCAAATGTAACTACTAGAATGTGATACAATACACTATTGGGTGAAGTTTAGTTGACTTCTGCGCAGCGGTTTGGGAGTTAACATCAAAATTACATTTCTCGGCCATATCGCATAGATCTCACTGTGAAAAGGCTTAAATGGCTTTTTTGACCTAAGTTTAATGATTGCGCTCAAACCAAATGTCCTTGAACAAAATTTTCAAATGTAACTACTAGAATGTGATACAATACACTATTGGGTGAAGTTTGGTTGACTTCTGCGCAGCGGTTTGGGAGTTAACATCAAAATTACATTTCTCGGCCATATCGCATAGATCTCACTGTGAAAAGGCTTAAATGGCTTTTTTGACCTAAGTTTGAGGATTGCGCTCAAATCAAATGTCCTAATACCGAATTTCCACATGTAACTACTAGATTGTGATACAATACACTAATGGGTGAAGTTTGGTTGACTTCTGCGCAGCGGTTTGGGAGTTAACATCAAAATTACATTTCTCGGCCATATCGCATAGATCTCACTGTGAAAAGGCTTAAATGACTTTTTTAATTAAGTTTGATGATTGCGCTCAAACAAAATGTCCTAGAACAAAATTTTTAAATGTAACTACTAGATTGTGATACAATACACTACTGGGTGAAGTTTGGTTGACTTCTGCGCAGCGGTTTGGGAGTTAACATCAAAATTACATTTCTCGGCCATATCGCATAGATCTCACTGTGAAAAGGCTTAAATGGCTTTTTTGACCTAAGTTTGAGGATTGCGCTCAAATCAAATGTCCTAGAACCAAATTTCCACATGTAACTACTAGATTGTGATACAATACACTAATGGTTGAAGTTTGGTTGACTTCTGCGCAGCGGTTTGGGAGTGAACATCAAAATTACATTTCTCGGCCATATCGCATAGATCTCACTGTGAAAAGGCTTAAATGACTTTTTTTAATTAAGTTTGAAGATTGCGCTCAAATCAAATGTCCTAGAACTAAATTTCCAAATGTAACTACTAGATTGTGATAAAATACACTATTGGGTGAAGTTTGGTTGACTTCTGCGCAGCGGTTTGGGAGTTAACATCAAAATTACATTTCTCGGCCATATCGCATAGATCTCACTGTGAAAAGGCTTAAATGACTTTTTTAATTAAGTTTGATGATTGCGTTCAAACAAAATGTCCTAGAACAAAATTTTCAAATGTAACTACTAGATTGTGATACAATACACTATTGGGTGAAGTTTGGTTGACTTCTGCGCAGCGGTTTGGGAGTTAACATCAAAATTACATTTCTCGGCCATATCGCATAGATCTCACTGTGAAAAGGCTTAAATGGCTTTTTTGACCTAAGTTTAAAGATTGCGCTCAAACCAAATGTCCTAGAACGAAATTTTCAAATGTAACTACTAGAATGTGATACAATATACTATTGGGTGAAGTTTGGTTGACTTCTGCGCAGCGGTTTGGGAGTTAACATCAAAATTACATTTCTCGGCCATATCGCATAGATCTCACTGTGAAAAGGCTTAAATGGCTTTTTTGACCTAAGTTTGAGGATTGCGCTCAAATCAAATGTCCTAGAACCAAATTTCCACATGTAACTACTAGATTGTGATACAATACACTAATGGGTGAAGTTTGGTTGACTTCTGCGCAGAGGTTTGGGAGTTAACATCAAAATTACATTTCTCGGCCATATCGCATAGATCTCACTGTGAAAAGGCTTAAATGACTTTTTTAATTAAGTTTGATGATTGCGCTCAAACAAAATTTCCTAGAACAAAATTTTCAAATGTAACTACTAGATTGTGATACAATACACTATTGGGTGAAGTTTGGTTGACTTCTGCGCAGCGGTTTGGGAGTTAACATCAAAATTACATTTCTCGGCCATATCGCATAGATCTCACTGTGAAAAGGCTTAAATGGCTTTTTTGACCTAAGTTTAATGATTGCGCTCAAACCAAATGTCCAATAACCAAATTTCCACATGTAACTACTAGATTGTGATACAATACACTAATGGGTGAAGTTTGGTTGACTTCTGCGCAGCGGTTTGGGAGTTAACATCAAAATTACATTTCTCGGCCATATCGCATAGATCTCACTGTGAAAAGGCTTAAATGACTTTTTTAATTAAGTTTGATGATTGCGTTCAAACAAAATGTCATAGAACAAAATTTTTAAATGTAACTACTAGATTGTGATACAATACACTATTGGGTGAAGTTTGGTTGACTTCTGCGCAGCGGTTTGGGAGTTAACATCAAAATTACATTTCTCGGCCATATCGCATAGATCTCACTGTGAAAAGGCTTAAATGGCTTTTTTGACCTAAGTTTGAGGATTGCGCTCAAATCAAATGTCCTAGAACCAAATTTCCACATGTAATTACTAGATTGTGATACAATACACTAATGGGTGAAGTTTGGTTGACTTCTGCGCAGCGGTTTGGGAGTTAACATCAAAATTACATTTCTCGGCCATATCGCATAGATCTCACTGTGAAAAGGCTTAAATGACTTTTTTAATTAAGTTTAATGATTGCGCTCAAACCAAATGTCCTAGAACGAAATTTTCAAATGTAACTACTAGAATGTGATACAATACACTATTGGGTGAAGTTTGGTTGACTTCTGCGCAGCGGTTTGGGAGTTAACATCAAAATTACATTTCTCGGCCATATCGCATAGATCTCACTGTGAAAAGGCTTAAATGGCTTTTTTGACCTAAGTTTGAGGATTGCGCTCAAATCAAATGTCCTAGAACCAAATTTCCACATGTAACTACTAGATTGTGATACAATACACTAATGGGTGAAGTTTGGTTGACTTCTGCGCAGCGGTTTGGGAGTTAACATCAAAATTACATTTCTCGGCCATATCGCATAGATCTCACTGTGAAAAGGCTTAAATGGCTTTTTTGACCTAAGTTTGAGGATTGCGCTCAAATCAAATGTCCAATAACCAAATTTCCACATGTAACTACTAGATTATGATACAATACACTAATGGGTGAAGTTTGGTTGACTTCTGCGCAGCGGTATGGGAGTTAACATCAAAATTACATTTCTCGGCCATATCGCAGAGATCTCACTGTGAAAAGGCTTAAATGACTTTTTTAATTAAGTTTGATGATTGCGTTCAAACAAAATGTCATAGAACAAAATTTTCAAATGTAACTACTAGATTGTGATACAATACACTATTGGGTGAAGTTTGGTTGACTTCTGCGCAGCGGTTTGGGAGTTAACATCAAAATTACATTTCTCGGCCATATCGCATAGATCTCACTGTGAAAAGGCTTAAATGGCTTTTTTGACCTAAGTTTGAGGATTGCGCTCAAATCAAATGTCCTAGAACCAAATTTCCACATGTAATTACTAGATTGTGATACAATACACTAATGGGTGAAGTTTGGTTGACTTCTGCGCAGCGGTTTGGGAGTTAACATCAAAATTACATTTCTCGGCCATATCGCATAGATCTCACTGTGAAAAGGCTTAAATGACTTTTTTAATTAAGTTTAATGATTGCGCTCAAACCAAATGTCCTAGAACAAAATTTTCAAATGTAACTACTAGAATGTGATACAATACACTATTGGGTGAAGTTTAGTTGACTTCTGTGCAGCGGTTTGGGAGTTAACATCAAAATTACATTTCTCGTCCATATCGCATAGATCTCACTGTGAAAAGGCTTAAATGGCTTTTTTGACCTAAGTTTAATGATTGCGCTCAAACCAAATGTCCTAGAACAAAATTTTCAAATGTAACTACTAGAATGTGATACAATACACTATTGGGTGAAGTTTGGTTGACTTCTGCGCAGCGGTTTGGGAGTTAACATCAAAATTACATTTCTCGGCCATATCGCATAGATCTCACTGTGAAAAGGCTTAAATGGCTTTTTTGACCTAAGTTTGAGGATTGCGCTCAAATCAAATGTCCTAGAACCAAATTTCCACATGTAACAACTAGATTGTGATACAATACACTAATGGGTGAAGTTTGGTTGACTTCTGCGCAGCGGTTTGGGAGTTAACATCAAAATTACATTTCTCGGCCATATCGCATAGATCTCACTGTGAAAAGGCTTAAATGACTTTTTTAATTAAGTTTGATGATTGCGCTCAAACAAAATGTCCTAGAACAAAATTTTTTAAATGTAACTACTAGATTGTGATACAATACACTATTGGGTGAAGTTTGGTTGACTTCTGCGCAGCGGTTTGGGAGTTAACATTAAAATTACATTTCTCGGCCATATCGCATAGATCTCACTGTGAAAAGGCTTAAATGGCTTTTTTGACCTAAGTTTGAGGATTGCGCTCAAATCAAATGTCCTACAACCAAATTTCCACATGTAACTACTAGATTGTGATACAATACACTAATGGTTGAAGTTTGGTTGACTTCTGCGCAGCAGTTTGGGAGTGAACATCAAAATTACATTTCTCGGCCATATCGCATAGATCTCACTGTGAAAAGGCTTAAATGACTTTTTTTAATTAAGTTTGAAGATTGCGCTCAAATCAAATGTCCTAGAACTAAATTTCCAAATGTAACTACTAGATTGTGATACAATACACTATTGGGTGAAGTTTGGTTGACTTCTGCGCAGCGGTTTGGGAGTTAACATCAAAATTACATTTCTCGGCCATATCGCATAGATCTCACTGTGAAAAGGCTTAAATGACTTTTTTAATTAAGTTTGATGATTGCGTTCAAACAAAATGTCCTAGAACAAAATTTTCAAATGTAACTACTAGATTGTGATACAATACACTATTGGGTGAAGTTTGGTTGACTTCTGCGCAGCGGTTTGGGAGTTAACATCAAAATTACATTTCTCGGCCATATCGCATAGATCTCACTGTGAAAAGGCTTAAATGGCTTTTTTGACCTAAGTTTGAGGATTGCGCTCAAATCAAATGTCCTAGAACCAAATTTCCACATGTAATTACTAGATTGTGATACAATACACTAATGGGTGAAGTTTGGTTGACTTCTGCGCAGCGGTTTGGGAGTTAACATCAAAATTACATTTCTCGGCCATATCGCATAGATCTCACTGTGAAAAGGCTTAAATGACTTTTTTAATTAAGTTTAATGATTGCTCTCAAACCAAATGTCCTAGAACAAAATTTTCAAATGTAACTACTAGAATGTGATACAATACACTATTGGGTGAAGTTTAGTTGACTTCTGTGCAGCGGTTTGGGAGTTAACATCAAAATTACATTTCTCGTCCATATCGCATAGATCTCACTGTGAAAAGGCTTAAATGGCTTTTTTGACCTAAGTTTAATGATTGCGCTCAAACCAAATGTCCTAGAACAAAATTTTCAAATGTAACTACTAGAATGTGATACAATACACTATTGGGTGAAGTTTGGTTGACTTCTGCGCAGCGGTTTGGGAGTTAACATCAAAATTACATTTCTCGGCCATATCGCATAGATCTCACTGTGAAAAGGCTTAAATGGCTTTTTTGACCTAAGTTTGAGGATTGCGCTCAAATCAAATGTCCTAGAACCAAATTTCCACATGTAACTACTAGATTGTGATACAATACACTAATGGGTGAAGTTTGGTTGACTTCTGCGCAGCGGTTTGGGAGTTAACATCAAAATTACATTTCTCGGCCATATCGCATAGATCTCACTGTGAAAAGGCTTAAATGACTTTTTTAATTAAGTTTGATGATTGCGCTCAAACAAAATGTCCTAGAACAAAATTTTTAAATGTAACTACTAGATTGTGATACAATACACTATTGGGTGAAGTTTGGTTGACTTCTGCGCAGCGGTTTGGGAGTTAACATTAAAATTACATTTCACGGCCATATCGCATAGATCTCACTGTGAAAAGGCTTAAATGGCTTTTTTGACCTAAGTTTGAGGATTGCGCTCAAATCAAATGTCCTAGAACCAAATTTCCACATGTAACTACTAGATTGTGATACAATACACTAATGGTTGAAGTTTGGTTGACTTCTGCGCAGCGGTTTGGGAGTGAACATCAAAATTACATTTCTCGGCCATATCGCATAGATCTCACTGTGAAAAGGCTTAAATGACTTTTTTTAATTAAGTTTGAAGATTGCGCTCAAATCAAATGTCCTAGAACTAAATTTCCAAATGTAACTACTAGATTGTGATAAAATACACTATTGGGTGAAGTTTGGTTGACTTCTGCGCAGCGGTTTGGGAGTTAACATCAAAATTACATTTCTCGGCCATATCGCATAGATCTCACTGTGAAAAGGCTTAAATGACTTTTTTAATTAAGTTTGATGATTGCGTTCAAACAAAATGTCCTAGAACAAAATTTTCAAATGTAACTACTAGATTGTGATACAATACACTATTGGGTGAAGTTTGGTTGACTTCTGCGCAGCGGTTTGGGAGTTAACATCAAAATTACATTTCTCGGCCATATCGCATAGATCTCACTGTGAAAAGGCTTAAATGGCTTTTTTGACCTAAGTTTGAGGATTGCGCTCAAATCAAATGTCCAAGAACCAAATTTCCAAATGTAACTACTAGATTGTGATACAATACACTATTGGGTGAAGTTTAGTTGACTTCTGCGCAGCGGTTTGGGAGTTAACATCAAAATTACATTTCTCGGCCATATCGCATAGATCTCACTGTGAAAAGGCTTAAATGACTTTTTTAATTAAGTTTGATGATTGCGTTCAAACAAAATGTCCTAGAACAAAATTTTCAAATGCAACTACTAGATTGTGATACAATACACTATTGGGTGAAGTTTGGTTGACTTCTGCGCAGCGGTTTGGGAGTTAACATCAAAATTACATTTCTCGGCCATATCGCATAGATCTCACTGTGAAAAGGCTTAAATGGCTTTTTTGACCTAAGTTTAAAGATTGCGCTCAAACCAAATGTCCTAGAACGAAATTTTCAAATGTAACTACTAGAATGTGATACAATACACTATTGGGTGAAGTTTGGTTGACTTCTGCGCAGCGGTTTGGGAGTTAACATCAAAATTACATTTCTCGGCCATATCGCATAGATCTCACTGTGAAAAGGCTTAAATGGCTTTTTTGACCTAAGTTTAATGATTGCGCTCAAACCAAATGTCCAATAACCAAATTTCCACATGTAACTACTAGATTGTGATACAATACACTAATGGGTGAAGTTTGGTTGACTTCTGCGCAGCGGTTTGGGAGTTAACATCAAAATTACATTTCTCGGCCATATCGCATAGATCTCACTGTGAAAAGGCTTAAATGACTTTTTTAATTAAGTTTGATGATTGCGTTCAAACAAAATGTCATAGAACAAAATTTTCAAATGTAACTACTAGATTGTGATACAATACACTATTGGGTGAAGTTTGGTTGACTTCTGCGCAGCGGTTTGGGAGTTAACATCAAAATTACATTTCTCGGCCATATCGCATAGATCTCACTGTGAAAAGGCTTAAATGGCTTTTTTGACCTAAGTTTGAGGATTGCGCTCAAATCAAATGTCCTAGAACCAAATTTCCACATGTAATTACTAGATTGTGATACAATACACTAATGGGTGAAGTTTGGTTGACTTCTGCGCAGCGGTTTGGGAGTTAACATCAAAATTACATTTCTCGGCCATATCGCATAGATCTCACTGTGAAAAGGCTTAAATGACTTTTTTAATTAAGTTTAATGATTGCGCTCAAACCAAATGTCCTAGAACAAAATTTTTAAATGTAACTACTAGAATGTGATACAATACACTATTGGGTGAAGTTTAGTTGACTTCTGTGCAGCGGTTTGGGAGTTAACATCAAAATTACATTTCTCGGCCATATCGCATAGATCTCACTGTGAAAAGGCTTAAATGGCTTTTTTGACCTAAGTTTAATGATTGCGTTCAAAACAAATGTCCTAGAACGAAATTTTCAAATGTAACTACTAGAATGTGATACAATACACTAATGGTTGAAGTTTGGTTGACTTCTGCGCAGCGGTTTGGGAGTGAACATCAAAATTACATTTCTCGGCCATATCGCATAGATCTCACTGTGAAAAGGCTTAAATGACTTTTTTAATTAAGTTTGATGATTGCGTTCAAACAAAATGTCCTAGAACAAAATTTTCACATGTAACTACTAGATTGTGATACAATACACTAATGGGTGAAGTTTGGTTGACTTCTGCGCAGCGGTTTGGGAGTTAACATCAAAATTACATTTCTCGGCCATATCGCATTGATCTCACTGTGAAAAGGCTTAAATGACTTTTTTAATTAAGTTTGATGATTGCGCTCAAACAAAATTTCCTAGAACAAAATTTTCAAATGTAACTACTAGATTGTGATACAATACACTATTGGGTGAAGTTTGGTTGACTTCTGCGCAGCGGTTTGGGAGTTAACATCAAAATTACATTTCTCGGCCATATCGCATAGATCTCACTGTGAAAAGGCTTAAATGGCTTTTTTGACCTAAGTTTAATGATTGCGCTCAAACCAAATGTCCTAGAACGAAATTTTCAAATGTAACTACTAGAATGTGATACAATACACTATTGGGTGAAGTTTGGTTGACTTCTGCGCAGCGGTTTGGGAGTTAACATCAAAATTACATTTCTCGGCCATATCGCATAGATCTCACTGTGAAAAGGCTTAAATGGCTTTTTTGACCTAAGTTTGAGGATTGCGCTCAAATAAAATGTCCTAGAACCAAATTTCCACATGTAATTACTAGATTGTGATACAATACACTAATGGGTGAAGTTTGGTTGACTTCTGCGCAGCGGTTTGGGAGTTAACATCAAAATTACATTTCTCGGCCATATCGCATAGATCTCACTGTGAAAAGGCTTAAATGACTTTTTTAATTAAGTTTAATGATTGCGCTCAAACCAAATGTCCTAGAACAAAATTTTCAAATGTAACTACTAGAATGTGATACAATACACTATTGGGTGAAGTTTAGTTGACTTCTGCGCAGCGGTTTGGGAGTTAACATCAAAATTACATTTCTCGGCCATATCGCATAGATCTCACTGTGAAAAGGCTTAAATGGCTTTTTTGACCTAAGTTTAATGATTGCGCTCAAACCAAATGTCCTAGAACAAAATTTTCAAATGTAACTACTAGAATGTGATACAATACACTATTGGGTGAAGTTTGGTTGACTTCTGCGCAGCGGTTTGGGAGTTAACATCAAAATTACATTTCTCGGCCATATCGCATAGATCTCACTGTGAAAAGGCTTAAATGGCTTTTTTGACCTAAGTTTGAGGATTGCGCTCAAATCAAATGTCCTAGAACCAAATTTCCACATGTAACTACTAGATTGTGATACAATACACTAATGGGTGAAGTTTGGTTGACTTCTGCGCAGCGGTTTGGGAGTTAACATCAAAATTACATTTCTCGGCCATATCGCATAGATCTCACTGTGAAAAGGCTTAAATGACTTTTTTAATTAAGTTTGATGATTGCGTTCAAACAAAATGTCCTAGAACAAAATTTTCAAATGTAACTACTAGATTGTGATACAATACACTATTGGGTGAAGTTTGGTTGACTTCTGCGCAGCGGTTTGGGAGTTAACATCAAAATTACATTTCTCGGCCATATCGCATAGATCTCAATGTGAAAAGGCTTAAATGGCTTTTTTGACCTAAGTTTAAAGATTGCGCTCAAACCAAATGTCCTAGAACGAAATTTTCAAATGTAACTACTAGAATGTGATACAATACACTATTGGGTGAAGTTTGGTTGACTTCTGCGCAGCGGTTTGGGAGTTAACATCAAAATTACATTTCTCGGCCATATCGCATAGATCTCACTGTGAAAAGGCTGAAATGGCTTTTTTGACCTAAGTTTAAAGATTGCGCTCAAACCAAATGTCCTAGAACGAAATTTTCAAATGTAACTACTAGAATGTGATACAATACACTATTGGGTGAAGTTTGGTTGACTTCTGCGCAGCGGTTTGGGAGTTAACATCAAAATTACATTTCTCGGCCATATCGCATAGATCTCACTGTGAAAAGGCTTAAATGGCTTTTTTGACCTAAGTTTGAGGATTGCGCTCAAATCAAATGTCCTAGAACCAAATTTCTACATGTAACTACTAGATTGTGATACAATACACTAATGGGTGAAGTTTGGTTGACTTCTGCGCAGAGGTTTGGGAGTTAACATCAAAATTACATTTCTCGGCCATATCGCATAGATCTCACTGTGAAAAGGCTTAAATGACTTTTTTAATTAAGTTTGATGATTGCGCTCAAACAAAATTTCCTAGAACAAAATTTTCAAATGTAACTACTAGATTGTGATACAATACACTATTGGGTGAAGTTTGGTTGACTTCTGCGCAGCGGTTTGGGAGTTAACATCAAAATTACATTTCTCGGCCATATCGCATAGATCTCACTGTGAAAAGGCTTAAATGGCTTTTTTGACCTAAGTTTAATGATTGCGCTCAAACCAAATGTCCAATAACCAAATTTTCACATGTAACTACTAGATTGTGATACAATACACTAATGGGTGAAGTTTGGTTGACTTCTGCGCAGCGGTTTGGGAGTTAACATCAAAATTACATTTCTCGGCCATATCGCATAGATCTCACTGTGAAAAGGCTTAAATGACTTTTTTAATTAAGTTTGATGATTGCGTTCAAACAAAATGTCATAGAACAAAATTTTCAAATGTAACTACTAGATTGTGATACAATACACTATTGGGTGAAGTTTGGTTGACTTCTGCGCAGCGGTTTGGGAGTTAACATCAAAATTACATTTCTCGGCCATATCGCATAGATCTCACTGTGAAAAGGCTTAAATGGCTTTTTTGACCTAAGTTTGAGGATTGCGCTCAAATCAAATGTCCTAGAACCAAATTTCCACATGTAATTACTAGATTGTGATACAATACACTAATGGGTGAAGTTTGGTTGACTTCTGCGCAGCGGTTTGGGAGTTAACATCAAAATTACATTTCTCGGCCATATCGCATAGATCTCACTGTGAAAAGGCTTAAATGACTTTTTTAATTAAGTTTAATGATTGCGCTCAAATCAAATGTCCTAGAACTAAATTTCCAAATGTAACTACTAGATTGTGATAAAATACACTATTGGGTGAAGTTTGGTTGACTTCTGCGCAGCGGTTTGGGAGTTAACATCAAAATTACATTTCTCGGCCATATCGCATAGATCTCACTGTGAAAAGGCTTAAATGACTTTTTTAATTAAGTTTGATGATTGCGTTCAAACAAAATGTCCTAGAACAAAATTTTCAAATGTAACTACTAGATTGTGATACGATACACTATTGGGTGAAGTTTGGTTGACTTCTGCGCAGCGGTTTGGGAGTTAACATCAAAATTACATTTCTCGGCCATATCGCATAGATCTCACTGTGAAAAGGCTTAAATGGCTTTTTTGACCTAAGTTTAAAGATTGCGCTCAAACCAAATGTCCTAGAACGAAATTTTCAAATGTAACTACTAGAATGTGATACAATACACTATTGGGTGAAGTTTGGTTGACTTCTGCGCAGCGGTTTGGGAGTTAACATCAAAATTACATTTCTCGGCCATATCGCATAGATCTCACTGTGAAAAGGCTTAAATGGCTTTTTTGACCTAAGTTTAATGATTGCGCTCAAACCAAATGTCCTAGAACGAAATTTTCAAATGTAACTACTAGAATGTGATACAATACACTATTGGGTGAAGTTTGGTTGACTTCTGCGCAGCGGTTTGGGAGTTAACATCAAAATTACATTTCTCGGCCATATCGCATAGATCTCACTGTGAAAAGGCTTAAATGGCTTTTTTGACCTAAGTTTGAGGATTGCGCTCAAATCAAATGTCCTAGAACCAAATTTTCACATGTAACTACTAGATTGTGATACAATACACTAATGGGTGAAGTTTGGTTGACTTCTGCGCAGCGGTTTGGGAGTTAACATCAAAATTACATTTCTCGGCTATATCGCATAGATCTCACTGTGAAAAGGCTTAAATGACTTTTTTAATTAAGTTTGATGATTGCGCTCAAACAAAATTTCCTAGAACAAAATTTTCAAATGTAACTACTAGATTGTGATACAATACACTATTGGGTGAAGTTTGGTTGACTTCTGCGCAGCGGTTTGGGAGTTAACATCAAAATTACATTTCTCGGCCATATCGCATAGATCTCACTGTGAAAAGGCTTAAATGGCTTTTTTGACCTAAGTTTGAGGATTGCGCTCAAATCAAATGTCCAAGAACCAAATTTCCAAATGTAACTACTAGATTGTGATACAATACACTATTGGGTGAAGTTTGGTTGACTTCTGCGCAGCGGTTTGGGAGTTAACATCAAAATTACATTTCTCGGCCATATCGCATAGATCTCACTGTGAAAAGGCTTAAATGACTTTTTTAATTAAGTTTGATGATTGCGTTCAAACAAAATGTCCTAGAACAAAATTTTCAAATGTAACTACTAGATTGTGATACAATACACTATTGGGTGAAGTTTGGTTGACTTCTGCGCAGCGGTTTGGGAGTTAACATAAAAATTACATTTCTCGGCCATATCGCATAGATCTCACTGTGAAAAGGCTTAAATGGCTTTTTTGACCTAAGTTTAAAGATTGCGCTCAAACCAAATGTCCTAGAACGAAATTTTCAAATGTAACTACTAGAATGTGATACAATACACTATTGGGTGAAGTTTGGTTGACTTCTGCGCAGCGGTTTGGGAGTTAACATCAAAATTACATTTCTCGGCCATATCGCATAGATCTCACTGTGAAAAGGCTTAAATGACTTTTTTAATTAAGTTTAATGATTGCGCTCAAACCAAATGTCCTAGAACAAAATTTTTAAATGTAACTACTAGAATGTGATACAATACACTATTGGGTGAAGTTTAGTTGACTTCTGTGCAGCGGTTTGGGAGTTAACATCAAAATTACATTTCTCGGCCATATCGCATAGATCTCACTGTGAAAAGGCTTAAATGGCTTTTTTGACCTAAGTTTAATGATTGCGTTCAAACCAAATGTCCTAGAACGAAATTTTCAAATGTAACTACTAGAATGTGATACAATACACTAATGGTTGAAGTTTGGTTGACTTCTGCGCAGCGGTTTGGGAGTTAACATCAAAATTACATTTCTCGGCCATATCGCATAGATCTCACTGTGAAAAGGCTTAAATGACTTTTTTAATTAAGTTTGATGATTGCGTTCAAACAAAATGTCCTAGAACAAAATTTTCACATGTAACTACTAGATTGTGATACAATACACTAATGGGTGAAGTTTGGTTGACTTCTGCGCAGCGGTTTGGGAGTTAACATCAAAATTACATTTCTCGGCCATATCGCATTGATCTCATTGTGAAAAGGCTTAAATGACTTTTTTAATTAAGTTTGATGATTGCGCTCAAACAAAATTTCCTAGAACAAAATTTTCAAATGTAACTACTAGATTGTGATACAATACACTATTGGGTGAAGTTTGGTTGACTTCTGCGCAGCGGTTTGGGAGTTAACATCAAAATTACATTTCTCGGCCATATCGCATAGATCTCACTGTGAAAAGGCTTAAATGGCTTTTTTGACCTAAGTTTAATGATTGCGCTCAAACCAAATGTCCTAGAACGAAATTTTCAAATGTAACTACTAGAATGTGATACAATACACTATTGGGTGAAGTTTGGTTGACTTCTGCGCAGCGGTTTGGGAGTTAACATCAAAATTACATTTCTCGGCCATATCGCATAGATCTCACTGTGAAAAGGCTTAAATGGCTTTTTTGACCTAAGTTTGAGGATTGCGCTCAAATAAAATGTCCTAGAACCAAATTTCCACATGTAATTACTAGATTGTGATACAATACACTAATGGGTGAAGTTTGGTTGACTTCTGCGCAGCGGTTTGGGAGTTAACATCAAAATTACATTTCTCGGCCATATCGCATAGATCTCACTGTGAAAAGGCTTAAATGACTTTTTTAATTAAGTTTAATGATTGCGCTCAAACCAAATGTCCTAGAACAAAATTTTCAAATGTAACTACTAGAATGTGATACAATACACTATTGGGTGAAGTTTAGTTGACTTCTGCGCAGCGGTTTGGGAGTTAACATCAAAATTACATTTCTCGGCCATATCGCATAGATCTCACTGTGAAAAGGCTTAAATGGCTTTTTTGACCTAAGTTTAATGATTGCGCTCAAACCAAATGTCCTAGAACAAAATTTTCAAATGTAACTACTAGAATGTGATACAATACACTATTGGGTGAAGTTTGGTTGACTTCTGCGCAGCGGTTTGGGAGTTAACATCAAAATTACATTTCTCGGCCATATCGCATAGATCTCACTGTGAAAAGGCTTAAATGGCTTTTTTGACCTAAGTTTGAGGATTGCGCTCAAATCAAATGTCCTAGAACCAAATTTCCACATGTAACTACTAGATTGTGATACAATACACTAATGGGTGAAGTTTGGTTGACTTCTGCGCAGCGGTTTGGGAGTTAACATCAAAATTACATTTCTCGGCCATATCGCATAGATCTCACTGTGAAAAGGCTTAAATGACTTTTTTAATTAAGTTTGATGATTGCGTTCAAACAAAATGTCCTAGAATAAAATTTTCAAATGTAACTACTAGATTGTGATACAATACACTATTGGGTGAAGTTTGGTTGACTTCTGCGCAGCGGTTTGGGAGTTAACATCAAAATTACATTTCTCGGCCATATCGCATAGATCTCAATGTGAAAAGGCTTAAATGGCTTTTTTGACCTAAGTTTAAAGATTGCGCTCAAACCAAATGTCCTAGAACGAAATTTTCAAATGTAACTACTAGAATGTGATACAATACACTATTGGGTGAAGTTTGGTTGACTTCTGCGCAGCGGTTTGGGAGTTAACATCAAAATTACATTTCTCGGCCATATCGCATAGATCTCACTGTGAAAAGGCTGAAATGGCTTTTTTGACCTAAGTTTAAAGATTGCGCTCAAACCAAATGTCCTAGAACGAAATTTTCAAATGTAACTACTAGAATGTGATACAATACACTATTGGGTGAAGTTTGGTTGACTTCTGCGCAGCGGTTTGGGAGTTAACATCAAAATTACATTTCTCGGCCATATCGCATAGATCTCACTGTGAAAAGGCTTAAATGGCTTTTTTGACCTAAGTTTGAGGATTGCGCTCAAATCAAATGTCCTAGAACCAAATTTCTACATGTAACTACTAGATTGTGATACAATACACTAATGGGTGAAGTTTGGTTGACTTCTGCGCAGAGGTTTGGGAGTTAACATCAAAATTACATTTCTCGGCCATATCGCATAGATCTCACTGTGAAAACGCTTAAATGACTTTTATAATTAAGTTTGATGATTGCGCTCAAACAAAATTTCCTAGAACAAAATTTTCAAATGTAACTACTAGATTGTGATACAATACACTATTGGGTGAAGTTTGGTTGACTTCTGCGCAGCGGTTTGGGAGTTAACATCAAAATTACATTTCTCGGCCATATCGCATAGATCTCACTGTGAAAAGGCTTAAATGGCTTTTTTGACCTAAGTTTAATGATTGCGCTCAAACCAAATGTCCAATAACCAAATTTTCACATGTAACTACTAGATTGTGATACAATACACTAATGGGTGAAGTTTGGTTGACTTCTGCGCAGCGGTTTGGGAGTTAACATCAAAATTACATTTCTCGGCCATATCGCATAGATCTCACTGTGAAAAGGCTTAAATGACTTTTTTAATTAAGTTTGATGATTGCGTTCAAACAAAATGTAATAGAACAAAATTTTCAAATGTAACTACTAGATTGTGATACAATACACTATTGGGTGAAGTTTGGTTGACTTCTGCGCAGCGGTTTGGGAGTTAACATCAAAATTACATTTCTCGGCCATATCGCATAGATCTCACTGTGAAAAGGCTTAAATGGCTTTTTTGACCTAAGTTTGAGGATTGCGCTCAAATCAAATGTCCTAGAACCAAATTTCCACATGTAATTACTAGATTGTGATACAATACACTAATGGGTGAAGTTTGGTTGACTTCTGCGCAGCGGTTTGGGAGTTAACATCAAAATTACATTTCTCGGCCATATCGCATAGATCTCACTGTGAAAAGGCTTAAATGACTTTTTTAATTAAGTTTAATGATTGCGCTCAAATCAAATGTCCTAGAACTAAATTTCCAAATGTAACTACTAGATTGTGATAAAATACACTATTGGGTGAAGTTTGGTTGACTTCTGCGCAGCGGTTTGGGAGTTAACATCAAAATTACATTTCTCGGCCATATCGCATAGATCTCACTGTGAAAAGGCTTAAATGACTTTTTTAATTAAGTTTGATGATTGCGTTCAAACAAAATGTCCTAGAACAAAATTTTCAAATGTAACTACTAGATTGTGATACGATACACTATTGGGTGAAGTTTGGTTGACTTCTGCGCAGCGGTTTGGGAGTTAACATCAAAATTACATTTCTCGGCCATATCGCATAGATCTCACTGTGAAAAGGCTTAAATGGCTTTTTTGACCTAAGTTTAAAGATTGCGCTCAAACCAAATGTCCTAGAACGAAATTTTCAAATGTAACTACTAGAATGTGATACAATACACTATTGGGTGAAGTTTGGTTGACTTCTGCGCAGCGGTTTGGGAGTTAACATCAAAATTACATTTCTCGGCCATATCGCATAGATCTCACTGTGAAAAGGCTTAAATGGCTTTTTTGACCTAAGTTTAATGATTGCGCTCAAACCAAATGTCCTAGAACGAAATTTTCAAATGTAACTACTAGAATGTGATACAATACACTATTGGGTGAAGTTTGGTTGACTTCTGCGCAGCGGTTTGGGAGTTAACATCAAAATTACATTTCTCGGCCATATCGCATAGATCTCACTGTGAAAAGGCTTAAATGGCTTTTTTGACCTAAGTTTGAGGATTGCGCTCAAATCAAATGTCCTAGAACCAAATTTTCACATGTAACTACTAGATTGTGATACAATACACTAATGGGTGAAGTTTGGTTGACTTCTGCGCAGCGGTTTGGGAGTTAACATCAAAATTACATTTCTCGGCTATATCGCATAGATCTCACTGTGAAAAGGCTTAAATGACTTTTTTAATTAAGTTTGATGATTGCGCTCAAACAAAATTTCCTAGAACAAAATTTTCAAATGTAACTACTAGATTGTGATACAATACACTATTGGGTGAAGTTTGGTTGACTTCTGCGCAGCGGTTTGGGAGTTAACATCAAAATTACATTTCTCGGCCATATCGCATAGATCTCACTGTGAAAAGGCTTAAATGGCTTTTTTGACCTAAGTTTGAGGATTGCGCTCAAATCAAATGTCCAAGAACCAAATTTCCAAATGTAACTACTAGATTGTGATACAATACACTATTGGGTGAAGTTTGGTTGACTTCTGCGCAGCGGTTTGGGAGTTAACATCAAAATTACATTTCTCGGCCATATCGCATAGATCTCACTGTGAAAAGGCTTAAATGACTTTTTTAATTAAGTTTGATGATTGCGTTCAAACAAAATGTCCTAGAACAAAATTTTCAAATGTAACTACTAGATTGTGATACAATACACTATTGGGTGAAGTTTGGTTGACTTCTGCGCAGCGGTTTGGGAGTTAACATAAAAATTACATTTCTCGGCCATATCGCATAGATCTCACTGTGAAAAGGCTTAAATGGCTTTTTTGACCTAAGTTTAAAGATTGCGCTCAAACCAAATGTCCTAGAACGAAATTTTCAAATGTAACTACTAGAATGTGATACAATACACTATTGGGTGAAGTTTGGTTGACTTCTGCGCAGCGGTTTGGGAGTTAACATCAAAATTACATTTCTCGGCCATATCGCATAGATCTCACTGTGAAAAGGCTTAAATGGCTTTTTTGACCTAAGTTTAATGATTGCGCTCAAACCAAATGTCCTAGAACAAAATTTTCAAATGTAACTACTAGAATGTGATACAATACACTATTGGGTGAAGTTTGGTTGACTTCTGCGCAGCGGTTTGGGAGTTAACATCAAAATTACATTTCTCGGCCATATCGCATAGATCTCACTGTGAAAAGGCTTAAATGGCTTTTTTGACCTAAGTTTGAGGATTGCGCTCAAATCAAATGTCCTAGAACCAAATTTCCACATGTAACTACTAGATTGTGATACAATACACTAATGGGTGAAGTTTGGTTGACTTCTGCGCAGCGGTTTGGGAGTTAACATCAAAATTACATTTCTCGGCCATATCGCATAGATCTCACTGTGAAAAGGCTTAAATGACTTTTTTAATTAAGTTTGATGATTGCGCTCAAACAAAATGTCCTAGAACAAAATTTTTAAATGTAACTACTAGATTGTGATACAATACACTATTGGGTGAAGTTTGGTTGACTTCTGCGCAGCGGTTTGGGAGTTAACATTAAAATTACATTTCACGGCCATATCGCATAGATCTCACTGTGAAAAGGCTTAAATGGCTTTTTTGACCTAAGTTTGAGGATTGCGCTCAAATCAAATGTCCTAGAACCAAATTTCCACATGTAACTACTAGATTGTGATACAATACACTAATGGTTGAAGTTTGGTTGACTTCTGCGCAGCGGTTTGGGAGTGAACATCAAAATTACATTTCTCGGCCATATCGCATAGATCTCACTGTGAAAAGGCTTAAATGACTTTTTTTAATTAAGTTTGAAGATTGCGCTCAAATCAAATGTCCTAGAACTAAATTTCCAAATGTAACTACTAGATTGTGATAAAATACACTATTGGGTGAAGTTTGGTTGACTTCTGCGCAGCGGTTTGGGAGTTATCATCAAAATTACATTTCTCGGCCATATCGCATAGATCTCACTGTGAAAAGGCTTAAATGACTTTTTTAATTAAGTTTGATGATTGCGTTCAAACAAAATGTCCTAGAACAAAATTTTCAAATGTAACTACTAGATTGTGATACAATACACTATTGGGTGAAGTTTGGTTGACTTCTGCGCAGCGGTTTGGGAGTTAACATCAAAATTACATTTCTCGGCCATATCGCATAGATCTCACTGTGAAAAGGCTTAAATGGCTTTTTTGACCTAAGTTTGAGGATTGCGCTCAAATCAAATGTCCAAGAACCAAATTTCCAAATGTAACTACTAGATTGTGATACAATACACTATTGGGTGAAGTTTAGTTGACTTCTGCGCAGCGGTTTGGGAGTTAACATCAAAATTACATTTCTCGGCCATATCGCATAGATCTCACTGTGAAAAGGCTTAAATGACTTTTTTAATTAAGTTTGATGATTGCGTTCAAACAAAATGTCCTAGAACAAAATTTTCAAATGCAACTACTAGATTGTGATACAATACACTATTGGGTGAAGTTTGGTTGACTTCTGCGCAGCGGTTTGGGAGTTAACATCAAAATTACATTTCTCGGCCATATCGCATAGATCTCACTGTGAAAAGGCTTAAATGGCTTTTTTGACCTAAGTTTAAAGATTGCGCTCAAACCAAATGTCCTAGAACGAAATTTTCAAATGTAACTACTAGAATGTGATACAATACACTATTGGGTGAAGTTTGGTTGACTTCTGCGCAGCGGTTTGGGAGTTAACATCAAAATTACATTTCTCGGCCATATCGCATAGATCTCACTGTGAAAAGGCTTAAATGGCTTTTTTGACCTAAGTTTAATGATTGCGCTCAAACCAAATGTCCAATAACCAAATTTCCACATGTAACTACTAGATTGTGATACAATACACTAATGGGTGAAGTTTGGTTGACTTCTGCGCAGCGGTTTGGGAGTTAACATCAAAATTACATTTCTCGGCCATATCGCATAGATCTCACTGTGAAAAGGCTTAAATGACTTTTTTAATTAAGTTTGATGATTGCGTTCAAACAAAATGTCATAGAACAAAATTTTCAAATGTAACTACTAGATTGTGATACAATACACTATTGGGTGAAGTTTGGTTGACTTCTGCGCAGCGGTTTGGGAGTTAACATCAAAATTACATTTCTCGGCCATATCGCATAGATCTCACTGTGAAAAGGCTTAAATGGCTTTTTTGACCTAAGTTTGAGGATTGCGCTCAAATCAAATGTCCTAGAACCAAATTTCCACATGTAATTACTAGATTGTGATACAATACACTAATGGGTGAAGTTTGGTTGACTTCTGCGCAGCGGTTTGGGAGTTAACATCAAAATTACATTTCTCGGCCATATCGCATAGATCTCACTGTGAAAAGGCTTAAATGACTTTTTTAATTAAGTTTAATGATTGCGCTCAAACCAAATGTCCTAGAACAAAATTTTTAAATGTAACTACTAGAATGTGATACAATACACTATTGGGTGAAGTTTAGTTGACTTCTGTGCAGCGGTTTGGGAGTTAACATCAAAATTACATTTCTCGGCCATATCGCATAGATCTCACTGTGAAAAGGCTTAAATGGCTTTTTTGACCTAAGTTTAATGATTGCGTTCAAACCAAATGTCCTAGAACGAAATTTTCAAATGTAACTACTAGAATGTGATACAATACACTAATGGTTGAAGTTTGGTTGACTTCTGCGCAGCGGTTTGGGAGTTAACATCAAAATTACATTTCTCGGCCATATCGCATAGATCTCACTGTGAAAAGGCTTAAATGACTTTTTTAATTAAGTTTGATGATTGCGTTCAAACAAAATGTCCTAGAACAAAATTTTCACATGTAACTACTAGATTGTGATACAATACACTAATGGGTGAAGTTTGGTTGACTTCTGCGCAGCGGTTTGGGAGTTAACATCAAAATTACATTTCTCGGCCATATCGCATTGATCTCATTGTGAAAAGGCTTAAATGACTTTTTTAATTAAGTTTGATGATTGCGCTCAAACAAAATTTCCTAGAACAAAATTTTCAAATGTAACTACTAGATTGTGATACAATACACTATTGGGTGAAGTTTGGTTGACTTCTGCGCAGCGGTTTGGGAGTTAACATCAAAATTACATTTCTCGGCCATATCGCATAGATCTCACTGTGAAAAGGCTTAAATGGCTTTTTTGACCTAAGTTTAATGATTGCGCTCAAACCAAATGTCCTAGAACGAAATTTTCAAATGTAACTACTAGAATGTGATACAATACACTATTGGGTGAAGTTTGGTTGACTTCTGCGCAGCGGTTTGGGAGTTAACATCAAAATTACATTTCTCGGCCATATCGCATAGATCTCACTGTGAAAAGGCTTAAATGGCTTTTTTGACCTAAGTTTGAGGATTGCGCTCAAATAAAATGTCCTAGAACCAAATTTCCACATGTAATTACTAGATTGTGATACAATACACTAATGGGTGAAGTTTGGTTGACTTCTGCGCAGCGGTTTGGGAGTTAACATCAAAATTACATTTCTCGGCCATATCGCATAGATCTCACTGTGAAAAGGCTTAAATGACTTTTTTAATTAAGTTTAATGATTGCGCTCAAACCAAATGTCCTAGAACAAAATTTTCAAATGTAACTACTAGAATGTGATACAATACACTATTGGGTGAAGTTTAGTTGACTTCTGCGCAGCGGTTTGGGAGTTAACATCAAAATTACATTTCTCGGCCATATCGCATAGATCTCACTGTGAAAAGGCTTAAATGGCTTTTTTGACCTAAGTTTAATGATTGCGCTCAAACCAAATGTCCTAGAACAAAATTTTCAAATGTAACTACTAGAATGTGATACAATACACTATTGGGTGAAGTTTGGTTGACTTCTGCGCAGCGGTTTGGGAGTTAACATCAAAATTACATTTCTCGGCCATATCGCATAGATCTCACTGTGAAAAGGCTTAAATGGCTTTTTTGACCTAAGTTTGAGGATTGCGCTCAAATCAAATGTCCTAGAACCAAATTTCCACATGTAACTACTAGATTGTGATACAATACACTAATGGGTGAAGTTTGGTTGACTTCTGCGCAGCGGTTTGGGAGTTAACATCAAAATTACATTTCTCGGCCATATCGCATAGATCTCACTGTGAAAAGGCTTAAATGACTTTTTTAATTAAGTTTGATGATTGCGTTCAAACAAAATGTCCTAGAATAAAATTTTCAAATGTAACTACTAGATTGTGATACAATACACTATTGGGTGAAGTTTGGTTGACTTCTGCGCAGCGGTTTGGGAGTTAACATCAAAATTACATTTCTCGGCCATATCGCATAGATCTCAATGTGAAAAGGCTTAAATGGCTTTTTTGACCTAAGTTTAAAGATTGCGCTCAAACCAAATGTCCTAGAACGAAATTTTCAAATGTAACTACTAGAATGTGATACAATACACTATTGGGTGAAGTTTGGTTGACTTCTGCGCAGCGGTTTGGGAGTTAACATCAAAATTACATTTCTCGGCCATATCGCATAGATCTCACTGTGAAAAGGCTGAAATGGCTTTTTTGACCTAAGTTTAAAGATTGCGCTCAAACCAAATGTCCTAGAACGAAATTTTCAAATGTAACTACTAGAATGTGATACAATACACTATTGGGTGAAGTTTGGTTGACTTCTGCGCAGCGGTTTGGGAGTTAACATCAAAATTACATTTCTCGGCCATATCGCATAGATCTCACTGTGAAAAGGCTTAAATGGCTTTTTTGACCTAAGTTTGAGGATTGCGCTCAAATCAAATGTCCTAGAACCAAATTTCTACATGTAACTACTAGATTGTGATACAATACACTAATGGGTGAAGTTTGGTTGACTTCTGCGCAGAGGTTTGGGAGTTAACATCAAAATTACATTTCTCGGCCATATCGCATAGATCTCACTGTGAAAACGCTTAAATGACTTTTATAATTAAGTTTGATGATTGCGCTCAAACAAAATTTCCTAGAACAAAATTTTCAAATGTAACTACTAGATTGTGATACAATACACTATTGGGTGAAGTTTGGTTGACTTCTGCGCAGCGGTTTGGGAGTTAACATCAAAATTACATTTCTCGGCCATATCGCATAGATCTCACTGTGAAAAGGCTTAAATGGCTTTTTTGACCTAAGTTTAATGATTGCGCTCAAACCAAATGTCCAATAACCAAATTTTCACATGTAACTACTAGATTGTGATACAATACACTAATGGGTGAAGTTTGGTTGACTTCTGCGCAGCGGTTTGGGAGTTAACATCAAAATTACATTTCTCGGCCATATCGCATAGATCTCACTGTGAAAAGGCTTAAATGACTTTTTTAATTAAGTTTGATGATTGCGTTCAAACAAAATGTCATAGAACAAAATTTTCAAATGTAACTACTAGATTGTGATACAATACACTATTGGGTGAAGTTTGGTTGACTTCTGCGCAGCGGTTTGGGAGTTAACATCAAAATTACATTTCTCGGCCATATCGCATAGATCTCACTGTGAAAAGGCTTAAATGGCTTTTTTGACCTAAGTTTGAGGATTGCGCTCAAATCAAATGTCCTAGAACCAAATTTCCACATGTAATTACTAGATTGTGATACAATACACTAATGGGTGAAGTTTGGTTGACTTCTGCGCAGCGGTTTGGGAGTTAACATCAAAATTACATTTCTCGGCCATATCGCATAGATCTCACTGTGAAAAGGCTTAAATGACTTTTTTAATTAAGTTTAATGATTGCGCTCAAATCAAATGTCCTAGAACTAAATTTCCAAATGTAACTACTAGATTGTGATAAAATACACTATTGGGTGAAGTTTGGTTGACTTCTGCGCAGCGGTTTGGGAGTTAACATCAAAATTACATTTCTCGGCCATATCGCATAGATCTCACTGTGAAAAGGCTTAAATGACTTTTTTAATTAAGTTTGATGATTGCGTTCAAACAAAATGTCCTAGAACAAAATTTTCAAATGTAACTACTAGATTGTGATACGATACACTATTGGGTGAAGTTTGGTTGACTTCTGCGCAGCGGTTTGGGAGTTAACATCAAAATTACATTTCTCGGCCATATCGCATAGATCTCACTGTGAAAAGGCTTAAATGGCTTTTTTGACCTAAGTTTAAAGATTGCGCTCAAACCAAATGTCCTAGAACGAAATTTTCAAATGTAACTACTAGAATGTGATACAATACACTATTGGGTGAAGTTTGGTTGACTTCTGCGCAGCGGTTTGGGAGTTAACATCAAAATTACATTTCTCGGCCATATCGCATAGATCTCACTGTGAAAAGGCTTAAATGGCTTTTTTGACCTAAGTTTAATGATTGCGCTCAAACCAAATGTCCTAGAACGAAATTTTCAAATGTAACTACTAGAATGTGATACAATACACTATTGGGTGAAGTTTGGTTGACTTCTGCGCAGCGGTTTGGGAGTTAACATCAAAATTACATTTCTCGGCCATATCGCATAGATCTCACTGTGAAAAGGCTTAAATGGCTTTTTTGACCTAAGTTTGAGGATTGCGCTCAAATCAAATGTCCTAGAACCAAATTTTCACATGTAACTACTAGATTGTGATACAATACACTAATGGGTGAAGTTTGGTTGACTTCTGCGCAGCGGTTTGGGAGTTAACATCAAAATTACATTTCTCGGCTATATCGCATAGATCTCACTGTGAAAAGGCTTAAATGACTTTTTTAATTAAGTTTGATGATTGCGCTCAAACAAAATTTCCTAGAACAAAATTTTCAAATGTAACTACTAGATTGTGATACAATACACTATTGGGTGAAGTTTGGTTGACTTCTGCGCAGCGGTTTGGGAGTTAACATCAAAATTACATTTCTCGGCCATATCGCATAGATCTCACTGTGAAAAGGCTTAAATGACTTTTTTAATTAAGTTTGATGATTGCGTTCAAACAAAATGTCCTAGAACAAAATTTTCAAATGTAACTACTAGATTGTGATACAATACACTATTGGGTGAAGTTTGGTTGACTTCTGCGCAGCGGTTTGGGAGTTAACATCAAAATTACATTTCTCGGCCATATCGCATAGATCTCACTGTGAAAAGGCTTAAATGGCTTTTTTGACCTAAGTTTAAAGATTGCGCTCAAACCAAATGTCCTAGAACGAAATTTTCAAATGTAACTACTAGAATGTGATACAATACACTATTGGGTGAAGTTTGGTTGACTTCTGCGCAGCGGTTTGGGAGTTAACATCAAAATTACATTTCTCGGCCATATCGCATAGATCTCACTGTGAAAAGGCTTAAATGGCTTTTTTGACCTAAGTTTAATGATTGCGCTCAAACCAAATGTCCTAGAACGAAATTTTCAAATGTAACTACTAGAATGTGATACAATACACTATTGGGTGAAGTTTGGTTGACTTCTGCGCAGCGGTTTGGGAGTTAACATCAAAATTACATTTCTCGGCCATATCGCATAGATCTCACTGTGAAAAGGCTTAAATGGCTTTTTTGACCTAAGTTTGAGGATTGCGCTCAAATCAAATGTCCTAGAACCAAATTTTCACATGTAACTACTAGATTGTGATACAATACACTAATGGGTGAAGTTTGGTTGACTTCTGCGCAGCGGTTTGGGAGTTAACATCAAAATTACATTTCTCGGCCATATCGCATAGATCTCACTGTGAAAAGGCTTAAATGACTTTTTTAATTAAGTTTGATGATTGCGCTCAAACAAAATTTCCTAGAACAAAATTTTCAAATGTAACTACTAGATTGTGATACAATACACTATTGGGTGAAGTTTGGTTGACTTCTGCGCAGCGGTTTGGGAGTTAACATCAAAATTACATTTCTCGGCCATATCGCATAGATCTCACTGTGAAAAGGCTTAAATGGCTTTTTTGACCTAAGTTTGAGGATTGCGCTCAAATCAAATGTCCTAGAACCAAATTTCCACATGCAACTACTAGATTGTTATACAATACACTATTGGGTGAAGTTTGGTTGACTTCTGCGCAGAGGTTTGGGAGTTAACATCAAAATTACATTTCTCGGCCATATCGCATAGATCTCACTGTGAAAAGGCTTAAATGGCTTTTTTAATTAAGTTTGATGATTGCGCTCAAACAAAATTTCCTAGAACAAAATTTTCAAATGTAACTACTAGATTGTGATACAATACACTAATGGGTGAAGTTTGGTTGACTTCTGCGCAGCGGTTTGGGAGTTAACATCAAAATTACATTTCTCGGCCATATCGCATAGATCTCACTGTGAAAAGGCTTAAATGACTTTTTTAATTAAGTTTAATGATTGCGCTCAAACCAAATGTCCTAGAACAAAATTTTCAAATGTAACTACTAGAATGTGATACAATACACTATTGGGTGAAGTTTAGTTGACTTCTGCGCAGCGGTTTGGGAGTTAACATCAAAATTACATTTCTCGGCCATATCGCATAGATCTCACTGTGAAAAGGCTTAAATGGCTTTTTTGACCTAAGTTTAATGATTGCGCTCAAACCAAATGTCCTAGAACAAAATTTTCAAATGTAACTACTAGAATGTGATACAATACACTATTGGGTGAAGTTTGGTTGACTTCTGCGCAGCGGTTTGGGAGTTAACATCAAAATTACATTTCTCGGCCATATCGCATAGATCTCACTGTGAAAAGGCTTAAATGGCTTTTTTGACCTAAGTTTGAGGATTGCGCTCAAATCAAATGTCCTAGAACCAAATTTCCACATGTAACTACTAGATTGTGATACAATACACTAATGGGTGAAGTTTGGTTGACTTCTGCGCAGCGGTTTGGGAGTTAACATCAAAATTACATTTCTCGGCCATATCGCATAGATCTCACTGTGAAAAGGCTTAAATGACTTTTTTAATTAAGTTTGATGATTGCGTTCAAACAAAATGTCCTAGAACAAAATTTTCAAATGTAACTACTAGATTGTGATACAATACACTATTGGGTGAAGTTTGGTTGACTTCTGCGCAGCGGTTTGGGAGTTAACATCAAAATTACATTTCTCGGCCATATCGCATAGATCTCACTGTGAAAAGGCTTAAATGGCTTTTTTAATTAAGTTTGATGATTGCGCTCAAACAAAATTTCCTAGAACAAAATTTTCAAATGTAACTACTAGATTGTGATACAATACACTAATGGGTGAAGTTTGGTTGACTTCTGCGCAGCGGTTTGGGAGTTAACATCAAAATTACATTTCTCGGCCATATCGCATAGATCTCACTGTGAAAAGGCTTAAATGACTTTTTTAATTAAGTTTAATGATTGCGCTCAAACCAAATGTCCTAGAACAAAATTTTCAAATGTAACTACTAGAATGTGATACAATACACTATTGGGTGAAGTTTAGTTGACTTCTGCGCAGCGGTTTGGGAGTTAACATCAAAATTACATTTCTCGGCCATATCGCATAGATCTCACTGTGAAAAGGCTTAAATGGCTTTTTTGACCTAAGTTTAATGATTGCGCTCAAACCAAATGTCCTAGAACAAAATTTTCAAATGTAACTACTAGAATGTGATACAATACACTATTGGGTGAAGTTTGGTTGACTTCTGCGCAGCGGTTTGGGAGTTAACATCAAAATTACATTTCTCGGCCATATCGCATAGATCTCACTGTGAAAAGGCTTAAATGGCTTTTTTGACCTAAGTTTGAGGATTGCGCTCAAATCAAATGTCCAAGAACCAAATTTCCAAATGTAACTACTAGATTGTGATACAATACACTATTGGGTGAAGTTTGGTTGACTTCTGCGCAGCGGTTTGGGAGTTAACATCAAAATTACATTTCTCGGCCATATCGCATAGATCTCACTGTGAAAAGGCTTAAATGACTTTTTTAATTAAGTTTGATGATTGCGTTCAAACAAAATGTCCTAGAACAAAATTTTCAAATGTAACTACTAGATTGTGATACAATACACTATTGGGTGAAGTTTGGTTGACTTCTGCGCAGCGGTTTGGGAGTTAACATAAAAATTACATTTCTCGGCCATATCGCATAGATCTCACTGTGAAAAGGCTTAAATGGCTTTTTTGACCTAAGTTTAAAGATTGCGCTCAAACCAAATGTCCTAGAACGAAATTTTCAAATGTAACTACTAGAATGTGATACAATACACTATTGGGTGAAGTTTGGTTGACTTCTGCGCAGCGGTTTGGGAGTTAACATCAAAATTACATTTCTCGGCCATATCGCATAGATCTCACTGTGAAAAGGCTTAAATGGCTTTTTTGACCTAAGTTTAATGATTGCGCTCAAACCAAATGTCCTAGAACGAAATTTTCAAATGTAACTACTAGAATGTGATACAATACACTATTGGGTGAAGTTTGGTTGACTTCTGCGCAGCGGTTTGGGAGTTAACATCAAAATTACATTTCTCGGCCATATCGCATAGATCTCACTGTGAAAAGGCTTAAATGGCTTTTTTGACCTAAGTTTGAGGATTGCGCTCAAATCAAATGTCCTAGAACCAAATTTTCACATGTAACTACTAGATTGTGATACAATACACTAATGGGTGAAGTTTGGTTGACTTTTGCGCAGCGGTTTGGGAGTTAACATCAAAATTACATTTCTCGGCCATATCGCATAGATCTCACTGTGAAAAGGCTTAAATGACTTTTTTAATTAAGTTTGATGATTGCGCTCAAACAAAATTTCCTAGAACAAAATTTTCAAATGTAACTACTAGATTGTGATACAATACACTAATGGGTGAAGTTTGGTTGACTTCTGCGCAGCGGTTTGGGAGTTAACATCAAAATTACATTTCTCGGCCATATCGCATAGATCTCACTGTGAAAAGGCTTAAATGACTTTTTTAATTAAGTTTAATGATTGCGCTCAAACCAAATGTCCTAGAACAAAATTTTCAAATGTAACTACTAGAATGTGATACAATACACTATTGGGTGAAGTTTAGTTGACTTCTGCGCAGCGGTTTGGGAGTTAACATCAAAATTACATTTCTCGGCCATATCGCATAGATCTCACTGTGAAAAGGCTTAAATGGCTTTTTTGACCTAAGTTTAATGATTGCGCTCAAACCAAATGTCCTAGAACAAAATTTTCAAATGTAACTACTAGAATGTGATACAATACACTATTGGGTGAAGTTTGGTTGACTTCTGCGCAGCGGTTTGGGAGTTAACATCAAAATTACATTTCTCGGCCATATCGCATAGATCTCACTGTGAAAAGGCTTAAATGGCTTTTTTGACCTAAGTTTGAGGATTGCGCTCAAATCAAATGTCCTAGAACCAAATTTCCACATGTAACTACTAGATTGTGATACAATACACTAATGGGTGAAGTTTGGTTGACTTCTGCGCAGCGGTTTGGGAGTTAACATCAAAATTACATTTCTCGGCCATATCGCATAGATCTCACTGTGAAAAGGCTTAAATGACTTTTTTAATTAAGTTTGATGATTGCGTTCAAACAAAATGTCCTAGAACAAAATTTTCAAATGTAACTACTAGATTGTGATACAATACACTATTGGGTGAAGTTTGGTTGACTTCTGCGCAGCGGTTTGGGAGTTAACATCAAAATTACATTTCTCGGCCATATCGCATAGATCTCAATGTGAAAAGGCTTAAATGGCTTTTTTGACCTAAGTTTAAAGATTGCGCTCAAACCAAATGTCCTAGAACGAAATTTTCAAATGTAACTACTAGAATGTGATACAATACACTATTGGGTGAAGTTTGGTTGACTTCTGCGCAGCGGTTTGGGAGTTAACATCAAAATTACATTTCTCGGCCATATCGCATAGATCTCACTGTGAAAAGGCTTAAATGGCTTTTTTGACCTAAGTTTGAGGATTGCGCTCAAATCAAATGTCCTAGAACCAAATTTCCACATGTAACTACTAGATTGTGATACAATACACTAATGGGTGAAGTTTGGTTGACTTCTGCGCAGAGGTTTGGGAGTTAACATCAAAATTACATTTCTCGGCCATATCGCATAGATCTCACTGTGAAAAGGCTTAAATGACTTTTTTAATTAAGTTTGATGATTGCGTTCAAACAAAATGTCCTAGAACAAAATTTTCAAATGTAACTACTAGATTGTGATACAATACACTATTGGGTGAAGTTTGGTTGACTTCTGCGCAGCGGTTTGGGAGTTAACATCAAAATTACATTTCTCGGCCATATCGCATAGATCTCACTGTGAAAAGGCTTAAATGGCTTTTTTGACCTAAGTTTAAAGATTGCGCTCAAACCAAATGTCCTAGAACGAAATTTTCAAATGTAACTACTAGAATGTGATACAATACACTATTGGGTGAAGTTTAGTTGACTTCTGCGCAGCGGTTTGGGAGTTAACACCAAAATTACATTTCTCGGCCATATCGCATAGATCTCACTGTGAAAAGGCTTAAATGGCTTTTTTGACCTAAGTTTGAGGATTGCGCTCAAATCAAATGTCCTAGAACCAAATTTCCACATGTAATTACTAGATTGTGATACAATACACTAATGGGTGAAGTTTGGTTGACTTCTGCGCAGCGGTTTGGGAGTTAACATCAAAATTACATTTCTCGGCTATATCGCATAGATCTCACTGTGAAAAGGCTTAAATGACTTTTTTAATTAAGTTTAATGATTGCGCTCAAACCAAATGTCCTAGAACGAAATTTTTAAATGTAACTACTAGAATGTGATACAATACACTATTGGGTGAAGTTTAGTTGACTTCTGCGCAGCGGTTTGGGAGTTAACATCAAAATTACATTTCTCGGCCATATCGCATAGATCTCACTGTGAAAAGGCTTAAATGGCTTTTTTGACCTAAGTTTAATGATTGCGCTCAAACCAAATGTCCTAGAACGAAATTTTCAAATGTAACTACTAGAATGTGATACAATACACTATTGGGTGAAGTTTGGTTGACTTCTGCGCAGCGGTTTGGGAGTTAACATCAAAATTACATTTCTCGGCCATATCGCATAGATCTCACTGTGAAAAGGCTTAAATGGCTTTTTTGACCTAAGTTTGAGGATTGCGCTCAAATCAAATGTCCTAGAACCAAATTTTCACATGTAACTACTAGATTGTGATACAATACACTAATGGGTGAAGTTTGGTTGACTTCTGCGCAGCGGTTTGGGAGTTAACATCAAAATTACATTTCTCGGCCATATCGCATAGATCTCACTGTGAAAAGGCTTAAATGACTTTTTTAAGTTTGATGATTGCGCTCAAACAAAATTTCCTAGAACAAAATTTTCAAATGTAACTACTAGATTTTGATACAATACACTATTGGGTGAAGTTTGGTTGACTTCTGCGCAGCGGTTTGGGAGTTAACATCAAAATTACATTTCTCGGCCATATCGCATAGATCTCACTGTGAAAAGGCTTAAATGGCTTTTTTGACCTAAGTTTAATGATTGCGCTCAAACCAAATGTCCTAGAACGAAATTTTCAAATGTAACTACTAGAATGTGATACAATACACTATTGGGTGAAGTTTGGTTGACTTCTGCGCAGCGGTTTGGGAGTTAACATCAAAATTACATTTCTCGGCCATATCGCATAGATCTCACTGTGAAAAGGCTTAAATGACTTTTTTAATTAAGTTTGATGATTGCGTTCAAACAAAATGTCCTAGAACAAAATTTTCAAATGTAACTACTAGATTGTGATACAATACACTATTGGGTGAAGTTTGGTTGACTTCTGCGCAGCGGTTTGGGAGTTAACATCAAAATTACATTTCTTGGCCATATCGCATAGATCTCACTGTGAAAAGGCTTAAATGGCTTTTTTGACCTAAGTTTGAGGATTGCGCTCAAATCAAATGTCCTAGAACCAAATTTCCACATGCAACTACTAGATTGTTATACAATACACTATTGGGTGAAGTTTGGTTGACTTCTGCGCAGAGGTTTGGGAGTTAACATCAAAATTACATTTCTCGGCCATATCGCATAGATCTCACTGTGAAAAGGCTTAAATGGCTTTTTTAATTAAGTTTGATGATTGCGCTCAAACAAAATGTCCTAGAACAAAATTTTCAAATGTAACTACTAGATTGTGATACAATACACTAATGGGTGAAGTTTGGTTGACTTCTGCGCAGCGGTTTGGGAGTTAACATCAAAATTACATTTCTCGGCCATATCGCATAGATCTCAATGTGAAAAGGCTTAAATGGCTTTTTTGACCTAAGTTTAAAGATTGCGCTCAAACCAAATGTCCTAGAACGAAATTTTCAAATGTAACTACTAGAATGTGATACAATACACTATTGGGTGAAGTTTGGTTGACTTCTGCGCAGCGGTTTGGGAGTTAACATCAAAATTACATTTCTCGGCCATATCGCATAGATCTCACTGTGAAAAGGCTTAAATGGCTTTTTTGACCTAAGTTTGAGGATTGCGCTCAAATCAAATGTCCTAGAACCAAATTTCCACATGTAACTACTAGATTGTGATACAATACACTAATGGGTGAAGTTTGGTTGACTTCTGCGCAGAGGTTTGGGAGTTAACATCAAAATTACATTTCTCGGCCATATCGCATAGATCTCACTGTGAAAAGGCTTAAATGACTTTTTTAATTGTTTGATGATTGCGTTCAAACAAAATGTCCTAGAACAAAATTTTCAAATGTAACTACTAGATTGTGATAGAATACACTATTGGGTGAAGTTTGGTTGACTTCTGCGCAGCGGTTTGGGAGTTAACATCAAAATTACATTTCTCGGCCATATCGCATAGATCTCACTGTGAAAAGGCTTAAATGGCTTTTTTGACCTAAGTTTAAAGATTGCGCTCAAACCAAATGTCCTAGAACGAAATTTTCAAATGTAACTACTAGAATGTGATACAATACACTATTGGGTGAAGTTTAGTTGACTTCTGCGCAGCGGTTTGGGAGTTAACATCAAAATTACATTTCTCGGCCATATCGCATAGATCTCACTGTGAAAAGGCTTAAATGGCTTTTTTGACCTAAGTTTGAGGATTGCGCTCAAATCAAATGTCCTAGAACCAAATTTCCACATGTAATTACTAGATTGTGATACAATACACTAATGGGTGAAGTTTGGTTGACTTCTGCGCAGCGGTTTGGGAGTTATCAAAATTACATTTCTCGGCTATATCGCATAGATCTCACTGTGAAAAGGCTTAAATGACTTTTTTAATTAAGTTTAATGATTGCGCTCAAACCAAATGTCCTAGAACGAAATTTTTAAATGTAACTACTAGAATGTGATACAATACACTATTGGGTGAAGTTTAGTTGACTTCTGCGCAGCGGTTTGGGAGTTAACATCAAAATTACATTTCTCGGCCATATCGCATAGATCTCACTGTGAAAAGGCTTAAATGGCTTTTTTGACCTAAGTTTAATGATTGCGCTCAAACCAAATGTCCTAGAACGAAATTTTCAAATGTAACTACTAGAATGTGATACAATACACTATTGGGTGAAGTTTGGTTGACTTCTGCGCAGCGGTTTGGGTGTTAACATCAAAATTACATTTCTCGGCCATATCGCATAGATCTCACTGTGAAAAGGCTTAAATGGCTTTTTTGACCTAAGTTTGAGGATTGCGCTCAAATCAAATGTCCTAGAACCAAATTTTCACATGTAACTACTAGATTGTGATACAATACACTAATGGGTGAAGTTTGGTTGACTTCTGCGCAGCGGTTTGGGAGTTAACATCAAAATTACATTTCTCGGCCATATCGCATAGATCTCACTGTGAAAAGGCTTAAATGGCTTTTTTGACCTAAGTTTGAGGATTGCGCTCAAATCAAATGTCCTAGAACCAAATTTCCACATGTAACTACTAGATTGTGATACAATACACTAATGGGTGAAGTTTGGTTGACTTCTGCGCAGCGGTTTGGGAGTTAACATCAAAATTACATTTCTCGGCCATATCGCATAGATCTCACTGTGAAAAGGCTTAAATGACTTTTTTAATTAAGTTTGATGATTGCGTTCAAACAAAATGTCCTAGAACAAAATTTTCAAATGTAACTACTAGATTGTGATACAATACACTATTGGGTGAAGTTTGGTTGACTTCTGCGCAGCGGTTTGGGAGTTAACATCAAAATTACATTTCTCGGCCATATCGCATAGATCTCAATGTGAAAAGGCTTAAATGGCTTTTTTGACCTAAGTTTAAAGATTGCGCTCAAACCAAATGTCCTAGAACGAAATTTTCAAATGTAACTACTAGAATGTGATACAATACACTATTGGGTGAAGTTTGGTTGACTTCTGCGCAGCGGTTTGGAAGTTAACATCAAAATTACATTTCTCGGCCATATCGCATAGATCTCACTGTGAAAAGGCTTAAATGGCTTTTTTGACCTAAGTTTGAGGATTGCGCTCAAATCAAATGTCCTAGAACCAAATTTCCACATGTAACTACTAGATTGTGATACAATACACTAATGGGTGAAGTTTGGTTGACTTCTGCGCAGAGGTTTGGGAGTTAACATCAAAATTACATTTCTCGGCCATATCGCATAGATCTCACTGTGAAAAGGCTTAAATGACTTTTTTAATTAAGTTTGATGATTGCGTTCAAACAAAATGTCCTAGAACAAAATTTTCAAATGTAACTACTAGATTGTGATACAATACACTATTGGGTGAAGTTTGGTTGACTTCTGCGCAGCGGTTTGGGAGTTAACATCAAAATTACATTTCTCGGCCATATCGCATAGATCTCACTGTGAAAAGGCTTAAATGGCTTTTTTGACCTAAGTTTGAGGATTGCGCTCAAATCAAATGTCCTAGAACCAAATTTCCACATGTAATTACTAGATTGTGATACAATACACTAATGGGTGAAGTTTGGTTGACTTCTGCGCAGCGGTTTGGGAGTTAACATCAAAATTACATTTCTCGGCTATATCGCATAGATCTCACTGTGAAAAGGCTTAAATGACTTTTTTAATTAAGTTTAATGATTGCGCTCAAACCAAATGTCCTAGAACGAAATTTTTAAATGTAACTACTAGAATGTGATACAATACACTATTGGGTGAAGTTTAGTTGACTTCTGCGCAGCGTTTTGGGAGTTAACATCAAAATTACATTTCTCGGCCATATCGCATAGATCTCACTGTGAAAAGGCTTAAATGGCTTTTTTGACCTAAGTTTAATTATTGCGCTCAAACCAAATGTCCTAGAACGAAATTTTCAAATGTAACTACTAGAATGTGATACAATACACTATTGGGTGAAGTTTGGTTGACTTCTGCGCAGCGGTTTGGGAGTTAACATCAAAATTACATTTCTCGGCCATATCGCATAGATCTCACTGTGAAAAGGCTTAAATGGCTTTTTTGACCTAAGTTTGAGGATTGCGCTCAAATCAAATGTCCTAGAACCAAATTTTCACATGTAACTACTAGATTGTGATACAATACACTAATGGGTGAAGTTTGGTTGACTTCTGCGCAGCGGTTTGGGAGTTAACATCAAAATTACATTTCTCGGCCATATCGCATAGATCTCACTGTGAAAAGGCTTAAATGACTTTTTTAATTAAGTTTGATGATTGCGCTAAAACAAAATTTCCTAGAACAAAATTTTCAAATGTAACTACTAGATTTTGATACAATACACTATTGGGTGAAGTTTGGTTGACTTCTGCGCAGCGGTTTGGGAGTTAACATCAAAATTACATTTCTCGGCCATATCGCATAGATCTCACTGTGAAAAGGCTTAAATGGCTTTTTTGACCTAAGTTTAATGATTGCGCTCAAACCAAATGTCCTAGAACGAAATTTTCAAATGTAACTACTAGAATGTGATACAATACACTATTGGGTGAAGTTTGGTTGACTTCTGCGCAGCGGTTTGGGAGTTAACATCAAAATTACATTTCTCGGCCATATCGCATAGATCTCACTGTGAAAAGGCTTAAATGACTTTTTTAATTAAGTTTGATGATTGCGTTCAAACAAAATGTCCTAGAACAAAATTTTCAAATGTAACTACTAGATTGTGATACAATACACTATTGGGTGAAGTTTGGTTGACTTCCGCGCAGCGGTTTGGGAGTTAACATCAAAATTACATTTCTCGGCCATATCGCATAGATCTCACTGTGAAAAGGCTTAAATGGCTTTTTTGACCTAAGTTTGAGGATTGCGCTCAAATCAAATGTCCAAGAACCAAATTTCCAAATGTAACTACTAGATTGTGATACAATACACTATTGGGTGAAGTTTGGTTGACTTCTGCGCAGCGGTTTGGGAGTTAACATCAAAATTACATTTCTCGGCCATATCGCATAGATCTCACTGTGAAAAGGCTTAAATGACTTTTTTAATTAAGTTTGATGATTGCGTTCAAACAAAATGTCCTAGAACAAAATTTTCAAATGTAACTACTAGATTGTGATACAATACACTATTGGGTGAAGTTTGGTTGACTTCTGCGCAGCGGTTTGGGAGTTAACATCAAAATTACATTTCTCGGCCATATCGCATAGATCTCACTGTGAAAAGGCTTAAATGACTTTTTTAATTAAGTTTGATGATTGCGCTCAAACAAAATTTCCTAGAACAAAATTTTCAAATGTAACTACTAGATTGTGATACAATACTCTATTGGGTGAAGTTTGGTTGACTTCTGCGCAGCGGTTTGGGAGTTAACATCAAAATTACATTTCTCGGCCATATCGCATAGATCTCACTGTGAAAAGGCTTAAATGGCTTTTTTGACCTAAGTTTAATGATTGCGCTCAAACCAAATGTCCAATAACCAAATTTCCACATGTAACTACTAGATTGTGATACAATACACTAATGGGTGAAGTTTGGTTGACTTCTGCGCAGCGGTTTGGGAGTTAACATCAAAATTACATTTCTCGGCCATATCGCATAGATCTCACTGTGAAAAGGCTTAAATGGCTTTTTTGACCTAAGTTTGAGGATTGCGCTCAAATCAAATGTCCTAGAACCAAATTTCCACATGTAACTACTAGATTGTGATACAATACACTAATGGGTGAAGTTTGGTTGACTTCTGCGCAGCGGTTTGGGAGTTAACATCAAAATTACATTTCTCGTCCATATCGCATAGATCTCACTGTGAAAAGGCTTAAATGACTTTTTTAATTAAGTTTGATGATTGCGTTCAAACAAAATGTCCTAGAACAAAATTTTCAAATGTAACTACTAGATTGTGATACAATACACTATTGGGTGAAGTTTGGTTGACTTCTGCGCAGCGGTTTGGGAGTTAACATCAAAATTACATTTCTCGGCCATATCGCATAGATCTCAATGTGAAAAGGCTTAAATGGCTTTTTTGACCTAAGTTTAAAGATTGCGCTCAAACCAAATGTCCTAGAACGAAATTTTCAAATGTAACTACTAGAATGTGATACAATACACTATTGGGTGAAGTTTGGTTGACTTCTGCGCAGCGGTTTGGGAGTTAACATCAAAATTACATTTCTCGGCCATATCGCATAGATCTCACTGTGAAAAGGCTTAAATGGCTTTTTTGACCTAAGTTTGAGGATTGCGCTCAAATCAAATGTCCTAGAACCAAATTTCCACATGTAACTACTAGATTGTGATACAATACACTAATGGGTGAAGTTTGGTTGACTTCTGCGCAGAGGTTTGGGAGTTAACATCAAAATTACATTTCTCGGCCATATCGCATAGATCTCACTGTGAAAAGGCTTAAATGACTTTTTTAATTAAGTTTGATGATTGCGTTCAAACAAAATGTCCTAGAACAAAATTTTCAAATGTAACTACTAGATTGTGATACAATACACTATTGGGTGAAGTTTGGTTGACTTCTGCGCAGCGGTTTGGGAGTTAACATCAAAATTACATTTCTCGGCCATATCGCATAGATCTCACTGTGAAAAGGCTTAAATGGCTTTTTTCACCTAAGTTTAAAGATTGCGCTCAAACCAAATGTTTTAGAACGAAATTTTCAAATGTAACTACTAGAATGTGATACAATACACTATTGGGTGAAGTTTAGTTGACTTCTGCGCAGCGGTTTGGGAGTTAACATCAAAATTACATTTCTCGGCCATATCGCATAGATCTCACTGTGAAAAGGCTTAAATGGCTTTTTTGACCTAAGTTTGAGGATTGCGCTCAAATCAAATGTCCTAGAACCAAATTTCCACATGTAATTACTAGATTGTGATACAATACACTAATGGGTGAAGTTTGGTTGACTTCTGCGCAGCGGTTTGGGAGTTAACATTAAAATTACATTTCTCGGCTATATCGCATAGATCTCACTGTGAAAAGGCTTAAATGACTTTTTTAATTAAGTTTAATGATTGCGCTCAAACCAAATGTCCTAGAACGAAATTTTTAAATGTAACTACTAGAATGTGATACAATACACTATTGGGTGAAGTTTAGTTGACTTCTGCGCAGCGGTTTGGGAGTTAACATCAAAATTACATTTCTCGGCCATATCGCATAGATCTCACTGTGAAAAGGCTTAAATGGCTTTTTTGACCTAAGTTTAATGATTGCGCTCAAACCAAATGTCCTAGAACGAAATTTTCAAATGTAACTACTAGAATGTGATACAATACACTATTGGGTGAAGTTTGGTTGACTTCTGCGCAGCGGTTTGGGAGTTAACATCAAAATTACATTTCTCGGCCATATCGCATAGATCTCACTGTGAAAAGGCTTAAATGGCTTTTTTGACCTAAGTTTGAGGATTGCGCTCAAATCAAATGTCCTAGAACCAAATTTTCACATGTAACTACTAGATTGTGATACAATACACTAATGGGTGAAGTTTGGTTGACTTCTGCGCAGCGGTTTGGGAGTTAACATCAAAATTACATTTCTCGGCCATATCGCATAGATCTCACTGTGAAAAGGCTTAAATGACTTTTTTAATTAAGTTTGATGATTGCGCTCAAACAAAATTTCCTAGAACAAAATTTTCAAATGTAACTACTAGATTTTGATACAATACACTATTGGGTGAAGTTTGGTTGACTTCTGCGCAGCGGTTTGGGAGTTAACATCAAAATTACATTTCTCGGCCATATCGCATAGATCTCACTGTGAAAAGGCTTAAATGACTTTTTTAATTAAGTTTGATGATTGCGTTCAAACAAAATGTCCTAGAACAAAATTTTCAAATGTAACTACTAGATTGTGATACAATACACTATTGGGTGAAGTTTGGTTGACTTCTGCGCAGCGGTTTGGGAGTTAACATCAAAATTACATTTCTCGGCCATATCGCATAGATCTCAATGTGAAAAGGCTTAAATGGCTTTTTTGACCTAAGTTTAAAGATTGCGCTCAAACCAAATGTCCTAGAACGAAATTTTCAAATGTAACTACTAGAATGTGATACAATACACTATTGGGTGAAGTTTGGTTGACTTCTGCGCAGCGGTTTGGGAGTTAACATCAAAATTACATTTCTCGGCCATATCGCATAGATCTCACTGTGAAAAGGCTTAAATGGCTTTTTTGACCTAAGTTTGAGGATTGCGCTTAAATCAAATGTCCTAGAACCAAATTTCCACATGTAACTACTAGATTGTGATACAATACACTAATGGGTGAAGTTTGGTTGACTTCTGCGCAGAGGTTTGGGAGTTAACATCAAAATTACATTTCTCGGCCATATCGCATAGATCTCACTGTGAAAAGGCTTAAATGACTTTTTTAATTGTTTGATGATTGCGTTCAAACAAAATGTCCTAGAACAAAATTTTCAAATGTAACTACTAGATTGTGATACAATACACTATTGGGTGAAGTTTGGTTGACTTCTGCGCAGCGGTTTGGGAGTTAACATCAAAATTACATTTCTCGGCCATATCGCATAGATCTCACTGTGAAAAGGCTTAAATGGCTTTTTTGACCTAAGTTTAAAGATTGCGCTCAAACCAAATGTCCTAGAACGAAATTTTCAAATGTAACTACTAGAATGTGATACAATACACTATTGGGTGAAGTTTAGTTGACTTCTGCGCAGCGGTTTGGGAGTTAACATCAAAATTACATTTCTCGGCCATATCGCATAGATCTCACTGTGAAAAGGCTTAAATGGCTTTTTTGACCTAAGTTTGAGGATTGCGCTCAAATCAAATGTCCTAGAACCAAATTTCCACATGTAATTACTAGATTGTGATACAATACACTAATGGGTGAAGTTTGGTTGACTTCTGCGCAGCGGTTTGGGAGTTAACATCAAAATTACATTTCTCGGCTATATCGCATAGATCTCACTGTGAAAAGGCTTAAATGACTTTTTTAATTAAGTTTAATGATTGCGCTCAAACCAAATGTCCTAGAACGAAATTTTTAAATGTAACTACTAGAATGTGATACAATACACTATTGGGTGAAGTTTAGTTGACTTCTGCGCAGCGGTTTGGGAGTTAACATCAAAATTACATTTCTCGGCCATATCGCATAGATCTCACTGTGAAAAGGCTTAAATGGCTTTTTTGACCTAAGTTTAATGATTGCGCTCAAACCAAATGTCCTAGAACGAAATTTTCAAATGTAACTACTAGAATGTGATACAATACACTATTGGGTGAAGTTTGGTTGACTTCTGCGCAGCGGTTTGGGAGTTAACATCAAAATTACATTTCTCGGCCATATCGCATAGATCTCACTGTGAAAAGGCTTAAATGGCTTTTTTGACCTAAGTTTGAGGATTGCGCTCAAATCAAATGTCCTAGAACCAAATTTTCACATGTAACTACTAGATTGTGATACAATACACTAATGGGTGAAGTTTGGTTGACTTCTGCGCAGCGGTTTGGGAGTTAACATCAAAATTACATTTCTCGGCCATATCGCATAGATCTCACTGTGAAAAGGCTTAAATGGCTTTTTTGACCTAAGTTTGAGGATTGCGCTCAAATCAAATGTCCTAGAACCAAATTTCCACATGTAACTACTAGATTGTGATACAATACACTAATGGGTGAAGTTTGGTTGACTTCTGCGCAGCGGTTTGGGAGTTAACATCAAAATTACATTTCTCGGCCATATCGCATAGATCTCACTGTGAAAAGGCTTAAATGACTTTTTTAATTAAGTTTGATGATTGCGTTCAAACAAAATGTCCTAGAACAAAATTTTCAAATGTAACTACTAGATTGTGATACAATACACTATTGGGTGAAGTTTGGTTGACTTCTGCGCAGCGGTTTGGGAGTTAACATCAAAATTACATTTCTCGGCCATATCGCATAGATCTCAATGTGAAAAGGCTTAAATGGCTTTTTTGACCTAAGTTTAAAGATTGCGCTCAAACCAAATGTCCTAGAACGAAATTTTCAAATGTAACTACTAGAATGTGATACAATACACTATTGGGTGAAGTTTGGTTGACTTCTGCGCAGCGGTTTGGGAGTTAACATCAAAATTACATTTCTCGGCCATATCGCATAGATCTCACTGTGAAAAGGCTTAAATGGCTTTTTTGACCTAAGTTTGAGGATTGCGCTCAAATCAAATGTCCTAGAACCAAATTTCCACATGTAACTACTAGATTGTGATACAATACACTAATGGGTGAAGTTTGGTTGACTTCTGCGCAGAGGAATTGGAGTTAACATCAAAATTACATTTCTCGGCCATATCGCATAGATCTCACTGTGAAAAGGCTTAAATGACTTTTTTAATTAAGTTTGATGATTGCGTTCAAACAAAATGTCCTAGAACAAAATTTTCAAATGTAACTACTAGATTGTGATACAATACACTATTGGGTGAAGTTTGGTTGACTTCTGCGCAGCGGTTTGGGAGTTAACATCAAAATTACATTTCTCGGCCATATCGCATAGATCTCACTGTAAAAAGGCTTAAATGACTTTTTTAATTAAGTTTGATGATTGCGCTCAAACAAAATTTCCTAGAACAAAATTTTCAAATGTAACTACTAGATTTTGATACAATACACTATTGGGTGAAGTTTGGTTGACTTCTGCGCAGCGGTTTGGGAGTTAACATCAAAATTACATTTCTCGGCCATATCGCATAGATCTCACTGTGAAAAGGCTTAAATGGCTTTTTTGACCTAAGTTTAATGATTGCGCTCAAACCAAATGTCCTAGAACGAAATTTTCAAATGTAACTACTAGAATGTGATACAATACACTATTGGGTGAAGTTTGGTTGACTTCTGCGCAGCGGTTTGGGAGTTAACATCAAAATTACATTTCTCGGCCATATCGCATAGATCTCACTGTGAAAAGGCTTAAATGACTTTTTTAATTAAGTTTGATGATTGCGTTCAAACAAAATGTCCTAGAACAAAATTTTCAAATGTAACTACTAGATTGTGATACAATACACTATTGGGTGAAGTTTGGTTGACTTCTGCGCAGCGGTTTGGGAGTTAACATCAAAATTACATTTCTCGGCCATATCGCATAGATCTCACTGTGAAAAGGCTTAAATGGCTTTTTTGACCTAAGTTTGAGGATTGCGCTCAAATCAAATGTCCAAGAACCAAATTTCCAAATGTAACTACTAGATTGTGATACAATACACTATTGGGTGAAGTTTGGTTGACTTCTGCGCAGCGGTTTGGGAGTTAACATCAAAATTACATTTCTCGGCCATATCGCATAGATCTCACTGTGAAAAGGCTTAAATGGCTTTTTTGACCTAAGTTTAATGATTGCGCTCAAACCAAATGTCCTAGAACGAAATTTTCAAATGTAACTACTAGAATGTGATACAATACACTATTGGGTGAAGTTTGGTTGACTTCTGCGCAGCGGTTTGGGAGTTAACATCAAAATTACATTTCTCGGCCATATCGCATAGATCTCACTGTGAAAAGGCTTAAATGGCTTTTTTGACCTAAGTTTGAGGATTGCGCTCAAATCAAATGTCCTAGAACCAAATTTTCACATGTAACTACTAGATTGTGATACAATACACTAATGGGTGAAGTTTGGTTGACTTCTGCGCAGCGGTTTGGGAGTTAACATCAAAATTACATTTCTCGGCCATATCGCATAGATCTCACTGTGAAAAGGCTTAAATGACTTTTTTAATTAAGTTTGATGATTGCGCTCAAACAAAATTTCCTAGAACAAAATTTTCAAATGTAACTACTAGATTTTGATACAATACACTATTGGGTGAAGTTTGGTTGACTTCTGCGCAGCGGTTTGGGAGTTAACATCAAAATTACATTTCTCGGCCATATCGCATAGATCTCACTGTGAAAAGGCTTAAATGACTTTTTTAATTAAGTTTGATGATTGCGTTCAAACAAAATGTCCTAGAACAAAATTTTCAAATGTAACTACTAGATTGTGATACAATACACTATTGGGTGAAGTTTGGTTGACTTCTGCGCAGCGGTTTGGGAGTTAACATCAAAATTACATTTCTCGGCCATATCGCATAGATCTCAATGTGAAAAGGCTTAAATGGCTTTTTTGACCTAAGTTTAAAGATTGCGCTCAAACCAAATGTCCTAGAACGAAATTTTCAAATGTAACTACTAGAATGTGATACAATACACTATTGGGTGAAGTTTGGTTGACTTCTGCGCAGCGGTTTGGGAGTTAACATCAAAATTACATTTCTCGGCCATATCGCATAGATCTCACTGTGAAAAGGCTTAAATGGCTTTTTTGACCTAAGTTTGAGGATTGCGCTTAAATCAAATGTCCTAGAACCAAATTTCCACATGTAACTACTAGATTGTGATACAATACACTAATGGGTGAAGTTTGGTTGACTTCTGCGCAGAGGTTTGGGAGTTAACATCAAAATTACATTTCTCGGCCATATCGCATAGATCTCACTGTGAAAAGGCTTAAATGACTTTTTTAATTGTTTGATGATTGCGTTCAAACAAAATGTCCTAGAACAAAATTTTCAAATGTAACTACTAGATTGTGATACAATACACTATTGGGTGAAGTTTGGTTGACTTCTGCGCAGCGGTTTGGGAGTTAACATCAAAATTACATTTCTCGGCCATATCGCATAGATCTCACTGTGAAAAGGCTTAAATGGCTTTTTTGACCTAAGTTTAAAGATTGCGCTCAAACCAAATGTCCTAGAACGAAATTTTCAAATGTAACTACTAGAATGTGATACAATACACTATTGGGTGAAGTTTAGTTGACTTCTGCGCAGCGGTTTGGGAGTTAACATCAAAATTACATTTCTCGGCCATATCGCATAGATCTCACTGTGAAAAGGCTTAAATGGCTTTTTTGACCTAAGTTTGAGGATTGCGCTCAAATCAAATGTCCTAGAACCAAATTTCCACATGTAATTACTAGATTGTGATACAATACACTAATGGGTGAAGTTTGGTTGACTTCTGCGCAGCGGTTTGGGAGTTAACATCAAAATTACATTTCTCGGCTATATCGCATAGATCTCACTGTGAAAAGGCTTAAATGACTTTTTTAATTAAGTTTAATGATTGCGCTCAAACCAAATGTCCTAGAACGAAATTTTTAAATGTAACTACTAGAATGTGATACAATACACTATTGGGTGAAGTTTAGTTGACTTCTGCGCAGCGGTTTGGGAGTTAACATCAAAATTACATTTCTCGGCCATATCGCATAGATCTCACTGTGAAAAGGCTTAAATGGCTTTTTTGACCTAAGTTTAATGATTGCGCTCAAACCAAATGTCCTAGAACGAAATTTTCAAATGTAACTACTAGAATGTGATACAATACACTATTGGGTGAAGTTTGGTTGACTTCTGCGCAGCGGTTTGGGAGTTAACATCAAAATTACATTTCTCGGCCATATCGCATAGATCTCACTGTGAAAAGGCTTAAATGGCTTTTTTGACCTAAGTTTGAGGATTGCGCTCAAATCAAATGTCCTAGAACCAAATTTTCACATGTAACTACTAGATTGTGATACAATACACTAATGGGTGAAGTTTGGTTGACTTCTGCGCAGCGGTTTGGGAGTTAACATCAAAATTACATTTCTCGGCCATATCGCATAGATCTCACTGTGAAAAGGCTTAAATGGCTTTTTTGACCTAAGTTTGAGGATTGCGCTCAAATCAAATGTCCTAGAACCAAATTTCCACATGTAACTACTAGATTGTGATACAATACACTAATGGGTGAAGTTTGGTTGACTTCTGCGCAGCGGTTTGGGAGTTAACATCAAAATTACATTTCTCGGCCATATCGCATAGATCTCACTGTGAAAAGGCTTAAATGACTTTTTTAATTAAGTTTGATGATTGCGTTCAAACAAAATGTCCTAGAACAAAATTTTCAAATGTAACTACTAGATTGTGATACAATACACTATTGGGTGAAGTTTGGTTGACTTCTGCGCAGCGGTTTGGGAGTTAACATCAAAATTACATTTCTCGGCCATATCGCATAGATCTCAATGTGAAAAGGCTTAAATGGCTTTTTTGACCTAAGTTTAAAGATTGCGCTCAAACCAAATGTCCTAGAACGAAATTTTCAAATGTAACTACTAGAATGTGATACAATACACTATTGGGTGAAGTTTGGTTGACTTCTGCGCAGCGGTTTGGGAGTTAACATCAAAATTACATTTCTCGGCCATATCGCATAGATCTCACTGTGAAAAGGCTTAAATGGCTTTTTTGACCTAAGTTTGAGGATTGCGCTCAAATCAAATGTCCTAGAACCAAATTTCCACATGTAACTACTAGATTGTGATACAATACACTAATGGGTGAAGTTTGGTTGACTTCTGCGCAGAGGAATTGGAGTTAACATCAAAATTACATTTCTCGGCCATATCGCATAGATCTCACTGTGAAAAGGCTTAAATGACTTTTTTAATTAAGTTTGATGATTGCGTTCAAACAAAATGTCCTAGAACAAAATTTTCAAATGTAACTACTAGATTGTGATACAATACACTATTGGGTGAAGTTTGGTTGACTTCTGCGCAGCGGTTTGGGAGTTAACATCAAAATTACATTTCTCGGCCATATCGCATAGATCTCACTGTGAAAAGGCTTAAATGACTTTTTTAATTAAGTTTGATGATTGCGCTCAAACAAAATTTCCTAGAACAAAATTTTCAAATGTAACTACTAGATTTTGATACAATACACTATTGGGTGAAGTTTGGTTGACTTCTGCGCAGCGGTTTGGGAGTTAACATCAAAATTACATTTCTCGGCCATATCGCATAGATCTCACTGTGAAAAGGCTTAAATGGCTTTTTTGACCTAAGTTTAATGATTGCGCTCAAACCAAATGTCCTAGAACGAAATTTTCAAATGTAACTACTAGAATGTGATACAATACACTATTGGGTGAAGTTTGGTTGACTTCTGCGCAGCGGTTTGGGAGTTAACATCAAAATTACATTTCTCGGCCATATCGCATAGATCTCACTGTGAAAAGGCTTAAATGACTTTTTTAATTAAGTTTGATGATTGCGTTCAAACAAAATGTCCTAGAACAAAATTTTCAAATGTAACTACTAGATTGTGATACAATACACTATTGGGTGAAGTTTGGTTGACTTCTGCGCAGCGGTTTGGGAGTTAACATCAAAATTACATTTCTCGGCCATATCGCATAGATCTCACTGTGAAAAGGCTTAAATGGCTTTTTTGACCTAAGTTTGAGGATTGCGCTCAAATCAAATGTCCAAGAACCAAATTTCCAAATGTAACTACTAGATTGTGATACAATACACTATTGGGTGAAGTTTGGTTGACTTCTGCGCAGCGGTTTGGGAGTTAACATCAAAATTACATTTCTCGGCCATATCGCATAGATCTCACTGTGAAAAGGCTTAAATGACTTTTTTAATTAAGTTTGATGATTGCGTTCAAACAAAATGTCCTAGAACAAAATTTTCAAATGTAACTACTAGATTGTGATACAATACACTATTGGGTGAAGTTTGGTTGACTTCTGCGCAGCGGTTTGGGAGTTAACATCAAAATTACATTTCTCGGCCATATCGCATAGATCTCACTGTGAAAAGGCTTAAATGACTTTTTTAATTAAGTTTGATGATTGCGCTCAAACAAAATTTCCTAGAACAAAATTTTCAAATGTAACTACTAGATTGTGATACAATACACTATTGGGTGAAGTTTGGTTGACTTCTGCGCAGCGGTTTGGGAGTTAACATCAAAATTACATTTCTCGGCCATATCGCATAGATCTCACTGTGAAAAGGCTTAAATGGCTTTTTTGACCTAAGTTTGAGGATTGCGCTCAAATCAAATGTCCTAGAACCAAATTTTCACATGTAACTACTAGATTGTGATACAATACACTAATGGGTGAAGTTTGGTTGACTTCTGCGCAGCGGTTTGGGAGTTAACATCAAAATTACATTTCTCGGCCATATCGCATAGATCTCACTGTGAAAAGGCTTAAATGGCTTTTTTGACCTAAGTTTGAGGATTGCGCTCAAATCAAATGTCCTAGAACCAAATTTCCACATGTAACTACTAGATTGTGATACAATACACTAATGGGTGAAGTTTGGTTGACTTCTGCGCAGCGGTTTGGGAGTTAACATCAAAATTACATTTCTCGGCCATATCGCATAGATCTCACTGTGAAAAGGCTTAAATGACTTTTTTAATTAAGTTTGATGATTGCGTTCAAACAAAATGTCCTAGAACAAAATTTTCAAATGTAACTACTAGATTGTGATACAATACACTATTGGGTGAAGTTTGGTTGACTTCTGCGCAGCGGTTTGGGAGTTAACATCAAAATTACATTTCTCGGCCATATCGCATAGATCTCAATGTGAAAAGGCTTAAATGGCTTTTTTGACCTAAGTTTAAAGATTGCGCTCAAACCAAATGTCCTAGAACGAAATTTTCAAATGTAACTACTAGAATGTGATACAATACACTATTGGGTGAAGTTTGGTTGACTTCTGCGCAGCGGTTTGGGAGTTAACATCAAAATTACATTTCTCGGCCATATCGCATAGATCTCACTGTGAAAAGGCTTAAATGGCTTTTTTGACCTAAGTTTGAGGATTGCGCTCAAATCAAATGTCCTAGAACCAAATTTCCACATGTAACTACTAGATTGTGATACAATACACTAATGGGTGAAGTTTGGTTGACTTCTGCGCAGAGGTTTGGGAGTTAACATCAAAATTACATTTCTCGGCCATATCGCATAGATCTCACTGTGAAAAGGCTTAAATGACTTTTTTAATTAAGTTTGATGATTGCGTTCAAACAAAATGTCCTAGAACAAAATTTTCAAATGTAACTACTAGATTGTGATACAATACACTATTGGGTGAAGTTTGGTTGACTTCTGCGCAGCGGTTTGGGAGTTAACATCAAAATTACATTTCTCGGCCATATCGCATAGATCTCACTGTGAAAAGGCTTAAATGGCTTTTTTGACCTAAGTTTAAAGATTGCGCTCAAATTAAATGTCCTAGAACGAAATTTTCAAATGTAACTACTAGAATGTGATACAATACACTATTGGGTGAAGTTTAGTTGACTTCTGCGCAGCGGTTTGGGAGTTAACATCAAAATTACATTTCTCGGCCATATCGCATAGATCTCACTGTGAAAAGGCTTAAATGGCTTTTTTGACCTAAGTTTGAGGATTGCGCTCAAATCAAATGTCCTAGAACCAAATTTCCACATGTAATTACTAGATTGTGATACAATACACTATTGGGTGAAGTTTGGTTGACTTCTGCGCAGCGGTTTGGGAGTTAACATCAAAATTACATTTCTCGGCCATATCGCATAGATCTCACTGTGAAAAGGCTTAAATGGCTTTTTTGACCTAAGTTTAATGATTGCGCTCAAACCAAATGTCCTAGAACGAAATTTTCAAATGTAACTACTAGAATGTGATACAATACACTATTGGGTGAAGTTTGGTTGACTTCTGCGCAGCGGTTTGGGAGTTAACATCAAAATTACATTTCTCGGCCATATCGCATAGATCTCACTGTGAAAAGGCTTAAATGGCTTTTTTGACCTAAGTTTGAGGATTGCGCTCAAATCAAATGTCCTAGAACCAAATTTCCACATGTAACTACTAGATTGTGATACAATACACTAATGGGTGAAGTTTGGTTGACTTCTGCGCAGAGGTTTGGGAGTTAACATCAAAATTACATTTCTCGGCCATATCGCATAGATCTCACTGTGAAAAGGCTTAAATGACTTTTTTAATTAAGTTTGATGATTGCGTTCAAACAAAATGTCCTAGAACAAAATTTTCAAATGTAACTACTAGATTGTGATACAATACACTATTGGGTGAAGTTTGGTTGACTTCTGCGCAGCGGTTTGGGAGTTAACATCAAAATTACATTTCTCGGCCATATCGCATAGATCTCACTGTGAAAAGGCTTAAATGGCTTTTTTGACCTAAGTTTAAAGATTGCGCTCAAATTAAATGTCCTAGAACGAAATTTTCAAATGTAACTACTAGAATGTGATACAATACACTATTGGGTGAAGTTTAGTTGACTTCTGCGCAGCGGTTTGGGAGTTAACATCAAAATTACATTTCTCGGCCATATCGCATAGATCTCACTGTGAAAAGGCTTAAATGGCTTTTTTGACCTAAGTTTGAGGATTGCGCTCAAACAAAATGTCCTAGAACAAAATTTTCAAATGTAACTACTAGATTGTGATACAATACACTATTGGGTGAAGTTTGGTTGACTTCTGCGCAGCGGTTTGGGAGTTAACATCAAAATTACATTTCTCGGCCATATCGCATAGATCTCACTGTGAAAAGGCTTAAATGGCTTTTTTGACCTAAGTTTGAGGATTGCGCTCAAATCAAATGTCCAAGAACCAAATTTCCAAATGTAACTACTAGATTGTGATACAATACACTATTGGGTGAAGTTTGGTTGACTTCTGCGCAGCGGTTTGGGAGTTAACATCAAAATTACATTTCTCGGCCATATCGCATAGATCTCACTGTGAAAAGGCTTAAATGACTTTTTTAATTAAGTTTGATGATTGCGTTCAAACAAAATGTCCTAGAACAAAATTTTCAAATGTAACTACTAGATTGTGATACAATACACTATTGGGTGAAGTTTGGTTGACTTCTGCGCAGCGGTTTGGGAGTTAACATCAAAATTACATTTCTCGGCCATATCGCATAGATCTCACTGTGAAAAGGCTTAAATGACTTTTTTAATTAAGTTTGATGATTGCGCTCAAACAAAATTTCCTAGAACAAAATTTTCAAATGTAACTACTAGATTGTGATACAATACACTATTGGGTGAAGTTTGGTTGACTTCTGCGCAGCGGTTTGGGAGTTAACATCAAAATTACATTTCTCGGCCATATCGCATAGATCTCACTGTGAAAAGGCTTAAATGGCTTTTTTGACCTAAGTTTAATGATTGCGCTCAAACCAAATGTCCAATAACCAAATTTCCACATGTAACTACTAGATTGTGATACAATACACTAATGGGTGAAGTTTGGTTGACTTCTGCGCAGCGGTTTGGGAGTTAACATCAAAATTACATTTCTCGGCCATATCGCATAGATCTCACTGTGAAAAGGCTTAAATGGCTTTTTTGACCTAAGTTTGAGGATTGCGCTCAAATCAAATGTCCTAGAACCAAATTTCCACATGTAACTACTAGATTGTGATACAATACACTAATGGGTGAAGTTTGGTTGACTTCTGCGCAGCGGTTTGGGAGTTAACATCAAAATTACATTTCTCGTCCATATCGCATAGATCTCACTGTGAAAAGGCTTAAATGACTTTTTTAATTAAGTTTGATGATTGCGTTCAAACAAAATGTTCTAGAACAAAATTTTCAAATGTAACTACTAGATTGTGATACAATACACTATTGGGTGAAGTTTGGTTGACTTCTGCGCAGCGGTTTGGGAGTTAACATCAAAATTACATTTCTCGGCCATATCGCATAGATCTCAATGTGAAAAGGCTTAAATGGCTTTTTTGACCTAAGTTTAAAGATTGCGCTCAAACCAAATGTCCTAGAACGAAATTTTCAAATGTAACTACTAGAATGTGATACAATACACTATTGGGTGAAGTTTGGTTGACTTCTGCGCAGCGGTTTGGGAGTTAACATCAAAATTACATTTCTCGGCCATATCGCATAGATCTCACTGTGAAAAGGCTTAAATGGCTTTTTTGACCTAAGTTTGAGGATTGCGCTCAAATCAAATGTCCTAGAACCAAATTTCCACATGTAATTACTAGATTGTGATACAATACACTAATGGGTGAAGTTTGGTTGACTTCTGCGCAGCGGTTTGGGAGTTAACATCAAAATTACATTTCTCGGCCATATCGCATAGATCTCACTGTGAAAAGGCTTAAATGACTTTTTTAATTAAGTTTAATGATTGCGCTCAAATCAAATGTCCTAGAACTAAATTTCCAAATGTAACTACTAGATTGTGATAAAATACACTATTGGGTGAAGTTTGGTTGACTTCTGCGCAGCGGTTTGGGAGTTAACATCAAAATTACATTTCTCGGCCATATCGCATAGATCTCACTGTGAAAAGGCTTAAATGACTTTTTTAATTAAGTTTGATGATTGCGTTCAAACAAAATGTCCTAGAACAAAATTTTCAAATGTAACTACTAGATTGTGATACAATACACTATTGGGTGAAGTTTGGTTGACTTCTGCGCAGCGGTTTGGGAGTTAACATCAAAATTACATTTCTCGGCCATATCGCATAGATCTCACTGTGAAAAGGCTTAAATGACTTTTTTAATTAAGTTTGATGATTGCGTTCAAACAAAATGTCCTAGAACAAAATTTTCAAATGTAACTACTAGATTGTGATACAATACACTATTGGGTGAAGTTTGGTTGACTTCTGCGCAGCGGTTTGGGAGTTAACATCAAAATTACATTTCTCGGCCATATCGCATAGATCTCACTGTGAAAAGGCTTAAATGACTTTTTTAATTAAGTTTGATGATTGCGCTCAAACAAAATTTCCTAGAACAAAATTTTCAAATGTAACTACTAGATTGTGATACAATACACTATTGGGTGAAGTTTGGTTGACTTCTGCGCAGCGGTTTGGGAGTTAACATCAAAATTACATTTCTCGGCCATATCGCATAGATCTCACTGTGAAAAGGCTTAAATGGCTTTTTTGACCTAAGTTTAATGATTGCGCTCAAACCAAATGTCCAATAACCAAATTTCCACATGTAACTACTAGATTGTGATACAATACACTAATGGGTGAAGTTTGGTTGACTTCTGCGCAGCGGTTTGGGAGTTAACATCAAAATTACATTTCTCGGCCATATCGCATAGATCTCACTGTGAAAAGGCTTAAATGGCTTTTTTGACCTAAGTTTGAGGATTGCGCTCAAATCAAATGTCCTAGAACCAAATTTCCACATGTAACTACTAGATTGTGATACAATACACTAATGGGTGAAGTTTGGTTGACTTCTGCGCAGCGGTTTGGGAGTTAACATCAAAATTACATTTCTCGTCCATATCGCATAGATCTCACTGTGAAAAGGCTTAAATGACTTTTTTAATTAAGTTTGATGATTGCGTTCAAACAAAATGTTCTAGAACAAAATTTTCAAATGTAACTACTAGATTGTGATACAATACACTATTGGGTGAAGTTTGGTTGACTTCTGCGCAGCGGTTTGGGAGTTAACATCAAAATTACATTTCTCGGCCATATCGCATAGATCTCAATGTGAAAAGGCTTAAATGGCTTTTTTGACCTAAGTTTAAAGATTGCGCTCAAACCAAATGTCCTAGAACGAAATTTTCAAATGTAACTACTAGAATGTGATACAATACACTATTGGGTGAAGTTTGGTTGACTTCTGCGCAGCGGTTTGGGAGTTAACATCAAAATTACATTTCTCGGCCATATCGCATAGATCTCACTGTGAAAAGGCTTAAATGGCTTTTTTGACCTAAGTTTGAGGATTGCGCTCAAATCAAATGTCCTAGAACCAAATTTCCACATGTAATTACTAGATTGTGATACAATACACTAATGGGTGAAGTTTGGTTGACTTCTGCGCAGCGGTTTGGGAGTTAACATCAAAATTACATTTCTCGGCCATATCGCATAGATCTCACTGTGAAAAGGCTTAAATGACTTTTTTAATTAAGTTTAATGATTGCGCTCAAATCAAATGTCCTAGAACTAAATTTCCAAATGTAACTACTAGATTGTGATAAAATACACTATTGGGTGAAGTTTGGTTGACTTCTGCGCAGCGGTTTGGGAGTTAACATCAAAATTACATTTCTCGGCCATATCGCATAGATCTCACTGTGAAAAGGCTTAAATGACTTTTTTAATTAAGTTTGATGATTGCGTTCAAACAAAATGTCCTAGAACAAAATTTTCAAATGTAACTACTAGATTGTGATACAATACACTATTGGGTGAAGTTTGGTTGACTTCTGCGCAGCGGTTTGGGAGTTAACATCAAAATTACATTTCTCGGCCATATCGCATAGATCTCACTGTGAAAAGGCTTAAATGGCTTTTTTGACCTAAGTTTAAAGATTGCGCTCAAACCAAATGTCCTAGAACGAAATTTTCAAATGTAACTACTAGAATGTGATACAATACACTATTGGGTGAAGTTTGGTTGACTTCTGCGCAGCGGTTTGGGAGTTAACATCAAAATTACATTTCTCGGCCATATCGCATAGATCTCACTGTGAAAAGGCTTAAATGGCTTTTTTGACCTAAGTTTGAGGATTGCGCTCAAATCAAATGTCCTAGAACCAAATTTTCACATGTAACTACTAGATTGTGATACAATACACTAATGGGTGAAGTTTGGTTGACTTCTGCGCAGCGGTTTGGGAGTTAACATCAAAATTACATTTCTCGGCCATATCGCATAGATCTCACTGTGAAAAGGCTTAAATGACTTTTTTAATTAAGTTTGATGATTGCGCTCAAACAAAATTTCCTAGAACAAAATTTTCAAATGTAACTACTAGATTTTGATACAATACACTATTGGGTGAAGTTTGGTTGACTTCTGCGCAGCGGTTTGGGAGTTAACATCAAAATTACATTTCTCGGCCATATCGCATAGATCTCACTGTGAAAAGGCTTAAATGGCTTTTTTGACCTAAGTTTAATGATTGCGCTCAAACCAAATGTCCTAGAACGAAATTTTCAAATGTAACTACTACAATGTGATACAATACACTATTGGGTGAAGTTTGGTTGACTTCTGCGCAGCGGTTTGGGAGTTAACATCAAAATTACATTTCTCGGCCATATCGCATAGATCTCACTGTGAAAAGGCTTAAATGACTTTTTTAATTAAGTTTGATGATTGCGTTCAAACAAAATGTCCTAGAACAAAATTTTCAAATGTAACTACTAGATTGTGATACAATACACTATTGGATGAAGTTTGGTTGACTTCTGCGCAGCGGTTTGGGAGTTAACATCAAAATTACATTTCTCGGCCATATCGCATAGATCTCACTGTGAAAAGGCTTAAATGGCTTTTTTGACCTAAGTTTGAGGATTGCGCTCAAATCAAATGTCCAAGAACCAAATTTCCAAATGTAACTACTAGATTGTGATACAATACACTATTGGGTGAAGTTTGGTTGACTTCTGCGCAGCGGTTTGGGAGTTAACATCAAAATTACATTTCTCGGCCATATCGCATAGATCTCACTGTGAAAAGGCTTAAATGACTTTTTTAATTAAGTTTGATGATTGCGTTCAAACAAAATGTCCTAGAACAAAATTTTCAAATGTAACTACTAGATTGTGATACAATACACTATTGGGTGAAGTTTGGTTGACTTCTGCGCAGCGGTTTGGGAGTTAACATCAAAATTACATTTCTCGGCCATATCGCATAGATCTCACTGTGAAAAGGCTTAAATGACTTTTTTAATTAAGTTTGATGATTGCGCTCAAACAAAATTTCCTAGAACAAAATTTTCAAATGTAACTACTAGATTGTGATACAATACACTATTGGGTGAAGTTTGGTTGACTTCTGCGCAGCGGTTTGGGAGTTAACATCAAAATTACATTTCTCGGCCATATCGCATAGATCTCACTGTGAAAAGGCTTAAATGGCTTTTTTGACCTAAGTTTAATGATTGCGCTCAAACCAAATGTCCAATAACCAAATTTCCACATGTAACTACTAGATTGTGATACAATACACTAATGGGTGAAGTTTGGTTGACTTCTGCGCAGCGGTTTGGGAGTTAACATCAAAATTACATTTCTCGGCCATATCGCATAGATCTCACTGTGAAAAGGCTTAAATGACTTTTTTAATTAAGTTTGATGATTGCGTTCAAACAAAATGTCATAGAACAAAATTTTCAAATGTAACTACTAGATTGTGATACAATACACTCTTGGGTGAAGTTTGGTTGACTTCTGCGCAGCGGTTTGGGAGTTAACATCAAAATTACATTTCTCGGCCATATCGCATAGATCTCACTGTGAAATGGCTTAAATGGCTTTTTTGACCTAAGTTTGAGGATTGCGCTCAAATCAAATGTCCTAGAACCAAATTTCCACATGTAATTACTAGATTGTGATACAATACACTAATGGGTGAAGTTTGGTTGACTTCTGCGCAGCGGTTTGGGAGTTAACATCAAAATTACATTTCTCGGCCATATCGCATAGATCTCACTGTGAAAAGGCTTAAATGACTTTTTTAATTAAGTTTAATGATTGCGCTCAAATCAAATGTCCTAGAACTAAATTTCCAAATGTAACTACTAGATTGTGATAAAATACACTATTGGGTGAAGTTTGGTTGACTTCTGCGCAGCGGTTTGGGAGTTAACATCAAAATTACATTTCTCGGCCATATCGCATAGATCTCACTGTGAAAAGGCTTAAATGACTTTTTTAATTAAGTTTGATGATTGCGTTCAAACAAAATGTCCTAGAACAAAATTTTCAAATGTAACTACTAGATTGTGATACAATACACTATTGGGTGAAGTTTGGTTGACTTCTGCGCAGCGGTTTGGGAGTTAACATCAAAATTACATTTCTCGGCCATATCGCATAGATCTCACTGTGAAAAGGCTTAAATGGCTTTTTTGACCTAAGTTTAAAGATTGCGCTCAAACCAAATGTCCTAGAACGAAATTTTCAAATGTAACTACTAGAATGTGATACAATACACTATTGGGTGAAGTTTGGTTGACTTCTGCGCAGCGGTTTGGGAGTTAACATCAAAATTACATTTCTCGGCCATATCGCATAGATCTCACTGTGAAAAGGCTTAAATGGCTTTTTTGACCTAAGTTTAATGATTGCGCTCAAACCAAATGTCCTAGAACGAAATTTTCAAATGTAACTACTAGAATGTGATACAATACACTATTGGGTGAAGTTTGGTTGACTTCTGCGCAGCGGTTTGGGAGTTAACATCAAAATTACATTTCTCGGCCATATCGCATAGATCTCACTGTGAAAAGGCTTAAATGGCTTTTTTGACCTAAGTTTGAGGATTGCGCTCAAATCAAATGTCCTAGAACCAAATTTTCACATGTAACTACTAGATTGTGATACAATACACTAATGGGTGAAGTTTGGTTGACTTCTGCGCAGCGGTTTGGGAGTTAACATCAAAATTACATTTCTCGGCCATATCGCATAGATCTCACTGTGAAAAGGCTTAAATGACTTTTTTAATTAAGTTTAAAGATTGCGCTCAAACCAAATGTCCTAGAACAAAATTTTCAAATGTAACTACTAGATTGTGATACAATACACTATTGGGTGAAGTTTGGTTGACTTCTGCGCAGCGGTTTGGGAGTTAACATCAAAATTACATTTCTCGGCCATATCGCATAGATCTCACTGTGAAAAGGCTTAAATGGCTTTTTTGACCTAAGTTTGAGGATTGCGCTCAAACCAAATGTCCAAAAACCAAATTTCCAAATGTAACTACTAGAATGTGATACAATACACTATTGGGTGAAGTTTGGTTGACTTCTGCGCAGCGGTTTGGGAGTTAACATCAAAATTACATTTCTCGGCCATATCGCATAGATCTCACTGTGAAAAGGCTTAAATGACTTTTTTAATTAAGTTTGATGATTGCGTTCAAACAAAATGTCCTAGAACAAAATTTTCACATGTAACTACTAGATTGTGATACAATACACTAATGGGTGAAGTTTGGTTGACTTCTGCGCAGCGGTTTGGGAGTTAACATCAAAATTACATTTCTCGGCCATATCGCATAGATCTCACTGTGAAAAGGCTTAAATGGCTTTTTTGACCTAAGTTTAAAGATTGCGCTCAAACCAAATGTCCTAGAACGAAATTTTCAAATGTAACTACTAGAATGTGATACAATACACTAATGGGTGAAGTTTGGTTGACTTCTGCGCAGCGGTTTGGGAGTTAACATCAAAATTACATTTCTCGGCTATATCGCATAGATCTCACTGTGAAAAGGCTTAAATGACTTTTTTAATTAAGTTTAATGATTGCGCTCAAACCAAATGTCCTAGAACGAAATTTTTAAATGTAACTACTAGAATGTGATACAATACACTATTGGGTGAAGTTTAGTTGACTTCTGCGCAGCGGTTTGGGAGTTAACATCAAAATTACATTTCTCGGCCATATCGCATAGATCTCACTGTGAAAAGGCTTAAATGGCTTTTTTGACCTAAGTTTAATGATTGCGCTCAAACCAAATGTCCTAGAACGAAATTTTCAAATGTAACTACTAGAATGTGATACAATACACTATTGGGTGAAGTTTGGTTGACTTCTGCGCAGCGGTTTGGGAGTTAACATCAAAATTACATTTCTCGGCCATATCGCATAGATAGATCTCACTGTGAAAAGGCTTAAATGGCTTTTTTGACCTAAGTTTGAGGATTGCGCTCAAATCAAATGTCCTAGAACCAAATTTTCACATGTAACTACTAGATTGTGATACAATACACTAATGGGTGAAGTTTGGTTGACTTCTGCGCAGCGGTTTGGGAGTTAACATCAAAATTACATTTCTCGGCCATATCGCATAGATCTCACTGTGAAAAGGCTTAAATGGCTTTTTTGACCTAAGTTTGAGGATTGCGCTCAAATCAAATGTCCTAGAACCAAATTTCCACATGTAACTACTAGATTGTGATACAATACACTAATGGGTGAAGTTTGGTTGACTTCTGCGCAGCGGTTTGGGAGTTAACATCAAAATTACATTTCTCGGCCATATCGCATAGATCTCACTGTGAAAAGGCTTAAATGACTTTTTTAATTAAGTTTGATGATTGCGTTCAAACAAAATGTCCTAGAACAAAATTTTCAAATGTAACTACTAGATTGTGATACAATACACTATTGGGTGAAGTTTGGTTGACTTCTGCGCAGTGGTTTGGGAGTTAACATCAAAATTACATTTCTCGGCCATATCGCATAGATCTCAATGTGAAAAGGCTTAAATGGCTTTTTTGACCTAAGTTTAAAGATTGCGCTCAAACCAAATGTCCTAGAACGAAATTTTCAAATGTAACTACTAGAATGTGATACAATACACTATTGGGTGAAGTTTGGTTGACTTCTGCGCAGCGGTTTGGGAGTTAACATCAAAATTACATTTCTCGGCCATATCGCATAGATCTCACTGTGAAAAGGCTTAAATGGCTTTTTTGACCTAAGTTTGAGGATTGCGCTCAAATCAAATGTCCTAGAACCAAATTTCCACATGTAACTACTCGATTGTGATACAATACACTAATGGGTGAAGTTTGGTTGACTTCTGCGCAGAGGTTTGGGAGTTAACATCAAAATTACATTTCTCGGCCATATCGCATAGATCTCACTGTGAAAAGGCTTAAATGACTTTTTTAATTAAGTTTGATGATTGCGTTCAAACAAAATGTCCTAGAACAAAATTTTCAAATGTAACTACTAGATTGTGATACAATACACTATTGGGTGAAGTTTGGTTGACTTCTGCGCAGCGGTTTGGGAGTTAACATCAAAATTACATTTCTCGGCCATATCGCATAGATCTCACTGTGAAAAGGCTTAAATGGCTTTTTTGACCTAAGTTTAAAGATTGCGCTCAAACCAAATGTCCTAGAACGAAATTTTCAAATGTAACTACTAGAATGTGATACAATACACTATTGGGTGAAGTTTAGTTGACTTCTGCGCAGCGGTTTGGGAGTTAACATCAAAATTACATTTCTCGGCCATATCGCATAGATCTCACTGTGAAAAGGCTTAAATGGCTTTTTTGACCTAAGTTTGAGGATTGCGCTCAAATCAAATGTCCTAGAACCAAATTTCCACATGTAATTACTAGATTGTGATACAATACACTAATGGGTGAAGTTTGGTTGACTTCTGCGCAGCGGTTTGGGAGTTAACATCAAAATTACATTTCTCGGCTATATCGCATAGATCTCACTGTGAAAAGGCTTGAATGACTTTTTTAATTAAGTTTAATGATTGCGCTCAAACCAAATGTCCTAGAACGAAATTTTTAAATGTAACTACTAGAATGTGATACAATACACTATTGGGTGAAGTTTAGTTGACTTCTGCGCAGCGTTTTGGGAGTTAACATCAAAATTACATTTCTCGGCCATATCGCATAGATCTCACTGTGAAAAGGCTTAAATGGCTTTTTTGACCTAAGTTTAATGATTGCGCTCAAACCAAATGTCCTAGAACGAAATTTTCAAATGTAACTACTAGAATGTGGTACAATACACTATTGGGTGAAGTTTGGTTGACTTCTGCGCAGCGGTTTGGGAGTTAACATCAAAATTACATTTCTCGGCCATATCGCATAGATCTCACTGTGAAAAGGCTTAAATGGCTTTTTTGACCTAAGTTTGAGGATTGCGCTCAAATCAAATGTCCTAGAACCAAATTTTCACATGTAACTACTAGATTGTGATACAATACACTAATGGGTGAAGTTTGGTTGACTTCTGCGCAGCGGTTTGGGAGTTAACATCAAAATTACATTTCTCGGCCATATCGCATAGATCTCACTGTGAAAAGGCTTAAATGACTTTTTTAATTAAGTTTGATGATTGCGCTCAAACAAAATTTCCTAGAACAAAATTTTCAAATGTAACTACTAGATTTTGATACAATACACTATTGGGTGAAGTTTGGTTGACTTCTGCGCAGCGGTTTGGGAGTTAACATCAAAATTACATTTCTCGGCCATATCGCATAGATCTCACTGTGAAAAGGCTTAAATGGCTTTTTTGACCTAAGTTTAATGATTGCGCTCAAACCAAATGTCCTAGAACGAAATTTTCAAATGTAACTACTAGAATGTGATACAATACACTATTGGGTGAAGTTTGGTTGACTTCTGCGCAGCGGTTTGGGAGTTAACATCAAAATTACATTTCTCGGCCATATCGCATAGATCTCACTGTGAAAAGGCTTAAATGACTTTTTTAATTAAGTTTGATGGTTGCGTTCAAACAAAATGTCCTAGAACAAAATTTTCAAATGTAACTACTAGATTGTGATACAATACACTATTGGGTGAAGTTTGGTTGACTTCTGCGCAGCGGTTTGGGAGTTAACATCAAAATTACATTTCTCGGCCATATCGCATAGATCTCACTGTGAAAAGGCTTAAATGGCTTTTTTGACCTAAGTTTGAGGATTGCGCTCAAATCAAATGTCCAAGAACCAAATTTCCAAATGTAACTACTAGATTGTGATACAATACACTATTGGGTGAAGTTTGGTTGACTTCTGCGCAGCGGTTTGGGAGTTAACATCAAAATTACATTTCTCGGCCATATCGCATAGATCTCACTGTGAAAAGGCTTAAATGACTTTTTTAATTAAGTTTGATGATTGCGTTCAAACAAAATGTCCTAGAACAAAATTTTCAAATGTAACTACTAGATTGTGATACAATACACTATTGGGTGAAGTTTGGTTGACTTCTGCGCAGCGGTTTGGGAGTTAACATCAAAATTACATTTCTCGGCCATATCGCATAGATCTCACTGTGAAAAGGCTTAAATGACTTTTTTAATTAAGTTTGATGATTGCGCTCAAACAAAATTTCCTAGAACAAAATTTTCAAATGTAACTACTAGATTGTGATACAATACACTATTGGGTGAAGTTTGGTTGACTTCTGCGCAGCGGTTTGGGAGTTAACATCAAAATTACATTTCTCGGCCATATCGCATAGATCTCACTGTGAAAAGGCTTAAATGGCTTTTTTGACCTAAGTTTAATGATTGCGCTCAAACCAAATGTCCAATAACCAAATTTCCACATGTAACTACTAGATTGTGATACAATACACTAATGGGTGAAGTTTGGTTGACTTCTGCGCAGCGGTTTGGGAGTTAACATCAAAATTACATTTCTCGGCCATATCGCATAGATCTCACTGTGAAAAGGCTTAAATGGCTTTTTTGACCTAAGTTTGAGGATTGCGCTCAAATCAAATGTCCTAGAACCAAATTTCCACATGCAACTACTAGATTGTTATACAATACACTATTGGGTGAAGTTTGGTTGACTTCTGCGCAGAGGTTTGGGAGTTAACATCAAAATTACATTTCTCGGCCATATCGCATAGATCTCACTGTGAAAAGGCTTAAATGGCTTTTTTGACCTAAGTTTAATGATTGCGCTCAAACCAAATGTCCAATAACCAAATTTCCACATGTAACTACTAGATTGTGATACAATACACTAATGGGTGAAGTTTGGTTGACTTCTGCGCAGCGGTTTGGGAGTTAACATCAAAATTACATTTCTCGGCCATATCGCATAGATCTCACTGTGAAAAGGCTTAAATGACTTTTTTAATTAAGTTTGATGATTGCGCTCAAACAAAATTTCCTAGAACAAAATTTTCAAATGTAACTACTAGATTTTGATACAATACACTATTGGGTGAAGTTTGGTTGACTTCTGCGCAGCGGTTTGGGAGTTAACATCAAAATTACATTTCTCGGCCATATCGCATAGATCTCACTGTGAAAAGGCTTAAATGACTTTTTTAATTAAGTTTGATGATTGCGTTCAAACAAAATGTCCTAGAACAAAATTTTCAAATGTAACTACTAGATTGTGATACAATACACTATTGGGTGAAGTTTGGTTGACTTCTGCGCAGCGGTTTGGGAGTTAACATCAAAATTACATTTCTCGGCCATATCGCATAGATCTCAATGTGAAAAGGCTTAAATGGCTTTTTTGACCTAAGTTTAAAGATTGCGCTCAAACCAAATGTCCTAGAACGAAATTTTCAAATGTAACTACTAGAATGTGATACAATACACTATTGGGTGAAGTTTGGTTGACTTCTGCGCAGCGGTTTGGGAGTTAACATCAAAATTACATTTCTCGGCCATATCGCATAGATCTCACTGTGAAAAGGCTTAAATGGCTTTTTTGACCTAAGTTTGAGGATTGCGCTCAAATCAAATGTCCTAGAACCAAATTTTCACATGTAACTACTAGATTGTGATACAATACACTAATGGGTGAAGTTTGGTTGACTTCTGCGCAGAGGTTTGGGAGTTAACATCAAAATTACATTTCTCGGCCATATCGCATAGATCTCACTGTGAAAAGGCTTAAATGACTTTTTTAATTGTTTGATGATTGCGTTCAAACAAAATGTCCTAGAACAAAATTTTCAAATGTAACTACTAGATTGTGATAGAATACACTATTGGGTGAAGTTTGGTTGACTTCTGCGCAGCGGTTTGGGAGTTAACATCAAAATTACATTTCTCGGCCATATCGCATAGATCTCACTGTGAAAAGGCTTAAATGGCTTTTTTGACCTAAGTTTAAAGATTGCGCTCAAACCAAATGTCCTAGAACGAAATTTTCAAATGTAACTACTAGAATGTGATACAATACACTATTGGGTGAAGTTTAGTTGACTTCTGCGCAGCGGTTTGGGAGTTAACATCAAAATTACATTTCTCGGCCATATCGCATAGATCTCACTGTGAAAAGGCTTAAATGGCTTTTTTGACCTAAGTTTGAGGATTGCGCTCAAATCAAATGTCCTAGAACCAAATTTCCACATGTAATTACTAGATTGTGATACAATACACTAATGGGTGAAGTTTGGTTGACTTCTGCGCAGCGGTTTGGGAGTTAACATCAAAATTACATTTCTCGGCTATATCGCATAGATCTCACTGTGAAAAGGCTTAAATGACTTTTTTAATTAAGTTTAATGATTGCGCTCAAACCAAATGTCCTAGAACGAAATTTTTAAATGTAACTACTAGAATGTGATACAATACACTATTGGGTGAAGTTTAGTTGACTTCTGCGCAGCGGTTTGGGAGTTAACATCAAAATTACATTTCTCGGCCATATCGCATAGATCTCACTGTGAAAAGGCTTAAATGGCTTTTTTGACCTAAGTTTAATGATTGCGCTCAAACCAAATGTCCTAGAACGAAATTTTCAAATGTAACTACTAGAATGTGATACAATACACTATTGGGTGAAGTTTGGTTGACTTCTGCGCAGCGGTTTGGGAGTTAACATCAAAATTACATTTCTCGGCCATATCGCATAGATCAGGGGTTTTCAACCCAGTCCTCAAGGCACACTGTGGGTCCTGGTTTTTGTTCCAGCCGATCCAGCAGAGACAGTTGAACCAATGAGGCTTCTGCTAAAACAAGCCACACCTGACTGTAATCAACTGATTGCACTTGTAAAACACCAGATTGGGGAAAAAGTGTTGTCATCTTGTTTGGTAAGAATGAAATCCTGCACCCACAGTGTGCCTTAGTGGAATAGGTTGGGAACCCCTGGCATAGATCTCACTGTGAAAAGGCTTAAATGGCTTTTTTGACCTAAGTTTGAGGATTGCGCTCAAATCAAATGTCCTAGAACCAAATTTTCACATGTAACTACTAGATTGTGATACAATACACTAATGGGTGAAGTTTGGTTGACTTCTGCGCAGCGGTTTGGGAGTTAACATCAAAATTACATTTCTCGGCCATATCGCATAGATCTCACTGTGAAAAGGCTTAAATGGCTTTTTTGACCTAAGTTTGAGGATTGCGCTCAAATCAAATGTCCTAGAACCAAATTTCCACATGTAACTACTAGATTGTGATACAATACACTAATGGGTGAAGTTTGGTTGACTTCTGCGCAGCGGTTTGGGAGTTAACATCAAAATTACATTTCTCGGCCATATCGCATAGATCTCACTGTGAAAAGGCTTAAATGACTTTTTTAATTAAGTTTGATGATTGCGTTCAAACAAAATGTCCTAGAACAAAATTTTCAAATGTAACTACTAGATTGTGATACAATACACTATTGGGTGAAGTTTGGTTGACTTCTGCGCAGCGGTTTGGGAGTTAACATCAAAATTACATTTCTCGGCCATATCGCATAGATCTCAATGTGAAAAGGCTTAAATGGCTTTTTTGACCTAAGTTTAAAGATTGCGCTCAAACCAAATGTCCTAGAACGAAATTTTCAAATGTAACTACTAGAATGTGATACAATACACTATTGGGTGAAGTTTGGTTGACTTCTGCGCAGCGGTTTGGGAGTTAACATCAAAATTACATTTCTCGGCCATATCGCATAGATCTCACTGTGAAAAGGCTTAAATGGCTTTTTTGACCTAAGTTTGAGGATTGCGCTCAAATCAAATGTCCTAGAACCAAATTTCCACATGTAACTACTAGATTGTGATACAATACACTAATGGGTGAAGTTTGGTTGACTTCTGCGCAGAGGTTTGGGAGTTAACATCAAAATTACATTTCTCGGCCATATCGCATAGATCTCACTGTGAAAAGGCTTAAATGACTTTTTTAATTAAGTTTGATGATTGCGTTCAAACAAAATGTCCTAGAACAAAATTTTCAAATGTAACTACTAGATTGTGATACAATACACTATTGGGTGAAGTTTGGTTGACTTCTGCGCAGCGGTTTGGGAGTTAACATCAAAATTACATTTCTCGGCCATATCGCATAGATCTCACTGTGAAAAGGCTTAAATGGCTTTTTTGACCTAAGTTTAAAGATTGCGCTCAAACCAAATGTCCTAGAATGAAATTTTCAAATGTAACTACTAGAATGTGATACAATACACTATTGGGTGAAGTTTAGTTGACTTCTGCGCAGCGGTTTGGGAGTTAACATCAAAATTACATTTCTCGGCCATATCGCATAGATCTCACTGTGAAAAGGCTTAAATGGCTTTTTTGACCTAAGTTTGAGGATTGCGCTCAAATCAAATGTCCTAGAACCAAATTTCCACATGTAATTACTAGATTGTGATACAATACACTAATGGGTGAAGTTTGGTTGACTTCTGCGCAGCGGTTTGGGAGTTAACATCAAAATTACATTTCTCGGCTATATCGCATAGATCTCACTGTGAAAAGGCTTAAATGACTTTTTTAATTAAGTTTAATGATTGCGCTCAAACCAAATGTCCTAGAACGAAATTTTTAAATGTAACTACTAGAATGTGATACAATACACTATTGGGTGAAGTTTAGTTGACTTCTGCGCAGCGTTTTGGGAGTTAACATCAAAATTACATTTCTCGGCCATATCGCATAGATCTCACTGTGAAAAGGCTTAAATGGCTTTTTTGACCTAAGTTTAATGATTGCGCTCAAACCAAATGTCCTAGAACGAAATTTTCAAATGTAACTACTAGAATGTGATACAATACACTATTGGGTGAAGTTTGGTTGACTTCTGCGCAGCGGTTTGGGAGTTAACATCAAAATTACATTTCTCGGCCATATCGCATAGATCTCACTGTGAAAAGGCTTAAATGGCTTTTTTGACCTAAGTTTGAGGATTGCGCTCAAATCAAATGTCCTAGAACCAAATTTTCACATGTAACTACTAGATTGTGATACAATACACTAATGGGTGAAGTTTGGTTGACTTCTGCGCAGCGGTTTGGGAGTTAACATCAAAATTACATTTCTCGGCCATATCGCATAGATCTCACTGTGAAAAGGCTTAAATGACTTTTTTAATTAAGTTTGATGATTGCGCTCAAACAAAATTTCCTAGAACAAAATTTTCAAATGTAACTACTAGATTTTGATACAATACACTATTGGGTGAAGTTTGGTTGACTTCTGCGCAGCGGTTTGGGAGTTAACATCAAAATTACATTTCTCGGCCATATCGCATAGATCTCACTGTGAAAAGGCTTAAATGGCTTTTTTGACCTAAGTTTAATGATTGCGCTCAAACCAAATGTCCTAGAACGAAATTTTCAAATGTAACTACTAGAATGTGATACAATACACTATTGGGTGAAGTTTGGTTGACTTCTGCGCAGCGGTTTGGGAGTTAACATCAAAATTACATTTCTCGGCCATATCGCATAGATCTCACTGTGAAAAGGCTTAAATGACTTTTTTAATTAAGTTTGATGATTGCGTTCAAACAAAATGTCCTAGAACAAAATTTTCAAATGTAACTACTAGATTGTGATACAATACACTATTGGGTGAAGTTTGGTTGACTTCTGCGCAGCGGTTTGGGAGTTAACATCAAAATTACATTTCTCGGCCATATCGCATAGATCTCACTGTGAAAAGGCTTAAATGGCTTTTTTGACCTAAGTTTGAGGATTGCGCTCAAATCAAATGTCCAAGAACCAAATTTCCAAATGTAACTACTAGATTGTGATACAATACACTATTGGGTGAAGTTTGGTTGACTTCTGCGCAGCGGTTTGGGAGTTAACATCAAAATTACATTTCTCGGCCATATCGCATAGATCTCACTGTGAAAAGGCTTAAATGACTTTTTTAATTAAGTTTGATGATTGCGTTCAAACAAAATGTCCTAGAACAAAATTTTCAAATGTAACTACTAGATTGTGATACAATACACTATTGGGTGAAGTTTGGTTGACTTCTGCGCAGCGGTTTGGGAGTTAACATCAAAATTACATTTCTCGGCCATATCGCATAGATCTCACTGTGAAAAGGCTTAAATGGCTTTTTTGACCTAAGTTTAAAGATTGCGCTCAAACCAAATGTCCTAGAACGAAATTTTCAAATGTAACTACTAGAATGTGATACAATACACTATTGGGTGAAGTTTGGTTGACTTCTGCGCAGCGGTTTGGGAGTTAACATCAAAATTACATTTCTCGGCCATATCGCATAGATCTCACTGTGAAAAGGCTTAAATGGCTTTTTTGACCTAAGTTTGAGGATTGCGCTCAAATCAAATGTCCTAGAACAAAATTTCCACATGTAACTACTAGATTGTGATACAATACACTAATGGGTGAAGTTTGGTTGACTTCTGTGCAGAGGTTTGGGAGTTAACATCAAAATTACATTTCTCGGCCATATCGCATAGATCTCACTGTGAAAAGGCTTAAATGACTTTTTTAATTAAGTTTGATGATTGCGTTCAAACAAAATGTCCTAGAACAAAATTTTCAAATGTAACTACTAGATTGTGATACAATACACTATTGGGTGAAGTTTGGTTGACTTCTGCGCAGCGGTTTGGGAGTTAACATCAAAATTACATTTCTCGGCCATATCGCATAGATCTCACTGTGAAAAGGCTTAAATGGCTTTTTTGACCTAAGTTTAAAGATTGCGCTCAAACCAAATGTCCTAGAACGAAATTTTCAAATGTAACTACTAGAATGTGATACAATACGCTATTGGGTGAAGTTTGGTTGACTTCTGCGCAGGGGTTTGGGAGTTAACATCAAAATTACATTTCTCGGCCATATCGCATAGATCTCACTGTGAAAAGGCTTAAATGGCTTTTTTGACCTAAGTTTGAGGATTGCGCTCAAATCAAATGTCCTAGAACAAAATTTCCACATGTAACTACTAGATTGTGATACAATACACTAATGGGTGAAGTTTGGTTGACTTCTGCACAGAGGTTTGGGAGTTAACATCAAAATTACATTTCTCGGCCATATCGCATAGATCTCACTGTGAAAAGGCTTAAATGACTTTTTTAATTAAGTTTGATGATTGCGCTCAAACCAAATGTCCTAGAACGAAATTTTCAAATGTAACTACTAGAATGTGATACAATACACTATTGGGTGAAGTTTGGTTGACTTCTGCGCAGCGGTTTGGGAGTTAACATCAAAATTACATTTCTCGGCCATATCGCATAGATCTCACTGTGAAAAGGCTTAAATGGCTTTTTTGACCTAAGTTTGAGGATTGCGCTCAAATCAAATGTCCTAGAACCAAATTTTCACATGTAACTACTAGATTGTGATACAATACACTAATGGGTGAAGTTTGGTTGACTTCTGCGCAGCGGTTTGGGAGTTAACATCAAAATTACATTTCTCGGCCATATCGCATAGATCTCACTGTGAAAAGGCTTAAATGACTTTTTTTAATTAAGTTTGATGATTGCGCTCAAACAAAATTTCCTAGAACAAAATTTTCAAATGTAACTACTAGATTGTGATACAATACACTATTGGGTGAAGTTTGGTTGACTTCTGCGCAGCGGTTTGGGAGTTAACATCAAAATTACATTTCTCGGCCATATCGCATAGATCTCACTGTGAAAAGGCTTAAATGGCTTTTTTGACCTAAGTTTGAGGATTGCGCTCAAATCAAATGTCCAAGAACCAAATTTCCAAATGTAACTACTAGATTGTGATACAATACACTATTGGGTGAAGTTTGGTTGACTTCTGCGCAGCGGTTTGGGAGTTAACATCAAAATTACATTTCTCGGCCATATCGCATAGATCTCACTGTGAAAAGGCTTAAATGACTTTTTTAATTAAGTTTGATGATTGCGTTCAAACAAAATGTCCTAGAAAAAAATTTTCAAATGTAACTACTAGATTGTGATACAATACACTATTGGGTGAAGTTTGGTTGACTTCTGCGCAGCGGTTTGGGAGTTAACATCAAAATTACATTTCTCGGCCATATCGCATAGATCTCACTGTGAAAAGGCTTAAATGGCTTTTTTGACCTAAGTTTAAAGATTGCGCTCAAACCAAATGTCCTAGAACGAAATTTTCAAATGTAACTACTAGATTGTGATACAATACACTATTGGGTGAAGTTTGGTTGACTTCTGCGCAGCGGTTTGGGAGTTAACATCAAAATTACATTTCTCGGCCATATCGCATAGATCTCACTGTGAAAAGGCTTAAATGGCTTTTTTGACCTAAGTTTGAGGATTGCGCTCAAATCAAATGTCCAAGAACCAAATTTCCAAATGTAACTACTAGATTGTGATACAATACACTATTGGGTGAAGTTTGGTTGACTTCTGCGCAGCGGTTTGGGAGTTAACATCAAAATTACATTTCTCGGCCATATCGCATAGATCTCACTGTGAAAAGGCTTAAATGACTTTTATAATTAAGTTTGATGATTGCGTTCAAACAAAATGTCCTAGAACAAAATTTTCAAATGTAACTACTAGATTGTGATACAATACACTATTGGGTGAAGTTTGGTTGACTTCTGCGCAGCGGTTTGGGAGTTAACATCAAAATTACATTTCTCGGCCATATCGCATAGATCTCACTGTGAAAAGGCTTAAATGACTTTTTTAATTAAGTTTGATGATTGCGCTCAAACAAAATTTCCTAGAACAAAATTTTCAAATGTAACTACTAGATTGTGATACAATACACTATTGGGTGAAGTTTGGTTGACTTCTGCGCAGCGGTTTGGGAGTTAACATCAAAATTACATTTCTCGGCCATATCGCATAGATCTCACTGTGAAAAGGCTTAAATGGCTTTTTTGACCTAAGTTTAATGATTGCGCTCAAACCAAATGTCCAATAACCAAATTTCCACATGTAACTACTAGATTGTGATACAATACACTAATGGGTGAAGTTTGGTTGACTTCTGCGCAGCGGTTTGGGAGTTAACATCAAAATTACATTTCTCGGCCATATCGCATAGATCTCACTGTGAAAAGGCTTAAATGACTTTTTTAATTAAGTTTGATGATTGCGTTCAAACAAAATGTCATAGAACAAAATTTTCAAATGTAACTACTAGATTGTGATACAATACACTCTTGGGTGAAGTTTGGTTGACTTCTGCGCAGCGGTTTGGGAGTTAACATCAAAATTACATTTCTCGGCCATATCGCATAGATCTCACTGTGAAATGGCTTAAATGGCTTTTTTGACCTAAGTTTGAGGATTGCGCTCAAATCAAATGTCCTAGAACCAAATTTCCACATGTAATTACTAGATTGTGATACAATACACTAATGGGTGAAGTTTGGTTGACTTCTGCGCAGCGGTTTGGGAGTTAACATCAAAATTACATTTCTCGGCCATATCGCATAGATCTCACTGTGAAAAGGCTTAAATGACTTTTTTAATTAAGTTTGAGGATTGCGCTCAAATCAAATGTCCAAGAACCAAATTTCCAAATGTAACTACTAGATTGTGATACAATACACTATTGGGTGAAGTTTGGTTGACTTCTGCGCAGCGGTTTGGGAGTTAACATCAAAATTACATTTCTCGGCCATATCGCATAGATCTCACTGTGAAAAGGCTTAAATGACTTTTATAATTAAGTTTGATGATTGCGTTCAAACAAAATGTCCTAGAACAAAATTTTCAAATGTAACTACTAGATTGTGATACAATACACTATTGGGTGAAGTTTGGTTGACTTCTGCGCAGCGGTTTGGGAGTTAACATCAAAATTACATTTCTCGGCCATATCGCATAGATCTCACTGTGAAAAGGCTTAAATGACTTTTTTAATTAAGTTTGATGATTGCGCTCAAACAAAATTTCCTAGAACAAAATTTTCAAATGTAACTACTAGATTGTGATACAATACACTATTGGGTGAAGTTTGGTTGACTTCTGCGCAGCGGTTTGGGAGTTAACATCAAAATTACATTTCTCGGCCATATCGCATAGATCTCACTGTGAAAAGGCTTAAATGGCTTTTTTGACCTAAGTTTAATGATTGCGCTCAAACCAAATGTCCAATAACCAAATTTCCACATGTAACTACTAGATTGTGATACAATACACTAATGGGTGAAGTTTGGTTGACTTCTGCGCAGCGGTTTGGGAGTTAACATCAAAATTACATTTCTCGGCCATATCGCATAGATCTCACTGTGAAAAGGCTTAAATGACTTTTTTAATTAAGTTTGATGATTGCGTTCAAACAAAATGTCATAGAACAAAATTTTCAAATGTAACTACTAGATTGTGATACAATACACTCTTGGGTGAAGTTTGGTTGACTTCTGCGCAGCGGTTTGGGAGTTAACATCAAAATTACATTTCTCGGCCATATCGCATAGATCTCACTGTGAAATGGCTTAAATGGCTTTTTTGACCTAAGTTTGAGGATTGCGCTCAAATCAAATGTCCTAGAACCAAATTTCCACATGTAATTACTAGATTGTGATACAATACACTAATGGGTGAAGTTTGGTTGACTTCTGCGCAGCGGTTTGGGAGTTAACATCAAAATTACATTTCTCGGCCATATCGCATAGATCTCACTGTGAAAAGGCTTAAATGACTTTTTTAATTAAGTTTAATGATTGCGCTCAAATCAAATGTCCTAGAACTAAATTTCCAAATGTAACTACTAGATTGTGATAAAATACACTATTGGGTGAAGTTTGGTTGACTTCTGCGCAGCGGTTTGGGAGTTAACATCAAAATTACATTTCTCGGCCATATCGCATAGATCTCACTGTGAAAAGGCTTAAATGACTTTTTTAATTAAGTTTGATGATTGCGTTCAAACAAAATGTCCTAGAACAAAATTTTCAAATGTAACTACTAGATTGTGATACAATACACTATTGGGTGAAGTTTGGTTGACTTCTGCGCAGCGGTTTGGGAGTTAACATCAAAATTACATTTCTCGGCCATATCGCATAGATCTCACTGTGAAAAGGCTTAAATGGCTTTTTTGACCTAAGTTTAAAGATTGCGCTCAAACCAAATGTCCTAGAACGAAATTTTCAAACGTAACTACTAGAATGTGATACAATACACTATTGGGTGAAGTTTGGTTGACTTCTGCGCAGCGGTTTGGGAGTTAACATCAAAATTACATTTCTCGGCCATATCGCATAGATCTCACTGTGAAAAGGCTTAAATGGCTTTTTTGACCTAAGTTTAATGATTGCGCTCAAACCAAATGTCCTAGAACGAAATTTTCAAATGTAACTACTAGAATGTGATACAATACACTATTGGGTGAAGTTTGGTTGACTTCTGCGCAGCGGTTTGGGAGTTAACATCAAAATTACATTTCTCGGCCATATCGCATAGATCTCACTGTGAAAAGGCTTAAATGGCTTTTTTGACCTAAGTTTGAGGATTGCGCTCAAATCAAATGTCCTAGAACCAAATTTTCACATGTAACTACTAGATTGTGATACAATACACTAATGGGTGAAGTTTGGTTGACTTCTGCGCAGCGGTTTGGGAGTTAACATCAAAATTACATTTCTCGGCCATATCGCATAGATCTCACTGTGAAAAGGCTTAAATGACTTTTTTAATTAAGTTTAAAGATTGCGCTCAAACCAAATGTCCTAGAACAAAATTTTCAAATGTAACTACTAGATTGTGATACAATACACTATTGGGTGAAGTTTGGTTGACTTCTGCGCAGCGGTTTGGGAGTTAACATCAAAATTACATTTCTCGGCCATATCGCATAGATCTCACTGTGAAAAGGCTTAAATGGCTTTTTTGACCTAAGTTTGAGGATTGCGCTCAAACCAAATGTCCAAAAACCAAATTTCCAAATGTAACTACTAGAATGTGATACAATACACTATTGGGTGAAGTTTGGTTGACTTCTGCGCAGCGGTTTGGGAGTTAACATCAAAATTACATTTCTCGGCCATATCGCATAGATCTCACTGTGAAAAGGCTTAAATGACTTTTTTAATTAAGTTTGATGATTGCGTTCAAACAAAATGTCCTAGAACAAAATTTTCACATGTAACTACTAGATTGTGATACAATACACTAATGGGTGAAGTTTGGTTGACTTCTGCGCAGCGGTTTGGGAGTTAACATCAAAATTACATTTCTCGGCCATATCGCATAGATCTCACTGTGAAAAGGCTTAAATGACTTTTTTAATTAAGTTTGATGATTGCGCTCAAACAAAATTTCCTAGAACAAAATTTTCAAATGTAACTACTAGATTGTGATACAATACACTATTGGGTGAAGTTTGGTTGACTTCTGCGCAGCGGTTTGGGAGTTAACATCAAAATTACATTTCTCGGCCATATCGCATAGATCTCACTGTGAAAAGGCTTAAATGGCTTTTTTGACCTAAGTTTAATGATTGCGCTCAAACCAAATGTCCAATAACCAAATTTCCACATGTAACTACTAGATTGTGATACAATACACTAATGGGTGAAGTTTGGTTGACTTCTGCGCAGCGGTTTGGGAGTTAACATCAAAATTACATTTCTCGGCCATATCGCATAGATCTCACTGTGAAAAGGCTTAAATGACTTTTATAATTAAGTTTGATGATTGCGTTCAAACAAAATGTCCTAGAACAAAATTTTCAAATGTAACTACTAGATTGTGATACAATACACTATTGGGTGAAGTTTGGTTGACTTCTGCGCAGCGGTTTGGGAGTTAACATCAAAATTACATTTCTCGGCCATATCGCATAGATCTCACTGTGAAAAGGCTTAAATGGCTTTTTTGACCTAAGTTTGAGGATTGCGCTCAAATCAAATGTCCAAGAACCAAATTTCCAAATGTAACTACTAGATTGTGATACAATACACTATTGGGTGAAGTTTGGTTGACTTCTGCGCAGCGGTTTGGGAGTTAACATCAAAATTACATTTCTCGGCCATATCGCATAGATCTCACTGTGAAAAGGCTTAAATGACTTTTTTTAATTAAGTTTGATGATTGCGTTCAAACAAAATGTCCTAGAACAAAATTTTCAAATGTAACTACTAGATTGTGTTACAATACACTATTGGGTGAAGTTTGGTTGACTTCTGCGCAGCGGTTTGGGAGTTAACATCAAAATTACATTTCTCGGCCATATCGCATAGATCTCACTGTGAAAAGGCTTAAATGGCTTTTTTGACCTAAGTTTAAAGATTGCGCTCAAACCAAATGTCCTAGAACGAAATTTTCAAATGTAACTACTAGAATGTGATACAATACACTATTGGGTGAAGTTTGGTTGACTTCTGCGCAGCGGTTTGGGAGTTAACATCAAAATTACATTTCTCGGCCATATCGCATAGATCTCACTGTGAAAAGGCTTAAATGGCTTTTTTGACCTAAGTTTGAGGATTGCGCTCAAATCAAATGTCCTAGAACAAAATTTCCACATGTAACTACTAGATTGTGATACAATACACTAATGGGTGAAGTTTGGTTGACTTCTGTGCAGAGGTTTGGGAGTTAACATCAAAATTACATTTCTCGGCCATATCGCATAGATCTCACTGTGAAAAGGCTTAAATGACTTTTTTAATTAAGTTTGATGATTGCGTTCAAACAAAATGTCCTAGAACAAAATTTTCAAATGTAACTACTAGATTGTGATACAATACACTATTGGGTGAAGTTTGGTTGACTTCTGCGCAGCGGTTTGGGAGTTAACATCAAAATTACATTTCTCGGCCATATCGCATAGATCTCACTGTGAAAAGGCTTAAATGGCTTTTTTGACCTAAGTTTAAAGATTGCGCTCAAACCAAATGTCCTAGAACGAAATTTTCAAATGTAACTACTAGAATGTGATACAATACGCTATTGGGTGAAGTTTGGTTGACTTCTGCGCAGGGGTTTGGGAGTTAACATCAAAATTACATTTCTCGGCCATATCGCATAGATCTCACTGTGAAAAGGCTTAAATGGCTTTTTTGACCTAAGTTTGAGGATTGCGCTCAAATCAAATGTCCTAGAACAAAATTTCCACATGTAACTACTAGATTGTGATACAATACACTAATGGGTGAAGTTTGGTTGACTTCTGCGCAGAGGTTTGGGAGTTAACATCAAAATTACATTTCTCGGCCATATCGCATAGATCTCACTGTGAAAAGGCTTAAATGACTTTTTTAATTAAGTTTGATGATTGCGCTCAAACAAAATTTCCTAGAACAAAATTTTCAAATGTAACTACTAGATTGTGATACAATACACTATTGGGTGAAGTTTGGTTGACTTCTGCGCAGCGGTTTGGGAGTTAACATCAAAATTACATTTCTCGGCCATATCGCATAGATCTCACTGTGAAAAGGCTTAAATGGCTTTTTTGACCTAAGTTTAATGATTGCGCTCAAACCAAATGTCCAATAACCAAATTTCTACATGTAACTACTAGATTGTGATACAATACACTAATGGGTGAAGTTTGGTTGACTTCTGCGCAGCGGTTTGGGAGTTAACATCAAAATTACATTTCTCGGCCATATCGCATAGATCTCACTGTGAAAAGGCTTAAATGACTTTTCTAATTAAGTTTGATGATTGCGTTCAAACAAAATGTCATAGAACAAAATTTTCAAATGTAACTACTAGATTGTGATACAATACACTATTGGGTGAAGTTTGGTTGACTTCTGCGCAGCGGTTTGGGAGTTAACATCAAAATTACATTTCTCGGCCATATCGCATAGATCTCACTGTGAAAAGGCTTAAATGGCTTTTTTGACCTAAGTTTGAGGATTGCGCTCAAATCAAATGTCCTAGAACCAAATTTCCACATGTAATTACTAGATTGTGATACAATACACTAATGGGTGAAGTTTGGTTGACTTCTGCGCAGCGGTTTGGGAGTTAACATCAAAATTACATTTCTCGGCCATATCGCATAGATCTCACTGTGAAAAGGCTTAAATGACTTTTTTAATTAAGTTTAATGATTGCGCTCAAATCAAATGTCCTAGAACTAAATTTCCAAATGTAACTACTAGATTGTGATAAAATACACTATTGGGTGAAGTTTGGTTGACTTCTGCGCAGCGGTTTGGGAGTTAACATCAAAATTACATTTCTCGGCCATATCGCATAGATCTCACTGTGAAAAGGCTTAAATGACTTTTTTAATTAAGTTTGATGATTGCGTTCAAACAAAATGTCCTAGAACAAAATTTTCAAATGTAACTACTAGATTGTGATACAATACACTATTGGGTGAAGTTTGGTTGACTTCTGCGCAGCGGTTTGGGAGTTAACATCAAAATTACATTTCTCGGCCATATCGCATAGATCTCACTGTGAAAAGGCTTAAATGGCTTTTTTGACCTAAGTTTGAGGATTGCGCTCAAATCAAATGTCCAAGAACCAAATTTCCAAATGTAACTACTAGATTGTGATACAATACACTATTGGGTGAAGTTTGGTTGACTTCTGCGCAGCGGTTTGGGAGTTAACATCAAAATTACATTTCTCGGCCATATCGCATAGATCTCACTGTGAAAAGGCTTAAATGGCTTTTTTGACCTAAGTTTGAGGATTGCGCTCAAATCAAATGTCCAAGAACCAAATTTCCAAATGTAACTACTAGATTGTGATACAATACACTATTGGGTGAAGTTTGGTTGACTTCTGCGCAGCGGTTTGGGAGTTAACATCAAAATTACATTTCTCGGCCATATCGCATAGATCTCACTGTGAAAAGGCTTAAATGACTTTTTTAATTAAGTTTGATGATTGCGTTCAAACAAAATGTCCTAGAACAAAATTTTCAAATGTAACTACTAGATTGTGATACAATACACTATTGGGTGAAGTTTGGTTGACTTCTGCGCAGCGGTTTGGGAGTTAACATCAAAATTACATTCCTCGGCCATATCGCATAGATCTCACTGTGAAAAGGCTTAAATGGCTTTTTTGACCTAAGTTTAAAGATTGCGCTCAAACCAAATGTCCTAGAACGAAATTTTCAAATGTAACTACTAGAATGTGATACAATACACTATTGGGTGAAGTTTGGTTGACTTCTGCGCAGCGGTTTGGGAGTTAACATCAAAATTATATTTCTCGGCCATATCGCATAGATCTCACTGTGAAAAGGCTTAAATGGCTTTTTTGACCTAAGTTTGAGGATTGCGCTCAAATCAAATGTCCTAGAACAAAATTTCCACATGTAACTACTAGATTGTGATACAATACACTAATGGGTGAAGTTTGGTTGACTTCTGCACAGAGGTTTGGGAGTTAACATCAAAATTACATTTCTCGGCCATATCGCATAGATCTCACTGTGAAAAGGCTTAAATGACTTTTTTAATTAAGTTTGATGATTGCGCTCAAACAAAATTTCCTAGAACAAAATTTTCAAATGTAACTACTAGATTGTGATACAATACACTATTGGGTGAAGTTTGGTTGACTTCTGCGCAGCGGTTTGGGAGTTAACATCAAAATTACATTTCTCGGCCATATCGCATAGATCTCACTGTGAAAAGGCTTAAATGGCTTTTTTTACCTAAGTTTAATGATTGCGCTCAAACCAAATGTCCAATAACCAAATTTCCACATGTAACTACTAGATTGTGATACAATACACTAATGGGTGAAGTTTGGTTGACTTCTGCGCAGCGGTTTGGGAGTTAACATCAAAATTACATTTCTCGGCCATATCGCATAGATCTCACTGTGAAAAGGCTTAAATGACTTTTTTAATTAAGTTTGATGATTGCGTTCAAACAAAATGTCATAGAACAAAATTTTCAAATGTAACTACTAGATTGTGATACAATACACTATTGGGTGAAGTTTGGTTGACTTCTGCGCAGCGGTTTGGGAGTTAACATCAAAATTACATTTCTCGGCCATATCGCATAGATCTCACTGTGAAAAGGCTTAAATGGCTTTTTTGACCTAAGTTTGAGGATTGCGCTCAAATCAAATGTCCTAGAACCAAATTTCCACATGAAATTACTAGATTGTGATACAATACACTAATGGGTGAAGTTTGGTTGACTTCTGCGCAGCGGTTTGGGAGTTAACATCAAAATTACATTTCTCGGCCATATCGCATAGATCTCACTGTGAAAAGGCTTAAATGACTTTTTTAATTAAGTTTAATGATTGCTCTCAAATCAAATGTCCTAGAACTAAATTTCCAAATGTAACTACTAGATTGTGATAAAATACACTATTGGGTGAAGTTTGGTTGACTTCTGCGCAGCGGTTTGGGAGTTAACATCAAAATTACATTTCTCGGCCATATCGCATAGATCTCACTGTGAAAAGGCTTAAATGACTTTTTTAATTAAGTTTGATGATTGCGTTCAAACAAAATGTCCTAGAACAAAATTTTCAAATGTAACTACTAGATTGTGATACAATACACTATTGGGTGAAGTTTGGTTGACTTCTGCGCAGCGGTTTGGGAGTTAACATCAAAATTACATTTCTCGGCCATATCGCATAGATCTCACTGTGAAAAGGCTTAAATGACTTTTTTAATTAAGTTTGATGATTGCGTTCAAACAAAATGTCCTAGAACAAAATTTTCAAATGTAACTACTAGATTGTGATACAATACACTATTGGGTGAAGTTTGGTTGACTTCTGCGCAGCGGTTTGGGAGTTAACATCAAAATTACATTTCTCGGCCATATCGCATAGATCTCACTGTGAAAAGGCTTAAATGGCTTTTTTGACCTAAGTTTGAGGATTGCGCTCAAATCAAATGTCCAAGAACCAAATTTCCAAATGTAACTACTAGATTGTGATACAATACACTATTGGGTGAAGTTTGGTTGACTTCTGCGCAGCGGTTTGGGAGTTAACATCAAAATTACATTTCTCGGCCATATCGCATAGATCTCACTGTGAAAAGGCTTAAATGACTTTTTTAATTAAGTTTGATGATTGCGTTCAAACAAAATGTCCTAGAACAAAATTTTCAAATGTAACTACTAGATTGTGATACAATACACTATTGGGTGAAGTTTGGTTGACTTCTGCGCAGCGGTTTGGGAGTTAACATCAAAATTACATTCCTCGGCCATATCGCATAGATCTCACTGTGAAAAGGCTTAAATGGCTTTTTTGACCTAAGTTTAAAGATTGCGCTCAAACCAAATGTCCTAGAACGAAATTTTCAAATGTAACTACTAGAATGTGATACAATACACTATTGGGTGAAGTTTGGTTGACTTCTGCGCAGCGGTTTGGGAGTTAACATCAAAATTATATTTCTCGGCCATATCGCATAGATCTCACTGTGAAAAGGCTTAAATGGCTTTTTTGACCTAAGTTTGAGGATTGCGCTCAAATCAAATGTCCTAGAACCAAATTTCCACATGTAACTACTAGATTGTGATACAATACACTAATGGGTGAAGTTTGGTTGACTTCTGCACAGAGGTTTGGGAGTTAACATCAAAATTACATTTCTCGGCCATATCGCATAGATCTCACTGTGAAAAGGCTTAAATGACTTTTTTAATTAAGTTTGATGATTGCGCTCAAACCAAATGTCCTAGAACGAAATTTTCAAATGTAACTACTAGAATGTGATACAATACACTATTGGGTGAAGTTTGGTTGACTTCTGCGCAGCGGTTTGGGAGTTAACATCAAAATTACATTTCTCGGCCATATCGCATAGATCTCACTGTGAAAAGGCTTAAATGGCTTTTTTGACCTAAGTTTGAGGATTGCGCTCAAATCAAATGTCCTAGAACCAAATTTTCACATGTAACTACTAGATTGTGATACAATACACTAATGGGTGAAGTTTGGTTGACTTCTGCGCAGCGGTTTGGGAGTTAACATCAAAATTACATTTCTCGGCCATATCGCATAGATCTCACTGTGAAAAGGCTTAAATGACTTTTTTTAATTAAGTTTGATGATTGCGCTCAAACAAAATTTCCTAGAACAAAATTTTCAAATGTAACTACTAGATTGTGATACAATACACTATTGGGTGAAGTTTGGTTGACTTCTGCGCAGCGGTTTGGGAGTTAACATCAAAATTACATTTCTCGGCCATATCGCATAGATCTCACTGTGAAAAGGCTTAAATGGCTTTTTTGACCTAAGTTTGAGGATTGCGCTCAAATCAAATGTCCAAGAACCAAATTTCCAAATGTAACTACTAGATTGTGATACAATACACTATTGGGTGAAGTTTGGTTGACTTCTGCGCAGCGGTTTGGGAGTTAACATCAAAATTACATTTCTCGGCCATATCGCATAGATCTCACTGTGAAAAGGCTTAAATGACTTTTTTAATTAAGTTTTATGATTGCGTTCAAACAAAATGTCCTAGAAAAAATGTTTCAAATGTAACTACTAGATTGTGATACAATACACTATTGGGTGAAGTTTGGTTGACTTCTGCGCAGCGGTTTGGGAGTTAACATAAAAATTACATTTCTCGGCCATATCGCATAGATCTCACTGTGAAAAGGCTTAAATGGCTTTTTTGACCTAAGTTTAAAGATTGCGCTCAAACCAAATGTCCTAGAACGAAATTTTCAAATGTAACTACTAGAATGTGATACAATACACTATTGGGTGAAGTTTGGTTGACTTCTGCGCAGCGGTTTGGGAGTTAACATCAAAATTACATTTCTCGGCCATATCGCATAGATCTCACTGTGAAAAGGCTTAAATGGCTTTTTTGACCTAAGTTTAATGATTGCGCTCAAACCAAATGTCCTAGAACGAAATTTTCAAATGTAACTACTAGAATGTGATACAATACACTATTGGGTGAAGTTTGGTTGACTTCTGCGCAGCGGTTTGGGAGTTAACATCAAAATTACATTTCTCGGCCATATCGCATAGATCTCACTGTGAAAAGGCTTAAATGGCTTTTTTGACCTAAGTTTGAGGATTGCGCTCAAATCAAATGTCCTAGAACCAAATTTTCACATGTAACTACTAGATTGTGATACAATACACTAATGGGTGAAGTTTGGTTGACTTCTGCGCAGCGGTTTGGGAGTTAACATCAAAATTACATTTCTCGGCCATATCGCATAGATCTCACTGTGAAAAGGCTTAAATGACTTTTTTAATTAAGTTTGATGATTGCGCTCAAACAAAATTTCCTAGAACAAAATTTTCAAATGTAACTACTAGATTGTGATACAATACACTATTGGGTGAAGTTTGGTTGACTTCTGCGCAGCGGTTTGGGAGTTAACATCAAAATTACATTTCTCGGCCATATCGCATAGATCTCACTGTGAAAAGGCTTAAATGGCTTTTTTGACCTAAGTTTAATGATTGCGCTCAAACCAAATGTCCTAGAACGAAATTTTCAAATGTAACTACTAGAATGTGATACAATACACTATTGGGTGAAGTTTGGTTGACTTCTGCGCAGCGGTTTGGGAGTTAACATCAAAATTACATTTCTCGGCCATAACGCATAGATCTCACTGTGAAAAGGCTTAAATGACTTTTTTAATTAAGTTTGATGATTGCGTTTAAACAAAATGTCCTAGAACAAAATTTTCAAATGTAACTACTAGATTGTGATACAATACACTATTGGGTGAAGTTTGGTTGACTTCTGCGCAGCGGTTTGGGAGTTAACATCAAAATTACATTTCTCGGCCATATCGCATAGATCTCACTGTGAAAAGGCTTAAATGGCTTTTTTGACCTAAGTTTAAAGATTGCGCTCAAACCAAATGTCCTAGAACGAAATTTTCAAATGTAACTACTAGAATGTGATACAATACACTATTGGGTGAAGTTTGGTTGACTTCTGCGCAGCGGTTTGGGAGTTAACATCAAAATTACATTTCTCGGCCATATCGTATATATCTCACTGTGAAAAGGCTTAAATGACTTTTTTAATTAGGTTTGATGATTGCGTTCAAACAAAATGTCCTAGAACAAAATTTTCAAATGTAACTACTAGATTGTGATACAATACACTATTGGGTGAAGTTTGGTTGACTTCTGCGCAGCGGTTTGGGAGTTAACATCAAAATTACATTTCTCGGCCATATCGCATAGATCTCACTGTGAAAAGGCTTAAATGGCTTTTTTGACCTAAGTTTGAGGATTGCGCTCAAATCAAATGTCCAAGAACCAAATTTCCAAATGTAACTACTAGATTGTGATACAATACACTATTGGGTGAAGTTTGGTTGACTTCTGCGCAGCGGTTTGGGAGTTAACATCAAAATTACATTTCTCGGCCATATCGCATAGATCTCACTGTGAAAAGGCTTAAATGACTTTTTTAATTAAGTTTGATGATTGCGTTCAAACAAAATGTCCTAGAACAAAATTTTCAAATGTAACTACTAGATTGTGATACAATACACTATTGGGTGAAGTTTGGTTGACTTCTGCGCAGCGGTTTGGGAGTTAACATCAAAATTACATTCCTCGGCCATATCGCATAGATCTCACTGTGAAAAGGCTTAAATGGCTTTTTTGACCTAAGTTTAAAGATTGCGCTCAAACCAAATGTCCTAGAACGAAATTTTCAAATGTAACTACTAGAATGTGATACAATACACTATTGGGTGAAGTTTGGTTGACTTCTGCGCAGCGGTTTGGGAGTTAACATCAAAATTATATTTCTCGGCCATATCGCATAGATCTCACTGTGAAAAGGCTTAAATGGCTTTTTTGACCTAAGTTTGAGGATTGCGCTCAAATCAAATGTCCTAGAACCAAATTTTCACATGTAACTACTAGATTGTGATACAATACACTAATGGGTGAAGTTTGGTTGACTTCTGCACAGAGGTTTGGGAGTTAACATCAAAATTACATTTCTCGGCCATATCGCATAGATCTCACTGTGAAAAGGCTTAAATGACTTTTTTAATTAAGTTTGATGATTGCGCTCAAACCAAATGTCCTAGAACGAAATTTTCAAATGTAACTACTAGAATGTGATACAATACACTATTGGGTGAAGTTTGGTTGACTTCTGCGCAGCGGTTTGGGAGTTAACATCAAAATTACATTTCTCGGCCATATCGCATAGATCTCACTGTGAAAAGGCTTAAATGGCTTTTTTGACCTAAGTTTGAGGATTGCGCTCAAATCAAATGTCCTAGAACCAAATTTTCACATGTAACTACTAGATTGTGATACAATACACTAATGGGTGAAGTTTGGTTGACTTCTGCGCAGCGGTTTGGGAGTTAACATCAAAATTACATTTCTCGGCCATATCGCATAGATCTCACTGTGAAAAGGCTTAAATGACTTTTTTTAATTAAGTTTGATGATTGCGCTCAAACAAAATTTCCTAGAACAAAATTTTCAAATGTAACTACTAGATTGTGATACAATACACTATTGGGTGAAGTTTGGTTGACTTCTGCGCAGCGGTTTGGGAGTTAACATCAAAATTACATTTCTCGGCCATATCGCATAGATCTCACTGTGAAAAGGCTTAAATGACTTTTTTAATTAAGTTTGATGATTGCGTTCAAACAAAATGTCCTAGAAAAAATTTTTCAAATGTAACTACTAGATTGTGATACAATACACTATTGGGTGAAGTTTGGTTGACTTCTGCGCAGCGGTTTGGGAGTTAACATAAAAATTACATTTCTCGGCCATATCGCATAGATCTCACTGTGAAAAGGCTTAAATGGCTTTTTTGACCTAAGTTTAAAGATTGCGCTCAAACCAAATGTCCTAGAACGAAATTTTCAAATGTAACTACTAGAATGTGATACAATACACTATTGGGTGAAGTTTGGTTGACTTCTGCGCAGCGGTTTGGGAGTTAACATCAAAATTACATTTCTCGGCCATATCGCATAGATCTCACTGTGAAAAGGCTTAAATGGCTTTTTTGACCTAAGTTTAATGATTGCGCTCAAACCAAATGTCCTAGAACGAAATTTTCAAATGTAACTACTAGAATGTGATACAATACACTATTGGGTGAAGTTTGGTTGACTTCTGCGCAGCGGTTTGGGAGTTAACATCAAAATTACATTTCTCGGCCATATCGCATAGATCTCACTGTGAAAAGGCTTAAATGGCTTTTTTGACCTAAGTTTGAGGATTGCGCTCAAATCAAATGTCCTTGAACCAAATTTTCACATGTAACTACTAGATTGTGATACAATACACTAATGGGTGAAGTTTGGTTGACTTCTGCGCAGCGGTTTGGGAGTTAACATCAAAATTACATTTCTCGGCCATATCGCATAGATCTCACTGTGAAAAGGCTTAAATGACTTTTTTAATTAAGTTTGATGATTGCGCTCAAACAAAATTTCCTAGAACAAAATTTTCAAATGTAACTACTAGATTGTGATACAATACACTATTGGGTGAAGTTTGGTTGACTTCTGCGCAGCGGTTTGGGAGTTAACATCAAAATTACATTTCTCGGCCATATCGCATAGATCTCACTGTGAAAAGGCTTAAATGGCTTTTTTGACCTAAGTTTAATGATTGCGCTCAAACCAAATGTCCTAGAACGAAATTTTCAAATGTAACTACTAGAATGTGATACAATACACTATTGGGTGAAGTTTGGTTGACTTCTGCGCAGCGGTTTGGGAGTTAACATCAAAATTACATTTCTCGGCCATATCGCATAGATCTCACTGTGAAAAGGCTTAAATGACTTTTTTAATTAAGTTTGATGATTGCGTTTAAACAAAATGTCCTAGAACAAAATTTTCAAATGTAACTACTAGATTGTGATACAATACACTATTGGGTGAAGTTTGGTTGACTTCTGCGCAGCGGTTTGGGAGTTAACATCAAAATTACATTTCTCGGCCATATCGCATAGATCTCACTGTGAAAAGGCTTAAATGGCTTTTTTGACCTAAGTTTAAAGATTGCGCTCAAACCAAATGTCCTAGAACGAAATTTTCAAATGTAACTACTAGAATGTGATACAATACACTATTGGGTGAAGTTTGGTTGACTTCTGCGCAGCGGTTTGGGAGTTAACATCAAAATTACATTTCTCGGCCATATCGTATATATCTCACTGTGAAAAGGCTTAAATGACTTTTTTAATTAGGTTTGATGATTGCGTTCAAACAAAATGTCCTAGAACAAAATTTTCAAATGTAACTACTAGATTGTGATACAATACACTATTGGGTGAAGTTTGGTTGACTTCTGCGCAGCGGTTTGGGAGTTAACATCAAAATTACATTTCTCGGCCATATCGCATAGATCTCACTGTGAAAAGGCTTAAATGGCTTTTTTGACCTAAGTTTGAGGATTGCGCTCAAATCAAATGTCCAAGAACCAAATTTCCAAATGTAACTACTAGATTGTGATACAATACACTATTGGGTGAAGTTTGGTTGACTTCTGCGCAGCGGTTTGGGAGTTAACATCAAAATTACATTTCTCGGCCATATCGCATAGATCTCACTGTGAAAAGGCTTAAATGACTTTTTTAATTAAGTTTGATGATTGCGTTCAAACAAAATGTCCTAGAACAAAATTTTCAAATGTAACTACTAGATTGTGATACAATACACTATTGGGTGAAGTTTGGTTGACTTCTGCGCAGCGGTTTGGGAGTTAACATCAAAATTACATTCCTCGGCCATATCGCATAGATCTCACTGTGAAAAGGCTTAAATGGCTTTTTTGACCTAAGTTTAAAGATTGCGCTCAAACCAAATGTCCTAGAACGAAATTTTCAAATGTAACTACTAGAATGTGATACAATACACTATTGGGTGAAGTTTGGTTGACTTCTGCGCAGCGGTTTGGGAGTTAACATCAAAATTATATTTCTCGGCCATATCGCATAGATCTCACTGTGAAAAGGCTTAAATGGCTTTTTTGACCTATGTTTGAGGATTGCGCTCAAATCAAATGTCCTAGAACCAAATTTTCACATGTAACTACTAGATTGTGATACAATACACTAATGGGTGAAGTTTGGTTGACTTCTGCGCAGCGGTTTGGGAGTTAACATCAAAATTACATTTCTCGGCCATATCGCATAGATCTCACTGTGAAAAGGCTTAAATGACTTTTTTAATTAAGTTTAATGATTGCGCTCAAATCAAATGTCCAAGAACTAAATTTCCAAATGTAACTACTAGATTGTGATAAAATACACTATTGGGTGAGGTTTGGTTGACTTCTGCGCAGCGGTTTGGGAGTTAACATCAAAATTACATTTCTCGGCCATATCGCATAGATCTCACTGTGAAAAGGCTTAAATGACTTTTTTAATTAAGTTTGATGATTGCGTTCAAACAAAATGTCCTAGAACAAAATTTTCAAATGTAACTACTAGATTGTGATACAATACACTATTGGGTGAAGTTTGGTTGACTTCTGCGCAGCGGTTTGGGAGTTAACATAAAAATTACATTTCTCGGCCATATCGCATAGATCTCACTGTGAAAAGGCTTAAATGGCTTTTTTGACCTAAGTTTAAAGATTGCGCTCAAACCAAATGTCCTAGAACGAAATTTTCAAATGTAACTACTAGAATGTGATACAATACACTATTGGGTGAAGTTTGGTTGACTTCTGCGCAGCGGTTTGGGAGTTAACATCAAAATTACATTTCTCGGCCATATCGCATAGATCTCACTGTGAAAAGGCTTAAATGGCTTTTTTGACCTAAGTTTAATGATTGCGCTCAAACCAAATGTCCTAGAACGAAATTTTCAAATGTAACTACTAGAATGTGATACAATACACTATTGGGTGAAGTTTGGTTGACTTCTGCGCAGCGGTTTGGGAGTTAACATCAAAATTACATTTCTCGGCCATATCGCATAGATCTCACTGTGAAAAGGCTTAAATGGCTTTTTTGACCTAAGTTTGAGGATTGCGCTCAAATCAAATGTCCTAGAACCAAATTTTCACATGTAACTACTAGATTGTGATACAATACACTAATGGGTGAAGTTTGGTTGACTTCTGCGCAGCGGTTTGGGAGTTAACATCAAAATTACATTTCTCGGCCATATCGCATAGATCTCACTGTGAAAAGGCTTAAATGACTTTTTTAATTAAGTTTGATGATTGCGCTCAAACAAAATTTCCTAGAACAAAATTTTCAAATGTAACTACTAGATTGTGATACAATACACTATTGGGTGAAGTTTGGTTGACTTTTGCGCAGCGGTTTGGGAGTTAACATCAAAATTACATTTCTCGGCCATATCGCATAGATCTCACTGTGAAAAGGCTTAAATGGCTTTTTTGACCTAAGTTTAATGATTGCGCTCAAACCAAATGTCCTAGAACGAAATTTTCAAATGTAACTACTAGAATGTGATACAATACACTATTGGGTGAAGTTTGGTTGACTTCTGCGCAGCGGTTTGGGAGTTAACATCAAAATTACATTTCTCGGCCATATCGCATAGATCTCACTGTGAAAAGGCTTAAATGACTTTTTTAATTAAGTTTGATGATTGCGTTTAAACAAAATGTCCTAGAACAAAATTTTCAAATGTAACTACTAGATTGTGATACAATACACTATTGGGTGAAGTTTGGTTGACTTCTGCGCAGCGGTTTGGGAGTTAACATCAAAATTACATTTCTCGGCCATATCGCATAGATCTCACTGTGAAAAGGCTTAAATGGCTTTTTTGACCTAAGTTTGAGGATTGCGCTCAAATCAAATGTCCAAGAACCAAATTTCCAAATGTAACTACTAGATTGTGATACAATACACTATTGGGTGAAGTTTGGTTGACTTCTGCGCAGCGGTTTGGGAGTTAACATCAAAATTACATTTCTCGGCCATATCGCATAGATCTCACTGTGAAAAGGCTTAAATGACTTTTTTAATTAAGTTTGATGATTGCGTTCAAACAAAATGTCCTAGAACAAAATTTTCAAATGTAACTACTAGATTGTGATACAATACACTATTGGGTGAAGTTTGGTTGACTTCTGCGCAGCGGTTTGGGAGTTAACATCAAAATTACATTTCTCGGCCATATCGCATAGATCTCACTGTGAAAAGGCTTAAATGGCTTTTTTGACCTAAGTTTAAAGATTGCGCTCAAACCAAATGTCCTAGAACGAAATTTTCAAATGTAACTACTAGAATGTGATACAATACACTATTGGGTGAAGTTTGGTTGACTTCTGCGCAGCGGTTTGGGAGTTAACATCAAAATTACATTTCTCGGCCATATCGCATAGATCTCACTGTGAAAAGGCTTAAATGGCTTTTTTGACCTAAGTTTGAGGATTGCGCTCAAATCAAATGTCCTAGAACCAAATTTCCACATGTAATTACTAGATTGTGATACAATACACTAATGGGTGAAGTTTGGTTGACTTCTGCGCAGCGGTTTGGGAGTTAACATCAAAATTACATTTCTCGGCCATATCGCATAGATCTCACTGTGAAAAGGCTTAAATGACTTTTTTAATTAAGTTTAATGATTGCGCTCAAATCAAATGTCCTAGAACTAAATTTCCAAATGTAACTACTAGATTGTGATAAAATACACTATTGGGTGAAGTTTGGTTGACTTCTGCGCAGCGGTTTGGGAGTTAACATCAAAATTACATTTCTCGGCCATATCGCATAGATCTCACTGTGAAAAGGCTTAAATGACTTTTTTAATTAGGTTTGATGATTGCGTTCAAACAAAATGTCCTAGAACAAAATTTTCAAATGTAACTACTAGATTGTGATACAATACACTATTGGGTGAAGTTTGGTTGACTTCTGCGCAGCGGTTTGGGAGTTAACATCAAAATTACATTTCTCGGCCATATCGCATAGATCTCACTGTGAAAAGGCTTAAATGGCTTTTTTGACCTAAGTTTGAGGATTGCGCTCAAATCAAATGTCCAAGAACCAAATTTCCAAATGTAACTACTAGATTGTGATACAATACACTATTGGGTGAAGTTTGGTTGACTTCTGCGCAGCGGTTTGGGAGTTAACATCAAAATTACATTTCTCGGCCATATCGCATAGATCTCACTGTGAAAAGGCTTAAATGACTTTTTTAATTAAGTTTGATGATTGCGTTCAAACAAAATGTCCTAGAACAAAATTTTCAAATGTAACTACTAGATTGTGATACAATACACTATTGGGTGAAGTTTGGTTGACTTCTGCGCAGCGGTTTGGGAGTTAACATCAAAATTACATTCCTCGGCCATATCGCATAGATCTCACTGTGAAAAGGCTTAAATGGCTTTTTTGACCTAAGTTTAAAGATTGCGCTCAAACCAAATGTCCTAGAACGAAATTTTCAAATGTAACTACTAGAATGTGATACAATACACTATTGGGTGAAGTTTGGTTGACTTCTGCGCAGCGGTTTGGGAGTTAACATCAAAATTACATTTCTCGGCCATATCGCATAGATCTCACTGTGAAAAGGCTTAAATGGCTTTTTTGACCTAAGTTTGAGGATTGCGCTCAAATCAAATGTCCTAGAACCAAATTTCCACATGTAACTACTAGATTGTGATACAATACACTAATGGGTGAAGTTTGGTTGACTTCTGCGCAGAGGTTTGGGAGTTAACATCAAAATTACATTTCTCGGCCATATCGCATAGATCTCACTGTGAAAAGGCTTAAATGACTTTTTTAATTAAGTTTGATGATTGCGCTCAAACCAAATGTCCTAGAACGAAATTTTCAAATGTAACTACTAGAATGTGATACAATACACTATTGGGTGAAGTTTGGTTGACTTCTGCGCAGCGGTTTGGGAGTTAACATCAAAATTACATTTCTCGGCCATATCGCATAGATCTCACTGTGAAAAGGCTTAAATGGCTTTTTTGACCTAAGTTTGAGGATTGCGCTCAAATCAAATGTCCTAGAACCAAATTTTCACATGTAACTACTAGATTGTGATACAATACACTAATGGGTGAAGTTTGGTTGACTTCTGCGCAGCGGTTTGGGAGTTAACATCAAAATTACATTTCTCGGCCATATCGCATAGATCTCACTGTGAAAAGGCTTAAATGACTTTTTTAATTAAGTTTAATGATTGCGCTCAAATCAAATGTCCAAGAACTAAATTTCCAAATGTAACTACTAGATTGTGATAAAATACACTATTGGGTGAGGTTTGGTTGACTTCTGCGCAGCGGTTTGGGAGTTAACATCAAAATTACATTTCTCGGCCATATCGCATAGATCTCACTGTGAAAAGGCTTAAATGACTTTTTTAATTAAGTTTGATGATTGCGTTCAAACAAAATGTCCTAGAACAAAATTTTCAAATGTAACTACTAGATTGTGATACAATACACTATTGGGTGAAGTTTGGTTGACTTCTGCGCAGCGGTTTGGGAGTTAACATCAAAATTACATTTCTCGGCCATATCGCATAGATCTCACTGTGAAAAGGCTTAAATGGCTTTTTTGACCTAAGTTTGAGGATTGCGCTCAAATCAAATGTCCAAGAACCAAATTTCCAAATGTAACTACTAGATTGTGATACAATACACTATTGGGTGAAGTTTGGTTGACTTCTGCGCAGCGGTTTGGGAGTTAACATCAAAATTACATTTCTCGGCCATATCGCATAGATCTCACTGTGAAAAGGCTTAAATGACTTTTTTAATTAAGTTTGATGATTGCGTTCAAACAAAATGTCCTAGAACAAAATTTTCAAATGTAACTACTAGATTGTGATACAATACACTATTGGGTGAAGTTTGGTTGACTTCTGCGCAGCGGTTTGGGAGTTAACATCAAAATTACATTTCTCGGCCATATCGCATAGATCTCACTGTGAAAAGGCTTAAATGGCTTTTTTGACCTAAGTTTAAAGATTGCGCTCAAACCAAATGTCCTAGAACGAAATTTTCAAATGTAACTACTAGAATGTGATACAATACACTATTGGGTGAAGTTTGGTTGACTTCTGCGCAGCGGTTTGGGAGTTAACATCAAAATTACATTTCTCGGCCATATCGCATAGATCTCACTGTGAAAAGGCTTAAATGGCTTTTTTGACCTAAGTTTGAGGATTGCGCTCAAATCAAATGTCCTAGAACAAAATTTCCACATGTAACTACTAGATTGTGATACAATACACTAATGGGTGAAGTTTGGTTGACTTCTGCGCAGAGGTTTGGGAGTTAACATCAAAATTACATTTCTCGGCCATATCGCATAGATCTCACTGTGAAAAGGCTTAAATGGCTTTTTTGACCTAAGTTTAATGATTGCGCTCAAACCAAATGTCCAATAACCAAATTTCCACATGTAACTACTAGATTGTGATACAATACACTAATGGGTGAAGTTTGGTTGACTTCTGCGCAGCGGTTTGGGAGTTAACATCAAAATTACATTTCTCGGCCATATCGCATAGATCTCACTGTGAAAAGGCTTAAATGACTTTTTTAATTAAGTTTGATGATTGCGTTCAAACAAAATGTCATAGAACAAAATTTTCAAATGTAACTACTAGATTGTGATACAATACACTATTGGGTGAAGTTTGGTTGACTTCTGCGCAGCGGTTTGGGAGTTAACATCAAAATTACATTTCTCGGCCATATCGCATAGATCTCACTGTGAAAAGGCTTAAATGGCTTTTTTGACCTAAGTTTGAGGATTGCGCTCAAATCAAATGTCCTAGAACCAAATTTCCACATGTAATTACTAGATTGTGATACAATACACTAATGGGTGAAGTTTGGTTGACTTCTGCGCAGCGGTTTGGGAGTTAACATCAAAATTACATTTCTCGGCCATATCGCATAGATCTCACTGTGAAAAGGCTTAAATGACTTTTTTAATTAAGTTTAATGATTGCGCTCAAACCAAATGTCCTAGAACGAAATTTTCAAATGTAACTACTAGAATGTGATACAATACACTATTGGGTGAAGTTTAGTTGACTTCTGCGCAGCGGTTTGGGAGTTAACATCAAAATTACATTCCTCGGCCATATCGCATAGATCTCACTGTGAAAAGGCTTAAATGGCTTTTTTGACCTAAGTTTAAAGATTGCGCTCAAACCAAATGTCCTAGAACGAAATTTTCAAATGTAACTACTAGAATGTGATACAATACACTATTGGGTGAAGTTTGGTTGACTTCTGCGCAGCGGTTTGGGAGTTAACATCAAAATTACATTTCTCGGCCATATCGCATAGATCTCACTGTGAAAAGGCTTAAATGGCTTTTTTGACCTAAGTTTGAGGATTGCGCTCAAATCAAATGTCCTAGAACCAAATTTCCACATGTAACTACTAGATTGTGATACAATACACTAATGGGTGAAGTTTGGTTGACTTCTGCGCAGAGGTTTGGGAGTTAACATCAAAATTACATTTCTCGGCCATATCGCATAGATCTCACTGTGAAAAGGCTTAAATGACTTTTTTAATTAAGTTTGATGATTGCGCTCAAACCAAATGTCCTAGAACGAAATTTTCAAATGTAACTACTAGAATGTGATACAATACACTATTGGGTGAAGTTTGGTTGACTTCTGCGCAGCGGTTTGGGAGTTAACATCAAAATTACATTTCTCGGCCATATCGCATAGATCTCACTGTGAAAAGGCTTAAATGGCTTTTTTGACCTAAGTTTGAGGATTGCGCTCAAATCAAATGTCCTAGAACCAAATTTTCACATGTAACTACTAGATTGTGATACAATACACTAATGGGTGAAGTTTGGTTGACTTCTGCGCAGCGGTTTGGGAGTTAACATCAAAATTACATTTCTCGGCCATATCGCATAGATCTCACTGTGAAAAGGCTTAAATGACTTTTTTAATTAAGTTTAATGATTGCGCTCAAATCAAATGTCCAAGAACTAAATTTCCAAATGTAACTACTAGATTGTGATAAAATACACTATTGGGTGAGGTTTGGTTGACTTCTGCGCAGCGGTTTGGGAGTTAACATCAAAATTACATTTCTCGGCCATATCGCATAGATCTCACTGTGAAAAGGCTTAAATGACTTTTTTAATTAAGTTTGATGATTGCGTTCAAACAAAATGTCCTAGAACAAAATTTTCAAATGTAACTACTAGATTGTGATACAATACACTATTGGGTGAAGTTTGGTTGACTTCTGCGCAGCGGTTTGGGAGTTAACATCAAAATTACATTTCTCGGCCATATCGCATAGATCTCACTGTGAAAAGGCTTAAATGGCTTTTTTGACCTAAGTTTGAGGATTGCGCTCAAATCAAATGTCCAAGAACCAAATTTCCAAATGTAACTACTAGATTGTGATACAATACACTATTGGGTGAAGTTTGGTTGACTTCTGCGCAGCGGTTTGGGAGTTAACATCAAAATTACATTTCTCGGCCATATCGCATAGATCTCACTGTGAAAAGGCTTAAATGACTTTTTTAATTAAGTTTGATGATTGCGTTCAAACAAAATGTCCTAGAACAAAATTTTCAAATGTAACTACTAGATTGTGATACAATACACTATTGGGTGAAGTTTGGTTGACTTCTGCGCAGCGGTTTGGGAGTTAACATCAAAATTACATTTCTCGGCCATATCGCATAGATCTCACTGTGAAAAGGCTTAAATGGCTTTTTTGACCTAAGTTTAAAGATTGCGCTCAAACCAAATGTCCTAGAACGAAATTTTCAAATGTAACTACTAGAATGTGATACAATACACTATTGGGTGAAGTTTGGTTGACTTCTGCGCAGCGGTTTGGGAGTTAACATCAAAATTACATTTCTCGGCCATATCGCATAGATCTCACTGTGAAAAGGCTTAAATGGCTTTTTTGACCTAAGTTTGAGGATTGCGCTCAAATCAAATGTCCTAGAACAAAATTTCCACATGTAACTACTAGATTGTGATACAATACACTAATGGGTGAAGTTTGGTTGACTTCTGCGCAGAGGTTTGGGAGTTAACATCAAAATTACATTTCTCGGCCATATCGCATAGATCTCACTGTGAAAAGGCTTAAATGGCTTTTTTGACCTAAGTTTAATGATTGCGCTCAAACCAAATGTCCAATAACCAAATTTCCACATGTAACTACTAGATTGTGATACAATACACTAATGGGTGAAGTTTGGTTGACTTCTGCGCAGCGGTTTGGGAGTTAACATCAAAATTACATTTCTCGGCCATATCGCATAGATCTCACTGTGAAAAGGCTTAAATGACTTTTTTAATTAAGTTTGATGATTGCGTTCAAACAAAATGTCATAGAACAAAATTTTCAAATGTAACTACTAGATTGTGATACAATACACTATTGGGTGAAGTTTGGTTGACTTCTGCGCAGCGGTTTGGGAGTTAACATCAAAATTACATTTCTCGGCCATATCGCATAGATCTCACTGTGAAAAGGCTTAAATGGCTTTTTTGACCTAAGTTTGAGGATTGCGCTCAAATCAAATGTCCTAGAACCAAATTTCCACATGTAATTACTAGATTGTGATACAATACACTAATGGGTGAAGTTTGGTTGACTTCTGCGCAGCGGTTTGGGAGTTAACATCAAAATTACATTTCTCGGCCATATCGCATAGATCTCACTGTGAAAAGGCTTAAATGACTTTTTTAATTAAGTTTAATGATTGCGCTCAAACCAAATGTCCTAGAACGAAATTTTCAAATGTAACTACTAGAATGTGATACAATACACTATTGGGTGAAGTTTAGTTGACTTCTGCGCAGCGGTTTGGGAGTTAACATCAAAATTACATTTCTCGGCCATATCGCATAGATCTCACTGTGAAAAGGCTTAAATGGCTTTTTTGACCTAAGTTTAATGATTGCGCTCAAACCAAATGTCCTAGAACGAAATTTTCAAATGTAACTACTAGAATGTGATACAATACACTATTGGGTGAAGTTTGGTTGACTTCTGCGCAGCGGTTTGGGAGTTAACATCAAAATTACATTTCTCGGCCATATCGCATAGATCTCACTGTGAAAAGGCTTAAATGACTTTTTTAATTAAGTTTGATGATTGCGTTCAAACAAAATGTCCTAGAACAAAATTTTCAAATGTAACTACTAGATTGTGATACAATACACTATTGGGTGAAGTTTGGTTGACTTCTGCGCAGCGGTTTGATAGTTAACATCAAAATTACATTTCTCGGCCATATCGCATAGATCTCACTGTGAAAAGGCTTAAATGACTTTTTTAATTAAGTTTGATGATTGCGTTCAAACAAAATGTCCTAGAACAAAATTTTCAAATGTAACTACTAGATTGTGATACAATACACTATTGGGTGAAGTTTGGTTGACTTCTGCGCAGCGGTTTGGGAGTTAACATCAAAATTACATTTCTCGGCCATATCGCATAGATCTCACTGTGAAAAGGCTTAAATGGCTTTTTTGACCTAAGTTTAAAGATTGCGCTCAAACCAAATGTCCTAGAACGAAATTTTCAAATGTAACTACTAGAATGTGATACAATACACTATTGGGTGAAGTTTAGTTGACTTCTGCGCAGCGGTTTGGGAGTTAACATCAAAATTACATTTCTCGGCCATATCGCATAGATCTCACTGTGAAAAGGCTCAAATGGCTTTTTTGACCTAAGTTTGAGGATTGCGCTCAAATCAAATGTCCTAGAACCAAATTTCCACATGTAACTACTAGATTGTGATACAATACACTAATGGGTGAAGTTTGGTTGACTTCTGCGCAGAGGTTTGGGAGTTAACATCAAAATTACATTTCTCGGCCATATCGCATAGATCTCACTGTGAAAAGGCTTAAATGACTTTTTTAATTAAGTTTGATGATTGCGCTCAAACAAAATTTCCTAGAACAAAATTTTCAAATGTAACTACTAGATTGTGATACAATACACTATTGGGTGAAGTTTGGTTGACTTCTGCGCAGCGGTTTGGGAGTTAACATCAAAATTACATTTCTCGGCCATATCGCATAGATCTCACTGTGAAAAGGCTTAAATGGCTTTTTTGACCTAAGTTTAAAGATTGCGCTCAAACCAAATGTCCTAGAACCAAATTTCCAAATGTAACTACTAGATTGTGATAAAATACACTATTGGGTGAAGTTTGGTTGACTTCTGCGCAGCGGTTTGGGAGTTAACATCAAAATTACATTTCTCGGCCATATCGCATAGATCTCACTGTGAAAAGGCTTAAATGGCTTTTTTGACCTAAGTTTGAGGATTGCGCTCAAATCAAATGTCCAAGAACCAAATTTCCAAATGTAACTACTAGATTGTGATACAATACACTATTGGGTGAAGTTTGGTTGACTTCTGCGCAGCGGTTTGGGAGTTAACATCAAAATTACATTTCTCGGCCATATCGCATAGATCTCACTGTGAAAAGGCTTAAATGGCTTTTTTGACCTAAGTTTGAGGATTGCGCTCAAATCAAATGTCCAAGAACCAAATTTCCAAATGTAACTACTAGATTGTGATACAATACACTATTGGGTGAAGTTTGGTTGACTTCTGCGCAGCGGTTTGGGAGTTAACATCAAAATTACATTTCTCGGCCATATCGCATAGATCTCACTGTGAAAAGGCTTAAATGACTTTTTTAATTAAGTTTGATGATTGCGTTCAAACAAAATGTCCTAGAACAAAATTTTCAAATGTAACTACTAGATTGTGATACAATACACTATTGGGTGAAGTTTGGTTGACTTCTGCGCAGCGGTTTGATAGTTAACATCAAAATTACATTTCTCGGCCATATCGCATAGATCTCACTGTGAAAAGGCTTAAATGACTTTTTTAATTAAGTTTGATGATTGCGTTCAAACAAAATGTCCTAGAACAAAATTTTCAAATGTAACTACTAGATTGTGATACAATACACTATTGGGTGAAGTTTGGTTGACTTCTGCGCAGCGGTTTGGGAGTTAACATCAAAATTACATTTCTCGGCCATATCGCATAGATCTCACTGTGAAAAGGCTTAAATGGCTTTTTTGACCTAAGTTTAAAGATTGCGCTCAAACCAAATGTCCTAGAACGAAATTTTCAAATGTAACTACTAGAATGTGATACAATACACTATTGGGTGAAGTTTAGTTGACTTCTGCGCAGCGGTTTGGGAGTTAACATCAAAATTACATTTCTCGGCCATATCGCATAGATCTCACTGTGAAAAGGCTCAAATGGCTTTTTTGACCTAAGTTTGAGGATTGCGCTCAAATCAAATGTCCTAGAACCAAATTTCCACATGTAACTACTAGATTGTGATACAATACACTAATGGGTGAAGTTTGGTTGACTTCTGCGCAGAGGTTTGGGAGTTAACATCAAAATTACATTTCTCGGCCATATCGCATAGATCTCACTGTGAAAAGGCTTAAATGACTTTTTTAATTAAGTTTGATGATTGCGCTCAAACAAAATTTCCTAGAACAAAATTTTCAAATGTAACTACTAGATTGTGATACAATACACTATTGGGTGAAGTTTGGTTGACTTCTGCGCAGCGGTTTGGGAGTTAACATCAAAATTACATTTCTCGGCCATATCGCATAGATCTCACTGTGAAAAGGCTTAAATGGCTTTTTTGACCTAAGTTTAAAGATTGCGCTCAAACCAAATGTCCTAGAACCAAATTTCCAAATGTAACTACTAGATTGTGATAAAATACACTATTGGGTGAAGTTTGGTTGACTTCTGCGCAGCGGTTTGGGAGTTAACATCAAAATTACATTTCTCGGCCATATCGCATAGATCTCACTGTGAAAAGGCTTAAATGGCTTTTTTGACCTAAGTTTGAGGATTGCGCTCAAATCAAATGTCCAAGAACCAAATTTCCAAATGTAACTACTAGATTGTGATACAATACACTATTGGGTGAAGTTTGGTTGACTTCTGCGCAGCGGTTTGGGAGTTAACATCAAAATTACATTTCTCGGCCATATCGCATAGATCTCACTGTGAAAAGGCTTAAATGGCTTTTTTGACCTAAGTTTGAGGATTGCGCTCAAATCAAATGTCCAAGAACCAAATTTCCAAATGTAACTACTAGATTGTGATACAATACACTATTGGGTGAAGTTTGGTTGACTTCTGCGCAGCGGTTTGGGAGTTAACATCAAAATTACATTTCTCGGCCATATCGCATAGATCTCACTGTGAAAAGGCTTAAATGGCTTTTTTGACCTAAGTTTGAGGATTGCGCTCAAATCAAATGTCCTAGAACCAAATTTCCACATGTAATTACTAGATTGTGATACAATACACTAATGGGTGAAGTTTGGTTGACTTCTGCGCAGCGGTTTGGGAGTTAACATCAAAATTACATTTCTCGGCCATATCGCATAGATCTCACTGTGAAAAGGCTTAAATGACTTTTTTAATTAAGTTTAATGATTGCGCTCAAACCAAATGTCCTAGAACGAAATTTTCAAATGTAACTACTAGAATGTGATACAATACACTATTGGGTGAAGTTTAGTTGACTTCTGCGCAGCGGTTTGGGAGTTAACATCAAAATTACATTTCTCGGCCATATCGCATAGATCTCACTGTGAAAAGGCTTAAATGGCTTTTTTGACCTAAGTTTAATGATTGCGCTCAAACCAAATGTCCTAGAACGAAATTTTCAAATGTAACTACTAGAATGTGATACAATACACTATTGGGTGAAGTTTGGTTGACTTCTGCGCAGCGGTTTGGGAGTTAACATCAAAATTACATTTCTCGGCCATATCGCATAGATCTCACTGTGAAAAGGCTTAAATGGCTTTTTTGACCTAAGTTTAATGATTGCGCTCAAACCAAATGTCCTAGAACGAAATTTTCAAATGTAACTACTAGAATGTGATACAATACACTATTGGGTGAAGTTTGGTTGACTTCTGCGCAGCGGTTTGGGAGTTAACATCAAAATTACATTTCTCGGCCATATCGCATAGATCTCACTGTGAAAAGGCTTAAATGACTTTTTTAATTAAGTTTGATGATTGCGTTCAAACAAAATGTCCTAGAACAAAATTTTCAAATGTAACTACTAGATTGTGATACAATACACTATTGGGTGAAGTTTGGTTGACTTCTGCGCAGCGGTTTGATAGTTAACATCAAAATTACATTTCTCGGCCATATCGCATAGATCTCACTGTGAAAAGGCTTAAATGGCTTTTTTGACCTAAGTTTAAAGATTGCGCTCAAACCAAATGTCCTAGAACCAAATTTCCAAATGTAACTACTAGATTGTGATAAAATACACTATTGGGTGAAGTTTGGTTGACTTCTGCGCAGCGGTTTGGGAGTTAACATCAAAATTACATTTCTCGGCCATATCGCATAGATCTCACTGTGAAAAGGCTTAAATGACTTTTTTAATTAGGTTTGATGATTGCGTTCAAACAAAATGTCCTAGAACAAAATTTTCAAATGTAACTACTAGATTGTGATACAATACACTATTGGGTGAAGTTTGGTTGACTTCTGCGCAGCGGTTTGGGAGTTAACATCAAAATTACATTTCTCGGCCATATCGCATAGATCTCACTGTGAAAAGGCTTAAATGACTTTTTTAATTAAGTTTAATGATTGCGCTCAAATCAAATGTCCAAGAACTAAATTTCCAAATGTAACTACTAGATTGTGATAAAATACACTATTGGGTGAGGTTTGGTTGACTTCTGCGCAGCGGTTTGGGAGTTAACATCAAAATTACATTTCTCGGCCATATCGCATAGATCTCACTGTGAAAAGGCTTAAATGGCTTTTTTGACCTAAGTTTGAGGATTGCGCTCAAATCAAATGTCCTAGAACAAAATTTCCACATGTAACTACTAGATTGTGATACAATACACTAATGGGTGAAGTTTGGTTGACTTCTGCGCAGAGGTTTGGGAGTTAACATCAAAATTACATTTCTCGGCCATATCGCATAGATCTCACTGTGAAAAGGCTTAAATGGCTTTTTTGACCTAAGTTTAATGATTGCGCTCAAACCAAATGTCCAATAACCAAATTTCCACATGTAACTACTAGATTGTGATACAATACACTAATGGGTGAAGTTTGGTTGACTTCTGCGCAGCGGTTTGGGAGTTAACATCAAAATTACATTTCTCGGCCATATCGCATAGATCTCACTGTGAAAAGGCTTAAATGACTTTTTTAATTAAGTTTGATGATTGCGTTCAAACAAAATGTCATAGAACAAAATTTTCAAATGTAACTACTAGATTGTGATACAATACACTATTGGGTGAAGTTTGGTTGACTTCTGCGCAGCGGTTTGGGAGTTAACATCAAAATTACATTTCTCGGCCATATCGCATAGATCTCACTGTGAAAAGGCTTAAATGGCTTTTTTGACCTAAGTTTGAGGATTGCGCTCAAATCAAATGTCCTAGAACCAAATTTCCACATGTAATTACTAGATTGTGATACAATACACTAATGGGTGAAGTTTGGTTGACTTCTGCGCAGCGGTTTGGGAGTTAACATCAAAATTACATTTCTCGGCCATATCGCATAGATCTCACTGTGAAAAGGCTTAAATGACTTTTTTAATTAAGTTTAATGATTGCGCTCAAACCAAATGTCCTAGAACGAAATTTTCAAATGTAACTACTAGAATGTGATACAATACACTATTGGGTGAAGTTTAGTTGACTTCTGCGCAGCGGTTTGGGAGTTAACATCAAAATTACATTTCTCGGCCATATCGCATAGATCTCACTGTGAAAAGGCTTAAATGGCTTTTTTGACCTAAGTTTAATGATTGCGCTCAAACCAAATGTCCTAGAACGAAATTTTCAAATGTAACTACTAGAATGTGATACAATACACTATTGGGTGAAGTTTGGTTGACTTCTGCGCAGCGGTTTGGGAGTTAACATCAAAATTACATTTCTCGGCCATATCGCATAGATCTCACTGTGAAAAGGCTTAAATGACTTTTTTAATTAAGTTTGATGATTGCGTTCAAACAAAATGTCCTAGAACAAAATTTTCAAATGTAACTACTAGATTGTGATACAATACACTATTGGGTGAAGTTTGGTTGACTTCTGCGCAGCGGTTTGATAGTTAACATCAAAATTACATTTCTCGGCCATATCGCATAGATCTCACTGTGAAAAGGCTTAAATGACTTTTTTAATTAAGTTTGATGATTGCGTTCAAACAAAATGTCCTAGAACAAAATTTTCAAATGTAACTACTAGATTGTGATACAATACACTATTGGGTGAAGTTTGGTTGACTTCTGCGCAGCGGTTTGGGAGTTAACATCAAAATTACATTTCTCGGCCATATCGCATAGATCTCACTGTGAAAAGGCTTAAATGGCTTTTTTGACCTAAGTTTAAAGATTGCGCTCAAACCAAATGTCCTAGAACGAAATTTTCAAATGTAACTACTAGAATGTGATACAATACACTATTGGGTGAAGTTTAGTTGACTTCTGCGCAGCGGTTTGGGAGTTAACATCAAAATTACATTTCTCGGCCATATCGCATAGATCTCACTGTGAAAAGGCTTAAATGGCTTTTTTGACCTAAGTTTGAGGATTGCGCTCAAATCAAATGTCCTAGAACCAAATTTCCACATGTAACTACTAGATTGTGATACAATACACTAATGGGTGAAGTTTGGTTGACTTCTGCGCAGAGGTTTGGGAGTTAACATCAAAATTACATTTCTCGGCCATATCGCATAGATCTCACTGTGAAAAGGCTTAAATGACTTTTTTAATTAAGTTTGATGATTGCGCTCAAACAAAATTTCCTAGAACAAAATTTTCAAATGTAACTACTAGATTGTGATACAATACACTATTGGGTGAAGTTTGGTTGACTTCTGCGCAGCGGTTTGGGAGTTAACATCAAAATTACATTTCTCGGCCATATCGCATAGATCTCACTGTGAAAAGGCTTAAATGGCTTTTTTGACCTAAGTTTAAAGATTGCGCTCAAACCAAATGTCCTAGAACCAAATTTCCAAATGTAACTACTAGATTGTGATAAAATACACTATTGGGTGAAGTTTGGTTGACTTCTGCGCAGCGGTTTGGGAGTTAACATCAAAATTACATTTCTCGGCCATATCGCATAGATCTCACTGTGAAAAGGCTTAAATGGCTTTTTTGACCTAAGTTAGAGGATTGCGCTCAAATCAAATGTCCAAGAACCAAATTTCCAAATGTAACTACTAGATTGTGATACAATACACTATTGGGTGAAGTTTGGTTGACTTCTGCGCAGCGGTTTGGGAGTTAACATCAAAATTACATTTCTCGGCCATATCGCATAGATCTCACTGTGAAAAGGCTTAAATGGCTTTTTTGACCTAAGTTTGAGGATTGCGCTCAAATCAAATGTCCAAGAACCAAATTTCCAAATGTAACTACTAGATTGTGATACAATACACTATTGGGTGAAGTTTGGTTGACTTCTGCGCAGCGGTTTGGGAGTTAACATCAAAATTACATTTCTCGGCCATATCGCATAGATCTCACTGTGAAAAGGCTTAAATGGCTTTTTTGACCTAAGTTTGAGGATTGCGCTCAAATCAAATGTCCTAGAACCAAATTTCCACATGTAATTACTAGATTGTGATACAATACACTAATGGGTGAAGTTTGGTTGACTTCTGCGCAGCGGTTTGGGAGTTAACATCAAAATTACATTTCTCGGCCATATCGCATAGATCTCACTGTGAAAAGGCTTAAATGACTTTTTTAATTAAGTTTAATGATTGCGCTCAAACCAAATGTCCTAGAACGAAATTTTCAAATGTAACTACTAGAATGTGATACAATACACTATTGGGTGAAGTTTAGTTGACTTCTGCGCAGCGGTTTGGGAGTTAACATCAAAATTACATTTCTCGGCCATATCGCATAGATCTCACTGTGAAAAGGCTTAAATGGCTTTTTTGACCTAAGTTTAATGATTGCGCTCAAACCAAATGTCCTAGAACGAAATTTTCAAATGTAACTACTAGAATGTGATACAATACACTATTGGGTGAAGTTTGGTTGACTTCTGCGCAGCGGTTTGGGAGTTAACATCAAAATTACATTTCTCGGCCATATCGCATAGATCTCACTGTGAAAAGGCTTAAATGGCTTTTTTGACCTAAGTTTAATGATTGCGCTCAAACCAAATGTCCTAGAACGAAATTTTCAAATGTAACTACTAGAATGTGATACAATACACTATTGGGTGAAGTTTGGTTGACTTCTGCGCAGCGGTTTGGGAGTTAACATCAAAATTACATTTCTCGGCCATATCGCATAGATCTCACTGTGAAAAGGCTTAAATGACTTTTTTAATTAAGTTTGATGATTGCGTTCAAACAAAATGTCCTAGAACAAAATTTTCAAATGTAACTACTAGATTGTGATACAATACACTATTGGGTGAAGTTTGGTTGACTTCTGCGCAGCGGTTTGATAGTTAACATCAAAATTACATTTCTCGGCCATATCGCATAGATCTCACTGTGAAAAGGCTTAAATGGCTTTTTTGACCTAAGTTTAAAGATTGCGCTCAAACCAAATGTCCTAGAACCAAATTTCCAAATGTAACTACTAGATTGTGATAAAATACACTATTGGGTGAAGTTTGGTTGACTTCTGCGCAGCGGTTTGGGAGTTAACATCAAAATTACATTTCTCGGCCATATCGCATAGATCTCACTGTGAAAAGGCTTAAATGGCTTTTTTGACCTAAGTTTGAGGATTGCGCTCAAATCAAATGTCCTAGAACCAAATTTCCACATGTAATTACTAGATTGTGATACAATACACTAATGGGTGAAGTTTGGTTGACTTCTGCGCAGCGGTTTGGGAGTTAACATCAAAATTACATTTCTCGGCCATATCGCATAGATCTCACTGTGAAAAGGCTTAAATGACTTTTTTAATTAAGTTTAATGATTGCGCTCAAACCAAATGTCCTAGAACGAAATTTTCAAATGTAACTACTAGAATGTGATACAATACACTATTGGGTGAAGTTTAGTTGACTTCTGCGCAGCGGTTTGGGAGTTAACATCAAAATTACATTTCTCGGCCATATCGCATAGATCTCACTGTGAAAAGGCTTAAATGGCTTTTTTGACCTAAGTTTAATGATTGCGCTCAAACCAAATGTCCTAGAACGAAATTTTCAAATGTAACTACTAGAATGTGATACAATACACTATTGGGTGAAGTTTGGTTGACTTCTGCGCAGCGGTTTGGGAGTTAACATCAAAATTACATTTCTCGGCCATATCGCATAGATCTCACTGTGAAAAGGCTTAAATGGCTTTTTTGACCTAAGTTTAATGATTGCGCTCAAACCAAATGTCCTAGAACGAAATTTTCAAATGTAACTACTAGAATGTGATACAATACACTATTGGGTGAAGTTTGGTTGACTTCTGCGCAGCGGTTTGGGAGTTAACATCAAAATTACATTTCTCGGCCATATCGCATAGATCTCACTGTGAAAAGGCTTAAATGACTTTTTTAATTAAGTTTGATGATTGCGTTCAAACAAAATGTCCTAGAACAAAATTTTCAAATGTAACTACTAGATTGTGATACAATACACTATTGGGTGAAGTTTGGTTGACTTCTGCGCAGCGGTTTGATAGTTAACATCAAAATTACATTTCTCGGCCATATCGCATAGATCTCACTGTGAAAAGGCTTAAATGGCTTTTTTGACCTAAGTTTAAAGATTGCGCTCAAACCAAATGTCCTAGAACCAAATTTCCAAATGTAACTACTAGATTGTGATAAAATACACTATTGGGTGAAGTTTGGTTGACTTCTGCGCAGCGGTTTGGGAGTTAACATCAAAATTACATTTCTCGGCCATATCGCATAGATCTCACTGTGAAAAGGCTTAAATGACTTTTTTAATTAGGTTTGATGATTGCGTTCAAACAAAATGTCCTAGAACAAAATTTTCAAATGTAACTACTAGATTGTGATACAATACACTATTGGGTGAAGTTTGGTTGACTTCTGCGCAGCGGTTTGGGAGTTAACATCAAAATTACATTTCTCGGCCATATCGCATAGATCTCACTGTGAAAAGGCTTAAATGGCTTTTTTGACCTAAGTTTGAGGATTGCGCTCAAATCAAATGTCCTAGAACCAAATTTCCACATGTAATTACTAGATTGTGATACAATACACTAATGGGTGAAGTTTGGTTGACTTCTGCGCAGCGGTTTGGGAGTTAACATCAAAATTACATTTCTCGGCCATATCGCATAGATCTCACTGTGAAAAGGCTTAAATGACTTTTTTAATTAAGTTTAATGATTGCGCTCAAACCAAATGTCCTAGAACGAAATTTTCAAATGTAACTACTAGAATGTGATACAATACACTATTGGGTGAAGTTTAGTTGACTTCTGCGCAGCGGTTTGGGAGTTAACATCAAAATTACATTTCTCGGCCATATCGCATAGATCTCACTGTGAAAAGGCTTAAATGGCTTTTTTGACCTAAGTTTAATGATTGCGCTCAAACCAAATGTCCTAGAACGAAATTTTCAAATGTAACTACTAGAATGTGATACAATACACTATTGGGTGAAGTTTGGTTGACTTCTGCGCAGCGGTTTGGGAGTTAACATCAAAATTACATTTCTCGGCCATATCGCATAGATCTCACTGTGAAAAGGCTTAAATGGCTTTTTTGACCTAAGTTTAATGATTGCGCTCAAACCAAATGTCCTAGAACGAAATTTTCAAATGTAACTACTAGAATGTGATACAATACACTATTGGGTGAAGTTTGGTTGACTTCTGCGCAGCGGTTTGGGAGTTAACATCAAAATTACATTTCTCGGCCATATCGCATAGATCTCACTGTGAAAAGGCTTAAATGACTTTTTTAATTAAGTTTGATGATTGCGTTCAAACAAAATGTCCTAGAACAAAATTTTCAAATGTAACTACTAGATTGTGATACAATACACTATTGGGTGAAGTTTGGTTGACTTCTGCGCAGCGGTTTGGGAGTTAACATCAAAATTACATTTCTCGGCCATATCGCATAGATCTCACTGTGAAAAGGCTTAAATGACTTTTTTAATTAAGTTTAATGATTGCGCTCAAATCAAATGTCCAAGAACTAAATTTCCAAATGTAACTACTAGATTGTGATAAAATACACTATTGGGTGAGGTTTGGTTGACTTCTGCGCAGCGGTTTGGGAGTTAACATCAAAATTACATTTCTCGGCCATATCGCATAGATCTCACTGTGAAAAGGCTTAAATGACTTTTTTAATTAAGTTTGATGATTGCGTTCAAACAAAATGTCCTAGAACAAAATTTTCAAATGTAACTACTAGATTGTGATACAATACACTATTGGGTGAAGTTTGGTTGACTTCTGCGCAGCGGTTTGGGAGTTAACATCAAAATTACATTTCTCGGCCATATCGCATAGATCTCACTGTGAAAAGGCTTAAATGGCTTTTTTGACCTAAGTTTGAGGATTGCGCTCAAATCAAATGTCCTAGAACCAAATTTCCAAATGTAACTACTAGATTGTGATACAATACACTATTGGGTGAAGTTTGGTTGACTTCTGCGCAGCGGTTTGGGAGTTAACATCAAAATTACATTTCTCGGCCATATCGCATAGATCTCACTGTGAAAAGGCTTAAATGACTTTTTTAATTAAGTTTGATGATTGCGTTCAAACAAAATGTCCTAGAACAAAATTTTCAAATGTAACTACTAGATTGTGATACAATACACTATTGGGTGAAGTTTGGTTGACTTCTGCGCAGCGGTTTGGGAGTTAACATCAAAATTACATTTCTCGGCCATATCGCATAGATCTCACTGTGAAAAGGCTTAAATGGCTTTTTTGACCTAAGTTTAAAGATTGCGCTCAAACCAAATGTCCTAGAACCAAATTTCCAAATGTAACTACTAGATTGTGATAAAATACACTATTGGGTGAAGTTTGGTTGACTTCTGCGCAGCGGTTTGGGAGTTAACATCAAAATTACATTTCTCGGCCATATCGCATAGATCTCACTGTGAAAAGGCTTAAATGGCTTTTTTGACCTAAGTTTGAGGATTGCGCTCAAATCAAATGTCCAAGAACCAAATTTCCAAATGTAACTACTAGATTGTGATACAATACACTATTGGGTGAAGTTTGGTTGACTTCTGCGCAGCGGTTTGGGAGTTAACATCAAAATTACATTTCTCGGCCATATCGCATAGATCTCACTGTGAAAAGGCTTAAATGGCTTTTTTGACCTAAGTTTGAGGATTGCGCTCAAATCAAATGTCCAAGAACCAAATTTCCAAATGTAACTACTAGATTGTGATACAATACACTATTGGGTGAAGTTTGGTTGACTTCTGCGCAGCGGTTTGGGAGTTAACATCAAAATTACATTTCTCGGCCATATCGCATAGATCTCACTGTGAAAAGGCTTAAATGGCTTTTTTGACCTAAGTTTGAGGATTGCGCTCAAATCAAATGTCCTAGAACCAAATTTCCACATGTAATTACTAGATTGTGATACAATACACTAATGGGTGAAGTTTGGTTGACTTCTGCGCAGCGGTTTGGGAGTTAACATCAAAATTACATTTCTCGGCCATATCGCATAGATCTCACTGTGAAAAGGCTTAAATGACTTTTTTAATTAAGTTTAATGATTGCGCTCAAACCAAATGTCCTAGAACGAAATTTTCAAATGTAACTACTAGAATGTGATACAATACACTATTGGGTGAAGTTTAGTTGACTTCTGCGCAGCGGTTTGGGAGTTAACATCAAAATTACATTTCTCGGCCATATCGCATAGATCTCACTGTGAAAAGGCTTAAATGGCTTTTTTGACCTAAGTTTAATGATTGCGCTCAAACCAAATGTCCTAGAACGAAATTTTCAAATGTAACTACTAGAATGTGATACAATACACTATTGGGTGAAGTTTGGTTGACTTCTGCGCAGCGGTTTGGGAGTTAACATCAAAATTACATTTCTCGGCCATATCGCATAGATCTCACTGTGAAAAGGCTTAAATGGCTTTTTTGACCTAAGTTTAATGATTGCGCTCAAACCAAATGTCCTAGAACGAAATTTTCAAATGTAACTACTAGAATGTGATACAATACACTATTGGGTGAAGTTTGGTTGACTTCTGCGCAGCGGTTTGGGAGTTAACATCAAAATTACATTTCTCGGCCATATCGCATAGATCTCACTGTGAAAAGGCTTAAATGACTTTTTTAATTAAGTTTGATGATTGCGTTCAAACAAAATGTCCTAGAACAAAATTTTCAAATGTAACTACTAGATTGTGATACAATACACTATTGGGTGAAGTTTGGTTGACTTCTGCGCAGCGGTTTGATAGTTAACATCAAAATTACATTTCTCGGCCATATCGCATAGATCTCACTGTGAAAAGGCTTAAATGGCTTTTTTGACCTAAGTTTAAAGATTGCGCTCAAACCAAATGTCCTAGAACCAAATTTCCAAATGTAACTACTAGATTGTGATAAAATACACTATTGGGTGAAGTTTGGTTGACTTCTGCGCAGCGGTTTGGGAGTTAACATCAAAATTACATTTCTCGGCCATATCGCATAGATCTCACTGTGAAAAGGCTTAAATGACTTTTTTAATTAGGTTTGATGATTGCGTTCAAACAAAATGTCCTAGAACAAAATTTTCAAATGTAACTACTAGATTGTGATACAATACACTATTGGGTGAAGTTTGGTTGACTTCTGCGCAGCGGTTTGGGAGTTAACATCAAAATTACATTTCTCGGCCATATCGCATAGATCTCACTGTGAAAAGGCTTAAATGACTTTTTTAATTAAGTTTAATGATTGCGCTCAAATCAAATGTCCAAGAACTAAATTTCCAAATGTAACTACTAGATTGTGATAAAATACACTATTGGGTGAGGTTTGGTTGACTTCTGCGCAGCGGTTTGGGAGTTAACATCAAAATTACATTTCTCGGCCATATCGCATAGATCTCACTGTGAAAAGGCTTAAATGACTTTTTTAATTAAGTTTGATGATTGCGTTCAAACAAAATGTCCTAGAACAAAATTTTCAAATGTAACTACTAGATTGTGATACAATACACTATTGGGTGAAGTTTGGTTGACTTCTGCGCAGCGGTTTGGGAGTTAACATCAAAATTACATTTCTCGGCCATATCGCATAGATCTCACTGTGAAAAGGCTTAAATGGCTTTTTTGACCTAAGTTTGAGGATTGCGCTCAAATCAAATGTCCAAGAACCAAATTTCCAAATGTAACTACTAGATTGTGATACAATACACTATTGGGTGAAGTTTGGTTGACTTCTGCGCAGCGGTTTGGGAGTTAACATCAAAATTACATTTCTCGGCCATATCGCATAGATCTCACTGTGAAAAGGCTTAAATGACTTTTTTAATTAAGTTTGATGATTGCGTTCAAACAAAATGTCCTAGAACAAAATTTTCAAATGTAACTACTAGATTGTGATACAATACACTATTGGGTGAAGTTTGGTTGACTTCTGCGCAGCGGTTTGGGAGTTAACATCAAAATTACATTTCTCGGCCATATCGCATAGATCTCACTGTGAAAAGGCTTAAATGGCTTTTTTGACCTAAGTTTAAAGATTGCGCTCAAACCAAATGTCCTAGAACGAAATTTTCAAATGTAACTACTAGAATGTGATACAATACACTATTGGGTGAAGTTTGGTTGACTTCTGCGCAGCGGTTTGGGAGTTAACATCAAAATTACATTTCTCGGCCATATCGCATAGATCTCACTGTGAAAAGGCTTAAATGGCTTTTTTGACCTAAGTTTGAGGATTGCGCTCAAATCAAATGTCCTAGAACAAAATTTCCACATGTAACTACTAGATTGTGATACAATACACTAATGGGTGAAGTTTGGTTGACTTCTGCGCAGAGGTTTGGGAGTTAACATCAAAATTACTTTTCTCGGCCATATCGCATAGATCTCACTGTGAAAAGGCTTAAATGGCTTTTTTGACCTAAGTTTAATGATTGCGCTCAAACCAAATGTCCAATAACCAAATTTCCACATGTAACTACTAGATTGTGATACAATACACTAATGGGTGAAGTTTGGTTGACTTCTGCGCAGCGGTTTGGGAGTTAACATCAAAATTACATTTCTCGGCCATATCGCATAGATCTCACTGTGAAAAGGCTTAAATGACTTTTTTAATTAAGTTTGATGATTGCGTTCAAACAAAATGTCATAGAACAACATTTTCAAATGTAACTACTAGATTGTGATACAATACACTATTGGGTGAAGTTTGGTTGACTTCTGCGCAGCGGTTTGGGAGTTAACATCAAAATTACATTTCTCGGCCATATCGCATAGATCTCACTGTGAAAAGGCTTAAATGGCTTTTTTGACCTAAGTTTGAGGATTGCGCTCAAATCAAATGTCCTAGAACCAAATTTCCACATGTAATTACTAGATTGTGATACAATACACTAATGGGTGAAGTTTGGTTGACTTCTGCGCAGCGGTTTGGGAGTTAACATCAAAATTACATTTCTCGGCCATATCGCATAGATCTCACTGTGAAAAGGCTTAAATGACTTTTTTAATTAAGTTTAATGATTGCGCTCAAACCAAATGTCCTAGAACGAAATTTTCAAATGTAACTACTAGAATGTGATACAATACACTATTGGGTGAAGTTTAGTTGACTTCTGCGCAGCGGTTTGGGAGTTAACATCAAAATTACATTTCTCGGCCATATCGCATAGATCTCACTGTGAAAAGGCTTAAATGGCTTTTTTGACCTAAGTTTAATGATTGCGCTCAAACCAAATGTCCTAGAACGAAATTTTCAAATGTAACTACTAGAATGTGATACAATACACTATTGGGTGAAGTTTGGTTGACTTCTGCGCAGCGGTTTGGGAGTTAACATCAAAATTACATTTCTCGGCCATATCGCATAGATCTCACTGTGAAAAGGCTTAAATGACTTTTTTAATTAAGTTTGATGATTGCGTTCAAACAAAATGTCCTAGAACAAAATTTTCAAATGTAACTACTAGATTGTGATACAATACACTATTGGGTGAAGTTTGGTTGACTTCTGCGCAGCGGTTTGATAGTTAACATCAAAATTACATTTCTCGGCCATATCGCATAGATCTCACTGTGAAAAGGCTTAAATGACTTTTTTAATTAAGTTTGATGATTGCGTTCAAACAAAATGTCCTAGAACAAAATTTTCAAATGTAACTACTAGATTGTGATACAATACACTATTGGGTGAAGTTTGGTTGACTTCTGCGCAGCGGTTTGGGAGTTAACATCAAAATTACATTTCTCGGCCATATCGCATAGATCTCACTGTGAAAAGGCTTAAATGGCTTTTTTGACCTAAGTTTAAAGATTGCGCTCAAACCAAATGTCCTAGAACGAAATTTTCAAATGTAACTACTAGAATGTGATACAATACACTATTGGGTGAAGTTTAGTTGACTTCTGCGCAGCGGTTTGGGAGTTAACATCAAAATTACATTTCTCGGCCATATCGCATAGATCTCACTGTGAAAAGGCTTAAATGGCTTTTTTGACCTAAGTTTGAGGATTGCGCTCAAATCAAATGTCCTAGAACCAAATTTCCACATGTAACTACTAGATTGTGATACAATACACTAATGGGTGAAGTTTGGTTGACTTCTGCGCAGAGGTTTGGGAGTTAACATCAAAATTACATTTCTCGGCCATATCGCATAGATCTCACTGTGAAAAGGCTTAAATGACTTTTTTAATTAAGTTTGATGATTGCGCTCAAACAAAATTTCCTAGAACAAAATTTTCAAATGTAACTACTAGATTGTGATACAATACACTATTGGGTGAAGTTTGGTTGACTTCTGCGCAGCGGTTTGGGAGTTAACATCAAAATTACATTTCTCGGCCATATCGCATAGATCTCACTGTGAAAAGGCTTAAATGGCTTTTTTGACCTAAGTTTAATGATTGCGCTCAAACCAAATGTCCAATAACCAAATTTCCACATGTAACTACTAGATTGTGATACAATACACTAATGGGTGAAGTTTGGTTGACTTCTGCGCAGCGGTTTGGGAGTTAACATCAAAATTACATTTCTCGGCCATATCGCATAGATCTCACTGTGAAAAGGCTTAAATGACTTTTTTAATTAAGTTTGATGATTGCGTTCAAACAAAATGTCATAGAACAAAATTTTCAAATGTAACTACTAGATTGTGATACAATACACTATTGGGTGAAGTTTGGTTGACTTCTGCGCAGCGGTTTGGGAGTTAACATCAAAATTACATTTCTCGGCCATATCGCATAGATCTCACTGTGAAAAGGCTTAAATGGCTTTTTTGACCTAAGTTTGAGGATTGCGCTCAAATCAAATGTCCTAGAACCAAATTTCCACATGTAATTACTAGATTGTGATACAATACACTAATGGGTGAAGTTTGGTTGACTTCTGCGCAGCGGTTTGGGAGTTAACATCAAAATTACATTTCTCGGCCATATCGCATAGATCTCACTGTGAAAAGGCTTAAATGACTTTTTTAATTAAGTTTAATGATTGCGCTCAAATCAAATGTCCTAGAACTAAATTTCCAAATGTAACTACTAGATTGTGATAAAATACACTATTGGGTGAAGTTTGGTTGACTTCTGCGCAGCGGTTTGGGAGTTAACATAAAAATTACATTTCTCGGCCATATCGCATAGATCTCACTGTGAAAAGGCTTAAATGGCTTTTTTGACCTAAGTTTAAAGATTGCGCTCAAACCAAATGTCCTAGAACGAAATTTTCAAATGTAACTACTAGAATGTGATACAATACACTATTGGGTGAAGTTTGGTTGACTTCTGCGCAGCGGTTTGGGAGTTAACATCAAAATTACATTTCTCGGCCATATCGCATAGATCTCACTGTGAAAAGGCTTAAATGGCTTTTTTGACCTAAGTTTAATGATTGCGCTCAAACCAAATGTCCTAGAACGAAATTTTCAAATGTAACTACTAGAATGTGATACAATACACTATTGGGTGAAATTTGGTTGACTTCTGCGCAGCGGTTTGGGAGTTAACATCAAAATTACATTTCTCGGCCATATCGCATAGATCTCACTGTGAAAAGGCTTAAATGACTTTTTTAATTAAGTTTAATGATTGCGCTCAAATCAAATGTCCTAGAACTAAATTTCCAAATGTAACTACTAGATTGTGATAAAATACACTATTGGGTGAAGTTTGGTTGACTTCTGTGCAGCGGTTTGGGAGTTAACATCAAAATTACATTTCTCGGCCATATCGCATAGATCTCACTGTGAAAAGGCTTAAATGGCTTTTTTGACCTAAGTTTAAAGATTGCGCTCAAACCAAATGTCCTAGAACGAAATTTTCAAATGCAACTACTAGAATGTGATACAATACACTATTGGGTGAAGTTTGGTTGACTTCTGCGCAGCGGTTTGGGAGTTAACATCAAAATTACATTTCTCGGCCATATCGCATAGATCTCACTGTGAAAAGGCTTAAATGGCTTTTTTGACCTAAGTTTAATGATTGCGCTCAAACCAAATGTCCTAGAACGAAATTTTCAAATGTAACTACTAGAATGTGATACAATACACTATTGGGTGAAGTTTGGTTGACTTCTGCGCAGCGGTTTGGGAGTTAACATCAAAATTACATTTCTCGGCCATATCGCATAGATCTCACTGTGAAAAGGCTTAAATGGCTTTTTTGACCTAAGTTTGAGGATTGCGCTCAAATCAAATGTCCTAGAACCAAATTTTCACATGTAACTACTAGATTGTGATACAATACACTAATGGGTGAAGTTTGGTTGACTTCTTCGCAGCGGTTTGGGAGTTAACATCAAAATTACATTTCTCGGCCATATCGCATAGATCTCACTGTGAAAAGGCTTAAATGACTTTTTTAATTAAGTTTGATGATTGCGCTCAAACAAAATTTCCTAGAACAAAATTTTCAAATGTAACTACTAGATTGTGATACAATACACTATTGGGTGAAGTTTGGTTGACTTCTGCGCAGCGGTTTGGGAGTTAACATCAAAATTACATTTCTCGGCCATATCGCATAGATCTCACTGTGAAAAGGCTTAAATGACTTTTTTAATTAAGTTTGATGATTGCGCTCAAACAAAATTTCCTAGAACAAAATTTTCAAATGTAACTACTAGATTGTGATACAATACACTATTGGGTGAAGTTTGGTTGACTTCTGCGCAGCGGTTTGGGAGTTAACATCAAAATTACATTTCTCGGCCATATCGCATAGATCTCACTGTGAAAAGGCTTAAATGGCTTTTTTGACCTAAGTTTGAGGATTGCGCTCAAATCAAATGTCCAAGAACCAAATTTCCAAATGTAACTACTAGATTGTGATACAATACACTATTGGGTGAAGTTTGGTTGACTTCTGCGCAGCGGTTTGAGAGTTAACATCAAAATTACATTTCTCGGCCATATCGCATAGATCTCACTGTGAAAAGGCTTAAATGACTTTTTTAATTAAGTTTGATGATTGCGTTCAAACAAAATGTCCTAGAACAAAATTTTCAAATGTAACTACTAGATTGTGATACAATACACTATTGGGTGAAGTTTGGTTGACTTCTGCGCAGCGGTTTGGGAGTTAACATCAAAATTACATTTCTCGGCCATATCGCATAGATCTCACTGTGAAAAGGCTTAAATGGCTTTTTTGACCTAAGTTTAAAGATTGCGCTCAAACCAAATGTCCTAGAACGAAATTTTCAAATGTAACTACTAGAATGTGATACAATACACTATTGGGTGAAGTTTGGTTGACTTCTGCGCAGCGGTTTGGGAGTTAACATCAAAATTACATTTCTCGGCCATATCGCATAGATCTCACTGTGAAAAGGCTTAAATGGCTTTTTTGACCTAAGTTTGAGGATTGCGCTCAAATCAAATGTCCTAGAACAAAATTTCCACATGTAACTACTAGATTGTGATACAATACACTAATGGGTGAAGTTTGGTTGACTTCTGCGCAGAGGTTTGGGAGTTAACATCAAAATTACATTTCTCGGCCATATCGCATAGATCTCACTGTGAAAAGGCTTAAATGGCTTTTTTGACCTAAGTTTAATGATTGCGCTCAAACCAAATGTCCAATAACCAAATTTCCACATGTAACTACTAGATTGTGATACAATACACTAATGGGTGAAGTTTGGTTGACTTCTGCGCAGCGGTTTGGGAGTTAACATCAAAATTACATTTCTCGGCCATATCGCATAGATCTCACTGTGAAAAGGCTTAAATGACTTTTTTAATTAAGTTTGATGATTGCGTTCAAACAAAATGTCATAGAACAAAATTTTCAAATGTAACTACTAGTTTGTGATACAATACACTATTGGGTGAAGTTTGGTTGACTTCTGCGCAGCGGTTTGGGAGTTAACATCAAAATTACATTTCTCGGCCATATCGCATAGATCTCACTGTGAAAAGGCTTAAATGGCTTTTTTGACCTAAGTTTGAGGATTGCGCTCAAATCAAATGTCCTAGAACCAAATTTCCACATGTAATTACTAGATTGTGATACAATACACTAATGGGTGAAGTTTGGTTGACTTCTGCGCAGCGGTTTGGGAGTTAACATCAAAATTACATTTCTCGGCCATATCGCATAGATCTCACTGTGAAAAGGCTTAAATGACTTTTTTAATTAAGTTTAATGATTGCGCTCAAACCAAATGTCCTAGAACGAAATTTTCAAATGTAACTACTAGAATGTGATACAATACACTATTGGGTGAAGTTTAGTTGACTTCTGCGCAGCGGTTTGGGAGTTAACATCAAAATTACATTTCTCGGCCATATCGCATAGATCTCACTGTGAAAAGGCTTAAATGGCTTTTTTGACCTAAGTTTAATGATTGCGCTCAAACCAAATGTCCTAGAACGAAATTTTCAAATGTAACTACTAGAATGTGATACAATACACTATTGGGTGAAGTTTGGTTGACTTCTGCGCAGCGGTTTGGGAGTTAACATCAAAATTACATTTCTCGGCCATATCGCATAGATCTCACTGTGAAAAGGCTTAAATGACTTTTTTAATTAAGTTTGATGATTGCGTTCAAACAAAATGTCCTAGAACAAAATTTTCAAATGTAACTACTAGATTGTGATACAATACACTATTGGGTGAAGTTTGGTTGACTTCTGCGCAGCGGTTTGGGAGTTAACATCAAAATTACATTTCTCGGCCATATCGCATAGATCTCACTGTGAAAAGGCTTAAATGACTTTTTTAATTAAGTTTGATGATTGCGTTCAAACAAAATGTCCTAGAACAAAATTTTCAAATGTAACTACTAGATTGTGATACAATACACTATTGGGTGAAGTTTGGTTGACTTCTGCGCAGCGGTTTGGGAGTTAACATCAAAATTACATTTCTCGGCCATATCGCATAGATCTCACTGTGAAAAGGCTTAAATGGCTTTTTTGACCTAAGTTTAAAGATTGCGCTCAAACCAAATGTCCTAGAACGAAATTTTCAAATGTAACTACTAGAATGTGATACAATACACTATTGGGTGAAGTTTAGTTGACTTCTGCGCAGCGGTTTGGGAGTTAACATCAAAATTACATTTCTCGGCCATATCGCATAGATCTCACTGTGAAAAGGCTTAAATGGCTTTTTTGACCTAAGTTTGAGGATTGCGCTCAAATCAAATGTCCTAGAACCAAATTTCCGCATGTAACTACTAGATTGTGATACAATACACTAATGGGTGAAGTTTGGTTGACTTCTGCGCAGAGGTTTGGGAGTTAACATCAAAATTACATTTCTCGGCCATATCGCATAGATCTCACTGTGAAAAGGCTTAAATGACTTTTTTAATTAAGTTTGATGATTGCGCTCAAACAAAATTTCCTAGAACAAAATTTTCAAATGTAACTACTAGATTGTGATACAATACACTATTGGGTGAAGTTTGGTTGACTTCTGCGCAGCGGTTTGGGAGTTAACAACAAAATTACATTTCTCGGCCATATCGCATAGATCTCACTGTGAAAAGGCTTAAATGGCTTTTTTGACCTAAGTTTAATGATTGCGCTCAAACCAAATGTCCAATAACCAAATTTCCACATGTAACTACTAGATTGTGATACAATACACTAATGGGTGAAGTTTGGTTGACTTCTGCGCAGCGGTTTGGGAGTTAACATCAAAATTACATTTCTCGGCCATATCGCATAGATCTCACTGTGAAAAGGCTTAAATGACTTTTTTAATTAAGTTTGATGATTGCGTTCAAACAAAATGTCCTAGAACAAAATTTTCAAATGTAACTACTAGATTGTGATACAATACACTATTGGGTGAAGTTTGGTTGACTTCTGCGCAGCGGTTTGGGAGTTAACATCAAAATTACATTTCTCGGCCATATCGCATAGATCTCACTGTGAAAAGGCTTAAATGGCTTTTTTGACCTAAGTTTGAGGATTGCGCTCAAATCAAATGTCCTAGAACCAAATTTCCACATGTAATTACTAGATTGTTATACAATACACTAATGGGTGAAGTTTGGTTGACTTCTGCGCAGCGGTTTGGGAGTTAACATCAAAATTACATTTCTCGGCCATATCGCATAGATCTCACTGTGAAAAGGCTTAAATGACTTTTTTAATTAAGTTTAATGATTGCGCTCAAATCAAATGTCCTAGAACTAAATTTCCAAATGTAACTACTAGATTGTGATAAAATACACTATTGGGTGAAGTTTGGTTGACTTCTGCGCAGCGGTTTGGGAGTTAACATAAAAATTACATTTCTCGGCCATATCGCATAGATCTCACTGTGAAAAGGCTTAAATGGCTTTTTTGACCTAAGTTTAAAGATTGCGCTCAAACCAAATGTCCTAGAACGAAATTTTCAAATGTAACTACTAGAATGTGATACAATACACTATTGGGTGAAGTTTGGTTGACTTCTGCGCAGCGGTTTTGGAGTTAACATCAAAATTACATTTCTCGGCCATATCGCATAGATCTCACTGTGAAAAGGCTTAAATGGCTTTTTTGACCTAAGTTTAATGATTGCGCTCAAACCAAATGTCCTAGAACGAAATTTTCAAATGTAACTACTAGAATGTGATACAATACACTATTGGGTGAAGTTTGGTTGACTTCTGCGCAGCGGTTTGGGAGTTAACATCAAAATTACATTTCTCGGCCATATCGCATAGGTCTCACTGTGAAAAGGCTTAAATGACTTTTTTAATTAAGTTTAATGATTGCGCTCAAATCAAATGTCCTAGAACTAAATTTCCAAATGTAACTACTAGATTGTGATAAATACACTATTGGGTGAAGTTTGGTTGACTTCTGCGCAGCGGTTTGGGAGTTAACATCAAAATTACATTTCTCGGCCATATCGCATAGATCTCACTGTGAAAAGGCTTAAATGGCTTTTTTGACCTAAGTTTAAAGATTGCGCTCAAACCAAATGTCCTAGAACGAAATTTTCAAATGTAACTACTAGAATGTGATACAATACACTATTGGGTGAAGTTTGGTTGACTTCTGCGCAGCGGTTTGGGAGTTAACATCAAAATTACATTTCTCGGCCATATCGCATAGATCTCACTGTGAAAAGGCTTAAATGGCTTTTTTGACCTAAGTTTAATGATTGCGCTCAAACCAAATGTCCTAGAACGAAATTTTCAAATGTAACTACTAGAATGTGATACAATACACTATTGGGTGAAGTTTGGTTGACTTCTGCGCAGCGGTTTGGGAGTTAACATCAAAATTACATTTCTCGGCCATATCGCATAGATCTCACTGTGAAAAGGCTTAAATGGCTTTTTTGACCTAAGTTTGAGGATTGCGCTCAAATCAAATGTCCTAGAACCAAATTTTCACATGTAACTACTAGATTGTGATACAATACACTAATGGGTGAAGTTTGGTTGACTTCTGCGCAGCGGTTTGGGAGTTAACATCAAAATTACATTTCTCGGCCATATCGCATAGATCTCACTGTGAAAAGGCTTAAATGACTTTTTTAATTAAGTTTGATGATTGCGCTCAAACAAAATTTCCTAGAACAAAATTTTCAAATGTAACTACTAGATTGTGATACAATACACTATTGGGTGAAGTTTGGTTGACTTCTGCGCAGCGGTTTGGGAGTTAACATCAAAATTACATTTCTCGGCCATATCGCATAGATCTCACTGTGAAAAGGCTTAAATGGCTTTTTTGACCTAAGTTTAAAGATTGCGCTCAAACCAAATGTCCTAGAACGAAATTTTCAAATGTAACTACTAGAATGTGATACAATACACTATTGGGTGAAGTTTAGTTGACTTCTGCGCAGCGGTTTGGGAGTTAACATCAAAATTACATTTCTCGGCCATATCGCATAGATCTCACTGTGAAAAGGCTTAAATGGCTTTTTTGACCTAAGTTTGAGGATTGCGCTCAAATCAAATGTCCTAGAACCAAATTTCCACATGTAATTACTAGATTGTGATACAATACACTAATGGGTGAAGTTTGGTTGACTTCTGCGCAGCGGTTTGGGAGTTAACATCAAAATTACATTTCTCGGCCATATCGCATAGATCTCACTGTGAAAAGGCTTAAATGGCTTTTTTGACCTAAGTTTAATGATTGCGCTCAAACCAAATGTCCAATAACCAAATTTCCACATGTAACTACTAGATTGTGATACAATACACTAATGGGTGAAATTTGGTTGACTTCTGCGCAGCGGTTTGGGAGTTAACATCAAAATTACATTTCTCGGCCATATCGCATAGATCTCACTGTGAAAAGGCTTAAATGACTTTTTTAATTAAGTTTGATGATTGCGTTCAAACAAAATGTCATAGAACAAAATTTTCAAATGTAACTACTAGATTGTGATACAATACACTATTGGGTGAAGTTTGGTTGACTTCTGCGCAGCGGTTTGGGAGTTAACATCAAAATTACATTTCTCGGCCATATCGCATAGATCTCACTGTGAAAAGGCTTAAATGGCTTTTTTGACCTAAGTTTGAGGATTGCGCTCAAATCAAATGTCCTAGAACCAAATTTCCACATGTAATTACTAGATTGTGATACAATACACTAATGGGTGAAGTTTGGTTGACTTCTGCGCAGCGGTTTGGGAGTTAACATCAAAATTACATTTCTCGGCCATATCGCATAGATCTCACTGTGAAAAGGCTTAAATGACTTTTTTAATTAAGTTTAATGATTGCGCTCAAATCAAATGTCCTAGAACTAAATTTCCAAATGTAACTACTAGATTGTGATAAAATACACTATTGGGTGAAGTTTGGTTGACTTCTGCGCAGCGGTTTGGGAGTTAACATAAAAATTACATTTCTCGGCCATATCGCATAGATCTCACTGTGAAAAGGCTTAAATGGCTTTTTTGACCTAAGTTTAAAGATTGCGCTCAAACCAAATGTCCTAGAACGAAATTTTCAAATGTAACTACTAGAATGTGATACAATACACTATTGGGTGAAGTTTGGTTGACTTCTGCGCAGCGGTTTGGGAGTTAAAATCAAAATTACATTTCTCGGCCATATCGCATAGATCTCACTGTGAAAAGGCTTAAATGGCTTTTTTGACCTAAGTTTAATGATTGCGCTCAAACCAAATGTCCTAGAACGAAATTTTCAAATGTAACTACTAGAATGTGATACAATACACTATTGGGTGAAGTTTGGTTGACTTCTGCGCAGCGGTTTGGGAGTTAACATCAAAATTACATTTCTCGGCCATATCGCATAGATCTCACTGTGAAAAGGCTTAAATGGCTTTTTTGACCTAAGTTTGAGGATTGCGTTCAAATCAAATGTCCTAGAACCAAATTTTCACATGTAACTACTAGATTGTGATACAATACACTAATGGGTGAAGTTTGGTTGACTTCTGCGCAGCGGTTTGGGAGTTAACATCAAAATTACATTTCTCGGCCATATCGCATAGATCTCACTGTGAAAAGGCTTAAATGACTTTTTTAATTAAGTTTGATGATTGCGCTCAAACAAAATTTCCTAGAACAAAATTTTCAAATGTAACTACTAGATTGTGATACAATACACTATTGGGTGAAGTTTGGTTGACTTCTGCGCAGCGGTTTGGGAGTTAACATCAAAATTACATTTCTCGGCCATATCGCATAGATCTCACTGTGAAAAGGCTTAAATGGCTTTTTTGACCTAAGTTTAATGATTGCGCTCAAACCAAATGTCCTAGAACGAAATTTTCAAATGTAACTACTAGAATGTGATACAATACACTATTGGGTGAAGTTTGGTTGACTTCTGCGCAGTGGTTTGGGAGTTAACATCAAAATTACATTTCTCGGCCATATCGCATAGATCTCACTGTGAAAAGGCTTAAATGACTTTTTTAATTAAGTTTGATGATTGCGTTTAAACAAAATGTCCTAGAACAAAATTTTCAAATGTAACTACTAGATTGTGATACAATACACTATTGGGTGAAGTTTGGTTGACTTCTGCGCAGCGGTTTGGGAGTTAACATCAAAATTACATTTCTCGGCCATATCGCATAGATCTCACTGTGAAAAGGCTTAAATGGCTTTTTTGACCTAAGTTTGAGGATTGCGCTCAAATCAAATGTCCAAGAACCAAATTTCCAAATGTAACTACTAGATTGTGATACAATACACTATTGGGTGAAGTTTGGTTGACTTCTGCGCAGCGGTTTGGGAGTTAACATCAAAATTACATTTCTCGGCCATATCGCATAGATCTCACTGTGAAAAGGCTTAAATGACTTTTTTAATTAAGTTTGATGATTGCGTTCAAACAAAATGTCCTAGAACAAAATTTTGAAATGTAACTACTAGATTGTGATACAATACACTATTGGGTGAAGTTTGGTTGACTTCTGCGCAGCGGTTTGGGAGTTAACATCAAAATTACATTTCTCGGCCATATCGCATAGATCTCACTGTGAAAAGGCTTAAATGGCTTTTTTGACCTAAGTTTAAAGATTGCGCTCAAACCAAATGTCCTAGAACGAAATTTTCAAATGTAACTACTAGAATGTGATACAATACACTATTGGGTGAAGTTTGGTTGACTTCTGCGCAGCGGTTTGGGAGTTAACATCAAAATTACATTTCTCGGCCATATCGCATAGATCTCACTGTGAAAAGGCTTAAATGGCTTTTTTGACCTAAGTTTGAGGATTGCGCTCAAATCAAATGTCCTAGAACCAAATTTCCACATGTAATTACTAGATTGTGATACAATACACTAATGGGTGAAGTTTGGTTGACTTCTGCGCAGCGGTTTGGGAGTTAACATCAAAATTACATTTCTCGGCCATATCGCATAGATCTCACTGTGAAAAGGCTTAAATGACTTTTTTAATTAAGTTTAATGATTGCGCTCAAATCAAATGTCCTAGAACTAAATTTCCAAATGTAACTACTAGATTGTGATAAAATACACTATTGGGTGAAGTTTGGTTGACTTCTGCGCAGCGGTTTGGGAGTTAACATCAAAATTACATTTCTCGGCCATATCGCATAGATCTCACTGTGAAAAGGCTTAAATGACTTTTTTAATTAGGTTTGATGATTGCGTTCAAACAAAATGTCCTAGAACAAAATTTTCAAATGTAACTACTAGATTGTGATACAATACACTATTGGGTGAAGTTTGGTTGACTTCTGCGCAGCGGTTTGGGAGTTAACATCAAAATTACATTTCTCGGCCATATCGCATAGATCTCACTGTGAAAAGGCTTAAATGGCTTTTTTGACCTAAGTTTGAGGATTGCGCTCAAATCAAATGTCCAAGAACCAAATTTCCAAATGTAACTACTAGATTGTGATACAATACACTATTGGGTGAAGTTTGGTTGACTTCTGCGCAGCGGTTTGGGAGTTAACATCAAAATTACATTTCTCGGCCATATCGCATAGATCTCACTGTGAAAAGGCTTAAATGACTTTTTTAATTAAGTTTGATGATTGCGTTCAAACAAAATGTCCTAGAACAAAATTTTCAAATGTAACTACTAGATTGTGATACAATACACTATTGGGTGAAGTTTGGTTGACTTCTGCGCAGCGGTTTGGGAGTTAACATCAAAATTACATTCCTCGGCCATATCGCATAGATCTCACTGTGAAAAGGCTTAAATGGCTTTTTTGACCTAAGTTTAAAGATTGCGCTCAAACCAAATGTCCTAGAACGAAATTTTCAAATGTAACTACTAGAATGTGATACAATATACTATTGGGTGAAGTTTGGTTGACTTCTGCGCAGCGGTTTGGGAGTTAACATCAAAATTATATTTCTCGGCCATATCGCATAGATCTCACTGTGAAAAGGCTTAAATGGCTTTTTTGACCTAAGTTTGAGGATTGCGCTCAAATCAAATGTCCTAGAACCAAATTTCCACATGTAACTACTAGATTGTGATACAATACACTAATGGGTGAAGTTTGGTTGACTTCTGCGCAGAGGTTTGGGAGTTAACATCAAAATTACATTTCTCGGCCATATCGCATAGATCTCACTGTGAAAAGGCTTAAATGACTTTTTTAATTAAGTTTGATGATTGCGCTCAAACCAAATGTCCTAGAACGAAATTTTCAAATGTAACTACTAGAATGTGATACAATACACTATTGGGTGAAGTTTGGTTGACTTCTGCGCAGCGGTTTGGGAGTTAACATCAAAATTACATTTCTCGGCCATATCGCATAGATCTCACTGTGAAAAGGCTTAAATGGCTTTTTTGACCTAAGTTTGAGGATTGCGCTCAAATCAAATGTCCTAGAACCAAATTTTCACATGTAACTACTAGATTGTGATACAATACACTATTGGGTGAAGTTTGGTTGACTTCTGCGCAGCGGTTTGGGAGTTAACATCAAAATTACATTTCTCGGCCATATCGCATAGATCTCACTGTGAAAAGGCTTAAATGACTTTTTTAATTAAGTTTGATGATTGCGTTCAAACAAAATGTCCTAGAACAAAATTTTGAAATGTAACTACTAGATTGTGATACAATACACTATTGGGTGAAGTTTGGTTGACTTCTGCGCAGCGGTTTGGGAGTTAACATCAAAATTACATTTCTCGGCCATATCGCATAGATCTCACTGTGAAAAGGCTTAAATGGCTTTTTTGACCTAAGTTTAAAGATTGCGCTCAAACCAAATGTCCTAGAACGAAATTTTCAAATGTAACTACTAGAATGTGATACAATACACTATTGGGTGAAGTTTGGTTGACTTCTGCGCAGCGGTTTGGGAGTTAACATCAAAATTACATTTCTCGGCCATATCGCATAGATCTCACTGTGAAAAGGCTTAAATGGCTTTTTTGACCTAAGTTTGAGGATTGCGCTCAAATCAAATGTCCTAGAACCAAATTTCCACATGTAATTACTAGATTGTGATACAATACACTAATGGGTGAAGTTTGGTTGACTTCTGCGCAGCGGTTTGGGAGTTAACATCAAAATTACATTTCTCGGCTATATCGCATAGATCTCACTGTGAAAAGGCTTAAATGACTTTTTTAATTAAGTTTAATTATTGCGCTCAAATCAAATGTCCTAGAACTAAATTTCCAAATGTAACTACTAGATTGTGATAAAATACACTATTGGGTGAAGTTTGGTTGACTTCTGCGCAGCGGTTTGGGAGTTAACATCAAAATTACATTTCTCGGCCATATCGCATAGATCTCACTGTGAAAAGGCTTAAATGGCTTTTTTGACCTAAGTTTGAGGATTGCGCTCAAATCAAATGTCCAAGAACCAAATTTCCAAATGTAACTACTAGATTGTGATACAATACACTATTGGGTGAAGTTTGGTTGACTTCTGCGCAGCGGTTTGGGAGTTAACATCAAAATTACATTCCTCGGCCATATCGCATAGATCTCACTGTGAAAAGGCTTAAATGGCTTTTTTGACCTAAGTTTAAAGATTGCGCTCAAACCAAATGTCCTAGAACGAAATTTTCAAATGTAACTACTAGAATGTGATACAATACACTATTGGGTGAAGTTTGGTTGACTTCTGCGCAGCGGTTTGGGAGTTAACATCAAAATTATATTTCTCGGCCATATCGCATAGATCTCACTGTGAAAAGGCTTAAATGGCTTTTTTGACCTAAGTTTGAGGATTGCGCTCAAATCAAATGTCCTAGAACCAAATTTCCACATGTAACTACTAGATTGTGATACAATACACTAATGGGTGAAGTTTGGTTGACTTCTGCGCAGAGGTTTGGGAGTTAACATCAAAATTACATTTCTCGGCCATATCGCATAGATCTCACTGTGAAAAGGCTTAAATGACTTTTTTAATTAAGTTTGATGATTGCGCTCAAACCAAATGTCCTAGAACGAAATTTTCAAATGTAACTACTAGAATGTGATACAATACACTATTGGGTGAAGTTTGGTTGACTTCTGCGCAGCGGTTTGGGAGTTAACATCAAAATTACATTTCTCGGCCATATCGCATAGATCTCACTGTGAAAAGGCTTAAATGGCTTTTTTGACCTAAGTTTGAGGATTGCGCTCAAATCAAATGTCCTAGAACCAAATTTTCACATGTAACTACTAGATTGTGATACAATACACTAATGGGTGAAGTTTGGTTGACTTCTGCGCAGCGGTTTGGGAGTTAACATCAAAATTACATTTCTCGGCCATATCGCATAGATCTCACTGTGAAAAGGCTTAAATGACTTTTTTAATTAAGTTTAATGATTGCGCTCAAATCAAATGTCCAAGAACTAAATTTCCAAATGTAACTACTAGATTGTGATAAAATACACTATTGGGTGAGGTTTGGTTGACTTCTGCGCAGCGGTTTGGGAGTTAACATCAAAATTACATTTCTCGGCCATATCGCATAGATCTCACTGTGAAAAGGCTTAAATGACTTTTTTAATTAAGTTTGATGATTGCGTTCAAACAAAATGTCCTAGAACAAAATTTTCAAATGTAACTACTAGATTGTGATACAATACACTATTGGGTGAAGTTTGGTTGACTTCTGCGCAGCGGTTTGGGAGTTAACATCAAAATTACATTTCTCGGCCATATCGCATAGATCTCACTGTGAAAAGGCTTAAATGGCTTTTTTGACCTAAGTTTGAGGATTGCGCTCAAATCAAATGTCCAAGAACCAAATTTCAAAATGTAACTACTAGATTGTGATACAATACACTATTGGGTGAAGTTTGGTTGACTTCTGCGCAGCGGTTTGGGAGTTAACATCAAAATTACATTTCTCGGCCATATCGCATAGATCTCACTGTGAAAAGGCTTAAATGACTTTTTTAATTAAGTTTGATGATTGCGTTCAAACAAAATGTCCTAGAACAAAATTTTCAAATGTAACTACTAGATTGTGATACAATACACTATTGGGTGAAGTTTGGTTGACTTCTGCGCAGCGGTTTGGGAGTTAACATCAAAATTACATTTCTCGGCCATATCGCATAGATCTCACTGTGAAAAGGCTTAAATGGCTTTTTTGACCTAAGTTTAAAGATTGCGCTCAAACCAAATGTCCTAGAACCAAATTTCCAAATGTAACTACTAGATTGTGATACAATACACTATTGGGTGAAGTTTGGTTGACTTCTGCGCAGCGGTTTGGGAGTTAACATCAAAATTACATTTCTCGGCCATATCGCATAGATCTCACTGTGAAAAGGCTTAAATGACTTTTTTAATTAAGTTTGATGATTGCGTTCAAACAAAATGTCCTAGAACAAAATTTTCAAATGTAACTACTAGATTGTGATACAATACACTATTGGGTGAAGTTTGGTTGACTTCTGCGCAGCGGTTTGGGAGTTAACATCAAAATTACATTCCTCGGCCATATCGCATAGATCTCACTGTGAAAAGGCTTAAATGGCTTTTTTGACCTAAGTTTAAAGATTGCGCTCAAACCAAATGTCCTAGAACGAAATTTTCAAATGTAACTACTAGAATGTGATACAATACACTATTGGGTGAAGTTTGGTTGACTTCTGCGCAGCGGTTTGGGAGTTAACATCAAAATTATATTTCTCGGCCATATCGCATAGATCTCACTGTGAAAAGGCTTAAATGGCTTTTTTGACCTAAGTTTGAGGATTGCGCTCAAATCAAATGTCCTAGAACCAAATTTCCACATGTAACTACTAGATTGTGATACAATACACTAATGGGTGAAGTTTGGTTGACTTCTGCGCAGAGGTTTGGGAGTTAACATTAAAATTACATTTCTCGGCCATATCGCATAGATCTCACTGTGAAAAGGCTTAAATGACTTTTTTAATTAAGTTTGATGATTGCGCTCAAACCAAATGTCCTAGAACGAAATTTTCAAATGTAACTACTAGAATGTGATACAATACACTATTGGGTGAAGTTTGGTTGACTTCTGCGCAGCGGTTTGGGAGTTAACATCAAAATTACATTTCTCGGCCATATCGCATAGATCTCACTGTGAAAAGGCTTAAATGGCTTTTTTGACCTAAGTTTGAGGATTGCGCTCAAATCAAATGTCCTAGAACCAAATTTTCACATGTAACTACTAGATTGTGATACAATACACTAATGGGTGAAGTTTGGTTGACTTCTGCGCAGCGGTTTGGGAGTTAACATCAAAATTACATTTCTCGGCCATATCGCATAGATCTCACTGTGAAAAGGCTTAAATGACTTTTTTAATTAAGTTTAATGATTGCGCTCAAATCAAATGTCCAAGAACTAAATTTCCAAATGTAACTACTAGATTGTGATAAAATACACTATTGGGTGAGGTTTGGTTGACTTCTGCGCAGCGGTTTGGGAGTTAACATCAAAATTACATTTCTCGGCCATATCGCATAGATCTCACTGTGAAAAGGCTTAAATGACTTTTTTAATTAAGTTTGATGATTGCGTTCAAACAAAATGTCCTAGAACAAAATTTTCAAATGCAACTACTAGATTGTGATACAATACACTATTGGGTGAAGTTTGGTTGACTTCTGCGCAGCGGTTTGGGAGTTAACATCAAAATTACATTTCTCGGCCATATCGCATAGATCTCACTGTGAAAAGGCTTAAATGGCTTTTTTGACCTAAGTTTGAGGATTGCGCTCAAATCAAATGTCCAAGAACCAAATTTCCAAATGTAACTACTAGATTGTGATACAATACACTATTGGGTGAAGTTTGGTTGACTTCTGCGCAGCGGTTTGGGAGTTAACATCAAAATTACATTTCTCGGCCATATCGCATAGATCTCACTGTGAAAAGGCTTAAATGACTTTTTTAATTAAGTTTGATGATTGCGTTCAAACAAAATGTCCTAGAACAAAATTTTCTAATGTAACTACTAGATTGTGATACAATACACTATTGGGTGAAGTTTGGTTGACTTCTGCGCAGCGGTTTGGGAGTTAACATCAAAATTACATTTCTCGGCCATATCGCATAGATCTCACTGTGAAAAGGCTTAAATGGCTTTTTTGACCTAAGTTTAAAGATTGCGCTCAAACCAAATGTCCTAGAACGAAATTTTCAAATGTAACTACTAGAATGTGATACAATACACTATTGGGTGAAGTTTGGTTGACTTCTGCGCAGCGGTTTGGGAGTTAACATCAAAATTACATTTCTCGGCCATATCGCATAGATCTCACTGTGAAAAGGCTTAAATGGCTTTTTTGACCTAAGTTTGAGGATTGCGCTCAAATCAAATGTCCTAGAACAAAATTTCCACATGTAACTACTAGATTGTGATACAATACACTAATGGGTGAAGTTTGGTTGACTTCTGCGCAGAGGTTTGGGAGTTAACATCAAAATTACATTTCTCGGCCATATCGCATAGATCTCACTGTGAAAAGGCTTAAATGGCTTTTTTGACCTAAGTTTAATGATTGCGCTCAAACCAAATGTCTAATAACCAAATTTCCACATGTAACTACTAGATTGTGATACAATACACTAATGGGTGAAGTTTGGTTGACTTCTGCGCAGCGGTTTGGGAGTTAACATCAAAATTACATTTCTCGGCCATATCGCATAGATCTCACTGTGAAAAGGCTTAAATGGCTTTTTTGACCTAAGTTTAATGATTGCGCTCAAACCAAATGTCCAATAACCAAATTTCCACATGTAACTACTAGATTGTGATACAATACACTAATGGGTGAAGTTTGGTTGACTTCTGCGCAGCGGTTTGGGAGTTAACATCAAAATTACATTTCTCGGCCATATCGCATAGATCTCACTGTGAAAAGGCTTAAATGACTTTTTTAATTAAGTTTGATGATTGCGTTCAAACAAAATGTCATAGAACAAAATTTTCAAATGTAACTACTAGATTGTGATACAATACACTATTGGGTGAAGTTTGGTTGACTTCTGCGCAGCGGTTTGGGAGTTAACATCAAAATTACATTTCTCGGCCATATCGCATAGATCTCACTGTGAAAAGGCTTAAATGGCTTTTTTGACCTAAGTTTGAGGATTGCGCTCAAATCAAATGTCCTAGAACCAAATTTCCACATGTAATTACTAGATTGTGATACAATACACTAATGGGTGAAGTTTGGTTGACTTCTGCGCAGCGGTTTGGGAGTTAACATCAAAATTACATTTCTCGGCCATATCGCATAGATCTCACTGTGAAAAGGCTTAAATGACTTTTTTAATTAAGTTTAATGATTGCGCTCAAATCAAATGTCCTAGAACTAAATTTCCAAATGTAACTACTAGATTGTGATAAAATACACTATTGGGTGAAGTTTGGTTGACTTCTGCGCAGCGGTTTGGGAGTTAACATAAAAATTACATTTCTCGGCCATATCGCATAGATCTCACTGTGAAAAGGCTTAAATGGCTTTTTTGACCTAAGTTTAAAGATTGCGCTCAAACCAAATGTCCTAGAACGAAATTTTCAAATGTAACTACTAGAATGTGATACAATACACTATTGGGTGAAGTTTGGTTGACTTCTGCGCAGCGGTTTGGGAGTTAACATCAAAATTACATTTCTCGGCCATATCGCATAGATCTCACTGTGAAAAGGCTTAAATGGCTTTTTTGACCTAAGTTTAATGATTGCGCTCAAACCAAATGTCCTAGAACGAAATTTTCAAATGTAACTACTAGAATGTGATACAATACACTATTGGGTGAAGTTTGGTTGACTTCTGCGCAGCTGTTTGGGAGTTAACATCAAAATTACATTTCTCGGCCATATCGCATAGATCTCACTGTGAAAAGGCTTAAATGGCTTTTTTGACCTAAGTTTGAGGATTGCGCTCAAATCAAATGTCCTAGAACCAAATTTTCACATGTAACTACTAGATTGTGATACAATACACTAATGGGTGAAGTTTGGTTGACTTCTGCGCAGCGGTTTGGGAGTTAACATCAAAATTACATTTCTCGGCCATATCGCATAGATCTCACTGTGAAAAGGCTTAAATGACTTTTTTAATTAAGTTTGATGATTGCGCTCAAACAAAATTTCCTAGAACAAAATTTTCAAATGTAACTACTAGATTGTGATACAATACACTATTGGGTGAAGTTTGGTTGACTTCTGCGCAGCGGTTTGGGAGTTAACATCAAAATTACATTTCTCGGCCATATCGCATAGATCTCACTGTGAAAAGGCTTAAATGGCTTTTTTGACCTAAGTTTAATGATTGCGCTCAAACCAAATGTCCTAGAACGAAATTTTCAAATGTAACTACTAGAATGTGATACAATACACTATTGGGTGAAGTTTGGTTGACTTCTGCGCAGCGGTTTGGGAGTTAACATCAAAATTACATTTCTCGGCCATATCGCATAGACCTCACTGTGAAAAGGCTTAAATGACTTTTTTAATTAAGTTTGATGATTGCGTTTAAACAAAATGTCCTAGAACAAAATTTTCAAATGTAACTACTAGATTGTGATACAATACACTATTGGGTGAAGTTTGGTTGACTTCTGCGCAGCGGTTTGGGAGTTAACATCAAAATTACATTTCTCGGCCATATCGCATAGATCTCACTGTGAAAAGGCTTAAATGGCTTTTTTTACCTAAGTTTGAGGATTGCGCTCAAATCAAATGTCCAAGAACCAAATTTCCAAATGTAACTACTAGATTGTGATACAATACACTATTGGGTGAAGTTTGGTTGACTTCTGCGCAGCGGTTTGGGAGTTAACATCAAAATTACATTTCTCGGCCATATCGCATAGATCTCACTGTGAAAAGGCTTAAATGACTTTTTTAATTAAGTTTGATGATTGCGTTCAAACAAAATGTCCTAGAACAAAATTTTAAAATGTAACTACTAGATTGTGATACAATACACTATTGGGTGAAGTTTGGTTGACTTCTGCGCAGCGGTTTGGGAGTTAACATCAAAATTACATTTCTCGGCCATATCGCATAGATCTCACTGTGAAAAGGCTTAAATGGCTTTTTTGACCTAAGTTTAAAGATTGCGCTCAAACCAAATGTCCTAGAACGAAATTTTCAAATGTAACTACTAGAATGTGATACAATACACTATTGGGTGAAGTTTGGTTGACTTCAGCGCAGCGGTTTGGGAGTTAACATCAAAATTACATTTCTCGGCCATATCGCATAGATCTCACTGTGAAAAGGCTTAAATGGCTTTTTTGACCTAAGTTTGAGGATTGCGCTCAAATCAAATGTCCTAGAACCAAATTTCCACATGTAATTACTAGATTGTGATACAATACACTAATGGGTGAAGTTTGGTTGACTTCTGCGCAGCGGTTTGGGAGTTAACATCAAAATTACATTTCTCGGCCATATCGCATAGATCTCACTGTGAAAAGGCTTAAATGACTTTTTTAATTAAGTTTAATGATTGCGCTCAAATCAAATGTCCTAGAACTAAATTTCCAAATGTAACTACTAGATTGTGATAAAATACACTATTGGGTGAAGTTTGGTTGACTTCTGCGCAGCGGTTTGGGAGTTAACATCAAAATTACATTTCTCGGCCATATCGCATAGATCTCACTGTGAAAAGGCTTAAATGACTTTTTTAATTAGGTTTGATGATTGCGTTCAAACAAAATGTCCTAGAACAAAATTTTCAAATGTAACTACTAGATTGTGATACAATACACTATTGGGTGAAGTTTGGTTGACTTCTGCGCAGCGGTTTGGGAGTTAACATCAAAATTACATTTCTCGGCCATATCGCATAGATCTCACTGTGAAAAGGCTTAAATGGCTTTTTTGACCTAAGTTTGAGGATTGCGCTCAAATCAAATGTCCAAGAACCAAATTTCCAAATGTAACTACTAGATTGTGATACAATACACTATTGGGTGAAGTTTGGTTGACTTCTGCGCAGCGGTTTGGGAGTTAACATCAAAATTACATTTCTCGGCCATATCGCATAGATCTCACTGTGAAAAGGCTTAAATGACTTTTTTAATTAAGTTTGATGATTGCGTTCAAACAAAATGTCCTAGAACAAAATTTTCAAATGTAACTACTAGATTGTGATACAATACACTATTGGGTGAAGTTTGGTTGACTTCTGCGCAGCGGTTTGGGAGTTAACATCAAAATTACATTCCTCGGCCATATCGCATAGATCTCACTGTGAAAAGGCTTAAATGGCTTTTTTGACCTAAGTTTAAAGATTGCGCTCAAACCAAATGTCCTAGAACGAAATTTTCAAATGTAACTACTAGAATGTGATACAATACACTATTGGGTGAAGTTTGGTTGACTTCTGCGCAGCGGTTTGGGAGTTAACATCAAAATTACATTTCTCGGCCATATCGCATAGATCTCACTGTGAAAAGGCTTAAATGGCTTTTTTGACCTAAGTTTGAGGATTGCGCTCAAATCAAATGTCCTAGAACCAAATTTTCACATGTAACTACTAGATTGTGATACAATACACTAATGGGTGAAGTTTGGTTGACTTCTGCGCAGCGGTTTGGGAGTTAACATCAAAATTACATTTCTCGGCCATATCGCATAGATCTCACTGTGAAAAGGCTTAAATGACTTTTTTAATTAAGTTTAATGATTGCGCTCAAATCAAATGTCCAAGAACTAAATTTCCAAATGTAACTACTAGATTGTGATAAAATACACTATTGGGTGAGGTTTGGTTGACTTCTGCGCAGCGGTTTGGGAGTTAACATCAAAATTACATTTCTCGGCCATATCGCATAGATCTCACTGTGAAAAGGCTTAAATGACTTTTTTAATTAAGTTTGATGATTGCGTTCAAACAAAATGTCCTAGAACAAAATTTTCAAATGTAACTACTAGATTGTGATACAATACACTATTGGGTGAAGTTTGGTTGACTTCTGCGCAGCGGTTTGGGAGTTAACATCAAAATTACATTTCTCGGCCATATCGCATAGATCTCACTGTGAAAAGGCTTAAATGGCTTTTTTGACCTAAGTTTAAAGATTGCGCTCAAACCAAATGTCCTAGAACCAAATTTCCAAATGTAACTACTAGAATGTGATACAATACACTATTGGGTGAAGTTTGGTTGACTTCTGCGCAGCGGTTTGGGAGTTAACATCAAAATTACATTTCTCGGCCATATCGCATAGATCTCACTGTGAAAAGGCTTAAATGGCTTTTTTGACCTAAGTTTGAGGATTGCGCTCAAATCAAATGTCCTAGAACCAAATTTTCACATGTAACTACTAGATTGTGATACAATACACTAATGGGTGAAGTTTGGTTGACTTCTGCGCAGCGGTTTGGGAGTTAACATCAAAATTACATTTCTCGGCCATATCGCATAGATCTCACTGTGAAAAGGCTTAAATGACTTTTTTAATTAAGTTTAATGATTGCGCTCAAATCAAATGTCCAAGAACTAAATTTCCAAATGTAACTACTAGATTGTGATAAAATACACTATTGGGTGAGGTTTGGTTGACTTCTGCGCAGCGGTTTGGGAGTTAACATCAAAATTACATTTCTCGGCCATATCGCATAGATCTCACTGTGAAAAGGCTTAAATGACTTTTTTAATTAAGTTTGATGATTGCGTTCAAACAAAATGTCCTAGAACAAAATTTTCAAATGTAACTACTAGATTGTGATACAATACACTATTGGGTGAAGTTTGGTTGACTTCTGCGCAGCGGTTTGGGAGTTAACATCAAAATTACATTTCTCGGCCATATCGCATAGATCTCACTGTGAAAAGGCTTAAATGGCTTTTTTGACCTAAGTTTGAGGATTGCGCTCAAATCAAATGTCCAAGAACCAAATTTCCAAATGTAACTACTAGATTGTGATACAATACACTATTGGGTGAAGTTTGGTTGACTTCTGCGCAGCGGTTTGGGAGTTAACATCAAAATTACATTTCTCGGCCATATCGCATAGATCTCACTGTGAAAAGGCTTAAATGACTTTTTTAATTAAGTTTGATGATTGCGTTCAAACAAAATGTCCTAGAACAAAATTTTCAAATGTAACTACTAGATTGTGATACAATACACTATTGGGTGAAGTTTGGTTGACTTCTGCGCAGCGGTTTGGGAGTTAACATCAAAATTACATTTCTCGGCCATATCGCATAGATCTCACTGTGAAAAGGCTTAAATGGCTTTTTTGACCTAAGTTTAAAGATTGCGCTCAAACCAAATGTCCTAGAACGAAATTTTCAAATGTAACTACTAGAATGTGATACAATACACTATTGGGTGAAGTTTGGTTGACTTCTGCGCAGCGGTTTGGGAGTTAACATCAAAATTACATTTCTCGGCCATATCGCATAGATCTCACTGTGAAAAGGCTTAAATGGCTTTTTTGACCTAAGTTTGAGGATTGCGCTCAAATCAAATGTCCTAGAACAAAATTTCCACATGTAACTACTAGATTGTGATACAATACACTAATGGGTGAAGTTTGGTTGACTTCTGCGCAGAGGTTTGGGAGTTAACATCAAAATTACATTTCTCGGCCATATCGCATAGATCTCACTGTGAAAAGGCTTAAATGGCTTTTTTGACCTAAGTTTAATGATTGCGCTCAAACCAAATGTCTAATAACCAAATTTCCACATGTAACTACTAGATTGTGATACAATACACTAATGGGTGAAGTTTGGTTGACTTCTGCGCAGCGGTTTGGGAGTTAACATCAAAATTACATTTCTCGGCCATATCGCATAGATCTCACTGTGAAAAGGCTTAAATGACTTTTTTAATTAAGTTTGATGATTGCGTTCAAACAAAATGTCATAGAACAAAATTTTCAAATGTAACTACTAGATTGTGATACAATACACTATTGGGTGAAGTTTGGTTGACTTCTGCGCAGCGGTTTGGGAGTTAACATCAAAATTACATTTCTCGGCCATATCGCATAGATCTCACTGTGAAAAGGCTTAAATGGCTTTTTTGACCTAAGTTTGAGGATTGCGCTCAAATCAAATGTCCTAGAACCAAATTTCCACATGTAATTACTAGATTGTGATACAATACACTAATGGGTGAAGTTTGGTTGACTTCTGCGCAGCGGTTTGGGAGTTAACATCAAAATTACATTTCTCGGCCATATCGCATAGATCTCACTGTGAAAAGGCTTAAATGACTTTTTTAATTAAGTTTAATGATTGCGCTCAAACCAAATGTCCTAGAACGAAATTTTCAAATGTAACTACTAGAATGTGATACAATACACTATTGGGTGAAGTTTAGTTGACTTCTGCGCAGCGGTTTGGGAGTTAACATCAAAATTACATTTCTCGGCCATATCGCATAGATCTCACTGTGAAAAGGCTTAAATGGCTTTTTTGACCTAAGTTTAATGATTGCGCTCAAACCAAATGTCCTAGAACAAAATTTTCAAATGTAACTACTAGAATGTGATACAATACACTATTGGGTGAAGTTTGGTTGACTTCTGCGCAGCGGTTTGGGAGTTAACATCAAAATTACATTTCTCGGCCATATCGCATAGATCTCACTGTGAAAAGGCTTAAATGACTTTTTTAATTAAGTTTGATGATTGCGTTCAAACAAAATGTCCTAGAACAAAATTTTCAAATGTAACTACTAGATTGTGATACAATACACTATTGGGTGAAGTTTGGTTGACTTCTGCGCAGCGGTTTGGGAGTTAACATCAAAATTACATTTCTCGGCCATATCGCATAGATCTCACTGTGAAAAGGCTTAAATGACTTTTTTAATTAAGTTTGATGATTGCGTTCAAACAAAATGTCCTAGAACAAAATTTTCAAATGTAACTACTAGATTGTGATACAATACACTATTGGGTGAAGTTTGGTTGACTTCTGCGCAGCGGTTTGGGAGTTAACATCAAAATTACATTTCTCGGCCATATCGCATAGATCTCACTGTGAAAAGGCTTAAATGACTTTTTTAATTAAGTTTGATGATTGCGTTCAAACAAAATGTCATAGAACAAAATTTTCAAATGTAACTACTAGATTGTGATACAATACACTATTGGGTGAAGTTTGGTTGACTTCTGCGCAGCGGTTTGGGAGTTAACATCAAAATTACATTTCTCGGCCATATCGCATAGATCTCACTGTGAAAAGGCTTAAATGGCTTTTTTGACCTAAGTTTGAGGATTGCGCTCAAATCAAATGTCCTAGAACCAAATTTCCACATGTAATTACTAGATTGTGATACAATACACTAATGGGTGAAGTTTGGTTGACTTCTGCGCAGCGGTTTGGGAGTTAACATCAAAATTACATTTCTCGGCCATATCGCATAGATCTCACTGTGAAAAGGCTTAAATGACTTTTTTAATTAAGTTTAATGATTGCGCTCAAATCAAATGTCCTAGAACTAAATTTCCAAATGTAACTACTAGATTGTGATAAAATACACTATTGGGTGAAGTTTGGTTGACTTCTGCGCAGCGGTTTGGGAGTTAACATAAAAATTACATTTCTCGGCCATATCGCATAGATCTCACTGTGAAAAGGCTTAAATGGCTTTTTTGACCTAAGTTTAAAGATTGCGCTCAAACCAAATGTCCTAGAACGAAATTTTCAAATGTAACTACTAGAATGTGATACAATACACTATTGGGTGAAGTTTGGTTGACTTCTGCGCAGCGGTTTGGGAGTTAACATCAAAATTACATTTCTCGGCCATATCGCATAGATCTCACTGTGAAAAGGCTTAAATGGCTTTTTTGACCTAAGTTTAATGATTGCGCTCAAACCAAATGTCCTAGAACGAAATTTTCAAATGTAACTACTAGAATGTGATACAATACACTATTGGGTGAAGTTTGGTTGACTTCTGCGCAGCGGTTTGGGAGTTAACATCAAAATTACATTTCTCGGCCATATCGCATAGATCTCACTGTGAAAAGGCTTAAATGGCTTTTTTGACCTAAGTTTGAGGATTGCGCTCAAATCAAATGTCTTAGAACCAAATTTTCACATGTAACTACTAGATTGTGATACAATACACTAATGGGTGAAGTTTGGTTGACTTCTGCGCAGCGGTTTGGGAGTTAACATCAAAATTACATTTCTCGGCCATATCGCATAGATCTCACTGTGAAAAGGCTTAAATGACTTTTTTAATTAAGTTTGATGATTGCGCTCAAATCAAATGTCCTAGAACCAAATTTTCACATGTAACTACTAGATTGTGATACAATACACTAATGGGTGAAGTTTGGTTGACTTCTGCGCAGCGGTTTGGGAGTTAACATCAAAATTACATTTCTCGGCCATATCGCATAGATCTCACTGTGAAAAGGCTTAAATGACTTTTTTAATTAAGTTTAATGATTGCGCTCAAATCAAATGTCCAAGAACTAAATTTCCAAATGTAACTACTAGATTGTGATAAAATACACTATTGGGTGAGGTTTGGTTGACTTCTGCGCAGCGGTTTGGGAGTTAACATCAAAATTACATTTCTCGGCCATATCGCATAGATCTCACTGTGAAAAGGCTTAAATGACTTTTTTAATTAAGTTTGATGATTGCGTTCAAACAAAATGTCCTAGAACAAAATTTTCAAATGTAACTACTAGATTGTGATACAATACACTATTGGGTGAAGTTTGGTTGACTTCTGCGCAGCGGTTTGGGAGTTAACATCAAAATTACATTTCTCGGCCATATCGCATAGATCTCACTGTGAAAAGGCTTAAATGGCTTTTTTGACCTAAGTTTGAGGATTGCGCTCAAATCAAATGTCCAAGAACCAAATTTCCAAATGTAACTACTAGATTGTGATACAATACACTATTGGGTGAAGTTTGGTTGACTTCTGCGCAGCGGTTTGGGAGTTAACATCAAAATTACATTTCTCGGCCATATCGCATAGATCTCACTGTGAAAAGGCTTAAATGACTTTTTTAATTAAGTTTGATGATTGCGTTCAAACAAAATGTCCTAGAACAAAATTTTCAAATGTAACTACTAGATTGTGATACAATACACTATTGGGTGAAGTTTGGTTGACTTCTGCGCAGCGGTTTGGGAGTTAACATCAAAATTACATTTCTCGGCCATATCGCATAGATCTCACTGTGAAAAGGCTTAAATGGCTTTTTTGACCTAAGTTTAAAGATTGCGCTCAAACCAAATGTCCTAGAACGAAATTTTCAAATGTAACTACTAGAATGTGATACAATACACTATTGGGTGAAGTTTGGTTGACTTCTGCGCAGCGGTTTGGGAGTTAACATCAAAATTACATTTCTCGGCCATATCGCATAGATCTCACTGTGAAAAGGCTTAAATGGCTTTTTTGACCTAAGTTTGAGGATTGCGCTCAAATCAAATGTCCTAGAACAAAATTTCCACATGTAACTACTAGATTGTGATACAATACACTAATGGGTGAAGTTTGGTTGACTTCTGCGCAGAGATTTGGGAGTTAACATCAAAATTACATTTCTCGGCCATATCGCATAGATCTCACTGTGAAAAGGCTTAAATGGCTTTTTTGACCTAAGTTTAATGATTGCGCTCAAACCAAATGTCCAATAACCAAATTTCCACATGTAACTACTAGATTGTGATACAATACACTAATGGGTGAAGTTTGGTTGACTTCTGCGCAGCGGTTTGGGAGTTAACATCAAAATTACATTTCTCGGCCATATCGCATAGATCTCACTGTGAAAAGGCTTAAATGACTTTTTTAATTAAGTTTGATGATTGCGTTCAAACAAAATGTCATAGAACAAAATTTTCAAATGTAACTACTAGATTGTGATACAATACACTATTGGGTGAAGTTTGGTTGACTTCTGCGCAGCGGTTTGGGAGTTAACATCAAAATTACATTTCTCGGCCATATCGCATAGATCTCACTGTGAAAAGGCTTAAATGGCTTTTTTGACCTAAGTTTGAGGATTGCGCTCAAATCAAATGTCCTAGAACCAAATTTCCACATGTAATTACTAGATTGTGATACAATACACTAATGGGTGAAGTTTGGTTGACTTCTGCGCAGCGGTTTGGGAGTTAACATCAAAATTACATTTCTCGGCCATATCGCATAGATCTCACTGTGAAAAGGCTTAAATGACTTTTTTAATTAAGTTTAATGATTGCGCTCAAACCAAATGTCCTAGAACGAAATTTTCAAATGTAACTACTAGAATGTGATACAATACACTATTGGGTGAAGTTTAGTTGACTTCTGCGCAGCGGTTTGGGAGTTAACATCAAAATTACATTTCTCGGCCATATCGCATAGATCTCACTGTGAAAAGGCTTAAATGGCTTTTTTGACCTAAGTTTAATGATTGCGCTCAAACCAAATGTCCTAGAACGAAATTTTCAAATGTAACTACTAGAATGTGATACAATACACTATTGGGTGAAGTTTGGTTGACTTCTGCGCAGCGGTTTGGGAGTTAACATCAAAATTACATTTCTCGGCCATATCGCATAGATCTCACTGTGAAAAGGCTTAAATGACTTTTTTAATTAAGTTTGATGATTGCGTTCAAACAAAATGTCCTAGAACAACATTTTCAAATGTAACTACTAGATTGTGATACAATACACTATTGGGTGAAGTTTGGTTGACTTCTGCGCAGCGGTTTGGGAGTTAACATCAAAATTACATTTCTCGGCCATATCGCATAGATCTCACTGTGAAAAGGCTTAAATGACTTTTTTAATTAAGTTTGATGATTGCGTTCAAACAAAATGTCCTAGAACAAAATTTTCAAATGTAACTACTAGATTGTGATACAATACACTATTGGGTGAAGTTTGGTTGACTTCTGCGCAGCGGTTTGGGAGTTAACATCAAAATTACATTTCTCGGCCATATCGCATAGATCTCACTGTGAAAAGGCTTAAATGGCTTTTTTGACCTAAGTTTAAAGATTGCGCTCAAACCAAATGTCCTAGAACGAAATTTTCAAATGTAACTACTAGAATGTGATACAATACACTATTGGGTGAAGTTTAGTTGACTTCTGCGCAGCGGTTTGGGAGTTAACATCAAAATTACATTTCTCGGCCATATCGCATAGATCTCACTGTGAAAAGGCTTAAATGGCTTTTTTGACCTAAGTTTGAGGATTGCGCTCAAATCAAATGTCCTAGAACCAAATTTCCACATGTAACTACTAGATTGTGATACAATACACTAATGGGTGAAGTTTGGTTGACTTCTGCGCAGAGGTTTGGGAGTTAACATCAAAATTACATTTCTCGGCCATATCGCATAGATCTCACTGTGAAAAGGCTTAAATGACTTTTTTAATTAAGTTTGATGATTGCGCTCAAACAAAATTTCCTAGAACAAAATTTTCAAATGTAACTACTAGATTGTGATACAATACACTATTGGGTGAAGTTTGGTTGACTTCTGCGCAGCGGTTTGGGAGTTAACATCAAAATTACATTTCTCGGCCATATCGCATAGATCTCACTGTGAAAAGGCTTAAATGGCTTTTTTGACCTAAGTTTAATGATTGCGCTCAAACCAAATGTCCAATAACCAAATTTCCACATGTAACTACTAGATTGTGATACAATACACTAATGGGTGAAGTTTGGTTGACTTCTGCGCAGCGGTTTGGGAGTTAACATCAAAATTACATTTCTCGGCCATATCGCATAGATCTCACTGTGAAAAGGCTTAAATGACTTTTTTAATTAAGTTTGATGATTGCGTTCAAACAAAATGTCATAGAACAAAATTTTCAAATGTAACTACTAGATTGTGATACAATACACTATTGGGTGAAGTTTGGTTGACTTCTGCGCAGCGGTTTGGGAGTTAACATCAAAATTACATTTCTCGGCCATATCGCATAGATCTCACTGTGAAAAGGCTTAAATGGCTTTTTTGACCTAAGTTTGAGGATTGCGCTCAAATCAAATGTCCTAGAACCAAATTTCCACATGTAATTACTAGATTGTGATACAATACACTAATGGGTGAAGTTTGGTTGACTTCTGCGCAGCGGTTTGGGAGTTAACATCAAAATTACATTTCTCGGCCATATCGCATAGATCTCACTGTGAAAAGGCTTAAATGACTTTTTTAATTAAGTTTAATGATTGCGCTCAAATCAAATGTCCTAGAACTAAATTTCCAAATGTAACTACTAGATTGTGATAAAATACACTATTGGGTGAAGTTTGGTTGACTTCTGCGCAGCGGTTTGGGAGTTAACATAAAAATTACATTTCTCGGCCATATCGCATAGATCTCACTGTGAAAAGGCTTAAATGGCTTTTTTGACCTAAGTTTAAAGATTGCGCTCAAACCAAATGTCCTAGAACGAAATTTTCAAATGTAACTACTAGAATGTGATACAATACACTATTGGGTGAAGTTTGGTTGACTTCTGCGCAGCGGTTTGGGAGTTAACATCAAAATTACATTTCTCGGCCATATCGCATAGATCTCACTGTGAAAAGGCTTAAATGGCTTTTTTGACCTAAGTTTAATGATTGCGCTCAAACCAAATGTCCTAGAACGAAATTTTCAAATGTAACTACTAGAATGTGATACAATACACTATTGGGTGAAGTTTGGTTGACTTCTGCGCAGCGGTTTGGGAGTTAACATCAAAATTACATTTCTCGGCCATATCGCATAGATCTCACTGTGAAAAGGCTTAAATGACTTTTTTAATTAAGTTTAATGATTGCGCTCAAATCAAATGTCCTAGAACTAAATTTCCAAATGTAACTACTAGATTGTGATAAAATACACTATTGGGTGAAGTTTGGTTGACTTCTGCGCAGCGGTTTGGGAGTTAACATCAAAATTACATTTCTCGGCCATATCGCATAGATCTCACTGTGAAAAGGCTTAAATGGCTTTTTTGACCTAAGTTTAATGATTGCGCTCAAACCAAATGTCCTAGAACGAAATTTTCAAATGTAACTACTAGAATGTGATACAATACACTATTGGGTGAAGTTTGGTTGACTTCTGCGCAGCGGTTTGGGAGTTAACATCAAAATTACATTTCTCGGCCATATCGCATAGATCTCACTGTGAAAAGGCTTAAATGACTTTTTTAATTAAGTTTAATGATTGCGCTCAAATCAAATGTCCAAGAACTAAATTTCCAAATGTAACTACTAGATTGTGATAAAATACACTATTGGGTGAAGTTTGGTTGACTTCTGCGCAGCGGTTTGGGAGTTAACATCAAAATTACATTTCTCGGCCATATCGCATAGATCTCACTGTGAAAAGGCTTAAATGACTTTTTTAATTAAGTTTGATGATTGCGTTCAAACAAAATGTCCTAGAACAAAATTTTCAAATGTAACTACTAGATTGTGATACAATACACTATTGGGTGAAGTTTGGTTGACTTCTGCGCAGCGGTTTGGGAGTTAACATCAAAATTACATTTCTCGGCCATATCGCATAGATCTCACTGTGAAAAGGCTTAAATGGCTTTTTTGACCTAAGTTTGAGGATTGCGCTCAAATCAAATGTCCAAGAACCAAATTTCCAAATGTAACTACTAGATTGTGATACAATACACTATTGGGTGAAGTTTGGTTGACTTCTGCGCAGCGGTTTGGGAGTTAACATCAAAATTACATTTCTCGGCCATATCGCATAGATCTCACTGTGAAAAGGCTTAAATGACTTTTTTAATTAAGTTTGATGATTGCGTTCAAACAAAATGTCCTAGAACAAAATTTTCAAATGTAACTACTAGATTGTGATACAATACACTATTGGGTGAAGTTTGGTTGACTTCTGCGCAGCGGTTTGGGAGTTAACATCAAAATTACATTTCTCGGCCATATCGCATAGATCTCACTGTGAAAAGGCTTAAATGGCTTTTTTGACCTAAGTTTAAAGATTGCGCTCAAACCAAATGTCCTAGAACGAAATTTTCAAATGTAACTACTAGAATGTGATACAATACACTATTGGGTGAAGTTTGGTTGACTTCTGCGCAGCGGTTTGGGAGTTAACATCAAAATTACATTTCTCGGCCATATCGCATAGATCTCACTGTGAAAAGGCTTAAATGGCTTTTTTGACCTAAGTTTGAGGATTGCGCTCAAATCAAATGTCCTAGAACCAAATTTCCACATGTAACTACTAGATTGTGATACAATACACTAATGGGTGAAGTTTGGTTGACTTCTGCGCAGAGGTTTGGGAGTTAACATCAAAATTACATTTCTCGGCCATATCGCATAGATCTCACTGTGAAAAGGCTTAAATGACTTTTTTAATTAAGTTTGATGATTGCGCTCAAACAAAATTTCCTAGAACAAAATTTTCAAATGTAACTACTAGATTGTGATACAATACACTATTGGGTGAAGTTTGGTTGACTTCTGCACAGCGGTTTGGGAGTTAACATCAAAATTACATTTCTCGGCCATATCGCATAGATCTCACTGTGAAAAGGCTTAAATGGCTTTTTTGACCTAAGTTTGAGGATTGCGCTCAAATCAAATGTCCAAGAACCAAATTTCCAAATGTAACTAATAGATTGTGATACAATACACTATTGGGTGAAGTTTGGTTGACTTCTGCGCAGCGGTTTGGGAGTTAACATCAAAATTACATTTCTCGGCCATATCGCATAGATCTCACTGTGAAAAGGCTTAAATGACTTTTTTAATTAAGTTTGATGATTGCGTTCAAACAAAATGTCCTAGAACAAAATTTTCAAATGTAACTACTAGATTGTGATACAATACACTATTGGGTGAAGTTTGGTTGACTTCTGCGCAGCGGTTTGGGAGTTAACATCAAAATTACATTTCTCGGCCATATCGCATAGATCTCACTGTGAAAAGGCTTAAATGGCTTTTTTGACCTAAGTTTGAGGATTGCGTTCAAACAAAATGTCATAGAACAAAATTTTCAAATGTAACTACTAGATTGTGATACAATACACTATTGGGTGAAGTTTGGTTGACTTCTGCGCAGCGGTTTGGGAGTTAACATCAAAATTACATTTCTCGGCCATATCGCATAGATCTCACTGTGAAAAGGCTTAAATGGCTTTTTTGACCTAAGTTTAATGATTGCGCTCAAACCAAATGTCCAATAACCAAATTTCCACATGTAACTACTAGATTGTGATACAATACACTAATGGGTGAAGTTTGGTTGACTTCTGCGCAGCGGTTTGGGAGTTAACATCAAAATTACATTTCTCGGCCATATCGCATAGATCTCACTGTGAAAAGGCTTAAATGACTTTTTTAATTAAGTTTGATGATTGCGTTCAAACAAAATGTCATAGAACAAAATTTTCAAATGTAACTACTAGATTGTGATACAATACACTATTGGGTGAAGTTTGGTTGACTTCTGCGCAGCGGTTTGGGAGTTAACATCAAAATTACATTTCTCGGCCATATCGCATAGATCTCACTGTGAAAAGGCTTAAATGGCTTTTTTGACCTAAGTTTGAGGATTGCGCTCAAATCAAATGTCCTAGAACCAAATTTCCACATGTAATTACTAGATTGTGATACAATACACTAATGGGTGAAGTTTGGTTGACTTCTGCGCAGCGGTTTGGGAGTTAACATCAAAATTACATTTCTCGGCCATATCGCATAGATCTCACTGTGAAAAGGCTTAAATGACTTTTTTAATTAAGTTTAATGATTGCGCTCAAACCAAATGTCCTAGAACGAAATTTTCAAATGTAACTACTAGAATGTGATACAATACACTATTGGGTGAAGTTTAGTTGACTTCTGCGCAGCGGTTTGGGAGTTAACATCAAAATTACATTTCTCGGCCATATCGCATAGATCTCACTGTGAAAAGGCTTAAATGGCTTTTTTGACCTAAGTTTAATGATTGCGCTCAAACCAAATGTCCTAGAACGAAATTTTCAAATGTAACTACTAGAATGTGATACAATACACTATTGGGTGAAGTTTGGTTGACTTCTGCGCAGCGGTTTGGGAGTTAACATCAAAATTACATTTCTCGGCCATATCGCATAGATCTCACTGTGAAAAGGCTTAAATGACTTTTTTAATTAAGTTTGATGATTGCGTTCAAACAAAATGTCCTAGAACAACATTTTCAAATGTAACTACTAGATTGTGATACAATACACTATTGGGTGAAGTTTGGTTGACTTCTGCGCAGCGGTTTGGGAGTTAACATCAAAATTACATTTCTCGGCCATATCGCATAGATCTCACTGTGAAAAGGCTTAAATGGCTTTTTTGACCTAAGTTTGAGGATTGCGCTCAAATCAAATGTCCAAGAACCAAATTTCCAAATGTAACTACTAGATTGTGATACAATACACTATTGGGTGAAGTTTGGTTGACTTCTGCGCAGCGGTTTGGGAGTTAACATCAAAATTACATTTCTCGGCCATATCGCATAGATCTCACTGTGAAAAGGCTTAAATGACTTTTTTAATTAAGTTTGATGATTGCGTTCAAACAAAATGTCCTAGAACAAAATTTTCAAATGTAACTACTAGATTGTGATACAATACACTATTGGGTGAAGTTTGGTTGACTTCTGCGCAGCGGTTTGGGAGTTAACATCAAAATTACATTTCTCGGCCATATCGCATAGATCTCACTGTGAAAAGGCTTAAATGGCTTTTTTGACCTAAGTTTAAAGATTGCGCTCAAACCAAATGTCCTAGAACGAAATTTTCAAATGTAACTACTAGAATGTGATACAATACACTATTGGGTGAAGTTTGGTTGACTTCTGCGCAGCGGTTTGGGAGTTAACATCAAAATTACATTTCTCGGCCATATCGCATAGATCTCACTGTGAAAAGGCTTAAATGGCTTTTTTGACCTAAGTTTGAGGATTGCGCTCAAATCAAATGTCCTAGAACCAAATTTCCACATGTAACTACTAGATTGTGATACAATACACTAATGGGTGAAGTTTGGTTGACTTCTGCGCAGAGGTTTGGGAGTTAACATCAAAATTACATTTCTCGGCCATATCGCATAGATCTCACTGTGAAAAGGCTTAAATGACTTTTTTAATTAAGTTTGATGATTGCGCTCAAACAAAATTTCCTAGAACAAAATTTTCAAATGTAACTACTAGATTGTGATACAATACACTATTGGGTGAAGTTTGGTTGACTTCTGCACAGCGGTTTGGGAGTTAACATCAAAATTACATTTCTCGGCCATATCGCATAGATCTCACTGTGAAAAGGCTTAAATGGCTTTTTTGACCTAAGTTTGAGGATTGCGCTCAAATCAAATGTCCAAGAACCAAATTTCCAAATGTAACTAATAGATTGTGATACAATACACTATTGGGTGAAGTTTGGTTGACTTCTGCGCAGCGGTTTGGGAGTTAACATCAAAATTACATTTCTCGGCCATATCGCATAGATCTCACTGTGAAAAGGCTTAAATGACTTTTTTAATTAAGTTTGATGATTGCGTTCAAACAAAATGTCCTAGAACAAAATTTTCAAATGTAACTACTAGATTGTGATACAATACACTATTGGGTGAAGTTTGGTTGACTTCTGCGCAGCGGTTTGGGAGTTAACATCAAAATTACATTTCTCGGCCATATCGCATAGATCTCACTGTGAAAAGGCTTAAATGGCTTTTTTGACCTAAGTTTGAGGATTGCGTTCAAACAAAATGTCATAGAACAAAATTTTCAAATGTAACTACTAGATTGTGATACAATACACTATTGGGTGAAGTTTGGTTGACTTCTGCGCAGCGGTTTGGGAGTTAACATCAAAATTACATTTCTCGGCCATATCGCATAGATCTCACTGTGAAAAGGCTTAAATGGCTTTTTTGACCTAAGTTTAATGATTGCGCTCAAACCAAATGTCCAATAACCAAATTTCCACATGTAACTACTAGATTGTGATACAATACACTAATGGGTGAAGTTTGGTTGACTTCTGCGCAGCGGTTTGGGAGTTAACATCAAAATTACATTTCTCGGCCATATCGCATAGATCTCACTGTGAAAAGGCTTAAATGACTTTTTTAATTAAGTTTGATGATTGCGTTCAAACAAAATGTCATAGAACAAAATTTTCAAATGTAACTACTAGATTGTGATACAATACACTATTGGGTGAAGTTTGGTTGACTTCTGCGCAGCGGTTTGGGAGTTAACATCAAAATTACATTTCTCGGCCATATCGCATAGATCTCACTGTGAAAAGGCTTAAATGGCTTTTTTGACCTAAGTTTGAGGATTGCGCTCAAATCAAATGTCCTAGAACCAAATTTCCACATGTAATTACTAGATTGTGATACAATACACTAATGGGTGAAGTTTGGTTGACTTCTGCGCAGCGGTTTGGGAGTTAACATCAAAATTACATTTCTCGGCCATATCGCATAGATCTCACTGTGAAAAGGCTTAAATGACTTTTTTAATTAAGTTTAATGATTGCGCTCAAACCAAATGTCCTAGAACGAAATTTTCAAATGTAACTACTAGAATGTGATACAATACACTATTGGGTGAAGTTTAGTTGACTTCTGCGCAGCGGTTTGGGAGTTAACATCAAAATTACATTTCTCGGCCATATCGCATAGATCTCACTGTGAAAAGGCTTAAATGGCTTTTTTGACCTAAGTTTAATGATTGCGCTCAAACCAAATGTCCTAGAACGAAATTTTCAAATGTAACTACTAGAATGTGATACAATACACTATTGGGTGAAGTTTGGTTGACTTCTGCGCAGCGGTTTGGGAGTTAACATCAAAATTACATTTCTCGGCCATATCGCATAGATCTCACTGTGAAAAGGCTTAAATGACTTTTTTAATTAAGTTTGATGATTGCGTTCAAACAAAATGTCCTAGAACAACATTTTCAAATGTAACTACTAGATTGTGATACAATACACTATTGGGTGAAGTTTGGTTGACTTCTGCGCAGCGGTTTGGGAGTTAACATCAAAATTACATTTCTCGGCCATATCGCATAGATCTCACTGTGAAAAGGCTTAAATGACTTTTTTAATTAAGTTTGATGATTGCGTTCAAACAAAATGTCCTAGAACAAAATTTTCAAATGTAACTACTAGATTGTGATACAATACACTATTGGGTGAAGTTTGGTTGACTTCTGCGCAGCGGTTTGGGAGTTAACATCAAAATTACATTTCTCGGCCATATCGCATAGATCTCACTGTGAAAAGGCTTAAATGGCTTTTTTGACCTAAGTTTAAAGATTGCGCTCAAACCAAATGTCCTAGAACGAAATTTTCAAATGTAACTACTAGAATGTGATACAATACACTATTGGGTGAAGTTTAGTTGACTTCTGCGCAGCGGTTTGGGAGTTAACATCAAAATTACATTTCTCGGCCATATCGCATAGATCTCACTGTGAAAAGGCTTAAATGGCTTTTTTGACCTAAGTTTGAGGATTGCGCTCAAATCAAATGTCCTAGAACCAAATTTCCACATGTAACTACTAGATTGTGATACAATACACTAATGGGTGAAGTTTGGTTGACTTCTGCGCAGAGGTTTGGGAGTTAACATCAAAATTACATTTCTCGGCCATATCGCATAGATCTCACTGTGAAAAGGCTTAAATGACTTTTTTAATTAAGTTTGATGATTGCGCTCAAACAAAATTTCCTAGAACAAAATTTTCAAATGTAACTACTAGATTGTGATACAATACACTATTGGGTGAAGTTTGGTTGACTTCTGCGCAGCGGTTTGGGAGTTAACATCAAAATTACATTTCTCGGCCATATCGCATAGATCTCACTGTGAAAAGGCTTAAATGGCTTTTTTGACCTAAGTTTAATGATTGCGCTCAAACCAAATGTCCAATAACCAAATTTCCACATGTAACTACTAGATTGTGATACAATACACTAATGGGTGAAGTTTGGTTGACTTCTGCGCAGCGGTTTGGGAGTTAACATCAAAATTACATTTCTCGGCCATATCGCATAGATCTCACTGTGAAAAGGCTTAAATGACTTTTTTAATTAAGTTTGATGATTGCGTTCAAACAAAATGTCATAGAACAAAATTTTCAAATGTAACTACTAGATTGTGATACAATACACTATTGGGTGAAGTTTGGTTGACTTCTGCGCAGCGGTTTGGGAGTTAACATCAAAATTACATTTCTCGGCCATATCGCATAGATCTCACTGTGAAAAGGCTTAAATGGCTTTTTTGACCTAAGTTTGAGGATTGCGCTCAAATCAAATGTCCTAGAACCAAATTTCCACATGTAATTACTAGATTGTGATACAATACACTAATGGGTGAAGTTTGGTTGACTTCTGCGCAGCGGTTTGGGAGTTAACATCAAAATTACATTTCTCGGCCATATCGCATAGATCTCACTGTGAAAAGGCTTAAATGACTTTTTTAATTAAGTTTAATGATTGCGCTCAAATCAAATGTCCTAGAACTAAATTTCCAAATGTAACTACTAGATTGTGATAAAATACACTATTGGGTGAAGTTTGGTTGACTTCTGCGCAGCGGTTTGGGAGTTAACATAAAAATTACATTTCTCGGCCATATCGCATAGATCTCACTGTGAAAAGGCTTAAATGGCTTTTTTGACCTAAGTTTAAAGATTGCGCTCAAACCAAATGTCCTAGAACGAAATTTTCAAATGTAACTACTAGAATGTGATACAATACACTATTGGGTGAAGTTTGGTTGACTTCTGCGCAGCGGTTTGGGAGTTAACATCAAAATTACATTTCTCGGCCATATCGCATAGATCTCACTGTGAAAAGGCTTAAATGGCTTTTTTGACCTAAGTTTAATGATTGCGCTCAAACCAAATGTCCTAGAACGAAATTTTCAAATGTAACTACTAGAATGCTATACAATACACTATTGGGTGAAGTTTGGTTGACTTCTGCGCAGCGGTTTGGGAGTTAACATCAAAATTACATTTCTCGGCCATATCGCATAGATCTCACTGTGAAAAGGCTTAAATGACTTTTTTAATTAAGTTTAATGATTGCGCTCAAATCAAATGTCCTAGAACTAAATTTCCAAATGTAACTACTAGATTGTGATAAAATACACTATTGGGTGAAGTTTGGTTGACTTCTGCGCAGCGGTTTGGGAGTTAACATCAAAATTACATTTCTCGGCCATATCGCATAGATCTCACTGTGAAAAGGCTTAAATGGCTTTTTTGACCTAAGTTTAATGATTGCGCTCAAACCAAATGTCCTAGAACGAAATTTTCAAATGTAACTACTAGAATGTGATACAATACACTATTGGGTGAAGTTTGGTTGACTTCTGCGCAGCGGTTTGGGAGTTAACATCAAAATTACATTTCTCGGCCATATCGCATAGATCTCACTGTGAAAAGGCTTAAATGACTTTTTTAATTAAGTTTAATGATTGCGCTCAAATCAAATGTCCAAGAACTAAATTTCCAAATGTAACTACTAGATTGTGATAAAATACACTATTGGGTGAAGTTTGGTTGACTTCTGCGCAGCGGTTTGGGAGTTAACATCAAAATTACATTTCTCGGCCATATCGCATAGATCTCACTGTGAAAAGGCTTAAATGACTTTTTTAATTAAGTTTGATGATTGCGTTCAAACAAAATGTCCTAGAACAAAATTTTCAAATGTAACTACTAGATTGTGATACAATACACTATTGGGTGAAGTTTGGTTGACTTCTGCGCAGCGGTTTGGGAGTTAACATCAAAATTACATTTCTCGGCCATATCGCATAGATCTCACTGTGAAAAGGCTTAAATGGCTTTTTTGACCTAAGTTTGAGGATTGCGCTCAAATCAAATGTCCAAGAACCAAATTTCCAAATGTAACTACTAGATTGTGATACAATACACTATTGGGTGAAGTTTGGTTGACTTCTGCGCAGCGGTTTGGGAGTTAACATCAAAATTACATTTCTCGGCCATATCGCATAGATCTCACTGTGAAAAGGCTTAAATGACTTTTTTAATTAAGTTTGATGATTGCGTTCAAACAAAATGTCCTAGAACAAAATTTTCAAATGTAACTACTAGATTGTGATACAATACACTATTGGGTGAAGTTTGGTTGACTTCTGCGCAGCGGTTTGGGAGTTAACATCAAAATTACATTTCTCGGCCATATCGCATAGATCTCACTGTGAAAAGGCTTAAATGGCTTTTTTGACCTAAGTTTAAAGATTGCGCTCAAACCAAATGTCCTAGAACGAAATTTTCAAATGTAACTACTAGAATGTGATACAATACACTATTGGGTGAAGTTTGGTTGACTTCTGCGCAGCGGTTTGGGAGTTAACATCAAAATTACATTTCTCGGCCATATCGCATAGATCTCACTGTGAAAAGGCTTAAATGGCTTTTTTGACCTAAGTTTGAGGATTGCGCTCAAATCAAATGTCCTAGAACCAAATTTCCACATGTAACTACTAGATTGTGATACAATACACTAATGGGTGAAGTTTGGTTGACTTCTGCGCAGAGGTTTGGGAGTTAACATCAAAATTACATTTCTCGGCCATATCGCATAGATCTCACTGTGAAAAGGCTTAAATGACTTTTTTAATTAAGTTTGATGATTGCGCTCAAACAAAATTTCCTAGAACAAAATTTTCAAATGTAACTACTAGATTGTGATACAATACACTATTGGGTGAAGTTTGGTTGACTTCTGCACAGCGGTTTGGGAATTAACATCAAAATTACATTTCTCGGCCATATCGCATAGATCTCACTGTGAAAAGGCTTAAATGGCTTTTTTGACCTAAGTTTGAGGATTGCGCTCAAATCAAATGTCCAAGAACCAAATTTCCAAATGTAACTAATAGATTGTGATACAATACACTATTGGGTGAAGTTTGGTTGACTTCTGCGCAGCGGTTTGGGAGTTAACATCAAAATTACATTTCTCGGCCATATCGCATAGATCTCACTGTGAAAAGGCTTAAATGACTTTTTTAATTAAGTTTGATGATTGCGTTCAAACAAAATGTCCTAGAACAAAATTTTCAAATGTAACTACTAGATTGTGATACAATACACTATTGGGTGAAGTTTGGTTGACTTCTGCGCAGCGGTTTGGGAGTTAACATCAAAATTACATTTCTCGGCCATATCGCATAGATCTCACTGTGAAAAGGCTTAAATGGCTTTTTTGACCTAAGTTTGAGGATTGCGTTCAAACAAAATGTCATAGAACAAAATTTTCAAATGTAACTACTAGATTGTGATACAATACACTATTGGGTGAAGTTTGGTTGACTTCTGCGCAGCGGTTTGGGAGTTAACATCAAAATTACATTTCTCGGCCATATCGCATAGATCTCACTGTGAAAAGGCTTAAATGACTTTTTTAATTAAGTTTAATGATTGCGCTCAAACCAAATGTCCTAGAACGAAATTTTCAAATGTAACTACTAGAATGTGATACAATACACTATTGGGTGAAGTTTAGTTGACTTCTGCGCAGCGGTTTGGGAGTTAACATCAAAATTACATTTCTCGGCCATATCGCATAGATCTCACTGTGAAAAGGCTTAAATGGCTTTTTTGACCTAAGTTTAATGATTGCGCTCAAACCAAATGTCCTAGAACGAAATTTTCAAATGTAACTACTAGAATGTGATACAATACACTATTGGGTGAAGTTTGGTTGACTTCTGCGCAGCGGTTTGGGAGTTAACATCAAAATTACATTTCTCGGCCATATCGCATAGATCTCACTGTGAAAAGGCTTAAATGACTTTTTTAATTAAGTTTGATGATTGCGTTCAAACAAAATGTCATAGAACAAAATTTTCAAATGTAACTACTAGATTGTGATACAATACACTATTGTATGAAGTTTGGTTGACTTCTGCGCAGCGGTTTGGGAGTTAACATCAAAATTACATTTCTCGGCCATATCGCATAGATCTCACTGTGAAAAGGCTTAAATGACTTTTTTAATTAAGTTTGATGATTGCGTTCAAACAAAATGTCCTAGAACAAAATTTTCAAATGTAACTACTAGATTGTGATACAATACACTATTGGGTGAAGTTTGGTTGACTTCTGCGCAGCGGTTTGGGAGTTAACATCAAAATTACATTTCTCGGCCATATCGCATAGATCTCACTGTGAAAAGGCTTAAATGACTTTTTTAATTAAGTTTGATGATTGCGCTCAAACAAAATTTCCTAGAACAAAATTTTCAAATGTAACTACTAGATTGTGATACAATACACTATTGGGTGAAGTTTGGTTGACTTCTGCGCAGCGGTTTGGGAGTTAACATCAAAATTACATTTCTCGGCCATATCGCATAGATCTCACTGTGAAAAGGCTTAAATGGCTTTTTTGACCTAAGTTTGAGGATTGCGCTCAAATCAAATGTCCTAGAACCAAATTTCCACATGTAATTACTAGATTGTGATACAATACACTAATGGGTGAAGTTTGGTTGACTTCTGCGCAGCGGTTTGGGAGTTAACATCAAAATTACATTTCTCGGCCATATCGCATAGATCTCACTGTGAAAAGGCTTAAATGACTTTTTTAATTAAGTTTAATGATTGCGCTCAAATCAAATGTCCTAGAACTAAATTTCCAAATGTAACTACTAGATTGTGATAAAATACACTATTGGGTGAAGTTTGGTTGACTTCTGCGCAGCGGTTTGGGAGTTAACATCAAAATTACATTTCTCGGCCATATCGCATAGATCTCACTGTGAAAAGGCTTAAATGACTTTTTTAATTAAGTTTGATGATTGCGTTCAAACAAAATGTCCTAGAACAAAATTTTCAAATGTAACTACTAGATTGTGATACAATACACTATTGGGTGAAGTTTGGTTGACTTCTGCGCAGCGGTTTGGGAGTTAACATCAAAATTACATTTCTCGGCCATATCGCATAGATCTCACTGTGAAAAGGCTTAAATGGCTTTTTTGACCTAAGTTTGAGGATTGCGCTCAAATCAAATGTCCTAGAACCAAATTTCCACATGTAACTACTAGATTGTGATACAATACACTAATGAGTGAAGTTTGGTTGACTTCTGCGCAGAGGTTTGGGAGTTAACATCAAAATTACATTTCTCGGCCATATCGCATAGATCTCACTGTGAAAAGGCTTAAATGACTTTTTTAATTAAGTTTGATGATTGCGCTCAAACAAAATTTCCTAGAACAAAATTTTCAAATGTAACTACTAGATTGTGATACAATACACTATTGGGTGAAGTTTGGTTGACTTCTGCGCAGCGGTTTGGGAGTTAACATCAAAATTACATTTCTCGGCCATATCGCATAGATCTCACTGTGAAAAGGCTTAAATGGCTTTTTTGACCTAAGTTTAATGATTGCGCTCAAACCAAATTTCCAATAACCAAATTTCCACATATAACTACTAGATTGTGATACAATACACTAATGGGTGAAGTTTGGTTGACTTCTGCGCAGCGGTTTGGGAGTTAACATCAAAATTACATTTCTCGGCCATATCGCATAGATCTCACTGTGAAAAGGCTTAAATGGCTTTTTTGACCTAAGTTTAAAGATTGCGCTCAAACCAAATGTCCTAGAACGAAATTTTCAAATGTAACTACTAGAATGTGATACAATACACTATTGGGTGAAGTTTGGTTGACTTCTGCGCAGCGGTTTGGGAGTTAACATCAAAATTACATTTCTCGGCCATATCGCATAGATCTCACTGTGAAAAGGCTTAAATGGCTTTTTTGACCTAAGTTTGAGGATTGCGCTCAAATCAAATGTCCTAGAACCAAATTTCCACATGTAACTACTAGATTGTGATACAATACACTAATGGGTGAAGTTTGGTTGACTTCTGCGCAGAGGTTTGGGAGTTAACATCAAAATTACATTTCTCGGCCATATCGCATAGATCTCACTGTGAAAAGGCTTAAATGACTTTTTTAATTAAGTTTGATGATTGCGCTCAAACAAAATTTCCTAGAACAAAATTTTCAAATGTAACTACTAGATTGTGATACAATACACTATTGGGTGAAGTTTGGTTGACTTCTGCGCAGCGGTTTGGGAGTTAACATCAAAATTACATTTCTCGGCCATATCGCATAGATCTCACTGTGAAAAGGCTTAAATGGCTTTTTTGACCTAAGTTTAATGATTGCGCTCAAACCAAATGTCCAATAACCAATTTTCCACATGTAACTACTAGATTGTGATACAATACACTAATGGGTGAAGTTTGGTTGACTTCTGCGCAGCGGTTTGGGAGTTAACATCAAAATTACATTTCTCGGCCATATCGCATAGATCTCACTGTGAAAAGGCTTAAATGACTTTTTTAATTAAGTTTGATGATTGCGTTCAAACAAAATGTCATAGAACAAAATTTTCAAATGTAACTACTAGATTGTGATACAATACACTATTGGGTGAAGTTTGGTTGACTTCTGCGCAGCGGTTTGGGAGTTAACATCAAAATTACATTTCTCGGCCATATCGCATAGATCTCACTGTGAAAAGGCTTAAATGGCTTTTTTGACCTAAGTTTGAGGATTGCGCTCAAATCAAATGTCCTAGAACCAAATTTCCACATGTAATTACTAGATTGTGATACAATACACTAATGGGTGAAGTTTGGTTGACTTCTGCGCAGCGGTTTGGGAGTTAACATCAAAATTACATTTCTCGGCCATATCGCATAGATCTCACTGTGAAAAGGCTTAAATGACTTTTTTAATTAAGTTTAATGATTGCGCTCAAATCAAATGTCCTAGAACTAAATTTCCAAATGTAACTACTAGATTGTGATAAAATACACTATTGGGTGAAGTTTGGTTGACTTCTGCGCAGCGGTTTGGGAGTTAACATCAAAATTACATTTCTCGGCCATATCGCATAGATCTCACTGTGAAAAGGCTTAAATGACTTTTTTAATTAAGTTTGATGATTGCGTTCAAACAAAATGTCCTAGAACAAAATTTTCAAATGTAACTACTAGATTGTGATACAATACACTATTGGGTGAAGTTTGGTTGACTTCTGCGCAGCGGTTTGGGAGTTAACATCAAAATTACATTTCTCGGCCATATCGCATAGATCTCACTGTGAAAAGGCTTAAATGGCTTTTTTGACCTAAGTTTGAGGATTGCGCTCAAATCAAATGTCCAAGAACCAAATTTCCAAATGTAACTACTAGATTGTGATACAATACACTATTGGGTGAAGTTTGGTTGACTTCTGCGCAGCGGTTTGGGAGTTAACATCAAAATTACATTTCTCGGCCATATCGCATAGATCTCACTGTGAAAAGGCTTAAATGACTTTTTTAATTAAGTTTGATGATTGCGTTCAAACAAAATGTCCTAGAACAAAATTTTCAAATGTAACTACTAGATTGTGATACAATACACTATTGGGTGAAGTTTGGTTGACTTCTGCGCAGCGGTTTGGGAGTTAACATCAAAATTACATTCCTCGGCCATATCGCATAGATCTCACTGTGAAAAGGCTTAAATGGCTTTTTTGACCTAAGTTTAAAGATTGCGCTCAAACCAAATGTCCTAGACCGAAATTTTCAAATGTAACTACTAGAATGTGATACAATACACTATTGGGTGAAGTTTGGTTGACTTCTGCGCAGCGGTTTGGGAGTTAACATCAAAATTACATTTCTCGGCCATATCGCATAGATCTCACTGTGAAAAGGCTTAAATGGCTTTTTTGACCTAAGTTTGAGGATTGCGCTCAAATCAAATGTCCTAGAACCAAATTTCCACATGTAACTACTAGATTGTGATACAATACACTAATGGGTGAAGTTTGGTTGACTTCTGCGCAGAGGTTTGGGAGTTAACATCAAAATTACATTTCTCGGCCATATCGCATAGATCTCACTGTGAAAAGGCTTAAATGACTTTTTTAATTAAGTTTGATGATTGCGCTCAAACAAAATTTCCTAGAACAAAATTTTCAAATGTAACTACTAGATTGTGATACAATACACTATTGGGTGAAGTTTGGTTGACTTCTGCACAGCGGTTTGGGAGTTAACATCAAAATTACATTTCTCGGCCATATCGCATAGATCTCACTGTGAAAAGGTTAAAATGGCTTTTTTGACCTAAGTTTAATGATTGCGCTCAAACCAAATGTCCAATAACCAAATTTCCACATGTAACTACTAGATTGTGATACAATACACTAATGGGTGAAGTTTGGTTGACTTCTGCGCAGCGGTTTGGGAGTTAACATCAAAATTACATTTCTCGGCCATATCGCATAGATCTCACTGTGAAAAGGCTTAAATGGCTTTTTTGACCTAAGTTTGAGGATTGCGCTCAAATCAAATGTCCAAGAACCAAATTTCCAAATGTAACTAATAGATTGTGATACAATACACTATTGGGTGAAGTTTGGTTGACTTCTGCGCAGCGGTTTGGGAGTTAACATCAAAATTACATTTCTCGGCCATATCGCATAGATCTCACTGTGAAAAGGCTTAAATGACTTTTTTAATAAGTTTGATGATTGCGTTCAAACAAAATGTCCTAGAACAAAATTTTCAAATGTAACTACTAGATTGTGATACAATACACTATTGGGTGAAGTTTGGTTGACTTCTGCGCAGCGGTTTGGGAGTTAACATCAAAATTACATTCCTCGGCCATATCGCATAGATCTCACTGTGAAAAGGCTTAAATGGCTTTTTTGACCTAAGTTTAAAGATTGCGCTCAAACCAAATGTCCTAGAACGAAATTTTCAAATGTAACTACTAGAATGTGATACAATACACTATTGGGTGAAGTTTGGTTGACTTCTGCGCAGCGGTTTGGGAGTTAACATCAAAATTACATTTCTCGGCCATATCGCATAGATCTCACTGTGAAAAGGCTTAAATGGCTTTTTTGACCTAAGTTTGAGGATTGCGCTCAAATCAAATGTCCTAGAACCAAATTTCTACATGTAATTACTAGATTGTGATACAATACACTAATGGGTGAAGTTTGGTTGACTTCTGCGCAGCGGTTTGGGAGTTAACATCAAAATTACATTTCTCGGCCATATCGCATAGATCTCACTGTGAAAAGGCTTAAATGACTTTTTTAATTAAGTTTAATGATTGCGCTCAAACCAAATGTCCTAGAACGAAATTTTCAAATGTAACTACTAGAATGTGATACAATACACTATTGGGTGAAGTTTAGTTGACTTCTGCGCAGCGGTTTGGGAGTTAACATCAAAATTACATTTCTCGGCCATATCGCATAGATCTCACTGTGAAAAGGCTTAAATGGCTTTTTTGACCTAAGTTTAATGATTGCGCTCAAACCAAATGTCCTAGAACGAAATTTTCAAATGTAACTACTAGAATGTGATACAATACACTATTGGGTGAAGTTTGGTTGACTTCTGCGCAGCGGTTTGGGAGTTAACATCAAAATTACATTTCTCGGCCATATCGCATAGATCTACTGTGAAAAGGCTTAAATGACTTTTTTAATTAAGTTTGATGATTGCGTTCAAACAAAATGTCCTAGAACAAAATTTTCAAATGTAACTACTAGATTGTGATACAATACACTATTGGGTGAAGTTTGGTTGACTTCTGCGCAGCGGTTTGGGAGTTAACATCAAAATTACATTTCTCGGCCATATCGCATAGATCTCACTGTGAAAAGGCTTAAATGACTTTTTTAATTAAATTTGATGATTGCGTTCAAACAAAATGTCCTAGAACAAAATTTTCAAATGTAACTACTAGATTGTGATACAATACACTATTGGGTGAAGTTTGGTTGACTTCTGCGCAGCGGTTTGGGAGTCAACATCAAAATTACATTTCTCGGCCATATCGCATAGATCTCACTGTGAAAAGGCTTAAATGGCTTTTTTGACCTAAGTTTAAAGATTGCGCTCAAACCAAATGTCCTAGAACGAAATTTTCAAATGTAACTACTAGAATGTGATACAATACACTATTGGGTGAAGTTTGGTTGACTTCTGCGCAGCGGTTTGGGAGTTAACATCAAAATTACATTTCTCGGCCATATCGCATAGATCTCACTGTGAAAAGGCTTAAATGGCTTTTTTGACCTAAGTTTGAGGATTGCGCTCAAATCAAATGTCCTAGAACCAAATTTCCACATGTAACTACTAGATTGTGATACAATACACTAATGGGTGAAGTTTGGTTGACTTCTGCGCAGAGGTTTGGGAGTTAACATCAAAATTACATTTCTCGGCCATATCGCATAGATCTCACTGTGAAAAGGCTTAAATGACTTTTTTAATTAAGTTTGATGATTGCGCTCAAACAAAATTTCCTAGAACAAAATTTTCAAATGTAACTACTAGATTGTGATACAATACACTATTGGGTGAAGTTTGGTTGACTTCTGCGCAGCGGTTTGGGAGTTAACATCAAAATTACATTTCTCGGCCATATCGCATAGATCTCACTGTGAAAAGGCTTAAATGGCTTTTTTGACCTAAGTTTAATGATTACGCTCAAACCAAATGTCCAATAACCAAATTTCCACATGTAACTACTAGATTGTGATACAATACACTAATGGGTGAAGTTTGGTTGACTTCTGCGCAGCGGTTTGGGAGTTAACATCAAAATTACATTTCTCGGCCATATCGCATAGATCTCACTGTGAAAAGGCTTAAATGACTTTTTTAATTAAGTTTGATGATTGCGTTCAAACAAAATGTCATAGAACAAAATTTTCAAATGTAACTACTAGATTGTGATACAATACACTATTGGGTGAAGTTTGGTTGACTTCTGCGCAGCGGTTTGGGAGTTAACATCAAAATTACATTTCTCGGCCATATCGCATAGATCTCACTGTGAAAAGGCTTAAATGGCTTTTTTGACCTAAGTTTGAGGATTGCGCTCAAATCAAATGTCCTAGAACCAAATTTCCACATGTAATTACTAGATTGTGATACAATACACTAATGGGTGAAGTTTGGTTGACTTCTGCGCAGCGGTTTGGGAGTTAACATCAAAATTACATTTCTCGGCCATATCGCATAGATCTCACTGTGAAAAGGCTTAAATGACTTTTTTAATTAAGTTTAATGATTGCGCTCAAATCAAATGTCCTAGAACTAAATTTCCAAATGTAACTACTAGATTGTGATAAAATACACTATTGGGTGAAGTTTGGTTGACTTCTGCGCAGCGGTTTGGGAGTTAACATCAAAATTACATTTCTCGGCCATATCGCATAGATCTCACTGTGAAAAGGCTTAAATGACTTTTTTAATTAAGTTTGATGATTGCGTTCAAACAAAATGTCCTAGAACAAAATTTTCAAATGTAACTACTAGATTGTGATACAATACACTATTGGGTGAAGTTTGGTTGACTTCTGCGCAGCGGTTTGGGAGTTAACATCAAAATTACATTTCTCGGCCATATCGCATAGATCTCACTGTGAAAAGGCTTAAATGGCTTTTTTGACCTAAGTTTGAGGATTGCGCTCAAATCAAATGTCCAAGAACCAAATTTCCAAATGTAACTACTAGATTGTGATACAATACACTATTGGGTGAAGTTTGGTTGACTTCTGCGCAGCGGTTTGGGAGTTAACATCAAAATTACATTTCTCGGCCATATCGCATAGATCTCACTGTGAAAAGGCTTAAATGACTTTTTTAATTAAGTTTGATGATTGCGTTCAAACAAAATGTCCTAGAACAAAATTTTCAAATGTAACTACTAGATTGTGATACAATACACTATTGGGTGAAGTTTGGTTGACTTCTGCGCAGCGGTTTGGGAGTTAACATCAAAATTACATTCCTCGGCCATATCGCATAGATCTCACTGTGAAAAGGCTTAAATGGCTTTTTTGACCTAAGTTTAAAGATTGCGCTCAAACCAAATGTCCTAGACCGAAATTTTCAAATGTAACTACTAGAATGTGATACAATACACTATTGGGTGAAGTTTGGTTGACTTCTGCGCAGCGGTTTGGGAGTTAACATCAAAATTACATTTCTCGGCCATATCGCATAGATCTCACTGTGAAAAGGCTTAAATGGCTTTTTTGACCTAAGTTTGAGGATTGCGCTCAAATCAAATGTCCTAGAACCAAATTTCCACATGTAACTACTAGATTGTGATACAATACACTAATGGGTGAAGTTTGGTTGACTTCTGCGCAGAGGTTTGGGAGTTAACATCAAAATTACATTTCTCGGCCATATCGCATAGATCTCACTGTGAAAAGGCTTAAATGACTTTTTTAATTAAGTTTGATGATTGCGCTCAAACAAAATTTCCTAGAACAAAATTTTCAAATGTAACTACTAGATTGTGATACAATACACTATTGGGTGAAGTTTGGTTGACTTCTGCGCAGCGGTTTGGGAGTTAACATCAAAATTACATTTCTCGGCCATATCGCATAGATCTCACTGTGAAAAGGCTTAAATGGCTTTTTTGACCTAAGTTTAATGATTGCGCTCAAACCAAATTTCCAATAACCAAATTTCCACATATAACTACTAGATTGTGATACAATACACTAATGGGTGAAGTTTGGTTGACTTCTGCGCAGCGGTTTGGGAGTTAACATCAAAATTACATTTCTCGGCCATATCGCATAGATCTCACTGTGAAAAGGCTTAAATGACTTTTTTAATTAAGTTTGATGATTGCGTTCAAACAAAATGTCATAGAACAAAATTTTCAAATGTAACTACTAGATTGTGATACAATACACTATTGGGTGAAGTTTGGTTGACTTCTGCGCAGCGGTTTGGGAGTTAACATCAAAATTACATTTCTCGGCCATATCGCATAGATCTCACTGTGAAAAGGCTTAAATGGCTTTTTTGACCTAAGTTTGAGGATTGCGCTCAAATCAAATGTCCTAGAACCAAATTTCCACATGTAATTACTAGATTGTGATACAATACACTAATGGGTGAAGTTTGGTTGACTTCTGCGCAGCGGTTTGGGAGTTAACATCAAAATTACATTTCTCGGCCATATCGCATAGATCTCACTGTGAAAAGGCTTAAATGACTTTTTTAATTAAGTTTAATGATTGCGCTCAAATCAAATGTCCAAGAACTAAATTTCCAAATGTAACTACTAGATTGTGATAAAATACACTATTGGGTGAAGTTTGGTTGACTTCTGCGCAGCGGTTTGGGAGTTAACATCAAAATTACATTTCTCGGCCATATCGCATAGATCTCACTGTGAAAAGGCTTAAATGGCTTTTTTGACCTAAGTTTAATGATTGCGCTCAAACCAAATGTCCTAGAACGAAATTTTCAAATGTAACTACTAGAATGTGATACAATACACTATTGGGTGAAGTTTGGTTGACTTCTGCGCAGCGGTTTGGGAGTTAACATCAAAATTACATTTCTCGGCCATATCGCATAGATCTACTGTGAAAAGGCTTAAATGACTTTTTTAATTAAGTTTGATGATTGCGTTCAAACAAAATGTCCTAGAACAAAATTTTCAAATGTAACTACTAGATTGTGATACAATACACTATTGGGTGAAGTTTGGTTGACTTCTGCGCAGCGGTTTGGGAGTTAACATCAAAATTACATTTCTCGGCCATATCGCATAGATCTCACTGTGAAAAGGCTTAAATGACTTTTTTAATTAAATTTGATGATTGCGTTCAAACAAAATGTCCTAGAACAAAATTTTCAAATGTAACTACTAGATTGTGATACAATACACTATTGGGTGAAGTTTGGTTGACTTCTGCGCAGCGGTTTGGGAGTCAACATCAAAATTACATTTCTCGGCCATATCGCATAGATCTCACTGTGAAAAGGCTTAAATGGCTTTTTTGACCTAAGTTTAAAGATTGCGCTCAAACCAAATGTCCTAGAACGAAATTTTCAAATGTAACTACTAGAATGTGATACAATACACTATTGGGTGAAGTTTGGTTGACTTCTGCGCAGCGGTTTGGGAGTTAACATCAAAATTACATTTCTCGGCCATATCGCATAGATCTCACTGTGAAAAGGCTTAAATGGCTTTTTTGACCTAAGTTTGAGGATTGCGCTCAAATCAAATGTCCTAGAACCAAATTTCCACATGTAACTACTAGATTGTGATACAATACACTAATGGGTGAAGTTTGGTTGACTTCTGCGCAGAGGTTTGGGAGTTAACATCAAAATTACATTTCTCGGCCATATCGCATAGATCTCACTGTGAAAAGGCTTAAATGACTTTTTTAATTAAGTTTGATGATTGCGCTCAAACAAAATTTCCTAGAACAAAATTTTCAAATGTAACTACTAGATTGTGATACAATACACTATTGGGTGAAGTTTGGTTGACTTCTGCGCAGCGGTTTGGGAGTTAACATCAAAATTACATTTCTCGGCCATATCGCATAGATCTCACTGTGAAAAGGCTTAAATGGCTTTTTTGACCTAAGTTTAATGATTACGCTCAAACCAAATGTCCAATAACCAAATTTCCACATGTAACTACTAGATTGTGATACAATACACTAATGGGTGAAGTTTGGTTGACTTCTGCGCAGCGGTTTGGGAGTTAACATCAAAATTACATTTCTCGGCCATATCGCATAGATCTCACTGTGAAAAGGCTTAAATGACTTTTTTAATTAAGTTTGATGATTGCGTTCAAACAAAATGTCATAGAACAAAATTTTCAAATGTAACTACTAGATTGTGATACAATACACTATTGGGTGAAGTTTGGTTGACTTCTGCGCAGCGGTTTGGGAGTTAACATCAAAATTACATTTCTCGGCCATATCGCATAGATCTCACTGTGAAAAGGCTTAAATGGCTTTTTTGACCTAAGTTTGAGGATTGCGCTCAAATCAAATGTCCTAGAACCAAATTTCCACATGTAATTACTAGATTGTGATACAATACACTAATGGGTGAAGTTTGGTTGACTTCTGCGCAGCGGTTTGGGAGTTAACATCAAAATTACATTTCTCGGCCATATCGCATAGATCTCACTGTGAAAAGGCTTAAATGACTTTTTTAATTAAGTTTAATGATTGCGCTCAAATCAAATGTCCTAGAACTAAATTTCCAAATGTAACTACTAGATTGTGATAAAATACACTATTGGGTGAAGTTTGGTTGACTTCTGCGCAGCGGTTTGGGAGTTAACATCAAAATTACATTTCTCGGCCATATCGCATAGATCTCACTGTGAAAAGGCTTAAATGACTTTTTTAATTAAGTTTGATGATTGCGTTCAAACAAAATGTCCTAGAACAAAATTTTCAAATGTAACTACTAGATTGTGATACAATACACTATTGGGTGAAGTTTGGTTGACTTCTGCGCAGCGGTTTGGGAGTTAACATCAAAATTACATTTCTCGGCCATATCGCATAGATCTCACTGTGAAAAGGCTTAAATGGCTTTTTTGACCTAAGTTTGAGGATTGCGCTCAAATCAAATGTCCAAGAACCAAATTTCCAAATGTAACTACTAGATTGTGATACAATACACTATTGGGTGAAGTTTGGTTGACTTCTGCGCAGCGGTTTGGGAGTTAACATCAAAATTACATTTCTCGGCCATATCGCATAGATCTCACTGTGAAAAGGCTTAAATGACTTTTTTAATTAAGTTTGATGATTGCGTTCAAACAAAATGTCCTAGAACAAAATTTTCAAATGTAACTACTAGATTGTGATACAATACACTATTGGGTGAAGTTTGGTTGACTTCTGCGCAGCGGTTTGGGAGTTAACATCAAAATTACATTCCTCGGCCATATCGCATAGATCTCACTGTGAAAAGGCTTAAATGGCTTTTTTGACCTAAGTTTAAAGATTGCGCTCAAACCAAATGTCCTAGACCGAAATTTTCAAATGTAACTACTAGAATGTGATACAATACACTATTGGGTGAAGTTTGGTTGACTTCTGCGCAGCGGTTTGGGAGTTAACATCAAAATTACATTTCTCGGCCATATCGCATAGATCTCACTGTGAAAAGGCTTAAATGGCTTTTTTGACCTAAGTTTGAGGATTGCGCTCAAATCAAATGTCCTAGAACCAAATTTCCACATGTAACTACTAGATTGTGATACAATACACTAATGGGTGAAGTTTGGTTGACTTCTGCGCAGAGGTTTGGGAGTTAACATCAAAATTACATTTCTCGGCCATATCGCATAGATCTCACTGTGAAAAGGCTTAAATGACTTTTTTAATTAAGTTTGATGATTGCGCTCAAACAAAATTTCCTAGAACAAAATTTTCAAATGTAACTACTAGATTGTGATACAATACACTATTGGGTGAAGTTTGGTTGACTTCTGCGCAGCGGTTTGGGAGTTAACATCAAAATTACATTTCTCGGCCATATCGCATAGATCTCACTGTGAAAAGGCTTAAATGGCTTTTTTGACCTAAGTTTAATGATTGCGCTCAAACCAAATTTCCAATAACCAAATTTCCACATATAACTACTAGATTGTGATACAATACACTAATGGGTGAAGTTTGGTTGACTTCTGCGCAGCGGTTTGGGAGTTAACATCAAAATTACATTTCTCGGCCATATCGCATAGATCTCACTGTGAAAAGGCTTAAATGACTTTTTTAATTAAGTTTGATGATTGCGTTCAAACAAAATGTCATAGAACAAAATTTTCAAATGTAACTACTAGATTGTGATACAATACACTATTGGGTGAAGTTTGGTTGACTTCTGCGCAGCGGTTTGGGAGTTAACATCAAAATTACATTTCTCGGCCATATCGCATAGATCTCACTGTGAAAAGGCTTAAATGGCTTTTTTGACCTAAGTTTGAGGATTGCGCTCAAATCAAATGTCCTAGAACCAAATTTCCACATGTAATTACTAGATTGTGATACAATACACTAATGGGTGAAGTTTGGTTGACTTCTGCGCAGCGGTTTGGGAGTTAACATCAAAATTACATTTCTCGGCCATATCGCATAGATCTCACTGTGAAAAGGCTTAAATGACTTTTTTAATTAAGTTTAATGATTGCGCTCAAATCAAATGTCCAAGAACTAAATTTCCAAATGTAACTACTAGATTGTGATAAAATACACTATTGGGTGAAGTTTGGTTGACTTCTGCGCAGCGGTTTGGGAGTTAACATCAAAATTACATTTCTCGGCCATATCGCATAGATCTCACTGTGAAAAGGCTTAAATGACTTTTTTAATTAAGTTTGATGATTGCGTTCAAACAAAATGTCCTAGAACAAAATTTTCAAATGTAACTACTAGATTGTGATACAATACACTATTGGGTGAAGTTTGGTTGACTTCTGCGCAGCGGTTTGGGAGTTAACATCAAAATTACATTTCTCGGCCATATCGCATAGATCTCACTGTGAAAAGGCTTAAATGGCTTTTTTGACCTAAGTTTGAGGATTGCGCTCAAATCAAATGTCCAAGAACCAAATTTCCAAATGTAACTACTAGATTGTGATACAATACACTATTGGGTGAAGTTTGGTTGACTTCTGCGCAGCGGTTTGGGAGTTAACATCAAAATTACATTTCTCGGCCATATCGCATAGATCTCACTGTGAAAAGGCTTAAATGACTTTTTTAATTAAGTTTGATGATTGCGTTCAAACAAAATGTCCTAGAACAAAATTTTCAAATGTAACTACTAGATTGTGATACAATACACTATTGGGTGAAGTTTGGTTGACTTCTGCGCAGCGGTTTGGGAGTTAACATCAAAATTACATTTCTCGGCCATATCGCATAGATCTCACTGTGAAAAGGCTTAAATGGCTTTTTTGACCTAAGTTTAAAGATTGCGCTCAAACCAAATGTCCTAGAACGAAATTTTCAAATGTAACTACTAGAATGTGATACAATACACTATTGGGTGAAGTTTGGTTGACTTCTGCGCAGCGGTTTGGGAGTTAACATCAAAATTACATTTCTCGGCCATATCGCATAGATCTCACTGTGAAAAGGCTTAAATGGCTTTTTTGACCTAAGTTTGAGGATTGCGCTCAAATCAAATGTCCTAGAACCAAATTTCCACATGTAACTACTAGATTGTGATACAATACACTAATGGGTGAAGTTTGGTTGACTTCTGCGCAGAGGTTTGGGAGTTAACATCAAAATTACATTTCTCGGCCATATCGCATAGATCTCACTGTGAAAAGGCTTAAATGACTTTTTTAATTAAGTTTGATGATTGCGCTCAAACAAAATTTCCTAGAACAAAATTTTCAAATGTAACTACTAGATTGTGATACAATACACTATTGGGTGAAGTTTGGTTGACTTCTGCACAGCGGTTTGGGAGTTAACATCAAAATTACATTTCTCGGCCATATCGCATAGATCTCACTGTGAAAAGGCTTAAATGGCTTTTTTGACCTAAGTTTGAGGATTGCGCTCAAATCAAATGTCCAAGAACCAAATTTCCAAATGTAACTAATAGATTGTGATACAATACACTATTGGGTGAAGTTTGGTTGACTTCTGCGCAGCGGTTTGGGAGTTAACATCAAAATTACATTTCTCGGCCATATCGCATAGATCTCACTGTGAAAAGGCTTAAATGACTTTTTTAATTAAGTTTGATGATTGCGTTCAAACAAAATGTCCTAGAACAAAATTTTCAAATGTAACTACTAGATTGTGATACAATACACTATTGGGTGAAGTTTGGTTGACTTCTGCGCAGCGGTTTGGGAGTTAACATCAAAATTACATTTCTCGGCCATATCGCATAGATCTCACTGTGAAAAGGCTTAAATGGCTTTTTTGACCTAAGTTTGAGGATTGCGTTCAAACAAAATGTCATAGAACAAAATTTTCAAATGTAACTACTAGATTGTGATACAATACACTATTGGGTGAAGTTTGGTTGACTTCTGCGCAGCGGTTTGGGAGTTAACATCAAAATTACATTTCTCGGCCATATCGCATAGATCTCACTGTGAAAAGGCTTAAATGACTTTTTTAATTAAGTTTAATGATTGCGCTCAAACCAAATGTCCTAGAACGAAATTTTCAAATGTAACTACTAGAATGTGATACAATACACTATTGGGTGAAGTTTAGTTGACTTCTGCGCAGCGGTTTGGGAGTTAACATCAAAATTACATTTCTCGGCCATATCGCATAGATCTCACTGTGAAAAGGCTTAAATGGCTTTTTTGACCTAAGTTTAATGATTGCGCTCAAACCAAATGTCCTAGAACGAAATTTTCAAATGTAACTACTAGAATGTGATACAATACACTATTGGGTGAAGTTTGGTTGACTTCTGCGCAGCGGTTTGGGAGTTAACATCAAAATTACATTTCTCGGCCATATCGCATAGATCTCACTGTGAAAAGGCTTAAATGACTTTTTTAATTAAGTTTGATGTTTGCGTTCAAACAAAATGTCATAGAACAAAATTTTCAAATGTAACTACTAGATTGTGATACAATACACTATTGTATGAAGTTTGGTTGACTTCTGCGCAGCGGTTTGGGAGTTAACATCAAAATTACATTTCTCGGCCATATCGCATAGATCTCACTGTGAAAAGGCTTAAATGACTTTTTTAATTAAGTTTGATGATTGCGTTCAAACAAAATGTCCTAGAACAAAATTTTCAAATGTAACTACTAGATTGTGATACAATACACTATTGGGTGAAGTTTGGTTGACTTCTGCGCAGCGGTTTGGGAGTTAACATCAAAATTACATTTCTCGGCCATATCGCATAGATCTCACTGTGAAAAGGCTTAAATGGCTTTTTTGACCTAAGTTTAAAGATTGCGCTCAAACCAAATGTCCTAGAACGAAATTTTCAAATGTAACTACTAGAATGTGATACAATACACTATTGGGTGAAGTTTGGTTGACTTCTGCGCAGCGGTTTGGGAGTTAACATCAAAATTACATTTCTCTGCCATATCGCATAGATCTCACTGTGAAAAGGCTTAAATGGCTTTTTTGACCTAAGTTTGAGGATTGCGCTCAAATCAAATGTCCTAGAACCAAATTTCCACATGTAACTACTAGATTGTGATACAATACACTAATGGGTGAAGTTTGGTTGACTTCTGCGCAGAGGTTTGGGAGTTAACATCAAAATTACATTTCTCGGCCATATCGCATAGATCTCACTGTGAAAAGGCTTAAATGACTTTTTTAATTAAGTTTGATGATTGCGCTCAAACAAAATTTCCTAGAACAAAATTTTCAAATGTAACTACTAGATTGTGATACAATACACTATTGGGTGAAGTTTGGTTGACTTCTGCGCAGCGGTTTGGGAGTTAACATCAAAATTACATTTCTCGGCCATATCGCATAGATCTCACTGTGAAAAGGCTTAAATGGCTTTTTTGACCTAAGTTTGAGGATTGCGCTCAAATCAAATGTCCTAGAACCAAATTTCCACATGTAATTACTAGATTGTGATACAATACACTAATGGGTGAAGTTTGGTTGACTTCTGCGCAGCGGTTTGGGAGTTAACATCAAAATTACATTTCTCGGCCATATCGCATAGATCTCACTGTGAAAAGGCTTAAATGACTTTTTTAATTAAGTTTAATGATTGCGCTCAAATCAAATGTCCTAGAACTAAATTTCCAAATGTAACTACTAGATTGTGATAAAATACACTATTGGGTGAAGTTTGGTTGACTTCTGCGCAGCGGTTTGGGAGTTAACATCAAAATTACATTTCTCGGCCATATCGCATAGATCTCACTGTGAAAAGGCTTAAATGACTTTTTTAATTAAGTTTGATGATTGCGTTCAAACAAAATGTCCTAGAACAAAATTTTCAAATGTAACTACTAGATTGTGATACAATACACTATTGGGTGAAGTTTGGTTGACTTCTGCGCAGCGGTTTGGGAGTTAACATCAAAATTACATTTCTCGGCCATATCGCATAGATCTCACTGTGAAAAGGCTTAAATGGCTTTTTTGACCTAAGTTTGAGGATTGCGCTCAAATCAAATGTCCTAGAACCAAATTTCCACATGTAACTACTAGATTGTGATACAATACACTAATGAGTGAAGTTTGGTTGACTTCTGCGCAGAGGTTTGGGAGTTAACATCAAAATTACATTTCTCGGCCATATCGCATAGATCTCACTGTGAAAAGGCTTAAATGACTTTTTTAATTAAGTTTGATGATTGCGCTCAAACAAAATTTCCTAGAACAAAATTTTCAAATGTAACTACTAGATTGTGATACAATACACTATTGGGTGAAGTTTGGTTGACTTCTGCGCAGCGGTTTGGGAGTTAACATCAAAATTACATTTCTCGGCCATATCGCATAGATCTCACTGTGAAAAGGCTTAAATGGCTTTTTTGACCTAAGTTTAATGATTGCGCTCAAACCAAATTTCCAATAACCAAATTTCCACATATAACTACTAGATTGTGATACAATACACTAATGGGTGAAGTTTGGTTGACTTCTGCGCAGCGGTTTGGGAGTTAACATCAAAATTACATTTCTCGGCCATATCGCATAGATCTCACTGTGAAAAGGCTTAAATGGCTTTTTTGACCTAAGTTTAATGATTACGCTCAAACCAAATGTCCAATAACCAAATTTCCACATGTAACTACTAGATTGTGATACAATACACTATTGGGTGAAGTTTGGTTGACTTCTGCGCAGCGGTTTGGGAGTTAACATCAAAATTACATTTCTCGGCCATATCGCATAGATCTACTGTAAAAAGGCTTAAATGACTTTTTTAATTAAGTTTGATGATTGCGTTCAAACAAAATGTCCTAGAACAAAATTTTCAAATGTAACTACTAGATTGTGATACAATACACTATTGGGTGAAGTTTGGTTGACTTCTGCGCAGCGGTTTGGGAGTTAACATCAAAATTACATTTCTCGGCCATATCGCATAGATCTCACTGTGAAAAGGCTTAAATGACTTTTTTAATTAAGTTTGATGATTGCGTTCAAACAAAATGTCCTAGAACAAAATTTTCAAATGTAACTACTAGATTGTGATACAATACACTATTGGGTGAAGTTTGGTTGACTTCTGCGCAGCGGTTTGGGAGTCAACATCAAAATTACATTTCTCGGCCATATCGCATAGATCTCACTGTGAAAAGGCTTAAATGGCTTTTTTGACCTAAGTTTAAAGATTGCGCTCAAACCAAATGTCCTAGAACGAAATTTTCAAATGTAACTACTAGAATGTGATACAATACACTATTGGGTGAAGTTTGGTTGACTTCTGCGCAGCGGTTTGGGAGTTAACATCAAAATTACATTTCTCGGCCATATCGCATAGATCTCACTGTGAAAAGGCTTAAATGGCTTTTTTGACCTAAGTTTGAGGATTGCGCTCAAATCAAATGTCCTAGAACCAAATTTCCACATGTAACTACTAGATTGTGATACAATACACTAATGGGTGAAGTTTGGTTGACTTCTGCGCAGAGGTTTGGGAGTTAACATCAAAATTACATTTCTCGGCCATATCGCATAGATCTCACTGTGAAAAGGCTTAAATGACTTTTTTAATTAAGTTTGATGATTGCGCTCAAACAAAATTTCCTAGAACAAAATTTTCAAATGTAACTACTAGATTGTGATACAATACACTATTGGGTGAAGTTTGGTTGACTTCTGCGCAGCGGTTTGGGAGTTAACATCAAAATTACATTTCTCGGCCATATCGCATAGATCTCACTGTGAAAAGGCTTAAATGGCTTTTTTGACCTAAGTTTAATGATTACGCTCAAACCAAATGTCCAATAACCAAATTTCCACATGTAACTACTAGATTGTGATACAATACACTAATGGGTGAAGTTTGGTTGACTTCTGCGCAGCGGTTTGGGAGTTAACATCAAAATTACATTTCTCGGCCATATCGCATAGATCTCACTGTGAAAAGGCTTAAATGACTTTTTTAATTAAGTTTGATGATTGCGTTCAAACAAAATGTCATAGAACAAAATTTTCAAATGTAACTACTAGATTGTGATACAATACACTATTGGGTGAAGTTTGGTTGACTTCTGCGCAGCGGTTTGGGAGTTAACATCAAAATTACATTTCTCGGCCATATCGCATAGATCTCACTGTGAAAAGGCTTAAATGGCTTTTTTGACCTAAGTTTGAGGATTGCGCTCAAATCAAATGTCCTAGAACCAAATTTCCACATGTAATTACTAGATTGTGATACAATACACTAATGGGTGAAGTTTGGTTGACTTCTGCGCAGCGGTTTGGGAGTTAACATCAAAATTACATTTCTCGGCCATATCGCATAGATCTCACTGTGAAAAGGCTTAAATGACTTTTTTAATTAAGTTTAATGATTGCGCTCAAATCAAATGTCCTAGAACTAAATTTCCAAATGTAACTACTAGATTGTGATAAAATACACTATTGGGTGAAGTTTGGTTGACTTCTGCGCAGCGGTTTGGGAGTTAACATCAAAATTACATTTCTCGGCCATATCGCATAGATCTCACTGTGAAAAGGCTTAAATGACTTTTTTAATTAAGTTTGATGATTGCGTTCAAACAAAATGTCCTAGAACAAAATTTTCAAATGTAACTACTAGATTGTGATACAATACACTATTGGGTGAAGTTTGGTTGACTTCTGCGCAGCGGTTTGGGAGTTAACATCAAAATTACATTTCTCGGCCATATCGCATAGATCTCACTGTGAAAAGGCTTAAATGGCTTTTTTGACCTAAGTTTGAGGATTGCGCTCAAATCAAATGTCCAAGAACCAAATTTCCAAATGTAACTACTAGATTGTGATACAATACACTATTGGGTGAAGTTTGGTTGACTTCTGCGCAGCGGTTTGGGAGTTAACATCAAAATTACATTTCTCGGCCATATCGCATAGATCTCACTGTGAAAAGGCTTAAATGACTTTTTTAATTAAGTTTGATGATTGCGTTCAAACAAAATGTCCTAGAACAAAATTTTCAAATGTAACTACTAGATTGTGATACAATACACTATTGGGTGAAGTTTGGTTGACTTCTGCGCAGCGGTTTGGGAGTTAACATCAAAATTACATTCCTCGGCCATATCGCATAGATCTCACTGTGAAAAGGCTTAAATGGCTTTTTTGACCTAAGTTTAAAGATTGCGCTCAAACCAAATGTCCTAGACCGAAATTTTCAAATGTAACTACTAGAATGTGATACAATACACTATTGGGTGAAGTTTGGTTGACTTCTGCGCAGCGGTTTGGGAGTTAACATCAAAATTACATTTCTCGGCCATATCGCATAGATCTCACTGTGAAAAGGCTTAAATGGCTTTTTTGACCTAAGTTTGAGGATTGCGCTCAAATCAAATGTCCTAGAACCAAATTTCCACATGTAACTACTAGATTGTGATACAATACACTAATGGGTGAAGTTTGGTTGACTTCTGCGCAGAGGTTTGGGAGTTAACATCAAAATTACATTTCTCGGCCATATCGCATAGATCTCACTGTGAAAAGGCTTAAATGACTTTTTTAATTAAGTTTGATGATTGCGCTCAAACAAAATTTCCTAGAACAAAATTTTCAAATGTAACTACTAGATTGTGATACAATACACTATTGGGTGAAGTTTGGTTGACTTCTGCGCAGCGGTTTGGGAGTTAACATCAAAATTACATTTCTCGGCCATATCGCATAGATCTCACTGTGAAAAGGCTTAAATGGCTTTTTTGACCTAAGTTTAATGATTGCGCTCAAACCAAATTTCCAATAACCAAATTTCCACATATAACTACTAGATTGTGATACAATACACTAATGGGTGAAGTTTGGTTGACTTCTGCGCAGCGGTTTGGGAGTTAACATCAAAATTACATTTCTCGGCCATATCGCATAGATCTCACTGTGAAAAGGCTTAAATGACTTTTTTAATTAAGTTTGATGATTGCGTTCAAACAAAATGTCATAGAACAAAATTTTCAAATGTAACTACTAGATTGTGATACAATACACTATTGGGTGAAGTTTGGTTGACTTCTGCGCAGCGGTTTGGGAGTTAACATCAAAATTACATTTCTCGGCCATATCGCATAGATCTCACTGTGAAAAGGCTTAAATGGCTTTTTTGACCTAAGTTTGAGGATTGCGCTCAAATCAAATGTCCTAGAACCAAATTTCCACATGTAATTACTAGATTGTGATACAATACACTAATGGGTGAAGTTTGGTTGACTTCTGCGCAGCGGTTTGGGAGTTAACATCAAAATTACATTTCTCGGCCATATCGCATAGATCTCACTGTGAAAAGGCTTAAATGACTTTTTTAATTAAGTTTAATGATTGCGCTCAAATCAAATGTCCAAGAACTAAATTTCCAAATGTAACTACTAGATTGTGATAAAATACACTATTGGGTGAAGTTTGGTTGACTTCTGCGCAGCGGTTTGGGAGTTAACATCAAAATTACATTTCTCGGCCATATCGCATAGATCTCACTGTGAAAAGGCTTAAATGACTTTTTTAATTAAGTTTGATGATTGCGTTCAAACAAAATGTCCTAGAACAAAATTTTCAAATGTAACTACTAGATTGTGATACAATACACTATTGGGTGAAGTTTGGTTGACTTCTGCGCAGCGGTTTGGGAGTTAACATCAAAATTACATTTCTCGGCCATATCGCATAGATCTCACTGTGAAAAGGCTTAAATGGCTTTTTTGACCTAAGTTTGAGGATTGCGCTCAAATCAAATGTCCAAGAACCAAATTTCCAAATGTAACTACTAGATTGTGATACAATACACTATTGGGTGAAGTTTGGTTGACTTCTGCGCAGCGGTTTGGGAGTTAACATCAAAATTACATTTCTCGGCCATATCGCATAGATCTCACTGTGAAAAGGCTTAAATGACTTTTTTAATTAAGTTTGATGATTGCGTTCAAACAAAATGTCCTAGAACAAAATTTTCAAATGTAACTACTAGATTGTGATACAATACACTATTGGGTGAAGTTTGGTTGACTTCTGCGCAGCGGTTTGGGAGTTAACATCAAAATTACATTCCTCGGCCATATCGCATAGATCTCACTGTGAAAAGGCTTAAATGGCTTTTTTGACCTAAGTTTAAAGATTGCGCTCAAACCAAATGTCCTAGACCGAAATTTTCAAATGTAACTACTAGAATGTGATACAATACACTATTGGGTGAAGTTTGGTTGACTTCTGCGCAGCGGTTTGGGAGTTAACATCAAAATTACATTTCTCGGCCATATCGCATAGATCTCACTGTGAAAAGGCTTAAATGGCTTTTTTGACCTAAGTTTGAGGATTGCGCTCAAATCAAATGTCCTAGAACCAAATTTCCACATGTAACTACTAGATTGTGATACAATACACTAATGGGTGAAGTTTGGTTGACTTCTGCGCAGAGGTTTGGGAGTTAACATCAAAATTACATTTCTCGGCCATATCGCATAGATCTCACTGTGAAAAGGCTTAAATGACTTTTTTAATTAAGTTTGATGATTGCGCTCAAACAAAATTTCCTAGAACAAAATTTTCAAATGTAACTACTAGATTGTGATACAATACACTATTGGGTGAAGTTTGGTTGACTTCTGCGCAGCGGTTTGGGAGTTAACATCAAAATTACATTTCTCGGCCATATCGCATAGATCTCACTGTGAAAAGGCTTAAATGGCTTTTTTGACCTAAGTTTAATGATTGCGCTCAAACCAAATTTCCAATAACCAAATTTCCACATATAACTACTAGATTGTGATACAATACACTAATGGGTGAAGTTTGGTTGACTTCTGCGCAGCGGTTTGGGAGTTAACATCAAAATTACATTTCTCGGCCATATCGCATAGATCTCACTGTGAAAAGGCTTAAATGACTTTTTTAATTAAGTTTGATGATTGCGTTCAAACAAAAATTCATAGAACAAAATTTTCAAATGTAACTACTAGATTGTGATACAATACACTATTGGGTGAAGTTTGGTTGACTTCTGCGCAGCGGTTTGGGAGTTAACATCAAAATTACATTTCTCGGCCATATCGCATAGATCTCACTGTGAAAAGGCTTAAATGGCTTTTTTGACCTAAGTTTGAGGATTGCGCTCAAATCAAATGTCCAAGAACCAAATTTCCAAATGTAACTACTAGATTGTGATACAATACACTATTGGGTGAAGTTTGGTTGACTTCTGCGCAGCGGTTTGGGAGTTAACATCAAAATTACATTTCTCGGCCATATCGCATAGATCTCACTGTGAAAAGGCTTAAATGACTTTTTTAATTAAGTTTGATGATTGCGTTCAAACAAAATGTCCTAGAACAAAATTTTCAAATGTAACTACTAGATTGTGATACAATACACTATTGGGTGAAGTTTGGTTGACTTCTGCGCAGCGGTTTGGGAGTTAACATCAAAATTACATTTCTCGGCCATATCGCATAGATCTCACTGTGAAAAGGCTTAAATGGCTTTTTTGACCTAAGTTTAAAGATTGCGCTCAAACCAAATGTCCTAGAACGAAATTTTCAAATGTAACTACTAGAATGTGATACAATACACTATTGGGTGAAGTTTGGTTGACTTCTGCGCAGCGGTTTGGGAGTTAACATCAAAATTACATTTCTCGGCCATATCGCATAGATCTCACTGTGAAAAGGCTTAAATGGCTTTTTTGACCTAAGTTTGAGGATTGCGCTCAAATCAAATGTCCTAGAACCAAATTTCCACATGTAACTACTAGATTGTGATACAATACACTAATGGGTGAAGTTTGGTTGACTTCTGCGCAGAGGTTTGGGAGTTAACATCAAAATTACATTTCTCGGCCATATCGCATAGATCTCACTGTGAAAAGGCTTAAATGACTTTTTTAATTAAGTTTGATGATTGCGCTCAAACAAAATTTCCTAGAACAAAATTTTCAAATGTAACTACTAGATTGTGATACAATACACTATTGGGTGAAGTTTGGTTGACTTCTGCACAGCGGTTTGGGAGTTAACATCAAAATTACATTTCTCGGCCATATCGCATAGATCTCACTGTGAAAAGGCTTAAATGGCTTTTTTGACCTAAGTTTGAGGATTGCGCTCAAATCAAATGTCCAAGAACCAAATTTCCAAATGTAACTAATAGATTGTGATACAATACACTATTGGGTGAAGTTTGGTTGACTTCTGCGCAGCGGTTTGGGAGTTAACATCAAAATTACATTTCTCGGCCATATCGCATAGATCTCACTGTGAAAAGGCTTAAATGACTTTTTTAATTAAGTTTGATGATTGCGTTCAAACAAAATGTCCTAGAACAAAATTTTCAAATGTAACTACTAGATTGTGATACAATACACTATTGGGTGAAGTTTGGTTGACTTCTGCGCAGCGGTTTGGGAGTTAACATCAAAATTACATTTCTCGGCCATATCGCATAGATCTCACTGTGAAAAGGCTTAAATGGCTTTTTTGACCTAAGTTTGAGGATTGCGTTCAAACAAAATGTCATAGAACAAAATTTTCAAATGTAACTACTAGATTGTGATACAATACACTATTGGGTGAAGTTTGGTTGACTTCTGCGCAGCGGTTTGGGAGTTAACATCAAAATTACATTTCTCGGCCATATCGCATAGATCTCACTGTGAAAAGGCTTAAATGACTTTTTTAATTAAGTTTAATGATTGCGCTCAAACCAAATGTCCTAGAACGAAATTTTCAAATGTAACTACTAGAATGTGATACAATACACTATTGGGTGAAGTTTAGTTGACTTCTGCGCAGCGGTTTGGGAGTTAACATCAAAATTACATTTCTCGGCCATATCGCATAGATCTCACTGTGAAAAGGCTTAAATGGCTTTTTTGACCTAAGTTTAATGATTGCGCTCAAACCAAATGTCCTAGAACGAAATTTTCAAATGTAACTACTAGAATGTGATACAATACACTATTGGGTGAAGTTTGGTTGACTTCTGCGCAGCGGTTTGGGAGTTAACATCAAAATTACATTTCTCGGCCATATCGCATAGATCTCACTGTGAAAAGGCTTAAATGACTTTTTTAATTAAGTTTGATGATTGCGTTCAAACAAAATGTCATAGAACAAAATTTTCAAATGTAACTACTAGATTGTGATACAATACACTATTGTATGAAGTTTGGTTGACTTCTGCGCAGCGGTTTGGGAGTTAACATCAAAATTACATTTCTCGGCCATATCGCATAGATCTCACTGTGAAAAGGCTTAAATGACTTTTTTAATTAAGTTTGATGATTGCGTTCAAACAAAATGTCCTAGAACAAAATTTTCAAATGTAACTACTAGATTGTGATACAATACACTATTGGGTGAAGTTTGGTTGACTTCTGCGCAGCGGTTTGGGAGTTAACATCAAAATTACATTTCTCGGCCATATCGCATAGATCTCACTGTGAAAAGGCTTAAATGGCTTTTTTGACCTAAGTTTAAAGATTGCGCTCAAACCAAATGTCCTAGAACGAAATTTTCAAATGTAACTACTAGAATGTGATACAATACACTATTGGGTGAAGTTTGGTTGACTTCTGCGCAGCGGTTTGGGAGTTAACATCAAAATTACATTTCTCTGCCATATCGCATAGATCTCACTGTGAAAAGGCTTAAATGGCTTTTTTGACCTAAGTTTGAGGATTGCGCTCAAATCAAATGTCCTAGAACCAAATTTCCACATGTAACTACTAGATTGTGATACAATACACTAATGGGTGAAGTTTGGTTGACTTCTGCGCAGAGGTTTGGGAGTTAACATCAAAATTACATTTCTCGGCCATATCGCATAGATCTCACTGTGAAAAGGCTTAAATGACTTTTTTAATTAAGTTTGATGATTGCGCTCAAACAAAATTTCCTAGAACAAAATTTTCAAATGTAACTACTAGATTGTGATACAATACACTATTGGGTGAAGTTTGGTTGACTTCTGCGCAGCGGTTTGGGAGTTAACATCAAAATTACATTTCTCGGCCATATCGCATAGATCTCACTGTGAAAAGGCTTAAATGGCTTTTTTGACCTAAGTTTGAGGATTGCGCTCAAATCAAATGTCCTAGAACCAAATTTCCACATGTAATTACTAGATTGTGATACAATACACTAATGGGTGAAGTTTGGTTGACTTCTGCGCAGCGGTTTGGGAGTTAACATCAAAATTACATTTCTCGGCCATATCGCATAGATCTCACTGTGAAAAGGCTTAAATGACTTTTTTAATTAAGTTTAATGATTGCGCTCAAATCAAATGTCCTAGAACTAAATTTCCAAATGTAACTACTAGATTGTGATAAAATACACTATTGGGTGAAGTTTGGTTGACTTCTGCGCAGCGGTTTGGGAGTTAACATCAAAATTACATTTCTCGGCCATATCGCATAGATCTCACTGTGAAAAGGCTTAAATGACTTTTTTAATTAAGTTTGATGATTGCGTTCAAACAAAATGTCCTAGAACAAAATTTTCAAATGTAACTACTAGATTGTGATACAATACACTATTGGGTGAAGTTTGGTTGACTTCTGCGCAGCGGTTTGGGAGTTAACATCAAAATTACATTTCTCGGCCATATCGCATAGATCTCACTGTGAAAAGGCTTAAATGGCTTTTTTGACCTAAGTTTGAGGATTGCGCTCAAATCAAATGTCCTAGAACCAAATTTCCACATGTAACTACTAGATTGTGATACAATACACTAATGAGTGAAGTTTGGTTGACTTCTGCGCAGAGGTTTGGGAGTTAACATCAAAATTACATTTCTCGGCCATATCGCATAGATCTCACTGTGAAAAGGCTTAAATGACTTTTTTAATTAAGTTTGATGATTGCGCTCAAACAAAATTTCCTAGAACAAAATTTTCAAATGTAACTACTAGATTGTGATACAATACACTATTGGGTGAAGTTTGGTTGACTTCTGCGCAGCGGTTTGGGAGTTAACATCAAAATTACATTTCTCGGCCATATCGCATAGATCTCACTGTGAAAAGGCTTAAATGGCTTTTTTGACCTAAGTTTAATGATTGCGCTCAAACCAAATTTCCAATAACCAAATTTCCACATATAACTACTAGATTGTGATACAATACACTAATGGGTGAAGTTTGGTTGACTTCTGCGCAGCGGTTTGGGAGTTAACATCAAAATTACATTTCTCGGCCATATCGCATAGATCTCACTGTGAAAAGGCTTAAATGACTTTTTTAATTAAGTTTGATGATTGCGTTCAAACAAAATGTCATAGAACAAAATTTTCAAATGTAACTACTAGATTGTGATACAATACACTATTGGGTGAAGTTTGGTTGACTTCTGCGCAGCGGTTTGGGAGTTAACATCAAAATTACATTTCTCGGCCATATCGCATAGATCTCACTGTGAAAAGGCTTAAATGGCTTTTTTGACCTAAGTTTGAGGATTGCGCTCAAGTCAAATGTCCTAGAACCAAATTTCCACATGTAATTACTAGATTGTGATACAATACACTAATGGGTGAAGTTTGGTTGACTTCTGCGCAGCGGTTTGGGAGTTAACATCAAAATTACATTTCTCGGCCATATCGCATAGATCTCACTGTGAAAAGGCTTAAATGACTTTTTTAATTAAGTTTAATGATTGCGCTCAAATCAAATGTCCAAGAACTAAATTTCCAAATGTAACTACTAGATTGTGATAAAATACACTATTGGGTGAAGTTTGGTTGACTTCTGCGCAGCGGTTTGGGAGTTAACATCAAAATTACATTTCTCGGCCATATCGCATAGATCTCACTGTGAAAAGGCTTAAATGACTTTTTTAATTAAGTTTGATGATTGCGTTCAAACAAAATGTCCTAGAACAAAATTTTCAAATGTAACTACTAGATTGTGATACAATACACTATTGGGTGAAGTTTGGTTGACTTCTGCGCAGCGGTTTGGGAGTTAACATCAAAATTACATTTCTCGGCCATATCGCATAGATCTCACTGTGAAAAGGCTTAAATGGCTTTTTTGACCTAAGTTTAAAGATTGCGCTCAAACCAAATGTCCTAGAACGAAATTTTCAAATGTAACTACTAGAATGTGATACAATACACTATTGGGTGAAGTTTGGTTGACTTCTGCGCAGCGGTTTGGGAGTTAACATCAAAATTACATTTCTCGGCCATATCGCATAGATCTCACTGTGAAAAGGCTTAAATGGCTTTTTTGACCTAAGTTTGAGGATTGCGCTCAAATCAAATGTCCTAGAACCAAATTTCCACATGTAACTACTAGATTGTGATACAATACACTAATGGGTGAAGTTTGGTTGACTTCTGCGCAGAGGTTTGGGAGTTAACATCAAAATTACATTTCTCGGCCATATCGCATAGATCTCACTGTGAAAAGGCTTAAATGACTTTTTTAATTAAGTTTGATGATTGCGCTCAAACAAAATTTCCTAGAACAAAATTTTCAAATGTAACTACTAGATTGTGATACAATACACTATTGGGTGAAGTTTGGTTGACTTCTGCGCAGCGGTTTGGGAGTTAACATCAAAATTACATTCCTCGGCCATATCGCATAGATCTCACTGTGAAAAGGCTTAAATGGCTTTTTTGACCTAAGTTTAAAGATTGCGCTCAAACCAAATGTCCTAGAACGAAATTTTCAAATGTAACTACTAGAATGTGATACAATACACTATTGGGTGAAGTTTGGTTGACTTCTGCGCAGCGGTTTGGGAGTTAACATCAAAATTACATTTCTCGGCCATATCGCATAGATCTCACTGTGAAAAGGCTTAAATGGCTTTTTTGACCTAAGTTTGAGGATTGCGCTCAAATCAAATGTCCTAGAACCAAATTTCCACATGTAATTACTAGATTGTCATACAATACACTAATGGGTGAAGTTTGGTTGACTCCTGCGCAGCGGTTTGGGAGTTAACATCAAAATTACATTTCTCGGCCATATCGCATAGATCTCACTGTGAAAAGGCTTAAATGACTTTTTTAATTAAGTTTAATGATTGCGCTCAAACCAAATGTCCTAGAACGAAATTTTCAAATGTAACTACTAGAATGTGATACAATACACTATTGGGTGAAGTTTAGTTGACTTCTGCGCAGCGGTTTGGGAGTTAACATCAAAATTACATTTCTCGGCCATATCGCATAGATCTCACTGTGAAAAGGCTTAAATGGCTTTTTTGACCTAAGTTTAATGATTGCGCTCAAACCAAATGTCCTAGAACGAAATTTTCAAATGTAACTACTAGAATGTGATACAATACACTATTGGGTGAAGTTTGGTTGACTTCTGCGCAGCGGTTTGGGAGTTAACATCAAAATTACATTTCTCGGCCATATCGCATAGATCTCACTGTGAAAAGGCTTAAATGACTTTTTTAATTAAGTTTGATGATTGCGTTCAAACAAAATGTCCTAGAACAAAATTTTCAAATGTAACTACTAGATTGTGATACAATACACTATTGGGTGAAGTTTGGTTGACTTCTGCGCAGCGGTTTGGGAGTTAACATCAAAATTACATTTCTCGGCCATATCGCATAGATCTCACTGTGAAAAGGCTTAAATGACTTTTTTAATTAAGTTTGATGATTGCGTTCAAACAAAATGTCCTAGAACAAAATTTTCAAATGTAACTACTAGATTGTGATACAATACACTATTGGGTGAAGTTTGGTTGACTTCTGCGCAGCGGTTTGGGAGTTAACATCAAAATTACATTTCTCGGCCATATCGCATAGATCTCACTGTGAAAAGGCTTAAATGGCTTTTTTGACCTAAGTTTAAAGATTGCGCTCAAACCAAATGTCCTAGAACGAAATTTTCAAATGTAACTACTAGAATGTGATACAATACACTATTGGGTGAAGTTTGGTTGACTTCTGCGCAGCGGTTTGGGAGTTAACATCAAAATTACATTTCTCGGCCATATCGCATAGATCTCACTGTGAAAAGGCTTAAATGGCTTTTTTGACCTAAGTTTGAGGATTGCGCTCAAATCAAATGTCCTAGAACCAAATTTCCACATGTAACTACTAGATTGTGATACAATACACTAATGGGTGAAGTTTGGTTGACTTCTGCGCAGAGGTTTGGGAGTTAACATCAAAATTACATTTCTCGGCCATATCGCATAGTTCTCACTGTGAAAAGGCTTAAATGACTTTTTTAATTAAGTTTGATGATTGCGCTCAAACAAAATTTCCTAGAACAAAATTTTCAAATGTAACTACTAGATTGTGATACAATACACTATTGGGTGAAGTTTGGTTGACTTCTGCGCAGCGGTTTGGGAGTTAACATCAAAATTACATTTCTCGGCCATATCGCATAGATCTCACTGTGAAAAGGCTTAAATGGCTTTTTTGACCTAAGTTTAATGATTGCGCTCAAACCAAATGTCCAATAACCAAATTTCCACATGTAACTACTAGATTGTGATACAATACACTAATGGGTGAAGTTTGGTTGACTTCTGCGCAGCGGTTTGGGAGTTAACATCAAAATTACATTTCTCGGCCATATCGCATAGATCTCACTGTGAAAAGGCTTAAATGACTTTTTTAATTAAGTTTGATGATTGCGTTCAAACAAAATGTCATAGAACAAAATTTTCAAATGTAACTACTAGATTGTGATACAATACACTATTGGGTGAAGTTTGGTTGACTTCTGCGCAGCGGTTTGGGAGTTAACATCAAAATTACATTTCTCGGCCATATCGCATAGATCTCACTGTGAAAAGGCTTAAATGGCTTTTTTGACCTAAGTTTGAGGATTGCGCTCAAATCAAATGTCCTAGAACCAAATTTCCACATGTAATTACTAGATTGTGATACAATACACTAATGGGTGAAGTTTGGTTGACTTCTGCGCAGCGGTTTGGGAGTTAACATCAAAATTACATTTCTCGGCCATATCGCATAGATCTCACTGTGAAAAGGCTTAAATGACTTTTTTAATTAAGTTTAATGATTGCGCTCAAATCAAATGTCCTAGAACTAAATTTCCAAATGTAACTACTAGATTGTGATAAAATACACTATTGGGTGAAGTTTGGTTGACTTCTGCGCAGCGGTTTGGGAGTTAACATCAAAATTACATTTCTCGGCCATATCGCATAGATCTCACTGTGAAAAGGCTTAAATGACTTTTTTAATTAAGTTTGATGATTGCGTTCAAACAAAATGTCCTAGAACAAAATTTTCAAATGTAACTACTAGATTGTGATACAATACACTATTGGGTGAAGTTTGGTTGACTTCTGCGCAGCGGTTTGGGAGTTAACATCAAAATTACATTTCTCGGCCATATCGCATAGATCTCACTGTGAAAAGGCTTAAATGGCTTTTTTGACCTAAGTTTGAGGATTGCGCTCAAATCAAATGTCCAAGAACCAAATTTCCAAATGTAACTACTAGATTGTGATACAATACACTATTGGGTGAAGTTTGGTTGACTTCTGCGCAGCGGTTTGGGAGTTAACATCAAAATTACATTTCTCGGCCATATCGCATAGATCTCACTGTGAAAAGGCTTAAATGACTTTTTTAATTAAGTTTGATGATTGCGTTCAAACAAAATGTCCTAGAACAAAATTTTCAAATATAACTACTAGATTGTGATACAATACACTATTGGGTGAAGTTTGGTTGACTTCTGCGCAGCGGTTTGGGAGTTAACATCAAAATTACATTCCTCGGCCATATCGCATAGATCTCACTGTGAAAAGGCTTAAATGGCTTTTTTGACCTAAGTTTAAAGATTGCGCTCAAACCAAATGTCCTAGACCGAAATTTTCAAATGTAACTACTAGAATGTGATACAATACACTATTGGGTGAAGTTTGGTTGACTTCTGCGCAGCGGTTTGGGAGTTAACATCAAAATTACATTTCTCGGCCATATCGCATAGATCTCACTGTGAAAAGGCTTAAATGGCTTTTTTGACCTAAGTTTGAGGATTGCGCTCAAATCAAATGTCCTAGAACCAAATTTCCACATGTAACTACTAGATTGTGATACAATACACTAATGGGTGAAGTTTGGTTGACTTCTGCGCAGAGGTTTGGGAGTTAACATCAAAATTACATTTCTCGGCCATATCGCATAGATCTCACTGTGAAAAGGCTTAAATGACTTTTTTAATTAAGTTTGATGATTGCGCTCAAACAAAATTTCCTAGAACAAAATTTTCAAATGTAACTACTAGATTGTGATACAATACACTATTGGGTGAAGTTTGGTTGACTTCTGCGCAGCGGTTTGGGAGTTAACATCAAAATTACATTTCTCGGCCATATCGCATAGATCTCACTGTGAAAAGGCTTAAATGGCTTTTTTGACCTAAGTTTAATGATTGCGCTCAAACCAAATTTCCAATAACCAAATTTCCACATATAACTACTAGATTGTGATACAATACACTAATGGGTGAAGTTTGGTTGACTTCTGCGCAGCGGTTTGGGAGTTAACATCAAAATTACATTTCTCGGCCATATCGCATAGATCTCACTGTGAAAAGGCTTAAATGACTTTTTTAATTAAGTTTGATGATTGCGTTCAAACAAAATGTCATAGAACAAAATTTTCAAATGTAACTACTAGATTGTGATACAATACACTATTGGGTGAAGTTTGGTTGACTTCTGCGCAGCGGTTTGGGAGTTAACATCAAAATTACATTTCTCGGCCATATCGCATAGATCTCACTGTGAAAAGGCTTAAATGGCTTTTTTGACCTAAGTTTGAGGATTGCGCTCAAATCAAATGTCCTAGAACCAAATTTCCACAGGTAATTACTAGATTGTGATACAATACACTAATGGGTGAAGTTTAGTTGACTTCTGCGCAGCGGTTTGGGAGTTAACATCAAAATTACATTTCTCGGCCATATCGCATAGATCTCACTGTGAAAAGGCTTAAATGACTTTTTTAATTAAGTTTAATGATTGCGCTCAAATCAAATGTCCAAGAACTAAATTTCCAAATGTAACTACTAGATTGTGATAAAATACACTATTGGGTGAAGTTTGGTTGACTTCTGCGCAGCGGTTTGGGAGTTAACATCAAAATTACATTTCTCGGCCATATCGCATAGATCTCACTGTGAAAAGGCTTAAATGACTTTTTTAATTAAGTTTGATGATTGCGTTCAAACAAAATGTCCTAGAACAAAATTTTCAAATGTAACTACTAGATTGTGATACAATACACTATTGGGTGAAGTTTGGTTGACTTCTGCGCAGCGGTTTGGGAGTTAACATCAAAATTACATTTCTCGGCCATATCGCATAGATCTCACTGTGAAAAGGCTTAAATGGCTTTTTTGACCTAAGTTTGAGGATTGCGCTCAAATAAAATGTCCAAGAACCAAATTTCCAAATGTAACTACTAGATTGTGATACAATACAATATTGGGTGAAGTTTGGTTGACTTCTGCGCAGCGGTTTGGGAGTTAACATCAAAATTACATTTCTCGGCCATATCGCATAGATCTCACTGTGAAAAGGCTTAAATGACTTTTTTAATTAAGTTTGATGATTGCGTTCAAACAAAATGTCCTAGAACAAAATTTTCAAATGCAACTACTAGATTGTGATACAATACACTATTGGGTGAAGTTTGGTTGACTTCTGCGCAGCGGTTTGGGAGTTAACATCAAAATTACATTTCTCGGCCATATCGCATAGATCTCACTGTGAAAAGGCTTAAATGGCTTTTTTGACCTAAGTTTAAAGATTGCGCTCAAACCAAATGTCCTAGAACGAAATTTTCAAATGTAACTACTAGAATGTGATACAATACACTATTGGGTGAAGTTTGGTTGACTTCTGCGCAGCGGTTTGGGAGTTAACATCAAAATTACATTTCTCGGCCATATCGCATAGATCTCACTGTGAAAAGGCTTAAATGGCTTTTTTGACCTAAGTTTGAGGATTGCGCTCAAATCAAATGTCCTAGAACCAAATTTCCACATGTAACTACTAGATTGTGATACAATACACTAATGGGTGAAGTTTGGTTGACTTCTGCGCAGAGGTTTGGGAGTTAACATCAAAATTACATTTCTCGGCCATATCGCATAGATCTCACTGTGAAAAGGCTTAAATGACTTTTTTAATTAAGTTTGATGATTGCGCTCAAACAAAATTTCCTAGAACAAAATTTTCAAATGTAACTACTAGAATGTGATACAATACACTATTGGGTGAAGTTTGGTTGACTTCTGCGCAGCGGTTTGGGAGTTAACATCAAAATTACATTTCTCGGCCATATCGCATAGATCTCACTGTGAAAAGGTTAAAATGGCTTTTTTGACCTAAGTTTAATGATTGCGCTCAAACCAAATGTCCAATAACCAAATTTCCACATGTAACTACTAGATTGTGATACAATACACTAATGGGTGAAGTTTGGTTGACTTCTGCGCAGCGGTTTGGGAGTTAACATCAAAATTACATTTCTCGGCCATATCGCATAGATCTCACTGTGAAAAGGCTTAAATGGCTTTTTTGACCTAAGTTTGAGGATTGCGCTCAAATCAAATGTCCAAGAACCAAATTTCCAAATGTAACTAATAGATTGTGATACAATACACTATTGGGTGAAGTTTGGTTGACTTCTGCGCAGCGGTTTGGGAGTTAACATCAAAATTACATTTCTCGGCCATATCGCATAGATCTCACTGTGAAAAGGCTTAAATGACTTTTTTAATTAAGTTTAATGATTGCGCTCAAACCAAATGTCCTAGAACGAAATTTTCAAATGTAACTACTAGAATGTGATACAATACACTATTGGGTGAAGTTTAGTTGACTTCTGCGCAGCGGTTTGGGAGTTAACATCAAAATTACATTTCTCGGCCATATCGCATAGATCTCACTGTGAAAAGGCTTAAATGGCTTTTTTGACCTAAGTTTAATGATTGCGCTCAAACCAAATGTCCTAGAACGAAATTTTCAAATGTAACTACTAGAATGTGATACAATACACTATTGGGTGAAGTTTGGTTGACTTCTGCGCAGCGGTTTGGGAGTTAACATCAAAATTACATTTCTCGGCCATATCGCATAGATCTCACTGTGAAAAGGCTTAAATGACTTTTTTAATTAAGTTTGATGATTGCGTTCAAACAAAATGTCCTAGAACAAAATTTTCAAATGTAACTACTAGATTGTGATACAATACACTAATGGGTGAAGTTTGGTTGACTTCTGCGCAGCGGTTTGGGAGTTAACATCAAAATTACATTTCTCGGCCATATCGCATAGATCTCACTGTGAAAAGGCTTAAATGGCTTTTTTGACCTAAGTTTAATGATTGCGCTCAAACCAAATTTCCAATAACCAAATTTCCACATATAACTACTAGATTGTGATACAATACACTAATGGGTGAAGTTTGGTTGACTTCTGCGCAGCGGTTTGGGAGTTAACATCAAAATTACATTTCTCGGCCATATCGCATAGATCTCACTGTGAAAAGGCTTAAATGACTTTTTTAATTAAGTTTGATGATTGCGTTCAAACAAAATGTCATAGAACAAAATTTTCAAATGTAACTACTAGATTGTGATACAATACACTATTGGGTGAAGTTTGGTTGACTTCTGCGCAGCGGTTTGGGAGTTAACATCAAAATTACATTTCTCGGCCATATCGCATAGATCTCACTGTGAAAAGGCTTAAATGGCTTTTTTGACCTAAGTTTGAGGATTGCGCTCAAATCAAATGTCCTAGAACCAAATTTCCACATGTAACTACTAGATTGTGATACAATACACTAATGGGTGAAGTTTGGTTGACTTCTGCGCAGAGGTTTGGGAGTTAACATCAAAATTACATTTCTCGGCCATATCGCATAGATCTCACTGTGAAAAGGCTTAAATGACTTTTTTAATTAAGTTTGATGATTGCGCTCAAACAAAATTTCCTAGAACAAAATTTTCAAATGTAACTACTAGATTGTGATACAATACACTATTGGGTGAAGTTTGGTTGACTTCTGCGCAGCGGTTTGGGAGTTAACATCAAAATTACATTTCTCGGCCATATCGCATAGATCTCACTGTGAAAAGGCTTAAATGGCTTTTTTGACCTAAGTTTAATGATTGCGCTCAAACCAAATGTCCAATAACCAAATTTCCACATGTAACTACTAGATTGTGATACAATACACTAATGGGTGAAGTTTGGTTGACTTCTGCGCAGCGGTTTGGGAGTTAACATCAAAATTACATTTCTCGGCCATATCGCATAGATCTCACTGTGAAAAGGCTTAAATGACTTTTTTAATTAAGTTTGATGATTGCGTTCAAACAAAATGTCATAGAACAAAATTTTCAAATGTAACTACTAGATTGTGATACAATACACTATTGGGTGAAGTTTGGTTGACTTCTGCGCAGCGGTTTGGGAGTTAACATCAAAATTACATTTCTCGGCCATATCGCATAGATCTCACTGTGAAAAGGCTTAAATGGCTTTTTTGACCTAAGTTTGAGGATTGCGCTCAAATCAAATGTCCTAGAACCAAATTTCCACATGTAATTACTAGATTGTGATACAATACACTAATGGGTGAAGTTTGGTTGACTTCTGCGCAGCGGTTTGGGAGTTAACATCAAAATTACATTTCTCGGCCATATCGCATAGATCTCACTGTGAAAAGGCTTAAATGACTTTTTTAATTAAGTTTAATGATTGCGCTCAAATCAAATGTCCTAGAACTAAATTTCCAAATGTAACTACTAGATTGTGATAAAATACACTATTGGGTGAAGTTTGGTTGACTTCTGCGCAGCGGTTTGGGAGTTAACATCAAAATTACATTTCTCGGCCATATCGCATAGATCTCACTGTGAAAAGGCTTAAATGACTTTTTTAATTAAGTTTGATGATTGCGTTCAAACAAAATGTCCTAGAACAAAATTTTCAAATGTAACTACTAGATTGTGATACAATACACTATTGGGTGAAGTTTGGTTGACTTCTGCGCAGCGGTTTGGGAGTTAACATCAAAATTACATTTCTCGGCCATATCGCATAGATCTCACTGTGAAAAGGCTTAAATGGCTTTTTTGACCTAAGTTTGAGGATTGCGCTCAAATCAAATGTCCAAGAACCAAATTTCCAAATGTAACTACTAGATTGTGATACAATACACTATTGGGTGAAGTTTGGTTGACTTCTGCGCAGCGGTTTGGGAGTTAACATCAAAATTACATTTCTCGGCCATATCGCATAGATCTCACTGTGAAAAGGCTTAAATGACTTTTTTAATTAAGTTTGATGATTGCGTTCAAACAAAATGTCCTAGAACAAAATTTTCAAATGTAACTACTAGATTGTGATACAATACACTATTGGGTGAAGTTTGGTTGACTTCTGCGCAGCGGTTTGGGAGTTAACATCAAAATTACATTCCTCGGCCATATCGCATAGATCTCACTGTGAAAAGGCTTAAATGGCTTTTTTGACCTAAGTTTAAAGATTGCGCTCAAACCAAATGTCCTAGAACGAAATTTTCAAATGTAACTACTAGAATGTGATACAATACACTATTGGGTGAAGTTTGGTTGACTTCTGCGCAGCAGTTTGGGAGTTAACATCAAAATTACATTTCTCGGCCATATCGCATAGATCTCACTGTGAAAAGGCTTAAATGGCTTTTTTGACCTAAGTTTGAGGATTGCGCTCAAATCAAATGTCCTAGAACCAAATTTCCACATGTAACTACTAGATTGTGATACAATACACTAATGGGTGAAGTTTGGTTGACTTCTGCGCAGAGGTTTGGGAGTTAACATCAAAATTACATTTCTCGGCCATATCGCATAGATCTCACTGTGAAAAGGCTTAAATGACTTTTTTAATTAAGTTTGATGATTGCGCTCAAACAAAATTTCCTAGAACAAAATTTTCAAATGTAACTACTAGATTGTGATACAATACACTATTGGGTGAAGTTTGGTTGACTTCTGCGCAGCGGTTTGGGAGTTAACATCAAAATTACATTTCTCGGCCATATCGCATAGATCTCACTGTGAAAAGGCTTAAATGGCTTTTTTGACCTAAGTTTAATGATTGCGCTCAAACCAAATTTCCAATAACCAAATTTCCACATATAACTACTAGATTGTGATACAATACACTAATGGGTGAAGTTTGGTTGACTTCTGCGCAGCGGTTTGGGAGTTAACATCAAAATTACATTTCTCGGCCATATCGCATAGATCTCACTGTGAAAAGGCTTAAATGACTTTTTTAATTAAGTTTGATGATTGCGTTCAAACAAAATGTCATAGAACAAAATTTTCAAATGTAACTACTAGATTGTGATACAATACACTATTGGGTGAAGTTTGGTTGACTTCTGCGCAGCGGTTTGGGAGTTAACATCAAAATTACATTTCTCGGCCATATCGCATAGATCTCACTGTGAAAAGGCTTAAATGGCTTTTTTGACCTAAGTTTGAGGATTGCGCTCAAATCAAATGTCCTAGAACCAAATTTCCACATGTAATTACTAGATTGTGATACAATACACTAATGGGTGAAGTTTGGTTGACTTCTGCGCAGCGGTTTGGGAGTTAACATCAAAATTACATTTCTCGGCCATATCGCATAGATCTCACTGTGAAAAGGCTTAAATGACTTTTTTAATTAAGTTTAATGATTGCGCTCAAATCAAATGTCCAAGAACTAAATTTCCAAATGCAACTACTAGATTGTGATAAAATACACTATTGGGTGAAGTTTGGTTGACTTCTGCGCAGCGGTTTGGGAGTTAACATCAAAATTACATTTCTCGGCCATATCGAATAGATCTCACTGTGAAAAGGCTTAAATGACTTTTTTAATTAAGTTTGATGATTGCGTTCAAACAAAATGTCCTAGAACAAAATTTTCAAATGTAACTACTAGATTGTGATACAATACACTATTGGGTGAAGTTTGGTTGACTTCCGCGCAGCGGTTTGGGAGTTAACATCAAAATTACATTTCTCGGCCATATCGCATAGATCTCACTGTGAAAAGGCTTAAATGGCTTTTTTGACCTAAGTTTGAGGATTGCGCTCAAATCAAATGTCCAAGAACCAAATTTCCAAATGTAACTACTAGATTGTGATACAATACACTATTGGGTGAAGTTTGGTTGACTTCTGCGCAGCGGTTTGGGAGTTAACATCAAAATTACATTTCTCGGCCATATCGCATAGATCTCACTGTGAAAAGGCTTAAATGACTTTTTTAATTAAGTTTGATGATTGCGTTCAAACAAAATGTCCTAGAACAAAATTTTCAAATGCAACTACTAGATTGTGATACAATACACTATTGGGTGAAGTTTGGTTGACTTCTGCGCAGCGGTTTGGGAGTTAACATCAAAATTACATTTCTCGGCCATATCGCATAGATCTCACTGTGAAAAGGCTTAAATGGCTTTTTTGACCTAAGTTTAAAGATTGCGCTCAAACCAAATGTCCTAGAACGAAATTTTCAAATGTAACTACTAGAATGTGATACAATACACTATTGGGTGAAGTTTGGTTGACTTCTGCGCAGCGGTTTGGGAGTTAACATCAAAATTACATTTCTCGGCCATATCGCATAGATCTCACTGTGAAAAGGCTTAAATGGCTTTTTTGACCTAAGTTTGAGGATTGCGCTCAAATCAAATGTCCTAGAACCAAATTTCCACATGTAACTACTAGATTGTGATACAATACACTAATGGGTGAAGTTTGGTTGACTTCTGCGCAGAGGTTTGGGAGTTAACATCAAAATTACATTTCTCGGCCATATCGCATAGATCTCACTGTGAAAAGGCTTAAATGACTTTTTTAATTAAGTTTGATGATTGCGCTCAAACAAAATTTCCTAGAACAAAATTTTCAAATGTAACTACTAGATTGTGATACAATACACTATTGGGTGAAGTTTGGTTGACTTCTGCACAGCGGTTTGGGAGTTAACATCAAAATTACATTTCTCGGCCATATCGCATAGATCTCACTGTGAAAAGGCTTAAATGGCTTTTTTGACCTAAGTTTAATGATTGCGCTCAAACCAAATGTCCAATAACCAAATTTCCACATGTAACTACTAGATTGTGATACAATACACTAATGGGTGAAGTTTGGTTGACTTCTGCGCAGCGGTTTGGGAGTTAACATCAAAATTACATTTCTCGGCCATATCGCATAGATCTCACTGTGAAAAGGCTTAAATGGCTTTTTTGACCTAAGTTTGAGGATTGCGCTCAAATCAAATGTCCAAGAACCCAATTTCCAAATGTAACTACTAGATTGTGATACAATACACTATTGGGTGAAGTTTGGTTGACTTCTGCGCAGCGGTTTGGGAGTTAACATCAAAATTACATTTCTCGGCCATATCGCATAGATCTCACTGTGAAAAGGCTTAAATGACTTTTTTAATTAAGTTTGATGATTGCGTTCAAACAAAATGTCATAGAACAAAATTTTCAAATGTAACTACTAGATTGTGATACAATACACTATTGGGTGAAGTTTGGTTGACTTCTGCGCAGCGGTTTGGGAGTTAACATCAAAATTACATTTCTCGGCCATATCGCATAGATCTCACTGTGAAAAGGCTTAAATGACTTTTTTAATTAAGTTTGATGATTGCGCTCAAACAAAATTTCCTAGAACAAAATTTTCAAATGTAACTACTAGATTGTGATACAATACACTATTGGGTGAAGTTTGGTTGACTTCTGCACAGCGGTTTGGGAGTTAACATCAAAATTACATTTCTCGGCCATATCGCATAGATCTCACTGTGAAAAGGCTTAAATGGCTTTTTTGACCTAAGTTTAATGATTGCGCTCAAACCAAATGTCCAATAACCAAATTTCCACATGTAACTACTAGATTGTGATACAATACACTAATGGGTGAAGTTTGGTTGACTTCTGCGCAGCGGTTTGGGAGTTAACATCAAAATTACATTTCTCGGCCATATCGCATAGATCTCACTGTGAAAAGGCTTAAATGGCTTTTTTGACCTAAGTTTGAGGATTGCGCTCAAATCAAATGTCCAAGAACCCAATTTCCAAATGTAACTACTAGATTGTGATACAATACACTATTGGGTGAAGTTTGGTTGACTTCTGCGCAGCGGTTTGGGAGTTAACATCAAAATTACATTTCTCGGCCATATCGCATAGATCTCACTGTGAAAAGGCTTAAATGACTTTTTTAATTAAGTTTGATGATTGCGTTCAAACAAAATGTCATAGAACAAAATTTTCAAATGTAACTACTAGATTGTGATACAATACACTATTGGGTGAAGTTTGGTTGACTTCTGCGCAGCGGTTTGGGAGTTAACATCAAAATTACATTTCTCGGCCATATCGCATAGATCTCACTGTGAAAAGGCTTAAATGGCTTTTTTGACCTAAGTTTGAGGATTGCGCTCAAATCAAATGTCCTAGAACCAAATTTCCACATGTAATTACTAGATTGTGATACAATACACTAATGGGTGAAGTTTGGTTGACTTCTGCGCAGCGGTTTGGGAGTTAACATCAAAATTACATTTCTCGGCCATATCGCATAGATCTCACTGTGAAAAGGCTTAAATGACTTTTTTAATTAAGTTTAATGATTGCGCTCAAATCAAATGTCCTAGAACTAAATTTCCAAATGTAACTACTAGATTGTGATACAATACACTATTGGGTGAAGTTTGGTTGACTTCTGCGCAGCGGTTTGGGAGTTAACATCAAAATTACATTTCTCGGCCATATCGCATAGATCTCACTGTGAAAAGGCTTAAATGACTTTTTTAATTAAGTTTAATGATTGCGCTCAAATCAAATGTCCAAGAACAAAATTTTCAAATGTAACTACTAGATTGTGATAAAATACACTATTGGGTGAAGTTTGGTTGACTTCTGCGCAGCGGTTTGGGAGTTAACATCAAAATTACATTTCTCGGCCATATCGAATAGATCTCACTGTGAAAAGGCTTAAATGACTTTTTTAATTAAGTTTGATGATTGCGTTCAAACAAAATGTCCTAGAACAAAATTTTCAAATGTAACTACTAGATTGTGATACAATACACTATTGGGTGAAGTTTGGTTGACTTCCGCGCAGCGGTTTGGGAGTTAACATCAAAATTACATTTCTCGGCCATATCGCATAGATCTCACTGTGAAAAGGCTTAAATGGCTTTTTTGACCTAAGTTTGAGGATTGCGCTCAAATCAAATGTCCAAGAACCAAATTTCCAAATGTAACTACTAGATTGTGATACAATACACTATTGGGTGAAGTTTGGTTGACTTCTGCGCAGCGGTTTGGGAGTTAACATCAAAATTACATTTCTCGGCCATATCGCATAGATCTCACTGTGAAAAGGCTTAAATGACTTTTTTAATTAAGTTTGATGATTGCGTTCAAACAAAATGTCCTAGAACAAAATTTTCAAATGCAACTACTAGATTGTGATACAATACACTATTGGGTGAAGTTTGGTTGACTTCTGCGCAGCGGTTTGGGAGTTAACATCAAAATTACATTTCTCGGCCATATCGCATAGATCTCACTGTGAAAAGGCTTAAATGGCTTTTTTGACCTAAGTTTAAAGATTGCGCTCAAACCAAATGTCCTAGAACGAAATTTTCAAATGTAACTACTAGAATGTGATACAATACACTATTGGGTGAAGTTTGGTTGACTTCTGCGCAGCGGTTTGGGAGTTAACATCAAAATTACATTTCTCGGCCATATCGCATAGATCTCACTGTGAAAAGGCTTAAATGGCTTTTTTGACCTAAGTTTGAGGATTGCGCTCAAATCAAATGTCCTAGAACCAAATTTCCACATGTAACTACTAGATTGTGATACAATACACTAATGGGTGAAGTTTGGTTGACTTCTGCGCAGAGGTTTGGGAGTTAACATCAAAATTACATTTCTCGGCCATATCGCATAGATCTCACTGTGAAAAGGCTTAAATGACTTTTTTAATTAAGTTTGATGATTGCGCTCAAACAAAATTTCCTAGAACAAAATTTTCAAATGTAACTACTAGATTGTGATACAATACACTATTGGGTGAAGTTTGGTTGACTTCTGCACAGCGGTTTGGGAGTTAACATCAAAATTACATTTCTCGGCCATATCGCATAGATCTCACTGTGAAAAGGCTTAAATGGCTTTTTTGACCTAAGTTTAATGATTGCGCTCAAACCAAATGTCCAATAACCAAATTTCCACATGTAACTACTAGATTGTGATACAATACACTAATGGGTGAAGTTTGGTTGACTTCTGCGCAGCGGTTTGGGAGTTAACATCAAAATTACATTTCTCGGCCATATCGCATAGATCTCACTGTGAAAAGGCTTAAATGGCTTTTTTGACCTAAGTTTGAGGATTGCGCTCAAATCAAATGTCCAAGAACCCAATTTCCAAATGTAACTACTAGATTGTGATACAATACACTATTGGGTGAAGTTTGGTTGACTTCTGCGCAGCGGTTTGGGAGTTAACATCAAAATTACATTTCTCGGCCATATCGCATAGATCTCACTGTGAAAAGGCTTAAATGACTTTTTTAATTAAGTTTGATGATTGCGTTCAAACAAAATGTCATAGAACAAAATTTTCAAATGTAACTACTAGATTGTGATACAATACACTATTGGGTGAAGTTTGGTTGACTTCTGCGCAGCGGTTTGGGAGTTAACATCAAAATTACATTTCTCGGCCATATCGCATAGATCTCACTGTGAAAAGGCTTAAATGGCTTTTTTGACCTAAGTTTGAGGATTGCGCTCAAATCAAATGTCCTAGAACCAAATTTCCACATGTAATTACTAGATTGTGATACAATACACTAATGGGTGAAGTTTGGTTGACTTCTGCGCAGCGGTTTGGGAGTTAACATCAAAATTACATTTCTCGGCCATATCGCATAGATCTCACTGTGAAAAGGCTTAAATGACTTTTTTAATTAAGTTTAATGATTGCGCTCAAATCAAATGTCCTAGAACTAAATTTCCAAATGTAACTACTAGATTGTGATACAATACACTATTGGGTGAAGTTTGGTTGACTTCTGCGCAGCGGTTTGGGAGTTAACATCAAAATTACATTTCTCGGCCATATCGCATAGATCTCACTGTGAAAAGGCTTAAATGACTTTTTTAATTAAGTTTGATGATTGCGTTCAAACAAAATGTCCTAGAACAAAATTTTCAAATGTAACTACTAGATTGTGATACAATACACTATTGGGTGAAGTTTGGTTGACTTCTGCGCAGCGGTTTGGGAGTTAACATCAAAATTACATTTCTCGGCCATATCGCATAGATCTCACTGTGAAAAGGCTTAAATGGCTTTTTTGACCTAAGTTTGAGGATTGCGCTCAAATCAAATGTCCAAGAACCAAATTTCCAAATGTAACTACTAGATTGTGATACAATACACTATTGGGTGAAGTTTGGTTGACTTCTGCGCAGCGGTTTGGGAGTTAACATCAAAATTACATTTCTCGGCCATATCGCATAGATCTCACTGTGAAAAGGCTTAAATGACTTTTTTAATTAAGTTTGATGATTGCGTTCAAACAAAATGTCCTAGAACAAAATTTTCAAATGTAACTACTAGATTGTGATACAATACACTATTGGGTGAAGTTTGGTTGACTTCTGCGCAGCGGTTTGGGAGTTAACATCAAAATTACATTCCTCGGCCATATCGCATAGATCTCACTGTGAAAAGGCTTAAATGGCTTTTTTGACCTAAGTTTAAAGATTGCGCTCAAACCAAATGTCCTAGAACGAAATTTTCAAATGTAACTACTAGAATGTGATACAATACACTATTGGGTGAAGTTTGGTTGACTTCTGCGCAGCAGTTTGGGAGTTAACATCAAAATTACATTTCTCGGCCATATCGCATAGATCTCACTGTGAAAAGGCTTAAATGGCTTTTTTGACCTAAGTTTGAGGATTGCGCTCAAATCAAATGTCCTAGAACCAAATTTCCACATGTAACTACTAGATTGTGATACAATACACTAATGGGTGAAGTTTGGTTGACTTCTGCGCAGAGGTTTGGGAGTTAACATCAAAATTACATTTCTCGGCCATATCGCATAGATCTCACTGTGAAAAGGCTTAAATGACTTTTTTAATTAAGTTTGATGATTGCGCTCAAACAAAATTTCCTAGAACAAAATTTTCAAATGTAACTACTAGATTGTGATACAATACACTATTGGGTGAAGTTTGGTTGACTTCTGCGCAGCGGTTTGGGAGTTAACATCAAAATTACATTTCTCGGCCATATCGCATAGATCTCACTGTGAAAAGGCTTAAATGGCTTTTTTGACCTAAGTTTAATGATTGCGCTCAAACCAAATTTCCAATAACCAAATTTCCACATATAACTACTAGATTGTGATACAATACACTAATGGGTGAAGTTTGGTTGACTTCTGCGCAGCGGTTTGGGAGTTAACATCAAAATTACATTTCTCGGCCATATCGCATAGATCTCACTGTGAAAAGGCTTAAATGACTTTTTTAATTAAGTTTGATGATTGCGTTCAAACAAAATGTCATAGAACAAAATTTTCAAATGTAACTACTAGATTGTGATACAATACACTATTGGGTGAAGTTTGGTTGACTTCTGCGCAGCGGTTTGGGAGTTAACATCAAAATTACATTTCTCGGCCATATCGCATAGATCTCACTGTGAAAAGGCTTAAATGGCTTTTTTGACCTAAGTTTGAGGATTGCGCTCAAATCAAATGTCCTAGAACCAAATTTCCACATGTAATTACTAGATTGTGATACAATACACTAATGGGTGAAGTTTGGTTGACTTCTGCGCAGCGGTTTGGGAGTTAACATCAAAATTACATTTCTCGGCCATATCGCATAGATCTCACTGTGAAAAGGCTTAAATGACTTTTTTAATTAAGTTTAATGATTGCGCTCAAATCAAATGTCCAAGAACTAAATTTCCAAATGTAACTACTAGATTGTGATAAAATACACTATTGGGTGAAGTTTGGTTGACTTCTGCGCAGCGGTTTGGGAGTTAACATCAAAATTACATTTCTCGGCCATATCGAATAGATCTCACTGTGAAAAGGCTTAAATGACTTTTTTAATTAAGTTTGATGATTGCGTTCAAACAAAATGTCCTAGAACAAAATTTTCAAATGTAACTACTAGATTGTGTTACAATACACTATTGGGTGAAGTTTGGTTGACTTCCGCGCAGCGGTTTGGGAGTTAACATCAAAATTACATTTCTCGGCCATATCGCATAGATCTCACTGTGAAAAGGCTTAAATGGCTTTTTTGACCTAAGTTTGAGGATTGCGCTCAAATCAAATGTCCTAGAACCAAATTTCCACATGTAATTACTAGATTGTGATACAATACACTAATGGGTGAAGTTTGGTTGACTTCTGCGCAGCGGTTTGGGAGTTAACATCAAAATTACATTTCTCGGCCATATCGCATAGATCTCACTGTGAAAAGGCTTAAATGACTTTTTTAATTAAGTTTAATGATTGCGCTCAAATCAAATGTCCTAGAACTAAATTTCCAAATGTAACTACTAGATTGTGATACAATACACTATTGGGTGAAGTTTGGTTGACTTCTGCGCAGCGGTTTGGGAGTTAACATCAAAATTACATTTCTCGGCCATATCGCATAGATCTCACTGTGAAAAGGCTTAAATGACTTTTTTAATTAAGTTTGATGATTGCGTTCAAACAAAATGTCCTAGAACAAAATTTTCAAATGTAACTACTAGATTGTGATACAATACACTATTGGGTGAAGTTTGGTTGACTTCTGCGCAGCGGTTTGGGAGTTAACATCAAAATTACATTTCTCGGCCATATCGCATAGATCTCACTGTGAAAAGGCTTAAATGGCTTTTTTGACCTAAGTTTGAGGATTGCGCTCAAATCAAATGTCCAAGAACCAAATTTCCAAATGTAACTACTAGATTGTGATACAATACACTATTGGGTGAAGTTTGGTTGACTTCTGCGCAGCGGTTTGGGAGTTAACATCAAAATTACATTTCTCGGCCATATCGCATAGATCTCACTGTGAAAAGGCTTAAATGACTTTTTTAATTAAGTTTGATGATTGCGTTCAAACAAAATGTCCTAGAACAAAATTTTCAAATGTAACTACTAGATTGTGATACAATACACTATTGGGTGAAGTTTGGTTGACTTCTGCGCAGCGGTTTGGGAGTTAACATCAAAATTACATTCCTCGGCCATATCGCATAGATCTCACTGTGAAAAGGCTTAAATGGCTTTTTTGACCTAAGTTTAAAGATTGCGCTCAAACCAAATGTCCTAGAACGAAATTTTCAAATGTAACTACTAGAATGTGATACAATACACTATTGGGTGAAGTTTGGTTGACTTCTGCGCAGCAGTTTGGGAGTTAACATCAAAATTACATTTCTCGGCCATATCGCATAGATCTCACTGTGAAAAGGCTTAAATGGCTTTTTTGACCTAAGTTTGAGGATTGCGCTCAAATCAAATGTCCTAGAACCAAATTTCCACATGTAACTACTAGATTGTGATACAATACACTAATGGGTGAAGTTTGGTTGACTTCTGCGCAGAGGTTTGGGAGTTAACATCAAAATTACATTTCTCGGCCATATCGCATAGATCTCACTGTGAAAAGGCTTAAATGACTTTTTTAATTAAGTTTGATGATTGCGCTCAAACAAAATTTCCTAGAACAAAATTTTCAAATGTAACTACTAGATTGTGATACAATACACTATTGGGTGAAGTTTGGTTGACTTCTGCGCAGCGGTTTGGGAGTTAACATCAAAATTACATTTCTCGGCCATATCGCATAGATCTCACTGTGAAAAGGCTTAAATGGCTTTTTTGACCTAAGTTTAATGATTGCGCTCAAACCAAATTTCCAATAACCAAATTTCCACATATAACTACTAGATTGTGATACAATACACTAATGGGTGAAGTTTGGTTGACTTCTGCGCAGCGGTTTGGGAGTTAACATCAAAATTACATTTCTCGGCCATATCGCATAGATCTCACTGTGAAAAGGCTTAAATGACTTTTTTAATTAAGTTTGATGATTGCGTTCAAACAAAATGTCATAGAACAAAATTTTCAAATGTAACTACTAGATTGTGATACAATACACTATTGGGTGAAGTTTGGTTGACTTCTGCGCAGCGGTTTGGGAGTTAACATCAAAATTACATTTCTCGGCCATATCGCATAGATCTCACTGTGAAAAGGCTTAAATGGCTTTTTTGACCTAAGTTTGAGGATTGCGCTCAAATCAAATGTCCTAGAACCAAATTTCCACATGTAATTACTAGATTGTGATACAATACACTAATGGGTGAAGTTTGGTTGACTTCTGCGCAGCGGTTTGGGAGTTAACATCAAAATTACATTTCTCGGCCATATCGCATAGATCTCACTGTGAAAAGGCTTAAATGACTTTTTTAATTAAGTTTAATGATTGCGCTCAAATCAAATGTCCAAGAACTAAATTTCCAAATGTAACTACTAGATTGTGATAAAATACACTATTGGGTGAAGTTTGGTTGACTTCTGCGCAGCGGTTTGGGAGTTAACATCAAAATTACATTTCTCGGCCATATCGAATAGATCTCACTGTGAAAAGGCTTAAATGACTTTTTTAATTAAGTTTGATGATTGCGTTCAAACAAAATGTCCTAGAACAAAATTTTCAAATGTAACTACTAGATTGTGTTACAATACACTATTGGGTGAAGTTTGGTTGACTTCCGCGCAGCGGTTTGGGAGTTAACATCAAAATTACATTTCTCGGCCATATCGCATAGATCTCACTGTGAAAAGGCTTAAATGGCTTTTTTGACCTAAGTTTGAGGATTGCGCTCAAATCAAATGTCCAAGAACCAAATTTCCAAATGTAACTACTAGATTGTGATACAATACACTATTGGGTGAAGTTTGGTTGACTTCTGCGCAGCGGTTTGGGAGTTAACATCAAAATTACATTTCTCGGCCATATCGCATAGATCTCACTGTGAAAAGGCTTAAATGACTTTTTTAATTAAGTTTGATGATTGCGTTCAAACAAAATGTCCTAGAACAAAATTTTCAAATGCAACTACTAGATTGTGATACAATACACTATTGGGTGAAGTTTGGTTGACTTCTGCGCAGCGGTTTGGGAGTTAACATCAAAATTACATTTCTCGGCCATATCGCATAGATCTCACTGTGAAAAGGCTTAAATGGCTTTTTTGACCTAAGTTTAAAGATTGCGCTCAAACCAAATGTCCTAGAACGAAATTTTCAAATGTAACTACTAGAATGTGATACAATACACTATTGGGTGAAGTTTGGTTGACTTCTGCGCAGCGGTTTGGGAGTTAACATCAAAATTACATTTCTCGGCCATATCGCATAGATCTCACTGTGAAAAGGCTTAAATGGCTTTTTTGACCTAAGTTTGAGGATTGCGCTCAAATCAAATGTCCTAGAACCAAATTTCCACATGTAACTACTAGATTGTGATACAATACACTAATGGGTGAAGTTTGGTTGACTTCTGCGCAGCGGTTTGGGAGTTAACATCAAAATTACATTTCTCGGCCATATCGCATAGATCTCACTGTGAAAAGGCTTAAATGACTTTTTTAATTAAGTTTGATGATTGCGCTCAAACAAAATTTCCTAGAACAAAATTTTCAAATGTAACTACTAGATTGTGATACAATACACTATTGGGTGAAGTTTGGTTGACTTCTGCACAGCGGTTTGGGAGTTAACATCAAAATTACATTTCTCGGCCATATCGCATAGATCTCACTGTGAAAAGGCTTAAATGGCTTTTTTGACCTAAGTTTAATGATTGCGCTCAAACCAAATGTCCAATAACCAAATTTCCACATGTAACTACTAGATTGTGATACAATACACTAATGGGTGAAGTTTGGTTGACTTCTGCGCAGCGGTTTGGGAGTTAACATCAAAATTACATTTCTCGGCCATATCGCATAGATCTCACTGTGAAAAGGCTTAAATGGCTTTTTTGACCTAAGTTTGAGGATTGCGCTCAAATCAAATGTCCAAGAACCCAATTTCCAAATGTAACTACTAGATTGTGATACAATACACTATTGGGTGAAGTTTGGTTGACTTCTGCGCAGCGGTTTGGGAGTTAACATCAAAATTACATTTCTCGGCCATATCGCATAGATCTCACTGTGAAAAGGCTTAAATGACTTTTTTAATTAAGTTTGATGATTGCGTTCAAACAAAATGTCCTAGAACAAAATTTTCAAATGTAACTACTAGATTGTGATACAATACACTATTGGGTGAAGTTTGGTTGACTTCTGCGCAGCGGTTTGGGAGTTAACATCAAAATTACATTCCTCGGCCATATCGCATAGATCTCACTGTGAAAAGGCTTAAATGGCTTTTTTGACCTAAGTTTAAAGATTGCGCTCAAACCAAATGTCCTAGAACGAAATTTTCAAATGTAACTACTAGAATGTGATACAATACACTATTGGGTGAAGTTTGGTTGACTTCTGCGCAGCGGTTTGGGAGTTAACATCAAAATTACATTTCTCGGCCATATCGCATAGATCTCACTGTGAAAAGGCTTAAATGGCTTCTTTGACCTAAGTTTGAGGATTGCGCTCAAATCAAATGTCCTAGAACCAAATTTCCACATGTAACTACTAGATTGTGATACAATACACTATTGGGTGAAGTTTGGTTGACTTCTGCGCAGCGGTTTGGGAGTTAACATCAAAATTACATTTCTCGGCCATATCGCATAGATCTCACTGTGAAAAGGCTTAAATGGCTTTTTTGACCTAAGTTTAATTAATAATTGCGCTCAAACCAAATGTCCTAGAACGAAATTTTCAAATGTAACTACTAGAATGTGATACAATACACTATTGGGTGAAGTTTGGTTGACTTCTGCGCAGCGGTTTGGGAGTTAACATCAAAATTACATTTCTCGGCCATATCGCATAGATCTCACTGTGAAAAGGCTTAAATGACTTTTTTAATTAAGTTTGATGATTGCGTTCAAACAAAATGTCCTAGAACAAAATTTTCAAATGTAACTACTAGATTGTGATACAATACACTATTGGGTGAAGTTTGGTTGACTTCTGCGCAGCGGTTTGGGAGTTAACATCAAAATTACATTTCTCGGCCATATCGCATAGATCTCACTGTGAAAAGGCTTAAATGGCTTTTTTGACCTAAGTTTGAGGATTGCGCTCAAATCAAATGTCCAAGAACCAAATTTCCAAATGTAACTACTAGATTGTGATACAATACACTATTGGGTGAAGTTTGGTTGACTTCTGCGGAGCGGTTTGGGAGTTAACATCAAAATTACATTTCTCGGCCATATCGCATAGATCTCACTGTGAAAAGGCTTAAATGACTTTTTTAATTAAGTTTGATGATTGCGTTCAAACAAAATGTCCTAGAACAAAATTTTCAAATGTAACTACTAGATTGTGATACAATACACTATTGGGTGAAGTTTGGTTGACTTCTGCGCAGCGGTTTGGGAGTTAACATCAAAATTACATTTCTCGGCCATATCGCATAGATCTCACTGTGAAAAGGCTTAAATGGCTTTTTTGACCTAAGTTTAAAGATTGCGCTCAAACCAAATGTCCTAGAACGAAATTTTCAAATGTAACTACTAGAATGTGATACAATACACTATTGGGTGAAGTTTGGTTGACTTCTGCGCAGCGGTTTGGGAGTTAACATCAAAATTACATTTCTCGGCCATATCGCATAGATCTCACTGTGAAAAGGCTTAAATGGCTTTTTTGACCTAAGTTTGAGGATTGCGCTCAAATCAAATGTCCTAGAACCAAATTTCCACATGTAACTACTAGATTGTGATACAATACACTAATGGGTGAAGTTTGGTTGACTTCTGCGCAGAGGTTTGGGAGTTAACATCAAAATTACATTTCTCGGCCATATCGTATAGATCTCACTGTGAAAAGGCTTAAATGACTTTTTTAATTAAGTTTGATGATTGCGCTCAAACAAAATTTCCTAGAACAAAATTTTCAAATGTAACTACTAGATTGTGATACAATACACTATTGGGTGAAGTTTGGTTGACTTCTGCGCAGCGGTTTGGGAGTTAACATCAAAATTACATTTCTCGGCCATATCGCATAGATCTCACTGTGAAAAGGCTTAAATGGCTTTTTTGACCTAAGTTTAATGATTGCGCTCAAACCAAATGTCCAATAACCAAATTTCTACATGTAACTACTAGATTGTGATACAATACACTAATGGGTGAAGTTTGGTTGACTTCTGCGCAGCGGTTTGGGAGTTAACATCAAAATTACATTTCTCGGCCATATCGCATAGATCTCACTGTGAAAAGGCTTAAATGACTTTTTTAATTAAGTTTGATGATTGCGTTCAAACAAAATGTCATAGAACAAAATTTTCAAATGTAACTACTAGATTGTGATACAATACACTATTGGGTGAAGTTTGGTTGACTTCTGCGCAGCGGTTTGGGAGTTAACATCAAAATTACATTTCTCGGCCATATCGCATAGATCTCACTGTGAAAAGGCTTAAATGGCTTTTTTGACCTAAGTTTGAGGATTGCGCTCAAATCAAATGTCCTAGAACCAAATTTCCACATGTAATTACTAGATTGTGATACAATACACTAATGGGTGAAGTTTGGTTGACTTCTGCGCAGCGGTTTGGGAGTTAACATCAAAATTACATTTCTCGGCCATATCGCATAGATCTCACTGTGAAAAGGCTTAAATGACTTTTTTAATTAAGTTTGATGATTGCGTTCAAACAAAATGTCCTAGAACAAAATTTTCAAATGTAACTACTAGATTGTGATACAATACACTATTGGGTGAAGTTTGGTTGACTTCTGCGCAGCGGTTTGGGAGTTAACATCAAAATTACATTTCTCGGCCATATCGCATAGATCTCACTTTGAAAAGGCTTAAATGGCTTTTTTGACCTAAGTTTAAAGATTGCGCTCAAACCACATGTCCTAGAACGAAATTTTCAAATGTAACTACTAGAATGTGATACAATACACTATTGGGTGAAGTTTGGTTGACTTCTGCGCAGCGGTTTGGGAGTTAACATCAAAATTACATTTCTCGGCCATATCGCATAGATCTCACTGTGAAAAGGCTTAAATGGCTTTTTTGACCTAAGTTTGAGGATTGCGCTCAAATCAAATGTCCTAGAACCAAATTTCCACATGTAACTACTAGATTGTGATACAATACACTAATGGGTGAAGTTTGGTTGACTTCTGCGCAGAGGTTTGGGAGTTAACATCAAAATTACATTTCTCGGCCATATCGCATAGATCTCACTGTGAAAAGGCTTAAATGACTTTTTTAATTAAGTTTGATGATTGCGCTCAAACAAAATTTCCTAGAACAAAATTTTCAAATGTAACTACTAGATTGTGATACAATACACTATTGGGTGAAGTTTGGTTGACTTCTGCGCAGCGGTTTTGGAGTTAACATCAAAATTACATTTCTCGGCCATATCGCATAGATCTCACTGTGAAAAGGCTTAAATGGCTTTTTTGACCTAAGTTTAATGATTGCGCTCAAACCAAATGTCCAATAACCAAATTTCCACATGTAACTACTAGATTGTGATACAACACACTAATGGGTGAAGTTTGGTTGACTTCTGCGAGGCGGTTTGGGAGTTAACATCAAAATTACATTTCTCGGCCATATCGCATAGATCTCACTGTGAAAAGGCTTAAATGACTTTTTTAATTAAGTTTGATGATTGCGTTCAAACAAAATGTCATAGAACAAAATTTTCAAATGTAACTACTAGATTGTGATACAATACACTATTGGGTGAAGTTTGGTTGACTTCTGCGCAGCGGTTTGGGAGTTAACATCAAAATTACATTTCTCGGCCATATCGCATAGATCTCACTGTGAAAAGGCTTAAATGGCTTTTTTGACCTAAGTTTGAGGATTGCGCTCAAATCAAATGTCCTAGAACCAAATTTCCACATGTAATTACTAGATTGTGATACAATACACTAATGGGTGAAGTTTGGTTGACTTCTGCGCAGCGGTTTGGGAGTTAACATCAAAATTACATTTCTCGGCCATATCGCATAGATCTCACTGTGAAAAGGCTTAAATGACTTTTTTAATTAAGTTTAATGATTGCGCTCAAACCAAATGTCCTAGAACGAAATTTTCAAATGTAACTACTAGAATGTGATACAATACACTATTGGGTGAAGTTTAGTTGACTTCTGCGCAGCGGTTTGGGAGTTAACATCAAAATTACATTTCTCGGCCATATCGCATAGATCTCACTGTGAAAAGGCTTAAATGGCTTTTTTGACCTAAGTTTAATGATTGCGCTCAAACCAAATGTCCTAGAACGAAATTTTCAAATGTAACTACTAGAATGTGATACAATACACTATTGGGTGAAGTTTGGTTGACTTCTGCGCAGCGGTTTGGGAGTTAACATCAAAATTACATTTCTCGGCCATATCGCATAGATCTCACTGTGAAAAGGCTTAAATGACTTTTTTAATTAAGTTTGATGATTGCGTTCAAACAAAATGTCCTAGAACAAAATTTTCAAATGTAACTACTAGATTGTGATACAATACACTATTGGGTGAAGTTTGGTTGACTTCTGCGCAGCGGTTTGGGAGTTAACATCAAAATTACATTTCTCGGCCATATCGCATAGATCTCACTGTGAAAAGGCTTAAATGGCTTTTTTGACCTAAGTTTTAGGATTGCGCTCAAATCAAATGTCCAAGAACCAAATTTCCAAATGTAACTACTAGATTGTGATACAATACACTATTGGGTGAAGTTTGGTTGACTTCTGCGCAGCGGTTTGGGAGTTAACATCAAAATTACATTTCTCGGCCATATCGCATAGATCTCACTGTGAAAAGGCTTAAATGACTTTTTTAATTAAGTTTGATGATTGCGTTCAAACAAAATGTCCTAGAACAAAATTTTCAAATGTAACTACTAGATTGTGATACAATACACTATTGGGTGAAGTTTGGTTGACTTCTGCGCAGCGGTTTGGGAGTTAACATCAAAATTACATTTCTCGGCCATATCGCATAGATCTCACTGTGAAAAGGCTTAAATGGCTTTTTTGACCTAAGTTTAAAGATTGCTCTCAAATCAAATGTCCTAGAACCAAATTTCCACATGTAACTACTAGATTGTGATACAATACACTATTGGGTGAAGTTTGGTTGACTTCTGCGCAGAGGTTTGGGAGTTAACATCAAAATTACATTTCTCGGCCATATCGCATAGATCTCACTGTGAAAAGGCTTAAATGACTTTTTTAATTAAGTTTGATGATTGCGCTCAAACAAAATTTCCTAGAAAAAAAATTTTCAAATGTAACTACTAGATTGTGATACAATACACTATTGGGTGAAGTTTGGTTGACTTCTGCGCAGCGGTTTGGGAGTTAACATCAAAATTACATTTCTCGGCCATATCGCATAGATCTCACTGTGAAAAGGCTTAAATGGCTTTTTTGACCTAAGTTTAATGATTGCGCTCAAACCAAATGTCCAATAACCAAATTTCCACATGTAACTACTAGATTGTGATACAATACACTAATGGGTGAAGTTTGGTTGACTTCTGCGCAGCGGTTTGGGAGTTAACATCAAAATTACATTTCTCGGCCATATCGCATAGATCTCACTGTGAAAAGGCTTAAATGACTTTTTTAATTAAGTTTGATGATTGCGTTCAAACAAAATGTCATAGAACAAAATTTTCAAATGTAACTACTAGATTGTGATACAATACACTATTGGGTGAAGTTTGGTTGACTTCTGCGCAGCGGTTTGGGAGTTAACATCAAAATTACATTTCTCGGCCATATCGCATAGATCTCACTGTGAAAAGGCTTAAATGACTTTTTTAATTAAGTTTGATGATTGCGTTCAAACAAAATGTCCTAGAACAAAATTTTCAAATGTAACTACTAGATTGTGATACAATACACTATTGGGTGAAGTTTGGTTGACTTCTGCGCAGCGGTTTGGGAGTTAACATCAAAATTACATTTCTCGGCCATATCGCATAGATCTCACTGTGAAAAGGCTTAAATGGCTTTTTTGACCTAAGTTTAAAGATTGCGCTCAAACCAAATGTCCTAGAACGAAATTTTCAAATGTAACTACTAGAATGTGATACAATACACTATTGGGTGAAGTTTGGTTGACTTCTGCGCAGCGGTTTGGGAGTTAACATCAAAATTACATTTCTCGGCCATATCGCATAGATCTCACTGTGAAAAGGCTTAAATGGCTTTTTTGACCTAAGTTTGAGGATTGCGCTCAAATCAAATGTCCTAGAACCAAATTTCCACATGTAACTACTAGATTGTGATACAATACACTAATGGGTGAAGTTTGGTTGACTTCTGCGCAGAGGTTTGGGAGTTAACATCAAAATTACATTTCTCGGCCATATCGTATAGATCTCACTGTGAAAAGGCTTAAATGGCTTTTTTGACCTAAGTTTAATGATTGCGCTCAAACCAAATTTCCAATAACCAAATTTCCACATATAACTACTAGATTGTGATACAATACACTAATGGGTGAAGTTTGGTTGACTTCTGCGCAGCGGTTTGGGAGTTAACATCAAAATTACATTTCTCGGCCATATCGCATAGATCTCACTGTGAAAAGGCTTAAATGACTTTTTTAATTAAGTTTGATGATTGCGTTCAAACAAAATGTCATAGAACAAAATTTTCAAATGTAACTACTAGATTGTGATACAATACACTATTGGGTGAAGTTTGGTTGACTTCTGCGCAGCGGTTTGGGAGTTAACATCAAAATTACATTTCTCGGCCATATCGCATAGATCTCACTGTGAAAAGGCTTAAATGGCTTTTTTGACCTAAGTTTGAGGATTGCGCTCAAATCATATGTCCTAGAACCAAATTTCCACATGTAATTACTAGATTGTGATACAATACACTAATGGGTGAAGTTTGGTTGACTTCTGCGCAGCGGTTTGGGAGTTAACATCAAAATTACATTTCTCGGCCATATCGCATAGATCTCACTGTGAAAAGGCTTAAATGACTTTTTTAATTAAGTTTAATGATTGCGCTCAAATCAAATGTCCAAGAACTAAATTTCCAAATGTAACTACTAGATTGTGATAAAATACACTATTGGGTGAAGTTTGGTTGACTTCTGCGCAGCGGTTTGGGAGTTAACATCAAAATTACATTTCTCGGCCATATCGCATAGATCTCACTGTGAAAAGGCTTAAATGACTTTTTTAATTAAGTTTGATGATTGCGTTCAAACAAAATGTCCTAGAACAAAATTTTCAAATGTAACTACTAGATTGTGATACAATACTCTATTGGGTGAAGTTTGGTTGACTTCTGCGCAGCGGTTTGGGAATTAACATCAAAATTACATTTCTCGGCCATATCGCATAGATCTCACTGTGAAAAGGCTTAAATGGCTTTTTTGACCTAAGTTTGAGGATTGCGCTCAAATCAAATGTCCAAGAACCAAATTTCCAAATGTAACTACTAGATTGTGATACAATACACTATTGGGTGAAGTTTGGTTGACTTCTGCGCAGCGGTTTGGGAGTTAACATCAAAATTACATTTTTCGGCCATATCGCATAGATCTCACTGTGAAAAGGCTTAAATGACTTTTTTAATTAAGTTTGATGATTGCGTTCAAACAAAATGTCCTAGAACAAAATTTTCAAATGTAACTACTAGATTGTGATACAATACACTATTGGGTGAAGTTTGGTTGACTTCTGTGCAGCGGTTTGGGAGTTAACATCAAAATTACATTTCTCGGCCATATCGCATAGATCTCACTGTGAAAAGGCTTAAATGGCTTTTTTGACCTAAGTTTAAAGATTGCGCTCAAACCAAATGTCCTATAACGAAATTTTCAAATGTAACTACTAGAATGTGATACAATACACTATTGGGTGAAGTTTGGTTGACTTCTGCGCAGCGGTTTGGGAGTTAACATCAAAATTACATTTCTCGGCCATATCGCATAGATCTCACTGTGAAAAGGCTTAAATGGCTTTTTTGACCTAAGTTTGAGGATTGCGCTCAAATCAAATGTCCTAGAACCAAATTTCCACATGTAACTACTAGATTGTGATACAATACACTAATGGGTGAAGTTTGGTTGACTTCTGCGCAGAGGTTTGGGAGTTAACATCAAAATTACATTTCTCGGCCATATCGCATAGATCTCACTGTGAAAAGGCTTAAATGACTTTTTTAATTAAGTTTGATGATTGCGCTCAAACAAAATTTCCTAGAACAAAATTTTCAAATGTAACTACTAGATTGTGATACAATACACTATTGGGTGAAGTTTGGTTGACTTCTGCGCAGCGGTTTGGGAGTTAACATCAAAATTACATTTCTCGGCCATATCGCATAGATCTCACTGTGAAAAGGCTTAAATGGCTTTTTTGACCTAAGTTTAATGATTGCGCTCAAACCAAATGTCCAATAACCAAATTTCCACATGTAACTACTAGATTGTGATACAATACACTAATGGGTGAAGTTTGGTTGACTTCTGCGCAGCGGTTTGGGAGTTAACATCAAAATTACATTTCTCGGCCATATCGCATAGATCTCACTGTGAAAAGGCTTAAATGACTTTTTTAATTAAGTTTGATGATTGCGTTCAAACAAAATGTCATAGAACAAAATTTTCAAATGTAACTACTAGATTGTGATACAATACACTATTGGGTGAAGTTTGGTTGACTTCTGCGCAGCGGTTTGGAAAATAACATCAAAATTACATTTCTCGGCCATATCGCATAGATCTCACTGTGAAAAGGCTTAAATGGCTTTTTTGACCTAAGTTTGAGGATTGCGCTCAAATCAAATGTCCTAGAACCAAATTTCCACATGTAATTACTAGATTGTGATACAATACACTAATGGGTGAAGTTTGGTTGACTTCTGCGCAGCGGTTTGGGAGTTAACATCAAAATTACATTTCTCGGCCATATCGCATAGATCTCACTGTGAAAAGGCTTAAATGACTTTTTTAATTAAGTTTAATGATTGCGCTCAAACCAAATGTCCTAGAACGAAATTTTCAAATGTAACTACTAGAATGTGATACAATACACTATTGGGTGAAGTTTAGTTGACTTCTGCGCAGCGGTTTGGGAGTTAACATCAAAATTACATTTCTCGGCCATATCGCATAGATCTCACTGTGAAAAGGCTTAAATGGCTTTTTTGACCTAAGTTTAATGATTGCGCTCAAACCAAATGTCCTAGAACGAAATTTTCAAATGTAACTACTAGAATGTGATACAATACACTATTGGGTGAAGTTTGGTTGACTTCTGCGCAGCGGTTTGGGAGTTAACATCAAAATTACATTTCTCGGCCATATCGCATAGATCTCACTGTGAAAAGGCTTAAATGGCTTTTTTGACCTAAGTTTGAGGATTGCGCTCAAATCAAATGTCCTAGAACCAAATTTTCACATGTAACTACTAGATTGTGATACAATACACTAATGGGTGAAGTTTGGTTGACTTCTGCGCAGCGGTTTGGGAGTTAACATCAAAATTACATTTCTCGGCCATATCGCATAGATCTCACTGTGAAAAGGCTTAAATGAAATTTTTAATTAAGTTTGATGATTGCGCTCAAACAAAATTTCCTAGAACAAAATTTTCAAATGTAACTACTAGATTGTGATACAATACACTATTGGGTGAAGTTTGGTTGACTTCTGCGCAGCGGTTTGGGAGTTAACATCAAAATTACATTTCTCGGCCATATCGCATAGATCTCACTGTGAAAAGGCTTAAATGGCTTTTTTGACCTAAGTTTGAGGATTGCGCTCAAATCAAATGTCCAAGAACCAAATTTCCAAATGTAACTACTAGATTGTGATACAATACACTATTGGGTGAAGTTTGGTTGACTTCTGCGCAGCGGTTTGGGAGTTAACATCAAAATTACATTTCTCGGCCATATCGCATAGATCTCACTGTGAAAAGGCTTAAATGACTTTTTTAATTAAGTTTGATGATTGCGCTCAAACAAAATTTCCTAGAACAAAATTTTCAAATGTAACTACTAGATTGTGATACAATACACTATTGGGTGAAGTTTAGTTGACTTCTGCGCAGCGGTTTGGGAGTTAACATCAAAATTACATTTCTCGGCCATATCGCATAGATCTCACTGTGAAAAGGCTTAAATGGCTTTTTTGACCTAAGTTTAATGATTGCGCTCAAACCAAATGTCCTAGAACGAAATTTTCAAATGTAACTACTAGAATGTGATACAATACACTATTGGGTGAAGTTTGGTTGACTTCTGCGCAGCGGTTTGGGAGTTAACATCAAAATTACATTTCTCGGCCATATCGCATAGATCTCACTGTGAAAAGGCTTAAATGACTTTTTTAATTAAGTTTGATGATTGCGTTCAAACAAAATGTCCTAGAACAAAATTTTCAAATGTAACTACTAGATTGTGATACAATACACTATTGGGTGAAGTTTGGTTGACTTCTGCGCAGCGGTTTGGGAGTTAACATCAAAATTACATTTCTCGGCCATATCGCATAGATCTCACTGTGAAAAGGCTTAAATGGCTTTTTTGACCTAAGTTTTAGGATTGCGCTCAAATCAAATGTCCAAGAACCAAATTTCCAAATGTAACTACTAGATTGTGATACAATACACTATTGGGTGAAGTTTGGTTGACTTCTGCGCAGCGGTTTGGGAGTTAACATCAAAATTACATTTCTCGGCCATATCGCATAGATCTCACTGTGAAAAGGCTTAAATGACTTTTTTAATTAAGTTTGATGATTGCGTTCAAACAAAATGTCCTAGAACAAAATTTTCAAATGTAACTACTAGATTGTGATACAATACACTATTGGGTGAAGTTTGGTTGACTTCTGCGCAGCGGTTTGGGAGTTAACATCAAAATTACATTTCTCGGCCATATCGCATAGATCTCACTGTGAAAAGGCTTAAATGGCTTTTTTGACCTAAGTTTAAAGATTGCTCTCAAATCAAATGTCCTAGAACCAAATTTCCACATGTAACTACTAGATTGTGATACAATACACTATTGGGTGAAGTTTGGTTGACTTCTGCGCAGAGGTTTGGGAGTTAACATCAAAATTACATTTCTCGGCCATATCGCATAGATCTCACTGTGAAAAGGCTTAAATGACTTTTTTAATTAAGTTTGATGATTGCGCTCAAACAAAATTTCCTAGAAAAAAAATTTTCAAATGTAACTACTAGATTGTGATACAATACACTATTGGGTGAAGTTTGGTTGAATTCTGCGGAGCGGTTTGGGAGTTAACATCAAAATTACATTTCTCGGCCATATCGCATAGATCTCACTGTGAAAAGGCTTAAATGGCTTTTTTGACCTAAGTTTAATGATTGCGCTCAAACCAAATGTCCAATAACCAAATTTCCACATGTAACTACTAGATTGTGATACAATACACTAATGGGTGAAGTTTGGTTGACTTCTGCGCAGCGGTTTGGGAGTTAACATCAAAATTACATTTCTCGGCCATATCGCATAGATCTCACTGTGAAAAGGCTTAAATGACTTTTTTAATTAAGTTTGATGATTGCGTTCAAACAAAATGTCATAGAACAAAATTTTCAAATGTAACTACTAGATTGTGATACAATACACTATTGGGTGAAGTTTGGTTGACTTCTGCGCAGCGGTTTGGGAGTTAACATCAAAATTACATTTCTCGGCCATATCGCATAGATCTCACTGTGAAAAGGCTTAAATGACTTTTTTAATTAAGTTTGATGATTGCGTTCAAACAAAATGTCCTAGAACAAAATTTTCAAATGTAACTACTAGATTGTGATACAATACACTATTGGGTGAAGTTTGGTTGACTTCTGCGCAGCGGTTTGGGAGTTAACATCAAAATTACATTTCTCGGCCATATCGCATAGATCTCACTGTGAAAAGGCTTAAATGGCTTTTTTGACCTAAGTTTAAAGATTGCGCTCAAACCAAATGTCCTAGAACGAAATTTTCAAATGTAACTACTAGAATGTGATACAATACACTATTGGGTGAAGTTTGGTTGACTTCTGCGCAGCGGTTTGGGAGTTAACATCAAAATTACATTTCTCGGCCATATCGCATAGATCTCACTGTGAAAAGGCTTAAATGGCTTTTTTGACCTAAGTTTGAGGATTGCGCTCAAATCAAATGTCCTAGAACCAAATTTCCACATGTAACTACTAGATTGTGATACAATACACTAATGGGTGAAGTTTGGTTGACTTCTGCGCAGAGGTTTGGGAGTTAACATCAAAATTACATTTCTCGGCCATATCGTATAGATCTCACTGTGAAAAGGCTTAAATGGCTTTTTTGACCTAAGTTTAATGATTGCGCTCAAACCAAATTTCCAATAACCAAATTTCCACATATAACTACTAGATTGTGATACAATACACTAATGGGTGAAGTTTGGTTGACTTCTGCGCAGCGGTTTGGGAGTTAACATCAAAATTACATTTCTCGGCCATATCGCATAGATCTCACTGTGAAAAGGCTTAAATGACTTTTTTAATTAAGTTTGATGATTGCGTTCAAACAAAATGTCATAGAACAAAATTTTCAAATGTAACTACTAGATTGTGATACAATACACTATTGGGTGAAGTTTGGTTGACTTCTGCGCAGCGGTTTGGGAGTTAACATCAAAATTACATTTCTCGGCCATATCGCATAGATCTCACTGTGAAAAGGCTTAAATGGCTTTTTTGACCTAAGTTTGAGGATTGCGCTCAAATCATATGTCCTAGAACCAAATTTCCACATGTAATTACTAGATTGTGATACAATACACTAATGGGTGAAGTTTGGTTGACTTCTGCGCAGCGGTTTGGGAGTTAACATCAAAATTACATTTCTCGGCCATATCGCATAGATCTCACTGTGAAAAGGCTTAAATGACTTTTTTAATTAAGTTTAATGATTGCGCTCAAATCAAATGTCCAAGAACTAAATTTCCAAATGTAACTACTAGATTGTGATAAAATACACTATTGGGTGAAGTTTGGTTGACTTCTGCGCAGCGGTTTGGGAGTTAACATCAAAATTACATTTCTCGGCCATATCGCATAGATCTCACTGTGAAAAGGCTTAAATGACTTTTTTAATTAAGTTTGATGATTGCGTTCAAACAAAATGTCCTAGAACAAAATTTTCAAATGTAACTACTAGATTGTGATACAATACTCTATTGGGTGAAGTTTGGTTGACTTCTGCGCAGCGGTTTGGGAATTAACATCAAAATTACATTTCTCGGCCATATCGCATAGATCTCACTGTGAAAAGGCTTAAATGGCTTTTTTGACCTAAGTTTGAGGATTGCGCTCAAATCAAATGTCCAAGAACCAAATTTCCAAATGTAACTACTAGATTGTGATACAATACACTATTGGGTGAAGTTTGGTTGACTTCTGCGCAGCGGTTTGGGAGTTAACATCAAAATTACATTTTTCGGCCATATCGCATAGATCTCACTGTGAAAAGGCTTAAATGACTTTTTTAATTAAGTTTGATGATTGCGTTCAAACAAAATGTCCTAGAACAAAATTTTCAAATGTAACTACTAGATTGTGATACAATACACTATTGGGTGAAGTTTGGTTGACTTCTGTGCAGCGGTTTGGGAGTTAACATCAAAATTACATTTCTCGGCCATATCGCATAGATCTCACTGTGAAAAGGCTTAAATGGCTTTTTTGACCTAAGTTTAAAGATTGCGCTCAAACCAAATGTCCTATAACGAAATTTTCAAATGTAACTACTAGAATGTGATACAATACACTATTGGGTGAAGTTTGGTTGACTTCTGCGCAGCGGTTTGGGAGTTAACATCAAAATTACATTTCTCGGCCATATCGCATAGATCTCACTGTGAAAAGGCTTAAATGGCTTTTTTGACCTAAGTTTGAGGATTGCGCTCAAATCAAATGTCCTAGAACCAAATTTCCACATGTAACTACTTGATTGTGATACAATACACTAATGGGTGAAGTTTGGTTGACTTCTGCGCAGAGGTTTGGGAGTTAACATCAAAATTACATTTCTCGGCCATATCGCATAGATCTCACTGTGAAAAGGCTTAAATGACTTTTTTAATTAAGTTTGATGATTGCGCTCAAACAAAATTTCCTAGAACAAAATTTTCAAATGTAACTACTAGATTGTGATACAATACACTATTGGGTGAAGTTTGGTTGACTTCTGCGCAGCGGTTTGGGAGTTATCAAAATTACATTTCTCGGCCATATCGCATAGATCTCACTGTGAAAAGGCTTAAATGGCTTTTTTGACCTAAGTTTAATGATTGCGCTCAAACCAAATGTCCAATAACCAAATTTCCACATGTAACTACTAGATTGTGATACAATACACTAATGGGTGAAGTTTGGTTGACTTCTGCGCAGCGGTTTGGGAGTTAACATCAAAATTACATTTCTCGGCCATATCGCATAGATCTCACTGTGAAAAGGCTTAAATGACTTTTTTAATTAAGTTTGATGATTGCGTTCAAACAAAATGTCATAGAACAAAATTTTCAAATGTAACTACTAGATTGTGATACAATACACTATTGGGTGAAGTTTGGTTGACTTCTGCGCAGCGGTTTGGAAAATAACATCAAAATTACATTTCTCGGCCATATCGCATAGATCTCACTGTGAAAAGGCTTAAATGGCTTTTTTGACCTAAGTTTGAGGATTGCGCTCAAATCAAATGTCCTAGAACCAAATTTCCACATGTAATTACTAGATTGTGATACAATACACTAATGGGTGAAGTTTGGTTGACTTCTGCGCAGCGGTTTGGGAGTTAACATCAAAATTACATTTCTCGGCCATATCGCATAGATCTCACTGTGAAAAGGCTTAAATGACTTTTTTAATTAAGTTTAATGATTGCGCTCAAACCAAATGTCCTAGAACGAAATTTTCAAATGTAACTACTAGAATGTGATACAATACACTATTGGGTGAAGTTTAGTTGACTTCTGCGCAGCGGTTTGGGAGTTAACATCAAAATTACATTTCTCGGCCATATCGCATAGATCTCACTGTGAAAAGGCTTAAATGGCTTTTTTGACCTAAGTTTAATGATTGCGCTCAAACCAAATGTCCTAGAACGAAATTTTCAAATGTAACTACTAGAATGTGATACAATACACTATTGGGTGAAGTTTGGTTGACTTCTGCGCAGCGGTTTGGGAGTTAACATCAAAATTACATTTCTCGGCCATATCGCATAGATCTCACTGTGAAAAGGCTTAAATGGCTTTTTTGACCTAAGTTTGAGGATTGCGCTCAAATCAAATGTCCTAGAACCAAATTTTCACATGTAACTACTAGATTGTGATACAATACACTAATGGGTGAAGTTTGGTTGACTTCTGCGCAGCGGTTTGGGAGTTAACATCAAAATTACATTTCTCGGCCATATCGCATAGATCTCACTGTGAAAAGGCTTAAATGACATTTTTAATTAAGTTTGATGATTGCGCTCAAACAAAATTTCCTAGAACAAAATTTTCAAATGTAACTACTAGATTGTGATACAATACACTATTGGGTGAAGTTTGGTTGACTTCTGCGCAGCGGTTTGGGAGTTAACATCAAAATTACATTTCTCGGCCATATCGCATAGATCTCACTGTGAAAAGGCTTAAATGGCTTTTTTGACCTAAGTTTGAGGATTGCGCTCAAATCAAATGTCCAAGAACCAAATTTCCAAATGTAACTACTAGATTGTGATACAATAAACTATTGGGTGAAGTTTGGTTGACTTCTGCGCAGCGGTTTGGGAGTTAACATCAAAATTACATTTCTCGGCCATATCGCATAGATCTCACTGTGAAAAGGCTTAAATGACTTTTTTAATTAAGTTTGATGATTGCGCTCAAACAAAATTTCCTAGAACAAAATTTTCAAATGTAACTACTAGATTGTGATACAATACACTATTGGTTGAAGTTTGGTTGACTTCTGCGCAGCGGTTTGGGAGTTAACATCAAAATTACATTTCTCGGCCATATCGCATAGATCTCACTGTGAAAAGGCTTAAATGGCTTTTTTGACCTATGTTTAATAATTGCGCTCAAACCAAATGTCCTAGAACGAAATTTTCAAATGTAACTACTAGAATGTGATACAATACACTATTGGGTGAAGTTTGGTTGACTTCTGCGCAGCGGTTTGGGAGTTAACATCAAAATTACATTTCTCGGCCATATCGCATAGATCTCACTGTGAAAAGGCTTAAATGACTTTTTTAATTAAGTTTGATGATTGCGTTCAAACAAAATGTCCTAGAACAAAATTTTCAAATGTAACTACTAGATTGTGATACAATACACTATTGGGTGAAGTTTGGTTGACTTCTGCGCAGCGGTTTGGGAGTTAACATCAAAATTACATTTCTCGGCCATATCGCATAGATCTCACTGTGAAAAGGCTTAAATGGCTTTTTTGACCTAAGTTTGAGGATTGCGCTCAAATCAAATGTCCAAGAACCAAATTTCCAAATGTAACTACTAGATTGTGATACAATACACTATTGGGTGAAGTTTGGTTGACTTCTGCGCAGCGGTTTGGGAGTTAACATCAAAATTACATTTCTCGGCCATATCGCATAGATCTCACTGTGAAAAGGCTTAAATGACTTTTTTAATTAAGTTTGATGATTGCGTTCAAACAAAATGTCCTAGAACAAAATTTTCAAATGTAACTACTAGATTGTGATACAATACACTATTGGGTGAAGTTTGGTTGACTTCTGCGCAGCGGTTTGGGAGTTAACATCAAAATTACATTTCTCGGCCATATCGCATAGATCTCACTGTGAAAAGGCTTAAATGGCTTTTTTGACCTAAGTTTGAGGATTGCGCTCAAATCAAATGTCCTAGAACCAAATTTCCACATGTAACTACTAGATTGTGATACAATACACTAATGGGTGAAGTTTGGTTGACTTCTGCGCAGAGGTTTGGGAGTTAACATCAAAATTACATTTCTCTGCCATATCGTATAGATCTCACTGTGAAAAGGCTTAAATGACTTTTTTAATTAAGTTTGATGATTGCGCTCAAACAAAATTTCCTAGAACAAAATTTTCAAATGTAACTACTAGATTGTGATACAATACACTATTGGGTGAAGTTTGGTTGACTTCTGCGCAGCGGTTTGGGAGTTAACATCAAAATTACATTTCTCGGCCATATCGCATAGATCTCACTGTGAAAAGGCTTAAATGGCTTTTTTGACCTAAGTTTAATGATTGCGCTCAAACCAAATGTCCAATAACCAAATTTCTACATGTAACTACTAGATTGTGATACAATACACTAATGGGTGAAGTTTGGTTGACTTCTGCGCAGCGGTTTGGGAGTTAACATCAAAATTACATTTCTCGGCCATATCGCATAGATCTCACTGTGAAAAGGCTTAAATGACTTTTTTAATTAAGTTTGATGATTGCGTTCAAACAAAATGTCATAGAACAAAATTTTCAAATGTAACTACTAGATTGTGATACAATACACTATTGGGTGAAGTTTGGTTGACTTCTGCGCAGCGGTTTGGGAGTTAACATCAAAATTACATTTCTCGGCCATATCGCATAGATCTCACTGTGAAAAGGCTTAAATGGCTTTTTTGACCTAAGTTTGAGGATTGCGCTCAAATCAAATGTCCTAGAACCAAATTTCCACATGTAACTACTAGATTGTGATACAATACACTAATGGGTGAAGTTTGGTTGACTTCTGCGCAGAGGTTTGGGAGTTAACATCAAAATTACATTTCTCGGCCATATCGTATAGATCTCACTGTGAAAAGGCTTAAATGACTTTTTTAATTAAGTTTGATGATTGCGCTCAAACAAAATTTCCTAGAACAAAATTTTCAAATGTAACTACTAGATTGTGATACAATACACTATTGGGTGAAGTTTGGTTGACTTCTGCGCAGCGGTTTGGGAGTTAACATCAAAATTACATTTCTCGGCCATATCGCATAGATCTCACTGTGAAAAGGCTTAAATGGCTTTTTTGACCTAAGTTTAATGATTGCGCTCAAACCAAATGTCCAATAACCAAATTTCTACATGTAACTACTAGATTGTGATACAATACACTAATGGGTGAAGTTTGGTTGACTTCTGCGCAGCGGTTTGGGAGTTAACATCAAAATTACATTTCTCGGCCATATCGCATAGATCTCACTGTGAAAAGGCTTAAATGACTTTTTTAATTAAGTTTGATGATTGCGTTCAAACAAAATGTCATAGAACAAAATTTTCAAATGTAACTACTAGATTGTGATACAATACACTATTGGGTGAAGTTTGGTTGACTTCTGCGCAGCGGTTTGGGAGTTAACATCAAAATTACATTTCTCGGCCATATCGCATAGATCTCACTGTGAAAAGGCTTAAATGGCTTTTTTGACCTAAGTTTGAGGATTGCGCTCAAATCAAATGTCCTAGAACCAAATTTCCACATGTAATTACTAGATTGTGATACAATACACTAATGGGTGAAGTTTGGTTGACTTCTGCGCAGCGGTTTGGGAGTTAACATCAAAATTACATTTCTCGGCCATATCGCATAGATCTCACTGTGAAAAGGCGTAAATGACTTTTTTAATTAAGTTTAATGATTGCGCTCAAACCAAATGTCCTAGAACGAAATTTTCAAATGTAACTACTAGAATGTGATACAATACACTATTGGGTGAAGTTTAGTTGAGTTCTGCGCAGCGGTTTGGGAGTTAACATCAAAATTACATTTCTCGGCCATATCGCATAGATCTCACTGTGAAAAGGCTTAAATGGCTTTTTTGACCTAAGTTTAATGATTGCGCTCAAACCAAATGTCCTAGAACGAAATTTTCAAATGTAACTACTAGAATGTGATACAATACACTATTGGGTGAAGTTTGGTTGACTTCTGCGCAGCGGTTTGGGAGTTAACATCAAAATTACATTTCTCGGCCATATCGCATAGATCTCACCGTGAAAAGGCTTAAATGACTTTTTTAATTAAGTTTGATGATTGCGTTCAAACAAAATGTCCTAGAACAAAATTTTCAAATGTAACTACTAGATTGTGATACAATACACTATTGGGTGAAGTTTGGTTGACTTCTGCGCAGCGGTTTGGGAGTTAACATCAAAATTACATTTCTCGGCCATATCGCATAGATCTCACTGTGAAAAGGCTTAAATGACTTTTTTAATTAAGTTTGATGATTGCGTTCAAACAAAATGTCCTAGAACAAAATTTTCAAATGTAACTACTAGATTGTGATACAATACACTATTGGGTGAAGTTTGGTTGACTTCTGCGCAGCGGTTTGGGAGTTAACATCAAAATTACATTTCTCGGCCATATCGCATAGATCTCACTGTGAAAAGGCTTAAATGGCTTTTTTGACCTAAGTTTAAAGATTGCGCTCAAACCAAATGTCCTAGAACGAAATTTTCAAATGTAACTACTAGAATGTGATACAATACACTATTGGGTGAAGTTTGGTTGACTTCTGCGCAGCGGTTTGGGAGTTAACATCAAAATTACATTTCTCGGCCATATCGCATAGATCTCACTGTGAAAAGGCTTAAATGGCTTTTTTGACCTAAGTTTGAGGATTGCGCTCAAATCAAATGTCCTAGAACCAAATTTCCACATGTAACTACTAGATTGTGATACAATACACTAATGGGTGAAGTTTGGTTGACTTCTGCGCAGAGGTTTGGGAGTTAACATCAAAATTACATTTCTCGGCCATATCGCATAGATCTCACTGTGAAAAGGCTTAAATGACTTTTTTAATTAAGTTTGATGATTGCGCTCAAACAAAATTTCCTAGAACAAAATTTTCAAATGTAACTACTAGATTGTGATACAATACACTATTGGGTGAAGTTTGGTTGACTTCTGCGCAGCGGTTTTGGAGTTAACATCAAAATTACATTTCTCGGCCATATCGCATAGATCTCACTGTGAAAAGGCTTAAATGGCTTTTTTGACCTAAGTTTAATGATTGCGCTCAAACCAAATGTCCAATAACCAAATTTCCACATGTAACTACTAGATTGTGATACAACACACTAATGGGTGAAGTTTGGTTGACTTCTGCGAGGCGGTTTGGGAGTTAACATCAAAATTACATTTCTCGGCCATATCGCATAGATCTCACTGTGAAAAGGCTTAAATGACTTTTTTAATTAAGTTTGATGATTGCGTTCAAACAAAATGTCATAGAACAAAATTTTCAAATGTAACTACTAGATTGTGATACAATACACTATTGGGTGAAGTTTGGTTGACTTCTGCGCAGCGGTTTGGGAGTTAACATCAAAATTACATTTCTCGGCCATATCGCATAGATCTCACTGTGAAAAGGCTTAAATGGCTTTTTTGACCTAAGTTTGAGGATTGCGCTCAAATCAAATGTCCTAGAACCAAATTTCCACATGTAATTACTAGATTGTGATACAATACACTAATGGGTGAAGTTTGGTTGACTTCTGCGCAGCGGTTTGGGAGTTAACATCAAAATTACATTTCTCGGCCATATCGCATAGATCTCACTGTGAAAAGGCTTAAATGACTTTTTTAATTAAGTTTAATGATTGCGCTCAAACCAAATGTCCTAGAACGAAATTTTGAAATGTAACTACTAGAATGTGATACAATACACTATTGGGTGAAGTTTAGTTGACTTCTGCGCAGCGGTTTGGGAGTTAACATCAAAATTACATTTCTCGGCCATATCGCATAGATCTCAACTGTGAAAAGGCTTAAATGGCTTTTTTGACCTAAGTTTAATGATTGCGCTCAAACCAAATGTCCTAGAACGAAATTTTCAAATGTAACTACTAGAATGTGATACAATACACTATTGGGTGAAGTTTGGTTGACTTCTGCGCAGCGGTTTGGGAGTTAACATCAAAATTACATTTCTCGGCCATATCGCATAGATCTCACTGTGAAAAGGCTTAAATGACTTTTTTAATTAAGTTTGATGATTGCGTTCAAACAAAATGTCCTAGAACAAAATTTTCAAATGTAACTACTAGATTGTGATACAATACACTATTGGGTGAAGTTTGGTTGACTTCTGCGCAGCGGTTTGGGAGTTAACATCAAAATTACATTTCTCGGCCATATCGCATAGATCTCACTGTGAAAAGGCTTAAATGGCTTTTTTGACCTAAGTTTTAGGATTGCGCTCAAATCAAATGTCCAAGAACCAAATTTCCAAATGTAACTACTAGATTGTGATACAATACACTATTGGGTGAAGTTTGGTTGACTTCTGCGCAGCGGTTTGGGAGTTAACATCAAAATTACATTTCTCGGCCATATCGCATAGATCTCACTGTGAAAAGGCTTAAATGACTTTTTTAATTAAGTTTGATGATTGCGTTCAAACAAAATGTCCTAGAACAAAATTTTCAAATGTAACTACTAGATTGTGATACAATACACTATTGGGTGAAGTTTGGTTGACTTCTGCGCAGCGGTTTGGGAGTTAACATCAAAATTACATTTCTCGGCCATATCGCATAGATCTCACTGTGAAAAGGCTTAAATGGCTTTTTTGACCTAAGTTTAAAGATTGCTCTCAAATCAAATGTCCTAGAACCAAATTTCCACATGTAACTACTAGATTGTGATACAATACGCTATTGGGTGAAGTTTGGTTGACTTCTGCGCAGAGGTTTGGGAGTTAACATCAAAATTACATTTCTCGGCCATATCGCATAGATCTCACTGTGAAAAGGCTTAAATTGCTTTTTTGACCTAAGTTTAAAGATTGCGCTCAAACCAAATGTCCTATAACGAAATTTTCAAATGTAACTACTAGAATGTGATACAATACACTATTGGGTGAAGTTTGGTTGACTTCTGCGCAGCGGTTTGGGAGTTAACATCAAAATTACATTTCTCGGCCATATCGCATAGATCTCACTGTGAAAAGGCTTAAATGGCTTTTTTGACCTAAGTTTAATGATTGCGCTCAAACCAAATGTCCAATAACCAAATTTCCACATGTAACTACTAGATTGTGATACAATACACTAATGGGTGAAGTTTGGTTGACTTCTGCGCAGCGGTTTGGGAGTTAACATCAAAATTACATTTCTCGGCCATATCGCATAGATCTCACTGTGAAAAGGCTTAAATGACTTTTTTAATTAAGTTTGATGATTGCGTTCAAACAAAATGTCAGAGAACAAAATTTTCAAATGTAACTACTAGATTGTGATACAATACACTATTGGGTGAAGTTTGGTTGACTTCTGCGCAGCGGTTTGGGAGTTAACATCAAAATTACATTTCTCGGCCATATCGCATAGATCTCACTGTGAAAAGGCTTAAATTGCTTTTTTGACCTAAGTTTAAAGATTGCGCTCAAACCAAATGTCCTATAACGAAATTTTCAAATGTAACTACTAGAATGTGATACAATACACTATTGGGTGAAGTTTGGTTGACTTCTGCGCAGCGGTTTGGGAGTTAACATCAAAATTACATTTCTCGGCCATATCGCATAGATCTCACTGTGAAAAGGCTTAAATGGCTTTTTTGACCTAAGTTTTAGGATTGCGCTCAAATCAAATGTCCAAGAACCAAATTTCCAAATGTAACTACTAGATTGTGATACAATACACTATTGGGTGAAGTTTGGTTGACTTCTGCGCAGCGGTTTGGGAGTTAACATCAAAATTATATTTCTCGGCCATATCGCATAGATCTCACTGTGAAAAGGCTTAAATGACTTTTTTAATTAAGTTTGATGATTGCGTTCAAACAAAATGTCCTAGAACAAAATTTTCAAATGTAACTACTAGATTGTGATACAATACACTATTGGGTGAAGTTTGGTTGACTTCTGCGCAGCGGTTTGGGAGTTAACATCAAAATTACATTTCTCGGCCATATCGCATAGATCTCACTGTGAAAAGGCTTAAATGGCTTTTTTGACCTAAGTTTAAAGATTGCTCTCAAATCAAATGTCCTAGAACCAAATTTCCACATGTAACTACTAGATTGTGATACAATACACTATTGGGTGAAGTTTGGTTGACTTCTGCGCAGAGGTTTGGGAGTTAACATCAAAATTACATTTCTCGGCCATATCGCATAGATCTCACTGTGAAAAGGCTTAAATGACTTTTTTAATTAAGTTTGATGATTGCGCTCAAACAAAATTTCCTAGAAAAAAATTTTTCAAATGTAACTACTAGATTGTGATACAATACACTATTGGGTGAAGTTTGGTTGACTTCTGCGCAGCGGTTTGGGAGTTAACATCAAAATTACATTTCTCGGCCATATCGCATAGATCTCACTGTGAAAAGGCTTAAATGGCTTTTTTGACCTAAGTTTAATGATTGCGCTCAAACCAAATGTCCAATAACCAAATTTCCACATGTAACTACTAGATTGTGATACAATACACTAATGGGTGAAGTTTGGTTGACTTCTGCGCAGCGGTTTGGGAGTTAACATCAAAATTACATTTCTCGGCCATATCGCATAGATCTCACTGTGAAAAGGCTTAAATGACTTTTTTAATTAAGTTTGATGATTGCGTTCAAACAAAATGTCAGAGAACAAAATTTTCAAATGTAACTACTAGATTGTGATACAATACACTATTGGGTGAAGTTTGGTTGACTTCTGCGCAGCGGTTTGGGAGTTAACATCAAAATTACATTTCTCGGCCATATCGCATAGATCTCACTGTGAAAAGGCTTAAATGACTTTTTTAATTAAGTTTGATGATTGCGTTCAAACAAAATGTCCTAGAACAAAATTTTCAAATGTAACTACTAGATTGTGATACAATACACTATTGGGTGAAGTTTGGTTGACTTCTGCGCCGCGGTTTGGGAGTTAACATCAAAATTACATTTCTCGGCCATATCGCATAGATCTCACTGTGAAAAGGCTTAAATGGCTTTTTTGACCTAAGTTTAAAGATTGCGCTCAAACCAAATGTCCTAGAACGAAATTTTCAAATGTAACTACTAGAATGTGATACAATACACTATTGGGTGAAGTTTGGTTGACTTCTGCGCAGCGGTTTGGGAGTTAACATCAAAATTACATTTCTCGGCCATATCGCATAGATCTCACTGTGAAAAGGCTTAAATGGCTTTTTTGACCTAAGTTTGAGGATTGCGCTCAAATCAAATGTCCTAGAACCAAATTTCCACATATAACTACTAGATTGTGATACAATACACTAATGGGTGAAGTTTGGTTGACTTCTGCGCAGAGGTTTGGGAGTTAACATCAAAATTACATTTCTCGGCCATATCGTATAGATCTCACTGTGAAAAGGCTTAAATGGCTTTTTTGACCTAAGTTTAATGATTGCGCTCAAACCAAATTTCCAATAACCAAATTTCCACATATAACTACTAGATTGTGATACAATACACTAATGGGTGAAGTTTGGTTGACTTCTGCGCAGCGGTTTGGGAGTTAACATCAAAATTACATTTCTCGGCCATATCGCATAGATCTCACTGTGAAAAGGCTTAAATGACTTTTTTAATTAAGTTTGATGATTGCGTTCAAACAAAATGTCATAGAACAAAATTTTCAAATGTAACTACTAGATTGTGATACAATACACTATTGGGTGAAGTTTGGTTGACTTCTGCGCAGCGGTTTGGGAGTTAACATCAAAATTACATTTCTCGGCCATATCGCATAGATCTCACTGTGAAAAGGCTTAAATGGCTTTTTTGACCTAAGTTTGAGGATTGCGCTCAAATCATATGTCCTAGAACCAAATTTCCACATGTAATTACTAGATTGTGATACAATACACTAATGGGTGAAGTTTGGTTGACTTCTGCGCAGCGGTTTGGGAGTTAACATCAAAATTACATTTCTCGGCCATATCGCATAGATCTCACTGTGAAAAGGCTTAAATGACTTTTTTAATTAAGTTTAATGATTGCGCTCAAATCAAATGTCCAAGAACTAAATTTCCAAATGTAACTACTAGATTGTGATAAAATACACTATTGGGTGAAGTTTGGTTGACTTCTGCGCAGCGGTTTGGGAGTTAACATCAAAATTACATTTCTCGGCCATATCGCATAGATCTCACTCTGAAAAGGCTTAAATGACTTTTTTAATTAAGTTTGATGATTGCGTTCAAACAAAATGTCCTAGAACAAAATTTTCAAATGTAACTACTAGATTGTGATACAATACACTATTGGGTGAAGTTTGGTTGACTTCTGCGCAGCGGTTTGGGAGTTAACATCAAAATTACATTTCTCGGCCATATCGCATAGATCTCACTGTGAAAAGGCTTAAATGGCTTTTTTGACCTAAGTTTGAGGATTGCGCTCAAATCAAATGTCCAAGAACCAAATTTCCAAATGTAACTACTAGATTGTGATACAATACACTATTGGGTGAAGTTTGGTTGACTTCTGCGCAGCGGTTTGGGAGTTAACATCAAAATTACATTTCTCGGCCATATCGCATAGATCTCACTGTGAAAAGGCTTAAATGGCTTTTTTGACCTAAGTTTAAAGATTGCGCTCAAACCAAATGTCCTATAACGAAATTTTCAAATGTAACTACTAGAATGTGATACAATACACTATTGGGTGAAGTTTGGTTGACTTCTGCGCAGCGGTTTGGGAGTTAACATCAAAATTACATTTCTCGGCCATATCGCATAGATCTCACTGTGAAAAGGCTTAAATGGCTTTTTTGACCTAAGTTTGAGGATTGCGCTCAAATCAAATGTCCTAGAACCAAATTTCCACATGTAACTACTAGATTGTGATACAATACACTAATGGGTGAAGTTTGGTTGACTTCTGCGCAGAGGTTTGGGAGTTAACATCAAAATTACATTTCTCGGCCATATCGCATAGATCTCACTGTGAAAAGGCTTAAATGACTTTTTTAATTAAGTTTGATGATTGCGCTCAAACAAAATTTCCTAGAACAAAATTTTCAAATGTAACTACTAGATTGTGATACAATACACTATTGGGTGAAGTTTGGTTGACTTCTGCGCAGCGGTTTGGGAGTTAACATCAAAATTACATTTCTCGGCCATATCGCATAGATCTCACCGTGAAAAGGCTTAAATGGCTTTTTTGACCTAAGTTTAATGATTGCGCTCAAACCAAATGTCCAATAACCAAATTTCCACATGTAACTACTAGATTGTGATACAATACACTAATGGGTGAAGTTTGGTTGACTTCTGCGCAGCGGTTTGGGAGTTAACATCAAAATTACATTTCTCGGCCATATCGCATAGATCTCACTGTGAAAAGGCTTAAATGACTTTTTTAATTAAGTTTGATGATTGCGTTCAAACAAAATGTCATAGAACAAAATTTTCAAATGTAACTACTAGATTGTGATACAATACACTATTGGGTGAAGTTTGTTTGACTTCTGCGCAGCGGTTTGGGAGTTAACATCAAAATTACATTTCTCGGCCATATCGCATAGATCTCACTGTGAAAAGGCTTAAATGGCTTTTTTGACCTAAGTTTGAGGATTGCGCTCAAATCAAATGTCCTAGAACCAAATTTCCACATGTAATTACTAGATTGTGATACAATACACTAATGGGTGAAGTTTGGTTGACTTCTGCGCAGCGGTTTGGGAGTTAACATCAAAATTACATTTCTCGGCCATATCGCATAGATCTCACTGTGAAAAGGCTTAAATGACTTTTTTAATTAAGTTTAATGATTGCGCTCAAACCAAATGTCCTAGAACGAAATTTTCAAATGTAACTACTAGAATGTGATACAATACACTATTGGGTGAAGTTTAGTTGACTTCTGCGCAGCGGTTTGGGAGTTAACATCAAAATTACATTTCTCGGCCATATCGCATAGATCTCACTGTGAAAAGGCTTAAATGGCTTTTTTGACCTAAGTTTAATGATTGCGCTCAAACCAAATGTCCTAGAACGAAATTTTCAAATGTAACTACTAGAATGTGATACAATACACTATTGGGTGAAGTTTGGTTGACTTCTGCGCAGCGGTTTGGGAGTTAACATCAAAATTACATTTCTCGGCCATATCGCATAGATCTCACTGTGAAAAGGCTTAAATGGCTTTTTTGACCTAAGTTTGAGGATTGCGCTCAAATCAAATGTCCTAGAACCAAATTTTCACATGTAACTACTAGATTGTGATACAATACACTAATGGGTGAAGTTTGGTTGACTTCTGCGCAGCGGTTTGGGAGTTAACATCAAAATTACATTTCTCGGCCATATCGCATAGATCTCACTGTGAAAAGGCTTAAATGACATTTTTAATTAAGTTTGATGATTGCGCTCAAACAAAATTTCCTAGAACAAAATTTTCAAATGTAACTACTAGATTGTGATACAATACACTATTGGGTGAAGTTTGGTTGACTTCTGCGCAGCGGTTTGGGAGTTAACATCAAAATTACATTTCTCGGCCATATCGCATAGATCTCACTGTGAAAAGGCTTAAATGGCTTTTTTGACCTAAGTTTGAGGATTGCGCTCAAATCAAATGTCCAAGAACCAAATTTCCAAATGTAACTACTAGATTGTGATACAATACACTATTGGGTGAAGTTTGGTTGACTTCTGCGCAGCGGTTTGGGAGTTAACATCAAAATTACATTTCTCGGCCATATCGCATAGATCTCACTGTGAAAAGGCTTAAATGGCTTTTTTGACCTAAGTTTGAGGATTGCGCTCAAATCATATGTCCTAGAACCAAATTTCCACATGTAATTACTAGATTGTGATACAATACACTAATGGGTGAAGTTTGGTTGACTTCTGCGCAGCGGTTTGGGAGTTAACATCAAAATTACATTTCTCGGCCATATCGCATAGATCTCACTGTGAAAAGGCTTAAATGACTTTTTTAATTAAGTTTAATGATTGCGCTCAAATCAAATGTCCAAGAACTAAATTTCCAAATGTAACTACTAGATTGTGATAAAATACACTATTGGGTGAAGTTTGGTTGACTTCTGCGCGGCGTTTTGGGAGTTAACATCAAAATTACATTTCTCGGCCATATCGCATAGATCTCACTGTGAAAAGTCTTAAATGACTTTTTTAATTAAGTTTGATGATTGCGTTCAAACAAAATGTCCTAGAACAAAATTTTCAAATGTAACTACTAGATTGTGATACAATACACTATTGGGTGAAGTTTGGTTGACTTCTGCGCAGCGGTTTGGGAGTAAACATCAAAATTACATTTCTCGGCCATATCGCATAGATCTCACTGTGAAAAGGCTTAAATGGCTTTTTTGACCTAAGTTTGAGGATTGCGCTCAAATCAAATGTCCAAGAACCAAATTTCCAAATGTAACTACTAGATTGTGATACAATACACTATCGGGTGAAGTTTGGTTGACTTCTGCGCAGCGGTTTGGGAGTTAACATCAAAATTACATTTCTCGGCCATATCGCATAGATCTCACTGTGAAAAGGCTTAAATGACTTTTTTAATTAAGTTTGATGATTGCGTTCAAACAAAATGTCCTAGAACAAAATTTTCAAATGTAACTACTAGATTGTGATACAATACACTATTGGGTGAAGTTTGGTTGACTTCTGCGCAGCGGTTTGGGAGTTAACATCAAAATTACATTTCTCGGCCATATCGCATAGATCTCACTGTGAAAAGGCTTAAATGGCTTTTTTGACCTAAGTTTAAAGATTGCGCTCAAACCAAATGTCCTAGAACGAAATTTTCAAATGTAACTACTAGAATGTGATACAATACACTATTGGGTGAAGTTTGGTTGACTTCTGCGCAGCGGTTTGGGAGTTAACATCAAAATTACATTTCTCGGCCATATCGCATAGATCTCACTGTGAAAAGGCTTAAATGGCTTTTTTGACCTAAGTTTGAGGATTGCGCTCAAATCAAATGTCCTAGAACCAAATTTCCACATGTAACTACTAGATTGTGATACAATACACTAATGGGTGAAGTTTGGTTGACTTCTGCGCAGAGGTTTGGGAGTTAACATCAAAATTACATTTCTCGGCCATATCGCATAGATCTCACTGTGAAAAGGCTTAAATGACTTTTTTAATTAAGTTTGATGATTGCGTTCAAACAAAATGTCATAGAACAAAATTTTCAAATGTAACTACTAGATTGTGATACAATACACTATTGGGTGAAGTTTGGTTGACTTCTGCGCAGCGGTTTGGGAGTTAACATCAAAATTACATTTCTCGGCCATATCGCATAGATCTCACTGTGAAAAGGCTTAAATGGCTTTTTTGACCTAAGTTTGAGGATTGCGCTCAAATCAAATGTCCTAGAACCAAATTTCCACATGTAACTACTAGATTGTGATACAATACACTAATGGGTGAAGTTTGGTTGACTTCTGCGCAGCGGTTTGGGAGTTAACATCAAAATTACATTTCTCGGCCATATCGCATAGATCTCACTGTGAAAAGGCTTAAATGGCTTTTTTGACCTAAGTTTAATGATTGCGCTCAAACCAAATGTCCAATAACCAAATTTCCACATGTAACTACTAGATTGTGATACAATACACTAATGGGTGAAGTTTGGTTGACTTCTGCGCAGCGGTTTGGGAGTTAACATCAAAATTACATTTCTCGGCCATATCGCATAGATCTCACTGTGATAAGGCTTAAATGACTTTTTTAATTAAGTTTGATGATTGCGTTCAAACAAAATGTCATAGAACAAAATTTTCAAATGTAACTACTAGATTGTGATACAATACACTATTGGGTGAAGTTTGGTTGACTTCTGCGCAGCGGTTTGGGAGTTAACATCAAAATTACATTTCTCGGCCATATCGCATAGATCTCACTGTGAAAAGGCTTAAATGGCTTTTTTGACCTAAGTTTGAGGATTGCGCTCAAATCAAATGTCCTAGAACCAAATTTCCACATGTAATTACTAGATTGTGATACAATACACTAATGGGTGAAGTTTGGTTGACTTCTGCGCAGCGGTTTGGGAGTTAACATCAAAATTACATTTCTCGGCCATATCGCATAGATCTCACTGTGAAAAGGCTTAAATGACTTTTTTAATTAAGTTTAATGATTGCGCTCAAACCAAATGTCCTAGAACGAAATTTTCAAATGTAACTACTAGAATGTGATACAATACACTATTGGGTGAAGTTTGGTTGACTTCTGCGCAGCGGTTTGGGAGTTAACATCAAAATTACATTTCTCGGCCATATCGCATAGATCTCACTGTGAAAAGGCTTAAATGGCTTTTTTGACCTAAGTTTAATGATTGCGCTCAAACCAAATGTCCTAGAACGAAATTTTCAAATGTAACTACTAGAATGTGATACAATACACTATTGGGTGAAGTTTGGTTGACTTCTGCGCAGCGGTTTGGGAGTTAACATCAAAATTACATTTCTCGGCCATATCGCATAGATCTCACTGTGAAAAGGCTTAAATGGCTTTTTTGACCTAAGTTTGAGGATTGCGCTCAAATCAAATGTCCTAGAACCAAATTTTCACATGTAACTACTAGATTGTGATACAATACACTAATGGGTGAAGTTTGGTTGACTTCTGCGCAGCGGTTTGGGAGTTAACATCAAAATTACATTTCTCGGCCATATCGCATAGATCTCACTGTGAAAAGGCTTAAATGACATTTTTAATTAAGTTTGATGATTGCGCTCAAACAAAATTTCCTAGAACAAAATTTTCAAATGTAACTACTAGATTGTGATACAATACACTATTGGGTGAAGTTTGGTTGACTTCTGCGCAGCGGTTTGGGAGTTAACATCAAAATTACATTTCTCGGCCATATCGCATAGATCTCACTGTGAAAAGGCTTAAATGGCTTTTTTGACCTAAGTTTGAGGATTGCGCTCAAATCAAATGTCCAAGAACCAAATTTCCAAATGTAACTACTAGATTGTGATACAATACACTATTGGGTGAAGTTTGGTTGACTTCTGCGCAGCGGTTTGGGAGTTAACATCAAAATTACATTTCTCGGCCATATCGCATAGATCTCACTGTGAAAAGGCTTAAATGGCTTTTTTGACCTAAGTTTGAGGATTGCGCTCAAATCAAATGTCCTAGAACCAAATTTTCACATGTAACTACTAGATTGTGATACAATACACTAATGGGTGAAGTTTGGTTGATTTCTGCGCAGCGGTTTGGGAGTTAACATCAAAATTACATTTCTCGGCCATATCGCATAGATCTCACTGTGAAAAGGCTTAAATGACTTTTTTAATTAAGTTTGATGATTGCGCTCAAACAAAATTTCCTAGAACAAAATTTTCAAATGTAACTACTAGATTGTGATACAATACACTATTGGGTGAAGTTTGGTTGACTTCTGCGCAGCGGTTTGGGAGTTAACATCAAAATTACATTTCTCGGCCATATCGCATAGATCTCACTGTGAAAAGGCTTAAATGGCTTTTTTGACCTAAGTTTAATGATTGCGCTCAAACCAAATGTCCAATAACCAAATTTCCACATGTAACTACTAGATTGTGATACAATACACTAATGGGTGAAGTTTGGTTGACTTCTGCGAAGCGGTTTGGGAGTTAACATCAAAATTACATTTCTCGGCCATATCGCATAGATCTCACTGTGAAAAGGCTTAAATGACTTTTTTAATTAAGTTTGATGATTGCGTTCAAACAAAATGTCATAGAACAAAATTTTCAAATGTAACTACTAGATTGTGATACAATACACTATTGGGTGAAGTTTGGTTGACTTCTGCGCAGCGGTTTGGGAGTTAACATCAAAATTACATTTCTCGGCCATATCGCATAGATCTCACTGTGAAAAGGCTTAAATGGCTTTTTTGACCTAAGTTTGAGGATTGCGCTCAAATCAAATGTCCTAGAACCAAATTTCCACATGTAATTACTAGATTGTGATACAATACACTAATGGGTGAAGTTTGGTTGACTTCTGCGCAGCGGTTTGGGAGTTAACATCAAAATTACATTTCTCGGCCATATCGCATAGATCTCACTGTGAAAAGGCTTAAATGACTTTTTTAATTAAGTTTAATGATTGCGCTCAAACCAAATGACCTAGAACGAAATTTTCAAATGTAACTACTAGAATGTGATACAATACACTATTGGGTGAAGTTTAGTTGACTTCTGCGCAGCGGTTTGGGAGTTAACATCAAAATTACATTTCTCGGCCATATCGCATAGATCTCACTGTGAAAAGGCTTAAATGGCTTTTTTGACCTAAGTTTAATGATTGCGCTCAAACCAAATGTCCTAGAACGAAATTTTCAAATGTAACTACTAGAATGTGATACAATACACTATTGGGTGAAGTTTGGTTGACTTCTGCGCAGCGGTTTGGGAGTTAACATCAAAATTACATTTCTCGGCCATATCGCATAGATCTCACTGTGAAAAGGCTTAAATGGCTTTTTTGACCTAAGTTTGAGGATTGCGCTCAAATCAAATGTCCTAGAACCAAATTTTCACATGTAACTACTAGATTGTGATACAATACACTAATGGGTGAAGTTTGGTTGACTTCTGCGCAGCGGTTTGGGAGTTAACATCAAAATTACATTTCTCGGCCATATCGCATAGATCTCACTGTGAAAAGGCTTAAATGACATTTTTAATTAAGTTTGATGATTGCGCTCAAACAAAATTTCCTAGAACAAAATTTTCAAATGTAACTACTAGATTGTGATACAATACACTATTGGGTGAAGTTTGGTTGACTTCTGCGCAGCGGTTTGGGAGTTAACATCAAAATTACATTTCTCGGCCATATCGCATAGATCTCACTGTGAAAAGGCTTAAATGGCTTTTTTGACCTAAGTTTGAGGATTGCGCTCAAATCAAATGTCCAAGAACCAAATTTCCAAATGTAACTACTAGATTGTGATACAATACACTATTGGGTGAAGTTTGGTTGACTTCTGCGCAGCGGTTTGGGAGTTAACATCAAAATTACATTTCTCGGCCATATCGCATAGATCTCACTGTGAAAAGGCTTAAATGGCTTTTTTGACCTAAGTTTGAGGATTGCGCTCAAATCATATGTCCTAGAACCAAATTTCCACATGTAATTACTAGATTGTGATACAATACACTAATGGGTGAAGTTTGGTTGACTTCTGCGCAGCGGTTTGGGAGTTAACATCAAAATTACATTTCTCGGCCATATCGCATAGATCTCACTGTGAAAAGGCTTAAATGACTTTTTTAATTAAGTTTAATGATTGCGCTCAAATCAAATGTCCAAGAACTAAATTTCCAAATGTAACTACTAGATTGTGATAAAATACACTATTGGGTGAAGTTTGGTTGACTTCTGCGCAGCGGTTTGGGAGTTAACATCAAAATTACATTTCTCGGCCATATCGCATAGATCTCACTGTGAAAAGGCTTAAATGACTTTTTTAATTAAGTTTGATGATTGCGTTCAAACAAAATGTCCTAGAACAAAATTTTCAAATGTAACTACTAGATTGTGATACAATACACTATTGGGTGAAGTTTGGTTGACTTCTGCGCAGCGGTTTGGGAGTTAACATCAAAATTACATTTCTCGGCCATATCGCATAGATCTCACTGTGAAAAGGCTTAAATGGCTTTTTTGACCTAAGTTTAATGATTGCGCTCAAACCAAATGTCCTAGAACGAAATTTTCAAATGTAACTACTAGAATGTGATACAATACACTATTGGGTGAAGTTTGGTTGACTTCTGCGCAGCGGTTTGGGAGTTAACATCAAAATTACATTTCTCGGCCATATCGCATAGATCTCACTGTGAAAAGGCTTAAATGACTTTTTTAATTAAGTTTGATGATTGCGTTCAAACAAAATGTCCTAGAACAAAATTTTCAAATGTAACTACTAGATTGTGATACAATACACTATTGGGTGAAGTTTGGTTGACTTCTGCGCAGCGGTTTGGGAGTTAACATCAAAATTACATTTCTCGGCCATATCGCATAGATCTCACTGTGAAAAGGCTTAAATGGCTTTTTTGACCTAAGTTTGAGGATTGCGCTCAAATCAAATGTCCAAGAACCAAATTTCCAAATGTAACTACTAGATTGTGACACAATACACTATTGGGTGAAGTTTGGTTGACTTCTGCGCAGCGGTTTGGGAGTTAACATCAAAATTACATTTCTTGGCCATATCGCATAGATCTCACTGTGAAAAGGCTTAAATGACTTTTTTAATTAAGTTTGATGATTGCGTTCAAACAAAATGTCCTAGAACAAAATTTTCAAATGTAACTACTAGATTGTGATACAATACACTATTGGGTGAAGTTTGGTTGACTTCTGCGCAGCGGTTTGGGAGTTAACATCAAAATTACATTTCTCGGCCATATCGCATAGATCTCACTGTGAAAAGGCTTAAATGGCTTTTTTGACCTAAGTTTAAAGATTGCGCTCAAACCAAATGTCCTAGAACGAAATTTTCAAATGTAACTACTAGAATGTGATACAATACACTATTGGGTGAAATTTGGTTGACTTCTGCGCAGCGGTTTGGGAGTTAACATCAAAATTACATTTCTCGGCCATATCGCATAGATCTCACTGTGAAAAGGCTTAAATGGCTTTTTTGACCTAAGTTTGAGGATTGCGCTCAAATCAAATGTCCTAGAACCAAATTTCCACATGTAACTACTAGATTGTGATACAATACACTAATGGGTGAAGTTTGGTTGACTTCTGCGCAGAGGTTTGGGAGTTAACATCAAAATTACATTTCTCGGCCATATCGTATAGATCTCACTGTGAAAAGGCTTAAATGACTTTTTTAATTAAGTTTGATGATTGCGCTCAAACAAAATTTCCTAGAACAAAATTTTCAAATGTAACTACTAGATTGTGATACAATACACTATTGGGTGAAGTTTGGTTGACTTCTGCGCAGCGGTTTGGGAGTTAACATCAAAATTACATTTCTCGGCCATATCGCATAGATCTCACTGTGAAAAGGCTTAAATGGCTTTTTTGACCTAAGTTTAATGATTGCGCTCAAACTAAATGTCCAATAACCAAATTTCTACATGTAACTACTAGATTGTGATACAATACACTAATGGGTGAAGTTTGGTTGACTTCTGCGCAGCGGTTTGGGAGTTAACATCAAAATTACATTTCTCGGCCATATCGCATAGATCTCACTGTGAAAAGGCTTAAATGACTTTTTTAATTAAGTTTGATGATTGCGTTCAAACAAAATGTCATAGAACAAAATTTTCAAATGTAACTACTAGATTGTGATACAATACACTATTGGGTGAAGTTTGGTTGACTTCTGCGCAGCGGTTTGGGAGTTAACATCAAAATTACATTTCTCGGCCATATCGCATAGATCTCACTGTGAAAAGGCTTAAATGGCTTTTTTGACCTAAGTTTGAGGATTGCGCTCAAATCAAATGTCCTAGAACCAAATTTCCACATGTAATTACTAGATTGTGATACAATACACTAATGGGTGAAGTTTGGTTGACTTCTGCGCAGCGGTTTGGGAGTTAACATCAAAATTACATTTCTCGGCCATATCGCATAGATCTCACTGTGAAAAGGCTTAAATGACTTTTTTAATTAAGTTTAATGATTGCGCTCAAACCAAATGTCCTAGAACGAAATTTTCAAATGTAACTACTAGAATGTGATACAATACACTATTGGGTGAAGTTTAGTTGACTTCTGCGCAGCGGTTTGGGAGTTAACATCAAAATTACATTTCTCGGCCATATCGCATAGATCTCACTGTGAAAAGGCTTAAATGGCTTTTTTGACCTAAGTTTAATGATTGCGCTCAAACCAAATGTCCTAGAACGAAATTTTCAAATGTAACTACTAGAATGTGATACAATACACTATTGGGTGAAGTTTGGTTGACTTCTGCGCAGCGGTTTGGGAGTTAACATCAAAATTACATTTCTCGGCCATATCGCATAGATCTCACCGTGAAAAGGCTTAAATGACTTTTTTAATTAAGTTTGATGATTGCGTTCAAACAAAATGTCCTAGAACAAAATTTTCAAATGTAACTACTAGATTGTGATACAATACACTATTGGGTGAAGTTTGGTTGACTTCTGCGCAGCGGTTTGGGAGTTAACATCAAAATTACATTTCTCGGCCATATCGCATAGATCTCACTGTGAAAAGGCTTAAATGGCTTTTTTGACCTAAGTTTAATGATTGCGCTCAAACCAAATGTCCTAGAACGAAATTTTCAAATGTAACTACTAGAATGTGATACAATACACTATTGGGTGAAGTTTAGTTGACTTCTGCGCAGCGGTTTGGGAGTTAACATCAAAATTACATTTCTCGGCCATATCGCATAGATCTCACTGTGAAAAGGCTTAAATGGCTTTTTTGACCTAAGTTTAATGATTGCGCTCAAACCAAATGTCCTAGAACGTAATTTTCAAATGTAACTACTAGAATGTGATACAATACACTATTGGGTGAAGTTTGGTTGACTTCTGCGCAGCGGTTTGGGAGTTAACATCAAAATTACATTTCTCGGCCATATCGCATAGATCTCACCGTGAAAAGGCTTAAATGACTTTTTTAATTAAGTTTGATGATTGCGTTCAAACAAAATGTCCTAGAACAAAATTTTCAAATGTAACTACTAGATTGTGATACAATACACTATTGGGTGAAGTTTGGTTGACTTCTGCGCAGCGGTTTGGGAGTTAACATCAAAATTACATTTCTCGGCCATATCGCATAGATCTCACTGTGAAAAGGCTTAAATGACTTTTTTAATTAAGTTTGATGATTGCGTTCAAACAAAATGTCCTAGAACAAAATTTTCAAATGTAACTACTAGATTGTGATACAATACACTATTGGGTGAAGTTTGGTTGACTTCTGCGCAGCGGTTTGGGAGTTAACATCAAAATTACATTTCTCGGCCATATCGCATAGATCTCACTGTGAAAAGGCTTAAATGGCTTTTTTGACCTAAGTTTAAAGATTGCGCTCAAACCAAATGTCCTAGAACGAAATTTTCAAATGTAACTACTAGAATGTGATACAATACACTATTGGGTGAAGTTTGGTTGACTTCTGCGCAGCGGTTTGGGAGTTAACATCAAAATTACATTTCTCGGCCATATCGCATAGATCTCACTGTGAAAAGGCTTAAATGGCTTTTTTGACCTAAGTTTGAGGATTGCGCTCAAATCAAATGTCCTAGAACCAAATTTCCACATGTAACTACTAGATTGTGATACAATACACTAATGGGTGAAGTTTGGTTGACTTCTGCGCAGAGGTTTGGGAGTTAACATCAAAATTACATTTCTCGGCCATATCGCATAGATCTCACTGTGAAAAGGCTTAAATGACTTTTTTAATTAAGTTTGATGATTGCGCTCAAACAAAATTTCCTAGAACAAAATTTTCAAATGTAACTACTAGATTGTGATACAATACACTATTGGGTGAAGTTTGGTTGACTTCTGCGCAGCGGTTTTGGAGTTAACATCAAAATTACATTTCTCGGCCATATCGCATAGATCTCACTGTGAAAAGGCTTAAATGGCTTTTTTGACCTAAGTTTAATGATTGCGCTCAAACCAAATGTCCAATAACCAAATTTCCACATGTAACTACTAGATTGTGATACAACACACTAATGGGTGAAGTTTGGTTGACTTCTGCGAGGCGGTTTGGGAGTTAACATCAAAATTACATTTCTCGGCCATATCGCATAGATCTCACTGTGAAAAGGCTTAAATGACATTTTTAATTAAGTTTGATGATTGCGTTCAAACAAAATGTCCTAGAACAAAATTTTCAAATGTAACTACTAGATTGTGATACAATACACTATTGGGTGAAGTTTGGTTGACTTCTGCGCAGCGGTTTGGGAGTTAACATCAAAATTACATTTCTCGGCCATATCGCATAGATCTCACTGTGAAAAGGCTTAAATGGCTTTTTTGACCTAAGTTTAAAGATTGCGCTCAAACCAAATGTCCTAGAACGAAATTTTCAAATGTAACTACTAGAATGTGATACAATACACTATTGGGTGAAGTTTGGTTGACTTCTGCGCAGCGGTTTGGGAGTTAACATCAAAATTACATTTCTCGGCCATATCGCATAGATCTCACTGTGAAAAGGCTTAAATGGCTTTTTTGACCTAAGTTTGAGGATTGCGCTCAAATCAAATGTCCTAGAACCAAATTTCCACATGTAACTACTAGATTGTGATACAATACACTAATGGGTGAAGTTTGGTTGACTTCTGCGCAGAGGTTTGGGAGTTAACATCAAAATTACATTTCTCGGCCATATCGCATAGATCTCACTGTGAAAAGGCTTAAATGACTTTTTTAATTAAGTTTGATGATTGCGCTCAAACAAAATTTCCTAGAACAAAATTTTCAAATGTAACTACTAGATTGTGATACAATACACTATTGGGTGAAGTTTGGTTGACTTCTGCGCAGCGGTTTTGGAGTTAACATCAAAATTACATTTCTCGGCCATATCGCATAGATCTCACTGTGAAAAGGCTTAAATGGCTTTTTTGACCTAAGTTTAATGATTGCGCTCAAACCAAATGTCCAATAACCAAATTTCCACATGTAACTACTAGATTGTGATACAACACACTAATGGGTGAAGTTTGGTTGACTTCTGCGAGGCGGTTTGGGAGTTAACATCAAAATTACATTTCTCGGCCATATCGCATAGATCTCACTGTGAAAAGGCTTAAATGACTTTTTTAATTAAGTTTGATGATTGCGTTCAAACAAAATGTCATAGAACAAAATTTTCAAATGTAACTACTAGATTGTGATACAATACACTATTGGGTGAAGTTTGGTTGACTTCTGCGCAGCGGTTTGGGAGTTAACATCAAAATTACATTTCTCGGCCATATCGCATAGATCTCACTGTGAAAAGGCTTAAATGGCTTTTTTGACCTAAGTTTGAGGATTGCGCTCAAACAAAATGTCCTAGAACAAAATTTTCAAATGTAACTACTAGATTGTGATACAATACACTATTGGGTGAAGTTTGGTTGACTTCTGCGCAGCGGTTTGGGAGTTAACATCAAAATTACATTTCTCGGCCATATCGCATAGATCTCACTGTGAAAAGGCTTAAATGGCTTTTTTGACCTAAGTTTAAAGATTGCGCTCAAACCAAATGTCCTAGAACGAAATTTTCAAATGTAACTACTAGAATGTGATACAATACACTATTGGGTGAAGTTTAATTGACTTCTGCGCAGCGGTTTGGGAGTTAACATCAAAATTACATTTCTCGGCCATATCGCATAGATCTCACTGTGAAAAGGCTTAAATGGCTTTTTTGACCTAAGTTTGAGGATTGCGCTCAAATCAAATGTCCTAGAACCAAATTTCCACATGTAACTACTAGATTGTGATACAATACACTAATGGGTGAAGTTTGGTTGACTTCTGCGCAGAGGTTTGGGAGTTAACATCAAAATTACATTTCTCGGCCATATCGTATAGATCTCACTGTGAAAAGGCTTAAATGACTTTTTTAATTAAGTTTGATGATTGCGCTCAAACAAAATTTCCTAGAACAAAATTTTCAAATGTAACTACTAGATTGTGATACAATACACTAATGGGTGAAGTTTGGTTGACTTCTGCGCAGCGGTTTGGGAGTTAACATCAAAATTACATTTCTCGGCCATATCGCATAGATCTCACTGTGAAAAGGCTTAAATGATTTTTTTAATTAAGTTTGATGATTGCGTTCAAACAAAATGTCATAGAACAAAATTTTCAAATGTAACTACTAGATTGTGATACAATACACTATTGGGTGAAGTTTGGTTGACTTCTGCGCAGCGGTTTGGGAGTTAACATCAAAATTACATTTCTCGGCCATATCGCATAGATCTCACTGTGAAAAGGCTTAAATGGCTTTTTTGACCTAAGTTTGAGGATTGCGCTCAAATCAAATGTCCTAGAACCAAATTTCCACATGTAATTACTAGATTGTGATACAATACACTAATGGGTGAAGTTTGGTTGACTTCTGCGCAGCGGTTTGGGAGTTAACATCAAAATTACATTTCTCGGCCATATCGCATAGATCTCACTGTGAAAAGGCTTAAATGACTTTTTTAATTAAGTTTAATGATTGCGCTCAAACCAAATGTCCTAGAACGAAATTTTCAAATGTAACTACTAGAATGTGATACAATACACTATTGGGTGAAGTTTAGTTGACTTCTGCGCAGCGGTTTGGGAGTTAACATCAAAATTACATTTCTCGGCCATATCGCATAGATCTCACTGTGAAAAGGCTTAAATGGCTTTTTTGACCTAAGTTTAAAGATTGCGCTCAAACCAAATGTCCTAGAACGAAATTTTCAAATGTAACTACTAGAATGTGATACAATACACTATTGGGTGAAGTTTGGTTGACTTCTGCGCAGCGGTTTGGGAGTTAACATCAAAATTACATTTCTCGGCCATATCGCATAGATCTCACTGTGAAAAGGCTTAAATGGCTTTTTTGACCTAAGTTTGAGGATTGCGCTCAAATCAAATGTCCTAGAACCAAATTTCCACATGTAACTACTAGATTGTGATACAATACACTAATGGGTGAAGTTTGGTTGACTTCTGCGCAGAGGTTTGGGAGTTAACATCAAAATTACATTTCTCGGCCATATCGTATAGATCTCACTGTGAAAAGGCTTAAATGACTTTTTTAATTAAGTTTGATGATTGCGCTCAAACAAAATTTCCTAGAACAAAATTTTCAAATGTAACTACTAGATTGTGATACAATACACTAATGGGTGAAGTTTGGTTGACTTCTGCGCAGCGGTTTGGGAGTTAACATCAAAATTACATTTCTCGGCCATATCGCATAGATCTCACTGTGAAAAGGCTTAAATGATTTTTTTGACCTAAGTTTGAGGATTGCGCTCAAATCAAATGTCCAAGAACCAAATTTTCAAATGTAACTACTAGATTGTGATACAATACACTATTGGGTGAAGTTTGGTTGACTTCTGCGCAGCGGTTTGGGAGTTAACATCAAAATTACATTTCTCGGCCATATCGCATAGATCTCACTGTGAAAAGGCTTAAATGGCTTTTTTGACCTAAGTTTAATGATTGCGCTCAAACCAAATGTCCAATAACCAAATTTCCACATGTAACTACTAGATTGTGATACAATACACTAATGGGTGAAGTTTGGTTGACTTCTGCGCAGCGGTTTGGGAGTTAACATCAAAATTACATTTCTCGGCCATATCGCATAGATCTCACTGTGATAAGGCTTAAATGACTTTTTTAATTAAGTTTGATGATTGCGTTCAAACAAAATGTCATAGAACAAAATTTTCAAATGTAACTACTAGATTGTGATACAATACACTATTGGGTGAAGTTTGGTTGACTTCTGCGCAGCGGTTTGGGAGTTAACATCAAAATTACATTTCTCGGCCATATCGCATAGATCTCACTGTGAAAAGGCTTAAATGGCTTTTTTGACCTAAGTTTGAGGATTGCGCTCAAATCAAATGTCCTAGAACCAAATTTCCACATGTAATTACTAGATTGTGATACAATACACTAATGGGTGAAGTTTGGTTGACTTCTGCGCAGCGGTTTGGGAGTTAACATCAAAATTACATTTCTCGGCCATATCGCATAGATCTCACTGTGAAAAGGCTTAAATGACTTTTTTAATTAAGTTTAATGATTGCGCTCAAACCAAATGTCCTAGAACGAAATTTTCAAATGTAACTACTAGAATGTGATACAATACACTATTGGGTGAAGTTTGGTTGACTTCTGCGCAGCGGTTTGGGAGTTAACATCAAAATTACATTTCTCGGCCATATCGCATAGATCTCACTGTGAAAAGGCTTAAATGGCTTTTTTGACCTAAGTTTAATGATTGCGCTCAAACCAAATGTCCTAGAACGAAATTTTCAAATGTAACTACTAGAATGTGATACAATACACTATTGGGTGAAGTTTGGTTGACTTCTGCGCAGCGGTTTGGGAGTTAACATCAAAATTACATTTCTCGGCCATATCGCATAGATCTCACTGTGAAAAGGCTTAAATGGCTTTTTTGACCTAAGTTTGAGGATTGCGCTCAAATCAAATGTCCTAGAACCAAATTTTCACATGTAACTACTAGATTGTGATACAATACACTAATGGGTGAAGTTTGGTTGACTTCTGCGCAGCGGTTTGGGAGTTAACATCAAAATTACATTTCTCGGCCATATCGCATAGATCTCACTGTGAAAAGGCTTAAATGACATTTTTAATTAAGTTTGATGATTGCGCTCAAACAAAATTTCCTAGAACAAAATTTTCAAATGTAACTACTAGATTGTGATACAATACACTATTGGGTGAAGTTTGGTTGACTTCTGCGCAGCGGTTTGGGAGTTAACATCAAAATTACATTTCTCGGCCATATCGCATAGATCTCACTGTGAAAAGGCTTAAATGGCTTTTTTGACCTAAGTTTGAGGATTGCGCTCAAATCAAATGTCCAAGAACCAAATTTCCAAATGTAACTACTAGATTGTGATACAATACACTATTGGGTGAAGTTTGGTTGACTTCTGCGCAGCGGTTTGGGAGTTAACATCAAAATTACATTTCTCGGCCATATCGCATAGATCTCACTGTGAAAAGGCTTAAATGGCTTTTTTGACCTAAGTTTGAGGATTGCGCTCAAATCAAATGTCCTAGAACCAAATTTTCACATGTAACTACTAGATTGTGATACAATACACTAATGGGTGAAGTTTGGTTGATTTCTGCGCAGCGGTTTGGGAGTTAACATCAAAATTACATTTCTCGGCCATATCGCATAGATCTCACTGTGAAAAGGCTTAAATGACTTTTTTAATTAAGTTTGATGATTGCGCTCAAACAAAATTTCCTAGAACAAAATTTTCAAATGTAACTACTAGATTGTGATACAATACACTATTGGGTGAAGTTTAGTTGACTTCTGCGCAGCGGTTTGGGAGTTAACATCAAAATTACATTTCTCGGCCATATCGCATAGATCTCACTGTGAAAAGGCTTAAATGGCTTTTTTGACCTAAGTTTAATGATTGCGCTCAAACCAAATGTCCTAGAACGAAATTTTCAAATGTAACTACTAGAATGTGATACAATACACTATTGGGTGAAGTTTGGTTGACTTCTGCGCAGCGGTTTGGGAGTTAACATCAAAATTACATTTCTCGGCCATATCGCATAGATCTCACTGTGAAAAGGCTTAAATGACTTTTTTAATTAAGTTTGATGATTGCGTTCAAACAAAATGTCCTAGAACAAAATTTTCAAATGTAACTACTAGATTGTGATACAATACACTATTGGGTGAAGTTTGGTTGACTTCTGCGCAGCGGTTTGGGAGTTAACATCAAAATTACATTTCTCGGCCATATCGCATAGATCTCACTGTGAAAAGGCTTAAATGGCTTTTTTGACCTAAGTTTGAGGATTGCGCTCAAATCAAATGTCCAAGAACCAAATTTCCAAATGTAACTACTAGATTGTGACACAATACACTATTGGGTGAAGTTTGGTTGACTTCTGCGCAGCGGTTTGGGAGTTAACATCAAAATTACATTTCTTGGCCATATCGCATAGATCTCACTGTGAAAAGGCTTAAATGACTTTTTTAATTAAGTTTGATGATTGCGTTCAAACAAAATGTCCTAGAACAAAATTTTCAAATGTAACTACTAGATTGTGATACAATACACTATTGGGTGAAGTTTGGTTGACTTCTGCGCAGCGGTTTGGGAGTTAACATCAAAATTACATTTCTCGGCCATATCGCATAGATCTCACTGTGAAAAGGCTTAAATGGCTTTTTTGACCTAAGTTTAAAGATTGCGCTCAAACCAAATGTCCTAGAACGAAATTTTCAAATGTAACTACTAGAATGTGATACAATACACTATTGGGTGAAATTTGGTTGACTTCTGCGCAGCGGTTTGGGAGTTAACATCAAAATTACATTTCTCGGCCATATCGCATAGATCTCACTGTGAAAAGGCTTAAATGGCTTTTTTGACCTAAGTTTAATGATTGCGCTCAAACCAAATGTCCAATAACCAAATTTCTACATGTAACTACTAGATTGTGATACAATACACTAATGGGTGAAGTTTGGTTGACTTCTGCGCAGCGGTTTGGGAGTTAACATCAAAATTACATTTCTCGGCCATATCGCATAGATCTCACTGTGAAAAGGCTTAAATGACTTTTTTAATTAAGTTTGATGATTGCGTTCAAACAAAATGTCATAGAACAAAATTTTCAAATGTAACTACTAGATTGTGATACAATACACTATTGGGTGAAGTTTGGTTGACTTCTGCGCAGCGGTTTGGGAGTTAACATCAAAATTACATTTCTCGGCCATATCGCATAGATCTCACTGTGAAAAGGCTTAAATGGCTTTTTTGACCTAAGTTTGAGGATTGCGCTCAAATCAAATGTCCTAGAACCAAATTTCCACATGTAATTACTAGATTGTGATACAATACACTAATGGGTGAAGTTTGGTTGACTTCTGCGCAGCGGTTTGGGAGTTAACATCAAAATTACATTTCTCGGCCATATCGCATAGATCTCACTGTGAAAAGGCTTAAATGACTTTTTAATTAAGTTTAATGATTGCGCTCAAACCAAATGTCCTAGAACGAAATTTTCAAATGTAACTACTAGAATGTGATACAATACACTATTGGGTGAAGTTTAGTTGACTTCTGCGCAGCGGTTTGGGAGTTAACATCAAAATTACATTTCTCGGCCATATCGCATAGATCTCACTGTGAAAAGGCTTAAATGGCTTTTTTGACCTAAGTTTAATGATTGCGCTCAAACCAAATGTCCTAGAACGAAATTTTCAAATGTAACTACTAGAATGTGATACAATACACTATTGGGTGAAGTTTGGTTGACTTCTGCGCAGCGGTTTGGGAGTTAACATCAAAATTACATTTCTCGGCCATATCGCATAGATCTCACCGTGAAAAGGCTTAAATGACTTTTTTAATTAAGTTTGATGATTGCGTTCAAACAAAATGTCCTAGAACAAAATTTTCAAATGTAACTACTAGATTGTGATACAATACACTATTGGGTGAAGTTTGGTTGACTTCTGCGCAGCGGTTTGGGAGTTAACATCAAAATTACATTTCTCGGCCATATCGCATAGATCTCACTGTGAAAAGGCTTAAATGACTTTTTTAATTAAGTTTGATGATTGCGTTCAAACAAAATGTCCTAGAACAAAATTTTCAAATGTAACTACTAGATTGTGATACAATACACTATTGGGTGAAGTTTGGTTGACTTCTGCGCAGCGGTTTGGGAGTTAACATCAAAATTACATTTCTCGGCCATATCGCATAGATCTCACTGTGAAAAGGCTTAAATGGCTTTTTTGACCTAAGTTTAAAGATTGCGCTCAAACCAAATGTCCTAGAACGAAATTTTCAAATGTAACTACTAGAATGTGATACAATACACTATTGGGTGAAGTTTGGTTGACTTCTGCGCAGCGGTTTGGGAGTTAACATCAAAATTACATTTCTCGGCCATATCGCATAGATCTCACTGTGAAAAGGCTTAAATGGCTTTTTTGACCTAAGTTTGAGGATTGCGCTCAAATCAAATGTCCTAGAACCAAATTTCCACATGTAACTACTAGATTGTGATACAATACACTAATGGGTGAAGTTTGGTTGACTTCTGCGCAGAGGTTTGGGAGTTAACATCAAAATTACATTTCTCGGCCATATCGCATAGATCTCACTGTGAAAAGGCTTAAATGACTTTTTTAATTAAGTTTGATGATTGCGCTCAAACAAAATTTCCTAGAACAAAATTTTCAAATGTAACTACTAGATTGTGATACAATACACTATTGGGTGAAGTTTGGTTGACTTCTGCGCAGCGGTTTTGGAGTTAACATCAAAATTACATTTCTCGGCCATATCGCATAGATCTCACTGTGAAAAGGCTTAAATGGCTTTTTTGACCTAAGTTTAATGATTGCGCTCAAACCAAATGTCCAATAACCAAATTTCCACATGTAACTACTAGATTGTGATACAACACACTAATGGGTGAAGTTTGGTTGACTTCTGCGAGGCGGTTTGGGAGTTAACATCAAAATTACATTTCTCGGCCATATCGCATAGATCTCACTGTGAAAAGGCTTAAATGACTTTTTTAATTAAGTTTGATGATTGCGTTCAAACAAAATGTCATAGAACAAAATTTTCAAATGTAACTACTAGATTGTGATACAATACACTATTGGGTGAAGTTTGGTTGACTTCTGCGCAGCGGTTTGGGAGTTAACATCAAAATTACATTTCTCGGCCATATCGCATAGATCTCACTGTAAAAAGGCTTAAATGGCTTTTTTGACCTAAGTTTGAGGATTGCGCTCAAACAAAATGTCCTAGAACAAAATTTTCAAATGTAACTACTAGATTGTGATACAATACACTATTGGGTGAAGTTTGGTTGACTTCTGCGCAGCGGTTTGGGAGTTAACATCAAAATTACATTTCTCGGCCATATCGCATAGATCTCACTGTGAAAAGGCTTAAATGGCTTTTTTGACCTAAGTTTAAAGATTGCGCTCAAACCAAATGTCCTAGAACGAAATTTTCAAATGTAACTACTAGAATGTGATACAATACACTATTGGGTGAAGTTTAATTGACTTCTGCGCAGCGGTTTGGGAGTTAACATCAAAATTACATTTCTCGGCCATATCGCATAGATCTCACTGCGAAAAGGCTTAAATGGCTTTTTTGACCTAAGTTTGAGGATTGCGCTCAAATCAAATGTCCTAGAACCAAATTTCCACATGTAACTACTAGATTGTGATACAATACACTAATGGGTGAAGTTTGGTTGACTTCTGCGCAGAGGTTTGGGAGTTAACATCAAAATTACATTTCTCGGCCATATCGTATAGATCTCACTGTGAAAAGGCTTAAATGACTTTTTTAATTAAGTTTGATGATTGCGCTCAAACAAAATTTCCTAGAACAAAATTTTCAAATGTAACTACTAGATTGTGATACAATACACTAATGGGTGAAGTTTGGTTGACTTCTGCGCAGCGGTTTGGGAGTTAACATCAAAATTACATTTCTCGGCCATATCGCATAGATCTCACTGTGAAAAGGCTTAAATGATTTTTTTTAATTAAGTTTGATGATTGCGTTCAAACAAAATGTCATAGAACAAAATTTTCAAATGTAACTACTAGATTGTGATACAATACACTATTGGGTGAAGTTTGGTTGACTTCTGCGCAGCGGTTTGGGAGTTAACATCAAAATTACATTTCTCGGCCATATCGCATAGATCTCACTGTGAAAAGGCTTAAATGGCTTTTTTGACCTAAGTTTGAGGATTGCGCTCAAATCAAATGTCCTAGAACCAAATTTCCACATGTAATTACTAGATTGTGATACAATACACTAATGGGTGAAGTTTGGTTGACTTCTGCGCAGCGGTTTGGGAGTTAACATCAAAATTACATTTCTCGGCCATATCGCATAGATCTCACTGTGAAAAGGCTTAAATGACTTTTTTAATTAAGTTTAATGATTGCGCTCAAACCAAATGTCCTAGAACGAAATTTTCAAATGTAACTACTAGAATGTGATACAATACACTATTGGGTGAAGTTTAGTTGACTTCTGCGCAGCGGTTTGGGAGTTAACATCAAAATTACATTTCTCGGCCATATCGCATAGATCTCACTGTGAAAAGGCTTAAATGGCTTTTTTGACCTAAGTTTAAAGATTGCGCTCAAACCAAATGTCCTAGAACGAAATTTTCAAATGTAACTACTAGAATGTGATACAATACACTATTGGGTGAAGTTTGGTTGACTTCTGCGCAGCGGTTTGGGAGTTAACATCAAAATTACATTTCTCGGCCATATCGCATAGATCTCACTGTGAAAAGGCTTAAATGGCTTTTTTGACCTAAGTTTGAGGATTGCGCTCAAATCAAATGTCCTAGAACCAAATTTCCACATGTAACTACTAGATTGTGATACAATACACTAATGGGTGAAGTTTGGTTGACTTCTGCGCAGAGGTTTGGGAGTTAACATCAAAATTACATTTCTCGGCCATATCGTATAGATCTCACTGTGAAAAGGCTTAAATGACTTTTTTAATTAAGTTTGATGATTGCGCTCAAACAAAATTTCCTAGAACAAAATTTTCAAATGTAACTACTACATTGTGATACAATACACTAATGGGTGAAGTTTGGTTGACTTCTGCGCAGCGGTTTGGGAGTTAACATCAAAATTACATTTCTCGGCCATATCGCATAGATCTCACTGTGAAAAGGCTTAAATGATTTTTTTAATTAAGTTTGATGATTGCGTTCAAACAAAATGTCATAGAACAAAATTTTCAAATGTAACTACTAGATTGTGATACAATACACTATTGGGTGAAGTTTGGTTGACTTCTGCGCAGCGGTTTGGGAGTTAACATCAAAATTACATTTCTCGGCCATATCGCATAGATCTCACTGTGAAAAGGCTTAAATGGCTTTTTTGACCTAAGTTTGAGGATTGCGCTCAAATCAAATGTCCTAGAACCAAATTTCCACATGTAATTACTAGATTGTGATACAATACAATAATGGGTGAAGTTTGGTTGACTTCTGCGCAGCGGTTTGGGAGTTAACATCAAAATTACATTTCTCGGCCATATCGCATAGATCTCACTGTGAAAAGGCTTAAATGGCTTTTTTGACCTAAGTTTAATGATTGCGCTCAAACCAAATGTCCAATAACCAAATTTCTACATGTAACTACTAGATTGTGATACAATACACTAATGGGTGAAGTTTGGTTGACTTCTGCGCAGCGGTTTGGGAGTTAACATCAAAATTACATTTCTCGGCCATATCGCATAGATCTCACTGTGAAAAGGCTTAAATGACTTTTTTAATTAAGTTTGATGATTGCGTTCAAACAAAATGTCATAGAACAAAATTTTCAAATGTAACTACTAGATTGTGATACAATACACTATTGGGTGAAGTTTGGTTGACTTCTGCGCAGCGGTTTGGGAGTTAACATCAAAATTACATTTCTCGGCCATATCGCATAGATCTCACTGTGAAAAGGCTTAAATGGCTTTTTTGACCTAAGTTTGAGGATTGCGCTCAAATCAAATGTCCTAGAACCAAATTTCCACATGTAATTACTAGATTGTGATACAATACACTAATGGGTGAAGTTTGGTTGACTTCTGCGCAGCGGTTTGGGAGTTAACATCAAAATTACATTTCTCGGCCATATCGCATAGATCTCACTGTGAAAAGGCTTAAATGACTTTTTAATTAAGTTTAATGATTGCGCTCAAACCAAATGTCCTAGAACGAAATTTTCAAATGTAACTACTAGAATGTGATACAATACACTATTGGGTGAAGTTTAGTTGACTTCTGCGCAGCGGTTTGGGAGTTAACATCAAAATTACATTTCTCGGCCATATCGCATAGATCTCACTGTGAAAAGGCTTAAATGGCTTTTTTGACCTAAGTTTAATGATTGCGCTCAAACCAAATGTCCTAGAACGAAATTTTCAAATGTAACTACTAGAATGTGATACAATACACTATTGGGTGAAGTTTGGTTGACTTCTGCGCAGCGGTTTGGGAGTTAACATCAAAATTACATTTCTCGGCCATATCGCATAGATCTCACCGTGAAAAGGCTTAAATGACTTTTTTAATTAAGTTTGATGATTGCGTTCAAACAAAATGTCCTAGAACAAAATTTTCAAATGTAACTACTAGATTGTGATACAATACACTATTGGGTGAAGTTTGGTTGACTTCTGCGCAGCGGTTTGGGAGTTAACATCAAAATTACATTTCTCGGCCATATCGCATAGATCTCACTGTGAAAAGGCTTAAATGGCTTTTTTGACCTAAGTTTAATGATTGCGCTCAAACCAAATGTCCTAGAACGAAATTTTCAAATGTAACTACTAGAATGTGATACAATACACTATTGGGTGAAGTTTAGTTGACTTCTGCGCAGCGGTTTGGGAGTTAACATCAAAATTACATTTCTCGGCCATATCGCATAGATCTCACTGTGAAAAGGCTTAAATGGCTTTTTTGACCTAAGTTTAATGATTGCGCTCAAACCAAATGTCCTAGAACGAAATTTTCAAATGTAACTACTAGAATGTGATACAATACACTATTGGGTGAAGTTTGGTTGACTTCTGCGCAGCGGTTTGGGAGTTAACATCAAAATTACATTTCTCGGCCATATCGCATAGATCTCACCGTGAAAAGGCTTAAATGACTTTTTTAATTAAGTTTGATGATTGCGTTCAAACAAAATGTCCTAGAACAAAATTTTCAAATGTAACTACTAGATTGTGATACAATACACTATTGGGTGAAGTTTGGTTGACTTCTGCGCAGCGGTTTGGGAGTTAACATCAAAATTACATTTCTCGGCCATATCGCATAGATCTCACTGTGAAAAGGCTTAAATGACTTTTTTAATTAAGTTTGATGATTGCGTTCAAACAAAATGTCCTAGAACAAAATTTTCAAATGTAACTACTAGATTGTGATACAATACACTATTGGGTGAAGTTTGGTTGACTTCTGCGCAGCGGTTTGGGAGTTAACATCAAAATTACATTTCTCGGCCATATCGCATAGATCTCACTGTGAAAAGGCTTAAATGGCTTTTTTGACCTAAGTTTAAAGATTGCGCTCAAACCAAATGTCCTAGAACGAAATTTTCAAATGTAACTACTAGAATGTGATACAATACACTATTGGGTGAAGTTTGGTTGACTTCTGCGCAGCGGTTTGGGAGTTAACATCAAAATTACATTTCTCGGCCATATCGCATAGATCTCACTGTGAAAAGGCTTAAATGGCTTTTTTGACCTAAGTTTGAGGATTGCGCTCAAATCAAATGTCCTAGAACCAAATTTCCACATGTAACTACTAGATTGTGATACAATACACTAATGGGTGAAGTTTGGTTGACTTCTGCGCAGAGGTTTGGGAGTTAACATCAAAATTACATTTCTCGGCCATATCGCATAGATCTCACTGTGAAAAGGCTTAAATGACTTTTTTAATTAAGTTTGATGATTGCGCTCAAACAAAATTTCCTAGAACAAAATTTTCAAATGTAACTACTAGATTGTGATACAATACACTATTGGGTGAAGTTTGGTTGACTTCTGCGCAGCGGTTTTGGAGTTAACATCAAAATTACATTTCTCGGCCATATCGCATAGATCTCACTGTGAAAAGGCTTAAATGGCTTTTTTGACCTAAGTTTAATGATTGCGCTCAAACCAAATGTCCAATAACCAAATTTCCACATGTAACTACTAGATTGTGATACAACACACTAATGGGTGAAGTTTGGTTGACTTCTGCGAGGCGGTTTGGGAGTTAACATCAAAATTACATTTCTCGGCCATATCGCATAGATCTCACTGTGAAAAGGCTTAAATGACTTTTTTAATTAAGTTTGATGATTGCGTTCAAACAAAATGTCATAGAACAAAATTTTCAAATGTAACTACTAGATTGTGATACAATACACTATTGGGTGAAGTTTGGTTGACTTCTGCGCAGCGGTTTGGGAGTTAACATCAAAATTACATTTCTCGGCCATATCGCATAGATCTCACTGTAAAAAGGCTTAAATGGCTTTTTTGACCTAAGTTTGAGGATTGCGCTCAAACAAAATGTCCTAGAACAAAATTTTCAAATGTAACTACTAGATTGTGATACAATACACTATTGGGTGAAGTTTGGTTGACTTCTGCGCAGCGGTTTGGGAGTTAACATCAAAATTACATTTCTCGGCCATATCGCATAGATCTCACTGTGAAAAGGCTTAAATGGCTTTTTTGACCTAAGTTTAAAGATTGCGCTCAAACCAAATGTCCTAGAACGAAATTTTCAAATGTAACTACTAGAATGTGATACAATACACTATTGGGTGAAGTTTAATTGACTTCTGCGCAGCGGTTTGGGAGTTAACATCAAAATTACATTTCTCGGCCATATCGCATAGATCTCACTGTGAAAAGGCTTAAATGGCTTTTTTGACCTAAGTTTGAGGATTGCGCTCAAATCAAATGTCCTAGAACCAAATTTCCACATGTAACTACTAGATTGTGATACAATACACTAATGGGTGAAGTTTGGTTGACTTCTGCGCAGAGGTTTGGGAGTTAACATCAAAATTACATTTCTCGGCCATATCGTATAGATCTCACTGTGAAAAGGCTTAAATGACTTTTTTAATTAAGTTTGATGATTGCGCTCAAACAAAATTTCCTAGAACAAAATTTTCAAATGTAACTACTAGATTGTGATACAATACACTAATGGGTGAAGTTTGGTTGACTTCTGCGCAGCGGTTTGGGAGTTAACATCAAAATTACATTTCTCGGCCATATCGCATAGATCTCACTGTGAAAAGGCTTAAATGATTTTTTTAATTAAGTTTGATGATTGCGTTCAAACAAAATGTCATAGAACAAAATTTTCAAATGTAACTACTAGATTGTGATACAATACACTATTGGGTGAAGTTTGGTTGACTTCTGCGCAGCGGTTTGGGAGTTAACATCAAAATTACATTTCTCGGCCATATCGCATAGATCTCACTGTGAAAAGGCTTAAATGGCTTTTTTGACCTAAGTTTGAGGATTGCGCTCAAATCAAATGTCCTAGAACCAAATTTCCACATGTAATTACTAGATTGTGATACAATACACTAATGGGTGAAGTTTGGTTGACTTCTGCGCAGCGGTTTGGGAGTTAACATCAAAATTACATTTCTCGGCCATATCGCATAGATCTCACTGTGAAAAGGCTTAAATGACTTTTTTAATTAAGTTTAATGATTGCGCTCAAACCAAATGTCCTAGAACGAAATTTTCAAATGTAACTACTAGAATGTGATACAATACACTATTGGGTGAAGTTTAGTTGACTTCTGCGCAGCGGTTTGGGAGTTAACATCAAAATTACATTTCTCGGCCATATCGCATAGATCTCACTGTGAAAAGGCTTAAATGGCTTTTTTGACCTAAGTTTAAAGATTGCGCTCAAACCAAATGTCCTAGAACGAAATTTTCAAATGTAACTACTAGAATGTGATACAATACACTATTGGGTGAAGTTTGGTTGACTTCTGCGCAGCGGTTTGGGAGTTAACATCAAAATTACATTTCTCGGCCATATCGCATAGATCTCACTGTGAAAAGGCTTAAATGGCTTTTTTGACCTAAGTTTGAGGATTGCGCTCAAATCAAATGTCCTAGAACCAAATTTCCACATGTAACTACTAGATTGTGATACAATACACTAATGGGTGAAGTTTGGTTGACTTCTGCGCAGAGGTTTGGGAGTTAACATCAAAATTACATTTCTCGGCCATATCGTATAGATCTCACTGTGAAAAGGCTTAAATGACTTTTTTAATTAAGTTTGATGATTGCGCTCAAACAAAATTTCCTAGAACAAAATTTTCAAATGTAACTACTACATTGTGATACAATACACTAATGGGTGAAGTTTGGTTGACTTCTGCGCAGCGGTTTGGGAGTTAACATCAAAATTACATTTCTCGGCCATATCGCATAGATCTCACTGTGAAAAGGCTTAAATGATTTTTTTAATTAAGTTTGATGATTGCGTTCAAACAAAATGTCATAGAACAAAATTTTCAAATGTAACTACTAGATTGTGATACAATACACTATTGGGTGAAGTTTGGTTGACTTCTGCGCAGCGGTTTGGGAGTTAACATCAAAATTACATTTCTCGGCCATATCGCATAGATCTCACTGTGAAAAGGCTTAAATGGCTTTTTTGACCTAAGTTTGAGGATTGCGCTCAAATCAAATGTCCTAGAACCAAATTTCCACATGTAATTACTAGATTGTGATACAATACAATAATGGGTGAAGTTTGGTTGACTTCTGCGCAGCGGTTTGGGAGTTAACATCAAAATTACATTTCTCGGCCATATCGCATAGATCTCACTGTGAAAAGGCTTAAATGGCTTTTTTGACCTAAGTTTAAAGATTGCGCTCAAACCAAATGTCCTAGAACGAAATTTTCAAATGTAACTACTAGAATGTGATACAATACACTATTGGGTGAAGTTTGGTTGACTTCTGCGCAGCGGTTTGGGAGTTAACATCAAAATTACATTTCTCGGCCATATCGCATAGATCTCAATGTGAAAAGGCTTAAATGGCTTTTTTGACCTAAGTTTAAAGATTGCGCTCAAACCAAATGTCCTAGAACGAAATTTTCAAATGTAACTACTAGAATGTGATACAATACACTATTGGGTGAAGTTTGGTTGACTTCTGCGCAGCGGTTTGGGAGTTAACATCAAAATTACATTTCTCGGCCATATCGCATAGATCTCACTTGAAAAGGCTTAAATGGCTTTTTTGACCTAAGTTTGAGGATTGCGCTCAAATCAAATGTCCAATAACCAAATTTCCACATGTAACTACTAGATTGTGATACAATACACTAATGGGTGAAGTTTGGTTGACTTCTGCGCAGCGGTTTGGGAGTTAACATCAAAATTACATTTCTCGGCCATATCGCATAGATCTCACTGTGAAAAGGCTTAAATGACTTTTTTAATTAAGTTTGATGATTGCGTTCAAACAAAATGTCATAGAACAAAATTTTCAAATGTAACTACTAGATTGTGATACAATACACTATTGGGTGAAGTTTGGTTGACTTCTGCGCAGCGGTTTGGGAGTTAACATCAAAATTACATTTCTCGGCCATATCGCATAGATCTCACTGTGAAAAGGCTTAAATGGCTTTTTTGACCTAAGTTTGAGGATTGCGCTCAAATCAAATGTCCTTGAACCAAATTTCCACATGTAATTACTAGATTGTGATACAATACACTAATGGGTGAAGTTTGGTTGACTTCTGCGCAGCGGTTTGGGAGTTAACATCAAAATTACATTTCTCGGCCATATCGCATAGATCTCACTGTGAAAAGGCTTAAATGACTTTTTTAATTAAGTTTAATGATTGCGCTCAAACCAAATGTCCTAGAACAAAATTTTCAAATGTAACTACTAGAATGTGATACAATACACTATTGGGTGAAGTTTAGTTGACTTCTGCGCAGCGGTTTGGGAGTTAACATAAAAATTACATTTCTCGGCCATATCGCATAGATCTCACTGTGAAAAGGCTTAAATGACTTTTTTAATTAAGTTTAATGATTGCGCTCAAACCAAATGTCCTAGAACAAAATTTTCAAATGTAACTACTAGAATGTGATACAATACACTATTGGTTGAAGTTTAGTTGACTTCTGCGCAGCGGTTTGGGAGTTAACATCAAAATTACATTTCTCGGCCATATCGCATAGATCTCACTGTGAAAAGGCTTAAATGGCTTTTTTGACCTAAGTTTGAGGATTGCGCTCAAATCAAATGTCCTAGAACCAAATTTCCACATGTAACTACTAGATTGTGATACAATACACTAATGGGTGAAGTTTGGTTGACTTCTGCGCAGCGGTTTGGGAGTTAACATCAAAATTACATTTCTCGGCCATATCGCATAGATCTCACTGTGAAAAGGCTTAAATGGCTTTTTTGACCTAAGTTTGAGGATTGCGCTCAAATCAAATGTCCAATAACCAAATTTCCACATGTAACTACTAGATTGTGATACAATACACTAATGGGTGAAGTTTGGTTGACTTCTGCGCAGCGGTTTGGGAGTTAACATCAAAATTACATTTCTCGGCCATATCGCATAGATCTCACTGTGAAAAGGCTTAAATGACTTTTTTAATTAAGTTTGATGATTGCGCTCAAACAAAATTTCCTAGAACAAAATTTTCAAATGTAACTACTAGATTGTGATACAATACACTATTGGGTGAAGTTTAGTTGACTTCTGCGCAGCGGTTTGGGAGTTAACATCAAAATTACATTTCTCGGCCATATCGCATAGATCTCACTGTGAAAAGGCTTAAATGGCTTTTTTGACCTAAGTTTGAGGATTGCGCTCAAATCAAATGTCCTAGAACCAAATTTCCACATGTAATTACTAGATTGTGATACAATACACTAATGGGTGAAGTTTGGTTGACTTCTGCGCAGCGGTTTGGGAGTTAACATCAAAATTACATTTCTCGGCCATATCGCATAGATCTCACTGTGAAAAGGCTTAAATGACTTTTTTAATTAAGTTTAATGATTGCGCTCAAACCAAATGTCCTAGAACGAAATTTTCAAATGTAACTACTAGAATGTGATACAATACACTATTGGGTGAAGTTTAGTTGACTTCTGCGCAGCGGTTTGGGAGTTAACATCAAAATTACATTTCTCGGCCATATCGCATAGATCTCACTGTGAAAAGGCTTAAATGGCTTTTTTGACCTAAGTTTAATGATTGCGCTCAAACCAAATGTCCTAGAACGAAATTTTCAAATGTAACTACTAGAATGTGATACAATACACTATTGGGTGAAGTTTGGTTGACTTCTGCGCAGCGGTTTGGGAGTTAACATCAAAATTACATTTCTCGGCCATATCGCATAGATCTCACTGTGAAAAGGCTTAAATGGCTTTTTTGACCTAAGTTTGAGGATTGCGCTCAAATCAAATGTCCTAGAACCAAATTTTCACATGTAACTACTAGATTGTGATACAATACACTAATGGGTGAAGTTTGGTTGACTTCTGCGCAGCGGTTTGGGAGTTAACATCAAAATTACATTTCTCGGCCATATCGCATAGATCTCACTGTGAAAAGGCTTAAATGACTTTTTTAATTAAGTTTGATGATTGCGCTCAAACAAAATTTCCTAGAACAAAATTTTCAAATGTAACTACTAGATTGTGATACAATACACTATTGGGTGAAGTTTGGTTGACTTCTGCGCAGCGGTTTGGGAGTTAACATCAAAATTACATTTCTCGGCCATATCGCATAGATCTCACTGTGAAAAGGCTTAAATGGCTTTTTTGACCTAAGTTTAATGATTGCGCTCAAACCAAATGTCCTAGAACGAAATTTTCAAATGTAACTACTAGAATGTGATACAATACACTATTGGGTGAAGTTTGGTTGACTTCTGCGCAGCGGTTTGGGAGTTAACATTAAAATTACATTTCTCGGCCATATCGCATAGATCTCACTGTGAAAAGGCTTAAATGACTTTTTTAATTAAGTTTAATGATTGCGCTCAAACCAAATGTCCTAGAACGAAATTTTCAAATGTAACTACTAGAATGTGATACAATACACTATTGGGTGAAGTTTAGTTGACTTCTGCGCAGCGGTTTGGGAGTTAACATCAAAATTACATTTCTCGGCCATATCGCATAGATCTCACTGTGAAAAGGCTTAAATGGCTTTTTTGACCTAAGTTTAATGATTGCGCTCAAACCAAATGTCCTAGAACGAAATTTTCAAATGTAACTACTAGAATGTGATACAATACACTATTGGGTGAAGTTTGGTTGACTTCTGCGCAGCGGTTTGGGAGTTAACATCAAAATTACATTTCTCGGCCATATCGCATAGATCTCACCGTGAAAAGGCTTAAATGACTTTTTTAATTAAGTTTGATGATTGCGTTCAAACAAAATGTCCTAGAACAAAATTTTCAAATGTAACTACTAGATTGTGATACAATACACTATTGAGTGAAGTTTGGTTGACTTCTGCGCAGCGGTTTGGGAGTTAACATCAAAATTACATTTCTCGGCCATATCGCATAGATCTCACTGTGAAAAGGCTTAAATGACTTTTTTAATTAAGTTTGATGATTGCGTTCAAACAAAATGTCCAATAACCAAATTTCCACATGTAACTACTAGATTGTGATACAATACACTATTGGGTGAAGTTTGGTTGACTTCTGCGCAGCGGTTTGGGAGTTAACATCAAAATTACGTTTCTCGGCCATATCGCATAGATCTCACTGTGAAAAGGCTTAAATGACTTTTTTAATTAAGTTTGATGATTGCGTTCAAACAAAATGTCCTAGAACAAAATTTTCAAATGTAACTACTAGATTGTGATACAATACACTATTGGGTGAAGTTTGGTTGACTTCTGCGCAGCGGTTTGGGAGTTAACATCAAAATTACATTTCTCGGCCATATCGCATAGATCTCACTGTGAAAAGGCTTAAATGGCTTTTTTGACCTAAGTTTGAGGATTGCGCTCAAATCAAATGTCCAAGAACCAAATTTCCAAATGTAACTACTAGATTGTGATACAATACACTATTGGGTGAAGTTTGGTTGACTTCTGCGCAGCGGTTTGGGAGTTAACATCAAAATTACATTTCTCGGCCATATCGCATAGATCTCACTGTGAAAAGGCTTAAATGGCTTTTTTGACCTAAGTTTGAGGATTGCGCTCAAATCAAATGTCCTAGAACCAAATTTCCACATGTAACTACTAGATTGTGATACAATACACTAATGGGTGAAGTTTGGTTGACTTCTGCGCAGAGGTTTGGGAGTTAACATCAAAATTACATTTCTCGGCCATATCGCATAGATCTCACTGTGAAAAGGCTTAAATGACTTTTTTAATTAAGTTTGATGATTGCGCTCAAACAAAATTTCCTAGAACAAAATTTTCAAATGTAACTACTAGATTGTGATACAATACACTATTGGGTGAAGTTTGGTTGACTTCTGCGCAGCGGTTTGGGAGTTAACATCAAAATTACATTTCTCGGCCATATCGCATAGATCTCACTGTGAAAAGGCTTAAATGGCTTTTTTGACCTAAGTTTAATTATTGCGCTCAAACCAAATGTCCAATAACCAAATTTCCACATGTAACTACTAGATTGTGATACAATACACTAATGGGTGAAGTTTGGTTGACTTCTGCGCAGCGGTTTGGGAGTTAACATCAAAATTACATTTCTCGGCCATATCGCATAGATCTCACTGTGAAAAGGCTTAAATGGCTTTTTTGACCTAAGTTTGAGGATTGCGCTCAAATCAAATGTCCTAGAACCAAATTTTCACATGTAACTACTAGATTGTGATACAATACACTAATGGGTGAAGTTTGGTTGACTTCTGCGCAGCGGTTTGGGAGTTAACATCAAAATTACATTTCTCGGCCATATCGCATAGATCTCACTGTGAAAAGGCTTAAATGACTTTTTTAATTAAGTTTGATGATTGCGCTCAAACAAAATTTCCTAGAACAAAATTTTCAAATGTAACTACTAGATTGTGATACAATACACAATTGGGTGAAGTTTGGTTGACTTCTGCGCAGCGGTTTGGGAGTTAACATCAAAATTACATTTCTCGGCCATATCGCATAGATCTCACTGTGAAAAGGCTTAAATGACTTTTTTAATTAAGTTTGATGATTGCGCTCAAACAAAATTTCCTAGAACAAAATTTTCAAATGTAACTACTAGATTGTGATACAATACACTATTGGGTGAAGTTTGGTTGACTTCTGCGCAGCGGTTTGGGAGTTAACATCAAAATTACATTTCTCGGCCATATCGCATAGATCTCACTGTGAAAAGGCTTAAATGACTTTTTTAATTAAGTTTGATGATTGCGTTCAAACAAAATGTCCTAGAACAAAATTTTCAAATGTAACTACTAGATTGTGATACAATACACTATTGGGTAGAGTTTGGTTGACTTCTGCGCAGCGGTTTGGGAGTTAACATCAAAATTACATTTCTCGGCCATATCGCATAGATCTCACTGTGAAAAGGCTTAAATGGCTTTTTTGACCTAAGTTTGAGGATTGCGCTCAAATCAAATGTCCAAGAACCAAATTTCCAAATGTAACTACTAGATTGTGATACAATACACTATTGGGTGAAGTTTGGTTGACTTCTGCGCAGCGGTTTGGGAGTTAACATCAAAATTACATTTCTCGGCCATATCGCATAGATCTCACTGTGAAAAGGCTTAAATGGCTTTTTTGACCTAAGTTTGAGGATTGCGCTCAAATCAAATGTCCTAGAACCAAATTTCCACATGTAACTACTAGATTGTGATACAATACACTAATGGGTGAAGTTTGGTTGACTTCTGCGCAGAGGTTTGGGAGTTAACATCAAAATTACATTTCTCGGCCATATCGCATAGATCTCAATGTGAAAAGGCTTGAATGACTTTTTTAATTAAGTTTGATGATTGCGCTCAAACAAATTTTCCTAGAACAAAATTTTCAAATGTAACTACTAGATTGTGATACAATACACTATTGGGTGAAGTTTGGTTGACTTCTGCGCAGCGGTTTGGGAGTTAACATCAAAATTACATTTCTCGGCCATATCGCATAGATCTCACTGTGAAAAGGCTTAAATGGCTTTTTTGACCTAAGTTTAATGATTGCGCTCAAACCAAATGTCCAATAACCAAATTTCCACATGTAACTACTAGATTGTGATACAATACACTAATGGGTGAAGTTTGGTTGACTTCTGCGCAGCGGTTTGGGAGTTAACATCAAAATTACATTTCTCGGCCATATCGCATAGATCTCACTGTGAAAAGGCTTAAATGACTTTTTTAATTAAGTTTGATGATTGCGTTCAAACAAAATGTCATAGAACAAAATTTTCAAATGTAACTACTAGATTGTGATACAATACACTATTGGGTGAAATTTGGTTGACTTCTGCGCAGCGGTTTGGGAGTTAACATCAAAATTACATTTCTCGGCCATATCGCATAGATCTCACTGTGAAAAGGCTTAAATGGCTTTTTTGACCTAAGTTTGAGGATTGCGCTCAAATCAAATGTCCTAGAACCAAATTTCCACATGTAATTACTAGATTGTGATACAATACACTAATGGGTGAAGTTTGGTTGACTTCTGCGCAGCGGTTTGGGAGTTAACATCAAAATTACATTTCTCGGCCATATCGCATAGATCTCACTGTGAAAAGGCTTAAATGACTTTTTTAATTAAGTTTAATGATTGCGCTCAAACCAAATGTCCTAGAACGAAATTTTCAAATGTAACTACTAGAATGTGATACAATACACTATTGGGTGAAGTTTAGTTGACTTCTGCGCAGCGGTTTGGGAGTTAACATCAAAATTACATTTCTCGGCCATATCGCATAGATCTCACTGTGAAAAGGCTTAAATGGCTTTTTTGACCTAAGTTTAATGATTGCGCTCAAACAAAATGTCCTAGAACAAAATTTTCAAATGTAACTACTAGATTGTGATACAATACACTATTGGGTGAAGTTTGGTTGACTTCTGCGCAGCGGTTTGGGAGTTAACATCAAAATTACATTTCTCGGCCATATCGCATAGATCTCACTGTGAAAAGGCTTAAATGGCTATTTTGACCTAAGTTTGAGGATTGCGCTCAAATCAAATGTCCAAGAACCAAATTTCCAAATGTAACTACTAGATTGTGATACAATACACTATTGGGTGAAGTTTGGTTGACTTCTGCGCAGCGGTTTGGGAGTTAACATCAAAATTACATTTCTCGGCCATATCGCATAGATCTCACTGTGAAAAGGCTTAAATGGCTTTTTTGACCTAAGTTTAATGATTGCGCTCAAACCAAATGTCCAATAACCAAATTTCCACATGTAACTACTAGATTGTGATACAATACACTAATGGGTGAAGTTTGGTTGACTTCTGCGCAGAGGTTTGGGAGTTAACATCAAAATTACATTTCTCGGCCATATCGTATAGATCTCACTGTGAAAAGGCTTAAATGACTTTTTTAATTAAGTTTGATGATTGCGCTCAAACAAAATTTTCTAGAACAAAATTTTCAAATGTAACTACTAGATTGTGATACAATACACTATTGGGTGAAGTTTGGTTGACTTCTGCGCAGCGGTTTGGGAGTAAACATCAAAATTACATTTCTCGGCCATATCGCATAGATCTCACTGTGAAAAGGCTTAAATGGCTTTTTTGACCTAAGTTTAATGATTGCGCTCAAACCAAATGTCCAATAACCAAATTTCCACATGTAACTACTAGATTGTGATACAATACACTAATGGGTGAAGTTTGGTTGACTTCTGCGCAGCGGTTTGGGAGTTAACATCAAAATTACATTTCTCGGCCATATCGCATAGATCTCACTGTGAAAAGGCTTAAATGACTTTTTTAATTAAGTTTGATGATTGCGTTCAAACAAAATGTCATAGAACAAAATTTTCAAATGTAACTACTAGATTGTGATACAATACACTATTGGGTGAAGTTTGGTTGACTTCTGCGCAGCGGTTTGGGAGTTAACATCAAAATTACATTTCTCGGCAATATAGCATAGATCTCACTGTGAAAAGGCTTAAATGGCTTTTTTGACCTAAGTTTGAGGATTGCGCTCAAATCGAATGTCCTAGAACCAAATTTCCACATGTAATTACTAGATTGTGATACAATACACTAATGGGTGAAGTTTGGTTGACTTCTGCGCAGCGGTTTGGGAGTTAACATCAAAATTACATTTCTCGGCCATATCGCATAGATCTCACCGTGAAAAGGCTTAAATGACTTTTTTAATTAAGTTTGATGATTGCGTTCAAACAAAATGTCCTAGAACAAAATTTTCAAATGTAACTACTAGATTGTGATACAATACACTATTGGGTGAAGTTTGGTTGACTTCTGCGCAGCGGTTTGGGAGTTAACATCAAAATTACATTTCTCGGCCATATCGCATAGATCTCACTGTGAAAAGGCTTAAATGACTTTTTTAATTAAGTTTGATGATTGCGTTCAAACAAAATGTCCTAGAACAAAATTTTCAAATGTAACTACTAGATTGTGATACAATACACTATTGGGTGAAGTTTGGTTGACTTCTGCGCAGCGGTTTGGGAGTTAACATCAAAATTACATTTCTCGGCCATATCGCATAGATCTCACTGTGAAAAGGCTTAAATGGCTTTTTTGACCTAAGTTTGAGGATTGCGCTCAAATCAAATGTCCAAGAACCAAATTTCCAAATGTAACTACTAGATTGTGATACAATACACTATTGGGTGAAGTTTGGTTGACTTCTGCGCAGCGGTTTGGGAGTTAACATCAAAATTACATTTCTCGGCCATATCGCATAGATCTCACTGTGAAAAGGCTTAAATGACTTTTTTAATTAAGTTTGATGATTGCGTTCAAATCAAATGTCCTAGAACCAAATTTCCACATGTAACTACTAGATTGTGATACAATACACTAATGGGTGAAGTTTGGTTGACTTCTGCGCAGAGGTTTGGGAGTTAACATCAAAATTACATTTCTCGGCCATATCGTATAGATCTCACTGTGAAAAGGCTTAAATGACTTTTTTAATTAAGTTTGATGATTGCGCTCAAACAAAATTTCCTAGAACAAAATTTTCAAATGTAACTACTAGATTGTGATACAATACACTATTGGGTGAAGTTTGGTTGACTTCTGCGCAGCGGTTTGGGAGTTAACATCAAAATTACATTTCTCGGCCATATCGCATAGATCTCACTGTGAAAAGGCTTAAATGGCTTTTTTGACCTAAGTTTGAGGATTGCGCTCAAATCAAATGTCCTAGAACCAAATTTCCACATGTAATTACTAGATTGTGATACAATACACTAATGGGTGAAGTTTGGTTGACTTCTGCGCAGCGGTTTGGGAGTTAACATCAAAATTACATTTCTCGGCCATATCGCATAGATCTCACTGTGAAAAGGCTTAAATGACTTTTTTAATTAAGTTTAATGATTGCGCTCAAACCAAATGTCCTAGAACGAAATTTTCAAATGTAACTACTAGAATGTGATACAATACACTATTGGGTGAAGTTTAGTTGACTTCTGCGCAGCGGTTTGGGAGTTAACATCAAAATTACATTTCTCGGCCATATCGCATAGATCTCACTGTGAAAAGGCTTAAATGGCTTTTTTGACCTAAGTTTAATGATTGCGCTCAAACCAAATGTCCTAGAACGAAATTTTCAAATGTAACTACTAGAATGTGATACAATACACTATTGGGTGAAGTTTGGTTGACTTCTGCGCAGCGGTTTGGGAGTTAACATCAAAATTACATTTCTCGGCCATATCGCATAGATCTCACCGTGAAAAGGCTTAAATGACTTTTTTAATTAAGTTTGATGATTGCGTTCAAACAAAATGTCCTAGAACAAAATTTTCAAATGTAACTACTAGATTGTGATACAATACACTATTGGGTGAAGTTTGGTTGACTTCTGCGCAGCGGTTTGGGAGTTAACATCAAAATTACATTTCTCGGCCATATCGCATAGATCTCACTGTGAAAAGGCTTAAATGGCTTTTTTGACCTAAGTTTGAGGATTGCGCTCAAATCAAATGTCCAAGAACCAAATTTCCAAATGTAACTACTAGATTGTGATACAATACACTATTGGGTGAAGTTTGGTTGACTTCTGCGCAGCGGTTTGGGAGTTAACATCAAAATTACATTTCTCGGCCATATCGCATAGATCTCACTGTGAAAAGGCTTAAATGACTTTTTTAATTAAGTTTGATGATTGCGTTCAAACAAAATGTCCTAGAACAAAATTTTCAAATGTAACTACTAGATTGTGATACAATACACTATTGGGTGAAGTTTGGTTGACTTCTGCGCAGCGGTTTGGGAGTTAACATCAAAATTACATTTCTCGGCCATATCGCATAGATCTCACTGTGAAAAGGCTTAAATGGCTTTTTTGACCTAAGTTTAAAGATTGCGCTCAAACCAAATGTCCTAGAACGAAATTTTCAAATGTAACTACTAGAATGTGATACAATACACTATTGGGTGAAGTTTGGTTGACTTCTGCGCAGCGGTTTGTGAGTTAACATCAAAATTACATTTCTCGGCCATATCGCATAGATCTCACTGTGAAAAGGCCTAAATGGCTTTTTTGACCTAAGTTTGAGGATTGCGCTCAAATCAAATGTCCTAGAACCAAATTTCCACATGTAACTACTAGATTGTGATACAATACACTAATGGGTGAAGTTTGGTTGACTTCTGCGCAGAGGTTTGGGAGTTAACATCAAAATTACATTTCTCGGCCATATCGTATAGATCTCACTGTGAAAAGGCTTAAATGACTTTTTTAATTAAGTTTGATGATTGCGCTCAAACAAAATTTCCTAGAACAAAATTTTCAAATGTAACTACTAGATTGTGATACAATACACTATTGGGTGAAGTTTGGTTGACTTCTGCGCAGCGGTTTGGGAGTTAACATCAAAATTACATTTCTCGGCCATATCGCATAGATCTCACTGTGAAAAGGCTTAAATGGCTTTTTTGACCTAAGTTTGAGGATTGCGCTCAAATCAAATGTCCTAGAACCAAATTTCCACATGTAATTACTAGATTGTGATACAATACACTAATGGGTGAAGTTTGGTTGACTTCTGCGCAGCGGTTTGGGAGTTAACATCAAAATTACATTTCTCGGCCATATCGCATAGATCTCACTGTGAAAAGGCTTAAATGACTTTTTTAATTAAGTTTAATGATTGCGCTCAAACCAAATGTCCTAGAACGAAATTTTCAAATGTAACTACTAGAATGTGATACAATACACTATTGGGTGAAGTTTAGTTGACTTCTGCGCAGCGGTTTGGGAGTTAACATCAAAATTACATTTCTCGGCCATATCGCATAGATCTCACTGTGAAAAGGCTTAAATGGCTTTTTTGACCTAAGTTTAATGATTGCGCTCAAACCAAATGTCCTAGAACGAAATTTTCAAATGTAACTACTAGAATGTGATACAATACACTATTGGGTGAAGTTTGGTTGACTTCTGCGCAGCGGTTTGGGAGTTAACATCAAAATTACATTTCTCGGCCATATCGCATAGATCTCACCGTGAAAAGGCTTAAATGACTTTTTTAATTAAGTTTGATGATTGCGTTCAAACAAAATGTCCTAGAACAAAATTTTCAAATGTAACTACTAGATTGTGATACAATACACTATTGGGTGAAGTTTGGTTGACTTCTGCGCAGCGGTTTGGGAGTTAACATCAAAATTACATTTCTCGGCCATATCGCATAGATCTCACTGTGAAAAGGCTTAAATGGCTTTTTTGACCTAAGTTTGAGGATTGCGCTCAAATCAAATGTCCAAGAACCAAATTTCCAAATGTAACTACTAGATTGTGATACAATACACTATTGGGTGAAGTTTGGTTGACTTCTGCGCAGCGGTTTGGGAGTTAACATCAAAATTACATTTCTCGGCCATATCGCATAGATCTCACTGTGAAAAGGCTTAAATGACTTTTTTAATTAAGTTTGATGATTGCGTTCAAACAAAATGTCCTAGAACAAAATTTTCAAATGTAACTACTAGATTGTGATACAATACACTATTGGGTGAAGTTTGGTTGACTTCTGCGCAGCGGTTTGGGAGTTAACATCAAAATTACATTTCTCGGCCATATCGCATAGATCTCACTGTGAAAAGGCTTAAATGGCTTTTTTGACCTAAGTTTAAAGATTGCGCTCAAACCAAATGTCCTAGAACGAAATTTTCAAATGTAACTACTAGAATGTGATACAATACACTATTGGGTGAAGTTTGGTTGACTTCTGCGCAGCGGTTTGTGAGTTAACATCAAAATTACATTTCTCGGCCATATCGCATAGATCTCACTGTGAAAAGGCCTAAATGGCTTTTTTGACCTAAGTTTGAGGATTGCGCTCAAATCAAATGTCCTAGAACCAAATTTCCACATGTAACTACTAGATTGTGATACAATACACTAATGGGTGAAGTTTGGTTGACTTCTGCGCAGAGGTTTGGGAGTTAACATCAAAATTACATTTCTCGGCCATATCGTATAGATCTCACTGTGAAAAGGCTTAAATGACTTTTTTAATTAAGTTTGATGATTGCGCTCAAACAAAATTTCCTAGAACAAAATTTTCAAATGTAACTACTAGATTGTGATACAATACACTATTGGGTGAAGTTTGGTTGACTTCTGCGCAGCGGTTTGGGAGTTAACATCAAAATTACATTTCTCGGCCATATCGCATAGATCTCACTGTGAAAAGGCTTAAATGGCTTTTTTGACCTAAGTTTGAGGATTGCGTTCAAACAAAATGTCCTAGAACTAAATTTTCAAATGTAACTACTAGATTGTGATACAATACACTATTGGGTGAAGTTTGGTTGACTTCTGCGCAGCGGTTTGGGAGTTAACATCAAAATTACATTTCTCGGCCATATCGCATAGATCTCACTGTGAAAAGGCTTAAATGGCTTTTTTGACCTAAGTTTAAAGATTGCGCTCAAACCAAATGTCCTAGAACGAAATTTTCAAATGTAACTACTAGAATGTGATACAATACACTATTGGGTGAAGTTTGGTTGACTTCTGCGCAGCGGTTTGGGAGTTAACATCAAAATTACATTTCTCGGCCATATCGCATAGATCTCACTGTGAAAAGGCTTAAATGGCTTTTTTGACCTAAGTTTGAGGATTGCGCTCAAATCAAATGTCCTAGAACCAAATTTCCACATGTAACTACTAGATTGTGATACAATACACTAATGGGTGAAGTTTGGTTGACTTCTGCGCAGCGGTTTGGGAGTTAACATCAAAATTACATTTCTCGGCCATATCGCATAGATCTCACTGTGAAAAGGCTTAAATGGCTTTTTTGACCTAAGTTTGAGGATTGCACTCAAATCAAATGTCCAAGAACAAAATTTCCAAATGTAACTACTAGATTGTGATACAATACACTATTGGGTGAAGTTTGGTTGACTTCTGCGCAGCGGTTTGGGAGTTAACATCAAAATTACATTTCTCGGCCATATCGCATAGATCTCACTGTGAAAAGGCTTAAATGGCTTTTTTGACCTAAGTTTAAAGATTGCTCTCAAATCAAATGTCCTAGAACCAAATTTCCACATGTAACTACTAGATTGTGATACAATACACTATTGGGTGAAGTTTGGTTGACTTCTGCGCAGAGGTTTGGGAGTTAACATCAAAATTACATTTCTCGGCCATATCGCATAGATCTCACTGTGAAAAGGCTTAAATGACTTTTTTAATTAAGTTTGATGATTGCGCTCAAACAAAATTTCCTAGAACAAAATTTTCAAATGTAACTACTAGATTGTGATACAATACACTATTGGGTGAAGTTTGGTTGACTTCTGCGCAGCGGTTTGGGAGTTAACATCAAAATTACATTTCTCGGCCATATCGCATAGATCTCACTGTGAAAAGGCTTAAATGGCTTTTTTGACCTAAGTTTGATGATTGCGCTCAAACCAAATGTCCAATAACCAAATTTCCACATGTAACTACTAGATTGTGATACAATACACTAATGGGTGAAGTTTGGTTGACTTCTGCGCAGCGGTTTGGGAGTTAACATCAAAATTACATTTCTCGGCCATATCGCATAGATCTCACTGTGAAAAGGCTTAAATGACTTTTTTAATTAAGTTTGATGATTGCGTTCAAACAAAATGTCATAGAACAAAATTTTCAAATGTAACTACTAGATTGTGATACAATACACTATTGGGTGAAGTTTGGTTGACTTCTGCGCAGCGGTTTGGGAGTTAACATCAAAATTACATTTCTCGGCCATATCGCATAGATCTCACTGTGAAAAGGCTTAAATGACTTTTTTAATTAAGTTTGATGATTGCGTTCAAACAAAATGTCCTAGAACAAAATTTTCAAATGTAACTACTAGATTGTGATACAATACACTATTGGGTGAAGTTTGGTTGACTTCTGCGCAGCGGTTTGGGAGTTAACATCAAAATTACATTTCTCGGCCATATCGCATAGATCTCACTGTGAAAAGGCTTAAATGGCTTTTTTGACCTAAGTTTAAAGATTGCGCTCAAACCAAATGTCCTAGAACGAAATTTTCAAATGTAACTACTAGAATGTGATACAATACACTATTGGGTGAAGTTTGGTTGACTTCTGCGCAGCGGTTTGGGAGTTAACATCAAAATTACATTTCTCGGCCATATCGCATAGATCTCACTGTGAAAAGGCTTAAATGGCTTTTTTGACCTAAGTTTGAGGATTGCGCTCAAATCAAATGTCCTAGAACCAAATTTCCACATGTAACTACTAGATTGTGATACAATACACTAATGGGTGAAGTTTGGTTGACTTCTGCGCAGAGGTTTGGGAGTTAACATCAAAATTACATTTCTCGGCCATATCGTATAGATCTCACTATGAAAAGGCTTAAATGACTTTTTTAATTAAGTTTGATGATTGCGCTCAAAAAAAATTTCCTAGAACAAAATTTTCAAATGTAACTACTAGATTGTGATACAATACACTATTGGGTGAAGTTTGGTTGACTTCTGCGCAGCGGTTTGGGAGTTAACATCAAAATTACATTTCTCGGCCATATCGCATAGATCTCACTGTGAAAAGGCTTAAATGGCTTTTTTGACCTAAGTTTAATGATTGCGCTCAAACCAAATGTCCTAGAACGAAATTTTCAAATGTAACTACTAGAATGTGATACAATACACTATTGGGTGAAGTTTGGTTGACTTCTGCGCAGCGGTTTGGGAGTTAACATCAAAATTACATTTCTCGGCCATATCGCATAGATCTCACCGTGAAAAGGCTTAAATGACTTTTTTAATTAAGTTTGATGATTGCGTTCAAACAAAATGTCCTAGAACAAAATTTTCAAATGTAACTACTAGATTGTGATACAATACACTATTGGGTGAAGTTTGGTTGACTTCTGCGCAGCGGTTTGGGAGTTAACATCAAAATTACATTTCTCGGCCATATCGCATAGATCTCACTGTGAAAAGGCTTAAATGACTTTTTTAATTAAGTTTGATGATTGCGCTCAAACAAAATTTCCTAGAACAAAATTTTCAAATGTAACTACTAGATTGTGATACAATACACTATTGGGTGAAGTTTGGTTGACTTCTGCGCAGCGGTTTGGGAGTTAACATCAAAATTACATTTCTCGGCCATATCGCATAGATCTCACTGTGAAAAGGCTTAAATGGCTTTTTTGACATAAGTTTAAAGATTGCGCTCAAACCAAATGTCCTAGAACGAAATTTTCAAATGTAACTACTAGAATGTGATACAATACACTATTGGGTGAAGTTTGGTTGACTTCTGCGCAGCGGTTTGGGAGTTAACATCAAAATTACATTTCTCGGCCATATCGCATAGATCTCACTGTGAAAAGGCTTAAATGGCTTTTTTGACCTAAGTTTGAGGATTGCGCTCAAATCAAATGTCCTAGAACCAAATTTCCACATGTAACTACTAGATTGTGATACAATACACTAATGGGTGAAGTTTGGTTGACTTCTGCGCAGAGGTTTGGGAGTTAACATCAAAATTACATTTCTCGGCCATATCGCATAGATCTCACTGTGAAAAGGCTTAAATGACTTTTTTAATTAAGTTTGATGATTGCGCTCAAACAAAATTTCCTAGAACAAAATTTTCAAATGTAACTATTAGATTGTGATACAATACACTATTGGGTGAAGTTTGGTTGACTTCTGCGCAGCGGTTTGGGAGTTAACATCAAAATTACATTTCTCGGCCATATCGCATAGATCTCACTGTGAAAAGGCTTAAATGGCTTTTTTGACCTAAGTTTAATGATTGCGCTCAAACCAAATGTCCAAAAACCAAATTTCCACATGTAACTACTAGATTGTGATACAATACACTAATGGGTGAAGTTTGGTTGACTTCTGCGCAGCGGTTTGGGAGTTAACATCAAAATTACATTTCTCGGCCATATCGCATAGATCTCACTGTGAAAAGGCTTAAATGGCTTTTTTGACCTAAGTTTGATGATTGCGCTCAAATCAAATGTCGTAGAACCAAATTTCCACATGTAATTACTAGATTGTGATACAATACACAAATGGGTGAAGTTTGGTTGACTTCTGCGCAGCGGTTTGGGAGTTAACATCAAAATTACATTTCTCGGCCATATCGCATAGATCTCACTGTGAAAAGGCTTAAATGACTTTTTTAATTAAGTTTAATGATTGCGCTCAAACAAAATTTCCCAGAACAAAATTTTCAAATGTAACTACTAGATTGTGATACAATACACTATTGGGTGAAGTTTTGTTGACTTCTGCGCAGCGGTTTGGGAGTTAACATCAAAATTACATTTCTCGGCCATATCGCATAGATCTCACTGTGAAAAGGCTTAAATGGCTTTTTTGACCTAAGTTTAATGATTGCGCTCAAACCAAATGTCCAATAACCAAATTTCCACATGTAACTACTAGATTGTGATACAATACACTAATGGGTGAAGTTTGGTTGACTTCTGCGCAGCGGTTTGGGAGTTAACATCAAAATTACATTTCTCGGCCATATCGCATAGATCTCACTGTGAAAAGGCTTAAATGACTTTTTTAATTAAGTTTGATGATTGCGCTCAAACAAAATGTCCTAGAACAAAATTTTCAAATGTAACTACTAGATTGTGATACAATACACTATTGGGTGAAGTTTGGTTGACTTCTGCGCAGCGGTTTGGGAGTTAACATCAAAATTACATTTCTCGGCCATATCGCATAGATCTCACTGTGAAAAGGCTTAAATGGCTTTTTTGACCTAAGTTTGAGGACTGCGCTCAAATCAAATGTCCTAGAACCAAATTTCCACATGTAACTACTAGATTGTGATACAATACACTAATGGTTGAAGTTTGGTTGACTTCTGCGCAGCGGTTTGGGAGTTAACATCAAAATTACATTTCTCGGCCATATCGCATAGATCTCACTGTGAAAAGGCTTAAATGACTTTTTTAATTAAGTTTGATGATTGCGTTCAAACAAAATGTCCTAGAACAAAATTTTCAAATGTAACTACTAGATTGTGATACAATACACTATTGGGTGAAGTTTGGTTGACTTCTGCGCAGCGGTTTGGGAGTTAACATCAAAATTACATTTCTCGGCCATATCGCATAGATCTCACTGTGAAAAGGCTTAAATGGCTTTTTTGACCTAAGTTTGATGATTGCGCTCAAATCAAATGTCGTAGAACCAAATTTCCACATGTAATTACTAGATTGTGATACAATACACAAATGGGTGAAGTTTGGTTGACTTCTGCGCAGCGGTTTGGGAGTTAACATCAAAATTACATTTCTCGGCCATATCGCATAGATCTCACTGTGAAAAGGCTTAAATGGCTTTTTTGACCTAAGTTTAATGATTGCGCTCAAACCAAATGTCCAATAACCAAATTTCCACATGTAACTACTAGATTGTGATACAATACACTAATGGGTGAAGTTTGGTTGACTTCTGCGCAGCGGTTTGGGAGTTAACATCAAAATTACATTTCTCGGCCATATCGCATAGATCTCACTGTGAAAAGGCTTAAATGACTTTTTTAATTAAGTTTGATGATTGCGCTCAAACAAAATGTCCTAGAACAAAATTTTCAAATGTAACTACTAGATTGTGATACAATACACTATTGGGTGAAGTTTGGTTGACTTCTGCGCAGCGGTTTGGGAGTTAACATCAAAATTACATTTCTCGGCCATATCGCATAGATCTCACTGTGAAAAGGCTTAAATGGCTTTTTTGACCTAAGTTTGAGGACTGCGCTCAAATCAAATGTCCTAGAACCAAATTTCCACATGTAACTACTAGATTGTGATACAATACACTATTGGGTGAAGTTTGGTTGACTTCTGCGCAGCGGTTTGGGAGTTAACATCAAAATTACATTTCTCGGCCATATCGCATAGATCTCACTGTGAAAAGGCTTAAATGACTTTTTTAATTAAGTTTGATGATTGCGTTCAAACAAAATGTCATAGAACAAAATTTTCAAATGTAACTACTAGATTGTGATACAATACACTATTGGGTGAAGTTTGGTTGACTTCTGCGCAGCGGTTTGGGAGTTAACATCAAAATTACATTTCTCGGCCATATCGCATAGATCTCACTGTGAAAAGGCTTAAATGACTTTTTTAATTAAGTTTAATGATTGCGCTCAAACAAAATGTCCTAGAACGAAATTTTCAAATGTAACTACTAGAATGTGATACAATACACTATTGGGTGAAGTTTAGTTGACTTCTGCGCAGCGGTTTGGGAGTTAACATCAAAATTACATTTCTCGGCCATATCGCATAGATCTCACTGTGAAAAGGCTTAAATGGCTTTTTTGACCTAAGTTTAATGATTGCGCTCAAACCAAATGTCCTAGAACGAAATTTTCAAATGTAACTACTAGAATGTGATACAATACACTATTGGGTGAAGTTTGGTTGACTTCTGCGCAGCGGTTTGGGAGTTAACATCAAAATTACATTTCTCGGCCATATCGCATAGATCTCACTGTGAAAAGGCTTAAATGGCTTTTTTGACCTAAGTTTGAGGATTTCGCTCAAATCAAATGTCCTAGAACCAAATTTTCACATGTAACTACTAGATTGTGATACAATACACTAATGGGTGAAGTTTGGTTGACTTCTGCGCAGCGGTTTGGGAGTTAACATCAAAATTACATTTCTCGGCCATATCGCATAGATCTCACTGTGAAAAGGCTTAAATGACTTTTTTAATTAAGTTTGATGATTGCGCTCAAACAAAATTTCCTAGAACAAAATTTTCAAATGTAACTACTAGATTGTGATACAATACACTATTGGGTGAAGTTTGGTTGACTTCTGCGCAGCGGTTTGGGAGTTAACATCAAAATTACATTTCTCGGCCATATCGCATAGATCTCACTGTGAAAAGGCTTAAATGGCTTTTTTGACCTAAGTTTAATGATTGCGCTCAAACCAAATGTCCTAGAACGAAATTTTCAAATGTAACTACTAGAATGTGATACAATACACTATTGGGTGAAGTTTGGTTGACTTCTGCGCAGCGGTTTGGGAGTTAACATCAAAATTACATTTCTCGGCCATATCGCATAGATCTCACTGTGAAAAGTCTTAAATGACTTTTTTAATTAAGTTTGATGATTGCGTTCAAACAAAATGTCCTAGAACAAAATTTTCAAATGTAACTACTAGATTGTGATACAATACACTATTGGGTGAAGTTTGGTTGACTTCTGCGCAGCGGTTTGGGAGTTAACATCAAAATTACATTTCTCGGCCATATCGCATAGATCTCACTGTGAAAAGGCTTAAATGGCTTTTTTGACCTAAGTTTGAGGATTGCGCTCAAATCAAATGTCCAAGAACCAAATTTCCAAATGTAACTACTAGATTGTGATACAATACACTATTGGGTGAAGTTTGGTTGACTTCTGCGCAGCGGTTTGGGAGTTAACATCAAAATTACATTTCTCGGCCATATCGCATAGATCTCACTGTGAAAAGGCTTAAATGACTTTTTTAATTAAGTTTGATGATTGCGTTCAAACAAAATGTCCTAGAACAAAATTTTCAAATGTAACTACTAGATCGTGATACAATACACTATTGGGTGAAGTTTGGTTGACTTCTGCGCAGCGGTTTGGGAGTTAACATCAAAATTACATTTCTCGGCCATATCGCATAGATCTCACTGTGAAAAGGCTTAAATGGCTTTTTTGACCTAAGTTTAAAGATTGCGCTCAAACCAAATGTCCTAGAACGAAATTTTCAAATGTAACTACTAGAATGTGATACAATACACTATTGGGTGAAGTTTGGTTGACTTCTGCGCAGCGGTTTGTGAGTTAAAATCAAAATTACATTTCTCGGCCATATCGCATAGATCTCACTGTGAAAAGGCCTAAATGGCTTTTTTGACCTAAGTTTGAGGATTGAGCTCAAATCAAATGTCCTAGAACCAAATTTCCACATGTAACTACTAGATTGTGATACAATACACTAATGGGTGAAGTTTGGTTGACTTCTGCGCAGAGGTTTGGGAGTTAACATCAAAATTACATTTCTCGGCCATATCGTATAGATCTCACTGTGAAAAGGCTTAAATGACTTTTTTAATTAAGTTTGATGATTGCGCTCAAACAAAATTTCCTAGAACAAAATTTTCAAATGTAACTACTAGATTGTGATACAATACACTATTGGGTGAAGTTTGGTTGACTTCTGCGCAGCGGTTTGGGAGTTAACATCAAAATTACATTTCTCGGCCATATCGCATAGATCTCACTGTGAAAAGGCTTAAATGGCTTTTTTGACCTAAGTTTGAGGATTGCGCTCAAATCAAATGTCCTAGAACCAAATTTCCACATGTAATTACTAGATTGTGATACAATACACTAATGGGTGAAGTTTGGTTGACTTCTGCGCAGCGGTTTGGGAGTTAACATCAAAATTACATTTCTCGGCCATATCGCATAGATCTCACTGTGAAAAGGCTTAAATGGCTTTTTTGACCTAAGTTTAATGATTGCGCTCAAACCAAATGTCCTAGAACGAAATTTTCAAATGTAACTACTAGAATGTGATACAATACACTATTGGGTGAAGTTTGGTTGACTTCTGCGCAGCGGTTTGGGAGTTAACATCAAAATTACATTTCTCGGCCATATCGCATAGATCTCACTGTGAAAAGGCTTAAATGGCTTTTTTGACCTAAGTTTGAGGATTTCGCTCAAATCAAATGTCCTAGAACCAAATTTTCACATGTAACTACTAGATTGTGATACAATACACTAATGGGTGAAGTTTGGTTGACTTCTGCGCAGCGGTTTGGGAGTTAACATCAAAATTACATTTCTCGGCCATATCGCATAGATCTCACTGTGAAAAGGCTTAAATGACTTTTTTAATTAAGTTTGATGATTGCGCTCAAACAAAATTTCCTAGAACAAAATTTTCAAATGTAACTACTAGATTGTGATACAATACACTATTGGGTGAAGTTTGGTTGACTTCTGCGCAGCGGTTTGGGAGTTAACATCAAAATTACATTTCTCGGCCATATCGCATAGATCTCACTGTGAAAAGGCTTAAATGGCTTTTTTGACCTAAGTTTAATGATTGCGCTCAAACCAAATGTCCTAGAACGAAATTTTCAAATGTAACTACTAGAATGTGATACAATACACTATTGGGTGAAGTTTGGTTGACTTCTGCGCAGCGGTTTGGGAGTTAACATCAAAATTACATTTCTCGGCCATATCGCATAGATCTCACTGTGAAAAGTCTTAAATGACTTTTTTAATTAAGTTTGATGATTGCGTTCAAACAAAATGTCCTAGAACAAAATTTTCAAATGTAACTACTAGATTGTGATACAATACACTATTGGGTGAAGTTTGGTTGACTTCTGCGCAGCGGTTTGGGAGTTAACATCAAAATTACATTTCTCGGCCATATCGCATAGATCTCACTGTGAAAAGGCTTAAATGGCTTTTTTGACCTAAGTTTGAGGATTGCGCTCAAATCAAATGTCCAAGAACCAAATTTCCAAATGTAACTACTAGATTGTGATACAATACACTATTGGGTGAAGTTTGGTTGACTTCTGCGCAGCGGTTTGGGAGTTAACATCAAAATTACATTTCTCGGCCATATCGCATAGATCTCACTGTGAAAAGGCTTAAATGACTTTTTTAATTAAGTTTGATGATTGCGTTCAAACAAAATGTCCTAGAACAAAATTTTCAAATGTAACTACTAGATCGTGATACAATACACTATTGGGTGAAGTTTGGTTGACTTCTGCGCAGCGGTTTGGGAGTTAACATCAAAATTACATTTCTCGGCCATATCGCATAGATCTCACTGTGAAAAGGCTTAAATGGCTTTTTTGACCTAAGTTTAAAGATTGCGCTCAAACCAAATGTCCTAGAACGAAATTTTCAAATGTAACTACTAGAATGTGATACAATACACTATTGGGTGAAGTTTGGTTGACTTCTGCGCAGCGGTTTGTGAGTTAACATCAAAATTACATTTCTCGGCCATATCGCATAGATCTCACTGTGAAAAGGCCTAAATGGCTTTTTTGACCTAAGTTTGAGGATTGCGCTCAAATCAAATGTCCTAGAACCAAATTTCCACATGTAACTACTAGATTGTGATACAATACACTAATGGGTGAAGTTTGGTTGACTTCTGCGCAGAGGTTTGGGAGTTAACATCAAAATTACATTTCTCGGCCATATCGTATAGATCTCACTGTGAAAAGGCTTAAATGACTTTTTTAATTAAGTTTGATGATTGCGCTCAAACAAAATTTCCTAGAACAAAATTTTCAAATGTAACTACTAGATTGTGATACAATACACTATTGGGTGAAGTTTGGTTGACTTCTGCGCAGCGGTTTGGGAGTTAACATCAAAATTACATTTCTCGGCAATATCGCATAGATCTCACTGTGAAAAGGATTAAATGGCTTTTTTGACCTAAGTTTGAGGATTGCGCTCAAATCAAATGTCCTAGAACCAAATTTCCACATGTAATTACTAGATTGTGATACAATACACTAATGGGTGAAGTTTGGTTGACTTCTGCGCAGCGGTTTGGGAGTTAACATCAAAATTACATTTCTCGGCCATATCGCATAGATCTCACTGTGAAAAGGCTTAAATGGCTTTTTTGACCTAAGTTTAATGATTGCGCTCAAACCAAATGTCCTAGAACGAAATTTTCAAATGTAACTACTAGAATGTGATACAATACACTATTGGGTGAAGTTTAGTTGACTTCTGCGCAGCGGTTTGGGAGTTAACATCAAAATTACATTTCTCGGCCATATCGCATAGATCTCACTGTGAAAAGGCTTAAATGGCTTTTTTGACCTAAGTTTAATGATTGCGCTCAAACCAAATGTCCTAGAACGAAATTTTCAAATGTAACTACTAGAATGTGATACAATACACTATTGGGTGAAGTTTGGTTGACTTCTGCGCAGCGGTTTGGGAGTTAACATCAAAATTACATTTCTCGGCCATATCGCATAGATCTCACCGTGAAAAGGCTTAAATGACTTTTTTAATTAAGTTTGATGATTGCGTTCAAACAAAATGTCCTAGAGCAAAATTTTCAAATGTAACTACTAGATTGTGATACAATACACTATTGGGTGAAGTTTGGTTGACTTCTGCGCAGCGGTTTGGGAGTTAACATCAAAATTACATTTCTCGGCCATATCGCATAGATCTCACTGTGAAAAGGCTTAAATGACTTTTTTAATTAAGTTTGATGATTGCGTTCAAACAAAATGTCCTAGAACTAAATTTTCAAATGTAACTACTAGATTGTGATACAATACACTATTGGGTGAAGTTTGGTTGACTTCTGCGCAGCGGTTTGGGAGTTAACATCAAAATTACATTTCTCGGCCATATCGCATAGATCTCACTGTGAAAAGGCTTAAATGGCTTTTTTGACCTAAGTTTAAAGATTGCGCTCAAACCAAATGTCCTAGAACGAAATTTTCAAATGTAACTACTAGAATGTGATACAATACACTATTGGGTGAAGTTTGGTTGACTTCTGCGCAGCGGTTTGGGAGTTAACATCAAAATTACATTTCTCGGCCATATCGCATAGATCTCACTGTGAAAAGGCTTAAATGGCTTTTTTGACCTAAGTTTGAGGATTGCGCTCAAATCAAATGTCCTAGAACCAAATTTCCACATGTAACTACTAGATTGTGATACAATACACTAATGGGTGAAGTTTGGTTGACTTCTGCGCAGCGGTTTGGGAGTTAACATCAAAATTACATTTCTCGGCCATATCGCATAGATCTCACTGTGAAAAGGCTTAAATGGCTTTTTTGACCTAAGTTTGAGGATTGCACTCAAATCAAATGTCCAAGAACAAAATTTCCAAATGTAACTACTAGATTGTGATACAATACACTATTGGGTGAAGTTTGGTTGACTTCTGCGCAGCGGTTTGGGAGTTAACATCAAAATTACATTTCTCGGCCATATCGCATAGATCTCACTGTGAAAAGGCTTAAATGGCTTTTTTGACCTAAGTTTAAAGATTGCTCTCAAATCAAATGTCCTAGAACCAAATTTCCACATGTAACTACTAGATTGTGATACAATACACTATTGGGTGAAGTTTGGTTGACTTCTGCGCAGAGGTTTGGGAGTTAACATCAAAATTACATTTCTCGGCCATATCGCATAGATCTCACTGTGAAAAGGCTTAAATGACTTTTTTAATTAAGTTTGATGATTGCGCTCAAACAAAATTTCCTAGAACAAAATTTTCAAATGTAACTACTAGATTGTGATACAATACACTATTGGGTGAAGTTTGGTTGACTTCTGCGCAGCGGTTTGGGAGTTAACATCAAAATTACATTTCTCGGCCATATCGCATAGATCTCACTGTGAAAAGGCTTAAATGGCTTTTTTGACCTAAGTTTGATGATTGCGCTCAAACCAAATGTCCAATAACCAAATTTCCACATGTAACTACTAGATTGTGATACAATACACTAATGGGTGAAGTTTGGTTGACTTCTGCGCAGCGGTTTGGGAGTTAACATCAAAATTACATTTCTCGGCCATATCGCATAGATCTCACTGTGAAAAGGCTTAAATGACTTTTTTAATTAAGTTTGATGATTGCGTTCAAACAAAATGTCATAGAACAAAATTTTCAAATGTAACTACTAGATTGTGATACAATACACTATTGGGTGAAGTTTGGTTGACTTCTGCGCAGCGGTTTGGGAGTTAACATCAAAATTACATTTCTCGGCCATATCGCATAGATCTCACTGTGAAAAGGCTTAAATGACTTTTTTAATTAAGTTTGATGATTGCGTTCAAACAAAATGTCCTAGAACAAAATTTTCAAATGTAACTACTAGATTGTGATACAATACACTATTGGGTGAAGTTTGGTTGACTTCTGCGCAGCGGTTTGGGAGTTAACATCAAAATTACATTTCTCGGCCATATCGCATAGATCTCACTGTGAAAAGGCTTAAATGGCTTTTTTGACCTAAGTTTAAAGATTGCGCTCAAACCAAATGTCCTAGAACGAAATTTTCAAATGTAACTACTAGAATGTGATACAATACACTATTGGGTGAAGTTTGGTTGACTTCTGCGCAGCGGTTTGGGAGTTAACATCAAAATTACATTTCTCGGCCATATCGCATAGATCTCACTGTGAAAAGGCTTAAATGGCTTTTTTGACCTAAGTTTAATGATTGCGCTCAAACCAAATGTCCAATAACCAAATTTCCACATGTAACTACTAGATTGTGATACAATACACTAATGGGTGAAGTTTGGTTGACTTCTGCGCAGCGGTTTGGGAGTTAACATCAAAATTACATTTCTCGGCCATATCGCATAGATCTCACTGTGAAAAGGCTTAAATGGCTTTTTTGACCTAAGTTTGAGGACTGCGCTCAAATCAAATGTCCTAGAACCAAATTTCCACATGTAACTACTAGATTGTGATACAATACACTATTGGGTGAAGTTTGGTTGACTTCTGCGCAGCGGTTTGGGAGTTAACATCAAAATTACATTTCTCGGCCATATCGCATAGATCTCACTGTGAAAAGGCTTAAATGACTTTTTTAATTAAGTTTGATGATTGCGTTCAAACAAAATGTCATAGAACAAAATTTTCAAATGTAACTACTAGATTGTGATACAATACACTATTGGGTGAAGTTTGGTTGACTTCTGCGCAGCGGTTTGGGAGTTAACATCAAAATTACATTTCTCGGCCATATCGCATAGATCTCACTGTGAAAAGGCTTAAATGACTTTTTTAATTAAGTTTAATGATTGCGCTCAAACAAAATGTCCTAGAACGAAATTTTCAAATGTAACTACTAGAATGTGATACAATACACTATTGGGTGAAGTTTAGTTGACTTCTGCGCAGCGGTTTGGGAGTTAACATCAAAATTACATTTCTCGGCCATATCGCATAGATCTCACTGTGAAAAGGCTTAAATGGCTTTTTTGACCTAAGTTTAATGATTGCGCTCAAACCAAATGTCCTAGAACGAAATTTTCAAATGTAACTACTAGAATGTGATACAATACACTATTGGGTGAAGTTTGGTTGACTTCTGCGCAGCGGTTTGGGAGTTAACATCAAAATTACATTTCTCGGCCATATCGCATAGATCTCACTGTGAAAAGGCTTAAATGGCTTTTTTGACCTAAGTTTGAGGATTTCGCTCAAATCAAATGTCCTAGAACCAAATTTTCACATGTAACTACTAGATTGTGATACAATACACTAATGGGTGAAGTTTGGTTGACTTCTGCGCAGCGGTTTGGGAGTTAACATCAAAATTACATTTCTCGGCCATATCGCATAGATCTCACTGTGAAAAGGCTTAAATGACTTTTTTAATTAAGTTTGATGATTGCGCTCAAACAAAATTTCCTAGAACAAAATTTTCAAATGTAACTACTAGATTGTGATACAATACACTATTGGGTGAAGTTTGGTTGACTTCTGCGCAGCGGTTTGGGAGTTAACATCAAAATTACATTTCTCGGCCATATCGCATAGATCTCACTGTGAAAAGGCTTAAATGGCTTTTTTGACCTAAGTTTAATGATTGCGCTCAAACCAAATGTCCTAGAACGAAATTTTCAAATGTAACTACTAGAATGTGATACAATACACTATTGGGTGAAGTTTGGTTGACTTCTGCGCAGCGGTTTGGGAGTTAACATCAAAATTACATTTCTCGGCCATATCGCATAGATCTCACTGTGAAAAGTCTTAAATGACTTTTTTAATTAAGTTTGATGATTGCGTTCAAACAAAATGTCCTAGAACAAAATTTTCAAATGTAACTACTAGATTGTGATACAATACACTATTGGGTGAAGTTTGGTTGACTTCTGCGCAGCGGTTTGGGAGTTAACATCAAAATTACATTTCTCGGCCATATCGCATAGATCTCACTGTGAAAAGGCTTAAATGGCTTTTTTGACCTAAGTTTGAGGATTGCGCTCAAATCAAATGTCCAAGAACCAAATTTCCAAATGTAACTACTAGATTGTGATACAATACACTATTGGGTGAAGTTTGGTTGACTTCTGCGCAGCGGTTTGGGAGTTAACATCAAAATTACATTTCTCGGCCATATCGCATAGATCTCACTGTGAAAAGGCTTAAATGACTTTTTTAATTAAGTTTGATGATTGCGCTCAAACAAAATTTCCTAGAACAAAATTTTCAAATGTAACTACTAGATTGTGATACAATACACTATTGGGTGAAGTTTGGTTGACTTCTGCGCAGCGGTTTGGGAGTTAACATCAAAATTACATTTCTCGGCCATATCGCATAGATCTCACTGTGAAAAGGCTTAAATGGCTTTTTTGACCTAAGTTTAATGATTGCGCTCAAACCAAATGTCCTAGAACGAAATTTTCAAATGTAACTACTAGAATGTGATACAATACACTATTGGGTGAAGTTTAGTTGACTTCTGCGCAGCGGTTTGGGAGTTAACATCAAAATTACATTTCTCGGCCATATCGCATAGATCTCACTGTGAAAAGGCTTAAATGGCTTTTTTGACCTAAGTTTAATGATTGCGCTCAAACCAAATGTCCTAGAACGAAATTTTCAAATGTAACTACTAGAATGTGATACAATACACTATTGGGTGAAGTTTGGTTGACTTCTGCGCAGCGGTTTGGGAGTTAACATCAAAATTACATTTCTCGGCCATATCGCATAGATCTCACCGTGAAAAGGCTTAAATGACTTTTTTAATTAAGTTTGATGATTGCGTTCAAACAAAATGTCCTAGAACAAAATTTTCAAATGTAACTACTAGATTGTGATACAATACACTATTGGGTGAAGTTTGGTTGACTTCTGCGCAGCGGTTTGGGAGTTAACATCAAAATTACATTTCTCGGCCATATCGCATAGATCTCACTGTGAAAAGGCTTAAATGACTTTTTTAATTAAGTTTGATGATTGCGTTCAAACAAAATGTCCTAGAACTAAATTTTCAAATGTAACTACTAGATTGTGATACAATACACTATTGGGTGAAGTTTGGTTGACTTCTGCGCAGCGGTTTGGGAGTTAACATCAAAATTACATTTCTCGGCCATATCGCATAGATCTCACTGTGAAAAGGCTTAAATGGCTTTTTTGACCTAAGTTTAAAGATTGCGCTCAAACCAAATGTCCTAGAACGAAATTTTCAAATGTAACTACTAGAATGTGATACAATACACTATTGGGTGAAGTTTGGTTGACTTCTGCGCAGCGGTTTGGGAGTTAACATCAAAATTACATTTCTCGGCCATATCGCATAGATCTCACTGTGAAAAGGCTTAAATGGCTTTTTTGACCTAAGTTTGAGGATTGCGCTCAAATCAAATGTCCTAGAACCAAATTTCCACATGTAACTACTAGATTGTGATACAATACACTAATGGGTGAAGTTTGGTTGACTTCTGCGCAGCGGTTTGGGAGTTAACATCAAAATTACATTTCTCGGCCATATCGCATAGATCTCACTGTGAAAAGGCTTAAATGGCTTTTTTGACCTAAGTTTGAGGATTGCACTCAAATCAAATGTCCAAGAACAAAATTTCCAAATGTAACTACTAGATTGTGATACAATACACTATTGGGTGAAGTTTGGTTGACTTCTGCGCAGCGGTTTGGGAGTTAACATCAAAATTACATTTCTCGGCCATATCGCATAGATCTCACTGTGAAAAGGCTTAAATGGCTTTTTTGACCTAAGTTTAAAGATTGCTCTCAAATCAAATGTCCTAGAACCAAATTTCCACATGTAACTACTAGATTGTGATACAATACACTATTGGGTGAAGTTTGGTTGACTTCTGCGCAGAGGTTTGGGAGTTAACATCAAAATTACATTTCTCGGCCATATCGCATAGATCTCACTGTGAAAAGGCTTAAATGACTTTTTTAATTAAGTTTGATGATTGCGCTCAAACAAAATTTCCTAGAACAAAATTTTCAAATGTAACTACTAGATTGTGATACAATACACTATTGGGTGAAGTTTGGTTGACTTCTGCGCAGCGGTTTGGGAGTTAACATCAAAATTACATTTCTCGGCCATATCGCATAGATCTCACTGTGAAAAGGCTTAAATGGCTTTTTTGACCTAAGTTTGATGATTGCGCTCAAACCAAATGTCCAATAACCAAATTTCCACATGTAACTACTAGATTGTGATACAATACACTAATGGGTGAAGTTTGGTTGACTTCTGCGCAGCGGTTTGGGAGTTAACATCAAAATTACATTTCTCGGCCATATCGCATAGATCTCACTGTGAAAAGGCTTAAATGACTTTTTTAATTAAGTTTGATGATTGCGTTCAAACAAAATGTCATAGAACAAAATTTTCAAATGTAACTACTAGATTGTGATACAATACACTATTGGGTGAAGTTTGGTTGACTTCTGCGCAGCGGTTTGGGAGTTAACATCAAAATTACATTTCTCGGCCATATCGCATAGATCTCACTGTGAAAAGGCTTAAATGACTTTTTTAATTAAGTTTGATGATTGCGTTCAAACAAAATGTCCTAGAACAAAATTTTCAAATGTAACTACTAGATTGTGATACAATACACTATTGGGTGAAGTTTGGTTGACTTCTGCGCAGCGGTTTGGGAGTTAACATCAAAATTACATTTCTCGGCCATATCGCATAGATCTCACTGTGAAAAGGCTTAAATGGCTTTTTTGACCTAAGTTTAAAGATTGCGCTCAAACCAAATGTCCTAGAACGAAATTTTCAAATGTAACTACTAGAATGTGATACAATACACTATTGGGTGAAGTTTGGTTGACTTCTGCGCAGCGGTTTGGGAGTTAACATCAAAATTACATTTCTCGGCCATATCGCATAGATCTCACTGTGAAAAGGCTTAAATGGCTTTTTTGACCTAAGTTTAATGATTGCGCTCAAACCAAATGTCCAATAACCAAATTTCCACATGTAACTACTAGATTGTGATACAATACACTAATGGGTGAAGTTTGGTTGACTTCTGCGCAGCGGTTTGGGAGTTAACATCAAAATTACATTTCTCGGCCATATCGCATAGATCTCACTGTGAAAAGGCTTAAATGGCTTTTTTGACCTAAGTTTGAGGACTGCGCTCAAATCAAATGTCCTAGAACCAAATTTCCACATGTAACTACTAGATTGTGATACAATACACTATTGGGTGAAGTTTGGTTGACTTCTGCGCAGCGGTTTGGGAGTTAACATCAAAATTACATTTCTCGGCCATATCGCATAGATCTCACTGTGAAAAGGCTTAAATGACTTTTTTAATTAAGTTTGATGATTGCGTTCAAACAAAATGTCATAGAACAAAATTTTCAAATGTAACTACTAGATTGTGATACAATACACTATTGGGTGAAGTTTGGTTGACTTCTGCGCAGCGGTTTGGGAGTTAACATCAAAATTACATTTCTCGGCCATATCGCATAGATCTCACTGTGAAAAGGCTTAAATGACTTTTTTAATTAAGTTTAATGATTGCGCTCAAACAAAATGTCCTAGAACGAAATTTTCAAATGTAACTACTAGAATGTGATACAATACACTATTGGGTGAAGTTTAGTTGACTTCTGCGCAGCGGTTTGGGAGTTAACATCAAAATTACATTTCTCGGCCATATCGCATAGATCTCACTGTGAAAAGGCTTAAATGGCTTTTTTGACCTAAGTTTAATGATTGCGCTCAAACCAAATGTCCTAGAACGAAATTTTCAAATGTAACTACTAGAATGTGATACAATACACTATTGGGTGAAGTTTGGTTGACTTCTGCGCAGCGGTTTGGGAGTTAACATCAAAATTACATTTCTCGGCCATATCGCATAGATCTCACTGTGAAAAGGCTTAAATGGCTTTTTTGACCTAAGTTTGAGGATTTCGCTCAAATCAAATGTCCTAGAACCAAATTTTCACATGTAACTACTAGATTGTGATACAATACACTAATGGGTGAAGTTTGGTTGACTTCTGCGCAGCGGTTTGGGAGTTAACATCAAAATTACATTTCTCGGCCATATCGCATAGATCTCACTGTGAAAAGGCTTAAATGACTTTTTTAATTAAGTTTGATGATTGCGCTCAAACAAAATTTCCTAGAACAAAATTTTCAAATGTAACTACTAGATTGTGATACAATACACTATTGGGTGAAGTTTGGTTGACTTCTGCGCAGCGGTTTGGGAGTTAACATCAAAATTACATTTCTCGGCCATATCGCATAGATCTCACTGTGAAAAGGCTTAAATGGCTTTTTTGACCTAAGTTTAATGATTGCGCTCAAACCAAATGTCCTAGAACGAAATTTTCAAATGTAACTACTAGAATGTGATACAATACACTATTGGGTGAAGTTTGGTTGACTTCTGCGCAGCGGTTTGGGAGTTAACATCAAAATTACATTTCTCGGCCATATCGCATAGATCTCACTGTGAAAAGTCTTAAATGACTTTTTTAATTAAGTTTGATGATTGCGTTCAAACAAAATGTCCTAGAACAAAATTTTCAAATGTAACTACTAGATTGTGATACAATACACTATTGGGTGAAGTTTGGTTGACTTCTGCGCAGCGGTTTGGGAGTTAACATCAAAATTACATTTCTCGGCCATATCGCATAGATCTCACTGTGAAAAGGCTTAAATGGCTTTTTTGACCTAAGTTTGAGGATTGCGCTCAAATCAAATGTCCAAGAACCAAATTTCCAAATGTAACTACTAGATTGTGATACAATACACTATTGGGTGAAGTTTGGTTGACTTCTGCGCAGCGGTTTGGGAGTTAACATCAAAATTACATTTCTCGGCCATATCGCATAGATCTCACTGTGAAAAGGCTTAAATGACTTTTTTAATTAAGTTTGATGATTGCGCTCAAACAAAATTTCCTAGAACAAAATTTTCAAATGTAACTACTAGATTGTGATACAATACACTATTGGGTGAAGTTTGGTTGACTTCTGCGCAGCGGTTTGGGAGTTAACATCAAAATTACATTTCTCGGCCATATCGCATAGATCTCACTGTGAAAAGGCTTAAATGGCTTTTTTGACCTAAGTTTGAGGATTGCGCTCAAATCAAATGTCCTAGAACCAAATTTCCACATGTAATTACTAGATTGTGATACAATACACTAATGGGTGAAGTTTGGTTGACTTCTGCGCAGCGGTTTGGGAGTTAACATCAAAATTACATTTCTCGGCCATATCGCATAGATCTCACTGTGAAAAGGCTTAAATGGCTTTTTTGACCTAAGTTTAATGATTGCGCTCAAACCAAATGTCCTAGAACGAAATTTTCAAATGTAACTACTAGAATGTGATACAATACACTATTGGGTGAAGTTTGGTTGACTTCTGCGCAGCGGTTTGGGAGTTAACATCAAAATTACATTTCTCGGCCATATCGCATAGATCTCACCGTGAAAAGGCTTAAATGACTTTTTTAATTAAGTTTGATGATTGCGTTCAAACAAAATGTCCTAGAACAAAATTTTCAAATGTAACTACTAGATTGTGATACAATACACTATTGGGTGAAGTTTGGTTGACTTCTGCGCAGCGGTTTGGGAGTTAACATCAAAATTACATTTCTCGGCCATATCGCATAGATCTCACTGTGAAAAGGCTTAAATGGCTTTTTTGACCTAAGTTTAAAGATTGCTCTCAAATCAAATGTCCTAGAACCAAATTTCCACATGTAACTACTAGATTGTGATACAATACACTATTGGGTGAAGTTTGGTTGACTTCTGCGCAGAGGTTTGGGAGTTAACATCGAAATTACATTTCTCGGCCATATCGCATAGATCTCACTGTGAAAAGGCTTAAATGACTTTTTTAATTAAGTTTGATGATTGCGCTCAAACAAAATTTCCTAGAACAAAATTTTCAAATGTAACTACTAGATTGTGATACAATACACTATTGGGTGAAGTTTGGTTGACTTCTGCGCAGCGGTTTGGGAGTTAACATCAAAATTACATTTCTCGGCCATATCGCATAGATCTCACTGTGAAAAGGCTTAAATGGCTTTTTTGACCTAAGTTTGATGATTGCGCTCAAACCAAATGTCCAATAACCAAATTTCCACATGTAACTACTAGATTGTGATACAATACACTAATGGGTGAAGTTTGGTTGACTTCTGCGCAGCGGTTTGGGAGTTAACATCAAAATTACATTTCTCGGCCATATCGCATAGATCTCACTGTGAAAAGGCTTAAATGACTTTTTTAATTAAGTTTGATGATTGCGTTCAAACAAAATGTCATAGAACAAAATTTTCAAATGTAACTACTAGATTGTGATACAATACACTATTGGGTGAAGTTTGGTTGACTTCTGCGCAGCGGTTTGGGAGTTAACATCAAAATTACATTTCTCGGCCATATCGCATAGATCTCACTGTGAAAAGGCTTAAATGACTTTTTTAATTAAGTTTGATGATTGCGTTCAAACAAAATGTCCTAGAACAAAATTTTCAAATGTAACTACTAGATTGTGATACAATACACTATTGGGTGAAGTTTGGTTGACTTCTGCGCAGCGGTTTGGGAGTTAACATCAAAATTACATTTCTCGGCCATATCGCATAGATCTCACTGTGAAAAGGCTTAAATGGCTTTTTTGACCTAAGTTTAAAGATTGCGCTCAAACCAAATGTCCTAGAACGAAATTTTCAAATGTAACTACTAGAATGTGATACAATACACTATTGGGTGAAGTTTGGTTGACTTCTGCGCAGCGGTTTGGGAGTTAACATCAAAATTACATTTCTCGGCCATATCGCATAGATCTCACTGTGAAAAGGCTTAAATGGCTTTTTTGACCTAAGTTTGAGGATTGCGCTCAAATCAAATGTCCTAGAACCAAATTTCCACATGTAACTACTAGATTGTGATACAATACACTAATGGGTGAAGTTTGTTTGACTTCTGCGCAGAGGTTTGGGAGTTAACATCAAAATTACATTTCTCGGCCATATCGTATAGATCTCACTATGAAAAGGCTTAAATGACTTTTTTAATTAAGTTTGATGATTGCGCTCAAAAAAAATTTCCTAGAACAAAATTTTCAAATGTAACTACTAGATTGTGATACAATACACTATTGGGTGAAGTTTGGTTGACTTCTGCGCAGCGGTTTGGGAGTTAACATCAAAATTACATTTCTCGGCCATATCGCATAGATCTCACTGTGAAAAGGCTTAAATGGCTTTTTTGACCTAAGTTTAATGATTGCGCTCAAACCAAATGTCCTAGAACGAAATTTTCAAATGTAACTACTAGAATGAGATACAATACACTATTGGGTGAAGTTTGGTTGACTTCTGCGCAGCGGTTTGGGAGTTAACATCAAAATTACATTTCTCGGCCATATCGCATAGATCTCACCGTGAAAAGGCTTAAATGACTTTTTTAATTAAGTTTGATGATTGCGTTCAAACAAAATGTCCTAGAACAAAATTTTCAAATGTAACTACTAGATTGTGATACAATACACTATTGGGTGAAGTTTGGTTGACTTCTGCGCAGCGGTTTGGGAGTTAACATCAAAATTACATTTCTCGGCCATATCGCATAGATCTCACTGTGAAAAGGCTTAAATGACTTTTTTAATTAAGTTTGATGATTGCGCTCAAACAAAATTTCCTAGAACAAAATTTTCAAATGTAACTACTAGATTGTGATACAATACACTATTGGGTGAAGTTTGGTTGACTTCTGCGCAGCGGTTTGGGAGTTAACATCAAAATTACATTTCTCGGCCATATCGCATAGATCTCACTGTGAAAAGGCTTAAATGGCTTTTTTGACATAAGTTTAAAGATTGCGCTCAAACCAAATGTCCTAGAACGAAATTTTCAAATGTAACTACTAGAATGTGATACAATACACTATTGGGTGAAGTTTGGTTGACTTCTGCGCAGCGGTTTGGGAGTTAACATCAAAATTACATTTCTCGGCCATATCGCATAGATCTCACTGTGAAAAGGCTTAAATGGCTTTTTTGACCTAAGTTTGAGGATTGCGCTCAAATCAAATGTCCTAGAACCAAATTTCCACATGTAACTACTAGATTGTGATACAATACACTAATGGGTGAAGTTTGGTTGACTTCTGCGCAGAGGTTTGGGAGTTAACATCAAAATTACATTTCTCGGCCATATCGCATAGATCTCACTGTGAAAAGGCTTAAATGACTTTTTTAATTAAGTTTGATGATTGCGCTCAAACAAAATTTCCTAGAACAAAATTTTCAAATGTAACTATTAGATTGTGATACAATACACTATTGGGTGAAGTTTGGTTGACTTCTGCGCAGCGGTTTGGGAGTTAACATCAAAATTACATTTCTCGGCCATATCGCATAGATCTCACTGTGAAAAGGCTTAAATGGCTTTTTTGACCTAAGTTTAATGATTGCGCTCAAACCAAATGTCCAAAAATCAAATTTCCACATGTAACTACTAGATTGTGATACAATACACTAATGGGTGAAGTTTGGTTGACTTCTGCGCAGCGGTTTGGGAGTTAACATCAAAATTACATTTCTCGGCCATATCGCATAGATCTCACTGTGAAAAGGCTTAAATGGCTTTTTTGACCTAAGTTTGATGATTGCGCTCAAATCAAATGTCGTAGAACCAAATTTCCACATGTAATTACTAGATTGTGATACAATACACAAATGGGTGAAGTTTGGTTGACTTCTGCGCAGCGGTTTGGGAGTTAACATCAAAATTACATTTATCGGCCATATCGCATAGATCTCACTGTGAAAAGGCTTAAATGACTTTTTTAATTAAGTTTAATGATTGCGCTCAAACAAAATTTCCCAGAACAAAATTTTCAAATGTAACTACTAGATTGTGATACAATACACTATTGGGTGAAGTTTGGTTGACTTCTGCGCAGCGGTTTGGGAGTTAACATCAAAATTACATTTCTCGGCCATATCGCATAGATCTCACTGTGAAAAGGCTTAAATGGCTTTTTTGACCTAAGTTTAATGATTGCGCTCAAACCAAATGTCCAATAACCAAATTTCCACATGTAACTACTAGATTGTGATACAATACACTAATGGGTGAAGTTTGGTTGACTTCTGCGCAGCGGTTTGGGAGTTAACATCAAAATTACATTTCTCGGCCATATCGCATAGATCTCACTGTGAAAAGGCTTAAATGACTTTTTTAATTAAGTTTGATGATTGCGCTCAAACAAAATGTCCTAGAACAAAATTTTCAAATGTAACTACTAGATTGTGATACAATACACTATTGGGTGAAGTTTGGTTGACTTCTGCGCAGCGGTTTGGGAGTTAACATCAAAATTACATTTCTCGGCCATATCGCATAGATCTCACTGTGAAAAGGCTTAAATGGCTTTTTTGACCTAAGTTTGAGGACTGCGCTCAAATCAAATGTCCTAGAACCAAATTTCCACATGTAACTACTAGATTGTGATACAATACACTAATGGTTGAAGTTTGGTTGACTTCTGCGCAGCGGTTTGGGAGTTAACATCAAAATTACATTTCTCGGCCATATCGCATAGATCTCACTGTGAAAAGGCTTAAATGACTTTTTTAATTAAGTTTGATGATTGCGTTCAAACAAAATGTCCTAGAACAAAATTTTCAAATGTAACTACTAGATTGTGATACAATACACTATTGGGTGAAGTTTGGTTGACTTCTGCGCAGCGGTTTGGGAGTTAACATCAAAATTACATTTCTCGGCCATATCGCATAGATCTCACTGTGAAAAGGCTTAAATGGCTTTTTTGACCTAAGTTTGATGATTGCGCTCAAATCAAATGTCGTAGAACCAAATTTCCACATGTAATTACTAGATTGTGATACAATACACAAATTGGTGAAGTTTGGTTGACTTCTGCGCAGCGGTTTGGGAGTTATCAAAATTACATTTCTCGGCCATATCGCATAGATCTCACTGTGAAAAGGCTTAAATGACTTTTTTAATTAAGTTTAATGATTGCGCTCAAACAAAATTTCCCAGAACAAAATTTTCAAATGTAACTACTAGATTGTGATACAATACACTATTGGGTGAAGTTTGGTTGACTTCTGCGCAGCGGTTTGGGAGTTAACATCAAAATTACATTTCTCGGCCATATCGCATAGATCTCACTGTGAAAAGGCTTAAATGGCTTTTTTGACCTAAGTTTAATGATTGCGCTGAAACCAAATGTCCAATAACCAAATTTCCACATGTAACTACTAGATTGTGATACAATACACTAATGGGTGAAGTTTGGTTGACTTCTGCGCAGCGGTTTGGGAGTTAACATCAAAATTACATTTCTCGGCCATATCGCATAGATCTCACTGTGAAAAGGCTTAAATGACTTTTTTAATTAAGTTTGATGATTGCGCTCAAACAAAATGTCCTAGAACAAAATTTTCAAATGTAACTACTAGATTGTGATACAATACACTATTGGGTGAAGTTTGGTTGACTTCTGCGCAGCGGTTTGGGAGTTAACATCAAAATTACATTTCTCGGCCATATCGCATAGATCTCACTGTGAAAAGGCTTAAATGGCTTTTTTGACCTAAGTTTGAGGACTGCGCTCAAATCAAATGTCCTAGAACCAAATTTCCACATGTAACTACTAGATTGTGATACAATACACTAATGGTTGAAGTTTGGTTGACTTCTGCGCAGCGGTTTGGGAGTTAACATCAAAATTACATTTCTCGGCCATATCGCATAGATCTCACTGTGAAAAGGCTTAAATGACTTTTTTAATTAAGTTTGATGATTGCGTTCAAACAAAATGTCCTAGAACAAAATTTTCAAATGTAACTACTAGATTGTGATACAATACACTATTGGGTGAAGTTTGGTTGACTTCTGCGCAGCGGTTTGGGAGTTAACATCAAAATTACATTTCTCGGCCATATCGCATAGATCTCACCGTGAAAAGGCTTAAATGACTTTTTTAATTAAGTTTGATGATTGCGTTCAAACAAAATGTCCTAGAACAAAATTTTCAAATGTAACTACTAGATTGTGATACAATACACTATTGGGTGAAGTTTGGTTGACTTCTGCGCAGCGGTTTGGGAGTTAACATCAAAATTACATTTCTCGGCCATATCGCATAGATCTCACTGTGAAAAGGCTTAAATGACTTTTTTAATTAAGTTTGATGATTGCGTTCAAACAAAATGTCCTAGAACAAAATTTTCAAATGTAACTACTAGATTGTGATACAATACACTATTGGGTGAAGTTTGGTTGACTTCTGCGCAGCGGTTTGGGAGTTAACATCAAAATTACATTTCTCGGCCATATCGCATAGATCTCACTGTGAAAAGGCTTAAATGGCTTTTTTGACCTAAGTTTAAAGATTGCGCTCAAACCAAATGTCCTAGAACGAAATTTTCAAATGTAACTACTAGAATGTGATACAATACACTATTGGGTGAAGTTTGGTTGACTTCTGCGCAGCGGTTTGGGAGTTAACATCAAAATTACATTTCTCGGCCATATCGCATAGATCTCACTGTGAAAAGGCTTAAATGGCTTTTTTGACCTAAGTTTGAGGATTGCGCTCAAATCAAATGTCCTAGAACCAAATTTCCACATGTAACTACTAGATTGTGATACAATACACTAATGGGTGAAGTTTGGTTGACTTCTGCGCAGAGGTTTGGGAGTTAACATCAAAATTACATTTCTCGGCCATATCGCATAGATCTCACTGTGAAAAGGCTTAAATGACTTTTTTAATTAAGTTTGATGATTGCGCTCAAACAAAATTTCCTAGAACAAAATTTTCAAATGTAACTATTAGATTGTGATACAATACACTATTGGGTGAAGTTTGGTTGACTTCTGCGCAGCGGTTTGGGAGTTAACATCAAAATTACATTTCTCGGCCATATCGCATAGATCTCACTGTGAAAAGGCTTAAATGGCTTTTTTGACCTAAGTTTAATGATTGCGCTCAAACCAAATGTCCAAAAACCAAATTTCCACATGTAACTACTAGATTGTGATACAATACACTATTGGGTGAAGTTTGGTTGACTTCTGCGCAGCGGTTTGGGAGTTAACATCAAAATTACATTCCTCGGCCATATCGCATAGATCTCACTGTGAAAAGGCTTAAATGGCTTTTTTGACCTAAGTTTAAAGATTGCGCTCAAACCAAATGTCCTAGAACGAAATTTTCAAATGTAACTACTAGAATGTGATACAATACACTATTGGGTGAAGTTTGGTTGACTTCTGCGCAGCGGTTTGGGAGTTAACATCAAAATTACATTTCTCGGCCATATCGCATAGATCTCACTGTGAAAAGGCTTAAATGGCTTTTTTGACCTAAGTTTGAGGATTGCGCTCAAATCAAATGTCCTAGAACCAAATTTTCACATGTAACTACTAGATTGTGATACAATACACTAATGGGTGAAGTTTGGTTGACTTCTGCGCAGCGGTTTGGGAGTTAACATCAAAATTACATTTCTCGGCCATATCGCATAGATCTCACTGTGAAAAGGCTTAAATGACTTTTTTAATTAAGTTTGATGATTGCGCTCAAACAAAATGTCCTAGAACGAAATTTTCAAATGTAACTACTAGATTGTGATACAATACACTATTGGGTGAAGTTTGGTTGACTTCTGCGCAGCGGTTTGGGAGTTAACATCAAAATTACATTTCTCGGCCATATCGCATAGATCTCACTGTGAAAAGGCTTAAATGGCTTTTTTGACCTAAGTTTAATGATTGCGCTCAAACCAAATTTCCAATAACCAAATTTCCACATATAACTACTAGATTGTGATACAATACACTAATGGGTGAAGTTTGGTTGACTTCTGCGCAGCGGTTTGGGAGTTAACATCAAAATTACATTTCTCGGCCATATCGCATAGATCTCACTGTGAAAAGGCTTAAATGACTTTTTTAATTAAGTTTGATGATTGCGTTCAAACAAAATGTCATAGAACAAAATTTTCAAATGTAACTACTAGATTGTGATACAATACACTATTGGGTGAAGTTTGGTTGACTTCTGCGCAGCGGTTTGGGAGTTAACATCAAAATTACATTTCTCGGCCATATCGCATAGATCTCACTGTGAAAAGGCTTAAATGGCTTTTTTGACCTAAGTTTGAGGATTGCGCTCAAATCAAATGTCCTAGAACCAAATTTCTACATGTAATTACTAGATTGTGATACAATACACTAATGGGTGAAGTTTGGTTGACTTCTGCGCAGCGGTTTGGGAGTTAACATCAAAATTACATTTCTCGGCCATATCGCATAGATCTCACTGTGAAAAGGCTTAAATGACTTTTTTAATTAAGTTTAATGATTGCATTCAAATCAAATGTCCAAGAACTAAATTTCCAAATGTAACTACTAGATTGTGATAAAATACACTATTGGGTGAAGTTTGGTTGACTTCTGCGCAGCGGTTTGGGAGTTAACATCAAAATTACATTTCTCGGCCATATCGCATAGATCTCACTGTGAAAAGGCTTAAATGACTTTTTTAATTAAGTTTGATGATTGCGTTCAAACAAAATGTCCTAGAACAAAATTTTCAAATGTAACTACTAGATTGTGATACAATACACTATTGGGTGAAGTTTGGTTGACTTCTGCGCAGCGGTTTGGGAGTTAACATCAAAATTACATTTCTCGGCCATATCGCATAGATCTCACTGTGAAAAGGCTTAAATGGCTTTTTTGACCTAAGTTTGAGGATTGCGCTCAAATCAAATGTCCAAGAACCAAATTTCCAAATGTAACTACTAGATTGTGATACAATACACTATTGGGTGAAGTTTGGTTGACTTCTGCGCAGCGGTTTGGGAGTTAACATCAAAATTACATTTCTCGGCCATATCGCATAGATCTCACTGTGAAAAGGCTTAAATGACTTTTTTAATTAAGTTTGATGATTGCGTTCAAACAAAATGTCCTAGAACAAAATTTTCAAATGTAACTACTAGATTGTGATACAATACACTATTGGGTGAAGTTTGGTTGACTTCTGCGCAGCGGTTTGGGAGTTAACATCAAAATTACATTTCTCGGCCATATCGCATAGATCTCACTGTGAAAAGGCTTAAATGGCTTTTTTGACCTAAGTTTAAAGATTGCGCTCAAACCAAATGTCCTAGAACGAAATTTTCAAATGTAACTACTAGAATGTGATACAATACACTATTGGGTGAAGTTTGGTTGACTTCTGCGCAGCGGTTTGGGAGTTAACATCAAAATTACATTTCTCGGCCATATCGCATAGATCTCACTGTGAAAAGGCTTAAATGGCTTTTTTGACCTAAGTTTGAGGATTGCGCTCAAATCAAATGTCCTAGAACCAAATTTCCACATGTAACTACTAGATTGTGATACAATACACTAATGGGTGAAGTTTGGTTGACTTCTGCGCAGCGGTTTGGGAGTTAACATCAAAATTACATTTCTCGGCCATATCGCATAGATCTCACTGTGAAAAGGCTTAAATGGCTTTTTTGACCTAAGTTTGAGGATTGCACTCAAATCAAATGTCCAAGAACAAAATTTCCAAATGTAACTACTAGATTGTGATACAATACACTATTGGGTGAAGTTTGGTTGACTTCTGCGCAGCGGTTTGGGAGTTAACATCAAAATTACATTTCTCGGCCATATCGCATAGATCTCACTGTGAAAAGGCTTAAATGGCTTTTTTGACCTAAGTTTAAAGATTGCTCTCAAATCAAATGTCCTAGAACCAAATTTCCACATGTAACTACTAGATTGTGATACAATACACTATTGGGTGAAGTTTGGTTGACTTCTGCGCAGAGGTTTGGGAGTTAACATCAAAATTACATTTCTCGGCCATATCGCATAGATCTCACTGTGAAAAGGCTTAAATGACTTTTTTAATTAAGTTTGATGATTGCGCTCAAACAAAATTTCCTAGAACAAAATTTTCAAATGTAACTACTAGATTGTGATACAATACACTATTGGGTGAAGTTTGGTTGACTTCTGCGCAGCGGTTTGGGAGTTAACATCAAAATTACATTTCTCGGCCATATCGCATAGATCTCACTGTGAAAAGGCTTAAATGGCTTTTTTGACCTAAGTTTGATGATTGCGCTCAAACCAAATGTCCAATAACCAAATTTCCACATGTAACTACTAGATTGTGATACAATACACTAATGGGTGAAGTTTGGTTGACTTCTGCGCAGCGGTTTGGGAGTTAACATCAAAATTACATTTCTCGGCCATATCGCATAGATCTCACTGTGAAAAGGCTTAAATGACTTTTTTAATTAAGTTTGATGATTGCGTTCAAACAAAATGTCATAGAACAAAATTTTCAAATGTAACTACTAGATTGTGATACAATACACTATTGGGTGAAGTTTGGTTGACTTCTGCGCAGCGGTTTGGGAGTTAACATCAAAATTACATTTCTCGGCCATATCGCATAGATCTCACTGTGAAAAGGCTTAAATGACTTTTTTAATTAAGTTTGATGATTGCGTTCAAACAAAATGTCCTAGAACAAAATTTTCAAATGTAACTACTAGATTGTGATACAATACACTATTGGGTGAAGTTTGGTTGACTTCTGCGCAGCGGTTTGGGAGTTAACATCAAAATTACATTTCTCGGCCATATCGCATAGATCTCACTGTGAAAAGGCTTAAATGGCTTTTTTGACCTAAGTTTAAAGATTGCGCTCAAACCAAATGTCCTAGAACGAAATTTTCAAATGTAACTACTAGAATGTGATACAATACACTATTGGGTGAAGTTTGGTTGACTTCTGCGCAGCGGTTTGGGAGTTAACATCAAAATTACATTTCTCGGCCATATCGCATAGATCTCACTGTGAAAAGGCTTAAATGGCTTTTTTGACCTAAGTTTGAGGATTGCGCTCAAATCAAATGTCCTAGAACCAAATTTCCACATGTAACTACTAGATTGTGATACAATACACTAATGGGTGAAGTTTGGTTGACTTCTGCGCAGAGGTTTGGGAGTTAACATCAAAATTACATTTCTCGGCCATATCGTATAGATCTCACTATGAAAAGGCTTAAATGACTTTTTTAATTAAGTTTGATGATTGCGCTCAAAAAAAATTTCCTAGAACAAAATTTTCAAATGTAACTACTAGATTGTGATACAATACACTATTGGGTGAAGTTTGGTTGACTTCTGCGCAGCGGTTTGGGAGTTAACATCAAAATTACATTTCTCGGCCATATCGCATAGATCTCACTGTGAAAAGGCTTAAATGGCTTTTTTGACCTAAGTTTAATGATTGCGCTCAAACCAAATGTCCTAGAACGAAATTTTCAAATGTAACTACTAGAATGTGATACAATACACTATTGGGTGAAGTTTGGTTGACTTCTGCGCAGCGGTTTGGGAGTTAACATCAAAATTACATTTCTCGGCCATATCGCATAGATCTCACCGTGAAAAGGCTTAAATGACTTTTTTAATTAAGTTTGATGATTGCGTTCAAACAAAATGTCCTAGAACAAAATTTTCAAATGTAACTACTAGATTGTGATACAATACACTATTGGGTGAAGTTTGGTTGACTTCTGCGCAGCGGTTTGGGAGTTAACATCAAAATTACATTTCTCGGCCATATCGCATAGATCTCACTGTGAAAAGGCTTAAATGACTTTTTTAATTAAGTTTGATGATTGCGCTCAAACAAAATTTCCTAGAACAAAATTTTCAAATGTAACTACTAGATTGTGATACAATACACTATTGGGTGAAGTTTGGTTGACTTCTGCGCAGCGGTTTGGGAGTTAACATCAAAATTACATTTCTCGGCCATATCGCATAGATCTCACTGTGAAAAGGCTTAAATGGCTTTTTTGACATAAGTTTAAAGATTGCGCTCAAACCAAATGTCCTAGAACGAAATTTTCAAATGTAACTACTAGAATGTGATACAATACACTATTGGGTGAAGTTTGGTTGACTTCTGCGCAGCGGTTTGGGAGTTAACATCAAAATTACATTTCTCGGCCATATCGCATAGATCTCACTGTGAAAAGGCTTAAATGGCTTTTTTGACCTAAGTTTGAGGATTGCGCTCAAATCAAATGTCCTAGAACCAAATTTCCACATGTAACTACTAGATTGTGATACAATACACTAATGGGTGAAGTTTGGTTGACTTCTGCGCAGAGGTTTGGGAGTTAACATCAAAATTACATTTCTCGGCCATATCGCATAGATCTCACTGTGAAAAGGCTTAAATGACTTTTTTAATTAAGTTTGATGATTGCGCTCAAACAAAATTTCCTAGAACAAAATTTTCAAATGTAACTATTAGATTGTGATACAATACACTATTGGGTGAAGTTTGGTTGACTTCTGCGCAGCGGTTTGGGAGTTAACATCAAAATTACATTTCTCGGCCATATCGCATAGATCTCACTGTGAAAAGGCTTAAATGGCTTTTTTGACCTAAGTTTAATGATTGCGCTCAAACCAAATGTCCAAAAACCAAATTTCCACATGTAACTACTAGATTGTGATACAATACACTAATGGGTGAAGTTTGGTTGACTTCTGCGCAGCGGTTTGGGAGTTAACATCAAAATTACATTTCTCGGCCATATCGCATAGATCTCACTGTGAAAAGGCTTAAATGGCTTTTTTGACCTAAGTTTGATGATTGCGCTCAAATCAAATGTCGTAGAACCAAATTTCCACATGTAATTACTAGATTGTGATACAATACACAAATGGGTGAAGTTTGGTTGACTTCTGCGCAGCGGTTTGGGAGTTAACATCAAAATTACATTTCTCGGCCATATCGCATAGATCTCACTGTGAAAAGGCTTAAATGACTTTTTTAATTAAGTTTAATGATTGCGCTCAAACAAAATTTCCCAGAACAAAATTTTCAAATGTAACTACTAGATTGTGATACAATACACTATTGGGTGAAGTTTGGTTGACTTCTGCGCAGCGGTTTGGGAGTTAACATCAAAATTACATTTCTCGGCCATATCGCATAGATCTCACTGTGAAAAGGCTTAAATGGCTTTTTTGACCTAAGTTTAATGATTGCGCTCAAACCAAATGTCCAATAACCAAATTTCCACATGTAACTACTAGATTGTGATACAATACACTAATGGGTGAAGTTTGGTTGACTTCTGCGCAGCGGTTTGGGAGTTAACATCAAAATTACATTTCTCGGCCATATCGCATAGATCTCACTGTGAAAAGGCTTAAATGACTTTTTTAATTAAGTTTGATGATTGCGCTCAAACAAAATGTCCTAGAACAAAATTTTCAAATGTAACTACTAGATTGTGATACAATACACTATTGGGTGAAGTTTGGTTGACTTCTGCGCAGCGGTTTGGGAGTTAACATCAAAATTACATTTCTCGGCCATATCGCATAGATCTCACTGTGAAAAGGCTTAAATGGCTTTTTTGACCTAAGTTTGAGGACTGCGCTCAAATCAAATGTCCTAGAACCAAATTTCCACATGTAACTACTAGATTGTGATACAATACACTAATGGTTGAAGTTTGGTTGACTTCTGCGCAGCGGTTTGGGAGTTAACATCAAAATTACATTTCTCGGCCATATCGCATAGATCTCACTGTGAAAAGGCTTAAATGACTTTTTTAATTAAGTTTGATGATTGCGTTCAAACAAAATGTCCTAGAACAAAATTTTCAAATGTAACTACTAGATTGTGATACAATACACTATTGGGTGAAGTTTGGTTGACTTCTGCGCAGCGGTTTGGGAGTTAACATCAAAATTACATTTCTCGGCCATATCGCATAGATCTCACTGTGAAAAGGCTTAAATGACTTTTTTAATTAAGTTTGATGATTGCGCTCAAACAAAATTTCCTAGAACAAAATTTTCAAATGTAACTACTAGATTGTGATACAATACACTATTGGGTGAAGTTTGGTTGACTTCTGCGCAGCGGTTTGGGAGTTAACATCAAAATTACATTTCTCGGCCATATCGCATAGATCTCACTGTGAAAAGGCTTAAATGGCTTTTTTGACATAAGTTTAAAGATTGCGCTCAAACCAAATGTCCTAGAACGAAATTTTCAAATGTAACTACTAGAATGTGATACAATACACTATTGGGTGAAGTTTGGTTGACTTCTGCGCAGCGGTTTGGGAGTTAACATCAAAATTACATTTCTCGGCCATATCGCATAGATCTCACTGTGAAAAGGCTTAAATGGCTTTTTTGACCTAAGTTTGAGGATTGCGCTCAAATCAAATGTCCTAGAACCAAATTTCCACATGTAACTACTAAATTGTGATACAATACACTAATGGGTGAAGTTTGGTTGACTTCTGCGCAGAGGTTTGGGAGTTAACATCAAAATTACATTTCTCGGCCATATCGCATAGATCTCACTGTGAAAAGGCTTAAATGACTTTTTTAATTAAGTTTGATGATTGCGCTCAAACAAAATTTCCTAGAACAAAATTTTCAAATGTAACTATTAGATTGTGATACAATACACTATTGGGTGAAGTTTGGTTGACTTCTGCGCAGCGGTTTGGGAGTTAACATCAAAATTACATTTCTCGGCCATATCGCATAGATCTCACTGTGAAAAGGCTTAAATGGCTTTTTTGACCTAAGTTTAATGATTGCGCTCAAACCAAATGTCCAAAAACCAAATTTCCACATGTAACTACTAGATTGTGATACAATACACTAATGGGTGAAGTTTGGTTGACTTCTGCGCAGCGGTTTGGGAGTTAACATCAAAATTACATTTCTCGGCCATATCGCATAGATCTCACTGTGAAAAGGCTTAAATGGCTTTTTTGACCTAAGTTTGATGATTGCGCTCAAATCAAATGTCGTAGAACCAAATTTCCACATGTAATTACTAGATTGTGATACAATACACAAATGGGTGAAGTTTGGTTGACTTCTGCGCAGCGGTTTGGGAGTTAACATCAAAATTACATTTCTCGGCCATATCGCATAGATCTCACTGTGAAAAGGCTTAAATGACTTTTTTAATTAAGTTTAATGATTGCGCTCAAACAAAATTTCCCAGAACAAAATTTTCAAATGTAACTACTAGATTGTGATACAATACACTATTGGGTGAAGTTTGGTTGACTTCTGCGCAGCGGTTTGGGAGTTAACATCAAAATTACATTTCTCGGCCATATCGCATAGATCTCACTGTGAAAAGGCTTAAATGGCTTTTTTGACCTAAGTTTAATGATTGCGCTCAAACCAAATGTCCAATAACCAAATTTCCACATGTAACTACTAGATTGTGATACAATACACTAATGGGTGAAGTTTGGTTGACTTCTGCGCAGCGGTTTGGGAGTTAACATCAAAATTACATTTCTCGGCCATATCGCATAGATCTCACTGTGAAAAGGCTTAAATGACTTTTTTAATTAAGTTTGATGATTGCGCTCAAACAAAATGTCCTAGAACAAAATTTTCAAATGTAACTACTAGATTGTGATACAATACACTATTGGGTGAAGTTTGGTTGACTTCTGCGCAGCGGTTTGGGAGTTAACATCAAAATTACATTTCTCGGCCATATCGCATAGATCTCACTGTGAAAAGGCTTAAATGGCTTTTTTGACCTAAGTTTGAGGACTGCGCTCAAATCAAATGTCCTAGAACCAAATTTCCACATGTAACTACTAGATTGTGATACAATACACTAATGGTTGAAGTTTGGTTGACTTCTGCGCAGCGGTTTGGGAGTTAACATCAAAATTACATTTCTCGGCCATATCGCATAGATCTCACTGTGAAAAGGCTTAAATGACTTTTTTAATTAAGTTTGATGATTGCGTTCAAACAAAATGTCCTAGAACAAAATTTTCAAATGTAACTACTAGATTGTGATACAATACACTATTGGGTGAAGTTTGGTTGACTTCTGCGCAGCGGTTTGGGAGTTAACATCAAAATTACATTTCTCGGCCATATCGCATAGATCTCACTGTGAAAAGGCTTAAATGGCTTTTTTGACCTAAGTTTGATGATTGCGCTCAAATCAAATGTCGTAGAACCAAATTTCCACATGTAATTACTAGATTGTGATACAATACACAAATGGGTGAAGTTTGGTTGACTTCTGCGCAGCGGTTTGGGAGTTAACATCAAAATTACATTTCTCGGCCATATCGCATAGATCTCACTGTGAAAAGGCTTAAATGACTTTTTTAATTAAGTTTAATGATTGCGCTCAAACAAAATTTCCCAGAACAAAATTTTCAAATGTAACTACTAGATTGTGATACAATACACTATTGGGTGAAGTTTGGTTGACTTCTGCGCAGCGGTTTGGGAGTTAACATCAAAATTACATTTCTCGGCCATATCGCATAGATCTCACTGTGAAAAGGCTTAAATGGCTTTTTTGACCTAAGTTTAATGATTGCGCTCAAACCAAATGTCCAATAACCAAATTTCCACATGTAACTACTAGATTGTGATACAATACACTAATGGGTGAAGTTTGGTTGACTTCTGCGCAGCGGTTTGGGAGTTAACATCAAAATTACATTTCTCGGCCATATCGCATAGATCTCACTGTGAAAAGGCTTAAATGACTTTTTTAATTAAGTTTGATGATTGCGCTCAAACAAAATGTCCTAGAACAAAATTTTCAAATGTAACTACTAGATTGTGATACAATACACTATTGGGTGAAGTTTGGTTGACTTCTGCGCAGCGGTTTGGGAGTTAACATCAAAATTACATTTCTCGGCCATATCGCATAGATCTCACTGTGAAAAGGCTTAAATGGCTTTTTTGACCTAAGTTTGAGGACTGCGCTCAAATCAAATGTCCTAGAACCAAATTTCCACATGTAACTACTAGATTGTGATACAATACACTAATGGTTGAAGTTTGGTTGACTTCTGCGCAGCGGTTTGGGAGTTAACATCAAAATTACATTTCTCGGCCATATCGCATAGATCTCACTGTGAAAAGGCTTAAATGACTTTTTTAATTAAGTTTGATGATTGCGTTCAAACAAAATGTCCTAGAACAAAATTTTCAAATGTAACTACTAGATTGTGATACAATACACTATTGGGTGAAGTTTGGTTGACTTCTGCGCAGCGGTTTGGGAGTTAACATCAAAATTACATTTCTCGGCCATATCGCATAGATCTCACCGTGAAAAGGCTTAAATGACTTTTTTAATTAAGTTTGATGATTGCGTTCAAACAAAATGTCCTAGAACAAAATTTTCAAATGTAACTACTAGATTGTGATACAATACACTATTGGGTGAAGTTTGGTTGACTTCTGCGCAGCGGTTTGGGAGTTAACATCAAAATTACATTTCTCGGCCATATCGCATAGATCTCACTGTGAAAAGGCTTAAATGACTTTTTTAATTAAGTTTGATGATTGCGTTCAAACAAAATGTCCTAGAACAAAATTTTCAAATGTAACTACTAGATTGTGATACAATACACTATTGGGTGAAGTTTGGTTGACTTCTGCGCAGCGGTTTGGGAGTTAACATCAAAATTACATTTCTCGGCCATATCGCATAGATCTCACTGTGAAAAGGCTTAAATGGCTTTTTTGACCTAAGTTTAAAGATTGCGCTCAAACCAAATGTCCTAGAACGAAATTTTCAAATGTAACTACTAGAATGTGATACAATACACTATTGGGTGAAGTTTGGTTGACTTCTGCGCAGCGGTTTGGGAGTTAACATCAAAATTACATTTCTCGGCCATATCGCATAGATCTCACTGTGAAAAGGCTTAAATGGCTTTTTTGACCTAAGTTTGAGGATTGCGCTCAAATCAAATGTCCTAGAACCAAATTTCCACATGTAACTACTAGATTGTGATACAATACACTAATGGGTGAAGTTTGGTTGACTTCTGCGCAGAGGTTTGGGAGTTAACATCAAAATTACATTTCTCGGCCATATCGCATAGATCTCACTGTGAAAAGGCTTAAATGACTTTTTTAATTAAGTTTGATGATTGCGCTCAAACAAAATTTCCTAGAACAAAATTTTCAAATGTAACTATTAGATTGTGATACAATACACTATTGGGTGAAGTTTGGTTGACTTCTGCGCAGCGGTTTGGGAGTTAACATCAAAATTACATTTCTCGGCCATATCGCATAGATCTCACTGTGAAAAGGCTTAAATGGCTTTTTTGACCTAAGTTTAATGATTGCGCTCAAACCAAATGTCCAAAAACCAAATTTCCACATGTAACTACTAGATTGTGATACAATACACTATTGGGTGAAGTTTGGTTGACTTCTGCGCAGCGGTTTGGGAGTTAACATCAAAATTACATTCCTCGGCCATATCGCATAGATCTCACTGTGAAAAGGCTTAAATGGCTTTTTTGACCTAAGTTTAAAGATTGCGCTCAAACCAAATGTCCTAGAACGAAATTTTCAAATGTAACTACTAGAATGTGATACAATACACTATTGGGTGAAGTTTGGTTGACTTCTGCGCAGCGGTTTGGGAGTTAACATCAAAATTACATTTCTCGGCCATATCGCATAGATCTCACTGTGAAAAGGCTTAAATGGCTTTTTTGACCTAAGTTTGAGGATTGCGCTCAAATCAAATGTCCTAGAACCAAATTTTCACATGTAACTACTAGATTGTGATACAATACACTAATGGGTGAAGTTTGGTTGACTTCTGCGCAGCGGTTTGGGAGTTAACATCAAAATTACATTTCTCGGCCATATCGCATAGATCTCACTGTGAAAAGGCTTAAATGACTTTTTTAATTAAGTTTGATGATTGCGCTCAAACAAAATGTCCTAGAACGAAATTTTCAAATGTAACTACTAGATTGTGATACAATACACTATTGGGTGAAGTTTGGTTGACTTCTGCGCAGCGGTTTGGGAGTTAACATCAAAATTACATTTCTCGGCCATATCGCATAGATCTCACTGTGAAAAGGCTTAAATGGCTTTTTTGACCTAAGTTTAATGATTGCGCTCAAACCAAATTTCCAATAACCAAATTTCCACATATAACTACTAGATTGTGATACAATACACTAATGGGTGAAGTTTGGTTGACTTCTGCGCAGCGGTTTGGGAGTTAACATCAAAATTACATTTCTCGGCCATATCGCATAGATCTTACTGTGAAAAGGCTTAAATGACTTTTTTAATTAAGTTTGATGATTGCGTTCAAACAAAATGTCATAGAACAAAATTTTCAAATGTAACTACTAGATTGTGATACAATACACTATTGGGTGAAGTTTGGTTGACTTCTGCGCAGCGGTTTGGGAGTTAACATCAAAATTACATTTCTCGGCCATATCGCATAGATCTCACTGTGAAAAGGCTTAAATGGCTTTTTTGACCTAAGTTTGAGGATTGCGCTCAAATCAAATGTCCTAGAACCAAATTTCCACATGTAATTACTAGATTGTGATACAATACACTAATGGGTGAAGTTTGGTTGACTTCTGCGCAGCGGTTTGGGAGTTAACATCAAAATTACATTTCTCGGCCATATCGCATAGATCTCACTGTGAAAAGGCTTAAATGACTTTTTTAATTAAGTTTAATGATTGCGCTCAAATCAAATGTCCAAGAACTAAATTTCCAAATGTAACTACTAGATTGTGATAAAATACACTATTGGGTGAAGTTTGGTTGACTTCTGCGCAGCGGTTTGGGAGTTAACATCAAAATTACATTTCTCGGCCATATCGCATAGATCTCACTGTGAAAAGGCTTAAATGACTTTTTTAATTAAGTTTGATGATTGCGTTCAAACAAAATGTCCTAGAACAAAATTTTCAAATGTAACTACTAGATTGTGATACAATACACTATTGGGTGAAGTTTGGTTGACTTCTGCGCAGCGGTTTGGGAGTTAACATCAAAATTACATTTCTCGGCCATATCGCATAGATCTCACTGTGAAAAGGCTTAAATGGCTTTTTTGACCTAAGTTTGAGGATTGCGCTCAAATCAAATGTCCAAGAACCAAATTTCCAAATGTAACTACTAGATTGTGATACAATACACTATTGGGTGAAGTTTGGTTGACTTCTGCGCAGCGGTTTGGGAGTTAACATCAAAATTACATTTCTCGGCCATATCGCATAGATCTCACTGTGAAAAGGCTTAAATGACTTTTTTAATTAAGTTTGATGATTGCGTTCAAACAAAATGTCCTAGAACAAAATTTTCAAATGTAACTACTAGATTGTGATACAATACACTATTGGGTGAAGTTTGGTTGACTTCTGCGCAGCGGTTTGGGAGTTAACATCAAAATTACATTTCTCGGCCATATCGCATAGATCTCACTGTGAAAAGGCTTAAATGGCTTTTTTGACCTAAGTTTGAGGATTGCGCTCAAATCAAATGTCCTAGAACCAAATTTCCACATGTAACTACTAGATTGTGATACAATACACTAATGGGTGAAGTTTGGTTGACTTCTGCGCAGAGGTTTGGGAGTTAACATCAAAATTACATTTCTCGGCCATATCGCATAGATCTCACTGTGAAAAGGCTTAAATGACTTTTTTAATTAAGTTTGATGATTGCGCTCAAACAAAATTTCCTAGAACAAAATTTTCAAATGTAACTATTAGATTGTGATACAATACACTATTGGGTGAAGTTTGGTTGACTTCTGCGCAGCGGTTTGGGAGTTAACATCAAAATTACATTTCTCGGCCATATCGCATAGATCTCACTGTGAAAAGGCTTAAATGGCTTTTTTGACCTAAGTTTAATGATTGCGCTCAAACCAAATGTCCAAAAACCAAATTTCCACATGTAACTACTAGATTGTGATACAATACACTATTGGGTGAAGTTTGGTTGACTTCTGCGCAGCGGTTTGGGAGTTAACATCAAAATTACATTCCTCGGCCATATCGCATAGATCTCACTGTGAAAAGGCTTAAATGGCTTTTTTGACCTAAGTTTAAAGATTGCGCTCAAACCAAATGTCCTAGAACGAAATTTTCAAATGTAACTACTAGAATGTGATACAATACACTATTGGGTGAAGTTTGGTTGACTTCTGCGCAGCGGTTTGGGAGTTAACATCAAAATTACATTTCTCGGCCATATCGCATAGATCTCACTGTGAAAAGGCTTAAATGGCTTTTTTGACCTAAGTTTGAGGATTGCGCTCAAATCAAATGTCCTAGAACCAAATTTTCACATGTAACTACTAGATTGTGATACAATACACTAATGGGTGAAGTTTGGTTGACTTCTGCGCAGCGGTTTGGGAGTTAACATCAAAATTACATTTCTCGGCCATATCGCATAGATCTCACTGTGAAAAGGCTTAAATGACTTTTTTAATTAAGTTTGATGATTGCGCTCAAACAAAATGTCCTAGAACGAAATTTTCAAATGTAACTACTAGATTGTGATACAATACACTATTGGGTGAAGTTTGGTTGACTTCTGCGCAGCGGTTTGGGAGTTAACATCAAAATTACATTTCTCGGCCATATCGCATAGATCTCACTGTGAAAAGGCTTAAATGGCTTTTTTGACCTAAGTTTAATGATTGCGCTCAAACCAAATTTCCAATAACCAAATTTCCACATATAACTACTAGATTGTGATACAATACACTAATGGGTGAAGTTTGGTTGACTTCTGCGCAGCGGTTTGGGAGTTAACATCAAAATTACATTTCTCGGCCATATCGCATAGATCTCACTGTGAAAAGGCTTAAATGACTTTTTTAATTAAGTTTGATGATTGCGTTCAAACAAAATGTCATAGAACAAAATTTTCAAATGTAACTACTAGATTGTGATACAATACACTATTGGGTGAAGTTTGGTTGACTTCTGCGCAGCGGTTTGGGAGTTAACATCAAAATTACATTTCTCGGCCATATCGCATAGATCTCACTGTGAAAAGGCTTAAATGGCTTTTTTGACCTAAGTTTGAGGATTGCGCTCAAATCAAATGTCCTAGAACCAAATTTCTACATGTAATTACTAGATTGTGATACAATACACTAATGGGTGAAGTTTGGTTGACTTCTGCGCAGCGGTTTGGGAGTTAACATCAAAATTACATTTCTCGGCCATATCGCATAGATCTCACTGTGAAAAGGCTTAAATGACTTTTTTAATTAAGTTTAATGATTGCGCTCAAATCAAATGTCCAAGAACTAAATTTCCAAATGTAACTACTAGATTGTGATAAAATACACTATTGGGTGAAGTTTGGTTGACTTCTGCGCAGCGGTTTGGGAGTTAACATCAAAATTACATTTCTCGGCCATATCGCATAGATCTCACTGTGAAAAGGCTTAAATGACTTTTTTAATTAAGTTTGATGATTGCGTTCAAACAAAATGTCCTAGAACAAAATTTTCAAATGTAACTACTAGATTGTGATACAATACACTATTGGGTGAAGTTTGGTTGACTTCTGCGCAGCGGTTTGGGAGTTAACATCAAAATTACATTTCTCGGCCATATCGCATAGATCTCACTGTGAAAAGGCTTAAATGGCTTTTTTGACCTAAGTTTGAGGATTGCGCTCAAATCAAATGTCCAAGAACCAAATTTCCAAATGTAACTACTAGATTGTGATACAATACACTATTGGGTGAAGTTTGGTTGACTTCTGCGCAGCGGTTTGGGAGTTAACATCAAAATTACATTTCTCGGCCATATCGCATAGATCTCACTGTGAAAAGGCTTAAATGACTTTTTTAATTAAGTTTGATGATTGCGTTCAAACAAAATGTCCTAGAACAAAATTTTCAAATGTAACTACTAGATTGTGATACAATACACTATTGGGTGAAGTTTGGTTGACTTCTGCGCAGCGGTTTGGGAGTTAACATCAAAATTACATTTCTCGGCCATATCGCATAGATCTCACTGTGAAAAGGCTTAAATGGCTTTTTTGACCTAAGTTTAAAGATTGCGCTCAAACCAAATGTCCTAGAACGAAATTTTCAAATGTAACTACTAGAATGTGATACAATACACTAATGGGTGAAGTTTGGTTGACTTCTGCGCAGAGGTTTGGGAGTTAACATCAAAATTACATTTCTCGGCCATATCGCATAGATCTCACTGTGAAAAGGCTTAAATGACTTTTTTAATTAAGTTTGATGATTGCGCTCAAACAAAATTTCCTAGAACAAAATTTTCAAATGTAACTACTAGATTGTGATACAATACACTATTGGGTGAAGTTTGGTTGACTTCTGCACAGCGGTTTGGGAGTTAACATCAAAATTACATTTCTCGGCCATATCGCATAGATCTCACTGTGAAAAGGCTTAAATGGCTTTTTTGACCTAAGTTTGAGGATTGCGCTCAAATCAAATGTCCAAGAACCAAATTTCCACATGTAATTACTAGATTGTGATACAATACACTAATGGGTGAAGTTTGGTTGACTTCTGCGCAGCGGTTTGGGAGTTAACATCAAAATTACATTTCTCGGCCATATCGCATAGATCTCACTGTGAAAAGGCTTAAATGACTTTTTTAATTAAGTTTAATGATTGCGCTCAAATCAAATGTCCAAGAACTAAATTTCCAAATGTAACTACTAGATTGTGATAAAATACACTATTGGGTGAAGTTTGGTTGACTTCTGCGCAGCGGTTTGGGAGTTAACATCAAAATTACATTTCTCGGCCATATCGCATAGATCTCACTGTGAAAAGGCTTAAATGACTTTTTTAATTAAGTTTGATGATTGCGTTCAAACAAAATGTCCTAGAACAAAATTTTCAAATGTAACTACTAGATTGTGATACAATACACTATTGGGTGAAGTTTGGTTGACTTCTGCGCAGCGGTTTGGGAGTTAACATCAAAATTACATTTCTCGGCCATATCGCATAGATCTCACTGTGAAAAGGCTTAAATGGCTTTTTTGACCTAAGTTTGAGGATTGCGCTCAAATCAAATGTCCAAGAACCAAATTTCCAAATGTAACTACTAGATTGTGATACAATACACTATTGGGTGAAGTTTGGTTGACTTCTGCGCAGCGGTTTGGGAGTTAACATCAAAATTACATTTCTCGGCCATATCGCATAGATCTCACTGTGAAAAGGCTTAAATGACTTTTTTAATTAAGTTTGATGATTGCGTTCAAACAAAATGTCCTAGAACAAAATTTTCAAATGTAACTACTAGATTGTGATACAATACACTATTGGGTGAAGTTTGGTTGACTTCTGCGCAGCGGTTTGGGAGTTAACATCAAAATTACATTTCTCGGCCATATCGCATAGATCTCACTGTGAAAAGGCTTAAATGGCTTTTTTGACCTAAGTTTGAGGATTGCGCTCAAATCAAATGTCCTAGAACCAAATTTCCACATGTAACTACTAGATTGTGATACAATACACTAATGGGTGAAGTTTGGTTGACTTCTGCGCAGAGGTTTGGGAGTTAACATCAAAATTACATTTCTCGGCCATATCGCATAGATCTCACTGTGAAAAGGCTTAAATGACTTTTTTAATTAAGTTTGATGATTGCGCTCAAACAAAATTTCCTAGAACAAAATTTTCAAATGTAACTATTAGATTGTGATACAATACACTATTGGGTGAAGTTTGGTTGACTTCTGCGCAGCGGTTTGGGAGTTAACATCAAAATTACATTTCTCGGCCATATCGCATAGATCTCACTGTGAAAAGGCTTAAATGGCTTTTTTGACCTAAGTTTAATGATTGCGCTCAAACCAAATGTCCAAAAACCAAATTTCCACATGTAACTACTAGATTGTGATACAATACACTATTGGGTGAAGTTTGGTTGACTTCTGCGCAGCGGTTTGGGAGTTAACATCAAAATTACATTCCTCGGCCATATCGCATAGATCTCACTGTGAAAAGGCTTAAATGGCTTTTTTGACCTAAGTTTAAAGATTGCGCTCAAACCAAATGTCCTAGAACGAAATTTTCAAATGTAACTACTAGAATGTGATACAATACACTATTGGGTGAAGTTTGGTTGACTTCTGCGCAGCGGTTTGGGAGTTAACATCAAAATTACATTTCTCGGCCATATCGCATAGATCTCACTGTGAAAAGGCTTAAATGGCTTTTTTGACCTAAGTTTGAGGATTGCGCTCAAATCAAATGTCCTAGAACCAAATTTTCACATGTAACTACTAGATTGTGATACAATACACTAATGGGTGAAGTTTGGTTGACTTCTGCGCAGCGGTTTGGGAGTTAACATCAAAATTACATTTCTCGGCCATATCGCATAGATCTCACTGTGAAAAGGCTTAAATGACTTTTTTAATTAAGTTTGATGATTGCGCTCAAACAAAATGTCCTAGAACGAAATTTTCAAATGTAACTACTAGATTGTGATACAATACACTATTGGGTGAAGTTTGGTTGACTTCTGCGCAGCGGTTTGGGAGTTAACATCAAAATTACATTTCTCGGCCATATCGCATAGATCTCACTGTGAAAAGGCTTAAATGGCTTTTTTGACCTAAGTTTAATGATTGCGCTCAAACCAAATTTCCAATAACCAAATTTCCACATATAACTACTAGATTGTGATACAATACACTAATGGGTGAAGTTTGGTTGACTTCTGCGCAGCGGTTTGGGAGTTAACATCAAAATTACATTTCTCGGCCATATCGCATAGATCTCACTGTGAAAAGGCTTAAATGACTTTTTTAATTAAGTTTGATGATTGCGTTCAAACAAAATGTCATAGAACAAAATTTTCAAATGTAACTACTAGATTGTGATACAATACACTATTGGGTGAAGTTTGGTTGACTTCTGCGCAGCGGTTTGGGAGTTAACATCAAAATTACATTTCTCGGCCATATCGCATAGATCTCACTGTGAAAAGGCTTAAATGGCTTTTTTGACCTAAGTTTGAGGATTGCGCTCAAATCAAATGTCCTAGAACCAAATTTCTACATGTAATTACTAGATTGTGATACAATACACTAATGGGTGAAGTTTGGTTGACTTCTGCGCAGCGGTTTGGGAGTTAACATCAAAATTACATTTCTCGGCCATATCGCATAGATCTCACTGTGAAAAGGCTTAAATGACTTTTTTAATTAAGTTTAATGATTGCGCTCAAATCAAATGTCCAAGAACTAAATTTCCAAATGTAACTACTAGATTGTGATAAAATACACTATTGGGTGAAGTTTGGTTGACTTCTGCGCAGCGGTTTGGGAGTTAACATCAAAATTACATTTCTCGGCCATATCGCATAGATCTCACTGTGAAAAGGCTTAAATGACTTTTTTAATTAAGTTTGATGATTGCGTTCAAACAAAATGTCCTAGAACAAAATTTTCAAATGTAACTACTAGATTGTGATACAATACACTATTGGGTGAAGTTTGGTTGACTTCTGCGCAGCGGTTTGGGAGTTAACATCAAAATTACATTTCTCGGCCATATCGCATAGATCTCACTGTGAAAAGGCTTAAATGGCTTTTTTGACCTAAGTTTGAGGATTGCGCTCAAATCAAATGTCCAAGAACCAAATTTCCAAATGTAACTACTAGATTGTGATACAATACACTATTGGGTGAAGTTTGGTTGACTTCTGCGCAGCGGTTTGGGAGTTAACATCAAAATTACATTTCTCGGCCATATCGCATAGATCTCACTGTGAAAAGGCTTAAATGACTTTTTTAATTAAGTTTGATGATTGCGTTCAAACAAAATGTCCTAGAACAAAATTTTCAAATGTAACTACTAGATTGTGATACAATACACTATTGGGTGAAGTTTGGTTGACTTCTGCGCAGCGGTTTGGGAGTTAACATCAAAATTACATTTCTCGGCCATATCGCATAGATCTCACTGTGAAAAGGCTTAAATGGCTTTTTTGACCTAAGTTTAAAGATTGCGCTCAAACCAAATGTCCTAGAACGAAATTTTCAAATGTAACTACTAGAATGTGATACAATACACTATTGGGTGAAGTTTGGTTGACTTCTGCGCAGCGGTTTGGGAGTTAACATCAAAATTACATTTCTCGGCCATATCGCATAGATCTCACTGTGAAAAGGCTTAAATGGCTTTTTTGACCTAAGTTTGAGGATTGCGCTCAAATCAAATGTCCTAGAACCAAATTTCCACATGTAACTACTAGATTGTGATACAATACACTAATGGGTGAAGTTTGGTTGACTTCTGCGCAGAGGTTTGGGAGTTAACATCAAAATTACATTTCTCGGCCATATCGCATAGATCTCACTGTGAAAAGGCTTAAATGACTTTTTTAATTAAGTTTGATGATTGCGCTCAAACAAAATTTCCTAGAACAAAATTTTCAAATGTAACTACTAGATTGTGATACAATACACTATTCGGTGAAGTTTGGTTGACTTCTGCACAGCGGTTTGGGAGTTAACATCAAAATTACATTTCTCGGCCATATCGCATAGATCTCACTGTGAAAAGGCTTAAATGGCTTTTTTGACCTAAGTTTGAGGATTGCGCTCAAATCAAATGTCCAAGAACCAAATTTCCAAATGTAACTAATAGATTGTGATACAATACACTATTGGGTGAAGTTTGGTTGACTTCTGCGCAGCGGTTTGGGAGTTAACATCAAAATTACATTTCTCGGCCATATCGCATAGATCTCACTGTGAAAAGGCTTAAATGACTTTTTTAATTAAGTTTGATGATTGCGTTCAAACAAAATGTCCTAGAACAAAATTTTCAAATGTAACTACTAGATTGTGATACAATACACTATTGGGTGAAGTTTGGTTGACTTCTGCGCAGCGGTTTGGGAGTTAACATCAAAATTACATTCCTCGGCCATATCGCATAGATCTCACTGTGAAAAGGCTTAAATGGCTTTTTTGACCTAAGTTTAAAGATTGCGCTCAAACCAAATGTCCTAGAACGAAATTTTCAAATGTAACTACTAGAATGTGATACAATACACTATTGGGTGAAGTTTGGTTGACTTCTGCGCAGCGGTTTGGGAGTTAACATCAAAATTACATTTCTCGGCCATATCGCATAGATCTCACTGTGAAAAGGCTTAAATGGCTTTTTTGACCTAAGTTTGAGGATTGCGCTCAAATCAAATGTCCTAGAACCAAATTTCCACATGTAATTACTAGATTGTGATACAATACACTAATGGGTGAAGTTTGGTTGACTTCTGCGCAGCGGTTTGGGAGTTAACATCAAAATTACATTTCTCGGCCATATCGCATAGATCTCACTGTGAAAAGGCTTAAATGACTTTTTTAATTAAGTTTAATGATTGCGCTCAAACCAAATGTCCTAGAACGAAATTTTCAAATGTAACTACTAGAATGTGATACAATACACTATTGGGTGAAGTTTAGTTGACTTCTGCGCAGCGGTTTGGGAGTTAACATCAAAATTACATTTCTCGGCCATATCGCATAGATCTCACTGTGAAAAGGCTTAAATGGCTTTTTTGACCTAAGTTTAATGATTGCGCTCAAACCAAATGTCCTAGAACGAAATTTTCAAATGTAACTACTAGAATGTGATACAATACACTATTGGGTGAAGTTTGGTTGACTTCTGCGCAGCGGTTTGGGAGTTAACATCAAAATTACATTTCTCGGCCATATCGCATAGATCTCACTGTGAAAAGGCTTAAATGACTTTTTTAATTAAGTTTTATGATTGCGTTCAAACAAAATGTCCTAGAACAAAATTTTCAAATGTAACTACTAGATTGTGATACAATACACTATTGGGTGAAGTTTGGTTGACTTCTGCGCAGCGGTTTGGGAGTTGACATCAAAATTACATTTCTCGGCCATATCGCATAGATCTCACTGTGAAAAGGCTTAAATGACTTTTTTAATTAAGTTTGATGATTGCGTTCAAACAAAATGTCCTAGAACAAAATTTTCAAATGTAACTACTAGATTGTGATACAATACACTATTGGGTGAAGTTTGGTTGACTTCTGCGCAGCGGTTTGGGAGTTAACATCAAAATTACATTTCTCGGCCATATCGCATAGATCTCACTGTGAAAAGGCTTAAATGGCTTTTTTGACCTAAGTTTAAAGATTGCGCTCAAACCAAATGTCCTAGAACGAAATTTTCAAATGTAACTACTAGAATGTGATACAATACACTATTGGGTGAAGTTTGGTTGACTTCTGCGCAGCGGTTTGGGAGTTAACATCAAAATTACATTTCTCGGCCATATCGCATAGATCTCACTGTGAAAAGGCTTAAATGGCTTTTTTGACCTAAGTTTGAGGATTGCGCTCAAATCAAATGTCCTAGAACCAAATTTCCACATGTAACTACTAGATTGTGATACAATACACTAATGGGTGAAGTTTGGTTGACTTCTGCGCAGAGGTTTGGGAGTTAACATCAAAATTACATTTCTCGGCCATATCGCATAGATCTCACTGTGAAAAGGCTTAAATGACTTTTTTAATTAAGTTTGATGATTGCGCTCAAACAAAATTTCCTAGAACAAAATTTTCAAATGTAACTACTAGATTGTGATACAATACACTATTGGGTGAAGTTTGGTTGACTTCTGCGCAGCGGTTTGGGAGTTAACATCAAAATTACATTTCTCGGCCATATCGCATAGATCTCACTGTGAAAAGGCTTAAATGGCTTTTTTGACCTAAGTTTAATGATTGCGCTCAAACCAAATGTCCAATAACCAAATTTCCACATGTAACTACTAGATTGTGATACAATACACTAATGGGTGAAGTTTGGTTGACTTCTGCGCAGCGGTTTGGGAGTTAACATCAAAATTACATTTCTCGGCCATATCGCATAGATCTCACTGTGAAAAGGCTTAAATGACTTTTTTAATTAAGTTTGATGATTGCGTTCAAACAAAATGTCATAGAACAAAATTTTCAAATGTAACTACTAGATTGTGATACAATACACTATTGGGTGAAGTTTGGTTGACTTCTGCGCAGCGGTTTGGGAGTTAACATCAAAATTACATTTCTCGGCCATATCGCATAGATCTCACTGTGAAAAGGCTTAAATGACTTTTTTAATTAAGTTTAATGATTGCGCTCAAACCAAATGTCCTAGAACGAAATTTTCAAATGTAACTACTAGAATGTGATACAATACACTATTGGGTGAAGTTTAGTTGACTTCTGCGCAGCGGTTTGGGAGTTAACATCAAAATTACATTTCTCGGCCATATCGCATAGATCTCACTGTGAAAAGGCTTAAATGGCTTTTTTGACCTAAGTTTAATGATTGCGCTCAAACCAAATGTCCTAGAACGAAATTTTCAAATGTAACTACTAGAATGTGATACAATACACTATTGGGTGAAGTTTGGTTGACTTCTGCGCAGCGGTTTGGGAGTTAACATCAAAATTACATTTCTCGGCCATATCGCATAGATCTCACTGTGAAAAGGCTTAAATGACTTTTTTAATTAAGTTTGATGATTGCGTTCAAACAAAATGTCCTAGAACAAAATTTTCAAATGTAACTACTAGATTGTGATACAATACACTATTGGGTGAAGTTTGGTTGACTTCTGCGCAGCGGTTTGGGAGTTAACATCAAAATTACATTTCTCGGCCATATCGCATAGATCTCACTGTGAAAAGGCTTAAATGACTTTTTTAATTAAGTTTGATGATTGCGTTCAAACAAAATGTCCTAGAACAAAATTTTCAAATGTAACTACTAGATTGTGATACAATACACTATTGGGTGAAGTTTGGTTGACTTCTGCGCAGCGGTTTGGGAGTTAACATCAAAATTACATTTCTCGGCCATATCGCATAGATCTCACTGTGAAAAGGCTTAAATGGCTTTTTTGACCTAAGTTTAAAGATTGCGCTCAAACCAAATGTCCTAGAACGAAATTTTCAAATGTAACTACTAGAATGTGATACAATACACTATTGGGTGAAGTTTGGTTGACTTCTGCGCAGCGGTTTGGGAGTTAACATCAAAATTACATTTCTCGGCCATATCGCATAGATCTCACTGTGAAAAGGCTTAAATGGCTTTTTTGACCTAAGTTTGAGGATTGCGCTCAAATCAAATGTCCTAGAACCAAATTTCCACATGTAACTACTAGATTGTGATACAATACACTAATGGGTGAAGTTTGGTTGACTTCTGCGCAGAGGTTTGGGAGTTAACATCAAAATTACATTTCTCGGCCATATCGCATAGATCTCACTGTGAAAAGGCTTAAATGACTTTTTTAATTAAGTTTGATGATTGCGCTCAAACAAAATTTCCTAGAACAAAATTTTCAAATGTAACTACTAGATTGTGATACAATACACTATTGGGTGAAGTTTGGTTGACTTCTGCGCAGCGGTTTGGGAGTTAACATCAAAATTACATTTCTCGGCCATATCGCATAGATTTCACTGTGAAAAGGCTTAAATGGCTTTTTTGACCTAAGTTTAATGATTGCGCTCAAACCAAATGTCCAATAACCAAATTTCCACATGTAACTACTAGATTGTGATACAATACACTAATGGGTGAAGTTTGGTTGACTTCTGCGCAGCGGTTTGGGAGTTAACATCAAAATTACATTTCTCGGCCATATCGCATAGATCTCACTGTGAAAAGGCTTAAATGACTTTTTTAATTAAGTTTGATGATTGCGTTCAAACAAAATGTCATAGAACAAAATTTTCAAATGTAACTACTAGATTGTGATACAATACACTATTGGGTGAAGTTTGGTTGACTTCTGCGCAGCGGTTTGGGAGTTAACATCAAAATTACATTTCTCGGCCATATCGCATAGATCTCACTGTGAAAAGGCTTAAATGGCTTTTTTGACCTAAGTTTGAGGATTGCGCTCAAATCAAATGTCCTAGAACCAAATTTCCACATGTAATTACTAGATTGTGATACAATACACTAATGGGTGAAGTTTGGTTGACTTCTGCGCAGCGGTTTGGGAGTTAACATCAAAATTACATTTCTCGGCCATATCGCATAGATCTCACTGTGAAAAGGCTTAAATGACTTTTTTAATTAAGTTTAATGATTGCGCTCAAATCAAATGTCCTAGAACTAAATTTCCAAATGTAACTACTAGATTGTGATAAAATACACTATTGGGTGAAGTTTGGTTGACTTCTGCGCAGCGGTTTGGGAGTTAACATCAAAATTACATTTCTCGGCCATATCGCATAGATCTCACTGTGAAAAGGCTTAAATGACTTTTTTAATTAAGTTTGATGATTGCGTTCAAACAAAATGTCCTAGAACAAAATTTTCAAATGTAACTACTAGATTGTGATACAATACACTATTGGGTGAAGTTTGGTTGACTTCTGCGCAGCGGTTTGGGAGTTAACATCAAAATTACATTTCTCGGCCATATCGCATAGATCTCACTGTGAAAAGGCTTAAATGGCTTTTTTGACCTAAGTTTGAGGATTGCGCTCAAATCAAATGTCCTAGAACCAAATTTCCACATGTAACTACTAGATTGTGATACAATACACTAATGGGTGAAGTTTGGTTGACTTCTGCGCAGAGGTATGGGAGTTAACATCAAAATTACATTTCTCGGCCATATCGCATAGATCTCACTGTGAAAAGGCTTAAATGACTTTTTTAATTAAGTTTGATGATTGCGCTCAAACAAAATTTCCTAGAACAAAATTTTCAAATGTAACTACTAGATTGTGATACAATACACTAATGGGTGAAGTTTGGTTGACTTCTGCGCAGCGGTTTGGGAGTTAACATCAAAATTACATTTCTCGGCCATATCGCATAGATCTCACTGTGAAAAGGCTTAAATGACTTTTTTAATTAAGTTTAATGATTGCGCTCAAATCAAATGTCCTAGAACTAAATTTCCAAATGTAACTACTAGATTGTGATAAAATACACTATTGGGTGAAGTTTGGTTGACTTCTGCGCAGCGGTTTGGGAGTTAACATCAAAATTACATTTCTCGGCCATATCGCATAGATCTCACTGTGAAAAGGCTTAAATGACTTTTTTAATTAAGTTTGATGATTGCGTTCAAACAAAATGTCCTAGAACAAAATTTTCAAATGTAACTACTAGATTGTGATACAATACACTATTGGGTGAAGTTTGGTTGACTTCTGCGCAGCGGTTTGGGAGTTAACATCAAAATTACATTTCTCGGCCATATCGCATAGATCTCACTGTGAAAAGGCTTAAATGGCTTTTTTGACCTAAGTTTGAGGATTGCGCTCAAATCAAATGTCCTAGAACCAAATTTCCACATGTAACTACTAGATTGTGATACAATACACTAATGGGTGAAGTTTGGTTGACTTCTGCGCAGAGGTTTGGGAGTTAACATCAAAATTACATTTCTCGGCCATATCGCATAGATCTCACTGTGAAAAGGCTTAAATGACTTTTTTAATTAAGTTTGATGATTGCGCTCAAACAAAATTTCCTAGAACAAAATTTTCAAATGTAACTACTAGATTGTGATACAATACACTATTGGGTGAAGTTTGGTTGACTTCTGCGCAGCGGTTTGGGAGTTAACATCAAAATTACATTTCTCGGCCATATCGCATAGATCTCACTGTGAAAAGGCTTAAATGGCTTTTTTGACCTAAGTTTAATGATTGCGCTCAAACCAAATTTCCAATAACCAAATTTCCACATATAACTACTAGATTGTGATACAATACACTAATGGGTGAAGTTTGGTTGACTTCTGCGCAGCGGTTTGGGAGTTAACATCAAAATTACATTTCTCGGCCATATCGCATAGATCTCACTGTGAAAAGGCTTAAATGACTTTTTTAATTAAGTTTGATGATTGCGTTCAAACAAAATGTCATAGAACAAAATTTTCAAATGTAACTACTAGATTGTGATACAATACACTATTGGGTGAAGTTTGGTTGACTTCTGCGCAGCGGTTTGGGAGTTAACATCAAAATTACATTTCTCGGCCATATCGCATAGATCTCACTGTGAAAAGGCTTAAATGGCTTTTTTGACCTAAGTTTGAGGATTGCGCTCAAGTCAAATGTCCTAGAACCAAATTTCCACATGTAATTACTAGATTGTGATACAATACACTAATGGGTGAAGTTTGGTTGACTTCTGCGCAGCGGTTTGGGAGTTAACATCAAAATTACATTTCTCGGCCATATCGCATAGATCTCACTGTGAAAAGGCTTAAATGACTTTTTTAATTAAGTTTAATGATTGCGCTCAAATCAAATGTCCAAGAACTAAATTTCCAAATGTAACTACTAGATTGTGATAAAATACACTATTGGGTGAAGTTTGGTTGACTTCTGCGCAGCGGTTTGGGAGTTAACATCAAAATTACATTTCTCGGCCATATCGCATAGATCTCACTGTGAAAAGGCTTAAATGACTTTTTTAATTAAGTTTGATGATTGCGTTCAAACAAAATGTCCTAGAACAAAATTTTCAAATGTAACTACTAGATTGTGATACAATACACTATTGGGTGAAGTTTGGTTGACTTCTGCGCAGCGGTTTGGGAGTTAACATCAAAATTACATTTCTCGGCCATATCGCATAGATCTCACTGTGAAAAGGCTTAAATGGCTTTTTTGACCTAAGTTTAAAGATTGCGCTCAAACCAAATGTCCTAGAACGAAATTTTCAAATGTAACTACTAGAATGTGATACAATACACTATTGGGTGAAGTTTGGTTGACTTCTGCGCAGCGGTTTGGGAGTTAACATCAAAATTACATTTCTCGGCCATATCGCATAGATCTCACTGTGAAAAGGCTTAAATGGCTTTTTTGACCTAAGTTTGAGGATTGCGCTCAAATCAAATGTCCTAGAACCAAATTTCCACATGTAACTACTAGATTGTGATACAATACACTAATGGGTGAAGTTTGGTTGACTTCTGCGCAGAGGTTTGGGAGTTAACATCAAAATTACATTTCTCGGCCATATCGCATAGATCTCACTGTGAAAAGGCTTAAATGACTTTTTTAATTAAGTTTGATGATTGCGCTCAAACAAAATTTCCTAGAACAAAATTTTCAAATGTAACTACTAGATTGTGATACAATACACTATTGGGTGAAGTTTGGTTGACTTCTGCACAGCGGTTTGGGAGTTAACATCAAAATTACATTTCTCGGCCATATCGCATAGATCTCACTGTGAAAAGGTTAAAATGGCTTTTTTGACCTAAGTTTAATGATTGCGCTCAAACCAAATGTCCAATAACCAAATTTCCACATGTAACTACTAGATTGTGATACAATACACTAATGGGTGAAGTTTGGTTGACTTCTGCGCAGCGGTTTGGGAATTAACATCAAAATTACATTTCTCGGCCATATCGCATAGATCTCACTGTGAAAAGGCTTAAATGGCTTTTTTGACCTAAGTTTGAGGATTGCGCTCAAATCAAATGTCCAAGAACCAAATTTCCAAATGTAACTAATAGATTGTGATACAATACACTATTGGGTGAAGTTTGGTTGACTTCTGCGCAGCGGTTTGGGAGTTAACATCAAAATTACATTTCTCGGCCATATCGCATAGATCTCACTGTGAAAAGGCTTAAATGACTTTTTTAATTAAGTTTGATGATTGCGTTCAAACAAAATGTCCTAGAAAAAAATTTTCAAATGTAACTACTAGATTGTGATACAATACACTATTGGGTGAAGTTTGGTTGACTTCTGCGCAGCGGTTTGGGAGTTAACATCAAAATTACATTCCTCGGCCATATCGCATAGATCTCACTGTGAAAAGGCTTAAATGGCTTTTTTGACCTAAGTTTAAAGATTGCGCTCAAACCAAATGTCCTAGAACGAAATTTTCAAATGTAACTACTAGAATGTGATACAATACACTATTGGGTGAAGTTTGGTTGACTTCTGCGCAGCGGTTTGGGAGTTAACATCAAAATTACATTTCTCGGCCATATCGCATAGATCTCACTGTGAAAAGGCTTAAATGGCTTTTTTGACCTAAGTTTGAGGATTGCGCTCAAATCAAATGTCCTAGAACCAAATTTCCACATGTAATTACTAGATTGTGATACAATACACTAATGGGTGAAGTTTGGTTGACTTCTGCGCAGCGGTTTGGGAGTTAACATCAAAATTACATTTCTCGGCCATATCGCATAGATCTCACTGTGAAAAGGCTTAAATGACTTTTTTAATTAAGTTTAATGATTGCGCTCAAATCAAATGTCCTAGAACTAAATTTCCAAATGTAACTACTAGATTGTGATAAAATACACTATTGGGTGAAGTTTGGTTGACTTCTGCGCAGCGGTTTGGGAGTTAACATCAAAATTACATTTCTCGGCCATATCGCATAGATCTCACTGTGAAAAGGCTTAAATGACTTTTTTAATTAAGTTTGATGATTGCGTTCAAACAAAATGTCCTAGAACAAAATTTTCAAATGTAACTACTAGATTGTGATACAATACACTATTGGGTGAAGTTTGGTTGACTTCTGCGCAGCGGTTTGGGAGTTAACATCAAAATTACATTTCTCGGCCATATCGCATAGATCTCACTGTGAAAAGGCTTAAATGGCTTTTTTGACCTAAGTTTGAGGATTGCGCTCAAATCAAATGTCCAAGAACCAAATTTCCAAATGTAACTACTAGATTGTGATACAATACACTATTGGGTGAAGTTTGGTTGACTTCTGCGCAGCGGTTTGGGAGTTAACATCAAAATTACATTTCTCGGCCATATCGCATAGATCTCACTGTGAAAAGGCTTAAATGACTTTTTTAATTAAGTTTGATGATTGCGTTCAAACAAAATGTCCTAGAACAAAATTTTCAAATATAACTACTAGATTGTGATACAATACACTATTGGGTGAAGTTTGGTTGACTTCTGCGCAGCGGTTTGGGAGTTAACATCAAAATTACATTTCTCGGCCATATCGCATAGATCTCACTGTGAAAAGGCTTAAATGGCTTTTTTGACCTAAGTTTAAAGATTGCGCTCAAACCAAATGTCCTAGACCGAAATTTTCAAATGTAACTACTAGAATGTGATACAATACACTATTGGGTGAAGTTTGGTTGACTTCTGCGCAGCGGTTTGGGAGTTAACATCAAAATTACATTTCTCGGCCATATCGCATAGATCTCACTGTGAAAAGGCTTAAATGGCTTTTTTGACCTAAGTTTGAGGATTGCGCTCAAATCAAATGTCCTAGAACCAAATTTCCACATGTAACTACTAGATTGTGATACAATACACTAATGGGTGAAGTTTGGTTGACTTCTGCGCAGAGGTTTGGGAGTTAACATCAAAATTACATTTCTCGGCCATATCGCATAGATCTCACTGTGAAAAGGCTTAAATGACTTTTTTAATTAAGTTTGATGATTGCGCTCAAACAAAATTTCCTAGAACAAAATTTTCAAATGTAACTACTAGATTGTGATACAATACACTATTGGGTGAAGTTTGGTTGACTTCTGCGCAGCGGTTTGGGAGTTAACATCAAAATTACATTTCTCGGCCATATCGCATAGATCTCACTGTGAAAAGGCTTAAATGGCTTTTTTGACCTAAGTTTAATGATTGCGCTCAAACCAAATTTCCAATAACCAAATTTCCACATATAACTACTAGATTGTGATACAATACACTAATGGGTGAAGTTTGGTTGACTTCTGCGCAGCGGTTTGGGAGTTAACATCAAAATTACATTTCTCGGCCATATCGCATAGATCTCACTGTGAAAAGGCTTAAATGACTTTTTTAATTAAGTTTGATGATTGCGTTCAAACAAAATGTCATAGAACAAAATTTTCAAATGTAACTACTAGATTGTGATACAATACACTATTGGGTGAAGTTTGGTTGACTTCTGCGCAGCGGTTTGGGAGTTAACATCAAAATTACATTTCTCGGCCATATCGCATAGATCTCACTGTGAAAAGGCTTAAATGGCTTTTTTGACCTAAGTTTGAGGATTGCGCTCAAATCAAATGTCCTAGAACCAAATTTCCACAGGTAATTACTAGATTGTGATACAATACACTAATGGGTGAAGTTTAGTTGACTTCTGCGCAGCGGTTTGGGAGTTAACATCAAAATTACATTTCTCGGCCATATCGCATAGATCTCACTGTGAAAAGGCTTAAATGGCTTTTTTGACCTAAGTTTGAGGATTGCGCTCAAATCAAATGTCCAAGAACCAAATTTCCAAATGTAACTACTAGATTGTGATACAATACACTATTGGGTGAAGTTTGGTTGACTTCTGCGCAGCGGTTTGGGAGTTAACATCAAAATTACATTTCTCGGCCATATCGCATAGATCTCACTGTGAAAAGGCTTAAATGACTTTTTTAATTAAGTTTGATGATTGCGTTCAAACAAAATGTCCTAGAACAAAATTTTCAAATGCAACTACTAGATTGTGATACAATACACTATTGGGTGAAGTTTGGTTGACTTCTGCGCAGCGGTTTGGGAGTTAACATCAAAATTACATTTCTCGGCCATATCGCATAGATCTCACTGTGAAAAGGCTTAAATGGCTTTTTTGACCTAAGTTTAAAGATTGCGCTCAAACCAAATGTCCTAGAACGAAATTTTCAAATGTAACTACTAGAATGTGATACAATACACTATTGGGTGAAGTTTGGTTGACTTCTGCGCAGCGGTTTGGGAGTTAACATCAAAATTACATTTCTCGGCCATATCGCATAGATCTCACTGTGAAAAGGCTTAAATGGCTTTTTTGACCTAAGTTTGAGGATTGCGCTCAAATCAAATGTCCTAGAACCAAATTTCCACATGTAACTACTAGATTGTGATACAATACACTAATGGGTGAAGTTTGGTTGACTTCTGCGCAGAGGTTTGGGAGTTAACATCAAAATTACATTTCTCGGCCATATCGCATAGATCTCACTGTGAAAAGGCTTAAATGACTTTTTTAATTAAGTTTGATGATTGCGCTCAAACAAAATTTCCTAGAACAAAATTTTCAAATGTAACTACTAGAATGTGATACAATACACTATTGGGTGAAGTTTGGTTGACTTCTGCGCAGCGGTTTGGGAGTTAACATCAAAATTACATTTCTCGGCCATATCGCATAGATCTCACTGTGAAAAGGCTTAAATGACTTTTTTAATTAAGTTTGATGATTGCGTTCAAACAAAATGTCATAGAACGAAATTTTCAAATGTAACTACTAGAATGTGATACAATACACTATTGGGTGAAGTTTGGTTGACTTCTGCGCAGCGGTTTGGGAGTTAACATCAAAATTACATTTCTCGGCCATATCGCATAGATCTCACTGTGAAAAGGCTTAAATGGCTTTTTTGACCTAAGTTTGAGGATTGCGCTCAAATCAAATGTCCTAGAACCAAATTTCCACATGTAATTACTAGATTGTGATACAATACACTAATGGGTGAAGTTTGGTTGACTTCTGCGCAGCGGTTTGGGAGTTAACATCAAAATTACATTTCTCGGCCATATCGCATAGATCTCACTGTGAAAAGGCTTAAATGACTTTTTTAATTAAGTTTAATGATTGCGCTCAAACCAAATGTCCTAGAACGAAATTTTCAAATGTAACTACTAGAATGTGATACAATACACTATTGGGTGAAGTTTAGTTGACTTCTGCGCAGCGGTTTGGGAGTTAACATCAAAATTACATTTCTCGGCCATATCGCATAGATCTCACTGTGAAAAGGCTTAAATGGCTTTTTTGACCTAAGTTTAATGATTGCGCTCAAACCAAATGTCCTAGAACAAAATTTTCAAATGTAACTACTAGATTGTGATACAATACACTATTGGGTGAAGTTTGGTTGACTTCTGCGCAGCGGTTTGGGAGTTAACATCAAAATTACATTTCTCGGCCATATCGCATAGATCTCACTGTGAAAAGGCTTAAATGACTTTTTTAATTAAGTTTGATGATTGCGTTCAAACAAAATGTCCTAGAACAAAATTTTCAAATGTAACTACTAGATTGTGATACAATACACTATTGGGTGAAGTTTGGTTGACTTCTGCGCAGCGGTTTGGGAGTTAACATCAAAATTACATTTCTCGGCCATATCGCATAGATCTCACTGTGAAAAGGCTTAAATGGCTTTTTTGACCTAAGTTTAAAGATTGCGCTCAAACCAAATGTCCTAGAACGAAATTTTCAAATGTAACTACTAGAATGTGATACAATACACTATTGGGTGAAGTTTGGTTGACTTCTGCGCAGCGGTTTGGGAGTTAACATCAAAATTACATTTCTCGGCCATATCGCATAGATCTCACTGTGAAAAGGCTTAAATGGCTTTTTTGACCTAAGTTTGAGGATTGCGCTCAAATCAAATGTCCTAGAACCAAATTTCCACATGTAACTACTAGATTGTGATACAATACACTAATGGGTGAAGTTTGGTTGACTTCTGCGCAGAGGTTTGGGAGTTAACATCAAAATTACATTTCTCGGCCATATCGCATAGATCTCACTGTGAAAAGGCTTAAATGACTTTTTTAATTAAGTTTGATGATTGCGCTCAAACAAAATTTCCTAAAACAAAATTTTCAAATGTAACTACTAGATTGTGATACAATACACTATTGGGTGAAGTTTGGTTGACTTCTGCGCAGCGGTTTGGGAGTTAACATCAAAATTACATTTCTCGGCCATATCGCATAGATCTCACTGTGAAAAGGCTTAAATGGCTTTTTTGACCTAAGTTTAATGATTGCGCTCAAACCAAATGTCCAATAACCAAATTTCCACATGTAACTACTAGATTGTGATACAATACACTAATGGGTGAAGTTTGGTTGACTTCTGCGCAGCGGTTTGGGAGTTAACATCAAAATTACATTTCTCGGCCATATCGCATAGATCTCACTGTGAAAAGGCTTAAATGACTTTTTTAATTAAGTTTGATGATTGCGTTCAAACAAAATGTCATAGAACAAAATTTTCAAATGTAACTACTAGATTGTGATACAATACACTATTGGGTGAAGTTTGGTTGACTTCTGCGCAGCGGTTTGGGAGTTAACATCAAAATTACATTTCTCGGCCATATCGCATAGATCTCACTGTGAAAAGGCTTAAATGGCTTTTTTGACCTAAGTTTGAGGATTGCGCTCAAATCAAATGTCCTAGAACCAAATTTCCACATGTAATTACTAGATTGTGATACAATATACTAATGGGTGAAGTTTGGTTGACTTCTGCGCAGCGGTTTGGGAGTTAACATCAAAATTACATTTCTCGGCCATATCGCATAGATCTCACTGTGAAAAGGCTTAAATGACTTTTTTAATTAAGTTTAATGATTGCGCTCAAATCAAATGTCCTAGAACTAAATTTCCAAATGTAACTACTAGATTGTGATAAAATACACTATTGGGTGAAGTTTGGTTGACTTCTGCGCAGCGGTTTGGGAGTTAACATCAAAATTACATTTCTCGGCCATATCGCATAGATCTCACTGTGAAAAGGCTTAAATGACTTTTTTAATTAAGTTTGATGATTGCGTTCAAACAAAATGTCCTAGAACAAAATTTTCAAATGTAACTACTAGATTGTGATACAATACACTATTGGGTGAAGTTTGGTTGACTTCTGCGCAGCGGTTTGGGAGTTAACATCAAAATTACATTTCTCGGCCATATCGCATAGATCTCACTGTGAAAAGGCTTAAATGGCTTTTTTGACCTAAGTTTGAGGATTGCGCTCAAATCAAATGTCCAAGAACCAAATTTCCAAATGTAACTACTAGATTGTGATACAATACACTATTGGGTGAAGTTTGGTTGACTTCTGCGCAGCGGTTTGGGAGTTAACATCAAAATTACATTTCTCGGCCATATCGCATAGATCTCACTGTGAAAAGGCTTAAATGACTTTTTTAATTAAGTTTGATGATTGCGTTCAAACAAAATGTCCTAGAACAAAATTTTCAAATATAACTACTAGATTGTGATACAATACACTATTGGGTGAAGTTTGGTTGACTTCTGCGCAGCGGTTTGGGAGTTAACATCAAAATTACATTCCTCGGCCATATCGCATAGATCTCACTGTGAAAAGGCTTAAATGGCTTTTTTGACCTAAGTTTAAAGATTGCGCTCAAACCAAATGTCCTAGACCGAAATTTTCAAATGTAACTACTAGAATGTGATACAATACACTATTGGGTGAAGTTTGGTTGACTTCTGCGCAGCGGTTTGGGAGTTAACATCAAAATTACATTTCTCGGCCATATCGCATAGATCTCACTGTGAAAAGGCTTAAATGGCTTTTTTGACCTAAGTTTGAGGATTGCGCTCAAATCAAATGTCCTAGAACCAAATTTCCACATGTAACTACTAGATTGTGATACAATACACTAATGGGTGAAGTTTGGTTGACTTCTGCGCAGAGGTTTGGGAGTTAACATCAAAATTACATTTCTCGGCCATATCGCATAGATCTCACTGTGAAAAGGCTTAAATGACTTTTTTAATTAAGTTTGATGATTGCGCTCAAACAAAATTTCCTAGAACAAAATTTTCAAATGTAACTACTAGATTGTGATACAATACACTATTGGGTGAAGTTTGGTTGACTTCTGCGCAGCGGTTTGGGAGTTAACATCAAAATTACATTTCTCGGCCATATCGCATAGATCTCACTGTGAAAAGGCTTAAATGGCTTTTTTGACCTAAGTTTAATGATTGCGCTCAAACCAAATTTCCAATAACCAAATTTCCACATATAACTACTAGATTGTGATACAATACACTAATGGGTGAAGTTTGGTTGACTTCTGCGCAGCGGTTTGGGAGTTAACATCAAAATTACATTTCTCGGCCATATCGCATAGATCTCACTGTGAAAAGGCTTAAATGACTTTTTTAATTAAGTTTGATGATTGCGTTCAAACAAAATGTCATAGAACAAAATTTTCAAATGTAACTACTAGATTGTGATACAATACACTATTGGGTGAAGTTTGGTTGACTTCTGCGCAGCGGTTTGGGAGTTAACATCAAAATTACATTTCTCGGCCATATCGCATATATCTCACTGTGAAAAGGCTTAAATGGCTTTTTTGACCTAAGTTTGAGGATTGCGCTCAAATCAAATGTCCTAGAACCAAATTTCCACAGGTAATTACTAGATTGTGATACAATACACTAATGGGTGAAGTTTAGTTGACTTCTGCGCAGCGGTTTGGGAGTTAACATCAAAATTACATTTCTCGGCCATATCGCATAGATCTCACTGTGAAAAGGCTTAAATGGCTTTTTTGACCTAAGTTTGAGGATTGCGCTCAAATCAAATGTCCAAGAACCAAATTTCCAAATGTAACTACTAGATTGTGATACAATACACTATTGGGTGAAGTTTGGTTGACTTCTGCGCAGCGGTTTGGGAGTTAACATCAAAATTACATTTCTCGGCCATATCGCATAGATCTCACTGTGAAAAGGCTTAAATGACTTTTTTAATTAAGTTTGATGATTGCGTTCAAACAAAATGTCCTAGAACAAAATTTTCAAATGCAACTACTAGATTGTGATACAATACACTATTGGGTGAAGTTTGGTTGACTTCTGCGCAGCGGTTTGGGAGTTAACATCAAAATTACATTTCTCGGCCATATCGCATAGATCTCACTGTGAAAAGGCTTAAATGGCTTTTTTGACCTAAGTTTAAAGATTGCGCTCAAACCAAATGTCCTAGAACGAAATTTTCAAATGTAACTACTAGAATGTGATACAATACACTATTGGGTGAAGTTTGGTTGACTTCTGCGCAGCGGTTTGGGAGTTAACATCAAAATTACATTTCTCGGCCATATCGCATAGATCTCACTGTGAAAAGGCTTAAATGGCTTTTTTGACCTAAGTTTGAGGATTGCGCTCAAATCAAATGTCCTAGAACCAAATTTCCACATGTAACTACTAGATTGTGATACAATACACTAATGGGTGAAGTTTGGTTGACTTCTGCGCAGAGGTTTGGGAGTTAACATCAAAATTACATTTCTCGGCCATATCGCATAGATCTCACTGTGAAAAGGCTTAAATGGCTTTTTTGACCTAAGTTTGAGGATTGCGCTCAAATCAAATGTCCTAGAACCAAATTTCCACAGGTAATTACTAGATTGTGATACAATACACTAATGGGTGAAGTTTAGTTGACTTCTGCGCAGCGGTTTGGGAGTTAACATCAAAATTACATTTCTCGGCCATATCGCATAGATCTCACTGTGAAAAGGCTTAAATGGCTTTTTTGACCTAAGTTTGAGGATTGCGCTCAAATCAAATGTCCAAGAACCAAATTTCCAAATGTAACTACTAGATTGTGATACAATACACTATTGGGTGAAGTTTGGTTGACTTCTGCGCAGCGGTTTGGGAGTTAACATCAAAATTACATTTCTCGGCCATATCGCATAGATCTCACTGTGAAAAGGCTTAAATGACTTTTTTAATTAAGTTTGATGATTGCGTTCAAACAAAATGTCCTAGAACAAAATTTTCAAATGCAACTACTAGATTGTGATACAATACACTATTGGGTGAAGTTTGGTTGACTTCTGCGCAGCGGTTTGGGAGTTAACATCAAAATTACATTTCTCGGCCATATCGCATAGATCTCACTGTGAAAAGGCTTAAATGGCTTTTTTGACCTAAGTTTAAAGATTGCGCTCAAACCAAATGTCCTAGAACGAAATTTTCAAATGTAACTACTAGAATGTGATACAATACACTATTGGGTGAAGTTTGGTTGACTTCTGCGCAGCGGTTTGGGAGTTAACATCAAAATTACATTTCTCGGCCATATCGCATAGATCTCACTGTGAAAAGGCTTAAATGGCTTTTTTGACCTAAGTTTGAGGATTGCGCTCAAATCAAATGTCCTAGAACCAAATTTCCACATGTAACTACTAGATTGTGATACAATACACTAATGGGTGAAGTTTGGTTGACTTCTGCGCAGAGGTTTGGGAGTTAACATCAAAATTACATTTCTCGGCCATATCGCATAGATCTCACTGTGAAAAGGCTTAAATGACTTTTTTAATTAAGTTTGATGATTGCGCTCAAACAAAATTTCCTAGAACAAAATTTTCAAATGTAACTACTAGAATGTGATACAATACACTATTGGGTGAAGTTTGGTTGACTTCTGCGCAGCGGTTTGGGAGTTAACATCAAAATTACATTTCTCGGCCATATCGCATAGATCTCACTGTGAAAAGGCTTAAATGACTTTTTTAATTAAGTTTGATGATTGCGTTCAAACAAAATGTCATTGAACGAAATTTTCAAATGTAACTACTAGAATGTGATACAATACACTATTGGGTGAAGTTTGGTTGACTTCTGCGCAGCGGTTTGGGAGTTAACATCAAAATTACATTTCTCGGCCATATCGCATAGATCTCACTGTGAAAAGGCTTAAATGGCTTTTTTGACCTAAGTTTGAGGATTGCGCTCAAATCAAATGTCCTAGAACCAAATTTCCACATGTAATTACTAGATTGTGATACAATACACTAATGGGTGAAGTTTGGTTGACTTCTGCGCAGCGGTTTGGGAGTTAACATCAAAATTACATTTCTCGGCCATATCGCATAGATCTCACTGTGAAAAGGCTTAAATGACTTTTTTAATTAAGTTTAATGATTGCGCTCAAACCAAATGTCCTAGAACGAAATTTTCAAATGTAACTACTAGAATGTGATACAATACACTATTGGGTGAAGTTTAGTTGACTTCTGCGCAGCGGTTTGGGAGTTAACATCAAAATTACATTTCTCGGCCATATCGCATAGATCTCACTGTGAAAAGGCTTAAATGGCTTTTTTGACCTAAGTTTAATGATTGCGCTCAAACCAAATGTCCTAGAACGAAATTTTCAAATGTAACTACTAGAATGTGATACAATACACTATTGGGTGAAGTTTGGTTGACTTCTGCGCAGCGGTTTGGGAGTTAACATCAAAATTACATTTCTCGGCCATATCGCATAGATCTCACTGTGAAAAGGCTTAAATGACTTTTTTAATTAAGTTTGATGATTGCGTTCAAACAAAATGTCCTAGAACAAAATTTTCAAATGTAACTACTAGATTGTGATACAATACACTATTGGGTGAAGTTTGGTTGACTTCTGCGCAGCGGTTTGGGAGTTAACATCAAAATTACATTTCTCGGCCATATCGCATAGATCTCACTGTGAAAAGGCTTAAATGACTTTTTTAATTAAGTTTGATGATTGCGTTCAAACAAAATGTCCTAGAACAAAATTTTCAAATGTAACTACTAGATTGTGATACAATACACTATTGGGTGAAGTTTGGTTGACTTCTGCGCAGCGGTTTGGGAGTTAACATCAAAATTACATTTCTCGGCCATATCGCATAGATCTCACTGTGAAAAGGCTTAAATGGCTTTTTTGACCTAAGTTTAAAGATTGCGCTCAAACCAAATGTCCTAGAACGAAATTTTCAAATGTAACTACTAGAATGTGATACAATACACTATTGGGTGAAGTTTGGTTGACTTCTGCGCAGCGGTTTGGGAGTTAACATCAAAATTACATTTCTCGGCCATATCGCATAGATCTCACTGTGAAAAGGCTTAAATGGCTTTTTTGACCTAAGTTTGAGGATTGCGCTCAAATCAAATGTCCTAGAACCAAATTTCCACATGTAACTACTAGATTGTGATACAATACACTAATGGGTGAAGTTTGGTTGACTTCTGCGCAGAGGTTTGGGAGTTAACATCAAAATTACATTTCTCGGCCATATCGCATAGATCTCACTGTGAAAAGGCTTAAATGACTTTTTTAATTAAGTTTGATGATTGCGCTCAAACAAAATTTCCTAAAACAAAATTTTCAAATGTAACTACTAGATTGTGATACAATACACTATTGGGTGAAGTTTGGTTGACTTCTGCGCAGCGGTTTGGGAGTTAACATCAAAATTACATTTCTCGGCCATATCGCATAGATCTCACTGTGAAAAGGCTTAAATGGCTTTTTTGACCTAAGTTTAATGATTGCGCTCAAACCAAATGTCCAATAACCAAATTTCCACATGTAACTACTAGATTGTGATACAATACACTAATGGGTGAAGTTTGGTTGACTTCTGCGCAGCGGTTTGGGAGTTAACATCAAAATTACATTTCTCGGCCATATCGCATAGATCTCACTGTGAAAAGGCTTAAATGACTTTTTTAATTAAGTTTGATGATTGCGTTCAAACAAAATGTCATAGAACAAAATTTTCAAATGTAACTACTAGATTGTGATACAATACACTATTGGGTGAAGTTTGGTTGACTTCTGCGCAGCGGTTTGGGAGTTAACATCAAAATTACATTTCTCGGCCATATCGCATAGATCTCACTGTGAAAAGGCTTAAATGGCTTTTTTGACCTAAGTTTGAGGATTGCGCTCAAATCAAATGTCCTAGAACCAAATTTCCACATGTAATTACTAGATTGTGATACAATATACTAATGGGTGAAGTTTGGTTGACTTCTGCGCAGCGGTTTGGGAGTTAACATCAAAATTACATTTCTCGGCCATATCGCATAGATCTCACTGTGAAAAGGCTTAAATGACTTTTTTAATTAAGTTTAATGATTGCGCTCAAATCAAATGTCCTAGAACTAAATTTCCAAATGTAACTACTAGATTGTGATAAAATACACTATTGGGTGAAGTTTGGTTGACTTCTGCGCAGCGGTTTGGGAGTTAACATCAAAATTACATTTCTCGGCCATATCGCATAGATCTCACTGTGAAAAGGCTTAAATGACTTTTTTAATTAAGTTTGATGATTGCGTTCAAACAAAATGTCCTAGAACAAAATTTTCAAATGTAACTACTAGATTGTGATACAATACACTATTGGGTGAAGTTTGGTTGACTTCTGCGCAGCGGTTTGGGAGTTAACATCAAAATTACATTTCTCGGCCATATCGCATAGATCTCACTGTGAAAAGGCTTAAATGGCTTTTTTGACCTAAGTTTGAGGATTGCGCTCAAATCAAATGTCCAAGAACCAAATTTCCAAATGTAACTACTAGATTGTGATACAATACACTATTGGGTGAAGTTTGGTTGACTTCTGCGCAGCGGTTTGGGAGTTAACATCAAAATTACATTTCTCGGCCATATCGCATAGATCTCACTGTGAAAAGGCTTAAATGACTTTTTTAATTAAGTTTGATGATTGCGTTCAAACAAAATGTCCTAGAACAAAATTTTCAAATATAACTACTAGATTGTGATACAATACACTATTGGGTGAAGTTTGGTTGACTTCTGCGCAGCGGTTTGGGAGTTAACATCAAAATTACATTCCTCGGCCATATCGCATAGATCTCACTGTGAAAAGGCTTAAATGGCTTTTTTGACCTAAGTTTAAAGATTGCGCTCAAACCAAATGTCCTAGACCGAAATTTTCAAATGTAACTACTAGAATGTGATACAATACACTATTGGGTGAAGTTTGGTTGACTTCTGCGCAGCGGTTTGGGAGTTAACATCAAAATTACATTTCTCGGCCATATCGCATAGATCTCACTGTGAAAAGGCTTAAATGGCTTTTTTGACCTAAGTTTGAGGATTGCGCTCAAATCAAATGTCCTAGAACCAAATTTCCACATGTAACTACTAGATTGTGATACAATACACTAATGGGTGAAGTTTGGTTGACTTCTGCGCAGAGGTTTGGGAGTTAACATCAAAATTACATTTCTCGGCCATATCGCATAGATCTCACTGTGAAAAGGCTTAAATGACTTTTTTAATTAAGTTTGATGATTGCGCTCAAACAAAATTTCCTAGAACAAAATTTTCAAATGTAACTACTAGATTGTGATACAATACACTATTGGGTGAAGTTTGGTTGACTTCTGCGCAGCGGTTTGGGAGTTAACATCAAAATTACATTTCTCGGCCATATCGCATAGATCTCACTGTGAAAAGGCTTAAATGGCTTTTTTGACCTAAGTTTAATGATTGCGCTCAAACCAAATTTCCAATAACCAAATTTCCACATATAACTACTAGATTGTGATACAATACACTAATGGGTGAAGTTTGGTTGACTTCTGCGCAGCGGTTTGGGAGTTAACATCAAAATTACATTTCTCGGCCATATCGCATAGATCTCACTGTGAAAAGGCTTAAATGACTTTTTTAATTAAGTTTGATGATTGCGTTCAAACAAAATGTCATAGAACAAAATTTTCAAATGTAACTACTAGATTGTGATACAATACACTATTGGGTGAAGTTTGGTTGACTTCTGCGCAGCGGTTTGGGAGTTAACATCAAAATTACATTTCTCGGCCATATCGCATATATCTCACTGTGAAAAGGCTTAAATGGCTTTTTTGACCTAAGTTTGAGGATTGCGCTCAAATCAAATGTCCTAGAACCAAATTTCCACAGGTAATTACTAGATTGTGATACAATACACTAATGGGTGAAGTTTAGTTGACTTCTGCGCAGCGGTTTGGGAGTTAACATCAAAATTACATTTCTCGGCCATATCGCATAGATCTCACTGTGAAAAGGCTTAAATGGCTTTTTTGACCTAAGTTTGAGGATTGCGCTCAAATCAAATGTCCAAGAACCAAATTTCCAAATGTAACTACTAGATTGTGATACAATACACTATTGGGTGAAGTTTGGTTGACTTCTGCGCAGCGGTTTGGGAGTTAACATCAAAATTACATTTCTCGGCCATATCGCATAGATCTCACTGTGAAAAGGCTTAAATGACTTTTTTAATTAAGTTTGATGATTGCGTTCAAACAAAATGTCCTAGAACAAAATTTTCAAATGCAACTACTAGATTGTGATACAATACACTATTGGGTGAAGTTTGGTTGACTTCTGCGCAGCGGTTTGGGAGTTAACATCAAAATTACATTTCTCGGCCATATCGCATAGATCTCACTGTGAAAAGGCTTAAATGGCTTTTTTGACCTAAGTTTAAAGATTGCGCTCAAACCAAATGTCCTAGAACGAAATTTTCAAATGTAACTACTAGAATGTGATACAATACACTATTGGGTGAAGTTTGGTTGACTTCTGCGCAGCGGTTTGGGAGTTAACATCAAAATTACATTTCTCGGCCATATCGCATAGATCTCACTGTGAAAAGGCTTAAATGGCTTTTTTGACCTAAGTTTGAGGATTGCGCTCAAATCAAATGTCCTAGAACCAAATTTCCACATGTAACTACTAGATTGTGATACAATACACTAATGGGTGAAGTTTGGTTGACTTCTGCGCAGAGGTTTGGGAGTTAACATCAAAATTACATTTCTCGGCCATATCGCATAGATCTCACTGTGAAAAGGCTTAAATGGCTTTTTTGACCTAAGTTTGAGGATTGCGCTCAAATCAAATGTCCTAGAACCAAATTTCCACAGGTAATTACTAGATTGTGATACAATACACTAATGGGTGAAGTTTAGTTGACTTCTGCGCAGCGGTTTGGGAGTTAACATCAAAATTACATTTCTCGGCCATATCGCATAGATCTCACTGTGAAAAGGCTTAAATGGCTTTTTTGACCTAAGTTTGAGGATTGCGCTCAAATCAAATGTCCAAGAACCAAATTTCCAAATGTAACTACTAGATTGTGATACAATACACTATTGGGTGAAGTTTGGTTGACTTCTGCGCAGCGGTTTGGGAGTTAACATCAAAATTACATTTCTCGGCCATATCGCATAGATCTCACTGTGAAAAGGCTTAAATGACTTTTTTAATTAAGTTTGATGATTGCGTTCAAACAAAATGTCCTAGAACAAAATTTTCAAATGCAACTACTAGATTGTGATACAATACACTATTGGGTGAAGTTTGGTTGACTTCTGCGCAGCGGTTTGGGAGTTAACATCAAAATTACATTTCTCGGCCATATCGCATAGATCTCACTGTGAAAAGGCTTAAATGGCTTTTTTGACCTAAGTTTAAAGATTGCGCTCAAACCAAATGTCCTAGAACGAAATTTTCAAATGTAACTACTAGAATGTGATACAATACACTATTGGGTGAAGTTTGGTTGACTTCTGCGCAGCGGTTTGGGAGTTAACATCAAAATTACATTTCTCGGCCATATCGCATAGATCTCACTGTGAAAAGGCTTAAATGGCTTTTTTGACCTAAGTTTGAGGATTGCGCTCAAATCAAATGTCCTAGAACCAAATTTCCACATGTAACTACTAGATTGTGATACAATACACTAATGGGTGAAGTTTGGTTGACTTCTGCGCAGAGGTTTGGGAGTTAACATCAAAATTACATTTCTCGGCCATATCGCATAGATCTCACTGTGAAAAGGCTTAAATGACTTTTTTAATTAAGTTTGATGATTGCGCTCAAACAAAATTTCCTAGAACAAAATTTTCAAATGTAACTACTAGAATGTGATACAATACACTATTGGGTGAAGTTTGGTTGACTTCTGCGCAGCGGTTTGGGAGTTAACATCAAAATTACATTTCTCGGCCATATCGCATAGATCTCACTGTGAAAAGGCTTAAATGACTTTTTTAATTAAGTTTGATGATTGCGTTCAAACAAAATGTCATAGAACGAAATTTTCAAATGTAACTACTAGAATGTGATACAATACACTATTGGGTGAAGTTTGGTTGACTTCTGCGCAGCGGTTTGGGAGTTAACATCAAAATTACATTTCTCGGCCATATCGCATAGATCTCACTGTGAAAAGGCTTAAATGGCTTTTTTGACCTAAGTTTGAGGATTGCGCTCAAATCAAATGTCCTAGAACCAAATTTCCACATGTAATTACTAGATTGTGATACAATACACTAATGGGTGAAGTTTGGTTGACTTCTGCGCAGCGGTTTGGGAGTTAACATCAAAATTACATTTCTCGGCCATATCGCATAGATCTCACTGTGAAAAGGCTTAAATGACTTTTTTAATTAAGTTTAATGATTGCGCTCAAACCAAATGTCCTAGAACGAAATTTTCAAATGTAACTACTAGAATGTGATACAATACACTATTGGGTGAAGTTTAGTTGACTTCTGCGCAGCGGTTTGGGAGTTAACATCAAAATTACATTTCTCGGCCATATCGCATAGATCTCACTGTGAAAAGGCTTAAATGGCTTTTTTGACCTAAGTTTAATGATTGCGCTCAAACCAAATGTCCTAGAACGAAATTTTCAAATGTAACTACTAGAATGTGATACAATACACTATTGGGTGAAGTTTGGTTGACTTCTGCGCAGCGGTTTGGGAGTTAACATCAAAATTACATTTCTCGGCCATATCGCATAGATCTCACTGTGAAAAGGCTTAAATGACTTTTTTAATTAAGTTTGATGATTGCGTTCAAACAAAATGTCCTAGAACAAAATTTTCAAATGTAACTACTAGATTGTGATACAATACACTATTGGGTGAAGTTTGGTTGACTTCTGCGCAGCGGTTTGGGAGTTAACATCAAAATTACATTTCTCGGCCATATCGCATAGATCTCACTGTGAAAAGGCTTAAATGACTTTTTTAATTAAGTTTAATGATTGCGCTCAAACCAAATGTCCTAGAACGAAATTTTCAAATGTAACTACTAGAATGTGATACAATACACTATTGGGTGAAGTTTAGTTGACTTCTGCGCAGCGGTTTGGGAGTTAACATCAAAATTACATTTCTCGGCCATATCGCATAGATCTCACTGTGAAAAGGCTTAAATGGCTTTTTTGACCTAAGTTTAATGATTGCGCTCAAACCAAATGTCCTAGAACGAAATTTTCAAATGTAACTACTAGAATGTGATACAATACACTATTGGGTGAAGTTTGGTTGACTTCTGCGCAGCGGTTTGGGAGTTAACATCAAAATTACATTTCTCGGCCATATCGCATAGATCTCACTGTGAAAAGGCTTAAATGACTTTTTTAATTAAGTTTGATGATTGCGTTCAAACAAAATGTCCTAGAACAAAATTTTCAAATGTAACTACTAGATTGTGATACAATACACTATTGGGTGAAGTTTGGTTGACTTCTGCGCAGCGGTTTGGGAGTTAACATCAAAATTACATTTCTCGGCCATATCGCATAGATCTCACTGTGAAAAGGCTTAAATGACTTTTTTAATTAAGTTTGATGATTGCGTTCAAACAAAATGTCCTAGAACAAAATTTTCAAATGTAACTACTAGATTGTGATACAATACACTAATGGGTGAAGTTTGGTTGACTTCTGCGCAGCGGTTTGGGAGTTAACATCAAAATTACATTTCTCGGCCATATCGCATAGATCTCACTGTGAAAAGGCTTAAATGGCTTTTTTGACCTAAGTTTGAGGATTGCGCTCAAATCAAATGTCCTAGAACCAAATTTCCACATGTAATTACTAGATTGTGATACAATACACTAATGGGTGAAGTTTGGTTGACTTCTGCGCAGCGGTTTGGGAGTTAACATCAAAATTACATTTCTCGGCCATATCGCATAGATCTCACTGTGAAAAGGCTTAAATGACTTTTTTAATTAAGTTTAATGATTGCGCTCAAATCAAATGTCCAAGAACTAAATTTCCAAATGTAACTACTAGATTGTGATAAAATACACTATTGGGTGAAGTTTGGTTGACTTCTGCGCAGCGGTTTGGGAGTTAACATCAAAATTACATTTCTCGGCCATATCGAATAGATCTCACTGTGAAAAGGCTTAAATGACTTTTTTAATTAAGTTTGATGATTGCGTTCAAACAAAATGTCCTAGAACAAAATTTTCAAATGTAACTACTAGATTGTGATACAATACACTATTGGGTGAAGTTTGGTTGACTTCCGCGCAGCGGTTTGGGAGTTAACATCAAAATTACATTTCTCGGCCATATCGCATAGATCTCACTGTGAAAAGGCTTAAATGGCTTTTTTGACCTAAGTTTGAGGATTGCGCTCAAATCAAATGTCCAAGAACCAAATTTCCAAATGTAACTACTAGATTGTGATACAATACACTATTGGGTGAAGTTTGGTTGACTTCTGCGCAGCGGTTTGGGAGTTAACATCAAAATTACATTTCTCGGCCATATCGCATAGATCTCACTGTGAAAAGGCTTAAATGACTTTTTTAATTAAGTTTGATGATTGCGTTCAAACAAAATGTCCTAGAACAAAATTTTCAAATGCAACTACTAGATTGTGATACAATACACTATTGGGTGAAGTTTGGTTGACTTCTGCGCAGCGGTTTGGGAGTTAACATCAAAATTACATTTCTCGGCCATATCGCATAGATCTCACTGTGAAAAGGCTTAAATGGCTTTTTTGACCTAAGTTTAAAGATTGCGCTCAAACCAAATGTCCTAGAACGAAATTTTCAAATGTAACTACTAGAATGTGATACAATACACTATTGGGTGAAGTTTGGTTGACTTCTGCGCAGCGGTTTGGGAGTTAACATCAAAATTACATTTCTCGGCCATATCGCATAGATCTCACTGTGAAAAGGCTTAAATGGCTTTTTTGACCTAAGTTTGAGGATTGCGCTCAAATCAAATGTCCTAGAACCAAATTTCCACATGTAACTACTAGATTGTGATACAATACACTAATGGGTGAAGTTTGGTTGACTTCTGCGCAGAGGTTTGGGAGTTAACATCAAAATTACATTTCTCGGCCATATCGCATAGATCTCACTGTGAAAAGGCTTAAATGACTTTTTTAATTAAGTTTGATGATTGCGCTCAAACAAAATTTCCTAGAACAAAATTTTCAAATGTAACTACTAGATTGTGATACAATACACTATTGGGTGAAGTTTGGTTGACTTCTGCACAGCGGTTTGGGAGTTAACATCAAAATTACATTTCTCGGCCATATCGCATAGATCTCACTGTGAAAAGGCTTAAATGGCTTTTTTGACCTAAGTTTAATGATTGCGCTCAAACCAAATGTCCAATAACCAAATTTCCACATGTAACTACTAGATTGTGATACAATACACTAATGGGTGAAGTTTGGTTGACTTCTGCGCAGCGGTTTGGGAGTTAACATCAAAATTACATTTCTCGGCCATATCGCATAGATCTCACTGTGAAAAGGCTTAAATGGCTTTTTTGACCTAAGTTTGAGGATTGCGCTCAAATCAAATGTCCAAGAACCCAATTTCCAAATGTAACTACTAGATTGTGATACAATACACTATTGGGTGAAGTTTGGTTGACTTCTGCGCAGCGGTTTGGGAGTTAACATCAAAATTACATTCCTCGGCCATATCGCATAGATCTCACTGTGAAAAGGCTTAAATGGCTTTTTTGACCTAAGTTTAAAGATTGCGCTCAAACCAAATGTCCTAGAACGAAATTTTCAAATGTAACTACTAGAATGTGATACAATACACTATTGGGTGAAGTTTGGTTGACTTCTGCGCAGCAGTTTGGGAGTTAACATCAAAATTACATTTCTCGGCCATATCGCATAGATCTCACTGTGAAAAGGCTTAAATGGCTTTTTTGACCTAAGTTTGAGGATTGCGCTCAAATCAAATGTCCTAGAACCAAATTTCCACATGTAACTACTAGATTGTGATACAATACACTAATGGGTGAAGTTTGGTTGACTTCTGCGCAGAGGTTTGGGAGTTAACATCAAAATTACATTTCTCGGCCATATCGCATAGATCTCACTGTGAAAAGGCTTAAATGACTTTTTTAATTAAGTTTGATGATTGCGCTCAAACAAAATTTCCTAGAACAAAATTTTCAAATGTAACTACTAGATTGTGATACAATACACTATTGGGTGAAGTTTGGTTGACTTCTGCGCAGAGGTTTGGGAGTTAACATCAAAATTACATTTCTCGGCCATATCGCATAGATCTCACTGTGAAAAGGCTTAAATGACTTTTTTAATTAAGTTTGATGATTGCGCTCAAACAAAATTTCCTAGAACAAAATTTTCAAATGTAACTACTAGATTGTGATACAATACACTATTGGGTGAAGTTTGGTTGACTTCTGCACAGCGGTTTGGGAGTTAACATCAAAATTACATTTCTCGGCCATATCGCATAGATCTCACTGTGAAAAGGCTTAAATGGCTTTTTTGACCTAAGTTTAATGATTGCGCTCAAACCAAATGTCCAATAACCAAATTTCCACATGTAACTACTAGATTGTGATACAATACACTAATGGGTGAAGTTTGGTTGACTTCTGCGCAGCGGTTTGGGAGTTAACATCAAAATTACATTTCTCGGCCATATCGCATAGATCTCACTGTGAAAAGGCTTAAATGGCTTTTTTGACCTAAGTTTGAGGATTGCGCTCAAATCAAATGTCCAAGAACCCAATTTCCAAATGTAACTACTAGATTGTGATACAATACACTATTGGGTGAAGTTTGGTTGACTTCTGCGCAGCGGTTTGGGAGTTAACATCAAAATTACATTCCTCGGCCATATCGCATAGATCTCACTGTGAAAAGGCTTAAATGGCTTTTTTGACCTAAGTTTAAAGATTGCGCTCAAACCAAATGTCCTAGAACGAAATTTTCAAATGTAACTACTAGAATGTGATACAATACACTATTGGGTGAAGTTTGGTTGACTTCTGCGCAGCAGTTTGGGAGTTAACATCAAAATTACATTTCTCGGCCATATCGCATAGATCTCACTGTGAAAAGGCTTAAATGGCTTTTTTGACCTAAGTTTGAGGATTGCGCTCAAATCAAATGTCCTAGAACCAAATTTCCACATGTAACTACTAGATTGTGATACAATACACTAATGGGTGAAGTTTGGTTGACTTCTGCGCAGAGGTTTGGGAGTTAACATCAAAATTACATTTCTCGGCCATATCGCATAGATCTCACTGTGAAAAGGCTTAAATGACTTTTTTAATTAAGTTTGATGATTGCGCTCAAACAAAATTTCCTAGAACAAAATTTTCAAATGTAACTACTAGATTGTGATACAATACACTATTGGGTGAAGTTTGGTTGACTTCTGCGCAGCGGTTTGGGAGTTAACATCAAAATTACATTTCTCGGCCATATCGCATAGATCTCACTGTGAAAAGGCTTAAATGGCTTTTTTGACCTAAGTTTAATGATTGCGCTCAAACCAAATTTCCAATAACCAAATTTCCACATATAACTACTAGATTGTGATACAATACACTAATGGGTGAAGTTTGGTTGACTTCTGCGCAGCGGTTTGGGAGTTAACATCAAAATTACATTTCTCGGCCATATCGCATAGATCTCACTGTGAAAAGGCTTAAATGACTTTTTTAATTAAGTTTGATGATTGCGTTCAAACAAAATGTCATAGAACAAAATTTTCAAATGTAACTACTAGATTGTGATACAATACACTATTGGGTGAAGTTTGGTTGACTTCTGCGCAGCGGTTTGGGAGTTAACATCAAAATTACATTTCTCGGCCATATCGCATAGATCTCACTGTGAAAAGGCTTAAATGGCTTTTTTGACCTAAGTTTGAGGATTGCGCTCAAATCAAATGTCCTAGAACCAAATTTCCACATGTAATTACTAGATTGTGATACAATACACTAATGGGTGAAGTTTGGTTGACTTCTGCGCAGCGGTTTGGGAGTTAACATCAAAATTACATTTCTCGGCCATATCGCATAGATCTCACTGTGAAAAGGCTTAAATGACTTTTTTAATTAAGTTTAATGATTGCGCTCAAATCAAATGTCCAAGAACTAAATTTCCAAATGTAACTACTAGATTGTGATAAAATACACTATTGGGTGAAGTTTGGTTGACTTCTGCGCAGCGGTTTGGGAGTTAACATCAAAATTACATTTCTCGGCCATATCGAATAGATCTCACTGTGAAAAGGCTTAAATGACTTTTTTAATTAAGTTTGATGATTGCGTTCAAACAAAATGTCCTAGAACAAAATTTTCAAATGTAACTACTAGATTGTGATACAATACACTATTGGGTGAAGTTTGGTTGACTTCCGCGCAGCGGTTTGGGAGTTAACATCAAAATTACATTTCTCGGCCATATCGCATAGATCTCACTGTGAAAAGGCTTAAATGGCTTTTTTGACCTAAGTTTGAGGATTGCGCTCAAATCAAATGTCCAAGAACCAAATTTCCAAATGTAACTACTAGATTGTGATACAATACACTATTGGGTGAAGTTTGGTTGACTTCTGCGCAGCGGTTTGGGAGTTAACATCAAAATTACATTTCTCGGCCATATCGCATAGATCTCACTGTGAAAAGGCTTAAATGACTTTTTTAATTAAGTTTGATGATTGCGTTCAAACAAAATGTCCTAGAACAAAATTTTCAAATGCAACTACTAGATTGTGATACAATACACTATTGGGTGAAGTTTGGTTGACTTCTGCGCAGCGGTTTGGGAGTTAACATCAAAATTACATTTCTCGGCCATATCGCATAGATCTCACTGTGAAAAGGCTTAAATGGCTTTTTTGACCTAAGTTTAAAGATTGCGCTCAAACCAAATGTCCTAGAACGAAATTTTCAAATGTAACTACTAGAATGTGATACAATACACTATTGGGTGAAGTTTGGTTGACTTCTGCGCAGCGGTTTGGGAGTTAACATCAAAATTACATTTCTCGGCCATATCGCATAGATCTCACTGTGAAAAGGCTTAAATGGCTTTTTTGACCTAAGTTTGAGGATTGCGCTCAAATCAAATGTCCTAGAACCAAATTTCCACATGTAACTACTAGATTGTGATACAATACACTAATGGGTGAAGTTTGGTTGACTTCTGCGCAGAGGTTTGGGAGTTAACATCAAAATTACATTTCTCGGCCATATCGCATAGATCTCACTGTGAAAAGGCTTAACTGACTTTTTTAATTAAGTTTGATGATTGCGCTCAAACAAAATTTCCTAGAACAAAATTTTCAAATGTAACTACTAGATTGTGATACAATACACTATTGGGTGAAGTTTGGTTGACTTCTGCACAGCGGTTTGGGAGTTAACATCAAAATTACATTTCTCGGCCATATCGCATAGATCTCACTGTGAAAAGGCTTAAATGGCTTTTTTGACCTAAGTTTAATGATTGCGCTCAAACCAAATGTCCAATAACCAAATTTCCTCATGTAACTACTAGATTGTGATACAATACACTAATGGGTGAAGTTTGGTTGACTTCTGCGCAGCGGTTTGGGAGTTAACATCAAAATTACATTTCTCGGCCATATCGCATAGATCTCACTGTGAAAAGGCTTAAATGGCTTTTTTGACCTAAGTTTGAGGATTGCGCTCAAATCAAATGTCCAAGAACCCAATTTCCAAATGTAACTACTAGATTGTGATACAATACACTATTGGGTGAAGTTTGGTTGACTTCTGCGCAGCGGTTTGGGAGTTAACATCAAAATTACATTTCTCGGCCATATCGCATAGATCTCACTGTGAAAAGGCTTAAATGACTTTTTTAATTAAGTTTGATGATTGCGTTCAAACAAAATGTCCTAGAACAAAATTTTCAAATGTAACTACTAGATTGTGATACAATACACTATTGGGTGAAGTTTGGTTGACTTCTGCGCAGCGGTTTGGGAGTTAACATCAAAATTACATTCCTCGGCCATATCGCATAGATCTCACTTTGAAAAGGCTTAAATGGCTTTTTTGACCTAAGTTTAAAGATTGCGCTCAAACCAAATGTCCTAGAACGAAATTTTCAAATGTAACTACTAGAATGTGATACAATACACTATTGGGTGAAGTTTGGTTGACTTCTGCGCAGCGGTTTGGGAGTTAACATCAAAATTACATTTCTCGGCCATATCGCATAGATCTCACTGTGAAAAGGCTTAAATGGCTTTTTTGACCTAAGTTTGAGGATTGCGCTCAAATCAAATGTCCTAGAACCAAATTTCCACATGTAACTACTAGATTGTGATACAATACACTATTGGGTGAAGTTTGGTTGACTTCTGCGCAGCGGTTTGGGAGTTAACATCAAAATTACATTTCTCGGCCATATCGCATAGATCTCACTGTGAAAAGGCTTAAATGGCTTTTTTGACCTAAGTTTAATAATTGCGCTCAAACCAAATGTCCAAGAACCAAATTTTCAAATGTAACTACTAGAATGTGATACAATACACTATTGGGTGAAGTTTGGTTGACTTCTGCGCAGCGGTTTGGGAGTTAACATCAAAATTACATTTCTCGGCCATATCGCATAGATCTCACTGTGAAAAGGCTTAAATGACTTTTTTAATTAAGTTTGATGATTGCGTTCAAACAAAATGTCGTAGAACAAAATTTTCAAATGTAACTACTAGATTGTGATACAATACACTATTGGGTGAAGTTTGGTTGACTTCTGCGCAGCGGTTTGGGAGTTAACATCAAAATTACATTTCTCGGCCATATCGCATAGATCTCACTGTGAAAAGGCTTAAATGGCTTTTTTGACCTAAGTTTGAGGAATGCGCTCAAATCAAATGTCCAAGAACCAAATTTCCAAATGTAACTACTAGATTGTGATACAATACACTATTGGGTGAAGTTTGGTTGACTTCTGCGCAGCGGTTTGGGAGTTAACATCAAAATTACATTTCTCGGCCATATCGCATAGATCTCACTGTGAAAAGGCTTAAATGACTTTTTTAATTAAGTTTGATGATTGCGTTCAAACAAAATGTCCTAGAACAAAATTTTCAAATGTAACTACTAGATTGTGATACAATACACTATTGGGTGAAGTTTGGTTGACTTCTGCGCAGCGGTTTGGGAGTTAACATCAAAATTACATTTCTCGGCCATATCGCATAGATCTCACTGTGAAAAGGCTTAAATGGCTTTTTTGACCTAAGTTTAAAGATTGCGCTCAAACCAAATGTCCTAGAACGAAATTTTCAAATGTAACTACTAGAATGTGATACAATACACTATTGGGTGAAGTTTGGTTGACTTCTGCGCAGCGGTTTGGGAGTTAACATCAAAATTACATTTCTCGGCCATATCGCATAGATCTCACTGTGAAAAGGCTTAAATGGCTTTTTTGACCTAAGTTTGAGGATTGCGCTCAAATCAAATGTCCTAGAACCAAATTTCCACATGTAACTACTAGATTGTGATACAATACACTAATGGGTGAAGTTTGGTTGACTTCTGCGCAGAGGTTTGGGAGTTAACATCAAAATTACATTTCTCGGCCATATCGCATAGATCTCACTGTGAAAAGGCTTAAATGACTTTTTTAATTAAGTTTGATGATTGCGCTCAAACAAAATTTCCTAGAACAAAATTTTCAAATGTAACTACTAGATTGTGATACAATACACTATTGGGTGAAGTTTGGTTGACTTCTGCGCAGCGGTTTTGGAGTTAACATCAAAATTACATTTCTCGGCCATATCGCATAGATCTCACTGTGAAAAGGCTTAAATGGCTTTTTTGACCTAAGTTTAATGATTGCGCTCAAACCAAATGTCCAATAACCAAATTTCCACATGTAACTACTAGATTGTGATACAACACACTAATGGGTGAAGTTTGGTTGACTTCTGCGAGGCGGTTTGGGAGTTAACATCAAAATTACATTTCTCGGCCATATCGCATAGATCTCACTGTGAAAAGGCTTAAATGACTTTTTTAATTAAGTTTGATGATTGCGTTCAAACAAAATGTCATAGAACAAAATTTTCAAATGTAACTACTAGATTGTGATACAATACACTATTGGGTGAAGTTTGGTTGACTTCTGCGCAGCGGTTTGGGAGTTAACATCAAAATTACATTTCTCGGCCATATCGCATAGATCTCACTGTGAAAAGGCTTAAATGGCTTTTTTGATCTAAGTTTGAGGATTGCGCTCAAATCAAATGTCCTAGAACCAAATTTCCACATGTAATTACTAGATTGTGATACAATACACTAATGGGTGAAGTTTGGTTGACTTCTGCGCAGCGGTTTGGGAGTTAACATCAAAATTACATTTCTCGGCCATATCGCATAGATCTCACTGTGAAAAGGCTTAAATGACTTTTTTAATTAAGTTTAATGATTGCGCTCAAACCAAATGTCCTAGAACGAAATTTTCAAATGTAACTACTAGAATGTGATACAATACACTATTGGGTGAAGTTTGACTTCTGCGCAGCGGTTTGGGAGTTAACATCAAAATTACATTTCTCGGCCATATCGCATAGATCTCACTGTGAAAAGGCTTAAATGGCTTTTTTGACCTAAGTTTAATGATTGCGCTCAAACCAAATGTCCTAGAACGAAATTTTAAAATGTAACTACTAGAATGTGATACAATACACTATTGGGTGAAGTTTGGTTGACTTCTGCGCAGCGGTTTGGGAGTTAACATCAAAATTACATTTCTCGGCCATATCGCATAGATCTCACTGTGAAAAGGCTTAAATGACTTTTTTAATTAAGTTTGATGATTGCGTTCAAACAAAATGTCCTAGAACCAAATTTTCAAATGTAACTACTAGATTGTGATACAATACACTATTGGGTGAAGTTTGGTTGACTTCTGCGCAGCGGTTTGGGAGTTAACATCAAAATTACATTTCTCGGCCATATCGCATAGATCTCACTGTGAAAAGGCTTCAATGGCTTTTTTGACCTAAGTTTTAGGATTGCGCTCAAATCAAATGTCCAAGAACCAAATTTCCAAATGTAACTACTAGATTGTGATACAATACACTATTGGGTGAAGTTTGGTTGACTTCTGCGCAGCGGTTTGGGAGTTAACATCAAAATTACATTTCTCGGCCATATCGCATAGATCTCACTGTGAAAAGGCTTAAATGACTTTTTTAATTAAGTTTGATGATTGCGTTCAAACAAAATGTCCTAGAACAAAATTTTCAAATGTAACTACTAGATTGTGATACAATACACTATTGGGTGAAGTTTGGTTGACTTCTGCGCAGCGGTTTGGGAGTTAACATCAAAATTACATTTCTCGGCCATATCGCATAGATCTCACTGTGAAAAGGCTTAAATGGCTTTTTTGACCTAAGTTTGAGGATTGCGCTCAAACAAAATTTCCTAGAACAAAATTTTCAAATGTAACTACTAGATTGTGATACAATACACTATTGGGTGAAGTTTGGTTGACTTCTGCGCAGCGGTTTGGGAGTTAACATCAAAATTACATTTCTCGGCCATATCGCATAGATCTCACTGTGAAAAGGCTTAAATGGCTTTTTTGACCTAAGTTTAATGATTGCGCTCAAACCAAATGTCCAATAACCAAATTTCCACATGTAACTACTAGATTGTGATACAATACACTAATGGGTGAAGTTTGGTTGACTTCTGCGCAGCGGTTTGGGAGTTAACATCAAAATTACATTTCTCGGCCATATCGCATAGATCTCACTGTGAAAAGGCTTAAATGACTTTTTTAATTAAGTTTGATGATTGCGTTCAAACAAAATGTCATAGAACAAAATTTTCAAATGTAACTACTAGATTGTGATACAATACACTATTGGGTGAAGTTTGGTTGACTTCTGCGCAGCGGTTTGGGAGTTAACATCAAAATTACATTTCTCGGCCATATCGCATAGATCTCACTGTGAAAAGGCTTAAATGGCTTTTTTGACCTAAGTTTGAGGATTGCGCTCAAATCAAATGTCCTAGAACCAAATTTCCACATGTAATTACTAGATTGTGATACAATACACTAATGGGTGAAGTTTGGTTGACTTCTGCGCAGCGGTTTGGGAGTTAACATCAAAATTACATTTCTCGGCCATATCGCATAGATCTCACTGTGAAAAGGCTTAAATGACTTTTTTAATTAAGTTTGATGATTGCGTTCAAACAAAATGTCCAAGAACAAAATTTTCAAATGTAACTACTAGATTGTGATACAATACACTATTGGGTGAAATTTGGTTGACTTCTGCGCAGCGGTTTGGGAGTTAACATCAAAATTACATTTCTCGGCCATATCGCATAGATCTCACTGTGAAAAGGCTTAAATGGCTTTTTTGACCTAAGTTTAAAGATTGCGCTCAAACCAAATGTCCTAGAACGAAATTTTCAAATGTAACTACTAGATTGTGATACAATACACTATTGGGTGAAGTTTGGTTGACTTCTGCGCAGCGGTTTGGGAGTTAACATCAAAATTACATTTCTCGGCCATATCGCATAGATCTCACTGTGAAAAGGCTTAAATGGCTTTTTTGACCTAAGTTTAATGATTGCGCTCAAACCAAATGTCCAATAACCAAATTTCTACATGTAACTACTAGATTGTGATACAATACACTAATGGGTGAAGTTTGGTTGACTTCTGCGCAGCGGTTTGGGAGTTAACATCAAAATTACATTTCTCGGCCATATCGCATAGATCTCACTGTGAAAAGGCTTAAATGACTTTTTTAATTAAGTTTGATGATTGCGTTCAAACAAAATGTCATAGAACAAAATTTTCAAATGTAACTACTAGATTGTGATACAATACACTATTGGGTGAAGTTTGGTTGACTTCTGCGCAGCGGTTTGGGAGTTAACATCAAAATTACATTTCTCGGCCATATCGCATAGATCTCACTGTGAAAAGGCTTAAATGGCTTTTTTGACCTAAGTTTGAGGATTGCGCTCAAATCAAATGTCCTAGAACCAAATTTCCACATGTAACTACTAGATTGTGATACAATACACTAATGGGTGAAGTTTGGTTGACTTCTGCGCAGAGGTTTGGGAGTTAACATCAAAATTACATTTCCTGGCCATATCGTATAGATCTCACTGTGAAAAGGCTTAAATGACTTTTTTAATTAAGTTTGATGATTGCGCTCAAACAAAATTTCCTAGAACAAAATTTTCAAATGTAACTACTAGATTGTGATACAATACACTATTGGGTGAAGTTTGGTTGACTTCTGCGCAGCGGTTTGGGAGTTAACATCAAAATTACATTTCTCGGCCATATCGCATAGATCTCACTGTGAAAAGGCTTAAATGGCTTTTTTGACCTAAGTTTAATGATTGCGCTCAAACCAAATGTCCAATAACCAAATTTCTACATGTAACTACTAGATTGTGATACAATACACTAATGGGTGAAGTTTGGTTGACTTCTGCGCAGCGGTTTGGGAGTTAACATCAAAATTACATTTCTCGGCCATATCGCATAGATCTCACTGTGAAAAGGCTTAAATGACTTTTTTAATTAAGTTTGATGATTGCGTTCAAACAAAATGTCCTAGAACAAAATTTTCAAATGCAACTACTAGATTGTGATACAATACACTATTGGGTGAAGTTTGGTTGACTTCTGCGCAGCGGTTTGGGAGTTAACATCAAAATTACATTTCTCGGCCATATCGCATAGATCTCACTGTGAAAAGGCTTAAATGGCTTTTTTGACCTAAGTTTAAAGATTGCGCTCAAACCAAATGTCCTAGAACGAAATTTTCAAATGTAACTACTAGAATGTGATACAATACACTATTGGGTGAAGTTTGGTTGACTTCTGCGCAGCGGTTTGGGAGTTAACATCAAAATTACATTTCTCGGCCATATCGCATAGATCTCACTGTGAAAAGGCTTAAATGGCTTTTTTGACCTAAGTTTGAGGATTGCGCTCAAATCAAATGTCCTAGAACCAAATTTCCACATGTAACTACTAGATTGTGATACAATACACTAATGGGTGAAGTTTGGTTGACTTCTGCGCAGAGGTTTGGGAGTTAACATCAAAATTACATTTCTCGGCCATATCGCATAGATCTCACTGTGAAAAGGCTTAAATGACTTTTTTAATTAAGTTTGATGATTGCGCTCAAACAAAATTTCCTAGAACAAAATTTTCAAATGTAACTACTAGAATGTGATACAATACACTATTGGGTGAAGTTTGGTTGACTTCTGCGCAGCGGTTTGGGAGTTAACATCAAAATTACATTTCTCGGCCATATCGCATAGATCTCACTGTGAAAAGGTTAAAATGGCTTTTTTGACCTAAGTTTAATGATTGCGCTCAAACCAAATGTCCAATAACCAAATTTCCACATGTAACTACTAGATTGTGATACAATACACTAATGGGTGAAGTTTGGTTGACTTCTGCGCAGCGGTTTGGGAGTTAACATCAAAATTACATTTCTCGGCCATATCGCATAGATCTCACTGTGAAAAGGCTTAAATGGCTTTTTTGACCTAAGTTTGAGGATTGCGCTCAAATCAAATGTCCAAGAACCAAATTTCCAAATGTAACTAATAGATTGTGATACAATACACTATTGGGTGAAGTTTGGTTGACTTCTGCGCAGCGGTTTGGGAGTTAACATCAAAATTACATTTCTCGGCCATATCGCATAGATCTCACTGTGAAAAGGCTTAAATGACTTTTTTAATTAAGTTTAATGATTGCGCTCAAACCAAATGTCCTAGAACGAAATTTTCAAATGTAACTACTAGAATGTGATACAATACACTATTGGGTGAAGTTTAGTTGACTTCTGCGCAGCGGTTTGGGAGTTAACATCAAAATTACATTTCTCGGCCATATCGCATAGATCTCACTGTGAAAAGGCTTAAATGGCTTTTTTGACCTAAGTTTAATGATTGCGCTCAAACCAAATGTCCTAGAACGAAATTTTCAAATGTAACTACTAGAATGTGATACAATACACTATTGGGTGAAGTTTGGTTGACTTCTGCGCAGCGGTTTGGGAGTTAACATCAAAATTACATTTCTCGGCCATATCGCATAGATCTCACTGTGAAAAGGCTTAAATGACTTTTTTAATTAAGTTTGATGATTGCGTTCAAACAAAATGTCCTAGAACAAAATTTTCAAATGTAACTACTAGATTGTGATACAATACACTATTGGGTGAAGTTTGGTTGACTTCTGCGCAGCGGTTTGGGAGTTAACATCAAAATTACATTTCTCGGCCATATCGCATAGATCTCACTGTGAAAAGGCTTAAATGACTTTTTTAATTAAGTTTGATGATTGCGTTCAAACAAAATGTCATAGAACAAAATTTTCAAATGTAACTACTAGATTGTGATACAATACACTATTGGGTGAAGTTTGGTTGACTTCTGCGCAGCGGTTTGGGAGTTAACATCAAAATTACATTTCTCGGCCATATCGCATAGATCTCACTGTGAAAAGGCTTAAATGGCTTTTTTGACCTAAGTTTGAGGATTGCGCTCAAATCAAATGTCCTAGAACCAAATTTCCACATGTAACTACTAGATTGTGATACAATACACTATTGGGTGAAGTTTGGTTGACTTCTGCGCAGCGGTTTGGGAGTTAACATCAAAATTACATTTCTCGGCCATATCGCATAGATCTCACTGTGAAAAGGCTTAAATGACTTTTTTAATTAAGTTTGATGATTGCGTTCAAACAAAATGTCCTAGAACAAAATTTTCAAATGTAACTACTAGATTGTGATACAATACACTATTGGGTGAAGTTTGGTTGACTTCTGCGCAGCGGTTTGGGAGTTAACATCAAAATTACATTTCTCGGCCATATCGCATAGATCTCACTGTGAAAAGGCTTAAATGGCTTTTTTGACCTAAGTTTGAGGATTGCGCTCAAATCAAATGTCCTAGAACCAAATTTCCACATGTAACTACTAGATTGTGATACAATACACTAATGGGTGAAGTTTGGTTGACTTCTGCGCAGAGGTTTGGGAGTTAACATCAAAATTACATTTCTCGGCCATATCGTATAGATCTCACTGTGAAAAGGCTTAAATGACTTTTTTAATTAAGTTTGATGATTGCGCTCAAACAAAATTTCCTAGAACAAAATTTTCAAATGTAACTACTAGATTGTGATACAATACACTATTGGGTGAAGTTTGGTTGACTTCTGCGCAGCGGTTTGGGAGTTAACATCAAAATTACATTTCTCGGCCATATCGCATAGATCTCACTGTGAAAAGGCTTAAATGGCTTTTTTGACCTAAGTTTAATGATTGCGCTCAAACCAAATGTCCAATAACCACATTTCTACATGTAACTACTAGATTGTGATACAATACACTAATGGGTGAAGTTTGGTTGACTTCTGCGCAGCGGTTTGGGAGTTAACATCAAAATTACATTTCTCGGCCATATCGCATAGATCTCACTGTGAAAAGGCTTAAATGACTTTTTTAATTAAGTTTGATGATTGCGTTCAAACAAAATGTCCTAGAACAAAATTTTCAAATGCAACTACTAGATTGTGATACAATACACTATTGGGTGAAGTTTGGTTGACTTCTGCGCAGCGGTTTGGGAGTTAACATCAAAATAACATTTCTCGGCCATATCGCATAGATCTCACTGTGAAAAGGCTTAAATGGCTTTTTTGACCTAAGTTTAAAGATTGCGCTCAAACCAAATGTCCTAGAACGAAATTTTCAAATGTAACTACTAGAATGTGATACAATACACTATTGGGTGAAGTTTGGTTGACTTCTGCGCAGCGGTTTGGGAGTTAACATCAAAATTACATTTCTCGGCCATATCGCATAGATCTCACTGTGAAAAGGCTTAAATGGCTTTTTTGACCTAAGTTTGAGGATTGCGCTCAAATCAAATGTCCTAGAACCAAATTTCCACATGTAACTACTAGATTGTGATACAATACACTAATGGGTGAAGTTTGGTTGACTTCTGCGCAGAGGTTTGGGAGTTAACATCAAAATTACATTTCTCGGCCATATCGCATAGATCTCACTGTGAAAAGGCTTAAATGACTTTTTTAATTAAGTTTGATGATTGCGCTCAAACAAAATTTCCTAGAACAAAATTTTCAAATGTAACTACTAGAATGTGATACAATACACTATTGGGTGAAGTTTGGTTGACTTCTGCGCAGCGGTTTGGGAGTTAACATCAAAATTACATTTCTCGGCCATATCGCATAGATCTCACTGTGAAAAGGTTAAAATGGCTTTTTTGACCTAAGTTTAATGATTGCGCTCAAACCAAATGTCCAATAACCAAATTTCCACATGTAACTACTAGATTGTGATACAATACACTAATGGGTGAAGTTTGGTTGACTTCTGCGCAGCGGTTTGGGAGTTAACATCAAAATTACATTTCTCGGCCATATCGCATAGATCTCACTGTGAAAAGGCTTAAATGGCTTTTTTGACCTAAGTTTGAGGATTGCGCTCAAATCAAATGTCCAAGAACCAAATTTCCAAATGTAACTAATAGATTGTGATACAATACACTATTGGGTGAAGTTTGGTTGACTTCTGCGCAGCGGTTTGGGAGTTAACATCAAAATTACATTTCTCGGCCATATCGCATAGATCTCACTGTGAAAAGGCTTAAATGACTTTTTTAAATAAGTTTAATGATTGCGCTCAAACCAAATGTCCTAGAACGAAATTTTCAAATGTAACTACTAGAATGTGATACAATACACTATTGGGTGAAGTTTAGTTGACTTCTGCGCAGCGGTTTGGGAGTTAACATCAAAATTACATTTCTCGGCCATATCGCATAGATCTCACTGTGAAAAGGCTTAAATGGCTTTTTTGACCTAAGTTTAATGATTGCGCTCAAACCAAATGTCCTAGAACGAAATTTTCAAATGTAACTACTAGAATGTGATACAATACACTATTGGGTGAAGTTTGGTTGACTTCTGCGCAGCGGTTTGGGAGTTAACATCAAAATTACATTTCTCGGCCATATCGCATAGATCTCACTGTGAAAAGGCTTAAATGACTTTTTTAATTAAGTTTGATGATTGCGTTCAAACAAAATGTCCTAGAACAAAATTTTCAAATGTAACTACTAGATTGTGATACAATACACTATTGGGTGAAGTTTGGTTGACTTCTGCGCAGCGGTTTGGGAGTTAACATCAAAATTACATTTCTCGGCCATATCGCATAGATCTCACTGTGAAAAGGCTTAAATGACTTTTTTAATTAAGTTTGATGATTGCGTTCAAACAAAATGTCCTAGAACAAAATTTTCAAATGTAACTACTAGATTGTGATACAATACACTATTGGGTGAAGTTTGGTTGACTTCTGCGCAGCGGTTTGGGAGTTAACATCAAAATTACATTTCTCGGCCATATCGCATAGATCTCACTGTGAAAAGGCTTAAATGGCTTTTTTGACCTAAGTTTAAAGATTGCGCTCAAACCAAATGTCCTAGAACGAAATTTTCAAATGTAACTACTAGAATGTGATACAATACACTATTGGGTGAAGTTTGGTTGACTTCTGCGCAGCGGTTTGGGAGTTAACATCAAAATTACATTTCTCGGCCATATCGCATAGATCTCACTGTGAAAAGGCTTAAATGGCTTTTTTGACCTAAGTTTGAGGATTGCGCTCAAATCAAATGTCCTAGAACCAAATTTCCACATGTAACTACTAGATTGTGATACAATACACTAATGGGTGAAGTTTGGTTGACTTCTGCGCAGAGGTTTGGGAGTTAACATCAAAATTACATTTCTCGGCCATATCGCATAGATCTCACTGTGAAAAGGCTTAAATGACTTTTTCAATTAAGTTTGATGATTGCGCTCAAACAAAATTTCCTAGAACAAAATTTTCAAATGTAACTACTAGATTGTGATACAATACACTATTGGGTGAAGTTTGGTTGACTTCTGCGCAGCGGTTTGGGAGTTAACATCAAAATTACATTTCTCGGCCATATCGCATAGATCTCACTGTGAAAAGGCTTAAATGGCTTTTTTGACCTAAGTTTAATGATTGCGCTCAAACCAAATGTCCAATAACCAAATTTCCACATGTAACTACTAGATTGTGATACAATACACTAATGGGTGAAGTTTGGTTGACTTCTGCGCAGCGGTTTGGGAGTTAACATCAAAATTACATTTCTCGGCCATATCGCATAGATCTCACTGTGAAAAGGCTTAAATGACTTTTTTAATTAAGTTTGATGATTGCGTTCAAACAAAATGTCATAGAACAAAATTTTCAAATGTAACTACTAGATTGTGATACAATACACTATTGGGTGAAGTTTGGTTGACTTCTGCGCAGCGGTTTGGGAGTTAACATCAAAATTACATTTCTCGGCCATATCGCATAGATCTCACTGTGAAAAGGCTTAAATGGCTTTTTTGACCTAAGTTTGAGGATTGCGCTCAAATCAAATGTCCTAGAACCAAATTTCCACATGTAATTACTAGATTGTGATACAATACACTAATGGGTGAAGTTTGGTTGACTTCTGCGCAGCGGTTTGGGAGTTAACATCAAAATTACATTTCTCGGCCATATCGCATAGATCTCACTGTGAAAAGGCTTAAATGACTTTTTTAATTAAGTTTAATGATTGCGCTCAAATCAAATGTCCTAGAACTAAATTTCCAAATGTAACTACTAGATTGTGATAAAATACACTATTGGGTGAAGTTTGGTTGACTTCTGCGCAGCGGTTTGGGAGTTAACATCAAAATTACATTTCTCGGCCATATCGCATAGATCTCACTGTGAAAAGGCTTAAATGACTTTTTTAATTAAGTTTGATGATTGCGTTCAAACAAAATGTCCTAGAACAAAATTTTCAAATGTAACTACTAGATTGTGATACAATACACTATTGGGTGAAGTTTGGTTGACTTCTGCGCAGCGGTTTGGGAGTTAACATCAAAATTACATTTCTCGGCCATATCGCATAGATCTCACTGTGAAAAGGCTTAAATGGCTTTTTTGACCTAAGTTTGAGGATTGCGCTCAAATCAAATGTCCAAGAACCAAATTTCCAAATGTAACTACTAGATTGTGATACAATACACTATTGGGTGAAGTTTGGTTGACTTCTGCGCAGCGGTTTGGGAGTTAACATCAAAATTACATTTCTCGGCCATATCGCATAGATCTCACTGTGAAAAGGCTTAAATGACTTTTTTAATTAAGTTTGATGATTGCGTTCAAACAAAATGTCCTATAACAAAATTTTCAAATGTAACTACTAGATTGTGATACAATACACTATTGGGTGAAGTTTGGTTGACTTCTGCGCAGCGGTTTGGGAGTTAACATCAAAATTACATTCCTCGGCCATATCGCATAGATCTCACTGTGAAAAGGCTTAAATGGCTTTTTTGACCTAAGTTTAAAGATTGCGCTCAAACCAAATGTCCTAGAACGAAATTTTCAAATGTAACTACTAGAATGTGATACAATACACTATTGGGTGAAGTTTGGTTGACTTCTGCGCAGCAGTTTGGGAGTTAACATCAAAATTACATTTCTCGGCCATATCGCATAGATCTCACTGTGAAAAGGCTTAAATGGCTTTTTTGACCTAAGTTTGAGGATTGCGCTCAAATCAAATGTCCTAGAACCAAATTTCCACATGTAACTACTAGATTGTGATACAATACACTAATGGGTGAAGTTTGGTTGACTTCTGCGCAGAGGTTTGGGAGTTAACATCAAAATTACATTTCTCGGCCATATCGCATAGATCTCACTGTGAAAAGGCTTAAATGACTTTTTTAATTAAGTTTGATGATTGCGCTCAAACAAAATTTCCTAGAACAAAATTTTCAAATGTAACTACTAGATTGTGATACAATACACTATTGGGTGAAGTTTGGTTGACTTCTGCGCAGCGGTTTGGGAGTTAACATCAAAATTACATTTCTCGGCCATATCGCATAGATCTCACTGTGAAAAGGCTTAAATGACTTTTTTAATTAAGTTTGATGATTGCGTTCAAACAAAATGTCATAGAACAAAATTTTCAAATGTAACTACTAGATTGTGATACAATACACTATTGGGTGAAGTTTGGTTGACTTCTGCGCAGCGGTTTGGGAGTTAACATCAAAATTACATTTCTCGGCCATATCGCATAGATCTCACTGTGAAAAGGCTTAAATGGCTTTTTTGACCTAAGTTTGAGGATTGCGCTCAAATCAAATGTCCTAGAACCAAATTTCCACATGTAATTACTAGATTGTGATACAATACACTAATGGGTGAAGTTTGGTTGACTTCTGCGCAGCGGTTTGGGAGTTAACATCAAAATTACATTTCTCGGCCATATCGCATAGATCTCACTGTGAAAAGGCTTAAATGACTTTTTTAATTAAGTTTAATGATTGCGCTCAAATCAAATGTCCAAGAACTAAATTTCCAAATGTAACTACTAGATTGTGATAAAATACACTATTGGGTGAAGTTTGGTTGACTTCTGCGCAGCGGTTTGGGAGTTAACATCAAAATTACATTTCTCGGCCATATCGAATAGATCTCACTGTGAAAAGGCTTAAATGACTTTTTTAATTAAGTTTGATGATTGCGTTCAAACAAAATGTCCTAGAACAAAATTTTCAAATGTAACTACTAGAATGTGATACAATACACTATTGGGTGAAGTTTGGTTGACTTCCGCGCAGCGGTTTGGGAGTTAACATCAAAATTACATTTCTCGGCCATATCGCATAGATCTCACTGTGAAAAGGCTTAAATGGCTTTTTTGACCTAAGTTTGAGGATTGCGCTCAAATCAAATGTCCAAGAACCAAATTTCCAAATGTAACTACTAGATTGTGATACAATACACTATTGGGTGAAGTTTGGTTGACTTCTGCGCAGCGGTTTGGGAGTTAACATCAAAATTACATTTCTCGGCCATATCGCATAGATCTCACTGTGAAAAGGCTTAAATGACTTTTTTAATTAAGTTTGATGATTGCGTTCAAACAAAATGTCCTAGAACAAAATTTTCAAATGCAACTACTAGATTGTGATACAATACACTATTGGGTGAAGTTTGGTTGACTTCTGCGCAGCGGTTTGGGAGTTAACATCAAAATTACATTTCTCGGCCATATCGCATAGATCTCACTGTGAAAAGGCTTAAATGGCTTTTTTGACCTAAGTTTAAAGATTGCGCTCAAACCAAATGTCCTAGAACGAAATTTTCAAATGTAACTACTAGAATGTGATACAATACACTATTGGGTGAAGTTTGGTTGACTTCTGCGCAGCGGTTTGGGAGTTAACATCAAAATTACATTTCTCGGCCATATCGCATAGATCTCACTGTGAAAAGGCTTAAATGGCTTTTTTGACCTAAGTTTGAGGATTGCGCTCAAATCAAATGTCCTAGAACCAAATTTCCACATGTAACTACTAGATTGTGATACAATACACTAATGGGTGAAGTTTGGTTGACTTCTGCGCAGAGGTTTGGGAGTTAACATCAAAATTACATTTCTCGGCCATATCGCATAGATCTCACTGTGAAAAGGCTTAAATGACTTTTTTAATTAAGTTTGATGATTGCGCTCAAACAAAATTTCCTAGAACAAAATTTTCAAATGTAACTACTAGATTGTGATACAATACACTATTGGGTGAAGTTTGGTTGACTTCTGCACAGCGGTTTGGGAGTTAACATCAAAATTACATTTCTCGGCCATATCGCATAGATCTCACTGTGAAAAGGCTTAAATGGCTTTTTTGACCTAAGTTTAATGATTGCGCTCAAACCAAATGTCCAATAACCAAATTTCCACATGTAACTACTAGATTGTGATACAATACACTAATGGGTGAAGTTTGGTTGACTTCTGCGCAGCGGTTTGGGAGTTAACATCAAAATTACATTTCTCGGCCATATCGCATAGATCTCACTGTGAAAAGGCTTAAATGGCTTTTTTGACCTAAGTTTGAGGATTGCGCTCAAATCAAATGTCCAAGAACCCAATTTCCAAATGTAACTACTAGATTGTGATACAATACACTATTGGGTGAAGTTTGGTTGACTTCTGCGCAGCGGTTTGGGAGTTAACATCAAAATTACATTCCTCGGCCATATCGCATAGATCTCACTGTGAAAAGGCTTAAATGGCTTTTTTGACCTAAGTTTAAAGATTGCGCTAAAACCAAATGTCCTAGAACGAAATTTTCAAATGTAACTACTAGAATGTGATACAATACACTATTGGGTGAAGTTTGGTTGACTTCTGCGCAGCGGTTTGGGAGTTAACATCAAAATTACATTTCTCGGCCATATCGCATAGATCTCACTGTGAAAAGGCTTAAATGGCTTTTTTGACCTAAGTTTAATGATTGCGCTCAAACCAAATGTCCAATAACCAAATTTCTACATGTAACTACTAGATTGTGATACAATACACTAATGGGTGAAGTTTGGTTGACTTCTGCGCAGCGGTTTGGGAGTTAACATCAAAATTACATTTCTCGGCCATATCGCATAGATCTCACTGTGAAAAGGCTTAAATGACTTTTTTAATTAAGTTTGATGATTGCGTTCAAACAAAATGTCATAGAACAAAATTTTCAAATGTAACTACTAGATTGTGATACAATACACTATTGGGTGAAGTTTGGTTGACTTCTGCGCAGCGGTTTGGGAGTTAACATCAAAATTACATTTCTCGGCCATATCGCATAGATCTCACTGTGAAAAGGCTTAAATGGCTTTTTTGACCTAAGTTTGAGGATTGCGCTCAAATCAAATGTCCAAGAACCCAATTTCCAAATGTAACTACTAGATTGTGATACAATACACTATTGGGTGAAGTTTGGTTGACTTCTGCGCAGCGGTTTGGGAGTTAACATCAAAATTACATTTCTCGGCCATATCGCATAGATCTCACTGTGAAAAGGCTTAAATGACTTTTTTAATTAAGTTTGATGATTGCGTTCAAACAAAATGTCCTAGAACAAAATTTTCAAATGTAACTACTAGATTGTGATACAATACACTATTGGGTGAAGTTTGGTTGACTTCTGCGCAGCGGTTTGGGAGTTAACATCAAAATTACATTCCTCGGCCATATCGCATAGATCTCACTGTGAAAAGGCTTAAATGGCTTTTTTGACCTAAGTTTAAAGATTGCGCTCAAACCAAATGTCCTAGAACGAAATTTTCAAATGTAACTACTAGAATGTGATACAATACACTATTGGGTGAAGTTTGGTTGACTTCTGCGCAGCGGTTTGGGAGTTAACATCAAAATTACATTTCTCGGCCATATCGCATAGATCTCACTGTGAAAAGGCTTAAATGGCTTTTTTGACCTAAGTTTGAGGATTGCGCTCAAATCAAATGTCCTAGAACCAAATTTCCACATGTAACTACTAGATTGTGATACAATACACTATTGGGTGAAGTTTGGTTGACTTCTGCGCAGCGGTTTGGGAGTTAACATCAAAATTACATTTCTCGGCCATATCGCATAGATCTCACTGTGAAAAGGCTTAAATGGCTTTTTTGACCTAAGTTTAATAATTGCGCTCAAACCAAATGTCCTAGAACGAAATTTTCAAATGTAACTACTAGAATGTGATACAATACACTATTGGGTGAAGTTTGGTTGACTTCTGCGCAGCGGTTTGGGAGTTAACATCAAAATTACATTTCTCGGCCATATCGCATAGATCTCACTGTGAAAAGGCTTAAATGACTTTTTTAATTAAGTTTGATGATTGCGTTCAAACAAAATGTCCTAGAACAAAATTTTCAAATGTAACTACTAGATTGTGATACAATACACTATTGGGTGAAGTTTGGTTGACTTCTGCGCAGCGGTTTGGGAGTTAACATCAAAATTACATTTCTCGGCCATATCGCATAGATCTCACTGTGAAAAGGCTTAAATGGCTTTTTTGACCTAAGTTTGAGGATTGCGCTCAAATCAAATGTCCAAGAACCAAATTTCCAAATGTAACTACTAGATTGTGATACAATACACTATTGGGTGAAGTTTGGTTGACTTCTGCGCAGCGGTTTGGGAGTTAACATCAAAATTACATTTCTCGGCCATATCGCATAGATCTCACTGTGAAAAGGCTTAAATGACTTTTTTAATTAAGTTTGATGATTGCGTTCAAACAAAATGTCCTAGAACAAAATTTTCAAATGTAACTACTAGATTGTGATACAATACACTATTGGGTGAAGTTTGGTTGACTTCTGCGCAGCGGTTTGGGAGTTAACATCAAAATTACATTTCTCGGCCATATCGCATAGATCTCACTGTGAAAAGGCTTAAATGGCTTTTTTGACCTAAGTTTAAAGATTGCGCTCAAACCAAATGTCCTAGAACGAAATTTTCAAATGTAACTACTAGAATGTGATACAATACACTATTAGGTGAAGTTTGGTTGACTTCTGCGCAGCGGTTTGGGAGTTAACATCAAAATTACATTTCTCGGCCATATCGCATAGATCTCACTGTGAAAAGGCTTAAATGGCTTTTTTGACCTAAGTTTGAGGATTGCGCTCAAACCAAATGTCCTAGAACGAAATTTTCAAATGTAACTACTAGAATGTGATACAATACACTATTGGGTGAAGTTTGGTTGACTTCTGCGCAGCGGTTTGGGAGTTAACATCAAAATTACATTTCTCGGCCATATCGCATAGATCTCACTGTGAAAAGGCTTAAATGACTTTTTTAATTAAGTTTGATGATTGCGTTCAAACAAAATGTCCTAGAACAAAATTTTCAAATGTAACTACTAGATTGTGATACAATACACTATTGGGTGAAGTTTGGTTGACTTCTGCGCAGCGGTTTGGGAGTTAACATCAAAATTACATTTCTCGGCCATATCGCATAGATCTCACTGTGAAAAGGCTTAAATGGCTTTTTTGACCTAAGTTTGAGGATTGCGCTCAAATCAAATGTCCAAGAACCAAATTTCCAAATGTAACTACTAGATTGTGATACAATACACTATTGGGTGAAGTTTGGTTGACTTCTGCGCAGCGGTTTGGGAGTTAACATCAAAATTACATTTCTCGGCCATATCGCATAGATCTCACTGTGAAAAGGCTTAAATGACTTTTTTAATTAAGTTTGATGATTGCGTTCAAACAAAATGTCCTAGAACAAAATTTTCAAATGTAACTACTAGATTGTGATACAATACACTATTGGGTGAAGTTTGGTTGACTTCTGCGCAGCGGTTTGGGAGTTAACATCAAAATTACATTTCTCGGCCATATCGCATAGATCTCACTGTGAAAAGGCTTAAATGGCTTTTTTGACCTAAGTTTAAAGATTGCGCTCAAACCAAATGTCCTAGAACGAAATTTTCAAATGTAACTACTAGAATGTGATACAATACACTATTAGGTGAAGTTTGGTTGACTTCTGCGCAGCGGTTTGGGAGTTAACATCAAAATTACATTTCTCGGCCATATCGCATAGATCTCACTGTGAAAAGGCTTAAATGGCTTTTTTGACCTAAGTTTGAGGATTGCGCTCAAATCAAATGTCCTAGAACCAAATTTCCACATGTAACTACTAGATTGTGATACAATACACTAATGGGTGAAGTTTGGTTGACTTCTGCGCAGAGGTTTGGGAGTTAACATCAAAATTACATTTCTCGGCCATATCGTATAGATCTCACTGTGAAAAGGCTTAAATGACTTTTTTAATTAAGTTTGATGATTGCGCTCAAACAAAATTTCCTAGAACAAAATTTTCAAATGTAACTACTAGATTGTGATACAATACACTATTGGGTGAAGTTTGGTTGACTTCTGCGCAGCGGTTTGGGAGTTAACATCAAAATTACATTTCTCGGCCATATCGCATAGATCTCACTGTGAAAAGGCTTAAATGGCTTTTTTGACCTAAGTTTAATGATTGCGCTCAAACCAAATGTCCAATAACCAAATTTCTACATGTAACTACTAGATTGTGATACAATACACTAATGGGTGAAGTTTGGTTGACTTCTGCGCAGCGGTTTGGGAGTTAACATCAAAATTACATTTCTCGGCCATATCGCATAGATCTCACTGTGAAAAGGCTTAAATGACTTTTTTAATTAAGTTTGATGATTGCGTTCAAACAAAATGTCATAGAACAAAATTTTCAAATGTAACTACTAGATTGTGATACAATACACTATTGGGTGAAGTTTGGTTGACTTCTGCGCAGCGGTTTGGGAGTTAACATCAAAATTACATTTCTCGGCCATATCGCATAGATCTCACTGTGAAAAGGCTTAAATGGCTTTTTTGACCTAAGTTTGAGGATTGCGCTCAAATCAAATGTCCTAGAACCAAATTTCCACATGTAATTACTAGATTGTGATACAATACACTAATGGGTGAAGTTTGGTTGACTTCTGCGCAGCGGTTTGGGAGTTAACATCAAAATTACATTTCTCGGCCATATCGCATAGATCTCACTGTGAAAAGGCTTAAATGACTTTTTTAATTAAGTTTGATGATTGCGTTCAAACAAAATGTCCTAGAACAAAATTTTCAAATGCAACTACTAGATTGTGATACAATACACTATTGGGTGAAGTTTGGTTGACTTCTGCGCAGCGGTTTGGGAGTTAACATCAAAATTACATTTCTCGGCCATATCGCATAGATCTCACTGTGAAAAGGCTTAAATGGCTTTTTTGACCTAAGTTTAAAGATTGCGCTCAAACCAAATGTCCTAGAACGAAATTTTCAAATGTAACTACTAGAATGTGATACAATACACTATTGGGTGAAGTTTGGTTGACTTCTGCGCAGCGGTTTGGGAGTTAACATCAAAATTACATTTCTCGGCCATATCGCATAGATCTCACTGTGAAAAGGCTTAAATGGCTTTTTTGACCTAAGTTTGAGGATTGCGCTCAAATCAAATGTCCTAGAACCAAATTTCCACATGTAACTACTAGATTGTGATACAATACACTAATGGGTGAAGTTTGGTTGACTTCTGCGCAGAGGTTTGGGAGTTAACATCAAAATTACATTTCTCGGCCATATCGCATAGATCTCACTGTGAAAAGGCTTAAATGGCTTTTTTGACCTAAGTTTGAGGATTGCGCTCAAATCAAATGTCCTAGAACCAAATTTCCACATGTAACTACTAGATTGTGATACAATACACTAATGGGTGAAGTTTGGTTGACTTCTGCGCAGAGGTTTGGGAGTTAACATCAAAATTACATTTCTCGGCCATATCGTATAGATCTCACTGTGAAAAGGCTTAAATGACTTTTTTAATTAAGTTTGATGATTGCGCTCAAACAAAATTTCCTAGAACAAAATTTTCAAATGTAACTACTAGATTGTGATACAATACACTATTGGGTGAAGTTTGGTTGACTTCTGCGCAGCGGTTTGGGAGTTAACATCAAAATTACATTTCTCGGCCATATCGCATAGATCTCACTGTGAAAAGGCTTAAATGGCTTTTTTGACCTAAGTTTAATGATTGCGCTCAAACCAAATGTCCAATAACCAAATTTCTACATGTAACTACTAGATTGTGATACAATACACTAATGGGTGAAGTTTGGTTGACTTCTGCGCAGCGGTTTGGGAGTTAACATCAAAATTACATTTCTCGGCCATATCGCATAGATCTCACTGTGAAAAGGCTTAAATGACTTTTTCAATTAAGTTTGATGATTGCGTTCAAACAAAATGTCATAGAACAAAATTTTCAAATGTAACTACTAGATTGTGATACAATACACTATTGGGTGAAGTTTGGTTGACTTCTGCGCAGCGGTTTGGGAGTTAACATCAAAATTACATTTCTCGGCCATATCGCATAGATCTCACTGTGAAAAGGCTTAAATGGCTTTTTTGACCTAAGTTTGAGGATTGCGCTCAAATCAAATGTCCTAGAACCAAATTTCCACATGTAATTACTAGATTGTGATACAATACACTAATGGGTGAAGTTTGGTTGACTTCTGCGCAGCGGTTTGGGAGTTAACATCAAAATTACATTTCTCGGCCATATCGCATAGATCTCACTGTGAAAAGGCTTAAATGACTTTTTTAATTAAGTTTGATGATTGCGTTCAAACAAAATGTCCTAGAACAAAATTTTCAAATGCAACTACTAGATTGTGATACAATACACTATTGGGTGAAGTTTGGTTGACTTCTGCGCAGCGGTTTGGGAGTTAACATCAAAATTACATTTCTCGGCCATATCGCATAGATCTCACTGTGAAAAGGCTTAAATGGCTTTTTTGACCTAAGTTTAAAGATTGCGCTCAAACCAAATGTCCTAGAACGAAATTTTCAAATGTAACTACTAGAATGTGATACAATACACTATTGGGTGAAGTTTGGTTGACTTCTGCGCAGCGGTTTGGGAGTTAACATCAAAATTACATTTCTCGGCCATATCGCATAGATCTCACTGTGAAAAGGCTTAAATGGCTTTTTTGACCTAAGTTTGAGGATTGCGCTCAAATCAAATGTCCTAGAACCAAATTTCCACATGTAACTACTAGATTGTGATACAATACACTAATGGGTGAAGTTTGGTTGACTTCTGCGCAGAGGTTTGGGAGTTAACATCAAAATTACATTTCTCGGCCATATCGCATAGATCTCACTGTGAAAAGGCTTAAATGACTTTTTTAATTAAGTTTGATGATTGCGCTCAAACAAAATTTCCTAGAACAAAATTTTCAAATGTAACTACTAGAATGTGATACAATACACTATTGGGTGAAGTTTGGTTGACTTCTGCGCAGCGGTTTGGGAGTTAACATCAAAATTACATTTCTCGGCCATATCGCATAGATCTCACTGTGAAAAGGTTAAAATGGCTTTTTTGACCTAAGTTTAATGATTGCGCTCAAACCAAATGTCCAATAACCAAATTTCCACATGTAACTACTAGATTGTGATACAATACACTAATGGGTGAAGTTTGGTTGACTTCTGCGCAGCGATTTGGGAGTTAACATCAAAATTACATTTCTCGGCCATATCGCATAGATCTCACTGTGAAAAGGCTTAAATGGCTTTTTTGACCTAAGTTTGAGGATTGCGCTCAAATCAAATGTCCAAGAACCAAATTTCCAAATGTAACTAATAGATTGTGATACAATACACTATTGGGTGAAGTTTGGTTGACTTCTGCGCAGCGGTTTGGGAGTTAACATCAAAATTACATTTCTCGGCCATATCGCATAGATCTCACTGTGAAAAGGCTTAAATGACTTTTTTAATTAAGTTTAATGATTGCGCTCAAACCAAATGTCCTAGAACGAAATTTTCAAATGTAACTACTAGAATGTGATACAATACACTATTGGGTGAAGTTTAGTTGACTTCTGCGCAGCGGTTTGGGAGTTAACATCAAAATTACATTTCTCGGCCATATCGCATAGATCTCACTGTGAAAAGGCTTAAATGGCTTTTTTGACCTAAGTTTAATGATTGCGCTCAAACCAAATGTCCTAGAACGAAATTTTCAAATGTAACTACTAGAATGTGATACAATACACTATTGGGTGAAGTTTGGTTGACTTCTGCGCAGCGGTTTGGGAGTTAACATCAAAATTACATTTCTCGGCCATATCGCATAGATCTCACTGTGAAAAGGCTTAAATGACTTTTTTAATTAAGTTTGATGATTGCGTTCAAACAAAATGTCCTAGAACAAAATTTTCAAATGTAACTACTAGATTGTGATACAATACACTATTGGGTGAAGTTTGGTTGACTTCTGCGCAGCGGTTTGGGAGTTAACATCAAAATTACATTTCTCGGCCATATCGCATAGATCTCACTGTGAAAAGGCTTAAATGACTTTTTTAATTAAGTTTGATGATTGCGTTCAAACAAAATGTCCTAGAACAAAATTTTCAAATGTAACTACTAGATTGTGATACAATACACTATTGGGTGAAGTTTGGTTGACTTCTGCGCAGCGGTTTGGGAGTTAACATCAAAATTACATTTCTCGGCCATATCGCATAGATCTCACTGTGAAAAGGCTTAAATGGCTTTTTTGACCTAAGTTTAAATATTGCGCTCAAACCAAATGTCCTAGAACGAAATTTTCAAATGTAACTACTAGAATGTGATACAATACACTATTGGGTGAAGTTTGGTTGACTTCTGCGCAGCGGTTTGGGAGTTAACATCAAAATTACATTTCTCGGCCATATCGCATAGATCTCACTGTGAAAAGGCTTAAATGGCTTTTTTGACCTAAGTTTGAGGATTGCGCTCAAATCAAATGTCCTAGAACCAAATTTCCACATGTAACTACTAGATTGTGATACAATACACTAATGGGTGAAGTTTGGTTGACTTCTGCGCAGAGGTTTGGGAGTTAACATCAAAATTACATTTCTCGGCCATATCGCATAGATCTCACTGTGAAAAGGCTTAAATGACTTTTTTAATTAAGTTTGATGATTGCGCTCAAACAAAATTTCCTAGAACAAAATTTTCAAATGTAACTACTAGATTGTGATACAATACACTATTGGGTGAAGTTTGGTTGACTTCTGCGCAGCGGTTTGGGAGTTAACATCAAAATTACATTTCTCGGCCATATCGCATAGATCTCACTGTGAAAAGGCTTAAATGGCTTTTTTGACCTAAGTTTAATGATTGCGCTCAAACCAAATGTCCAATAACCAAATTTCCACATGTAACTACTAGATTGTGATACAATACACTAATGGGTGAAGTTTGGTTGACTTCTGCGCAGCGGTTTGGGAGTTAACATCAAAATTACATTTCTCGGCCATATCGCATAGATCTCACTGTGAAAAGGCTTAAATGACTTTTTTAATTAAGTTTGATGATTGCGTTCAAACAAAATGTCATAGAACAAAATTTTCAAATGTAACTACTAGATTGTGATACAATACACTATTGGGTGAAGTTTGGTTGACTTCTGCGCAGCGGTTTGGGAGTTAACATCAAAATTACATTTCTCGGCCATATCGCATAGATCTCACTGTGAAAAGGCTTAAATGGCTTTTTTGACCTAAGTTTGAGGATTGCGCTCAAATCAAATGTCCTAGAACCAAATTTCCACATGTAATTACTAGATTGTGATACAATACACTAATGGGTGAAGTTTGGTTGACTTCTGCGCAGCGGTTTGGGAGTTAACATCAAAATTACATTTCTCGGCCATATCGCATAGATCTCACTGTGAAAAGGCTTAAATGACTTTTTTAATTAAGTTTAATGATTGCGCTCAAATCAAATGTCCTAGAACTAAATTTCCAAATGTAACTACTAGATTGTGATAAAATACACTATTGGGTGAAGTTTGGTTGACTTCTGCGCAGCGGTTTGGGAGTTAACATCAAAATTACATTTCTCGGCCATATCGCATAGATCTCACTGTGAAAAGGCTTAAATGACTTTTTTAATTAAGTTTGATGATTGCGTTCAAACAAAATGTCCTAGAACAAAATTTTCAAATGTAACTACTAGATTGTGATACAATACACTATTGGGTGAAGTTTGGTTGACTTCTGCGCAGCGGTTTGGGAGTTAACATCAAAATTACATTTCTCGGCCATATCGCATAGATCTCACTGTGAAAAGGCTTAAATGGCTTTTTTGACCTAAGTTTGAGGATTGCGCTCAAATCAAATGTCCAAGAACCAAATTTCCAAATGTAACTACTAGATTGTGATACAATACACTATTGGGTGAAGTTTGGTTGACTTCTGCGCAGCGGTTTGGGAGTTAACATCAAAATTACATTTCTCGGCCATATCGCATAGATCTCACTGTGAAAAGGCTTAAATGACTTTTTTAATTAAGTTTGATGATTGCGTTCAAACAAAATGTCCTAGAACAAAATTTTCAAATGTAACTACTAGATTGTGATACAATACACTATTGGGTGAAGTTTGGTTGACTTCTGCGCAGCGGTTTGGGAGTTAACATCAAAATTACATTCCTCGGCCATATCGCATAGATCTCACTGTGAAAAGGCTTAAATGGCTTTTTTGACCTAAGTTTAAAGATTGCGCTCAAACCAAATGTCCTAGAACGAAATTTTCAAATGTAACTACTAGAATGTGATACAATACACTATTGGGTGAAGTTTGGTTGACTTCTGCGCAGCAGTTTGGGAGTTAACATCAAAATTACATTTCTCGGCCATATCGCATAGATCTCACTGTGAAAAGGCTTAAATGGCTTTTTTGACCTAAGTTTGAGGATTGCGCTCAAATCAAATGTCCTAGAACCAAATTTCCACATGTAACTACTAGATTGTGATACAATACACTAATGGGTGAAGTTTGGTTGACTTCTGCGCAGAGGTTTGGGAGTTAACATCAAAATTACATTTCTCGGCCATATCGCATAGATCTCACTGTGAAAAGGCTTAAATGACTTTTTTAATTAAGTTTGATGATTGCGCTCAAACAAAATTTCCTAGAACAAAATTTTCAAATGTAACTACTAGATTGTGATACAATACACTATTGGGTGAAGTTTGGTTGACTTCTGCGCAGCGGTTTGGGAGTTAACATCAAAATTACATTTCTCGGCCATATCGCATAGATCTCACTGTGAAAAGGCTTAAATGGCTTTTTTGACCTAAGTTTAATGATTGCGCTCAAACCAAATTTCCAATAACCAAATTTCCACATATAACTACTAGATTGTGATACAATACACTAATGGGTGAAGTTTGGTTGACTTCTGCGCAGCGGTTTGGGAGTTAACATCAAAATTACATTTCTCGGCCATATCGCATAGATCTCACTGTGAAAAGGCTTAAATGACTTTTTTAATTAAGTTTGATGATTGCGTTCAAACAAAATGTCATAGAACAAAATTTTCAAATGTAACTACTAGATTGTGATACAATACACTATTGGGTGAAGTTTGGTTGACTTCTGCGCAGCGGTTTGGGAGTTAACATCAAAATTACATTTCTCGGCCATATCGCATAGATCTCACTGTGAAAAGGCTTAAATGGCTTTTTTGACCTAAGTTTGAGGATTGCGCTCAAATCAAATGTCCTAGAACTAAATTTCCAAATGTAACTACTAGATTGTGATAAAATACACTATTGGGTGAAGTTTGGTTGACTTCTGCGCAGCGGTTTGGGAGTTAACATCAAAATTACATTTCTCGGCCATATCGCATAGATCTCACTGTGAAAAGGCTTAAATGGCTTTTTTGACCTAAGTTTGAGGATTGCGCTCAAATCAAATGTCCTAGAACCAAATTTCCACATGTAACTACTAGATTGTGATACAATACACTAATGGGTGAAGTTTGGTTGACTTCTGCGCAGAGGTTTGGGAGTTAACATCAAAATTACATTTCTCGGCCATATCGCATAGATCTCACTGTGAAAAGGCTTAAATGACTTTTTTAATTAAGTTTGATGATTGCGCTCAAACAAAATTTCCTAGAACAAAATTTTCAAATGTAACTACTAGATTGTGATACAATACACTATTGGGTGAAGTTTGGTTGACTTCTGCGCAGCGGTTTGGGAGTTAACATCAAAATTACATTTCTCGGCCATATCGCATAGATCTCACTGTGAAAAGGCTTAAATGGCTTTTTTGACCTAAGTTTAATGATTGCGCTCAAACCAAATTTCCAATAACCAAATTTCCACATATAACTACTAGATTGTGATACAATACACTAATGGGTGAAGTTTGGTTGACTTCTGCGCAGCGGTTTGGGAGTTAACATCAAAATTACATTTCTCGGCCATATCGCATAGATCTCACTGTGAAAAGGCTTAAATGACTTTTTTAATTAAGTTTGATGATTGCGTTCAAACAAAATGTCATAGAACAAAATTTTCAAATGTAACTACTAGATTGTGATACAATACACTATTGGGTGAAGTTTGGTTGACTTCTGCGCAGCGGTTTGGGAGTTAACATCAAAATTACATTTCTCGGCCATATCGCATAGATCTCACTGTGAAAAGGCTTAAATGGCTTTTTTGACCTAAGTTTGAGGATTGCGCTCAAATCAAATGTCCTAGAACTAAATTTCCAAATGTAACTACTAGATTGTGATAAAATACACTATTGGGTGAAGTTTGGTTGACTTCTGCGCAGCGGTTTGGGAGTTAACATCAAAATTACATTTCTCGGCCATATCGCATAGATCTCACTGTGAAAAGGCTTAAATGACTTTTTTAATTAAGTTTGATGATTGCGTTCAAACAAAATGTCCTAGAACAAAATTTTCAAATGTAACTACTAGATTGTGATACAATACACTATTGGGTGAAGTTTGGTTGACTTCTGCGCAGCGGTTTGGGAGTTAACATCAAAATTACATTTCTCGGCCATATCGCATAGATCTCACTGTGAAAAGGCTTAAATGGCTTTTTTGACCTAAGTTTGAGGATTGCGCTCAAATCAAATGTCCAAGAACCAAATTTCCAAATGTAACTACTAGATTGTGATACAATACACTATTGGGTGAAGTTTGGTTGACTTCTGCGCAGCGGTTTGGGAGTTAACATCAAAATTACATTTCTCGGCCATATCGCATAGATCTCACTGTGAAAAGGCTTAAATGACTTTTTTAATTAAGTTTGATGATTGCGTTCAAACAAAATGTCCTAGAACAAAATTTTCAAATGTAACTACTAGATTGTGATACAATACACTATTGGGTGAAGTTTGGTTGACTTCTGCGCAGCGGTTTGGGAGTTAACATCAAAATTACATTCCTCGGCCATATCGCATAGATCTCACTGTGAAAAGGCTTAAATGGCTTTTTTGACCTAAGTTTAAAGATTGCGCTCAAACCAAATGTCCTAGAACGAAATTTTCAAATGTAACTACTAGAATGTGATACAATACACTATTGGGTGAAGTTTGGTTGACTTCTGCGCAGCAGTTTGGGAGTTAACATCAAAATTACATTTCTCGGCCATATCGCATAGATCTCACTGTGAAAAGGCTTAAATGGCTTTTTTGACCTAAGTTTGAGGATTGCGCTCAAATCAAATGTCCTAGAACCAAATTTCCACATGTAACTACTAGATTGTGATACAATACACTAATGGGTGAAGTTTGGTTGACTTCTGCGCAGAGGTTTGGGAGTTAACATCAAAATTACATTTCTCGGCCATATCGCATAGATCTCACTGTGAAAAGGCTTAAATGACTTTTTTAATTAAGTTTGATGATTGCGCTCAAACAAAATTTCCTAGAACAAAATTTTCAAATGTAACTACTAGATTGTGATACAATACACTATTGGGTGAAGTTTGGTTGACTTCTGCGCAGCGGTTTGGGAGTTAACATCAAAATTACATTTCTCGGCCATATCGCATAGATCTCACTGTGAAAAGGCTTAAATGGCTTTTTTGACCTAAGTTTAATGATTGCGCTCAAACCAAATTTCCAATAACCAAATTTCCACATATAACTACTAGATTGTGATACAATACACTAATGGGTGAAGTTTGGTTGACTTCTGCGCAGCGGTTTGGGAGTTAACATCAAAATTACATTTCTCGGCCATATCGCATAGATCTCACTGTGAAAAGGCTTAAATGACTTTTTTAATTAAGTTTGATGATTGCGTTCAAACAAAATGTCATAGAACAAAATTTTCAAATGTAACTACTAGATTGTGATACAATACACTATTGGGTGAAGTTTGGTTGACTTCTGCGCAGCGGTTTGGGAGTTAACATCAAAATTACATTTCTCGGCCATATCGCATAGATCTCACTGTGAAAAGGCTTAAATGGCTTTTTTGACCTAAGTTTGAGGATTGCGCTCAAATCAAATGTCCTAGAACCAAATTTCCACATGTAATTACTAGATTGTGATACAATACACTAATGGGTGAAGTTTGGTTGACTTCTGCGCAGCGGTTTGGGAGTTAACATCAAAATTACATTTCTCGGCCATATCGCATAGATCTCACTGTGAAAAGGCTTAAATGACTTTTTTAATTAAGTTTAATGATTGCGCTCAAATCAAATGTCCAAGAACTAAATTTCCAAATGTAACTACTAGATTGTGATAAAATACACTATTGGGTGAAGTTTGGTTGACTTCTGCGCAGCGGTTTGGGAGTTAACATCAAAATTACATTTCTCGGCCATATCGAATAGATCTCACTGTGAAAAGGCTTAAATGACTTTTTTAATTAAGTTTGATGATTGCGTTCAAACAAAATGTCCTAGAACAAAATTTTCAAATGTAACTACTAGATTGTGATACAATACACTATTGGGTGAAGTTTGGTTGACTTCCGCGCAGCGGTTTGGGAGTTAACATCAAAATTACATTTCTCGGCCATATCGCATAGATCTCACTGTGAAAAGGCTTAAATGGCTTTTTTGACCTAAGTTTGAGGATTGCGCTCAAATCAAATGTCCAAGAACCAAATTTCCAAATGTAACTACTAGATTGTGATACAATACACTATTGGGTGAAGTTTGGTTGACTTCTGCGCAGCGGTTTGGGAGTTAACATCAAAATTACATTTCTCGGCCATATCGCATAGATCTCACTGTGAAAAGGCTTAAATGACTTTTTTAATTAAGTTTGATGATTGCGTTCAAACAAAATGTCCTAGAACAAAATTTTCAAATGTAACTACTAGATTGTGATACAATACACTATTGGGTGAAGTTTGGTTGACTTCTGCGCAGCGGTTTGGGAGTTAACATCAAAATTACATTCCTCGGCCATATCGCATAGATCTCACTGTGAAAAGGCTTAAATGGCTTTTTTGACCTAAGTTTAAAGATTGCGCTCAAACCAAATGTCCTAGAACGAAATTTTCAAATGTAACTACTAGAATGTGATACAATACACTATTGGGTGAAGTTTGGTTGACTTCTGCGCAGCAGTTTGGGAGTTAACATCAAAATTACATTTCTCGGCCATATCGCATAGATCTCACTGTGAAAAGGCTTAAATGGCTTTTTTGACCTAAGTTTGAGGATTGCGCTCAAATCAAATGTCCTAGAACCAAATTTCCACATGTAACTACTAGATTGTGATACAATACACTAATGGGTGAAGTTTGGTTGACTTCTGCGCAGAGGTTTGGGAGTTAACATCAAAATTACATTTCTCGGCCATATCGCATAGATCTCACTGTGAAAAGGCTTAAATGACTTTTTTAATTAAGTTTGATGATTGCGCTCAAACAAAATTTCCTAGAACAAAATTTTCAAATGTAACTACTAGATTGTGATACAATACACTATTGGGTGAAGTTTGGTTGACTTCTGCGCAGCGGTTTGGGAGTTAACATCAAAATTACATTTCTCGGCCATATCGCATAGATCTCACTGTGAAAAGGCTTAAATGGCTTTTTTGACCTAAGTTTAATGATTGCGCTCAAACCAAATTTCCAATAACCAAATTTCCACATATAACTACTAGATTGTGATACAATACACTAATGGGTGAAGTTTAGTTGACTTCTGCGCAGCGGTTTGGGAGTTAACATCAAAATTACATTTCTCGGCCATATCGCATAGATCTCACTGTGAAAAGGCTTAAATGACTTTTTTAATTAAGTTTGATGATTGCGTTCAAACAAAATGTCATAGAACAAAATTTTCAAATGTAACTACTAGATTGTGATACAATACACTATTGGGTGAAGTTTGGTTGACTTCTGCGCAGCGGTTTGGGAGTTAACATCAAAATTACATTTCTCGGCCATATCGCATAGATCTCACTGTGAAAAGGCTTAAATGGCTTTTTTGACCTAAGTTTGAGGATTGCGCTCAAATCAAATGTCCTAGAACTAAATTTCCAAATGTAACTACTAGATTGTGATAAAATACACTATTGGGTGAAGTTTGGTTGACTTCTGCGCAGCGGTTTGGGAGTTAACATCAAAATTACATTTCTCGGCCATATCGCATAGATCTCACTGTGAAAAGGCTTAAATGACTTTTTTAATTAAGTTTGATGATTGCGTTCAAACAAAATGTCCTAGAACAAAATTTTCAAATGTAACTACTAGATTGTGATACAATACACTATTGGGTGAAGTTTGGTTGACTTCTGCGCAGCGGTTTGGGAGTTAACATCAAAATTACATTTCTCGGCCATATCGCATAGATCTCACTGTGAAAAGGCTTAAATGGCTTTTTTGACCTAAGTTTGAGGATTGCGCTCAAATCAAATGTCCAAGAACCAAATTTCCAAATGTAACTACTAGATTGTGATACAATACACTATTGGGTGAAGTTTGGTTGACTTCTGCGCAGCGGTTTGGGAGTTAACATCAAAATTACATTTCTCGGCCATATCGCATAGATCTCACTGTGAAAAGGCTTAAATGACTTTTTTAATTAAGTTTGATGATTGCGTTCAAACAAAATGTCCTAGAACAAAATTTTCAAATGTAACTACTAGATTGTGATACAATACACTATTGGGTGAAGTTTGGTTGACTTCTGCGCAGCGGTTTGGGAGTTAACATCAAAATTACATTCCTCGGCCATATCGCATAGATCTCACTGTGAAAAGGCTTAAATGGCTTTTTTGACCTAAGTTTAAAGATTGCGCTCAAACCAAATGTCCTAGAACGAAATTTTCAAATGTAACTACTAGAATGTGATACAATACACTATTGGGTGAAGTTTGGTTGACTTCTGCGCAGCAGTTTGGGAGTTAACATCAAAATTACATTTCTCGGCCATATCGCATAGATCTCACTGTGAAAAGGCTTAAATGGCTTTTTTGACCTAAGTTTGAGGATTGCGCTCAAATCAAATGTCCTAGAACCAAATTTCCACATGTAACTACTAGATTGTGATACAATACACTAATGGGTGAAGTTTGGTTGACTTCTGCGCAGAGGTTTGGGAGTTAACATCAAAATTACATTTCTCGGCCATATCGCATAGATCTCACTGTGAAAAGGCTTAAATGACTTTTTTAATTAAGTTTGATGATTGCGCTCAAACAAAATTTCCTAGAACAAAATTTTCAAATGTAACTACTAGATTGTGATACAATACACTATTGGGTGAAGTTTGGTTGACTTCTGCGCAGCGGTTTGGGAGTTAACATCAAAATTACATTTCTCGGCCATATCGCATAGATCTCACTGTGAAAAGGCTTAAATGGCTTTTTTGACCTAAGTTTAATGATTGCGCTCAAACCAAATTTCCAATAACCAAATTTCCACATATAACTACTAGATTGTGATACAATACACTAATGGGTGAAGTTTGGTTGACTTCTGCGCAGCGGTTTGGGAGTTAACATCAAAATTACATTTCTCGGCCATATCGCATAGATCTCACTGTGAAAAGGCTTAAATGACTTTTTTAATTAAGTTTGATGATTGCGTTCAAACAAAATGTCATAGAACAAAATTTTCAAATGTAACTACTAGATTGTGATACAATACACTATTGGGTGAAGTTTGGTTGACTTCTGCGCAGCGGTTTGGGAGTTAACATCAAAATTACATTTCTCGGCCATATCGCATAGATCTCACTGTGAAAAGGCTTAAATGGCTTTTTTGACCTAAGTTTGAGGATTGCGCTCAAATCAAATGTCCTAGAACCAAATTTCCACATGTAATTACTAGATTGTGATACAATACACTAATGGGTGAAGTTTGGTTGACTTCTGCGCAGCGGTTTGGGAGTTAACATCAAAATTACATTTCTCGGCCATATCGCATAGATCTCACTGTGAAAAGGCTTAAATGACTTTTTTAATTAAGTTTAATGATTGCGCTCAAATCAAATGTCCAAGAACTAAATTTCCAAATGTAACTACTAGATTGTGATAAAATACACTATTGGGTGAAGTTTGGTTGACTTCTGCGCAGCGGTTTGGGAGTTAACATCAAAATTACATTTCTCGGCCATATCGAATAGATCTCACTGTGAAAAGGCTTAAATGACTTTTTTAATTAAGTTTGATGATTGCGTTCAAACAAAATGTCCTAGAACAAAATTTTCAAATGTAACTACTAGATTGTGATACAATACACTATTGGGTGAAGTTTGGTTGACTTCCGCGCAGCGGTTTGGGAGTTAACATCAAAATTACATTTCTCGGCCATATCGCATAGATCTCACTGTGAAAAGGCTTAAATGGCTTTTTTGACCTAAGTTTGAGGATTGCGCTCAAATCAAAGGTCCAAGAACCAAATTTCCAAATGTAACTACTAGATTGTGATACAATACACTATTGGGTGAAGTTTGGTTGACTTCTGCGCAGCGGTTTGGGAGTTAACATCAAAATTACATTTCTCGGCCATATCGCATAGATCTCACTGTGAAAAGGCTTAAATGACTTTTTTAATTAAGTTTGATGATTGCGTTCAAACAAAATGTCCTAGAACAAAATTTTCAAATGCAACTACTAGATTGTGATACAATACACTATTGGGTGAAGTTTGGTTGACTTCTGCGCAGCGGTTTGGGAGTTAACATCAAAATTACATTTCTCGGCCATATCGCATAGATCTCACTGTGAAAAGGCTTAAATGGCTTTTTTGACCTAAGTTTAAAGATTGCGCTCAAACCAAATGTCCTAGAACGAAATTTTCAAATGTAACTACTAGAATGTGATACAATACACTATTGGGTGAAGTTTGGTTGACTTCTGCGCAGCGGTTTGGGAGTTAACATCAAAATTACATTTCTCGGCCATATCGCATAGATCTCACTGTGAAAAGGCTTAAATGGCTTTTTTGACCTAAGTTTGAGGATTGCGCTCAAATCAAATGTCCTAGAACCAAATTTCCACATGTAACTACTAGATTGTGATACAATACACTAATGGGTGAAGTTTGGTTGACTTCTGCGCAGAGGTTTGGGAGTTAACATCAAAATTACATTTCTCGGCCATATCGCATAGATCTCACTGTGAAAAGGCTTAAATGACTTTTTTAATTAAGTTTGATGATTGCGCTCAAACAAAATTTCCTAGAACAAAATTTTCAAATGTAACTACTAGATTGTGATACAATACACTATTGGGTGAAGTTTGGTTGACTTCTGCACAGCGGTTTGGGAGTTAACATCAAAATTACATTTCTCGGCCATATCGCATAGATCTCACTGTGAAAAGGCTTAAATGGCTTTTTTGACCTAAGTTTAATGATTGCGCTCAAACCAAATGTCCAATAACCAAATTTCCACATGTAACTACTAGATTGTGATACAATACACTAATGGGTGAAGTTTGGTTGACTTCTGCGCAGCGGTTTGGGAGTTAACATCAAAATTACATTTCTCGGCCATATCGCATAGATCTCACTGTGAAAAGGCTTAAATGGCTTTTTTGACCTAAGTTTGAGGATTGCGCTCAAATCAAATGTCCAAGAACCCAATTTCCAAATGTAACTACTAGATTGTGATACAATACACTATTGGGTGAAGTTTGGTTGACTTCTGCGCAGCGGTTTGGGAGTTAACATCAAAATTACATTTCTCGGCCATATCGCATAGATCTCACTGTGAAAAGGCTTAAATGACTTTTTTAATTAAGTTTGATGATTGCGTTCAAACAAAATGTCCTAGAACAAAATTTTCAAATGTAACTACTAGATTGTGATACAATACACTATTGGGTGAAGTTTGGTTGACTTCTGCGCAGCGGTTTGGGAGTTAACATCAAAATTACATTCCTCGGCCATATCGCATAGATCTCACTGTGAAAAGGCTTAAATGGCTTTTTTGACCTAAGTTTAAAGATTGCGCTCAAACCAAATGTCCTAGAACGAAATTTTCAAATGTAACTACTAGAATGTGATACAATACACTATTGGGTGAAGTTTGGTTGACTTCTGCGCAGCGGTTTGGGAGTTAACATCAAAATTACATTTCTCGGCCATATCGCATAGATCTCACTGTGAAAAGGCTTAAATGGCTTTTTTGACCTAAGTTTGAGGATTGCGCTCAAATCAAATGTCCTAGAACCAAATTTCCACATGTAACTACTAGATTGTGATACAATACACTATTGGGTGAAGTTTGGTTGACTTCTGCGCAGCGGTTTGGGAGTTAACATCAAAATTACATTTCTCGGCCATATCGCATAGATCTCACTGTGAAAAGGCTTAAATGGCTTTTTTGACCTAAGTTTAATAATTGCGCTCAAACCAAATGTCCTAGAACGAAATTTTCAAATGTAACTACTAGAATGTGATACAATACACTATTGGGTGAAGTTTGGTTGACTTCTGCGCAGCGGTTTGGGAGTTAACATCAAAATTACATTTCTCGGCCATATCGCATAGATCTCACTGTGAAAAGGCTTAAATGACTTTTTTAATTAAGTTTGATGATTGCGTTCAAACAAAATGTCCTAGAACAAAATTTTCAAATGTAACTACTAGATTGTGATACAATACACTATTGGGTGAAGTTTGGTTGACTTCTGCGCAGCGGTTTGGGAGTTAACATCAAAATTACATTTCTCGGCCATATCGCATAGATCTCACTGTGAAAAGGCTTAAATGACTTTTTTAATTAAGTTTGATGATTGCGCTCAAACAAAATTTCCTAGAACAAAATTTTCAAATGTAACTACTAGATTGTGATACAATACACTATTGGGTGAAGTTTGGTTGACTTCTGCGCAGCGGTTTGGGAGTTAACATCAAAATTACATTTCTCGGCCATATCGCATAGATCTCACTGTGAAAAGGCTTAAATGGCTTTTTTGACCTAAGTTTAATGATTGCGCTCAAACCAAATTTCCAATAACCAAATTTCCACATATAACTACTAGATTGTGATACAATACACTAATGGGTGAAGTTTGGTTGACTTCTGCGCAGCGGTTTGGGAGTTAACATCAAAATTACATTTCTCGGCCATATCGCATAGATCTCACTGTGAAAAGGCTTAAATGACTTTTTTAATTAAGTTTGATGATTGCGTTCAAACAAAATGTCATAGAACAAAATTTTCAAATGTAACTACTAGATTGTGATACAATACACTATTGGGTGAAGTTTGGTTGACTTCTGCGCAGCGGTTTGGGAGTTAACATCAAAATTACATTTCTCGGCCATATCGCATAGATCTCACTGTGAAAAGGCTTAAATGGCTTTTTTGACCTAAGTTTGAGGATTGCGCTCAAATCAAATGTCCTAGAACCAAATTTCCACATGTAATTACTAGATTGTGATACAATACACTAATGGGTGAAGTTTGGTTGACTTCTGCGCAGCGGTTTGGGAGTTAACATCAAAATTACATTTCTCGGCCATATCGCATAGATCTCACTGTGAAAAGGCTTAAATGACTTTTTTAATTAAGTTTAATGATTGCGCTCAAATCAAATGTCCAAGAACTAAATTTCCAAATGTAACTACTAGATTGTGATAAAATACACTATTGGGTGAAGTTTGGTTGACTTCTGCGCAGCGGTTTGGGAGTTAACATCAAAATTACATTTCTCGGCCATATCGAATAGATCTCACTGTGAAAAGGCTTAAATGACTTTTTTAATTAAGTTTGATGATTGCGTTCAAACAAAATGTCCTAGAACAAAATTTTCAAATGTAACTACTAGATTGTGATACAATACACTATTGGGTGAAGTTTGGTTGACTTCCGCGCAGCGGTTTGGGAGTTAACATCAAAATTACATTTCTCGGCCATATCGCATAGATCTCACTGTGAAAAGGCTTAAATGGCTTTTTTGACCTAAGTTTGAGGATTGCGCTCAAATCAAATGTCCAAGAACCAAATTTCCAAATGTAACTACTAGATTGTGATACAATACACTATTGGGTGAAGTTTGGTTGACTTCTGCGCAGCGGTTTGGGAGTTAACATCAAAATTACATTTCTCGGCCATATCGCATAGATCTCACTGTGAAAAGGCTTAAATGACTTTTTTAATTAAGTTTGATGATTGCGTTCAAACAAAATGTCCTAGAACAAAATTTTCAAATGCAACTACTAGATTGTGATACAATACACTATTGGGTGAAGTTTGGTTGACTTCTGCGCAGCGGTTTGGGAGTTAACATCAAAATTACATTTCTCGGCCATATCGCATAGATCTCACTGTGAAAAGGCTTAAATGGCTTTTTTGACCTAAGTTTAAAGATTGCGCTCAAACCAAATGTCCTAGAACGAAATTTTCAAATGTAACTACTAGAATGTGATACAATACACTATTGGGTGAAGTTTGGTTGACTTCTGCGCAGCGGTTTGGGAGTTAACATCAAAATTACATTTCTCGGCCATATCGCATAGATCTCACTGTGAAAAGGCTTAAATGGCTTTTTTGACCTAAGTTTGAGGATTGCGCTCAAATCAAATGTCCTAGAACCAAATTTCCACATGTAACTACTAGATTGTGATACAATACACTAATGGGTGAAGTTTGGTTGACTTCTGCGCAGAGGTTTGGGAGTTAACATCAAAATTACATTTCTCGGCCATATCGCATAGATCTCACTGTGAAAAGGCTTAAATGACTTTTTTAATTAAGTTTGATGATTGCGCTCAAACAAAATTTCCTAGAACAAAATTTTCAAATGTAACTACTAGATTGTGATACAATACACTATTGGGTGAAGTTTGGTTGACTTCTGCACAGCGGTTTGGGAGTTAACATCAAAATTACATTTCTCGGCCATATCGCATAGATCTCACTGTGAAAAGGCTTAAATGGCTTTTTTGACCTAAGTTTAATGATTGCGCTCAAACCAAATGTCCAATAACCAAATTTCCACATGTAACTACTAGATTGTGATACAATACACTAATGGGTGAAGTTTGGTTGACTTCTGCGCAGCGGTTTGGGAGTTAACATCAAAATTACATTTCTCGGCCATATCGCATAGATCTCACTGTGAAAAGGCTTAAATGGCTTTTTTGACCTAAGTTTGAGGATTGCGCTCAAATCAAATGTCCAAGAACCCAATTTCCAAATGTAACTACTAGATTGTGATACAATACACTATTGGGTGAAGTTTGGTTGACTTCTGCGCAGCGGTTTGGGAGTTAACATCAAAATTACATTTCTCGGCCATATCGCATAGATCTCACTGTGAAAAGGCTTAAATGACTTTTTTAATTAAGTTTGATGATTGCGTTCAAACAAAATGTCCTAGAACAAAATTTTCAAATGTAACTACTAGATTGTGATACAATACACTATTGGGTGAAGTTTGGTTGACTTCTGCGCAGCGGTTTGGGAGTTAACATCAAAATTACATTCCTCGGCCATATCGCATAGATCTCACTGTGAAAAGGCTTAAATGGCTTTTTTGACCTAAGTTTAAAGATTGCGCTCAAACCAAATGTCCTAGAACGAAATTTTCAAATGTAACTACTAGAATGTGATACAATACACTATTGGGTGAAGTTTGGTTGACTTCTGCGCAGCGGTTTGGGAGTTAACATCAAAATTACATTTCTCGGCCATATCGCATAGATCTCACTGTGAAAAGGCTTAAATGGCTTTTTTGACCTAAGTTTGAGGATTGCGCTCAAATCAAATGTCCTAGAACCAAATTTCCACATGTAACTACTAGATTGTGATACAATACACTATTGGGTGAAGTTTGGTTGACTTCTGCGCAGCGGTTTGGGAGTTAACATCAAAATTACATTTCTCGGCCATATCGCATAGATCTCACTGTGAAAAGGCTTAAATGGCTTTTTTGACCTATGTTTAATAATTGCGCTCAAACCAAATGTCCTAGAACGAAATTTTCAAATGTAACTACTAGAATGTGATACAATACACTATTGGGTGAAGTTTGGTTGACTTCTGCGCAGCGGTTTGGGAGTTAACATCAAAATTACATTTCTCGGCCATATCGCATATATCTCACTGTGAAAAGGCTTAAATGACTTTTTTAATTAAGTTTGATGATTGCGTTCAAACAAAATGTCCTAGAACAAAATTTTCAAATGTAACTACTAGATTGTGATACAATACACTATTGGGTGAAGTTTGGTTGACTTCTGCGCAGCGGTTTGGGAGTTAACATCAAAATTACATTTCTCGGCCATATCGCATAGATCTCACTGTGAAAAGGCTTAAATGGCTTTTTTGACCTAAGTTTGAGGATTGCGCTCAAATCAAATGTCCAAGAACCAAATTTCCAAATGTAACTACTAGATTGTGATACAATACACTATTGGGTGAAGTTTGGTTGACTTCTGCGCAGCGGTTTGGGAGTTAACATCAAAATTACATTTCTCGGCCATATCGCATAGATCTCACTGTGAAAAGGCTTAAATGACTTTTTTAATTAAGTTTGATGATTGCGTTCAAACAAAATGTCCTAGAACAAAATTTTCAAATGTAACTACTAGATTGTGATACAATACACTATTGGGTGAAGTTTGGTTGACTTCTGCGCAGCGGTTTGGGAGTTAACATCAAAATTACATTTCTCGGCCATATCGCATAGATCTCACTGTGAAAAGGCTTAAATGGCTTTTTTGACCTAAGTTTAAAGATTGCGCTCAAACCAAATGTCCTAGAACGAAATTTTCAAATGTAACTACTAGAATGTGATACAATACACTATTGGGTGAAGTTTGGTTGACTTCTGCGCAGCGGTTTGGGAGTTAACATCAAAATTACATTTCTCGGCCATATCGCATAGATCTCACTGTGAAAAGGCTTAAATGGCTTTTTTGACCTAAGTTTGAGGATTGCGCTCAAATCAAATGTCCTAGAACCAAATTTCCACATGTAACTACTAGATTGTGATACAATACACTAATGGGTGAAGTTTGGTTGACTTCTGCGCAGAGGTTTGGGAGTTAATATCAAAATTACATTTCTCGGCCATATCGTATAGATCTCACTGTGAAAAGGCTTAAATGACTTTTTTAATTAAGTTTGATGATTGCGCTCAAACAAAATTTCCTAGAACAAAATTTTCAAATGTAACTACTAGATTGTGATACAATACACTATTGGGTGAAGTTTGGTTGACTTCTGCGCAGCGGTTTGGGAGTTAACATCAAAATTACATTTCTCGGCCATATCGCATAGATCTCACTGTGAAAAGGCTTAAATGGCTTTTTTGACCTAAGTTTAATGATTGCGCTCAAACCAAATGTCCAATAACCAAATTTCTACATGTAACTACTAGATTGTGATACAATACACTAATGGGTGAAGTTTGGTTGACTTCTGCGCAGCGGTTTGGGAGTTAACATCAAAATTACATTTCTCGGCCATATCGCATAGATCTCACTGTGAAAAGGCTTAAATGACTTTTTTAATTAAGTTTGATGATTGCGTTCAAACAAAATGTCATAGAACAAAATTTTCAAATGTAACTACTAGATTGTGATACAATACACTATTGGGTGAAGTTTGGTTGACTTCTGCGCAGCGGTTTGGGAGTTAACATCAAAATTACATTTCTCGGCCATATCGCATAGATCTCACTGTGAAAAGGCTTAAATGACTTTTTTAATTAAGTTTGATGATTGCGTTCAAACAAAATGTCCTAGAACAAAATTTTCAAATGTAACTACTAGATTGTGATACAATACACTAATGGGTGAAGTTTGGTTGACTTCTGCGCAGCGGTTTGGGAGTTAACATCAAAATTACATTTCTCGGCCATATCGCATAGATCTCACTGTGAAAAGGCTTAAATGACTTTTTTAATTAAGTTTGATGATTGCGTTCAAACAAAATGTCCTAGAACAAAATTTTCAAATGTAACTACTAGATTGTGATACAATACACTATTGGGTGAAGTTTGGTTGACTTCTGCGCAGCGGTTTGGGAGTTAACATCAAAATTACATTTCTCGGCCATATCGCATAGATCTCACTGTGAAAAGGCTTAAATGGCTTTTTTGACCTAAGTTTAAAGATTGCGCTCAAACCAAATGTCCTAGAACGAAATTTTCAAATGTAACTACTAGAATGTGATACAATACACTATTGGGTGAAGTTTGGTTGACTTCTGCGCAGCGGTTTGGGAGTTAACATCAAAATTACATTTCTCGGCCATATCGCATAGATCTCACTGTGAAAAGGCTTAAATGGCTTTTTTGACCTAAGTTTGAGGATTGCGCTCAAATCAAATGTTCTAGAACCAAATTTCCACATGTAACTACTAGATTGTGATACAATACACTAATGGGTGAAGTTTGGTTGACTTCTGCGCAGAGGTTTGGGAGTTAACATCAAAATTACATTTCTCGGCCATATCGCATAGATCTCACTGTGAAAAGGCTTAAATGACTTTTTTAATTAAGTTTGATGATTGCGCTCAAACAAAATTTCCTAGAACAAAATTTTCAAATGTAACTACTAGATTGTGATACAATACACTATTGGGTGAAGTTTGGTTGACTTCTGCGCAGCGGTTTTGGAGTTAACATCAAAATTACATTTCTCGGCCATATCGCATAGATCTCACTGTGAAAAGGCTTAAATGGCTTTTTTGACCTAAGTTTAATGATTGCGCTCAAACCAAATGTCCAATAACCAAATTTCCACATGTAACTACTAGATTGTGATACAACACACTAATGGGTGAAGTTTGGTTGACTTCTGCGAGGCGGTTTGGGAGTTAACATCAAAATTACATTTCTCGGCCATATCGCATAGATCTCACTGTGAAAAGGCTTAAATGACTTTTTTAATTAAGTTTGATGATTGCGTTCAAACAAAATGTCATAGAACAAAATTTTCAAATGTAACTACTAGATTGTGATACAATACACTATTGGGTGAAGTTTGGTTGACTTCTGCGCAGCGGTTTGGGAGTTAACATCAAAATTACATTTCTCGGCCATATCGCATAGATCTCACTGTGAAAAGGCTTAAATGGCTTTTTTGACCTAAGTTTGAGGATTGCGCTCAAATCAAATGTCCTAGAACCAAATTTCCACATGTAATTACTAGATTGTGATACAATACACTAATGGGTGAAGTTTGGTTGACTTCTGCGCAGCGGTTTGGGAGTTAACATCAAAATTACATTTCTCGGCCATATCGCATAGATCTCACTGTGAAAAGGCTTAAATGACTTTTTTAATTAAGTTTAATGATTGCGCTCAAACCAAATGTCCTAGAACGAAATTTTCAAATGTAACTACTAGAATGTGATACAATACACTATTGGGTGAAGTTTAGTTGACTTCTGCGCAGCGGTTTGGGAGTTAACATCAAAATTACATTTCTCGGCCATATCGCATAGATCTCACTGTGAAAAGGCTTAAATGGCTTTTTTGACCTAAGTTTAATGATTGCGCTCAAACCAAATGTCCTAGAACGAAATTTTCAAATGTAACTACTAGAATGTGATACAATACACTATTGGGTGAAGTTTGGTTGACTTCTGCGCAGCGGTTTGGGAGTTAACATCAAAATTACATTTCTCGGCCATATCGCATAGATCTCACTGTGAAAAGGCTTAAATGACTTTTTTAATTAAGTTTGATGATTGCGTTCAAACAAAATGTCCTAGAACAAAATTTTCAAATGTAACTACTAGATTGTGATACAATACACTATTGGGTGAAGTTTGGTTGACTTCTGCGCAGCGGTTTGGGAGTTAACATCAAAATTACATTTCTCGGCCATATCGCATAGATCTCACTGTGAAAAGGCTTAAATGGCTTTTTTGACCTAAGTTTTAGGATTGCGCTCAAATCAAATGTCCAAGAACCAAATTTCCAAATGTAACTACTAGATTGTGATACAATACACTATTGGGTGAAGTTTGGTTGACTTCTGCGCAGCGGTTTGGGAGTTAACATCAAAATTACATTTCTCGGCCATATCGCATAGATCTCACTGTGAAAAGGCTTAAATGGCTTTTTTGACCTAAGTTTGAGGATTGCGCTCAAATCAAATGTCCAAGAACCAAATTTCCAAATGTACCTAATAGATTGTGATACAATACACTATTGGGTGAAGTTTGGTTGACTTCTGCGCAGCGGTTTGGGAGTTAACATCAAAATTACATTTCTCGGCCATATCGCATAGATCTCACTGTGAAAAGGCTTAAATGACTTTTTTAATTAAGTTTAATGATTGCGCTCAAACCAAATGTCCTAGAACGAAATTTTCAAATGTAACTACTAGAATGTGATACAATACACTATTGGGTGAAGTTTAGTTGACTTCTGCGCAGCGGTTTGGGAGTTAACATCAAAATTACATTTCTCGGCCATATCGCATAGATCTCACTGTGAAAAGGCTTAAATGGCTTTTTTGACCTAAGTTTAATGATTGCGCTCAAACCAAATGTCCTAGAACGAAATTTTCAAATGTAACTACTAGAATGTGATACAATACACTATTGGGTGAAGTTTGGTTGACTTCTGCGCAGCGGTTTGGGAGTTAACATCAAAATTACATTTCTCGGCCATATCGTATAGATCTCACTGTGAAAAGGCTTAAATGACTTTTTTAATTAAGTTTGATGATTGCGCTCAAACAAAATTTCCTAGAACAAAATTTTCAAATGTAACTACTAGATTGTGATACAATACACTATTGGGTGAAGTTTGGTTGACTTCTGCGCATCGGTTTGGGAGTTAACATCAAAATTACATTTCTCGGCCATATCGCATAGATCTCACTGTGAAAAGGCTTAAATGGCTTTTTTGACCTAAGTTTAATGATTGCGCTCAAACCAAATGTCCAATAACCAAATTTCTACATGTAACTACTAGATTGTGATACAATACACTAATGGGTGAAGTTTGGTTGACTTCTGCGCAGCGGTTTGGGAGTTAACATCAAAATTACATTTCTCGGCCATATCGCATAGATCTCACTGTGAAAAGGCTTAAATGACTTTTTTAATTAAGTTTGATGATTGCGTTCAAACAAAATGTCATAGAACAAAATTTTCAAATGTAACTACTAGATTGTGATACAATACACTATTGGGTGAAGTTTGGTTGACTTCTGCGCAGCGGTTTGGGAGTTAACATCAAAATTACATTTCTCGGCCATATCGCATAGATCTCACTGTGAAAAGGCTTAAATGGCTTTTTTGACCTAAGTTTGAGGATTGCGCTCAAATCAAATGTCCTAGAACCAAATTTCCACATGTAACTACTAGATTGTGATACAATACACTAATGGGTGAAGTTTGGTTGACTTCTGCGCAGCGGTTTGGGAGTTAACATCAAAATTACATTTCTCGGCCATATCGTATAGATCTCACTGTGAAAAGGCTTAAATGACTTTTTTAATTAAGTTTGAGGATTGCGCTCAAACAAAATTTCCTAGAACAAAATTTTCAAATGTAACTACTAGATTGTGATACAATACACTATTGGGTGAAGTTTGGTTGACTTCTGCGCAGCGGTTTGGGAGTTAACATCAAAATTACATTTCTCGGCCATATCGCATAGATCTCAATGTGAAAAGGCTTAAATGGCTTTTTTGACCTAAGTTTAATGATTGCGCTCAAACCAAATGTCCAATAACCAAATTTCTACATGTAACTACTAGATTGTGATACAATACACTAATGGGTGAAGTTTGGTTGACTTCTGCGCAGCGGTTTGGGAGTTAACATCAAAATTACATTTCTCGGCCATATCGCATAGATCTCACTGTGAAAAGGCTTAAATGACTTTTTTAATTAAGTTTGATGATTGCGTTCAAACAAAATGTCCTAGAACAAAATTTTCAAATGCAACTACAAGATTGTGATACAATACACTATTGGGTAAAGTTTGGTTGACTTCTGCGCAGCGGTTTGGGAGTTAACATCAAAATTACATTTCTCGGCCATATCGCATAGATCTCACTGTGAAAAGGCTTAAATGGCTTTTTTGACCTAAGTTTAAAGATTGCGTTCAAACCAAATGTCCTAGAACGAAATTTTCAAATGTAACTACTAGAATGTGATACAATACACTATTGGGTGAAGTTTGGTTGACTTCTGCGCAGCGGTTTGGGAGTTAACATCAAAATTACATTTCTCGGCCATATCGCATAGATCTCACTGTGAAAAGGCTTAAATGGCTTTTTTGACCTAAGTTTGAGGATTGCGCTCAAATCAAATGTCCTAGAACCAAATTTCCACATGTAACTACTAGATTGTGATACAATACACTAATGGGTGAAGTTTGGTTGACTTCTGCGCAGAGGTTTGGGAGTTAACATCAAAATTACATTTCTCGGCCATATCGCATAGATCTCACTGTGAAAAGGCTTAAATGACTTTTTTAATTAAGTTTGATGATTGCGCTCAAACAAAATTTCCTAGAACAAAATTTTCAAATGTAACTACTAGAATGTGATACAATACACTATTGGGTGAAGTTTGGTTGACTTCTGCGCAGCGGTTTGGGAGTTAACATCAAAATTACATTTCTCGGCCATATCGCATAGATCTCACTGTGAAAAGGTTAAAATGGCTTTTTTGACCTAAGTTTAATGATTGCGCTCAAACCAAATGTCCAATAACCAAATTTCCACATGTAACTACTAGATTGTGATACAATACACTAATGGGTGAAGTTTGGTTGACTTCTGCGCAGCGGTTTGGGAGTTAACATCAAAATTACATTTCTCGGCCATATCGCATAGATCTCACTGTGAAAAGGCTTAAATGGCTTTTTTGACCTAAGTTTGAGGATTGCGCTCAAATCAAATGTCCAAGAACCAAATTTCCAAATGTAACTAATAGATTGTGATACAATACACTATTGGGTGAAGTTTGGTTGACTTCTGCGCAGCGGTTTGGGAGTTAACATCAAAATTACATTTCTCGGCCATATCGCATAGATCTCACTGTGAAAAGGCTTAAATGACTTTTTTAATTAAGTTTAATGATTGCGCTCAAACCAAATGTCCTAGAACGAAATTTCCAAATGTAACTACTAGAATGTGATACAATACACTATTGGGTGAAGTTTAGTTGACTTCTGCGCAGCGGTTTGGGAGTTAACATCAAAATTACATTTCTCGGCCATATCGCATAGATCTCACTGTGAAAAGGCTTAAATGGCTTTTTTGACCTAAGTTTAATGATTGCGCTCAAACCAAATGTCCTAGAACGAAATTTTCAAATGTAACTACTAGAATGTGATACAATACACTATTGGGTGAAGTTTGGTTGACTTCTGCGCAGCGGTTTGGGAGTTAACATCAAAATTACATTTCTCGGCCATATCGCATAGATCTCACTGTGAAAAGGCTTAAATGACTTTTTTAATTAAGTTTGATGATTGCGTTCAAACAAAATGTCCTAGAACAAAATTTTCAAATGTAACTACTAGATTGTGATACAATACACTATTGGGTGAAGTTTGGTTGACTTCTGCGCAGCGGTTTGGGAGTTAACATCAAAATTACATTTCTCGGCCATATCAAATAGATCTCACTGTGAAAAGGCTTAAATGACTTTTTTAATTAAGTTTGATGATTGCGTTCAAACAAAATGTCCTAGAACAAAATTTTCAAATGTAACTACTAGATTGTGATACAATACACTATTGGGTGAAGTTTGGTTGACTTCTGCGCAGCGGTTTGGGAGTTAACATCAAAATTACATTTCTCGGACATATCGCATAGATCTCACTGTGAAAAGGCTTAAATGGCTTTTTTGACCTAAGTTTAAAGATTGCGCTCAAACCAAATGTCCTAGAACGAAATTTTCAAATGTAACTACTAGAATGTGATACAATACACTAATGGGTGAAGTTTGGTTGACTTCTGCGCAGCGGTTTGGGAGTTAACATCAAAATTACATTTCTCGGCCATATCGCATAGATCTCACTGTGAAAAGGCTTAAATGACTTTTTTAATTAAGTTTGATGATTGCGTTCAAACAAAATGTCATAGAACAAAATTTTCAAATGTAACTACTAGAATGTGATACAATACACTATTGGGTGAAGTTTGGTTGACTTCTGCGCAGCGGTTTGGGAGTTAACATCAAAATTACATTTCTCGGCCATATCGCATAGATCTCACTGTGAAAAGGCTTAAATGGCTTTTTTGACCTAAGTTTGAGGATTGCGCTCAAATCAAATGTCCTAGAACCAAATTTCCACATGTAATTACTAGATTGTGATACAATACACTAATGGGTGAAGTTTGGTTGACTTCTGCGCAGCGGTTTGGGAGTTAACATCAAAATTACATTTCTCGGCCATATCGCATAGATCTCACTGTGAAAAGGCTTAAATGACTTTTTTAATTAAGTTTAATGATTGCGCTCAAATCAAATGTCCTAGAACTAAATTTCCAAATGTAACTACTAGATTGTGATAAAATACACTATTGGGTGAAGTTTGGTTGACTTCTGCGCAGCGGTTTGGGAGTTAACATCAAAATTACATTTCTCGGCCATATCGCATAGATCTCACTGTGAAAAGGCTTAAATGACTTTTTTAATTAAGTTTGATGATTGCGTTCAAACAAAATGTCCTAGAACAAAATTTTCAAATGTAACTACTAGATTGTGATACAATACACTATTGGGTGAAGTTTGGTTGACTTCTGCGCAGCGGTTTGGGAGTTAACATCAAAATTACATTTCTCGGCCATATCGCATAGATCTCACTGTGAAAAGGCTTAAATGGCTTTTTTGACCTAAGTTTGAGGATTGCGCTCAAATCAAATGTCCAAGAACCAAATTTCCAAATGTAACTACTAGATTGTGATACAATACACTATTGGGTGAAGTTTGGTTGACTTCTGCGCAGCGGTTTGGGAGTTAACATCAAAATTACATTTCTCGGCCATATCGCATAGATCTCACTGTGAAAAGGCTTAAATGACTTTTTTAATTAAGTTTGATGATTGCGTTCAAACAAAATGTCCTAGAACAAAATTTTCAAATGTAAATACTAGATTGTGATACAATACACTATTGGGTGAAGTTTGGTTGACTTCTGCGCAGCGGTTTGGGAGTTAACATCAAAATTACATTCCTCGGCCATATCGCATAGATCTCACTGTGAAAAGGCTTAAATGGCTTTTTTGACCTAAGTTTAAAGATTGCGCTCAAACCAAATGTCCTAGAACGAAATTTTCAAATGTAACTACTAGAATGTGATACAATACACTATTGGGTGAAGTTTGGTTGACTTCTGCGCAGCAGTTTGGGAGTTAACATCAAAATTACATTTCTCGGCCATATCGCATAGATCTCACTGTGAAAAGGCTTAAATGGCTTTTTTGACCTAAGTTTGAGGATTGCGCTCAAATCAAATGTCCTAGAACCAAATTTCCACATGTAACTACTAGATTGTGATACAATACACTAATGGGTGAAGTTTGGTTGACTTCTGCGCAGAGGTTTGGGAGTTAACATCAAAATTACATTTCTCGGCCATATCGCATAGATCTCACTGTGAAAAGGCTTAAATGACTTTTTTAATTAAGTTTGATGATTGCGCTCAAACAAAATTTCCTAGAACAAAATTTTCAAATGTAACTACTAGATTGTGATACAATACACTATTGGGTGAAGTTTGGTTGACTTCTGCGCAGCGGTTTGGGAGTTAACATCAAAATTACATTTCTCGGCCATATCGCATAGATCTCACTGTGAAAAGGCTTAAATGGCTTTTTTGACCTAAGTTTAATGATTGCGCTCAAACCAAATTTCCAATAACCAAATTTCCACATATAACTACTAGATTGTGATACAATACACTAATGGGTGAAGTTTGGTTGACTTCTGCGCAGCGGTTTGGGAGTTAACATCAAAATTACATTTCTCGGCCATATCGCATAGATCTCACTGTGAAAAGGCTTAAATGACTTTTTTAATTAAGTTTGATGATTGCGTTCAAACAAAATGTCATAGAACAAAATTTTCAAATGTAACTACTAGATTGTGATACAATACACTATTGGGTGAAGTTTGGTTGACTTCTGCGCAGCGGTTTGGGAGTTAACATCAAAATTACATTTCTCGGCCATATCGCATAGATCTCACTGTGAAAAGGCTTAAATGGCTTTTTTGACCTAAGTTTGAGGATTGCGCTCAAATCAAATGTCCTAGAACCAAATTTCCACATGTAATTACTAGATTGTGATACAATACACTAATGGGTGAAGTTTGGTTGACTTCTGCGCAGCGGTTTGGGAGTTAACATCAAAATTACATTTCTCGGCCATATCGCATAGATCTCACTGTGAAAAGGCTTAAATGACTTTTTTAATTAAGTTTAATGATTGCGCTCAAATCAAATGTCCAAGAACTAAATTTCCAAATGTAACTACTAGATTGTGATAAAATACACTATTGGGTGAAGTTTGGTTGACTTCTGCGCAGCGGTTTGGGAGTTAACATCAAAATTACATTTCTCGGCCATATCGAATAGATCTCACTGTGAAAAGGCTTAAATGACTTTTTTAATTAAGTTTGATGATTGCGTTCAAACAAAATGTCCTAGAACAAAATTTTCAAATGTAACTACTAGATTGTGATACAATACACTATTGGGTGAAGTTTGGTTGACTTCCGCGCAGCGGTTTGGGAGTTAACATCAAAATTACATTTCTCGGCCATATCGCATAGATCTCACTGTGAAAAGGCTTAAATGGCTTTTTTGACCTAAGTTTGAGGATTGCGCTCAAATCAAATGTCCAAGAACCAAATTTCCAAATGTAACTACTAGATTGTGATACAATACACTATTGGGTGAAGTTTGGTTGACTTCTGCGCAGCGGTTTGGGAGTTAACATCAAAATTACATTTCTCGGCCATATCGCATAGATCTCACTGTGAAAAGGCTTAAATGACTTTTTTAATTAAGTTTGATGATTGCGTTCAAACAAAATGTCCTAGAACAAAATTTTCAAATGCAACTACTAGATTGTGATACAATACACTATTGGGTGAAGTTTGGTTGACTTCTGCGCAGCGGTTTGGGAGTTAACATCAAAATTACATTTCTCGGCCATATCGCATAGATCTCACTGTGAAAAGGCTTAAATGGCTTTTTTGACCTAAGTTTGAGGATTGCGCTCAAATCAAATGTCCTAGAACCAAATTTCCACATGTAACTACTAGATTGTGATACAATACACTAATGGGTGAAGTTTGGTTGACTTCTGCGCAGAGGTTTGGGAGTTAACATCAAAATTACATTTCTCGGCCATATCGCATAGATCTCACTGTGAAAAGGCTTAAATGACTTTTTTAATTAAGTTTGATGATTGCGCTCAAACAAAATTTCCTAGAACAAAATTTTCAAATGTAACTACTAGATTGTGATACAATACACTATTGGGTGAAGTTTGGTTGACTTCTGCACAGCGGTTTGGGAGTTAACATCAAAATTACATTTCTCGGCCATATCGCATAGATCTCACTGTGAAAAGGCTTAAATGGCTTTTTTGACCTAAGTTTAATGATTGCGCTCAAACCAAATGTCCAATAACCAAATTTCCACATGTAACTACTAGATTGTGATACAATACACTAATGGGTGAAGTTTGGTTGACTTCTGCGCAGCGGTTTGGGAGTTAACATCAAAATTACATTTCTCGGCCATATCGCATAGATCTCACTGTGAAAAGGCTTAAATGGCTTTTTTGACCTAAGTTTAATGATTGCGCTCAAACCAAATTTCCAATAACCAAATTTCCACATATAACTACTAGATTGTGATACAATACACTAATGGGTGAAGTTTGGTTGACTTCTGCGCAGCGGTTTGGGAGTTAACATCAAAATTACATTTCTCGGCCATATCGCATAGATCTCACTGTGAAAAGGCTTAAATGACTTTTTTAATTAAGTTTGATGATTGCGTTCAAACAAAATGTCATAGAACAAAATTTTCAAATGTAACTACTAGATTGTGATACAATACACTATTGGGTGAAGTTTGGTTGACTTCTGCGCAGCGGTTTGGGAGTTAACATCAAAATTACATTTCTCGGCCATATCGCATAGATCTCACTGTGAAAAGGCTTAAATGGCTTTTTTGACCTAAGTTTGAGGATTGCGCTCAAATCAAATGTCCTAGAACCAAATTTCCACATGTAATTACTAGATTGTGATACAATACACTAATGGGTGAAGTTTGGTTGACTTCTGCGCAGCGGTTTGGGAGTTAACATCAAAATTACATTTCTCGGCCATATCGCATAGATCTCACTGTGAAAAGGCTTAAATGACTTTTTTAATTAAGTTTAATGATTGCGCTCAAATCAAATGTCCAAGAACTAAATTTCCAAATGTAACTACTAGATTGTGATAAAATACACTATTGGGTGAAGTTTGGTTGACTTCTGCGCAGCGGTTTGGGAGTTAACATCAAAATTACATTTCTCGGCCATATCGAATAGATCTCACTGTGAAAAGGCTTAAATGACTTTTTTAATTAAGTTTGATGATTGCGTTCAAACAAAATGTCCTAGAACAAAATTTTCAAATGTAACTACTAGATTGTGATACAATACACTATTGGGTGAAGTTTGGTTGACTTCCGCGCAGCGGTTTGGGAGTTAACATCAAAATTACATTTCTCGGCCATATCGCATAGATCTCACTGTGAAAAGGCTTAAATGGCTTTTTTGACCTAAGTTTGAGGATTGCGCTCAAATCAAATGTCCAAGAACCAAATTTCCAAATGTAACTACTAGATTGTGATACAATACACTATTGGGTGAAGTTTGGTTGACTTCTGCGCAGCGGTTTGGGAGTTAACATCAAAATTACATTTCTCGGCCATATCGCATAGATCTCACTGTGAAAAGGCTTAAATGACTTTTTTAATTAAGTTTGATGATTGCGTTCAAACAAAATGTCCTAGAACAAAATTTTCAAATGCAACTACTAGATTGTGATACAATACACTATTGGGTGAAGTTTGGTTGACTTCTGCGCAGCGGTTTGGGAGTTAACATCAAAATTACATTTCTCGGCCATATCGCATAGATCTCACTGTGAAAAGGCTTAAATGGCTTTTTTGACCTAAGTTTAAAGATTGCGCTCAAACCAAATGTCCTAGAACGAAATTTTCAAATGTAACTACTAGAATGTGATACAATACACTATTGGGTGAAGTTTGGTTGACTTCTGCGCAGCGGTTTGGGAGTTAACATCAAAATTACATTTCTCGGCCATATCGCATAGATCTCACTGTGAAAAGGCTTAAATGGCTTTTTTGACCTAAGTTTGAGGATTGCGCTCAAATCAAATGTCCTAGAACCAAATTTCCACATGTAACTACTAGATTGTGATACAATACACTAATGGGTGAAGTTTGGTTGACTTCTGCGCAGAGGTTTGGGAGTTAACATCAAAATTACATTTCTCGGCCATATCGCATAGATCTCACTGTGAAAAGGCTTAAATGACTTTTTTAATTAAGTTTGATGATTGCGCTCAAACAAAATTTCCTAGAACAAAATTTTCAAATGTAACTACTAGATTGTGATACAATACACTATTTGGTGAAGTTTGGTTGACTTCTGCACAGCGGTTTGGGAGTTAACATCAAAATTACATTTCTCGGCCATATCGCATAGATCTCACTGTGAAAAGGCTTAAATGGCTTTTTTGACCTAAGTTTAAAGATTGCGCTCAAACCAAATGTCCTAGAACGAAATTTTCAAATGTAACTACTAGAATGTGATACAATACACTATTGGGTGAAGTTTGGTTGACTTCTGCGCAGCGGTTTGGGAGTTAACATCAAAATTACATTTCTCGGCCATATCGCATAGATCTCACTGTGAAAAGGCTTAAATGGCTTTTTTGACCTAAGTTTGAGGATTGCGCTCAAATCAAATGTCCTAGAACCAAATTTCCACATGTAACTACTAGATTGTGATACAATACACTATTGGGTGAAGTTTGGTTGACTTCTGCGCAGCGGTTTGGGAGTTAACATCAAAATTACATTTCTCGGCCATATCGCATAGATCTCACTGTGAAAAGGCTTAAATGGCTTTTTTGACCTATGTTTAATAATTGCGCTCAAACCAAATGTCCTAGAACGAAATTTTCAAATGTAACTCCTAGAATGTGATACAATACACTATTGGGTGAAGTTTGGTTGACTTCTGCGCAGCGGTTTGGGAGTTAACATCAAAATTACATTTCTCGGCCATATCGCATAGATCTCACTGTGAAAAGGCTTAAATGGCTTTTTTGACCTATGTTTAATAATTGCGCTCAAACCAAATGTCCTAGAACGAAATTTTCAAATGTAACTACTAGAATGTGATACAATACACTATTGGGTGAAGTTTGGTTGACTTCTGCGCAGCGGTTTGGGAGTTAACATCAAAATTACATTTCTCGGCCATATCGCATAGATCTCACTGTGAAAAGGCTTAAATGACTTTTTTAATTAAGTTTGATGATTGCGTTCAAACAAAATGTCCTAGAACAAAATTTTCAAATGTAACTACTAGATTGTGATACAATACACTATTGGGTGAAGTTTGGTTGACTTCTGCGCAGCGGTTTGGGAGTTAACATCAAAATTACATTTCTCGGCCATATCGCATAGATCTCACTGTGAAAAGGCTTAAATGGCTTTTTTGACCTAAGTTTGAGGATTGCGCTCAAATCAAATGTCCAAGAACCAAATTTCCAAATGTAACTACTAGATTGTGATACAATACACTATTGGGTGAAGTTTGGTTGACTTCTGCGCAGCGGTTTGGGAGTTAACATCAAAATTACATTTCTCGGCCATATCGCATAGATCTCACTGTGAAAAGGCTTAAATGACTTTTTTAATTAAGTTTGATGATTGCGTTCAAACAAAATGTCCTAGAACAAAATTTTCAAATGTAACTACTAGATTGTGATACAATACACTATTGGGTGAAGTTTGGTTGACTTCTGCGCAGCGGTTTGGGAGTTAACATCAAAATTACATTTCTCGGCCATATCGCATAGATCTCACTGTGAAAAGGCTTAAATGGCTTTTTTGACCTAAGTTTAAAGATTGCGCTCAAACCAAATGTCCTAGAACGAAATTTTCAAATGTAACTACTAGAATGTGATACAATACACTATTGGGTGAAGTTTGGTTGACTTCTGTGCAGCGGTTTGGGAGTTAACATCAAAATTACATTTCTCGGCCATATCGCATAGATCTCACTGTGAAAAGGCTTAAATGGCTTTTTTGACCTAAGTTTGAGGATTGCGCTCAAATCAAATGTCCTAGAACCAAATTTCCACATGTAACTACTAGATTGTGATACAATACACTAATGGGTGAAGTTTGGTTGACTTCTGCGCAGAGGTTTGGGAGTTAATATCAAAATTACATTTCTCGGCCATATCGTATAGATCTCACTGTGAAAAGGCTTAAATGACTTTTTTAATTAAGTTTGATGATTGCGCTCAAACAAAATTTCCTAGAACAAAATTTTCAAATGTAACTACTAGATTGTGATACAATACACTATTGGGTGAAGTTTGGTTGACTTCTGCGCAGCGGTTTGGGAGTTAACATCAAAATTACATTTCTCGGCCATATCGCATAGATCTCACTGTGAAAAGGCTTAAATGGCTTTTTTGACCTAAGTTTAATGATTGCGCTCAAACCAAATGTCCAATAACCAAATTTCTACATGTAACTACTAGATTGTGATACAATACACTAATGGGTGAAGTTTGGTTGACTTCTGCGCAGCGGTTTGGGAGTTAACATCAAAATTACATTTCTCGGCCATATCGCATAGATCTCACTGTGAAAAGGCTTAAATGACTTTTTTAATTAAGTTTGATGATTGCGTTCAAACAAAATGTCATAGAACAAAATTTTCAAATGTAACTACTAGATTGTGATACAATACACTATTGGGTGAAGTTTGGTTGACTTCTGCGCAGCGGTTTGGGAGTTAACATCAAAATTACATTTCTCGGCCATATCGCATAGATCTCACTGTGAAAAGGCTTAAATGACTTTTTTAATTAAGTTTGATGATTGCGTTCAAACAAAATGTCCTAGAACAAAATTTTCAAATGTAACTACTAGATTGTGATACAATACACTAATGGGTGAAGTTTGGTTGACTTCTGCGCAGCGGTTTGGGAGTTAACATCAAAATTACATTTCTCGGCCATATCGCATAGATCTCACTGTGAAAAGGCTTAAATGACTTTTTTAATTAAGTTTGATGATTGCGTTCAAACAAAATGTCCTAGAACAAAATTTTCAAATGTAACTACTAGATTGTGATACAATACACTATTGGGTGAAGTTTGGTTGACTTCTGCGCAGCGGTTTGGGAGTTAACATCAAAATTACATTTCTCGGCCATATCGCATAGATCTCACTGTGAAAAGGCTTAAATGGCTTTTTTGACCTAAGTTTAAAGATTGCGCTCAAACCAAATGTCCTAGAACGAAATTTTCAAATGTAACTACTAGAATGTGATACAATACACTATTGGGTGAAGTTTGGTTGACTTCTGCGCAGCGGTTTGGGAGTTAACATCAAAATTACATTTCTCGGCCATATCGCATAGATCTCACTGTGAAAAGGCTTAAATGGCTTTTTTGACCTAAGTTTGAGGATTGCGCTCAAATCAAATGTTCTAGAACCAAATTTCCACATGTAACTACTAGATTGTGATACAATACACTAATGGGTGAAGTTTGGTTGACTTCTGCGCAGAGGTTTGGGAGTTAACATCAAAATTACATTTCTCGGCCATATCGCATAGATCTCACTGTGAAAAGGCTTAAATGACTTTTTTAATTAAGTTTGATGATTGCGCTCAAACAAAATTTCCTAGAACAAAATTTTCAAATGTAACTACTAGATTGTGATACAATACACTATTGGGTGAAGTTTGGTTGACTTCTGCGCAGCGGTTTTGGAGTTAACATCAAAATTACATTTCTCGGCCATATCGCATAGATCTCACTGTGAAAAGGCTTAAATGGCTTTTTTGACCTAAGTTTAATGATTGCGCTCAAACCAAATGTCCAATAACCAAATTTCCACATGTAACTACTAGATTGTGATACAACACACTAATGGGTGAAGTTTGGTTGACTTCTGCGAGGCGGTTTGGGAGTTAACATCAAAATTACATTTCTCGGCCATATCGCATAGATCTCACTGTGAAAAGGCTTAAATGACTTTTTTAATTAAGTTTGATGATTGCGTTCAAACAAAATGTCATAGAACAAAATTTTCAAATGTAACTACTAGATTGTGATACAATACACTATTGGGTGAAGTTTGGTTGACTTCTGCGCAGCGGTTTGGGAGTTAACATCAAAATTACATTTCTCGGCCATATCGCATAGATCTCACTGTGAAAAGGCTTAAATGGCTTTTTTGACCTAAGTTTGAGGATTGCGCTCAAATCAAATGTCCTAGAACCAAATTTCCACATGTAATTACTAGATTGTGATACAATACACTAATGGGTGAAGTTTGGTTGACTTCTGCGCAGCGGTTTGGGAGTTAACATCAAAATTACATTTCTCGGCCATATCGCATAGATCTCACTGTGAAAAGGCTTAAATGACTTTTTTAATTAAGTTTAATGATTGCGCTCAAACCAAATGTCCTAGAACGAAATTTTCAAATGTAACTACTAGAATGTGATACAATACACTATTGGGTGAAGTTTAGTTGACTTCTGCGCAGCGGTTTGGGAGTTAACATCAAAATTACATTTCTCGGCCATATCGCATAGATCTCACTGTGAAAAGGCTTAAATGGCTTTTTTGACCTAAGTTTAATGATTGCGCTCAAACCAAATGTCCTAGAACGAAATTTTCAAATGTAACTACTAGAATGTGATACAATACACTATTGGGTGAAGTTTGGTTGACTTCTGCGCAGCGGTTTGGGAGTTAACATCAAAATTACATTTCTCGGCCATATCGCATAGATCTCACTGTGAAAAGGCTTAAATGACTTTTTTAATTAAGTTTGATGATTGCGTTCAAACAAAATGTCCTAGAACAAAATTTTCAAATGTAACTACTAGATTGTGATACAATACACTATTGGGTGAAGTTTGGTTGACTTCTGCGCAGCGGTTTGGGAGTTAACATCAAAATTACATTTCTCGGCCATATCGCATAGATCTCACTGTGAAAAGGCTTAAATGGCTTTTTTGACCTAAGTTTTAGGATTGCGCTCAAATCAAATGTCCAAGAACCAAATTTCCAAATGTAACTACTAGATTGTGATACAATACACTATTGGGTGAAGTTTGGTTGACTTCTGCGCAGCGGTTTGGGAGTTAACATCAAAATTACATTTCTCGGCCATATCGCATAGATCTCACTGTGAAAAGGCTTAAATGACTTTTTTAATTAAGTTTGATGATTGCGTTCAAACAAAATGTCCTAGAACAAAATTTTCAAATGTAACTACTAGATTGTGATACAATACACTATTGGGTGAAGTTTGGTTGACTTCTGCGCAGCGGTTTGGGAGTTAACATCAAAATTACATTTCTCGGCCATATCGCATAGATCTCACTGTGAAAAGGCTTAAATGGCTTTTTTGACCTAAGTTTAAAGATTGCTCTCAAATCAAATGTCCTAGAACCAAATTTCCACATGTAACTACTAGATTGTGATACAATACACTATTGGGTGAAGTTTGGTTGACTTCTGCGCAGAGGTTTGGGAGTTAACATCAAAATTACATTTCTCGGCCATATCGCATAGATCTCACTGTGAAAAGGCTTAAATGACTTTTTTAATTAAGTTTGATGATTGCGCTCAAACAAAATTTCCTAGAAAAAAAATTTTCAAATGTAACTACTAGATTGTGATACAATACACTATTGGGTGAAGTTTGGTTGACTTCTGCGCAGCGGTTTGGGAGTTAACATCAAAATTACATTTCTCGGCCATATCGCATAGATCTCACTGTAAAAAAGGCTTAAATGGCTTTTTTGACCTAAGTTTAATGATTGCGCTCAAACCAAATGTCCAATAACCAAATTTCCACATGTAACTACTAGATTGTGATACAATACACTAATGGGTGAAGTTTGGTTGACTTCTGCGCAGCGGTTTGGGAGTTAACATCAAAATTACATTTCTCGGCCATATCGCATAGATCTCACTGTGAAAAGGCTTAAATGACTTTTTTAATTAAGTTTGATGATTGCGTTCAAACAAAATGTCATAGAACAAAATTTTCAAATGTAACTACTAGATTGTGATACAATACACTATTGGGTGAAGTTTGGTTGACTTCTGCGCAGCGGTTTGGGAGTTAACATCAAAATTACATTTCTCGGCCATATCGCATAGATCTCACTGTGAAAAGGCTTAAATGACTTTTTTAATTAAGTTTGATGATTGCGTTCAAACAAAATGTCCTAGAACAAAATTTTCAAATGTAACTACTAGATTGTGATACAATACACTATTGGGTGAAGTTTGGTTGACTTCTGCGCAGCGGTTTGGGAGTTAACATCAAAATTACATTTCTCGGCCATATCGCATAGATCTCACTGTGAAAAGGCTTAAATGGCTTTTTTGACCTAAGTTTAAAGATTGCGCTCAAACCAAATGTCCTAGAACGAAATTTTCAAATGTAACTACTAGAATGTGATACAATACACTATTGGGTGAAGTTTGGTTGACTTCTGCGCAGCGGTTTGGGAGTTAACATCAAAATTACATTTCTCGGCCATATCGCATAGATCTCACTGTGAAAAGGCTTAAATGGCTTTTTTGACCTAAGTTTGAGGACTGCGCTCAAATCAAATGTCCTAGAACCAAATTTCCACATGTAACTACTAGATTGTGATACAATACACTAATGGGTGAAGTTTGGTTGACTTCTGCGCAGAGGTTTGGGAGTTAACATCAAAATTACATTTCTCGGCCATATCGTATAGATCTCACTGTGAAAAGGCTTAAATGGCTTTTTTGACCTAAGTTTAATGATTGCGCTCAAACCAAATTTCCAATAACCAAATTTCCACATATAACTACTAGATTGTGATACAATACACTAATGGGTGAAGTTTGGTTGACTTCTGCGCAGCGGTTTGGGAGTTAACATCAAAATTACATTTCTCGGCCATATCGCATAGATCTCACTGTGAAAAGGCTTAAATGACTTTTTTAATTAAGTTTGATGATTGCGTTCAAACAAAATGTCATAGAACAAAATTTTCAAATGTAACTACTAGATTGTGATACAATACACTATTGGGTGAAGTTTGGTTGACTTCTGCGCAGCGGTTTGGGAGTTAACATCAAAATTACATTTCTCGGCCATATCGCATAGATCTCACTGTGAAAAGGCTTAAATGGCTTTTTTGACCTGTTTGAGGATTGCGCTCAAATCATATGTCCTAGAACCAAATTTCCACATGTAATTACTAGATTGTGATACAATACACTAATGGGTGAAGTTTGGTTGACTTCTGCGCAGCGGTTTGGGAGTTAACATCAAAATTACATTTCTCGGCCATATCGCATAGATCTCACTGTGAAAAGGCTTAAATGACTTTTTTAATTAAGTTTAATGATTGCGCTCAAATCAAATGTCCAAGAACTAAATTTCCAAATGTAACTACTAGATTGTGATAAAATACACTATTGGGTGAAGTTTGGTTGACTTCTGCGCAGCGGTTTGGGAGTTAACATCAAAATTACATTTCTCGGCCATATCGCATAGATCTCACTGTGAAAAGGCTTAAATGACTTTTTTAATTAAGTTTGATGATTGCGTTCAAACAAAATGTCCTAGAACAAAATTTTCAAATGTAACTACTAGATTGTGATACAATACACTATTGGGTGAAGTTTGGTTGACTTCTGCGCAGCGGTTTGGGAATTAACATCAAAATTACATTTCTCGGCCATATCGCATAGATCTCACTGTGAAAAGGCTTAAATGGCTTTTTTGACCTAAGTTTGAGGATTGCGCTCAAATCAAATGTCCAAGAACCAAATTTCCAAATGTAACTACTAGATTGTGATACAATACACTATTGGGTGAAGTTTGGTTGACTTCTGCGCAGCGGTTTGGGAGTTAACATCAAAATTACATTTTTCGGCCATATCGCATAGATCTCACTGTGAAAAGGCTTAAATGACTTTTTTAATTAAGTTTGATGATTGCGTTCAAACAAAATGTCCTAGAACAAAATTTTCAAATGTAACTACTAGATTGTGATACAATACACTATTGGGTGAAGTTTGGTTGACTTCTGCGCAGCGGTTTGGGAGTTAACATCAAAATTACATTTCTCGGCCATATCGCATAGATCTCACTGTGAAAAGGCTTAAATGGCTTTTTTGACCTAAGTTTAAAGATTGCGCTCAAACCAAATGTCCTATAACGAAATTTTCAAATGTAACTACTAGAATGTGATACAATACACTATTGGGTGAAGTTTGGTTGACTTCTGCGCAGCGGTTTGGGAGTTAACATCAAAATTACATTTCTCGGACATTTCGCATAGATCTCACTGTGAAAAGGCTTAAATGGCTTTTTTGACCTAAGTTTGAGGATTGCGCTCAAATCATATGTCCTAGAACCAAATTTCCACATGTAATTACTAGATTGTGATACAATACACTAATGGGTGAAGTTTGGTTGACTTCTGCGCAGCGGTTTGGGAGTTAACATCAAAATTACATTTCTCGGCCATATCGCATAGATCTCACTGTGAAAAGGCTTAAATGACTTTTTTAATTAAGTTTGATGATTGCGTTCAAACAAAATGTCCTAGAACAAAATTTTCAAATGTAACTACTAGATTGTGATACAATACACTATTGGGTGAAGTTTGGTTGACTTCTGCGCAGCGGTTTGGGAGTTAACATCAAAATTACATTTCTCGGCCATATCGCATAGATCTCACTGTGAAAAGGCTTAAATGGCTTTTTTGACCTAAGTTTAAAGATTGCGCTCAAACCAAATGTCCTATAACGAAATTTTCAAATGTAACTACTAGAATGTGATACAATACACTATTGGGTGAAGTTTGGTTGACTTCTGCGCAGCGGTTTGGGAGTTAACATCAAAATTACATTTCTCGGCCATATCGCATAGATCTCACTGTGAAAAGGCTTAAATGGCTTTTTTGACCTAAGTTTGAGGATTGCGCTCAAATCAAATGTCCTAGAACCAAATTTCCACATGTAACTACTAGATTGTGATACAATACACTAATGGGTGAAGTTTGGTTGACTTCTGCGCAGAGGTTTGGGAGTTAACATCAAAATTACATTTCTCGGCCATATCGCATAGATCTCACTGTGAAAAGGCTTAAATGACTTTTTTAATTAAGTTTGATGATTGCGCTCAAACAAAATTTCCTAGAACAAAATTTTCAAATGTAACTACTAGATTGTGATACAATACACTATTGGGTGAAGTTTGGTTGACTTCTGCGCAGCGGTTTGGGAGTTAACATCAAAATTACATTTCTCGGCCATATCGCATAGATCTCACTGTGAAAAGGCTTAAATGGCTTTTTTGACCTAAGTTTAATGATTGCGCTCAAACCAAATGTCCAATAACCAAATTTCCACATGTAACTACTAGATTGTGATACAATACACTAATGGGTGAAGTTTGGTTGACTTCTGCGCAGCGGTTTGGGAGTTAACATCAAAATTACATTTCTCGGCCATATCGCATAGATCTCACTGTGAAAAGGCTTAAATGACTTTTTTAATTAAGTTTGATGATTGCGTTCAAACAAAATGTCATAGAACAAAATTTTCAAATGTAACTACTAGATTGTGATACAATACACTATTGGGTGAAGTTTGGTTGACTTCTGCGCAGCGGTTTGGGAGTTAACATCAAAATTACATTTCTCGGCCATATCGCATAGATCTCACTGTGAAAAGGCTTAAATGGCTTTTTTGACCTAAGTTTGAGGATTGCGCTCAAATCAAATGTCCTAGAACCAAATTTCCACATGTAATTACTAGATTGTGATACAATACACTAATGGGTGAAGTTTGGTTGACTTCTGCGCAGCGGTTTGGGAGTTAACATCAAAATTACATTTCTCGGCCATATCGCATAGATCTCACTGTGAAAAGGCTTAAATGACTTTTTTAATTAAGTTTAATGATTGCGCTCAAACCAAATGTCCTAGAACGAAATTTTCAAATGTAACTACTAGAATGTGATACAATACACTATTGGGTGAAGTTTAGTTGACTTCTGCGCAGCGGTTTGGGAGTTAACATCAAAATTACATTTCTCGGCCATATCGCATAGATCTCACTGTGAAAAGGCTTAAATGGCTTTTTTGACCTAAGTTTAATGATTGCGCTCAAACCAAATGTCCTAGAACGAAATTTTCAAATGTAACTACTAGAATGTGATACAATACACTATTGGGTGAAGTTTGGTTGACTTCTGCGCAGCGGTTTGGGAGTTAACATCAAAATTACATTTCTCGGCCATATCGCATAGATCTCACTGTGAAAAGGCTTAAATGACATTTTTAATTAAGTTTGATGATTGCGCTCAAACAAAATTTCCTAGAACAAAATTTTCAAATGTAACTACTAGATTGTGATACAATACACTATTGGGTGAAGTTTGGTTGACTTCTGCGCAGCGGTTTGGGAGTTAACATCAAAATTACATTTCTCGGCCATATCGCATAGATCTCACTGTGAAAAGGCTTAAATGGCTTTTTTGACCTAAGTTTGAGGATTGCGCTCAAATCAAATGTCCAAGAACCAAATTTCCAAATGTAACTACTAGATTGTGATACAATACACTATTGGGTGAAGTTTGGTTGACTTCTGCGCAGCGGTTTGGGAGTTAACATCAAAATTACATTTCTCGGCCATATCGCATAGATCTCACTGTGAAAAGGCTTAAATGACTTTTTTAATTAAGTTTGATGATTGCGCTCAAACAAAATTTCCTAGAACAAAATTTTCAAATGTAACTACTAGATTGTGATACAATACACTATTGGGTGAAGTTTGGTTGACTTCTGCGCAGCGGTTTGGGAGTTAACATCAAAATTACATTTCTCGGCCATATCGCATAGATCTCACTGTGAAAAGGCTTAAATGGCTTTTTTGACCTAAGTTTAATAATTGCGCTCAAACCAAATGTCCTAGAACGAAATTTTCAAATGTAACTACTAGAATGTGATACAATACACTATTGGGTGAAGTTTGGTTGACTTCTGCGCAGCGGTTTGGGAGTTAACATCAAAATTACATTTCTCGGCCATATCGCATAGATCTCACTGTGAAAAGGCTTAAATGACTTTTTTAATTAAGTTTGATGATTGCGTTCAAACAAAATGTCCTAGAACAAAATTTTCAAATGTAACTACTAGATTGTGATACAATACACTATTGGGTGAAGTTTGGTTGACTTCTGCGCAGCGGTTTGGGAGTTAACATCAAAATTACATTTCTCGGCCATATCGCATAGATCTCACTGTGAAAAGGCTTAAATGGCTTTTTTGACCTAAGTTTGAGGATTGCGCTCAAATCAAATGTCCTAGAACCAAATTTCCACATGTAACTACTAGATTGTGATACAATACACTAATGGGTGAAGTTTGGTTGACTTCTGCGCAGAGGTTTGGGAGTTAACATCAAAATTACATTTCTCGGCCATATCGTATAGATCTCACTGTGAAAAGGCTTAAATGACTTTTTTAATTAAGTTTGATGATTGCGCTCAAACAAAATTTCCTAGAACAAAATTTTCAAATGTAACTACTAGATTGTGATACAATACACTATTGGGTGAAGTTTGGTTGACTTCTGCGCAGCGGTTTGGGAGTTAACATCAAAATTACATTTCTCGGCCATATCGCATAGATCTCACTGTGAAAAGGCTTAAATGGCTTTTTTGACCTAAGTTTAATGATTGCGCTCAAACCAAATGTCCAATAACCAAATTTCTACATGTAACTACTAGATTGTGATACAATACACTAATGGGTGAAGTTTGGTTGACTTCTGCGCAGCGGTTTGGGAGTTAACATCAAAATTACATTTCTCGGCCATATCGCATAGATCTCACTGTGAAAAGGCTTAAATGACTTTTTTAATTAAGTTTGATGATTGCGTTCAAACAAAATGTCATAGAACAAAATTTTCAAATGTAACTACTAGATTGTGATACAATACACTAATGGGTGAAGTTTGGTTTACTTCTGCGCAGCGGTTTGGGAGTTAACATCAAAATTACATTTCTCGGCCATATCGCATAGATCTCACTGTGAAAAGGCTTAAATGGCTTTTTTGACCTAAGTTTGAGGATTGCGCTCAAATCAAATGTCCTAGAACCAAATTTCCACATGTAATTACTAGATTGTGATACAATACACTAATGGGTGAAGTTTGGTTGACTTCTGCGCAGCGGTTTGGGAGTTAACATCAAAATTACATTTCTCGGCCATATCGCATAGATCTCACTGTGAAAAGGCTTAAATGGCTTTTTTGACCTAAGTTTGAGGATTGCGCTCAAATCAAATGTCCAAGAACCAAATTTCCAAATGTAACTACTAGATTGTGATACAATACACTATTGGGTGAAGTTTGGTTGACTTCTGCGCAGCGGTTTGGGAGTTAACATCAAAATTACATTTCTCGGCCATATCGCATAGATCTCACTGTGAAAAGGCTTAAATGACTTTTTTAATTAAGTTTGATGATTGCGCTCAAACAAAATTTCCTAGAACAAAATTTTCAAATGTAACTACTAGATTGTGATACAATACACTATTGGGTGAAGTTTGGTTGACTTCTGCGCAGCGGTTTGGGAGTTAACATCAAAATTACATTTCTCGGCCATATCGCATAGATCTCACTGTGAAAAGGCTTAAATGGCTTTTTTGACCTAAGTTTAATAATTGCGCTCAAACCAAATGTCCTAGAACGAAATTTTCAAATGTAACTACTAGAATGTGATACAATACACTATTGGGTGAAGTTTGGTTGACTTCTGCGCAGCGGTTTGGGAGTTAACATCAAAATTACATTTCTCGGCCATATCGCATAGATCTCACTGTGAAAAGGCTTAAATGACTTTTTTAATTAAGTTTGATGATTGCGTTCAAACAAAATGTCCTAGAACAAAATTTTCAAATGTAACTACTAGATTGTGATACAATACACTATTGGGTGAAGTTTGGTTGACTTCTGCGCAGCGGTTTGGGAGTTAACATCAAAATTACATTTCTCGGCCATATCGCATAGATCTCACTGTGAAAAGGCTTAAATGGCTTTTTTGACCTAAGTTTGAGGATTGCGCTCAAATCAAATGTCCTAGAACCAAATTTCCACATGTAACTACTAGATTGTGATACAATACACTAATGGGTGAAGTTTGGTTGACTTCTGCGCAGAGGTTTGGGAGTTAACATCAAAATTACATTTCTCGGCCATATCGTATAGATCTCACTGTGAAAAGGCTTAAATGACTTTTTTAATTAAGTTTGATGATTGCGCTCAAACAAAATTTCCTAGAACAAAATTTTCAAATGTAACTACTAGATTGTGATACAATACACTATTGGGTGAAGTTTGGTTGACTTCTGCGCAGCGGTTTGGGAGTTAACATCAAAATTACATTTCTCGGCCATATCGCATAGATCTCACTGTGAAAAGGCTTAAATGGCTTTTTTGACCTAAGTTTAATGATTGCGCTCAAACCAAATGTCCAATAACCAAATTTCTACATGTAACTACTAGATTGTGATACAATACACTAATGGGTGAAGTTTGGTTGACTTCTGCGCAGCGGTTTGGGAGTTAACATCAAAATTACATTTCTCGGCCATATCGCATAGATCTCACTGTGAAAAGGCTTAAATGACTTTTTTAATTAAGTTTGATGATTGCGTTCAAACAAAATGTCATAGAACAAAATTTTCAAATGTAACTACTAGATTGTGATACAATACACTAATGGGTGAAGTTTGGTTTACTTCTGCGCAGCGGTTTGGGAGTTAACATCAAAATTACATTTCTCGGCCATATCGCATAGATCTCACTGTGAAAAGGCTTAAATGGCTTTTTTGACCTAAGTTTGAGGATTGCGCTCAAATCAAATGTCCTAGAACCAAATTTCCACATGTAATTACTAGATTGTGATACAATACACTAATGGGTGAAGTTTGGTTGACTTCTGCGCAGCGGTTTGGGAGTTAACATCAAAATTACATTTCTCGGCCATATCGCATAGATCTCACTGTGAAAAGGCTTAAATGACTTTTTTAATTAAGTTTAATGATTGCGCTCAAACCAAATGTCCTAGAACGAAATTTTCAAATGTAACTACTAGAATGTGATACAATACACTATTGGGTGAAGTTTAGTTGACTTCTGCGCAGCGGTTTGGGAGTTAACATCAAAATTACATTTCTCGGCCATATCGCATAGATCTCACTGTGAAAAGGCTTAAATGGCTTTTTTGACCTAAGTTTAATGATTGCGCTCAAACCAAATGTCCTAGAACGAAATTTTCAAATGTAACTACTAGAATGTGATACAATACACTATTGGGTGAAGTTTGGTTGACTTCTGCGCAGCGGTTTGGGAGTTAACATCAAAATTACATTTCTCGGCCATATCGCATAGATCTCACCGTGAAAAGGCTTAAATGACTTTTTTAATTAAGTTTGATGATTGCGTTCAAACAAAATGTCCTAGAACAAAATTTTCAAATGTAACTACTAGATTGTGATACAATACACTATTGGGTGAAGTTTGGTTGACTTCTGCGCAGCGGTTTGGGAGTTAACATCAAAATTACATTTCTCGGCCATATCGCATAGATCTCACTGTGAAAAGGCTTAAATGACTTTTTTAATTAAGTTTGATGATTGCGTTCAAACAAAATGTCCTAGAACAAAAATTTCAAATGTAACTACTAGATTGTGATACAATACACTATTGGGTGAAGTTTGGTTGACTTCTGCGCAGCGGTTTGGGAGTTAACATCAAAATTACATTTCTCGGCCATATCGCATAGATCTCACTGTGAAAAGGCTTAAATGGCTTTTTTGACCTAAGTTTAAAGATTGCGCTCAAACCAAATGTCCTAGAACGAAATTTTCAAATGTAACTACTAGAATGTGATACAATACACTATTGGGTGAAGTTTGGTTGACTTCTGCGCAGCGGTTTGGGAGTTAACATCAAAATTACATTTCTCGGCCATATCGCATAGATCTCACTGTGAAAAGGCTTAAATGGCTTTTTTGACCTAAGTTTGAGGATTGCGCTCAAATCAAATGTCCTAGAACCAAATTTCCACATGTAACTACTAGATTGTGATACAATACACTAATGGGTGAAGTTTGGTTGACTTCTGCGCAGAGGTTTGGGAGTTAACATCAAAATTACATTTCTCGGCCATATCGCATAGATCTCACTGTGAAAAGGCTTAAATGACTTTTTTAATTAAGTTTGATGATTGCGCTCAAACAAAAGTTCCTAGAACAAAATTTTCAAATGTAACTACTAGATTGTGATACAATACACTATTGGGTGAAGTTTGGTTGACTTCTGCGCAGCGGTTTTGGAGTTAACATCAAAATTACATTTCTCGGCCATATCGCATAGATCTCACTGTGAAAAGGCTTAAATGGCTTTTTTGACCTAAGTTTAATGATTGCGCTCAAACCAAATGTCCAATAACCAAATTTCCACATGTAACTACTAGATTGTGATACAACACACTAATGGGTGAAGTTTGGTTGACTTCTGCGAGGCGGTTTGGGAGTTAACATCAAAATTACATTTCTCGGCCATATCGCATAGATCTCACTGTGAAAAGGCTTAAATGACTTTTTTAATTAAGTTTGATGATTGCGTTCAAACAAAATGTCATAGAACAAAATTTTCAAATGTAACTACTAGATTGTGATACAATACACTATTGGGTGAAGTTTGGTTGACTTCTGCGCAGCGGTTTGGGAGTTAACATCAAAATTACATTTCTCGGCCATATCGCATAGATCTCACTGTGAAAAGGCTTAAATGGCTTTTTTGACCTAAGTTTGAGGATTGCGCTCAAATCAAATGTCCTAGAACCAAATTTCAACATTTAATTACTAGATTGTGATACAATACACTAATGGGTGAAGTTTGGTTGACTTCTGCGCAGCGGTTTGGGAGTTAACATCAAAATTACATTTCTCGGCCATATCGCATAGATCTCACTGTGAAAAGGCTTAAATGACTTTTTTAATTAAGTTTAATGATTGCGCTCAAACCAAATGTCCTAGAACGAAATTTTGAAATGTAACTACTAGAATGTGATACAATACACTATTGGGTGAAGTTTAGTTGACTTCTGCGCAGCGGTTTGGGAGTTAACATCAAAATTACATTTCTCGGCCATATCGCATAGATCTCAACTGTGAAAAGGCTTAAATGGCTTTTTTGACCTAAGTTTAATGATTGCGCTCAAACCAAATGTCCTAGAACGAAATTTTTAAATGTAACTACTAGAATGTGATACAATACACTATTGGGTGAAGTTTGGTTGACTTCTGCGCAGCGGTTTGGGAGTTAACATCAAAATTACATTTCTCGGCCATATCGCATAGATCTCACTGTGAAAAGGCTTAAATGACTTTTTTAATTAAGTTTGATGATTGCGTTCAAACAAAATGTCCTAGAACAAAATTTTCAAATGTAACTACTAGATTGTGATACAATACACTATTGGGTGAAGTTTGGTTGACTTCTGCGCAGCGGTTTGGGAGTTAACATCAAAATTACATTTCTCGGCCATATCGCATAGATCTCACTGTGAAAAGGCTTAAATGGCTTTTTTGACCTAAGTTTTAGGATTGCGCTCAAATCAAATGTCCAAGAACCAAATTTCCAAATGTAACTACTAGAATGTGATACAATACACTATTGGGTGAAGTTTGGTTGACTTCTGCGCAGCGGTTTGGGAGTTAACATCAAAATTACATTTCTCGGCCATATCGCATAGATCTCACTGTGAAAAGGCTTAAATGACTTTTTTAATTAAGTTTGATGATTGCTTTCAAACAAAATGTCCTAGAACAAAATTTTCAAATGTAACTACTAGATTGTGATACAATACACTATTGGGTGAAGTTTGGTTGACTTCTGCGCAGCGGTTTGGGAGTTAACATCAAAATTACATTTCTCGGCCATATCGCATAGATCTCACTGTGAAAAGGCTTAAATGGCTTTTTTGACCTAAGTTTAAAGATTGCTCTCAAATCAAATGTCCTAGAACCAAATTTCCACATGTAACTACTAGATTGTGATACAAACACTATTGGGTGAAGTTTGGTTGACTTCTGCGCAGAGGTTTGGGAGTTAACATCAAAATTACATTTCTCGGCCATATCGCATAGATCTCACTGTGAAAAGGCTTAAATGACTTTTTTAATTAAGTTTGATGATTGCGCTCAAACAAAATTTACTAGAAAAAAAATTTTCAAATGTAACTACTAGATTGTGATACAATACACTATTGGGTGAAGTTTGGTTGACTTCTGCGCAGCGGTTTGGGAGTTAACATCAAAATTACATTTCTCGGCCATATCGCATAGATCTCACTGTGAAAAGGCTTAAATGGCTTTTTTGACCTAAGTTTAATGATTGCGCTCAAACCAAATGTCCAATAACCAAATTTCCACATGTAACTACTAGATTGTGATACAATACACTAATGGGTGAAGTTTGGTTGACTTCTGCGCAGCGGTTTGGGAGTTAACATCAAAATTACATTTCTCGGCCATATCGCATAGATCTCACTGTGAAAAGGCTTAAATGACTTTTTTAATTAAGTTTGATGATTGAGTTCAAACAAAATGTTATAGAACAAAATTTTCAAATGTAACTACTAGATTGTGATACAATACACTATTGGGTGAAGTTTGGTTGACTTCTGCGCAGCGGTTTGGGAGTTAACATCAAAATTACATTTCTCGGCCATATCGCATAGATCTCACTGTGAAAAGGCTTAAATGACTTTTTTAATTAAGTTTGATGATTGCGTTCAAACAAAATGTCCTAGAACAAAATTTTCAAATGTAACTACTAGATTGTGATACAATACACTATTGGGTGAAGTTTGGTTGACTTCTGCGCAGCGGTTTGGGAGTTAACATCAAAATTACATTTCTCGGCCATATCGCATAGATCTCACTGTGAAAAGGCTTAAATGGCTTTTTTGACCTAAGTTTAAAGATTGCGCTCAAACCAAATGTCCTAGAACGAAATTTTCAAATGTAACTACTAGAATGTGATACAATACACTATTGGGTGAAGTTTGGTTGACTTCTGCGCAGCGGTTTGGGAGTTAACATCAAAATTACATTTCTCGGCCATATCGCATAGATCTCACTGTGAAAAGGCTTAAATGGCTTTTTTGACCTAAGTTTGAGGATTGCGCTCAAATCAAATGTCCTAGAACCAAATTTCCACATGTAACTACTAGATTGTGATACAATACACTAATGGGTGAAGTTTGGTTGACTTCTGCGCAGAGGTTTGGGAGTTAACATCAAAATTACATTTCTCGGCCATATCGCATAGATCTCACTGTGAAAAGGCTTAAATGGCTTTTTTGACCTAAGTTTAATGATTGCGCTCAAACCAAATTTCCAATAACCAAATTTCCACATATAACTACTAGATTGTGATACAATACACTAATGGGTGAAGTTTGGTTGACTTCTGCGCAGCGGTTTGGGAGTTAACATCAAAATTACATTTCTCGGCCATATCGCATAGATCTCACTGTGAAAAGGCTTAAATGACTTTTTTAATTAAGTTTGATGATTGCGTTCAAACAAAATGTCATAGAACAAAATTTTCAAATGTAACTACTAGATTGTGATACAATACACTATTGGGTGAAGTTTGGTTGACTTCTGCGCAGCGGTTTGGGAGTTAACATCAAAATTACATTTCTCGGCCATATCGCATAGATCTCACTGTGAAAAGGCTTAAATGGCTTTTTTGACCTAAGTTTGAGGATTGCGCTCAAATCATATGTCCTAGAACCAAATTTCCACATGTAATTACTAGATTGTGATACAATACACTAATGGGTGAAGTTTGGTTGACTTCTGCGCAGCGGTTTGGGAGTTAACATCAAAATTACATTTCTCGGCCATATCGCATAGATCTCACTGTGAAAAGGCTTAAATGACTTTTTTAATTAAGTTTAATGATTGCGCTCAAATCAAATGTCCAAGAACTAAATTTCCAAATGTAACTACTAGATTGTGATAAAATACACTATTGGGTGAAGTTTGGTTGACTTCTGCGCAGCGGTTTGGGAGTTAACATCAAAATTACATTTCTCGGCCATATCGCATAGATCTCACTGTGAAAAGGCTTAAATGACTTTTTTAATTAAGTTTGATGATTGCGTTCAAACAAAATGTCCTAGAACAAAATTTTCAAATGTAACTACTAGATTGTGATACAATACACTATTGGGTGAAGTTTGGTTGACTTCTGCGCAGCGGTTTGGGAGTTAACATCAAAATTACATTTCTCGGCCATATCGCATAGATCTCACTGTGAAAAGGCTTAAATGGCTTTTTTGACCTAAGTTTGAGGATTGCGCTCAAATCAAATGTCCAAGAACCAAATTTCCAAATGTAACTACTAGATTGTGATACAATACACTATTGGGTGAAGTTTGGTTGACTTCTGCGCAGCGGTTTGGGAGTTAACATCAAAATTACATTTCTCGGCCATATCGCATAGATCTCACTGTGAAAAGGCTTAAATGGCTTTTTTGACCTAAGTTTGAGGATTGCGCTCAAATCATATGTCCTAGAACCAAATTTCCACATGTAATTACTAGATTGTGATACAATACACTAATGGGTGAAGTTTGGTTGACTTCTGCGCAGCGGTTTGGGAGTTAACATCAAAATTACATTTCTCGGCCATATCGCATAGATCTCACTGTGAAAAGGCTTAAATGACTTTTTTAATTAAGTTTAATGATTGCGCTCAAATCAAATGTCCAAGAACTAAATTTCCAAATGTAACTACTAGATTGTGATAAAATACACTATTGGGTGAAGTTTGGTTGACTTCTGCGCAGCGGTTTGGGAGTTAACATCAAAATTACATTTCTCGGCCATATCGCATAGATCTCACTGTGAAAAGGCTTAAATGACTTTTTTAATTAAGTTTGATGATTGCGTTCAAACAAAATGTCCTAGAACAAAATTTTCAAATGTAACTACTAGATTGTGATACAATACACTATTGGGTGAAGTTTGGTTGACTTCTGCGCAGCGGTTTGGGAGTTAACATCAAAATTACATTTCTCGGCCATATCGCATAGATCTCACTGTGAAAAGGCTTAAATGGCTTTTTTGACCTAAGTTTGAGGATTGCGCTCAAATCAAATGTCCAAGAACCAAATTTCCAAATGTAACTACTAGATTGTGATACAATACACTATTGGGTGAAGTTTGGTTGACTTCTGCGCAGCGGTTTGGGAGTTAACATCAAAATTACATTTCTCGGCCATATCGCATAGATCTCACTGTGAAAAGGCTTAAATGACTTTTTTAATTAAGTTTGATGATTGCGTTCAAACAAAATGTCCTAGAACAAAATTTTCAAATGTAACTACTAGATTGTGATACAATACACTATTGGGTGAAGTTTGGTTGACTTCTGCGCAGCGGTTTGGGAGTTAACATCAAAATTACATTTCTCGGCCATATCGCATAGATCTCACTGTGAAAAGGCTTAAATTGCTTTTTTGACCTAAGTTTAAAGATTGCGCTCAAACCAAATGTCCTATAACGAAATTTTCAAATGTAACTACTAGAATGTGATACAATACACTATTGGGTGAAGTTTGGTTGACTTCTGCGCAGCGGTTTGGGAGTTAACATCAAAATTACATTTCTCGGCCATATCGCATAGATCTCACTGTGAAAAGGCTTAAATGGCTTTTTTGACCTAAGTTTTAGGATTGCGCTCAAATCAAATGTCCAAGAACCAAATTTCCAAATGTAACTACTAGATTGTGATACAATACACTATTGGGTGAAGTTTGGTTGACTTCTGCGCAGCGGTTTGGGAGTTAACATCAAAATTACATTTCTCGGCCATATCGCATAGATCTCACTGTGAAAAGGCTTAAATGACTTTTTTAATTAAGTTTGATGATTGCGTTCAAACAAAATGTCCTAGAACAAAATTTTCAAATGTAACTACTAGATTGTGATACAATACACTATTGGGTGAAGTTTGGTTGACTTCTGCGCAGCGGTTTGGGAGTTAACATCAAAATTACATTTCTCGGCCATATCGCATAGATCTCACTGTGAAAAGGCTTAAATGGCTTTTTTGACCTAAGTTTAAAGATTGCTCTCAAATCAAATGTCCTAGAACCAAATTTCCACATGTAACTACTAGATTGTGATACAATACACTATTGGGTGAAGTTTGGTTGACTTCTGCGCAGAGGTTTGGGAGTTAACATCAAAATTACATTTCTCGGCCATATCGCATAGATCTCACTGTGAAAAGGCTTAAATGACTTTTTTAATTAAGTTTGATGATTGCGCTCAAACAAAATTTCCTAGAAAAAAAATTTTCAAATGTAACTACTAGATTGTGATACAATACACTATTGGGTGAAGTTTGGTTGACTTCTGCGCAGCGGTTTGGGAGTTAACATCAAAATTACATTTCTCGGCCATATCGCATAGATCTCACTGTGAAAAGGCTTAAATGGCTTTTTTGACCTAAGTTTAATGATTGCGCTCAAACCAAATGTCCAATAACCAAATTTCCACATGTAACTACTAGATTGTGATACAATACACTAATGGGTGAAGTTTGGTTGACTTCTGCGCAGCGGTTTGGGAGTTAACATCAAAATTACATTTCTCGGCCATATCGCATAGATCTCACTGTGAAAAGGCTTAAATGACTTTTTTAATTAAGTTTGATGATTGCGTTCAAACAAAATGTCATAGAACAAAATTTTCAAATGTAACTACTAGATTGTGATACAATACACTATTGGGTGAAGTTTGGTTGACTTCTGCGCAGCGGTTTGGGAGTTAACATCAAAATTACATTTCTCGGCCATATCGCATAGATCTCACTGTGAAAAGGCTTAAATGACTTTTTTAATTAAGTTTGATGATTGCGTTCAAACAAAATGTCCTAGAACAAAATTTTCAAATGTAACTACTAGATTGTGATACAATACACTATTGGGTGAAGTTTGGTTGACTTCTGCGCAGCGGTTTGGGAGTTAACATCAAAATTACATTTCTCGGCCATATCGCATAGATCTCACTGTGAAAAGGCTTAAATGGCTTTTTTGACCTAAGTTTAAAGATTGCGCTCAAACCAAATGTCCTAGAACGAAATTTTCAAATGTAACTACTAGAATGTGATACAATACACTATTGGGTGAAGTTTGGTTGACTTCTGCGCAGCGGTTTGGGAGTTAACATCAAAATTACATTTCTCGGCCATATCGCATAGATCTCACTGTGAAAAGGCTTAAATGGCTTTTTTGACCTAAGTTTGAGGATTGCGCTCAAATCAAATGTCCTAGAACCAAATTTCCACATATAACTACTAGATTGTGTTACAATACACTAATGGGTGAAGTTTGGTTGACTTCTGCGCAGAGGTTTGGGAGTTAACATCAAAATTACATTTCTCGGCCATATCGTATAGATCTCACTGTGAAAAGGCTTAAATGGCTTTTTTGACCTAAGTTTAATGATTGCGCTCAAACCAAATTTCCAATAACCAAATTTCCACATATAACTACTAGATTGTGATACAATACACTAATGGGTGAAGTTTGGTTGACTTCTGCGCAGCGGTTTGGGAGTTAACATCAAAATTACATTTCTCGGCCATATCGCATAGATCTCACTGTGAAAAGGCTGAAATGACTTTTTTAATTAAGTTTGATGATTGCGTTCAAACAAAATGTCATAGAACAAAATTTTCAAATGTAACTACTAGATTGTGATACAATACACTATTGGGTGAAGTTTGGTTGACTTCTGCGCAGCGGTTTGGGAGTTAACATCAAAATTACATTTCTCGGCCATATCGCATAGATCTCACTGTGAAAAGGCTTAAATGGCTTTTTTGACCTAAGTTTGAGGATTGCGCTCAAATCATATGTCCTAGAACCAAATTTCCACATGTAATTACTAGATTGTGATACAATACACTAATGGGTGAAGTTTGGTTGACTTCTGCGCAGCGGTTTGGGAGTTAACATCAAAATTACATTTCTCGGCCATATCGCATAGATCTCACTGTGAAAAGGCTTAAATGAATTTTTTAATTAAGTTTAATGATTGCGCTCAAATCAAATGTCCAAGAACTAAATTTCCAAATGTAACTACTAGATTGTGATAAAATACACTATTGGGTGAAGTTTGGTTGACTTCTGCGCAGCGGTTTGGGAGTTAACATCAAAATTACATTTCTCGGCCATATCGCATAGATCTCACTGTGAAAAGGCTTAAATGACTTTTTTAATTAAGTTTGATGATTGCGTTCAAACAAAATGTCCTAGAACAAAATTTTCAAATGTAACTACTAGATTGTGATACAATACACTATTGGGTGAAGTTTGGTTGACTTCTGCGCAGCGGTTTGGGAGTTAACATCAAAATTACATTTCTCGGCCATATCGCATAGATCTCACTGTGAAAAGGCTTAAATGGCTTTTTTGACCTAAGTTTGAGGATTGCGCTCAAATCAAATGTCCAAGAACCAAATTTCCAAATGTAACTACTAGATTGTGATACAATACACTATTGGGTGAAGTTTGGTTGACTTCTGCGCAGCGGTTTGGGAGTTAACATCAAAATTACATTTCTCGGCCATATCGCATAGATCTCACTGTGAAAAGGCTTAAATGACTTTTTTAATTAAGTTTGATGATTGCGTTCAAACAAAATGTCCTAGAACAAAATTTTCAAATGTAACTACTAGATTGTGATACAATACACTATTGGGTGAAGTTTGGTTGACTTCTGCGCAGCGGTTTGGGAGTTAACATCAAAATTACATTTCTCGGCCATATCGCATAGATCTCACTGTGAAAAGGCTTAAATGGCTTTTTTGACCTAAGTTTAAAGATTGCGCTCAAACCAAATGTCCTATAACGAAATTTTCAAATGTAACTACTAGAATGTGATACAATACACTATTGGGTGAAGTTTGGTTGACTTCTGCGCAGCGGTTTGGGAGTTAACATCAAAATTACATTTCTCGGCCATATCGCATAGATCTCACTGTGAAAAGGCTTAAATGGCTTTTTTGACCTAAGTTTGAGGATTGCGCTCAAATCAAATGTCCTAGAACCAAATTTCCACATGTAACTACTAGATTGTGATACAATACACTAATGGGTGAAGTTTGGTTGACTTCTGCGCAGAGGTTTGGGAGTTAACATCAAAATTACATTTCTCGGCCATATCGCATAGATCTCACTGTGAAAAGGCTTAAATGGCTTTTTTAATTAAGTTTGATGATTGCGCTCAAACAAAATTTCCTAGAACAAAATTTTCAAATGTAACTACTAGATTGTGATACAATACACTATTGGGTGAAGTTTGGTTGACTTCTGCGCAGCGGTTTGGGAGTTAACATCAAAATTGCATTTCTCGGCCATATCGCATAGATCTCACTGTGAAAAGGCTTAAATGGCTTTTTTGACCTAAGTTTAATGATTGCGCTCAAACCAAATGTCCAATAACCAAATTTCCACATGTAACTACTAGATTGTGATACAATACACTAATGGGTGAAGTTTGGTTGACTTCTGCGCAGCGGTTTGGGAGTTAACATCAAAATTACATTTCTCGGCCATATCGCATAGATCTCACTGTGAAAAGGCTTAAATGACTTTTTTAATTAAGTTTGATGATTGCGTTCAAACAAAATGTCATAGAACAAAATTTTCAAATGTAACTACTAGATTGTGATACAATACACTATTGGGTGAAGTTTGTTTGACTTCTGCGCAGCGGTTTGGGAGTTAACATCAAAATTACATTTCTCGGCCATATCGCATAGATCTCACTGTGAAAAGGCTTAAATGGCTTTTTTGACCTAAGTTTGAGGATTGCGCTCAAATCAAATGTCCTAGAACCAAATTTCCACATGTAATTACTAGATTGTGATACAATACACTAATGGGTGAAGTTTGGTTGACTTCTGCGCAGCGGTTTGGGAGTTAACATCAAAATTACATTTCTCGGCCATATCGCATAGATCTCACTGTGAAAAGGCTTAAATGACTTTTTTAATTAAGTTTAATGATTGCGCTCAAACCAAATGTCCTAGAACGAAATTTTCAAATGTAACTACTAGAATGTGATACAATACACTATTGGGTGAAGTTTAGTTGACTTCTGCGCAGCGGTTTGGGAGTTAACATCAAAATTACATTTCTCGGCCATATCGCATAGATCTCACTGTGAAAAGGCTTAAATGGCTTTTTTGACCTAAGTTTAATGATTGCGCTCAAACCAAATGTCCTAGAACGAAATTTTCAAATGTAACTACTAGAATGTGATACAATACACTATTGGGTGAAGTTTGGTTGACTTCTGCGCAGCGGTTTGGGAGTTAACATCAAAATTACATTTCTCGGCCATATCGCATAGATCTCACTGTGAAAAGGCTTAAATGGCTTTTTTGACCTAAGTTTGAGGATTGCGCTCAAATCAAATGTCCTAGAACCAAATTTTCACATGTAACTACTAGATTGTGATACAATACACTAATGGGTGAAGTTTGGTTGACTTCTGCGCAGCGGTTTGGGAGTTAACATCAAAATTACATTTCTCGGCCATATCGCATAGATCTCACTGTGAAAAGGCTTAAATGACATTTTTAATTAAGTTTGATGATTGCGCTCAAACAAAATTTCCTAGAACAAAATTTTCAAATGTAACTACTAGATTGTGATACAATACACTATTGGGTGAAGTTTGGTTGACTTCTGCGCAGCGGTTTGGGAGTTAACATCAAAATTACATTTCTCGGCCATATCGCATAGATCTCACTGTGAAAAGGCTTAAATGGCTTTTTTGACCTAAGTTTGAGGATTGCGCTCAAATCAAATGTCCAAGAACCAAATTTCCAAATGTAACTACTAGATTGTGATACAATACACTATTGGGTGAAGTTTGGTTGACTTCTGCGCAGCGGTTTGGGAGTTAACATCAAAATTACATTTCTCGGCCATATCGCATAGATCTCACTGTGAAAAGGCTTAAATGGCTTTTTTGACCTAAGTTTGAGGATTGCGCTCAAATCATATGTCCTAGAACCAAATTTCCACATGTAATTACTAGATTGTGATACAATACACTATTGGGTGAAGTTTGGTTGACTTCTGCGCAGCGGTTTGGGAGTTAACATCAAAATTACATTTCTCGGCCATATCGCATAGATCTCACTGTGAAAAGGCTTAAATGACTTTTTTAATTAAGTTTAATGATTGCGCTCAAATCAAATGTCCAAGAACTAAATTTCCAAATGTAACTACTAGATTGTGATAAAATACACTATTGGGTGAAGTTTGGTTGACTTCTGCGCAGCGGTTTGGGAGTTAACATCAAAATTACATTTCTCGGCCATATCGCATAGATCTCACTGTGAAAAGGCTTAAATGACTTTTTTAATAAAGTTTGATGATTGCGTTCAAACAAAATGTCCTAGAACAAAATTTTCAAATGTAACTACTAGATTGTGATACAATACACTATTGGGTGAAGTTTGGTTGACTTCTGCGCAGCGGTTTGGGAGTTAACATCAAAATTACATTTCTCGGCCATATCGCATAGATCTCACTGTGAAAAGGCTTAAATGGCTTTTTTGACCTAAGTTTGAGGATTGCGCTCAAATCAAATGTCCAAGAACCAAATTTCCAAATGTAACTACTAGATTGTGATACAATACACTATTGGGTGAAGTTTGGTTGACTTCTGCGCAGCGGTTTGGGAGTTAACATCAAAATTACATTTCTCGGCCATATCGCATAGATCTCACTGTGAAAAGGCTTAAATGACTTTTTTAATTAAGTTTGATGATTGCGTTCAAACAAAATGTCCTAGAACAAAATTTTCAAATGTAACTACTAGATTGTGATACAATACACTATTGGGTGAAGTTTGGTTGACTTCTGCGCAGCGGTTTGGGAGTTAACATCAAAATTACATTTCTCGGCCATATCGCATAGATCTCACTGTGAAAAGGCTTAAATGGCTTTTTTGACCTAAGTTTAAAGATTGCGCTCAAACCAAATGTCCTAGAACGAAATTTTCAAATGTAACTACTAGAATGTGATACAATACACTATTGGGTGAAGTTTGGTTGACTTCTGCGCAGCGGTTTGGGAGTTAACATCAAAATTACATTTCTCGGCCATATCGCATAGATCTCACTGTGAAAAGGCTTAAATGGCTTTTTTGACCTAAGTTTGAGGATTGCGCTCAAATCAAATGTCCTAGAACCAAATTTCCACATGTAACTACTAGATTGTGATACAATACACTAATGGGTGAAGTTTGGTTGACTTCTGCGCAGAGGTTTGGGAGTTAACATCAAAATTACATTTCTCGGCCATATCGCATAGATCTCACTGTGAAAAGGCTTAAATGACTTTTTTAATTAAGTTTGATGATTGCGTTCAAACAAAATGTCATAGAACAAAATTTTCAAATGTAACTACTAGATTGTGATACAATACACTATTGGGTGAAGTTTGGTTGACTTCTGCGCAGCGGTTTGGGAGTTAACATCAAAATTACATTTCTCGGCCATATCGCATAGATCTCACTGTGAAAAGGCTTAAATGGCTTTTTTGACCTAAGTTTGAGGATTGCGCTCAAATCAAATGTCCTAGAACCAAATTTCCACATGTAACTACTAGATTGTGATACAATACACTAATGGGTGAAGTTTGGTTGACTTCTGCGCAGCGGTTTGGGAGTTAACATCAAAATTACATTTCTCGGCCATATCGCATAGATCTCACTGTGAAAAGGCTTAAATGGCTTTTTTGACCTAAGTTTAATGAATGCGCTCAAACCAAATGTCCAATAACCAAATTTCCACATGTAACTACTAGATTGTGATACAATACACTAATGGGTGAAGTTTGGTTGACTTCTGCGCAGCGGTTTGGGAGTTAACATCAAAATTACATTTCTCGGCCATATCGCATAGATCTCACTGTGAAAAGGCTTAAATGGCTTTTTTGACCTAAGTTTGAGGATTGCGCTCAAATCAAATGTCCTAGAACCAAATTTCCACATGTAACTACTAGATTGTGATACAATACACTAATGGGTGAAGTTTGGTTGACTTCTGCGCAGCGGTTTGGGAGTTAACATCAAAATTACATTTCTCGGCCATATCGCATAGATCTCACTGTGATAAGGCTTAAATGACTTTTTTAATTAAGTTTGATGATTGCGTTCAAACAAAATGTCATAGAACAAAATTTTCAAATGTAACTACTAGATTGTGATACAATACACTATTGGGTGAAGTTTGGTTGACTTCTGCGCAGCGGTTTGGGAGTTAACATCAAAATTACATTTCTCGGCCATATCGCATAGATCTCACTGTGAAAAGGCTTAAATGGCTTTTTTGACCTAAGTTTGAGGATTGCGCTCAAATCAAATGTCCTAGAACCAAATTTCCACATGTAATTACTAGATTGTGATACAATACACTAATGGGTGAAGTTTGGTTGACTTCTGCGCAGCGGTTTGGGAGTTAACATCAAAATTACATTTCTCGGCCATATCGCATAGATCTCACTGTGAAAAGGCTTAAATGACTTTTTTAATTAAGTTTAATGATTGCGCTCAAACCAAATGTCCTAGAACGAAATTTTCAAATGTAACTACTAGAATGTGATACAATACACTATTGGGTGAAGTTTGGTTGACTTCTGCGCAGCGGTTTGGGAGTTAACATCAAAATTACATTTCTCGGCCATATCGCATAGTTCTCACTGTGAAAAGGCTTAAATGGCTTTTTTGACCTAAGTTTAATGATTGCGCTCAAACCAAATGTCCTAGAACGAAATTTTCAAATGTAACTACTAGAATGTGATACAATACACTATTGGGTGAAGTTTGGTTGACTTCTGCGCAGCGGTTTGGGAGTTAACATCAAAATTACATTTCTCGGCCATATCGCATAGATCTCACTGTGAAAAGGCTTAAATGGCTTTTTTGACCTAAGTTTGAGGATTGCGCTCAAATCAAATGTCCTAGAACCAAATTTTCACATGTAACTACTAGATTGTGATACAATACACTAATGGGTGAAGTTTGGTTGACTTCTGCGCAGCGGTTTGGGAGTTAACATCAAAATTACATTTCTCGGCCATATCGCATAGATCTCACTGTGAAAAGGCTTAAATGACATTTTTAATTAAGTTTGATGATTGCGCTCAAACAAAATTTCCTAGAACAAAATTTTCAAATGTAACTACTAGATTGTGATACAATACACTATTGGGTGAAGTTTGGTTGACTTCTGCGCAGCGGTTTGGGAGTTAACATCAAAATTACATTTCTCGGCCATATCGCATAGATCTCACTGTGAAAAGGCTTAAATGGCTTTTTTGACCTAAGTTTGAGGATTGCGCTCAAATCAAATGTCCAAGAACCAAATTTCCAAATGTAACTACTAGATTGTGATACAATACACTATTGGGTGAAGTTTGGTTGACTTCTGCGCAGCGGTTTGGGAGTTAACATCAAAATTACATTTCTCGGCCATATCGCATAGATCTCACTGTGAAAAGGCTTAAATGGCTTTTTTGACCTAAGTTTAAATATTGCGCTCAAACCAAATGTCCTAGAACCAAATTTTCACATGTAACTACTAGATTGTGATACAATACACTAATGGGTGAAGTTTGGTTGACTTCTGCGCAGCGGTTTGGGAGTTAACATCAAAATTACATTTCTCGGCCATATCGCATAGATCTCACTGTGAAAAGGCTGAAATGACTTTTTTAATTAAGTTTGATGATTGCGTTCAAACAAAATGTCATAGAACAAAATTTTCAAATGTAACTACTAGATTGTGATACAATACACTATTGGGTGAAGTCTGGTTGACTTCTGCGCAGCGGTTTGGGAGTTAACATCAAAATTACATTTCTCGGCCATATCGCATAGATCTCACTGTGAAAAGGCTTAAATGGCTTTTTTGACCTAAGTTTGAGGATTGCGCTCAAATCATATGTCCTAGAACCAAATTTCCACATGTAATTACTAGATTGTGATACAATACACTAATGGGTGAAGTTTGGTTGACTTCTGCGCAGCGGTTTGGGAGTTAACATCAAAATTACATTTCTCGGCCATATCGCATAGATCTCACTGTGAAAAGGCTTAAATGACTTTTTTAATTAAGTTTAATGATTGCGCTCAAATCAAATGTCCAAGAACTAAATTTCCAAATGTAACTACTAGATTGTGATAAAATACACTATTGGGTGAAGTTTGGTTGACTTCTGCGCAGCGGTTTGGGAGTTAACATCAAAATTACATTTCTCGGCCATATCGCATAGATCTCACTGTGAAAAGGCTTAAATGACTTTTTTAATTAAGTTTGATGATTGCGTTCAAACAAAATGTCCTAGAACAAAATTTTCAAATGTAACTACTAGATTGTGATACAATACACTATTGGGTGAAGTTTGGTTGACTTCTGCGCAGCGGTTTGGGAGTTAACATCAAAATTACATTTCTCGGCCATATCGCATAGATCTCACTGTGAAAAGGCTTAAATGACTTTTTTAATTAAGTTTGATGATTGCGTTCAAACAAAATGTCCTAGAACAAAATTTTCAAATGTAACTACTAGATTGTGATACAATACACTATTGGGTGAAGTTTGGTTGACTTCTGCGCAGCGGTTTGGGAGTTAACATCAAAATTACATTTCTCGGCCATATCGCATAGATCTCACTGTGAAAAGGCTTAAATGGCTTTTTTGACCTAAGTTTGAGGATTGCGCTCAAATCAAATGTCCAAGAACCAAATTTCCAAATGTAACTACTAGATTGTGATACAATACACTATTGGGTGAAGTTTGGTTGACTTCTGCGCAGCGGTTTGGGAGTTAACATCAAAATTACATTTCTCGGCCATATCGCATAGATCTCACTGTGAAAAGGCTTAAATGACTTTTTTAATTAAGTTTGATGATTGCGTTCAAACAAAATGTCCTAGAACAAAATTTTCAAATGTAACTACTAGATTGTGATACAATACACTATTGGGTGAAGTTTGGTTGACTTCTGCGCAGCGGTTTGGGAGTTAACATCAAAATTACATTTCTCGGCCATATCGCATAGATCTCACTGTGAAAAGGCTTAAATGGCTTTTTTGACCTAAGTTTAAAGATTGCGCTCAAACCAAATGTCCTATAACGAAATTTTCAAATGTAACTACTAGAATGTGATACAATACACTATTGGGTGAAGTTTGGTTGACTTCTGCGCAGCGGTTTGGGAGTTAACATCAAAATTACATTTCTCGGCCATATCGCATAGATCTCACTGTGAAAAGGCTTAAATGGCTTTTTTGACCTAAGTTTGAGGATTGCGCTCAAATCAAATGTCCTAGAACCAAATTTCCACATGTAACTACTAGATTGTGATACAATACACTAATGGGTGAAGTTTGGTTGACTTCTGCGCAGAGGTTTGGGAGTTAACATCAAAATTACATTTCTCGGCCATATCGCATAGATCTCACTGTGAAAAGGCTTAAATGGCTTTTTTAATTAAGTTTGATGATTGCGCTCAAACAAAATTTCCTAGAACAAAATTTTCAAATGTAACTACTAGATTGTGATACAATACACTATTGGGTGAAGTTTGGTTGACTTCTGCGCAGCGGTTTGGGAGTTAACATCAAAATTACATTTCTCGGCCATATCGCATAGATCTCACTGTGAAAAGGCTTAAATGGCTTTTTTGACCTAAGTTTAATGATTGCGCTCAAACCAAATGTCCAAGAACCAAATTTCCACATGTAACTACTAGATTGTGATACAATACACTAATGGGTGAAGTTTGGTTGACTTCTGCGCAGCGGTTTGGGAGTTAACATCAAAATTACATTTCTCGGCCATATCGCATAGATCTCACTGTGAAAAGGCTTAAATGACTTTTTTAATTAAGTTTGATGATTGCGTTCAAACAAAATGTCATAGAACAAAATTTTCAAATGTAACTACTAGATTGTGATACAATACACTATTGGGTGAAGTTTGTTTGACTTCTGCGCAGCGGTTTGGGAGTTAACATCAAAATTACATTTCTCGGCCATATCGCATAGATCTCACTGTGAAAAGGCTTAAATGGCTTTTTTGACCTAAGTTTGAGGATTGCGCTCAAATCAAATGTCCTAGAACCAAATTTCCACATGTAATTACTAGATTGTGATACAATACACTAATGGGTGAAGTTTGGTTGACTTCTGCGCAGCGGTTTGGGAGTTAACATCAAAATTACATTTCTCGGCCATATCGCATAGATCTCACTGTGAAAAGGCTTAAATGACTTTTTTAATTAAGTTTAATGATTGCGCTCAAACCAAATGTCCTAGAACGAAATTTTCAAATGTAACTACTAGAATGTGATACAATACACTATTGGGTGAAGTTTAGTTGACTTCTGCGCAGCGGTTTGGGAGTTAACATCAAAATTACATTTCTCGGCCATATCGCATAGATCTCACTGTGAAAAGGCTTAAATGGCTTTTTTGACCTAAGTTTAATGATTGCGCTCAAACCAAATGTCCTAGAACGAAATTTTCAAATGTAACTACTAGAATGTGATACAATACACTATTGGGTGAAGTTTGGTTGACTTCTGCGCAGCGGTTTGGGAGTTAACATCAAAATTACATTTCTCGGCCATATCGCATAGATCTCACTGTGAAAAGGCTTAAATGGCTTTTTTGACCTAAGTTTGAGGATTGCGCTCAAATCAAATGTCCTAGAACCAAATTTTCACATGTAACTACTAGATTGTGATACAATACACTAATGGGTGAAGTTTGGTTGACTTCTGCGCAGCGGTTTGGGAGTTAACATCAAAATTACATTTCTCGGCCATATCGCATAGATCTCACTGTGAAAAGGCTTAAATGACATTTTTAATTAAGTTTGATGATTGCGCTCAAACAAAATTTCCTAGAACAAAATTTTCAAATGTAACTACTAGATTGTGATACAATACACTATTGGGTGAAGTTTGGTTGACTTCTGCGCAGCGGTTTGGGAGTTAACATCAAAATTACATTTCTCGGCCATATCGCATAGATCTCACTGTGAAAAGGCTTAAATGGCTTTTTTGACCTAAGTTTGAGGATTGCGCTCAAATCAAATGTCCAAGAACCAAATTTCCAAATGTAACTACTAGATTGTGATACAATACACTATTGGGTGAAGTTTGGTTGACTTCTGCGCAGCGGTTTGGGAGTTAACATCAAAATTACATTTCTCGGCCATATCGCATAGATCTCACTGTGAAAAGGCTTAAATGGCTTTTTTGACCTAAGTTTGAGGATTGCGCTCAAATCATATGTCCTAGAACCAAATTTCCACATGTAATTACTAGATTGTGATACAATACACTATTGGGTGAAGTTTGGTTGACTTCTGCGCAGCGGTTTGGGAGTTAACATCAAAATTACATTTCTCGGCCATATCGCATAGATCTCACTGTGAAAAGGCTTAAATGACTTTTTTAATTAAGTTTAATGATTGCGCTCAAATCAAATGTCCAAGAACTAAATTTCCAAATGTAACTACTAGATTGTGATAAAATACACTATTGGGTGAAGTTTGGTTGACTTCTGCGCAGCGGTTTGGGAGTTAACATCAAAATTACATTTCTCGGCCATATCGCATAGATCTCACTGTGAAAAGGCTTAAATGACTTTTTTAATAAAGTTTGATGATTGCGTTCAAACAAAATGTCCTAGAACAAAATTTTCAAATGTAACTACTAGATTGTGATACAATACACTATTGGGTGAAGTTTGGTTGACTTCTGCGCAGCGGTTTGGGAGTTAACATCAAAATTACATTTCTCGGCCATATCGCATAGATCTCACTGTGAAAAGGCTTAAATGGCTTTTTTGACCTAAGTTTGAGGATTGCGCTCAAATCAAATGTCCAAGAACCAAATTTCCAAATGTAACTACTAGATTGTGATACAATACACTATTGGGTGAAGTTTGGTTGACTTCTGCGCAGCGGTTTGGGAGTTAACATCAAAATTACATTTCTCGGCCATATCGCATAGATCTCACTGTGAAAAGGCTTAAATGACTTTTTTAATTAAGTTTGATGATTGCGTTCAAACAAAATGTCCTAGAACAAAATTTTCAAATGTAACTACTAGATTGTGATACAATACACTATTGGGTGAAGTTTGGTTGACTTCTGCGCAGCGGTTTGGGAGTTAACATCAAAATTACATTTCTCGGCCATATCGCATAGATCTCACTGTGAAAAGGCTTAAATGGCTTTTTTGACCTAAGTTTAAAGATTGCGCTCAAACCAAATGTCCTAGAACGAAATTTTCAAATGTAACTACTAGAATGTGATACAATACACTATTGGGTGAAGTTTGGTTGACTTCTGCGCAGCGGTTTGGGAGTTAACATCAAAATTACATTTCTCGGCCATATCGCATAGATCTCACTGTGAAAAGGCTTAAATGGCTTTTTTGACCTAAGTTTGAGGATTGCGCTCAAATCAAATGTCCTAGAACCAAATTTCCACATGTAACTACTAGATTGTGATACAATACACTAATGGGTGAAGTTTGGTTGACTTCTGCGCAGAGGTTTGGGAGTTAACATCAAAATTACATTTCTCGGCCATATCGCATAGATCTCACTGTGAAAAGGCTTAAATGACTTTTTTAATTAAGTTTGATGATTGCGTTCAAACAAAATGTCATAGAACAAAATTTTCAAATGTAACTACTAGATTGTGATACAATACACTATTGGGTGAAGTTTGGTTGACTTCTGCGCAGCGGTTTGGGAGTTAACATCAAAATTACATTTCTCGGCCATATCGCATAGATCTCACTGTGAAAAGGCTTAAATGGCTTTTTTGACCTAAGTTTGAGGATTGCGCTCAAATCAAATGTCCTAGAACCAAATTTCCACATGTAACTACTAGATTGTGATACAATACACTAATGGGTGAAGTTTGGTTGACTTCTGCGCAGCGGTTTGGGAGTTAACATCAAAATTACATTTCTCGGCCATATCGCATAGATCTCACTGTGAAAAGGCTTAAATGGCTTTTTTGACCTAAGTTTAATGAATGCGCTCAAACCAAATGTCCAATAACCAAATTTCCACATGTAACTACTAGATTGTGATACAATACACTAATGGGTGAAGTTTGGTTGACTTCTGCGCAGCGGTTTGGGAGTTAACATCAAAATTACATTTCTCGGCCATATCGCATAGATCTCACTGTGAAAAGGCTTAAATGGCTTTTTTGACCTAAGTTTGAGGATTGCGCTCAAATCAAATGTCCTAGAACCAAATTTCCACATGTAACTACTAGATTGTGATACAATACACTAATGGGTGAAGTTTGGTTGACTTCTGCGCAGCGGTTTGGGAGTTAACATCAAAATTACATTTCTCGGCCATATCGCATAGATCTCACTGTGATAAGGCTTAAATGACTTTTTTAATTAAGTTTGATGATTGCGTTCAAACAAAATGTCATAGAACAAAATTTTCAAATGTAACTACTAGATTGTGATACAATACACTATTGGGTGAAGTTTGGTTGACTTCTGCGCAGCGGTTTGGGAGTTAACATCAAAATTACATTTCTCGGCCATATCGCATAGATCTCACTGTGAAAAGGCTTAAATGGCTTTTTTGACCTAAGTTTGAGGATTGCGCTCAAATCAAATGTCCTAGAACCAAATTTCCACATGTAATTACTAGATTGTGATACAATACACTAATGGGTGAAGTTTGGTTGACTTCTGCGCAGCGGTTTGGGAGTTAACATCAAAATTACATTTCTCGGCCATATCGCATAGATCTCACTGTGAAAAGGCTTAAATGACTTTTTTAATTAAGTTTAATGATTGCGCTCAAACCAAATGTCCTAGAACGAAATTTTCAAATGTAACTACTAGAATGTGATACAATACACTATTGGGTGAAGTTTGGTTGACTTCTGCGCAGCGGTTTGGGAGTTAACATCAAAATTACATTTCTCGGCCATATCGCATAGTTCTCACTGTGAAAAGGCTTAAATGGCTTTTTTGACCTAAGTTTAATGATTGCGCTCAAACCAAATGTCCTAGAACGAAATTTTCAAATGTAACTACTAGAATGTGATACAATACACTATTGGGTGAAGTTTGGTTGACTTCTGCGCAGCGGTTTGGGAGTTAACATCAAAATTACATTTCTCGGCCATATCGCATAGATCTCACTGTGAAAAGGCTTAAATGGCTTTTTTGACCTAAGTTTGAGGATTGCGCTCAAATCAAATGTCCTAGAACCAAATTTTCACATGTAACTACTAGATTGTGATACAATACACTAATGGGTGAAGTTTGGTTGACTTCTGCGCAGCGGTTTGGGAGTTAACATCAAAATTACATTTCTCGGCCATATCGCATAGATCTCACTGTGAAAAGGCTTAAATGACATTTTTAATTAAGTTTGATGATTGCGCTCAAACAAAATTTCCTAGAACAAAATTTTCAAATGTAACTACTAGATTGTGATACAATACACTATTGGGTGAAGTTTGGTTGACTTCTGCGCAGCGGTTTGGGAGTTAACATCAAAATTACATTTCTCGGCCATATCGCATAGATCTCACTGTGAAAAGGCTTAAATGGCTTTTTTGACCTAAGTTTGAGGATTGCGCTCAAATCAAATGTCCAAGAACCAAATTTCCAAATGTAACTACTAGATTGTGATACAATACACTATTGGGTGAAGTTTGGTTGACTTCTGCGCAGCGGTTTGGGAGTTAACATCAAAATTACATTTCTCGGCCATATCGCATAGATCTCACTGTGAAAAGGCTTAAATGGCTTTTTTGACCTAAGTTTGAGGATTGCGCTCAAATCAAATGTCCTAGAACCAAATTTTCACATGTAACTACTAGATTGTGATACAATACACTAATGGGTGAAGTTTGGTTGACTTCTGCGCAGCGGTTTGGGAGTTAACATCAAAATTACATTTCTCGGCCATATCGCATAGATCTCACTGTGAAAAGGCTGAAATGACTTTTTTAATTAAGTTTGATGATTGCGTTCAAACAAAATGTCATAGAACAAAATTTTCAAATGTAACTACTAGATTGTGATACAATACACTATTGGGTGAAGTCTGGTTGACTTCTGCGCAGCGGTTTGGGAGTTAACATCAAAATTACATTTCTCGGCCATATCGCATAGATCTCACTGTGAAAAGGCTTAAATGGCTTTTTTGACCTAAGTTTGAGGATTGCGCTCAAATCATATGTCCTAGAACCAAATTTCCACATGTAATTACTAGATTGTGATACAATACACTAATGGGTGAAGTTTGGTTGACTTCTGCGCAGCGGTTTGGGAGTTAACATCAAAATTACATTTCTCGGCCATATCGCATAGATCTCACTGTGAAAAGGCTTAAATGACTTTTTTAATTAAGTTTAATGATTGCGCTCAAATCAAATGTCCAAGAACTAAATTTCCAAATGTAACTACTAGATTGTGATAAAATACACTATTGGGTGAAGTTTGGTTGACTTCTGCGCAACGGTTTGGGAGTTAACATCAAAATTACATTTCTCGGCCATATCGCATAGATCTCACTGTGAAAAGGCTTAAATGGCTTTTTTGACCTAAGTTTGAGGATTGCGCTCAAATCAAATGTCCAAGAACCAAATTTCCAAATGTAACTACTAGATTGTGATACAATACACTATTGGGTGAAGTTTGGTTGACTTCTGCGCAGCGGTTTGGGAGTTAACATCAAAATTACATTTCTCGGCCATATCGCATAGATCTCACTGTGAAAAGGCTTAAATGGCTTTTTTGACCTAAGTTTGAGGATTGCGCTCAAATCATATGTCCTAGAACCAAATTTCCACATGTAATTACTAGATTGTGATACAATACACTATTGGGTGAAGTTTGGTTGACTTCTGCGCAGCGGTTTGGGAGTTAACATCAAAATTACATTTCTCGGCCATATCGCATAGATCTCACTGTGAAAAGGCTTAAATGACTTTTTTAATTAAGTTTAATGATTGCGCTCAAATCAAATGTCCAAGAACTAAATTTCCAAATGTAACTACTAGATTGTGATAAAATACACTATTGGGTGAAGTTTGGTTGACTTCTGCGCAGCGGTTTGGGAGTTAACATCAAAATTACATTTCTCGGCCATATCGCATAGATCTCACTGTGAAAAGGCTTAAATGACTTTTTTAATAAAGTTTGATGATTGCGTTCAAACAAAATGTCCTAGAACAAAATTTTCAAATGTAACTACTAGATTGTGATACAATACACTATTGGGTGAAGTTTGGTTGACTTCTGCGCAGCGGTTTGGGAGTTAACATCAAAATTACATTTCTCGGCCATATCGCATAGATCTCACTGTGAAAAGGCTTAAATGGCTTTTTTGACCTAAGTTTGAGGATTGCGCTCAAATCAAATGTCCAAGAACCAAATTTCCAAATGTAACTACTAGATTGTGATACAATACACTATTGGGTGAAGTTTGGTTGACTTCTGCGCAGCGGTTTGGGAGTTAACATCAAAATTACATTTCTCGGCCATATCGCATAGATCTCACTGTGAAAAGGCTTAAATGACTTTTTTAATTAAGTTTGATGATTGCGTTCAAACAAAATGTCCTAGAACAAAATTTTCAAATGTAACTACTAGATTGTGATACAATACACTATTGGGTGAAGTTTGGTTGACTTCTGCGCAGCGGTTTGGGAGTTAACATCAAAATTACATTTCTCGGCCATATCGCATAGATCTCACTGTGAAAAGGCTTAAATGGCTTTTTTGACCTAAGTTTAAAGATTGCGCTCAAACCAAATGTCCTAGAACGAAATTTTCAAATGTAACTACTAGAATGTGATACAATACACTATTGGGTGAAGTTTGGTTGACTTCTGCGCAGCGGTTTGGGAGTTAACATCAAAATTACATTTCTCGGCCATATCGCATAGATCTCACTGTGAAAAGGCTTAAATGGCTTTTTTGACCTAAGTTTGAGGATTGCGCTCAAATCAAATGTCCTAGAACCAAATTTCCACATGTAACTACTAGATTGTGATACAATACACTAATGGGTGAAGTTTGGTTGACTTCTGCGCAGAGGTTTGGGAGTTAACATCAAAATTACATTTCTCGGCCATATCGCATAGATCTCACTGTGAAAAGGCTTAAATGACTTTTTTAATTAAGTTTGATGATTGCGTTCAAACAAAATGTCATAGAACAAAATTTTCAAATGTAACTACTAGATTGTGATACAATACACTATTGGGTGAAGTTTGGTTGACTTCTGCGCAGCGGTTTGGGAGTTAACATCAAAATTACATTTCTCGGCCATATCGCATAGATCTCACTGTGAAAAGGCTTAAATGGCTTTTTTGACCTAAGTTTGAGGATTGCGCTCAAATCAAATGTCCTAGAACCAAATTTCCACATGTAACTACTAGATTGTGATACAATACACTAATGGGTGAAGTTTGGTTGACTTCTGCGCAGCGGTTTGGGAGTTAACATCAAAATTACATTTCTCGGCCATATCGCATAGATCTCACTGTGAAAAGGCTTAAATGGCTTTTTTGACCTAAGTTTAATGAATGCGCTCAAACCAAATGTCCAATAACCAAATTTCCACATGTAACTACTAGATTGTGATACAATACACTAATGGGTGAAGTTTGGTTGACTTCTGCGCAGCGGTTTGGGAGTTAACATCAAAATTACATTTCTCGGCCATATCGCATAGATCTCACTGTGAAAAGGCTTAAATGGCTTTTTTGACCTAAGTTTGAGGATTGCGCTCAAATCAAATGTCCTAGAACCAAATTTCCACATGTAACTACTAGATTGTGATACAATACACTAATGGGTGAAGTTTGGTTGACTTCTGCGCAGCGGTTTGGGAGTTAACATCAAAATTACATTTCTCGGCCATATCGCATAGATCTCACTGTGATAAGGCTTAAATGACTTTTTTAATTAAGTTTGATGATTGCGTTCAAACAAAATGTCATAGAACAAAATTTTCAAATGTAACTACTAGATTGTGATACAATACACTATTGGGTGAAGTTTGGTTGACTTCTGCGCAGCGGTTTGGGAGTTAACATCAAAATTACATTTCTCGGCCATATCGCATAGATCTCACTGTGAAAAGGCTTAAATGGCTTTTTTGACCTAAGTTTGAGGATTGCGCTCAAATCAAATGTCCTAGAACCAAATTTCCACATGTAATTACTAGATTGTGATACAATACACTAATGGGTGAAGTTTGGTTGACTTCTGCGCAGCGGTTTGGGAGTTAACATCAAAATTACATTTCTCGGCCATATCGCATAGATCTCACTGTGAAAAGGCTTAAATGACTTTTTTAATTAAGTTTAATGATTGCGCTCAAACCAAATGTCCTAGAACGAAATTTTCAAATGTAACTACTAGAATGTGATACAATACACTATTGGGTGAAGTTTGGTTGACTTCTGCGCAGCGGTTTGGGAGTTAACATCAAAATTACATTTCTCGGCCATATCGCATAGTTCTCACTGTGAAAAGGCTTAAATGGCTTTTTTGACCTAAGTTTAATGATTGCGCTCAAACCAAATGTCCTAGAACGAAATTTTCAAATGTAACTACTAGAATGTGATACAATACACTATTGGGTGAAGTTTGGTTGACTTCTGCGCAGCGGTTTGGGAGTTAACATCAAAATTACATTTCTCGGCCATATCGCATAGATCTCACTGTGAAAAGGCTTAAATGGCTTTTTTGACCTAAGTTTGAGGATTGCGCTCAAATCAAATGTCCTAGAACCAAATTTTCACATGTAACTACTAGATTGTGATACAATACACTAATGGGTGAAGTTTGGTTGACTTCTGCGCAGCGGTTTGGGAGTTAACATCAAAATTACATTTCTCGGCCATATCGCATAGATCTCACTGTGAAAAGGCTTAAATGACATTTTTAATTAAGTTTGATGATTGCGCTCAAACAAAATTTCCTAGAACAAAATTTTCAAATGTAACTACTAGATTGTGATACAATACACTATTGGGTGAAGTTTGGTTGACTTCTGCGCAGCGGTTTGGGAGTTAACATCAAAATTACATTTCTCGGCCATATCGCATAGATCTCACTGTGAAAAGGCTTAAATGGCTTTTTTGACCTAAGTTTGAGGATTGCGCTCAAATCAAATGTCCAAGAACCAAATTTCCAAATGTAACTACTAGATTGTGATACAATACACTATTGGGTGAAGTTTGGTTGACTTCTGCGCAGCGGTTTGGGAGTTAACATCAAAATTACATTTCTCGGCCATATCGCATAGATCTCACTGTGAAAAGGCTTAAATGGCTTTTTTGACCTAAGTTTGAGGATTGCGCTCAAATCAAATGTCCTAGAACCAAATTTTCACATGTAACTACTAGATTGTGATACAATACACTAATGGGTGAAGTTTGGTTGACTTCTGCGCAGCGGTTTGGGAGTTAACATCAAAATTACATTTCTCGGCCATATCGCATAGATCTCACTGTGAAAAGGCTGAAATGACTTTTTTAATTAAGTTTGATGATTGCGTTCAAACAAAATGTCATAGAACAAAATTTTCAAATGTAACTACTAGATTGTGATACAATACACTATTGGGTGAAGTCTGGTTGACTTCTGCGCAGCGGTTTGGGAGTTAACATCAAAATTACATTTCTCGGCCATATCGCATAGATCTCACTGTGAAAAGGCTTAAATGGCTTTTTTGACCTAAGTTTGAGGATTGCGCTCAAATCATATGTCCTAGAACCAAATTTCCACATGTAATTACTAGATTGTGATACAATACACTAATGGGTGAAGTTTGGTTGACTTCTGCGCAGCGGTTTGGGAGTTAACATCAAAATTACATTTCTCGGCCATATCGCATAGATCTCACTGTGAAAAGGCTTAAATGACTTTTTTAATTAAGTTTAATGATTGCGCTCAAATCAAATGTCCAAGAACTAAATTTCCAAATGTAACTACTAGATTGTCATAAAATACACTATTGGGTGAAGTTTGGTTGACTTCTGCGCAGCGGTTTGGGAGTTAACATCAAAATTACATTTCTCGGCCATATCGCATAGATCTCACTGTGAAAAGGCTTAAATGACTTTTTTAATTAAGTTTGATGATTGCGTTCAAACAAAATGTCCTAGAACAAAATTTTCAAATGTAACTACTAGATTGTGATACAATACACTATTGGGTGAAGTTTGGTTGACTTCTGCGCAGCGGTTTGGGAGTTAACATCAAAATTACATTTCTCGGCCATATCGCATAGATCTCACTGTGAAAAGGCTTAAATGGCTTTTTTGACCTAAGTTTGAGGATTGCGCTCAAATCAAATGTCCAAGAACCAAATTTCCAAATGTAACTACTAGATTGTGATACAATACACTATTGGGTGAAGTTTGGTTGACTTCTGCGCAGCGGTTTGGGAGTTAACATCAAAATTACATTTCTCGGCCATATCGCATAGATCTCACTGTGAAAAGGCTTAAATGACTTTTTTAATTAAGTTTGATGATTGCGTTCAAACAAAATGTCCTAGAACAAAATTTTCAAATGTAACTACTAGATTGTGATACAATACACTATTGGGTGAAGTTTGGTTGACTTCTGCGCAGCGGTTTGGGAGTTAACATCAAAATTACATTTCTCGGCCATATCGCATAGATCTCACTGTGAAAAGGCTTAAATGGCTTTTTTGACCTAAGTTTAAAGATTGCGCTCAAACCAAATGTCCTATAACGAAATTTTCAAATGTAACTACTAGAATGTGATACAATACACTATTGGGTGAAGTTTGGTTGACTTCTGCGCAGCGGTTTGGGAGTTAACATCAAAATTACATTTCTCGGCCATATCGCATAGATCTCACTGTGAAAAGGCTTAAATGGCTTTTTTGACCTAAGTTTGAGGATTGCGCTCAAATCAAATGTCCTAGAACCAAATTTCCACATGTAACTACTAGATTGTGATACAATACACTAATGGGTGAAGTTTGGTTGACTTCTGCGCAGAGGTTTGGGAGTTAACATCAAAATTACATTTCTCGGCCATATCGCATAGATCTCACTGTGAAAAGGCTTAAATGGCTTTTTTAATTAAGTTTGATGATTGCGCTCAAACAAAATTTCCTAGAACAAAATTTTCAAATGTAACTACTAGATTGTGATACAATACACTATTGGGTGAAGTTTGGTTGACTTCTGCGCAGCGGTTTGGGAGTTAACATCAAAATTACATTTCTCGGCCATATCGCATAGATCTCACTGTGAAAAGGCTTAAATGGCTTTTTTGACCTAAGTTTAATGATTGCGCTCAAACCAAATGTCCAATAACCAAATTTCCACATGTAACTACTAGATTGTGATACAATACACTAATGGGTGAAGTTTGGTTGACTTCTGCGCAGCGGTTTGGGAGTTAACATCAAAATTACATTTCTCGGCCATATCGCATAGATCTCACTGTGAAAAGGCTTAAATGACTTTTTTAATTAAGTTTGATGATTGCGTTCAAACAAAATGTCATAGAACAAAATTTTCAAATGTAACTACTAGATTGTGATACAATACACTATTGGGTGAAGTTTGTTTGACTTCTGCGCAGCGGTTTGGGAGTTAACATCAAAATTACATTTCTCGGCCATATCGCATAGATCTCACTGTGAAAAGGCTTAAATGGCTTTTTTGACCTAAGTTTGAGGATTGCGCTCAAATCAAATGTCCTAGAACCAAATTTCCACATGTAATTACTAGATTGTGATACAATACACTAATGGGTGAAGTTTGGTTGACTTCTGCGCAGCGGTTTGGGAGTTAACATCAAAATTACATTTCTCGGCCATATCGCATAGATCTCACTGTGAAAAGGCTTAAATGACTTTTTTAATTAAGTTTAATGATTGCGCTCAAACCAAATGTCCTAGAACGAAATTTTCAAATGTAACTACTAGAATGTGATACAATACACTATTGGGTGAAGTTTAGTTGACTTCTGCGCAGCGGTTTGGGAGTTAACATCAAAATTACATTTCTCGGCCATATCGCATAGATCTCACTGTGAAAAGGCTTAAATGGCTTTTTTGACCTAAGTTTAATGATTGCGCTCAAACCAAATGTCCTAGAACGAAATTTTCAAATGTAACTACTAGAATGTGATACAATACACTATTGGGTGAAGTTTGGTTGACTTCTGCGCAGCGGTTTGGGAGTTAACATCAAAATTACATTTCTCGGCCATATCGCATAGATCTCACTGTGAAAAGGCTTAAATGGCTTTTTTGACCTAAGTTTGAGGATTGCGCTCAAATCAAATGTCCTAGAACCAAATTTTCACATGTAACTACTAGATTGTGATACAATACACTAATGGGTGAAGTTTGGTTGACTTCTGCGCAGCGGTTTGGGAGTTAACATCAAAATTACATTTCTCGGCCATATCGCATAGATCTCACTGTGAAAAGGCTTAAATGACATTTTTAATTAAGTTTGATGATTGCGCTCAAACAAAATTTCCTAGAACAAAATTTTCAAATGTAACTACTAGATTGTGATACAATACACTATTGGGTGAAGTTTGGTTGACTTCTGCGCAGCGGTTTGGGAGTTAACATCAAAATTACATTTCTCGGCCATATCGCATAGATCTCACTGTGAAAAGGCTTAAATGGCTTTTTTGACCTAAGTTTGAGGATTGCGCTCAAATCAAATGTCCAAGAACCAAATTTCCAAATGTAACTACTAGATTGTGATACAATACACTATTGGGTGAAGTTTGGTTGACTTCTGCGCAGCGGTTTGGGAGTTAACATCAAAATTACATTTCTCGGCCATATCGCATAGATCTCACTGTGAAAAGGCTTAAATGGCTTTTTTGACCTAAGTTTGAGGATTGCGCTCAAATCATATGTCCTAGAACCAAATTTCCACATGTAATTACTAGATTGTGATACAATACACTATTGGGTGAAGTTTGGTTGACTTCTGCGCAGCGGTTTGGGAGTTAACATCAAAATTACATTTCTCGGCCATATCGCATAGATCTCACTGTGAAAAGGCTTAAATGACTTTTTTAATTAAGTTTAATGATTGCGCTCAAATCAAATGTCCAAGAACTAAATTTCCAAATGTAACTACTAGATTGTGATAAAATACACTATTGGGTGAAGTTTGGTTGACTTCTGCGCAGCGGTTTGGGAGTTAACATCAAAATTACATTTCTCGGCCATATCGCATAGATCTCACTGTGAAAAGGCTTAAATGACTTTTTTAATAAAGTTTGATGATTGCGTTCAAACAAAATGTCCTAGAACAAAATTTTCAAATGTAACTACTAGATTGTGATACAATACACTATTGGGTGAAGTTTGGTTGACTTCTGCGCAGCGGTTTGGGAGTTAACATCAAAATTACATTTCTCGGCCATATCGCATAGATCTCACTGTGAAAAGGCTTAAATGGCTTTTTTGACCTAAGTTTGAGGATTGCGCTCAAATCAAATGTCCAAGAACCAAATTTCCAAATGTAACTACTAGATTGTGATACAATACACTATTGGGTGAAGTTTGGTTGACTTCTGCGCAGCGGTTTGGGAGTTAACATCAAAATTACATTTCTCGGCCATATCGCATAGATCTCACTGTGAAAAGGCTTAAATGACTTTTTTAATTAAGTTTGATGATTGCGTTCAAACAAAATGTCCTAGAACAAAATTTTCAAATGTAACTACTAGATTGTGATACAATACACTATTGGGTGAAGTTTGGTTGACTTCTGCGCAGCGGTTTGGGAGTTAACATCAAAATTACATTTCTCGGCCATATCGCATAGATCTCACTGTGAAAAGGCTTAAATGGCTTTTTTGACCTAAGTTTAAAGATTGCGCTCAAACCAAATGTCCTAGAACGAAATTTTCAAATGTAACTACTAGAATGTGATACAATACACTATTGGGTGAAGTTTGGTTGACTTCTGCGCAGCGGTTTGGGAGTTAACATCAAAATTACATTTCTCGGCCATATCGCATAGATCTCACTGTGAAAAGGCTTAAATGGCTTTTTTGACCTAAGTTTGAGGATTGCGCTCAAATCAAATGTCCTAGAACCAAATTTCCACATGTAACTACTAGATTGTGATACAATACACTAATGGGTGAAGTTTGGTTGACTTCTGCGCAGAGGTTTGGGAGTTAACATCAAAATTACATTTCTCGGCCATATCGCATAGATCTCACTGTGAAAAGGCTTAAATGACTTTTTTAATTAAGTTTGATGATTGCGTTCAAACAAAATGTCATAGAACAAAATTTTCAAATGTAACTACTAGATTGTGATACAATACACTATTGGGTGAAGTTTGGTTGACTTCTGCGCAGCGGTTTGGGAGTTAACATCAAAATTACATTTCTCGGCCATATCGCATAGATCTCACTGTGAAAAGGCTTAAATGGCTTTTTTGACCTAAGTTTGAGGATTGCGCTCAAATCAAATGTCCTAGAACCAAATTTCCACATGTAACTACTAGATTGTGATACAATACACTAATGGGTGAAGTTTGGTTGACTTCTGCGCAGCGGTTTGGGAGTTAACATCAAAATTACATTTCTCGGCCATATCGCATAGATCTCACTGTGAAAAGGCTTAAATGGCTTTTTTGACCTAAGTTTAATGAATGCGCTCAAACCAAATGTCCAATAACCAAATTTCCACATGTAACTACTAGATTGTGATACAATACACTAATGGGTGAAGTTTGGTTGACTTCTGCGCAGCGGTTTGGGAGTTAACATCAAAATTACATTTCTCGGCCATATCGCATAGATCTCACTGTGAAAAGGCTTAAATGGCTTTTTTGACCTAAGTTTGAGGATTGCGCTCAAATCAAATGTCCTAGAACCAAATTTCCACATGTAACTACTAGATTGTGATACAATACACTAATGGGTGAAGTTTGGTTGACTTCTGCGCAGCGGTTTGGGAGTTAACATCAAAATTACATTTCTCGGCCATATCGCATAGATCTCACTGTGATAAGGCTTAAATGACTTTTTTAATTAAGTTTGATGATTGCGTTCAAACAAAATGTCATAGAACAAAATTTTCAAATGTAACTACTAGATTGTGATACAATACACTATTGGGTGAAGTTTGGTTGACTTCTGCGCAGCGGTTTGGGAGTTAACATCAAAATTACATTTCTCGGCCATATCGCATAGATCTCACTGTGAAAAGGCTTAAATGGCTTTTTTGACCTAAGTTTGAGGATTGCGCTCAAATCAAATGTCCTAGAACCAAATTTCCACATGTAATTACTAGATTGTGATACAATACACTAATGGGTGAAGTTTGGTTGACTTCTGCGCAGCGGTTTGGGAGTTAACATCAAAATTACATTTCTCGGCCATATCGCATAGATCTCACTGTGAAAAGGCTTAAATGACTTTTTTAATTAAGTTTAATGATTGCGCTCAAACCAAATGTCCTAGAACGAAATTTTCAAATGTAACTACTAGAATGTGATACAATACACTATTGGGTGAAGTTTGGTTGACTTCTGCGCAGCGGTTTGGGAGTTAACATCAAAATTACATTTCTCGGCCATATCGCATAGTTCTCACTGTGAAAAGGCTTAAATGGCTTTTTTGACCTAAGTTTAATGATTGCGCTCAAACCAAATGTCCTAGAACGAAATTTTCAAATGTAACTACTAGAATGTGATACAATACACTATTGGGTGAAGTTTGGTTGACTTCTGCGCAGCGGTTTGGGAGTTAACATCAAAATTACATTTCTCGGCCATATCGCATAGATCTCACTGTGAAAAGGCTTAAATGGCTTTTTTGACCTAAGTTTGAGGATTGCGCTCAAATCAAATGTCCTAGAACCAAATTTTCACATGTAACTACTAGATTGTGATACAATACACTAATGGGTGAAGTTTGGTTGACTTCTGCGCAGCGGTTTGGGAGTTAACATCAAAATTACATTTCTCGGCCATATCGCATAGATCTCACTGTGAAAAGGCTTAAATGACATTTTTAATTAAGTTTGATGATTGCGCTCAAACAAAATTTCCTAGAACAAAATTTTCAAATGTAACTACTAGATTGTGATACAATACACTATTGGGTGAAGTTTGGTTGACTTCTGCGCAGCGGTTTGGGAGTTAACATCAAAATTACATTTCTCGGCCATATCGCATAGATCTCACTGTGAAAAGGCTTAAATGGCTTTTTTGACCTAAGTTTGAGGATTGCGCTCAAATCAAATGTCCAAGAACCAAATTTCCAAATGTAACTACTAGATTGTGATACAATACACTATTGGGTGAAGTTTGGTTGACTTCTGCGCAGCGGTTTGGGAGTTAACATCAAAATTACATTTCTCGGCCATATCGCATAGATCTCACTGTGAAAAGGCTTAAATGGCTTTTTTGACCTAAGTTTGAGGATTGCGCTCAAATCAAATGTCCTAGAACCAAATTTTCACATGTAACTACTAGATTGTGATACAATACACTAATGGGTGAAGTTTGGTTGATTTCTGCGCAGCGGTTTGGGAGTTAACATCAAAATTACATTTCTCGGCCATATCGCATAGATCTCACTGTGAAAAGGCTTAAATGACTTTTTTAATTAAGTTTGATGATTGCGCTCAAACAAAATTTCCTAGAACAAAATTTTCAAATGTAACTACTAGATTGTGATACAATACACTATTGGGTGAAGTTTGGTTGACTTCTGCGCAGCGGTTTGGGAGTTAACATCAAAATTACATTTCTCGGCCATATCGCATAGATCTCACTGTGAAAAGGCTTAAATGGCTTTTTTGACCTAAGTTTAATGATTGCGCTCAAACCAAATGTCCAATAACCAAATTTCCACATGTAACTACTAGATTGTGATACAATACACTAATGGGTGAAGTTTGGTTGACTTCTGCGCAGCGGTTTGGGAGTTAACATCAAAATTACATTTCTCGGCCATATCGCATAGATCTCACTGTGAAAAGGCTTAAATGACTTTTTTAATTAAGTTTGATGATTGCGTTCAAACAAAATGTCATAGAACAAAATTTTCAAATGTAACTACTAGATTGTGATACAATACACTATTGGGTGAAGTTTGGTTGACTTCTGCGCAGCGGTTTGGGAGTTAACATCAAAATTACATTTCTCGGCCATATCGCATAGATCTCACTGTGAAAAGGCTTAAATGGCTTTTTTGACCTAAGTTTGAGGATTGCGCTCAAATCAAATGTCCTAGAACCAAATTTCCACATGTAATTACTAGATTGTGATACAATACACTAATGGGTGAAGTTTGGTTGACTTCTGCGCAGCGGTTTGGGAGTTAACATCAAAATTACATTTCTCGGCCATATCGCATAGATCTCACTGTGAAAAGGCTTAAATGACTTTTTTAATTAAGTTTAATGATTGCGCTCAAACCAAATGTCCTAGAACGAAATTTTCAAATGTAACTACTAGAATGTGATACAATACACTATTGGGTGAAGTTTAGTTGACTTCTGCGCAGCGGTTTGGGAGTTAACATCAAAATTACATTTCTCGGCCATATCGCATAGATCTCACTGTGAAAAGGCTTAAATGGCTTTTTTGACCTAAGTTTAATGATTGCGCTCAAACCAAATGTCCTAGAACGAAATTTTCAAATGTAACTACTAGAATGTGATACAATACACTATTGGGTGAAGTTTGGTTGACTTCTGCGCAGCGGTTTGGGAGTTAACATCAAAATTACATTTCTCGGCCATATCGCATAGATCTCACTGTGAAAAGGCTTAAATGGCTTTTTTGACCTAAGTTTGAGGATTGCGCTCAAATCAAATGTCCTAGAACCAAATTTTCACATGTAACTACTAGATTGTGATACAATACACTAATGGGTGAAGTTTGGTTGACTTCTGCGCAGCGGTTTGGGAGTTAACATCAAAATTACATTTCTCGGCCATATCGCATAGATCTCACTGTGAAAAGGCTTAAATGACATTTTTAATTAAGTTTGATGATTGCGCTCAAACAAAATTTCCTAGAACAAAATTTTCAAATGTAACTACTAGATTGTGATACAATACACTATTGGGTGAAGTTTGGTTGACTTCTGCGCAGCGGTTTGGGAGTTAACATCAAAATTACATTTCTCGGCCATATCGCATAGATCTCACTGTGAAAAGGCTTAAATGGCTTTTTTGACCTAAGTTTGAGGATTGCGCTCAAATCAAATGTCCAAGAACCAAATTTCCAAATGTAACTACTAGATTGTGATACAATACACTATTGGGTGAAGTTTGGTTGACTTCTGCGCAGCGGTTTGGGAGTTAACATCAAAATTACATTTCTCGGCCATATCGCATAGATCTCACTGTGAAAAGGCTTAAATGGCTTTTTTGACCTAAGTTTGAGGATTGCGCTCAAATCATATGTCCTAGAACCAAATTTCCACATGTAATTACTAGATTGTGATACAATACACTAATGGGTGAAGTTTGGTTGACTTCTGCGCAGCGGTTTGGGAGTTAACATCAAAATTACATTTCTCGGCCATATCGCATAGATCTCACTGTGAAAAGGCTTAAATGACTTTTTTAATTAAGTTTAATGATTGCGCTCAAATCAAATGTCCAAGAACTAAATTTCCAAATGTAACTACTAGATTGTGATAAAATACACTATTGGGTGAAGTTTGGTTGACTTCTGCGCAGCGGTTTGGGAGTTAACATCAAAATTACATTTCTCGGCCATATCGCATAGATCTCACTGTGAAAAGGCTTAAATGACTTTTTTAATTAAGTTTGATGATTGCGTTCAAACAAAATGTCCTAGAACAAAATTTTCAAATGTAACTACTAGATTGTGATACAATACACTATTGGGTGAAGTTTGGTTGACTTCTGCGCAGCGGTTTGGGAGTTAACATCAAAATTACATTTCTCGGCCATATCGCATAGATCTCACTGTGAAAAGGCTTAAATGACTTTTTTAATTAAGTTTGATGATTGCGTTCAAACAAAATGTCCTAGAACAAAATTTTCAAATGTAACTACTAGATTGTGATACAATACACTATTGGGTGAAGTTTGGTTGACTTCTGCGCAGCGGTTTGGGAGTTAACATCAAAATTACATTTCTCGGCCATATCGCATAGATCTCACTGTGAAAAGGCTTAAATGGCTTTTTTGACCTAAGTTTAAAGATTGCGCTCAAACCAAATGTCCTAGAACGAAATTTTCAAATGTAACTACTAGAATGTGATACAATACACTATTGGGTGAAGTTTGGTTGACTTCTGCGCAGCGGTTTGGGAGTTAACATCAAAATTACATTTCTCGGCCATATCGCATAGATCTCACTGTGAAAAGGCTTAAATGGCTTTTTTGACCTAAGTTTGAGGATTGCGCTCAAATCAAATGTCCTAGAACCAAATTTCCACATGTAACTACTAGATTGTGATACAATACACTAATGGGTGAAGTTTGGTTGACTTCTGCGCAGAGGTTTGGGAGTTAACATCAAAATTACATTTCTCGGCCATATCGCATAGATCTCACTGTGAAAAGGCTTAAATGGCTTTTTTGACCTAAGTTTGAGGATTGCGCTCAAATCAAATGTCCTAGAACCAAATTTCCACATGTAACTACTAGATTGTGATACAATACACTAATGGGTGAAGTTTGGTTGACTTCTGCGCAGAGGTTTGGGAGTTAACATCAAAATTACATTTCTCGGCCATATCGTATAGATCTCACTGTGAAAAGGCTTAAATGGCTTTTTTGACCTAAGTTTAATGATTGCGCTCAAACCAAATTTCCAATAACCAAATTTCCACATATAACTACTAGATTGTGATACAATACACTAATGGGTGAAGTTTGGTTGACTTCTGCGCAGAGGTTTGGGAGTTAACATCAAAATTACATTTCTCGGCCATATCGCATAGATCTCACTGTGAAAAGGCTTAAATGGCTTTTTTGACCTAAGTTTGAGGATTGCGCTCAAATCAAATGTCCTAGAACCAAATTTCCACATGTAACTACTAGATTGTGATACAATACACTATTGGGTGAAGTTTGGTTGACTTCTGCGCAGAGGTTTGGGAGTTAACATCAAAATTACATTTCTCGGCCATATCGCATAGATCTCACTGTGAAAAGGCTTAAATGACTTTTTTAATTAAGTTTGATGATTGCGCTCAAACAAAATTTCCTAGAAAAAAAATTTTCAAATGTAACTACTAGATTGTGATACAATACACTATTGGGTGAAGTTTGGTTGACTTCTGCGCAGCGGTTTGGGAGTTAACATCAAAATTACATTTCTCGGCCATATCGCATAGATCTCACTGTGAAAAGGCTTAAATGGCTTTTTTGACCTAAGTTTAATGATTGCGCTCAAACCAAATGTCCAATAACCAAATTTCCACATGTAACTACTAGATTGTGATACAATACACTAATGGGTGAAGTTTGGTTGACTTCTGCGCAGCGGTTTGGGAGTTAACATCAAAATTACATTTCTCGGCCATATCGCATAGATCTCACTGTGAAAAGGCTTAAATGACTTTTTTAATTAAGTTTGATGATTGCGGTCAAACAAAATGTCATAGAACAAAATTTTCAAATGTAACTACTAGATTGTGATACAATACACTATTGGGTGAAGTTTGGTTGACTTCTGCGCAGAGGTTTGGGAGTTAACATCAAAATTACATTTCTCGGCCATATCGTATAGATCTCACTGTGAAAAGGCTTAAATGGCTTTTTTGACCTAAGTTTAATGATTGCGCTCAAACCAAATTTCCAATAACCAAATTTCCACATATAACTACTAGATTGTGATACAATACACTAATGGGTGAAGTTTGGTTGACTTCTGCGCAGCGGTTTGGGAGTTAACATCAAAATTACATTTCTCGGCCATATCGCATAGATCTCACTGTGAAAAGGCTTAAATGACTTTTTTAATTAAGTTTGATGATTGCGTTCAAACAAAATGTCATAGAACAAAATTTTCAAATGTAACTACTAGATTGTGATACAATACACTATTGGGTGAAGTTTGGTTGACTTCTGCGCAGCGGTTTGGGAGTTAACATCAAAATTACATTTCTCGGCCATATCGCATAGATCTCACTGTGAAAAGGCTTAAATGGCTTTTTTGACCTAAGTTTGAGGATTGCGCTCAAATCATATGTCCTAGAACCAAATTTCCACATGTAATTACTAGATTGTGATACAATACACTAATGGGTGAAGTTTGGTTGACTTCTGCGCAGCGGTTTGGGAGTTAACATCAAAATTACATTTCTCGGCCATATCGCATAGATCTCACTGTGAAAAGGCTTAAATGACTTTTTTAATTAAGTTTAATGATTGCGCTCAAATCAAATGTCCAAGAACTAAATTTCCAAATGTAACTACTAGATTGTGATAAAATACACTATTGGGTGAAGTTTGGTTGACTTCTGCGCAGCGGTTTGGGAGTTAACATCAAAATTACATTTCTCGGCCATATCGCATAGATCTCACTGTGAAAAGGCTTAAATGACTTTTTTAATTAAGTTTGATGATTGCGTTCAAACAAAATGTCCTAGAACAAAATTTTCAAATGTAACTACTAGATTGTGATACAATACACTATTGGGTGAAGTTTGGTTGACTTCTGCGCAGCGGTTTGGGAGTTAACATCAAAATTACATTTCTCGGCCATATCGCATAGATCTCACTGTGAAAAGGCTTAAATGGCTTTTTTGACCTAAGTTTGAGGATTGCGCTCAAATCAAATGTCCAAGAACCAAATTTCCAAATGTAACTACTAGATTGTGATACAATACACTATTGGGTGAAGTTTGGTTGACTTCTGCGCAGCGGTTTGGGAGTTAACATCAAAATTACATTTCTCGGCCATATCGCATAGATCTCACTGTGAAAAGGCTTAAATGACTTTTTTAATTAAGTTTGATGATTGCGTTCAAACAAAATGTCCTAGAACAAAATTTTCAAATGTAACTACTAGATTGTGATACAATACACTATTGGGTGAAGTTTGGTTGACTTCTGCGCAGCGGTTTGGGAGTTAACATCAAAATTACATTTCTCGGCCATATCGCATAGATCTCACTGTGAAAAGGCTTAAATGGCTTTTTTGACCTAAGTTTAAAGATTGCGCTCAAACCAAATGTCCTATAACGAAATTTTCAAATGTAACTACTAGAATGTGATACAATACACTATTGGGTGAAGTTTGGTTGACTTCTGCGCAGCGGTTTGGGAGTTAACATCAAAATTACATTTCTCGGCCATATCGCATAGATCTCACTGTGAAAAGGCTTAAATGGCTTTTTTGACCTAAGTTTTAGGATTGCGCTCAAATCAAATGTCCAAGAACCAAATTTCCAAATGTAACTACTAGATTGTGATACAATACACTATTGGGTGAAGTTTGGTTGACTTCTGCGCAGCGGTTTGGGAGTTAACATCAAAATTACATTTCTCGGCCATATCGCATAGATCTCACTGTGAAAAGGCTTAAATGACTTTTTTAATTAAGTTTGATGATTGCGTTCAAACAAAATGTCCTAGAACAAAATTTTCAAATGTAACTACTAGATTGTGATACAATACACTATTGGGTGAAGTTTGGTTGACTTCTGCGCAGCGGTTTGGGAGTTAACATCAAAATTACATTTCTCGGCCATATCGCATAGATCTCACTGTGAAAAGGCTTAAATGGCTTTTTTGACCTAAGTTTAAAGATTGCTCTCAAATCAAATGTCCTAGAACCAAATTTCCACATGTAACTACTAGATTGTGATACAATACACTATTGGGTGAAGTTTGGTTGACTTCTGCGCAGAGGTTTGGGAGTTAACATCAAAATTACATTTCTCGGCCATATCGCATAGATCTCACTGTGAAAAGGCTTAAATGACTTTTTTAATTAAGTTTGATGATTGCGCTCAAACAAAATTTCCTAGAAAAAAAATTTTCAAATGTAACTACTAGATTGTGATACAATACACTATTGGGTGAAGTTTGGTTGACTTCTGCGCAGCGGTTTGGGAGTTAACATCAAAATTACATTTCTCGGCCATATCGCATAGATCTCACTGTGAAAAGGCTTAAATGGCTTTTTTGACCTAAGTTTAATGATTGCGCTCAAACCAAATGTCCAATAACCAAATTTCCACATGTAACTACTAGATTGTGATACAATACACTAATGGGTGAAGTTTGGTTGACTTCTGCGCAGCGGTTTGGGAGTTAACATCAAAATTACATTTCTCGGCCATATCGCATAGATCTCACTGTGAAAAGGCTTAAATGACTTTTTTAATTAAGTTTGATGATTGCGTTCAAACAAAATGTCATAGAACAAAATTTTCAAATGTAACTACTAGATTGTGATACAATACACTATTGGGTGAAGTTTGGTTGACTTCTGCGCAGCGGTTTGGGAGTTAACATCAAAATTACATTTCTCGGCCATATCGCATAGATCTCACTGTGAAAAGGCTTAAATGACTTTTTTAATTAAGTTTGATGATTGCGTTCAAACAAAATGTCCTAGAACAAAATTTTCAAATGTAACTACTAGATTGTGATACAATACACTATTGGGTGAAGTTTGGTTGACTTCTGCGCAGCGGTTTGGGAGTTAACATCAAAATTACATTTCTCGGCCATATCGCATAGATCTCACTGTGAAAAGGCTTAAATGGCTTTTTTGACCTAAGTTTAAAGATTGCGCTCAAACCAAATGTCCTAGAACGAAATTTTCAAATGTAACTACTAGAATGTGATACAATACACTATTGGGTGAAGTTTGGTTGACTTCTGCGCAGCGGTTTGGGAGTTAACATCAAAATTACATTTCTCGGCCATATCGCATAGATCTCACTGTGAAAAGGCTTAAATGGCTTTTTTGACCTAAGTTTGAGGATTGCGCTCAAATCAAATGTCCTAGAACCAAATTTCCACATATAACTACTAGATTGTGTTACAATACACTAATGGGTGAAGTTTGGTTGACTTCTGCGCAGAGGTTTGGGAGTTAACATCAAAATTACATTTCTCGGCCATATCGTATAGATCTCACTGTGAAAAGGCTTAAATGGCTTTTTTGACCTAAGTTTAATGATTGCGCTCAAACCAAATTTCCAATAACCAAATTTCCACATATAACTACTAGATTGTGATACAATACACTAATGGGTGAAGTTTGGTTGACTTCTGCGCAGCGGTTTGGGAGTTAACATCAAAATTACATTTCTCGGCCATATCGCATAGATCTCACTGTGAAAAGGCTGAAATGACTTTTTTAATTAAGTTTGATGATTGCGTTCAAACAAAATGTCATAGAACAAAATTTTCAAATGTAACTACTAGATTGTGATACAATACACTATTGGGTGAAGTTTGGTTGACTTCTGCGCAGCGGTTTGGGAGTTAACATCAAAATTACATTTCTCGGCCATATCGCATAGATCTCACTGTGAAAAGGCTTAAATGGCTTTTTTGACCTAAGTTTGAGGATTGCGCTCAAATCATATGTCCTAGAACCAAATTTCCACATGTAATTACTAGATTGTGATACAATACACTAATGGGTGAAGTTTGGTTGACTTCTGCGCAGCGGTTTGGGAGTTAACATCAAAATTACATTTCTCGGCCATATCGCATAGATCTCACTGTGAAAAGGCTTAAATGACTTTTTTAATTAAGTTTAATGATTGCGCTCAAATCAAATGTCCAAGAACTAAATTTCCAAATGTAACTACTAGATTGTGATAAAATACACTATTGGGTGAAGTTTGGTTGACTTCTGCGCAGCGGTTTGGGAGTTAACATCAAAATTACATTTCTCGGCCATATCGCATAGATCTCACTGTGAAAAGGCTTAAATGACTTTTTTAATTAAGTTTGATGATTGCGTTCAAACAAAATGTCCTAGAACAAAATTTTCAAATGTAACTACTAGATTGTGATACAATACACTATTGGGTGAAGTTTGGTTGACTTCTGCGCAGCGGTTTGGGAGTTAACATCAAAATTACATTTCTCGGCCATATCGCATAGATCTCACTGTGAAAAGGCTTAAATGGCTTTTTTGACCTAAGTTTGAGGATTGCGCTCAAATCAAATGTCCAAGAACCAAATTTCCAAATGTAACTACTAGATTGTGATACAATACACTATTGGGTGAAGTTTGGTTGACTTCTGCGCAGCGGTTTGGGAGTTAACATCAAAATTACATTTCTCGGCCATATCGCATAGATCTCACTGTGAAAAGGCTTAAATGACTTTTTTAATTAAGTTTGATGATTGCGTTCAAACAAAATGTCCTAGAACAAAATTTTCAAATGTAACTACTAGATTGTGATACAATACACTATTGGGTGAAGTTTGGTTGACTTCTGCGCAGCGGTTTGGGAGTTAACATCAAAATTACATTTCTCGGCCATATCGCATAGATCTCACTGTGAAAAGGCTTAAATGGCTTTTTTGACCTAAGTTTAAAGATTGCGCTCAAACCAAATGTCCTATAACGAAATTTTCCAATGTAACTACTAGAATGTGATACAATACACTATTGGGTGAAGTTTGGTTGACTTCTGCGCAGCGGTTTGGGAGTTAACATCAAAATTACATTTCTCGGCCATATCGCATAGATCTCACTGTGAAAAGGCTTAAATGGCTTTTTTGACCTAAGTTTGAGGATTGCGCTCAAATCAAATGTCCTAGAACCAAATTTCCACATGTAACTACTAGATTGTGATACAATACACTAATGGGTGAAGTTTGGTTGACTTCTGCGCAGAGGTTTGGGAGTTAACATCAAAATTACATTTCTCGGCCATATCGCATAGATCTCACTGTGAAAAGGCTTAAATGACTTTTTTAATTAAGTTTGATGATTGCGCTCAAACAAAATTTCCTAGAACAAAATTTTCAAATGTAACTACTAGATTGTGATACAATACACTATTGGGTGAAGTTTGGTTGACTTCTGCGCAGCGGTTTGGGAGTTAACATCAAAATTACATTTCTCGGCCATATCGCATAGATCTCACTGTGAAAAGGCTTAAATGGCTTTTTTGACCTAAGTTTAATGATTGCGCTCAAACCAAATGTCCAATAACCAAATTTCCACATGTAACTACTAGATTGTGATACAATACACTAATGGGTGAAGTTTGGTTGACTTCTGCGCAGCGGTTTGGGAGTTAACATCAAAATTACATTTCTCGGCCATATCGCATAGATCTCACTGTGAAAAGGCTTAAATGACTTTTTTAATTAAGTTTGATGATTGCGTTCAAACAAAATGTCATAGAACAAAATTTTCAAATGTAACTACTAGATTGTGATACAATACACTATTGGGTGAAGTTTGTTTGACTTCTGCGCAGCGGTTTGGGAGTTAACATCAAAATTACATTTCTCGGCCATATCGCATAGATCTCACTGTGAAAAGGCTTAAATGGCTTTTTTGACCTAAGTTTGAGGATTGCGCTCAAATCAAATGTCCTAGAACCAAATTTCCACATGTAATTACTAGATTGTGATACAATACACTAATGGGTGAAGTTTGGTTGACTTCTGCGCAGCGGTTTGGGAGTTAACATCAAAATTACATTTCTCGGCCATATCGCATAGATCTCACTGTGAAAAGGCTTAAATGACATTTTTAATTAAGTTTGATGATTGCGCTCAAACAAAATTTCCTAGAACAAAATTTTCAAATGTAACTACTAGATTGTGATACAATACACTATTGGGTGAAGTTTGGTTGACTTCTGCGCAGCGGTTTGGGAGTTAACATCAAAATTACATTTCTCGGCCATATCGCATAGATCTCACTGTGAAAAGGCTTAAATGGCTTTTTTGACCTAAGTTTGAGGATTGCGCTCAAATCAAATGTCCTAGAACCAAATTTCCACATGTAACTACTAGATTGTGATACAATACACTATTGGGTGAAGTTTGGTTGACTTCTGCGCAGCGGTTTGGGAGTTAACATCAAAATTACATTTCTCGGCCATATCGCATAGATCTCACTGTGAAAAGGCTTAAATGACTTTTTTAATTAAGTTTAATGATTGCGCTCAAACCAAATGTCCTAGAACGAAATTTTCAAATGTAACTACTAGAATGTGATACAATACACTATTGGGTGAAGTTTAGTTGACTTCTGCGCAGCGGTTTGGGAGTTAACATCAAAATTACATTTCTCGGCCATATCGCATAGATCTCACTGTGAAAAGGCTTAAATGGCTTTTTTGACCTAAGTTTAATGATTGCGCTCAAACCAAATGTCCTAGAACGAAATTTTCAAATGTAACTACTAGAATGTGATACAATACACTATTGGGTGAAGTTTGGTTGACTTCTGCGCAGCGGTTTGGGAGTTAACATCAAAATTACATTTCTCGGCCATATCGCATAGATCTCACTGTGAAAAGGCTTAAATGGCTTTTTTGACCTAAGTTTGAGGATTGCGCTCAAATCAAATGTCCTAGAACCAAATTTTCACATGTAACTACTAGATTGTGATACAATACACTAATGGGTGAAGTTTGGTTGACTTCTGCGCAGCGGTTTGGGAGTTAACATCAAAATTACATTTCTCGGCCATATCGCATAGATCTCACTGTGAAAAGGCTTAAATGACATTTTTAATTAAGTTTGATGATTGCGCTCAAACAAAATTTCCTAGAACAAAATTTTCAAATGTAACTACTAGATTGTGATACAATACACTATTGGGTGAAGTTTGGTTGACTTCTGCGCAGCGGTTTGGGAGTTAACATCAAAATTACATTTCTCGGCCATATCGCATAGATCTCACTGTGAAAAGGCTTAAATGGCTTTTTTGACCTAAGTTTGAGGATTGCGCTCAAATCAAATGTCCAAGAACCAAATTTCCAAATGTAACTACTAGATTGTGATACAATACACTATTGGGTGAAGTTTGGTTGACTTCTGCGCAGCGGTTTGGGAGTTAACATCAAAATTACATTTCTCGGCCATATCGCATAGATCTCACTGTGAAAAGGCTTAAATGGCTTTTTTGACCTAAGTTTGAGGATTGCGCTCAAATCATATGTCCTAGAACCAAATTTCCACATGTAATTACTAGATTGTGATACAATACACTATTGGGTGAAGTTTGGTTGACTTCTGCGCAGCGGTTTGGGAGTTAACATCAAAATTACATTTCTCGGCCATATCGCATAGATCTCACTGTGAAAAGGCTTAAATGACTTTTTTAATTAAGTTTAATGATTGCGCTCAAATCAAATGTCCAAGAACTAAATTTCCAAATGTAACTACTAGATTGTGATAAAATACACTATTGGGTGAAGTTTGGTTGACTTCTGCGCAGCGGTTTGGGAGTTAACATCAAAATTACATTTCTCGGCCATATCGCATAGATCTCACTGTGAAAAGGCTTAAATGACTTTTTTAATAAAGTTTGATGATTGCGTTCAAACAAAATGTCCTAGAACAAAATTTTCAAATGTAACTACTAGATTGTGATACAATACACTATTGGGTGAAGTTTGGTTGACTTCTGCGCAGCGGTTTGGGAGTTAACATCAAAATTACATTTCTCGGCCATATCGCATAGATCTCACTGTGAAAAGGCTTAAATGGCTTTTTTGACCTAAGTTTGAGGATTGCGCTCAAATCAAATGTCCAAGAACCAAATTTCCAAATGTAACTACTAGATTGTGATACAATACACTATTGGGTGAAGTTTGGTTGACTTCTGCGCAGCGGTTTGGGAGTTAACATCAAAATTACATTTCTCGGCCATATCGCATAGATCTCACTGTGAAAAGGCTTAAATGACTTTTTTAATTAAGTTTGATGATTGCGTTCAAACAAAATGTCCTAGAACAAAATTTTCAAATGTAACTACTAGATTGTGATACAATACACTATTGGGTGAAGTTTGGTTGACTTCTGCGCAGCGGTTTGGGAGTTAACATCAAAATTACATTTCTCGGCCATATCGCATAGATCTCACTGTGAAAAGGCTTAAATGGCTTTTTTGACCTAAGTTTAAAGATTGCGCTCAAACCAAATGTCCTAGAACGAAATTTTCAAATGTAACTACTAGAATGTGATACAATACACTATTGGGTGAAGTTTGGTTGACTTCTGCGCAGCGGTTTGGGAGTTAACATCAAAATTACATTTCTCGGCCATATCGCATAGATCTCACTGTGAAAAGGCTTAAATGGCTTTTTTGACCTAAGTTTGAGGATTGCGCTCAAATCAAATGTCCTAGAACCAAATTTCCACATGTAACTACTAGATTGTGATACAATACACTAATGGGTGAAGTTTGGTTGACTTCTGCGCAGAGGTTTGGGAGTTAACATCAAAATTACATTTCTCGGCCATATCGCATAGATCTCACTGTGAAAAGGCTTAAATGACTTTTTTAATTAAGTTTGATGATTGCGTTCAAACAAAATGTCATAGAACGAAATTTTCAAATGTAACTACTAGATTGTGATACAATACACTATTGGGTGAAGTTTGGTTGACTTCTGCGCAGCGGTTTGGGAGTTAACATCAAAATTACATTTCTCGGCCATATCGCATAGATCTCACTGTGAAAAGGCTTAAATGGCTTTTTTGACCTAAGTTTGAGGATTGCGCTCAAATCAAATGTCCTAGAACCAAATTTCCACATGTAACTACTAGATTGTGATACAATACACTAATGGGTGAAGTTTGGTTGACTTCTGCGCAGCGGTTTGGGAGTTAACATCAAAATTACATTTCTCGGCCATATCGCATAGATCTCACTGTGAAAAGGCTTAAATGGCTTTTTTGACCTAAGTTTAATGATTGCGCTCAAACCAAATGTCCAATAACCAAATTTCCACATGTAACTACTAGATTGTGATACAATACACTAATGGGTGAAGTTTGGTTGACTTCTGCGCAGCGGTTTGGGAGTTAACATCAAAATTACATTTCTCGGCCATATCGCATAGATCTCACTGTGAAAAGGCTTAAATGGCTTTTTTGACCTAAGTTTGAGGATTGCGCTCAAATCAAATGTCCTAGAACCAAATTTCCACATGTAACTACTAGATTGTGATACAATACACTAATGGGTGAAGTTTGGTTGACTTCTGCGCAGCGGTTTGGGAGTTAACATCAAAATTACATTTCTCGGCCATATCGCATAGATCTCACTGTGATAAGGCTTAAATGACTTTTTTAATTAAGTTTGATGATTGCGTTCAAACAAAATGTCATAGAACAAAATTTTCAAATGTAACTACTAGATTGTGATACAATACACTATTGGGTGAAGTTTGGTTGACTTCTGCGCAGCGGTTTGGGAGTTAACATCAAAATTACATTTCTCGGCCATATCGCATAGATCTCACTGTGAAAAGGCTTAAATGGCTTTTTTGACCTAAGTTTGAGGATTGCGCTCAAATCAAATGTCCTAGAACCAAATTTCCACATGTAATTACTAGATTGTGATACAATACACTAATGGGTGAAGTTTGGTTGACTTCTGCGCAGCGGTTTGGGAGTTAACATCAAAATTACATTTCTCGGCCATATCGCATAGATCTCACTGTGAAAAGGCTTAAATGACTTTTTTAATTAAGTTTAATGATTGCGCTCAAACCAAATGTCCTAGAACGAAATTTTCAAATGTAACTACTAGAATGTGATACTATACACTACTGGGTGAAGTTTGGTTGACTTCTGCGCAGCGGTTTGGGAGTTAACATCAAAATTACATTTCTCGGCCATATCGCATAGTTCTCACTGTGAAAAGGCTTAAATGGCTTTTTTGACCTAAGTTTAATGATTGCGCTCAAACCAAATGTCCTAGAACGAAATTTTCAAATGTAACTACTAGAATGTGATACAATACACTATTGGGTGAAGTTTGGTTGACTTCTGCGCAGCGGTTTGGGAGTTAACATCAAAATTACATTTCTCGGCCATATCGCATAGATCTCACTGTGAAAAGGCTTAAATGGCTTTTTTGACCTAAGTTTGAGGATTGCGCTCAAATCAAATGTCCTAGAACCAAATTTTCACATGTAACTACTAGATTGTGATACAATACACTAATGGGTGAAGTTTGGTTGACTTCTGCGCAGCGGTTTGGGAGTTAACATCAAAATTACATTTCTCGGCCATATCGCATAGATCTCACTGTGAAAAGGCTTAAATGACATTTTTAATTAAGTTTGATGATTGCGCTCAAACAAAATTTCCTAGAACAAAATTTTCAAATGTAACTACTAGATTGTGATACAATACACTATTGGGTGAAGTTTGGTTGACTTCTGCGCAGCGGTTTGGGAGTTAACATCAAAATTACATTTCTCGGCCATATCGCATAGATCTCACTGTGAAAAGGCTTAAATGGCTTTTTTGACCTAAGTTTGAGGATTGCGCTCAAATCAAATGTCCAAGAACCAAATTTCCAAATGTAACTACTAGATTGTGATACAATACACTATTGGGTGAAGTTTGGTTGACTTCTGCGCAGCGGTTTGGGAGTTAACATCAAAATTACATTTCTCGGCCATATCGCATAGATCTCACTGTGAAAAGGCTTAAATGGCTTTTTTGACCTAAGTTTGAGGATTGCGCTCAAATCAAATGTCCTAGAACCAAATTTTCACATGTAACTACTAGATTGTGATACAATACACTAATGGGTGAAGTTTGGTTGATTTCTGCGCAGCGGTTTGGGAGTTAACATCAAAATTACATTTCTCGGCCATATCGCATAGATCTCACTGTGAAAAGGCTTAAATGACTTTTTTAATTAAGTTTGATGATTGCGCTCAAACAAAATTTCCTAGAACAAAATTTTCAAATGTAACTACTAGATTGTGATACAATACACTATTGGGTGAAGTTTGGTTGACTTCTGCGCAGCGGTTTGGGAGTTAACATCAAAATTACATTTCTCGGCCATATCGCATAGATCTCACTGTGAAAAGGCTTAAATGGCTTTTTTGACCTAAGTTTGAGGATTGCGCTCAAATCAAATGTCCAAGAACCAAATTTCCAAATGTAACTACTAGATTGTGATACAATACACTATTGGGTGAAGTTTGGTTGACTTCTGCGCAGCGGTTTGGGAGTTAACATCAAAATTACATTTCTCGGCCATATCGCATAGATCTCACTGTGAAAAGGCTTAAATGACTTTTTTAATTAAGTTTGATGATTGCGTTCAAACAAAATGTCCTAGAACAAAATTTTCAAATGTAACTACTAGATTGTGATACAATACACTATTGGGTGAAGTTTGGTTGACTTCTGCGCAGCGGTTTGGGAGTTAACATCAAAATTACATTTCTCGGCCATATCGCATAGATCTCACTGTGAAAAGGCTTAAATGGCTTTTTTGACCTAAGTTTAAAGATTGCGCTCAAACCAAATGTCCTAGAACGAAATTTTCAAATGTAACTACTAGAATGTGATACAATACACTATTGGGTGAAGTTTGGTTGACTTCTGCGCAGCGGTTTGGGAGTTAACATCAAAATTACATTTCTCGGCCATATCGCATAGATCTCACTGTGAAAAGGCTTAAATGGCTTTTTTGACCTAAGTTTGAGGATTGCGCTCAAATCAAATGTCCTAGAACCAAATTTCCACATGTAACTACTAGATTGTGATACAATACACTAATGGGTGAAGTTTGGTTGACTTCTGCGCAGAGGTTTGGGAGTTAACATCAAAATTACATTTCTCGGCCATATCGCATAGATCTCACTGTGAAAAGGCTTAAATGACTTTTTTAATTAAGTTTGATGATTGCGTTCAAACAAAATGTCATAGAACGAAATTTTCAAATGTAACTACTAGATTGTGATACAATACACTATTGGGTGAAGTTTGGTTGACTTCTGCGCAGCGGTTTGGGAGTTAACATCAAAATTACATTTCTCGGCCATATCGCATAGATCTCACTGTGAAAAGGCTTAAATGGCTTTTTTGACCTAAGTTTGAGGATTGCGCTCAAATCAAATGTCCTAGAACCAAATTTCCACATGTAACTACTAGATTGTGATACAATACACTAATGGGTGAAGTTTGGTTGACTTCTGCGCAGCGGTTTGGGAGTTAACATCAAAATTACATTTCTCGGCCATATCGCATAGATCTCACTGTGAAAAGGCTTAAATGGCTTTTTTGACCTAAGTTTAATGATTGCGCTCAAACCAAATGTCCAATAACCAAATTTCCACATGTAACTACTAGATTGTGATACAATACACTAATGGGTGAAGTTTGGTTGACTTCTGCGCAGCGGTTTGGGAGTTAACATCAAAATTACATTTCTCGGCCATATCGCATAGATCTCACTGTGAAAAGGCTTAAATGGCTTTTTTGACCTAAGTTTGAGGATTGCGCTCAAATCAAATGTCCTAGAACCAAATTTCCACATGTAACTACTAGATTGTGATACAATACACTAATGGGTGAAGTTTGGTTGACTTCTGCGCAGCGGTTTGGGAGTTAACATCAAAATTACATTTCTCGGCCATATCGCATAGATCTCACTGTGATAAGGCTTAAATGACTTTTTTAATTAAGTTTGATGATTGCGTTCAAACAAAATGTCATAGAACAAAATTTTCAAATGTAACTACTAGATTGTGATACAATACACTATTGGGTGAAGTTTGGTTGACTTCTGCGCAGCGGTTTGGGAGTTAACATCAAAATTACATTTCTCGGCCATATCGCATAGATCTCACTGTGAAAAGGCTTAAATGGCTTTTTTGACCTAAGTTTGAGGATTGCGCTCAAATCAAATGTCCTAGAACCAAATTTCCACATGTAATTACTAGATTGTGATACAATACACTAATGGGTGAAGTTTGGTTGACTTCTGCGCAGCGGTTTGGGAGTTAACATCAAAATTACATTTCTCGGCCATATCGCATAGATCTCACTGTGAAAAGGCTTAAATGACTTTTTTAATTAAGTTTAATGATTGCGCTCAAACCAAATGTCCTAGAACGAAATTTTCAAATGTAACTACTAGAATGTGATACAATACACTATTGGGTGAAGTTTGGTTGACTTCTGCGCAGCGGTTTGGGAGTTAACATCAAAATTACATTTCTCGGCCATATCGCATAGTTCTCACTGTGAAAAGGCTTAAATGGCTTTTTTGACCTAAGTTTAATGATTGCGCTCAAACCAAATGTCCTAGAACGAAATTTTCAAATGTAACTACTAGAATGTGATACAATACACTATTGGGTGAAGTTTGGTTGACTTCTGCGCAGCGGTTTGGGAGTTAACATCAAAATTACATTTCTCGGCCATATCGCATAGATCTCACTGTGAAAAGGCTTAAATGGCTTTTTTGACCTAAGTTTGAGGATTGCGCTCAAATCAAATGTCCTAGAACCAAATTTTCACATGTAACTACTAGATTGTGATACAATACACTAATGGGTGAAGTTTGGTTGACTTCTGCGCAGCGGTTTGGGAGTTAACATCAAAATTACATTTCTCGGCCATATCGCATAGATCTCACTGTGAAAAGGCTTAAATGACATTTTTAATTAAGTTTGATGATTGCGCTCAAACAAAATTTCCTAGAACAAAATTTTCAAATGTAACTACTAGATTGTGATACAATACACTATTGGGTGAAGTTTGGTTGACTTCTGCGCAGCGGTTTGGGAGTTAACATCAAAATTACATTTCTCGGCCATATCGCATAGATCTCACTGTGAAAAGGCTTAAATGGCTTTTTTGACCTAAGTTTGAGGATTGCGCTCAAATCAAATGTCCAAGAACCAAATTTCCAAATGTAACTACTAGATTGTGATACAATACACTATTGGGTGAAGTTTGGTTGACTTCTGCGCAGCGGTTTGGGAGTTAACATCAAAATTACATTTCTCGGCCATATCGCATAGATCTCACTGTGAAAAGGCTTAAATGGCTTTTTTGACCTAAGTTTGAGGATTGCGCTCAAATCAAATGTCCTAGAACCAAATTTTCACATGTAACTACTAGATTGTGATACAATACACTAATGGGTGAAGTTTGGTTGATTTCTGCGCAGCGGTTTGGGAGTTAACATCAAAATTACATTTCTCGGCCATATCGCATAGATCTCACTGTGAAAAGGCTTAAATGACTTTTTTAATTAAGTTTGATGATTGCGCTCAAACAAAATTTCCTAGAACAAAATTTTCAAATGTAACTACTAGATTGTGATACAATACACTATTGGGTGAAGTTTGGTTGACTTCTGCGCAGCGGTTTGGGAGTTAACATCAAAATTACATTTCTCGGCCATATCGCATAGATCTCACTGTGAAAAGGCTTAAATGGCTTTTTTGACCTAAGTTTAATGATTGCGCTCAAACCAAATGTCCAATAACCAAATTTCCACATGTAACTACTAGATTGTGATACAATACACTAATGGGTGAAGTTTGGTTGACTTCTGCGCAGCGGTTTGGGAGTTAACATCAAAATTACATTTCTCGGCCATATCGCATAGATCTCACTGTGAAAAGGCTTAAATGACTTTTTTAATTAAGTTTGATGATTGCGTTCAAACAAAATGTCATAGAACAAAATTTTCAAATGTAACTACTAGATTGTGATACAATACACTATTGGGTGAAGTTTGGTTGACTTCTGCGCAGCGGTTTGGGAGTTAACATCAAAATTACATTTCTCGGCCATATCGCATAGATCTCACTGTGAAAAGGCTTAAATGGCTTTTTTGACCTAAGTTTGAGGATTGCGCTCAAATCAAATGTCCTAGAACCAAATTTCCACATGTAATTACTAGATTGTGATACAATACACTAATGGGTGAAGTTTGGTTGACTTCTGCGCAGCGGTTTGGGAGTTAACATCAAAATTACATTTCTCGGCCATATCGCATAGATCTCACTGTGAAAAGGCTTAAATGACTTTTTTAATTAAGTTTAATGATTGCGCTCAAACCAAATGTCCTAGAACGAAATTTTCAAATGTAACTACTAGAATGTGATACAATACACTATTGGGTGAAGTTTAGTTGACTTCTGCGCAGCGGTTTGGGAGTTAACATCAAAATTACATTTCTCGGCCATATCGCATAGATCTCACTGTGAAAAGGCTTAAATGGCTTTTTTGACCTAAGTTTAATGATTGCGCTCAAACCAAATGTCCTAGAACGAAATTTTCAAATGTAACTACTAGAATGTGATACAATACACTATTGGGTGAAGTTTGGTTGACTTCTGCGCAGCGGTTTGGGAGTTATCAAAATTACATTTCTCGGCCATATCGCATAGATCTCACTGTGAAAAGGCTTAAATGGCTTTTTTGACCTAAGTTTGAGGATTGCGCTCAAATCAAATGTCCTAGAACCAAATTTTCACATGTAACTACTAGATTGTGATACAATACACTAATGGGTGAAGTTTGGTTGACTTCTGCGCAGCGGTTTGGGAGTTAACATCAAAATTACATTTCTCGGCCATATCGCATAGATCTCACTGTGAAAAGGCTTAAATGACATTTTTAATTAAGTTTGATGATTGCGCTCAAACAAAATTTCCTAGAACAAAATTTTCAAATGTAACTACTAGATTGTGATACAATACACTATTGGGTGAAGTTTGGTTGACTTCTGCGCAGCGGTTTGGGAGTTAACATCAAAATTACATTTCTCGGCCATATCGCATAGATCTCACTGTGAAAAGGCTTAAATGGCTTTTTTGACCTAAGTTTGAGGATTGCGCTCAAATCAAATGTCCAAGAACCAAATTTCCAAATGTAACTACTAGATTGTGATACAATACACTATTGGGTGAAGTTTGGTTGACTTCTGCGCAGCGGTTTGGGAGTTAACATCAAAATTACATTTCTCGGCCATATCGCATAGATCTCACTGTGAAAAGGCTTAAATGGCTTTTTTGACCTAAGTTTGAGGATTGCGCTCAAATCAAATGTCCTAGAACCAAATTTCCACATGTAACTACTAGATTGTGATACAATACACTAATGGGTGAAGTTTGGTTGACTTCTGCGCAGAGGTTTGGGAGTTAACATCAAAATTACATTTCTCGGCCATATCGCATAGATCTCACTGTGAAAAGGCTTAAATGACTTTTTTAATTAAGTTTGATGATTGCGCTCAAACAAAATTTCCTAGAACAAAATTTTCAAATGTAACTACTAGATTGTGATACAATACACTATTGGGTGAAGTTTGGTTGACTTCTGCGCAGCGGTTTGGGAGTTAACATCAAAATTACATTTCTCGGCCATATCGCATAGATCTCACTGTGAAAAGGCTTAAATGGCTTTTTTGACCTAAGTTTGAGGATTGCGCTCAAATCAAATGTCCTAGAACCAAATTTTCACATGTAACTACTAGATTGTGATACAATACACTAATGGGTGAAGTTTGGTTGATTTCTGCGCAGCGGTTTGGGAGTTAACATCAAAATTACATTTCTCGGCCATATCGCATAGATCTCACTGTGAAAAGGCTTAAATGACTTTTTTAATTAAGTTTGATGATTGCGCTCAAACAAAATTTCCTAGAACAAAATTTTCAAATGTAACTACTAGATTGTGATACAATACACTATTGGGTGAAGTTTGGTTGACTTCTGCGCAGCGGTTTGGGAGTTAACATCAAAATTACATTTCTCGGCCATATCGCATAGATCTCACTGTGAAAAGGCTTAAATGGCTTTTTTGACCTAAGTTTAATGATTGCGCTCAAACCAAATGTCCAATAACCAAATTTCCACATGTAACTACTAGATTGTGATACAATACACTAATGGGTGAAGTTTGGTTGACTTCTGCGCAGCGGTTTGGGAGTTAACATCAAAATTACATTTCTCGGCCATATTGCATAGATCTCACTGTGAAAAGGCTTAAATGACTTTTTTAATTAAGTTTGATGATTGCGTTCAAACAAAATGTCATAGAACAAAATTTTCAAATGTAACTACTAGATTGTGATACAATACACTATTGGGTGAAGTTTGGTTGACTTCTGCGCAGCGGTTTGGGAGTTAACATCAAAATTACATTTCTCGGCCATATCGCATAGATCTCACTGTGAAAAGGCTTAAATGGCTTTTTTGACCTAAGTTTGAGGATTGCGCTCAAATCAAATGTCCTAGAACCAAATTTCCACATGTAATTACTAGATTGTGATACAATACACTAATGGGTGAAGTTTGGTTGACTTCTGCGCAGCGGTTTGGGAGTTAACATCAAAATTACATTTCTCGGCCATATCGCATAGATCTCACTGTGAAAAGGCTTAAATGACTTTTTTAATTAAGTTTAATGATTGCGCTCAAACCAAATGTCCTAGAACGAAATTTTCAAATGTAACTACTAGAATGTGATACAATACACTATTGGGTGAAGTTTAGTTGACTTCTGCGCAGCGGTTTGGGAGTTAACATCAAAATTACATTTCTCGGCCATATCGCATAGATCTCACTGTGAAAAGGCTTAAATGGCTTTTTTGACCTAAGTTTAATGATTGCGCTCAAACCAAATGTCCTAGAACGAAATTTTCAAATGTAACTACTAGAATGTGATACAATACACTATTGGGTGAAGTTTGGTTGACTTCTGCGCAGCGGTTTGGGAGTTAACATCAAAATTACATTTCTCGGCCATATCGCATAGATCTCACTGTGAAAAGGCTTAAATGGCTTTTTTGACCTAAGTTTGAGGATTGCGCTCAAATCAAATGTCCTAGAACCAAATTTTCACATGTAACTACTAGATTGTGATACAATACACTAATGGGTGAAGTTTGGTTGACTTCTGCGCAGCGGTTTGGGAGTTAACATCAAAATTACATTTCTCGGCCATATCGCATAGATATCACTGTGAAAAGGCTTAAATGACATTTTTAATTAAGTTTGATGATTGCGCTCAAACAAAATTTCCTAGAACAAAATTTTCAAATGTAACTACTAGATTGTGATACAATACACTATTGGGTGAAGTTTGGTTGACTTCTGCGCAGCGGTTTGGGAGTTAACATCAAAATTACATTTCTCGGCCATATCGCATAGATCTCACTGTGAAAAGGCTTAAATGGCTTTTTTGACCTAAGTTTGAGGATTGCGCTCAAATCAAATGTCCAAGAACCAAATTTCCAAATGTAACTACTAGATTGTGATACAATACACTATTGGGTGAAGTTTGGTTGACTTCTGCGCAGCGGTTTGGGAGTTAACATCAAAATTACATTTCTCGGCCATATCGCATAGATCTCACTGTGAAAAGGCTTAAATGGCTTTTTTGACCTAAGTTTGAGGATTGCGCTCAAATCAAATGTCCTAGAACCAAATTTCCACATGTAACTACTAGATTGTGATACAATACACTAATGGGTGAAGTTTGGTTGACTTCTGCGCAGAGGTTTGGGAGTTAACATCAAAATTACATTTCTCGGCCATATCGCATAGATCTCACTGTGAAAAGGCTTAAATGACTTTTTTAATTAAGTTTGATGATTGCGCTCAAACAAAATTTCCTAGAACAAAATTTTCAAATGTAACTACTAGATTGTGATACAATACACTATTGGGTGAAGTTTGGTTGAGTTCTGCGCAGCGGTTTGGGAGTTAACATCAAAATTACATTTCTCGGCCATATCGCATAGATCTCACTGTGAAAAGGCTTAAATGGCTTTTTTGACCTAAGTTTGAGGATTGCGCTCAAATCAAATGTCCTAGAACCAAATTTTCACATGTAACTACTAGATTGTGATACAATACACTAATGGGTGAAGTTTGGTTGATTTCTGCGCAGCGGTTTGGGAGTTAACATCAAAATTACATTTCTCGGCCATATCGCATAGATCTCACTGTGAAAAGGCTTAAATGACTTTTTTAATTAAGTTTGATGATTGCGCTCAAACAAAATTTCCTAGAACAAAATTTTCAAATGTAACTACTAGATTGTGATACAATACACTATTGGGTGAAGTTTGGTTGACTTCTGCGCAGCGGTTTGGGAGTTAACATCAAAATTACATTTCTCGGCCATATCGCATAGATCTCACTGTGAAAAGGCTTAAATGGCTTTTTTGACCTAAGTTTAATGATTGCGCTCAAACCAAATGTCCAATAACCAAATTTCCACATGTAACTACTAGATTGTGATACAATACACTAATGGGTGAAGTTTGGTTGACTTCTGCGCAGCGGTTTGGGAGTTAACATCAAAATTACATTTCTCGGCCATATCGCATAGATCTCACTGTGAAAAGGCTTAAATGACTTTTTTAATTAAGTTTGATGATTGCGTTCAAACAAAATGTCATAGAACAAAATTTTCAAATGTAACTACTAGATTGTGATACAATACACTATTGGGTGAAGTTTGGTTGACTTCTGCGCAGCGGTTTGGGAGTTAACATCAAAATTACATTTCTCGGCCATATCGCATAGATCTCACTGTGAAAAGGCTTAAATGGCTTTTTTGACCTAAGTTTGAGGATTGCGCTCAAATCAAATGTCCGAGAACCAAATTTCCACATGTAATTACTAGATTGTGATACAATACACTAATGGGTGAAGTTTGGTTGACTTCTGCGCAGCGGTTTGGGAGTTAACATCAAAATTACATTTCTCGGCCATATCGCATAGATCTCACTGTGAAAAGGCTTAAATGACTTTTTTAATTAAGTTTAATGATTGCGCTCAAACCAAATGTCCTAGAACGAAATTTTCAAATGTAACTACTAGAATGTGATACAATACACTATTGGGTGAAGTTTAGTTGACTTCTGCGCAGCGGTTTGGGAGTTAACATCAAAATTACATTTCTCGGCCATATCGCATAGATCTCACTGTGAAAAGGCTTAAATGGCTTTTTTGACCTAAGTTTAATGATTGCGCTCAAACCAAATGTCTTAGAACGAAATTTTCAAATGTAACTACTAGAATGTGATACAATACACTATTGGGTGAAGTTTGGTTGACTTCTGCGCAGCGGTTTGGGAGTTAACATCAAAATTACATTTCTCGGCCATATCGCATAGATCTCACTGTGAAAAGGCTTAAATGGCTTTTTTGACCTAAGTTTGAGGATTGCGCTCAAATCAAATGTCCTAGAACCAAATTTTCACATGTAACTACTAGATTGTGATACAATACACTAATGGGTGAAGTTTGGTTGACTTCTGCGCAGCGGTTTGGGAGTTAACATCAAAATTACATTTCTCGGCCATATCGCATAGATCTCACTGTGAAAAGGCTTAAATGACATTTTTAATTAAGTTTGATGATTGCGCTCAAACAAAATTTCCTAGAACAAAATTTTCAAATGTAACTACTAGATTGTGATACAATACACTATTGGGTGAAGTTTGGTTGACTTCTGCGCAGCGGTTTGGGAGTTAACATCAAAATTACATTTCTCGGCCATATCGCATAGATCTCACTGTGAAAAGGCTTAAATGGCTTTTTTGACCTAAGTTTGAGGATTGCGCTCAAATCAAATGTCCAAGAACCAAATTTCCAAATGTAACTACTAGATTGTGATACAATACACTATTGGGTGAAGTTTGGTTGACTTCTGCGCAGCGGTTTGGGAGTTAACATCAAAATTACATTTCTCGGCCATATCGCATAGATCTCACTGTGAAAAGGCTTAAATGGCTTTTTTGACCTAAGTTTGAGGATTGCGCTCAAATCAAATGTCCAAGAACCAAATTTCCAAATGTAACTACTAGATTGTGATACAATACACTATTGGGTGAAGTTTGGTTGACTTCTGCGCAGCGGTTTGGGAGTTAACATCAAAATTACATTTCTCGGCCATATCGCATAGATCTCACTGTGAAAAGGCTTAAATGGCTTTTTTGACCTAAGTTTGAGGATTGCGCTCAAATCATATGTCCTAGAACCAAATTTCCACATGTAACTACTAGATTGTGATAAAATACACTATTGGGTGAAGTTTGGTTGACTTCTGCGCAGCGGTTTGGGAGTTAACATCAAAATTACATTTCTCGGCCATATCGCATAGATCTCACTGTGAAAAGGCTTAAATGACTTTTTTAATTAAGTTTGATGATTGCGTTCAAACAAAATGTCCTAGAACAAAATTTTCAAATGTAACTACTAGATTGTGATACAATACACTATTGGGTGAAGTTTGGTTGACTTCTGCGCAGCGGTTTGGGAGTTAACATCAAAATTACATTTCTCGGCCATATCGCATAGATCTCACTGTGAAAAGGCTTAAATGGCTTTTTTGACCTAAGTTTGAGGATTGCGCTCAAATCAAATGTCCAAGAACCAAATTTCCAAATGTAACTACTAGATTGTGATACAATACACTATTGGGTGAAGTTTGGTTGACTTCTGCGCAGCGGTTTGGGAGTTAACATCAAAATTACATTTCTCGGCCATATCGCATAGATCTCACTGTGAAAAGGCTTAAATGACTTTTTTAATTAAGTTTGATGATTGCGTTCAAACAAAATGTCCTAGAACAAAATTTTCAAATGTAACTACTAGATTGTGATACAATACACTATTGGGTGAAGTTTGGTTGACTTCTGCGCAGCGGTTTGGGAGTTAACATCAAAATTACATTTCTCGGCCATATCGCATAGATCTCACTGTGAAAAGGTTTAAATGGCTTTTTTGACCTAAGTTTAAAGATTGCGCTCAAACCAAATGTCCTAGAACGAAATTTTCAAATGTAACTACTAGAATGTGATACAATACACTATTGGGTGAAGTTTGGTTGACTTCTGCGCAGCGGTTTGGGAGTTAACATCAAAATTACATTTCTCGGCCATATTGCATAGATCTCACTGTGAAAAGGCTTAAATGGCTTTTTTGACCTAAGTTTGAGGATTGCGCTCAAATCAAATGTCCTAGAACCAAATTTCCACATGTAACTACTAGATTGTGATACAATACACTAATGGGTGAAGTTTGGTTGACTTCTGCGCAGAGGTTTGGGAGTTAACATCAAAATTACATTTCTCGGCCATATCGCATAGATCTCACTGTGAAAAGGCTTAAATGACTTTTTTAATTAAGTTTGATGATTGCGCTCAAACAAAATTTCCTAGAACAAAATTTTCAAATGTAACTACTAGATTGTGATACAATACACTATTGGGTGAAGTTTGGTTGACTTCTGCGCAGCGGTTTGGGAGTTAACATCAAAATTACATTTCTCGGCCATATCGCATAGATCTCACTGTGAAAAGGCTTAAATGGCTTTTTTGACCTAAGTTTAATGATTGCGCTCAAACCAAATGTCCAATAACCAAATTTCCACATGTAACTACTAGATTGTGATACAATACACTAATGGGTGAAGTTTGGTTGACTTCTGCGCAGCGGTTTGGGAGTTAACATCAAAATTACATTTCTCGGCCATATCGCATAGATCTCACTGTGATAAGGCTTAAATGACTTTTTTAATTAAGTTTGATGATTGCGTTCAAACAAAATGTCATAGAACAAAATTTTCAAATGTAACTACTAGATTGTGATACAATACACTATTGGGTGAAGTTTGGTTGACTTCTGCGCAGCGGTTTGGGAGTTAACATCAAAATTACATTTCTCGGCCATATCGCATAGATCTCACTGTGAAAAGGCTTAAATGGCTTTTTTGACCTAAGTTTGAGGATTGCGCTCAAATCAAATGTCCTAGAACCAAATTTCCACATGTAATTACTAGATTGTGATACAATACACTAATGGGTGAAGTTTGGTTGACTTCTGCGCAGCGGTTTGGGAGTTAACATCAAAATTACATTTCTCGGCCATATCGCATAGATCTCACTGTGAAAAGGCTTAAATGACTTTTTTAATTAAGTTTAATGATTGCGCTCAAACCAAATGTCCTAGAACGAAATTTTCAAATGTAACTACTAGAATGTGATACAATACACTATTGGGTGAAGTTTGGTTGACTTCTGCGCAGCGGTTTGGGAGTTAACATCAAAATTACATTTCTCGGCCATATCGCATAGATCTCACTGTGAAAAGGCTTAAATGGCTTTTTTGACCTAAGTTTAATGATTGCGCTCAAACCAAATGTCCTAGAACGAAATTTTCAAATGTAACTACTAGAATGTGATACAATACACTATTGGGTGAAGTTTGGTTGACTTCTGCGCAGCGGTTTGGGAGTTAACATCAAAATTACATTTCTCGGCCATATCGCATAGATCTCACTGTGAAAAGGCTTAAATGGCTTTTTTGACCTAAGTTTAATGATTGCGCTCAAACCAAATGTCCAATAACCAAATTTCCACATGTAACTACTAGATTGTGATACAATACACTAATGGGTGAAGTTTGGTTGACTTCTGCGCAGCGGTTTGGGAGTTAACATCAAAATTACATTTCTCGGCCATATCGCATAGATCTCACTGTGATAAGGCTTAAATGACTTTTTTAATTAAGTTTGATGATTGCGTTCAAACAAAATGTCATAGAACAAAATTTTCAAATGTAACTACTAGATTGTGATACAATACACTATTGGGTGAAGTTTGGTTGACTTCTGCGCAGCGGTTTGGGAGTTAACATCAAAATTACATTTCTCGGCCATATCGCATAGATCTCACTGTGAAAAGGCTTAAATGGCTTTTTTGACCTAAGTTTGAGGATTGCGCTCAAATCAAATGTCCTAGAACCAAATTTCCACATGTAATTACTAGATTGTGATACAATACACTAATGGGTGAAGTTTGGTTGACTTCTGCGCAGCGGTTTGGGAGTTAACATCAAAATTACATTTCTCGGCCATATCGCATAGATCTCACTGTGAAAAGGCTTAAATGACTTTTTTAATTAAGTTTAATGATTGCGCTCAAACCAAATGTCCTAGAACGAAATTTTCAAATGTAACTACTAGAATGTGATACAATACACTATTGGGTGAAGTTTGGTTGACTTCTGCGCAGCGGTTTGGGAGTTAACATCAAAATTACATTTCTCGGCCATATCGCATAGATCTCACTGTGAAAAGGCTTAAATGGCTTTTTTGACCTAAGTTTAATGATTGCGCTCAAACCAAATGTCCTAGAACGAAATTTTCAAATGTAACTACTAGAATGTGATACAATACACTATTGGGTGAAGTTTGGTTGACTTCTGCGCAGCGGTTTGGGAGTGAACATCAAAATTACATTTCTCGGCCATATCGCATAGATCTCACTGTGAAAAGGCTTAAATGGCTTTTTTGACCTAAGTTTGAGGATTGCGCTCAAATCAAATGTCCTAGAACCAAATTTTCACATGTAACTACTAGATTGTGATACAATACACTAATGGGTGAAGTTTGGTTGACTTCTGCGCAGCGGTTTGGGAGTTAACATCAAAATTACATTTCTCGGCCATATCGCATAGATCTCACTGTGAAAAGGCTTAAATGACATTTTTAATTAAGTTTGATGATTGCGCTCAAACAAAATTTCCTAGAACAAAATTTTCAAATGTAACCACTAGATTGTGATACAATACACTATTGGGTGAAGTTTGGTTGACTTCTGCGCAGCGGTTTGGGAGTTAACATCAAAATTACATTTCTCGGCCATATCGCATAGATCTCACTGTGAAAAGGCTTAAATGGCTTTTTTGACCTAAGTTTGAGGATTGCGCTCAAATCAAATGTCCAAGAATCAAATTTCCAAATGTAACTACTAGATTGTGATACAATACACTATTGGGTGAAGTTTGGTTGACTTCTGCGCAGCGGTTTGGGAGTTAACATCAAAATTACATTTCTCGGCCATATCGCATAGATCTCACTGTGAAAAGGCTTAAATGGCTTTTTTGACCTAAGTTTGAGGATTGCGCTCAAATCAAATGTCCTAGAACCAAATTTCCACATGTAACTACTAGATTGTGATACAATACACTAATGGGTGAAGTTTGGTTGACTTCTGCGCAGCGGTTTGGGAGTTAACATCAAAATTACATTTCTCGGCCATATCGCATAGATCTCACTGTGAAAAGGCTTAAATGACTTTTTTAATTAAGTTTGATGATTGCGTTCAAACAAAATGTCATAGAACAAAATTTTCAAATGTAACTACTAGATTGTGATACAATACACTATTGGGTGAAGTTTGGTTGACTTCTGCGCAGCGGTTTGGGAGTTAACATCAAAATTACATTTCTCGGCCATATCGCATAGATCTCACTGTGAAAAGGCTTAAATGGCTTTTTTGACCTAAGTTTGAGGATTGCGCTCAAATCAAATGTCCTAGAACCAAATTTCCACATGTAATTACTAGATTGTGATACAATACACTAATGGGTGAAGTTTGGTTGACTTCTGCGCAGCGGTTTGGGAGTTAACATCAAAATTACATTTCTCGGCCATATCGCATAGATCTCACTGTGAAAAGGCTTAAATGACTTTTTTAATTAAGTTTAATGATTGCGCTCAAACCAAATGTCCTAGAACGAAATTTTCAAATGTAACTACTAGAATGTGATACAATACACTATTGGGTGAAGTTTAGTTGACTTCTGCGCAGCGGTTTGGGAGTTAACATCAAAATTACATTTCTCGGCCATATCGCATAGATCTCACTGTGAAAAGGCTTAAATGGCTTTTTTGACCTAAGTTTAATGATTGCGCTCAAACCAAATGTCCTAGAACGAAATTTTCAAATGTAACTACTAGAATGTGATACAATACACTATTGGGTGAAGTTTGGTTGACTTCTGCGCAGCGGTTTGGGAGTTAACATCAAAATTACATTTCTCGGCCATATCGCATAGATCTCACTGTGAAAAGGCTTAAATGGCTTTTTTGACCTAAGTTTGAGGATTGCGCTCAAATCAAATGTCCTAGAACCAAATTTTCACATGTAACTACTAGATTGTGATACAATACACTAATGGGTGAAGTTTGGTTGACTTCTGCGCAGCGGTTTGGGAGTTAACATCAAAATTACATTTCTCGGCCATATCGCATAGATCTCACTGTGAAAAGGCTTAAATGGCTTTTTTGACCTAAGTTTAATGATTGCGCTCAAACCAAATGTCCTAGAACGAAATTTTCAAATGTAACTACTAGAATGTGATACAATACACTATTGGGTGAAGTTTGGTTGACTTCTGCGCAGCGGTTTGGGAGTTATCAAAATTACATTTCTCGGCCATATCGCATAGATCTCACTGTGAAAAGGCTTAAATGGCTTTTTTGACCTAAGTTTGAGGATTGCGCTCAAATCAAATGTCCTAGAACCAAATTTTCACATGTAACTACTAGATTGTGATACAATACACTAATGGGTGAAGTTTGGTTGACTTCTGCGCAGCGGTTTGGGAGTTAACATCAAAATTACATTTCTCGGCCATATCGCATAGATCTCACTGTGAAAAGGCTTAAATGACATTTTTAATTAAGTTTGATGATTGCGCTCAAACAAAATTTCCTAGAACAAAATTTTCAAATGTAACTACTAGATTGTGATACAATACACTATTGGGTGAAGTTTGGTTGACTTCTGCGCAGCGGTTTGGGAGTTAACATCAAAATTACATTTCTCGGCCATATCGCATAGATCTCACTGTGAAAAGGCTTAAATGGCTTTTTTGACCTAAGTTTGAGGATTGCGCTCAAATCAAATGTCCAAGAACCAAATTTCCAAATGTAACTACTAGATTGTGATACAATACACTATTGGGTGAAGTTTGGTTGACTTCTGCGCAGCGGTTTGGGAGTTAACATCAAAATTACATTTCTCGGCCATATCGCATAGATCTCACTGTGAAAAGGCTTAAATGGCTTTTTTGACCTAAGTTTGAGGATTGCGCTCAAATCAAATGTCCTAGAACCAAATTTCCACATGTAACTACTAGATTGTGATACAATACACTAATGGGTGAAGTTTGGTTGACTTCTGCGCAGAGGTTTGGGAGTTAACATCAAAATTACATTTCTCGGCCATATCGCATAGATCTCACTGTGAAAAGGCTTAAATGACTTTTTTAATTAAGTTTGATGATTGCGCTCAAACAAAATTTCCTAGAACAAAATTTTCAAATGTAACTACTAGATTGTGATACAATACACTATTGGGTGAAGTTTGGTTGAGTTCTGCGCAGCGGTTTGGGAGTTAACATCAAAATTACATTTCTCGGCCATATCGCATAGATCTCACTGTGAAAAGGCTTAAATGGCTTTTTTGACCTAAGTTTGAGGATTGCGCTCAAATCAAATGTCCTAGAACCAAATTTTCACATGTAACTACTAGATTGTGATACAATACACTAATGGGTGAAGTTTGGTTGATTTCTGCGCAGCGGTTTGGGAGTTAACATCAAAATTACATTTCTCGGCCATATCGCATAGATCTCACTGTGAAAAGGCTTAAATGACTTTTTTAATTAAGTTTGATGATTGCGCTCAAACAAAATTTCCTAGAACAAAATTTTCAAATGTAACTACTAGATTGTGATACAATACACTATTGGGTGAAGTTTGGTTGACTTCTGCGCAGCGGTTTGGGAGTTAACATCAAAATTACATTTCTCGGCCATATCGCATAGATCTCACTGTGAAAAGGCTTAAATGGCTTTTTTGACCTAAGTTTAATGATTGCGCTCAAACCAAATGTCCAATAACCAAATTTCCACATGTAACTACTAGATTGTGATACAATACACTAATGGGTGAAGTTTGGTTGACTTCTGCGCAGCGGTTTGGGAGTTAACATCAAAATTACATTTCTCGGCCATATCGCATAGATCTCACTGTGAAAAGGCTTAAATGACTTTTTTAATTAAGTTTGATGATTGCGTTCAAACAAAATGTCATAGAACAAAATTTTCAAATGTAACTACTAGATTGTGATACAATACACTATTGGGTGAAGTTTGGTTGACTTCTGCGCAGCGGTTTGGGAGTTAACATCAAAATTACATTTCTCGGCCATATCGCATAGATCTCACTGTGAAAAGGCTTAAATGGCTTTTTTGACCTAAGTTTGAGGATTGCGCTCAAATCAAATGTCCTAGAACCAAATTTCCACATGTAATTACTCGATTGTGATACAATACACTAATGGGTGAAGTTTGGTTGACTTCTGCGCAGCGGTTTGGGAGTTAACATCAAAATTACATTTCTCGGCCATATCGCATAGATCTCACTGTGAAAAGGCTTAAATGACTTTTTTAATTAAGTTTAATGATTGCGCTCAAACCAAATGTCCTAGAACGAAATTTTCAAATGTAACTACTAGAATGTGATACAATACACTATTGGGTGAAGTTTAGTTGACTTCTGCGCAGCGGTTTGGGAGTTAACATCAAAATTACATTTCTCGGCCATATCGCATAGATCTCACTGTGAAAAGGCTTAAATGGCTTTTTTGACCTAAGTTTAATGATTGCGCTCAAACCAAATGTCCTAGAACGAAATTTTCAAATGTAACTACTAGAATGTGATACAATACACTATTGGGTGAAGTTTGGTTGACTTCTGCGCAGCGGTTTGGGAGTTAACATCAAAATTACATTTCTCGGCCATATCGCATAGATCTCACTGTGAAAAGGCTTAAATGGCTTTTTTGACCTAAGTTTGAGGATTGCGCTCAAATCAAATGTCCTAGAACCAAATTTCCACATGTAATTACTAGATTGTGATACAATACACTAATGGGTGAAGTTTGGTTGACTTCTGCGCAGCGGTTTGGGAGTTAACATCAAAATTACATTTCTCGGCCATATCGCATAGATCTCACTGTGAAAAGGCTTAAATGGCTTTTTTGACCTAAGTTTGAGGATTGCGCTCAAATCAAATGTCCAAGAATCAAATTTCCAAATGTAACTACTAGATTGTGATACAATACACTATTGGGTGAAGTTTGGTTGACTTCTGCGCAGCGGTTTGGGAGTTAACATCAAAATTACATTTCTCGGCCATATCGCATAGATCTCACTGTGAAAAGGCTTAAATGGCTTTTTTGACCTAAGTTTGAGGATTGCGCTCAAATCAAATGTCCTAGAACCAAATTTTCACATGTAACTACTAGATTGTGATACAATACACTAATGGGTGAAGTTTGGTTGATTTCTGCGCAGCGGTTTGGGAGTTAACATCAAAATTACATTTCTCGGCCATATCGCATAGATCTCACTGTGAAAAGGCTTAAATGACTTTTTTAATTAAGTTTGATGATTGCGCTCAAACAAAATTTCCTAGAACGAAATTTTCAAATGTAACTACTAGAATGTGATACAATACACTATTGGGTGAAATTTGGTTGACTTCTGCGCAGCGGTTTGGGAGTTAACATCAAAATTACATTTCTCGGCCATATCGCATAGATCTCACTGTGAAAAGGCTTAAATGGCTTTTTTGACCTAAGTTTGAGGATTGCGCTCAAATCAAATGTCCTAGAACCAAATTTCCACATGTAACTACTAGATTGTGATACAATACACTAATGGGTGAAGTTTGGTTGACTTCTGCGCAGAGGTTTGGGAGTTAACATCAAAATTACATTTCTCGGCCATATCGTATAGATCTCACTGTGAAAAGGCTTAAATGACTTTTTTAATTAAGTTTGAGGATTGCGCTCAAACAAAATTTCCTAGAACAAAATTTTCAAATGTAACTACTAGATTGTGATACAATACACTATTGGGTGAAGTTTGGTTGACTTCTGCGCAGCGGTTTGGGAGTTAACATCAAAATTACATTTCTCGGCCATATCGCATAGATCTCACTGTGAAAAGGCTTAAATGGCTTTTTTGACCTAAGTTTAATGATTGCGCTCAAACCAAATGTCCAATAACCAAATTTCTACATGTAACTACTAGATTGTGATACAATACACTAATGGGTGAAGTTTGGTTGACTTCTGCGCAGCGGTTTGGGAGTTAACATCAAAATTACATTTCTCGGCCATATCGCATAGATCTCACTGTGAAAAGGCTTAAATGACTTTTTTAATTAAGTTTGATGATTGCGTTCAAACAAAATGTCATAGAACAAAATTTTCAAATGTAACTACTAGATTGTGATACAATACACTATTGGGTGAAGTTTGGTTGACTTCTGCGCAGCGGTTTGGGAGTTAACATCAAAATTACATTTCTCGGCCATATCGCATAGATCTCACTGTGAAAAGGCTTAAATGGCTTTTTTGACCTAAGTTTGAGGATTGCGCTCAAATCAAATGTCCTAGAACCAAATTTCCACATGTAATTACTAGATTGTGATACAATACACTAATGGGTGAAGTTTGGTTGACTTCTGCGCAGCGGTTTGGGAGTTAACATCAAAATTACATTTCTCGGCCATATCGCATAGATCTCACTGTGAAAAGGCTTAAATGGCTTTTTTAATTAAGTTTAATGATTGCGCTCAAACCAAATGTCCTAGAACGAAATTTTCAAATGTAACTACTAGAATGTGATACAATACACTATTGGGTGAAGTTTGGTTGACTTCTGCGCAGCGGTTTGGGAGTTAACATCAAAATTACATTTCTCGGCCATATCGCATAGATCTCACCGTGAAAAGGCTTAAATGACTTTTTTAATTAAGTTTGATGATTGCGTTCAAACAAAATGTCCTAGAACAAAATTTTCAAATGTAACTACTAGATTGTGATACAATACACTATTGGGTGAAGTTTGGTTGACTTCTGCGCAGCGGTTTGGGAGTTAACATCAAAATTACATTTCTCGGCCATATCGCATAGATCTCACTGTGAAAAGGCTTAAATGGCTTTTTTGACCTAAGTTTAATGATTGCGCTCAAACCAAATGTCCTAGAACGAAATTTTCAAATGTAACTACTAGAATGTGATACAATACACTATTGGGTGAAGTTTAGTTGACTTCTGCGCAGCGGTTTGGGAGTTAACATCAAAATTACATTTCTCGGCCATATCGCATAGATCTCACTGTGAAAAGGCTTAAATGGCTTTTTTGACCTAAGTTTAATGATTGCGCTCAAACCAAATGTCCTAGAACGAAATTTTCAAATGTAACTACTAGAATGTGATACAATACACTATTGGGTGAAGTTTGGTTGACTTCTGCGCAGCGGTTTGGGAGTTAACATCAAAATTACATTTCTCGGCCATATCGCATAGATCTCACCGTGAAAAGGCTTAAATGACTTTTTTAATTAAGTTTGATGATTGCGTTCAAACAAAATGTCCTAGAACCAAATTTTCAAATGTAACTACTAGATTGTGATACAATACACTATTGGATGAAGTTTGGTTGACTTCTGCGCAGCGGTTTGGGAGTTAACATCAAAATTACATTTCTCGGCCATATCGCATAGATCTCACTGTGAAAAGGCTTAAATGACTTTTTTAATTAAGTTTGATGATTGCGTTCAAACAAAATGTCCTAGAACAAAATTTTCAAATGTAACTACTAGATTGTGATACAATACACTATTGGGTGAAGTTTGGTTGACTTCTGCGCAGCGGTTTGGGAGTTAACATCAAAATTACATTTCTCGGCCATATCGCATAGATCTCACTGTGAAAAGGCTTAAATGGCTTTTTTGACCTAAGTTTAAAGATTGCGCTCAAACCAAATGTCCTAGAACGAAATTTTCAAATGTAACTACTAGAATGTGATACAATACACTATTGGGTGAAGTTTGGTTGACTTCTGCGCAGCGGTTTGGGAGTTAACATCAAAATTACATTTCTCGGCCATATCGCATAGATCTCACCGTGAAAAGGCTTAAATGACTTTTTTAATTAAGTTTGATGATTGCGTTCAAACAAAATGTCCTAGAACAAAATTTTCAAATGTAACTAATAGATTGTGATACAATACACTATTGGGTGAAGTTTGGTTGACTTCTGCGCAGCGGTTTGGGAGTTAACATCAAAATTACATTTCTCGGCCATATCGCATAGATCTCACTGTGAAAAGGCTTAAATGGCTTTTTTGACCTAAGTTTAATGATTGCGCTCAAACCAAATGTCCTAGAACGAAATTTTCAAATGTAACTACTAGAATGTGATACAATACACTATTGGGTGAAGTTTAGTTGACTTCTGCGCAGCGGTTTGGGAGTTAACATCAAAATTACATTTCTCGGCCATATCGCATAGATCTCACTGTGAAAAGGCTTAAATGGCTTTTTTGACCTAAGTTTAATGATTGCGCTCAAACCAAATGTCCTAGAACGAAATTTTCAAATGTAACTACTAGAATGTGATACAATACACTATTGGGTGAAGTTTGGTTGACTTCTGCGCAGCGGTTTGGGAGTTAACATCAAAATTACATTTCTCGGCCATATCGCATAGATCTCACCGTGAAAAGGCTTAAATGACTTTTTTAATTAAGTTTGATGATTGCGTTCAAACAAAATGTCCTAGAACAAAATTTTCAAATGTAACTACTAGATTGTGATACAATACACTATTGGATGAAGTTTGGTTGACTTCTGCGCAGCGGTTTGGGAGTTAACATCAAAATTACATTTCTCGGCCATATCGCATAGATCTCACTGTGAAAAGGCTTAAATGACTTTTTTAATTAAGTTTGATGATTGCGTTCAAACAAAATGTCCTAGAACAAAATTTTCAAATGTAACTACTAGATTGTGATACAATACACTATTGGGTGAAGTTTGGTTGACTTCTGCGCAGCGGTTTGGGAGTTAACATCAAAATTACATTTCTCGGCCATATCGCATAGATCTCACTGTGAAAAGGCTTAAATGGCTTTTTTGACCTAAGTTTAAAGATTGCGCTCAAACCAAATGTCCTAGAACGAAATTTTCAAATGTAACTACTAGAATGTGATACAATACACTATTGGGTGAAGTTTGGTTGACTTCTGCGCAGCGGTTTGGGAGTTAACATCAAAATTACATTTCTCGGCCATATCGCATAGATCTCACTGTGAAAAGGCTTAAATGGCTTTTTTGACCTAAGTTTAATGATTGCGCTCAAATCAAATGTCCAATAACCAAATTTCCACATGTAACTACTAGATTGTGATACAACACACTAATGGGTGAAGTTTGGTTGACTTCTGCGAGGCGGTTTGGGAGTTAACATCAAAATTACATTTCTCGGCCATATCGCATAGATCTCACTGTGAAAAGGCTTAAATGACTTTTTTAATTAAGTTTGATGATTGCGTTCAAACAAAATGTCATAGAACAAAATTTTCAAATGTAACTACTAGATTGTGATACAATACACTATTGGGTGAAGTTTGGTTGACTTCTGCGCAGCGGTTTGGGAGTTAACATCAAAATTACATTTCTCGGCCATATCGCATAGATCTCACTGTGAAAAGGCTTAAATGGCTTTTTTGACCTAAGTTTGAGGATTGCGCTCAAATCAAATGTCCTAGAACCAAATTTCCACATGTAATTACTAGATTGTGATACAATACACTAATGGGTGAAGTTTGGTTGACTTCTGCGCAGCGGTTTGGGAGTTAACATCAAAATTACATTTCTCGGCCATATCGCATAGATCTCACTGTGAAAAGGCTTAAATGACTTTTTTAATTAAGTTTAATGATTGCGCTCAAACCAAATGTCCTAGAACGAAATTTTCAACTGTAACTACTAGAATGTGATACAATACACTATTGGGTGAAGTTTAGTTGACTTCTGCGCAGCGGTTTGGGAGTTAACATCAAAATTACATTTCTCGGCCATATCGCATAGATCTCAATGTGAAAAGGCTTAAATGGCTTTTTTGACCTAAGTTTAATGATTGCGCTCAAACCAAATGTCCTAGAACGAAATTTTCAAATGTAACTACTAGAATGTGATACAATACACTATTGGGTGAAGTTTGGTTGACTTCTGCGCAGCGGTTTGGGAGTTAACATCAAAATTACATTTCTCGGCCATATCGCATAGATCTCACCGTGAAAAGGCTTAAATGACTTTTTTAATTAAGTTTGATGATTGCGTTCAAACAAAATGTCCTAGAACAAAATTTTCAAATGTAACTACTAGATTGTGATACAATACACTATTGGGTGAAGTTTGGTTGACTTCTGCGCAGCGGTTTGGGAGTTAACATCAAAATTACATTTCTCGGCCATATCGCATAGATCTCACTGTGAAAAGGCTTAAATGGCTTTTTTGACCTAAGTTTAATGATTGCGCTCAAACCAAATGTCCTAGAACGAAATTTTCAAATGTAACTACTAGAATGTGATACAATACACTATTGGGTGAAGTTTAGTTGACTTCTGCGCAGCGGTTTGGGAGTTAACATCAAAATTACATTTCTCGGCCATATCGCATAGATCTCACTGTGAAAAGGCTTAAATGGCTTTTTTGACCTAAGTTTAATGATTGCGCTCAAACCAAATGTCCTAGAACGAAATTTTCAAATGTAACTACTAGAATGTGATACAATACACTATTGGGTGAAGTTTGGTTGACTTCTGCGCAGCGGTTTGGGAGTTAACATCAAAATTACATTTCTCGGCCATATCGCATAGATCTCACCGTGAAAAGGCTTAAATGACTTTTTTAATTAAGTTTGATGATTGCGTTCAAACAAAATGTCCTAGAACAAAATTTTCAAATGTAACGACTAGATTGTGATACAATACACTATTGGATGAAGTTTGGTTGACTTCTGCGCAGCGGTTTGGGAGTTAACATCAAAATTACATTTCTCGGCCATATCGCATAGATCTCACTGTGAAAAGGCTTAAATGACTTTTTTAATTAAGTTTGATGATTGCGTTCAAACAAAATGTCCTAGAACAAAATTTTCAAATGTAACTACTAGATTGTGATACAATACACTATTGGGTGAAGTTTGGTTGACTTCTGCGCAGCGGTTTGGGAGTTAACATCAAAATTACATTTCTCGGCCATATCGCATAGATCTCACTGTGAAAAGGCTTAAATGGCTTTTTTGACCTAAGTTTAATGATTGCGCTCAAACCAAATGTCCAATAACCAAATTTCCACATGTAACTACTAGATTGTGATACAATACACTAATGGGTGAAGTTTGGTTGACTTCTGCGCAGCGGTTTGGGAGTTAACATCAAAATTACATTTCTCGGCCATATCGCATAGATCTCACTGTGAAAAGGCTTAAATGACTTTTTTAATTAAGTTTGATGATTGCGTTCAAACAAAATGTCATAGAACAAAATTTTCAAATGTAACTACTAGATTGTGATACAATACACTATTGGGTGAAGTTTGGTTGACTTCTGCGCAGCGGTTTGGGAGTTAACATCAAAATTACATTTCTCGGCCATATCGCATAGATCTCACTGTGAAAAGGCTTAAATGGCTTTTTTGACCTAAGTTTGAGGATTGCGCTCAAATCAAATGTCCTAGAACCAAATTTCCACATGTAATTACTAGATTGTGATACAATACACTAATGGGTGAAGTTTGGTTGACTTCTGCGCAGCGGTTTGGGAGTTAACATCAAAATTACATTTCTCGGCCATATCGCATAGATCTCACTGTGAAAAGGCTTAAATGACTTTTTTAATTAAGTTTAATGATTGCGCTCAAACCAAATGTCCTAGAACGAAATTTTCAAATGTAACTACTAGAATGTGATACAATACACTATTGGGTGAAGTTTAGTTGACTTCTGCGCAGCGGTTTGGGAGTTAACATCAAAATTACATTTCTCGGCCATATCGCATAGATCTCACTGTGAAAAGGCTTAAATGGCTTTTTTGACCTAAGTTTAATGATTGCGCTCAAACCAAATGTCCTAGAACGAAATTTTCAAATGTAACTACTAGAATGTGATACAATACACTATTGGGTGAAGTTTGGTTGACTTCTGCGCAGCGGTTTGGGAGTTAACATCAAAATTACATTTCTCGGCCATATCGCATAGATCTCACTGTGAAAAGGCTTAAATGGCTTTTTTGACCTAAGTTTGAGGATTGCGCTCAAATCAAATGTCCTAGAACCAAATTTTCACATGTAACTACTAGATTGTGATACAATACACTAATGGGTGAAGTTTGGTTGACTTCTGCGCAGCGGTTTGGGAGTTAACATCAAAATTACATTTCTCGGCCATATCGCATAGATCTCACTGTGAAAAGGCTTAAATGACATTTTTAATTAAGTTTGATGATTGCGCTCAAACAAAATTTCCTAGAACAAAATTTTCAAATGTAACTACTAGATTGTGATACAATACACTATTGGGTGAAGTTTGGTTGACTTCTGCGCAGCGGTTTGGGAGTTAACATCAAAATTACATTTCTCGGCCATATCGCATAGATCTCACTGTGAAAAGGCTTAAATGGCTTTTTTGACCTAAGTTTGAGGATTGCGCTCAAATCAAATGTCCAAGAACCAAATTTCCAAATGTAACTACTAGATTGTGATACAATACACTATTGGGTGAAGTTTGGTTGACTTCTGCGCAGCGGTTTGGGAGTTAACATCAAAATTACATTTCTCGGCCATATCTCATAGATCTCACTGTGAAAAGGCTTAAATGGCTTTTTTGACCTAAGTTTGAGGATTGCGCTCAAATCAAATGTCCTAGAACCAAATTTCCACATGTAACTACTAGATTGTGATACAATACACTAATGGGTGAAGTTTGGTTGACTTCTGCGCAGAGGTTTGGGAGTTAACATCAAAATTACATTTCTCGGCCATATCGCATAGATCTCACTGTGAAAAGGCTTAAATGACTTTTTTAATTAAGTTTGATGATTGCGCTCAAACAAAATTTCCTAGAACAAAATTTTCAAATGTAACTACTAGATTGTGATACAATACACTATTGGGTGAAGTTTGGTTGACTTCTGCGCAGCGGTTTGGGAGTTAACATCAAAATTACATTTCTCGGCCATATCGCATAGATCTCACTGTGAAAAGGCTTAAATGGCTTTTTTGACCTAAGTTTGAGGATTGCGCTCAAATCAAATGTCCTAGAACCAAATTTTCACATGTAACTACTAGATTGTGATACAATACACTAATGGGTGAAGTTTGGTTGATTTCTGCGCAGCGGTTTGGGAGTTAACATCAAAATTACATTTCTCGGCCATATCGCATAGATCTCACTGTGAAAAGGCTTAAATGACTTTTTTAATTAAGTTTGATGATTGCGCTCAAACAAAATTTCCTAGAACAAAATTTTCAAATGTAACTACTAGATTGTGATACAATACACTATTGGGTGAAGTTTGGTTGACTTCTGCGCAGCGGTTTGGGAGTTAACATCAAAATTACATTTCTCGGCCATATCGCATAGATCTCACTGTGAAAAGGCTTAAATGGCTTTTTTGACCTAAGTTTAATGATTGCGCTCAAACCAAATGTCCAATAACCAAATTTCCACATGTAACTACTAGATTGTGATACAATACACTAATGGGTGAAGTTTGGTTGACTTCTGCGCAGCGGTTTGGGAGTTAACATCAAAATTACATTTCTCGGCCATATCGCATAGATCTCACTGTGAAAAGGCTTAAATGACTTTTTTAATTAAGTTTGATGATTGCGTTCAAACAAAATGTCATAGAACAAAATTTTCAAATGTAACTACTAGATTGTGATACAATACACTATTGGGTGAAGTTTGGTTGACTTCTGCGCAGCGGTTTGGGAGTTAACATCAAAATTACATTTCTCGGCCATATCGCATAGATCTCACTGTGAAAAGGCTTAAATGGCTTTTTTGACCTAAGTTTGAGGATTGCGCTCAAATCAAATGTCCTAGAACCAAATTTCCACATGTAATTACTAGATTGTGATACAATACACTAATGGGTGAAGTTTGGTTGACTTCTGCGCAGCGGTTTGGGAGTTAACATCAAAATTACATTTCTCGGCCATATCGCATAGATCTCACCGTGAAAAGGCTTAAATGACTTTTTTAATTAAGTTTGATGATTGCGTTCAAACAAAATGTCCTAGAACAAAATTTTCAAATGTAACTACTAGATTGTGATACAATACACTATTGGGTGAAGTTTGGTTGACTTCTGCGCAGCGGTTTGGGAGTTAACATCAAAATTACATTTCTCGGCCATATCGCATAGATCTCACTGTGAAAAGGCTTAAATGGCTTTTTTGACCTAAGTTTAATGATTGCGCTCAAACCAAATGTCCTAGAACGAAATTTTCAAATGTAACTACTAGAATGTGATACAATACACTATTGGGTGAAGTTTAGTTGACTTCTGCGCAGCGGTTTGGGAGTTAACATCAAAATTACATTTCTCGGCCATTTCGCATAGATCTCACTGTGAAAAGGCTTAAATGGCTTTTTTGACCTAAGTTTAATGATTGCGCTCAAACCAAATGTCCTAGAACGAAATTTTCAAATGTAACTACTAGAATGTGATACAATACACTATTGGGTGAAGTTTGGTTGACTTCTGCGCAGCGGTTTGGGAGTTAACATCAAAATTACATTTCTCGGCCATATCGCATAGATCTCACCGTGAAAAGGCTTAAATGACTTTTTTAATTAAGTTTGATGATTGCGTTCAAACAAAATGTCCTAGAACAAAATTTTCAAATGTAACGACTAGATTGTGATACAATACACTATTGGATGAAGTTTGGTTGACTTCTGCGCAGCGGTTTGGGAGTTAACATCAAAATTACATTTCTCGGCCATATCGCATAGATCTCACTGTGAAAAGGCTTAAATGACTTTTTTAATTAAGTTTGATGATTGCGTTCAAACAAAATGTCCTAGAACAAAATTTTCAAATGTAACTACTAGATTGTGATACAATACACTATTGGGTGAAGTTTGGTTGACTTCTGCGCAGCGGTTTGGGAGTTAACATCAAAATTACATTTCTCGGCCATATCGCATAGATCTCACTGTGAAAAGGCTTAAATGGCTTTTTTGACCTAAGTTTAATGATTGCGCTCAAACCAAATGTCCAATAACCAAATTTCCACATGTAACTACTAGATTGTGATACAATACACTAATGGGTGAAGTTTGGTTGACTTCTGCGCAGCGGTTTGGGAGTTAACATCAAAATTACATTTCTCGGCCATATCGCATAGATCTCACTGTGAAAAGGCTTAAATGACTTTTTTAATTAAGTTTGATGATTGCGTTCAAACAAAATGTCATAGAACAAAATTTTCAAATGTAACTACTAGATTGTGATACAATACACTATTGGGTGAAGTTTGGTTGACTTCTGCGCAGCGGTTTGGGAGTTAACATCAAAATTACATTTCTCGGCCATATCGCATAGATCTCACTGTGAAAAGGCTTAAATGGCTTTTTTGACCTAAGTTTGAGGATTGCGCTCAAATCAAATGTCCTAGAACCAAATTTCCACATGTAATTACTAGATTGTGATACAATACACTAATGGGTGAAGTTTGGTTGACTTCTGCGCAGCGGTTTGGGAGTTAACATCAAAATTACATTTCTCGGCCATATCGCATAGATCTCACTGTGAAAAGGCTTAAATGACTTTTTTAATTAAGTTTAATGATTGCGCTCAAACCAAATGTCCTAGAACGAAATTTTCAAATGTAACTACTAGAATGTGATACAATACACTATTGGGTGAAGTTTAGTTGACTTCTGCGCAGCGGTTTGGGAGTTAACATCAAAATTACATTTCTCGGCCATATCGCATAGATCTCACTGTGAAAAGGCTTAAATGGCTTTTTTGACCTAAGTTTAATGATTGCGCTCAAACCAAATGTCCTAGAACGAAATTTTCAAATGTAACTACTAGAATGTGATACAATACACTATTGGGTGAAGTTTGGTTGACTTCTGCGCAGCGGTTTGGGAGTTAACATCAAAATTACATTTCTCGGCCATATCGCATAGATCTCACTGTGAAAAGGCTTAAATGGCTTTTTTGACCTAAGTTTGAGGATTGCGCTCAAATCAAATGTCCTAGAACCAAATTTTCACATGTAACTACTAGATTGTGATACAATACACTAATGGGTGAAGTTTGGTTGACTTCTGCGCAGCGGTTTGGGAGTTAACATCAAAATTACATTTCTCGGCCATATCGCATAGATCTCACTGTGAAAAGGCTTAAATGGCTTTTTTGACCTAAGTTTAATGATTGCGCTCAAACCAAATGTCCTAGAACGAAATTTTCAAATGTAACTACTAGAATGTGATACAATACACTATTGGGTGAAGTTTGGTTGACTTCTGCGCAGCGGTTTGGGAGTTATCAAAATTACATTTCTCGGCCATATCGCATAGATCTCACTGTGAAAAGGCTTAAATGGCTTTTTTGACCTAAGTTTGAGGATTGCGCTCAAATCAAATGTCCTAGAACCAAATTTTCACATGTAACTACTAGATTGTGATACAATACACTAATGGGTGAAGTTTGGTTGACTTCTGCGCAGCGGTTTGGGAGTTAACATCAAAATTACATTTCTCGGCCATATCGCATAGATCTCACTGTGAAAAGGCTTAAATGACATTTTTAATTAAGTTTGATGATTGCGCTCAAACAAAATTTCCTAGAACAAAATTTTCAAATGTAACTACTAGATTGTGATACAATACACTATTGGGTGAAGTTTGGTTGACTTCTGCGCAGCGGTTTGGGAGTTAACATCAAAATTACATTTCTCGGCCATATCGCATAGATCTCACTGTGAAAAGGCTTAAATGGCTTTTTTGACCTAAGTTTGAGGATTGCGCTCAAATCAAATGTCCAAGAACCAAATTTCCAAATGTAACTACTAGATTGTGATACAATACACTATTGGGTGAAGTTTGGTTGACTTCTGCGCAGCGGTTTGGGAGTTAACATCAAAATTACATTTCTCGGCCATATCGCATAGATCTCACTGTGAAAAGGCTTAAATGGCTTTTTTGACCTAAGTTTGAGGATTGCGCTCAAATCAAATGTCCTAGAACCAAATTTCCACATGTAACTACTAGATTGTGATACAATACACTAATGGGTGAAGTTTGGTTGACTTCTGCGCAGAGGTTTGGGAGTTAACATCAAAATTACATTTCTCGGCCATATCGCATAGATCTCACTGTGAAAAGGCTTAAATGACTTTTTTAATTAAGTTTGATGATTGCGCTCAAACAAAATTTCCTAGAACAAAATTTTCAAATGTAACTACTAGATTGTGATACAATACACTATTGGGTGAAGTTTGGTTGACTTCTGCGCAGCGGTTTGGGAGTTAACATCAAAATTACATTTCTCGGCCATATCGCATAGATCTCACTGTGAAAAGGCTTAAATGGCTTTTTTGACCTAAGTTTGAGGATTGCGCTCAAATCAAATGTCCTAGAACCAAATTTTCACATGTAACTACTAGATTGTGATACAATACACTAATGGGTGAAGTTTGGTTGATTTCTGCGCAGCGGTTTGGGAGTTAACATCAAAATTACATTTCTCGGCCATATCGCATAGATCTCACTGTGAAAAGGCTTAAATGACTTTTTTAATTAAGTTTGATGATTGCGCTCAAACAAAATTTCCTAGAACAAAATTTTCAAATGTAACTACTAGATTGTGATACAATACACTATTGGGTGAAGTTTGGTTGACTTCTGCGCAGCGGTTTGGGAGTTAACATCAAAATTACATTTCTCGGCCATATCGCATAGATCTCACTGTGAAAAGGCTTAAATGGCTTTTTTGACCTAAGTTTAATGATTGCGCTCAAACCAAATGTCCAATAACCAAATTTCCACATGTAACTACTAGATTGTGATACAATACACTAATGGGTGAAGTTTGGTTGACTTCTGCGCAGCGGTTTGGGAGTTAACATCAAAATTACATTTCTCGGCCATATCGCATAGATCTCACTGTGAAAAGGCTTAAATGACTTTTTTAATTAAGTTTGATGATTGCGTTCAAACAAAATGTCATAGAACAAAATTTTCAAATGTAACTACTAGATTGTGATACAATACACTATTGGGTGAAGTTTGGTTGACTTCTGCGCAGCGGTTTGGGAGTTAACATCAAAATTACATTTCTCGGCCATATCGCATAGATCTCACTGTGAAAAGGCTTAAATGGCTTTTTTGACCTAAGTTTGAGGATTGCGCTCAAATCAAATGTCCTAGAACCAAATTTCCACATGTAATTACTAGATTGTGATACAATACACTAATGGGTGAAGTTTGGTTGACTTCTGCGCAGCGGTTTGGGAGTTAACATCAAAATTACATTTCTCGGCCATATCGCATAGATCTCACTGTGAAAAGGCTTAAATGACTTTTTTAATTAAGTTTAATGATTGCGCTCAAACCAAATGTCCTAGAACGAAATTTTCAAATGTAACTACTAGAATGTGATACAATACACTATTGGGTGAAGTTTAGTTGACTTCTGCGCAGCGGTTTGGGAGTTAACATCAAAATTACATTTCTCGGCCATATCGCATAGATCTCACTGTGAAAAGGCTTAAATGGCTTTTTTGACCTAAGTTTAATGATTGCGCTCAAACCAAATGTCCTAGAACGAAATTTTCAAATGTAACTACTAGAATGTGATACAATACACTATTGGGTGAAGTTTGGTTGACTTCTGCGCAGCGGTTTGGGAGTTAACATCAAAATTACATTTCTCGGCCATATCGCATAGATCTCACTGTGAAAAGGCTTAAATGGCTTTTTTGACCTAAGTTTGAGGATTGCGCTCAAATCAAATGTCCTAGAACCAAATTTTCACATGTAACTACTAGATTGTGATACAATACACTAATGGGTGAAGTTTGGTTGACTTCTGCGCAGCGGTTTGGGAGTTAACATCAAAATTACATTTCTCGGCCATATCGCATAGATCTCACTGTGAAAAGGCTTAAATGACATTTTTAATTAAGTTTGATGATTGCGCTCAAACAAAATTTCCTAGAACAAAATTTTCAAATGTAACTACTAGATTGTGATACAATACACTATTGGGTGAAGTTTGGTTGACTTCTGCGCAGCGGTTTGGGAGTTAACATCAAAATTACATTTCTCGGCCATATCGCATAGATCTCACTGTGAAAAGGCTTAAATGGCTTTTTTGACCTAAGTTTGAGGATTGCGCTCAAATCAAATGTCCAAGAACCAAATTTCCAAATGTAACTACTAGATTGTGATACAATACACTATTGGGTGAAGTTTGGTTGACTTCTGCGCAGCGGTTTGGGAGTTAACATCAAAATTACATTTCTCGGCCATATCGCATAGATCTCACTGTGAAAAGGCTTAAATGGCTTTTTTGACCTAAGTTTGAGGATTGCGCTCAAATCATATGTCCTAGAACCAAATTTCCACATGTAATTACTAGATTGTGATACAATACACTAATGGGTGAAGTTTGGTTGACTTCTGCGCAGCGGTTTGGGAGTTAACATCAAAATTACATTTCTCGGCCATATCGCATAGATCTCACTGTGAAAAGGCTTAAATGACTTTTTTAATTAAGTTTAATGATTGCGCTCAAATCAAATGTCCAAGAACTAAATTTCCAAATGTAACTACTAGATTGTGATAAAATACACTATTGAGTGAAGTTTGGTTGACTTCTGCGCAGCGGTTTGGGAGTTAACATCAAAATTACATTTCTCGGCCATATCGCATAGATCTCACTGTGAAAAGGCTTAAATGACTTTTTTAATTAAGTTTGATGATTGCGTTCAAACAAAATGTCCTAGAACAAAATTTTCAAATGTAACTACTAGATTGTGATACAATACACTATTGGGTGAAGTTTGGTTGACTTCTGCGCAGCGGTTTGGGAGTTAACATCAAAATTACATTTCTCGGCCATATCGCATAGATCTCACTGTGAAAAGGCTTAAATGGCTTTTTTGACCTAAGTTTGAGGATTGCGCTCAAATCAAATGTCCAAGAACCAAATTTCCAAATGTAACTACTAGATTGTGATACAATACACTATTGGGTGAAGTTTGGTTGACTTCTGCGCAGCGGTTTGGGAGTTAACATCAAAATTACATTTCTCGGCCATATCGCATAGATCTCACTGTGAAAAGGCTTAAATGACTTTTTTAATTAAGTTTGATGATTGCGTTCAAACAAAATGTCCTAGAACAAAATTTTCAAATGTAACTACTAGATTGTGATACAATACACTATTGGGTGAAGTTTGGTTGACTTCTGCGCAGCGGTTTGGGAGTTAACATCAAAATTACATTTCTCGGCCATATCGCATAGATCTCACTGTGAAAAGGCTTAAATGGCTTTTTTGACCTAAGTTTAAAGATTGCGCTCAAACCAAATGTCCTAGAACGAAATTTTCAAATGTAACTACTAGAATGTGATACAATACACTATTGGGTGAAGTTTGGTTGACTTCTGCGCAGCGGTTTGGGAGTTAACATCAAAATTACATTTCTCGGCCATATCGCATAGATCTCACTGTGAAAAGGCTTAAATGGCTTTTTTGACCTAAGTTTGAGGATTGCGCTCAAATCAAATGTCCTAGAACCAAATTTCCACATGTAACTACTAGATTGTGATACAATACACTAATGGGTGAAGTTTGGTTGACTTCTGCGCAGAGGTTTGGGAGTTAACATCAAAATTACATTTCTCGGCCATATCGCATAGATCTCACTGTGAAAAGGCTTAAATGACTTTTTTAATTAAGTTTGATGATTGCGCTCAAACAAAATTTCCTAGAACAAAATTTTCAAATGTAACTACTAGATTGTGATACAATACACTATTGGGTGAAGTTTGGTTGACTTCTGCGCAGCGGTTTGGGAGTTAACATCAAAATTACATTTCTCGGCCATATCGCATAGATCTCACTGTGAAAAGGCTTAAATGGCTTTTTTGACCTAAGTTTAATGATTGCGCTCAAACCAAATGTCCAATAACCAAATTTCCACATGTAACTACTAGATTGTGATACAATACACTAATGGGTGAAGTTTGGTTGACTTCTGCGCAGCGGTTTGGGAGTTAACATCAAAATTACATTTCTCGGCCATATCGCATAGATCTCACTGTGATAAGGCTTAAATGACTTTTTTAATTAAGTTTGATGATTGCGTTCAAACAAAATGTCATAGAACAAAATTTTCAAATGTAACTACTAGATTGTGATACAATACACTATTGGGTGAAGTTTGGTTGACTTCTGCGCAGCGGTTTGGGAGTTAACATCAAAATTACATTTCTCGGCCATATCGCATAGATCTCACTGTGAAAAGGCTTAAATGGCTTTTTTGACCTAAGTTTGAGGATTGCGCTCAAATCAAATGTCCTAGAACCAAATTTCCACATGTAATTACTAGATTGTGATACAATACACTAATGGGTGAAGTTTGGTTGACTTCTGCGCAGCGGTTTGGGAGTTAACATCAAAATTACATTTCTCGGCCATATCGCATAGATCTCACTGTGAAAAGGCTTAAATGACTTTTTTAATTAAGTTTAATGATTGCGCTCAAACCAAATGTCCTAGAACGAAATTTTCAAATGTAACTACTAGAATGTGATACAATACACTATTGGGTGAAGTTTGGTTGACTTCTGCGCAGCGGTTTGGGAGTTAACATCAAAATTACATTTCTCGGCCATATCGCATAGATCTCACTGTGAAAAGGCTTAAATGGCTTTTTTGACCTAAGTTTAATGATTGCGCTCAAACCAAATGTCCTAGAACGAAATTTTCAAATTTAACTACTAGAATGTGATACAATACACTATTGGGTGAAGTTTGGTTGACTTCTGCGCAGCGGTTTGGGAGTGAACATCAAAATTACATTTCTCGGCCATATCGCATAGATCTCACTGTGAAAAGGCTTAAATGGCTTTTTTGACCTAAGTTTGAGGATTGCGCTCAAATCAAATGTCCTAGAACCAAATTTTCACATGTAACTACTAGATTGTGATACAATACACTAATGGGTGAAGTTTGGTTGACTTCTGCGCAGCGGTTTGGGAGTTAACATCAAAATTACATTTCTCGGCCATATCGCATAGATCTCACTGTGAAAAGGCTTAAATGACATTTTTAATTAAGTTTGATGATTGCGCTCAAACAAAATTTCCTAGAACAAAATTTTCAAATGTAACCACTAGATTGTGATACAATACACTATTGGGTGAAGTTTGGTTGACTTCTGCGCAGCGGTTTGGGAGTTAACATCAAAATTACATTTCTCGGCCATATCGCATAGATCTCACTGTGAAAAGGCTTAAATGGCTTTTTTGACCTAAGTTTGAGGATTGCGCTCAAATCAAATGTCCAAGAATCAAATTTCCAAATGTAACTACTAGATTGTGATACAATACACTATTGGGTGAAGTTTGGTTGACTTCTGCGCAGCGGTTTGGGAGTTAACATCAAAATTACATTTCTCGGCCATATCGCATAGATCTCACTGTGAAAAGGCTTAAATGGCTTTTTTGACCTAAGTTTGAGGATTGCGCTCAAATCAAATGTCCTAGAACCAAATTTTCACATGTAACTACTAGATTGTGATACAATACACTAATGGGTGAAGTTTGGTTGATTTCTGCGCAGCGGTTTGGGAGTTAACATCAAAATTACATTTCTCGGCCATATCGCATAGATCTCACTGTGAAAAGGCTTAAATGACTTTTTTAATTAAGTTTGATGATTGCGCTCAAACAAAATTTCCTAGAACGAAATTTTCAAATGTAACTACTAGAATGTGATACAATACACTATTGGGTGAAATTTGGTTGACTTCTGCGCAGCGGTTTGGGAGTTAACATCAAAATTACATTTCTCGGCCATATCGCATAGATCTCACTGTGAAAAGGCTTAAATGGCTTTTTTGACCTAAGTTTGAGGATTGCGCTCAAATCAAATGTCCTAGAACCAAATTTCCACATGTAACTACTAGATTGTGATACAATACACTAATGGGTGAAGTTTGGTTGACTTCTGCGCAGAGGTTTGGGAGTTAACATCAAAATTACATTTCTCGGCCATATCGTATAGATCTCACTGTGAAAAGGCTTAAATGACTTTTTTAATTAAGTTTGAGGATTGCGCTCAAACAAAATTTCCTAGAACAAAATTTTCAAATGTAACTACTAGATTGTGATACAATACACTATTGGGTGAAGTTTGGTTGACTTCTGCGCAGCGGTTTGGGAGTTAACATCAAAATTACATTTCTCGGCCATATCGCATAGATCTCACTGTGAAAAGGCTTAAATGGCTTTTTTGACCTAAGTTTAATGATTGCGCTCAAACCAAATGTCCAATAACCAAATTTCTACATGTAACTACTAGATTGTGATACAATACACTAATGGGTGAAGTTTGGTTGACTTCTGCGCAGCGGTTTGGGAGTTAACATCAAAATTACATTTCTCGGCCATATCGCATAGATCTCACTGTGAAAAGGCTTAAATGACTTTTTTAATTAAGTTTGATGATTGCGTTCAAACAAAATGTCATAGAACAAAATTTTCAAATGTAACTACTAGATTGTGATACAATAAACTATTGGGTGAAGTTTGGTTGACTTCTGCGCAGCGGTTTGGGAGTTAACATCAAAATTACATTTCTCGGCCATATCGCATAGATCTCACTGTGAAAAGGCTTAAATGGCTTTTTTGACCTAAGTTTGAGGATTGCGCTCAAATCAAATGTCCTAGAACCAAATTTCCACATGTAATTACTAGATTGTGATACAATACACTAATGGGTGAAGTTTGGTTGACTTCTGCGCAGCGGTTTGGGAGTTAACATCAAAATTACATTTCTCGGCCATATCGCATAGATCTCACTGTGAAAAGGCTTAAATGGCTTTTTTAATTAAGTTTAATGATTGCGCTCAAACCAAATGTCCTAGAACGAAATTTTCAAATGTAACTACTAGAATGTGATACAATACACTATTGGGTGAAGTTTGGTTGACTTCTGCGCAGCGGTTTGGGAGTTAACATCAAAATTACATTTCTCGGCCATATCGCATAGATCTCACCGTGAAAAGGCTTAAATGACTTTTTTAATTAAGTTTGATGATTGCGTTCAAACAAAATGTCCTAGAACAAAATTTTCAAATGTAACTACTAGATTGTGATACAATACACTATTGGGTGAAGTTTGGTTGACTTCTGCGCAGCGGTTTGGGAGTTAACATCAAAATTACATTTCTCGGCCATATCGCATAGATCTCACTGTGAAAAGGCTTAAATGGCTTTTTTGACCTAAGTTTAATGATTGCGCTCAAACCAAATGTCCTAGAACGAAATTTTCAAATGTAACTACTAGAATGTGATACAATACACTATTGGGTGAAGTTTAGTTGACTTCTGCGCAGCGGTTTGGGAGTTAACATCAAAATTACATTTCTCGGCCATATCGCATAGATCTCACTGTGAAAAGGCTTAAATGGCTTTTTTGACCTAAGTTTAATGATTGCGCTCAAACCAAATGTCCTAGAACGAAATTTTCAAATGTAACTACTAGAATGTGATACAATACACTATTGGGTGAAGTTTGGTTGACTTCTGCGCAGCGGTTTGGGAGTTAACATCAAAATTACATTTCTCGGCCATATCGCATAGATCTCACCGTGAAAAGGCTTAAATGACTTTTTTAATTAAGTTTGATGATTGCGTTCAAACAAAATGTCCTAGAACAAAATTTTCAAATGTAACTACTAGATTGTGATACAATACACTATTGGATGAAGTTTGGTTGACTTCTGCGCAGCGGTTTGGGAGTTAACATCAAAATTACATTTCTCGGCCATATCGCATAGATCTCACTGTGAAAAGGCTTAAATGACTTTTTTAATTAAGTTTGATGATTGCGTTCAAACAAAATGTCCTAGAACAAAATTTTCAAATGTAACTACTAGATTGTGATACAATACACTATTGGGTGAAGTTTGGTTGACTTCTGCGCAGCGGTTTGGGAGTTAACATCAAAATTACATTTCTCGGCCATATCGCATAGATCTCACTGTGAAAAGGCTTAAATGGCTTTTTTGACCTAAGTTTAAAGATTGCGCTCAAACCAAATGTCCTAGAACGAAATTTTCAAATGTAACTACTAGAATGTGATACAATACACTATTGGGTGAAGTTTGGTTGACTTCTGCGCAGCGGTTTGGGAGTTAACATCAAAATTACATTTCTCGGCCATATCGCATATATCTCACCGTGAAAAGGCTTAAATGACTTTTTTAATTAAGTTTGATGATTGCGTTCAAACAAAATGTCCTAGAACAAAATTTTCAAATGTAACTACTAGATTGTGATACAATACACTATTGGGTGAAGTTTGGTTGACTTCTGCGCAGCGGTTTGGGAGTTAACATCAAAATTACATTTCTCGGCCATATCGCATAGATCTCACTGTGAAAAGGCTTAAATGGCTTTTTTGACCTAAGTTTAATGATTGCGCTCAAACCAAATGTCCTAGAACGAAATTTTCAAATGTAACTACTAGAATGTGATACAATACACTATTGGGTGAAGTTTAGTTGACTTCTGCGCAGCGGTTTGGGAGTTAACATCAAAATTACATTTCTCGGCCATATCGCATAGATCTCACTGTGAAAAGGCTTAAATGGCTTTTTTGACCTAAGTTTAATGATTGCGCTCAAACCAAATGTCCTAGAACGAAATTTTCAAATGTAACTACTAGAATGTGATACAATACACTATTGGGTGAAGTTTGGTTGACTTCTGCGCAGCGGTTTGGGAGTTAACATCAAAATTACATTTCTCGGCCATATCGCATAGATCTCACCGTGAAAAGGCTTAAATGACTTTTTTAATTAAGTTTGATGATTGCGTTCAAACAAAATGTCCTAGAACAAAATTTTCAAATGTAACTACTAGATTGTGATACAATACACTATTGGATGAAGTTTGGTTGACTTCTGCGCAGCGGTTTGGGAGTTAACATCAAAATTACATTTCTCGGCCATATCGCATAGATCTCACTGTGAAAAGGCTTAAATGACTTTTTTAATTAAGTTTGATGATTGCGTTCAAACAAAATGTCCTAGAACAAAATTTTCAAATGTAACTACTAGATTGTGATACAATACACTATTGGGTGAAGTTTGGTTGACTTCTGCGCAGCGGTTTGGGAGTTAACATCAAAATTACATTTCTCGGCCATATCGCATAGATCTCACTGTGAAAAGGCTTAAATGGCTTTTTTGACCTAAGTTTAAAGATTGCGCTCAAACCAAATGTCCTAGAACGAAATTTTCAAATGTAACTACTAGAATGTGATACAATACACTATTGGGTGAAGTTTGGTTGACTTCTGCGCAGCGGTTTGGGAGTTAACATCAAAATTACATTTCTCGGCCATATCGCATAGATCTCACTGTGAAAAGGCTTAAATGGCTTTTTTGACCTAAGTTTAATGATTGCGCTCAAATCAAATGTCCAATAACCAAATTTCCACATGTAACTACTAGATTGTGATACAACACACTAATGGGTGAAGTTTGGTTGACTTCTGCGAGGCGGTTTGGGAGTTAACATCAAAATTACATTTCTCGGCCATATCGCATAGATCTCACTGTGAAAAGGCTTAAATGACTTTTTTAATTAAGTTTGATGATTGCGTTCAAACAAAATGTCATAGAACAAAATTTTCAAATGTAACTACTAGATTGTGATACAATACACTATTGGGTGAAGTTTGGTTGACTTCTGCGCAGCGGTTTGGGAGTTAACATCAAAATTACATTTCTCGGCCATATCGCATAGATCTCACTGTGAAAAGGCTTAAATGGCTTTTTTGACCTAAGTTTGAGGATTGCGCTCAAATCAAATGTCCTAGAACCAAATTTCCACATGTAATTACTAGATTGTGATACAATACACTAATGGGTGAAGTTTGGTTGACTTCTGCGCAGCGGTTTGGGAGTTAACATCAAAATTACATTTCTCGGCCATATCGCATAGATCTCACCGTGAAAAGGCTTAAATGACTTTTTTAATTAAGTTTGATGATTGCGTTCAAACAAAATGTCCTAGAACAAAATTTTCAAATGTAACTACTAGATTGTGATACAATACACTATTGGATGAAGTTTGGTTGACTTCTGCGCAGCGGTTTGGGAGTTAACATCAAAATTACATTTCTCGGCCATATCGCATAGATCTCACTGTGATAAGGCTTAAATGACTTTTTTAATTAAGTTTGATGATTGCGTTCAAACAAAATGTCATAGAACAAAATTTTCAAATGTAACTACTAGATTGTGATACAATACACTATTGGGTGAAGTTTGGTTGACTTCTGCGCAGCGGTTTGGGAGTTAACATCAAAATTACATTTCTCGGCCATATCGCATAGATCTCACTGTGAAAAGGCTTAAATGGCTTTTTTGACCTAAGTTTGAGGATTGCGCTCAAATCAAATGTCCTAGAACCAAATTTCCACATGTAATTACTAGATTGTGATACAATACACTAATGGGTGAAGTTTGGTTGACTTCTGCGCAGCGGTTTGGGAGTTAACATCAAAATTACATTTCTCGGCCATATCGCATAGATCTCACTGTGAAAAGGCTTAAATGACTTTTTTAATTAAGTTTAATGATTGCGCTCAAACCAAATGTCCTAGAACGAAATTTTCAAATGTAACTACTAGAATGTGATACAATACACTATTGGGTGAAGTTTGGTTGACTTCTGCGCAGCGGTTTGGGAGTTAACATCAAAATTACATTTCTCGGCCATATCGCATAGATCTCACTGTGAAAAGGCTTAAATGGCTTTTTTGACCTAAGTTTAATGATTGCGCTCAAACCAAATGTCCTAGAACGAAATTTTCAAATTTAACTACTAGAATGTGATACAATACACTATTGGGTGAAGTTTGGTTGACTTCTGCGCAGCGGTTTGGGAGTGAACATCAAAATTACATTTCTCGGCCATATCGCATAGATCTCACTGTGAAAAGGCTTAAATGGCTTTTTTGACCTAAGTTTGAGGATTGCGCTCAAATCAAATGTCCTAGAACCAAATTTTCACATGTAACTACTAGATTGTGATACAATACACTAATGGGTGAAGTTTGGTTGACTTCTGCGCAGCGGTTTGGGAGTTAACATCAAAATTACATTTCTCGGCCATATCGCATAGATCTCACTGTGAAAAGGCTTAAATGACATTTTTAATTAAGTTTGATGATTGCGCTCAAACAAAATTTCCTAGAACAAAATTTTCAAATGTAACCACTAGATTGTGATACAATACACTATTGGGTGAAGTTTGGTTGACTTCTGCGCAGCGGTTTGGGAGTTAACATCAAAATTACATTTCTCGGCCATATCGCATAGATCTCACTGTGAAAAGGCTTAAATGGCTTTTTTGACCTAAGTTTGAGGATTGCGCTCAAATCAAATGTCCAAGAATCAAATTTCCAAATGTAACTACTAGATTGTGATACAATACACTATTGGGTGAAGTTTGGTTGACTTCTGCGCAGCGGTTTGGGAGTTAACATCAAAATTACATTTCTCGGCCATATCGCATAGATCTCACTGTGAAAAGGCTTAAATGGCTTTTTTGACCTAAGTTTGAGGATTGCGCTCAAATCAAATGTCCTAGAACCAAATTTTCACATGTAACTACTAGATTGTGATACAATACACTAATGGGTGAAGTTTGGTTGATTTCTGCGCAGCGGTTTGGGAGTTAACATCAAAATTACATTTCTCGGCCATATCGCATAGATCTCACTGTGAAAAGGCTTAAATGACTTTTTTAATTAAGTTTGATGATTGCGCTCAAACAAAATTTCCTAGAACGAAATTTTCAAATGTAACTACTAGAATGTGATACAATACACTATTGGGTGAAATTTGGTTGACTTCTGCGCAGCGGTTTGGGAGTTAACATCAAAATTACATTTCTCGGCCATATCGCATAGATCTCACTGTGAAAAGGCTTAAATGGCTTTTTTGACCTAAGTTTGAGGATTGCGCTCAAATCAAATGTCCTAGAACCAAATTTCCACATGTAACTACTAGATTGTGATACAATACACTAATGGGTGAAGTTTGGTTGACTTCTGCGCAGAGGTTTGGGAGTTAACATCAAAATTACATTTCTCGGCCATATCGTATAGATCTCACTGTGAAAAGGCTTAAATGACTTTTTTAATTAAGTTTGAGGATTGCGCTCAAACAAAATTTCCTAGAACAAAATTTTCAAATGTAACTACTAGATTGTGATACAATACACTATTGGGTGAAGTTTGGTTGACTTCTGCGCAGCGGTTTGGGAGTTAACATCAAAATTACATTTCTCGGCCATATCGCATAGATCTCACTGTGAAAAGGCTTAAATGGCTTTTTTGACCTAAGTTTAATGATTGCGCTCAAACCAAATGTCCAATAACCAAATTTCTACATGTAACTACTAGATTGTGATACAATACACTAATGGGTGAAGTTTGGTTGACTTCTGCGCAGCGGTTTGGGAGTTAACATCAAAATTACATTTCTCGGCCATATCGCATAGATCTCACTGTGAAAAGGCTTAAATGACTTTTTTAATTAAGTTTGATGATTGCGTTCAAACAAAATGTCATAGAACAAAATTTTCAAATGTAACTACTAGATTGTGATACAATACACTATTGGGTGAAGTTTGGTTGACTTCTGCGCAGCGGTTTGGGAGTTAACATCAAAATTACATTTCTCGGCCATATCGCATAGATCTCACTGTGAAAAGGCTTAAATGGCTTTTTTGACCTAAGTTTGAGGATTGCGCTCAAATCAAATGTCCTAGAACCAAATTTCCACATGTAATTACTAGATTGTGATACAATACACTAATGGGTGATGTTTGGTTGACTTCTGCGCAGCGGTTTGGGAGTTAACATCAAAATTACATTTCTCGGCCATATCGCATAGATCTCACTGTGAAAAGGCTTAAATGGCTTTTTTAATTAAGTTTAATGATTGCGCTCAAACCAAATGTCCTAGAACGAAATTTTCAAATGTAACTACTAGAATGTGATACAATACACTATTGGGTGAAGTTTGGTTGACTTCTGCGCAGCGGTTTGGGAGTTAACATCAAAATTACATTTCTCGGCCATATCGCATAGATCTCACCGTGAAAAGGCTTAAATGACTTTTTTAATTAAGTTTGATGATTGCGTTCAAACAAAATGTCCTAGAACAAAATTTTCAAATGTAACTACTAGATTGTGATACAATACACTATTGGGTGAAGTTTGGTTGACTTCTGCGCAGCGGTTTGGGAGTTAACATCAAAATTACATTTCTCGGCCATATCGCATAGATCTCACTGTGAAAAGGCTTAAATGGCTTTTTTGACCTAAGTTTAATGATTGCGCTCAAACCAAATGTCCTAGAACGAAATTTTCAAATGTAACTACTAGAATGTGATACAATACACTATTGGGTGAAGTTTAGTTGACTTCTGCGCAGCGGTTTGGGAGTTAACATCAAAATTACATTTCTCGGCCATATCGCATAGATCTCACTGTGAAAAGGCTTAAATGGCTTTTTTGACCTAAGTTTAATGATTGCGCTCAAACCAAATGTCCTAGAACGAAATTTTCAAATGTAACTACTAGAATGTGATACAATACACTATTGGGTGAAGTTTGGTTGACTTCTGCGCAGCGGTTTGGGAGTTAACATCAAAATTACATTTCTCGGCCATATCGCATAGATCTCACCGTGAAAAGGCTTAAATGACTTTTTTAATTAAGTTTGATGATTGCGTTCAAACAAAATGTCCTAGAACAAAATTTTCAAATGTAACTACTAGATTGTGATACAATACACTATTGGATGAAGTTTGGTTGACTTCTGCGCAGCGGTTTGGGAGTTAACATCAAAATTACATTTCTCGGCCATATCGCATAGATCTCACTGTGAAAAGGCTTAAATGACTTTTTTAATTAAGTTTGATGATTGCGTTCAAACAAAATGTCCTAGAACAAAATTTTCAAATGTAACTACTAGATTGTGATACAATACACTATTGGGTGAAGTTTGGTTGACTTCTGCGCAGCGGTTTGGGAGTTAACATCAAAATTACATTTCTCGGCCATATCGCATAGATCTCACTGTGAAAAGGCTTAAATGGCTTTTTTGACCTAAGTTTAAAGATTGCGCTCAAACCAAATGTCCTAGAACGAAATTTTCAAATGTAACTACTAGAATGTGATACAATACACTATTGGGTGAAGTTTGGTTGACTTCTGCGCAGCGGTTTGGGAGTTAACATCAAAATTACATTTCTCGGCCATATCGCATAGATCTCACCGTGAAAAGGCTTAAATGACTTTTTTAATTAAGTTTGATGATTGCGTTCAAACAAAATGTCCTAGAACAAAATTTTCAAATGTAACTACTAGATTGTGATACAATACACTATTGGGTGAAGTTTGGTTGACTTCTGCGCAGCGGTTTGGGAGTTAACATCAAAATTACATTTCTCGGCCATATCGCATAGATCTCACTGTGAAAAGGCTTAAATGGCTTTTTTGACCTAAGTTTAATGATTGCGCTCAAACCAAATGTCCTAGAACGAAATTTTCAAATGTAACTACTAGAATGTGATACAATACACTATTGGGTGAAGTTTAGTTGACTTCTGCGCAGCGGTTTGGGAGTTAACATCAAAATTACATTTCTCGGCCATATCGCATAGATCTCACTGTGAAAAGGCTTAAATGGCTTTTTTGACCTAAGTTTAATGATTGCGCTCAAACCAAATGTCCTAGAACGAAATTTTCAAATGTAACTACTAGAATGTGATACAATACACTATTGGGTGAAGTTTGGTTGACTTCTGCGCAGCGGTTTGGGAGTTAACATCAAAATTACATTTCTCGGCCATATCGCATAGATCTCACCGTGAAAAGGCTTAAATGACTTTTTTAATTAAGTTTGATGATTGCGTTCAAACAAAATGTCCTAGAACAAAATTTTCAAATGTAACTACTAGATTGTGATACAATACACTATTGGATGAAGTTTGGTTGACTTCTGCGCAGCGGTTTGGGAGTTAACATCAAAATTACATTTCTCGGCCATATCGCATAGATCTCACTGTGAAAAGGCTTAAATGACTTTTTTAATTAAGTTTGATGATTGCGTTCAAACAAAATGTCCTAGAACAAAATTTTCAAATGTAACTACTAGATTGTGATACAATACACTATTGGGTGAAGTTTGGTTGACTTCTGCGCAGCGGTTTGGGAGTTAACATCAAAATTACATTTCTCGGCCATATCGCATAGATCTCACTGTGAAAAGGCTTAAATGGCTTTTTTGACCTAAGTTTAAAGATTGCGCTCAAACCAAATGTCCTAGAACAAAATTTTCAAATGTAACTACTAGAATGTGATACAATACACTATTGGGTGAAGTTTGGTTGACTTCTGCGCAGCGGTTTGGGAGTTAACATCAAAATTACATTTCTCGGCCATATCGCATAGATCTCACTGTGAAAAGGCTTAAATGGCTTTTTTGACCTAAGTTTAATGATTGCGCTCAAATCAAATGTCCAATAACCAAATTTCCACATGTAACTACTAGATTGTGATACAACACACTAATGGGTGAAGTTTGGTTGACTTCTGCGAGGCGGTTTGGGAGTTAACATCAAAATTACATTTCTCGGCCATATCGCATAGATCTCACTGTGAAAAGGCTTAAATGACTTTTTTAATTAAGTTTGATGATTGCGTTCAAACAAAATGTCATAGAACAAAATTTTCAAATGTAACTACTAGATTGTGATACAATACACTATTGGGTGAAGTTTGGTTGACTTCTGCGCAGCGGTTTGGGAGTTAACATCAAAATTACATTTCTCGGCCATATCGCATAGATCTCACTGTGAAAAGGCTTAAATGGCTTTTTTGACCTAAGTTTGAGGATTGCGCTCAAATCAAATGTCCTAGAACCAAATTTCCACATGTAATTACTAGATTGTGATACAATACACTAATGGGTGAAGTTTGGTTGACTTCTGCGCAGCGGTTTGGGAGTTAACATCAAAATTACATTTCTCGGCCATATCGCATAGATCTCACCGTGAAAAGGCTTAAATGACTTTTTTAATTAAGTTTGATGATTGCGTTCAAACAAAATGTCCTAGAACAAAATTTTCAAATGTAACTACTAGATTGTGATACAATACACTATTGGATGAAGTTTGGTTGACTTCTGCGCAGCGGTTTGGGAGTTAACATCAAAATTACATTTCTCGGCCATATCGCATAGATCTCACTGTGAAAAGGCTTAAATGACTTTTTTAATTAAGTTTGATGATTGCGTTCAAAAAAAATGTCCTAGAACAAAATTTTCAAATGTAACTACTAGATTGTGATACAATACACTATTGGGTGAAGTTTGGTTGACTTCTGCGCAGCGGTTTGGGAGTTAACATCAAAATTACATTTCTCGGCCATATCGCATAGATCTCACTGTGAAAAGGCTTAAATGGCTTTTTTGACCTAAGTTTGAGGATTGCGCTCAAATCAAATGTCCTAGAACCAAATTTCCACATGTAATTACTAGATTGTGATACAATACACTAATGGGTGAAGTTTGGTTGACTTCTGCGCAGCGGTTTGGGAGTTAACATCAAAATTACATTTCTCGGCCATATCGCATAGATCTCACTGTGAAAAGGCTTAAATGACTTTTTTAATTAAGTTTAATGATTGCGCTCAAACCAAATGTCCTAGAACGAAATTTTCAAATGTAACTACTAGAATGTGATACAATACACTATTGGGTGAAGTTTAGTTGACTTCTGCGCAGCGGTTTGGGAGTTAACATCAAAATTACATTTCTCGGCCATATCGCATAGATCTCACTGTGAAAAGGCTTAAATGGCTTTTTTGACCTAAGTTTAATGATTGCGCTCAAACCAAATGTCCTAGAACGAAATTTTCAAATGTAACTACTAGAATGTGATACAATACACTATTGGGTGAAGTTTGGTTGACTTCTGCGCAGCGGTTTGGGAGTTAACATCAAAATTACATTTCTCGGCCATATCGCATAGATCTCACCGTGAAAAGGCTTAAATGACTTTTTTAATTAAGTTTGATGATTGCGTTCAAACAAAATGTCCTAGAACAAAATTTTCAAATGTAACTACTAGATTGTGATACAATACACTATTGGGTGAAGTTTGGTTGACTTCTGCGCAGCGGTTTGGGAGTTAACATCAAAATTACATTTCTCGGCCATATCGCATAGATCTCACTGTGAAAAGGCTTAAATGGCTTTTTTGACCTAAGTTTAATGATTGCGCTCAAACCAAATGTCCTAGAACGAAATTTTCAAATGTAACTACTAGAATGTGATACAATACACTATTGGGTGAAGTTTAGTTGACTTCTGCGCAGCGGTTTGGGAGTTAACATCAAAATTACATTTCTCGGCCATATCGCATAGATCTCACTGTGAAAAGGCTTAAATGGCTTTTTTGACCTAAGTTTAATGATTGCGCTCAAACCAAATGTCCTAGAACGAAATTTTCAAATGTAACTACTAGAATGTGATACAATACACTATTGGGTGAAGTTTGGTTGACTTCTGCGCAGCGGTTTGGGAGTTAACATCAAAATTACATTTCTCGGCCATATCGCATAGATCTCACCGTGAAAAGGCTTAAATGACTTTTTTAATTAAGTTTGATGATTGCGTTCAAACAAAATGTCCTAGAACAAAATTTTCAAATGTAACTACTAGATTGTGATACAATACACTATTGGATGAAGTTTGGTTGACTTCTGCGCAGCGGTTTGGGAGTTAACATCAAAATTACATTTCTCGGCCATATCGCATAGATCTCACTGTGAAAAGGCTTAAATGACTTTTTTAATTAAGTTTGATGATTGCGTTCAAACAAAATGTCCTAGAACAAAATTTTCAAATGTAACTACTAGATTGTGATACAATACACTATTGGGTGAAGTTTGGTTGACTTCTGCGCAGCGGTTTGGGAGTTAACATCAAAATTACATTTCTCGGCCATATCGCATAGATCTCACTGTGAAAAGGCTTAAATGGCTTTTTTGACCTAAGTTTAAAGATTGCGCTCAAACCAAATGTCCTAGAACGAAATTTTCAAATGTAACTACTAGAATGTGATACAATACACTATTGGGTGAAGTTTGGTTGACTTCTGCGAAGCGGTTTGGGAGTTAACATCAAAATTACATTTCTCGGCCATATCGCATAGATCTCACTGTGAAAAGGCTTAAATGGCTTTTTTGACCTAAGTTTGAGGATTGCGCTCAAATCAAATGTCCTAGAACCAAATTTCCACATGTAACTACTAGATTGTGATACAATACACTAATGGGTGAAGTTTGGTTGACTTCTGCGCAGAGGTTTGGGAGTTAACATCAAAATTACATTTCTCGGCCATATCGCATAGATCTCACTGTGAAAAGGCTTAAATGACTTTTTTAATTAAGTTTGATGATTGCGCTCAAACAAAATTTCCTAGAACAAAATTTTCAAATGTAACTACTAGATTGTGATACAATACACTATTGGGTGAAGTTTGGTTGACTTCTGCGCAGCGGTTTTGGAGTTAACATCAAAATTACATTTCTCGGCCATATCGCATAGATCTCACTGTGAAAAGGCTTAAATGGCTTTTTTGACCTAAGTTTAATGATTGCGCTCAAACCAAATGTCCAATAACCAAATTTCCACATGTAACTACTAGATTGTGATACAACACACTAATGGGTGAAGTTTGGTTGACTTCTGCGAGGCGGTTTGGGAGTTAACATCAAAATTACATTTCTCGGCCATATCGCATAGATCTCACTGTGAAAAGGCTTAAATGACTTTTTTAATTAAGTTTGATGATTGCGTTCAAACAAAATGTCATAGAACAAAATTTTCAAATGTAACTACTAGATTGTGATACAATACACTATTGGGTGAAGTTTGGTTGACTTCTGCGCAGCGGTTTGGGAGTTAACATCAAAATTACATTTCTCGGCCATATCGCATAGATCTCACTGTGAAAAGGCTTAAATGGCTTTTTTGACCTAAGTTTGAGGATTGCGCTCAAATCAAATGTCCTAGAACCAAATTTCCACATGTAATTACTAGATTGTGATACAATACACTAATGGGTGAAGTTTGGTTGACTTCTGCGCAGCGGTTTGGGAGTTAACATCAAAATTACATTTCTCGGCCATATCGCATAGATCTCACCGTGAAAAGGCTTAAATGACTTTTTTAATTAAGTTTGATGATTGCGTTCAAACAAAATGTCCTAGAACAAAATTTTCAAATGTAACTACTAGATTGTGATACAATACACTATTGGATGAAGTTTGGTTGACTTCTGCGCAGCGGTTTGGGAGTTAACATCAAAATTACATTTCTCGGCCATATCGCATAGATCTCACTGTGAAAAGGCTTAAATGACTTTTTTAATTAAGTTTGATGATTGCGTTCAAACAAAATGTCCTAGAACAAAATTTTCAAATGTAACTACTAGATTGTGATACAATACACTATTGGGTGAAGTTTGGTTGACTTCTGCGCAGCGGTTTGGGAGTTAACATCAAAATTACATTTCTCGGCCATATCGCATAGATCTCACTGTGAAAAGGCTTAAATGGCTTTTTTGACCTAAGTTTAAAGATTGCGCTCAAACCAAATGTCCTAGAACGAAATTTTCAAATGTAACTACTAGAATGTGATACAATACACTATTGGGTGAAGTTTGGTTGACTTCTGCGCAGCGGTTTGGGAGTTAACATCAAAATTACATTTCTCGGCCATATCGCATAGATCTCACTGTGAAAAGGCTTAAATGGCTTTTTTGACCTAAGTTTGAGGATTGCGCTCAAATCAAATGTCCTAGAACCAAATTTCCACATGTAACTACTAGATTGTGATACAATACACTAATGGGTGAAGTTTGGTTGACTTCTGCGCAGAGGTTTGGGAGTTAACATCAAAATTACATTTCTCGGCCATATCGCATAGATCTCACTGTGAAAAGGCTTAAATGACTTTTTTAATTAAGTTTGATGATTGCGCTCAAACAAAATTTCCTAGAACAAAATTTTCAAATGTAACTACTAGATTGTGATACAATACACTATTGGGTGAAGTTTGGTTGACTTCTGCGCAGCGGTTTGGGAGTTAACATCAAAATTACATTTCTCGGCCATATCGCATAGATCTCACTGTGAAAAGGCTTAAATGGCTTTTTTGACCTAAGTTTGAGGATTGCGCTCAAATCAAATGTCCTAGAACCAAATTTTCACATGTAACTACTAGATTGTGATACAATACACTAATGGGTGAAGTTTGGTTGATTTCTGCGCAGCGGTTTGGGAGTTAACATCAAAATTACATTTCTCGGCCATATCGCATAGATCTCACTGTGAAAAGGCTTAAATGACTTTTTTAATTAAGTTTGATGATTGCGCTCAAACAAAATTTCCTAGAACAAAATTTTCCAATGTAACTACTAGATTGTGATACAATACACTATTGGGTGAAGTTTGGTTGACTTCTGCGCAGCGGTTTGGGAGTTAACATCAAAATTACATTTCTCGGCCATATCGCATAGATCTCACTGTGAAAAGGCTTAAATGGCTTTTTTGACCTAAGTTTAATGATTGCGCTCAAACCAAATGTCCTAGAACGAAATTTTCAAATGTAACTACTAGAATGTGATACAATACACTATTGGGTGAAGTTTGGTTGACTTCTGCGCAGCGGTTTGGGAGTTAACATCAAAATTACATTTCTCGGCCATATCGCATAGATCTCACCGTGAAAAGGCTTAAATGACTTTTTTAATTAAGTTTGATGATTGCGTTCAAACAAAATGTCCTAGAACAAAATTTTCAAATGTAACTACTAGATTGTGATACAATACACTATTGGGTGAAGTTTGGTTGACTTCTGCGCAGCGGTTTGGGAGTTAACATCAAAATTACATTTCTCGGCCATATCGCATAGATCTCACTGTGAAAAGGCTTAAATGGCTTTTTTGACCTAAGTTTAATGATTGCGCTCAAACCAAATGTCCTAGAACGAAATTTTCAAATGTAACTACTAGAATGTGATACAATACACTATTGGGTGAAGTTTAGTTGACTTCTGCGCAGCGGTTTGGGAGTTAACATCAAAATTACATTTCTCGGCCATATCGCATAGATCTCACTGTGAAAAGGCTTAAATGGCTTTTTTGACCTAAGTTTAATGATTGCGCTCAAACCAAATGTCCTAGAACGAAATTTTCAAATGTAACTACTAGAATGTGATACAATACACTATTGGGTGAAGTTTGGTTGACTTCTGCGCAGCGGTTTGGGAGTTAACATCAAAATTACATTTCTCGGCCATATCGCATAGATCTCACCGTGAAAAGGCTTAAATGACTTTTTTAATTAAGTTTGATGATTGCGTTCAAACAAAATGTCCTAGAACAAAATTTTCAAATGTAACTACTAGATTGTGATACAATACACTATTGGATGAAGTTTGGTTGACTTCTGCGCAGCGGTTTGGGAGTTAACATCAAAATTACATTTCTCGGCCATATCGCATAGATCTCACTGTGAAAAGGCTTAAATGACTTTTTTAATTAAGTTTGATGATTGCGTTCAAACAAAATGTCCTAGAACAAAATTTTCAAATGTAACTACTAGATTGTGATACAATACACTATTGGGTGAAGTTTGGTTGACTTCTGCGCAGCGGTTTGGGAGTTAACATCAAAATTACATTTCTCGGCCATATCGCATAGATCTCACTGTGAAAAGGCTTAAATGGCTTTTTTGACCTAAGTTTAAAGATTGCGCTCAAACCAAATGTCCTAGAACGAAATTTTCAAATGTAACTACTAGAATGTGATACAATACACTATTGGGTGAAGTTTGGTTGACTTCTGCGAAGCGGTTTGGGAGTTAACATCAAAATTACATTTCTCGGCCATATCGCATAGATCTCACTGTGAAAAGGCTTAAATGGCTTTTTTGACCTAAGTTTGAGGATTGCGCTCAAATCAAATGTCCTAGAACCAAATTTCCACATGTAACTACTAGATTGTGATACAATACACTAATGGGTGAAGTTTGGTTGACTTCTGCGCAGAGGTTTGGGAGTTAACATCAAAATTACATTTCTCGGCCATATCGCATAGATCTCACTGTGAAAAGGCTTAAATGACTTTTTTAATTAAGTTTGATGATTGCGCTCAAACAAAATTTCCTAGAACAAAATTTTCAAATGTAACTACTAGATTGTGATACAATACACTATTGGGTGAAGTTTGGTTGACTTCTGCGCAGCGGTTTTGGAGTTAACATCAAAATTACATTTCTCGGCCATATCGCATAGATCTCACTGTGAAAAGGCTTAAATGGCTTTTTTGACCTAAGTTTAATGATTGCGCTCAAACCAAATGTCCAATAACCAAATTTCCACATGTAACTACTAGATTGTGATACAACACACTAATGGGTGAAGTTTGGTTGACTTCTGCGAGGCGGTTTGGGAGTTAACATCAAAATTACATTTCTCGGCCATATCGCATAGATCTCACTGTGAAAAGGCTTAAATGACTTTTTTAATTAAGTTTGATGATTGCGTTCAAACAAAATGTCATAGAACAAAATTTTCAAATGTAACTACTAGATTGTGATACAATACACTATTGGGTGAAGTTTGGTTGACTTCTGCGCAGCGGTTTGGGAGTTAACATCAAAATTACATTTCTCGGCCATATCGCATAGATCTCACTGTGAAAAGGCTTAAATGGCTTTTTTGACCTAAGTTTGAGGATTGCGCTCAAATCAAATGTCCTAGAACCAAATTTCCACATGTAATTACTAGATTGTGATACAATACACTAATGGGTGAAGTTTGGTTGACTTCTGCGCAGCGGTTTGGGAGTTAACATCAAAATTACATTTCTCGGCCATATCGCATAGATCTCACCGTGAAAAGGCTTAAATGACTTTTTTAATTAAGTTTGATGATTGCGTTCAAACAAAATGTCCTAGAACAAAATTTTCAAATGTAACTACTAGATTGTGATACAATACACTATTGGATGAAGTTTGGTTGACTTCTGCGCAGCGGTTTGGGAGTTAACATCAAAATTACATTTCTCGGCCATATCGCATAGATCTCACTGTGAAAAGGCTTAAATGACTTTTTTAATTAAGTTTGATGATTGCGTTCAAACAAAATGTCCTAGAACAAAATTTTCAAATGTAACTACTAGATTGTGATACAATACACTATTGGGTGAAGTTTGGTTGACTTCTGCGCAGCGGTTTGGGAGTTAACATCAAAATTACATTTCTCGGCCATATCGCATAGATCTCACTGTGAAAAGGCTTAAATGGCTTTTTTGACCTAAGTTTAAAGATTGCGCTCAAACCAAATGTCCTAGAACGAAATTTTCAAATGTAACTACTAGAATGTGATACAATACACTATTGGGTGAAGTTTGGTTGACTTCTGCGCAGCGGTTTGGGAGTTAACATCAAAATTACATTTCTCGGCCATATCGCATAGATCTCACTGTGAAAAGGCTTAAATGGCTTTTTTGACCTAAGTTTGAGGATTGCGCTCAAATCAAATGTCCTAGAACCAAATTTCCACATGTAACTACTAGATTGTGATACAATACACTAATGGGTGAAGTTTGGTTGACTTCTGCGCAGAGGTTTGGGAGTTAACATCAAAATTACATTTCTCGGCCATATCGCATAGATCTCACTGTGAAAAGGCTTAAATGACTTTTTTAATTAAGTTTGATGATTGCGCTCAAACAAAATTTCCTAGAACAAAATTTTCAAATGTAACTACTAGATTGTGATACAATACACTATTGGGTGAAGTTTGGTTGACTTCTGCGCAGCGGTTTGGGAGTTAACATCAAAATTACATTTCTCGGCCATATCGCATAGATCTCACTGTGAAAAGGCTTAAATGGCTTTTTTGACCTAAGTTTGAGGATTGCGCTCAAATCAAATGTCCTAGAACCAAATTTTCACATGTAACTACTAGATTGTGATACAATACACTAATGGGTGAAGTTTGGTTGATTTCTGCGCAGCGGTTTGGGAGTTAACATCAAAATTACATTTCTCGGCCATATCGCATAGATCTCACTGTGAAAAGGCTTAAATGACTTTTTTAATTAAGTTTGATGATTGCGCTCAAACAAAATTTCCTAGAACAAAATTTTCAAATGTAACTACTAGATTGTGATACAATACACTATTGGGTGAAGTTTGGTTGACTTCTGCGCAGCGGTTTGGGAGTTAACATCAAAATTACATTTCTCGGCCATATCGCATAGATCTCACTGTGAAAAGGCTTAAATGGCTTTTTTGACCTAAGTTTAATGATTGCGCTCAAACCAAATGTCCAATAACCAAATTTCCACATGTAACTACTAGATTGTGATACAATACACTAATGGGTGAAGTTTGGTTGACTTCTGCGCAGCGGTTTGGGAGTTAACATCAAAATTACATTTCTCGGCCATATCGCATAGATCTCACTGTGAAAAGGCTTAAATGACTTTTTTAATTAAGTTTGATGATTGCGTTCAAACAAAATGTCATAGAACAAAATTTTCAAATGTAACTACTAGATTGTGATACAATACACTATTGGGTGAAGTTTGGTTGACTTCTGCGCAGCGGTTTGGGAGTTAACATCAAAATTACATTTCTCGGCCATATCGCATCGATCTCACTGTGAAAAGGCTTAAATGGCTTTTTTGACCTAAGTTTGAGGATTGCGCTCAAATCAAATGTCCTAGAACCAAATTTCCACATGTAATTACTAGATTGTGATACAATACACTAATGGGTGAAGTTTGGTTGACTTCTGCGCAGCGGTTTGGGAGTTAACATCAAAATTACATTTCTCGGCCATATCGCATAGATCTCACTGTGAAAAGGCTTAAATGACTTTTTTAATTAAGTTTAATGATTGCGCTCAAACCAAATGTCCTAGAACGAAATTTTCAAATGTAACTACTAGAATGTGATACAATACACTATTGGGTGAAGTTTAGTTGACTTCTGCGCAGCGGTTTGGGAGTTAACATCAAAATTACATTTCTCGGCCATATCGCATAGATCTCACTGTGAAAAGGCTTAAATGGCTTTTTTGACCTAAGTTTAATGATTGCGCTCAAACCAAATGTCCTAGAACGAAATTTTCAAATGTAACTACTAGAATGTGATACAATACACTATTGGGTGAAGTTTGGTTGACTTCTGCGCAGCGGTTTGGGAGTTAACATCAAAATTACATTTCTCGGCCATATCGCATAGATCTCACTGTGAAAAGGCTTAAATGGCTTTTTTGACCTAAGTTTGAGGATTGCGCTCAAATCAAATGTCCTAGAACCAAATTTTTACATGTAACTACTAGATTGTGATACAATACACTAATGGGTGAAGTTTGGTTGACTTCTGCGCAGCGGTTTGGGAGTTAACATCAAAATTACATTTCTCGGCCATATCGCATAGATCTCACTGTGAAAAGGCTTAAATGACATTTTTAATTAAGTTTGATGATTGCGCTCAAACAAAATTTCCTAGAACAAAATTTTCAAATGTAACTACTAGATTGTGATACAATACACTATTGGGTGAAGTTTGGTTGAATTCTGCGCAGCGGTTTGGGAGTTAACATCAAAATTACATTTCTCGGCCATATCGCATAGATCTCACTGTGAAAAGGCTTAAATGGCTTTTTTGACCTAAGTTTGAGGATTGCGCTCAAATCAAATGTCCAAGAACCAAATTTCCAAATGTAACTACTAGATTGTGATACAATACACTATTGGGTGAAGTTTGGTTGACTTCTGCGCAGCGGTTTGGGAGTTAACATCAAAATTACATTTCTCGGCCATATCGCATAGATCTCACTGTGAAAAGGCTTAAATGGCTTTTTTGACCTAAGTTTGAGGATTGCGCTCAAATCATATGTCCTAGAACCAAATTTCCACATGTAATTACTAGATTGTGATACAATACACTAATGGGTGAAGTTTGGTTGACTTCTGCGCAGCGGTTTGGGAGTTAACATCAAAATTACATTTCTCGGCCATATCGCATAGATCTCACTGTGAAAAGGCTTAAATGACTTTTTTAATTAAGTTTAATGATTGCGCTCAAATCAAATGTCCAAGAACTAAATTTCCAAATGTAACTACTAGATTGTGATAAAATACACTATTGGGTGAAGTTTGGTTGACTTCTGCGCAGCGGTTTGGGAGTTAACATCAAAATTACATTTCTCGGCCATATCGCATAGATCTCACTGTGAAAAGGCTTAAATGACTTTTTTAATTAAGTTTGATGATTGCGTTCAAACAAAATGTCCTAGAACAAAATTTTCAAATGTAACTACTAGATTGTGATACAATACACTATTGGGTGAAGTTTGGTTGACTTCTGCGCAGCGGTTTGGGAGTTAACATCAAAATTACATTTCTCGGCCATATCGCATAGATCTCACTGTGAAAAGGCTTAAATGGCTTTTTTGACCTAAGTTTGAGGATTGCGCTCAAATCAAATGTCCAAGAACCAAATTTCCAAATGTAACTACTAGATTGTGATACAATACACTATTGGGTGAAGTTTGGTTGACTTCTGCGCAGCGGTTTGGGAGTTAACATCAAAATTACATTTCTCGGCCATATCGCATAGATCTCACTGTGAAAAGGCTTAAATGACTTTTTTAATTAAGTTTGATGATTGCGTTCAAACAAAATGTCCTAGAACAAAATTTTCAAATGTAACTACTAGATTGTGATACAATACACTATTGGGTGAAGTTTGGTTGACTTCTGCGCAGCGGTTTGGGAGTTAACATCAAAATTACATTTCTCGGCCATATCGCATAGATCTCACTGTGAAAAGGCTTAAATGGCTTTTTTGACCTAAGTTTGAGGATTGCGCTCAAATCAAATGTCCAAGAATCAAATTTCCAAATGTAACTACTAGATTGTGATACAATACACTATTGGGTGAAGTTTGGTTGACTTCTGCGCAGCGGTTTGGGAGTTAACATCAAAATTACATTTCTCGGCCATATCGCATAGATCTCACTGTGAAAAGGCTTAAATGGCTTTTTTGACCTAAGTTTGAGGATTGCGCTCAAATCAAATGTCCTAGAACCAAATTTTCACATGTAACTACTAGATTGTGATACAATACACTAATGGGTGAAGTTTGGTTGATTTCTGCGCAGCGGTTTGGGAGTTAACATCAAAATTACATTTCTCGGCCATATCGCATAGATCTCACTGTGAAAAGGCTTAAATGACTTTTTTAATTAAGTTTGATGATTGCGCTCAAACAAAATTTCCTAGAACAAAATTTTCAAATGTAACTACTAGATTGTGATACAATACACTATTGGGTGAAGTTTGGTTGACTTCTGCGCAGCGGTTTGGGAGTTAACATCAAAATTACATTTCTCGGCCATATCGCATAGATCTCACTGTGAAAAGGCTTAAATGGCTTTTTTGACCTAAGTTTAATGATTGCGCTCAAACCAAATGTCCTAGAACGAAATTTTCAAATGTAACTACTAGAATGTGATACAATACACTATTGGGTGAAATTTGGTTGACTTCTGCGCAGCGGTTTGGGAGTTAACATCAAAATTACATTTCTCGGCCATAGCGCATAGATCTCACTGTGTAAAGGCTTAAATGGCTTTTTTGACCTAAGTTTGAGGATTGCGCTCAAATCAAATGTCCTAGAACCAAATTTCCACATGTAACTACTAGATTGTGATACAATACACTAATGGGTGAAGTTTGGTTGACTTCTGCGCAGAGGTTTGGGAGTTAACATCAAAATTACATTTCTCGGCCATATCGTATAGATCTCACTGTGAAAAGGCTTAAATGACTTTTTTAATTAAGTTTGAGGATTGCGCTCAAACAAAATTTCCTAGAACAAAATTTTCAAATGTAACTACTAGATTGTGATACAATACACTATTGGGTGAAGTTTGGTTGACTTCTGCGCAGCGGTTTGGGAGTTAACATCAAAATTACATTTCTCGGCCATATCGCATAGATCTCACTGTGAAAAGGCTTAAATGGCTTTTTTGACCTAAGTTTAATGATTGCGCTCAAACCAAATGTCCAATAACCAAATTTCTACATGTAACTACTAGATTGTGATACAATACACTAATGGGTGAAGTTTGGTTGACTTCTGCGCAGCGGTTTGGGAGTTAACATCAAAATTACATTTCTCGGCCATATCGCATAGATCTCACTGTGAAAAGGCTTAAATGACTTTTTTAATTAAGTTTGATGATTGCGTTCAAACAAAATGTCATAGAACAAAATTTTCAAATGTAACTACTAGATTGTGATACAATACACTATTGGGTGAAGTTTGGTTGACTTCTGCGCAGCGGTTTGGGAGTTAACATCAAAATTACATTTCTCGGCCATATCGCATAGATCTCACTGTGAAAAGGCTTAAATGGCTTTTTTGACCTAAGTTTGAGGATTGCGCTCAAATCAAATGTCCTAGAACCAAATTTCCACATGTAATTACTAGATTGTGATACAATACACTAATGGGTGAAGTTTGGTTGACTTCTGCGCAGCGGTTTGGGAGTTAACATCAAAATTACATTTCTCGGCCATATCGCATAGATCTCACTTTGAAAAGGCTTAAATGGGTTTTTTAATTAAGTTTAATGATTGCGCTCAAACCAAATGTCCTAGAACGAAATTTTCAAATGTAACTACTAGAATGTGATACAATACACTATTGGGTGAAGTTTGGTTGACTTCTGCGCAGCGGTTTGGGAGTTAACATCAAAATTACATTTCTCGGCCATATCGCATAGATCTCACCGTGAAAAGGCTTAAATGACTTTTTTAATTAAGTTTGATGATTGCGTTCAAACAAAATGTCCTAGAACAAAATTTTCAAATGTAACTACTAGATTGTGATACAATACACTATTGGGTGAAGTTTGGTTGACTTCTGCGCAGCGGTTTGGGAGTTAACATCAAAATTACATTTCTCGGCCATATCGCATAGATCTCACTGTGAAAAGGCTTAAATGGCTTTTTTGACCTAAGTTTAATGATTGCGCTCAAACCAAATGTCCTAGAACGAAATTTTCAAATGTAACTACTAGAATGTGATACAATACACTATTGGGTGAAGTTTAGTTGACTTCTGCGCAGCGGTTTGGGAGTTAACATCAAAATTACATTTCTCGGCCATTTCGCATAGATCTCACTGTGAAAAGGCTTAAATGGCTTTTTTGACCTAAGTTTAATGATTGCGCTCAAACCAAATGTCCTAGAACGAAATTTTCAAATGTAACTACTAGAATGTGATACAATACACTATTGGGTGAAGTTTGGTTGACTTCTGCGCAGCGGTTTGGGAGTTAACATCAAAATTACATTTCTCGGCCATATCGCATAGATCTCACCGTGAAAAGGCTTAAATGACTTTTTTAATTTAGTTTGATGATTGCGTTCAAACAAAATGTCCTAGAACAAAATTTTCAAATGTAACTACTAGATTGTGATACAATACACTATTGGATGAAGTTTGGTTGACTTCTGCGCAGCGGTTTGGGAGTTAACATCAAAATTACATTTCTCGGCCATATCGCATAGATCTCACTGTGAAAAGGCTTAAATGACTTTTTTAATTAAGTTTGATGATTGCGTTCAAACAAAATGTCCTAGAACAAAATTTTCAAATGTAACTACTAGATTGTGATACAATACACTATTGGGTGAAGTTTGGTTGACTTCTGCGCAGCGGTTTGGGAGTTAACATCAAAATTACATTTCTCGGCCATATCGCATAGATCTCACTGTGAAAAGGCTTAAATGGCTTTTTTGACCTAAGTTTAAAGATTGCGCTCAAACCAAATGTCCTAGAACGAAATTTTCAAATGTAACTACTAGAATGTGATACAATACACTATTGGGTGAAGTTTGGTTGACTTCTGCGCAGCGGTTTGGGAGTTAACATCAAAATTACATTTCTCGGCCATATCGCATAGATCTCACTGTGAAAAGGCTTAAATGGCTTTTTTGACCTAAGTTTGAGGATTGCGCTCAAATCAAATGTCCTAGAACCAAATTTCCACATGTAACTACTAGATTGTGATACAATACACTAATGGGTGAAGTTTGGTTGACTTCTGCGCAGCGGTTTGGGAGTTAACATCAAAATTACATTTCTCGGCCATATCGCATAGATCTCACTGTGAAAAGGCTTAAATGACTTTTTTAATTAAGTTTGATGATTGCGCTCAAACAAAATTTCCTAGAACAAAATTTTCAAATGTAACTACTAGATTGTGATACAATACACTATTGGGTGAAGTTTGGTTGACTTCTGCGCAGCGGTTTTGGAGTTAACATCAAAATTACATTTCTCGGCCATATCGCATAGATCTCACTGTGAAAAGGCTTAAATGGCTTTTTTGACCTAAGTTTAATGATTGCGCTCAAACCAAATGTCCAATAACCAAATTTCCACATGTAACTACTAGATTGTGATACAACACACTAATGGGTGAAGTTTGGTTGACTTCTGCGAGGCGGTTTGGGAGTTAACATCAAAATTACATTTCTCGGCCATATCGCATAGATCTCACTGTGAAAAGGCTTAAATGACTTTTTTAATTAAGTTTGATGATTGCGTTCAAACAAAATGTCATAGAACAAAATTTTCAAATGTAACTACTAGATTGTGATACAATACACTATTGGGTGAAGTTTGGTTGACTTCTGCGCAGCGGTTTGGGAGTTAACATCAAAATTACATTTCTCGGCCATATCGCATAGATCTCACTGTGAAAAGGCTTAAATGGCTTTTTTGACCTAAGTTTGAGGATTGCGCTCAAATCAAATGTCCTAGAACCAAATTTCCACATGTAATTACTAGATTGTGATACAATACACTAATGGGTGAAGTTTGGTTGACTTCTGCGCAGCTGTTTGGGAGTTAACATCAAAATTACATTTCTCGGCCATATCGCATAGATCTCACCGTGAAAAGGCTTAAATGACTTTTTTAATTAAGTTTGATGATTGCGTTCAAACAAAATGTCCTAGAACAAAATTTTCAAATGTAACTACTAGATTGTGATACAATACACTATTGGATGAAGTTTGGTTGACTTCTGCGCAGCGGTTTGGGAGTTAACATCAAAATTACATTTCTCGGCCATATCGCATAGATCTCACTGTGAAAAGGCTTAAATGACTTTTTTAATTAAGTTTGATGATTGCGTTCAAAAAAAATGTCCTAGAACAAAATTTTCAAATGTAACTACTAGATTGTGATACAATACACTATTGGGTGAAGTTTGGTTGACTTCTGCGCAGCGGTTTGGGAGTTAACATCAAAATTACATTTCTCGGCCATATCGCATAGATCTCACTGTGAAAAGGCTTAAATGGCTTTTTTGACCTAAGTTTGAGGATTGCGCTCAAATCAAATGTCCTAGAACCAAATTTCCACATGTAATTACTAGATTGTGATACAATACACTAATGGGTGAAGTTTGGTTGACTTCTGCGCAGCGGTTTGGGAGTTAACATCAAAATTACATTTCTCGGCCATATCGCATAGATCTCACTGTGAAAAGGCTTAAATGACTTTTTTAATTAAGTTTAATGATTGCGCTCAAACCAAATGTCCTAGAACGAAATTTTCAAATGTAACTACTAGAATGTGATACAATACACTATTGGGTGAAGTTTAGTTGACTTCTGCGCAGCGGTTTGGGAGTTAACATCAAAATTACATTTCTCGGCCATATCGCATAGATCTCACTGTGAAAAGGCTTAAATGGCTTTTTTGACCTAAGTTTAATGATTGCGCTCAAACCAAATGTCCTAGAACGAAATTTTCAAATGTAACTACTAGAATGTGATACAATACACTATTGGGTGAAGTTTGGTTGACTTCTGCGCAGCGGTTTGGGAGTTAACATCAAAATTACATTTCTCGGCCATATCGCATAGATCTCACCGTGAAAAGGCTTAAATGACTTTTTTAATTAAGTTTGATGATTGCGTTCAAACAAAATGTCCTAGAACAAAATTTTCAAATGTAACTACTAGATTGTGATACAATACACTATTGGGTGAAGTTTGGTTGACTTCTGCGCAGCGGTTTGGGAGTTAACATCAAAATTACATTTCTCGGCCATATCGCATAGATCTCACTGTGAAAAGGCTTAAATGGCTTTTTTGACCTAAGTTTAATGATTGCGCTCAAACCAAATGTCCTAGAACGAAATTTTCAAATGTAACTACTAGAATGTGATACAATACACTATTGGGGGAAGTTTAGTTGACTTCTGCGCAGCGGTTTGGGAGTTAACATCAAAATTACATTTCTCGGCCATATCGCATAGATCTCACTGTGAAAAGGCTTAAATGGCTTTTTTGACCTAAGTTTAATGATTGCGCTCAAACCAAATGTCCTAGAACGAAATTTTCAAATGTAACTACTAGAATGTGATACAATACACTATTGGGTGAAGTTTGGTTGACTTCTGCGCAGCGGTTTGGGAGTTAACATCAAAATTACATTTCTCGGCCATATCGCATAGATCTCACCGTGAAAAGGCTTAAATGACTTTTTTAATTAAGTTTGATGATTGCGTTCAAACAAAATGTCCTAGAACAAAATTTTCAAATGTAACTACTAGATTGTGATACAATACACTATTGGATGAAGTTTGGTTGACTTCTGCGCAGCGGTTTGGGAGTTAACATCAAAATTACATTTCTCGGCCATATCGCATAGATCTCACTGTGAAAAGGCTTAAATGACTTTTTTAATTAAGTTTGATGATTGCGCTCAAACAAAATTTCCTAGAACAAAATTTTCAAATGTAACTACTAGATTGTGATACAATACACTATTGGGTGAAGTTTGGTTGACTTCTGCGCAGCGGTTTTGGAGTTAACATCAAAATTACATTTCTCGGCCATATCGCATAGATCTCACTGTGAAAAGGCTTAAATGGCTTTTTTGACCTAAGTTTAATGATTGCGCTCAAACCAAATGTCCAATAACCAAATTTCCACATGTAACTACTAGATTGTGATACAACACACTAATGGGTGAAGTTTGGTTGACTTCTGCGAGGCGGTTTGGGAGTTAACATCAAAATTACATTTCTCGGCCATATCGCATAGATCTCACTGTGAAAAGGCTTAAATGACTTTTTTAATTAAGTTTGATGATTGCGTTCAAACAAAATGTCATAGAACAAAATTTTCAAATGTAACTACTAGATTGTGATACAATACACTATTGGGTGAAGTTTGGTTGACTTCTGCGCAGCGGTTTGGGAGTTAACATCAAAATTACATTTCTCGGCCATATCGCATAGATCTCACTGTGAAAAGGCTTAAATGGCTTTTTTGACCTAAGTTTGAGGATTGCGCTCAAATCAAATGTCCTAGAACCAAATTTCCACATGTAATTACTAGATTGTGATACAATACACTAATGGGTGAAGTTTGGTTGACTTCTGCGCAGCGGTTTGGGAGTTAACATCAAAATTACATTTCTCGGCCATATCGCATAGATCTCACCGTGAAAAGGCTTAAATGACTTTTTTAATTAAGTTTGATGATTGCGTTCAAACAAAATGTCCTAGAACAAAATTTTCAAATGTAACTACTAGATTGTGATACAATACACTATTGGATGAAGTTTGGTTGACTTCTGCGCAGCGGTTTGGGAGTTAACATCAAAATTACATTTCTCGGCCATATCGCATAGATCTCACTGTGAAAAGGCTTAAATGACTTTTTTAATTAAGTTTGATGATTGCGTTCAAACAAAATGTCCTAGAACAAAATTTTCAAATGTAACTACTAGATTGTGATACAATACACTATTGGGTGAAGTTTGGTTGACTTCTGCGCAGCGGTTTGGGAGTTAACATCAAAATTACATTTCTCGGCCATATCGCATAGATCTCACTGTGAAAAGGCTTAAATGGCTTTTTTGACCTAAGTTTAAAGATTGCGCTCAAACCAAATGTCCTAGAACGAAATTTTCAAATGTAACTACTAGAATGTGATACAATACACTATTGGGTGAAGTTTGGTTGACTTCTGCGCAGCGGTTTGGGAGTTAACATCAAAATTACATTTCTCGGCCATATCGCATAGATCTCACTGTGAAAAGGCTTAAATGGCTTTTTTGACCTAAGTTTGAGGATTGCGCTCAAATCAAATGTCCTAGAACCAAATTTCCACATGTAACTACTAGATTGTGATACAATACACTAATGGGTGAAGTTTGGTTGACTTCTGCGCAGAGGTTTGGGAGTTAACATCAAAATTACATTTCTCGGCCATATCGCATAGATCTCACTGTGAAAAGGCTTAAATGACTTTTTTAATTAAGTTTGATGATTGCGCTCAAACAAAATTTCCTAGAACAAAATTTTCAAATGTAACTACTAGATTGTGATACAATACACTATTGGGTGAAGTTTGGTTGACTTCTGCGCAGCGGTTTTGGAGTTAACATCAAAATTACATTTCTCGGCCATATCGCATAGATCTCACTGTGAAAAGGCTTAAATGGTTTTTTTGACCTAAGTTTAATGATTGCGCTCAAACCAAATGTCCAATAACCAAATTTCCACATGTAACTACTAGATTGTGATACAACACACTAATGGGTGAAGTTTGGTTGACTTCTGCGAGGCGGTTTGGGAGTTAACATCAAAATTACATTTCTCGGCCATATCGCATAGATCTCACTGTGAAAAGGCTTAAATGACTTTTTTAATTAAGTTTGATGATTGCGTTCAAACAAAATGTCATAGAACAAAATTTTCAAATGTAACTACTAGATTGTGATACAATACACTATTGGGTGAAGTTTGGTTGACTTCTGCGCAGCGGTTTGGGAGTTAACATCAAAATTACATTTCTCGGCCATATCGCATAGATCTCACTGTGAAAAGGCTTAAATGGCTTTTTTGACCTAAGTTTGAGGATTGCGCTCAAATCAAATGTCCTAGAACCAAATTTCCACATGTAATTACTAGATTGTGATACAATACACTAATGGGTGAAGTTTGGTTGACTTCTGCGCAGCGGTTTGGGAGTTATCAAAATTACATTTCTCGGCCATATCGCATAGATCTCACTGTGAAAAGGCTTAAATGACTTTTTTAATTAAGTTTAATGATTGCGCTCAAACCAAATGTCCTAGAACGAAATTTTCAAATGTAACTACTAGAATGTGATACAATACACTAGTGGGTGAAGTTTAGTTGACTTCTGCGCAGCGGTTTGGGAGTTAACATCAAAATTACATTTCTCGGCCATATCGCATAGATCTCACTGTGAAAAGGCTTAAATGGCTTTTTTGACCTAAGTTTAATGATTGCGCTCAAACCAAATGTCCTACAACGAAATTTTCAAATGTAACTACTAGAATGTGATACAATACACTATTGGGTGAAGTTTGGTTGACTTCTGCGCAGCGGTTTGGGAGTTAACATCAAAATTACATTTCTCGGCCATATCGCATAGATCTCACCGTGAAAAGGCTTAAATGACTTTTTTAATTAAGTTTGATGATTGCGTTCAAACAAAATGTCCTAGAACAAAATTTTCAAATGTAACTACTAGATTGTGATACAATACACTATTGGATGAAGTTTGGTTGACTTCTGCGCAGCGGTTTGGGAGTTAACATCAAAATTACATTTCTCGGCCATATCGCATAGATCTCACTGTGAAAAGGCTTAAATGACTTTTTTAATTAAGTTTGATGATTGCGTTCAAACAAAATGTCCTAGAACAAAATTTTCAAATGTAACTACTAGATTGTGATACAATACACTATTGGGTGAAGTTTGGTTGACTTCTGCGCAGCGGTTTGGGAGTTAACATCAAAATTACATTTCTCGGCCATATCGCATAGATCTCACTGTGAAAAGGCTTAAATGGCTTTTTTGACCTAAGTTTAAAGATTGCGCTCAAACCAAATGTCCTAGAACGAAATTTTCAAATGTAACTACTAGAATGTGATACAATACACTATTGGGTGAAGTTTGGTTGACTTCTGCGCAGCGGTTTGGGAGTTAACATCAAAATTACATTTCTCGGCCATATCGCATAGATCTCACTGTGAAAAGGCTTAAATGGCTTTTTTGACCTAAGTTTGAGGATTGCGCTCAAATCAAATGTCCTAGAACCAAATTTCCACATGTAACTACTAGATTGTGATACAATACACTAATGGGTGAAGTTTGGTTGACTTCTGCGCAGAGGTTTGGGAGTTAACATCAAAATTACATTTCTCGGCCATATCGCATAGATCTCACTGTGAAAAGGCTTAAATGACTTTTTTAATTAAGTTTGATGATTGCGCTCAAACAAAATTTCCTAGAACAAAATTTTCAAATGTAACTACTAGATTGTGATACAATACACTATTGGGTGAAGTTTGGTTGACTTCTGCGCAGCGGTTTTGGAGTTAACATCAAAATTACATTTCTCGGCCATATCGCATAGATCTCACTGTGAAAAGGCTTAAATGGCTTTTTTGACCTAAGTTTAATGATTGCGCTCAAACCAAATGTCCAATAACCAAATTTCCACATGTAACTACTAGATTGTGATACAACACACTAATGGGTGAAGTTTGGTTGACTTCTACGAGGCGGTTTGGGAGTTAACATCAAAATTACATTTCTCGGCCATATCGCATAGATCTCACTGTGAAAAGGCTTAAATGACTTTTTTAATTAAGTTTGATGATTGCGTTCAAACAAAATGTCATAGAACAAAATTTTCAAATGTAACTACTAGATTGTGATACAATACACTATTGGGTGAAGTTTGGTTGACTTCTGCGCAGCGGTTTGGGAGTTAACATCAAAATTACATTTCTCGGCCATATCGCATAGATCTCACTGTGAAAAGGCTTAAATGGCTTTTTTGACCTAAGTTTGAGGATTGCGCTCAAATCAAATGTCCTAGAACCAAATTTCCACATGTAATTACTAGATTGTGATACAATACACTATTGGGTGAAGTTTGGTTGACTTCTGCGCAGCGGTTTGGGAGTTAACATCAAAATTACATTTCTCGGCCATATCGCATAGATCTCACTGTGAAAAGGCTTAAATGGCTTTTTTGACCTAAGTTTAAAGATTGCGCTCAAACCAAATGTCCTAGAACGAAATTTTCAAATGTAACTACTAGAATGTGATACAATACACTATTGGGTGAAGTTTGGTTGACTTCTGCGCAGCGGTTTGGGAGTTAACATCAAAATTACATTTCTCGGCCATATCGCATAGATCTCACTGTGAAAAGGCTTAAATGGCTTTTTTGACCTAAGTTTGAGGATTGCGCTCAAATCAAATGTCCTAGAACCAAATTTCCACATGTAACTACTAGATTGTGATACAATACACTAATGGGTGAAGTTTGGTTGACTTCTGCGCAGAGGTTTGGGAGTTAACATCAAAATTACATTTCTCGGCCATATCGCATAGATCTCACTGTGAAAAGGCTTAAATGACTTTTTTAATTAAGTTTGATGATTGCGCTCAAACAAAATTTCCTAGAACAAAATTTTCAAATGTAACTACTAGATTGTGATACAATACACTATTGGGTGAAGTTTGGTTGACTTCTGCGCAGCGGTTTTGGAGTTAACATCAAAATTACATTTCTCGGCCATATCGCATAGATCTCACTGTGAAAAGGCTTAAATGGCTTTTTTGACCTAAGTTTAATGATTGCGCTCAAACCAAATGTCCAATAACCAAATTTCCACATGTAACTACTAGATTGTGATACAACACACTAATGGGTGAAGTTTGGTTGACTTCTGCGAGGCGGTTTGGGAGTTAACATCAAAATTACATTTCTCGGCCATATCGCATAGATCTCACTGTGAAAAGGCTTAAATGACTTTTTTAATTAAGTTTGATGATTGCGTTCAAACAAAATGTCATAGAACAAAATTTTCAAATGTAACTACTAGATTGTGATACAATACACTATTGGGTGAAGTTTGGTTGACTTCTGCGCAGCGGTTTGGGAGTTAACATCAAAATTACATTTCTCGGCCATATCGCATAGATCTCACTGTGAAAAGGCTTAAATGGCTTTTTTGACCTAAGTTTGAGGATTGCGCTCAAATCAAATGTCCTAGAACCAAATTTCCACATGTAATTACTAGATTGTGATACAATACACTAATGGGTGAAGTTTGGTTGACTTCTGCGCAGCGGTTTGGGAGTTATCAAAATTACATTTCTCGGCCATATCGCATAGATCTCACTGTGAAAAGGCTTAAATGACTTTTTTAATTAAGTTTAATGATTGCGCTCAAACCAAATGTCCTAGAACGAAATTTTCAAATGTAACTACTAGAATGTGATACAATACACTATTGGGTGAAGTTTAGTTGACTTCTGCGCAGCGGTTTGGGAGTTAACATCAAAATTACATTTCTCGGCCATATCGCATAGATCTCACTGTGAAAAGGCTTAAATGGCTTTTTTGACCTAAGTTTAATGATTGCGCTCAAACCAAATGTCCTAGAACGAAATTTTCAAATGTAACTACTAGAATGTGATACAATACACTATTGGGTGAAATTTGGTTGACTTCTGCGCAGCGGTTTGGGAGTTAACATCAAAATTACATTTCTCGGCCATATCGCATAGATCTCACTGTGAAAAGGCTTAAATGACTTTTTTAATTAAGTTTGATGATTGCGTTCAAACAAAATGTCCTAGAACAAAATTTTCAAATGTAACTACTAGATTGTGATACAATACACTATTGGGTGAAGTTTGGTTGACTTCTGCGCAGCGGTTTGGGAGTTAACATCAAAATTACATTTCTCGGCCATATCGCATAGATCTCACTGTGAAAAGGCTTAAATGGCTTTTTTGACCTAAGTTTTAGGATTGCGCTCAAATCAAATGTCCAAGAACCAAATTTCCAAATGTAACTACTAGATTGTGATACAATACACTATTGGGTGAAGTTTGGTTGACTTCTGCGCAGCGGTTTGGGAGTTAACATCAAAATTACATTTCTCGGCCATATCGCATAGATCTCACTGTGAAAAGGCTTAAATGACTTTTTTAATTAAGTTTGATGATTGCGTTCAAACAAAATGTCCTAGAACAAAATTTTCAAATGTAACTACTAGATTGTGATACAATACACTATTGGGTGAAGTTTGGTTGACTTCTGCGCAGCGGTTTGGGAGTTAACATCAAAATTACATTTCTCGGCCATATCGCATAGATCTCACTGTGAAAAGGCTTAAATGGCTTTTTTGACCTAAGTTTAAAGATTGCTCTCAAATCAAATGTCCTAGAACCAAATTTCCACATGTAACTACTAGATTGTGATACAATACACTATTGGGTGAAGTTTGGTTGACTTCTGCGCAGAGGTTTGGGAGTTAACATCAAAATTACATTTCTCGGCCATATCGCATAGATCTCACTGTGAAAAGGCTTAAATGACTTTTTTAATTAAGTTTGATGATTGCGCTCAAACAAAATTTCCAAGAAAAAAAATTTTCAAATGTAACTACTAGATTGTGATACAATACACTATTGGGTGAAGTTTGGTTGACTTCTGCGCAGCGGTTTGGGAGTTAACATCAAAATTACATTTCTCGGCCATATCGCATAGATCTCACTGTGAAAAGGCTTAAATGGCTTTTTTGACCTAAGTTTAATGATTGCGCTCAAACCAAATGTCCAATAACCAAATTTCCACATGTAACTACTAGATTGTGATACAATACACTAATGGGTGAAGTTTGGTTGACTTCTGCGCAGCGGTTTGGGAGTTAACATCAAAATTACATTTCTCGGCCATATCGCATAGATCTCACTGTGAAAAGGCTTAAATGACTTTTTTAATTAAGTTTGATGATTGCGTTCAAACAAAATGTCATAGAACAAAATTTTCAAATGTAACTACTAGATTGTGATACAATACACTATTGGGTGAAGTTTGGTTGACTTCTGCGCAGCGGTTTGGGAGTTAACATCAAAATTACATTTCTCGGCCATATCGCATAGATCTCACTGTGAAAAGGCTTAAATGACTTTTTTAATTAAGTTTGATGATTGCGTTCAAACAAAATGTCCTAGAACAAAATTTTCAAATGTAACTACTAGAGTGTGATACAATACACTATTGGGTGAAGTTTGGTTGACGTCTGCGCAGCGGTTTGGGAGTTAACATCAAAATTACATTTCTCGGCCATATCGCATAGATCTCACTGTGAAAAGGCTTAAATGGCTTTTTTGACCTAAGTTTAAAGATTGCGCTCAAACCAAATGTCCTAGAACGAAATTTTCAAATGTAACTACTAGAATGTGATACAATACACTATTGGGTGAAGTTTGGTTGACTTCTGCGCAGCGGTTTGGGAGTTAACATCAAAATTACATTTCTCGGCCATATCGCATAGATCTCACTGTGAAAAGGCTTAAATGGCTTTTTTGACCTAAGTTTGAGGATTGCGCTCAAATCAAATGTCCTAGAACCAAATTTCCACATGTAACTACTAGATTGTGATACAATACACTAATGGGTGAAGTTTGGTTGACTTCTGCGCAGAGGTTTGGGAGTTAACATCAAAATTACATTTCTCGGCCATATCGTATAGATCTCACTGTGAAAAGGCTTAAATGGCTTTTTTGACCTAAGTTTAATGATTGCGCTCAAACCAAATTTCCAATAACCAAATTTCCACATATAACTACTAGATTGTGATACAATACACTAATGGGTGAAGTTTGGTTGACTTCTGCGCAGCGGTTTGGGAGTTAACATCAAAATTACATTTCTCGGCCATATCGCATAGATCTCACTGTGAAAAGGCTTAAATTGCTTTTTTGACCTAAGTTTAAAGATTGCGCTCAAATCAAATGTCCTATAACGAAATTTTCAAATGTAACTACTAGAATGTGATACAATACACTATTGGGTGAAGTTTGGTTGACTTCTGCGCAGCGGTTTGGGAGTTAACATCAAAATTACATTTCTCGGCCATATCGCATAGATCTCACTGTGAAAAGGCTTAAATGACTTTTTTAATTAAGTTTGATGATTGCGTTCAAACAAAATGTCCTAGAACAAAATTTTCAAATGTAACTACTAGATTGTGATACAATACACTATTGGGTGAAGTTTGGTTGACTTCTGCGCAGCGGTTTGGGAGTTAACATCAAAATTACATTTCTCGGCCATATCGCATAGATCTCACTGTGAAAAGGCTTAAATTGCTTTTTTGACCTAAGTTTAAAGATTGCGCTCAAACCAAATGTCCTATAACGAAATTTTCAAATGTAACTACTAGAATGTGATACAATACACTATTGGGTGAAGTTTGGTTGACTTCTGCGCAGCGGTTTGGGAGTTAACATCAAAATTACATTTCTCGGCCATATCGCATAGATCTCACTGTGAAAAGGCTTAAATGGCTTTTTTGACCTAAGTTTTAGGATTGCGCTCAAATCAAATGTCCAAGAACCAAATTTCCAAATGTAACTACTAGATTGTGATACAATACACTATTGGGTGAAGTTTGGTTGACTTCTGCGCAGCGGTTTGGGAGTTAACATCAAAATTACATTTCTCGGCCATATCGCATAGATCTCACTGTGAAAAGGCTTAAATGACTTTTTTAATTAAGTTTGATGATTGCGTTCAAACAAAATGTCCTAGAACAAAATTTTCAAATGTAACTACTAGATTGTGATACAATACACTATTGGGTGAAGTTTGGTTGACTTCTGCGCAGCGGTTTGGGAGTTAACATCAAAATTACATTTCTCGGCCATATCGCATAGATCTCACTGTGAAAAGGCTTAAATGGCTTTTTTGACCTAAGTTTAAAGATTGCTCTCAAATCAAATGTCCTAGAACCAAATTTCCACATGTAACTACTAGATTGTGATACAATACACTATTGGGTGAAGTTTGGTTGACTTCTGCGCAGAGGTTTGGGAGTTAACATCAAAATTACATTTCTCGGCCATATCGCATAGATCTCACTGTGAAAAGGCTTAAATGACTTTTTTAATTAAGTTTGATGATTGCGCTCAAACAAAATTTCCTAGAAAAAATTTTTTCAAATGTAACTACTAGATTGTGATACAATACACTATTGGGTGAAGTTTGGTTGACTTCTGCGCAGCGGTTTGGGAGTTAACATCAAAATTACATTTCTCGGCCATATCGCATAGATCTCACTGTGAAAAGGCTTAAATGGCTTTTTTGACCTATGTTTAATGATTGCGCTCAAACCAAATGTCCAATAACCAAATTTCCACATGTAACTACTAGATTGTGATACAATACACTAATGGGTGAAGTTTGGTTGACTTCTGCGCAGCGGTTTGGGAGTTAACATCAAAATTACATTTCTCGGCCATATCGCATAGATCTCACTGTGAAAAGGCTTAAATGACTTTTTTAATTAAGTTTGATGATTGCGTTCAAACAAAATGTCATAGAACAAAATTTTCAAATGTAACTACTAGATTGTGATACAATACACTATTGGGTGAAGTTTGGTTGACTTCTGCGCAGCGGTTTGGGAGTTAACATCAAAATTACATTTCTCGGTTATATCGCATAGATCTCACTGTGAAAAGGCTTAAATGACTTTTTTAATTAAGTTTGATGATTGCGTTCAAACAAAATGTCCTAGAACAAAATTTTCAAATGAAACTACTAGATTGTGATACAATACACTATTGGGTGAAGTTTGGTTGACTTCTGCGCAGCGGTTTGGGAGTTAACATCAAAATTACATTTCTCGGCCATATCGCATAGATCTCACTGTGAAAAGGCTTAAATGGCTTTTTTGACCTAAGTTTAAAGATTGCGCTCAAACCAAATGTCCTAGAACGAAATTTTCAAATGTAACTACTAGAATGTGATACAATACACTATTGGGTGAAGTTTGGTTGACTTCTGCGCAGCGGTTTGGGAGTTAACATCAAAATTACATTTCTCGGCCATATCGCATAGATCTCACTGTGAAAAGGCTTAAATGGCTTTTTTGACCTAAGTTTAATGATTGCGCTCAAACCAAATGTCCAATAACCAAATTTCCACATGTAACTACTAGATTGTGATACAACACACTAATGGGTGAAGTTTGGTTGACTTCTGCGAGGCGGTTTGGGAGTTAACATCAAAATTACATTTCTCGGCCATATCGCATAGATCTCACTGTGAAAAGGCTTAAATGACTTTTTTAATTAAGTTTGATGATTGCGTTCAAACAAAATGTCATAGAACAAAATTTTCAAATGTAACTACTAGATTGTGATACAATACACTATTGGGTGAAGTTTGGTTGACTTCTGCGCAGCGGTTTGGGAGTTAACATCAAAATTACATTTCTCGGCCATATCGCATAGATCTCACTGTGAAAAGGCTTAAATGGCTTTTTTGACCTAAGTTTGAGGATTGCGCTCAAATCAAATGTCCTAGAACCAAATTTCCACATGTAATTACTAGATTGTGATACAATACACTAATGGGTGAAGTTTGGTTGACTTCTGCGCAGCGGTTTGGGAGTTAACATCAAAATTACATTTCTCGGCCATATCGCATAGATCTCACCGTGAAAAGGCTTAAATGACTTTTTTAATTAAGTTTGATGATTGCGTTCAAACAAAATGTCCTAGAACAAAATTTTCAAATGTAACTACTAGATTGTGATACAATACACTATTGGATGAAGTTTGGTTGACTTCTGCGCAGCGGTTTGGGAGTTAACATCAAAATTACATTTCTCGGCCATATCGCATAGATCTCACTGTGAAAAGGCTTAAATGACTTTTTTAATTAAGTTTGATGATTGCGTTCAAACAAAATGTCCTAGAACAAAATTTTCAAATGTAACTACTAGATTGTGATACAATACACTATTGGGTGAAGTTTGGTTGACTTCTGCGCAGCGGTTTGGGAGTTAACATCAAAATTACATTTCTCGGCCATATCGCATAGATCTCACTGTGAAAAGGCTTAAATGGCTTTTTTGACCTAAGTTTAAAGATTGCGCTCAAACCAAATGTCCTAGAACGAAATTTTCAAATGTAACTACTAGAATGTCATACAATACACTATTGGGTGAAGTTTGGTTGACTTCTGCGCAGCGGTTTGGGAGTTAACATCAAAATTACATTTCTCGGCCATATCGCATAGATCTCACTGTGAAAAGGCTTAAATGGCTTTTTTGACCTAAGTTTAATGATTGCGCTCAAACCAAATTTCCAATAACCAAATTTCCACATATAACTACTAGATTGTGATACAATACACTAATGGGTGAAGTTTGGTTGACTTCTGCGCAGCGGTTTGGGAGTTAACATCAAAATTACATTTCTCGGCCATATCGCATAGATCTCACTGTGAAAAGGCTTAAATGACTTTTTTAATTAAGTTTGATGATTGCGTTCAAACAAAATGTCCTAGAACAAAATTTTCAAATGTAACTACTAGATTGTGATACAATACACTATTGGGTGAAGTTTGGTTGACTTCTGCGCAGCGGTTTGGGAGTTAACATCAAAATTACATTTCTCGGCCATATCGCATAGATCTCACTGTGAAAAGGCTTAAATTGCTTTTTTGACCTAAGTTTAAAGATTGCGCTCAAACCAAATGTCCTATAACGAAATTTTCAAATGTACCTACTAGAATGTGATACAATACACTATTGGGTGAAGTTTGGTTGACTTCTGCGCAGCGGTTTGGGAGTTAACATCAAAATTACATTTCTCGGCCATATCGCATAGATCTCACTGTGAAAAGGCTTAAATGGCTTTTTTGACCTAAGTTTTAGGATTGCGCTCAAATCAAATGTCCAAGAACCAAATTTCCAAATGTAACTACTAGATTGTGATACAATACACTATTGGGTGAAGTTTGGTTGACTTCTGCGCAGCGGTTTGGGAGTTAACATCAAAATTACATTTCTCGGCCATATCGCATAGATCTCACTGTGAAAAGGCTTAAATGACTTTTTTAATTAAGTTTGATGATTGCGTTCAAACAAAATGTCCTAGAACAAAATTTTCAAATGTAACTACTAGATTGTGATACAATACACTATTGGGTGAAGTTTGGTTGACTTCTGCGCAGCGGTTTGGGAGTTAACATCAAAATTACATTTCTCGGCCATATCGCATAGATCTCACTGTGAAAAGGCTTAAATGGCTTTTTTGACCTAAGTTTAAAGATTGCTCTCAAATCAAATGTCCTAGAACCAAATTTCCACATGTAACTACTAGATTGTGATACAATACACTATTGGGTGAAGTTTGGTTGACTTCTGCGCAGAGGTTTGGGAGTTAACATCAAAATTACATTTCTCGGCCATATCGCATAGATCTCACTGTGAAAAGGCTTAAATGACTTTTTTAATTAAGTTTGATGATTGCGCTCAAACAAAATTTCCTAGAAAAAAATTTTTCAAATGTAACTACTAGATTGTGATACAATACACTATTGGGTGAAGTTTGGTTGACTTCTGCGCAGCGGTTTGGGAGTTAACATCAAAATTACATTTCTCGGCCATATCGCATAGATCTCACTGTGAAAAGGCTTAAATGGCTTTTTTGACCTAAGTTTAATGATTGCGCTCAAACCAAATGTCCAATAACCAAATTTCCACATGTAACTACTAGATTGTGATACAATACACTAATGGGTGAAGTTTGGTTGACTTCTGCGCAGCGGTTTGGGAGTTAACATCAAAATTACATTTCTCGGCCATATCGCATAGATCTCACTGTGAAAAGGCTTAAATGACTTTTTTAATTAAGTTTGATGATTGCGTTCAAACAAAATGTCATAGAACAAAATTTTCAAATGTAACTACTAGATTGTGATACAATACACTATTGGGTGAAGTTTGGTTGACTTCTGCGCAGCGGTTTGGGAGTTAACATCAAAATTACATTTCTCTGTTATATCGCATAGATCTCACTGTGAAAAGGCTTAAATGACTTTTTTAATTAAGTTTGATGATTGCGTTCAAACAAAATGTCCTAGAACAAAATTTTCAAATGTAACTACTAGATTGTGATACAATACACTATTGGGTGAAGTTTGGTTGACTTCTGCGCAGCGGTTTGGGAGTTAACATCAAAATTACATTTCTCGGCCATATCGCATAGATCTCACTGTGAAAAGGCTTAAATGGCTTTTTTGACCTAAGTTTAAAGATTGCGCTCAAACCAAATGTCCTAGAACGAAATTTTCAAATGTAACTACTAGAATGTGATACAATACACTATTGGGTGAAGTTTGGTTGACTTCTGCGCAGCGGTTTGGGAGTTAACATCAAAATTACATTTCTCGGCCATATCGCATAGATCTCACTGTGAAAAGGCTTAAATGGCTTTTTTGACCTAAGTTTGAGGATTGCGCTCAAATCAAATGTCCTAGAACCAAATTTCCACATATAACTACTAGATTGTGATACAATACACTAATGGGTGAAGTTTGGTTGACTTCTGCGCAGAGGTTTGGGAGTTAACATCAAAATTACATTTCTCGGCCATATCGTATAGATCTCACTGTGAAAAGGCTTAAATGGCTTTTTTGACCTAAGTTTAATGATTGCGCTCAAACCAAATTTCCAATAACCAAATTTCCACATATAACTACTAGATTGTGATACAATACACTAATGGGTGAAGTTTGGTTGACTTCTGCGCAGCGGTTTGGGAGTTAACATCAAAATTACATTTCTCGGCCATATCGCATAGATCTCACTGTGAAAAGGCTTAAATGACTTTTTTAATTAAGTTTGATGATTGCGTTCAAACAAAATGTCATAGAACAAAATTTTCAAATGTAACTACTAGATTGTGATACAATACACTATTGGGTGAAGTTTGGTTGACTTCTGCGCAGCGGTTTGGGAGTTAACGTCAAAATTACATTTCTCGGCCATATCGCATAGATCTCACTGTGAAAAGGCTTAAATGGCTTTTTTGACCTAAGTTTGAGGATTGCGCTCAAATCATATGTCCTAGAACCAAATTTCCACATGTAATTACTAGATTGTGATACAATACACTAATGGGTGAAGTTTGGTTGACTTCTGCGCAGCGGTTTGGGAGTTAACATCAAAATTACATTTCTCGGCCATATCGCATAGATCTCACTGTGAAAAGGCTTAAATGACTTTTTTAATTAAGTTTAATGATTGCGCTCAAATCAAATGTCCAAGAACTAAATTTCCAAATGTAACTACTAGATTGTGATAAAATACACTATTGGGTGAAGTTTGGTTGACTTCTGCGCAGCGGTTTGGGAGTTAACATCAAAATTACATTTCTCGGCCATATCGCATAGATCTCACTGTGAAAAGGCTTAAATGACTTTTTTAATTAAGTTTGATGATTGCGTTCAAACAAAATGTCCTAGAACAAAATTTTCAAATGTAACTACTAGATTGTGATACAATACACTATTGGGTGAAGTTTGGTTGACTTCTGCGCAGCGGTTTGGGAGTTAACATCAAAATTACATTTCTCGGCCATATCGCATAGATCTCACTGTGAAAAGGCTTAAATGGCTTTTTTGACCTAAGTTTGAGGATTGCGCTCAAATCAAATGTCCAAGAACCAAATTTCCAAATGTAACTACTAGATTGTGATACAATACACTATTGGGTGAAGTTTGGTTGACTTCTGCGCAGCGGTTTGGGAGTTAACATCAAAATTACATTTCTCGGCCATATCGCATAGATCTCACTGTGAAAAGGCTTAAATGACTTTTTTAATTAAGTTTGATGATTGCGTTCAAACAAAATGTCCTAGAACAAAATTTTCAAATGTAACTACTAGATTGTGATACAATACACTATTGGGTGAAGTTTGGTTGACTTCTGCGCAGCGGTTTGGGAGTTAACATCAAAATTACATTTCTCGGCCATATCGCATAGATCTCACTGTGAAAAGGCTTAAATGGCTTTTTTGACCTAAGTTTAAAGATTGCGCTCAAACCAAATGTCCTATAACGAAATTTTCAAATGTAACTACTAGAATGTGATACAATACACTATTGGGTGAAGTTTGGTTGACTTCTGCGCAGCGGTTTGGGAGTTATCAAAATTACATTTCTCGGCCATATCGCATAGATCTCACTGTGAAAAGGCTTAAATGGCTTTTTTGACCTAAGTTTGAGGATTGCGCTCAAATCAAATGTCCTAGAACCAAATTTCCACATGTAACTACTAGATTGTGATACAATACACTAATGGGTGAAGTTTGGTTGACTTCTGCGCAGAGGTTTGGGAGTTAACATCAAAATTACATTTCTCGGCCATATCGCATAGATCTCACTGTGAAAAGGCTTAAATGACTTTTTTAATTAAGTTTGATGATTGCGCTCAAACAAAATTTCCTAGAACAAAATTTTCAAATGTAACTACTAGATTGTGATACAATACACTATTGGGTGAAGTTTGGTTGACTTCTGCGCAGCGGTTTGGGAGTTAACATCAAAATTACATTTCTCGGCCATATCGCATAGATCTCACTGTGAAAAGGCTTAAATGGCTTTTTTGACCTAAGTTTAATGATTGCGCTCAAACCAAATGTCCAATAACCAAATTTCCACATGTAACTACTAGATTGTGATACAATACACTAATGGGTGAAGTTTGGTTGACTTCTGCGCAGCGGTTTGGGAGTTAACATCAAAATTACATTTCTCGGCCATATCGCATAGATCTCACTGTGAAAAGGCTTAAATGACTTTTTTAATTAAGTTTGATGATTGCGTTCAAACAAAATGTCATAGAACAAAATTTTCAAATGTAACTACTAGATTGTGATACAATACACTATTGGGTGAAGTTTGTTTGACTTCTGCGCAGCGGTTTGGGAGTTAACATCAAAATTACATTTCTCGGCCATATCGCATAGATCTCACTGTGAAAAGGCTTAAATGGCTTTTTTGACCTAAGTTTGAGGATTGCGCTCAAATCAAATGTCCTAGAACCAAATTTCCACATGTAATTACTAGATTGTGATACAATACACTAATGGGTGAAGTTTGGTTGACTTCTGCGCAGCGGTTTGGGAGTTAACATCAAAATTACATTTCTCGGCCATATCGCATAGATCTCACTGTGAAAAGGCTTAAATGACTTTTTTAATTAAGTTTAATGATTGCGCTCAAACCAAATGTCCTAGAACGAAATTTTCAAATGTAACTACTAGAATGTGATACAATACACTATTGGGTGAAGTTTAGTTGACTTCTGCGCAGCGGTTTGGGAGTTAACATCAAAATTACATTTCTCGGCCATATCGCATAGATCTCACTGTGAAAAGGCTTAAATGGCTTTTTTGACCTAAGTTTAATGATTGCGCTCAAACCAAATGTCCTAGAACGAAATTTTCAAATGTAACTACTAGAATGTGATACAATACACTATTGGGTGAAGTTTGGTTGACTTCTGCGCAGCGGTTTGGGAGTTAACATCAAAATTACATTTCTCGGCCATATCGCATAGATCTCACTGTGAAAAGGCTTAAATGGCTTTTTTGACCTAAGTTTGAGGATTGCGCTCAAATCAAATGTCCTAGAACCAAATTTTCACATGTAACTACTAGATTGTGATACAATACACTAATGGGTGAAGTTTGGTTGACTTCTGCGCAGCGGTTTGGGAGTTAACATCAAAATTACATTTCTCGGCCATATCGCATAGATCTCACTGTGAAAAGGCTTAAATGACATTTTTAATTAAGTTTGATGATTGCGCTCAAACAAAATTTCCTAGAACAAAATTTTCAAATGTAACTACTAGATTGTGATACAATACACTATTGGGTGAAGTTTGGTTGACTTCTGCGCAGCGTTTGGGAGTTAACATCAAAATTACATTTCTCGGCCATATCGCATAGATCTCACTGTGAAAAGGCTTAAATGGCTTTTTTGACCTAAGTTTGAGGATTGCGCTCAAATCAAATGTCCAAGAACCAAATTTCCAAATGTAACTACTAGATTGTGATACAATACACTATTGGGTGAAGTTTGGTTGACTTCTGCGCAGCGGTTTGGGAGTTAACATCAAAATTACATTTCTCGGCCATATCGCATAGATCTCACTGTGAAAAGGCTTAAATGGCTTTTTTGACCTAAGTTTGAGGATTGCGCTCAAATCATATGTCCTAGAACCAAATTTCCTCATGTAATTACTAGATTGTGATACAATACACTAATGGGTGAAGTTTGGTTGACTTCTGCGCAGCGGTTTGGGAGTTAACATCAAAATTACATTTCTCGGCCATATCGCATAGATCTCACTGTGAAAAGGCTTAAATGACTTTTTTAATTAAGTTTAATGATTGCGCTCAAATCAAATGTCCAAGAACTAAATTTCCAAATGTAACTACTAGATTGTGATAAAATACACTATTGGGTGAAGTTTGGTTGACTTCTGCGCAGCGGTTTGGGAGTTAACATCAAAATTACATTTCTCGGCCATATCGCATAGATCTCACTGTGAAAAGGCTTAAATGACTTTTTTAATTAAGTTTGATGATTGCGTTCAAACAAAATGTCCTAGAACAAAATTTTCAAATGTAACTACTAGATTGTGATACAATACACTATTGGGTGAAGTTTGGTTGACTTCTGCGCAGCGGTTTGGGAGTTAACATCAAAATTACATTTCTCGGCCATATCGCATAGATCTCACTGTGAAAAGGCTTAAATGGCTTTTTTGACCTAAGTTTAATGATTGCGCTCAAACCAAATGTCCTAGAACGAAATTTTCAAATGTAACTACTAGAATGTGATACAATACACTATTGGGTGAAGTTTGGTTGACTTCTGCGCAGCGGTTTGGGAGTTAACATCAAAATTACATTTCTCGGCCATATCGCATAGATCTCACTGTGAAAAGGCTTAAATGGCTTTTTTGACCTAAGTTTGAGGATTGCGCTCAAATCAAATGTCCTAGAACCAAATTTTCACATGTAACTACTAGATTGTGATACAATACACTAATGGGTGAAGTTTGGTTGACTTCTGCGCAGCGGTTTGGGAGTTAACATCAAAATTACATTTCTCGGCCATATCGCATAGATCTCACTGTGAAAAGGCTTAAATGACATTTTTAATTAAGTTTGATGATTGCGCTCAAACAAAATTTCCTAGAACAAAATTTTCAAATGTAACTACTAGATTGTGATACAATACACTATTGGGTGAAGTTTGGTTGACTTCTGCGCAGCGGTTTGGGAGTTAACATCAAAATTACATTTCTCGGCCATATCGCATAGATCTCACTGTGAAAAGGCTTAAATGGCTTTTTTGACCTAAGTTTGAGGATTGCGCTCAAATCAAATGTCCTAGAACCAAATTTCCACATGTTATTACTAGATTGTGATACAATACACTAATGGGTGAAGTTTGGTTGACTTCTGCGCAGCGGTTTGGGAGTTAACATCAAAATTACATTTCTCGGCCATATCGCATAGATCTCACTGTGAAAAGGCTTAAATGGCTTTTTTGACCTAAGTTTGAGGATTGCGCTCAAATCAAATGTCCTAGAACCAAATTTCCACATGTAACTACTAGATTGTGATACAATACACTAATGGGTGAAGTTTGGTTGACTTCTGCGCAGAGGTTTGGGAGTTAACATCAAAATTACATTTCTCGGCCATATCGCATAGATCTCACTGTGAAAAGGCTTAAATGACTTTTTTAATTAAGTTTAATGATTGCGCTCAAACCAAATGTCCTAGAACGAAATTTTCAAATGTAACTACTAGAATGTGATACAATACACTATTGGGTGAAGTTTAGTTGACTTCTGCGCAGCGGTTTGGGAGTTAACATCAAAATTACATTTCTCGGCCATATCGCATAGATCTCACTGTGAAAAGGCTTAAATGGCTTTTTTGACCTAAGTTTAATGATTGCGCTCAAACCAAATGTCCTAGAACGAAATTTTCAAATGTAACTACTAGAATGTGATACAATACACTATTGGGTGAAGTTTGGTTGACTTCTGCGCAGCGGTTTGGGAGTTAACATCAAAATTACATTTCTCGGCCATATCGCATAGATCTCACTGTGAAAAGGCTTAAATGGCTTTTTTGACCTAAGTTTGAGGATTGCGCTCAAATCAAATGTCCTAGAACCAAATTTTCACATGTAACTACTAGATTGTGATACAATACACTAATGGGTGAAGTTTGGTTGATTTCTGCGCAGCGGTTTGGGAGTTAACATCAAAATTACATTTCTCGGCCATATCGCATAGATCTCACTGTGAAAAGGCTTAAATGACTTTTTTAATTAAGTTTGATGATTGCGCTCAAACAAAATTTCCTAGAACAAAATTTTCAAATGTAACTACTAGATTGTGATACAATACACTATTGGGTGAAGTTTGGTTGACTTCTGCGCAGCGGTTTGGGAGTTAACATCAAAATTACATTTCTCGGCCATATCGCATAGATCTCACTGTGAAAAGGCTTAAATGGCTTTTTTGACCTAAGTTTAATGATTGCGCTCAAACCAAATGTCCTAGAACGAAATTTTCAAATGTAACTACTAGAATGTGATACAATACACTATTGGGTGAAGTTTGGTTGACTTCTGCGCAGCGGTTTGGGAGTTAACATCAAAATTACATTTCTCGGCCATATCGCATAGATCTCACTGTGAAAAGGCTTAAATGACTTTTTTAATTAAGTTTGATGATTGCGTTCAAACAAAATGTCCTAGAACAAAATTTTCAAATGTAACTACTAGATTGTGATACAATACACTATTGGGTGAAGTTTGGTTGACTTCTGCGCAGCGGTTTGGGAGTTAACATCAAAATTACATTTCTCGGCCATATCGCATAGATCTCACTGTGAAAAGGCTTAAATGGCTTTTTTGACCTAAGTTTAAAGATTGCTCTCAAATCAAATGTCCTAGAACCAAATTTCCACATGTAACTACTAGATTGTGATACAATACACTATTGGGTGAAGTTTGGTTGACTTCTGCGCAGAGGTTTGGGAGTTAACATCAAAATTACATTTCTCGGCCATATCGCATAGATCTCACTGTGAAAAGGCTTAAATGACTTTTTTAATTAAGTTTGATGATTGCGCTCAAACAAAATTTCCAAGAAAAAAATTTTTCAAATGTAACTACTAGATTGTGATACAATACACTATTGGGTGAAGTTTGGTTGACTTCTGCGCAGCGGTTTGGGAGTTAACATCAAAATTACATTTCTCGGCCATATCGCATAGATCTCACTGTGAAAAGGCTTAAATGGCTTTTTTGACCTAAGTTTAATGATTGCGCTCAAACCAAATGTCCAATAACCAAATTTCCACATGTAACTACTAGATTGTGATACAATACACTAATGGGTGAAGTTTGGTTGACTTCTGCGCAGCGGTTTGGGAGTTAACATCAAAATTACATTTCTCGGCCATATCGCATAGATCTCACTGTGAAAAGGCTTAAATGACTTTTTTAATTAAGTTTGATGATTGCGTTCAAACAAAATGTCATAGAACAAAATTTTCAAATGTAACTACTAGATTGTGATACAATACACTATTGGGTGAAGTTTGGTTGACTTCTGCGCAGCGGTTTGGGAGTTAACATCAAAATTACATTTCTCGGCCATATCGCATAGATCTCACTGTGAAAAGGCTTAAATGACTTTTTTAATTAAGTTTGATGATTGCGTTCAAACAAAATGTCCTAGAACAAAATTTTCAAATGTAACTACTAGAGTGTGATACAATACACTATTGGGTGAAGTTTGGTTGACTTCTGCGCAGCGGTTTGGGAGTTAACATCAAAATTACATTTCTCGGCCATATCGCATAGATCTCACTGTGAAAAGGCTTAAATGGCTTTTTTGACCTAAGTTTAAAGATTGCGCTCAAACCAAATGTCCTAGAACGAAATTTTCAAATGTAACTACTAGAATGTGATACAATACACTATTGGGTGAAGTTTGGTTGACTTCTGCGCAGCGGTTTGGGAGTTAACATCAAAATTACATTTCTCGGCCATATCGCATAGATCTCACTGTGAAAAGGCTTAAATGGCTTTTTTGACCTAAGTTTGAGGATTGCGCTCAAATCAAATGTCCTAGAACCAAATTTCCACATGTAACTACTAGATTGTGATACAATACACTAATGGGTGAAGTTTGGTTGACTTCTGCGCAGAGGTTTGGGAGTTAACATCAAAATTACATTTCTCGGCCATATCGTATAGATCTCACTGTGAAAAGGCTTAAATGGCTTTTTTGACCTAAGTTTAATGATTGCGCTCAAACCAAATTTCCAATAACCAAATTTCCACATATAACTACTAGATTGTGATACAATACACTAATGGGTGAAGTTTGGTTGACTTCTGCGCAGCGGTTTGGGAGTTAACATCAAAATTACATTTCTCGGCCATATCGCATAGATCTCACTGTGAAAAGGCTTAAATGACTTTTTTAATTAAGTTTGATGATTGCGTTCAAACAAAATGTCCTAGAACAAAATTTTCAAATGTAACTACTAGATTGTGATACAATACACTATTGGGTGAAGTTTGGTTGACTTCTGCGCAGCGGTTTGGGAGTTAACATCAAAATTACATTTCTCGGCCATATCGCATAGATCTCACTGTGAAAAGGCTTAAATTGCTTTTTTGACCTAAGTTTAAAGATTGCGCTCAAACCAAATGTCCTATAACGAAATTTTCAAATGTAACTACTAGAATGTGATACAATACACTATTGGGTGAAGTTTGGTTGACTTCTGCGCAGCGGTTTGGGAGTTAACATCAAAATTACATTTCTCGGCCATATCGCATAGATCTCACTGTGAAAAGGCTTAAATGGCTTTTTTGACCTAAGTTTTAGGATTGCGCTCAAATCAAATGTCCAAGAACCAAATTTCCAAATGTAACTACTAGATTGTGATACAATACACTATTGGGTGAAGTTTGGTTGACTTCTGCGCAGCGGTTTGGGAGTTAACATCAAAATTACATTTCTCGGCCATATCGCATAGATCTCACTGTGAAAAGGCTTAAATGACTTTTTTAATTAAGTTTGATGATTGCGTTCAAACAAAATGTCCTAGAACAAAATTTTCAAATGTAACTACTAGATTGTGATACAATACACTATTGGGTGAAGTTTGGTTGACTTCTGCGCAGCGGTTTGGGAGTTAACATCAAAATTACATTTCTCGGCCATATCGCATAGATCTCACTGTGAAAAGGCTTAAATGGCTTTTTTGACCTAAGTTTAAAGATTGCTCTCAAATCAAATGTCCTAGAACCAAATTTCCACATGTAACTACTAGATTGTGATACAATACACTATTGGGTGAAGTTTGGTTGACTTCTGCGCAGAGGTTTGGGAGTTAACATCAAAATTACATTTCTCGGCCATATCGCATAGATCTCACTGTGAAAAGGCTTAAATGACTTTTTTAATTAAGTTTGATGATTGCGCTCAAACAAAATTTCCTAGAAAAAAATTTTTCAAATGTAACTACTAGATTGTGATACAATACACTATTGGGTGAAGTTTGGTTGACTTCTGCGCAGCGGTTTGGGAGTTAACATCAAAATTACATTTCTCGGCCATATCGCATAGATCTCACTGTGAAAAGGCTTAAATGGCTTTTTTGACCTAAGTTTAATGATTGCGCTCAAACCAAATGTCCAATAACCAAATTTCCACATGTAACTACTAGATTGTGATACAATACACTAATGGGTGAAGTTTGGTTGACTTCTGCGCAGCGGTTTGGGAGTTAACATCAAAATTACATTTCTCGGCCATATCGCATAGATCTCACTGTGAAAAGGCTTAAATGACTTTTTTAATTAAGTTTGATGATTGCGTTCAAACAAAATGTCATAGAACAAAATTTTCAAATGTAACTACTAGATTGTGATACAATACACTATTGGGTGAAGTTTGGTTGACTTCTGCGCAGCGGTTTGGGAGTTAACATCAAAATTACATTTCTCTGTTATATCGCATAGATCTCACTGTGAAAAGGCTTAAATGACTTTTTTAATTAAGTTTGATGATTGCGTTCAAACAAAATGTCCTAGAACAAAATTTTCAAATGTAACTACTAGATTGTGATACAATACACTATTGGGTGAAGTTTGGTTGACTTCTGCGCAGCGGTTTGGGAGTTAACATCAAAATTACATTTCTCGGCCATATCGCATAGATCTCACTGTGAAAAGGCTTAAATGGCTTTTTTGACCTAAGTTTAAAGATTGCGCTCAAACCAAATGTCCTAGAACGAAATTTTCAAATGTAACTACTAGAATGTGATACAATACACTATTGGGTGAAGTTTGGTTGACTTCTGCGCAGCGGTTTGGGAGTTAACATCAAAATTACATTTCTCGGCCATATCGCATAGATCTCACTGTGAAAAGGCTTAAATGGCTTTTTTGACCTAAGTTTGAGGATTGCGCTCAAATCAAATGTCCTAGAACCAAATTTCCACATATAACTACTAGATTGTGATACAATACACTAATGGGTGAAGTTTGGTTGACTTCTGCGCAGAGGTTTGGGAGTTAACATCAAAATTACATTTCTCGGCCATATCGTATAGATCTCACTGTGAAAAGGCTTAAATGGCTTTTTTGACCTAAGTTTAATGATTGCGCTCAAACCAAATTTCCAATAACCAAATTTCCACATATAACTACTAGATTGTGATACAATACACTAATGGGTGAAGTTTGGTTGACTTCTGCGCAGCGGTTTGGGAGTTAACATCAAAATTACATTTCTCGGCCATATCGCATAGATCTCACTGTGAAAAGGCTTAAATGACTTTTTTAATTAAGTTTGATGATTGCGTTCAAACAAAATGTCATAGAACAAAATTTTCAAATGTAACTACTAGATTGTGATACAATACACTATTGGGTGAAGTTTGGTTGACTTCTGCGCAGCGGTTTGGGAGTTAACGTCAAAATTACATTTCTCGGCCATATCGCATAGATCTCACTGTGAAAAGGCTTAAATGGCTTTTTTGACCTAAGTTTGAGGATTGCGCTCAAATCATATGTCCTAGAACCAAATTTCCACATGTAATTACTAGATTGTGATACAATACACTAATGGGTGAAGTTTGGTTGACTTCTGCGCAGCGGTTTGGGAGTTAACATCAAAATTACATTTCTCGGCCATATCGCATAGATCTCACTGTGAAAAGGCTTAAATGACTTTTTTAATTAAGTTTAATGATTGCGCTCAAATCAAATGTCCAAGAACTAAATTTCCAAATGTAACTACTAGATTGTGATAAAATACACTATTGGGTGAAGTTTGGTTGACTTCTGCGCAGCGGTTTGGGAGTTAACATCAAAATTACATTTCTCGGCCATATCGCATAGATCTCACTGTGAAAAGGCTTAAATGACTTTTTTAATTAAGTTTGATGATTGCGTTCAAACAAAATGTCCTAGAACAAAATTTTCAAATGTAACTACTAGATTGTGATACAATACACTATTGGGTGAAGTTTGGTTGACTTCTGCGCAGCGGTTTGGGAGTTAACATCAAAATTACATTTCTCGGCCATATCGCATAGATCTCACTGTGAAAAGGCTTAAATGGCTTTTTTGACCTAAGTTTGAGGATTGCGCTCAAATCAAATGTCCAAGAACCAAATTTCCAAATGTAACTACTAGATTGTGATACAATACACTATTGGGTGAAGTTTGGTTGACTTCTGCGCAGCGGTTTGGGAGTTAACATCAAAATTACATTTCTCGGCCATATCGCATAGATCTCACTGTGAAAAGGCTTAAATGACTTTTTTAATTAAGTTTGATGATTGCGTTCAAACAAAATGTCCTAGAACAAAATTTTCAAATGTAACTACTAGATTGTGATACAATACACTATTGGGTGAAGTTTGGTTGACTTCTGCGCAGCGGTTTGGGAGTTAACATCAAAATTACATTTCTCGGCCATATCGCATAGATCTCACTGTGAAAAGGCTTAAATGGCTTTTTTGACCTAAGTTTAAAGATTGCGCTCAAACCAAATGTCCTATAACGAAATTTTCAAATGTAACTACTAGAATGTGATACAATACACTATTGGGTGAAGTTTGGTTGACTTCTGCGCAGCGGTTTGGGAGTTATCAAAATTACATTTCTCGGCCATATCGCATAGATCTCACTGTGAAAAGGCTTAAATGGCTTTTTTGACCTAAGTTTGAGGATTGCGCTCAAATCAAATGTCCTAGAACCAAATTTCCACATGTAACTACTAGATTGTGATACAATACACTAATGGGTGAAGTTTGGTTGACTTCTGCGCAGAGGTTTGGGAGTTAACATCAAAATTACATTTCTCGGCCATATCGCATAGATCTCACTGTGAAAAGGCTTAAATGACTTTTTTAATTAAGTTTGATGATTGCGCTCAAACAAAATTTCCTAGAACAAAATTTTCAAATGTAACTACTAGATTGTGATACAATACACTATTGGGTGAAGTTTGGTTGACTTCTGCGCAGCGGTTTGGGAGTTAACATCAAAATTACATTTCTCGGCCATATCGCATAGATCTCACTGTGAAAAGGCTTAAATGGCTTTTTTGACCTAAGTTTAATGATTGCGCTCAAACCAAATGTCCAATAACCAAATTTCCACATGTAACTACTAGATTGTGATACAATACACTAATGGGTGAAGTTTGGTTGACTTCTGCGCAGCGGTTTGGGAGTTAACATCAAAATTACATTTCTCGGCCATATCGCATAGATCTCACTGTGAAAAGGCTTAAATGACTTTTTTAATTAAGTTTGATGATTGCGTTCAAACAAAATGTCATAGAACAAAATTTTCAAATGTAACTACTAGATTGTGATACAATACACTATTGGGTGAAGTTTGTTTGACTTCTGCGCAGCGGTTTGGGAGTTAACATCAAAATTACATTTCTCGGCCATATCGCATAGATCTCACTGTGAAAAGGCTTAAATGGCTTTTTTGACCTAAGTTTGAGGATTGCGCTCAAATCAAATGTCCTAGAACCAAATTTCCACATGTAATTACTAGATTGTGATACAATACACTAATGGGTGAAGTTTGGTTGACTTCTGCGCAGCGGTTTGGGAGTTAACATCAAAATTACATTTCTCGGCCATATCGCATAGATCTCACTGTGAAAAGGCTTAAATGACTTTTTTAATTAAGTTTAATGATTGCGCTCAAACCAAATGTCCTAGAACGAAATTTTCAAATGTAACTACTAGAATGTGATACAATACACTATTGGGTGAAGTTTAGTTGACTTCTGCGCAGCGGTTTGGGAGTTAACATCAAAATTACATTTCTCGGCCATATCGCATAGATCTCACTGTGAAAAGGCTTAAATGGCTTTTTTGACCTAAGTTTAATGATTGCGCTCAAACCAAATGTCCTAGAACGAAATTTTCAAATGTAACTACTAGAATGTGATACAATACACTATTGGGTGAAGTTTGGTTGACTTCTGCGCAGCGGTTTGGGAGTTAACATCAAAATTACATTTCTCGGCCATATCGCATAGATCTCACTGTGAAAAGGCTTAAATGGCTTTTTTGACCTAAGTTTGAGGATTGCGCTCAAATCAAATGTCCTAGAACCAAATTTTCACATGTAACTACTAGATTGTGATACAATACACTAATGGGTGAAGTTTGGTTGACTTCTGCGCAGCGGTTTGGGAGTTAACATCAAAATTACATTTCTCGGCCATATCGCATAGATCTCACTGTGAAAAGGCTTAAATGACATTTTTAATTAAGTTTGATGATTGCGCTCAAACAAAATTTCCTAGAACAAAATTTTCAAATGTAACTACTAGATTGTGATACAATACACTATTGGGTGAAGTTTGGTTGACTTCTGCGCAGCGTTTGGGAGTTAACATCAAAATTACATTTCTCGGCCATATCGCATAGATCTCACTGTGAAAAGGCTTAAATGGCTTTTTTGACCTAAGTTTGAGGATTGCGCTCAAATCAAATGTCCAAGAACCAAATTTCCAAATGTAACTACTAGATTGTGATACAATACACTATTGGGTGAAGTTTGGTTGACTTCTGCGCAGCGGTTTGGGAGTTAACATCAAAATTACATTTCTCGGCCATATCGCATAGATCTCACTGTGAAAAGGCTTAAATGGCTTTTTTGACCTAAGTTTGAGGATTGCGCTCAAATCATATGTCCTAGAACCAAATTTCCTCATGTAATTACTAGATTGTGATACAATACACTAATGGGTGAAGTTTGGTTGACTTCTGCGCAGCGGTTTGGGAGTTAACATCAAAATTACATTTCTCGGCCATATCGCATAGATCTCACTGTGAAAAGGCTTAAATGACTTTTTTAATTAAGTTTAATGATTGCGCTCAAATCAAATGTCCAAGAACTAAATTTCCAAATGTAACTACTAGATTGTGATAAAATACACTATTGGGTGAAGTTTGGTTGACTTCTGCGCAGCGGTTTGGGAGTTAACATCAAAATTACATTTCTCGGCCATATCGCATAGATCTCACTGTGAAAAGGCTTAAATGACTTTTTTAATTAAGTTTGATGATTGCGTTCAAACAAAATGTCCTAGAACAAAATTTTCAAATGTAACTACTAGATTGTGATACAATACACTATTGGGTGAAGTTTGGTTGACTTCTGCGCAGCGGTTTGGGAGTTAACATCAAAATTACATTTCTCGGCCATATCGCATAGATCTCACTGTGAAAAGGCTTAAATGGCTTTTTTGACCTAAGTTTAATGATTGCGCTCAAACAAAATTTCCTAGAACAAAATTTTCAAATGTAACTACTAGATTGTGATACAATACACTATTGGGTGAAGTTTGGTTGACTTCTGCGCAGCGGTTTGGGAGTTAACATCAAAATTACATTTCTCGGCCATATCGCATAGATCTCACTGTGAAAAGGCTTAAATGGCTTTTTTGACCTAAGTTTGAGGATTGCGCTCAAATCAAATGTCCTAGAACCAAATTTCCACATGTTATTACTAGATTGTGATACAATACACTAATGGGTGAAGTTTGGTTGACTTCTGCGCAGCGGTTTGGGAGTTAACATCAAAATTACATTTCTCGGCCATATCGCATAGATCTCACTGTGAAAAGGCTTAAATGGCTTTTTTGACCTAAGTTTGAGGATTGCGCTCAAATCAAATGTCCTAGAACCAAATTTCCACATGTAACTACTAGATTGTGATACAATACACTAATGGGTGAAGTTTGGTTGACTTCTGCGCAGAGGTTTGGGAGTTAACATCAAAATTACATTTCTCGGCCATATCGCATAGATCTCACTGTGAAAAGGCTTAAATGACTTTTTTAATTAAGTTTAATGATTGCGCTCAAACCAAATGTCCTAGAACGAAATTTTCAAATGTAACTACTAGAATGTGATACAATACACTATTGGGTGAAGTTTAGTTGACTTCTGCGCAGCGGTTTGGGAGTTAACATCAAAATTACATTTCTCGGCCATATCGCATAGATCTCACTGTGAAAAGGCTTAAATGGCTTTTTTGACCTAAGTTTAATGATTGCGCTCAAACCAAATGTCCTAGAACGAAATTTTCAAATGTAACTACTAGAATGTGATACAATACACTATTGGGTGAAGTTTGGTTGACTTCTGCGCAGCGGTTTGGGAGTTAACATCAAAATTACATTTCTCGGCCATATCGCATAGATCTCACTGTGAAAAGGCTTAAATGGCTTTTTTGACCTAAGTTTGAGGATTGCGCTCAAATCAAATGTCCTAGAACCAAATTTTCACATGTAACTACTAGATTGTGATACAATACACTAATGGGTGAAGTTTGGTTGATTTCTGCGCAGCGGTTTGGGAGTTAACATCAAAATTACATTTCTCGGCCATATCGCATAGATCTCACTGTGAAAAGGCTTAAATGACTTTTTTAATTAAGTTTGATGATTGCGCTCAAACAAAATTTCCTAGAACAAAATTTTCAAATGTAACTACTAGATTGTGATACAATACACTATTGGGTGAAGTTTGGTTGACTTCTGCGCAGCGGTTTGGGAGTTAACATCAAAATTACATTTCTCGGCCATATCGCATAGATCTCACTGTGAAAAGGCTTAAATGGCTTTTTTGACCTAAGTTTAATGATTGCGCTCAAACCAAATGTCCTAGAACGAAATTTTCAAATGTAACTACTAGAATGTGATACAATACACTATTGGGTGAAGTTTGGTTGACTTCTGCGCAGCGGTTTGGGAGTTAACATCAAAATTACATTTCTCGGCCATATCGCATAGATCTCACTGTGAAAAGGCTTAAATGACTTTTTTAATTAAGTTTGATGATTGCGTTCAAACAAAATGTCCTAGAACAAAATTTTCAAATGTAACTACTAGATTGTGATACAATACACTATTGGGTGAAGTTTGGTTGACTTCTGCGCAGCGGTTTGGGAGTTAACATCAAAATTACATTTCTCGGCCATATCGCATAGATCTCACTGTGAAAAGGCTTAAATGGCTTTTTTGACCTAAGTTTGAGGATTGCGCTCAAATCAAATGTCCTAGAACCAAATTTCCACATGTAATTACTAGATTGTGATACAATACACTAATGGGTGAAGTTTGGTTGACTTCTGCGCAGCGGTTTGGGAGTTAACATCAAAATTACATTTCTCGGCCATATCGCATAGATCTCACTGTGAAAAGGCTTAAATGACTTTTTTAATTAAGTTTAATGATTGCGCTCAAACCAAATGTCCTAGAACGAAATTTTCAAATGTAACTACTAGAATGTGATACAATACACTATTGGGTGAAGTTTGGTTGACTTCTGCGCAGCGGTTTGGGAGTTAACATCAAAATTACATTTCTCGGCCATATCGCATAGATCTCACTGTGAAAAGGCTTAAATGGCTTTTTTGACCTAAGTTTAATGATTGCGCTCAAACCAAATGTCCTAGAACGAAATTTTCAAATGTAACTACTAGAATGTGATACAATACACTATTGGGTGAAGTTTGGTTGACGTCTGCGCAGCGGTTTGGGAGTTAACATCAAAATTACATTTCTCGGCCATATCGCATAGATCTCACTGCGAAAAGGCTTAAATGGCTTTTTTGACCTAAGTTTGAGGATTGCGCTCAAATCAAATGTCCTAGAACCAAATTTTCACATGTAACTACTAGATTGTGATACAATACACTAATGGGTGAAGTTTGGTTGACTTCTGCGCAGCGGTTTGGGAGTTAACATCAAAATTACATTTCTCGGCCATATCGCATAGATCTCACTGTGAAAAGGCTTAAATGACATTTTTAATTAAGTTTGATGATTGCGCTCAAACAAAATTTCCTAGAACAAAATTTTCAAATGTAACTACTAGATTGTGATACAATACACTATTGGGTGAAGTTTGGTTGACTTCTGCGCAGCGGTTTGGGAGTTAACATCAAAATTACATTTCTCGGCCATATCGCATAGATCTCACTGTGAAAAGGCTTAAATGGCTTTTTTGACCTAAGTTTGAGGATTGCGCTCAAATCAAATGTCCAAGAACCAAATTTCCAAATGTAACTACTAGATTGTGATACAATACACTATTGGGTGAAGTTTGGTTGACTTCTGCGCAGCGGTTTTGGAGTTAACATCAAAATTACATTTCTCGGCCATATCGCATAGATCTCACTGTGAAAAGGCTTAAATGGCTTTTTTGACCTAAGTTTGAGGATTGCGCTCAAATCAAATGTCCTAGAACCAAATTTTCACATGTAACTACTAGATTGTGATACAATACACTAATGGGTGAAGTTTGGTTGATTTCTGCGCAGCGGTTTGGGAGTTAACATCAAAATTACATTTCTCGGCCATATCGCATAGATCTCACTGTGAAAAGGCTTAAATGACTTTTTTAATTAAGTTTGATGATTGCGCTCAAACAAAATTTCCTAGAACAAAATTTTCAAATGTAACTACTAGATTGTGATACAATACACTATTGGGTGAAGTTTGGTTGACTTCTGCGCAGCGGTTTGGGAGTTAACATCAAAATTACATTTCTCGGCCATATCGCATAGATCTCACTGTGAAAAGGCTTAAATGGCTTTTTTGACCTAAGTTTAATGATTGCGCTCAAACCAAATGTCCTAGAACGAAATTTTCAAATGTAACTACTAGAATGTGATACAATACACTATTGGGTAAAGTTTGGTTGACTTCTGCGCAGCGGTTTGGGAGTTAACATCAAAATTACATTTCTCGGCCATATCGCATAGATCTCACTGTGAAAAGGCTTAAATGACTTTTTTAATTAAGTTTGATGATTGCGTTCAAACAAAATGTCCTAGAACAAAATTTTCAAATGTAACTACTAGATTGTGATACAATACACTATTGGGTGAAGTTTGGTTGACTTCTGCGCAGCGGTTTGGGAGTTAACATCAAAATTACATTTCTCGGCCATATCGCATAGATCTCACTGTGAAAAGGCTTAAATGGCTTTTTTGACCTAAGTTTGAGGATTGCGCTCAAATCAAATGTCCAAGAACCAAATTTCCAAATGTAACTACTAGATTGTGACACAATACACTATTGGGTGAAGTTTGGTTGACTTCTGCGCAGCGGTTTGGGAGTTAACATCAAAATTACATTTCTTGGCCATATCGCATAGATCTCACTGTGAAAAGGCTTAAATGACTTTTTTAATTAAGTTTGATGATTGCGTTCAAACAAAATGTCCTAGAACAAAATTTTCAAATGTAACTACTAGATTGTGATACAATACACTATTGGGTGAAGTTTGGTTGACTTCTGCGCAGCGGTTTGGGAGTTAACATCAAAATTACATTTCTCGGCCATATCGCATAGATCTCACTGTGAAAAGGCTTAAATGGCTTTTTTGACCTAAGTTTAATGATTGCGCTCAAACCAAATGTCCAATAACCAAATTTCCACATGTAACTACTAGATTGTGATACAATACACTAATGGGTGAAGTTTGGTTGACTTCTGCGCAGCGGTTTGGGAGTTAACATCAAAATTACATTTCTCGGCCATATCGCATAGATCTCACTGTGATAAGGCTTAAATGACTTTTTTAATTAAGTTTGATGATTGCGTTCAAACAAAATGTCATAGAACAAAATTTTCAAATGTAACTACTAGATTGTGATACAATACACTATTGGGTGAAGTTTGGTTGACTTCTGCGCAGCGGTTTGGGAGTTAACATCAAAATTACATTTCTCGGCCATATCGCATAGATCTCACTGTGAAAAGGCTTAAATGGCTTTTTTGACCTAAGTTTGAGGATTGCGCTCAAATCAAATGTCCTAGAACCAAATTTCCACATGTAATTACTAGATTGTGATACAATACACTAATGGGTGAAGTTTGGTTGACTTCTGCGCAGCGGTTTGGGAGTTAACATCAAAATTACATTTCTCGGCCATATCGCATAGATCTCACTGTGAAAAGGCTTAAATGACTTTTTTAATTAAGTTTAATGATTGCGCTCAAACCAAATGTCCTAGAACGAAATTTTCAAATGTAACTACTAGAATGTGATACAATACACTATTGGGTGAAGTTTGGTTGACTTCTGCGCAGCGGTTTGGGAGTTAACATCAAAATTACATTTCTCGGCCATATCGCATAGATCTCACTGTGAAAAGGCTTAAATGGCTTTTTTGACCTAAGTTTAATGATTGCGCTTAAACCAAATGTCCTAGAACGAAATTTTCAAATGTAACTACTAGAATGTGATACAATACACTATTGGGTGAAGTTTGGTTGACTTCTGCGCAGCGGTTTGGGAGTTAACATCAAAATTACATTTCTCGGCCATATCGCATAGATCTCACTGTGAAAAGGCTTAAATGGCTTTTTTGACCTAAGTTTGAGGATTGCGCTCAAATCAAATGTCCTAGAACCAAATTTTCACATGTAACTACTAGATTGTGATACAATACACTAATGGGTGAAGTTTGGTTGACTTCTGCGCAGCGGTTTGGGAGTTAACATCAAAATTACATTTCTCGGCCATATCGCATAGATCTCACTGTGAAAAGGCTTAAATGACATTTTTAATTAAGTTTGATGATTGCGCTCAAACAAAATTTCCTAGAACAAAATTTTCAAATGTAACTACTAGATTGTGATACAATACACTATTGGGTGAAGTTTGGTTGACTTCTGCGCAGCGGTTTGGGAGTTAACATCAAAATTACATTTCTCGGCCATATCGCATAGATCTCACTGTGAAAAGGCTTAAATGGCTTTTTTGACCTAAGTTTGAGGATTGCGCTCAAATCAAATGTCCAAGAACCAAATTTCCAAATGTAACTACTAGATTGTGATACAATACACTATTGGGTGAAGTTTGGTTGACTTCTGCGCAGCGGTTTGGGAGTTAACATCAAAATTACATTTCTCGGCCATATCGCATAGATCTCACTGTGAAAAGGCTTAAATGGCTTTTTTGACCTAAGTTTGAGGATTGCGCTCAAATCAAATGTCCTAGAACCAAATTTTCACATGTAACTACTAGATTGTGATACAATACACTAAGGGGTGAAGTTTGGTTGATTTCTGCGCAGCGGTTTGGGAGTTAACATCAAAATTACATTTCTCGGCCATATCGCATAGATCTCACTGTGAAAAGGCTTAAATGACTTTTTTAATTAAGTTTGATGATTGCGCTCAAACAAAATTTCCTAGAACAAAATTTTCAAATGTAACTACTAGATTGTGATACAATACACTATTGGGTGAAGTTTGGTTGACTTCTGCGCAGCGGTTTGGGAGTTAACATCAAAATTACATTTCTCGGCCATATCGCATAGATCTCACTGTGAAAAGGCTTAAATGGCTTTTTTGACCTAAGTTTAATGATTGCGCTCAAACCAAATGTCCAATAACCAAATTTCCACATGTAACTACTAGATTGTGATACAATACACTAATGGGTGAAGTTTGGTTGACTTCTGCGCAGCGGTTTGGGAGTTAACATCAAAATTACATTTCTCGGCCATATCGCATAGATCTCACTGTGAAAAGGCTTAAATGACTTTTTTAATTAAGTTTGATGATTGCGTTCAAACAAAATGTCATAGAACAAAATTTTCAAATGTAACTACTAGATTGTGATACAATACACTATTGGGTGAAGTTTGGTTGACTTCTGCGCAGCGGTTTGGGAGTTAACATCAAAATTACATTTCTCGGCCATATCGCATAGATCTCACTGTGAAAAGACTTAAATGGCTTTTTTGACCTAAGTTTGAGGATTGCGCTCAAATCAAATGTCCTAGAACCAAATTTCCACATGTAATTACTAGATTGTGATACAATACACTAATGGGTGAAGTTTGGTTGACTTCTGCGCAGCGGTTTGGGAGTTAACATCAAAATTACATTTCTCGGCCATATCGCATAGATCTCACTGTGAAAAGGCTTAAATGACTTTTTTAATTAAGTTTAATGATTGCGCTCAAACCAAATGTCCTAGAACGAAATTTTCAAATGTAACTACTAGAATGTGATACAATACACTATTGGGTGAAGTTTAGTTGACTTCTGCGCAGCGGTTTGGGAGTTAACATCAAAATTACATTTCTCGGCCATATCGCATAGATCTCACTGTGAAAAGGCTTAAATGGCTTTTTTGACCTAAGTTTAATGATTGCGCTCAAACCAAATGTCCTAGAACGAAATTTTCAAATGTAACTACTAGAATGTGATACAATACACTATTGGGTGAAGTTTGGTTGACTTCTGCGCAGCGGTTTGGGAGTTAACATCAAAATTACATTTCTCGGCCATATCGCATAGATCTCACTGTGAAAAGGCTTAAATGGCTTTTTTGACCTAAGTTTGAGGATTGCGCTCAAATCAAATGTCCTAGAACCAAATTTTCACATGTAACTACTAGATTGTGATACAATACACTAATGGGTGAAGTTTGGTTGACTTCTGCGCAGCGGTTTGGGAGTTAACATCAAAATTACATTTCTCGGCCATATCGCATAGATCTCACTGTGAAAAGGCTTAAATGACATTTTTAATTAAGTTTGATGATTGCGCTCAAACAAAATTTCCTAGAACAAAATTTTCAAATGTAACTACTAGATTGTGATACAATACACTATTGGGTGAAGTTTGGTTGACTTCTGCGCAGCGGTTTGGGAGTTAACATCAAAATTACATTTCTCGGCCATATCGCATAGATCTCACTGTGAAAAGGCTTAAATGGCTTTTTTGACCTAAGTTTGAGGATTGCGCTCAAATCAAATGTCCAAGAACCAAATTTCCAAATGTAACTACTAGATTGTGATACAATACACTATTGGGTGAAGTTTGGTTGACTTCTGCGCAGCGGTTTGGGAGTTAACATCAAAATTACATTTCTCGGCCATATCGCATAGATCTCACTGTGAAAAGGCTTAAATGGCTTTTTTGACCTAAGTTTGAGGATTGCGCTCAAATCATATGTCCTAGAACCAAATTTCCACATGTAATTACTAGATTGTGATACAATACACTAATGGGTGAAGTTTGGTTGACTTCTGCGCAGCGGTTTGGGAGTTAACATCAAAATTACATTTCTCGGCCATATCGCATAGATCTCACTGTGAAAAGGCTTAAATGACTTTTTTAATTAAGTTTAATGATTGCGCTCAAATCAAATGTCCAAGAACTAAATTTCCAAATGTAACTACTAGATTGTGATAAAATACACTATTGGGTGAAGTTTGGTTGACTTCTGCGCAGCGGTTTTGGAGTTAACATCAAAATTACATTTCTCGGCCATATCGCATAGATCTCACTGTGAAAAGGCTTAAATGACTTTTTTAATTAAGTTTGATGATTGCGTTCAAACAAAATGTCCTAGAACAAAATTTTCAAATGTAACTACTAGATTGTGATACAATACACTATTGGGTGAAGTTTGGTTGACTTCTGCGCAGCGGTTTGGGAGTTAACATCAAAATTACATTTCTCGGCCATATCGCATAGATCTCACTGTGAAAAGGCTTAAATGGCTTTTTTGACCTAAGTTTGAGGATTGCGCTCAAATCAAATGTCCAAGAACCAAATTTCCAAATGTAACTACTAGATTGTGATACAATACACTATTGGGTGAAGTTTGGTTGACTTCTGCGCAGCGGTTTGGGAGTTAACATCAAAATTACATTTCTCGGCCATATCGCATAGATCTCACTGTGAAAAGGCTTAAATGACTTTTTTAATTAAGTTTGATGATTGCGTTCAAACAAAATGTCCTAGAACAAAATTTTCAAATGTAACTACTAGATTGTGATACAATACACTATTGGGTGAAGTTTGGTTGACTTCTGCGCAGCGGTTTGGGAGTTAACATCAAAATTACATTTCTCGGCCATATCGCATAGATCTCACTGTGAAAAGGCTTAAATGGCTTTTTTGACCTAAGTTTAAAGATTGCGCTCAAACCAAATGTCCTAGAACGAAATTTTCAAATGTAACTACTAGAATGTGATACAATACACTATTGGGTGAAGTTTGGTTGACTTCTGCGCAGCGGTTTGGGAGTTAACATCAAAATTACATTTCTCGGCCATATCGCATAGATCTCACTGTGAAAAGGCTTAAATGGCTTTTTTTACCTAAGTTTGAGGATTGCGCTCAAATCAAATGTCCTAGAACCAAATTTCCACATGTAACTACTAGATTGTGATACAATACACTAATGGGTGAAGTTTGGTTGACTTCTGCGCAGAGGTTTGGGAGTTAACATCAAAATTACATTTCTCGGCCATATCGCATAGATCTCACTGTGAAAAGGCTTAAATGACTTTTTTAATTAAGTTTGATGATTGCGCTCAAACAAAATTTCCTAGAACAAAATTTTCAAATGTAACTACTAGATTGTGATACAATACACTATTGGGTGAAGTTTGGTTGACTTCTGCGCAGCGGTTTGGGAGTTAACATCAAAATTACATTTCTCGGCCATATCGCATAGATCTCACTGTGAAAAGGCTTAAATGGCTTTTTTGACCTAAGTTTAATGATTGCGCTCAAACCAAATGTCCAATAACCAAATTTCCACATGTAACTACTAGATTGTGATACAATACACTAATGGGTGAAGTTTGGTTGACTTCTGCGCAGCGGTTTGGGAGTTAACATCAAAATTACATTTCTCGGCCATATCGCATAGATCTCACTGTGATAAGGCTTAAATGACTTTTTTAATTAAGTTTGATGATTGCGTTCAAACAAAATGTCATAGAACAAAATTTTCAAATGTAACTACTAGATTGTGATACAATACACTATTGGGTGAAGTTTGGTTGACTTCTGCGCAGCGGTTTGGGAGTTAACATCAAAATTACATTTCTCGGCCATATCGCATAGATCTCACTGTGAAAAGGCTTAAATGGCTTTTTTGACCTAAGTTTGAGGATTGCGCTCAAATCAAATGTCCTAGAACCAAATTTCCACATGTAATTACTAGATTGTGATACAATACACTAATGGGTGAAGTTTGGTTGACTTCTGCGCAGCGGTTTGGGAGTTAACATCAAAATTACATTTCTCGGCCATATCGCATAGATCTCACTGTGAAAAGGCTTAAATGACTTTTTTAATTAAGTTTAATGATTGCGCTCAAACCAAATGTCCTAGAACGAAATTTTCAAATGTAACTACTAGAATGTGATACAATACACTATTGGGTGAAGTTTGGTTGACTTCTGCGCAGCGGTTTGGGAGTTAACATCAAAATTACATTTCTCGGCCATATCGCATAGATCTCACTGTGAAAAGGCTTAAATGGCTTTTTTGACCTAAGTTTAATGATTGCGCTCAAACCAAATGTCCTAGAACGAAATTTTCAAATGTAACTACTAGAATGTGATACAATACACTATTGGGTGAAGTTTGGTTGACTTCTGCGCAGCGGTTTGGGAGTTAACATCAAAATTACATTTCTCGGCCATATCGCATAGATCTCACTGTGAAAAGGCTTAAATGGCTTTTTTGACCTAAGTTTGAGGATTGCGCTCAAATCAAATGTCCTAGAACCAAATTTTCACATGTAACTACTAGATTGTGATACAATACACTAATGGGTGAAGTTTGGTTGACTTCTGCGCAGCGGTTTGGGAGTTAACATCAAAATTACATTTCTCGGCCATATCGCATAGATCTCACTGTGAAAAGGCTTAAATGACATTTTTAATTAAGTTTGATGATTGCGCTCAAACAAAATTTCCTAGAACAAAATTTTCAAATGTAACCACTAGATTGTGATACAATACACTATTGGGTGAAGTTTGGTTGACTTCTGCGCAGCGGTTTGGGAGTTAACATCAAAATTACATTTCTCGGCCATATCGCATAGATCTCACTGTGAAAAGGCTTAAATGGCTTTTTTGACCTAAGTTTAATGATTGCGCTCAAACCAAATGTCCTAGAACGAAATTTTCAAATGTAACTACTAGAATGTGATACAATACACTATTGGGTGAAGTTTGGTTGACTTCTGCGCAGCGGTTTGGGAGTTAACATCAAAATTACATTTCTCGGCCATATCGCATAGATCTCACTGTGAAAAGGCTTAAATGACTTTTTTAATTAAGTTTGATGATTGCATTCAAACAAAATTTCCTAGAACAAAATTTTCAAATGTAACTACTAGATTGTGATACAATACACTATTGGGTGAAGTTTGGTTGACTTCTGCGCAGCGGTTTGGGAGTTAACATCAAAATTACATTTCTCGGCCATATCGCATAGATCTCACTGTGAAAAGGCTTAAATGGCTTTTTTGACCTAAGTTTGAGGATTGCGCTCAAATCAAATGTCCAAGAACCAAATTTCCAAATGTAACTACTAGATTGTGATACAATACACTATTGGGTGAAGTTTGGTTGACTTCTGCGCAGCGGTTTGGGAGTTAACATCAAAATTACATTTCTCGGCCATATCGCATAGATCTCACTGTGAAAAGGCTTAAATGGCTTTTTTGACCTAAGTTTGAGGATTGCGCTCAAACCAAATGTCCAATAACCAAATTTCCACATGTAACTACTAGATTGTGATACAATACACTAATGGGTGAAGTTTGGTTGACTTCTGCGCAGCGGTTTGGGAGTTAACATCAAAATTACATTTCTCGGCCATATCGCATAGATCTCACTGTGATAAGGCTTAAATGACTTTTTTAATTAAGTTTGATGATTGCGTTCAAACAAAATGTCATAGAACAAAATTTTCAAATGTAACTACTAGAATGTGATACAATACACTATTGGGTGAAGTTTGGTTGACTTCTGCGCAGCGGTTTGGGAGTTAACATCAAAATTACATTTCTCGGCCATATCGCATAGATCTCACTGTGAAAAGGCTTCAATGGCCTTTTTGACCTAAGTTTGAGGATTGCGCTCAAATCAAATGTCCTAGAACCAAATTTCCACATGTAATTACTAGATTGTGATACAATACACTAATGGGTGAAGTTTGGTTGACTTCTGCGCAGCGGTTTGGGAGTTAACATCAAAATTACATTTCTCGGCCATATCGCATAGATCTCACTGTGAAAAGGCTTAAATGACTTTTTTAATTAAGTTTAATGATTGCGCTCAAATCAAATGTCCAAGAACTAAATTTCCAAATGTAACTACTAGATTGTGATAAAATACACTATTGGGTGAAGTTTGGTTGACTTCTGCACAGCGGTTTGGGAGTTAACATCAAAATTACATTTCTCGGCCATATCGCATAGATCTCACTGTGAAAAGGCTTAAATGACTTTTTTAATTAAGTTTGATGATTGCGTTCAAACAAAATGTCCTAGAACAAAATTTTCAAATGTAACTACTAGATTGTGATACAATACACTATTGGGTGAAGTTTGGTTGACTTCTGCGCAGCGGTTTGGGAGTTAACATCAAAATTACATTTCTCGGCCATATCGCATAGATCTCACTGTGAAAAGGCTTAAATGGCTTTTTTGACCTAAGTTTGAGGATTGCGCTCAAATCAAATGTCCAAGAACCAAATTTCCAAATGTAACTACTAGATTGTGATACAATACACTATTGGGTGAAGTTTGGTTGACTTCTGCGCAGCGGTTTGGGAGTTAACATCAAAATTACATTTCTCGGCCATATCGCATAGATCTCACTGTGAAAAGGCTTAAATGACTTTTTTAATTAAGTTTGATGATTGCGTTCAAACAAAATGTCCTAGAACAAAATTTTCAAATGTAACTACTAGATTTTGATACAATACACTATTGGGTGAAGTTTGGTTGACTTCTGCGCAGCGGTTTGGGAGTTAACATCAAAATTACATTTCTCGGCCATATCGCATAGATCTCACTGTGAAAAGGCTTAAATGGCTTTTTTGACCTAAGTTTAAAGATTGCGCTCAAACCAAATGTCCTAGAACGAAATTTTCAAATGTAACTACTAGAATGTGATACAATACACTATTGGGTGAAGTTTGGTTGACTTCTGCGCAGCGGTTTGGGAGTTAACATCAAAATTACATTTCTCGGCCATATCGCATAGATCTCACTGTGAAAAGGCTTAAATGGCTTTTTTGACCTAAGTTTGAGGATTGCGCTCAAATCAAATGTCCTAGAACCAAATTTCCACATGTAACTACTAGATTGTGATACAATACACTAATGGGTGAAGTTTGGTTGACTTCTGCGCAGAGGTTTGGGAGTTAACATCAAAATTACATTTCTCGGCCATATCGCATAGATCTCACTGTGAAAAGGCTTAAATGACTTTTTTAATTAAGTTTGATGATTGCGCTCAAACAAAATTTCCTAGAACAAAATTTTCAAATGTAACTACTAGATTGTGATACAATACACTATTGGGTGAAGTTTGGTTGACTTCTGCGCAGCGGTTTGGGAGTTAACATCAAAATTACATTTCTCGGCCATATCGCATAGATCTCACTGTGAAAAGGCTTAAATGGCTTTTTTGACCTAAGTTTAATGATTGCGCTCAAACCAAATGTCCAATAACCAAATTTCCACATGTAACTACTAGATTGTGATACAATACACTAATGGGTGAAGTTTGGTTGACTTCTGCGCAGCGGTTTGGGAGTTAACATCAAAATTACATTTCTCGGCCATATCGCATAGATCTCACTGTGATAAGGCTTAAATGACTTTTTTAATTAAGTTTGATGATTGCGTTCAAACAAAATGTCATAGAACAAAATTTTCAAATGTAACTACTAGATTGTGATACAATACACTATTGGGTGAAGTTTGGTTGACTTCTGCGCAGCAGTTTGGGAGTTAACATCAAAATTACATTTCTCGGCCATATCGCATAGATCTCACTGTGAAAAGGCTTAAATGGCTTTTTTGACCTAAGTTTGAGGATTGCGCTCAAATCAAATGTCCTAGAACCAAATTTCCACATGTAATTACTAGATTGTGATACAATACACTAATGGGTGAAGTTTGGTTGACTTCTGCGCAGCGGTTTGGGAGTTAACATCAAAATTACATTTCTCGGCCATATCGCATAGATCTCACTGTGAAAAGGCTTAAATGACTTTTTTAATTAAGTTTAATGATTGCGCTCAAACCAAATGTCCTAGAACGAAATTTTCAAATGTAACTACTAGAATGTGATACAATACACTATTGGGTGAAGTTTGGTTGACTTCTGCGCAGCGGTTTGGGAGTTAACATCAAAATTACATTTCTCGGCCATATCGCATAGATCTCACTGTGAAAAGGCTTAAATGGCTTTTTTGACCTAAGTTTAATGATTGCGCTCAAACCAAATGTCCTAGAACGAAATTTTCAAATGTAACTACTAGAATGTGATACAATACACTATTGGGTGAAGTTTGGTTGACTTCTGCGCAGCGGTTTGGGAGTTAACATCAAAATTACATTTCTCGGCCATATCGCATAGATCTCACTGTGAAAAGGCTTAAATGGCTTTTTTGACCTAAGTTTGAGGATTGCGCTCAAATCAAATGTCCTAGAACCAAATTTTCACACGTAACTACTAGATTGTGATACAATACACTAATGGGTGAAGTTTGGTTGACTTCTGCGCAGCGGTTTGGGAGTTAACATCAAAATTACATTTCTCGGCCATATCGCATAGATCTCACTGTGAAAAGGCTTAAATGACATTTTTAATTAAGTTTGATGATTGCGCTCAAACAAAATTTCCTAGAACAAAATTTTCAAATGTAACCACTAGATTGTGATACAATACACTATTGGGTGAAGTTTGGTTGACTTCTGCGCAGCGGTTTGGGAGTTAACATCAAAATTACATTTCTCGGCCATATCGCATAGATCTCACTGTGAAAAGGCTTAAATGGCTTTTTTGACCTAAGTTTGAGGATTGCGCTCAAATCAAATGTCCAAGAACCAAATTTCCAAATGTAACTACTAGATTGTGATACAATACACTATTGGGTGAAGTTTGGTTGACTTCTGCGCAGCGGTTTGGGAGTTAACATCAAAATTACATTTCTCGGCCATATCGCATAGATCTCACTGTGAAAAGGCTTAAATGGCTTTTTTGACCTAAGTTTGAGGATTGCGCTCAAATCAAATGTCCTAGAACCAAATTTTCACATGTAACTACTAGATTGTGATACAATACACTAATGGGTGAAGTTTGGTTGATTTCTGCGCAGCGGTTTGGGAGTTAACATCAAAATTACATTTCTCGGCCATATCGCATAGATCTCACTGTGAAAAGGCTTAAATGACTTTTTTAATTAAGTTTGATGATTGCGCTCAAACAAAATTTCCTAGAACAAAATTTTCAAATGTAACTACTAGATTGTGATACAATACACTATTGGGTGAAGTTTGGTTGACTTCTGCGCAGCGGTTTGGGAGTTAACATCAAAATTACATTTCTCGGCCATATCGCATAGATCTCACTGTGAAAAGGCTTAAATGGCTTTTTTGACCTAAGTTTAATGATTGCGCTCAAACCAAATGTCCTAGAACGAAATTTTCAAATGTAACTACTAGAATGTGATACAATACACTATTGGGTGAAATTTGGTTGACTTCTGCGCAGCGGTTTGGGAGTTAACATCAAAATTACATTTCTCGGCCATATCGCATAGATCTCACTGTGAAAAGGCTTAAATGGCTTTTTTGACCTAAGTTTGAGGATTGCGCTCAAATCAAATGTCCTAGAACCAAATTTCCACATGTAACTACTAGATTGTGATACAATACACTAATGGGTGAAGTTTGGTTGACTTCTGCGCAGAGGTTTGGGAGTTAACATCAAAATTACATTTCTCGGCCATATCGTATAGATCTCACTGTGAAAAGGCTTAAATGACTTTTTTAATTAAGTTTGAGGATTGCGCTCAAACAAAATTTCCTAGAACAAAATTTTCAAATGTAACTACTAGATTGTGATACAATACACTATTGGGTGAAGTTTGGTTGACTTCTGCGCAGCGGTTTGGGAGTTAACATCAAAATTACATTTCTCGGCCATATCGCATAGATCTCACTGTGAAAAGGCTTAAATGGCTTTTTTGACCTAAGTTTAATGATTGCGCTCAAACCAAATGTCCAATAACCAAATTTCTACATGTAACTACTAGATTGTGATACAATACACTAATGGGTGAAGTTTGGTTGACTTCTGCGCAGCGGTTTGGGAGTTAACATCAAAATTACATTTCTCGGCCATATCGCATAGATCTCACTGTGAAAAGGCTTAAATGACTTTTTTAATTAAGTTTGATGATTGCGTTCAAACAAAATGTCATAGAACAAAATTTTCAAATGTAACTACTAGATTGTGATACAATACACTATTGGGTGAAGTTTGGTTGACTTCTGCGCAGCGGTTTGGGAGTTAACATCAAAATTACATTTCTCGGCCATATCGCATAGATCTCACTGTGAAAAGGCTTAAATGGCTTTTTTGACCTAAGTTTGAGGATTGCGCTCAAATCAAATGTCCTAGAACCAAATTTCCACATGTAATTACTAGATTGTGATACAATACACTAATGGGTGAAGTTTGGTTGACTTCTGCGCAGCGGTTTGGGAGTTAACATCAAAATTACATTTCTCGGCCATATCGCATAGATCTCACTGTGAAAAGGCTTAAATGACTTTTTTAATTAAGTTTAATGATTGCGCTCAAACCAAATGTCCTAGAACGAAATTTTCAAATGTAACTACTAGAATGTGATACAATACACTATTGGGTGAAGTTTAGTTGACTTCTGCGCAGCGGTTTGGGAGTTAACATCAAAATTACATTTCTCGGCCATATCGCATAGATCTCACTGTGAAAAGGCTTAAATGGCTTTTTTGACCTAAGTTTAATGATTGCGCTCAAACCAAATGTCCAAGAACCAAATTTCCAAATGTAACTACTAGATTGTGATACAATACACTATTGGGTGAAGTTTGGTTGACTTCTGCGCAGCGGTTTGGGAGTTAACATCAAAATTACATTTCTCGGCCATATCGCATAGATCTCACTGTGAAAAGGCTTAAATGGCTTTTTTGACCTAAGTTTGAGGATTGCGCTCAAATCAAATGTCCAAGAACCAAATTTCCAAATGTAACTACTAGATTGTGATACAATACACTATTGGGTGAAGTTTGGTTGACTTCTGCGCAGCGGTTTGGGAGTTAACATCAAAATTACATTTCTCGGCCATATCGCATAGATCTCACTGTGAAAAGGCTTAAATGGCTTTTTTGACCTAAGTTTGAGGATTGCGCTCAAATCAAATGTCCTAGAACCAAATTTTCACATGTAACTACTAGATTGTGATACAATACACTAATGGGTGAAGTTTGGTTGATTTCTGCGCAGCGGTTTGGGAGTTAACATCAAAATTACATTTCTCGGCCATATCGCATAGATCTCACTGTGAAAAGGCTTAAATGACTTTTTTAATTAAGTTTGATGATTGCGCTCAAACAAAATTTCCTAGAACAAAATTTTCAAATGTAACTACTAGATTGTGATACAATACACTATTGGGTGAAGTTTGGTTGACTTCTGCGCAGCGGTTTGGGAGTTAACATCAAAATTACATTTCTCGGCCATATCGCATAGATCTCACTGTGAAAAGGCTTAAATGGCTTTTTTGACCTAAGTTTAATGATTGCGCTCAAACCAAATGTCCTAGAACGAAATTTTCAAATGTAACTACTAGAATGTGATACAATACACTATTGGGTGAAATTTGGTTGACTTCTGCGCAGCGGTTTGGGAGTTAACATCAAAATTACATTTCTCGGCCATATCGCATAGATCTCACTGTGAAAAGGCTTAAATGGCTTTTTTGACCTAAGTTTGAGGATTGCGCTCAAATCAAATGTCCTAGAACCAAATTTCCACATGTAACTACTAGATTGTGATACAATACACTAATGGGTGAAGTTTGGTTGACTTCTGCGCAGAGGTTTGGGAGTTAACATCAAAATTACATTTCTCGGCCATATGGTATAGATCTCACTGTGAAAAGGCTTAAATGACTTTTTTAATTAAGTTTGAGGATTGCGCTCAAACAAAATTTCCTAGAACAAAATTTTCAAATGTAACTACTAGATTGTGATACAATACACTATTGGGTGAAGTTTGGTTGACTTCTGCGCAGCGGTTTGGGAGTTAACATCAAAATTACATTTCTCGGCCATATCGCATAGATCTCACTGTGAAAAGGCTTAAATGGCTTTTTTGACCTAAGTTTAATGATTGCGCTCAAACCAAATGTCCAATAACCAAATTTCTACATGTAACTACTAGATTGTGATACAATACACTAATGGGTGAAGTTTGGTTGACTTCTGCGCAGCGGTTTGGGAGTTAACATCAAAATTACATTTCTCGGCCATATCGCATAGATCTCACTGTGAAAAGGCTTAAATGACTTTTTTAATTAAGTTTGATGATTGCGTTCAAACAAAATGTCATAGAACAAAATTTTCAAATGTAACTACTAGATTGTGATACAATACACTATTGGGTGAAGTTTGGTTGACTTCTGCGCAGCGGTTTGGGAGTTAACATCAAAATTACATTTCTCGGCCATATCGCATAGATCTCACTGTGAAAAGGCTTAAATGGCTTTTTTGACCTAAGTTTGAGGATTGCGCTCAAATCAAATGTCCTAGAACCAAATTTCCACATGTAATTACTAGATTGTGATACAATACACTAATGGGTGAAGTTTGGTTGACTTCTGCGCAGCGGTTTGGGAGTTAACATCAAAATTACATTTCTCGGCCATATCGCATAGATCTCACTGTGAAAAGGCTTAAATGACTTTTTTAATTAAGTTTAATGATTGCGCTCAAACCAAATGTCCTAGAACGAAATTTTCAAATGTAACTACTAGAATGTGATACAATACACTATTGGGTGAAGTTTAGTTGACTTCTGCGCAGCGGTTTGGGAGTTAACATCAAAATTACATTTCTCGGCCATATCGCATAGATCTCACTGTGAAAAGGCTTAAATGGCTTTTTTGACCTAAGTTTAATGATTGCGCTCAAACCAAATGTCCTAGAACGAAATTTTCAAATGTAACTACTAGAATGTGATACAATACACTATTGGGTGAAGTTTGGTTGACTTCTGCGCAGCGGTTTGGGAGTTAACATCAAAATTACATTTCTCGGCCATATCGCATAGATCTCACTGTGAAAAGGCTTAAATGACTTTTTTAATTAAGTTTGATGATTGCGTTCAAACAAAATTTCCTAGAACAAAATTTTCAAATGTAACTACTAGATTGTGATACAATACACTATTGGGTGAAGTTTGGTTGACTTCTGCGCAGCGGTTTGGGAGTTAACATCAAAATTACATTTCTCGGCCATATCGCATAGATCTCACTGTGAAAAGGCTTAAATGGCTTTTTTGACCTAAGTTTGAGGATTGCGCTCAAATCAAATGTCCAAGAACCAAATTTCCAAATGTAACTACTAGATTGTGATACAATACACTATTGGGTGAAGTTTGGTTGACTTCTGCGCAGCGGTTTGGGAGTTAACATCAAAATTACATTTCTCGGCCATATCGCATAGATCTCACTGTGAAAAGGCTTAAATGGCTTTTTTGACCTAAGTTTGAGGATTGCGCTCAAACCAAATGTCCAATAACCAAATTTCCACATGTAACTACTAGATTGTGATACAATACACTATTGGGTGAAGTTTGGTTGACTTCTGCGCAGCGGTTTGGGAGTTAACATCAAAATTACATTTCTCGGCCATATCGCATAGATCTCACTGTGATAAGGCTTAAATGACTTTTTTAATTAAGTTTGATGATTGCGTTCAAACAAAATGTCATAGAACAAAATTTTCAAATGTAACTACTAGATTGTGATACAATACACTATTGGGTGAAGTTTGGTTGACTTCTGCGCAGCGGTTTGGGAGTTAACATCAAAATTACATTTCTCGGCCATATCGCATAGATCTCACTGTGAAAAGGCTTAAATGGCTTTTTTGACCTAAGTTTGAGGATTGCGCTCAAATCAAATGTCCTAGAACCAAATTTCCACATGTAATTACTAGATTGTGATACAATACACTAATGGGTGAAGTTTGGTTGACTTTTGCGCAGCGGTTTGGGAGTTAACATCAAAATTACATTTCTCGGCCATATCGCATAGATCTCACTGTGAAAAGGCTTAAATGACTTTTTTAATTAAGTTTAATGATTGCGCTCAAACCAAATGTCCTAGAACGAAATTTTCAAATGTAACTACTAGAATGTGATACAATACACTATTGGGTGAAGTTTGGTTGACTTCTGCGCAGCGGTTTGGGAGTTAACATCAAAATTACATTTCTCGGCCATATCGCATAGATCTCACTGTGAAAAGGCTTAAATGGCTTTTTTGACCTAAGTTTAATGATTGCGCTCAAACCAAATGTCCTAGAACGAAATTTTCAAATGTAACTACTAGAATGTGATACAATACACTATTGGGTGAAGTTTGGTTGACTTCTGCGCAGCGGTTTGGGAGTTAACATCAAAATTACATTTCTCGGCCATATCGCATAGATCTCACTGTGAAAAGGCTTAAATGGCTTTTTTGACCTAAGTTTGAGGATTGCGCTCAAATCAAATGTCCTAGAACCAAATTTTCACATGTAACTACTAGATTGTGATACAATACACTAATGGGTGAAGTTTGGTTGACTTCTGCGCAGCGGTTTGGGAGTTAACATCAAAATTACATTTCTCGGCCATATCGCATAGATCTCACTGTGAAAAGGCTTAAATGACATTTTTAATTAAGTTTGATGATTGCGCTCAAACAAAATTTCCTAGAACAAAATTTTCAAATGTAACTACTAGATTGTGATACAATACACTATTGGGTGAAGATTGGTTGACTTCTGCGCAGCGGTTTGGGAGTTAACATCAAAATTACATTTCTCGGCCATATCGCATAGATCTCACTGTGAAAAGGCTTAAATGGCTTTTTTGACCTAAGTTTGAGGATTGCGCTCAAATCAAATGTCCAAGAACCAAATTTCCAAATGTAACTACTAGAATGTGATACAATACACTATTGGGTGAAGTTTAGTTGACTTCTGCGCAGCGGTTTGGGAGTTAACATCAAAATTACATTTCTCGGCCATATCGCATAGATCTCACTGTGAAAAGGCTTAAATGGCTTTTTTGACCTAAGTTTAATGATTGCGCTCAAACCAAATGTCCTAGAACGAAATTTTCATATGTAACTACTAGAATGTGATACAATACACTATTGGGTGAAGTTTGGTTGACTTCTGCGCAGCGGTTTGGGAGTTAACATCAAAATTACATTTCTCGGCCATATCGCATAGATCTCACTGTGAAAAGGCTTAAATGACTTTTTTAATTAAGTTTGATGATTGCGTTCAAACAAAATTTCCTAGAACAAAATTTTCAAATGTAACTACTAGATTGTGATACAATACACTATTGGGTGAAGTTTGGTTGACTTCTGCGCAGCGGTTTGGGAGTTAACATCAAAATTACATTTCTCGGCCATATCGCATAGATCTCACTGTGAAAAGGCTTAAATGACTTTTTTAATTAAGTTTGATGATTGCGTTCAAACAAAATTTCCTAGAACAAAATTTTCAAATGTAACTACTAGATTGTGATACAATACACTATTGGGTGAAGTTTGGTTGACTTCTGCGCAGCGGTTTGGGAGTTAACATCAAAATTACATTTCTCGGCCATATCGCATAGATCTCACTGTGAAAAGGCTTAAATGGCTTTTTTGACCTAAGTTTGAGGATTGCGCTCAAATCAAATGTCCTAGAACCAAATTTCCACATGTAACTACTAGATTGTGATACAATACACTAATGGGTGAAGTTTGGTTGACTTCTGCGCAGAGGTTTGGGAGTTAACATCAAAATTACATTTCTCGGCCATATCGCATAGATCTCACTGTGAAAAGGCTTAAATGACTTTTTTAATTAAGTTTGATGATTGCGCTCAAACAAAATTTCCTAGAACAAAATTTTCAAATGTAACTACTAGATTGTGATACAATACACTATTGGGTGAAGTTTGGTTGACTTCTGCGCAGCGGTTTGGGAGTTAACATCAAAATTACATTTCTCGGCCATATCGCATAGATCTCACTGTGAAAAGGCTTAAATGGCTTTTTTGACCTAAGTTTAATGATTGCGCTCAAACCAAATGTCCAATAACCAAATTTCCACATGTAACTACTAGATTGTGATACAATACACTAATGGGTGAAGTTTGGTTGACTTCTGCGCAGCGGTTTGGGAGTTAACATCAAAATTACATTTCTCGGCCATATCGCATAGATCTCACTGTGATAAGGCTTAAATGACTTTTTTAATTAAGTTTGATGATTGCGTTCAAACAAAATGCCATAGAACAAAATTTTCAAATGTAACTACTAGATTGTGATACAATACACTATTGGGTGAAGTTTGGTTGACTTCTGCGCAGCGGTTTGGGAGTTAACATCAAAATTACATTTCTCGGCCATATCGCATAGATCTCACTGTGAAAAGGCTTAAATGGCTTTTTTGACCTAAGTTTGAGGATTGCGCTCAAATCAAATGTCCTAGAACCAAATTTCCACATGTAATTACTAGATTGTGATACAATACACTAATGGGTGAAGTTTGGTTGACTTCTGCGCAGCGGTTTGGGAGTTAACATCAAAATTACATTTCTCGGCCATATCGCATAGATCTCACTGTGAAAAGGCTTAAATGACTTTTTTAATTAAGTTTAATGATTGCGCTCAAACCAAATGTCCTAGAACGAAATTTTCAAATGTAACTACTAGAATGTGATACAATACACTATTGGGTGAAGTTTGGTTGACTTCTGCGCAGCGGTTTGGGAGTTAACATCAAAATTACATTTCTCGGCCATATCGCATAGATCTCACTGTGAAAAGGCTTAAATGGCTTTTTTGACCTAAGTTTAATGATTGCGCTCAAACCAAATGTCCTAGAACGAAATTTTCAAATGTAACTACTAGAATGTGATACAATACACTATTGGGTGAAGTTTGGTTGACTTCTGCGCAGCGGTTTGGGAGTTAACATCAAAATTACATTTCTCGGCCATATCGCATAGATCTCACTGTGAAAAGGCTTAAATGGCTTTTTTGACCTAAGTTTGAGGATTGCGCTCAAATCAAATGTCCTAGAACCAAATTTTCACATGTAACTACTAGATTGTGATACAATACACTAATGGGTGAAGTTTGGTTGACTTCTGCGCAGCGGTTTGGGAGTTAACATCAAAATTACATTTCTCGGCCATATCGCATAGATCTCACTGTGAAAAGGCTTAAATGACATTTTTAATTAAGTTTGATGATTGCGCTCAAACAAAATTTCCTAGAACAAAATTTTCAAATGTAACCACTAGATTGTGATACAATACACTATTGGGTGAAGTTTGGTTGACTTCTGCGCAGCGGTTTGGGAGTTAACATCAAAATTACATTTCTCGGCCATATCGCATAGATCTCACTGTGAAAAGGCTTAAATGGCTTTTTTGACCTAAGTTTGAGGATTGCGCTCAAATCAAATGTCCAAGAACCAAATTTCCAAATGTAACTACTAGATTGTGATACAATACACTATTGGGTGAAGTTTGGTTGACTTCTGCGCAGCGGTTTGGGAGTTAACATCAAAATTACATTTCTCGGCCATATCGCATAGATCTCACTGTGAAAAGGCTTAAATGGCTTTTTTGCCTAAGTTTGAGGATTGCGCTCAAATCAAATGTCCTAGAACCAAATTTTCACATGTAACTACTACATTGTGATACAATACACTAATGGGTGAAGTTTGGTTGATTTCTGCGCAGCGGTTTGGGAGTTAACATCAAAATTACATTTCTCGGCCATATCGCATAGATCTCACTGTGAAAAGGCTTAAATGACTTTTTTAATTAAGTTTGATGATTGCGCTCAAACAAAATTTCCTAGAACAAAATTTTCAAATGTAACTACTAGATTGTGATACAATACACTATTGGGTGAAGTTTGGTTGACTTCTGCGCAGCGGTTTGGGAGTTAACATCAAAATTACATTTCTCGGCCATATCGCATAGATCTCACTGTGAAAAGGCTTAAATGGCTTTTTTGACCTAAGTTTAATGATTGCGCTCAAACCAAATGTCCTAGAACGAAATTTTCAAATGTAACTACTAGAATGTGATACAATACACTATTGGGTGAAATTTGGTTGACTTCTGCGCAGCGGTTTGGGAGTTAACATCAAAATTACATTTCTCGGCCATATCGCATAGATCTCACTGTGAAAAGGCTTAAATGGCTTTTTTGACCTAAGTTTGAGGATTGCGCTCAAATCAAATGTCCTAGAACCAAATTTCCACATGTAACTACTAGATTGTGATACAATACACTAATGGGTGAAGTTTGGTTGACTTCTGCGCAGAGGTTTGGGAGTTAACATCAAAATTACATTTCTCGGCCATATCGTATAGATCTCACTGTGAAAAGGCTTAAATGACTTTTTTAATTAAGTTTGAGGATTGCGCTCAAACAAAATTTCCTAGAACAAAATTTTCAAATGTAACTACTAGATTGTGATACAATACACTATTGGGTGAAGTTTGGTTGACTTCTGCGCAGCGGTTTGGGAGTTAACATCAAAATTACATTTCTCGGCCATATCGCATAGATCTCACTGTGAAAAGGCTTAAATGGCTTTTTTGACCTAAGTTTAATGATTGCGCTCAAACCAAATGTCCAATAACCAAATTTCTACATGTAACTACTAGATTGTGATACAATACACTAATGGGTGAAGTTTGGTTGACTTCTGCGCAGCGGTTTGGGAGTTAACATCAAAATTACATTTCTCGGCCATATCGCATAGATCTCACTGTGAAAAGGCTTAAATGACTTTTTTAATTAAGTTTGATGATTGCGTTCAAACAAAATGTCATAGAACAAAATTTTCAAATGTAACTACTAGATTGTGATACAATACACTATTGGGTGAAGTTTGGTTGACTTCTGCGCAGCGGTTTGGGAGTTAACATCAAAATTACATTTCTCGGCCATATCGCATAGATCTCACTGTGAAAAGGCTTAAATGGCTTTTTTGACCTAAGTTTGAGGATTGCGCTCAAATCAAATGTCCTAGAACCAAATTTCCACATGTAATTACTAGATTGTGATACAATACACTAATGGATGAAGTTTGGTTGACTTCTGCGCAGCGGTTTGGGAGTTAACATCAAAATTACATTTCTCGGCCATATCGCATAGATCTCACTGTGAAAAGGCTTAAATGACTTTTTTAATTAAGTTTAATGATTGCGCTCAAACCAAATGTCCTAGAACGAAATTTTCAAATGTAACTACTAGAATGTGATACAATACACTATTGGGTGAAGTTTAGTTGACTTCTGCGCAGCGGTTTGGGAGTTAACATCAAAATTACATTTCTCGGCCATATCGCATAGATCTCACTGTGAAAAGGCTTAAATGGCTTTTTTGACCTAAGTTTAATGATTGCGCTCAAACCAAATGTCCTAGAACGAAATTTTCAAATGTAACTACTAGAATGTGATACAATACACTATTGGGTGAAGTTTGGTTGACTTCTGCGCAGCGGTTTGGGAGTTAACATCAAAATTACATTTCTCGGCCATATCGCATAGATCTCACTGTGAAAAGGCTTAAATGACTTTTTTAATTAAGTTTGATGATTGCGTTCAAACAAAATGTCCTAGAACAAAATTTTCAAATGTAACTACTAGATTGTGATACAATACACTATTGGGTGAAGTTTGGTTGACTTCTGCGCAGCGGTTTGGGAGTTAACATCAAAATTACATTTCTCGGCCATATCGCATAGATCTCACTGTGAAAAGGCTTAAATGGCTTTTTTGACCTAAGTTTGAGGATTGCGCTCAAATCAAATGTCCAAGAACCAAATTTCCAAATGTAACTACTAGATTGTGATACAATACACTATTGGGTGAAGTTTGGTTGACTTCTGCGCAGCGGTTTGGGAGTTAACATCAAAATTACATTTCTCGGCCATATCGCATAGATCTCACTGTGAAAAGGCTTAAATGACTTTTTTAATTAAGTTTGATGATTGCGTTCAAACAAAATGTCCTAGAACAAAATTTTCAAATGTAACTACTAGATTGTGATACAATACACTATTGGGTGAAGTTTGGTTGACTTCTGCGCAGCGGTTTGGGAGTTAACATCAAAATTACATTTCTCGGCCATATCGCATAGATCTCACTGTGAAAAGGCTTAAATGGCTTTTTTGACCTAAGTTTAAAGATTGCGCTCAAACCAAATGTCCTAGAACGAAATTTTCAAATGTAACTACTAGAATGTGATACAATACACTATTGGGTGAAGTTTGGTTGACTTCTGCGCAGCGGTTTGGGAGTTAACATCAAAATTACATTTCTCGGCCATATCGCATAGATCTCACTGTGAAAAGGCTTAAATGGCTTTTTTGACCTAAGTTTGAGGATTGCGCTCAAATCAAATGTCCTAGAACCAAATTTCCACATGTAACTACTAGATTGTGATACAATACACTAATGGGTGAAGTTTGGTTGACTTCTGCGCAGAGGTTTGGGAGTTAACATCAAAATTACATTTCTCGGCCATATCGCATAGATCTCACTGTGAAAAGGCTTAAATGACTTTTTTAATTAAGTTTGATGATTGCGCTCAAACAAAATTTCCTAGAACAAAATTTTCAAATGTAACTACTAGATTGTGATACAATACACTATTGGGTGAAGTTTGGTTGACTTCTGCGCAGCGGTTTGGGAGTTAACATCAAAATTACATTTCTCGGCCATATCGCATAGATCTCACTGTGAAAAGGCTTAAATGGCTTTTTTGACCTAAGTTTAATGATTGCGCTCAAACCAAATGTCCAATAACCAAATTTCCACATGTAACTACTAGATTGTGATACAATACACTAATGGGTGAAGTTTGGTTGACTTCTGCGCAGCGGTTTGGGAGTTAACATCAAAATTACATTTCTCGGCCATATCGCATAGATCTCACTGTGATAAGGCTTAAATGACTTTTTTAATTAAGTTTGATGATTGCGTTCAAACAAAATGTCATAGAACAAAATTTTCAAATGTAACTACTAGATTGTGATACAATACACTATTGGGTGAAGTTTGGTTGACTTCTGCGCAGCGGTTTGGGAGTTAACATCAAAATTACATTTCTCGGCCATATCGCATAGATCTCACTGTGAAAAGGCTTAAATGGCTTTTTTGACCTAAGTTTGAGGATTGCGCTCAAATCAAATGTCCTAGAACCAAATTTCCACATGTAATTACTAGATTGTGATACAATACACTAATGGGTGAAGTTTGGTTGACTTCTGCGCAGCGGTTTGGGAGTTAACATCAAAATTACATTTCTCGGCCATATCGCATAGATCTCACTGTGAAAAGGCTTAAATGACTTTTTTAATTAAGTTTAATGATTGCGCTCAAACCAAATGTCCTAGAACGAAATTTTCAAATGTAACTACTAGAATGTGATACAATACACTATTGGGTGAAGTTTGGTTGACTTCTGCGCAGCGGTTTGGGAGTTAACATCAAAATTACATTTCTCGGCCATATCGCATAGATCTCACTGTGAAAAGGCTTAAATGGCTTTTTTGACCTAAGTTTAATGATTGCGCTCAAACCAAATGTCCTAGAACGAAATTTTCAAATGTAACTACTAGAATGTGATACAATACACTATTGGGTGAAGTTTGGTTGACTTCTGCGCAGCGGTTTGGGAGTTAACATCAAAATTACATTTCTCGGCCATATCGCATAGATCTCACTGTGAAAAGGCTTAAATGGCTTTTTTGACCTAAGTTTGAGGATTGCGCTCAAATCAAATGTCCTAGAACCAAATTTTCACATGTAACTACTAGATTGTGATACAATACACTAATGGGTGAAGTTTGGTTGACTTCTGCGCAGCGGTTTGGGAGTTAACATCAAAATTACATTTCTCGGCCATATCGCATAGATCTCACTGTGAAAAGGCTTAAATGACATTTTTAATTAAGTTTGATGATTGCGCTCAAACAAAATTTCCTAGAACAAAATTTTCAAATGTAACCACTAGATTGTGATACAATACACTATTGGGTGAAGTTTGGTTGACTTCTGCGCAGCGGTTTGGGAGTTAACATCAAAATTACATTTCTCGGCCATATCGCATAGATCTCACTGTGAAAAGGCTTAAATGGCTTTTTTGACCTAAGTTTGAGGATTGCGCTCAAATCAAATGTCCAAGAACCAAATTTCCAAATGTAACTACTAGATTGTGATACAATACACTATTGGGTGAAGTTTGGTTGACTTCTGCGCAGCGGTTTGGGAGTTAACATCAAAATTACATTTCTCGGCCATATCGCATAGATCTCACTGTGAAAAGGCTTAAATGGCTTTTTTGACCTAAGTTTGAGGATTGCGCTCAAATCAAATGTCCTAGAACCAAATTTTCACATGTAACTACTAGATTGTGATACAATACACTAATGGGTGAAGTTTGGTTGATTTCTGCGCAGCGGTTTGGGAGTTAACATCAAAATTACATTTCTCGGCCATATCGCATAGATCTCACTGTGAAAAGGCTTAAATGACTTTTTTAATTAAGTTTGATGATTGCGCTCAAACAAAATTTCCTAGAACAAAATTTTCAAATGTAACTACTAGATTGTGATACAATACACTATTGGGTGAAGTTTGGTTGACTTCTGCGCAGCGGTTTGGGAGTTAACATCAAAATTACATTTCTCGGCCATATCGCATAGATCTCACTGTGAAAAGGCTTAAATGGCTTTTTTGACCTAAGTTTAATGATTGCGCTCAAACCAAATGTCCTAGAACGAAATTTTCAAATGTAACTACTAGAATGTGATACAATACACTATTGGGTGAAATTTGGTTGACTTCTGCGCAGCGGTTTGGGAGTTAACATCAAAATTACATTTCTCGGCCATATCGCATAGATCTCACTGTGAAAAGGCTTAAATGGCTTTTTTGACCTAAGTTTGAGGATTGCGCTCAAATCAAATGTCCTAGAACCAAATTTCCACATGTAACTACTAGATTGTGATACAATACACTAATGGGTGAAGTTTGGTTGACTTCTGCGCAGAGGTTTGGGAGTTAACATCAAAATTACATTTCTCGGCCATATCGTATAGATCTCACTGTGAAAAGGCTTAAATGACTTTTTTAATTAAGTTTGAGGATTGCGCTCAAACAAAATTTCCTAGAACAAAATTTTCAAATGTAACTACTAGATTGTGATACAATACACTATTGGGTGAAGTTTGGTTGACTTCTGCGCAGCGGTTTGGGAGTTAACATCAAAATTACATTTCTCGGCCATATCGCATAGATCTCACTGTGAAAAGGCTTAAATGGCTTTTTTGACCTAAGTTTAATGATTGCACTCAAACCAAATGTCCAATAACCAAATTTCTACATGTAACTACTAGATTGTGATACAATACACTAATGGGTGAAGTTTGGTTGACTTCTGCGCAGCGGTTTGGGAGTTAACATCAAAATTACATTTCTCGGCCATATCGCATAGATCTCACTGTGAAAAGGCTTAAATGACTTTTTTAATTAAGTTTGATGATTGCGTTCAAACAAAATGTCATAGAACAAAATTTTCAAATGTAACTACTAGATTGTGATACAATACACTATTGGGTGAAGTTTGGTTGACTTCTGCGCAGCGGTTTGGGAGTTAACATCAAAATTACATTTCTCGGCCATATCGCATAGATCTCACTGTGAAAAGGCTTAAATGGCTTTTTTGACCTAAGTTTAATGATTGCGCTCAAACCAAATGTCCAATAACCAAATTTCCACATGTAACTACTAGATTGTGATACAATACACTAATGGGTGAAGTTTGGTTGACTTCTGCGCAGCGGTTTGGGAGTTAACATCAAAATTACATTTCTCGGCCATATCGCATAGATCTCACTGTGAAAAGGCTTAAATGACTTTTTTAATTAAGTTTGATGATTGCGCTCAAACAAAATTTCCTAGAACAAAATTTTCAAATGTAACTACTAGATTGTGATACAATACACTATTGGGTGAAGTTTGGTTGACTTCTGCGCAGCGGTTTTGGAGTTAACAACAAAATTACATTTCTCGGCCATATCGCATAGATCTCACTGTGAAAAGGCTTAAATGGCTTTTTTGACCTAAGTTTAATGATTGCGCTCAAACCAAATGTCCAATAACCAAATTTCCACATGTAACTACTAGATTGTGATACAACACACTAATGGGTGAAGTTTGGTTGACTTCTGCGAGGCGGTTAGGGAGTTAACATCAAAATTACATTTCTCGGCCATATCGCATAGATCTCACTGTGAAAAGGCTTAAATGACTTTTTTAATTAAGTTTGATGATTGCGTTCAAACAAAATGTCATAGAACAAAATTTTCAAATGTAACTACTAGATTGTGATACAATACACTATTGGGTGAAGTTTGGTTGACTTCTGCGCAGCGGTTTGGGAGTTAACATCAAAATTACATTTCTCGGCCATATCGCATAGATCTCACTGTGAAAAGGCTTAAATGGCTTTTTTGACCTAAGTTTGAGGATTGCGCTCAAATCAAATGTCCTAGAACCAAATTTCACATGTAATTACTAGATTGTGATACAATACACTAATGGGTGAAGTTTGGTTGACTTCTGCGCAGCGGTTTGGGAGTTAACATCAAAATTACATTTCTCGGCCATATCGCATAGATCTCACTGTGAAAAGGCTTAAATGACTTTTTTAATTAAGTTTAATGATTGCGCTCAAACCAAATGTCCTAGAACGAAATTTTCAAATGTAACTACTAGAATGTGATACAATACACTATTGGGTGAAGTTTAGTTGACTTCTGCGCAGCGGTTTGGGAGTTAACATCAAAATTACATTTCTCGGCCATATCGCATAGATCTCACTGTGAAAAGGCTTAAATGGCTTTTTTGACCTAAGTTTAATGATTGCGCTCAAACCAAATGTCCTAGAACGAAATTTTCAAATGTAACTACTAGATTGTGATACAATACACTATTGGGTGAAGTTTGGTTGACTTCTGCGCAGCGGTTTGGGAGTTAACATCAAAATTACATTTCTCGGCCATATCGCATAGATCTCACTGTGAAAAGGCTTAAATGGCTTTTTTGACCTAAGTTTTAGGATTGCGCTCAAATCAAATGTCCAAGAACCAAATTTCCAAATGTAACTACTAGATTGTGATACAATACACTATTGGGTGAAGTTTGGTTGACTTCTGCGCAGCGGTTTGGGAGTTAACATCAAAATTACATTTCTCGGCCATATCGCATAGATCTCACTGTGAAAAGGCTTAAATGACTTTTTTAATTAAGTTTGATGATTGCGTTCAAACAAAATGTCCTAGAACAAAATTTTCAAATGTAACTACTAGATTGTGATACAATACACTATTGGGTGAAGTTTGGTTGACTTCTGCGCAGCGGTTTGGGAGTTAACATCAAAATTACATTTCTCGGCCATATCGCATAGATCTCACTGTGAAAAGGCTTAAATGGCTTTTTTGACCTAAGTTTAAAGATTGCTCTCAAATCAAATGTCCTAGAACCAAATTTCCACATGTAACTACTAGATTGTGATACAATACACTATTGGGTGAAGTTTGGTTGACTTCTGCGCAGAGGTTTGGGAGTTAACATCAAAATTACATTTCTCGGCCATATCGCATAGATCTCACTGTGAAAAGGCTTAAATGACTTTTTTAATTAAGTTTGATGATTGCGCTCAAACAAAATTTCCTAGAAAAAAAATTTTCAAATGTAACTACTAGATTGTGATACAATACACTATTGGGTGAAGTTTGGTTGACTTCTGCGCAGCGGTTTGGGAGTTAACATCAAAATTACATTTCTCGGCCATATCGCATAGATCTCACTGTGAAAAGGCTTAAATGGCTTTTTTGACCTAAGTTTAATGATTGCGCTCAAACCAAATGTCCTAGAACGAAATTTCCACATGTAACTACTAGATTGTGATACAATACACTAATGGGTGAAGTTTGGTTGACTTCTGCGCAGCGGTTTGGGAGTTAACATCAAAATTACATTTCTCGGCCATATCGCATAGATCTCACTGTGAAAAGGCTTAAATGACTTTTTTAATTAAGTTTGATGATTGCGTTCAAACAAAATGTCATAGAACAAAATTTTCAAATGTAACTACTAGATTGTGATACAATACACTATTGGGTGAAGTTTGGTTGACTTCTGCGCAGCGGTTTGGGAGTTAACATCAAAATTACATTTCTCGGCCATATCGCATAGATCTCACTGTGAAAAGGCTTAAATGACTTTTTTAATTAAGTTTGATGATTGCGTTCAAACAAAATGTCCTAGAACAAAATTTTCAAATGTAACTACTAGAGTGTGATACAATACACTATTGGGTGAAGTTTGGTTGACTTCTGCGCAGCGGTTTGGGAGTTAACATCAAAATTACATTTCTCGGCCATATCGCATAGATCTCACTGTGAAAAGGCTTAAATGGCTTTTTTGACCTAAGTTTAAAGATTGCGCTCAAACCAAATGTCTTAGAACGAAATTTTCAAATGTAACTACTAGAATGTGATACAATACACTATTGGGTGAAGTTTGGTTGACTTCTGCGCAGCGGTTTGGGAGTTAACATCAAAATTACATTTCTCGGCCATATCGCATAGATCTCACTGTGAAAAGGCTTAAATGGCTTTTTTGACCTAAGTTTGAGGATTGCGCTCAAATCAAATGTCCTAGAACCAAATTTCCACATGTAACTACTAGATTGTGATACAATACACTAATGGGTGAAGTTTGGTTGACTTCTGCGCAGAGGTTTGGGAGTTAACATCAAAATTACATTTCTCGGCCATATCGTATAGATCTCACTGTGAAAAGGCTTAAATGGCTTTTTTGACCTAAGTTTAATGATTGCGCTCAAACCAAATTTCCAATAACCAAATTTCCACATATAACTACTAGATTGTGATACAATACACTAATGGGTGAAGTTTGGTTGACTTCTGCGCAGCGGTTTGGGAGTTAACATCAAAATTACATTTCTCGGCCATATCGCATAGATCTCACTGTGAAAAGGCTTAAATGACTTTTTTAATTAAGTTTGATGATTGCGTTCAAACAAAATGTCATAGAACAAAATTTTCAAATGTAACTACTAGATTGTGATACAATACACTATTGGGTGAAGTTTGGTTGACTTCTGCGCAGCGGTTTGGGAGTTAACATCAAAATTACATTTCTCGGCCATATCGCATAGATCTCACTGTGAAAAGGCTTAAATGGCTTTTTTGACCTAAGTTTGAGGATTGCGCTCAAATCATATGTCCTAGAACCAAATTTCCACATGTAATTACTAGATTGTGATACAATACACTAATGGGTGAAGTTTGGTTGACTTCTGCGCAGCGGTTTGGGAGTTAACATCAAAATTACATTTCTCGGCCATATCGCATAGATCTCACTGTGAAAAGGCTTAAATGACTTTTTTAATTAAGTTTAATGATTGCGCTCAAATCAAATGTCCAAGAACTAAATTTCCAAATGTAACTACTAGATTGTGATAAAATACACTATTGGGTGAAGTTTGGTTGACTTCTGCGCAGCGGTTTGGGAGTTAACATCAAAATTACATTTCTCGGCCATATCGCATAGATCTCACTGTGAAAAGGCTTAAATGACTTTTTTAATTAAGTTTGATGATTGCGTTCAAACAAAATGTCCTAGAACAAAATTTTCAAATGTAACTACTAGATTGTGATACAATACACTATTGGGTGAAGTTTGGTTGACTTCTGCGCAGCGGTTTGGGAGTTAACGTCAAAATTACATTTCTCGGCCATATCGCATAGATCTCACTGTGAAAAGGCTTAAATGGCTTTTTTGACCTAAGTTTGAGGATTGCGCTCAAATCAAATGTCCAAGAACCAAATTTCCAAATGTAACTACTAGATTGTGATACAATACACTATTGGGTGAAGTTTGGTTGACTTCTGCGCAGCGGTTTGGGAGTTAACATCAAAATTACATTTCTCGGCCATATCGCATAGATCTCACTGTGAAAAGGCTTAAATGACTTTTTTAATTAAGTTTGATGATTGCGTTCAAACAAAATGTCCTAGAACAAAATTTTCAAATGTAACTACTAGATTGTGATACAATACACTATTGGGTGAAGTTTGGTTGACTTCTGCGCAGCGGTTTGGGAGTTAACATCAAAATTACATTTCTCGGCCATATCGCATAGATCTCACTGTGAAAAGGCTTAAATTGCTTTTTTGACCTAAGTTTAAAGATTGCGCTCAAACCAAATGTCCTATAACGAAATTTTCAAATGTAACTACTAGAATGTGATACAATACACTATTGGGTGAAGTTTGGTTGACTTCTGCGCAGCGGTTTGGGAGTTAACTTCAAAATTACATTTCTCGGCCATATCGCATAGATCTCACTGTGAAAAGGCTTAAATGGCTTTTTTGACCTAAGTTTTAGGATTGCGCTCAAATCAAATGTCCAAGAACCAAATTTCCAAATGTAACTACTAGATTGTGATACAATACACTATTGGGTGAAGTTTGGTTGACTTCTGCGCAGCGGTTTGGGAGTTAACATCAAAATTACATTTCTCGGCCATATCGCATAGATCTCACTGTGAAAAGGCTTAAATGACTTTTTTAATTAAGTTTGATGATTGCGTTCAAACAAAATGTCCTAGAACAAAATTTTCAAATGTAACTACTAGATTGTGATACAATACACTATTGGGTGAAGTTTGGTTGACTTCTGCGCAGCGGTTTGGGAGTTAACATCAAAATTACATTTCTCGGCCATATCGCATAGATCTCACTGTGAAAAGGCTTAAATGGCTTTTTTGACCTAAGTTTAAAGATTGCTCTCAAATCAAATGTCCTAGAACCAAATTTCCACATGTAACTACTAGATTGTGATACAATACACTATTGGGTGAAGTTTGGTTGACTTCTGCGCAGAGGTTTGGGAGTTAACATCAAAATTACATTTCTCGGCCATATCGCATAGATCTCACTGTGAAAAGGCTAAAATGACTTTTTTAATTAAGTTTGATGATTGCGCTCAAACAAAATTTCCTAGAAAAAAATTTTTCAAATGTAACTACTAGATTGTGATACAATACACTATTGGGTGAAGTTTGGTTGACTTCTGCGCAGCGGTTTGGGAGTTAACATCAAAATTACATTTCTCGGCCATATCGCATAGATCTCACTGTGAAAAGGCTTAAATGGCTTTTTTGACCTAAGTTTAATGATTGCGCTCAAACCAAATGTCCAATAACCAAATTTCCACATGTAACTACTAGATTGTGATACAATACACTAATGGGTGAAGTTTGGTTGACTTCTGCGCAGCGGTTTGGGAGTTAACATCAAAATTACATTTCTCGGCCATATCGCATAGATCTCACTGTGAAAAGGCTTAAATGACTTTTTTAATTAAGTTTGATGATTGCGTTCAAACAAAATGTCATAGAACAAAATTTTCAAATGTAACTACTAGATTGTGATACAATACACTATTGGGTGAAGTTTGGTTGACTTCTGCGCAGCGGTTTGGGAGTTAACATCAAAATTACATTTCTCGGTTATATCGCATAGATCTCACTGTGAAAAGGCTTAAATGACTTTTTTAATTAAGTTTGATGATTGCGTTCAAACAAAATGTCCTAGAACAAAATTTTCAAATGTAACTACTAGATTGTGATACAATACACTATTGGGTGAAGTTTGGTTGACTTCTGCGCAGCGGTTTGGGAGTTAACATCAAAATTACATTTCTCGGCCATATCGCATAGATCTCACTGTGAAAAGGCTTAAATGGCTTTTTTGACCTAAGTTTAAAGATTGCGCTCAAACCAAATGTCCTAGAACGAAATTTTCAAATGTAACTACTAGAATGTGATACAATACACTATTGGGTGAAGTTTGGTTGACTTCTGCGCAGCGGTTTGGGAGTTAACATCAAAATTACATTTCTCGGCCATATCGCATAGATCTCACTGTGAAAAGGCTTAAATGGCTTTTTTGACCTAAGTTTGAGGATTGCGCTCAAATCAAATGTCCTAGAACCAAATTTCTACATATAACTACTAGATTGTGATACAATACACTAATGGGTGAAGTTTGGTTGACTTCTGCGCAGAGGTTTGGGAGTTAACATCAAAATTACATTTCTCGGCCATATCGTATAGATCTCACTGTGAAAAGGCTTAAATGGCTTTTTTGACCTAAGTTTAATGATTGCGCTCAAACCAAATTTCCAATAACCAAATTTCCACATATAACTACTAGATTGTGATACAATACACTATTGGGTGAAGTTTGGTTGACTTCTGCGCAGCGGTTTGGGAGTTAACATCAAAATTACATTTCTCGGCCATATCGCATAGATCTCACTGTGAAAAGACTTAAATGGCTTTTTTGACCTAAGTTTGAGGATTGCGCTCAAATCATATGTCCTAGAACCAAATTTCCACATGTAATTACTAGATTGTGATACAATACACTAATGGGTGAAGTTTGGTTGACTTCTGCGAGCGGTTTGGGAGTTAACATCAAAATTACATTTCTCGGCCATATCGCATAGATCTCACTGTGAAAAGGCTTAAATGACTTTTTTAATTAAGTTTAATGATTGCGCTCAAATCAAATGTCCAAGAACTAAATTTCCAAATGTAACTACTAGATTGTGATAAAATACACTATTGGGTGAAGTTTGGTTGACTTCTGCGCAGCGGTTTGGGAGTTAACATCAAAATTACATTTCTCGGCCACATCGCATAGATCTCACTGTGAAAAGGCTTAAATGACATTTTTAATTAAGTTTGATGATTGCGTTCAAACAAAATGTCCTAGAACAAAATTTTCAAATGTAACTACTAGATTGTGATACAATACACTATTGGGTGAAGTTTGGTTGACTTCTGCGCAGCGGTTTGGGAGTTAACATCAAAATTACATTTCTCGGCCATATCGCATAGATCTCACTGTGAAAAGGCTTAAATGGCTTTTTTGACCTAAGTTTGAGGATTGCGCTCAAATCAAATGTCCAAGAACCAAATTTCCAAATGTAACTACTACATTGTGATACAATACACTATTGGGTGAAGTTTGGTTGACTTCTGCGCAGCGGTTTGGGAGTTAACATCAAAATTACATTTCTCGGCCATATCGCATAGATCTCACTGTGAAAAGGCTTAAATGACTTTTTTAATTAAGTTTGATGATTGCGTTCAAACAAAATGTCCTAGAACAAAATTTTCAAATGTAACTACTAGATTGTGATACAATACACTATTGGGTGAAGTTTGGTTGACTTCTGCGCAGCGGTTTGGGAGTTAACATCAAAATTACATTTCTCGGCCATATCGCATAGATCTCACTGTGAAAAGGCTTAAATGGCTTTTTTGACCTAAGTTTAAAGATTGCGCTCAAACCAAATGTCCTATAACGAAATTTTCAAATGTAACTACTAGAATGTGATACAATACACTATTGGGTGAAGTTTGGTTGACTTCTGCGCAGCGGTTTGGGAGTTAACATCAAAATTACATTTCTCGGCCATATCGCATAGATCTCACTGTGAAAAGGCTTAAATGGCTTTTTTGACCTAAGTTTGAGGATTGCGCTCAAATCAAATGTCCTAGAACCAAATTTCCACATGTAACTACTAGATTGTGATACAATACACTAATGGGTGAAGTTTGGTTGACTTCTGCGCAGAGGTTTGGGAGTTAACATCAAAATTACATTTCTCGGCCATATCGCATAGATCTCACTGTGAAAAGGCTTAAATGACTTTTTTAATTAAGTTTGATGATTGCGCTCAAAATAAATTTCCTAGAACAAAATTTTCAAATGTAACTACTAGATTGTGATACAATACACTATTGGGTGAAGTTTGGTTGACTTCTGCGCAGCGGTTTGGGAGTTAACATCAAAATTACATTTCTCGGCCATATCGCATAGATCTCACTGTGAAAAGGCTTAAATGGCTTTTTTGACCTAAGTTTAATGATTGCGCTCAAACCAAATGTCCAATAACCAAATTTCCACATGTAACTACTAGATTGTGATACAATACACTAATGGGTGAAGTTTGGTTGACTTCTGCGCAGCGGTTTGGGAGTTAACATCAAAATTACATTTCTCGGCCATATCGCATAGATCTCACTGTGAAAAGGCTTAAATGACTTTTTTAATTAAGTTTGATGATTGCGTTCAAACAAAATGTCATAGAACAAAATTTTCAAATGTAACTACTAGATTGTGATACAATACACTATTGGGTGAAGTTTGTTTGACTTCTGCGCAGCGGTTTGGGAGTTAACATCAAAATTACATTTCTCGGCCATATCGCATAGATCTCACTGTGAAAAGGCTTAAATGGCTTTTTTGACCTAAGTTTGAGGATTGCGCTCAAATCAAATGTCCTAGAACCAAATTTCCACATGTAATTACTAGATTGTGATACAATACACTAATGGGTGAAGTTTGGTTGACTTCTGCGCAGCGGTTTGGGAGTTAACATCAAAATTACATTTCTCGGCCATATCGCATAGATCTCACTGTGAAAAGGCTTAAATGACTTTTTTAATTAAGTTTAATGATTGCGCTCAAACCAAATGTCCTAGAACGAAATTTTCAAATGTAACTACTAGAATGTGATACAATACACTATTGGGTGAAGTTTAGTTGACTTCTGCGCAGCGGTTTGGGAGTTAACATCAAAATTACATTTCTCGGCCATATCGCATAGATCTCACTGTGAAAAGGCTTAAATGGCTTTTTTGACCTAAGTTTAATGATTGCGCTCAAACCAAATGTCCTAGAACGAAATTTTCAAATGTAACTACTAGAATGTGATACAATACACTATTGGGTGAAGTTTGGTTGACTTCTGCGCAGCGGTTTGGGAGTTAACATCAAAATTACATTTCTCGGCCATATCGCATAGATCTCACTGTGAAAAGGCTTAAATGGCTTTTTTGACCTAAGTTTGAGGATTGCGCTCAAATCAAATGTCCTAGAACCAAATTTTCACATGTAACTACTAGATTGTGATACAATACACTAATGGGTGAAGTTTGGTTGATTTCTGCGCAGCGGTTTGGGAGTTAACATCAAAATTACATTTCTCGGCCATATCGCATAGATCTCACTGTGAAAAGGCTTAAATGACTTTTTTAATTAAGTTTAATGATTGCGCTCAAATCAAATGTCCAAGAACTAAATTTCCAAATGTAACTACTAGATTGTGATAAAATACACTATTGGGTGAAGTTTGGTTGACTTCTGCGCAGCGGTTTGGGAGTTAACATCAAAATTACATTTCTCGGCCATATCGCATAGATCTCACTGTGAAAAGGCTTAAATGACTTTTTTAATTAAGTTTGATGATTGCGTTCAAACAAAATGTCCTAGAACAAAATTTTCAAATGTAACTACTAGATTGTGATACAATACACTATTGGGTGAAGTTTGGTTGACTTCTGCGCAGCGGTTTGGGAGTTAACATCAAAATTACATTTCTCGGCCATATCGCATAGATCTCACTGTGAAAAGGCTTAAATGGCTTTTTTGACCTAAGTTTGAGGATTGCGCTCAAATCAAATGTCCAAGAACCAAATTTCCAAATGTAACTACTAGATTGTGATACAATACACTATTGGGTGAAGTTTGGTTGACTTCTGCGCAGCGGTTTGGGAGTTAACATCAAAATTACATTTCTCGGCCATATCGCATAGATCTCACTGTGAAAAGGCTTAAATGACTTTTTTAATTAAGTTTGATGATTGCGTTCAAACAAAATGTCCTAGAACAAAATTTTCAAATGTAACTACTAGATTGTGATACAATACACTATTGGGTGAAGTTTGGTTGACTTCTGCGCAGCGGTTTGGGAGTTAACATCAAAATTACATTTCTCGGCCATATCGCATAGATCTCACTGTGAAAAGGCTTAAATGGCTTTTTTGACCTAAGTTTAAAGATTGCGCTCAAACCAAATGTCCTAGAACGAAATTTTCAAATGTAACTACTAGAATGTGATACAATACACTATTGGGTGAAGTTTGGTTGACTTCTGCGCAGCGATTTGGGAGTTAACATCAAAATTACATTTCTCGGCCATATCGCATAGATCTCACTGTGAAAAGGCTTAAATGGCTTTTTTGACCTAAGTTTGAGGATTGCGCTCAAATCAAATGTCCTAGAACCAAATTTCCACATGTAACTACTAGATTGTGATACAATACACTAATGGGTGAAGTTTGGTTGACTTCTGCGCAGAGGTTTGGGAGTTAACATCAAAATTACATTTCTCGGCCATATCGCATAGATCTCACTGTGAAAAGGCTTAAATGACTTTTTTAATTAAGTTTGATGATTGCGTTCAAACAAAATGTCATAGAACAAAATTTTCAAATGTAACTACTAGATTGTGATACAATACACTATTGGGTGAATTTTGGTTGACTTCTGCGCAGCGGTTTGGGAGTTAACATCAAAATTACATTTCTCGGCCATATCGCATAGATCTCACTGTGAAAAGGCTTAAATGGCTTTTTTGACCTAAGTTTGAGGATTGCGCTCAAATCAAATGTCCTAGAACCACATTTCCACATGTAATTACTAGATTGTGATACAATACACTAATGGGTGAAGTTTGGTTGACTTCTGCGCAGCGGTTTGGGAGTTAACATCAAAATTACATTTCTCGGCCATATCGCATAGATCTCACTGTGAAAAGGCTTAAATGACTTTTTTAATTAAGTTTAATGATTGCGCTCAAACCAAATGTCCTAGAACGAAATTTTCAAATGTAACTACTAGAATGTGATACAATACACTATTGGGTGAAGTTTGGTTGACTTCTGCGCAGCGGTTTGGGAGTTAACATCAAAATTACATTTCTCGGCCATATCGCATAGATCTCACTGTGAAAAGGCTTAAATGGCTTTTTTGACCTAAGTTTAATGATTGCGCTCAAACCAAATGTCCTAGAACGAAATTTTCAAATGTAACTACTAGAATGTGATACAATACACTATTGGGTGAAGTTTGGTTGACTTCTGCGCAGCGGTTTGGGAGTTAACATCAAAATTACATTTCTCGGCCATATCGCATAGATCTCACTGTGAAAAGGCTTAAATGGCTTTTTTGACCTAAGTTTGAGGATTGCGCTCAAATCAAATGTCCTAGAACCAAATTTTCACATGTAACTACTAGATTGTGATACAATACACTAATGGGTGAAGTTTGGTTGACTTCTGCGCAGCGGTTTGGGAGTTAACATCAAAATTACATTTCTCGGCCATATCGCATAGATCTCACTGTGAAAAGGCTTAAATGACATTTTTAATTAAGTTTGATGATTGCGCTCAAACAAAATTTCCTAGAACAAAATTTTCAAATGTAACTACTAGATTGTGATACAATACACTATTGGGTGAAGTTTGGTTGACTTCTGCGCAGCGGTTTGGGAGTTAACATCAAAATTACATTTCTCGGCCATATCGCATAGATCTCACTGTGAAAAGGCTTAAATGGCTTTTTTGACCTAAGTTTGAGGATTGCGCTCAAATCAAATGTCCAAGAACCAAATTTCCAAATGTAACTACTAGATTGTGATACAATACACTATTGGGTGAAGTTTGGTTGACTTCTGCGCAGCGGTTTGGGAGTTAACATCAAAATTACATTTCTCGGCCATATCGCATAGATCTCACTGTGAAAAGGCTTAAATGGCTTTTTTGACCTAAGTTTGAGGATTGCGCTCAAATCAAATGTCCTAGAACCAAATTTTCACATGTAACTACTAGATTGTGATACAATACACTAATGGGTGAAGTTTGGTTGATTTCTGCGCAGCGGTTTGGGAGTTAACATCAAAATTACATTTCTCGGCCATATCGCATAGATCTCACTGTGAAAAGGCTTAAATGACTTTTTTAATTTTGATGATTGCGCTCAAACAAAATTTCCTAGAACAAAATTTTCAAATGTAACTACTAGATTGTGATACAATACACTATTGGGTGAAATTTGGTTGACTTCTGCGCAGCGGTTTGGGAGTTAACATCAAAATTACATTTCTCGGCCATATCGCATAGATCTCACTGTGAAAAGGCTTAAATGGCTTTTTTGACCTAAGTTTGAGGATTGCGCTCAAATCAAATGTCCTAGAACCACATTTCCACATGTAATTACTAGATTGTGATACAATACACTAATGGGTGAAGTTTGGTTGACTTCTGCGCAGCGGTTTGGGAGTTAACATCAAAATTACATTTCTCGGCCATATCGCATAGATCTCACTGTGAAAAGGCTTAAATGACTTTTTTAATTAAGTTTAATGATTGCGCTCAAACCAAATGTCCTAGAACGAAATTTTCAAATGTAACTACTAGAATGTGATACAATACACTATTGGGTGAAGTTTGGTTGACTTCTGCGCAGCGGTTTGGGAGTTAACATCAAAATTACATTTCTCGGCCATATCGCATAGATCTCACTGTGAAAAGGCTTAAATGGCTTTTTTGACCTAAGTTTAATGATTGCGCTCAAACCAAATGTCCTAGAACGAAATTTTCAAATGTAACTACTAGAATGTGATACAATACACTATTGGGTGAAGTTTGGTTGACTTCTGCGCAGCGGTTTGGGAGTTAACATCAAAATTACATTTCTCGGCCATATCGCATAGATCTCACTGTGAAAAGGCTTAAATGGCTTTTTTGACCTAAGTTTGAGGATTGCGCTCAAATCAAATGTCCTAGAACCAAATTTTCACATGTAACTACTAGATTGTGATACAATACACTAATGGGTGAAGTTTGGTTGACTTCTGCGCAGCGGTTTGGGAGTTAACATCAAAATTACATTTCTCGGCCATATCGCATAGATCTCACTGTGAAAAGGCTTAAATGACATTTTTAATTAAGTTTGATGATTGCGCTCAAACAAAATTTCCTAGAACAAAATTTTCAAATGTAACTACTAGATTGTGATACAATACACTATTGGGTGAAGTTTGGTTGACTTCTGCGCAGCGGTTTGGGAGTTAACATCAAAATTACATTTCTCGGCCATATCGCATAGATCTCACTGTGAAAAGGCTTAAATGGCTTTTTTGACCTAAGTTTGAGGATTGCGCTCAAATCAAATGTCCAAGAACCAAATTTCCAAATGTAACTACTAGATTGTGATACAATACACTATTGGGTGAAGTTTGGTTGACTTCTGCGCAGCGGTTTGGGAGTTAACATCAAAATTACATTTCTCGGCCATATCGCATAGATCTCACTGTGAAAAGGCTTAAATGGCTTTTTTGACCTAAGTTTGAGGATTGCGCTCAAATCAAATGTCCTAGAACCAAATTTTCACATGTAACTACTAGATTGTGATACAATACACTAATGGGTGAAGTTTGGTTGATTTCTGCGCAGCGGTTTGGGAGTTAACATCAAAATTACATTTCTCGGCCATATCGCATAGATCTCACTGTGAAAAGGCTTAAATGACTTTTTTAATTTTGATGATTGCGCTCAAACAAAATTTCCTAGAACAAAATTTTCAAATGTAACTACTAGATTGTGATACAATACACTATTGGGTGAAATTTGGTTGACTTCTGCGCAGCGGTTTGGGAGTTAACATCAAAATTACATTTCTCGGCCATATCGCATAGATCTCACTGTGAAAAGGCTTAAATGGCTTTTTTGACCTAAGTTTAATGATTGCGCTCAAACCAAATGTCCTAGAACGAAATTTTCAAATGTAACTACTAGAATGTGATACAATACACTATTGGGTGAAGTTTGGTTGACTTCTGCGCAGCGGTTTGGGAGTTAACATCAAAATTACATTTCTCGGCCATTTCGCATAGATCTCACTGTGAAAAGGCTTAAATGACTTTTTTAATTAAGTTTGATGATTGGGTTCAAACAAAATGTCCTAGAACAAAATTTTCAAATGTAACTACTAGATTGTGATACAATACACTATTGGGTGAAGTTTGGTTGACTTCTGCGCAGCGGTTTGGGAGTTAACATCAAAATTACATTTCTCGGCCATATCGCATAGATCTCACTGTGAAAAGGCTTAAATGGCTTTTTTGACCTAAGTTTGAGGATTGCGCTCAAATCAAATGTCCAAGAACCAAATTTCCAAATGTAACTACTAGATTGTGACACAATACACTATTGGGTGAAGTTTGGTTGACTTCTGCGCAGCGGTTTGGGAGTTAACATCAAAATTACATTTCTCGGCCATATCGCATAGATCTCACTGTGAAAAGGCTTAAATGACTTTTTTAATTAAGTTTGATGATTGCGTTCAAACAAAATGTCCTAGAACAAAATTTTCAAATGTAACTACTAGATTGTGATACAATACACTATTGGGTGAAGTTTAGTTGACTTCTGCGCAGCGGTTTGGGAGTTAACATCAAAATTACATTTCTCGGCCATATCGCATAGATCTCACTGTGAAAAGGCTTAAATGGCTTTTTTGACCTAAGTTTAAAGATTGCGCTCAAACCAAATGTCCTAGAACGAAATTTTCAAATGTAACTACTAGAATGTGATACAATACACTATTGGGTGAAATTTGGTTGACTTCTGCGCAGCGGTTTGGGAGTTAACATCAAAATTACATTTCTCGGCCATATCGCATAGATCTCACTGTGAAAAGGCTTAAATGGCTTTTTTGACCTAAGTTTGAGGATTGCGCTCAAATCAAATGTCCTAGAACCAAATTTCCACATGTAACTACTAGATTGTGATACAATACACTAATGGGTGAAGTTTGGTTGACTTCTGCGCAGAGGTTTGGGAGTTAACATCAAAATTACATTTCTCGGCCATATCGTATAGATCTCACTGTGAAAAGGCTTAAATGACTTTTTTAATTAAGTTTGATGATTGCGCTCAAACAAAATTTCCTAGAACAAAATTTTCAAATGTAACTACTAGATTGTGATACAATACACTATTGGGTGAAGTTTGGTTGACTTCTGCGCAGCGGTTTGGGAGTTAACATCAAAATTACATTTCTCGGCCATATCGCATAGATCTCACTGTGAAAAGGCTTAAATGGCTTTTTTGACCTAAGTTTAATGATTGCGCTCAAACCAAATGTCCAATAACCAAATTTCTACATGTAACTACTAGATTGTGATACAATACACTAATGGGTGAAGTTTGGTTGACTTCTGCGCAGCGGTTTGGGAGTTAACATCAAAATTACATTTCTCGGCCATATCGCATAGATCTCACTGTGAAAAGGCTTAAATGACTTTTTTAATTAAGTTTGATGATTGCGTTCAAACAAAATGTCATAGAACAAAATTTTCAAATGTAACTACTAGATTGTGATACAATACACTATTGGGTGAAGTTTGGTTGACTTCTGCGCAGCGGTTTGGGAGTTAACATCAAAATTACATTTCTCGGCCATATCGCATAGATCTCACTGTGAAAAGGCTTAAATGGCTTTTTTGACCTAAGTTTGAGGATTGCGCTCAAATCAAATGTCCTAGAACCAAATTTCCACATGTAATTACTAGATTGTGATACAATACACTAATGGGTGAAGTTTGGTTGACTTCTGCGCAGCGGTTTGGGAGTTAACATCAAAATTACATTTCTCGGCCATATCGCATAGATCTCACTGTGAAAAGGCTTAAATGACTTTTTTAATTAAGTTTAATGATTGCGCTCAAACCAAATGTCCTAGAACGAAATTTTCAAATGTAACTACTAGAATGTGATACAATACACTATTGGGTGAAGTTTAGTTGACTTCTGCGCAGCGGTTTGGGAGTTAACATCAAAATTACATTTCTCGGCCATATCGCATAGATCTCACTGTGAAAAGGCTTAAATGGCTTTTTTGACCTAAGTTTAATGATTGCGCTCAAACCAAATGTCCTAGAACGAAATTTTCAAATGTAACTACTAGAATGTGATACAATACCCTATTGGGTGAAGTTTGGTTGACTTCTGCGCAGCGGTTTGGGAGTTAACATCAAAATTACATTTCTCGGCCATATCGCATAGATCTCACTGTGAAAAGGCTTAAATGGCTTTTTTGACCTAAGTTTGAGGATTGCGCTCAAATCATATGTCCTAGAACCAAATTTCCACATGTAATTACTAGATTGTGATACAATACACTAATGGGTGAAGTTTGGTTGACTTCTGCGCAGCGGTTTGGGAGTTAACATCAAAATTACATTTCTCGGCCATATCGCATAGATCTCACTGTGAAAAGGCTTAAATGACTTTTTTAATTAAGTTTAATGATTGCGCTCAAATCAAATGTCCAAGAACTAAATTTCCAAATGTAACTACTAGATTGTGATAAAATACACTATTGGGTGAAGTTTGGTTGACTTCTGCGCAGCGGTTTGGGAGTTAACATCAAAATTACATTTCTCGGCCATATCGCATAGATCTCACTGTGAAAAGGCTTAAATGACTTTTTTAATTAAGTTTGATGATTGCGTTCAAACAAAATGTCCTAGAACAAAATTTTCAAATGTAACTACTAGATTGTGATACAATACACTATTGGGTGAAGTTTGGTTGACTTCTGCGCAGCGGTTTGGGAGTTAACATCAAAATTACATTTCTCGGCCATATCGCATAGATCTCACTGTGAAAAGGCTTAAATGGCTTTTTTGACCTAAGTTTAAAGATTGCGCTCAAACCAAATGTCCTAGAACGAAATTTTCAAATGTAACTACTAGAATGTGATACAATACACTATTGGGTGAAGTTTGGTTGACTTCTGCGCAGCGGTTTGGGAGTTAACATCAAAATTACATTTCTCGGCCATATCGCATAGATCTCACTGTGAAAAGGCTTAAATGGCTTTTTTGACCTAAGTTTGAGGATTGCGCTCAAATCAAATGTCCTAGAACCAAATTTCCACATGTAACTACTAGATTGTGATACAATACACTAATGGGTGAAGTTTGGTTGACTTCTGCGCAGAGGTTTGGGAGTTAACATCAAAATTACATTTCTCGGCCATATCGCATAGATCTCACTGTGAAAAGGCTTAAATGACTTTTTTAATTAAGTTTGATGATTGCGTTCAAACAAAATGTCATAGAACAAAATTTTCAAATGTAACTACTAGATTGTGATACAATACACTATTGGGTGAAGTTTGGTTGACTTCTGCGCAGCGGTTTGGGAGTTAACATCAAAATTACATTTCTCGGCCATATCGCATAGATCTCACTGTGAAAAGGCTTAAATGGCTTTTTTGACCTAAGTTTGAGGATTGCGCTCAAATCAAATGTCCTAGAACCAAATTTCCACATGTAACTACTAGATTGTGATACAATACACTAATGGGTGAAGTTTGGTTGACTTCTGCGCAGCGGTTTGGGAGTTAACATCAAAATTACATTTCTCGGCCATATCGCATAGATCTCACTGTGAAAAGGCTTAAATGGCTTTTTTGACCTAAGTTTAATGATTGCGCTCAAACCAAATGTCCAATAACCAAATTTCCACATGTAACTACTAGATTGTGATACAATACACTAATGGGTGAAGTTTAGTTGACTTCTGCGCAGCGGTTTGGGAGTTAACATCAAAATTACATTTCTCGGCCATATCGCATAGATCTCACTGTGATAAGGCTTAAATGACTTTTTTAATTAAGTTTGATGATTGCGTTCAAACAAAATGTCATAGAACAAAATTTTCAAATGTAACTACTAGATTGTGATACTATACACTATTGGGTGAAGTTTGGTTGACTTCTGCGCAGCGGTTTGGGAGTTAACATCAAAATTACATTTCTCGGCCATATCGCATAGATCTCACTGTGAAAAGGCTTAAATGGCTTTTTTGACCTAAGTTTGAGGATTGCGCTCAAATCAAATGTCCTAGAACCAAATTTCCACATGTAATTACTAGATTGTGATACAATACACTAATGGGTGAAGTTTGGTTGACTTCTGCGCAGCGGTTTGGGAGTTAACATCAAAATTACATTTCTCGGCCATATCGCATAGATCTCACTGTGAAAAGGCTTAAATGACTTTTTTAATTAAGTTTAATGATTGCGCTCAAACCAAATGTCCTAGAACGAAATTTTCAAATGTAACTACTAGAATGTGATACAATACACTATTGGGTGAAGTTTGGTTGACTTCTGCGCAGCGGTTTGGGAGTTAACATCAAAATTACATTTCTCGGCCATATCGCATAGATCTCACTGTGAAAAGGCTTAAATGGCTTTTTTGACCTAAGTTTAATGATTGCGCTCAAACCAAATGTCCTAGAACGAAATTTTCAAATGTAACTACTAGAATGTGATACAATACACTATTGGGTGAAGTTTGGTTGACTTCTGCGCAGCGGTTTGGGAGTTAACATCAAAATTACATTTCTCGGCCATATCGCATAGATCTCACTGTGAAAAGGCTTAAATGGCTTTTTTGACCTAAGTTTGAGGATTGCGCTCAAATCAAATGTCCTAGAACCAAATTTTCACATGTAACTACTAGATTGTGATACAATACACTAATGGGTGAAGTTTGGTTGACTTCTGCGCAGCGGTTTGGGAGTTAACATCAAAATTACATTTCTCGGCCATATCGCATAGATCTCACTGTGAAAAGGCTTAAATGACATTTTTAATTAAGTTTGATGATTGCGCTCAAACAAAATTTCCTAGAACAAAATTTTCAAATGTAACTACTAGATTGTGATACAATACACTATTGGGTGAAGTTTGGTTGACTTCTGCGCAGCGGTTTGGGAGTTAACATCAAAATTACATTTCTCGGCCATATCGCATAGATCTCACTGTGAAAAGGCTTAAATGGCTTTTTTGACCTAAGTTTGGGGATTGCGCTCAAATCAAATGTCCAAGAACCAAATTTCCAAATGTAACTACTAGATTGTGATACAATACACTATTGGGTGAAGTTTGGTTGACTTCTGCGCAGCGGTTTGGGAGTTAACATCAAAATTACATTTCTCGGCCATATCGCATAGATCTCACTGTGAAAAGGCTTAAATGGCTTTTTTGACCTAAGTTTGAGGATTGCGCTCAAATCAAATGTCCTAGAACCAAATTTTCACATGTAACTACTAGATTGTGATACAATACACTAATGGGTGAAGTTTGGTTGATTTCTGCGCAGCGGTTTGGGAGTTAACATCAAAATTACATTTCTCGGCCATATCGCATAGATCTCACTGTGAAAAGGCTTAAATGACTTTTTTAATTAAGTTTGATGATTGCGCTCAAACAAAATTTCCTAGAACAAAATTTTCAAATGTAACTACTAGATTGTGATACAATACACTATTGGGTGAAGTTTGGTTGACTTCTGCGCAGCGGTTTGGGAGTTAACATCAAAATTACATTTCTCCGCCATATCGCATAGATCTCACTGTGAAAAGGCTTAAATGGCTTTTTTGACCTGAAGTTTAATGATTGCGCTCAAACCAAATGTCCAATAACCAAATTTCCACATGTAACTACTAGATTGTGATACAATACACTAATGGGTGAAGTTTGGTTGACTTCTGCGCAGCGGTTTGGGAGTTAACATCAAAATTACATTTCTCGGCCATATCGCATAGATCTCACTGTGAAAAGGCTTAAATGACTTTTTTAATTAAGTTTGATGATTGCGTTCAAACAAAATGTCATAGAACAAAATTTTCAAATGTAACTACTAGATTGTGATACAATACACTATTGGGTGAAGTTTGGTTGACTTCTGCGCAGCGGTTTGGGAGTTAACATCAAAATTACATTTCTCGGCCATATCGCATAGATCTCACTGTGAAAAGGCTTAAATGGCTTTTTTGACCTAAGTTTGAGGATTGCGCTCAAATCAAATGTCCTAGAACCAAATTTCCACATGTAATTACTAGATTGTGATACAATACACTAATGGGTGAAGTTTGGTTGACTTCTGCGCAGCGGTTTGGGAGTTAACATCAAAATTACATTTCTCGGCCATATCGCATAGATCTCACTGTGAAAAGGCTTAAATGACTTTTTTAATTAAGTTTAATGATTGCGCTCAAACCAAATGTCCTAGAACGAAATTTTCAAATGTAACTACTAGAATGTGATACAATACACTATTGGGTGAAGTTTAGTTGACTTCTGCGCAGCGGTTTGGGAGTTAACATCAAAATTACATTTCTCGGCCATATCGCATAGATCTCACTGTGAAAAGGCTTAAATGGCTTTTTTGACCTAAGTTTAATGATTGCGCTCAAACCAAATGTCCTAGAACCAAATTTTCACATGTAACTACTAGATTGTGATACAATACACTAATGGGTGAAGTTTGGTTGACTTCTGCGCAGCGGTTTGGGAGTTAACATCAAAATTACATTTCTCGGCCATATCGCATAGATCTCACTGTGAAAAGGCTTAAATGACATTTTTAATTAAGTTTGATGATTGCGCTCAAACAAAATTTCCTAGAACAAAATTTTCAAATGTAACTACTAGATTGTGATACAATACACTATTGGGTGAAGTTTGGTTGATTTCTGCGCAGCGGTTTGGGAGTTAACATCAAAATTACATTTCTCGGCCATATCGCATAGATCTCACTGTGAAAAGGCTTAAATGGCTTTTTTGACCTAAGTTTGAGGATTGCGCTCAAATCAAATGTCCAAGAACCAAATTTCCAAATGTAACTACTAGATTGTGATACAATACACTATTGGGTGAAGTTTGGTTGACTTCTGCGCAGCGGTTTGGGAGTTAACATCAAAATTACATTTCTCGGCCATATCGCATAGATCTCACTGTGAAAAGGCTTAAATGGCTTTTTTGACCTAAGTTTGAGGATTGCGCTCAAATCAAATGTCCTAGAACCAAATTTTCACATGTAACTACTAGATTGTGATACAATACACTAATGGGTGAAGTTTGGTTGATTTCTGCGCAGCGGTTTGGGAGTTAACATCAAAATTACATTTCTCGGCCATATCGCATAGATCTCACTGTGAAAAGGCTTAAATGACTTTTTTAATTAAGTTTGATGATTGCGCTCAAACAAAATTTCCTAGAACAAAATTTTCAAATGTAACTACTAGATTGTGATACAATACACTATTGGGTGAAGTTTGGTTGACTTCTGCGCAGCGGTTTGGGAGTTAACATCAAAATTACATTTCTCGGCCATATCGCATAGATCTCACTGTGAAAAGGCTTAAATGGCTTTTTTGACCTAAGTTTAATGATTGCGCTCAAACCAAATGTCCTAGAACGAAATTTTCAAATGTAACTACTAGAATGTGATACAATACACTATTGGGTGAAGTTTGGTTGACTTCTGCGCAGCGGTTTGGGAGTTAACATCAAAATTACATTTCTCGGCCATATCGCATAGATCTCACTGTGAAAAGGCTTAAATGACTTTTTTAATTAAGTTTGATGATTGCGTTCAAACAAAATGTCCTAGAACAAAATTTTCAAATGTAACTACTAGATTGTGATACAATACACTATTGGGTGAAGTTTGGTTGACTTCTGCGCAGCGGTTTGGGAGTTAACATCAAAATTACATTTCTCGGCCATATCGCATAGATCTCACTGTGAAAAGGCTTAAATGGCTTTTTTGACCTAAGTTTGAGGATTGCGCTCAAATCAAATGTCCAAGAACCAAATTTCCAAATGTAACTACTAGATTGTGACACAATACACTATTGGGTGAAGTTTGGTTGACTTCTGCGCAGCGGTTTGGGAGTTAACATCAAAATTACATTTCTCGGCCATATCGCATAGATCTCACTGTGAAAAGGCTTAAATGACTTTTTTAATTAAGTTTGATGATTGCGTTCAAACAAAATGTCCTAGAACAAAATTTTCAAATGTAACTACTAGATTGTGATACAATACACTATTGGGTGAAGTTTGGTTGACTTCTGCGCAGCGGTTTGGGAGTTAACATCAAAATTACATTTCTCGGCCATATCGCATAGATCTCACTGTGAAAAGGCTTAAATGGCTTTTTTGACCTAAGTTTAAAGATTGCGCTCAAACCAAATGTCCTAGAACGAAATTTTCAAATGTAACTACTAGAATGTGATACAATACACTATTGGGTGAAATTTGGTTGACTTCTGCGCAGCGGTTTGGGAGTTAACATCAAAATTACATTTCTCGGCCATATCGCATAGATCTCACTGTGAAAAGGCTTAAATGGCTTTTTTGACCTAAGTTTGAGGATTGCGCTCAAATCAAATGTCCTAGAACCAAATTTCCACATGTAACTACTAGATTGTGATACAATACACTAATGGGTGAAGTTTGGTTGACTTCTGCGCAGAGGTTTGGGAGTTAACATCAAAATTACATTTCTCGGCCATATCGTATAGATCTCACTGTGAAAAGGCTTAAATGACTTTTTTAATTAAGTTTGATGATTGCGCTCAAACAAAATTTCCTAGAACAAAATTTTCAAATGTAACTACTAGATTGTGATACAATACACTATTGGGTGAAGTTTGGTTGACTTCTGCGCAGCGGTTTGGGAGTTAACATCAAAATTACATTTCTCCGCCATATCGCATAGATCTCACTGTGAAAAGGCTTAAATGGCTTTTTTGACCTGAAGTTTAATGATTGCGCTCAAACCAAATGTCCAATAACCAAATTTCCACATGTAACTACTAGATTGTGATACAATACACTAATGGGTGAAGTTTGGTTGACTTCTGCGCAGCGGTTTGGGAGTTAACATCAAAATTACATTTCTCGGCCATATCGCATAGATCTCACTGTGAAAAGGCTTAAATGACTTTTTTAATTAAGTTTGATGATTGCGTTCAAACAAAATGTCATAGAACAAAATTTTCAAATGTAACTACTAGATTGTGATACAATACACTATTGGGTGAAGTTTGGTTGACTTCTGCGCAGCGGTTTGGGAGTTAACATCAAAATTACATTTCTCGGCCATATCGCATAGATCTCACTGTGAAAAGGCTTAAATGGCTTTTTTGACCTAAGTTTGAGGATTGCGCTCAAATCAAATGTCCTAGAACCAAATTTCCACATGTAATTACTAGATTGTGATACAATACACTAATGGGTGAAGTTTGGTTGACTTCTGCGCAGCGGTTTGGGAGTTAACATCAAAATTACATTTCTCGGCCATATCGCATAGATCTCACTGTGAAAAGGCTTAAATGACTTTTTTAATTAAGTTTAATGATTGCGCTCAAACCAAATGTCCTAGAACGAAATTTTCAAATGTAACTACTAGAATGTGATACAATACACTATTGGGTGAAGTTTAGTTGACTTCTGCGCAGCGGTTTGGGAGTTAACATCAAAATTACATTTCTCGGCCATATCGCATAGATCTCACTGTGAAAAGGCTTAAATGGCTTTTTTGACCTAAGTTTAATGATTGCGCTCAAACCAAATGTCCTAGAACCAAATTTTCACATGTAACTACTAGATTGTGATACAATACACTAATGGGTGAAGTTTGGTTGACTTCTGCGCAGCGGTTTGGGAGTTAACATCAAAATTACATTTCTCGGCCATATCGCATAGATCTCACTGTGAAAAGGCTTAAATGACATTTTTAATTAAGTTTGATGATTGCGCTCAAACAAAATTTCCTAGAACAAAATTTTCAAATGTAACTACTAGATTGTGATACAATACACTATTGGGTGAAGTTTGGTTGACTTCTGCGCAGCGGTTTGGGAGTTAACATCAAAATTACATTTCTCGGCCATATCGCATAGATCTCACTGTGAAAAGGCTTAAATGGCTTTTTTGACCTAAGTTTGAGGATTGCGCTCAAATCAAATGTCCAAGAACCAAATTTCCAAATGTAACTACTAGATTGTGATACAATACACTATTGGGTGAAGTTTGGTTGACTTCTGCGCAGCGGTTTGGGAGTTAACATCAAAATTACATTTCTCGGCCATATCGCATAGATCTCACTGTGAAAAGGCTTAAATGGCTTTTTTGACCTAAGTTTGAGGATTGCGCTCAAATCAAATGTCCTAGAACCAAATTTTCACATGTAACTACTAGATTGTGATACAATACACTAATGGGTGAAGTTTGGTTGATTTCTGCGCAGCGGTTTGGGAGTTAACATCAAAATTACATTTCTCGGCCATATCGCATAGATCTCACTGTGAAAAGGCTTAAATGACTTTTTTAATTAAGTTTGATGATTGCGCTCAAACAAAATTTCCTAGAACAAAATTTTCAAATGTAACTACTAGATTGTGATACAATACACTATTGGGTGAAGTTTGGTTGACTTCTGCGCAGCGGTTTGGGAGTTAACATCAAAATTACATTTCTCGGCCATATCGCATAGATCTCACTGTGAAAAGGCTTAAATGGCTTTTTTGACCTAAGTTTAATGATTGCGCTCAAACCAAATGTCCTAGAACGAAATTTTCAAATGTAACTACTAGAATGTGATACAATACACTATTGGGTGAAGTTTGGTTGACTTCTGCGCAGCGGTTTGGGAGTTAACATCAAAATTACATTTCTCGGCCATATCGCATAGATCTCACTGTGAAAAGGCTTAAATGACTTTTTTAATTAAGTTTGATGATTGCGTTCAAACAAAATGTCCTAGAACAAAATTTTCAAATGTAACTACTAGATTGTGATACAATACACTATTGGGTGAAGTTTGGTTGACTTCTGCGCAGCGGTTTGGGAGTTAACATCAAAATTACATTTCTCGGCCATATCGCATAGATCTCACTGTGAAAAGGCTTAAATGGCTTTTTTGACCTAAGTTTGAGGATTGCGCTCAAATCAAATGTCCAAGAACCAAATTTCCAAATGTAACTACTAGATTGTGACACAATACACTATTGGGTGAAGTTTGGTTGACTTCTGCGCAGCGGTTTGGGAGTTAACATCAAAATTACATTTCTCGGCCATATCGCATAGATCTCACTGTGAAAAGGCTTAAATGACTTTTTTAATTAAGTTTGATGATTGCGTTCAAACAAAATGTCCTAGAACAAAATTTTCAAATGTAACTACTAGATTGTGATACAATACACTATTGGGTGAAGTTTGGTTGACTTCTGCGCAGCGGTTTGGGAGTTAACATCAAAATTACATTTCTCGGCCATATCGCATAGATCTCACTGTGAAAAGGCTTAAATGGCTTTTTTGACCTAAGTTTAAAGATTGCGCTCAAACCAAATGTCCTAGAACGAAATTTTCAAATGTAACTACTAGAATGTGATACAATACACTATTGGGTGAAATTTGGTTGACTTCTGCGCAGCGGTTTGGGAGTTAACATCAAAATTACATTTCTCGGCCATATCGCATAGATCTCACTGTGAAAAGGCTTAAATGGCTTTTTTGACCTAAGTTTGAGGATTGCGCTCAAATCAAATGTCCTAGAACCAAATTTCCACATGTAACTACTAGATTGTGATACAATACACTAATGGGTGAAGTTTGGTTGACTTCTGCGCAGAGGTTTGGGAGTTAACATCAAAATTACATTTCTCGGCCATATCGTATAGATCTCACTGTGAAAAGGCTTAAATGACTTTTTTAATTAAGTTTGATGATTGCGCTCAAACAAAATTTCCTAGAACAAAATTTTCAAATGTAACTACTAGATTGTGATACAATACACTATTGGGTGAAGTTTGGTTGACTTCTGCGCAGCGGTTTGGGAGTTAACATCAAAATTACATTTCTCGGCCATATCGCATAGATCTCACTGTGAAAAGGCTTAAATGGCTTTTTTGACCTAAGTTTGAGGATTGCGCTCAAATCAAATGTCCAAGAACCAAATTTCCAAATGTAACTACTAGATTGTGACACAATACACTATTGGGTGAAGTTTGGTTGACTTCTGCGCAGCGGTTTGGGAGTTAACATCAAAATTACATTTCTCGGCCATATCGCATAGATCTCACTGTGAAAAGGCTTAAATGACTTTTTTAATTAAGTTTGATGATTGCGTTCAAACAAAATGTCCTAGAACAAAATTTTCAAATGTAACTACTAGATTGTGATACAATACACTATTGGGTGAAGTTTGGTTGACTTCTGCGCAGCGGTTTGGGAGTTAACATCAAAATTACATTTCTCGGCCATATCGCATAGATCTCACTGTGAAAAGGCTTAAATGGCTTTTTTGACCTAAGTTTAAAGATTGCGCTCAAACCAAATGTCCTAGAACGAAATTTTCAAATGTAACTACTAGAATGTGATACAATACACTATTGGGTGAAATTTGGTTGACTTCTGCGCAGCGGTTTGGGAGTTAACATCAAAATTACATTTCTCGGCCATATCGCATAGATCTCACTGTGAAAAGGCTTAAATGGCTTTTTTGACCTAAGTTTGAGGATTGCGCTCAAATCAAATGTCCTAGAACCAAATTTCCACATGTAACTACTAGATTGTGATACAATACACTAATGGGTGAAGTTTGGTTGACTTCTGCGCAGAGGTTTGGGAGTTAACATCAAAATTACATTTCTCGGCCATATCGTATAGATCTCACTGTGAAAAGGCTTAAATGACTTTTTTAATTAAGTTTGATGATTGCGCTCAAACAAAATTTCCTAGAACAAAATTTTCAAATGTAACTACTAGATTGTGATACAATACACTATTGGGTGAAGTTTGGTTGACTTCTGCGCAGCGGTTTGGGAGTTAACATCAAAATTACATTTCTCGGCCATATCGCATAGATCTCACTGTGAAAAGGCTTAAATGGCTTTTTTGACCTAAGTTTAATGATTGCGCTCAAACCAAATGTCCAATAACCAAATTTCTACATGTAACTACTAGATTGTGATACAATACACTAATGGGTGAAGTTTGGTTGACTTCTGCGCAGCGGTTTGGGAGTTAACATCAAAATTACATTTCTCGGCCATATCGCATAGATCTCACTGTGAAAAGGCTTAAATGACTTTTTTAATTAAGTTTGATGATTGCGTTCAAACAAAATGTCATAGAACAAAATTTTCAAATGTAACTACTAGATTGTGATACAATACACTATTGGGTGAAGTTTGGTTGACTTCTGCGCAGCGGTTTGGGAGTTAACATCAAAATTACATTTCTCGGCCATATCGCATAGATCTCACTGTGAAAAGGCTTAAATGGCTTTTTTGACCTAAGTTTGAGGATTGCGCTCAAATCAAATGTCCTAGAACCAAATTTCTACATGTAATTACTAGATTGTGATACAATACACTAATGGGTGAAGTTTGGTTGACTTCTGCGCAGCGGTTTGGGAGTTAACATCAAAATTACATTTCTCGGCCATATCGCATAGATCTCACTGTGAAAAGGCTTAAATGACTTTTTTAATTAAGTTTAATGATTGCGCTCAAACCAAATGTCCTAGAACGAAATTTTCAAATGTAACTACTAGAATGTGATACAATACACTATTGGGTGAAGTTTAGTTGACTTCTGCGCAGCGGTTTGGGAGTTAACATCAAAATTACATTTCTCGGCCATATCGCATAGATCTCACTGTGAAAAGGCTTAAATGGCTTTTTTGACCTAAGTTTAATGATTGCGCTCAAACCAAATGTCCTAGAACGAAATTTTCAAATGTAACTACTAGAATGTGATACAATACACTATTGGGTGAAGTTTGGTTGACTTCTGCGCAGCGGTTTGGGAGTTAACATCAAAATTACATTTCTCGGCCATATCGCATAGATCTCACTGTGAAAAGGCTTAAATGACATTTTTAATTAAGTTTGATGATTGCGCTCAAACAAAATTTCCTAGAACAAAATTTTCAAATGTAACTACTAGATTGTGATACAATACACTATTGGGTGAAGTTTGGTTGACTTCTGCGCAGCGGTTTGGGAGTTAACATCAAAATTACATTTCTCGGCCATATCGCATAGATCTCACTGTGAAAAGGCTTAAATGGCTTTTTTGACCTAAGTTTGAGGATTGCGCTCAAATCAAATGTCCAAGAACCAAATTTCCAAATGTAACTACTAGATTGTGATACAATACACTATTGGGTGAAGTTTGGTTGACTTCTGCGCAGCGGTTTGGGAGTTAACATCAAAATTACATTTCTCGGCCATATCGCATAGATCTCACTGTGAAAAGGCTTAAATGGCTTTTTTGACCTAAGTTTGAGGATTGCGCTCAAATCATATGTCCTAGAACCAAATTTCCACATGTAATTACTAGATTGTGATACAATACACTAATGGGTGAAGTTTGGTTGACTTCTGCGCAGCGGTTTGGGAGTTAACATCAAAATTACATTTCTCGGCCATATCGCATAGATCTCACTGTGAAAAGGCTTAAATGACTTTTTTAATTAAGTTTAATGATTGCGCTCAAATCAAATGTCCAAGAACTAAATTTCCAAATGTAACTACTAGATTGTGATAAAATACACTATTGGGTGAAGTTTGGTTGACTTCTGCGCAGCGGTTTGGGAGTTAACATCAAAATTACATTTCTCGGCCATATCGCATAGATCTCACTGTGAAAAGGCTTAAATGACTTTTTTAATTAAGTTTGATGATTGCGTTCAAACAAAATGTCCTAGAACAAAATTTTCAAATGTAACTACTAGATTGTGATACAATACACTATTGGGTGAAGTTTGGTTGACTTCTGCGCAGCGGTTTGGGAGTTAACATCAAAATTACATTTCTCGGCCATATCGCATAGATCTCACTGTGAAAAGGCTTAAATGGCTTTTTTGACCTAAGTTTAAAGATTGCGCTCAAACCAAATGTCCTAGAACGAAATTTTCAAATGTAACTACTAGAATGTGATACAATACACTATTGGGTGAAGTTTGGTTGACTTCTGCGCAGCGGTTTGGGAGTTAACATCAAAATTACATTTCTCGGCCATATCGCATAGATCTCACTGTGAAAAGGCTTAAATGGCTTTTTTGACCTAAGTTTGAGGATTGCGCTCAAATCAAATGTCCTAGAACCAAATTTCCACATGTAACTACTAGATTGTGATACAATACACTAATGGGTGAAGTTTGGTTGACTTCTGCGCAGAGGTTTGGGAGTTAACATCAAAATTACATTTCTCGGCCATATCGCATAGATCTCACTGTGAAAAGGCTTAAATGACTTTTTTAATTAAGTTTGATGATTGCGTTCAAACAAAATGTCATAGAACAAAATTTTCAAATGTAACTACTAGATTGTGATACAATACACTATTGGGTGAAGTTTGGTTGACTTCTGCGCAGCGGTTTGGGAGTTAACATCAAAATTACATTTCTCGGCCATATCGCATAGATCTCACTGTGAAAAGGCTTAAATGGCTTTTTTGACCTAAGTTTGAGGTTTGCGCTCAAATCAAATGTCCTAGAACCAAATTTCCACATGTAACTACTAGATTGTGATACAATACACTAATGGGTGAAGTTTGGTTGACTTCTGCGCAGCGGTTTGGGAGTTAACATCAAAATTACATTTCTCGGCCATATCGCATAGATCTCACTGTGAAAAGGCTTAAATGGCTTTTTTGACCTAAGTTTAATGATTGCGCTCAAACCAAATGTCCAATAACCAAATTTCCACATGTAACTACTAGATTGTGATACAATACACTAATGAGTGAAGTTTGGTTGACTTCTGCGCAGCGGTTTGGGAGTTAACATCAAAATTACATTTCTCGGCCATATCGCATAGATCTCACTGTGATAAGGCTTAAATGACTTTTTTAATTAAGTTTGATGATTGCGTTCAAACAAAATGTCATAGAACAAAATTTTCAAATGTAACTACTAGATTGTGATACAATACACTATTGGGTGAAGTTTGGTTGACTTCTGCGCAGCGGTTTGGGAGTTAACATCAAAATTACATTTCTCGGCCATATCGCATAGATCTCACTGTGAAAAGGCTTAAATGGCTTTTTTGACCTAAGTTTGAGGATTGCGCTCAAATCAAATGTCCTAGAACCAAATTTCCACATGTAATTACTAGATTGTGATACAATACACTAATGGGTGAAGTTTGGTTGACTTCTGCGCAGCGGTTTGGGAGTTAACATCAAAATTACATTTCTCGGCCATATCGCATAGATCTCACTGTGAAAAGGCTTAAATGACTTTTTTAATTAAGTTTAATGATTGCGCTCAAACCAAATGTCCTAGAACGAAATTTTCAAATGTAACTACTAGAATGTGATACAATACACTATTGGGTGAAGTTTGGTTGACTTCTGCGCAGCGGTTTGGGAGTTAACATCAAAATTACATTTCTCGGCCATATCGCATAGATCTCACTGTGAAAAGGCTTAAATGGCTTTTTTGACCTAAGTTTAATGATTGCGCTCAAACCAAATGTCCTAGAACGAAATTTTCAAATGTAACTACTAGAATGTGATACAATACACTATTGGGTGAAGTTTGGTTGACTTCTGCGCAGCGGTTTGGGAGTTAACATCAAAATTACATTTCTCGGCCATATCGCATAGATCTCACTGTGAAAAGGCTTAAATGGCTTTTTTGACCTAAGTTTGAGGATTGCGCTCAAATCAAATGTCCTAGAACCAAATTTTCACATGTAACTACTAGATTGTGATACAATACACTAATGGGTGAAGTTTGGTTGACTTCTGCGCAGCGGTTTGGGAGTTAACATCAAAATTACATTTCTCGGCCATATCGCATAGATCTCACTGTGAAAAGGCTTAAATGACATTTTTAATTAAGTTTGATGATTGCGCTCAAACAATATTTCCTAGAACAAAATTTTCAAATGTAACTACTAGATTGTGATACAATACACTATTGGGTGAAGTTTGGTTGACTTCTGCGCAGCGGTTTGGGAGTTAACATCAAAATTACATTTCTCGGCCATATCGCATAGATCTCACTGTGAAAAGGCTTAAATGGCTTTTTTGACCTAAGTTTGAGGATTGCGCTCAAATCAAATGTCCAAGAACCAAATTTCCAAATGTAACTACTAGATTGTGATACAATACACTATTGGGTGAAGTTTGGTTGACTTCTGCGCAGCGGTTTGGGAGTTAACATCAAAATTACATTTCTCGGCCATATCGCATAGATCTCACTGTGAAAAGGCTTAAATGGCTTTTTTGACCTAAGTTTGAGGATTGCGCTCAAATCAAATGTCCTAGAACCAAATTTTCACATGTAACTACTAGATTGTGATACAATACACTAATGGGTGAAGTTTGGTTGATTTCTGCGCAGCGGTTTGGGAGTTAACATCAAAATTACATTTCTCGGCCATATCGCATAGATCTCACTGTGAAAAGGCTTAAATGACTTTTTTAATTAAGTTTGATGATTGCGCTCAAACAAAATTTCCTAGAACAAAATTTTCAAATGTAACTACTAGATTGTGATACAATACACTATTGGGTGAAGTTTGGTTGACTTCTGCGCAGCGGTTTGGGAGTTAACATCAAAATTACATTTCTCGGCCATATCGCATAGATCTCACTGTGAAAAGGCTTAAATGGCTTTTTTGACCTAAGTTTAATGATTGCGCTCAAACCAAATGTCCAATAACCAAATTTCCACATGTAACTACTAGATTGTGATACAATACACTAATGGGTGAAGTTTGGTTGACTTCTGCGCAGCGGTTTGGGAGTTAACATCAAAATTACATTTCTCGGCCATATCGCATAGATCTCACTGTGAAAAGGCTTAAATGACTTTTTTAATTAAGTTTGATGATTGCGTTCAAACAAAATGTCATAGAACAAAATTTTCAAATGTAACTACTAGATTGTGATACAATACACTATTGGGTGAAGTTTGGTTGACTTCTGCGCAGCGGTTTGGGAGTTAACATCAAAATTACATTTCTCGGCCATATCGCATAGATCTCACTGTGAAAAGGCTTAAATGGCTTTTTTGACCTAAGTTTGAGGATTGCGCTCAAATCAAATGTCCTAGAACCAAATTTCCACATGTAATTACTAGATTGTGATACAATACACTAATGGGTGAAGTTTGGTTGACTTCTGCGCAGCGGTTTGGGAGTTAACATCAAAATTACATTTCTCGGCCATATCGCATAGATCTCACTGTGAAAAGGCTTAAATGACTTTTTTAATTAAGTTTAATGATTGCGCTCAAACCAAATGTCCTAGAACGAAATTTTCAAATGTAACTACTAGAATGTGATACAATACACTATTGGGTGAAGTTTAGTTGACTTCTGCGCAGCGGTTTGGGAGTTAACATCAAAATTACATTTCTCGGCCATATCGCATAGATCTCACTGTGAAAAGGCTTAAATTACTTTTTTGACCTAAGTTTAATGATTGCGCTCAAACCAAATGTCCTAGAACGAAATTTTCAAATGTAACTACTAGAATGTGATACAATACACTATTGGGTGAAGTTTGGTTGACTTCTGCGCAGCGGTTTGGGAGTTAACATCAAAATTACATTTCTCGGCCATATCGCATAGATCTCACTGTGAAAAGGCTTAAATGGCTTTTTTGACCTAAGTTTGAGGATTGCGCTCAAATCAAATGTCCTAGAACCAAATTTTCACATGTAACTACTAGATTGTGATACAATACACTAATGGGTGAAGTTTGGTTGACTTCTGCGCAGCGGTTTGGGAGTTAACATCAAAATTACATTTCTCGGCCATATCGCATAGATCTCACTGTGAAAAGGCTTAAATGACATTTTTAATTAAGTTTGATGATTGCGCTCAAACAAAATTTCCTAGAACAAAATTTTCAAATGTAACTACTAGATTGTGATACAATACACTATTGGGTGAAGTTTGGTTGACTTCTGCGCAGCGGTTTGGGAGTTAACATCAAAATTACATTTCTCGGCCATATCGCATAGATCTCACTGTGAAAAGGCTTAAATGGCTTTTTTGACCTAAGTTTGAGGATTGCGCTCAAATCAAATGTCCAAGAACCAAATTTCCAAATGTAACTACTAGATTGTGATACAATACACTATTGGGTGAAGTTTGGTTGACTTCTGCGCAGCGGTTTGGGAGTTAACATCAAAATTACATTTCTCGGCCATATCGCATAGATCTCACTGTGAAAAGGCTTAAATGGCTTTTTTGACCTAAGTTTGAGGATTGCGCTCAAATCATATGTCCTAGAACCAAATTTCCACATGTAATTACTAGATTGTGATACAATACACTAATGGGTGAAGTTTGGTTGACTTCTGCGCAGCGGTTTGGGAGTTAACATCAAAATTACATTTCTCGGCCATATCGCATAGATCTCACTGTGAAAAGGCTTAAATGACTTTTTTAATTAAGTTTAATGATTGCGCTCAAATCAAATGTCCAAGAACTAAATTTCCAAATGTAACTACTAGATTGTGATAAAATACACTATTGGGTGAAGTTTGGTTGACTTCTGCGCAGCGGTTTGGGAGTTAACATCAAAATTACATTTCTCGGCCATATCGCATAGATCTCACTGTGAAAAGGCTTAAATGACTTTTTTAATTAAGTTTGATGATTGCGTTCAAACAAAATGTCCTAGAACAAAATTTTCAAATGTAACTACTAGATTGTGATACAATACACTATTGGGTGAAGTTTGGTTGACTTCTGCGCAGCGGTTTGGGAGTTAACATCAAAATTACATTTCTCGGCCATATCGCATAGATCTCACTGTGAAAAGGCTTAAATGGCTTTTTTGACCTAAGTTTGAGGATTGCGCTCAAATCAAATGTCCAAGAACCAAATTTTCACATGTAACTACTAGATTGTGACACAATACACTATTGGGTGAAGTTTGGTTGACTTCTGCGCAGCGGTTTGGGAGTTAACATCAAAATTACATTTCTCGGCCATATCGCATAGATCTCACTGTGAAAAGGCTTAAATGACTTTTTTAATTAAGTTTGATGATTGCGTTCAAACAAAATGTCCTAGAACAAAATTTTCAAATGTAACTACTAGATTGTGATACAATACACTATTGGGTGAAGTTTGGTTGACTTCTGCGCAGCGGTTTGGGAGTTAACATCAAAATTACATTTCTCGGCCATATCGCATAGATCTCACTGTGAAAAGGCTTAAATGGCTTTTTTGACCTAAGTTTAAAGATTGCGCTCAAACCAAATGTCCTAGAACGAAATTTTCAAATGTAACTACTAGAATGTGATACAATACACTATTGGGTGAAGTTTGGTTGACTTCTGCGCAGCGGTTTGGGAGTTAACATCAAAATTACATTTCTCGGCCATATCGCATAGATCTCACTGTGAAAAGGCTTAAATGGCTTTTTTGACCTAAGTTTGAGGATTGCGCTCAAATCAAATGTCCTAGAACCAAATTTCCACATGTAACTACTAGATTGTGATACAATACACTAATGAGTGAAGTTTGGTTGACTTCTGCGCAGAGGTTTGGGAGTTAACATCAAAATTACATTTCTCGGCCATATCGCATAGATCTCACTGTGAAAAGGCTTAAATGACTTTTTTAATTAAGTTTGATGATTGCGTTCAAACAAAATGTCATAGAACAAAATTTTCAAATGTAACTACTAGATTGTGATACAATACACTATTGGGTGAAGTTTGGTTGACTTCTGCGCAGCGGTTTGGGAGTTAACATCAAAATTACATTTCTCGGCCATATCGCATAGATCTCACTGTGAAAAGGCTTAAATGGCTTTTTTGACCTAAGTTTGAGGATTGCGCTCAAATCAAATGTCCTAGAACCAAATTTCCACATGTAATTACTAGATTGTGATACAATACACTAATGGGTGAAGTTTGGTTGACTTCTGCGCAGCGGTTTGGGAGTTAACATCAAAATTACATTTCTCGGCCATATCGCATAGATCTCACTGTGAAAAGGCTTAAATGACTTTTTTAATTAAGTTTAATGATTGCGCTCAAACCAAATGTCCTAGAACGAAATTTTCAAATGTAACTACTAGAATGTGATACAATACACTATTGGGTGAAGTTTGGTTGACTTCTGCGCAGCGGTTTGGGAGTTAACATCAAAATTACATTTCTCGGCCATATCGCATAGATCTCACTGTGAAAAGGCTTAAATGGCTTTTTTGACCTAAGTTTAATGATTGCGCTCAAACCAAATGTCCTAGAACGAAATTTTCAAATGTAACTACTAGAATGTGATACAATACACTATTGGGTGAAGTTTGGTTGACTTCTGCGCAGCGGTTTGGGAGTTAACATCAAAATTACATTTCTCGGCCATATCGCATAGATCTCACTGTGAAAAGGCTTAAATGGCTTTTTTGACCTAAGTTTGAGGATTGCGCTCAAATCAAATGTCCTAGAACCAAATTTTCACATGTAACTACTAGATTGTGATACAATACACTAATGGGTGAAGTTTGGTTGACTTCTGCGCAGCGGTTTGGGAGTTAACATCAAAATTACATTTCTCGGCCATATCGCATAGATCTCACTGTGAAAAGGCTTAAATGACATTTTTAATTAAGTTTGATGATTGCGCTCAAACAAAATTTCCTAGAACAAAATTTTCAAATGTAACTACTAGATTGTGATACAATACACTATTGGGTGAAGTTTGGTTGACTTCTGCGCAGCGGTTTAAGAGTTAACATCAAAATTACATTTCTCGGCCATATCGCATAGATCTCACTGTGAAAAGGCTTAAATGGCTTTTTTGACCTAAGTTTGAGGATTGCGCTCAAATCAAATGTCCAAGAACCAAATTTCCAAATGTAACTACTAGATTGTGATACAATACACTATTGGGTGAAGTTTGGTTGACTTCTGCGCAGCGGTTTGGGAGTTAACATCAAAATTACATTTCTCGGCCATATCGCATAGATCTCACTGTGAAAAGGCTTAAATGGCTTTTTTGACCTAAGTTTGAGGATTGCGCTCAAATCAAATGTCCTAGAACCAAATTTTCACATGTAACTACTAGATTGTGATACAATACACTAATGGGTGAAGTTTGGTTGATTTCTGCGCAGCGGTTTGGGAGTTAACATCAAAATTACATTTCTCGGCCATATCGCATAGATCTCACTGTGAAAAGGCTTAAATGACTTTTTTAATTAAGTTTGATGATTGCGCTCAAACAAAATTTCCTAGAACAAAATTTTCAAATGTAACTACTAGATTGTGATACAATACACTATTGGGTGAAGTTTGGTTGACTTCTGCGCAGCGGTTTGGGAGTTAACATCAAAATTACATTTCTCGGCCATATCGCATAGATCTCACTGTGAAAAGGCTTAAATGACTTTTTTAATTAAGTTTAATGATTGCGCTCAAATCAAATGTCCAAGAACTAAATTTCCAAATGTAACTACTAGATTGTGATAAAATACACTATTGGGTGAAGTTTGGTTGACTTCTGCGCAGCGGTTTGGGAGTTAACATCAAAATTACATTTCTCGGCCATATCGCATAGATCTCACTGTGAAAAGGCTTAAATGACTTTTTTAATTAAGTTTGATGATTGCGTTCAAACAAAATGTCCTAGAACAAAATTTTCAAATGTAACTACTAGATTGTGATACAATACACTATTGGGTGAAGTTTGGTTGACTTCTGCGCAGCGGTTTGGGAGTTAACATCAAAATTACATTTCTCGGCCATATCGCATAGATCTCACTGTGAAAAGGCTTAAATGGCTTTTTTGACCTAAGTTTGAGGATTGCGCTCAAATCAAATGTCCAAGAACCAAATTTTCACATGTAACTACTAGATTGTGATACAATACACTATTGGGTGAAGTTTGGTTGACTTCTGCGCAGCGGTTTGGGAGTTAACATCAAAATTACATTTCTCGGCCATATCGCATAGATCTCACTGTGAAAAGGCTTAAATGACTTTTTTAATTAAGTTTGATGATTGCGTTCAAACAAAATGTCCTAGAACAAAATTTTCAAATGTAACTACTAGATTGTGATACAATACACTATTGGGTGAAGTTTGGTTGACTTCTGCGCAGCGGTTTGGGAGTTAACATCAAAATTACATTTCTCGGCCATATCGCATAGATCTCACTGTGAAAAGGCTTAAATGGCTTTTTTGACCTAAGTTTAAAGATTGCGCTCAAACCAAATGTCCTAGAACGAAATTTTCAAATGTAACTACTAGAATGTGATACAATACACTATTGGGTGAAGTTTGGTTGACTTCTGCGCAGCGGTTTGGGAGTTAACATCAAAATTACATTTCTCGGCCATATCGCATAGATCTCACTGTGAAAAGGCTTAAATGGCTTTTTTGACCTAAGTTTGAGGATTGCGCTCAAATCAAATGTCCTAGAACCAAATTTCCACATGTAACTACTAGATTGTGATACAATACACTAATGAGTGAAGTTTGGTTGACTTCTGCGCAGAGGTTTGGGAGTTAACATCAAAATTACATTTCTCGGCCATATCGCATAGATCTCACTGTGAAAAGGCTTAAATGACTTTTTTAATTAAGTTTGATGATTGCGTTCAAACAAAATGTCATAGAACAAAATTTTCAAATGTAACTACTAGATTGTGATACAATACACTATTGGGTGAAGTTTGGTTGACTTCTGCGCAGCGGTTTGGGAGTTAACATCAAAATTACATTTCTCGGCCATATCGCATAGATCTCACTGTGAAAAGGCTTAAATGGCTTTTTTGACCTAAGTTTGAGGATTGCGCTCAAATCAAATGTCCTAGAACCAAATTTCCACATGTAATTACTAGATTGTGATACAATACACTAATGGGTGAAGTTTGGTTGACTTCTGCGCAGCGGTTTGGGAGTTAACATCAAAATTACATTTCTCGGCCATATCGCATAGATCTCACTGTGAAAAGGCTTAAATGACTTTTTTAATTAAGTTTAATGATTGCGCTCAAACCAAATGTCCTAGAACGAAATTTTCAAATGTAACTACTAGAATGTGATACAATACACTATTGGGTGAAGTTTGGTTGACTTCTGCGCAGCGGTTTGGGAGTTAACATCAAAATTACATTTCTCGGCCATATCGCATAGATCTCACTGTGAAAAGGCTTAAATGGCTTTTTTGACCTAAGTTTAATGATTGCGCTCAAACCAAATGTCCTAGAACGAAATTTTCAAATGTAACTACTAGAATGTGATACAATACACTATTGGGTGAAGTTTGGTTGACTTCTGCGCAGCGGTTTGGGAGTTAACATCAAAATTACATTTCTCGGCCATATCGCATAGATCTCACTGTGAAAAGGCTTAAATGGCTTTTTTGACCTAAGTTTGAGGATTGCGCTCAAATCAAATGTCCTAGAACCAAATTTTCACATGTAACTACTAGATTGTGATACAATACACTAATGGGTGAAGTTTGGTTGACTTCTGCGCAGCGGTTTGGGAGTTAACATCAAAATTACATTTCTCGGCCATATCGCATAGATCTCACTGTGAAAAGGCTTAAATGACATTTTTAATTAAGTTTGATGATTGCGCTCAAACAAAATTTCCTAGAACAAAATTTTCAAATGTAACTACTAGATTGTGATACAATACACTATTGGGTGAAGTTTGGTTGACTTCTGCGCAGCGGTTTAAGAGTTAACATCAAAATTACATTTCTCGGCCATATCGCATAGATCTCACTGTGAAAAGGCTTAAATGGCTTTTTTGACCTAAGTTTGAGGATTGCGCTCAAATCAAATGTCCAAGAACCAAATTTCCAAATGTAACTACTAGATTGTGATACAATACACTATTGGGTGAAGTTTGGTTGACTTCTGCGCAGCGGTTTGGGAGTTAACATCAAAATTACATTTCTCGGCCATATCGCATAGATCTCACTGTGAAAAGGCTTAAATGGCTTTTTTGACCTAAGTTTGAGGATTGCGCTCAAATCAAATGTCCTAGAACCAAATTTTCACATGTAACTACTAGATTGTGATACAATACACTAATGGGTGAAGTTTGGTTGATTTCTGCGCAGCGGTTTGGGAGTTAACATCAAAATTACATTTCTCGGCCATATCGCATAGATCTCACTGTGAAAAGGCTTAAATGACTTTTTTAATTAAGTTTGATGATTGCGCTCAAACAAAATTTCCTAGAACAAAATTTTCAAATGTAACTACTAGATTGTGATACAATACACTATTGGGTGAAGTTTGGTTGACTTCTGCGCAGCGGTTTGGGAGTTAACATCAAAATTACATTTCTCGGCCATATCGCATAGATCTCACTGTGAAAAGGCTTAAATGGCTTTTTTGACCTAAGTTTAATGATTGCGCTCAAACCAAATGTCCTAGAACGAAATTTTTAAATGTAACTACTAGAATGTGATACAATACACTATTGGGTGAAGTTTGGTTGACTTCTGCGCAGCGGTTTGGGAGTTAACATCAAAATTACATTTCTCGGCCATATCGCATAGATCTCACTGTGAAAAGGCTTAAATGGCTTTTTTGACCTAAGTTTGAGGATTGCGCTCAAATCAAATGTCCAAGAACCAAATTTCCAAATGTAACTACTAGATTGTGACACAATACACTATTGGGTGAAGTTTGGTTGACTTCTGCGCAGCGGTTTGGGAGTTAACATCAAAATTACATTTCTTGGCCATATCGCATAGATCTCACTGTGAAAAGGCTTAAATGACTTTTTTAATTAAGTTTGATGATTGCGTTCAAACAAAATGTCCTAGAACAAAATTTTCAAATGTAACTACTAGATTGTGATACAATACACTATTGGGTGAAGTTTGGTTGACTTCTGCGCAGCGGTTTGGGAGTTAACATCAAAATTACATTTCTCGGCCATATCGCATAGATCTCACTGTGAAAAGGCTTAAATGGCTTTTTGACCTAAGTTTAAAGATTGCGCTCAAACCAAATGTCCTAGAACGAAATTTTCAAATGTAACTACTAGAATGTGATACAATACACTATTGGGTGAAATTTGGTTGACTTCTGCGCAGCGGTTTGGGAGTTAACATCAAAATTACATTTCTCGGCCATATCGCATAGATCTCACTGTGAAAAGGCTTAAATGGCTTTTTTGACCTAAGTTTGAGGATTGCGCTCAAATCAAATGTCCTAGAACCAAATTTCCACATGTAACTACTAGATTGTGATACAATACACTAATGGGTGAAGTTTGGTTGACTTCTGCGCAGAGGTTTGGGAGTTAACATCAAAATTACATTTCTCGGCCATATCGTATAGATCTCACTGTGAAAAGGCTTAAATGACTTTTTTAATTAAGTTTGATGATTGCGCTCAAACAAAATTTCCTAGAACAAAATTTTCAAATGTAACTACTAGATTGTGATACAATACACTATTGGGTGAAGTTTGGTTGACTTCTGCGCAGCGGTTTGGGAGTTAACATCAAAATTACATTTCTCGGCCATATCGCATAGATCTCACTGTGAAAAGGCTTAAATGGCTTTTTTGACCTAAGTTTAATGATTGCGCTCAAACCAAATGTCCAATAACCAAATTTCTACATGTAACTACTAGATTGTGATACAATACACTAATGGGTGAAGTTTGGTTGACTTCTGCGCAGCGGTTTGGGAGTTAACATCAAAATTACATTTCTCGGCCATATCGCATAGATCTCACTGTGAAAAGGCTTAAATGACTTTTTTAATTAAGTTTGATGATTGCGTTCAAACAAAATGTCATAGAACAAAATTTTCAAATGTAACTACTAGATTGTGATACAATACACTATTGGGTGAAGTTTGGTTGACTTCTGCGCAGCGGTTTGGGAGTTAACATCAAAATTACATTTCTCGGCCATATCGCATAGATCTCACTGTGAAAAGGCTTAAATGGCTTTTTTGACCTAAGTTTGAGGATTGCGCTCAAATCAAATGTCCTAGAACCAAATTTCCACATGTAATTACTAGATTGTGATACAATACACTAATGGGTGAAGTTTGGTTGACTTCTGCGCAGCGGTTTGGGAGTTAACATCAAAATTACATTTCTCGGCCATATCGCATAGATCTCACTGTGAAAAGGCTTAAATGACTTTTTTAATTAAGTTTAATGATTGCGCTCAAACCAAATGTCCTAGAACGAAATTTTCAAATGTAACTACTAGAATGTGATACAATACACTATTGGGTGAAGTTTAGTTGACTTCTGCGCAGCGGTTTGGGAGTTAACATCAAAATTACATTTCTCGGCCATATCGCATAGATCTCACTGTGAAAAGGCTTAAATGGCTTTTTTGACCTAAGTTTAATGATTGCGCTCAAACCAAATGTCCTAGAACGAAATTTTCAAATGTAACTACTAGAATGTGATACAATACACTATTGGGTGAAGTTTGGTTGACTTCTGCGCAGCGGTTTGGGAGTTAACATCAAAATTACATTTCTCGGCCATATCGCATAGATCTCACTGTGAAAAGGCTTAAATGGCTTTTTTGACCTAAGTTTGAGGATTGCGCTCAAATCAAATGTCCTAGAACCAAATTTTCACATGTAACTACTAGATTGTGATACAATACACTAATGGGTGAAGTTTGGTTGACTTCTGCGCAGCGGTTTGGGAGTTAACATCAAAATTACATTTCTCGGCCATATCGCATAGATCTCACTGTGAAAAGGCTTAAATGACATTTTTAATTAAGTTTGATGATTGCGCTCAAACAAAATTTCCTAGAACAAAATTTTCAAATGTAACTACTAGATTGTGATACAATACACTATTGGGTGAAGTTTGGTTGACTTCTGCGCAGCGGTTTGGGAGTTAACATCAAAATTACATTTCTCGGCCATATCGCATAGATCTCACTGTGAAAAGGCTTAAATGGCTTTTTTGACCTAAGTTTGAGGATTGCGCTCAAATCAAATGTCCAAGAACCAAATTTCCAAATGTAACTACTAGATTGTGATACAATACACTATTGGGTGAAGTTTGGTTGACTTCTGCGCAGCGGTTTGGGAGTTAACATCAAAATTACATTTCTCGGCCATATCGCATAGATCTCACTGTGAAAAGGCTTAAATGGCTTTTTTGACCTAAGTTTGAGGATTGCGCTCAAATCATATGTCCTAGAACCAAATTTCCACATGTAATTACTAGATTGTGATACAATACACTAATGGGTGAAGTTTGGTTGACTTCTGCGCAGCGGTTTGGGAGTTAACATCAAAATTACATTTCTCGGCCATATCGCATAGATCTCACTGTGAAAAGGCTTAAATGACTTTTTTAATTAAGTTTAATGATTGCGCTCAAATCAAATGTCCAAGAACTAAATTTCCAAATGTAACTACTAGATTGTGATAAAATACACTATTGGGTGAAGTTTGGTTGACTTCTGCGCAGCGGTTTGGGAGTTAACATCAAAATTACATTTCTCGGCCATATCGCATAGATCTCACTGTGAAAAGGCTTAAATGACTTTTTTAATTAAGTTTGATGATTGCGTTCAAACAAAATGTCCTAGAACAAAATTTTCAAATGTAACTACTAGATTGTGATACAATACACTATTGGGTGAAGTTTGGTTGACTTCTGCGCAGCGGTTTGGGAGTTAACATCAAAATTACATTTCTCGGCCATATCGCATAGATCTCACTGTGAAAAGGCTTAAATGGCTTTTTTGACCTAAGTTTGAGGATTGCGCTCAAATCAAATGTCCAAGAACCAAATTTTCACATGTAACTACTAGATTGTGATACAATACACTATTGGGTGAAGTTTGGTTGACTTCTGCGCAGCGGTTTGGGAGTTAACATCAAAATTACATTTCTCGGCCATATCGCATAGATCTCACTGTGAAAAGGCTTAAATGACTTTTTTAATTAAGTTTGATGATTGCGTTCAAACAAAATGTCCTAGAACAAAATTTTCAAATGTAACTACTAGATTGTGATACAATACACTATTGGGTGAAGTTTGGTTGACTTCTGCGCAGCGGTTTGGGAGTTAACATCAAAATTACATTTCTCGGCCATATCGCATAGATCTCACTGTGAAAAGGCTTAAATGGCTTTTTTGACCTAAGTTTAAAGATTGCGCTCAAACCAAATGTCCTAGAACGAAATTTTCAAATGTAACTACTAGAATGTGATACAATACACTATTGGGTGAAGTTTGGTTGACTTCTGCGCAGCGGTTTGGGAGTTAACATCAAAATTACATTTCTCGGCCATATCGCATAGATCTCACTGTGAAAAGGCTTAAATGGCTTTTTTGACCTAAGTTTGAGGATTGCGCTCAAATCAAATGTCCTAGAACCAAATTTCCACATGTAACTACTAGATTGTGATACAATACACTAATGAGTGAAGTTTGGTTGACTTCTGCGCAGAGGTTTGGGAGTTAACATCAAAATTACATTTCTCGGCCATATCGCATAGATCTCACTGTGAAAAGGCTTAAATGACTTTTTTAATTAAGTTTGATGATTGCGTTCAAACAAAATGTCATAGAACAAAATTTTCAAATGTAACTACTAGATTGTGATACAATACACTATTGGGTGAAGTTTGGTTGACTTCTGCGCAGCGGTTTGGGAGTTAACATCAAAATTACATTTCTCGGCCATATCGCATAGATCTCACTGTGAAAAGGCTTAAATGGCTTTTTTGACCTAAGTTTGAGGATTGCGCTCAAATCAAATGTCCTAGAACCAAATTTCCACATGTAATTACTAGATTGTGATACAATACACTAATGGGTGAAGTTTGGTTGACTTCTGCGCAGCGGTTTGGGAGTTAACATCAAAATTACATTTCTCGGCCATATCGCATAGATCTCACTGTGAAAAGGCTTAAATGACTTTTTTAATTAAGTTTAATGATTGCGCTCAAACCAAATGTCCTAGAACGAAATTTTCAAATGTAACTACTAGAATGTGATACAATACACTATTGGGTGAAGTTTGGTTGACTTCTGCGCAGCGGTTTGGGAGTTAACATCAAAATTACATTTCTCGGCCATATCGCATAGATCTCACTGTGAAAAGGCTTAAATGGCTTTTTTGACCTAAGTTTAATGATTGCGCTCAAACCAAATGTCCTAGAACGAAATTTTCAAATGTAACTACTAGAATGTGATACAATACACTATTGGGTGAAGTTTGGTTGACTTCTGCGCAGCGGTTTGGGAGTTAACATCAAAATTACATTTCTCGGCCATATCGCATAGATCTCACTGTGAAAAGGCTTAAATGGCTTTTTTGACCTAAGTTTGAGGATTGCGCTCAAATCAAATGTCCTAGAACCAAATTTTCACATGTAACTACTAGATTGTGATACAATACACTAATGGGTGAAGTTTGGTTGACTTCTGCGCAGCGGTTTGGGAGTTAACATCAAAATTACATTTCTCGGCCATATCGCATAGATCTCACTGTGAAAAGGCTTAAATGACATTTTTAATTAAGTTTGATGATTGCGCTCAAACAAAATTTCCTAGAACAAAATTTTCAAATGTAACTACTAGATTGTGATACAATACACTATTGGGTGAAGTTTGGTTGACTTCTGCGCAGCGGTTTGGGAGTTAACATCAAAATTACATTTCTCGGCCATATCGCATAGATCTCACTGTGAAAAGGCTTAAATGGCTTTTTTGACCTAAGTTTGAGGATTGCGCTCAAATCAAATGTCCTAGAACCAAATTTTCACATGTAACTACTAGATTGTGATACAATACACTAATGGGTGAAGTTTGGTTGATTTCTGCGCAGCGGTTTGGGAGTTAACATCAAAATTACATTTCTCGGCCATATCGCATAGATCTCACTGTGAAAAGGCTTAAATGACTTTTTTAATTAAGTTTGATGATTGCGCTCAAACAAAATTTCCTAGAACAAAATTTTCAAATGTAACTACTAGATTGTGATACAATACACTATTGGGTGAAGTTTGGTTGACTTCTGCGCAGCGGTTTGGGAGTTAACATCAAAATTACATTTCTCGGCCATATCGCATAGATCTCACTGTGAAAAGGCTTAAATGGCTTTTTTGACCTAAGTTTAATGATTGCGCTCAAACCAAATGTCCTAGAACGAAATTTTCAAATGTAACTACTAGAATGTGATACAATACACTATTGGGTGAAGTTTGGTTGACTTCTGCGCAGCGGTTTGGGAGTTAACATCAAAATTACATTTCTCGGCCATATCGCATAGATCTCACTGTGAAAAGGCTTAAATGGCTTTTTTGACCTAAGTTTGAGGATTGCGCTCAAATCAAATGTCCAAGAACCAAATTTCCAAATGTAACTACTAGATTGTGACACAATACACTATTGGGTGAAGTTTGGTTGACTTCTGCGCAGCGGTTTGGGAGTTAACATCAAAATTACATTTCTTGGCCATATCGCATAGATCTCACTGTGAAAAGGCTTAAATGACTTTTTTAATTAAGTTTGATGATTGCGTTCAAACAAAATGTCCTAGAACAAAATTTTCAAATGTAACTACTAGATTGTGATACAATACACTATTGGGTGAAGTTTGGTTGACTTCTGCGCAGCGGTTTGGGAGTTAACATCAAAATTACATTTCTCGGCCATATCGCATAGATCTCACTGTGAAAAGGCTTAAATGGCTTTTTGACCTAAGTTTAAAGATTGCGCTCAAACCAAATGTCCTAGAACGAAATTTTCAAATGTAACTACTAGAATGTGATACAATACACTATTGGGTGAAATTTGGTTGACTTCTGCGCAGCGGTTTGGGAGTTAACATCAAAATTACATTTCTCGGCCATATCGCATAGATCTCACTGTGAAAAGGCTTAAATGGCTTTTTTGACCTAAGTTTGAGGATTGCGCTCAAATCAAATGTCCTAGAACCAAATTTCCACATGTAACTACTAGATTGTGATACAATACACTAATGGGTGAAGTTTGGTTGACTTCTGCGCAGAGGTTTGGGAGTTAACATCAAAATTACATTTCTCGGCCATATCGTATAGATCTCACTGTGAAAAGGCTTAAATGACTTTTTTAATTAAGTTTGATGATTGCGCTCAAACAAAATTTCCTAGAACAAAATTTTCAAATGTAACTACTAGATTGTGATACAATACACTATTGGGTGAAGTTTGGTTGACTTCTGCGCAGCGGTTTGGGAGTTAACATCAAAATTACATTTCTCGGCCATATCGCATAGATCTCACTGTGAAAAGGCTTAAATGGCTTTTTTGACCTAAGTTTAATGATTGCGCTCAAACCAAATGTCCAATAACCAAATTTCTACATGTAACTACTAGATTGTGATACAATACACTAATGGGTGAAGTTTGGTTGACTTCTGCGCAGCGGTTTGGGAGTTAACATCAAAATTACATTTCTCGGCCATATCGCATAGATCTCACTGTGAAAAGGCTTAAATGACTTTTTTAATTAAGTTTGATGATTGCGTTCAAACAAAATGTCATAGAACAAAATTTTCAAATGTAACTACTAGATTGTGATACAATACACTATTGGGTGAAGTTTGGTTGACTTCTGCGCAGCGGTTTGGGAGTTAACATCAAAATTACATTTCTCGGCCATATCGCATAGATCTCACTGTGAAAAGGCTTAAATGGCTTTTTTGACCTAAGTTTGAGGATTGCGCTCAAATCAAATGTCCTAGAACCAAATTTCCACATGTAATTACTAGATTGTGATACAATACACTAATGGGTGAAGTTTGGTTGACTTCTGCGCAGCGGTTTGGGAGTTAACATCAAAATTACATTTCTCGGCCATATCGCATAGATCTCACTGTGAAAAGGCTTAAATGGCTTTTTTGACCTAAGTTTAATGATTGCGCTCAAACCAAATGTCCAATAACCAAATTTCTACATGTAACTACTAGATTGTGATACAATACACTAATGGGTGAAGTTTGGTTGACTTCTGCGCAGCGGTTTGGGAGTTAACATCAAAATTACATTTCTCGGCCATATCGCATAGATCTCACTGTGAAAAGGCTTAAATGACTTTTTTAATTAAGTTTGATGATTGCGTTCAAACAAAATGTCATAGAACAAAATTTTCAAATGTAACTACTAGATTGTGATACAATACACTATTGGGTGAAGTTTGGTTGACTTCTGCGCAGCGGTTTGGGAGTTAACATCAAAATTACATTTCTCGGCCATATCGCATAGATCTCACTGTGAAAAGGCTTAAATGGCTTTTTTGACCTAAGTTTGAGGATTGCGCTCAAATCAAATGTCCTAGAACCAAATTTCCACATGTAATTACTAGATTGTGATACAATACACTAATGGGTGAAGTTTGGTTGACTTCTGCGCAGCGGTTTGGGAGTTAACATCAAAATTACATTTCTCGGCCATATCGCATAGATCTCACTGTGAAAAGGCTTAAATGACTTTTTTAATTAAGTTTAATGATTGCGCTCAAACCAAATGTCCTAGAACGAAATTTTCAAATGTAACTACTAGAATGTGATACAATACACTATTGGGTGAAGTTTAGTTGACTTCTGCGCAGCGGTTTGGGAGTTAACATCAAAATTACATTTCTCGGCCATATCGCATAGATCTCACTGTGAAAAGGCTTAAATGGCTTTTTTGACCTAAGTTTAATGATTGCGCTCAAACCAAATGTCCTAGAACGAAATTTTCAAATGTAACTACTAGAATGTGATTTAATACACTATTGGGTGAAGTTTGGTTGACTTCTGCGCAGCGGTTTGGGAGTTAACATCAAAATTACATTTCTCGGCCATATCGCATAGATCTCACTGTGAAAAGGCTTAAATGGCTTTTTTGACCTAAGTTTGAGGATTGCGCTCAAATCAAATGTCCTAGAACCAAATTTTCACATGTAACTACTAGATTGTGATACAATACACTAATGGGTGAAGTTTGGTTGACTTCTGCGCAGCGGTTTGGGAGTTAACATCAAAATTACATTTCTCGGCCATATCGCATAGATCTCACTGTGAAAAGGCTTAAATGACATTTTTAATTAAGTTTGATGATTGCGCTCAAACAAAATTTCCTAGAACAAAATTTTCAAATGTAACTACTAGATTGTGATACAATACACTATTGGGTGAAGTTTGGTTGACTTCTGCGCAGCGGTTTGGGAGTTAACATCAAAATTACATTTCTCGGCCATATCGCATAGATCTCACTGTGAAAAGGCTTAAATGGCTTTTTTGACCTAAGTTTGAGGATTGCGCTCAAATCAAATGTCCAAGAACCAAATTTCCAAATGTAACTACTAGATTGTGATACAATACACTATTGGGTGAAGTTTGGTTGACTTCTGCGCAGCGGTTTGGGAGTTAACATCAAAATTACATTTCTCGGCCATATCGCATAGATCTCACTGTGAAAAGGCTTAAATGGCTTTTTTGACCTAAGTTTGAGGATTGCGCTCAAATCATATGTCCTAGAACCAAATTTCCACATGTAATTACTAGATTGTGATACAATACACTAATGGGTGAAGTTTGGTTGACTTCTGCGCAGCGGTTTGGGAGTTAACATCAAAATTACATTTCTCGGCCATATCGCATAGATCTCACTGTGAAAAGGCTTAAATGACTTTTTTAATTAAGTTTAATGATTGCGCTCAAATCAAATGTCCAAGAACTAAATTTCCAAATGTAACTACTAGATTGTGATAAAATACACTATTGGGTGAAGTTTGGTTGACTTCTGCGCAGCGGTTTGGGAGTTAACATCAAAATTACATTTCTCGGCCATATCGCATAGATCTCACTGTGAAAAGGCTTAAATGACTTTTTTAATTAAGTTTGATGATTGCGTTCAAACAAAATTTCCTAGAACAAAATTTTCAAATGTAACTACTAGATTGTGATACAATACACTATTGGGTGAAGTTTGGTTGACTTCTGCGCAGCGGTTTGGGAGTTAACATCAAAATTACATTTCTCGGCCATATCGCATAGATCTCACTGTGAAAAGGCTTAAATGGCTTTTTTGACCTAAGTTTGAGGATTGCGCTCAAATCAAATGTCCAAGAACCAAATTTTCACATGTAACTACTAGATTGTGATACAATACACTATTGGGTGAAGTTTGGTTGACTTCTGCGCAGCGGTTTGGGAGTTAACATCAAAATTACATTTCTCGGCCATATCGCATAGATCTCACTGTGAAAAGGCTTAAATGACTTTTTTAATTAAGTTTGATGATTGCGTTCAAACAAAATGTCCTAGAACAAAATTTTCAAATGTAACTACTAGATTGTGATACAATACACTATTGGGTGAAGTTTGGTTGACTTCTGCGCAGCGGTTTGGGAGTTAACATCAAAATTACATTTCTCGGCCATATCGCATAGATCTCACTGTGAAAAGGCTTAAATGGCTTTTTTGACCTAAGTTTAAAGATTGCGCTCAAACCAAATGTCCTAGAACGAAATTTTCAAATGTAACTACTAGAATGTGATACAATACACTATTGGGTGAAGTTTGGTTGACTTCTGCGCAGCGGTTTGGGAGTTAACATCAAAATTACATTTCTCGGCCATATCGCATAGATCTCACTGTGAAAAGGCTTAAATGGCTTTTTTGACCTAAGTTTGAGGATTGCGCTCAAATCAAATGTCCTAGAACCAAATTTCCACATGTAACTACTAGATTGTGATACAATACACTAATGAGTGAAGTTTGGTTGACTTCTGCGCAGAGGTTTGGGAGTTAACATCAAAATTACATTTCTCGGCCATATCGCATAGATCTCACTGTGAAAAGGCTTAAATGACTTTTTTAATTAAGTTTGATGATTGCGTTCAAACAAAATGTCATAGAACAAAATTTTCAAATGTAACTACTAGATTGTGATACAATACACTATTGGGTGAAGTTTGGTTGACTTCTGCGCAGCGGTTTGGGAGTTAACATCAAAATTACATTTCTCGGCCATATCGCATAGATCTCACTGTGAAAAGGCTTAAATGGCTTTTTTGACCTAAGTTTGAGGATTGCGCTCAAATCAAATGTCCTAGAACCAAATTTCCACATGTAATTACTAGATTGTGATACAATACACTAATGGGTGAAGTTTGGTTGACTTCTGCGCAGCGGTTTGGGAGTTAACATCAAAATTACATTTCTCGGCCATATCGCATAGATCTCACTGTGAAAAGGCTTAAATGACTTTTTTAATTAAGTTTAATGATTGCGCTCAAACCAAATGTCCTAGAACGAAATTTTCAAATGTAACTACTAGAATGTGATACAATACACTATTGGGTGAAGTTTGGTTGACTTCTGCGCAGCGGTTTGGGAGTTAACATCAAAATTACATTTCTCGGCCATATCGCATAGATCTCACTGTGAAAAGGCTTAAATGGCTTTTTTGACCTAAGTTTAATGATTGCGCTCAAACCAAATGTCCTAGAACGAAATTTTCAAATGTAACTACTAGAATGTGATACAATACACTATTGGGTGAAGTTTGGTTGACTTCTGCGCAGCGGTTTGGGAGTTAACATCAAAATTACATTTCTCGGCCATATCGCATAGATCTCACTGTGAAAAGGCTTAAATGGCTTTTTTGACCTAAGTTTGAGGATTGCGCTCAAATCAAATGTCCTAGAACCAAATTTTCACATGTAACTACTAGATTGTGATACAATACACTAATGGGTGAAGTTTGGTTGACTTCTGCGCAGCGGTTTGGGAGTTAACATCAAAATTACATTTCTCGGCCATATCGCATAGATCTCACTGTGAAAAGGCTTAAATGACATTTTTAATTAAGTTTGATGATTGCGCTCAAACAAAATTTCCTAGAACAAAATTTTCAAATGTAACTACTAGATTGTGATACAATACACTATTGGGTGAAGTTTGGTTGACTTCTGCGCAGCGGTTTGGGAGTTAACATCAAAATTACATTTCTCGGCCATATCGCATAGATCTCACTGTGAAAAGGCTTAAATGGCTTTTTTGACCTAAGTTTGAGGATTGCGCTCAAATCAAATGTCCTAGAACCAAATTTTCACATGTAACTACTAGATTGTGATACAATACACTAATGGGTGAAGTTTGGTTGATTTCTGCGCAGCGGTTTGGGAGTTAACATCAAAATTACATTTCTCGGCCATATCGCATAGATCTCACTGTGAAAAGGCTTAAATGACTTTTTTAATTAAGTTTGATGATTGCGCTCAAACAAAATTTCCTAGAACAAAATTTTCAAATGTAACTACTAGATTGTGATACAATACACTATTGGGTGAAGTTTGGTTGACTTCTGCGCAGCGGTTTGGGAGTTAACATCAAAATTACATTTCTCGGCCATATCTTATAGATCTCACTGTGAAAAGGCTTAAATGGCTTTTTTGACCTAAGTTTAATGATTGCGCTCAAACCAAATGTCCTAGAACGAAATTTTCAAATGTAACTACTAGAATGTGATACAATACACTATTGGGTGAAGTTTGGTTGACTTCTGCGCAGCGGTTTGGGAGTTAACATCAAAATTACATTTCTCGGCCATATCGCATAGATCTCACTGTGAAAAGGCTTAAATGGCTTTTTTGACCTAAGTTTGAGGATTGCGCTCAAATCAAATGTCCAAGAACCAAATTTCCAAATGTAACTACTAGATTGTGACACAATACACTATTGGGTGAAGTTTGGTTGACTTCTGCGCAGCGGTTTGGGAGTTAACATCAAAATTACATTTCTTGGCCATATCGCATAGATCTCACTGTGAAAAGGCTTAAATGACTTTTTTAATTAAGTTTGATGATTGCGTTCAAACAAAATGTCCTAGAACAAAATTTTCAAATGTAACTACTAGATTGTGATACAATACACTATTGGGTGAAGTTTGGTTGACTTCTGCGCAGCGGTTTGGGAGTTAACATCAAAATTACATTTCTCGGCCATATCGCATAGATCTCACTGTGAAAAGGCTTAAATGGCTTTTTGACCTAAGTTTAAAGATTGCGCTCAAACCAAATGTCCTAGAACGAAATTTTCAAATGTAACTACTAGAATGTGATACAATACACTATTGGGTGAAATTTGGTTGACTTCTGCGCAGCGGTTTGGGAGTTAACATCAAAATTACATTTCTCGGCCATATCGCATAGATCTCACTGTGAAAAGGCTTAAATGGCTTTTTTGACCTAAGTTTGAGGATTGCGCTCAAATCAAATGTCCTAGAACCAAATTTCCACATGTAACTACTAGATTGTGATACAATACATTAATGGGTGAAGTTTGGTTGACTTCTGCGCAGAGGTTTGGGAGTTAACATCAAAATTACATTTCTCGGCCATATCGTATAGATCTCACTGTGAAAAGGCTTAAATGACTTTTTTAATTAAGTTTGATGATTGCGCTCAAACAAAATTTCCTAGAACAAAATTTTCAAATGTAACTACTAGATTGTGATACAATACACTATTGGGTGAAGTTTGGTTGACTTCTGCGCAGCGGTTTGGGAGTTAACATCAAAATTACATTTCTCGGCCATATCGCATAGATCTCACTGTGAAAAGGCTTAAATGGCTTTTTTGACCTAAGTTTAATGATTGCGCTCAAACCAAATGTCCAATAACCAAATTTCTACATGTAACTACTAGATTGTGATACAATACACTATTGGGTGAAGTTTAGTTGACTTCTGCGCAGCGGTTTGGGAGTTAACATCAAAATTACATTTCTCGGCCATATCGCATAGATCTCACTGTGAAAAGGCTTAAATGGCTTTTTTGACCTAAGTTTAATGATTGCGTTTAAACCAAATGTCCTAGAACGAAATTTTCAAATGTAACTACTAGAATGTGATACAATACACTATTAGGTGAAGTTTGGTTGACTTCTGCGCAGCGGTTTGGGAGTTAACATCAAAATTACATTTCTCGGCCATATCGCATAGATCTCACCGTGAAAAGGCTTAAATTACTTTTTTAATTAAGTTTGATGATTGCGTTCAAACAAAATGTCCTAGAACAAAATTTTCAAATGTAACTACTAGATTGTGATACAATACACTATTGGGTGAAGTTTGGTTGACTTCTGCGCAGCGGTTTGGGAGTTAACATCAAAATTACATTTCTCGGCCATATCGCATAGATCTCACTGTGAAAAGGCTTAAATGGCTTTTTTGACCTAAGTTTAATGATTGCGCTCAAACCAAATGTCCTAGAACGAAATTTTAAAATGTAACTACTAGAATGTGATACAATACACTATTGGGTGAAGTTTAGTTGACTTCTGCGCAGCGGTTTGGGAGTTAACATCAAAATTACATTTCTCGGCCATATCGCATAGATCTCACTGTGAAAAGGCTTAAATGGCTTTTTTGACCTAAGTTTAATGATTGCGCTCAAACCAAATGTCCTAGAACGAAATTTTCAAATGTAACTACTAGAATGTGATACAATACACTATTGGGTGAAGTTTGGTTGACTTCTGCGCAGCGGTTTGGGAGTTAACATCAAAATTACATTTCTCGGCCATATCGCATAGATCTCACCGTGAAAAGGCTTAAATGACTTTTTTAATTAAGTTTGATGATTGCGTTCAAACAAAATGTCCTAGAACAAAATTTTCAAATGTAACTACTAGATTGTGATACAATACACTATTGGATGAAGTTTGGTTGACTTCTGCGCAGCGGTTTGGGAGTTAACATCAAAATTACATTTCTCGGCCATATCGCATAGATCTCACTGTGAAAAGGCTTAAATGACTTTTTTAATTAAGTTTGATGATTGCGTTCAAACAAAATGTCCTAGAACAAAATTTTCAAATGTAACTACTAGATTGTGATACAATACACTATTGGGTGAAGTTTGGTTGACTTCTGCGCAGCGGTTTGGGAGTTAACATCAAAATTACATTTCTCGGCCATATCGCATAGATCTCACTGTGAAAAGGCTTAAATGGCTTTTTTGACCTAAGTTTGAGGATTGCGCTCAAATCAAATGTCCAAGAACCAAATTTCCAAATGTAACTACTAGATTGTGATACAATACACTATTGGGTGAAGTTTGGTTGACTTCTGCGCAGCGGTTTGGGAGTTAACATCAAAATTACATTTCTCGGCCATATCGCATAGATCTCACTGTGAAAAGGCTTAAATGGCTTTTTTGACCTAAGTTTGAGGATTGCGCTCAAATCAAATGTCCTAGAACCAAATTTTCACATGTAACTACTAGATTGTGATACAATACACTAATGGGTGAAGTTTGGTTGATTTCTGCGCAGCGGTTTGGGAGTTAACATCAAAATTACATTTCTCGGCCATATCGCATAGATCTCACTGTGAAAAGGCTTAAATGGCTTTTTTGACCTAAGTTTAATGATTGCGCTCAAACCAAATGTCCAATAACCAAATTTCCACATGTAACTACTAGATTGTGATACAATACACTAATGGGTGAAGTTTGGTTGACTTCTGCGCAGCGGTTTGGGAGTTAACATCAAAATTACATTTCTCGGCCATATCGCATAGATCTCACTGTGAAAAGGCTTAAATGACTTTTTTAATTAAGTTTGATGATTGCGTTCAAACAAAATGTCATAGAACAAAATTTTCAAATGTAACTACTAGATTGTGATACAATACACTATTGGGTGAAGTTTGGTTGACTTCTGCGCAGCGGTTTGGGAGTTAACATCAAAATTACATTTCTCGGCCATATCGCATAGATCTCACTGTGAAAAGGCTTAAATGGCTTTTTTGACCTAAGTTTGAGGATTGCGCTCAAATCAAATGTCCTAGAACCAAATTTCCACATGTAATCACTAGATTGTGATACAATACACTAATGGGTGAAGTTTGGTTGACTTCTGCGCAGCGGTTTGGGAGTTAACATCAAAATTACATTTCTCGGCCATATCGCATAGATCTCACTGTGAAAAGGCTTAAATGACTTTTTTAATTAAGTTTGATGATTGCGTTCAAACAAAATGTCATAGAACAAAATTTTCAAATGTAACTACTAGATTGTGATACAATACACTATTGGGTGAAGTTTGGTTGACTTCTGCGCAGCGGTTTGGGAGTTAACATCAAAATTACATTTCTCGGCCATATCGCATAGATCTCACTGTGAAAAGGCTTAAATGGCTTTTTTGACCTAAGTTTGAGGATTGCGCTCAAATCAAATGTCCTAGAACCAAATTTCCACATGTAATTACTAGATTGTGATACAATACACTAATGGGTGAAGTTTGGTTGACTTCTGCGCAGCGGTTTGGGAGTTAACATCAAAATTACATTTCTCGGCCATATCGCATAGATCTCACTGTGAAAAGGCTTAAATGACTTTTTTAATTAAGTTTAATGATTGCGCTCAAACCAAATGTCCTAGAACGAAATTTTCAAATGTAACTACTAGAATGTGATACAATACACTATTGGGTGAAGTTTGGTTGACTTCTGCGCAGCGGTTTGGGAGTTAACATCAAAATTACATTTCTCGGCCATATCGCATAGATCTCACTGTGAAAAGGCTTAAATGGCTTTTTTGACCTAAGTTTAATGATTGCGCTCAAACCAAATGTCCTAGAACGAAATTTTCAAATGTAACTACTAGAATGTGATACAATACACTATTGGGTGAAGTTTGGTTGACTTCTGCGCAGCGGTTTGGGAGTTAACATCAAAATTACATTTCTCGGCCATATCGCATAGATCTCACTGTGAAAAGGCTTAAATGGCTTTTTTGACCTAAGTTTGAGGATTGCGCTCAAATCAAATGTCCTAGAACCAAATTTTCACATGTAACTACTAGATTGTGATACAATACACTAATGGGTGAAGTTTGGTTGACTTCTGCGCAGCGGTTTGGGAGTTAACATCAAAATTACATTTCTCGGCCATATCGCATAGATCTCACTGTGAAAAGGCTTAAATGACATTTTTAATTAAGTTTGATGATTGCGCTCAAACAAAATTTCCTAGAACAAAATTTTCAAATGTAACTACTAGATTGTGATACAATACACTATTGGGTGAAGTTTGGTTGACTTCTGCGCAGCGGTTTGGGAGTTAACATCAAAATTACATTTCTCGGCCATATCGCATAGATCTCACTGTGAAAAGGCTTAAATGGCTTTTTTGACCTAAGTTTGAGGATTGCGCTCAAATCAAATGTCCTAGAACCAAATTTTCACATGTAACTACTAGATTGTGATACAATACACTAATGGGTGAAGTTTGGTTGATTTCTGCGCAGCGGTTTGGGAGTTAACATCAAAATTACATTTCTCGGCCATATCGCATAGATCTCACTGTGAAAAGGCTTAAATGACTTTTTTAATTAAGTTTGATGATTGCGCTCAAACAAAATTTCCTAGAACAAAATTTTCAAATGTAACTACTAGATTGTGATACAATACACTATTGGGTGAAGTTTGGTTGACTTCTGCGCAGCGGTTTGGGAGTTAACATCAAAATTACATTTCTCGGCCATATCTTATAGATCTCACTGTGAAAAGGCTTAAATGGCTTTTTTGACCTAAGTTTAATGATTGCGCTCAAACCAAATGTCCTAGAACGAAATTTTCAAATGTAACTACTAGAATGTGATACAATACACTATTGGGTGAAGTTTGGTTGACTTCTGCGCAGCGGTTTGGGAGTTAACATCAAAATTACATTTCTCGGCCATATCGCATAGATCTCACTGTGAAAAGGCTTAAATGGCTTTTTTGACCTAAGTTTGAGGATTGCGCTCAAATCAAATGTCCAAGAACCAAATTTCCAAATGTAACTACTAGATTGTGACACAATACACTATTGGGTGAAGTTTGGTTGACTTCTGCGCAGCGGTTTGGGAGTTAACATCAAAATTACATTTCTTGGCCATATCGCATAGATCTCACTGTGAAAAGGCTTAAATGACTTTTTTAATTAAGTTTGATGATTGCGTTCAAACAAAATGTCCTAGAACAAAATTTTCAAATGTAACTACTAGATTGTGATACAATACACTATTGGGTGAAGTTTGGTTGACTTCTGCGCAGCGGTTTGGGAGTTAACATCAAAATTACATTTCTCGGCCATATCGCATAGATCTCACTGTGAAAAGGCTTAAATGGCTTTTTGACCTAAGTTTAAAGATTGCGCTCAAACCAAATGTCCTAGAACGAAATTTTCAAATGTAACTACTAGAATGTGATACAATACACTATTGGGTGAAATTTGGTTGACTTCTGCGCAGCGGTTTGGGAGTTAACATCAAAATTACATTTCTCGGCCATATCGCATAGATCTCACTGTGAAAAGGCTTAAATGGCTTTTTTGACCTAAGTTTGAGGATTGCGCTCAAATCAAATGTCCTAGAACCAAATTTCCACATGTAACTACTAGATTGTGATACAATACATTAATGGGTGAAGTTTGGTTGACTTCTGCGCAGAGGTTTGGGAGTTAACATCAAAATTACATTTCTCGGCCATATCGTATAGATCTCACTGTGAAAAGGCTTAAATGACTTTTTTAATTAAGTTTGATGATTGCGCTCAAACAAAATTTCCTAGAACAAAATTTTCAAATGTAACTACTAGATTGTGATACAATACACTATTGGGTGAAGTTTGGTTGACTTCTGCGCAGCGGTTTGGGAGTTAACATCAAAATTACATTTCTCGGCCATATCGCATAGATCTCACTGTGAAAAGGCTTAAATGGCTTTTTTGACCTAAGTTTAATGATTGCGCTCAAACCAAATGTCCAATAACCAAATTTCTACATGTAACTACTAGATTGTGATACAATACACTATTGGGTGAAGTTTAGTTGACTTCTGCGCAGCGGTTTGGGAGTTAACATCAAAATTACATTTCTCGGCCATATCGCATAGATCTCACTGTGAAAAGGCTTAAATGGCTTTTTTGACCTAAGTTTAATGATTGCGTTTAAACCAAATGTCCTAGAACGAAATTTTCAAATGTAACTACTAGAATGTGATACAATACACTATTAGGTGAAGTTTGGTTGACTTCTGCGCAGCGGTTTGGGAGTTAACATCAAAATTACATTTCTCGGCCATATCGCATAGATCTCACCGTGAAAAGGCTTAAATTACTTTTTTAATTAAGTTTGATGATTGCGTTCAAACAAAATGTCCTAGAACAAAATTTTCAAATGTAACTACTAGATTGTGATACAATACACTATTGGGTGAAGTTTGGTTGACTTCTGCGCAGCGGTTTGGGAGTTAACATCAAAATTACATTTCTCGGCCATATCGCATAGATCTCACTGTGAAAAGGCTTAAATGGCTTTTTTGACCTAAGTTTAATGATTGCGCTCAAACCAAATGTCCTAGAACGAAATTTTAAAATGTAACTACTAGAATGTGATACAATACACTATTGGGTGAAGTTTAGTTGACTTCTGCGCAGCGGTTTGGGAGTTAACATCAAAATTACATTTCTCGGCCATATCGCATAGATCTCACTGTGAAAAGGCTTAAATGGCTTTTTTGACCTAAGTTTAATGATTGCGCTCAAACCAAATGTCCTAGAACGAAATTTTCAAATGTAACTACTAGAATGTGATACAATACACTATTGGGTGAAGTTTGGTTGACTTCTGCGCAGCGGTTTGGGAGTTAACATCAAAATTACATTTCTCGGCCATATCGCATAGATCTCACCGTGAAAAGGCTTAAATGACTTTTTTAATTAAGTTTGATGATTGCGTTCAAACAAAATGTCCTAGAACAAAATTTTCAAATGTAACTACTAGATTGTGATACAATACACTATTGGATGAAGTTTGGTTGACTTCTGCGCAGCGGTTTGGGAGTTAACATCAAAATTACATTTCTCGGCCATATCGCATAGATCTCACTGTGAAAAGGCTTAAATGACTTTTTTAATTAAGTTTGATGATTGCGTTCAAACAAAATGTCCTAGAACAAAATTTTCAAATGTAACTACTAGATTGTGATACAATACACTATTGGGTGAAGTTTGGTTGACTTCTGCGCAGCGGTTTGGGAGTTAACATCAAAATTACATTTCTCGGCCATATCGCATAGATCTCACTGTGAAAAGGCTTAAATGGCTTTTTTGACCTAAGTTTGAGGATTGCGCTCAAATCAAATGTCCAAGAACCAAATTTCCAAATGTAACTACTAGATTGTGATACAATACACTATTGGGTGAAGTTTGGTTGACTTCTGCGCAGCGGTTTGGGAGTTAACATCAAAATTACATTTCTCGGCCATATCGCATAGATCTCACTGTGAAAAGGCTTAAATGGCTTTTTTGACCTAAGTTTGAGGATTGCGCTCAAATCAAATGTCCTAGAACCAAATTTTCACATGTAACTACTAGATTGTGATACAATACACTAATGGGTGAAGTTTGGTTGATTTCTGCGCAGCGGTTTGGGAGTTAACATCAAAATTACATTTCTCGGCCATATCGCATAGATCTCACTGTGAAAAGGCTTAAATGGCTTTTTTGACCTAAGTTTAATGATTGCGCTCAAACCAAATGTCCAATAACCAAATTTCCACATGTAACTACTAGATTGTGATACAATACACTAATGGGTGAAGTTTGGTTGACTTCTGCGCAGCGGTTTGGGAGTTAACATCAAAATTACATTTCTCGGCCATATCGCATAGATCTCACTGTGAAAAGGCTTAAATGACTTTTTTAATTAAGTTTGATGATTGCGTTCAAACAAAATGTCATAGAACAAAATTTTCAAATGTAACTACTAGATTGTGATACAATACACTATTGGGTGAAGTTTGGTTGACTTCTGCGCAGCGGTTTGGGAGTTAACATCAAAATTACATTTCTCGGCCATATCGCATAGATCTCACTGTGAAAAGGCTTAAATGGCTTTTTTGACCTAAGTTTGAGGATTGCGCTCAAATCAAATGTCCTAGAACCAAATTTCCACATGTAATCACTAGATTGTGATACAATACACTAATGGGTGAAGTTTGGTTGACTTCTGCGCAGCGGTTTGGGAGTTAACATCAAAATTACATTTCTCGGCCATATCGCATAGATCTCACTGTGAAAAGGCTTAAATGACTTTTTTAATTAAGTTTAATGATTGCGCTCAAACCAAATGTCCTAGAACGAAATTTTCAAATGTAACTACTAGAATGTGATACAATACACTATTGGGTGAAGTTTAGTTGACTTCTGCGCAGCGGTTTGGGAGTTAACATCAAAATTACATTTCTCGGCCATATCGCATAGATCTCACTGTGAAAAGGCTTAAATGGCTTTTTTGACCTAAGTTTAATGATTGCGCTCAAACCAAATGTCCTAGAACGAAATTTTCAAATGTAACTACTAGAATGTGATACAATACACTATTGGGTGAAGTTTGGTTGACTTCTGCGCAGCGGTTTGGGAGTTAACATCAAAATTACATTTCTCGGCCATATCGCATAGATCTCACTGTGAAAAGGCTTAAATGGCTTTTTTGACCTAAGTTTGAGGATTGCGCTCAAATCAAATGTCCTAGAACCAAATTTTCACATGTAACTACTAGATTGTGATACAATACACTAATGGGTGAAGTTTGGTTGACTTCTGCGCAGCGGTTTGGGAGTTAACATCAAAATTACATTTCTCGGCCATATCGCATAGATCTCACTGTGAAAAGGCTTAAATGACATTTTTAATTAAGTTTGATGATTGCGCTCAAACAAAATTTCCTAGAACAAAATTTTCAAATGTAACTACTAGATTGTGATACAATACACTATTGGGTGAAGTTTGGTTGACTTCTGCGCAGCGGTTTGGGAGTTAACATCAAAATTACATTTCTCGGCCATATCGCATAGATCTCACTGTGAAAAGGCTTAAATGGCTTTTTTGACCTAAGTTTGAGGATTGCGCTCAAATCAAATGTCCAAGAACCAAATTTCCAAATGTAACTACTAGATTGTGATACAATACACTATTGGGTGAAGTGTGGTTGACTTCTGCGCAGCGGTTTGGGAGTTAACATCAAAATTACATTTCTCGGCCATATCGCATAGATCTCACTGTGAAAAGGCTTAAATGGCTTTTTTGACCTAAGTTTGAGGATTGCGCTCAAATCATATGTCCTAGAACCAAATTTCCACATGTAATTACTAGATTGTGATACAATACACTAATGGGTGAAGTTTGGTTGACTTCTGCGCAGCGGTTTGGGAGTTAACATCAAAATTACATTTCTCGGCCATATCGCATAGATCTCACTGTGAAAAGGCTTAAATGACTTTTTTAATTAAGTTTAATGATTGCGCTCAAATCAAATGTCCAAGAACTAAATTTCCAAATGTAACTACTAGATTGTGATAAAATACACTATTGGGTGAAGTTTGGTTGACTTCTGCGCAGCGGTTTGGGAGTTAACATCAAAATTACATTTCTCGGCCATATCGCATAGATCTCACTGTGAAAAGGCTTAAATGACTTTTTTAATTAAGTTTGATGATTGCGTTCAAACAAAATGTCCTAGAACAAAATTTTCAAATGTAACTACTAGATTGTGATACAATACACTATTGGGTGAAGTTTGGTTGACTTCTGCGCAGCGGTTTGGGAGTTAACATCAAAATTACATTTCTCGGCCATATCGCATAGATCTCACTGTGAAAAGGCTTAAATGGCTTTTTTGACCTAAGTTTGAGGATTGCGCTCAAATCAAATGTCCAAGAACCAAATTTCCAAATGTAACTACTAGATTGTGATACAATACACTATTGGGTGAAGTTTGGTTGACTTCTGCGCAGCGGTTTGGGAGTTAACATCAAAATTACATTTCTCGGCCATATCGCATAGATCTCACAGTGAAAAGGCTTAAATGACTTTTTTAATTAAGTTTGATGATTGCGTTCAAACAAAATGTCCTAGAACAAAATTTTCAAATGTAACTACTAGATTGTGATACAATACACTATTGGGTGAAGTTTGGTTGACTTCTGCGCAGCGGTTTGGGAGTTAACATCAAAATTACATTTCTCGGCCATATCGCATAGATCTCACTGTGAAAAGGCTTAAATGGCTTTTTTGACCTAAGTTTAAAGATTGCGCTCAAACCAAATGTCCTAGAACGAAATTTTCAAATGTAACTACTAGAATGTGATACAATACACTATTGGGTGAAGTTTGGTTGACTTCTGCGCAGCGGTTTGGGAGTTAACATCAAAATTACATTTCTCGGCCATATCGCATAGATCTCACTGTGAAAAGGCTTAAATGGCTTTTTTGACCTAAGTTTGAGGATTGCGCTCAAATCAAATGTCCTAGAACCAAATTTCCACATGTAACTACTAGATTGTGATACAATACACTAATGGGTGAAGTTTGGTTGACTTCTGCGCAGAGGTTTGGGAGTTAACATCAAAATTACATTTCTCGGCCATATCGCATAGATCTCACTGTGAAAAGGCTTAAATGACTTTTTTAATTAAGTTTGATGATTGCGTTCAAACAAAATGTCATAGAACAAAATTTTCAAATGTAACTACTAGATTGTGATACAATACACTATTGGGTGAAGTTTGGTTGACTTCTGCGCAGCGGTTTGGGAGTTAACATCAAAATTACATTTCTCGGCCATATCGCATAGATCTCACTGTGAAAAGGCTTAAATGGCTTTTTTGACCTAAGTTTGAGGATTGCGCTCAAATCAAATGTCCTAGAACCAAATTTCCACATGTAATTACTAGATTGTGATACAATACACTAATGGGTGAAGTTTGGTTGACTTCTGCGCAGCGGTTTGGGAGTTAACATCAAAATTACATTTCTCGGCCATATCGCATAGATCTCACTGTGAAAAGGCTTAAATGACTTTTTTAATTAAGTTTAATGATTGCGCTCAAATCAAATGTCCAAGAACTAAATTTCCAAATGTAACTACTAGATTGTGATAAAATACACTATTGGGTGAAGTTTGGTTGACTTCTGCGCAGCGGTTTGGGAGTTAACATCAAAATTACATTTCTCGGCCATATCGCATAGATCTCACTGTGAAAAGGCTTAAATGACTTTTTTAATTGTTTGATGATTGCGTTCAAACAAAATGTCCTAGAACAAAATTTTCAAATGTAACTACTAGATTGTGATACAATACACTATTGGGTGAAGTTTGGTTGACTTCTGCGCAGCGGTTTGGGAGTTAACATCAAAATTACATTTCTCGGCCATATCGCATAGATCTCACTGTGAAAAGGCTTAAATGGCTTTTTTGACCTAAGTTTGAGGATTGCGCTCAAATCAAATGTCCAAGAACCAAATTTCCAAATGTAACTACTAGATTGTGATACAATACACTATTGGGTGAAGTTTGGTTGACTTCTGCGCAGCGGTTTGGGAGTTAACATCAAAATTACATTTCTCGGCCATATCGCATAGATCTCACAGTGAAAAGGCTTAAATGACTTTTTTAATTAAGTTTGATGATTGCGTTCAAACAAAATGTCCTAGAACAAAATTTTCAAATGTAACTACTAGATTGTGATACAATACACTATTGGGTGAAGTTTGGTTGACTTCTGCGCAGCGGTTTGGGAGTTAACATCAAAATTACATTTCTCGGCCATATCGCATAGATCTCACTGTGAAAAGGCTTAAATGGCTTTTTTGACCTAAGTTTAATGATTGCGCTCAAACCAAATGTCCTAGAACGAAATTTTCAAATGTAACTACTAGAATGTGATACAATACACTATTGGGTGAAGTTTGGTTGACTTCTGCGCAGCGGTTTGGGAGTTAACATCAAAATTACATTTCTCGGCCATATCGCATAGATCTCACTGTGAAAAGGCTTAAATGGCTTTTTTGACCTAAGTTTGAGGATTGCGCTCAAATCAAATGTCCTAGAACCAAATTTCCACATGTAACTACTAGATTGTGATACAATACACTAATGGGTGAAGTTTGGTTGACTTCTGCGCAGCGGTTTGGGAGTTAACATCAAAATTACATTTCTCGGCCATATCGCATAGATCTCACTGTGAAAAGGCTTAAATGGCTTTTTTGACCTAAGTTTAATAATTGCGCTCAAACCAAATGTCCTTGAACGAAATTTTAAAATGTAACTACTAGAATGTGATACAATACACTATTGGGTGAAGTTTGGTTGACTTCTGCGCAGCGGTTTGGGAGTTAACATCAAAATTACATTTCTCGGCCATATCGCATAGATCTCACTGTGAAAAGGCTTAAATGGCTTTTTTGACCTAAGTTTGAGGATTGCGCTCAAATCAAATGTCCTATAACCAAATTTCCACATGTAACTACTAGATTGTGATACAATACACTAATGGGTGAAGTTTGGTTGACTTCTGCGCAGCGGTTTGGGAGTTAACATCAAAATTACATTTCTCGGCCATATCGCATAGATCTCACTGTGAAAAGGCTTAAATGGCTTTTTTGACCTAAGTTTGAGGATTGTGCTCAAACAAAATGTCCTAGAACAAAATTTTCAAATGTAACTACTAGATTGTGATACAATACACTATTGGGTGAAGTTTGGTTGACTTCTGCGCAGCGGTTTGGGAGTTAACATCAAAATTACATTTCTCGGCCATATCGCATAGATCTCACTGTGAAAAGGCTTAAATGACTTTTTTAATTAAGTTTGATGATTGCGTTCAAACAAAATGTCCTAGAACAAAATTTTCAAATGTAACTACTAGATTGTGATACAATACACTATTGGGTGAAGTTTGGTTGACTTCTGCGCAGCGGTTTGGGAGTTAACATCAAAATTACATTTCTCGGCCATATCGCATAGATCTCACTGTGAAAAGGCTTAAATGGCTTTTTTGACCTAAGTTTGAGGATTGCGCTCAAACCAAATGTCCTAGAACGAAATTTTCAAATGTAACTACTAGAATGTGATACAATACACTATTGGGTGAAGTTTGGTTGACTTCTGCGCAGCGGTTTGGGAGTTAACATCAAAATTACATTTCTCGGCCATATCGCATAGATCTCACTGTGAAAAGGCTTAAATGGCTTTTTTGACCTAAGTTTGAGGATTGCGCTCAAATCAAATGTCCTAGAACCAAATTTCCACATGTAACTACTAGATTGTGATACAATACACTAATGGGTGAAGTTTGGTTTACTTCTGCGCAGCGGTTTGGGAGTTAACATCAAAATTACATTTCTCGGCCATATCGCATAGATCTCACTGTGAAAAGGCTTAAATGGCTTTTTTGACCTAAGTTTAATAATTGCGCTCAAACCAAATGTCCTAGAACGAAATTTTAAAATGTAACTACTAGAATGTGATACAATACACTATTGGGTGAAGTTTGGTTGACTTCTGCGCAGCGGTTTGGGAGTTAACATCAAAATTACATTTCTCGGCCATATCGCATAGATCTCACTGTGAAAAGGCTTAAATGGCTTTTTTGACCTAAGTTTGAGGATTGCGCTCAAATCAAATGTCCTAGAACCAAATTTCCACATGTAACTACTAGATTGTGATACAATACACTAATGGGTGAAGTTTGGTTGACTTCTGCGCAGCGGTTTGGGAGTTAACATCAAAATTACATTTCTCGGCCATATCGCATAGATCTCACTGTGAAAAGGCTTAAATGACTTTTTTAATTAAGTTTGATGATTGCGCTCAAACAAAATTTCCTAGAACAAAATTTTCAAATGTAACTACTAGATTGTGATACAATACACTATTGGGTGAAGTTTGGTTGACTTCTGCGCAGCGGTTTAGGAGTTAACATCAAAATTACATTTCTCGGCCATATCGCATAGATCTCACTGTGAAAAGGCTTAAATGACTTTTTTAATTAAGTTTGATGATTGCGTTCAAACAAAATGTCCTAGAACAAAATTTTCAAATGTAACTACTAGATTGTGATACAATACACTATTGGGTGAAGTTTGGTTGACTTCTGCGCAGCGGTTTGGGAGTTAACATCAAAATTACATTTCTCGGCCATATCGCATAGATCTCACTGTGAAAAGGCTTAAATGGCTTTTTTGACCTAAGTTTGAGGATTGCGCTCAAACCAAATGTCCTAGAACGAAATTTTCAAATGTAACTACTAGAATGTGATACAATACACTATTGGGTGAAGTTTGGTTGACTTCTGCGCAGCGGTTTGGGAGTTAACATCAAAATTACATTTCTCGGCCATATCGCATAGATCTCACTGTGAAAAGGCTTAAATGGCTTTTTTGACCTAAGTTTGAGGATTGCGCTCAAATCAAATGTTCTAGAACCAAATTTCCACATGTAACTACTAGATTGTGATACAATACACTAATGGGTGAAGTTTGGTTTACTTCTGCGCAGCGGTTTGGGAGTTAACATCAAAATTACATTTCTCGGCCATATCGCATAGATCTCACTGTGAAAAGGCTTAAATGGCTTTTTTGACCTAAGTTTAATAATTGCGCTCAAACCAAATGTCCTAGAACGAAATTTTAAAATGTAACTACTAGAATGTGATACAATACACTATTGGGTGAAGTTTGGTTGACTTCTGCGCAGCGGTTTGGGAGTTAACATCAAAATTACATTTCTCGGCCATATCGCATAGATCTCACTGTGAAAAGGCTTAAATGGCTTTTTTGACCTAAGTTTGAGGATTGCGCTCAAATCAAATGTCCTAGAACCAAATTTCCACATGTAACTACTAGATTGTGATACAATACACTAATGGGTGAAGTTTGGTTGACTTCTGCGCAGCGGTTTGGGAGTTAACATCAAAATTACATTTCTCGGCCATATCGCATAGATCTCACTGTGAAAAGGCTTAAATGACTTTTTTAATTAAGTTTGATGATTGCGCTCAAACAAAATTTCCTAGAACAAAATTTTCAAATGTAACTACTAGATTGTGATACAATACACTATTGGGTGAAGTTTGGTTGACTTCTGCGCAGCGGTTTGGGAGTTCACATCAAAATTACATTTCTCGGCCATATCGCATAGATCTCACTGTGAAAAGGCTTAAATGGCTTTTTTGACCTAAGTTTGAGGATTGCGCTCAAACCAAATGTCCTAGAACGAAATTTTCAAATGTAACTACTAGAATGTGATACAATACACTATTGGGTGAAGTTTGGTTGACTTCTGCGCAGCGGTTTGGGACTTAACATCAAAATTACATTTCTCGGCCATATCGCATAGATCTCACTGTGAAAAGGCTTAAATGGCTTTTTTAACCTAAGTTTGAGGATTGCGCTCAAATCAAATGTCCTAGAACCAAATTTCCACATGTAACTACTAGATTGTGATACAATACACTAATGGGTGAAGTTTGGTTGACTTCTGCGCAGCGGTTTGGGAGTTAACATCAAAATTACATTTCTCGGCCATATCGCATAGATCTCACTGTGAAAAGGCTTAAATGGCTTTTTTGACCTAAGTTTGAGGATTGCGCTCAAATCAAATGTCCTAGAACCAAATTTCCACATGTAACTACTAGATTGTGATACAATACACTAATGGGTGGTTTGGTTTACTTCTGCGCAGCGGTTTGGGAGTTAACATCAAAATTACATTTCTCGGCCATATCGCATAGATCTCACTGTGAAAAGGCTTAAATGGCTTTTTTGACCTAAGTTTGAGGATTGCGCTCAAATCAAATGTCCTAGAACCAAATTTCCACATGTAACTACTAGATTGTGATACAATACACTAATGGGTGAAGTTTGGTTTACTTCTGCGCAGCGGTTTGGGAGTTAACATCAAAATTACATTTCTCGGCCATATCGCATAGATCTCACTGTGAAAAGGCTTAAATGGCTTTTTTGACCTAAGTTTAATAATTGCGCTCAAACCAAATGTCCTTGAACGAAATTTTAAAATGTAACTACTAGAATGTGATACAATATTGGGTGAAGTTTGGTTGACTTCTGCGCAGCGGTTTGGGAGTTAACATCAAAATTACATTTCTCGGCCATATCGCATAGATCTCACTGTGAAAAGGCTTAAATGGCTTTTTTGACCTAAGTTTGAGGATTGCGCTCAAATCAAATGTCCTATAACCAAATTTCCACATGTAACTACTAGATTGTGATACAATACACTAATGGGTGAAGTTTGGTTGACTTCTGCGCAGCGGTTTGGGAGTTAACATCAAAATTACATTTCTCGGCCATATCGCATAGATCTCACTGTGAAAAGGCTTAAATGGCTTTTTTGACCTAAGTTTAATAATTGCGCTCAAACCAAATGTCCTTGAACGAAATTTTAAAATGTAACTACTAGAATGTGATACAATACACTATTGGGTGAAGTTTGGTTGACTTCTGCGCAGCGGTTTGGGAGTTAACATCAAAATTACATTTCTCGGCCATATCGCATAGATCTCACTGTGAAAAGGCTTAAATGGCTTTTTTGACCTAAGTTTGAGGATTGCGCTCAAATCAAATGTCCTATAACCAAATTTCCACATGTAACTACTAGATTGTGATACAATACACTAATGGGTGAAGTTTGGTTGACTTCTGCGCAGCGGTTTGGGAGTTAACATCAAAATTACATTTCTCGGCCATATCGCATAGATCTCACTGTGAAAAGGCTTAAATGGCTTTTTTGACCTAAGTTTGAGGATTGTGCTCAAACAAAATGTCCTAGAACAAAATTTTCAAATGTAACTACTAGATTGTGATACAATACACTATTGGGTGAAGTTTGGTTGACTTCTGCGCAGCGGTTTGGGAGTTAACATCAAAATTACATTTCTCGGCCATATCGCATAGATCTCACTGTGAAAAGGCTTAAATGACTTTTTTAATTAAGTTTGATGATTGCGTTCAAACAAAATGTCCTAGAACAAAATTTTCAAATGTAACTACTAGATTGTGATACAATACACTATTGGGTGAAGTTTGGTTGACTTCTGCGCAGCGGTTTGGGAGTTAACATCAAAATTACATTTCTCGGCCATATCGCATAGATCTCACTGTGAAAAGGCTTAAATGGCTTTTTTGACCTAAGTTTGAGGATTGCGCTCAAATCAAATGTCCTAGAACCAAATTTCCACATGTAACTACTAGATTGTGATACAATACACTAATGGGTGAAGTTTGGTTTACTTCTGCGCAGCGGTTTGGGAGTTAACATCAAAATTACATTTCTCGGCCATATCGCATAGATCTCACTGTGAAAAGGCTTAAATGGCTTTTTTGACCTAAGTTTAATAATTGCGCTCAAACCAAATGTCCTTGAACGAAATTTTAAAATGTAACTACTAGAATGTGATACAATACACTATTGGGTGAAGTTTGGTTGACTTCTGCGCAGCGGTTTGGGAGTTAACATCAAAATTACATTTCTCGGCCATATCGCATAGATCTCACTGTGAAAAGGCTTAAATGGCTTTTTTGACCTAAGTTTGAGGATTGCGCTCAAATCAAATGTCCTATAACCAAATTTCCACATGTAACTACTAGATTGTGATACAATACACTAATGGGTGAAGTTTGGTTGACTTCTGCGCAGCGGTTTGGGAGTTAACATCAAAATTACATTTCTCGGCCATATCGCATAGATCTCACTGTGAAAAGGCTTAAATGGCTTTTTTGACCTAAGTTTGAGGATTGTGCTCAAACAAAATGTCCTAGAACAAAATTTTCAAATGTAACTACTAGATTGTGATACAATACACTATTGGGTGAAGTTTGGTTGACTTCTGCGCAGCGGTTTGGGAGTTAACATCAAAATTACATTTCTCGGCCATATCGCATAGATCTCACTGTGAAAAGGCTTAAATGACTTTTTTAATTAAGTTTGATGATTGCGTTCAAACAAAATGTCCTAGAACAAAATTTTCAAATGTAACTACTAGATTGTGATACAATACACTATTGGGTGAAGTTTGGTTGACTTCTGCGCAGCGGTTTGGGAGTTAACATCAAAATTACATTTCTCGGCCATATCGCATAGATCTCACTGTGAAAAGGCTTAAATGGCTTTTTTGACCTAAGTTTGAGGATTGCGCTCAAACCAAATGTCCTAGAACGAAATTTTCAAATGTAACTACTAGAATGTGATACAATACACTATTGGGTGAAGTTTGGTTGACTTCTGCGCAGCGGTTTGGGAGTTAACATCAAAATTACATTTCTCGGCCATATCGCATAGATCTCACTGTGAAAAGGCTTAAATGGCTTTTTTGACCTAAGTTTGAGGATTGCGCTCAAATCAAATGTCCTAGAACCAAATTTCCACATGTAACTACTAGATTGTGATACAATACACTAATGGGTGAAGTTTGGTTTACTTCTGCGCAGCGGTTTGGGAGTTAACATCAAAATTACATTTCTCGGCCATATCGCATAGATCTCACTGTGAAAAGGCTTAAATGGCTTTTTTGACCTAAGTTTAATAATTGCGCTCAAACCAAATGTCCTAGAACGAAATTTTAAAATGTAACTACTAGAATGTGATACAATACACTATTGGGTGAAGTTTGGTTGACTTCTGCGCAGCGGTTTGGGAGTTAACATCAAAATTACATTTCTCGGCCATATCGCATAGATCTCACTGTGAAAAGGCTTAAATGGCTTTTTTGACCTAAGTTTGAGGATTGCGCTCAAATCAAATGTCCTAGAACCAAATTTCCACATGTAACTACTAGATTGTGATACAATACACTAATGGGTGAAGTTTGGTTGACTTCTGCGCAGCGGTTTGGGAGTTAACATCAAAATTACATTTCTCGGCCATATCGCATAGATCTCACTGTGAAAAGGCTTAAATGACTTTTTTAATTAAGTTTGATGATTGCGCTCAAACAAAATTTCCTAGAACAAAATTTTCAAATGTAACTACTAGATTGTGATACAATACACTATTGGATGAAGTTTGGTTGACTTCTGCGCAGCGGTTTGGGAGTTAACATCAAAATTACATTTCCCGGCCATATCGCATAGATCTCACTGTGAAAAGGCTTAAATGGCTTTTTTGACCTAAGTTTGAGGATTGCGCTCAAACCAAATGTCCTAGAACGAAATTTTCAAATGTAACTACTAGAATGTGATACAATACACTATTGGGTGAAGTTTGGTTGACTTCTGCGCAGCGGTTTGGGACTTAACATCAAAATTACATTTCTCGGCCATATCGCATAGATCTCACTGTGAAAAGGCTTAAATGGCTTTTTTGACCTAAGTTTGAGGATTGCGCTCAAATCAAATGTCCTAGAACCAAATTTCCACATGTAACTACTAGATTGTGATACAATACACTAATGGGTGAAGTTTGGTTGACTTCTGCGCAGCGGTTTGGGAGTTAACATCAAAATTACATTTCTCGGCCATATCGCATAGATCTCACTGTGAAAAGGCTTAAATGGCTTTTTTGACCTAAGTTTGAGGATTGCGCTCAAATCAAATGTCCTAGAACCAAATTTCCACATGTAACTACTAGATTGTGATACAATACACTAATGGGTGGTTTGGTTTACTTCTGCGCAGCGGTTTGGGAGTTAACATCAAAATTACATTTCTCGGCCATATCGCATAGATCTCACTGTGAAAAGGCTTAAATGGCTTTTTTGACCTAAGTTTGAGGATTGCGCTCAAATCAAATGTCCTAGAACCAAATTTCCACATGTAACTACTAGATTGTGATACAATACACTAATGGGTGAAGTTTGGTTTACTTCTGCGCAGCGGTTTGGGAGTTAACATCAAAATTACATTTCTCGGCCATATCGCATAGATCTCACTGTGAAAAGGCTTAAATGGCTTTTTTGACCTAAGTTTAATAATTGCGCTCAAACCAAATGTCCTTGAACGAAATTTTAAAATGTAACTACTAGAATGTGATACAATATTGGGTGAAGTTTGGTTGACTTCTGCGCAGCGGTTTGGGAGTTAACATCAAAATTACATTTCTCGGCCATATCGCATAGATCTCACTGTGAAAAGGCTTAAATGGCTTTTTTGACCTAAGTTTGAGGATTGCGCTCAAATCAAATGTCCTATAACCAAATTTCCACATGTAACTACTAGATTGTGATACAATACACTAATGGGTGAAGTTTGGTTGACTTCTGCGCAGCGGTTTGGGAGTTAACATCAAAATTACATTTCTCGGCCATATCGCATAGATCTCACTGTGAAAAGGCTTAAATGGCTTTTTTGACCTAAGTTTAATAATTGCGCTCAAACCAAATGTCCTTGAACGAAATTTTAAAATGTAACTACTAGAATGTGATACAATACACTATTGGGTGAAGTTTGGTTGACTTCTGCGCAGCGGTTTGGGAGTTAACATCAAAATTACATTTCTCGGCCATATCGCATAGATCTCACTGTGAAAAGGCTTAAATGGCTTTTTTGACCTAAGTTTGAGGATTGCGCTCAAATCAAATGTCCTATAACCAAATTTCCACATGTAACTACTAGATTGTGATACAATACACTAATGGGTGAAGTTTGGTTGACTTCTGCGCAGCGGTTTGGGAGTTAACATCAAAATTACATTTCTCGGCCATATCGCATAGATCTCACTGTGAAAAGGCTTAAATGGCTTTTTTGACCTAAGTTTGAGGATTGTGCTCAAACAAAATGTCCTAGAACAAAATTTTCAAATGTAACTACTAGATTGTGATACAATACACTATTGGGTGAAGTTTGGTTGACTTCTGCGCAGCGGTTTGGGAGTTAACATCAAAATTACATTTCTCGGCCATATCGCATAGATCTCACTGTGAAAAGGCTTAAATGACTTTTTTAATTAAGTTTGATGATTGCGTTCAAACAAAATGTCCTAGAACAAAATTTTCAAATGTAACTACTAGATTGTGATACAATACACTATTGGGTGAAGTTTGGTTGACTTCTGCGCAGCGGTTTGGGAGTTAACATCAAAATTACATTTCTCGGCCATATCGCATAGATCTCACTGTGAAAAGGCTTAAATGGCTTTTTTGACCTAAGTTTGAGGATTGCGCTCAAATCAAATGTCCTAGAACCAAATTTCCACATGTAACTACTAGATTGTGATACAATACACTAATGGGTGAAGTTTGGTTTACTTCTGCGCAGCGGTTTGGGAGTTAACATCAAAATTACATTTCTCGGCCATATCGCATAGATCTCACTGTGAAAAGGCTTAAATGGCTTTTTTGACCTAAGTTTAATAATTGCGCTCAAACCAAATGTCCTAGAACGAAATTTTCAAATGTAACTACTAGAATGTGATACAATACACTATTGGGTGAAGTTTGGTTGACTTCTGCGCAGCGGTTTGGGACTTAACATCAAAATTACATTTCTCGGCCATATCGCATAGATCTCACTGTGAAAAGGCTTAAATGGCTTTTTTGACCTAAGTTTGAGGATTGCGCTCAAATCAAATGTCCTAGAACCAAATTTCCACATGTAACTACTAGATTGTGATACAATACACTAATGGGTGAAGTTTGGTTGACTTCTGCGCAGCGGTTTGGGAGTTAACATCAAAATTACATTTCTCGGCCATATCGCATAGATCTCACTGTGAAAAGGCTTAAATGGCTTTTTTGACCTAAGTTTGAGGATTGCGCTCAAATCAAATGTCCTAGAACCAAATTTCCACATGTAACTACTAGATTGTGATACAATACACTAATGGGTGGTTTGGTTTACTTCTGCGCAGCGGTTTGGGAGTTAACATCAAAATTACATTTCTCGGCCATATCGCATAGATCTCACTGTGAAAAGGCTTAAATGGCTTTTTTGACCTAAGTTTGAGGATTGCGCTCAAATCAAATGTCCTAGAACCAAATTTCCACATGTAACTACTAGATTGTGATACAATACACTAATGGGTGAAGTTTGGTTTACTTCTGCGCAGCGGTTTGGGAGTTAACATCAAAATTACATTTCTCGGCCATATCGCATAGATCTCACTGTGAAAAGGCTTAAATGGCTTTTTTGACCTAAGTTTAATAATTGCGCTCAAACCAAATGTCCTTGAACGAAATTTTAAAATGTAACTACTAGAATGTGATACAATATTGGGTGAAGTTTGGTTGACTTCTGCGCAGCGGTTTGGGAGTTAACATCAAAATTACATTTCTCGGCCATATCGCATAGATCTCACTGTGAAAAGGCTTAAATGGCTTTTTTGACCTAAGTTTGAGGATTGCGCTCAAATCAAATGTCCTATAACCAAATTTCCACATGTAACTACTAGATTGTGATACAATACACTAATGGGTGAAGTTTGGTTGACTTCTGCGCAGCGGTTTGGGAGTTAACATCAAAATTACATTTCTCGGCCATATCGCATAGATCTCACTGTGAAAAGGCTTAAATGGCTTTTTTGACCTAAGTTTAATAATTGCGCTCAAACCAAATGTCCTTGAACGAAATTTTAAAATGTAACTACTAGAATGTGATACAATACACTATTGGGTGAAGTTTGGTTGACTTCTGCGCAGCGGTTTGGGAGTTAACATCAAAATTACATTTCTCGGCCATATCGCATAGATCTCACTGTGAAAAGGCTTAAATGGCTTTTTTGACCTAAGTTTGAGGATTGCGCTCAAATCAAATGTCCTATAACCAAATTTCCACATGTAACTACTAGATTGTGATACAATACACTAATGGGTGAAGTTTGGTTGACTTCTGCGCAGCGGTTTGGGAGTTAACATCAAAATTACATTTCTCGGCCATATCGCATAGATCTCACTGTGAAAAGGCTTAAATGGCTTTTTTGACCTAAGTTTGAGGATTGTGCTCAAACAAAATGTCCTAGAACAAAATTTTCAAATGTAACTACTAGATTGTGATACAATACACTATTGGGTGAAGTTTGGTTGACTTCTGCGCAGCGGTTTGGGAGTTAACATCAAAATTACATTTCTCGGCCATATCGCATAGATCTCACTGTGAAAAGGCTTAAATGACTTTTTTAATTAAGTTTGATGATTGCGTTCAAACAAAATGTCCTAGAACAAAATTTTCAAATGTAACTACTAGATTGTGATACAATACACTATTGGGTGAAGTTTGGTTGACTTCTGCGCAGCGGTTTGGGAGTTAACATCAAAATTACATTTCTCGGCCATATCGCATAGATCTCACTGTGAAAAGGCTTAAATGGCTTTTTTGACCTAAGTTTGAGGATTGCGCTCAAATCAAATGTCCTAGAACCAAATTTCCACATGTAACTACTAGATTGTGATACAATACACTAATGGGTGAAGTTTGGTTTACTTCTGCGCAGCGGTTTGGGAGTTAACATCAAAATTACATTTCTCGGCCATATCGCATAGATCTCACTGTGAAAAGGCTTAAATGGCTTTTTTGACCTAAGTTTAATAATTGCGCTCAAACCAAATGTCCTTGAACGAAATTTTAAAATGTAACTACTAGAATGTGATACAATACACTATTGGGTGAAGTTTGGTTGACTTCTGCGCAGCGGTTTGGGAGTTAACATCAAAATTACATTTCTCGGCCATATCGCATAGATCTCACTGTGAAAAGGCTTAAATGGCTTTTTTGACCTAAGTTTGAGGATTGCGCTCAAATCAAATGTCCTATAACCAAATTTCCACATGTAACTACTAGGTTGTGATACAATACACTAATGGGTGAAGTTTGGTTGACTTCTGCGCAGCGGTTTGGGAGTTAACATCAAAATTACATTTCTCGGCCATATCGCATAGATCTCACTGTGAAAAGGCTTAAATGGCTTTTTTGACCTAAGTTTGAGGATTGTGCTCAAACAAAATGTCCTAGAACAAAATTTTCAAATGTAACTACTAGATTGTGATACAATACACTATTGGGTGAAGTTTGGTTGACTTCTGCGCAGCGGTTTGGGAGTTAACATCAAAATTACATTTCTCGGCCATATCGCATAGATCTCACTGTGAAAAGGCTTAAATGACTTTTTTAATTAAGTTTGATGATTGCGTTCAAACAAAATGTCCTAGAACAAAATTTTCAAATGTAACTACTAGATTGTGATACAATACACTATTGGGTGAAGTTTGGTTGACTTCTGCGCAGCGGTTTGGGAGTTAACATCAAAATTACATTTCTCGGCCATATCGCATAGATCTCACTGTGAAAAGGCTTAAATGGCTTTTTTGACCTAAGTTTGAGGATTGCGCTCAAACCAAATGTCCTAGAACGAAATTTTCAAATGTAACTACTAGAATGTGATACAATACACTATTGGGTGAAGTTTGGTTGACTTCTGCGCAGCGGTTTGGGAGTTAACATCAAAATTACATTTCTCGGCCATATCGCATAGATCTCAATGTGAAAAGGCTTAAATGGCTTTTTTGACCTAAGTTTGAGGATTGCGCTCAAATCAAATGTCCTAGAACCAAATTTCCACATGTAACTACTAGATTGTGATACAATACACTAATGGGTGAAGTTTGGTTTACTTCTGCGCAGCGGTTTGGGAGTTAACATCAAAATTACATTTCTCGGCCATATCGCATAGATCTCACTGTGAAAAGGCTTAAATGGCTTTTTTGACCTAAGTTTAATAATTGCGCTCAAACCAAATGTCCTAGAACGAAATTTTAAAATGTAACTACTAGAATGTGATACAATACACTATTGGGTGAAGTTTGGTTGACTTCTGCGCAGCGGTTTGGGAGTTAACATCAAAATTACATTTCTCGGCCATATCGCATAGATCTCACTGTGAAAAGGCTTAAATGGCTTTTTTGACCTAAGTTTGAGGATTGCGCTCAAATCAAATGTCCTAGAACCAAATTTCCACATGTAACTACTAGATTGTGATACAATACACTAATGGGTGAAGTTTGGTTGACTTCTGCGCAGCGGTTTGGGAGTTAACATCAAAATTACATTTCTCGGCCATATCGCATAGATCTCACTGTGAAAAGGCTTAAATGACTTTTTTAATTAAGTTTGATGATTGCGCTCAAACAAAATTTCCTAGAACAAAATTTTCAAATGTAACTACTAGATTGTGATACAATACACTATTGGGTGAAGTTTGGTTGACTTCTGCGCAGCGGTTTGGGAGTTAACATCAAAATTACATTTCTCGGCCATATCGCATAGATCTCACTGTGAAAAGGCTTAAATGGCTTTTTTGACCTAAGTTTGAGGATTGCGCTCAAACCAAATGTCCTAGAACGAAATTTTCAAATGTAACTACTAGAATGTGATACAATACACTATTGGGTGAAGTTTGGTTGACTTCTGCGCAGCGGTTTGGGACTTAACATCAAAATTACATTTCTCGGCCATATCGCATAGATCTCACTGTGAAAAGGCTTAAATGGCTTTTTTGACCTAAGTTTGAGGATTGCGCTCAAATCAAATGTCCTAGAACCAAATTTCCACATGTAACTACTAGATTGTGATACAATACACTAATGGGTGAAGTTTGGTTGACTTCTGCGCAGCGGTTTGGGAGTTAACATCAAAATTACATTTCTCGGCCATATCGCATAGATCTCACTGTGAAAAGGCTTAAATGGCTTTTTTGACCTAAGTTTGAGGATTGCGCTCAAATCAAATGTCCTAGAACCAAATTTCCACATGTAACTACTAGATTGTGATACAATACACTAATGGGTGGTTTGGTTTACTTCTGCGCAGCGGTTTGGGAGTTAACATCAAAATTACATTTCTCGGCCATATCGCATAGATCTCACTGTGAAAAGGCTTAAATGGCTTTTTTGACCTAAGTTTGAGGATTGCGCTCAAATCAAATGTCCTAGAACCAAATTTCCACATGTAACTACTAGATTGTGATACAATACACTAATGGGTGAAGTTTGGTTTACTTCTGCGCAGCGGTTTGGGAGTTAACATCAAAATTACATTTCTCGGCCATATCGCATAGATCTCACTGTGAAAAGGCTTAAATGGCTTTTTTGACCTAAGTTTAATAATTGCGCTCAAACCAAATGTCCTTGAACGAAATTTTAAAATGTAACTACTAGAATGTGATACAATATTGGGTGAAGTTTGGTTGACTTCTGCGCAGCGGTTTGGGAGTTAACATCAAAATTACATTTCTCGGCCATATCGCATAGATCTCACTGTGAAAAGGCTTAAATGGCTTTTTTGACCTAAGTTTGAGGATTGCGCTCAAATCAAATGTCCTATAACCAAATTTCCACATGTAACTACTAGATTGTGATACAATACACTAATGGGTGAAGTTTGGTTGACTTCTGCGCAGCGGTTTGGGAGTTAACATCAAAATTACATTTCTCGGCCATATCGCATAGATCTCACTGTGAAAAGGCTTAAATGGCTTTTTTGACCTAAGTTTAATAATTGCGCTCAAACCAAATGTCCTTGAACGAAATTTTAAAATGTAACTACTAGAATGTGATACAATACACTATTGGGTGAAGTTTGGTTGACTTCTGCGCAGCGGTTTGGGAGTTAACATCAAAATTACATTTCTCGGCCATATCGCATAGATCTCACTGTGAAAAGGCTTAAATGGCTTTTTTGACCTAAGTTTGAGGATTGCGCTCAAATCAAATGTCCTATAACCAAATTTCCACATGTAACTACTAGATTGTGATACAATACACTAATGGGTGAAGTTTGGTTGACTTCTGCGCAGCGGTTTGGGAGTTAACATCAAAATTACATTTCTCGGCCATATCGCATAGATCTCACTGTGAAAAGGCTTAAATGGCTTTTTTGACCTAAGTTTGAGGATTGTGCTCAAACAAAATGTCCTAGAACAAAATTTTCAAATGTAACTACTAGATTGTGATACAATACACTATTGGGTGAAGTTTGGTTGACTTCTGCGCAGCGGTTTGGGAGTTAACATCAAAATTACATTTCTCGGCCATATCGCATAGATCTCACTGTGAAAAGGCTTAAATGACTTTTTTAATTAAGTTTGATGATTGCGTTCAAACAAAATGTCCTAGAACAAAATTTTCAAATGTAACTACTAGATTGTGATACAATACACTATTGGGTGAAGTTTGGTTGACTTCTGCGCAGCGGTTTGGGAGTTAACATCAAAATTACATTTCTCGGCCATATCGCATAGATCTCACTGTGAAAAGGCTTAAATGGCTTTTTTGACCTAAGTTTGAGGATTGCGCTCAAACCAAATGTCCTAGAACGAAATTTTCAAATGTAACTACTAGAATGTGATACAATACACTATTGGGTGAAGTTTGGTTGACTTCTGCGCAGCGGTTTGGGAGTTAACATCAAAATTACATTTCTCGGCCATATCGCATAGATCTCACTGTGAAAAGGCTTAAATGGCTTTTTTGACCTAAGTTTGAGGATTGCGCTCAAATCAAATGTCCTAGAACCAAATTTCCACATGTAACTACTAGATTGTGATACAATACACTAATGGGTGAAGTTTGGTTTACTTCTGCGCAGCGGTTTGGGAGTTAACATCAAAATTACATTTCTCGGCCATATCGCATAGATCTCACTGTGAAAAGGCTTAAATGGCTTTTTTGACCTAAGTTTAATAATTGCGCTCAAACCAAATGTCCTAGAACGAAATTTTAAAATGTAACTACTAGAATGTGATACAATACACTATTGGGTGAAGTTTGGTTGACTTCTACGCAGCGGTTTGGGAGTTAACATCAAAATTACATTTCTCGGCCATATCGCATAGATCTCACTGTGAAAAGGCTTAAATGGCTTTTTTGACCTAAGTTTGAGGATTGCGCTCAAATCAAATGTCCTAGAACCAAATTTCCACATGTAACTACTAGATTGTGATACAATACACTAATGGGTGAAGTTTGGTTGACTTCTGCGCAGCGGTTTGGGAGTTAACATCAAAATTACATTTCTCGGCCATATCGCATAGATCTCACTGTGAAAAGGCTTAAATGACTTTTTTAATTAAGTTTGATGATTGCGCTCAAACAAAATTTCCTAGAACAAAATTTTCAAATGTAACTACTAGATTGTGATACAATACACTATTGGGTGAAGTTTGGTTGACTTCTGCGCAGCGGTTTGGGAGTTAACATCAAAATTACATTTCTCGGCCATATCGCATAGATCTCACTGTGAAAAGGCTTAAATGGCTTTTTTGACCTAAGTTTGAGGATTGCGCTCAAACCAAATGTCCTAGAACGAAATTTTCAAATGTAACTACTAGAATGTGATACAATACACTATTGGGTGAAGTTTGGTTGACTTCTGCGCAGCGGTTTGGGACTTAACATCAAAATTACATTTCTCGGCCATATCGCATAGATCTCACTGTGAAAAGGCTTAAATGGCTTTTTTGACCTAAGTTTGAGGATTGCGCTCAAATCAAATGTCCTAGAACCAAATTTCCACATGTAACTACTAGATTGTGATACAATACACTAATGGGTGAAGTTTGGTTGACTTCTGCGCAGCGGTTTGGGAGTTAACATCAAAATTACATTTCTCGGCCATATCGCATAGATCTCACTGTGAAAAGGCTTAAATGGCTTTTTTGACCTAAGTTTGAGGATTGCGCTCAAATCAAATGTCCTAGAACCAAATTTCCACATGTAACTACTAGATTGTGATACAATACACTAATGGGTGGTTTGGTTTACTTCTGCGCAGCGGTTTGGGAGTTAACATCAAAATTACATTTCTCGGCCATATCGCATAGATCTCACTGTGAAAAGGCTTAAATGGCTTTTTTGACCTAAGTTTGAGGATTGCGCTCAAATCAAATGTCCTAGAACCAAATTTCCACATGTAACTACTAGATTGTGATACAATACACTAATGGGTGAAGTTTGGTTTACTTCTGCGCAGCGGTTTGGGAGTTAACATCAAAATTACATTTCTCGGCCATATCGCATAGATCTCACTGTGAAAAGGCTTAAATGGCTTTTTTGACCTAAGTTTAATAATTGCGCTCAAACCAAATGTCCTTGAACGAAATTTTAAAATGTAACTACTAGAATGTGATACAATATTGGGTGAAGTTTGGTTGACTTCTGCGCAGCGGTTTGGGAGTTAACATCAAAATTACATTTCTCGGCCATATCGCATAGATCTCACTGTGAAAAGGCTTAAATGGCTTTTTTGACCTAAGTTTGAGGATTGCGCTCAAATCAAATGTCCTATAACCAAATTTCCACATGTAACTACTAGATTGTGATACAATACACTAATGGGTGAAGTTTGGTTGACTTCTGCGCAGCGGTTTGGGAGTTAACATCAAAATTACATTTCTCGGCCATATCGCATAGATCTCACTGTGAAAAGGCTTAAATGGCTTTTTTGACCTAAGTTTGAGGATTGTGCTCAAACAAAATGTCCTAGAACAAAATTTTCAAATGTAACTACTAGATTGTGATACAATACACTATTGGGTGAAGTTTGGTTGACTTCTGCGCAGCGGTTTGGGAGTTAACATCAAAATTACATTTCTCGGCCATATCGCATAGATCTCACTGTGAAAAGGCTTAAATGACTTTTTTAATTAAGTTTGATGATTGCGTTCAAACAAAATGTCCTAGAACAAAATTTTCAAATGTAACTACTAGATTGTGATACAATACACTATTGGGTGAAGTTTGGTTGACTTCTGCGCAGCGGTTTGGGAGTTAACATCAAAATTACATTTCTCGGCCATATCGCATAGATCTCACTGTGAAAAGGCTTAAATGGCTTTTTTGACCTAAGTTTGAGGATTGCGCTCAAACCAAATGTCCTAGAACGAAATTTTCAAATGTAACTACTAGAATGTGATACAATACACTATTGGGTGAAGTTTGGTTGACTTCTGCGCAGCGGTTTGGGAGTTAACATCAAAATTACATTTCTCGGCCATATCGCATAGATCTCACTGTGAAAAGGCTTAAATGACTTTTTTAATTAAGTTTGATGATTGCGCTCAAACAAAATTTCCTAGAACAAAATTTTCAAATGTAACTACTAGATTGTGATACAATACACTATTGGGTGAAGTTTGGTTGACTTCTGCGCAGCGGTTTGGGAGTTAACATCAAAATTACATTTCTCGGCCATATCGCATAGATCTCACTGTGAAAAGGCTTAAATGGCTTTTTTGACCTAAGTTTGAGGATTGCGCTCAAACCAAATGTCCTAGAACGAAATTTTCAAATGTAACTACTAGAATGTGATACAATACACTATTGGGTGAAGTTTGGTTGACTTCTGCGCAGCGGTTTGGGACTTAACATCAAAATTACATTTCTCGGCCATATCGCATAGATCTCACTGTGAAAAGGCTTAAATGGCTTTTTTGACCTAAGTTTGAGGATTGCGCTCAAATCAAATGTCCTAGAACCAAATTTCCACATGTAACTACTAGATTGTGATACAATACACTAATGGGTGAAGTTTGGTTGACTTCTGCGCAGCGGTTTGGGAGTTAACATCAAAATTACATTTCTCGGCCATATCGCATAGATCTCACTGTGAAAAGGCTTAAATGGCTTTTTTGACCTAAGTTTGAGGATTGCGCTCAAATCAAATGTCCTAGAACCAAATTTCCACATGTAACTACTAGATTGTGATACAATACACTAATGGGTGGTTTGGTTTACTTCTGCGCAGCGGTTTGGGAGTTAACATCAAAATTACATTTCTCGGCCATATCGCATAGATCTCACTGTGAAAAGGCTTAAATGGCTTTTTTGACCTAAGTTTGAGGATTGCGCTCAAATCAAATGTCCTAGAACCAAATTTCCACATGTAACTACTAGATTGTGATACAATACACTAATGGGTGAAGTTTGGTTTACTTCTGCGCAGCGGTTTGGGAGTTAACATCAAAATTACATTTCTCGGCCATATCGCATAGATCTCACTGTGAAAAGGCTTAAATGGCTTTTTTGACCTAAGTTTAATAATTGCGCTCAAACCAAATGTCCTTGAACGAAATTTTAAAATGTAACTACTAGAATGTGATACAATATTGGGTGAAGTTTGGTTGACTTCTGCGCAGCGGTTTGGGAGTTAACATCAAAATTACATTTCTCGGCCATATCGCATAGATCTCACTGTGAAAAGGCTTAAATGGCTTTTTTGACCTAAGTTTGAGGATTGCGCTCAAATCAAATGTCCTATAACCAAATTTCCACATGTAACTACTAGATTGTGATACAATACACTAATGGGTGAAGTTTGGTTGACTTCTGCGCAGCGGTTTGGGAGTTAACATCAAAATTACATTTCTCGGCCATATCGCATAGATCTCACTGTGAAAAGGCTTAAATGGCTTTTTTGACCTAAGTTTGAGGATTGTGCTCAAACAAAATGTCCTAGAACAAAATTTTCAAATGTACCTACTAGATTGTGATACAATACACTATTGGGTGAAGTTTGGTTGACTTCTGCGCAGCGGTTTGGGAGTTAACATCAAAATTACATTTCTCGGCCATATCGCATAGATCTCACTGTGAAAAGGCTTAAATGACTTTTTTAATTAAGTTTGATGATTGCGTTCAAACAAAATGTCCTAGAACAAAATTTTCAAATGTAACTACTAGATTGTGATACAATACACTATTGGGTGAAGTTTGGTTGACTTCTGCGCAGCGGTTTGGGAGTTAACATCAAAATTACATTTCTCGGCCATATCGCATAGATCTCACTGTGAAAAGGCTTAAATGGCTTTTTTGACCTAAGTTTGAGGATTGCGCTCAAATCAAATGTCCTAGAACCAAATTTCCACATGTAACTACTAGATTGTGATACAATACACTAATGGGTGGTTTGGTTTACTTCTGCGCAGCGGTTTGGGAGTTAACATCAAAATTACATTTCTCGGCCATATCGCATAGATCTCACTGTGAAAAGGCTTAAATGGCTTTTTTGACCTAAGTTTGAGGATTGCGCTCAAATCAAATGTCCTAGAACCAAATTTCCACATGTAACTACTAGATTGTGATACAATACACTAATGGGTGAAGTTTGGTTTACTTCTGCGCAGCGGTTTGGGAGTTAACATCAAAATTACATTTCTCGGCCATATCGCATAGATCTCACTGTGAAAAGGCTTAAATGGCTTTTTTGACCTAAGTTTAATAATTGCGCTCAAACCAAATGTCCTTGAACGAAATTTTAAAATGTAACTACTAGAATGTGATACAATATTGGGTGAAGTTTGGTTGACTTCTGCGCAGCGGTTTGGGAGTTAACATCAAAATTACATTTCTCGGCCATATCGCATAGATCTCACTGTGAAAAGGCTTAAATGGCTTTTTTGACCTAAGTTTGAGGATTGCGCTCAAATCAAATGTCCTATAACCAAATTTCCACATGTAACTACTAGATTGTGATACAATACACTAATGGGTGAAGTTTGGTTGACTTCTGCGCAGCGGTTTGGGAGTTAACATCAAAATTACATTTCTCGGCCATATCGCATAGATCTCACTGTGAAAAGGCTTAAATGGCTTTTTTGACCTAAGTTTGAGGATTGTGCTCAAACAAAATGTCCTAGAACAAAATTTTCAAATGTAACTACTAGATTGTGATACAATACACTATTGGGTGAAGTTTGGTTGACTTCTGCGCAGCGGTTTGGGAGTTAACATCAAAATTACATTTCTCGGCCATATCGCATAGATCTCACTGTGAAAAGGCTTAAATGACTTTTTTAATTAAGTTTGATGATTGCGTTCAAACAAAATGTCCTAGAACAAAATTTTCAAATGTAACTACTAGATTGTGATACAATACACTATTGGGTGAAGTTTGGTTGACTTCTGCGCAGCGGTTTGGGAGTTAACATCAAAATTACATTTCTCGGCCATATCGCATAGATCTCACTGTGAAAAGGCTTAAATGGCTTTTTTGACCTAAGTTTGAGGATTGCGCTCAAACCAAATGTCCTAGAACGAAATTTTCAAATGTAACTACTAGAATGTGATACAATACACTATTGGGTGAAGTTTGGTTGACTTCTGCGCAGCGGTTTGGGAGTTAACATCAAAATTACATTTCTCGGCCATATCGCATAGATCTCACTGTGAAAAGGCTTAAATGACTTTTTTAATTAAGTTTGATGATTGCGCTCAAACAAAATTTCCTAGAACAAAATTTTCAAATGTAACTACTAGATTGTGATACAATACACTATTGGGTGAAGTTTGGTTGACTTCTGCGCAGCGGTTTGGGAGTTAACATCAAAATTACATTTCTCGGCCATATCGCATAGATCTCACTGTGAAAAGGCTTAAATGGCTTTTTTGACCTAAGTTTGAGGATTGCGCTCAAACCAAATGTCCTAGAACGAAATTTTCAAATGTAACTACTAGAATGTGATACAATACACTATTGGGTGAAGTTTGGTTGACTTCTGCGCAGCGGTTTGGGACTTAACATCAAAATTACATTTCTCGGCCATATCGCATAGATCTCACTGTGAAAAGGCTTAAATGGCTTTTTTGACCTAAGTTTGAGGATTGCGCTCAAATCAAATGTCCTAGAACCAAATTTCCACATGTAACTACTAGATTGTGATACAATACACTAATGGGTGAAGTTTGGTTGACTTCTGCGCAGCGGTTTGGGAGTTAACATCAAAATTACATTTCTCGGCCATATCGCATAGATCTCACTGTGAAAAGGCTTAAATGGCTTTTTTGACCTAAGTTTGAGGATTGCGCTCAAATCAAATGTCCTAGAACCAAATTTCCACATGTAACTACTAGATTGTGATACAATACACTAATGGGTGGTTTGGTTTACTTCTGCGCAGCGGTTTGGGAGTTAACATCAAAATTACATTTCTCGGCCATATCGCATAGATCTCACTGTGAAAAGGCTTAAATGGCTTTTTTGACCTAAGTTTGAGGATTGCGCTCAAATCAAATGTCCTAGAACCAAATTTCCACATGTAACTACTAGATTGTGATACAATACACTAATGGGTGAAGTTTGGTTTACTTCTGCGCAGCGGTTTGGGAGTTAACATCAAAATTACATTTCTCGGCCATATCGCATAGATCTCACTGTGAAAAGGCTTAAATGGCTTTTTTGACCTAAGTTTAATAATTGCGCTCAAACCAAATGTCCTTGAACGAAATTTTAAAATGTAACTACTAGAATGTGATACAATATTGGGTGAAGTTTGGTTGACTTCTGCGCAGCGGTTTGGGAGTTAACATCAAAATTACATTTCTCGGCCATATCGCATAGATCTCACTGTGAAAAGGCTTAAATGGCTTTTTTGACCTAAGTTTGAGGATTGCGCTCAAATCAAATGTCCTATAACCAAATTTCCACATGTAACTACTAGATTGTGATACAATACACTAATGGGTGAAGTTTGGTTGACTTCTGCGCAGCGGTTTGGGAGTTAACATCAAAATTACATTTCTCGGCCATATCGCATAGATCTCACTGTGAAAAGGCTTAAATGGCTTTTTTGACCTAAGTTTGAGGATTGTGCTCAAACAAAATGTCCTAGAACAAAATTTTCAAATGTACCTACTAGATTGTGATACAATACACTATTGGGTGAAGTTTGGTTGACTTCTGCGCAGCGGTTTGGGAGTTAACATCAAAATTACATTTCTCGGCCATATCGCATAGATCTCACTGTGAAAAGGCTTAAATGACTTTTTTAATTAAGTTTGATGATTGCGTTCAAACAAAATGTCCTAGAACAAAATTTTCAAATGTAACTACTAGATTGTGATACAATACACTATTGGGTGAAGTTTGGTTGACTTCTGCGCAGCGGTTTGGGAGTTAACATCAAAATTACATTTCTCGGCCATATCGCATAGATCTCACTGTGAAAAGGCTTAAATGGCTTTTTTGACCTAAGTTTGAGGATTGCGCTCAAACCAAATGTCCTAGAACGAAATTTTCAAATGTAACTACTAGAATGTGATACAATACACTATTGGGTGAAGTTTGGTTGACTTCTGCGCAGCGGTTTGGGAGTTAACATCAAAATTACATTTCTCGGCCATATCGCATAGATCTCACTGTGAAAAGGCTTAAATGGCTTTTTTGACCTAAGTTTGAGGATTGCGCTCAAATCAAATGTCCTAGAACCAAATTTCCACATGTAACTACTAGATTGTGATACAATACACTAATGGGTGAAGTTTGGTTTACTTCTGCGCAGCGGTTTGGGAGTTAACATCAAAATTACATTTCTCGGCCATATCGCATAGATCTCACTGTGAAAAGGCTTAAATGGCTTTTTTGACCTAAGTTTAATAATTGCGCTCAAACCAAATGTCCTAGAACGAAATTTTAAAATGTAACTACTAGAATGTGATACAATACACTATTGGGTGAAGTTTGGTTGACTTCTGCGCAGCGGTTTGGGAGTTAACATCAAAATTACATTTCTCGGCCATATCGCATAGATCTCACTGTGAAAAGGCTTAAATGGCTTTTTTGACCTAAGTTTGAGGATTGCGCTCAAATCAAATGTCCTAGAACCAAATTTCCACATGTAACTACTAGATTGTGATACAATACACTAATGGGTGAAGTTTGGTTGACTTCTGCGCAGCGGTTTGGGAGTTAACATCAAAATTACATTTCTCGGCCATATCGCATAGATCTCACTGTGAAAAGGCTTAAATGACTTTTTTAATTAAGTTTGATGATTGCGCTCAAACAAAATTTCCTAGAACAAAATTTTCAAATGTAACTACTAGATTGTGATACAATACACTATTGGGTGAAGTTTGGTTGACTTCTGCGCAGCGGTTTGGGAGTTAACATCAAAATTACATTTCTCGGCCATATCGCATAGATCTCACTGTGAAAAGGCTTAAATGGCTTTTTTGACCTAAGTTTGAGGATTGCGCTAAAATCAAATGTCCTAGAACCAAATTTCCAAATGTAACTACTAGATTGTGATACAATACACTAATGGGTGAAGTTTGGTTGACTTCTGCGCAGCGGTTTGGGAGTTAACATCAATATTACATTTCTCGGCCATATCGCATAGATCTCACTGTGAAAAGGCTTAAATGGCTTTTTTGACCTAAGTTTGAGGATTGCGCTCAAATCAAATGTCCTAGAACCAAATTTCCACATGTAACTACTAGATTGTGATACAATACACTAATGGGTGAAGTTTGGTTTACTTCTGCGCAGCGGTTTGGGAGTTAACATCAAAATTACATTTCTCGGCCATATCGCATAGATCTCACTGTGAAAAGGCTTAAATGGCTTTTTTGACCTAAGTTTAATAATTGCGCTCAAACCAAATGTCCTTGAACGAAATTTTAAAATGTAACTACTAGAATGTGATACAATACACTATTGGGTGAAGTTTGGTTGACTTCTGCGCAGCGGTTTGGGAGTTAACATCAAAATTACATTTCTCGGCCATATCGCATAGATCTCACTGTGAAAAGGCTTAAATGGCTTTTTTGACCTAAGTTTGAGGATTGCGCTCAAATCAAATGTCCTATAACCAAATTTCCACATGTAACTACTAGATTGTGATACAATACACTAATGGGTGAAGTTTGGTTGACTTCTGCGCAGCGGTTTGGGAGTTAACATCAAAATTACATTTCTCTTCCATATCGCATAGATCTCACTGTGAAAAGGCTTAAATGGCTTTTTTGACCTAAGTTTGAGGATTGTGCTCAAACAAAATGTCCTAGAACAAAATTTTCAAATGTAACTACTAGATTGTGATACAATACACTATTGGGTGAAGTTTGGTTGACTTCTGCGCAGCGGTTTGGGAGTTAACATCAAAATTACATTTCTCGGCCATATCGCATAGATCTCACTGTGAAAAGGCTTAAATGACTTTTTTAATTAAGTTTGATGATTGCGTTCAAACAAAATGTCCTAGAACAAAATTTTCAAATGTAACTACTAGATTGTGATACAATACAATATTGGGTGAAGTTTGGTTGACTTCTGCGCAGCGGTTTGGGAGTTAACATCAAAATTACATTTCTCGGCCATATCGCATAGATCTCACTGTGAAAAGGCTTAAATGGCTTTTTTGACCTAAGTTTGAGGATTGCGCTCAAACCAAATGTCCTAGAACGAAATTTTCAAATGTAACTACTAGAATGTGATACAATACACTATTGGGTGAAGTTTGGTTGACTTCTGCGCAGCGGTTTGGGACTTAACATCAAAATTACATTTCTCGGCCATATCGCATAGATCTCACTGTGAAAAGGCTTAAATGGCTTTTTTGACCTAAGTTTGAGGATTGCGCTCAAATCAAATGTCCTAGAACCAAATTTCCACATGTAACTACTAGATTGTGATAAAATACACTAATGGGTGAAGTTTGGTTGACTTCTGCGCAGCGGTTTGGGAGTTAACATCAAAATTACATTTCTCGGCCATATCGCATAGATCTCACTGTGAAAAGGCTTAAATGACTTTTTTAATTAAGTTTGATGATTGCGCTCAAACAAAATTTCCTAGAACAAAATTTTCAAATGTAACTACTAGATTGTGATACAATACACTATTGGGTGAAGTTTGGTTGACTTCTGCGCAGCGGTTTGGGAGTTAACATCAAAATTACATTTCTCGGCCATATCGCATAGATCTCACTGTGAAAAGGCTTAAATGGCTTTTTTGACCTAAGTTTGAGGATTGCGCTCAAACCAAATGTCCTAGAACGAAATTTTCAAATGTAACTACTAGAATGTGATACAATACACTATTGGGTGAAGTTTGGTTGACTTCTGCGCAGCGGTTTGGGACTTAACATCAAAATTACATTTCTCGGCCATATCGCATAGATCTCACTGTGAAAAGGCTTAAATGGCTTTTTTGACCTAAGTTTGAGGATTGCGCTCAAATCAAATGTCCTAGAACCAAATTTCCACATGTAACTACTAGATTGTGATAAAATACACTAATGGGTGAAGTTTGGTTGACTTCTGCGCAGCGGTTTGGGAGTTAACATCAAAATTACATTTCTCGGCCATATCGCATAGATCTCACTGTGAAAAGGCTTAAATGACTTTTTTAATTAAGTTTGATGATTGCGCTCAAACAAAATTTCCTAGAACAAAATTTTCAAATGTAACTACTAGATTGTGATACAATACACTATTGGGTGAAGTTTGGTTGACTTCTGCGCAGCGGTTTGGGAGTTAACATCAAAATTACATTTCTCGGCCATATCGCATAGATCTCACTGTGAAAAGGCTTAAATGGCTTTTTTGACCTAAGTTTGAGGATTGCGCTCAAACCAAATGTCCTAGAACGAAATTTTCAAATGTAACTACTAGAATGTGATACAATACACTATTGGGTGAAGTTTGGTTGACTTCTGCGCAGCGGTTTGGGACTTAACATCAAAATTACATTTCACGGCCATATCGCATAGATCTCACTGTGAAAAGGCTTAAATGGCTTTTTTGACCTAAGTTTGAGGATTGCGCTCAAATCAAATGTCCTAGAACCAAATTTCCACATGTAACTACTAGATTGTGATACAATACACTAATGGGTGGTTTGGTTTACTTCTGCGCAGCGGTTTGGGAGTTAACATCAAAATTACATTTCTCGGCCATATCGCATAGATCTCACTGTGAAAAGGCTTAAATGGCTTTTTTGACCTAAGTTTGAGGATTGCGCTCAAATCAAATGTCCTAGAACAAAATTTCCACATGTAACTACTAGATTGTGATACAATACACTAATGGGTGAAGTTTGGTTTACTTCTGCGCAGCGGTTTGGGAGTTAACATCAAAATTACATTTCTCGGCCATATCGCATAGATCTCACTGTGAAAAGGCTTAAATGGCTTTTTTGACCTAAGTTTAATAATTGCGCTCAAACCAAATGTCCTTGAACGAAATTTTAAAATGTAACTACTAGAATGTGATACAATATTGGGTGAAGTTTGGTTGACTTCTGCGCAGCGGTTTGGGAGTTAACATCAAAATTACATTTCTCGGCCATATCGCATAGATCTCACTGTGAAAAGGCTTAAATGGCTTTTTTGACCTAAGTTTGAGGATTGCGCTCAAATCAAATGTCCTATAACCAAATTTCCACATGTAACTACTAGATTGTGATACAATACACTAATGGGTGAAGTTTGGTTGACTTCTGCGCAGCGGTTTGGGAGTTAACATCAAAATTACATTTCTCGGCCATATCGCATAGATCTCACTGTGAAAAGGCTTAAATGGCTTTTTTGACCTAAGTTTAATAATTGCGCTCAAACCAAATGTCCTTGAACGAAATTTTAAAATGTAACTACTAGAATGTGATACAATACACTATTGGGTGAAGTTTGGTTGACTTCTGCGCAGCGGTTTGGGAGTTAACATCAAAATTACATTTCTCGGCCATATCGCATAGATCTCACTGTGAAAAGGCTTAAATGGCTTTTTTGACCTAAGTTTGAGGATTGCGCTCAAATCAAATGTCCTATAACCAAATTTCCACATGTAACTACTAGATTGTGATACAATACACTAATGGGTGAAGTTTGGTTGACTTCTGCGCAGCGGTTTGGGAGTTAACATCAAAATTACATTTCTCGGCCATATCGCATAGATCTCACTGTGAAAAGGCTTAAATGGCTTTTTTGACCTAAGTTTGAGGATTGTGCTCAAACAAAATGTCCTAGAACAAAATTTTCAAATGTAACTACTAGATTGTGATACAATACACTATTGGGTGAAGTTTGGTTGACTTCTGCGCAGCGGTTTGGGAGTTAACATCAAAATTACATTTCTCGGCCATATCGCATAGATCTCACTGTGAAAAGGCTTAAATGACTTTTTTAATTAAGTTTGATGATTGCGTTCAAACAAAATGTCCTAGAACAAAATTTTCAAATGTAACTACTAGATTGTGATACAATACACTATTGGGTGAAGTTTGGTTGACTTCTGCGCAGCGGTTTGGGAGTTAACATCAAAATTACATTTCTCGGCCATATCGCATAGATCTCACTGTGAAAAGGCTTAAATGGCTTTTTTGACCTAAGTTTGAGGATTGCGCTCAAATCAAATGTCCTAGAACCAAATTTCCACATGTAACTACTAGATTGTGATACAATACACTAATGGGTGAAGTTTGGTTTACTTCTGCGCAGCGGTTTGGGAGTTAACATCAAAATTACATTTCTCGGCCATATCGCATAGATCTCACTGTGAAAAGGCTTAAATGGCTTTTTTGACCTAAGTTTAATAATTGCGCTCAAACCAAATGTCCTTGAACGAAATTTTAAAATGTAACTACTAGAATGTGATACAATACACTATTGGGTGAAGTTTGGTTGACTTCTGCGCAGCGGTTTGGGAGTTAACATCAAAATTACATTTCTCGGCCATATCGCATAGATCTCACTGTGAAAAGGCTTAAATGGCTTTTTTGACCTAAGTTTGAGGATTGCGCTCAAATCAAATGTCCTATAACCAAATTTCCACATGTAACTACTAGATTGTGATACAATACACTAATGGGTGAAGTTTGGTTGACTTCTGCGCAGCGGTTTGGGAGTTAACATCAAAATTACATTTCTCGGCCATATCGCATAGATCTCACTGTGAAAAGGCTTAAATGGCTTTTTTGACCTAAGTTTGAGGATTGTGCTCAAACAAAATGTCCTAGAACAAAATTTTCAAATGTAACTACTAGATTGTGATACAATACACTATTGGGTGAAGTTTGGTTGACTTCTGCGCAGCGGTTTGGGAGTTAACATCAAAATTACATTTCTCGGCCATATCGCATAGATCTCACTGTGAAAAGGCTTAAATGACTTTTTTAATTAAGTTTGATGATTGCGTTCAAACAAAATGTCCTAGAACAAAATTTTCAAATGTAACTACTAGATTGTGATACAATACAATATTGGGTGAAGTTTGGTTGACTTCTGCGCAGCGGTTTGGGAGTTAACATCAAAATTACATTTCTCGGCCATATCGCATAGATCTCACTGTGAAAAGGCTTAAATGGCTTTTTTGACCTAAGTTTGAGGATTGCGCTCAAACCAAATGTCCTAGAACGAAATTTTCAAATGTAACTACTAGAATGTGATACAATACACTATTGGGTGAAGTTTGGTTGACTTCTGCGCAGCGGTTTGGGACTTAACATCAAAATTACATTTCTCGGCCATATCGCATAGATCTCACTGTGAAAAGGCTTAAATGGCTTTTTTGACCTAAGTTTGAGGATTGCGCTCAAATCAAATGTCCTAGAACCAAATTTCCACATGTAACTACTAGATTGTGATAAAATACACTAATGGGTGAAGTTTGGTTGACTTCTGCGCAGCGGTTTGGGAGTTAACATCAAAATTACATTTCTCGGCCATATCGCATAGATCTCACTGTGAAAAGGCTTAAATGACTTTTTTAATTAAGTTTGATGATTGCGCTCAAACAAAATTTCCTAGAACAAAATTTTCAAATGTAACTACTAGATTGTGATACAATACACTATTGGGTGAAGTTTGGTTGACTTCTGCGCAGCGGTTTGGGAGTTAACATCAAAATTACATTTCTCGGCCATATCGCATAGATCTCACTGTGAAAAGGCTTAAATGGCTTTTTTGACCTAAGTTTGAGGATTGCGCTCAAACCAAATGTCCTAGAACGAAATTTTCAAATGTAACTACTAGAATGTGATACAATACACTATTGGGTGAAGTTTGGTTGACTTCTGCGCAGCGGTTTGGGACTTAACATCAAAATTACATTTCTCGGCCATATCGCATAGATCTCACTGTGAAAAGGCTTAAATGGCTTTTTTGACCTAAGTTTGAGGATTGCGCTCAAATCAAATGTCCTAGAACCAAATTTCCACATGTAACTACTAGATTGTGATAAAATACACTAATGGGTGAAGTTTGGTTGACTTCTGCGCAGCGGTTTGGGAGTTAACATCAAAATTACATTTCTCGGCCATATCGCATAGATCTCACTGTGAAAAGGCTTAAATGACTTTTTTAATTAAGTTTGATGATTGCGCTCAAACAAAATTTCCTAGAACAAAATTTTCAAATGTAACTACTAGATTGTGATACAATACACTATTGGGTGAAGTTTGGTTGACTTCTGCGCAGCGGTTTGGGAGTTAACATCAAAATTACATTTCTCGGCCATATCGCATAGATCTCACTGTGAAAAGGCTTAAATGGCTTTTTTGACCTAAGTTTGAGGATTGCGCTCAAACCAAATGTCCTAGAACGAAATTTTCAAATGTAACTACTAGAATGTGATACAATACACTATTGGGTGAAGTTTGGTTGACTTCTGCGCAGCGGTTTGGGACTTAACATCAAAATTACATTTCTCGGCCATATCGCATAGATCTCACTGTGAAAAGGCTTAAATGGCTTTTTTGACCTAAGTTTGAGGATTGCGCTCAAATCAAATGTCCTAGAACCAAATTTCCACATGTAACTACTAGATTGTGATACAATACACTAATGGGTGGTTTGGTTTACTTCTGCGCAGCGGTTTGGGAGTTAACATCAAAATTACATTTCTCGGCCATATCGCATAGATCTCACTGTGAAAAGGCTTAAATGGCTTTTTTGACCTAAGTTTGAGGATTGCGCTCAAATCAAATGTCCTAGAACCAAATTTCCACATGTAACTACTAGATTGTGATACAATACACTAATGGGTGAAGTTTGGTTTACTTCTGCGCAGCGGTTTGGGAGTTAACATCAAAATTACATTTCTCGGCCATATCGCATAGATCTCACTGTGAAAAGGCTTAAATGGCTTTTTTGACCTAAGTTTAATAATTGCGCTCAAACCAAATGTCCTTGAACGAAATTTTAAAATGTAACTACTAGAATGTGATACAATATTGGGTGAAGTTTGGTTGACTTCTGCGCAGCGGTTTGGGAGTTAACATCAAAATTACATTTCTCGGCCATATCGCATAGATCTCACTGTGAAAAGGCTTAAATGGCTTTTTTGACCTAAGTTTGAGGATTGCGCTCAAATCAAATGTCCTATAACCAAATTTCCACATGTAACTACTAGATTGTGATACAATACACTAATGGGTGAAGTTTGGTTGACTTCTGCGCAGCGGTTTGGGAGTTAACATCAAAATTACATTTCTCGGCCATATCGCATAGATCTCACTGTGAAAAGGCTTAAATGGCTTTTTTGACCTAAGTTTAATAATTGCGCTCAAACCAAATGTCCTTGAACGAAATTTTAAAATGTAACTACTAGAATGTGATACAATACACTATTGGGTGAAGTTTGGTTGACTTCTGCGCAGCGGTTTGGGAGTTAACATCAAAATTACATTTCTCGGCCATATCGCATAGATCTCACTGTGAAAAGGCTTAAATGGCTTTTTTGACCTAAGTTTGAGGATTGCGCTCAAATCAAATGTCCTATAACCAAATTTCCACATGTAACTACTAGATTGTGATACAATACACTAATGGGTGAAGTTTGGTTGACTTCTGCGCAGCGGTTTGGGAGTTAACATCAAAATTACATTTCTCGGCCATATCGCATAGATCTCACTGTGAAAAGGCTTAAATGGCTTTTTTGACCTAAGTTTGAGGATTGTGCTCAAACAAAATGTCCTAGAACAAAATTTTCAAATGTAACTACTAGATTGTGATACAATACACTATTGGGTGAAGTTTGGTTGACTTCTGCGCAGCGGTTTGGGAGTTAACATCAAAATTACATTTCTCGGCCATATCGCATAGATCTCACTGTGAAAAGGCTTAAATGACTTTTTTAATTAAGTTTGATGATTGCGTTCAAACAAAATGTCCTAGAACAAAATTTTCAAATGTAACTACTAGATTGTGATACAATACACTATTGGGTGAAGTTTGGTTGACTTCTGCGCAGCGGTTTGGGAGTTAACATCAAAATTACATTTCTCGGCCATATCGCATAGATCTCACTGTGAAAAGGCTTAAATGGCTTTTTTGACCTAAGTTTGAGGATTGCGCTCAAATCAAATGTCCTAGAACCAAATTTCCACATGTAACTACTAGATTGTGATACAATACACTAATGGGTGAAGTTTGGTTTACTTCTGCGCAGCGGTTTGGGAGTTAACATCAAAATTACATTTCTCGGCCATATCGCATAGATCTCACTGTGAAAAGGCTTAAATGGCTTTTTTGACCTAAGTTTAATAATTGCGCTCAAACCAAATGTCCTTGAACGAAATTTTAAAATGTAACTACTAGAATGTGATACAATACACTATTGGGTGAAGTTTGGTTGACTTCTGCGCAGCGGTTTGGGAGTTAACATCAAAATTACATTTCTCGGCCATATCGCATAGATCTCACTGTGAAAAGGCTTAAATGGCTTTTTTGACCTAAGTTTGAGGATTGCGCTCAAATCAAATGTCCTATAACCAAATTTCCACATGTAACTACTAGATTGTGATACAATACACTAATGGGTGAAGTTTGGTTGACTTCTGCGCAGCGGTTTGGGAGTTAACATCAAAATTACATTTCTCGGCCATATCGCATAGATCTCACTGTGAAAAGGCTTAAATGGCTTTTTTGACCTAAGTTTGAGGATTGTGCTCAAACAAAATGTCCTAGAACAAAATTTTCAAATGTAACTACTAGATTGTGATACAATACACTATTGGGTGAAGTTTGGTTGACTTCTGCGCAGCGGTTTGGGAGTTAACATCAAAATTACATTTCTCGGCCATATCGCATAGATCTCACTGTGAAAAGGCTTAAATGACTTTTTTAATTAAGTTTGATGATTGCGTTCAAACAAAATGTCCTAGAACAAAATTTTCAAATGTAACTACTAGATTGTGATACAATACACTATTGGGTGAAGTTTGGTTGACTTCTGCGCAGCGGTTTGGGAGTTAACATCAAAATTACATTTCTCGGCCATATCGCATAGATCTCACTGTGAAAAGGCTTAAATGGCTTTTTTGACCTAAGTTTGAGGATTGCGCTCAAACCAAATGTCCTAGAACGAAATTTTCAAATGTAACTACTAGAATGTGATACAATACACTATTGGGTGAAGTTTGGTTGACTTCTGCGCAGCGGTTTGGGAGTTAACATCAAAATTACATTTCTCGGCCATATCGCATAGATCTCACTGTGAAAAGGCTTAAATGGCTTTTTTGACCTAAGTTTGAGGATTGCGCTCAAATCAAATGTCCTAGAACCAAATTTCCACATGTAACTACTAGATTGTGATACAATACACTAATGGGTGAAGTTTGGTTTACTTCTGCGCAGCGGTTTGGGAGTTAACATCAAAATTACATTTCTCGGCCATATCGCATAGATCTCACTGTGAAAAGGCTTAAATGGCTTTTTTGACCTAAGTTTAATAATTGCGCTCAAACCAAATGTCCTAGAACGAAATTTTAAAATGTAACTACTAGAATGTGATACAATACACTATTGGGTGAAGTTTGGTTGACTTCTGCGCAGCGGTTTGGGAGTTAACATCAAAATTACATTTCTCGGCCATATCGCATAGATCTCACTGTGAAAAGGCTTAAATGGCTTTTTTGACCTAAGTTTGAGGATTGCGCTCAAATCAAATGTCCTAGAACCAAATTTCCACATGTAACTACTAGATTGTGATACAATACACTAATGGGTGAAGTTTGGTTGACTTCTGCGCAGCGGTTTGGGAGTTAACATCAAAATTACATTTCTCGGCCATATCGCATAGATCTCACTGTGAAAAGGCTTAAATGGCTTTTTTGACCTAAGTTTGAGGATTGCGCTCAAACAAAATTTCCTAGAACAAAATTTTCAAATGTAACTACTAGATTGTGATACAATACACTATTGGGTGAAGTTTGGTTGACTTCTGCGCAGCGGTTTGGGAGTTAACATCAAAATTACATTTCTCGGCCATATCGCATAGATCTCACTGTGAAAAGGCTTAAATGGCTTTTTTGACCTAAGTTTGAGGATTGCGCTCAAACCAAATGTCCTAGAACGAAATTTTCAAATGTAACTACTAGAATGTGATACAATACACTATTGGGTGAAGTTTGGTTGACTTCTGCGCAGCGGTTTGGGACTTAACATCAAAATTACATTTCTCGGCCATATCGCATAGATCTCACTGTGAAAAGGCTTAAATGGCTTTTTTGACCTAAGTTTGAGGATTGCGCTCAAATCAAATGTCCTAGAACCAAATTTCCACATGTAACTACTAGATTGTGATACAATACACTAATGGGTGAAGTTTGGTTGACTTCTGCGCAGCGGTTTGGGAGTTAACATCAAAATTACATTTCTCGGCCATATCGCATAGATCTCACTGTGAAAAGGCTTAAATGGCTTTTTTGACCTAAGTTTGAGGATTGCGCTCAAATCAAATGTCCTAGAACCAAATTTCCACATGTAACTACTAGATTGTGATACAATACACTAATGGGTGGTTTGGTTTACTTCTGCGCAGCGGTTTGGGAGTTAACATCAAAATTACATTTCTCGGCCATATCGCATAGATCTCACTGTGAAAAGGCTTAAATGGCTTTTTTGACCTAAGTTTGAGGATTGCGCTCAAATCAAATGTCCTAGAACCAAATTTCCACATGTAACTACTAGATTGTGATACAATACACTAATGGGTGAAGTTTGGTTTACTTCTGCGCAGCGGTTTGGGAGTTAACATCAAAATTACATTTCTCGGCCATATCGCATTGATCTCACTGTGAAAAGGCTTAAATGGCTTTTTTGACCTAAGTTTAATAATTGCGCTCAAACCAAATGTCCTTGAACGAAATTTTAAAATGTAACTACTAGAATGTGATACAATATTGGGTGAAGTTTGGTTGACTTCTGCGCAGCGGTTTGGGAGTTAACATCAAAATTACATTTCTCGGCCATATCGCATAGATCTCACTGTGAAAAGGCTTAAATGGCTTTTTTGACCTAAGTTTGAGGATTGCGCTCAAATCAAATGTCCTATAACCAAATTTCCACATGTAACTACTAGATTGTGATACAATACACTAATGGGTGAAGTTTGGTTGACTTCTGCGCAGCGGTTTGGGAGTTAACATCAAAATTACATTTCTCGGCCATATCGCATAGATCTCACTGTGAAAAGGCTTAAATGGCTTTTTTGACCTAAGTTTAATAATTGCGCTCAAACCAAATGTCCTTGAACGAAATTTTAAAATGTAACTACTAGAATGTGATACAATACACTATTGGGTGAAGTTTGGTTGACTTCTGCGCAGCGGTTTGGGAGTTAACATCAAAATTACATTTCTCGGCCATATCGCATAGATCTCACTGTGAAAAGGCTTAAATGGCTTTTTTGACCTAAGTTTGAGGATTGCGCTCAAATCAAATGTCCTATAACCAAATTTCCACATGTAACTACTAGATTGTGATACAATACACTAATGGGTGAAGTTTGGTTGACTTCTGCGCAGCGGTTTGGGAGTTAACATCAAAATTACATTTCTCGGCCATATCGCATAGATCTCACTGTGAAAAGGCTTAAATGGCTTTTTTGACCAAAGTTTGAGGATTGTGCTCAAACAAAATGTCCTAGAACAAAATTTTCAAATGTAACTACTAGATTGTGATACAATACACTATTGGGTGAAGTTTGGTTGACTTCTGCGCAGCGGTTTGGGAGTTAACATCAAAATTACATTTCTCGGCCATATCGCATAGATCTCACTGTGAAAAGGCTTAAATGACTTTTTTAATTAAGTTTGATGATTGCGTTCAAACAAAATGTCCTAGAACAAAATTTTCAAATGTAACTACTAGATTGTGATACAATACACTATTGGGTGAAGTTTGGTTGACTTCTGCGCAGCGGTTTGGGAGTTAACATCAAAATTACATTTCTCGGCCATATCGCATAGATCTCACTGTGAAAAGGCTTAAATGGCTTTTTTGACCTAAGTTTGAGGATTGCGCTCAAACCAAATGTCCTAGAACGAAATTTTCAAATGTAACTACTAGAATGTGATACAATACACTATTGGGTGAAGTTTGGTTGACTTCTGCGCAGCGGTTTGGGAGTTAACATCAAAATTACATTTCTCGGCCATATCGCATAGATCTCACTGTGAAAAGGCTTAAATGGCTTTTTTGACCTAAGTTTGAGGATTGCGCTCAAATCAAATGTCCTAGAACCAAATTTCCACATGTAACTACTAGATTGTGATACAATACACTAATGGGTGAAGTTTGGTTTACTTCTGCGCAGCGGTTTGGGAGTTAACATCAAAATTACATTTCTCGGCCACATCGCATAGATCTCACTGTGAAAAGGCTTAAATGGCTTTTTTGACCTAAGTTTAATAATTGCGCTCAAACCAAATATCCTAGAACGAAATTTTAAAATGTAACTACTAGAATGTGATACAATACACTATTGGGTGAAGTTTGGTTGACTTCTGCGCAGCGGTTTGGGAGTTAACATCAAAATTACATTTCTCGGCCATATCGCATAGATCTCACTGTGAAAAGGCTTAAATGGCTTTTTTGACCTAAGTTTGAGGATTGCGCTCAAATCAAATGTCCTAGAACCAAATTTCCACATGTAACTACTAGATTGTGATACAATACACTAATGGGTGAAGTTTGGTTGACTTCTGCGCAGCGGTTTGGGAGTTAACATCAAAATTACATTTCTCGGCCATATCGCATAGATCTCACTGTGAAAAGGCTTAAATGACTTTTTTAATTAAGTTTGATGATTGCGCTCAAACAAAATTTCCTAGAACAAAATTTTCAAATGTAACTACTAGATTGTGATACAATACACTATTGGGTGAAGTTTGGTTGACTTCTGCGCAGCGGTTTGGGAGTTAACATCAAAATTACATTTCTCGGCCATATCGCATAGATCTCACTGTGAAAAGGCTTAAATGGCTTTTTTGACCTAAGTTTGAGGATTGCGCTCAAACCAAATGTCCTAGAACGAAATTTTCAAATGTAACTACTAGAATGTGATACAATACACTATTGGGTGAAGTTTGGTTGACTTCTGCGCAGCGGTTTGGGACTTAACATCAAAATTACATTTCTCGGCCATATCGCATAGATCTCACTGTGAAAAGGCTTAAATGGCTTTTTTGACCTAAGTTTGAGGATTGCGCTCAAATCAAATGTCCTAGAACCAAATTTCCACATGTAACTACTAGATTGTGATACAATACACTAATGGGTGAAGTTTGGTTGACTTCTGCGCAGCGGTTTGGGAGTTAACATCAAAATTACATTTCTCGGCCATATCGCATAGATCTCACTGTGAAAAGGCTTAAATGGCTTTTTTGACCTAAGTTTGAGGATTGCGCTCAAATCAAATGTCCTAGAACCAAATTTCCACATGTAACTACTAGATTGTGATACAATACACTAATGGGTGGTTTGGTTTACTTCTGCGCAGCGGTTTGGGAGTTAACATCAAAATTACATTTCTCGGCCATATCGCATAGATCTCACTGTGAAAAGGCTTAAATGGCTTTTTTGACCTAAGTTTGAGGATTGCGCTCAAATCAAATGTCCTAGAACCAAATTTCCACATGTAACTACTAGATTGTGATACAATACACTAATGGGTGAAGTTTGGTTTACTTCTGCGCAGCGGTTTGGGAGTTAACATCAAAATTACATTTCTCGGCCATATCGCATAGATCTCACTGTGAAAAGGCTTAAATGGCTTTTTTGACCTAAGTTTAATAATTGCGCTCAAACCAAATGTCCTTGAACGAAATTTTAAAATGTAACTACTAGAATGTGATACAATATTGGGTGAAGTTTGGTTGACTTCTGCGCAGCGGTTTGGGAGTTAACATCAAAATTACATTTCTCGGCCATATCGCATAGATCTCACTGTGAAAAGGCTTAAATGGCTTTTTTGACCTAAGTTTGAGGATTGCGCTCAAATCAAATGTCCTATAACCAAATTTCCACATGTAACTACTAGATTGTGATACAATACACTAATGGGTGAAGTTTGGTTGACTTCTGCGCAGCGGTTTGGGAGTTAACATCAAAATTACATTTCTCGGCCATATCGCATAGATCTCACTGTGAAAAGGCTTAAATGGCTTTTTTGACCTAAGTTTGAGGATTGTGCTCAAACAAAATGTCCTAGAACAAAATTTTCAAATGTAACTACTAGATTGTGATACAATACACTATTGGGTGAAGTTTGGTTGACTTCTGCGCAGCGGTTTGGGAGTTAACATCAAAATTACATTTCTCGGCCATATCGCATAGATCTCACTGTGAAAAGGCTTAAATGACTTTTTTAATTAAGTTTGATGATTGCGTTCAAACAAAATGTCCTAGAACAAAATTTTCAAATGTAACTACTAGATTGTGATACAATACACTATTGGGTGAAGTTTGGTTGACTTCTGCGCAGCGGTTTGGGAGTTAACATCAAAATTACATTTCTCGGCCATATCGCATAGATCTCACTGTGAAAAGGCTTAAATGGCTTTTTTGACCTAAGTTTGAGGATTGCGCTCAAACCAAATGTCCTAGAACGAAATTTTCAAATGTAACTACTAGAATGTGATACAATACACTATTGGGTGAAGTTTGGTTGACTTCTGCGCAGCGGTTTGGGAGTTAACATCAAAATTACATTTCTCGGCCATATCGCATAGATCTCACTGTGAAAAGGCTTAAATGGCTTTTTTGACCTAAGTTTGAGGATTGCGCTCAAATCAAATGTCCTAGAACCAAATTTCCACATGTAACTACTAGATTGTGATACAATACACTAATGGGTGAAGTTTGGTTTACTTCTGCGCAGCGGTTTGGGAGTTAACATCAAAATTACATTTCTCGGCCATATCGCATAGATCTCACTGTGAAAAGGCTTAAATGGCTTTTTTGACCTAAGTTTAATAATTGCGCTCAAACCAAATGTCCTAGAACGAAATTTTAAAATGTAACTACTAGAATGTGATACAATACACTATTGGGTGAAGTTTGGTTGACTTCTGCGCAGCGGTTTGGGAGTTAACATCAAAATTACATTTCTCGGCCATATCGCATAGATCTCACTGTGAAAAGGCTTAAATGGCTTTTTTGACCTAAGTTTGAGGATTGCGCTCAAATCAAATGTCCTAGAACCAAATTTCCACATGTAACTACTAGATTGTGATACAATACACTAATGGGTGAAGTTTGGTTGACTTCTGCGCAGCGGTTTGGGAGTTAACATCAAAATTACATTTCTCGGCCATATCGCATAGATCTCACTGTGAAAAGGCTTAAATGACTTTTTTAATTAAGTTTGATGATTGCGCTCAAACAAAATTTCCTAGAACAAAATTTTCAAATGTAACTACTAGATTGTGATACAATACACTATTGGGTGAAGTTTGGTTGACTTCTGCGCAGCGGTTTGGGAGTTAACATCAAAATTACATTTCTCGGCCATATCGCATAGATCTCACTGTGAAAAGGCTTAAATGGCTTTTTTGACCTAAGTTTGAGGATTGCGCTCAAACCAAATGTCCTAGAACGAAATTTTCAAATGTAACTACTAGAATGTGATACAATACACTATTGGGTGAAGTTTGGTTGACTTCTGCGCAGCGGTTTGGGACTTAACATCAAAATTACATTTCTCGGCCATATCGCATAGATCTCACTGTGAAAAGGCTTAAATGGCTTTTTTGACCTAAGTTTGAGGATTGCGCTCAAATCAAATGTCCTAGAACCAAATTTCCACATGTAACTACTAGATTGTGATACAATACACTAATGGGTGAAGTTTGGTTGACTTCTGCGCAGCGGTTTGGGAGTTAACATCAAAATTACATTTCTCGGCCATATCGCATAGATCTCACTGTGAAAAGGCTTAAATGGCTTTTTTGACCTAAGTTTGAGGATTGCGCTCAAATCAAATGTCCTAGAACCAAATTTCCACATGTAACTACTAGATTGTGATACAATACACTAATGGGTGGTTTGGTTTACTTCTGCGCAGCGGTTTGGGAGTTAACATCAAAATTACATTTCTCGGCCATATCGCATAGATCTCACTGTGAAAAGGCTTAAATGGCTTTTTTGACCTAAGTTTGAGGATTGCGCTCAAATCAAATGTCCTAGAACCAAATTTCCACATGTAACTACTAGATTGTGATACAATACACTAATGGGTGAAGTTTGGTTTACTTCTGCGCAGCGGTTTGGGAGTTAACATCAAAATTACATTTCTCGGCCATATCGCATAGATCTCACTGTGAAAAGGCTTAAATGGCTTTTTTGACCTAAGTTTAATAATTGCGCTCAAACCAAATGTCCTTGAACGAAATTTTAAAATGTAACTACTAGAATGTGATACAATATTGGGTGAAGTTTGGTTGACTTCTGCGCAGCGGTTTGGGAGTTAACATCAAAATTACATTTCTCGGCCATATCGCATAGATCTCACTGTGAAAAGGCTTAAATGGCTTTTTTGACCTAAGTTTGAGGATTGCGCTCAAATCAAATGTCCTATAACCAAATTTCCACATGTAACTACTAGATTGTGATACAATACACTAATGGGTGAAGTTTGGTTGACTTCTGCGCAGCGGTTTGGGAGTTAACATCAAAATTACATTTCTCGGCCATATCGCATAGATCTCACTGTGAAAAGGCTTAAATGGCTTTTTTGACCTAAGTTTGAGGATTGTGCTCAAACAAAATGTCCTAGAACAAAATTTTCAAATGTAACTACTAGATTGTGATACAATACACTATTGGGTGAAGTTTGGTTGACTTCTGCGCAGCGGTTTGGGAGTTAACATCAAAATTACATTTCTCGGCCATATCGCATAGATCTCACTGTGAAAAGGCTTAAATGACTTTTTTAATTAAGTTTGATGATTGCGTTCAAACAAAATGTCCTAGAACAAAATTTTCAAATGTAACTACTAGATTGTGATACAATACACTATTGGGTGAAGTTTGGTTGACTTCTGCGCAGCGGTTTGGGAGTTAACATCAAAATTACATTTCTCGGCCATATCGCATAGATCTCACTGTGAAAAGGCTTAAATGGCTTTTTTGACCTAAGTTTGAGGATTGCGCTCAAACCAAATGTCCTAGAACGAAATTTTCAAATGTAACTACTAGAATGTGATACAATACACTATTGGGTGAAGTTTGGTTGACTTCTGCGCAGCGGTTTGGGAGTTAACATCAAAATTACATTTCTCGGCCATATCGCATAGATCTCACTGTGAAAAGGCTTAAATGGCTTTTTTGACCTAAGTTTGAGGATTGCGCTCAAATCAAATGTCCTAGAACCAAATTTCCACATGTAACTACTAGATTGTGATACAATACACTAATGGGTGAAGTTTGGTTTACTTCTGCGCAGCGGTTTGGGAGTTAACATCAAAATTACATTTCTCGGCCATATCGCATAGATCTCACTGTGAAAAGGCTTAAATGGCTTTTTTGACCTAAGTTTAATAATTGCGCTCAAACCAAATGTCCTAGAACGAAATTTTAAAATGTAACTACTAGAATGTGATACAATACACTATTGGGTGAAGTTTGGTTGACTTCTGCGCAGCGGTTTGGGAGTTAACATCAAAATTACATTTCTCGGCCATATCGCATAGATCTCACTGTGAAAAGGCTTAAATGGCTTTTTTGACCTAAGTTTGAGGATTGCGCTCAAATCAAATGTCCTAGAACCAAATTTCCACATGTAACTACTAGATTGTGATACAATACACTAATGGGTGAAGTTTGGTTGACTTCTGCGCAGCGGTTTGGGAGTTAACATCAAAATTACATTTCTCGGCCATATCGCATAGATCTCACTGTGAAAAGGCTTAAATGACTTTTTTAATTAAGTTTGATGATTGCGCTCAAACAAAATTTCCTAGAACAAAATTTTCAAATGTAACTACTAGATTGTGATACAATACACTATTGGGTGAAGTTTGGTTGACTTCTGCGCAGCGGTTTGGGAGTTAACATCAAAATTACATTTCTCGGCCATATCGCATAGATCTCACTGTGAAAAGGCTTAAATGGCTTTTTAGACCTAAGTTTGAGGATTGCGCTAAAATCAAATGTCCTAGAACCAAATTTCCACATGTAACTACTAGATTGTGATACAATACACTAATGGGTGAAGTTTGGTTTACTTCTGCGCAGCGGTTTGGGAGTTAACATCAAAATTACATTTCTCGGCCATATCGCATAGATCTCACTGTGAAAAGGCTTAAATGGCTTTTTTGACCTAAGTTTAATAATTGCGCTCAAACCAAATGTCCTAGAACGAAATTTTCAAATGTAACTACTAGAATGTGATACAATACACTATTGGGTGAAGTTTGGTTGACTTCTGCGCAGCGGTTTGGGAGTTAACATCAATATTACATTTCTCGGCCATATCGCATAGATCTCACTGTGAAAAGGCTTAAATGGCTTTTTTGACCTAAGTTTGAGGATTGCGCTCAAATCAAATGTCCTAGAACCAAATTTCCACATGTAACTACTAGATTGTGATACAATACACTAATGGGTGAAGTTTGGTTTACTTCTGCGCAGCGGTTTGGGAGTTAACATCAAAATTACATTTCTCGGCCATATCGCATAGATCTCACTGTGAAAAGGCTTAAATGGCTTTTTTGACCTAAGTTTAATAATTGCGCTCAAACCAAATGTCCTTGAACGAAATTTTAAAATGTAACTACTAGAATGTGATACAATACACTATTGGGTGAAGTTTGGTTGACTTCTGCGCAGCGGTTTGGGAGTTAACATCAAAATTACATTTCTCGGCCATATCGCATAGATCTCACTGTGAAAAGGCTTAAATGGCTTTTTTGACCTAAGTTTGAGGATTGCGCTCAAATCAAATGTCCTATAACCAAATTTCCACATGTAACTACTAGATTGTGATACAATACACTAATGGGTGAAGTTTGGTTGACTTCTGCGCAGCGGTTTGGGAGTTAACATCAAAATTACATTTCTCTTCCATATCGCATAGATCTCACTGTGAAAAGGCTTAAATGGCTTTTTTGACCTAAGTTTGAGGATTGTGCTCAAACAAAATGTCCTAGAACAAAATTTTCAAATGTAACTACTAGATTGTGATACAATACACTATTGGGTGAAGTTTGGTTGACTTCTGCGCAGCGGTTTGGGAGTTAACATCAAAATTACATTTCTCGGCCATATCGCATAGATCTCACTGTGAAAAGGCTTAAATGACTTTTTTAATTAAGTTTGATGATTGCGTTCAAACAAAATGTCCTAGAACAAAATTTTCAAATGTAACTACTAGATTGTGATACAATACAATATTGGGTGAAGTTTGGTTGACTTCTGCGCAGCGGTTTGGGAGTTAACATCAAAATTACATTTCTCGGCCATATCGCATAGATCTCACTGTGAAAAGGCTTAAATGGCTTTTTTGACCTAAGTTTGAGGATTGCGCTCAAACCAAATGTCCTAGAACGAAATTTTCAAATGTAACTACTAGAATGTGATACAATACACTATTGGGTGAAGTTTGGTTGACTTCTGCGCAGCGGTTTGGGACTTAACATCAAAATTACATTTCTCGGCCATATCGCATAGATCTCACTGTGAAAAGGCTTAAATGGCTTTTTTGACCTAAGTTTGAGGATTGCGCTCAAATCAAATGTCCTAGAACCAAATTTCCACATGTAACTACTAGATTGTGATAAAATACACTAATGGGTGAAGTTTGGTTGACTTCTGCGCAGCGGTTTGGGAGTTAACATCAAAATTACATTTCTCGGCCATATCGCATAGATCTCACTGTGAAAAGGCTTAAATGACTTTTTTAATTAAGTTTGATGATTGCGCTCAAACAAAATTTCCTAGAACAAAATTTTCAAATGTAACTACTAGATTGTGATACAATACACTATTGGGTGAAGTTTGGTTGACTTCTGCGCAGCGGTTTGGGAGTTAACATCAAAATTACATTTCTCGGCCATATCGCATAGATCTCACTGTGAAAAGGCTTAAATGGCTTTTTTGACCTAAGTTTGAGGATTGCGCTCAAATCAAATGTCCTATAACCAAATTTCCACATGTAACTACTAGATTGTGATACAATACACTAATGGGTGAAGTTTGGTTGACTTCTGCGCAGCGGTTTGGGAGTTAACATCAAAATTACATTTCTCGGCCATATCGCATAGATCTCACTGTGAAAAGGCTTAAATGACTTTTTTAATTAAGTTTGATGATTGCGTTCAAACAAAATGTCCTAGAACAAAATTTTTAAATGTAACTACTAGATTGTGATACAATACACTATTGGGTGAAGTTTGGTTGACTTCTGCGCAGCGGTTTGGGAGTTAACATCAAAATTACATTTCTCGGCCATATCGCATAGATCTCACTGTGAAAAGGCTTAAATGACTTTTTTGACCTAAGTTTGAGGATTGCGCTCAAATCAAATGTCCTAGAACCAAATTTCCACATGTAACTACTAGATTGTGATACAATACACTAATGGGTGAAGTTTGGTTTACTTCTGCGCAGCGGTTTGGGAGTTAACATCAAAATTACATTTCTCGGCCATATCGCATAGATCTCACTGTGAAAAGGCTTAAATGGCTTTTTTGACCTAAGTTTGAGGATTGCGCTCAAACCAAATGTCCTAGAACGAAATTTTAAAATGTAACTACTAGAATGTGATACAATACACTATTGGGTGAAGTTTGGTTGACTTCTGCGCAGCGGTTTGGGACTTAACATCAAAATTACATTTCTCGGCCATATCGCATAGATCTCACTGTGAAAAGGCTTAAATGGCTTTTTTGACCTAAGTTTGAGGATTGCGCTCAAATCAAATGTCCTAGAACCAAATTTCCACATGTAACTACTAGATTGTGATACAATACACTAATGGGTGAAGTTTGGTTGACTTCTGCGCAGCGGTTTGGGAGTTAACATCAAAATTACATTTCTCGGCCATATCGCATAGATCTCACTGTGAAAAGGCTTAAATGGCTTTTTTGACCTAAGTTTGAGGATTGCGCTCAAATCAAATGTCCTAGAACCAAATTTCCACATGTAACTACTAGATTGTGATACAATACACTAATGGGTGGTTTGGTTTACTTCTGCGCAGCGGTTTGGGAGTTAACATCAAAATTACATTTCTCGGCCATATCGCATAGATCTCACTGTGAAAAGGCTTAAATGGCTTTTTTGACCTAAGTTTGAGGATTGCGCTCAAATCAAATGTCCTAGAACCAAATTTCCACATGTAACTACTAGATTGTGATACAATACACTAATGGGTGAAGTTTGGTTTACTTCTGCGCAGCGGTTTGGGAGTTAACATCAAAATTACATTTCTCGGCCATATCGCATAGATCTCACTGTGAAAAGGCTTAAATGGCTTTTTTGACCTAAGTTTAATAATTGCGCTCAAACCAAATGTCCTTGAACGAAATTTTAAAATGTAACTACTAGAATGTGATACAATATTGGGTGAAGTTTGGTTGACTTCTGCGCAGCGGTTTGGGAGTTAACATCAAAATTACATTTCTCGGCCATATCGCATAGATCTCACTGTGAAAAGGCTTAAATGGCTTTTTTGACCTAAGTTTGAGGATTGCGCTCAAATCAAATGTCCTATAACCAAATTTCCACATGTAACTACTAGATTGTGATACAATACACTAATGGGTGAAGTTTGGTTGACTTCTGCGCAGCGGTTTGGGAGTTAACATCAAAATTACATTTCTCGGCCATATCGCATAGATCTCACTGTGAAAAGGCTTAAATGGCTTTTTTGACCTAAGTTTAATAATTGCGCTCAAACCAAATGTCCTTGAACGAAATTTTAAAATGTAACTACTAGAATGTGATACAATACACTATTGGGTGAAGTTTGGTTGACTTCTGCGCAGCGGTTTGGGAGTTAACATCAAAATTACATTTCTCGGCCATATCGCATAGATCTCACTGTGAAAAGGCTTAAATGGCTTTTTTGACCTAAGTTTGAGGATTGCGCTCAAATCAAATGTCCTATAACCAAATTTCCACATGTAACTACTAGATTGTGATACAATACACTAATGGGTGAAGTTTGGTTGACTTCTGCGCAGCGGTTTGGGAGTTAACATCAAAATTACATTTCTCGGCCATATCGCATAGATCTCACTGTGAAAAGGCTTAAATGGCTTTTTTGACCTAAGTTTGAGGATTGTGCTCAAACAAAATGTCCTAGAACAAAATTTTCAAATGTAACTACTAGATTGTGATACAATACACTATTGGGTGAAGTTTGGTTGACTTCTGCGCAGCGGTTTGGGAGTTAACATCAAAATTACATTTCTCGGCCATATCGCATAGATCTCACTGTGAAAAGGCTTAAATGACTTTTTTAATTAAGTTTGATGATTGCGTTCAAACAAAATGTCCTAGAACAAAATTTTCAAATGTAACTACTAGATTGTGATACAATACACTATTGGGTGAAGTTTGGTTGACTTCTGCGCAGCGGTTTGGGAGTTAACATCAAAATTACATTTCTCGGCCATATCGCATAGATCTCACTGTGAAAAGGCTTAAATGGCTTTTTTGACCTAAGTTTGAGGATTGCGCTCAAACCAAATGTCCTAGAACGAAATTTTCAAATGTAACTACTAGAATGTGATACAATACACTATTGGGTGAAGTTTGGTTGACTTCTGCGCAGCGGTTTGGGAGTTAACATCAAAATTACATTTCTCGGCCATATCGCATAGATCTCACTGTGAAAAGGCTTAAATGGCTTTTTTGACCTAAGTTTGAGGATTGCGCTCAAATCAAATGTCCTAGAACCAAATTTCCACATGTAACTACTAGATTGTGATACAATACACTAATGGGTGAAGTTTGGTTTACTTCTGCGCAGCGGTTTGGGAGTTAACATCAAAATTACATTTCTCGGCCACATCGCATAGATCTCACTGTGAAAAGGCTTAAATGGCTTTTTTGACCTAAGTTTAATAATTGCGCTCAAACCAAATGTCCTAGAACGAAATTTTAAAATGTAACTACTAGAATGTGATACAATACACTATTGGGTGAAGTTTGGTTGACTTCTGCGCAGCGGTTTGGGAGTTAACATCAAAATTACATTTCTCGGCCATATCGCATAGATCTCACTGTGAAAAGGCTTAAATGGCTTTTTTGACCTAAGTTTGAGGATTGCGCTCAAATCAAATGTCCTAGAACCAAATTTCCACATGTAACTACTAGATTGTGATACAATACACTAATGGGTGAAGTTTGGTTGACTTCTGCGCAGCGGTTTGGGAGTTAACATCAAAATTACATTTCTCGGCCATATCGCATAGATCTCACTGTGAAAAGGCTTAAATGACTTTTTTAATTAAGTTTGATGATTGCGCTCAAACAAAATTTCCTAGAACAAAATTTTCAAATGTAACTACTAGATTGTGATACAATACACTATTGGGTGAAGTTTGGTTGACTTCTGCGCAGCGGTTTGGGAGTTAACATCAAAATTACATTTCTCGGCCATATCGCATAGATCTCACTGTGAAAAGGCTTAAATGGCTTTTTTGACCTAAGTTTGAGGATTGCGCTCAAACCAAATGTCCTAGAACGAAATTTTCAAATGTAACTACTAGAATGTGATACAATACACTATTGGGTGAAGTTTGGTTGACTTCTGCGCAGCGGTTTGGGACTTAACATCAAAATTACATTTCTCGGCCATATCGCATAGATCTCACTGTGAAAAGGCTTAAATGGCTTTTTTGACCTAAGTTTGAGGATTGCGCTCAAATCAAATGTCCTAGAACCAAATTTCCACATGTAACTACTAGATTGTGATACAATACACTAATGGGTGAAGTTTGGTTGACTTCTGCGCAGCGGTTTGGGAGTTAACATCAAAATTACATTTCTCGGCCATATCGCATAGATCTCACTGTGAAAAGGCTTAAATGGCTTTTTTGACCTAAGTTTGAGGATTGCGCTCAAATCAAATGTCCTAGAACCAAATTTCCACATGTAACTACTAGATTGTGATACAATACACTAATGGGTGGTTTGGTTTACTTCTGCGCAGCGGTTTGGGAGTTAACATCAAAATTACATTTCTCGGCCATATCGCATAGATCTCACTGTGAAAAGGCTTAAATGGCTTTTTTGACCTAAGTTTGAGGATTGCGCTCAAATCAAATGTCCTAGAACCAAATTTCCACATGTAACTACTAGATTGTGATACAATACACTAATGGGTGAAGTTTGGTTTACTTCTGCGCAGCGGTTTGGGAGTTAACATCAAAATTACATTTCTCGGCCATATCGCATAGATCTCACTGTGAAAAGGCTTAAATGGCTTTTTTGACCTAAGTTTAATAATTGCGCTCAAACCAAATGTCCTTGAACGAAATTTTAAAATGTAACTACTAGAATGTGATACAATATTGGGTGAAGTTTGGTTGACTTCTGCGCAGCGGTTTGGGAGTTAACATCAAAATTACATTTCTCGGCCATATCGCATAGATCTCACTGTGAAAAGGCTTAAATGGCTTTTTTGACCTAAGTTTGAGGATTGCGCTCAAATCAAATGTCCTATAACCAAATTTCCACATGTAACTACTAGATTGTGATACAATACACTAATGGGTGAAGTTTGGTTGACTTCTGCGCAGCGGTTTGGGAGTTAACATCAAAATTACATTTCTCGGCCATATCGCATAGATCTCACTGTGAAAAGGCTTAAATGGCTTTTTTGACCTAAGTTTAATAATTGCGCTCAAACCAAATGTCCTTGAACGAAATTTTAAAATGTAACTACTAGAATGTGATACAATACACTATTGGGTGAAGTTTGGTTGACTTCTGCGCAGCGGTTTGGGAGTTAACATCAAAATTACATTTCTCGGCCATATCGCATAGATCTCACTGTGAAAAGGCTTAAATGGCTTTTTTGACCTAAGTTTGAGGATTGCGCTCAAATCAAATGTCCTATAACCAAATTTCCACATGTAACTACTAGATTGTGATACAATACACTAATGGGTGAAGTTTGGTTGACTTCTGCGCAGCGGTTTGGGAGTTAACATCAAATTTACATTTCTCGGCCATATCGCATAGATCTCACTGTGAAAAGGCTTAAATGGCTTTTTTGACCTAAGTTTGAGGATTGTGCTCAAACAAAATGTCCTAGAACAAAATTTTCAAATGTAACTACTAGATTGTGATACAATACACTATTGGGTGAAGTTTGGTTGACTTCTGCGCAGCGGTTTGGGAGTTAACATCAAAATTACATTTCTCGGCCATATCGCATAGATCTCACTGTGAAAAGGCTTAAATGACTTTTTTAATTAAGTTTGATGATTGCGTTCAAACAAAATGTCCTAGAACAAAATTTTCAAATGTAACTACTAGATTGTGATACAATACACTATTGGGTGAAGTTTGGTTGACTTCTGCGCAGCGGTTTGGGAGTTAACATCAAAATTACATTTCTCGGCCATATCGCATAGATCTCACTGTGAAAAGGCTTAAATGGCTTTTTTGACCTAAGTTTGAGGATTGCGCTCAAACCAAATGTCCTAGAACGAAATTTTCAAATGTAACTACTAGAATGTGATACAATACACTATTGGGTGAAGTTTGGTTGACTTCTGCGCAGCGGTTTGGGAGTTAACATCAAAATTACATTTCTCGGCCATATCGCATAGATCTCACTGTGAAAAGGCTTAAATGGCTTTTTTGACCTAAGTTTGAGGATTGCGCTCAAATCAAATGTCCTAGAACCAAATTTCCACATGTAACTACTAGATTGTGATACAATACACTAATGGGTGAAGTTTGGTTTACTTCTGCGCAGCGGTTTGGGAGTTAACATCAAAATTACATTTCTCGGCCACATCGCATAGATCTCACTGTGAAAAGGCTTAAATGGCTTTTTTGACCTAAGTTTAATAATTGCGCTCAAACCAAATGTCCTAGAACGAAATTTTAAAATGTAACTACTAGAATGTGATACAATACACTATTGGGTGAAGTTTGGTTGACTTCTGCGCAGCGGTTTGGGAGTTAACATCAAAATTACATTTCTCGGCCATATCGCATAGATCTCACTGTGAAAAGGCTTAAATGGCTTTTTTGACCTAAGTTTGAGGATTGCGCTCAAATCAAATGTCCTAGAACCAAATTTCCACATGTAACTACTAGATTGTGATACAATACACTAATGGGTGAAGTTTGGTTGACTTCTGCGCAGCGGTTTGGGAGTTAACATCAAAATTACATTTCTCGGCCATATCGCATAGATCTCACTGTGAAAAGGCTTAAATGACTTTTTTAATTAAGTTTGATGATTGCGCTCAAACAAAATTTCCTAGAACAAAATTTTCAAATGTAACTACTAGATTGTGATACAATACACTATTGGGTGAAGTTTGGTTGACTTCTGCGCAGCGGTTTGGGAGTTAACATCAAAATTACATTTCTCGGCCATATCGCATAGATCTCACTGTGAAAAGGCTTAAATGGCTTTTTTGACCTAAGTTTGAGGATTGCGCTCAAACCAAATGTCCTAGAACGAAATTTTCAAATGTAACTACTAGAATGTGATACAATACACTATTGGGTGAAGTTTGGTTGACTTCTGCGCAGCGGTTTGGGACTTAACATCAAAATTACATTTCTCGGCCATATCGCATAGATCTCACTGTGAAAAGGCTTAAATGGCTTTTTTGACCTAAGTTTGAGGATTGCGCTCAAATCAAATGTCCTAGAACCAAATTTCCACATGTAACTACTAGATTGTGATACAATACACTAATGGGTGAAGTTTGGTTGACTTCTGCGCAGCGGTTTGGGAGTTAACATCAAAATTACATTTCTCGGCCATATCGCATAGATCTCACTGTGAAAAGGCTTAAATGGCTTTTTTGACCTAAGTTTGAGGATTGCGCTCAAATCAAATGTCCTAGAACCAAATTTCCACATGTAACTACTAGATTGTGATACAATACACTAATGGGTGGTTTGGTTTACTTCTGCGCAGCGGTTTGGGAGTTAACATCAAAATTACATTTCTCGGCCATATCGCATAGATCTCACTGTGAAAAGGCTTAAATGGCTTTTTTGACCTAAGTTTGAGGATTGCGCTCAAATCAAATGTCCTAGAACCAAATTTCCACATGTAACTACTAGATTGTGATACAATACACTAATGGGTGAAGTTTGGTTTACTTCTGCGCAGCGGTTTGGGAGTTAACATCAAAATTACATTTCTCGGCCATATCGCATAGATCTCACTGTGAAAAGGCTTAAATGGCTTTTTTGACCTAAGTTTAATAATTGCGCTCAAACCAAATGTCCTTGAACGAAATTTTAAAATGTAACTACTAGAATGTGATACAATATTGGGTGAAGTTTGGTTGACTTCTGCGCAGCGGTTTGGGAGTTAACATCAAAATTACATTTCTCGGCCATATCGCATAGATCTCACTGTGAAAAGGCTTAAATGGCTTTTTTGACCTAAGTTTGAGGATTGCGCTCAAATCAAATGTCCTATAACCAAATTTCCACATGTAACTACTAGATTGTGATACAATACACTAATGGGTGAAGTTTGGTTGACTTCTGCGCAGCGGTTTGGGAGTTAACATCAAAATTACATTTCTCGGCCATATCGCATAGATCTCACTGTGAAAAGGCTTAAATGGCTTTTTTGACCTAAGTTTGAGGATTGTGCTCAAACAAAATGTCCTAGAACAAAATTTTCAAATGTAACTACTAGATTGTGATACAATACACTATTGGGTGAAGTTTGGTTGACTTCTGCGCAGCGGTTTGGGAGTTAACATCAAAATTACATTTCTCGGCCATATCGCATAGATCTCACTGTGAAAAGGCTTAAATGACTTTTTTAATTAAGTTTGATGATTGCGTTCAAACAAAATGTCCTAGAACAAAATTTTCAAATGTAACTACTAGATTGTGATACAATACACTATTGGGTGAAGTTTGGTTGACTTCTGCGCAGCGGTTTGGGAGTTAACATCAAAATTACATTTCTCGGCCATATCGCATAGATCTCACTGTGAAAAGGCTTAAATGGCTTTTTTGACCTAAGTTTGAGGATTGCGCTCAAATCAAATGTCCTAGAACCAAATTTCCACATGTAACTACTAGATTGTGATACAATACACTAATGGGTGAAGTTTGGTTTACTTCTGCGCAGCGGTTTGGGAGTTAACATCAAAATTACATTTCTCGGCCATATCGCATAGATCTCACTGTGAAAAGGCTTAAATGGCTTTTTTGACCTAAGTTTAATAATTGCGCTCAAACCAAATGTCCTAGAACGAAATTTTAAAATGTAACTACTAGAATGTGATACAATACACTATTGGGTGAAGTTTGGTTGACTTCTGCGCAGCGGTTTGGGAGTTAACATCAAAATTACATTTCTCGGCCATATCGCATAGATCTCACTGTGAAAAGGCTTAAATGGCTTTTTTGACCTAAGTTTGAGGATTGCGCTCAAATCAAATGTCCTAGAACCAAATTTCCACATGTAACTACTAGATTGTGATACAATACACTAATGGGTGAAGTTTGGTTGACTTCTGCGCAGCGGTTTGGGAGTTAACATCAAAATTACATTTCTCGGCCATATCGCATAGATCTCACTGTGAAAAGGCTTAAATGACTTTTTTAATTAAGTTTGATGATTGCGCTCAAACAAAATTTCCTAGAACAAAATTTTCAAATGTAACTACTAGATTGTGATACAATACACTATTGGGTGAAGTTTGGTTGACTTCTGCGCAGCGGTTTGGGAGTTAACATCAAAATTACATTTCTCGGCCATATCGCATAGATCTCACTGTGAAAAGGCTTAAATGGCTTTTTTGACCTAAGTTTGAGGATTGCGCTAAAATCAAATGTCCTAGAACCAAATTTCCACATGTAACTACTAGATTGTGATACAATACACTAATGGGTGAAGTTTGGTTTACTTCTGCGCAGCGGTTTGGGAGTTAACATCAAAATTACATTTCTCGGCCATATCGCATAGATCTCACTGTGAAAAGGCTTAAATGGCTTTTTTGACCTAAGTTTAATAATTGCGCTCAAACCAAATGTCCTAGAACGAAATTTTCAAATGTAACTACTAGAATGTGATACAATACACTATTGGGTGAAGTTTGGTTGACTTCTGCGCAGCGGTTTGGGAGTTAACATCAATATTACATTTCTCGGCCATATCGCATAGATCTCACTGTGAAAAGGCTTAAATGGCTTTTTTGACCTAAGTTTGAGGATTGCGCTCAAATCAAATGTCCTAGAACCAAATTTCCACATGTAACTACTAGATTGTGATACAATACACTAATGGGTGAAGTTTGGTTTACTTCTGCGCAGCGGTTTGGGAGTTAACATCAAAATTACATTTCTCGGCCATATCGCATAGATCTCACTGTGAAAAGGCTTAAATGGCTTTTTTGACCTAAGTTTAATAATTGCGCTCAAACCAAATGTCCTTGAACGAAATTTTAAAATGTAACTACTAGAATGTGATACAATACACTATTGGGTGAAGTTTGGTTGACTTCTGCGCAGCGGTTTGGGAGTTAACATCAAAATTACATTTCTCGGCCATATCGCATAGATCTCACTGTGAAAAGGCTTAAATGGCTTTTTTGACCTAAGTTTGAGGATTGCGCTCAAATCAAATGTCCTATAACCAAATTTCCACATGTAACTACTAGATTGTGATACAATACACTAATGGGTGAAGTTTGGTTGACTTCTGCGCAGCGGTTTGGGAGTTAACATCAAAATTACATTTCTCTTCCATATCGCATAGATCTCACTGTGAAAAGGCTTAAATGGCTTTTTTGACCTAAGTTTGAGGATTGTGCTCAAACAAAATGTCCTAGAACAAAATTTTCAAATGTAACTACTAGATTGTGATACAATACACTATTGGGTGAAGTTTGGTTGACTTCTGCGCAGCGGTTTGGGAGTTAACATCAAAATTACATTTCTCGGCCATATCGCATAGATCTCACTGTGAAAAGGCTTAAATGACTTTTTTAATTAAGTTTGATGATTGCGTTCAAACAAAATGTCCTAGAACAAAATTTTCAAATGTAACTACTAGATTGTGATACAATACAATATTGGGTGAAGTTTGGTTGACTTCTGCGCAGCGGTTTGGGAGTTAACATCAAAATTACATTTCTCGGCCATATCGCATAGATCTCACTGTGAAAAGGCTTAAATGGCTTTTTTGACCTAAGTTTGAGGATTGCGCTCAAACCAAATGTCCTAGAACGAAATTTTCAAATGTAACTACTAGAATGTGATACAATAAACTATTGGGTGAAGTTTGGTTGACTTCTGCGCAGCGGTTTGGGACTTAACATCAAAATTACATTTCTCGGCCATATCGCATAGATCTCACTGTGAAAAGGCTTAAATGGCTTTTTTGACCTAAGTTTGAGGATTGCGCTCAAATCAAATGTCCTAGAACCAAATTTCCACATGTAACTACTAGATTGTGATAAAATACACTAATGGGTGAAGTTTGGTTGACTTCTGCGCAGCGGTTTGGGAGTTAACATCAAAATTACATTTCTCGGCCATATCGCATAGATCTCACTGTGAAAAGGCTTAAATGACTTTTTTAATTAAGTTTGATGATTGCGCTCAAACAAAATTTCCTAGAACAAAATTTTCAAATGTAACTACTAGATTGTGATACAATACACTATTGGGTGAAGTTTGGTTGAATTCTGCGCAGCGGTTTGGGAGTTAACATCAAAATTACATTTCTCGGCCATATCGCATAGATCTCACTGTGAAAAGGCTTAAATGGCTTTTTTGACCTAAGTTTGAGGATTGCGCTCAAATCAAATGTCCTATAACCAAATTTCCACATGTAACTACTAGATTGTGATACAATACACTAATGGGTGAAGTTTGGTTGACTTCTGCGCAGCGGTTTGGGAGTTAACATCAAAATTACATTTCTCGGCCATATCGCATAGATCTCACTGTGAAAAGGCTTAAATGACTTTTTTAATTAAGTTTGATGATTGCGTTCAAACAAAATGTCCTAGAACAAAATTTTTAAATGTAACTACTAGATTGTGATTCAATACACTATTGGGTGAAGTTTGGTTGACTTCTGCGCAGCGGTTTGGGAGTTAACATCAAAATTACATTTCTCGGCCATATCGCATAGATCTCACTGTGAAAAGGCTTAAATGACTTTTTTGACCTAAGTTTGAGGATTGCGCTCAAATCAAATGTCCTAGAACCAAATTTCCACATGTAACTACTAGATTGTGATACAATACACTAATGGGTGAAGTTTGGTTTACTTCTGCGCAGCGGTTTGGGAGTTAACATCAAAATTACATTTCTCGGCCATATCGCATAGATCTCACTGTGAAAAGGCTTAAATGGCTTTTTTGACCTAAGTTTAATAATTGCGCTCAAACCAAATGTCCTAGAACGAAATTTTAAAATGTAACTACTAGAATGTGATACAATACACTATTGGGTGAAGTTTGGTTGACTTCTGCGCAGCGGTTTGGGAGTTAACATCAAAATTACATTTCTCTTCCATATCGCATAGATCTCACTGTGAAAAGGCTTAAATGGCTTTTTTGACCTAAGTTTGAGGATTGTGCTCAAACAAAATGTCCTAGAACAAAATTTTCAAATGTAACTACTAGATTGTGATACAATACACTATTGGGTGAAGTTTGGTTGACTTCTGCGCAGCGGTTTGGGAGTTAACATCAAAATTACATTTCTCGGCCATATCGCATAGATCTCACTGTGAAAAGGCTTAAATGACTTTTTTAATTAAGTTTGATGATTGCGTTCAAACAAAATGTCCTAGAACAAAATTTTCAAATGTAACTACTAGATTGTGATACAATACAATATTGGGTGAAGTTTGGTTGACTTCTGCGCAGCGGTTTGGGAGTTAACATCAAAATTACATTTCTCAGCCATATCGCATAGATCTCACTGTGAAAAGGCTTAAATGGCTTTTTTGACCTAAGTTTGAGGATTGCGCTCAAACCAAATGTCCTAGAACGAAATTTTTAAATGTAACTACTAGAATGTGATACAATACACTATTGGGTGAAGTTTGGTTGACTTCTGCGCAGCGGTTTGGGACTTAACATCAAAATTACATTTCTCGGCCATATCGCATAGATCTCACTGTGAAAAGGCTTAAATGGCTTTTTTGACCTAAGTTTGAGGATTGCGCTCAAATCAAATGTCCTAGAACCAAATTTCCACATGTAACTACTAGATTGTGATAAAATACACTAATGGGTGAAGTTTGGTTGACTTCTGCGCAGCGGTTTGGGAGTTAACATCAAAATTACATTTCTCGGCCATATCGCATAGATCTCACTGTGAAAAGGCTTAAATGACTTTTTTAATTAAGTTTGATGATTGCGCTCAAACAAAATTTCCTAGAACAAAATTTTCAAATGTAACTACTAGATTGTGATACAATACACTATTGGGTGAAGTTTGGTTGACTTCTGCGCAGCGGTTTGGGAGTTAACATCAAAATTACATTTCTCGGCCATATCGCATAGATCTCACTGTGAAAAGGCTTAAATGGCTTTTTTGACCTAAGTTTGAGGATTGCGCTCAAATCAAATGTCCTATAACCACATTTCCACATGTAACTACTAGATTGTGATACAATACACTAATGGGTGAAGTTTGGTTGACTTCTGCGCAGCGGTTTGGGAGTTAACATCAAAATTACATTTCTCGGCCATATCGCATAGATCTCACTGTGAAAAGGCTTAAATGACTTTTTTAATTAAGTTTGATGATTGCGTTCAAACAAAATGTCCTAGAACCAAATTTTTAAATGTAACTACTAGATTGTGATACAATACACTATTGGGTGAAGTTTGGTTGACTTCTGCGCAGCGGTTTGGGAGTTAACATCAAAATTACATTTCTCGGCCATATCGCATAGATCTCACTGTGAAAAGGCTTAAATGGCTTTTTTGACCTAAGTTTGAGGATTGCGCTAAAATCAAATGTCCTAGAACCAAATTTCCACATTTAACTACTAGATTGTGATACAATACACTAATGGGTGAAGTTTGGTTTACTTCTGCGCAGCGGTTTGGGAGTTAACATCAAAATTACATTTCTCGGCCATATCGCATAGATCTCACTGTGAAAAGGCTTAAATGGCTTTTTTGACCTAAGTTTAATAATTGCGCTCAAACCAAATGTCCTAGAACGAAATTTTCAAATGTAACTACTAGAATGTGATACAATACACTATTGGGTGAAATTTGGTTGACTTCTGCGCAGCGGTTTGGGAGTTAACATCAATATTACATTTCTCGGCCATATCGCATAGATCTCACTGTGAAAAGGCTTAAATGGCTTTTTTGACCTAAGTTTGAGGATTGCGCTCAAATCAAATGTCCTATAACCAAATTTCCACATGTAACTACTAGATTGTGATACAATACACTAATGGGTGAAGTTTGGTTGACTTCTGCGCAGCGGTTTGGGAGTTAACATCAAAATTACATTTCTCGGCCATATCGCATAGATCTCACTGTGAAAAGGCTTAAATGGCTTTTTTGACCTAAGTTTGAGGATTGTGCTCAAACCAAATGTCCTAGAACAAAATTTTCAAATGTAACTACTAGATTGTGATACAATAAACTATTGGGTGAAGTTTGGTTGACTTCTGCGCAGCGGTTTGGGAGTTAACATCAAAATTACATTTCTCGGCCATATCGCATAGATCTCACTGTGAAAAGGCTTAAATGACTTTTTTAATTAAGTTTGATGATTGCGTTCAAACAAAATGTCCTAGAACAAAATTTTCAAATGTAACTACTAGATTGTGATACAATACACTATTGGGTGAAGTTTGGTTGACTTCTGCGCAGCGGTTTGGGAGTTAACATCAAAATTACATTTCTCGGCCATATCGCATAGATCTCACTGTGAAAAGGCTTAAATGGCTTTTTTGACCTAAGTTTGAGGATTGCGCTCAAACCAAATGTCCTAGAACGAAATTTTCAAATGTAACTACTAGAATGTGATACAATACACTATTGGGTGAAGTTTGGTTGACTTCTGCGCAGCGGTTTGGGACTTAACATCAAAATTACATTTCTCGGCCATATCGCATAGATCTCACTGTGAAAAGGCTTAAATGACTTTTTTAATTAAGTTTGATGATTGCGTTCAAACAAAATGTCCTAGAACAAAATTTTCAAATGTAACTACTAGATTGTGATACAATACACTATTGGGTGAAGTTTGGTTGACTTCTGCGCAGCGGTTTGGGAGTTAACATCAAAATTACATTTCTCGGCCATATCGCATAGATCTCACTGTGAAAAGGCTTAAATGGCTTTTTTGACCTAAGTTTGAGGATTGCGCTCAAACCAAATGTCCTAGAACGAAATTTTCAAATGTAACTACTAGAATGTGATACAATACACTATTGGGTGAAGTTTGGTTGACTTCTGCGCAGCGGTTTGGGAGTTAACATCAAAATTACATTTCTCGGCCATATCGCATAGATCTCACTGTGAAAAGGCTTAAATGGCTGTTTTGACCTAAGTTTGAGGATTGCGCTCAAATCAAATGTCCTAGAACCAAATTTCCACATGTAACTACTAGATTGTGATACAATACACTAATGGGTGAAGTTTGGTTGACTTCTGCGCAGCGGTTTGGGAGTTAACATCAAAATTACATTTCTCGGCCATATCGCATAGATCTCACTGTGAAAAGGCTTAAATGGCTTTTTTGACCTAAGTTTAATAATTGCGCTCAAACCAAATGTCCTTGAACGAAATTTTAAAATGTAACTACTAGAATGTGATACAATACACTATTGGGTGAAGTTTGGTTGACTTCTGCGCAGCGGTTTGGGAGTTAACATCAAAATTACATTTCTCGGCCATATCGCATAGATCTCACTGTGAAAAGGCTTAAATGGCTTTTTTGACCTAAGTTTGAGGATTGCGCTCAAATCAAATGTCCTATAACCAAATTTCCACATGTAACTACTAGATTGTGATACAATACACTAATGGGTGAAGTTTGGTTGACTTCTGCGCAGCGGTTTGGGAGTTAACATCAAAATTACATTTCTCGGCCATATCGCATAGATCTCACTGTGAAAAGGCTTAAATGGCTTTTTTGACCTAAGTTTGAGGATTGTGCTCAAACAAAATGTCCTAGAACAAAATTTTCAAATGTAACTACTAGATTGTGATACAATACACTATTGGGTGAAGTTTGGTTGACTTCTGCGCAGCGGTTTGGGAGTTAACATCAAAATTACATTTCTCGGCCATATCGCATAGATCTCACTGTGAAAAGGCTTAAATGACTTTTTTAATTAAGTTTGATGATTGCGTTCAAACAAAATGTCCTAGAACAAAATTTTCAAATGTAACTACTAGATTGTGATACAATACACTATTGGGTGAAGTTTGGTTGACTTCTGCGCAGCGGTTTGGGAGTTAACATCAAAATTACATTTCTCGGCCATATCGCATAGATCTCACTGTGAAAAGGCTTAAATGGCTTTTTTGACCTAAGTTTGAGGATTGCGCTCAAACCAAATGTCCTAGAACGAAATTTTCAAATGTAACTACTAGAATGTGATACAATACACTATTGGGTGAAGTTTGGTTGACTTCTGCGCAGCGGTTTGGGACTTAACATCAAAATTACATTTCTCGGCCATATCGCATAGATCTCACTGTGAAAAGGCTTAAATGACTTTTTTAATTAAGTTTGATGATTGCGTTCAAACAAAATGTCCTAGAACAAAATTTTCAAATGTAACTACTAGATTGTGATACAATACACTATTGGGTGAAGTTTGGTTGACTTCTGCGCAGCGGTTTGGGAGTTAACATCAAAATTACATTTCTCGGCCATATCGCATAGATCTCACTGTGAAAAGGCTTAAATGGCTTTTTTGACCTAAGTTTGAGGATTGCGCTCAAACCAAATGTCCTAGAACGAAATTTTCAAATGTAACTACTAGAATGTGATACAATACACTATTGGGTGAAGTTTGGTTGACTTCTGCGCAGCGGTTTGGGAGTTAACATCAAAATTACATTTCTCGGCCATATCGCATAGATCTCCCTGTGAAAAGGCTTAAATGGCTTTTTTGACCTAAGTTTGAGGATTGCGCTCAAATCAAATGTCCTAGAACCAAATTTCCACATGTAACTACTAGATTGTGATACAATACACTAATGGGTGAAGTTTGGTTGACTTCTGCGCAGCGGTTTGGGAGTTAACATCAAAATTACATTTCTCGGCCATATCGCATAGATCTCACTGTGAAAAGGCTTAAATGGCTTTTTTGACCTAAGTTTGAGGATTGTGCTCAAACAAAATGTCCTAGAACAAAATTTTCAAATGTAACTACTAGATTGTGATACAATACACTATTGGGTGAAGTTTGGTTGACTTCTGCGCAGCGGTTTGGGAGTTAACATCAAAATTACATTTCTCGGCCATATCGCATAGATCTCACTGTGAAAAGGCTTAAATGACTTTTTTAATTAAGTTTGATGATTGCGTTCAAACAAAATGTCCTAGAACAAAATTTTCAAATGTAACTACTAGATTGTGATACAATACACTATTGGGTGAAGTTTGGTTGACTTCTGCGCAGCGGTTTGGGAGTTAACATCAAAATTACATTTCTCGGCCATATCGCATAGATCTCACTGTGAAAAGGCTTAAATGGCTTTTTTGACCTAAGTTTGAGGATTGCGCTCAAACCAAATGTCCTAGAACGAAATTTTCAAATGTAACTACTAGAATGTGATACAATACACTATTGGGTGAAGTTTGGTTGACTTCTGCGCAGCGGTTTGGGACTTAACATCAAAATTACATTTCTCGGCCATATCGCATAGATCTCACTGTGAAAAGGCTTAAATGACTTTTTTAATTAAGTTTGATGATTGCGTTCAAACAAAATGTCCTAGAACAAAATTTTCAAATGTAACTACTAGATTGTGATACAATACACTATTGGGTGAAGTTTGGTTGACTTCTGCGCAGCGGTTTGGGAGTTAACATCAAAATTACATTTCTCGGCCATATCGCATAGATCTCACTGTGAAAAGGCTTAAATGGCTTTTTTGACCTAAGTTTGAGGATTGCGCTCAAACCAAATGTCCTAGAACGAAATTTTCAAATGTAACTACTAGAATGTGATACAATACACTATTGGGTGAAGTTTGGTTGACTTCTGCGCAGCGGTTTGGGAGTTAACATCAAAATTACATTTCTCGGCCATATCGCATAGATCTCACTGTGAAAAGGCTTAAATGGCTGTTTTGACCTAAGTTTGAGGATTGCGCTCAAATCAAATGTCCTAGAACCAAATTTCCACATGTAACTACTAGATTGTGATACAATACACTAATGGGTGAAGTTTGGTTGACTTCTGCGCAGCGGTTTGGGAGTTAACATCAAAATTACATTTCTCGGCCATATCGCATAGATCTCACTGTGAAAAGGCTTAAATGACTTTTTTAATTAAGTTTGATGATTGCGTTCAAACAAAATGTCCTAGAACAAAATTTTCAAATGTAACTACTAGATTGTGATACAATACACTATTGGGTGAAGTTTGGTTGACTTCTGCGCAGCGGTTTGGGAGTTAACATCAAAATTACATTTCTCGGCCATATCGCATAGATCTCACTGTGAAAAGGCTTAAATGGCTTTTTTGACCTAAGTTTGAGGATTGCGCTCAAACCAAATGTCCTAGAACGAAATTTTCAAATGTAACTACTAGAATGTGATACAATACACTATTGGGTGAAGTTTGGTTGACTTCTGCGCAGCGGTTTGGGACTTAACATCAAAATTACATTTCTCGGCCATATCGCATAGATCTCACTGTGAAAAGGCTTAAATGGCTTTTTTGACCTAAGTTTGAGGATTGCGCTCAAATCAAATGTCCTAGAACCAAATTTCCACATGTAACTACTAGATTGTGATAAAATACACTAATGGGTGAAGTTTGGTTGACTTCTGCGCAGCGGTTTGGGAGTTAACATCAAAATTACATTTCTCGGCCATATCGCATAGATCTCACTGTGAAAAGGCTTAAATGACTTTTTAAATTAAGTTTGATGATTGCGCTCAAACAAAATTTCCTAGAACAAAATTTTCAAATGTAACTACTAGATTGTGATACAATACACTATTGGGTGAAGTTTGGTTGACTTCTGCGCAGCAGTTTGGGAGTTAACATCAAAATTACATTTCTCGGCCATATCGCATAGATCTCACTGTGAAAAGGCTTAAATGGCTTTTTTGACCTAAGTTTGAGGATTGCGCTCAAATCAAATGTCCTATAACCAAATTTCCACATGTAACTACTAGATTGTGATACAATACACTAATGGGTGAAGTTTGGTTGACTTCTGCGCAGCGGTTTGGGAGTTAACATCAAAATTACATTTCTCGGCCATATCGCATAGATCTCACTGTGAAAAGGCTTAAATGACTTTTTTAATTAAGTTTGATGATTGCGTTCAAACAAAATGTCCTAGAACAAAATTTTTAAATGTAACTACTAGATTGTGATACAATACACTATTGGGTGAAGTTTGGTTGACTTCTGCGCAGCGGTTTGGGAGTTAACATCAAAATTACATTTCTCGGCCATATCGCATAGATCTCACTGTGAAAAGGCTTAAATGACTTTTTTAATTAAGTTTGATGATTGAGTTCAAACAAAATGTCCTAGAACAAAATTTTCAAATGTAACTACTAGATTGTGATACAATACACTATTGGGTGAAGTTTGGTTGACTTCTGCGCAGCGGTTTGGGAGTTAACATCAAAATTACATTTCTCGGCCATATCGCATAGATCTCACTGTGAAAAGGCTTAAATGGCTTTTTTGACCTAAGTTTGAGGATTGCGCTCAAACAAAATGTCCTAGAACAAAATTTTCAAATGTAACTACTAGATTGTGATACAATACACTATTGGGTGAAGTTTGGTTGACTTCTGCGCAGCGGTTTGGGAGTTAACATCAAAATTACATTTCTCGGCCATATCGCATAGATCTCACTGTGAAAAGGCTTAAATGACTTTTTTAATTAAGTTTGATGATTGCGTTCAAACAAAATGTCCTAGAACAAAATTTTCAAATGTAACTACTAGATTGTGATACAATACACTATTGGGTGAAGTTTGGTTGACTTCTGCGCAGCGGTTTGGGAGTTAACATCAAAATTACATTTCTCGGCCATATCGCATAGATCTCACTGTGAAAAGGCTTAAATGGCTTTTTTGACCTAAGTTTGAGGATTGCGCTCAAATCAAATGTCCTATAACCAAATTTCCACATGTAACTACTAGATTGTGATACAATACACTAATGGGTGAAGTTTGGTTGACTTCTGCGCAGCGGTTTGGGAGTGAACATCAAAATTACATTTCTCGGCCATATCGCATAGATCTCACTGTGAAAAGGCTTAAATGGCTTTTTTGACCTAAGTTTGAGGATTGCGCTCAAATCAAATGTCCTAGAACCAAATTTCCACATGTAACTACTAGATTGTGATAAAATACACTAATGGGTGAAGTTTGGTTGACTTCTGCGCAGCGGTTTGGGAGTTAACATCAAAATTACATTTCTCGGCCATATCGCATAGATCTCCCTGTGAAAAGGCTTAAATGGCTTTTTTGACCTAAGTTTGAGGATTGCGCTCAAATCAAATGTCCTAGAACCAAATTTCCACATGTAACTACTAGATTGTGATAAAATACACTAATGGGTGAAGTTTGGTTGACTTCTGCGCAGCGGTTTGGGAGTTAACATAAAAATTACATTTCTCGGCCATATCGCATAGATCTCACTGTGAAAAGGCTTAAATGACTTTTTTAATTAAGTTTGATGATTGCGCTCAAACAAAATTTCCTAGAACAAAATTTTCAAATGTAACTACTAGATTGTGATACAATACACTATTGGGTGAAGTTTGGTTGACTTCTGCGCAGCGGTTTGGGAGTTAACATCAAAATTACATTTCTCGGCCATATCGCATAGATCTCACTGTGAAAAGGCTTAAATGGCTTTTTTGACCTAAGTTTGAGGATTGCGCTCAAATCAAATGTCCTACAACCAAATTTCAACATGTAACTACTACATTGTGATACAATACACTAATGGGTGAAGTTTGGTTGACTTCTGCGCAGCGGTTTGGGAGTTAACATCAAAATTACATTTCTCGGCCATATCGCATAGATCTCACTGTGAAAAGGCTTAAATGACTTTTTTAATTAAGTTTGATGATTGCGTTCAAACAAAATGTCCTAGAACAAAATTTTTAAATGTAACTACTAGATTGTGATACAATACACTATTGGGTGAAGTTTGGTTGACTTCTGCGCAGCGGTTTGGGAGTTAACATCAAAATTACATTTCTCGGCCATATCGCATAGATCTCACTGTGAAAAGGCTTAAATGGCTTTTTTGACCTAAGTTTGAGGATTGCGCTCAAATCAAATGTCCTAGAACCTAATTTCCACATGTAACTACTAGATTGTGATAAAATACACTAATGGGTGAAGTTTGGTTGACTTCTGCGCAGCGGTTTGGGAGTTAACATCAAAATTACATTTCTCGGCCATATCGCATAGATCTCACTGTGAAAAGGCTTAAATGACTTTTTTAATTAAGTTTGATGATTGCGCTCAAACAAAATTTCCTAGAACAAAATTTTCAAATGTAACTACTAGATTGTGATACAATACACTATTGGGTGAAGTTTGGTTGACTTCTGCGCAGCGGTTTGGGAGTTAACATCAAAATTACATTTCTCGGCCATATCGCATAGATCTCACTGTGAAAAGGCTTAAATGACTTTTTTAATTAAGTTTGATGATTGCGTTCAAACAAAATGTCCTAGAACAAAATTTTCAAATGTAACTACTAGATTGTGATACAATACACTATTGGGTGAAGTTTGGTTGACTTCTGCGCAGCGGTTTGGGAGTTAACATCAAAATTACATTTCTCGGCCATATCGCATAGATCTCACTGTGAAAAGGCTTAAATGGCTTTTTTGACCTAAGGTTAAAGATTGCGCTCAAACCAAATGTCCTAGAACGAAATTTTCAAATGTAACTACTAGATTGTGATACAATACACTAATGGGTGAAGTTTGGTTGACTTCTGCGCAGCGGTTTGGGAGTTAACATCAAAATTACATTTCTCGGCCATATCGCATAGATCTCACTGTGAAAAGGCTTAAATGGCTTTTTTGACCTAAGTTTGAGGATTGCGCTCAAATCAAATGTCCTATAACCAAATTTCCACATGTAACTACTAGATTGTGATACAATACACTAATGGGTGAAGTTTGGTTGACTTCTGCGCAGCGGTTTGGGAGTTAACATCAAAATTACATTTCTCGGCCATATCGCATAGATCTCACTGTGAAAAGGCTTAAATGACTTTTTTAATTAAGTTTGATGATTGCGTTCAAACAAAATGTCCTAGAACAAAATTTTTAAATGTAACTACTAGATTGTGATACAATACACTATTGGGTGAAGTTTGGTTGACTTCTGCGCAGCGGTTTGGGAGTTAACATCAAAATTACATTTCTCGGCCATATCGCATAGATCTCACTGTGAAAAGGCTTAAATGACTTTTTTAATTAAGTTTGATGATTGAGTTCAAACAAAATGTCCTAGAACAAAATTTTCAAATGTAACTACTAGATTGTGATACAATACACTATTGGGTGAAGTTTGGTTGACTTCTGCGCAGCGGTTTGGGAGTTAACATCAAAATTACATTTCTCGGCCATATCGCATAGATCTCACTGTGAAAAGGCTTAAATGGCTTTTTTGACCTAAGTTTGAGGATTGCGCTCAAACAAAATGTCCTAGAACAAAATTTTCAAATGTAACTACTAGATTGTGATACAATACACTATTGGGTGAAGTTTGGTTGACTTCTGCGCAGCGGTTTGGGAGTTAACATCAAAATTACATTTCTCGGCCATATCGCATAGATCTCACTGTGAAAAGGCTTAAATGACTTTTTTAATTAAGTTTGATGATTGCGTTCAAACAAAATGTCCTAGAACAAAATTTTCAAATGTAACTACTAGATTGTGATACAATACACTATTGGGTGAAGTTTGGTTGACTTCTGCGCAGCGGTTTGGGAGTTAACATCAAAATTACATTTCTCGGCCATATCGCATAGATCTCACTGGGAAAAGGCTTAAATGGCTTTTTTGACCTAAGTTTGAGGATTGCGCTCAAATCAAATGTCCTAGAACCAAATTTCCACATGTAACTACTAGATTGTGATAAAATACACTAATGGGTGAAGTTTGGTTGACTTCTGCGCAGCGGTTTGGGAGTTAACATCAAAATTACATTTCTCGGCCATATCGCATAGATCTCACTGTGAAAAGGCTTAAATGACTTTTTTAATTAAGTTTGATGATTGCGCTCAAACAAAATTTCCTAGAACAAAATTTTCAAATGTAACTACTAGATTGTGATACAATACACTATTGGGTGAAGTTTGGTTGACTTCTGCGCAGCGGTTTGGGAGTTAACATCAAAATTACATTTCTCGGCCATATCGCATAGATCTCACTGTGAAAAGGCATAAATGACTTTTTTAATTAAGTTTGATGATTGCGTTCAAACAAAATGTCCTAGAACAAAATTTTCAAATGTAACTACTAGATTGTGATACAATACACTATTGGGTGAAGTTTGGTTGACTTCTGTGCAGCGGTTTGGGAGTTAACATCAAAATTACATTTCTCGGCCATATCGCATAGATCTCACTGTGAAAAGGCTTAAATGGCTTTTTTGACCTAAGTTTAAAGATTGCGCTCAAACCAAATGTCCTAGAACGAAATTTTCAAATGTAACTACTAGATTGTGATACAATACACTATTGGGTGAAGTTTGGTTGACTTCTGCGCAGCGGTTTGGGAGTTAACATCAAAATTACATTTCTCGGCCATATCGCATAGATCTCACTGTGAAAAGGCTTAAATGACTTTTTTAATTAAGTTTGATGATTGCGTTCAAACAAAATGTCCTAGAACAAAATTTTCAAATGTAACTACTAGATTGTGATACAATACACTATTGGGTGAAGTTTGGTTGACTTCTGCGCAGCGGTTTGGGAGTTAACATCAAAATTACATTTCTCGGCCATATCGCATAGATCTCACTGTGAAAAGGCTTAAATGGCTTTTTTGACCTAAGTTTGAGGATTGCGCTCAAACCAAATGTCCTAGAACGAAATTTTCAAATGTAACTACTAGAATGTGATACAATACACTATTGGGTGAAGTTTGGTTGACTTCTGCGCAGCGGTTTGGGAGTTAACATCAAAATTACATTTCTCGGCAATATCGCATAGATCTCCCTGTGAAAAGGCTTAAATGGCTTTTTTGACCTAAGTTTGAGGATTGCGCTCAAATCAAATGTCCTAGAACCAAATTTCCACATGTAACTACTAGATTGTGATACAATACACTAATGGGTGAAGTTTGGTTGACTTCTACGCAGCGGTTTGGGAGTTAACATCAAAATTACATTTCTCGGCCATATCGCATAGATCTCACTGTGAAAAGGCTTAAATGACTTTTTTAATTAAGTTTGATGATTGCGTTCAAACAAAATGTCCTAGAACAAAATTTTTAAATGTAACTACTAGATTGTGATACAATACACTATTGGCTGAAGTTTGGTTGACTTCTGCGCAGCGGTTTGGGAGTTAACATCAAAATTACATTTCTCCGCCATATCGCATAGATCTCACTGTGAAAAGGCTTAAATGGCTTTTTTGACCTAAGTTTGAGGATTGCGCTCAAATCAAATGTCCTAGAACCAAATTTCCACATGTAACTACTAGATTGTGATAAAATACACTAATGGGTGAAGTTTGGTTGACTTCTGCGCAGCGGTTTGGGAGTTAACATCAAAATTACATTTCTCGGCCATATCGCATAGATCTCACTGTGAAAAGGCTTAAATGACTTTTTTAATTAAGTTTGATGATTGCGCTCAAACAAAATTTCCTAGAACAAAATTTTCAAATGTAACTACTAGATTGTGATACAATACACTATTGGGTGAAGTTTGGTTGACTTCTGCGCAGCGGTTTGGGAGTTAACATCAAAATTACATTTCTCGGCCATATCGCATAGATCTCACTGTGAAAAGGCTTAAATGACTTTTTTAATTAAGTTTGATGATTGCGTTCAAACAAAATGTCCTAGAACAAAATTTTCAAATGTAACTACTAGATTGTGATACAATACACTATTGGGTGAAGTTTGGTTGACTTCTGCGCAGCGGTTTGGGAGTTAACATCAAAATTACATTTCTCGGCCATATCGCATAGATCTCACTGTGAAAAGGCTTAAATGGCTTTTTAGACCTAAGGTTAAAGATTGCGCTCAAACCAAATGTCCTAGAACGAAATTTTCAAATGTAACTACTAGATTGTGATACAATACACTAATGGGTGAAGTTTGGTTGACTTCTGCGCAGCGGTTTGGGAGTTAACATCAAAATTACATTTCTCGGCCATATCGCATAGATCTCACTGTGAAAAGGCTTAAATGGCTTTTTTGACCTAAGTTTGAGGATTGCGCTCAAATCAAATGTCCTAGAACCAAATTTCCACATGTAACCACTAGATTGTGATAAAATACACTAATGGGTGAAGTTTGGTTGACTTCTGCGCAGCGGTTTGGGAGTTAACATCAAAATTACATTTCTCGGCCATATCGCATAGATCTCACTGTGAAAAGGCTTAAATGACTTTTTTAATTAAGTTTGATGATTGCGCTCAAACAAATTTTCCTAGAACAAAATTTTCAAATGTAACTACTAGATTGTGATACAATACACTATTGGGTGAAGTTTGGTTGACTTCTGCGCAGCGGTTTGGGAGTTAACATCAAAATTACATTTCTCGGCCATATCGCATAGATCTCACTGTGAAAAGGCTTAAATGACTTTTTTAATTAAGTTTGATGATTGCGTTCAAACAAAATGTCCTAGAACAAAATTTTCAAATGTAACTACTAGATTGTGATACAATACACTATTGGGTGAAGTTTGGTTGACTTCTGCGCAGCGGTTTGGGAGTTAACATCAAAATTACATTTCTCGGCCATATCGCATAGATCTCACTGTGAAAAGGCTTAAATGGCTTTTTTGACCTAAGGTTAAAGATTGCGCTCAAACCAAATGTCCTAGAACGAAATTTTCAAATGTAACTACTAGATTGTGATACAATACACTAATGGGTGAAGTTTGGTTGACTTCTGCGCAGCGGTTTGGGAGTTAACATCAAAATTACATTTCTCGGCCATATCGCATATAGATCTCACTGTGAAAAGGCTTAAATGGCTTTTTTGACCTAAGTTTGAGGATTGCGCTCAAATCAAATGTCCTATAACCAAATTTCCACATGTAACTACTAGATTGTGATACAATACACTAATGGGTGAAGTTTCGTTGACTTCTGCGCAGCGGTTTGGGAGTTAACATCAAAATTACATTTCTCGGCCATATCGCATAGATCTCACTGTGAAAAGGCTTAAATGACTTTTTTAATTAAGTTTGATGATTGCGTTCAAACAAAATGTCCTAGAACAAAATTTTTAAATGTAACTACTAGATTGTGATACAATACACTATTGGGTGAAGTTTGGTTGACTTCTGCGCAGCGGTTTGGGAGTTAACATCAAAATTACATTTCTCGGCCATATCGCATAGATCTCACTGTGAAAAGGCTTAAATGACTTTTTTAATTAAGTTTGATGATTGAGTTCAAACAAAATGTCCTAGAACAAAATTTTCAAATGTAACTACTAGATTGTGATACAATACACTATTGGGTGAAGTTTGGTTGACTTCTGCGCAGCGGTTTGGGAGTTAACATCAAAATTACATTTCTCGGCCATATCGCATAGATCTCACTGTGAAAAGGCTTAAATGGCTTTTTTGACCTAAGTTTGAGGATTGCGCTCAAACAAAATGTCCTAGAACAAAATTTTCAAATGTAACTACTAGATTGTGATACAATACACTATTGGGTGAAGTTTGGTTGACTTCTGCGCAGCGGTTTGGGAGTTAACATCAAAATTACATTTCTCGGCCATATCGCATAGATCTCACTGTGAAAAGGCTTAAATGACTTTTTTAATTAAGTTTGATGATTGCGTTCAAACAAAATGTCCTAGAACAAAATTTTCAAATGTAACTACTAGATTGTGATACAATACACTATTGGGTGAAGTTTGGTTGACTTCTGCGCAGCGGTTTGGGAGTTAACATCAAAATTACATTTCTCGGCCATATCGCATAGATCTCACTGGGAAAAGGCTTAAATGGCTTTTTTGACCTAAGTTTGAGGATTGCGCTCAAATCAAATGTCCTAGAACCAAATTTCCACATGTAACTACTAGATTGTGATAAAATACACTAATGGGTGAAGTTTGGTTGACTTCTGCGCAGCAGTTTGGGAGTTAACATCAAAATTACATTTCTCGGCCATATCGCATAGATCTCACTGTGAAAAGGCTTAAATGACTTTTTAAATTAAGTTTGATGATTGCGCTCAAACAAAATTTCCTAGAACAAAATTTTCAAATGTAACTACTAGATTGTGATACAATACACTATTGGGTGAAGTTTGGTTGACTTCTGCGCAGCGGTTTGGGAGTTAACATCAAAATTACATTTCTCGGCCATATCGCATAGATCTCACTGTGAAAAGGCATAAATGACTTTTTTAATTAAGTTTGATGATTGCGTTCAAACAAAATGTCCTAGAACAAAATTTTCAAATGTAACTACTAGATTGTGATACAATACACTATTGGGTGAAGTTTGGTTGACTTCTGCGCAGCGGTTTGGGAGTTAACATCAAAATTACATTTCTCGGCCATATCGCATAGATCTCACTGTGAAAAGGCTTAAATGGCTTTTTTGACCTAAGTTTAAAGATTGCGCTCAAACCAAATGTCCTAGAACGAAATTTTCAAATGTAACTACTAGATTGTGATACAATACACTATTGGGTGAAGTTTGGTTGACTTCTGCGCAGCGGTTTGGGAGTTAACATCAAAATTACATTTCTCGGCCATATCGCATAGATCTCACTGTGAAAAGGCTTAAATGACTTTTTTAATTAAGTTTGATGATTGCGTTCAAACAAAATGTCCTAGAACAAAATTTTCAAATGTAACTACTAGATTGTGATACAATACACTATTGGGTGAAGTTTGGTTGACTTCTGCGCAGCGGTTTGGGAGTTAACATCAAAATTACATTTCTCGGCCATATCGCATAGATCTCACTGTGAAAAGGCTTAAATGGCTTTTTTGACCTAAGTTTGAGGATTGCGCTCAAACCAAATGTCCTAGAACGAAATTTTCAAATGTAACTACTAGAATGTGATACAATACACTATTGGGTGAAGTTTGGTTGACTTTTGCGCAGCGGTTTGGGAGTTAACATCAAAATTACATTTCTCGGCCATATCGCATAGATCTCCCTGTGAAAAGGCTTAAATGGCTTTTTTGACCTAAGTTTGAGGATTGCGCTCAAATCAAATGTCCTAGAACCAAATTTCCACATGTAACTACTAGATTGTGATAAAATACACTAATGGGTGAAGTTTGGTTGACTTCTGCGCAGCGGTTGGGGAGTTAACATCAAAATTACATTTCTCGGCCATATCGCATAGATCTCACTGTGAAAAGGCTTAAATGACTTTTTTAATTAAGTTTGATGATTGCGCTCAAACAAAATTTCCTAGAACAAAATTTTCAAATGTAACTACTAGATTGTGATACAATACACTATTGGGTGAAGTTTGGTTGACTTCTGCGCAGCGGTTTGGGAGTTAACATCAAAATTACATTTCTCGGCCATATCGCATAGATCTCACTGTGAAAAGGCTTAAATGGCTTTTTTGACCTAAGTTTGAGGATTGCGCTCAAATCAAATGTCCTATAACCAAATTTCCACATGTAACTACTAGATTGTGATACAATACACTAATGGGTGAAGTTTGGTTGACTTCTGCGCAGCGGTTTGGGAGTTAACATCAAAATTACATTTCTCGGCCATATCGCATAGATCTCACTGTGAAAAGGCTTAAATGACTTTTTTAATTAAGTTTGATGATTGCGTTCAAACAAAATGTCCTAGAACAAAATTTTTAAATGTAACTACTAGATTGTGATACAATACACTATTGGCTGAAGTTTGGTTGACTTCTGCGCAGCGGTTTGGGAGTTAACATCAAAATTACATTTCTCGGCCATATCGCATAGATCTCACTGTGAAAAGGCTTAAATGGCTTTTTTGACCTAAGTTTGAGGATTGCGCTCAAATCAAATGTCCTAGAACCAAATTTCCACATGTAACTACTAGATTGTGATAAAATACACTAATGGGTGAAGTTTGGTTGACTTCTGCGCAGCGGTTTGGGAGTTAACATCAAAATTACATTTCTCGGCCATATCGCATAGATCTCACTGTGAAAAGGCTTAAATGACTTTTTTAATTAAGTTTGATGATTGCGCTCAAACAAAATTTCCTAGAACAAAATTTTCAAATGTAACTACTAGATTGTGATACAATACACTATTGGGTGAAGTTTGGTTGACTTCTGCGCAGCGGTTTGGGAGTTAACATCAAAATTACATTTCTCGGCCATATCGCATAGATCTCACTGTGAAAAGGCTTAAATGACTTTTTTAATTAAGTTTGATGATTGCGTTCAAACAAAATGTCCTAGAACAAAATTTTCAAATGTAACTACTAGATTGTGATACAATACACTATTGGGTGAAGTTTGGTTGACTTCTGCGCAGCGGTTTGGGAGTTAACATCAAAATTACATTTCTCGGCCATATCGCATAGATCTCACTGTGAAAAGGCTTAAATGGCTTTTTTGACCTAAGGTTAAAGATTGCGCTCAAACCAAATGTCCTAGAACGAAATTTTCAAATGTAACTACTAGATTGTGATACAATACACTAATGGGTGAAGTTTGGTTTACTTCTGCGCAGCGGTTTGGGAGTTAACATCAAAATTACATTTCTCGGCCATATCGCATAGATCTCACTGTGAAAAGGCTTAAATGGCTTTTTTGACCTAAGTTTGAGGATTGCGCTCAAACAAAATGTCCTAGAACAAAATTTTCAAATGTAACTACTAGATTGTGATACAATACACTATTGGGTGAAGTTTGGTTGACTTCTGCGCAGCGGTTTGGGAGTTAACATCAAAATTACATTTCTCGGCCATATCGCATAGATCTCACTGTGAAAAGGCTTAAATGACTTTTTTAATTAAGTTTGATGATTGCGTTCAAACAAAATGTCCTAGAACAAAATTTTTAAATGTAACTACTAGATTGTGATACAATACACTATTGGGTGAAGTTTGGTTGACTTCTGCGCAGCGGTTTGGGAGTTAACATCAAAATTACATTTCTCGGCCATATCGCATAGATCTCACTGTGAAAAGGCTTAAATGGCTTTTTTGACCTAAGGTTAAAGATTGCGCTCAAACCAAATGTCCTAGAACGAAATTTTCAAATGTAACTACTAGATTGTGATACAATACACTAATGGGTGAAGTTTGGTTGACTTCTGCGCAGCGGTTTGGGAGTTAACATCAAAATTACATTTCTCGGCCATATCGCATAGATCTCACTGTGAAAAGGCTTAAATGGCTTTTTTGACCTAAGTTTGAGGATTGCGCTCAAATCAAATGTCCTATAATCAAATTTCCACATGTAACTACTAGATTGTGATACAATACACTAATGGGTGAAGTTTGGTTGACTTCTGCGCAGCGGTTTGGGAGTTAACATCAAAATTACATTTCTCGGCCATATCGCATAGATCTCACTGTGAAAAGGCTTAAATGACTTTTTTAATTAAGTTTGATGATTGCGTTCAAACAAAATGTCCTAGAACAAAATTTTTAAATGTAACTACTAGATTGTGATACAATACACTATTGGGTGAAGTTTGGTTGACTTCTGCGCAGCGGTTTGGGAGTTAACATCAAAATTACATTTCTCGGCCATATCGCATAGATCTCACTGTGAAAAGGCTTAAATGACTTTTTTAATTAAGTTTGATGATTGAGTTCAAACAAAATGTCCTAGAACAAAATTTTCAAATGTAACTACTAGATTGTGATACAATACACTATTGGGTGAAGTTTGGTTGACTTCTGCGCAGCGGTTTGGGAGTTAACATCAAAATTACATTTCTCGGCCATATCGCATAGATCTCACTGTGAAAAGGCTTAAATGGCTTTTTTGACCTAAGTTTGAGGATTGCGCTCAAACAAAATGTCCTAGAACAAAATTTTCAAATGTAACTACTAGATTGTGATACAATACACTATTGGGTGAAGTTTGGTTGACTTCTGCGCAGCGGTTTGGGAGTTAACATCAAAATTACATTTCTCGGCCATATCGCATAGATCTCACTGTGAAAAGGCTTAAATGACTTTTTTAATTAAGTTTGATGATTGCGTTCAAACAAAATGTCCTAGAACAAAATTTTCAAATGTAACTACTAGATTGTGATACAATACACTATTGGGTGAAGTTTGGTTGACTTCTGCGCAGCGGTTTGGGAGTTAACATCAAAATTACATTTCTCGGCCATATCGCATAGATCTCACTGGGAAAAGGCTTAAATGGCTTTTTTGACCTAAGTTTGAGGATTGGTCTCAAATCAAATGTCCTAGAACCAAATTTCCACATGTAACTACTAGATTGTGATAAAATACACTAATGGGTGAAGTTTGGTTGACTTCTGCGCAGCGGTTTGGGAGTTAACATCAAAATTACATTTCTCGGCCATATCGCATAGATCTCACTGTGAAAAGGCTTAAATGACTTTTTTAATTAAGTTTGATGATTGCGCTCAAACAAAATTTCCTAGAACAAAATTTTCAAATGTAACTACTAGATTGTGATACAATACACTATTGGGTGAAGTTTGGTTGACTTCTGCGCAGCGGTTTGGGAGTTAACATCAAAATTACATTTCTCGGCCATATCGCATAGATCTCACTGTGAAAAGGCATAAATGACTTTTTTAATTAAGTTTGATGATTGCGTTCAAACAAAATGTCCTAGAACAAAATTTTCAAATGTAACTACTAGATTGTGATACAATACACTATTGGGTGAAGTTTGGTTGACTTCTGCGCAGCGGTTTGGGAGTTAACATCAAAATTACATTTCTCGGCCATATCGCATAGATCTCACTGTGAAAAGGCTTAAATGGCTTTTTTGACCTAAGTTTAAAGATTGCGCTCAAACCAAATGTCCTAGAACGAAATTTTCAAATGTAACTACTAGATTGTGATACAATACACTATTGGGTGAAGTTTGGTTGACTTCTGCGCAGCGGTTTGGGAGTTAACATCAAAATTACATTTCTCGGCCATATCGCATAGATCTCACTGTGAAAAGGCTTAAATGACTTTTTTAATTAAGTTTGATGATTGCGCTCAAACAAAATTTCCTAGAACAAAATTTTCAAATGTAACTACTAGATTGTGATACAATACACTATTGGGTGAAGTTTGGTTGACTTCTGCGCAGCGGTTTGGGAGTTAACATCAAAATTACATTTCTCGGCCATATCGCATAGATCTCACTGTGAAAAGGCTTAAATGGCTTTTTTGACCTAAGTTTGAGGATTGCGCTCAAACCAAATGTCCTAGAACGAAATTTTCAAATGTAACTACTAGAATGTGATACAATACACTATTGGGTGAAGTTTGGTTGACTTCTGCGCAGCGGTTTGGGAGTTAACATCAAAATTACATTTCTCGGCCATATCGCATAGATCTACCTGTGAAAAGGCTTAAATGGCTTTTTTGACCTAAGTTTGAGGATTGCGCTCAAATCAAATGTCCTAGAACCAAATTTCCACATGTAACTACTAGATTGTGATAAAATACACTAATGGGTGAAGTTTGGTTGACTTCTGCGCAGCGGTTTGGGAGTTAACATCAAAATTACATTTCTCGGCCATATCGCATAGATCTCACTGTGAAAAGGCTTAAATGGCTTTTTTGACCTAAGTTTGAGGATTGCGCTCAAATCAAATGTCCTAGAACCAAATTTCCACATGTAACTACTAGATTGTGATAAAATACACTAATGGGTGAAGTTTGGTTGACTTCTGCGCAGCGGTTTGGGAGTTAACATCAAAATTACATTTCTCGGCCATATCGCATAGATCTCACTGTGAAAAGGCTTAAATGACTTTTTTAATTAAGTTTGATGATTGCGTTCAAACAAAATGTCCTAGAACAAAATTTTTAAATGTAACTACTAGATTGTGATACAATACACTATTGGGTGAAGTTTGGTTGACTTCTGCGCAGCGGTTTGGGAGTTAACATCAAAATTACATTTCTCGGCCATATCGCATAGATCTCACTGTGAAAAGGCTTAAATGACTTTTTTAATTAAGTTTGATGATTGAGTTCAAACAAAATGTCCTAGAACAAAATTTTCAAATGTAACTACTAGATTGTGATACAATACACTATTGGGTGAAGTTTGGTTGACTTCTGCGCAGCGGTTTGGGAGTTAACATCAAAATTACATTTCTCGGCCATATCGCATAGATCTCACTGTGAAAAGGCTTAAATGGCTTTTTTGACCTAAGTTTGAGGATTGCGCTCAAACAAAATGTCCTAGAACAAAATTTTCAAATGTAACTACTAGATTGTGATACAATACACTATTGGGTGAAGTTTGGTTGACTTCTGCGCAGCGGTTTGGGAGTTAACATCAAAATTACATTTCTCGGCCATATCGCATAGATCTCACTGTGAAAAGGCTTAAATGACTTTTTTAATTAAGTTTGATGATTGCGTTCAAACAAAATGTCCTAGAACAAAATTTTCAAATGTAACTACTAGATTGTGATACAATACACTATTGGGTGAAGTTTGGTTGACTTCTGCGCAGCGGTTTGGGAGTTAACATCAAAATTACATTTCTCGGCCATATCGCATAGATCTCACTGGGAAAAGGCTTAAATGGCTTTTTTGACCTAAGTTTGAGGATTGGTCTCAAATCAAATGTCCTAGAACCAAATTTCCACATGTAACTACTAGATTGTGATAAAATACACTAATGGGTGAAGTTTGGTTGACTTCTGCGCAGCGGTTTGGGAGTTAACATCAAAATTACATTTCTCGGCCATATCGCATAGATCTCACTGTGAAAAGGCTTAAATGACTTTTTTAATTAAGTTTGATGATTGCGCTCAAACAAAATTTCCTAGAACAAAATTTTCAAATGTAACTACTAGATTGTGATACAATACACTATTGGGTGAAGTTTGGTTGACTTCTGCGCAGCGGTTTGGGAGTTAACATCAAAATTACATTTCTCGGCCATATCGCATAGATCTCACTGTGAAAAGGCATAAATGACTTTTTTAATTAAGTTTGATGATTGCGTTCAAACAAAATGTCCTAGAACAAAATTTTCAAATGTAACTACTAGATTGTGATACAATACACTATTGGGTGAAGTTTGGTTGACTTCTGCGCAGCGGTTTGGGAGTTAACATCAAAATTACATTTCTCGGCCATATCGCATAGATCTCACTGTGAAAAGGCTTAAATGGCTTTTTTGACCTAAGTTTAAAGATTGCGCTCAAACCAAATGTCCTAGAACGAAATTTTCAAATGTAACTACTAGATTGTGATACAATACACTATTGGGTGAAGTTTGGTTGACTTCTGCGCAGCGGTTTGGGAGTTAACATCAAAATTACATTTCTCGGCCATATCGCATAGATCTCACTGTGAAAAGGCTTAAATGACTTTTTTAATTAAGTTTGATGATTGCGCTCAAACAAAATTTCCTAGAACAAAATTTTCAAATGTAACTACTAGATTGTGATACAATACACTATTGGGTGAAGTTTGGTTGACTTCTGCGCAGCGGTTTGGGAGTTAACATCAAAATTACATTTCTCGGCCATATCGCATAGATCTCACTGTGAAAAGGCTTAAATGGCTTTTTTGACCTAAGTTTGAGGATTGCGCTCAAACCAAATGTCCTAGAACGAAATTTTCAAATGTAACTACTAGAATGTGATACAATACACTATTGGGTGAAGTTTGGTTGACTTCTGCGCAGCGGTTTGGGAGTTAACATCAAAATTACATTTCTCGGCCATATCGCATAGATCTACCTGTGAAAAGGCTTAAATGGCTTTTTTGACCTAAGTTTGAGGATTGCGCTCAAATCAAATGTCCTAGAACCAAATTTCCACATGTAACTACTAGATTGTGATAAAATACACTAATGGGTGAAGTTTGGTTGACTTCTGCGCAGCGGTTTGGGAGTTAACATCAAAATTACATTTCTCGGCCATATCGCATAGATCTCACTGTGAAAAGGCTTAAATGGCTTTTTTGACCTAAGTTTGAGGATTGCGCTCAAATCAAATGTCCTAGAACCAAATTTCCACATGTAACTACTAGATTGTGATAAAATACACTAATGGGTGAAGTTTGGTTGACTTCTGCGCAGCGGTTTGGGAGTTAACATCAAAATTACATTTCTCGGCCATATCGCATAGATCTCACTGTGAAAAGGCTTAAATGACTTTTTTAATTAAGTTTGATGATTGCGTTCAAACAAAATGTCCTAGAACAAAATTTTTAAATGTAACTACTAGATTGTGATACAATACACTATTGGGTGAAGTTTGGTTGACTTCTGCGCAGCGGTTTGGGAGTTAACATCAAAATTACATTTCTCGGCCATATCGCATAGATCTCACTGTGAAAAGGCTTAAATGGCTTTTTTGACCTAAGTTTGAGGATTGCGCTCAAATCAAATGTCCTAGAACCAAATTTCCACATGTAACTACTAGATTGTGATAAAATACACTAATGGGTGAAGTTTGGTTGACTTCTGCGCAGCGGTTTGGGAGTTAATATCAAAATTACATTTCTCGGCCATATCGCATAGATCTCACTGTGAAAAGGCTTAAATGACTTTTTTAATTAAGTTTGATGATTGCGCTCAAACAAAATTTCCTACAACAAAATTTTCAAATGTAACTACTAGATTGTGATACAATACACTAATGGGTGAAGTTTGGTTGACTTCTGCGCAGCGGTTTGGGAGTTAACATCAAAATTACATTTCTCGGCCATATCGCATAGATCTCACTGTGAAAAGGCTTAAATGACTTTTTTAATTAAGTTTGATGATTGCGTTCAAACAAAATGTCCTAGAACGAAATTTTCAAATGTAACTACTAGATTGTGATACAATACACTAATAAGTGAAGTTTGGTTGACTTCTGCGCAGCGGTTTGGGAGTTAACATCAAAATTACATTTCTCGGCCATATCGCATAGATCTCACTGTGAAAAGGCTTAAATGGCTTTTTTGACCTAAGTTTGAGGATTGCGCTCAAATCAAATGTCCTATAACCAAATTTCCACATGTAACTACTAGATTGTGATACAATACACTAATGGGTGAAGTTTGGTTGACTTCTGCGCAGCGGTTTGGGAGTGAACATCATAATTACATTTCTCGGCCATATCGCATAGATCTCACTGTGAAAAGGCTTAAATGGCTTTTTTGACCTAAGTTTGAGGATTGCGCTCAAATCAAATGTCCTAGAACCAAATTTCCACATGTAACTACTAGATTGTGATAAAATACACTAATGGGTGAAGTTTGGTTGACTTCTGCGCAGCGGTTTGGGAGTTAACATCAAAATTACATTTCTCGGCCATATCGCATAGATCTCACTGTGAAAAGGCTTAAATGACTTTTTTAATTAAGTTTGATGATTGCGCTCAAACAAAATTTCCTAGAACAAAATTTTCAAATGTAACTACTAGATTGTGATACAATACACTATTGGGTGAAGTTTGGTTGACTTCTGCGCAGCGGTTTGGGAGTTAACATCAAAATTACATTTCTCGGCCATATCGCATAGATCTCACTGTGAAAAGGCTTAAATGGCTTTTTTGACCTAAGTTTGAGGATTGCGCTCAAATCAAATGTCCTATAACCAAATTTCCACATGTAACTACTAGATTGTGATACAATACACTAATGGGTGAAGTTTGGTTGACTTCTGCGCAGCGGTTTGGGAGTTAACATCAAAATTACATTTCTCGGCCATATCGCATAGATCTCACTGTGAAAAGGCTTAAATGACTTTTTTAATTAAGTTTGATGATTGCGTTCAAACAAAATGTCCTAGAACAAAATTTTCAAATGTAACTACTAGAATGTGATACAATACACTATTGGGTGAAGTTTGGTTGACTTCTGCGCAGCGGTTTGGGAGTTAACATCAAAATTACATTTCTCGGCCATATCGCATAGATCTCACTGTGAAAAGGCTTAAATGACTTTTTTAATTAAGTTTGATGATTGCGCTCAAACAAAATTTCCTAGAACAAAATTTTCAAATGTAACTACTAGATTGTGATACAATACACTATTGGGTGAAGTTTGGTTGACTTCTGCGCAGCGGTTTGGGAGTTAACATCAAAATTACATTTCTCGGCCATATCGCATAGATCTCACTGTGAAAAGGCTTAAATGACTTTTTTAATTAAGTTTGATGATTGCGTTCAAACAAAATGTCCTAGAACAAAATTTTCAAATGTAACTACTAGATTGTGATACAATACACTATTGGGTGAAGTTTGGTTGACTTCTGCGCAGCGGTTTGGGAGTTAACATCAAAATTACATTTCTCGGCCATATCGCATAGATCTCACTGTGAAAAGGCTTAAATGGCTTTTTTGACCTAAGTTTGAGGATTGCGCTCAAACCAAATGTCCTAGAACGAAATTTTCAAATGTAACTACTAGAATGTGATACAATACACTATTGGGTGAAGTTTGGTTGACTTCTGCGCAGCGGTTTGGGACTTAACATCAAAATTACATTTCTCGGCCATATCGCATAGATCTCACTGTGAAAAGGCTTAAATGGCTTTTTTGACCTAAGTTTGAGGATTGCGCTCAAATCAAATGTCCTAGAACCAAATTTCCACATGTAACTACTAGATTGTGATAAAATACACTAATGGGTGAAGTTTGGTTGACTTCTGCGCAGCGGTTTGGGAGTTAACATCAAAATTACATTTCTCGGCCATATCGCATAGATCTCACTGTGAAAAGGCTTAAATGACTTTTTTAATTAAGTTTGATGATTGCGCTCAAACAAAATTTCCTAGAACAAAATTTTCAAATGTAACTACTAGATTGTGATACAATACACTATTGGGTGAAGTTTGGTTGACTTCTGCGCAGCGGTTTGGGAGTTAACATCAAAATTACATTTCTCGGCCATATCGCATAGATCTCACTGTGAAAAGGCTTAAATGGCTTTTTTGACCTAAGTTTGAGGATTGCGCTCAAATCAAATGTCCTATAACCAAATTTCCACATGTAACTACTAGATTGTGATACAATACACTAATGGGTGAAGTTTGGTTGACTTCTGCGCAGCGGTTTGGGAGTTAACATCAAAATTACATTTCTCGGCCATATCGCATAGATCTCACTGTGAAAAGGCTTAAATGACTTTTTTAATTAAGTTTGATGATTGCGTTCAAACAAAATGTCCTAGAACAAAATTTTTAAATGTAACTACTAGATTGTGATACAATACACTATTGGGTGAAGTTTGGTTGACTTCTGCGCAGCGGTTTGGGAGTTAACATCAAAATTACATTTCTCGGCCATATCGCATAGATCTCACTGTGAAAAGGCTTAAATGACTTTTTTAATTAAGTTTGATGATTGAGTTCAAACAAAATGTCCTAGAACAAAATTTTCAAATGTAACTACTAGATTGTGATACAATACACTATTGGGTGAAGTTTGGTTGACTTCTGCGCAGCGCTTTGGGAGTTAACATCAAAATTACATTTCTCGGCCATATCGCATAGATCTCACTGTGAAAAGGCTTAAATGGCTTTTTTGACCTAAGTTTGAGGATTGCGCTCAAACAAAATGTCCTAGAACAAAATTTACAAATGTAACTACTAGATTGTGATACAATACACTATTGGGTGAAGTTTGGTTGACTTCTGCGCAGCGGTTTGGGAGTTAACATCAAAATTACATTTCTCGGCCATATCGCATAGATCTCACTGTGAAAAGGCTTAAATGACTTTTTTAATTAAGTTTGATGATTGCGTTCAAACAAAATGTCCTAGAACAAAATTTTCAAATGTAACTACTAGATTGTGATACAATACACTATTGGGTGAAGTTTGGTTGACTTCTGCGCAGCGGTTTGGGAGTTAACATCAAAATTACATTTCTCGGCCATATCGCATAGATCTCACTGTGAAAAGGCTTAAATGGCTTTTTTGACCTAAGTTTGAGGATTGCGCTCAAACCAAATGTCCTAGAACGAAATTTTCAAATGTAACTACTAGAATGTGATACAATACACTATTGGGTGAAGTTTGGTTGACTTCTGCGCAGCGGTTTGGGAGTTAACATCAAAATTACATTTCTCGGCCATATCGCATAGATCTCACTGTGAAAAGGCTTAAATGGCTTTTTTGACCTAAGTTTGAGGATTGCGCTCAAATCAAATGTCCTAGAACCAAATTTCCACATGTAACTACTAGATTGTGATACAATACACTAATGGGTGAAGTTTGGTTGACTTCTGCGCAGCGGTTTGGGAGTTAACATCAAAATTACATTTCTCGGCCATATCGCATAGATCTCACTGTGAAAAGGCTTAAATGACTTTTTTAATTAAGTTTGATGATTGCGTTCAAACAAAATGTCCTAGAACAAAATTTTTAAATGTAACTACTAGATTGTGATACAATACACTATTGGGTGAAGTTTGGTTGACTTCTGCGCAGCGGTTTGGGAGTTAACATCAAAATTACATTTCTCGGCCATATCGCATAGATCTCACTGTGAAAAGGCTTAAATGGCTTTTTTGACCTAAGTTTGAGGATTGCGCTCAAATCAAATGTCCTAGAACCAAATTTCCACATGTAACTACTAGATTGTGATAAAATACACTAATGGGTGAAGTTTGGTTGACTTCTGCGCAGCGGTTTGGGAGTTAACATCAAAATTACATTTCTCGGCCATATCGCATAGATCTCACTGTGAAAAGGCTTAAATGACTTTTTTAATTAAGTTTGATGATTGCGTTCAAACAAAATGTCCTAGAACAAAATTTTTAAATGTAACTACTAGATTGTGATACAATACACTATTGGGTGAAGTTTGGTTGACTTCTGCGCAGCGGTTTGGGAGTTAACATCAAAATTACATTTCTCGGCCATATCGCATAGATCTCACTGTGAAAAGGCTTAAATGGCTTTTTTGACCTAAGTTTGAGGATTGCGCTCAAATCAAATGTCCTAGAACCAAATTTCCACATGTAACTACTAGATTGTGATACAATACACTAATGGGTGAAGTTTGGTTGACTTCTGCGCAGCGGTTTGGGAGTTAACATCAAAATTACATTTCTCGGCCATATCGCATAGATCTCACTGTGAAAAGGTTTAAATGGCTTTTTTGACCTAAGTTTAATAATTGCGCTCAAACCAAATGTCCTTGAACGAAATTTTAAAAAGTAACTACTAGAATGTGATACAATACACTATTGGGTGAAGTTTGGTTGAATTCTGCGCAGCGGTTTGGGAGTTAACATCAAAATTACATTTCTCGGCCATATCGCATAGATCTCACTGTGAAAAGGCTTAAATGGCTTTTTTGACCTAAGTTTGAGGATTGCGCTCAAATCAAATGTCCTATAACCAAATTTCCACATGTAACTACTAGATTGTGATACAATACACTAATGGGTGAAGTTTGGTTGACTTCTGCGCAGCGGTTTGGGAGTTAACATCAAAATTACATTTCTCGGCCATATCGCATAGATCTCACTGTGAAAAGGCTTAAATGGCTTTTTTGACCTAAGTTTGAGGATTGCGCTCAAATCAAATGTCCTATAACCAAATTTCCACATGTAACTACTAGATTGTGATACAATACACTAATGGGTGAAGTTTGGTTGACTTCTGCGCAGCGGTTTGGGAGTTAACATCAAAATTACATTTCTCGGCCATATCGCATAGATCTCACTGTGAAAAGGCTTAAATGGCTTTTTTGACCTAAGTTTGAGGATTGTGCTCAAACAAAATGTCCTAGAACAAAATTTTCAAATGTAACTACTAGATTGTGATACAATACACTATTGGGTGAAGTTTGGTTGACTTCTGCGCAGCGGTTTGGGAGTTAACATCAAAATTACATTTCTCGGCCATATCGCATAGATCTCACTGTGAAAAGGCTTAAATGACTTTTTTAATTAAGTTTGATGATTGCGTTCAAACAAAATGTCCTAGAACAAAATTTTCAAATGTAACTACTAGATTGTGATACAATACACTATTGGGTGAAGTTTGGTTGACTTCTGCGCAGCGGTTTGGGAGTTAACATCAAAATTACATTTCTCGGCCATATCGCATAGATCTCACTGTGAAAAGGCTTAAATGGCTTTTTTGACCTAAGTTTGAGGATTGCGCTCAAACCAAATGTCCTAGAACGAAATTTTCAAATGTAACTACTAGAATGTGATACAATACACTATTGGGTGAAGTTTGGTTGACTTCTGCGCAGCGGTTTGGGAGTTAACATCAAAATTACATTTCTCGGCCATATCGCATAGATCTCACTGTGAAAAGGCTTAAATGACTTTTTTAATTAAGTTTGATGATTGCGCTCAAACAAAATTTCCTAGAACAAAATTTTCAAATGTAACTACTAGATTGTGATACAATACACTATTGGGTGAAGTTTGGTTGACTTCTGCGCAGCGGTTTGGGAGTTAACATCAAAATTACATTTCTCGGCCATATCGCATAGATCTCACTGTGAAAAGGCTTAAATGGCTTTTTTGACCTAAGTTTGAGGATTGCGCTCAAATCAAATGTCCTATAACCAAATTTCCACATGTAACTACTAGATTGTGATACAATACACTAATGGGTGAAGTTTGGTTGACTTCTGCGCAGCGGTTTGGGAGTTAACATCAAAATTACATTTCTCGGCCATATCGCATAGATCTCACTGTGAAAAGGCTTAAATGACTTTTTTAATTAAGTTTGATGATTGCGTTCAAACAAAATGTCCTAGAACAAAATTTTTAAATGTAACTACTAGATTGTGATACAATACACTATTGGGTGAAGTTTGGTTGACTTCTGCGCAGCGGTTTGGGAGTTAACATCAAAATTACATTTCTCGGCCATATCGCATAGATCTCACTGTGAAAAGGCTTAAATGACTTTTTTAATTAAGTTTGATGATTGAGTTCAAACAAAATGTCCTAGAACAAAATTTTCAAATGTAACTACTAGATTGTGATACAATACACTAATGGGTGAAGTTTGGTTGACTTCTGCGCAGCGGTTTGGGAGTTAACATCAAAATTACATTTCTCGGCCATATCGCATAGATCTCACTGTGAAAAGGCTTAAATGGCTTTTTTGACCTAAGTTTGAGGATTGTGCTCAAACAAAATGTCCTAGAACAAAATTTTCAAATGTAACTACTAGATTGTGATACAATACACTATTGGGTGAAGTTTGGTTGACTTCTGCGCAGCGGTTTGGGAGTTAACATCAAAATTACATTTCTCGGCCATATCGCATAGATCTCACTGTGAAAAGGCTTAAATGACTTTTTTAATTAAGTTTGATGATTGCGTTCAAACAAAATGTCCTAGAACAAAATTTTCAAATGTAACTACTAGATTGTGATACAATACACTATTAGGTGAAGTTTGGTTGACTTCTGCGCAGCGGTTTGGGAGTTAACATCAAAATTACATTTCTCGGCCATATCGCATAGATCTCACTGTGAAAAGGCTTAAATGGCTTTTTTGACCTAAGTTTGAGGATTGCGCTCAAACCAAATGTCCTAGAACGAAATTTTCAAATGTAACTACTAGAATGTGATACAATACACTATTGGGTGAAGTTTGGTTGACTTCTGCGCAGCGGTTTGGGACTTAACATCAAAATTACATTTCTCGGCCATATCGCATAGATCTCACTGTGAAAAGGCTTAAATGGCTTTTTTGACCTAAGTTTGAGGATTGCGCTCAAATCAAATGTCCTAGAACCAAATTTCCACATGTAACTACTAGATTGTGATAAAATACACTAATGGGTGAAGTTTGGTTGACTTCTGCGCAGCGGTTTGGGAGTTAACATCAAAATTACATTTCTCGGCCATATCGCATAGATCTCACTGTGAAAAGGCTTAAATGACTTTTTTAATTAAGTTTGATGATTGCGCTCAAACAAAATTTCCTAGAACAAAATTTTCAAATGTAACTACTAGATTGTGATACAATACACTATTGGGTGAAGTTTGGTTGACTTCTGCGCAGCGGTTTGGGAGTTAACATCAAAATTACATTTCTCGGCCATATCGCATAGATCTCACTGTGAAAAGGCTTAAATGGCTTTTTTGACCTAAGTTTGAGGATTGCGCTCAAATCAAATGTCCTATAACCAAATTTCCACATGTAACTACTAGATTGTGATACAATACACTAATGGGTGAAGTTTGGTTGACTTCTGCGCAGCGGTTTGGGAGTTAACATCAAAATTACATTTCTCGGCCATATCGCATAGATCTCACTGTGAAAAGGCTTAAATGACTTTTTTAATTAAGTTTGATGATTGCGTTCAAACAAAATGTCCTAGAACAAAATTTTTAAATGTAACTACTAGATTGTGATACAATACACTATTGGGTGAAGTTTGGTTGACTTCTGCGCAGCGGTTTGGGAGTTAACATCAAAATTACATTTCTCGGCCATATCGCATAGATCTCACTGTGAAAAGGCTTAAATGACTTTTTTAATTAAGTTTGATGATTGAGTTCAAACAAAATGTCCTAGAACAAAATTTTCAAATGTAACTACTAGATTGTGATACAATACACTATTGGGTGAAGTTTGGTTGACTTCTGCGCAGCGGTTTGGGAGTTAACATCAAAATTACATTTCTCGGCCATATCGCATAGATCTCACTGTGAAAAGGCTTAAATGGCTTTTTTGACCTAAGTTTAATAATTGCGCTCAAACCAAATGTCCTTGAACGAAATTTTAAAATGTAACTACTAGAATGTGATACAATACACTATTGGGTGAAGTTTGGTTGAATTCTGCGCAGCGGTTTGGGAGTTAACATCAAAATTACATTTCTCGGCCATATCGCATAGATCTCACTGTGAAAAGGCTTAAATGGCTTTTTTGACCTAAGTTTGAGGATTGCGCTCAAATCAAATGTCCTATAACCAAATTTCCACATGTAACTACTAGATTGTGATACAATACACTAATGGGTGAAGTTTGGTTGACTTCTGCGCAGCGGTTTGGGAGTTAACATCAAAATTACATTTCTCGGCCATATCGCATAGATCTCACTGTGAAAAGGCTTAAATGGCTTTTTTGACCTAAGTTTGAGGATTGTGCTCAAACAAAATGTCCTAGAACAAAATTTTCAAATGTAACTACTAGATTGTGATACAATACACTATTGGGTGAAGTTTGGTTGACTTCTGCGCAGCGGTTTGGGAGTTAACATCAAAATTACATTTCTCGGCCATATCGCATAGATCTCACTGTGAAAAGGCTTAAATGACTTTTTTAATTAAGTTTGATGATTGCGTTCAAACAAAATGTCCTAGAACAAAATTTTCAAATGTAACTACTAGATTGTGATACAATACACTATTAGGTGAAGTTTGGTTGACTTCTGCGCAGCGGTTTGGGAGTTAACATCAAAATTACATTTCTCGGCCATATCGCATAGATCTCACTGTGAAAAGGCTTAAATGGCTTTTTTGACCTAAGTTTGAGGATTGCGCTCAAACCAAATGTCCTAGAACGAAATTTTCAAATGTAACTACTAGAATGTGATACAATACACTATTGGGTGAAGTTTGGTTGACTTCTGCGCAGCGGTTTGGGACTTAACATCAAAATTACATTTCTCGGCCATATCGCATAGATCTCACTGTGAAAAGGCTTAAATGGCTTTTTTGACCTAAGTTTGAGGATTGCGCTCAAATCAAATGTCCTAGAACCAAATTTCCACATGTAACTACTAGATTGTGATAAAATACACTAATGGGTGAAGTTTGGTTGACTTCTGCGCAGCGGTTTGGGAGTTAACATCAAAATTACATTTCTCGGCCATATCGCATAGATCTCACTGTGAAAAGGCTTAAATGACTTTTTTAATTAAGTTTGATGATTGCGCTCAAACAAAATTTCCTAGAACAAAATTTTCAAATGTAACTACTAGATTGTGATACAATACACTATTGGGTGAAGTTTGGTTGACTTCTGCGCAGCGGTTTGGGAGTTAACATCAAAATTACATTTCTCGGCCATATCGCATAGATCTCACTGTGAAAAGGCTTAAATGACTTTTTTAATTAAGTTTGAGGATTGAGTTCAAACAAAATGTCCTAGAACAAAATTTTCAAATGTAACTACTAGATTGTGATACAATACACTATTGGGTGAAGTTTGGTTGACTTCTGCGCAGCGGTTTGGGAGTTAACATCAAAATTACATTTCTCGGCCATATCGCATAGATCTCACTGTGAAAAGGCTTAAATGGCTTTTTTGACCTAAGTTTGAGGATTGCGCTCAAATCAAATGTCCTATAACCAAATTTCCACATGTAACTACTAGATTGTGATACAATACACTAATGGGTGAAGTTTGGTTGACTTCTGCGCAGCGGTTTGGGAGTTAACATCAAAATTACATTTCTCGGCCATATCGCATAGATCTCACTGTGAAAAGGCTTAAATGACTTTTTTAATTAAGTTTGATGATTGCGTTCAAACAAAATGTCCTAGAACAAAATTTTTAAATGTAACTACTAGATTGTGATACAATACACTATTGGGTGAAGTTTGGTTGACTTCTGCGCAGCGGTTTGGGAGTTAACATCAAAATTACATTTCTCGGCCATATCGCATAGATCTCACTGTGAAAAGGCTTAAATGACTTTTTTAATTAAGTTTGATGATTGAGTTCAAACAAAATGTCCTAGAACAAAATTTTCAAATGTAACTACTAGATTGTGATACAATACACTAATGGGTGAAGTTTGGTTGACTTCTGCGCAGCGGTTTGGGAGTTAACATCAAAATTACATTTCTCGGCCATATCGCATAGATCTCACTGTGAAAAGGCTTAAATGGCTTTTTTGACCTAAGTTTGAGGATTGTGCTCAAACAAAATGTCCTAGAACAAAATTTTCAAATGTAACTACTAGATTGTGATACAATACACTATTGGGTGAAGTTTGGTTGACTTCTGCGCAGCGGTTTGGGAGTTAACATCAAAATTACATTTCTCGGCCATATCGCATAGATCTCACTGTGAAAAGGCTTAAATGACTTTTTTAATTAAGTTTGATGATTGCGTTCAAACAAAATGTCCTAGAACAAAATTTTCAAATGTAACTACTAGATTGTGATACAATACACTATTAGGTGAAGTTTGGTTGACTTCTGCGCAGCGGTTTGGGAGTTAACATCAAAATTACATTTCTCGGCCATATCGCATAGATCTCACTGTGAAAAGGCTTAAATGGCTTTTTTGACCTAAGTTTGAGGATTGCGCTCAAACCAAATGTCCTAGAACGAAATTTTCAAATGTAACTACTAGAATGTGATACAATACACTATTGGGTGAAGTTTGGTTGACTTCTGCGCAGCGGTTTGGGACTTAACATCAAAATTACATTTCTCGGCCATATCGCATAGATCTCACTGTGAAAAGGCTTAAATGGCTTTTTTGACCTAAGTTTGAGGATTGCGCTCAAATCAAATGTCCTAGAACCAAATTTCCACATGTAACTACTAGATTGTGATAAAATACACTAATGGGTGAAGTTTGGTTGACTTCTGCGCAGCGGTTTGGGAGTTAACATCAAAATTACATTTCTCGGCCATATCGCATAGATCTCACTGTGAAAAGGCTTAAATGACTTTTTTAATTAAGTTTGATGATTGCGCTCAAACAAAATTTCCTAGAACAAAATTTTCAAATGTAACTACTAGATTGTGATACAATACACTATTGGGTGAAGTTTGGTTGACTTCTGCGCAGCGGTTTGGGAGTTAACATCAAAATTACATTTCTCGGCCATATCGCATAGATCTCACTGTGAAAAGGCTTAAATGACTTTTTTAATTAAGTTTGAGGATTGAGTTCAAACAAAATGTCCTAGAACAAAATTTTCAAATGTAACTACTAGATTGTGATACAATACACTATTGGGTGAAGTTTGGTTGACTTCTGCGCAGCGGTTTGGGAGTTAACATCAAAATTACATTTCTCGGCCATATCGCATAGATCTCACTGTGAAAAGGCTTAAATGGCTTTTTTGACCTAAGTTTGAGGATTGCGCTCAAATCAAATGTCCTATAACCAAATTTCCACATGTAACTACTAGATTGTGATACAATACACTAATGGGTGAAGTTTGGTTGACTTCTGCGCAGCGGTTTGGGAGTTAACATCAAAATTACATTTCTCGGCCATATCGCATAGATCTCACTGTGAAAAGGCTTAAATGACTTTTTTAATTAAGTTTGATGATTGCGTTCAAACAAAATGTCCTAGAACAAAATTTTTAAATGTAACTACTAGATTGTGATACAATACACTATTGGGTGAAGTTTGGTTGACTTCTGCGCAGCGGTTTGGGAGTTAACATCAAAATTACATTTCTCGGCCATATCGCATAGATCTCACTGTGAAAAGGCTTAAATGACTTTTTTAATTAAGTTTGATGATTGAGTTCAAACAAAATGTCCTAGAACAAAATTTTCAAATGTAACTACTAGATTGTGATACAATACACTAATGGGTGAAGTTTGGTTGACTTCTGCGCAGCGGTTTGGGAGTTAACATCAAAATTACATTTCTCGGCCATATCGCATAGATCTCACTGTGAAAAGGCTTAAATGGCTTTTTTGACCTAAGTTTGAGGATTGTGCTCAAACAAAATGTCCTAGAACAAAATTTTCAAATGTAACTACTAGATTGTGATACAATACACTATTGGGTGAAGTTTGGTTGACTTCTGCGCAGCGGTTTGGGAGTTAACATCAAAATTACATTTCTCGGCCATATCGCATAGATCTCACTGTGAAAAGGCTTAAATGACTTTTTTAATTAAGTTTGATGATTGCGTTCAAACAAAATGTCCTAGAACAAAATTTTCAAATGTAACTACTAGATTGTGATACAATACACTATTAGGTGAAGTTTGGTTGACTTCTGCGCAGCGGTTTGGGAGTTAACATCAAAATTACATTTCTCGGCCATATCGCATAGATCTCACTGTGAAAAGGCTTAAATGGCTTTTTTGACCTAAGTTTGAGGATTGCGCTCAAACCAAATGTCCTAGAACGAAATTTTCAAATGTAACTACTAGAATGTGATACAATACACTATTGGGTGAAGTTTGGTTGACTTCTGCGCAGCGGTTTGGGACTTAACATCAAAATTACATTTCTCGGCCATATCGCATAGATCTCACTGTGAAAAGGCTTAAATGGCTTTTTTGACCTAAGTTTGAGGATTGCGCTCAAATCAAATGTCCTAGAACCAAATTTCCACATGTAACTACTAGATTGTGATAAAATACACTAATGGGTGAAGTTTGGTTGACTTCTGCGCAGCGGTTTGGGAGTTAACATCAAAATTACATTTCTCGGCCATATCGCATAGATCTCACTGTGAAAAGGCTTAAATGACTTTTTTAATTAAGTTTGATGATTGCGCTCAAACAAAATTTCCTAGAACAAAATTTTCAAATGTAACTACTAGATTGTGATACAATACACTATTGGGTGAAGTTTGGTTGACTTCTGCGCAGCGGTTTGGGAGTTAACATCAAAATTACATTTCTCGGCCATATCGCATAGATCTCACTGTGAAAAGGCTTAAATGGCTTTTTTGACCTAAGTTTGAGGATTGCGCTCAAATCAAATGTCCTATAACCAAATTTCCACATGTAACTACTAGATTGTGATACAATACACTAATGGGTGAAGTTTGGTTGACTTCTGCGCAGCGGTTTGGGAGTTAACATCAAAATTACATTTCTCGGCCATATCGCATAGATCTCACTGTGAAAAGGCTTAAATGACTTTTTTAATTAAGTTTGATGATTGCGTTCAAACAAAATGTCCTAGAACAAAATTTTTAAATGTAACTACTAGATTGTGATACAATACACTATTGGGTGAAGTTTGGTTGACTTCTGCGCAGCGGTTTGGGAGTTAACATCAAAATTACATTTCTCGGCCATATCGCATAGATCTCACTGTGAAAAGGCTTAAATGACTTTTTTAATTAAGTTTGATGATTGAGTTCAAACAAAATGTCCTAGAACAAAATTTTCAAATGTAACTACTAGATTGTGATACAATACACTATTGGGTGAAGTTTGGTTGACTTCTGCGCAGCGGTTTGGGAGTTAACATCAAAATTACATTTCTCGGCCATATCGCATAGATCTCACTGTGAAAAGGCTTAAATGGCTTTTTTGACCTAAGTTTAATAATTGCGCTCAAACCAAATGTCCTTGAACGAAATTTTAAAATGTAACTACTAGAATGTGATACAATACACTATTGGGTGAAGTTTGGTTGAATTCTGCGCAGCGGTTTGGGAGTTAACATCAAAATTACATTTCTCGGCCATATCGCATAGATCTCACTGTGAAAAGGCTTAAATGGCTTTTTTGACCTAAGTTTGAGGATTGCGCTCAAATCAAATGTCCTATAACCAAATTTCCACATGTAACTACTAGATTGTGATACAATACACTAATGGGTGAAGTTTGGTTGACTTCTGCGCAGCGGTTTGGGAGTTAACATCAAAATTACATTTCTCGGCCATATCGCATAGATCTCACTGTGAAAAGGCTTAAATGGCTTTTTTGACCTAAGTTTGAGGATTGTGCTCAAACAAAATGTCCTAGAACAAAATTTTCAAATGTAACTACTAGATTGTGATACAATACACTATTGGGTGAAGTTTGGTTGACTTCTGCGCAGCGGTTTGGGAGTTAACATCAAAATTACATTTCTCGGCCATATCGCATAGATCTCACTGTGAAAAGGCTTAAATGACTTTTTTAATTAAGTTTGATGATTGCGTTCAAACAAAATGTCCTAGAACAAAATTTTCAAATGTAACTACTAGATTGTGATACAATACACTATTAGGTGAAGTTTGGTTGACTTCTGCGCAGCGGTTTGGGAGTTAACATCAAAATTACATTTCTCGGCCATATCGCATAGATCTCACTGTGAAAAGGCTTAAATGGCTTTTTTGACCTAAGTTTGAGGATTGCGCTCAAACCAAATGTCCTAGAACGAAATTTTCAAATGTAACTACTAGAATGTGATACAATACACTATTGGGTGAAGTTTGGTTGACTTCTGCGCAGCGGTTTGGGACTTAACATCAAAATTACATTTCTCGGCCATATCGCATAGATCTCACTGTGAAAAGGCTTAAATGGCTTTTTTGACCTAAGTTTGAGGATTGCGCTCAAATCAAATGTCCTAGAACCAAATTTCCACATGTAACTACTAGATTGTGATAAAATACACTAATGGGTGAAGTTTGGTTGACTTCTGCGCAGCGGTTTGGGAGTTAACATCAAAATTACATTTCTCGGCCATATCGCATAGATCTCACTGTGAAAAGGCTTAAATGACTTTTTTAATTAAGTTTGATGATTGCGCTCAAACAAAATTTCCTAGAACAAAATTTTCAAATGTAACTACTAGATTGTGATACAATACACTATTGGGTGAAGTTTGGTTGACTTCTGCGCAGCGGTTTGGGAGTTAACATCAAAATTACATTTCTCGGCCATATCGCATAGATCTCACTGTGAAAAGGCTTAAATGACTTTTTTAATTAAGTTTGAGGATTGAGTTCAAACAAAATGTCCTAGAACAAAATTTTCAAATGTAACTACTAGATTGTGATACAATACACTATTGGGTGAAGTTTGGTTGACTTCTGCGCAGCGGTTTGGGAGTTAACATCAAAATTACATTTCTCGGCCATATCGCATAGATCTCACTGTGAAAAGGCTTAAATGGCTTTTTTGACCTAAGTTTGAGGATTGCGCTCAAACAAAATGTCCTAGAACAAAATTTTCAAATGTAACTACTAGATTGTGATACAATACACTATTGGGTGAAGTTTGGTTGACTTCTGCGCAGCGGTTTGGGAGTTAACATCAAAATTACATTTCTCGGCCATATCGCATAGATCTCACTGTGAAAAGGCTTAAATGACTTTTTTAATTAAGTTTGATGATTGCGTTCAAACAAAATGTCCTAGAACAAAATTTTCAAATGTAACTACTAGATTGTGATACAATACACTATTGGGTGAAGTTTGGTTGACTTCTGCGCAGCGGTTTGGGAGTTAACATCAAAATTACATTTCTCGGCCATATCGCATAGATCTCACTGTGAAAAGGCTTAAATGGCTTTTTTGACCTAAGTTTGAGGATTGCGCTCAAACCAAATGTCCTAGAACGAAATTTTCAAATGTAACTACTAGAATGTGATACAATACACTATTGGGTGAAGTTTGGTTGACTTCTGCGCAGCGGTTTGGGAGTTAACATCAAAATTACATTTCTCGGCCATATCGCATAGATCTCACTGTGAAAAGGCTTAAATGGCTTTTTTGACCTAAGTTTGAGGATTGCGCTCAAATCAAATGTCCTAGAACCAAATTTCCACATGTAACTACTAGATTGTGATACAATACACTAATGGGTGAAGTTTGGTTGACTTCTGCGCAGCGGTTTGGGAGTTAACATCAAAATTACATTTCTCGGCCATATCGCATAGATCTCACTGTGAAAAGGCTTAAATGACTTTTTTAATTAAGTTTGATGATTGCGTTCAAACAAAATGTCCTAGAACAAAATTTTTAAATGTAACTACTAGATTGTGATACAATACACTATTGGGTGAAGTTTGGTTGACTTCTGCGCAGCGGTTTGGGAGTTAACATCAAAATTACATTTCTCGGCCATATCGCATAGATCTCACTGTGAAAAGGCTTAAATGGCTTTTTTGACCTAAGTTTGAGGATTGCGCTCAAATCAAATGTCCTAGAACCAAATTTCCACATGTAACTACTAGATTGTGATAAAATACACTAATGGGTGAAGTTTGGTTGACTTCTGCGCAGCGGTTTGGGAGTTAACATCAAAATTACATTTCTCGGCCATATCGCATAGATCTCACTGTGAAAAGGCTTAAATGACTTTTTTAATTAAGTTTGATGATTGCGTTCAAACAAAATGTCCTAGAACAAAATTTTTAAATGTAACTACTAGATTGTGATACAATACACTATTGGGTGAAGTTTGGTTGACTTCTGCGCAGCGGTTTGGGAGTTAACATCAAAATTACATTTCTCGGCCATATCGCATAGATCTCACTGTGAAAAGGCTTAAATGGCTTTTTTGACCTAAGTTTGAGGATTGCGCTCAAATCAAATGTCCTAGAACCAAATTTCCACATGTAACTACTAGATTGTGATACAATACACTAATGGGTGAAGTTTGGTTGACTTCTGCGCAGCGGTTTGGGAGTTAACATCAAAATTACATTTCTCGGCCATATCGCATAGATCTCACTGTGAAAAGGCTTAAATGGCTTTTTTGACCTAAGTTTAATAATTGCGCTCAAACCAAATGTCCTTGAACGAAATTTTAAAATGTAACTACTAGAATGTGATACAATACACTATTGGGTGAAGTTTGGTTGAATTCTGCGCAGCGGTTTGGGAGTTAACATCAAAATTACATTTCTCGGCCATATCGCATAGATCTCACTGTGAAAAGGCTTAAATGGCTTTTTTGACCTAAGTTTGAGGATTGCGCTCAAATCAAATGTCCTATAACCAAATTTCCACATGTAACTACTAGATTGTGATACAATACACTAATGGGTGAAGTTTGGTTGACTTCTGCGCAGCGGTTTGGGAGTTAACATCAAAATTACATTTCTCGGCCATATCGCATAGATCTCACTGTGAAAAGGCTTAAATGGCTTTTTTGACCTAAGTTTGAGGATTGTGCTCAAACAAAATGTCCTAGAACAAAATTTTCAAATGTAACTACTAGATTGTGATACAATACACTATTGGGTGAAGTTTGGTTGACTTCTGCGCAGCGGTTTGGGAGTTAACATCAAAATTACATTTCTCGGCCATATCGCATAGATCTCACTGTGAAAAGGCTTAAATGACTTTTTTAATTAAGTTTGATGATTGCGTTCAAACAAAATGTCCTAGAACAAAATTTTCAAATGTAACTACTAGATTGTGATACAATACACTATTGGGTGAAGTTTGGTTGACTTCTGCGCAGCGGTTTGGGAGTTAACATCAAAATTACATTTCTCGGCCATATCGCATAGATCTCACTGTGAAAAGGCTTAAATGGCTTTTTTGACCTAAGTTTGAGGATTGCGCTCAAACCAAATGTCCTAGAACGAAATTTTCAAATGTAACTACTAGAATGTGATACAATACACTATTGGGTGAAGTTTGGTTGACTTCTGCGCAGCGGTTTGGGAGTTAACATCAAAATTACATTTCTCGGCCATATCGCATAGATCTCACTGTGAAAAGGCTTAAATGACTTTTTTAATTAAGTTTGATGATTGCGCTCAAACAAAATTTCCTAGAACAAAATTTTCAAATGTAACTACTAGATTGTGATACAATACACTATTGGGTGAAGTTTGGTTGACTTCTGCGCAGCGGTTTGGGAGTTAACATCAAAATTACATTTCTCGGCCATATCGCATAGATCTCACTGTGAAAAGGCTTAAATGGCTTTTTTGACCTAAGTTTGAGGATTGCGCTCAAATCAAATGTCCTATAACCAAATTTCCACATGTAACTACTAGATTGTGATACAATACACTAATGGGTGAAGTTTGGTTGACTTCTGCGCAGCGGTTTGGGAGTTAACATCAAAATTACATTTCTCGGCCATATCGCATAGATCTCACTGTGAAAAGGCTTAAATGACTTTTTTAATTAAGTTTGATGATTGCGTTCAAACAAAATGTCCTAGAACAAAATTTTTAAATGTAACTACTAGATTGTGATACAATACACTATTGGGTGAAGTTTGGTTGACTTCTGCGCAGCGGTTTGGGAGTTAACATCAAAATTACATTTCTCGGCCATATCGCATAGATCTCACTGTGAAAAGGCTTAAATGACTTTTTTAATTAAGTTTGATGATTGAGTTCAAACAAAATGTCCTAGAACAAAATTTTCAAATGTAACTACTAGATTGTGATACAATACACTATTGGGTGAAGTTTGGTTGACTTCTGCGCAGCGGTTTGGGAGTTAACATCAAAATTACATTTCTCGGCCATATCGCATAGATCTCACTGTGAAAAGGCTTAAATGGCTTTTTTGACCTAAGTTTGAGGATTGCGCTCAAACAAAATGTCCTAGAACAAAATTTTCAAATGTAACTACTAGATTGTGATACAATACACTATTGGGTGAAGTTTGGTTGACTTCTGCGCAGCGGTTTGGGAGTTAACATCAAAATTACATTTCTCGGCCATATCGCATAGATCTCACTGTGAAAAGGCTTAAATGACTTTTTTAATTAAGTTTGATGATTGCGTTCAAACAAAATGTCCTAGAACAAAATTTTCAAATGTAACTACTAGATTGTGATACAATACACTATTGGGTGAAGTTTGGTTGACTTCTGCGCAGCGGTTTGGGAGTTAACATCAAAATTACATTTCTCGGCCATATCGCATAGATCTCACTGTGAAAAGGCTTAAATGGCTTTTTTGACCTAAGTTTGAGGATTGCGCTCAAACCAAATGTCCTAGAACGAAATTTTCAAATGTAACTACTAGAATGTGATACAATACACTATTGGGTGAAGTTTGGTTGACTTCTGCGCAGCGGTTTGGGAGTTAACATCAAAATTACATTTCTCGGCCATATCGCATAGATCTCACTGTGAAAAGGCTTAAATGGCTTTTTTGACCTAAGTTTGAGGATTGCGCTCAAATCAAATGTCCTAGAACCAAATTTCCACATGTAACTACTAGATTGTGATACAATACACTAATGGGTGAAGTTTGGTTGACTTCTGCGCAGCGGTTTGGGAGTTAACATCAAAATTACATTTCTCGGCCATATCGCATAGATCTCACTGTGAAAAGGCTTAAATGACTTTTTTAATTAAGTTTGATGATTGCGTTCAAACAAAATGTCCTAGAACAAAATTTTTAAATGTAACTACTAGATTGTGATACAATACACTATTGGGTGAAGTTTGGTTGACTTCTGCGCAGCGGTTTGGGAGTTAACATCAAAATTACATTTCTCGGCCATATCGCATAGATCTCACTGTGAAAAGGCTTAAATGGCTTTTTTGACCTAAGTTTGAGGATTGCGCTCAAATCAAATGTCCTAGAACCAAATTTCCACATGTAACTACTAGATTGTGATAAAATACACTAATGGGTGAAGTTTGGTTGACTTCTGCGCAGCGGTTTGGGAGTTAACATCAAAATTACATTTCTCGGCCATATCGCATAGATCTCACTGTGAAAAGGCTTAAATGACTTTTTTAATTAAGTTTGATGATTGCGTTCAAACAAAATGTCCTAGAACAAAATTTTTAAATGTAACTACTAGATTGTGATACAATACACTATTGGGTGAAGTTTGGTTGACTTCTGCGCAGCGGTTTGGGAGTTAACATCAAAATTACATTTCTCGGCCATATCGCATAGATCTCACTGTGAAAAGGCTTAAATGGCTTTTTTGACCTAAGTTTGAGGATTGCGCTCAAATCAAATGTCCTAGAACCAAATTTCCACATGTAACTACTAGATTGTGATACAATACACTAATGGGTGAAGTTTGGTTGACTTCTGCGCAGCGGTTTGGGAGTTAACATCAAAATTACATTTCTCGGCCATATCGCATAGATCTCACTGTGAAAAGGCTTAAATGGCTTTTTTGACCTAAGTTTAATAATTGCGCTCAAACCAAATGTCCTTGAACGAAATTTTAAAATGTAACTACTAGAATGTGATACAATACACTATTGGGTGAAGTTTGGTTGAATTCTGCGCAGCGGTTTGGGAGTTAACATCAAAATTACATTTCTCGGCCATATCGCATAGATCTCACTGTGAAAAGGCTTAAATGGCTTTTTTGACCTAAGTTTGAGGATTGCGCTCAAATCAAATGTCCTATAACCAAATTTCCACATGTAACTACTAGATTGTGATACAATACACTAATGGGTGAAGTTTGGTTGACTTCTGCGCAGCGGTTTGGGAGTTAACATCAAAATTACATTTCTCGGCCATATCGCATAGATCTCACTGTGAAAAGGCTTAAATGGCTTTTTTGACCTAAGTTTGAGGATTGTGCTCAAACAAAATGTCCTAGAACAAAATTTTCAAATGTAACTACTAGATTGTGATACAATACACTATTGGGTGAAGTTTGGTTGACTTCTGCGCAGCGGTTTGGGAGTTAACATCAAAATTACATTTCTCGGCCATATCGCATAGATCTCACTGTGAAAAGGCTTAAATGACTTTTTTAATTAAGTTTGATGATTGCGTTCAAACAAAATGTCCTAGAACAAAATTTTCAAATGTAACTACTAGATTGTGATACAATACACTATTAGGTGAAGTTTGGTTGACTTCTGCGCAGCGGTTTGGGAGTTAACATCAAAATTACATTTCTCGGCCATATCGCATAGATCTCACTGTGAAAAGGCTTAAATGGCTTTTTTGACCTAAGTTTGAGGATTGCGCTCAAACCAAATGTCCTAGAACGAAATTTTCAAATGTAACTACTAGAATGTGATACAATACACTATTGGGTGAAGTTTGGTTGACTTCTGCGCAGCGGTTTGGGACTTAACATCAAAATTACATTTCTCGGCCATATCGCATAGATCTCACTGTGAAAAGGCTTAAATGGCTTTTTTGACCTAAGTTTGAGGATTGCGCTCAAATCAAATGTCCTAGAACCAAATTTCCACATGTAACTACTAGATTGTGATAAAATACACTAATGGGTGAAGTTTGGTTGACTTCTGCGCAGCGGTTTGGGAGTTAACATCAAAATTACATTTCTCGGCCATATCGCATAGATCTCACTGTGAAAAGGCTTAAATGACTTTTTTAATTAAGTTTGATGATTGCGCTCAAACAAAATTTCCTAGAACAAAATTTTCAAATGTAACTACTAGATTGTGATACAATACACTATTGGGTGAAGTTTGGTTGACTTCTGCGCAGCGGTTTGGGAGTTAACATCAAAATTACATTTCTCGGCCATATCGCATAGATCTCACTGTGAAAAGGCTTAAATGGCTTTTTTGACCTAAGTTTGAGGATTGCGCTCAAATCAAATGTCCTATAACCAAATTTCCACATGTAACTACTAGATTGTGATACAATACACTAATGGGTGAAGTTTGGTTGACTTCTGCGCAGCGGTTTGGGAGTTAACATCAAAATTACATTTCTCGGCCATATCGCATAGATCTCACTGTGAAAAGGCTTAAATGACTTTTTTAATTAAGTTTGATGATTGCGTTCAAACAAAATGTCCTAGAACAAAATTTTTAAATGTAACTACTAGATTGTGATACAATACACTATTGGGTGAAGTTTGGTTGACTTCTGCGCAGCGGTTTGGGAGTTAACATCAAAATTACATTTCTCGGCCATATCGCATAGATCTCACTGTGAAAAGGCTTAAATGACTTTTTTAATTAAGTTTGATGATTGAGTTCAAACAAAATGTCCTAGAACAAAATTTTCAAATGTAACTACTAGATTGTGATACAATACACTATTGGGTGAAGTTTGGTTGACTTCTGCGCAGCGGTTTGGGAGTTAACATCAAAATTACATTTCTCGGCCATATCGCATAGATCTCACTGTGAAAAGGCTTAAATGGCTTTTTTGACCTAAGTTTAATAATTGCGCTCAAACCAAATGTCCTTGAACGAAATTTTAAAATGTAACTACTAGAATGTGATACAATACACTATTGGGTGAAGTTTGGTTGAATTCTGCGCAGCGGTTTGGGAGTTAACATCAAAATTACATTTCTCGGCCATATCGCATAGATCTCACTGTGAAAAGGCTTAAATGGCTTTTTTGACCTAAGTTTGAGGATTGCGCTCAAATCAAATGTCCTATAACCAAATTTCCACATGTAACTACTAGATTGTGATACAATACACTAATGGGTGAAGTTTGGTTGACTTCTGCGCAGCGGTTTGGGAGTTAACATCAAAATTACATTTCTCGGCCATATCGCATAGATCTCACTGTGAAAAGGCTTAAATGGCTTTTTTGACCTAAGTTTGAGGATTGTGCTCAAACAAAATGTCCTAGAACAAAATTTTCAAATGTAACTACTAGATTGTGATACAATACACTATTGGGTGAAGTTTGGTTGACTTCTGCGCAGCGGTTTGGGAGTTAACATCAAAATTACATTTCTCGGCCATATCGCATAGATCTCACTGTGAAAAGGCTTAAATGACTTTTTTAATTAAGTTTGATGATTGCGTTCAAACAAAATGTCCTAGAACAAAATTTTCAAATGTAACTACTAGATTGTGATACAATACACTATTAGGTGAAGTTTGGTTGACTTCTGCGCAGCGGTTTGGGAGTTAACATCAAAATTACATTTCTCGGCCATATCGCATAGATCTCACTGTGAAAAGGCTTAAATGGCTTTTTTGACCTAAGTTTGAGGATTGCGCTCAAACCAAATGTCCTAGAACGAAATTTTCAAATGTAACTACTAGAATGTGATACAATACACTATTGGGTGAAGTTTGGTTGACTTCTGCGCAGCGGTTTGGGACTTAACATCAAAATTACATTTCTCGGCCATATCGCATAGATCTCACTGTGAAAAGGCTTAAATGGCTTTTTTGACCTAAGTTTGAGGATTGCGCTCAAATCAAATGTCCTAGAACCAAATTTCCACATGTAACTACTAGATTGTGATAAAATACACTAATGGGTGAAGTTTGGTTGACTTCTGCGCAGCGGTTTGGGAGTTAACATCAAAATTACATTTCTCGGCCATATCGCATAGATCTCACTGTGAAAAGGCTTAAATGACTTTTTTAATTAAGTTTGATGATTGCGTTCAAACAAAATGTCCTAGAACAAAATTTTCAAATGTAACTACTAGATTGTGATACAATACACTATTGGGTGAAGTTTGGTTGACTTCTGCGCAGCGGTTTGGGAGTTAACATCAAAATTACATTTCTCGGCCATATCGCATAGATCTCACTGTGAAAAGGCTTAAATGGCTTTTTTGACCTAAGTTTGAGGATTGCGCTCAAACCAAATGTCCTAGAACGAAATTTTCAAATGTAACTACTAGAATGTGATACAATACACTATTGGGTGAAGTTTGGTTGACTTCTGCGCAGCGGTTTGGGAGTTAACATCAAAATTACATTTCTCGGCCATATCGCATAGATCTCACTGTGAAAAGGCTTAAATGGCTTTTTTGACCTAAGTTTGAGGATTGCGCTCAAATCAAATGTCCTAGAACCAAATTTCCACATGTAACTACTAGATTGTGATACAATACACTAATGGGTGAAGTTTGGTTGACTTCTGCGCAGCGGTTTGGGAGTTAACATCAAAATTACATTTCTCGGCCATATCGCATAGATCTCACTGTGAAAAGGCTTAAATGACTTTTTTAATTAAGTTTGATGATTGCGTTCAAACAAAATGTCCTAGAACAAAATTTTTAAATGTAACTACTAGATTGTGATACAATACACTATTGGGTGAAGTTTGGTTGACTTCTGCGCAGCGGTTTGGGAGTTAACATCAAAATTACATTTCTCGGCCATATCGCATAGATCTCACTGTGAAAAGGCTTAAATGGCTTTTTTGACCTAAGTTTGAGGATTGCGCTCAAATCAAATGTCCTAGAACCAAATTTCCACATGTAACTACTAGATTGTGATAAAATACACTAATGGGTGAAGTTTGGTTGACTTCTGCGCAGCGGTTTGGGAGTTAACATCAAAATTACATTTCTCGGCCATATCGCATAGATCTCACTGTGAAAAGGCTTAAATGACTTTTTTAATTAAGTTTGATGATTGCGTTCAAACAAAATGTCCTAGAACAAAATTTTTAAATGTAACTACTAGATTGTGATACAATACACTATTGGGTGAAGTTTGGTTGACTTCTGCGCAGCGGTTTGGGAGTTAACATCAAAATTACATTTCTCGGCCATATCGCATAGATCTCACTGTGAAAAGGCTTAAATGGCTTTTTTGACCTAAGTTTGAGGATTGCGCTCAAATCAAATGTCCTAGAACCAAATTTCCACATGTAACTACTAGATTGTGATACAATACACTAATGGGTGAAGTTTGGTTGACTTCTGCGCAGCGGTTTGGGAGTTAACATCAAAATTACATTTCTCGGCCATATCGCATAGATCTCACTGTGAAAAGGCTTAAATGGCTTTTTTGACCTAAGTTTAATAATTGCGCTCAAACCAAATGTCCTTGAACGAAATTTTAAAATGTAACTACTAGAATGTGATACAATACACTATTGGGTGAAGTTTGGTTGAATTCTGCGCAGCGGTTTGGGAGTTAACATCAAAATTACATTTCTCGGCCATATCGCATAGATCTCACTGTGAAAAGGCTTAAATGGCTTTTTTGACCTAAGTTTGAGGATTGCGCTCAAATCAAATGTCCTATAACCAAATTTCCACATGTAACTACTAGATTGTGATACAATACACTAATGGGTGAAGTTTGGTTGACTTCTGCGCAGCGGTTTGGGAGTTAACATCAAAATTACATTTCTCGGCCATATCGCATAGATCTCACTGTGAAAAGGCTTAAATGGCTTTTTTGACCTAAGTTTGAGGATTGTGCTCAAACAAAATGTCCTAGAACAAAATTTTCAAATGTAACTACTAGATTGTGATACAATACACTATTGGGTGAAGTTTGGTTGACTTCTGCGCAGCGGTTTGGGAGTTAACATCAAAATTACATTTCTCGGCCATATCGCATAGATCTCACTGTGAAAAGGCTTAAATGACTTTTTTAATTAAGTTTGATGATTGCGTTCAAACAAAATGTCCTAGAACAAAATTTTCAAATGTAACTACTAGATTGTGATACAATACACTATTGGGTGAAGTTTGGTTGACTTCTGCGCAGCGGTTTGGGAGTTAACATCAAAATTACATTTCTCGGCCATATCGCATAGATCTCACTGTGAAAAGGCTTAAATGGCTTTTTTGACCTAAGTTTGAGGATTGCGCTCAAACCAAATGTCCTAGAACGAAATTTTCAAATGTAACTACTAGAATGTGATACAATACACTATTGGGTGAAGTTTGGTTGACTTCTGCGCAGCGGTTTGGGAGTTAACATCAAAATTACATTTCTCGGCCATATCGCATAGATCTCACTGTGAAAAGGCTTAAATGGCTTTTTTGACCTAAGTTTGAGGATTGCGCTCAAATCAAATGTCCTAGAACCAAATTTCCACATGTAACTACTAGATTGTGATACAATACACTAATGGGTGAAGTTTGGTTGACTTCTGCGCAGCGGTTTGGGAGTTAACATCAAAATTACATTTCTCGGCCATATCGCATAGATCTCACTGTGAAAAGGCTTAAATGACTTTTTTAATTAAGTTTGATGATTGCGTTCAAACAAAATGTCCTAGAACAAAATTTTTAAATGTAACTACTAGATTGTGATACAATACACTATTGGGTGAAGTTTGGTTGACTTCTGCGCAGCGGTTTGGGAGTTAACATCAAAATTACATTTCTCGGCCATATCGCATAGATCTCACTGTGAAAAGGCTTAAATGGCTTTTTTGACCTAAGTTTGAGGATTGCGCTCAAATCAAATGTCCTAGAACCAAATTTCCACATGTAACTACTAGATTGTGATAAAATACACTAATGGGTGAAGTTTGGTTGACTTCTGCGCAGCGGTTTGGGAGTTAACATCAAAATTACATTTCTCGGCCATATCGCATAGATCTCACTGTGAAAAGGCTTAAATGACTTTTTTAATTAAGTTTGATGATTGCGTTCAAACAAAATGTCCTAGAACAAAATTTTTAAATGTAACTACTAGATTGTGATACAATACACTATTGGGTGAAGTTTGGTTGACTTCTGCGCAGCGGTTTGGGAGTTAACATCAAAATTACATTTCTCGGCCATATCGCATAGATCTCACTGTGAAAAGGCTTAAATGGCTTTTTTGACCTAAGTTTGAGGATTGCGCTCAAATCAAATGTCCTAGAACCAAATTTCCACATGTAACTACTAGATTGTGATACAATACACTAATGGGTGAAGTTTGGTTGACTTCTGCGCAGCGGTTTGGGAGTTAACATCAAAATTACATTTCTCGGCCATATCGCATAGATCTCACTGTGAAAAGGCTTAAATGGCTTTTTTGACCTAAGTTTAATAATTGCGCTCAAACCAAATGTCCTTGAACGAAATTTTAAAATGTAACTACTAGAATGTGATACAATACACTATTGGGTGAAGTTTGGTTGAATTCTGCGCAGCGGTTTGGGAGTTAACATCAAAATTACATTTCTCGGCCATATCGCATAGATCTCACTGTGAAAAGGCTTAAATGGCTTTTTTGACCTAAGTTTGAGGATTGCGCTCAAATCAAATGTCCTATAACCAAATTTCCACATGTAACTACTAGATTGTGATACAATACACTAATGGGTGAAGTTTGGTTGACTTCTGCGCAGCGGTTTGGGAGTTAACATCAAAATTACATTTCTCGGCCATATCGCATAGATCTCACTGTGAAAAGGCTTAAATGGCTTTTTTGACCTAAGTTTGAGGATTGTGCTCAAACAAAATGTCCTAGAACAAAATTTTCAAATGTAACTACTAGATTGTGATACAATACACTATTGGGTGAAGTTTGGTTGACTTCTGCGCAGCGGTTTGGGAGTTAACATCAAAATTACATTTCTCGGCCATATCGCATAGATCTCACTGTGAAAAGGCTTAAATGACTTTTTTAATTAAGTTTGATGATTGCGTTCAAACAAAATGTCCTAGAACAAAATTTTCAAATGTAACTACTAGATTGTGATACAATACACTATTGGGTGAAGTTTGGTTGACTTCTGCGCAGCGGTTTGGGAGTTAACATCAAAATTACATTTCTCGGCCATATCGCATAGATCTCACTGTGAAAAGGCTTAAATGGCTTTTTTGACCTAAGTTTGAGGATTGCGCTCAAACCAAATGTCCTAGAACGAAATTTTCAAATGTAACTACTAGAATGTGATACAATACACTATTGGGTGAAGTTTGGTTGACTTCTGCGCAGCGGTTTGGGAGTTAACATCAAAATTACATTTCTCGGCCATATCGCATAGATCTCACTGTGAAAAGGCTTAAATGACTTTTTTAATTAAGTTTGATGATTGCGCTCAAACAAAATTTCCTAGAACAAAATTTTCAAATGTAACTACTAGATTGTGATACAATACACTATTGGGTGAAGTTTGGTTGACTTCTGCGCAGCGGTTTGGGAGTTAACATCAAAATTACATTTCTCGGCCATATCGCATAGATCTCACTGTGAAAAGGCTTAAATGGCTTTTTTGACCTAAGTTTGAGGATTGCGCTCAAATCAAATGTCCTATAACCAAATTTCCACATGTAACTACTAGATTGTGATACAATACACTAATGGGTGAAGTTTGGTTGACTTCTGCGCAGCGGTTTGGGAGTTAACATCAAAATTACATTTCTCGGCCATATCGCATAGATCTCACTGTGAAAAGGCTTAAATGACTTTTTTAATTAAGTTTGATGATTGCGTTCAAACAAAATGTCCTAGAACAAAATTTTTAAATGTAACTACTAGATTGTGATACAATACACTATTGGGTGAAGTTTGGTTGACTTCTGCGCAGCGGTTTGGGAGTTAACATCAAAATTACATTTCTCGGCCATATCGCATAGATCTCACTGTGAAAAGGCTTAAATGACTTTTTTAATTAAGTTTGATGATTGAGTTCAAACAAAATGTCCTAGAACAAAATTTTCAAATGTAACTACTAGATTGTGATACAATACACTATTGGGTGAAGTTTGGTTGACTTCTGCGCAGCGGTTTGGGAGTTAACATCAAAATTACATTTCTCGGCCATATCGCATAGATCTCACTGTGAAAAGGCTTAAATGGCTTTTTTGACCTAAGTTTAATAATTGCGCTCAAACCAAATGTCCTTGAACGAAATTTTAAAATGTAACTACTAGAATGTGATACAATACACTATTGGGTGAAGTTTGGTTGAATTCTGCGCAGCGGTTTGGGAGTTAACATCAAAATTACATTTCTCGGCCATATCGCATAGATCTCACTGTGAAAAGGCTTAAATGGCTTTTTTGACCTAAGTTTGAGGATTGCGCTCAAATCAAATGTCCTATAACCAAATTTCCACATGTAACTACTAGATTGTGATACAATACACTAATGGGTGAAGTTTGGTTGACTTCTGCGCAGCGGTTTGGGAGTTAACATCAAAATTACATTTCTCGGCCATATCGCATAGATCTCACTGTGAAAAGGCTTAAATGGCTTTTTTGACCTAAGTTTGAGGATTGTGCTCAAACAAAATGTCCTAGAACAAAATTTTCAAATGTAACTACTAGATTGTGATACAATACACTATTGGGTGAAGTTTGGTTGACTTCTGCGCAGCGGTTTGGGAGTTAACATCAAAATTACATTTCTCGGCCATATCGCATAGATCTCACTGTGAAAAGGCTTAAATGACTTTTTTAATTAAGTTTGATGATTGCGTTCAAACAAAATGTCCTAGAACAAAATTTTCAAATGTAACTACTAGATTGTGATACAATACACTATTGGGTGAAGTTTGGTTGACTTCTGCGCAGCGGTTTGGGAGTTAACATCAAAATTACATTTCTCGGCCATATCGCATAGATCTCACTGTGAAAAGGCTTAAATGGCTTTTTTGACCTAAGTTTGAGGATTGCGCTCAAACCAAATGTCCTAGAACGAAATTTTCAAATGTAACTACTAGAATGTGATACAATACACTATTGGGTGAAGTTTGGTTGACTTCTGCGCAGCGGTTTGGGAGTTAACATCAAAATTACATTTCTCGGCCATATCGCATAGATCTCACTGTGAAAAGGCTTAAATGGCTTTTTTGACCTAAGTTTGAGGATTGCGCTCAAATCAAATGTCCTAGAACCAAATTTCCACATGTAACTACTAGATTGTGATACAATACACTAATGGGTGAAGTTTGGTTGACTTCTGCGCAGCGGTTTGGGAGTTAACATCAAAATTACATTTCTCGGCCATATCGCATAGATCTCACTGTGAAAAGGCTTAAATGACTTTTTTAATTAAGTTTGATGATTGCGTTCAAACAAAATGTCCTAGAACAAAATTTTTAAATGTAACTACTAGATTGTGATACAATACACTATTGGGTGAAGTTTGGTTGACTTCTGCGCAGCGGTTTGGGAGTTAACATCAAAATTACATTTCTCGGCCATATCGCATAGATCTCACTGTGAAAAGGCTTAAATGGCTTTTTTGACCTAAGTTTGAGGATTGCGCTCAAATCAAATGTCCTAGAACCAAATTTCCACATGTAACTACTAGATTGTGATAAAATACACTAATGGGTGAAGTTTGGTTGACTTCTGCGCAGCGGTTTGGGAGTTAACATCAAAATTACATTTCTCGGCCATATCGCATAGATCTCACTGTGAAAAGGCTTAAATGACTTTTTTAATTAAGTTTGATGATTGCGTTCAAACAAAATGTCCTAGAACAAAATTTTTAAATGTAACTACTAGATTGTGATACAATACACTATTGGGTGAAGTTTGGTTGACTTCTGCGCAGCGGTTTGGGAGTTAACATCAAAATTACATTTCTCGGCCATATCGCATAGATCTCACTGTGAAAAGGCTTAAATGGCTTTTTTGACCTAAGTTTGAGGATTGCGCTCAAATCAAATGTCCTAGAACCAAATTTCCACATGTAACTACTAGATTGTGATACAATACACTAATGGGTGAAGTTTGGTTGACTTCTGCGCAGCGGTTTGGGAGTTAACATCAAAATTACATTTCTCGGCCATATCGCATAGATCTCACTGTGAAAAGGCTTAAATGGCTTTTTTGACCTAAGTTTAATAATTGCGCTCAAACCAAATGTCCTTGAACGAAATTTTAAAATGTAACTACTAGAATGTGATACAATACACTATTGGGTGAAGTTTGGTTGAATTCTGCGCAGCGGTTTGGGAGTTAACATCAAAATTACATTTCTCGGCCATATCGCATAGATCTCACTGTGAAAAGGCTTAAATGGCTTTTTTGACCTAAGTTTGAGGATTGCGCTCAAATCAAATGTCCTATAACCAAATTTCCACATGTAACTACTAGATTGTGATACAATACACTAATGGGTGAAGTTTGGTTGACTTCTGCGCAGCGGTTTGGGAGTTAACATCAAAATTACATTTCTCGGCCATATCGCATAGATCTCACTGTGAAAAGGCTTAAATGGCTTTTTTGACCTAAGTTTGAGGATTGTGCTCAAACAAAATGTCCTAGAACAAAATTTTCAAATGTAACTACTAGATTGTGATACAATACACTATTGGGTGAAGTTTGGTTGACTTCTGCGCAGCGGTTTGGGAGTTAACATCAAAATTACATTTCTCGGCCATATCGCATAGATCTCACTGTGAAAAGGCTTAAATGACTTTTTTAATTAAGTTTGATGATTGCGTTCAAACAAAATGTCCTAGAACAAAATTTTCAAATGTAACTACTAGATTGTGATACAATACACTATTGGGTGAAGTTTGGTTGACTTCTGCGCAGCGGTTTGGGAGTTAACATCAAAATTACATTTCTCGGCCATATCGCATAGATCTCACTGTGAAAAGGCTTAAATGGCTTTTTTGACCTAAGTTTGAGGATTGCGCTCAAACCAAATGTCCTAGAACGAAATTTTCAAATGTAACTACTAGAATGTGATACAATACACTATTGGGTGAAGTTTGGTTGACTTCTGCGCAGCGGTTTGGGAGTTAACATCAAAATTACATTTCTCGGCCATATCGCATAGATCTCACTGTGAAAAGGCTTAAATGACTTTTTTAATTAAGTTTGATGATTGCGCTCAAACAAAATTTCCTAGAACAAAATTTTCAAATGTAACTACTAGATTGTGATACAATACACTATTGGGTGAAGTTTGGTTGACTTCTGCGCAGCGGTTTGGGAGTTAACATCAAAATTACATTTCTCGGCCATATCGCATAGATCTCACTGTGAAAAGGCTTAAATGGCTTTTTTGACCTAAGTTTGAGGATTGCGCTCAAATCAAATGTCCTATAACCAAATTTCCACATGTAACTACTAGATTGTGATACAATACACTAATGGGTGAAGTTTGGTTGACTTCTGCGCAGCGGTTTGGGAGTTAACATCAAAATTACATTTCTCGGCCATATCGCATAGATCTCACTGTGAAAAGGCTTAAATGACTTTTTTAATTAAGTTTGATGATTGCGTTCAAACAAAATGTCCTAGAACAAAATTTTTAAATGTAACTACTAGATTGTGATACAATACACTATTGGGTGAAGTTTGGTTGACTTCTGCGCAGCGGTTTGGGAGTTAACATCAAAATTACATTTCTCGGCCATATCGCATAGATCTCACTGTGAAAAGGCTTAAATGACTTTTTTAATTAAGTTTGATGATTGAGTTCAAACAAAATGTCCTAGAACAAAATTTTCAAATGTAACTACTAGATTGTGATACAATACACTATTGGGTGAAGTTTGGTTGACTTCTGCGCAGCGGTTTGGGAGTTAACATCAAAATTACATTTCTCGGCCATATCGCATAGATCTCACTGTGAAAAGGCTTAAATGGCTTTTTTGACCTAAGTTTGAGGATTGCGCTCAAACAAAATGTCCTAGAACAAAATTTTCAAATGTAACTACTAGATTGTGATACAATACACTATTGGGTGAAGTTTGGTTGACTTCTGCGCAGCGGTTTGGGAGTTAACATCAAAATTACATTTCTCGGCCATATCGCATAGATCTCACTGTGAAAAGGCTTAAATGACTTTTTTAATTAAGTTTGATGATTGCGTTCAAACAAAATGTCCTAGAACAAAATTTTCAAATGTAACTACTAGATTGTGATACAATACACTATTGGGTGAAGTTTGGTTGACTTCTGCGCAGCGGTTTGGGAGTTAACATCAAAATTACATTTCTCGGCCATATCGCATAGATCTCACTGTGAAAAGGCTTAAATGGCTTTTTTGACCTAAGTTTGAGGATTGCGCTCAAACCAAATGTCCTAGAACGAAATTTTCAAATGTAACTACTAGAATGTGATACAATACACTATTGGGTGAAGTTTGGTTGACTTCTGCGCAGCGGTTTGGGAGTTAACATCAAAATTACATTTCTCGGCCATATCGCATAGATCTCACTGTGAAAAGGCTTAAATGGCTTTTTTGACCTAAGTTTGAGGATTGCGCTCAAATCAAATGTCCTAGAACCAAATTTCCACATGTAACTACTAGATTGTGATACAATACACTAATGGGTGAAGTTTGGTTGACTTCTGCGCAGCGGTTTGGGAGTTAACATCAAAATTACATTTCTCGGCCATATCGCATAGATCTCACTGTGAAAAGGCTTAAATGACTTTTTTAATTAAGTTTGATGATTGCGTTCAAACAAAATGTCCTAGAACAAAATTTTTAAATGTAACTACTAGATTGTGATACAATACACTATTGGGTGAAGTTTGGTTGACTTCTGCGCAGCGGTTTGGGAGTTAACATCAAAATTACATTTCTCGGCCATATCGCATAGATCTCACTGTGAAAAGGCTTAAATGGCTTTTTTGACCTAAGTTTGAGGATTGCGCTCAAATCAAATGTCCTAGAACCAAATTTCCACATGTAACTACTAGATTGTGATAAAATACACTAATGGGTGAAGTTTGGTTGACTTCTGCGCAGCGGTTTGGGAGTTAACATCAAAATTACATTTCTCGGCCATATCGCATAGATCTCACTGTGAAAAGGCTTAAATGACTTTTTTAATTAAGTTTGATGATTGCGTTCAAACAAAATGTCCTAGAACAAAATTTTTAAATGTAACTACTAGATTGTGATACAATACACTATTGGGTGAAGTTTGGTTGACTTCTGCGCAGCGGTTTGGGAGTTAACATCAAAATTACATTTCTCGGCCATATCGCATAGATCTCACTGTGAAAAGGCTTAAATGGCTTTTTTGACCTAAGTTTGAGGATTGCGCTCAAATCAAATGTCCTAGAACCAAATTTCCACATGTAACTACTAGATTGTGATACAATACACTAATGGGTGAAGTTTGGTTGACTTCTGCGCAGCGGTTTGGGAGTTAACATCAAAATTACATTTCTCGGCCATATCGCATAGATCTCACTGTGAAAAGGCTTAAATGGCTTTTTTGACCTAAGTTTAATAATTGCGCTCAAACCAAATGTCCTTGAACGAAATTTTAAAATGTAACTACTAGAATGTGATACAATACACTATTGGGTGAAGTTTGGTTGAATTCTGCGCAGCGGTTTGGGAGTTAACATCAAAATTACATTTCTCGGCCATATCGCATAGATCTCACTGTGAAAAGGCTTAAATGGCTTTTTTGACCTAAGTTTGAGGATTGCGCTCAAATCAAATGTCCTATAACCAAATTTCCACATGTAACTACTAGATTGTGATACAATACACTAATGGGTGAAGTTTGGTTGACTTCTGCGCAGCGGTTTGGGAGTTAACATCAAAATTACATTTCTCGGCCATATCGCATAGATCTCACTGTGAAAAGGCTTAAATGGCTTTTTTGACCTAAGTTTGAGGATTGTGCTCAAACAAAATGTCCTAGAACAAAATTTTCAAATGTAACTACTAGATTGTGATACAATACACTATTGGGTGAAGTTTGGTTGACTTCTGCGCAGCGGTTTGGGAGTTAACATCAAAATTACATTTCTCGGCCATATCGCATAGATCTCACTGTGAAAAGGCTTAAATGACTTTTTTAATTAAGTTTGATGATTGCGTTCAAACAAAATGTCCTAGAACAAAATTTTCAAATGTAACTACTAGATTGTGATACAATACACTATTAGGTGAAGTTTGGTTGACTTCTGCGCAGCGGTTTGGGAGTTAACATCAAAATTACATTTCTCGGCCATATCGCATAGATCTCACTGTGAAAAGGCTTAAATGGCTTTTTTGACCTAAGTTTGAGGATTGCGCTCAAACCAAATGTCCTAGAACGAAATTTTCAAATGTAACTACTAGAATGTGATACAATACACTATTGGGTGAAGTTTGGTTGACTTCTGCGCAGCGGTTTGGGACTTAACATCAAAATTACATTTCTCGGCCATATCGCATAGATCTCACTGTGAAAAGGCTTAAATGGCTTTTTTGACCTAAGTTTGAGGATTGCGCTCAAATCAAATGTCCTAGAACCAAATTTCCACATGTAACTACTAGATTGTGATAAAATACACTAATGGGTGAAGTTTGGTTGACTTCTGCGCAGCGGTTTGGGAGTTAACATCAAAATTACATTTCTCGGCCATATCGCATAGATCTCACTGTGAAAAGGCTTAAATGACTTTTTTAATTAAGTTTGATGATTGCGCTCAAACAAAATTTCCTAGAACAAAATTTTCAAATGTAACTACTAGATTGTGATACAATACACTATTGGGTGAAGTTTGGTTGACTTCTGCGCAGCGGTTTGGGAGTTAACATCAAAATTACATTTCTCGGCCATATCGCATAGATCTCACTGTGAAAAGGCTTAAATGGCTTTTTTGACCTAAGTTTGAGGATTGCGCTCAAATCAAATGTCCTATAACCAAATTTCCACATGTAACTACTAGATTGTGATACAATACACTAATGGGTGAAGTTTGGTTGACTTCTGCGCAGCGGTTTGGGAGTTAACATCAAAATTACATTTCTCGGCCATATCGCATAGATCTCACTGTGAAAAGGCTTAAATGACTTTTTTAATTAAGTTTGATGATTGCGTTCAAACAAAATGTCCTAGAACAAAATTTTTAAATGTAACTACTAGATTGTGATACAATACACTATTGGGTGAAGTTTGGTTGACTTCTGCGCAGCGGTTTGGGAGTTAACATCAAAATTACATTTCTCGGCCATATCGCATAGATCTCACTGTGAAAAGGCTTAAATGACTTTTTTAATTAAGTTTGATGATTGAGTTCAAACAAAATGTCCTAGAACAAAATTTTCAAATGTAACTACTAGATTGTGATACAATACACTATTGGGTGAAGTTTGGTTGACTTCTGCGCAGCGGTTTGGGAGTTAACATCAAAATTACATTTCTCGGCCATATCGCATAGATCTCACTGTGAAAAGGCTTAAATGGCTTTTTTGACCTAAGTTTAATAATTGCGCTCAAACCAAATGTCCTTGAACGAAATTTTAAAATGTAACTACTAGAATGTGATACAATACACTATTGGGTGAAGTTTGGTTGAATTCTGCGCAGCGGTTTGGGAGTTAACATCAAAATTACATTTCTCGGCCATATCGCATAGATCTCACTGTGAAAAGGCTTAAATGGCTTTTTTGACCTAAGTTTGAGGATTGCGCTCAAATCAAATGTCCTATAACCAAATTTCCACATGTAACTACTAGATTGTGATACAATACACTAATGGGTGAAGTTTGGTTGACTTCTGCGCAGCGGTTTGGGAGTTAACATCAAAATTACATTTCTCGGCCATATCGCATAGATCTCACTGTGAAAAGGCTTAAATGGCTTTTTTGACCTAAGTTTGAGGATTGTGCTCAAACAAAATGTCCTAGAACAAAATTTTCAAATGTAACTACTAGATTGTGATACAATACACTATTGGGTGAAGTTTGGTTGACTTCTGCGCAGCGGTTTGGGAGTTAACATCAAAATTACATTTCTCGGCCATATCGCATAGATCTCACTGTGAAAAGGCTTAAATGACTTTTTTAATTAAGTTTGATGATTGCGTTCAAACAAAATGTCCTAGAACAAAATTTTCAAATGTAACTACTAGATTGTGATACAATACACTATTAGGTGAAGTTTGGTTGACTTCTGCGCAGCGGTTTGGGAGTTAACATCAAAATTACATTTCTCGGCCATATCGCATAGATCTCACTGTGAAAAGGCTTAAATGGCTTTTTTGACCTAAGTTTGAGGATTGCGCTCAAACCAAATGTCCTAGAACGAAATTTTCAAATGTAACTACTAGAATGTGATACAATACACTATTGGGTGAAGTTTGGTTGACTTCTGCGCAGCGGTTTGGGACTTAACATCAAAATTACATTTCTCGGCCATATCGCATAGATCTCACTGTGAAAAGGCTTAAATGGCTTTTTTGACCTAAGTTTGAGGATTGCGCTCAAATCAAATGTCCTAGAACCAAATTTCCACATGTAACTACTAGATTGTGATAAAATACACTAATGGGTGAAGTTTGGTTGACTTCTGCGCAGCGGTTTGGGAGTTAACATCAAAATTACATTTCTCGGCCATATCGCATAGATCTCACTGTGAAAAGGCTTAAATGACTTTTTTAATTAAGTTTGATGATTGCGCTCAAACAAAATTTCCTAGAACAAAATTTTCAAATGTAACTACTAGATTGTGATACAATACACTATTGGGTGAAGTTTGGTTGACTTCTGCGCAGCGGTTTGGGAGTTAACATCAAAATTACATTTCTCGGCCATATCGCATAGATCTCACTGTGAAAAGGCTTAAATGGCTTTTTTGACCTAAGTTTGAGGATTGCGCTCAAATCAAATGTCCTATAACCAAATTTCCACATGTAACTACTAGATTGTGATACAATACACTAATGGGTGAAGTTTGGTTGACTTCTGCGCAGCGGTTTGGGAGTTAACATCAAAATTACATTTCTCGGCCATATCGCATAGATCTCACTGTGAAAAGGCTTAAATGACTTTTTTAATTAAGTTTGATGATTGCGTTCAAACAAAATGTCCTAGAACAAAATTTTTAAATGTAACTACTAGATTGTGATACAATACACTATTGGGTGAAGTTTGGTTGACTTCTGCGCAGCGGTTTGGGAGTTAACATCAAAATTACATTTCTCGGCCATATCGCATAGATCTCACTGTGAAAAGGCTTAAATGACTTTTTTAATTAAGTTTGATGATTGAGTTCAAACAAAATGTCCTAGAACAAAATTTTCAAATGTAACTACTAGATTGTGATACAATACACTATTGGGTGAAGTTTGGTTGACTTCTGCGCAGCGGTTTGGGAGTTAACATCAAAATTACATTTCTCGGCCATATCGCATAGATCTCACTGTGAAAAGGCTTAAATGGCTTTTTTGACCTAAGTTTGAGGATTGCGCTCAAACAAAATGTCCTAGAACAAAATTTTCAAATGTAACTACTAGATTGTGATACAATACACTATTGGGTGAAGTTTGGTTGACTTCTGCGCAGCGGTTTGGGAGTTAACATCAAAATTACATTTCTCGGCCATATCGCATAGATCTCACTGTGAAAAGGCTTAAATGACTTTTTTAATTAAGTTTGATGATTGCGTTCAAACAAAATGTCCTAGAACAAAATTTTCAAATGTAACTACTAGATTGTGATACAATACACTATTGGGTGAAGTTTGGTTGACTTCTGCGCAGCGGTTTGGGAGTTAACATCAAAATTACATTTCTCGGCCATATCGCATAGATCTCACTGTGAAAAGGCTTAAATGGCTTTTTTGACCTAAGTTTGAGGATTGCGCTCAAACCAAATGTCCTAGAACGAAATTTTCAAATGTAACTACTAGAATGTGATACAATACACTATTGGGTGAAGTTTGGTTGACTTCTGCGCAGCGGTTTGGGAGTTAACATCAAAATTACATTTCTCGGCCATATCGCATAGATCTCACTGTGAAAAGGCTTAAATGGCTTTTTTGACCTAAGTTTGAGGATTGCGCTCAAATCAAATGTCCTAGAACCAAATTTCCACATGTAACTACTAGATTGTGATACAATACACTAATGGGTGAAGTTTGGTTGACTTCTGCGCAGCGGTTTGGGAGTTAACATCAAAATTACATTTCTCGGCCATATCGCATAGATCTCACTGTGAAAAGGCTTAAATGACTTTTTTAATTAAGTTTGATGATTGCGTTCAAACAAAATGTCCTAGAACAAAATTTTTAAATGTAACTACTAGATTGTGATACAATACACTATTGGGTGAAGTTTGGTTGACTTCTGCGCAGCGGTTTGGGAGTTAACATCAAAATTACATTTCTCGGCCATATCGCATAGATCTCACTGTGAAAAGGCTTAAATGGCTTTTTTGACCTAAGTTTGAGGATTGCGCTCAAATCAAATGTCCTAGAACCAAATTTCCACATGTAACTACTAGATTGTGATAAAATACACTAATGGGTGAAGTTTGGTTGACTTCTGCGCAGCGGTTTGGGAGTTAACATCAAAATTACATTTCTCGGCCATATCGCATAGATCTCACTGTGAAAAGGCTTAAATGACTTTTTTAATTAAGTTTGATGATTGCGCTCAAACAAAATTTCCTAGAACAAATTTTTCAAATGTAACTACTAGATTGTGATACAATACACTATTGGGTGAAGTTTGGTTGACTTCTGCGCAGCGGTTTGGGAGTTAACATCAAAATTACATTTCTCGGCCATATCGCATAGATCTCACTGTGAAAAGGCTTAAATGACTTTTTTAATTAAGTTTGATGATTGCGTTCAAACAAAATGTCCTAGAACAAAATCTTTAAATGTAACTACTAGATTGTGATACAATACACTATTGGCTGAAGTTTGGTTGACTTCTGCGCAGCGGTTTGGGAGTTAACATCAAAATTACATTTCTCCGCCATATCGCATAGATCTCACTGTGAAAAGGCTTAAATGGCTTTTTTGACCTAAGTTTGAGGATTGCGCTCAAATCAAATGTCCTATAACCAAATTTCCACATGTAACTACTAGATTGTGATACAATACACTAATGGGTGAAGTTTGGTTGACTTCTGCGCAGCGGTTTGGGAGTTAACATCAAAATTACATTTCTCGGCCATATCGCATAGATCTCACTGTGAAAAGGCTTAAATGGCTTTTTTGACCTAAGTTTGAGGATTGCGCTCAAATCAAATGTCCTATAACCAAATTTCCACATGTAACTACTAGATTGTGATACAATACACTAATGGGTGAAGTTTGGTTGACTTCTGCGCAGCGGTTTGGGAGTTAACATCAAAATTACATTTCTCGGCCATATCGCATAGATCTCACTGTGAAAAGGCTTAAATGACTTTTTTAATTAAGTTTGATGATTGCGTTCAAACAAAATGTCCTAGAACAAAATTTTTAAATGTAACTACTAGATTGTGATACAATACACTATTGGGTGAAGTTTGGTTGACTTCTGCGCAGCGGTTTGGGAGTTAACATCAAAATTACATTTCTCGGCCATATCGCATAGATCTCACTGTGAAAAGGCTTAAATGACTTTTTTAATTAAGTTTGATGATTGAGTTCAAACAAAATGTCCTAGAACAAAATTTTCAAATGTAACTACTAGATTGTGATACAATACACTATTGGGTGAAGTTTGGTTGACTTCTGCGCAGCGGTTTGGGAGTTAACATCAAAATTACATTTCTCGGCCATATCGCATAGATCTCACTGTGAAAAGGCTTAAATGGCTTTTTTGACCTAAGTTTGAGGATTGCGCTCAAACAAAATGTCCTAGAACAAAATTTTCAAATGTAACTACTAGATTGTGATACAATACACTATTGGGTGAAGTTTGGTTGACTTCTGCGCAGCGGTTTGGGAGTTAACATCAAAATTACATTTCTCGGCCATATCGCATAGATCTCACTGTGAAAAGGCTTAAATGACTTTTTTAATTAAGTTTGATGATTGCGTTCAAACAAAATGTCCTAGAACAAAATTTTCAAATGTAACTACTAGATTGTGATACAATACACTATTGGGTGAAGTTTGGTTGACTTCTGCGCAGCGGTTTGGGAGTTAACATCAAAATTACATTTCTCGGCCATATCGCATAGATCTCACTGTGAAAAGGCTTAAATGGCTTTTTTGACCTAAGTTTGAGGATTGCGCTCAAACCAAATGTCCTAGAACGAAATTTTCAAATGTAACTACTAGAATGTGATACAATACACTATTGGGTGAAGTTTGGTTGACTTCTGCGCAGCGGTTTGGGAGTTAACATCAAAATTACATTTCTCGGCCATATCGCATAGATCTCACTGTGAAAAGGCTTAAATGGCTTTTTTGACCTAAGTTTGAGGATTGCGCTCAAATCAAATGTCCTAGAACCAAATTTCCACATGTAACTACTAGATTGTGATACAATACACTAATGGGTGAAGTTTGGTTGACTTCTGCGCAGCGGTTTGGGAGTTAACATCAAAATTACATTTCTCGGCCATATCGCATAGATCTCACTGTGAAAAGGCTTAAATGACTTTTTTAATTAAGTTTGATGATTGCGTTCAAACAAAATGTCCTAGAACAAAATTTTTAAATGTAACTACTAGATTGTGATACAATACACTATTGGGTGAAGTTTGGTTGACTTCTGCGCAGCGGTTTGGGAGTTAACATCAAAATTACATTTCTCGGCCATATCGCATAGATCTCACTGTGAAAAGGCTTAAATGGCTTTTTTGACCTAAGTTTGAGGATTGCGCTCAAATCAAATGTCCTAGAACCAAATTTCCACATGTAACTACTAGATTGTGATAAAATACACTAATGGGTGAAGTTTGGTTGACTTCTGCGCAGCGGTTTGGGAGTTAACATCAAAATTACATTTCTCGGCCATATCGCATAGATCTCACTGTGAAAAGGCTTAAATGACTTTTTTAATTAAGTTTGATGATTGCGTTCAAACAAAATGTCCTAGAACAAAATTTTTAAATGTAACTACTAGATTGTGATACAATACACTATTGGGTGAAGTTTGGTTGACTTCTGCGCAGCGGTTTGGGAGTTAACATCAAAATTACATTTCTCGGCCATATCGCATAGATCTCACTGTGAAAAGGCTTAAATGGCTTTTTTGACCTAAGTTTGAGGATTGCGCTCAAATCAAATGTCCTAGAACCAAATTTCCACATGTAACTACTAGATTGTGATACAATACACTAATGGGTGAAGTTTGGTTGACTTCTGCGCAGCGGTTTGGGAGTTAACATCAAAATTACATTTCTCGGCCATATCGCATAGATCTCACTGTGAAAAGGCTTAAATGGCTTTTTTGACCTAAGTTTAATAATTGCGCTCAAACCAAATGTCCTTGAACGAAATTTTAAAATGTAACTACTAGAATGTGATACAATACACTATTGGGTGAAGTTTGGTTGAATTCTGCGCAGCGGTTTGGGAGTTAACATCAAAATTACATTTCTCGGCCATATCGCATAGATCTCACTGTGAAAAGGCTTAAATGGCTTTTTTGACCTAAGTTTGAGGATTGCGCTCAAATCAAATGTCCTATAACCAAATTTCCACATGTAACTACTAGATTGTGATACAATACACTAATGGGTGAAGTTTGGTTGACTTCTGCGCAGCGGTTTGGGAGTTAACATCAAAATTACATTTCTCGGCCATATCGCATAGATCTCACTGTGAAAAGGCTTAAATGGCTTTTTTGACCTAAGTTTGAGGATTGTGCTCAAACAAAATGTCCTAGAACAAAATTTTCAAATGTAACTACTAGATTGTGATACAATACACTATTGGGTGAAGTTTGGTTGACTTCTGCGCAGCGGTTTGGGAGTTAACATCAAAATTACATTTCTCGGCCATATCGCATAGATCTCACTGTGAAAAGGCTTAAATGACTTTTTTAATTAAGTTTGATGATTGCGTTCAAACAAAATGTCCTAGAACAAAATTTTCAAATGTAACTACTAGATTGTGATACAATACACTATTAGGTGAAGTTTGGTTGACTTCTGCGCAGCGGTTTGGGAGTTAACATCAAAATTACATTTCTCGGCCATATCGCATAGATCTCACTGTGAAAAGGCTTAAATGGCTTTTTTGACCTAAGTTTGAGGATTGCGCTCAAACCAAATGTCCTAGAACGAAATTTTCAAATGTAACTACTAGAATGTGATACAATACACTATTGGGTGAAGTTTGGTTGACTTCTGCGCAGCGGTTTGGGACTTAACATCAAAATTACATTTCTCGGCCATATCGCATAGATCTCACTGTGAAAAGGCTTAAATGGCTTTTTTGACCTAAGTTTGAGGATTGCGCTCAAATCAAATGTCCTAGAACCAAATTTCCACATGTAACTACTAGATTGTGATAAAATACACTAATGGGTGAAGTTTGGTTGACTTCTGCGCAGCGGTTTGGGAGTTAACATCAAAATTACATTTCTCGGCCATATCGCATAGATCTCACTGTGAAAAGGCTTAAATGACTTTTTTAATTAAGTTTGATGATTGCGCTCAAACAAAATTTCCTAGAACAAAATTTTCAAATGTAACTACTAGATTGTGATACAATACACTATTGGGTGAAGTTTGGTTGACTTCTGCGCAGCGGTTTGGGAGTTAACATCAAAATTACATTTCTCGGCCATATCGCATAGATCTCACTGTGAAAAGGCTTAAATGGCTTTTTTGACCTAAGTTTGAGGATTGCGCTCAAATCAAATGTCCTATAACCAAATTTCCACATGTAACTACTAGATTGTGATACAATACACTAATGGGTGAAGTTTGGTTGACTTCTGCGCAGCGGTTTGGGAGTTAACATCAAAATTACATTTCTCGGCCATATCGCATAGATCTCACTGTGAAAAGGCTTAAATGACTTTTTTAATTAAGTTTGATGATTGCGTTCAAACAAAATGTCCTAGAACAAAATTTTTAAATGTAACTACTAGATTGTGATACAATACACTATTGGGTGAAGTTTGGTTGACTTCTGCGCAGCGGTTTGGGAGTTAACATCAAAATTACATTTCTCGGCCATATCGCATAGATCTCACTGTGAAAAGGCTTAAATGACTTTTTTAATTAAGTTTGATGATTGAGTTCAAACAAAATGTCCTAGAACAAAATTTTCAAATGTAACTACTAGATTGTGATACAATACACTATTGGGTGAAGTTTGGTTGACTTCTGCGCAGCGGTTTGGGAGTTAACATCAAAATTACATTTCTCGGCCATATCGCATAGATCTCACTGTGAAAAGGCTTAAATGGCTTTTTTGACCTAAGTTTAATAATTGCGCTCAAACCAAATGTCCTTGAACGAAATTTTAAAATGTAACTACTAGAATGTGATACAATACACTATTGGGTGAAGTTTGGTTGACTTCTGCGCAGCGGTTTGGGAGTTAACATCAAAATTACATTTCTCGGCCATATCGCATAGATCTCACTGTGAAAAGGCTTAAATGACTTTTTTAATTAAGTTTGATGATTGCGTTCAAACAAAATGTCCTAGAACAAAATTTTCAAATGTAACTACTAGATTGTGATACAATACACTATTGGGTGAAGTTTGGTTGACTTCTGCGCAGCGGTTTGGGAGTTAACATCAAAATTACATTTCTCGGCCATATCGCATAGATCTCACTGTGAAAAGGCTTAAATGGCTTTTTTGACCTAAGTTTGAGGATTGCGCTCAAACCAAATGTCCTAGAACGAAATTTTCAAATGTAACTACTAGAATGTGATACAATACACTATTGGGTGAAGTTTGGTTGACTTCTGCGCAGCGGTTTGGGAGTTAACATCAAAATTACATTTCTCGGCCATATCGCATAGATCTCACTGTGAAAAGGCTTAAATGGCTTTTTTGACCTAAGTTTGAGGATTGCGCTCAAATCAAATGTCCTAGAACCAAATTTCCACATGTAACTACTAGATTGTGATACAATACACTAATGGGTGAAGTTTGGTTGACTTCTGCGCAGCGGTTTGGGAGTTAACATCAAAATTACATTTCTCGGCCATATCGCATAGATCTCACTGTGAAAAGGCTTAAATGACTTTTTTAATTAAGTTTGATGATTGCGTTCAAACAAAATGTCCTAGAACAAAATTTTTAAATGTAACTACTAGATTGTGATACAATACACTATTGGGTGAAGTTTGGTTGACTTCTGCGCAGCGGTTTGGGAGTTAACATCAAAATTACATTTCTCGGCCATATCGCATAGATCTCACTGTGAAAAGGCTTAAATGGCTTTTTTGACCTAAGTTTGAGGATTGCGCTCAAATCAAATGTCCTAGAACCAAATTTCCACATGTAACTACTAGATTGTGATAAAATACACTAATGGGTGAAGTTTGGTTGACTTCTGCGCAGCGGTTTGGGAGTTAACATCAAAATTACATTTCTCGGCCATATCGCATAGATCTCACTGTGAAAAGGCTTAAATGACTTTTTTAATTAAGTTTGATGATTGCGCTCAAACAAAATTTCCTAGAACAAATTTTTCAAATGTAACTACTAGATTGTGATACAATACACTATTGGGTGAAGTTTGGTTGACTTCTGCGCAGCGGTTTGGGAGTTAACATCAAAATTACATTTCTCGGCCATATCGCATAGATCTCACTGTGAAAAGGCTTAAATGACTTTTTTAATTAAGTTTGATGATTGCGTTCAAACAAAATGTCCTAGAACAAAACTTTAAATGTAACTACTAGATTGTGATACAATACACTATTGGCTGAAGTTTGGTTGACTTCTGCGCAGCGGTTTGGGAGTTAACATCAAAATTACATTTCTCCGCCATATCGCATAGATCTCACTGTGAAAAGGCTTAAATGGCTTTTTTGACCTAAGTTTGAGGATTGCGCTCAAATCAAATGTCCTATAACCAAATTTCCACATGTAACTACTAGATTGTGATACAATACACTAATGGGTGAAGTTTGGTTGACTTCTGCGCAGCGGTTTGGGAGTTAACATCAAAATTACATTTCTCGGCCATATCGCATAGATCTCACTGTGAAAAGGCTTAAATGACTTTTTTAATTAAGTTTGATGATTGCGTTCAAACAAAATGTCCTAGAACAAAATTTTTAAATGTAACTACTAGATTGTGATACAATACACTATTGGGTGAAGTTTGGTTGACTTCTGCGCAGCGGTTTGGGAGTTAACATCAAAATTACATTTCTCGGCCATATCGCATAGATCTCACTGTGAAAAGGCTTAAATGACTTTTTTAATTAAGTTTGATGATTGAGTTCAAACAAAATGTCCTAGAACAAAATTTTCAAATGTAACTACTAGATTGTGATACAATACACTATTGGGTGAAGTTTGGTTGACTTCTGCGCAGCGGTTTGGGAGTTAACATCAAAATTACATTTCTCGGCCATATCGCATAGATCTCACTGTGAAAAGGCTTAAATGACTTTTTTAATTAAGTTTGATGATTGAGTTCAAACAAAATGTCCTAGAACAAAATTTTCAAATGTAACTACTAGATTGTGATACAATACACTATTGGGTGAAGTTTGGTTGACTTCTGCGCAGCGGTTTGGGAGTTAACATCAAAATTACATTTCTCGGCCATATCGCATAGATCTCACTGTGAAAAGGCTTAAATGGCTTTTTTGACCTAAGTTTGAGGATTGCGCTCAAACAAAATGTCCTAGAACAAAATTTTCAAATGTAACTACTAGATTGTGATACAATACACTATTGGGTGAAGTTTGGTTGACTTCTGCGCAGCGGTTTGGGAGTTAACATCAAAATTACATTTCTCGGCCATATCGCATAGATCTCACTGTGAAAAGGCTTAAATGACTTTTTTAATTAAGTTTGATGATTGCGTTCAAACAAAATGTCCTAGAACAAAATTTTCAAATGTAACTACTAGATTGTGATACAATACACTATTGGGTGAAGTTTGGTTGACTTCTGCGCAGCGGTTTGGGAGTTAACATCAAAATTACATTTCTCGGCCATATCGCATAGATCTCACTGTGAAAAGGCTTAAATGGCTTTTTTGACCTAAGTTTGAGGATTGCGCTCAAACCAAATGTCCTAGAACGAAATTTTCAAATGTAACTACTAGAATGTGATACAATACACTATTGGGTGAAGTTTGGTTGACTTCTGCGCAGCGGTTTGGGAGTTAACATCAAAATTACATTTCTCGGCCATATCGCATAGATCTCACTGTGAAAAGGCTTAAATGACTTTTTTAATTAAGTTTGATGATTGCGTTCAAACAAAATGTCCTAGAACAAAATTTTCAAATGTAACTACTAGATTGTGATACAATACACTATTGGGTGAAGTTTGGTTGACTTCTGCGCAGCGGTTTGGGAGTTAACATCAAAATTACATTTCTCGGCCATATCGCATAGATCTCACTGTGAAAAGGCTTAAATGGCTTTTTTGACCTAAGTTTGAGGATTGCGCTCAAACCAAATGTCCTAGAACGAAATTTTCAAATGTAACTACTAGAATGTGATACAATACACTATTGGGTGAAGTTTGGTTGACTTCTGCGCAGCGGTTTGGGAGTTAACATCAAAATTACATTTCTCGGCCATATCGCATAGATCTCACTGTGAAAAGGCTTAAATGGCTTTTTTGACCTAAGTTTGAGGATTGCGCTCAAATCAAATGTCCTAGAACCAAATTTCCACATGTAACTACTAGATTGTGATACAATACACTAATGGGTGAAGTTTGGTTGACTTCTGCGCAGCGGTTTGGGAGTTAACATCAAAATTACATTTCTCGGCCATATCGCATAGATCTCACTGTGAAAAGGCTTAAATGACTTTTTTAATTAAGTTTGATGATTGCGTTCAAACAAAATGTCCTAGAACAAAATTTTTAAATGTAACTACTAGATTGTGATACAATACACTATTGGGTGAAGTTTGGTTGACTTCTGCGCAGCGGTTTGGGAGTTAACATCAAAATTACATTTCTCGGCCATATCGCATAGATCTCACTGTGAAAAGGCTTAAATGGCTTTTTTGACCTAAGTTTGAGGATTGCGCTCAAATCAAATGTCCTAGAACCAAATTTCCACATGTAACTACTAGATTGTGATAAAATACACTAATGGGTGAAGTTTGGTTGACTTCTGCGCAGCGGTTTGGGAGTTAACATCAAAATTACATTTCTCGGCCATATCGCATAGATCTCACTGTGAAAAGGCTTAAATGACTTTTTTAATTAAGTTTGATGATTGCGCTCAAACAAAATTTCCTAGAACAAATTTTTCAAATGTAACTACTAGATTGTGATACAATACACTATTGGGTGAAGTTTGGTTGACTTCTGCGCAGCGGTTTGGGAGTTAACATCAAAATTACATTTCTCGGCCATATCGCATAGATCTCACTGTGAAAAGGCTTAAATGACTTTTTTAATTAAGTTTGATGATTGCGTTCAAACAAAATGTCCTAGAACAAAATCTTTAAATGTAACTACTAGATTGTGATACAATACACTATTGGCTGAAGTTTGGTTGACTTCTGCGCAGCGGTTTGGGAGTTAACATCAAAATTACATTTCTCCGCCATATCGCATAGATCTCACTGTGAAAAGGCTTAAATGGCTTTTTTGACCTAAGGTTAAAGATTGCGCTCAAACCAAATGTCCTAGAACGAAATTTTCAAATGTAACTACTAGATTGTGATACAATACACTAATGGGTGAAGTTTGGTTGACTTCTGCGCAGCGGTTTGGGAGTTAACATCAAAATTACATTTCTCGGCCATATCGCATAGATCTCACTGTGAAAAGGCTTAAATGGCTTTTTTGACCTAAGTTTGAGGATTGCGCTCAAATCAAATGTCCTATAACCAAATTTCCACATGTAACTACTAGATTGTGATACAATACACTAATGGGTGAAGTTTGGTTGACTTCTGCGCAGCGGTTTGGGAGTGAACATCAAAATTACATTTCTCGGCCATATCGCATAGATCTCACTGTGAAAAGGCTTAAATGGCTTTTTTGACCTAAGTTTGAGGATTGCGCTCAAATCAAATGTCCTAGAACCAAATTTCCACATGTAACTACTAGATTGTGATAAAATACACTAATGGGTGAAGTTTGGTTGACTTCTGCGCAGCGGTTTGGGAGTTAACATCAAAATTACATTTCTCGGCCATATCGCATAGATCTCCCTGTGAAAAGGCTTAAATGGCTTTTTTGACCTAAGTTTGAGGATTGCGCTCAAATCAAATGTCCTAGAACCAAATTTCCACATGTAACTACTAGATTGTGATAAAATACACTAATGGGTGAAGTTTGGTTGACTTCTGCGCAGCGGTTTGGGAGTTAACATAAAAATTACATTTCTCGGCCATATCGCATAGATCTCACTGTGAAAAGGCTTAAATGACTTTTTTAATTAAGTTTGATGATTGCGCTCAAACAAAATTTCCTAGAACAAAATTTTCAAATGTAACTACTAGATTGTGATACAATACACTATTGGGTGAAGTTTGGTTGACTTCTGCGCAGCGGTTTGGGAGTTAACATCAAAATTACATTTCTCGGCCATATCGCATAGATCTCACTGTGAAAAGGCTTAAATGGCTTTTTTGACCTAAGTTTGAGGATTGCGCTCAAATCAAATGTCCTATAACCAAATTTCAACATGTAACTACTAGATTGTGATACAATACACTAATGGGTGAAGTTTGGTTGACTTCTGCGCAGCGGTTTGGGAGTTAACATCAAAATTACATTTCTCGGCCATATCGCATAGATCTCACTGTGAAAAGGCTTAAATGACTTTTTTAATTAAGTTTGATGATTGCGTTCAAACAAAATGTCCTAGAACAAAATTTTTAAATGTAACTACTAGATTGTGATACAATACACTATTGGCTGAAGTTTGGTTGACTTCTGCGCAGCGGTTTGGGAGTTAACATCAAAATTACATTTCTCCGCCATATCGCATAGATCTCACTGTGAAAAGGCTTAAATGGCTTTTTTGACCTAAGTTTGAGGATTGCGCTCAAATCAAATGTCCTAGAACCAAATTTCCACATGTAACTACTAGATTGTGATAAAATACACTAATGGGTGAAGTTTGGTTGACTTCTGCGCAGCGGTTTGGGAGTTAACATCAAAATTACATTTCTCGGCCATATCGCATAGATCTCACTGTGAAAAGGCTTAAATGACTTTTTTAATTAAGTTTGATGATTGCTTTCAAACAAAATTTCCTAGAACAAAATTTTCAAATGTAACTACTAGATTGTGATACAATACACTATTGGGTGAAGTTTGGTTGACTTCTGCGCAGCGGTTTGGGAGTTAACATCAAAATTACATTTCTCGGCCATATCGCATAGATCTCACTGTGAAAAGGCTTAAATGACTATTTTAATTAAGTTTGATGATTGCGTTCAAACAAAATGTCCTAGAACAAAATTTTCAAATGTAACTACTAGATTGTGATACAATACACTATTGGGTGAAGTTTGGTTGACTTCTGCGCAGCGGTTTGGGAGTTAACATCAAAATTACATTTCTCGGCCATATCGCATAGATCTCACTGTGAAAAGGCTTAAATGGCTTTTTTGACCTAAGGTTAAAGATTGCGCTCAAACCAAATGTCCTAGAACGAAATTTTCAAATGTAACTACTAGATTGTGATACAATACACTAATGGGTGAAGTTTGGTTGACTTCTGCGCAGCGGTTTGGGAGTTAACATCAAAATTACATTTCTCGGCCATATCGCATAGATCTCACTGTGAAAAGGCTTAAATGGCTTTTTTGACCTAAGTTTGAGGATTGCGCTCAAATCAAATGTCCTATAACCAAATTTCCACATGTAACTACTAGATTGTGATACAATACACTAATGGGTGAAGTTTGGTTGACTTCTGCGCAGCGGTTTGGGAGTGAACATCAAAATTACATTTCTCGGCCATATCGCATAGATCTCACTGTGAAAAGGCTTAAATGGCTTTTTTGACCTAAGTTTGAGGATTGCGCTCAAATCAAATGTCCTAGAACCAAATTTCCACATGTAACTACTAGATTGTGATAAAATACACTAATGGGTGAAGTTTGGTTGACTTCTGCGCAGCGGTTTGGGAGTTAACATCAAAATTACATTTCTCGGCCATATCGCATAGATCTCCCTGTGAAAAGGCTTAAATGGCTTTTTTGACCTAAGTTTGAGGATTGCGCTCAAATCAAATGTCCTAGAACCAAATTTCCACATGTAACTACTAGATTGTGATACAATACACTAATGGGTGAAGTTTGGTTGACTTCTGCGCAGCGGTTTGGGAGTGAACATCAAAATTACATTTCTCGGCCATATCGCATAGATCTCACTGTGAAAAGGCTTAAATGACTTTTTTAATTAAGTTTGATGATTGCGTTCAAACAAAATGTCCTAGAACAAAATTTTTAAATGTAACTACTAGATTGTGATACAATACACTATTGGGTGAAGAAGTTTGGTTGACTTCTGCGCAGCGGTTTGGGAGTTAACATCAAAATTACATTTCTCGGCCATATCGCATAGATCTCACTGGGAAAAGGCTTAAATGGCTTTTTTGACCTAAGTTTGAGGATTGCGCTCAAATCAAATGTCCTAGAACCAAATTTCCACATGTAACTACTAGATTGTGATAAAATACACTAATGGGTGAAGTTTGGTTGACTTCTGCGCAGCGGTTTGGGAGTTAACATCAAAATTACATTTCTCGGCCATATCGCATAGATCTCACTGTGAAAAGGCTTAAATGACTTTTTTAATTAAGTTTGATGATTGCGCTCAAACAAAATTTCCTAGAACAAAATTTTCAAATGTAACTACTAGATTGTGATACAATACACTATTGGGTGAAGTTTGGTTGACTTCTGCGCAGCGGTTTGGGAGTTAACATCAAAATTACATTTCTCGGCCATATCGCATAGATCTCACTGTGAAAAGGCATAAATGACTTTTTTAATTAAGTTTGATGATTGCGTTCAAACAAAATGTCCTAGAACAAAATTTTCAAATGTAACTACTAGATTGTGATACAATACACTATTGGGTGAAGTTTGGTTGACTTCTGCGCAGCGGTTTGGGAGTTAACATCAAAATTACATTTCTCGGCCATATCGCATAGATCTCACTGTGAAAAGGCTTAAATGACTTTTTTAATTAAGTTTGATGATTGCGTTCAAACAAAATGTCCTAGAACAAAATTTTCAAATGTAACTACTAGATTGTGATACAATACACTATTGGGTGAAGTTTGGTTGACTTCTGCGCAGCGGTTTGGGAGTTAACATCAAAATTACATTTCTCGGCCATATCGCATAGATCTCACTGTGAAAAGGCTTAAATGGCTTTTTTGACCTAAGGTTAAAGATTGCGCTCAAACCAAATGTCCTAGAACGAAATTTTCAAATGTAACTACTAGATTGTGATACAATACACTAATGGGTGAAGTTTGGTTGACTTCTGCGCAGCGGTTTGGGAGTTAACATCAAAATTACATTTCTCGGCCATATCGCATAGATCTCACTGTGAAAAGGCTTAAATGGCTTTTTTGACCTAAGTTTGAGGATTGCGCTCAAATCAAATGTCCTATAACCAAATTTCCACATGTAACTACTAGATTGTGATACAATACACTAATGGGTGAAGTTTGGTTGACTTCTGCGCAGCGGTTTGGGAGTTAACATCAAAATTACATTTCTCGGCCATATCGCATAGATCTCACTGTGAAAAGGCTTAAATGACTTTTTTAATTAAGTTTGATGATTGCGTTCAAACAAAATGTCCTAGAACAAAATTTTTAAATGTAACTACTAAATTGTGATACAATACACTATTGGGTGAAGTTTGGTTGACTTCTGCGCAGCGGTTTGGGAGTTAACATCAAAATTACATTTCTCGGCCATATCGCATAGATCTCACTGTGAAAAGGCTTAAATGACTTTTTTAATTAAGTTTGATGATTGAGTTCAAACAAAATGTCCTAGAACAAAATTTTCAAATGTAACTACTAGATTGTGATACAATACACTATTGGGTGAAGTTTGGTTGACTTCTGCGCAGCGGTTTGGGAGTTAACATCAAAATTACATTTCTCGGCCATATCGCATAGATCTCACTGTGAAAAGGCTTAAATGGCTTTTTTGACCTAAGTTTGAGGATTGCGCTCAAACAAAATGTCCTAGAACAAAATTTTCAAATGTAACTACTAGATTGTGATACAATACACTATTGGGTGAAGTTTGGTTGACTTCTGCGCAGCGGTTTGGGAGTTAACATCAAAATTACATTTCTCGGCCATATCGCATAGATCTCACTGTGAAAAGGCTTAAATGACTTTTTTAATTAAGTTTGATGATTGCGTTCAAACAAAATGTCCTAGAACAAAATTTTCAAATGTAACTACTAGATTGTGATACAATACACTATTGGGTGAAGTTTGGTTGACTTCTGCGCAGCGGTTTGGGAGTTAACATCAAAATTACATTTCTCGGCCATATCGCATAGATCTCACTGGGAAAAGGCTTAAATGGCTTTTTTGACCTAAGTTTGAGGATTGCGCTCAAATCAAATGTCCTAGAACCAAATTTCCACATGTAACTACTAGATTGTGATAAAATACACTAATGGGTGAAGTTTGGTTGACTTCTGCGCAGCGGTTTGGGAGTTAACATCAAAATTACATTTCTCGGCCATATCGCATAGATCTCACTGTGAAAAGGCTTAAATGACTTTTTTAATTAAGTTTGATGATTGCGCTCAAACAAAATTTCCTAGAACAAAATTTTCAAATGTAACTACTAGATTGTGATACAATACACTATTGGGTGAAGTTTGGTTGACTTCTGCGCAGCGGTTTGGGAGTTAACATCAAAATTACATTTCTCGGCCATATCGCATAGATCTCACTGTGAAAAGGCATAAATGACTTTTTTAATTAAGTTTGATGATTGCGCTCAAATCAAATGTCCTATAACCAAATTTCCACATGTAACTACTAGATTGTGATACAATACACTAATGGGTGAAGTTTGGTTGACTTCTGCGCAGCGGTTTGGGAGTGAACATCAAAATTACATTTCTCGGCCATATCGCATAGATCTCACTGTGAAAAGGCTTAAATGGCTTTTTTGACCTAAGTTTGAGGATTGCGCTCAAATCAAATGTCCTAGAACCAAATTTCCACATGTAACTACTAGATTGTGATAAAATACACTAATGGGTGAAGTTTGGTTGACTTCTGCGCAGCGGTTTGGGAGTTAACATCAAAATTACATTTCTCGGCCATATCGCATAGATCTCCCTGTGAAAAGGCTTAAATGGCTTTTTTGACCTAAGTTTGAGGATTGCGCTCAAATCAAATGTCCTAGAACCAAATTTCCACATGTAACTACTAGATTGTGATAAAATACACTAATGGGTGAAGTTTGGTTGACTTCTGCGCAGCGGTTTGGGAGTTAACATAAAAATTACATTTCTCGGCCATATCGCATAGATCTCACTGTGAAAAGGCTTAAATGACTTTTTTAATTAAGTTTGATGATTGCGCTCAAACAAAATTTCCTAGAACAAAATTTTCAAATGTAACTACTAGATTGTGATACAATACACTATTGGGTGAAGTTTGGTTGACTTCTGCGCAGCGGTTTGGGAGTTAACATCAAAATTACATTTCTCGGCCATATCGCATAGATCTCACTGTGAAAAGGCTTAAATGGCTTTTTTGACCTAAGTTTGAGGATTGCGCTCAAATCAAATGTCCTATAACCAAATTTCAACATGTAACTACTAGATTGTGATACAATACACTAATGGGTGAAGTTTGGTTGACTTCTGCGCAGCGGTTTGGGAGTTAACATCAAAATTACATTTCTCGGCCATATCGCATAGATCTCACTGTGAAAAGGCTTAAATGACTTTTTTAATTAAGTTTGATGATTGCGTTCAAACAAAATGTCCTAGAACAAAATTTTTAAATGTAACTACTAGATTGTGATACAATACACTATTGGCTGAAGTTTGGTTGACTTCTGCGCAGCGGTTTGGGAGTTAACATCAAAATTACATTTCTCCGCCATATCGCATAGATCTCACTGTGAAAAGGCTTAAATGGCTTTTTTGACCTAAGTTTGAGGATTGCGCTCAAATCAAATGTCCTAGAACCAAATTTCCACATGTAACTACTAGATTGTGATAAAATACACTAATGGGTGAAGTTTGGTTGACTTCTGCGCAGCGGTTTGGGAGTTAACATCAAAATTACATTTCTCGGCCATATCGCATAGATCTCACTGTGAAAAGGCTTAAATGACTTTTTTAATTAAGTTTGATGATTGCTTTCAAACAAAATTTCCTAGAACAAAATTTTCAAATGTAACTACTAGATTGTGATACAATACACTATTGGGTGAAGTTTGGTTGACTTCTGCGCAGCGGTTTGGGAGTTAACATCAAAATTACATTTCTCGGCCATATCGCATAGATCTCACTGTGAAAAGGCTTAAATGACTATTTTAATTAAGTTTGATGATTGCGTTCAAACAAAATGTCCTAGAACAAAATTTTCAAATGTAACTACTAGATTGTGATACAATACACTATTGGGTGAAGTTTGGTTGACTTCTGCGCAGCGGTTTGGGAGTTAACATCAAAATTACATTTCTCGGCCATATCGCATAGATCTCACTGTGAAAAGGCTTAAATGGCTTTTTTGACCTAAGGTTAAAGATTGCGCTCAAACCAAATGTCCTAGAACGAAATTTTCAAATGTAACTACTAGATTGTGATACAATACACTAATGGGTGAAGTTTGGTTGACTTCTGCGCAGCGGTTTGGGAGTTAACATCAAAATTACATTTCTCGGCCATATCGCATAGATCTCACTGTGAAAAGGCTTAAATGGCTTTTTTGACCTAAGTTTGAGGATTGCGCTCAAATCAAATGTCCTATAACCAAATTTCCACATGTAACTACTAGATTGTGATACAATACACTAATGGGTGAAGTTTGGTTGACTTCTGCGCAGCGGTTTGGGAGTGAACATCAAAATTACATTTCTCGGCCATATCGCATAGATCTCACTGTGAAAAGGCTTAAATGGCTTTTTTGACCTAAGTTTGAGGATTGCGCTCAAATCAAATGTCCTAGAACCAAATTTCCACATGTAACTACTAGATTGTGATAAAATACACTAATGGGTGAAGTTTGGTTGACTTCTGCGCAGCGGTTTGGGAGTTAACATCAAAATTACATTTCTCGGCCATATCGCATAGATCTCCCTGTGAAAAGGCTTAAATGGCTTTTTTGACCTAAGTTTGAGGATTGCGCTCAAATCAAATGTCCTAGAACCAAATTTCCACATGTAACTACTAGATTGTGATACAATACACTAATGGGTGAAGTTTGGTTGACTTCTGCGCAGCGGTTTGGGAGTGAACATCAAAATTACATTTCTCGGCCATATCGCATAGATCTCACTGTGAAAAGGCTTAAATGACTTTTTTAATTAAGTTTGATGATTGCGTTCAAACAAAATGTCCTAGAACAAAATTTTTAAATGTAACTACTAGATTGTGATACAATACACTATTGGGTGAAGAAGTTTGGTTGACTTCTGCGCAGCGGTTTGGGAGTTAACATCAAAATTACATTTCTCGGCCATATCGCATAGATCTCACTGGGAAAAGGCTTAAATGGCTTTTTTGACCTAAGTTTGAGGATTGCGCTCAAATCAAATGTCCTAGAACCAAATTTCCACATGTAACTACTAGATTGTGATAAAATACACTAATGGGTGAAGTTTGGTTGACTTCTGCGCAGCGGTTTGGGAGTTAACATCAAAATTACATTTCTCGGCCATATCGCATAGATCTCACTGTGAAAAGGCTTAAATGACTTTTTTAATTAAGTTTGATGATTGCGCTCAAACAAAATTTCCTAGAACAAAATTTTCAAATGTAACTACTAGATTGTGATACAATACACTATTGGGTGAAGTTTGGTTGACTTCTGCGCAGCGGTTTGGGAGTTAACATCAAAATTACATTTCTCGGCCATATCGCATAGATCTCACTGTGAAAAGGCATAAATGACTTTTTTAATTAAGTTTGATGATTGCGTTCAAACAAAATGTCCTAGAACAAAATTTTCAAATGTAACTACTAGATTGTGATACAATACACTATTGGGTGAAGTTTGGTTGACTTCTGCGCAGCGGTTTGGGAGTTAACATCAAAATTACATTTCTCGGCCATATCGCATAGATCTCACTGTGAAAAGGCTTAAATGACTTTTTTAATTAAGTTTGATGATTGCGTTCAAACAAAATGTCCTAGAACAAAATTTTCAAATGTAACTACTAGATTGTGATACAATACACTATTGGGTGAAGTTTGGTTGACTTCTGCGCAGCGGTTTGGGAGTTAACATCAAAATTACATTTCTCGGCCATATCGCATAGATCTCACTGTGAAAAGGCTTAAATGGCTTTTTTGACCTAAGGTTAAAGATTGCGCTCAAACCAAATGTCCTAGAACGAAATTTTCAAATGTAACTACTAGATTGTGATACAATACACTAATGGGTGAAGTTTGGTTGACTTCTGCGCAGCGGTTTGGGAGTTAACATCAAAATTACATTTCTCGGCCATATCGCATAGATCTCACTGTGAAAAGGCTTAAATGGCTTTTTTGACCTAAGTTTGAGGATTGCGCTCAAATCAAATGTCCTATAACCAAATTTCCACATGTAACTACTAGATTGTGATACAATACACTAATGGGTGAAGTTTGGTTGACTTCTGCGCAGCGGTTTGGGAGTTAACATCAAAATTACATTTCTCGGCCATATCGCATAGATCTCACTGTGAAAAGGCTTAAATGACTTTTTTAATTAAGTTTGATGATTGCGTTCAAACAAAATGTCCTAGAACAAAATTTTTAAATGTAACTACTAAATTGTGATACAATACACTATTGGGTGAAGTTTGGTTGACTTCTGCGCAGCGGTTTGGGAGTTAACATCAAAATTACATTTCTCGGCCATATCGCATAGATCTCACTGTGAAAAGGCTTAAATGACTTTTTTAATTAAGTTTGATGATTGAGTTCAAACAAAATGTCCTAGAACAAAATTTTCAAATGTAACTACTAGATTGTGATACAATACACTATTGGGTGAAGTTTGGTTGACTTCTGCGCAGCGGTTTGGGAGTTAACATCAAAATTACATTTCTCGGCCATATCGCATAGATCTCACTGTGAAAAGGCTTAAATGGCTTTTTTGACCTAAGTTTGAGGATTGCGCTCAAACAAAATGTCCTAGAACAAAATTTTCAAATGTAACTACTAGATTGTGATACAATACACTATTGGGTGAAGTTTGGTTGACTTCTGCGCAGCGGTTTGGGAGTTAACATCAAAATTACATTTCTCGGCCATATCGCATAGATCTCACTGTGAAAAGGCTTAAATGACTTTTTTAATTAAGTTTGATGATTGCGTTCAAACAAAATGTCCTAGAACAAAATTTTCAAATGTAACTACTAGATTGTGATACAATACACTATTGGGTGAAGTTTGGTTGACTTCTGCGCAGCGGTTTGGGAGTTAACATCAAAATTACATTTCTCGGCCATATCGCATAGATCTCACTGGGAAAAGGCTTAAATGGCTTTTTTGACCTAAGTTTGAGGATTGCGCTCAAATCAAATGTCCTAGAACCAAATTTCCACATGTAACTACTAGATTGTGATAAAATACACTAATGGGTGAAGTTTGGTTGACTTCTGCGCAGCGGTTTGGGAGTTAACATCAAAATTACATTTCTCGGCCATATCGCATAGATCTCACTGTGAAAAGGCTTAAATGACTTTTTTAATTAAGTTTGATGATTGCGCTCAAACAAAATTTCCTAGAACAAAATTTTCAAATGTAACTACTAGATTGTGATACAATACACTATTGGGTGAAGTTTGGTTGACTTCTGCGCAGCGGTTTGGGAGTTAACATCAAAATTACATTTCTCGGCCATATCGCATAGATCTCACTGTGAAAAGGCATAAATGACTTTTTTAATTAAGTTTGATGATTGCGTTCAAACAAAATGTCCTAGAACAAAATTTTCAAATGTAACTATTAGATTGTGATACAATACACTATTGGGTGAAGTTTGGTTGACTTCTGCGCAGCGGTTTGGGAGTTAACATCAAAATTACATTTCTCGGCCATATCGCATAGATCTCACTGTGAAAAGGCTTAAATGGCTTTTTTGACCTAAGTTTAAAGATTGCGCTCAAACCAAATGTCCTAGAACGAAATTTTCAAATGTAACTACTAGATTGTGATACAATACACTATTGGGTGAAGTTTGGTTGACTTCTGCGCAGCGGTTTGGGAGTTAACATCAAAATTACATTTCTCGGCCATATCGCATAGATCTCACTGTGAAAAGGCTTAAATGACTTTTTTAATTAAGTTTGATGATTGCGTTCAAACAAAATGTCCTAGAACAAAATTTTCAAATGTAACTACTAGATTGTGATACAATACACTATTGGGTGAAGTTTGGTTGACTTCTGCGCAGCGGTTTGGGAGTTAACATCAAAATTACATTCCTCGGCCATATCGCATAGATCTCACTGTGAAAAGGCTTAAATGGCTTTTTTGACCTAAGTTTGAGGATTGCGCTCAAACCAAATGTCCTAGAACGAAATTTTCAAATGTAACTACTAGAATGTGATACAATACACTATTGGGTGAAGTTTGGTTGACTTCTGCGCAGCGGTTTGGGAGTTAACATCAAAATTACATTTCTCGGCCATATCGCATAGATCTCCCTGTGAAAAGGCTTAAATGGCTTTTTTGACCTAAGTTTGAGGATTGCGCTCAAATCAAATGTCCTAGAACCAAATTTCCACATGTAACTACTAGATTGTGATAAAATACACTAATGGGTGAAGTTTGGTTGACTTCTGCGCAGCGGTTTGGGAGTTAACATCAAAATTACATTTCTCGGCCATATCGCATAGATCTCACTGTGAAAAGGCTTAAATGACTTTTTTAATTAAGTTTGATGATTGCGCTCAAACAAAATTTCCTAGAACAAAATTTTCAAATGTAACTACTAGATTGTGATACAATACACTATTGGGTGAAGTTTGGTTGACTTCTGCGCAGCGGTTTGGGAGTTAACATCAAAATTACATTTCTCGGCCATATCGCATAGATCTCACTGTGAAAAGGCTTAAATGGCTTTTTTGACCTAAGTTTGAGGATTGCGCTCAAATCAAATGTCCTATAACCAAATTTCCACATGTAACTACTAGATTGTGATACAATACACTAATGGGTGAAGTTTGGTTGACTTCTGCGCAGCGGTTTGGGAGTTAACATCAAAATTACATTTCTCGGCCATATCGCATAGATCTCACTGTGAAAAGGCTTAAATGACTTTTTTAATTAAGTTTGATGATTGCGTTCAAACAAAATGTCCTAGAACAAAATTTTTAAATGTAACTACTAGATTGTGATACAATACACTATTGGCTGAAGTTTGGTTGACTTCTGCGCAGCGGTTTGGGAGTTAACATCAAAATTACATTTCTCCGCCATATCGCATAGATCTCACTGTGAAAAGGCTTAAATGGCTTTTTTGACCTAAGTTTGAGGATTGCGCTCAAATCAAATGTCCTAGAACCAAATTTCCACATGTAACTACTAGATTGTGATAAAATACACTAATGGGTGAAGTTTGGTTGACTTCTGCGCAGCGGTTTGGGAGTTAACATCAAAATTACATTTCTCGGCCATATCGCATAGATCTCACTGTGAAAAGGCTTAAATGACTTTTTTAATTAAGTTTGATGATTGCGCTCAAACAAAATTTCCTAGAACAAAATTTTCAAATGTAACTACTAGATTGTGATACAATACACTATTGGGTGAAGTTTGGTTGACTTCTGCGCAGCGGTTTGGGAGTTAACATCAAAATTACATTTCTCGGCCATATCGCATAGATCTCACTGTGAAAAGGCTTAAATGACTTTTTTAATTAAGTTTGATGATTGCGTTCAAACAAAATGTCCTAGAACAAAATTTTCAAATGTAACTACTAGATTGTGATACAATACACTATTGGGTGAAGTTTGGTTGACTTCTGCGCAGCGGTTTGGGAGTTAACATCAAAATTACATTTCTCGGCCATATCGCATATATCTCACTGTGAAAAGGCTTAAATGGCTTTTTTGACCTAAGGTTAAAGATTGCGCTCAAACCAAATGTCCTAGAACGAAATTTTCAAATGTAACTACTAGATAGTGATACAATACACTAATGGGTGAAGTTTGGTTGACTTCTGCGCAGCGGTTTGGGAGTTAACATCAAAATTACATTTCTCGGCCATATCGCATAGATCTCACTGTGAAAAGGCTTAAATGGCTTTTTTGACCTAAATTTGAGGATTGCGCTCAAATCAAATGTCCTAGAACCAAATTTCCACATGTAACTACTAGATTGTGATAAAATACACTAATGGGTGAAGTTTGGTTGACTTCTGCGCAGCGGTTTGGGAGTTAACATCAAAATTACATTTCTCGGCCATATCGCATAGATCTCACTGTGAAAAGGCTTAAATGACTTTTTTAATTAAGTTTGATGATTGCGCTCAAACAAAATTTCCTAGAACAAAATTTTCAAATGTAACTACTAGATTGTGATACAATACACTATTGGGTGAAGTTTGGTTGACTTCTGCGCAGCGGTTTGGGAGTTAACATCAAAATTACATTTCTCGGCCATATCGCATAGATCTCACTGTGAAAAGGCTTAAATGACTTTTTTAATTAAGTTTGATGATTGCGTTCAAACAAAATGTCCTAGAACAAAATTTTCAAATGTAACTACTAGATTGTGATACAATACACTATTGGGTGAAGTTTGGTTGACTTCTGCGCAGCGGTTTGGGAGTTAACATCAAAATTACATTTCTCGGCCATATCGCATAGATCTCACTGTGAAAAGGCTTAAATGGCTTTTTTGACCTAAGTTTGAGGATTGCGCTCAAACCAAATGTCCTAGAACGAAATTTTCAAATGTAACTACTAGAATGTGATACAATACACTATTGGGTGAAGTTTGGTTGACTTCTGCGCAGCGGTTTGGGACTTAACATCAAAATTACATTTCTCGGCCATATCGCATAGATCTCACTGTGAAAAGGCTTAAATGGCTTTTTTGACCTAAGTTTGAGGATTGCGCTCAAATCAAATGTCCTAGAACCAAATTTCCACATGTAACTACTAGATTGTGATAAAATACACTAATGGGTGAAGTTTGGTTGACTTCTGCGCAGCGGTTTGGGAGTTAACATCAAAATTACATTTCTCGGCCATATCGCATAGATCTCACTGTGAAAAGGCTTAAATGACTTTTTTAATTAAGTTTGATGATTGCGCTCAAACAAAATTTCCTAGAACAAAATTTTCAAATGTAACTACTAGATTGTGATACAATACACTATTGGGTGAAGTTTGGTTGACTTCTGCGCAGCGGTTTGGGAGTTAACATCAAAATTACATTTCTCGGCCATATCGCATAGATCTCACTGTGAAAAGGCTTAAATGGCTTTTTTGACCTAAGTTTGAGGATTGCGCTCAAATCAAATGTCCTATAACCAAATTTCCACATGTAAGTACTAGATTGTGATACAATACACTAATGGGTGAAGTTTGGTTGACTTCTGCGCAGCGGTTTGGGAGTTAACATCAAAATTACATTTCTCGGCCATATCGCATAGATCTCACAGTGAAAAGGCTTAAATGACTTTTTTAATTAAGTTTGATGATTGCGTTCAAACAAAATGTCCTAGAACAAAATTTTTAAATGTAACTACTAGATTGTGATACAATACACTATTGGGTGAAGTTTGGTTGACTTCTGCGCAGCGGTTTGGGAGTTAACATCAAAATTACATTTCTCGGCCATATCGCATAGATCTCACTGTGAAAAGGCTTAAATGACTTTTTTAATTAAGTTTGATGATTGAGTTCAAACAAAATGTCCTAGAACAAAATTTTCAAATGTAACTACTAGATTGTGATACAATACACTATTGGGTGAAGTTTGGTTGACTTCTGCGCAGCGGTTTGGGAGTTAACATCAAAATTACATTTCTCGGCCATATCGCATAGATCTCACTGTGAAAAGGCTTAAATGGCTTTTTTGACCTAAGTTTAATAATTGCGCTCAAACCAAATGTGCTTGAACGAAATTTTAAAATGTAACTACTAGAATGTGATACAATACACTATTGGGTGAAGTTTGGTTGAATTCTGCGCAGCGGTTTGGGAGTTAACATCAAAATTACATTTCTCGGCCATATCGCATAGATCTCACTGTGAAAAGGCTTAAATGGCTTTTTTGACCTAAGTTTGAGGATTGCGCTCAAATCAAATGTCCTATAACCAAATTTCCACATGTAACTACTAGATTGTGATACAATACACTAATGGGTGAAGTTTGGTTGACTTCTGCGCAGCGGTTTGGGAGTTAACATCAAAATTACATTTCTCGGCCATATCGCATAGATCTCACTGTGAAAAGGCTTAAATGGCTTTTTTGACCTAAGTTTGAGGATTGCGCTCAAATCAAATGTCCTAGAACCAAATTTCCACATGTAACTACTAGATTGTGATAAAATACACTAATGGGTGAAGTTTGGTTGACTTCTGCGCAGCGGTTTGGGAGTTAACATCAAAATTACATTTCTCGGCCATATCGCATAGATCTCACTGTGAAAAGGCTTAAATGACTTTTTTAATTAAGTTTGATGATTGCGCTCAAACAAAATTTCCTAGAACAAAATTTTCAAATGTAACTACTAGATTGTGATACAATACACTATTGGGTGAAGTTTGGTTGACTTCTGCGCAGCGGTTTGGGAGTTAACATCAAAATTACATTTCTCGGCCATATCGCATAGATCTCACTGTGAAAAGGCTTAAATGACTTTTTTAATTAAGTTTGATGATTGCGTTCAAACAAAATGTCCTAGAACAAAATTTTCAAATGTAACTACTAGATTGTGATACAATACACTATTGGGTGAAGTTTGGTTGACTTCTGCGCAGCGGTTTGGGAGTTAACATCAAAATTACATTTCTCGGCCATATCGCATATATCTCACTGTGAAAAGGCTTAAATGGCTTTTTTGACCTAAGGTTAAAGATTGCGCTCAAACCAAATGTCCTAGAACGAAATTTTCAAATGTAACTACTAGATAGTGATACAATACACTAATGGGTGAAGTTTGGTTGACTTCTGCGCAGCGGTTTGGGAGTTAACATCAAAATTACATTTCTCGGCCATATCGCATAGATCTCACTGTGAAAAGGCTTAAATGGCTTTTTTGACCTAAATTTGAGGATTGCGCTCAAATCAAATGTCCTAGAACCAAATTTCCACATGTAACTACTAGATTGTGATAAAATACACTAATGGGTGAAGTTTGGTTGACTTCTGCGCAGCGGTTTGGGAGTTAACATCAAAATTACATTTCTCGGCCATATCGCATAGATCTCACTGTGAAAAGGCTTAAATGACTTTTTTAATTAAGTTTGATGATTGCGCTCAAACAAAATTTCCTAGAACAAAATTTTCAAATGTAACTACTAGATTGTGATACAATACACTATTGGGTGAAGTTTGGTTGACTTCTGCGCAGCGGTTTGGGAGTTAACATCAAAATTACATTTCTCGGCCATATCGCATAGATCTCACTGTGAAAAGGCTTAAATGACTTTTTTAATTAAGTTTGATGATTGCGTTCAAACAAAATGTCCTAGAACAAAATTTTCAAATGTAACTACTAGATTGTGATACAATACACTATTGGGTGAAGTTTGGTTGACTTCTGCGCAGCGGTTTGGGAGTTAACATCAAAATTACATTTCTCGGCCATATCGCATAGATCTCCCTGTGAAAAGGCTTAAATGGCTTTTTTGACCTAAGTTTGAGGATTGCGCTCAAATCAAATGTCCTAGAACCAAATTTCCACATGTAACTACTAGATTGTGATAAAATACACTAATGGGTGAAGTTTGGTTGACTTCTGCGCAGCGGTTTGGGAGTTAACATCAAAATTACATTTCTCGGCCATATCGCATAGATCTCACTGTGAAAAGGCTTAAATGGCTTTTTTGACCTAAGTTTGAGGATTGCGCTCAAATCAAATGTCCTAGAACCAAATTTCCACATGTAACTACTAGATTGTGATACAATACACTAATGGGTGAAGTTTGGTTGACTTCTGCGCAGCGGTTTGGGAGTTAACATCAAAATTACATTTCTCGGCCATATCGCATAGATCTCACTGTGAAAAGGCTTAAATGACTTTTTTAATTAAGTTTGATGATTGCGTTCAAACCAAATGTCCTAGAACAAAATTTTTAAATGTAACTACTAGATTGTGATACAATACACTATTGGGTGAAGTTTGGTTGACTTCTGCGCAGCGGTTTGGGAGTTAACATCAAAATTACATTTCTCGGCCATATCGCATAGATCTCACTGTGAAAAGGCTTAAATGGCTTTTTTGACCTAAGTTTGAGGATTGCGCTCAAATCAAATGTCCTAGAACCAAATTTCCACATGTAACTACTAGATTGTGATAAAATACACTAATGGGTGAAGTTTGGTTGACTTCTGCGCAGCGGTTTGGGAGTTAACATCAAAATTACATTTCTCGGCCATATCGCATAGATCTCACTGTGAAAAGGCTTAAATGACTTTTTTAATTAAGTTTGATGATTGCGCTCAAACAAAATTTCCTAGAACAAATTTTTCAAATGTAACTACTAGATTGTGATACAATACACTATTGGGTGAAGTTTGGTTGACTTCTGCGCAGCGGTTTGGGAGTTAACATCAAAATTACATTTCTCGGCCATATCGCATAGATCTCACTGTGAAAAGGCTTAAATGGCTTTTTTGACCTAAGTTTAATAATTGCGCTCAAACCAAATGTGCTTGAACGAAATTTTAAAATGTAACTACTAGAATGTGATACAATACACTATTGGGTGAAGTTTGGTTGAATTCTGCGCAGCGGTTTGGGAGTTAACATCAAAATTACATTTCTCGGCCATATCGCATAGATCTCACTGTGAAAAGGCTTAAATGGCTTTTTTGACCTAAGTTTGAGGATTGCGCTCAAATCAAATGTCCTATAACCAAATTTCCACATGTAACTACTAGATTGTGATACAATACACTAATGGGTGAAGTTTGGTTGACTTCTGCGCAGCGGTTTGGGAGTTAACATCAAAATTACATTTCTCGGCCATATCGCATAGATCTCACTGTGAAAAGGCTTAAATGGCTTTTTTGACCTAAATTTGAGGATTGCGCTCAAATCAAATGTCCTAGAACCAAATTTCCACATGTAACTACTAGATTGTGATAAAATACACTAATGGGTGAAGTTTGGTTGACTTCTGCGCAGCGGTTTGGGAGTTAACATCAAAATTACATTTCTCGGCCATATCGCATAGATCTCACTGTGAAAAGGCTTAAATGACTTTTTTAATTAAGTTTGATGATTGCGCTCAAACAAAATTTCCTAGAACAAAATTTTCAAATGTAACTACTAGATTGTGATACAATACACTATTGGGTGAAGTTTGGTTGACTTCTGCGCAGCGGTTTGGGAGTTAACATCAAAATTACATTTCTCGGCCATATCGCATAGATCTCACTGTGAAAAGGCTTAAATGACTTTTTTAATTAAGTTTGATGATTGCGTTCAAACAAAATGTCCTAGAACAAAATTTTCAAATGTAACTACTAGATTGTGATACAATACACTATTGGGTGAAGTTTGGTTGACTTCTGCGCAGCGGTTTGGGAGTTAACATCAAAATTACATTTCTCGGCCATATCGCATAGATCTCCCTGTGAAAAGGCTTAAATGGCTTTTTTGACCTAAGTTTGAGGATTGCGCTCAAATCAAATGTCCTAGAACCAAATTTCCACATGTAACTACTAGATTGTGATAAAATACACTAATGGGTGAAGTTTGGTTGACTTCTGCGCAGCGGTTTGGGAGTTAACATCAAAATTACATTTCTCGGCCATATCGCATAGATCTCACTGTGAAAAGGCTTAAATGGCTTTTTTGACCTAAGTTTGAGGATTGCGCTCAAATCAAATGTCCTAGAACCAAATTTCCACATGTAACTACTAGATTGTGATACAATACACTAATGGGTGAAGTTTGGTTGACTTCTGCGCAGCGGTTTGGGAGTTAACATCAAAATTACATTTCTCGGCCATATCGCATAGATCTCACTGTGAAAAGGCTTAAATGACTTTTTTAATTAAGTTTGATGATTGCGTTCAAACCAAATGTCCTAGAACAAAATTTTTAAATGTAACTACTAGATTGTGATACAATACACTATTGGGTGAAGTTTGGTTGACTTCTGCGCAGCGGTTTGGGAGTTAACATCAAAATTACATTTCTCGGCCATATCGCATAGATCTCACTGTGAAAAGGCTTAAATGGCTTTTTTGACCTAAGTTTGAGGATTGCGCTCAAATCAAATGTCCTAGAACCAAATTTCCACATGTAACTACTAGATTGTGATAAAATACACTAATGGGTGAAGTTTGGTTGACTTCTGCGCAGCGGTTTGGGAGTTAACATCAAAATTACATTTCTCGGCCATATCGCATAGATCTCACTGTGAAAAGGCTTAAATGACTTTTTTAATTAAGTTTGATGATTGCGCTCAAACAAAATTTCCTAGAACAAATTTTTCAAATGTAACTACTAGATTGTGATACAATACACTATTGGGTGAAGTTTGGTTGACTTCTGCGCAGCGGTTTGGGAGTTAACATCAAAATTACATTTCTCGGCCATATCGCATAGATCTCACTGTGAAAAGGCTTAAATGACTTTTTTAATTAAGTTTGATGATTGCGTTCAAACAAAATGTCCTAGAACAAAATCTTTAAATGTAACTACTAGATTGTGATACAATACACTATTGGCTGAAGTTTGGTTGACTTCTGCGCAGCGGTTTGGGAGTTAACATCAAAATTACATTTCTCCGCCATATCGCATAGATCTCACTGTGAAAAGGCTTAAATGGCTTTTTTGACCTAAGTTTGAGGATTGCGCTCAAATCAAATGTCCTATAACCAAATTTCCACATGTAACTACTAGATTGTGATACAATACACTAATGGGTGAAGTTTGGTTGACTTCTGCGCAGCGGTTTGGGAGTTAACATCAAAATTACATTTCTCGGCCATATCGCATAGATCTCACTGTGAAAAGGCTTAAATGGCTTTTTTGACCTAAGTTTGAGGATTGCGCTCAAATCAAATGTCCTATAACCAAATTTCCACATGTAACTACTAGATTGTGATACAATACACTAATGGGTGAAGTTTGGTTGACTTCTGCGCAGCGGTTTGGGAGTTAACATCAAAATTACATTTCTCGGCCATATCGCATAGATCTCACTGTGAAAAGGCTTAAATGACTTTTTTAATTAAGTTTGATGATTGCGTTCAAACAAAATGTCCTAGAACAAAATTTTTAAATGTAACTACTAGATTGTGATACAATACACTATTGGGTGAAGTTTGGTTGACTTCTGCGCAGCGGTTTGGGAGTTAACATCAAAATTACATTTCTCGGCCATATCGCATAGATCTCACTGTGAAAAGGCTTAAATGACTTTTTTAATTAAGTTTGATGATTGAGTTCAAACAAAATGTCCTAGAACAAAATTTTCAAATGTAACTACTAGATTGTGATACAATACACTATTGGGTGAAGTTTGGTTGACTTCTGCGCAGCGGTTTGGGAGTTAACATCAAAATTACATTTCTCGGCCATATCGCATAGATCTCACTGTGAAAAGGCTTAAATGGCTTTTTTGACCTAAGTTTGAGGATTGCGCTCAAACAAAATGTCCTAGAACAAAATTTTCAAATGTAACTACTAGATTGTGATACAATACACTATTGGGTGAAGTTTGGTTGACTTCTGCGCAGCGGTTTGGGAGTTAACATCAAAATTACATTTCTCGGCCATATCGCATAGATCTCACTGTGAAAAGGCTTAAATGACTTTTTTAATTAAGTTTGATGATTGCGTTCAAACAAAATGTCCTAGAACAAAATTTTCAAATGTAACTACTAGATTGTGATACAATACACTATTGGGTGAAGTTTGGTTGACTTCTGCGCAGCGGTTTGGGAGTTAACATCAAAATTACATTTCTCGGCCATATCGCATAGATCTCACTGTGAAAAGGCTTAAATGGCTTTTTTGACCTAAGTTTGAGGATTGCGCTCAAACCAAATGTCCTAGAACGAAATTTTCAAATGTAACTACTAGAATGTGATACAATACACTATTGGGTGAAGTTTGGTTGACTTCTGCGCAGCGGTTTGGGAGTTAACATCAAAATTACATTTCTCGGCCATATCGCATAGATCTCACTGTGAAAAGGCTTAAATGGCTTTTTTGACCTAAGTTTGAGGATTGCGCTCAAATCAAATGTCCTAGAACCAAATTTCCACATGTAACTACTAGATTGTGATACAATACACTAATGGGTGAAGTTTGGTTGACTTCTGCGCAGCGGTTTGGGAGTTAACATCAAAATTACATTTCTCGGCCATATCGCATAGATCTCACTGTGAAAAGGCTTAAATGACTTTTTTAATTAAGTTTGATGATTGCGTTCAAACAAAATGTCCTAGAACAAAATTTTTAAATGTAACTACTAGATTGTGATACAATACACTATTGGGTGAAGTTTGGTTGACTTCTGCGCAGCGGTTTGGGAGTTAACATCAAAATTACATTTCTCGGCCATATCGCATAGATCTCACTGTGAAAAGGCTTAAATGGCTTTTTTGACCTAAGTTTGAGGATTGCGCTCAAATCAAATGTCCTAGAACCAAATTTCCACATGTAACTACTAGATTGTGATAAAATACACTAATGGGTGAAGTTTGGTTGACTTCTGCGCAGCGGTTTGGGAGTTAACATCAAAATTACATTTCTCGGCCATATCGCATAGATCTCACTGTGAAAAGGCTTAAATGACTTTTTTAATTAAGTTTGATGATTGCGTTCAAACAAAATGTCCTAGAACAAAATTTTTAAATGTAACTACTAGATTGTGATACAATACACTATTGGGTGAAGTTTGGTTGACTTCTGCGCAGCGGTTTGGGAGTTAACATCAAAATTACATTTCTCGGCCATATCGCATAGATCTCACTGTGAAAAGGCTTAAATGGCTTTTTTGACCTAAGTTTGAGGATTGCGCTCAAATCAAATGTCCTAGAACCAAATTTCCACATGTAACTACTAGATTGTGATACAATACACTAATGGGTGAAGTTTGGTTGACTTCTGCGCAGCGGTTTGGGAGTTAACATCAAAATTACATTTCTCGGCCATATCGCATAGATCTCACTGTGAAAAGGCTTAAATGGCTTTTTTGACCTAAGTTTAATAATTGCGCTCAAACCAAATGTCCTTGAACGAAATTTTAAAATGTAACTACTAGAATGTGATACAATACACTATTGGGTGAAGTTTGGTTGAATTCTGCGCAGCGGTTTGGGAGTTAACATCAAAATTACATTTCTCGGCCATATCGCATAGATCTCACTGTGAAAAGGCTTAAATGGCTTTTTTGACCTAAGTTTGAGGATTGCGCTCAAATCAAATGTCCTATAACCAAATTTCCACATGTAACTACTAGATTGTGATACAATACACTAATGGGTGAAGTTTGGTTGACTTCTGCGCAGCGGTTTGGGAGTTAACATCAAAATTACATTTCTCGGCCATATCGCATAGATCTCACTGTGAAAAGGCTTAAATGGCTTTTTTGACCTAAGTTTGAGGATTGTGCTCAAACAAAATGTCCTAGAACAAAATTTTCAAATGTAACTACTAGATTGTGATACAATACACTATTGGGTGAAGTTTGGTTGACTTCTGCGCAGCGGTTTGGGAGTTAACATCAAAATTACATTTCTCGGCCATATCGCATAGATCTCACTCTGAAAAGGCTTAAATGACTTTTTTAATTAAGTTTGATGATTGCGTTCAAACAAAATGTCCTAGAACAAAATTTTCAAATGTAACTACTAGATTGTGATACAATACACTATTAGGTGAAGTTTGGTTGACTTCTGCGCAGCGGTTTGGGAGTTAACATCAAAATTACATTTCTCGGCCATATCGCATAGATCTCACTGTGAAAAGGCTTAAATGGCTTTTTTGACCTAAGTTTGAGGATTGCGCTCAAACCAAATGTCCTAGAACGAAATTTTCAAATGTAACTACTAGAATGTGATACAATACACTATTGGGTGAAGTTTGGTTGACTTCTGCGCAGCGGTTTGGGACTTAACATCAAAATTACATTTCTCGGCCATATCGCATAGATCTCACTGTGAAAAGGCTTAAATGGCTTTTTTGACCTAAGTTTGAGGATTGCGCTCAAATCAAATGTCCTAGAACCAAATTTCCACATGTAACTACTAGATTGTGATAAAATACACTAATGGGTGAAGTTTGGTTGACTTCTGCGCAGCGGTTTGGGAGTTAACATCAAAATTACATTTCTCGGCCATATCGCATAGATCTCACTGTGAAAAGGCTTAAATGACTTTTTTAATTAAGTTTGATGATTGCGCTCAAACAAAATTTCCTAGAACAAAATTTTCAAATGTAACTACTAGATTGTGATACAATACACTATTGGGTGAAGTTTGGTTGACTTCTGCGCAGCGGTTTGGGAGTTAACATCAAAATTACATTTCTCGGCCATATCGCATAGATCTCACTGTGAAAAGGCTTAAATGGCTTTTTTGACCTAAGTTTGAGGATTGCGCTCAAATCAAATGTCCTATAACCAAATTTCCACATGTAACTACTAGATTGTGATACAATACACTAATGGGTGAAGTTTGGTTGACTTCTGCGCAGCGGTTTGGGAGTTAACATCAAAATTACATTTCTCGGCCATATCGCATAGATCTCACTGTGAAAAGGCTTAAATGACTTTTTTAATTAAGTTTGATGATTGCGTTCAAACAAAATGTCCTAGAACAAAATTTTTAAATGTAACTACTAGATTGTGATACAATACACTATTGGGTGAAGTTTGGTTGACTTCTGCGCAGCGGTTTGGGAGTTAACATCAAAATTACATTTCTCGGCCATATCGCATAGATCTCACTGTGAAAAGGCTTAAATGACTTTTTTAATTAAGTTTGATGATTGCGTTCAAACAAAATGTCCTAGAACAAAATTTTCAAATGTAACTACTAGATTGTGATACAATACACTATTAGATGAAGTTTGGTTGACTTCTGCGCAGCGGTTTGGGAGTTAACATCAAAATTACATTTCTCGGCCATATCGCATAGATCTCACTGTGAAAAGGCTTAAATGGCTTTTTTGACCTAAGTTTGAGGATTGCGCTCAAACCAAATGTCCTAGAACGAAATTTTCAAATGTAACTACTAGAATGTGATACAATACACTATTGGGTGAAGTTTGGTTGACTTCTGCGCAGCGGTTTGGGACTTAACATCAAAATTACATTTCTCGGCCATATCGCATAGATCTCACTGTGAAAAGGCTTAAATGGCTTTTTTGACCTAAGTTTGAGGATTGCGCTCAAATCAAATGTCCTAGAACCAAATTTCCACATGTAGCTACTAGATTGTGATAAAATACACTAATGGGTGAAGTTTGGTTGACTTCTGCGCAGCGGTTTGGGAGTTAACATCAAAATTACATTTCTCGGCCATATCGCATAGATCTCACTGTGAAAAGGCTTAAATGACTTTTTTAATTAAGTTTGATGATTGCGCTCAAACAAAATTTCCTAGAACAAAATTTTCAAATGTAACTACTAGATTGTGATACAATACACTATTGGGTGAAGTTTGGTTGACTTCTGCGCAGCGGTTTGGGAGTTAACATCAAAATTACATTTCTCGGCCATATCGCATAGATCTCACTGTGAAAAGGCTTAAATGGCTTTTTTGACCTAAGTTTGAGGATTGCGCTCAAATCAAATGTCCTATAACCAAATTTCCACATGTAACTACTAGATTGTGATACAATACACTAATGGGTGAAGTTTGGTTGACTTCTGCGCAGCGGTTTGGGAGTTAACATCAAAATTACATTTCTCGGCCATATCGCATAGATCTCACTGTGAAAAGGCTTAAATGACTTTTTTAATTAAGTTTGATGATTGCGTTCAAACAAAATGTCCTAGAACAAAATTTTTAAATGTAACTACTAGATTGTGATACAATACACTATTGGGTGAAGTTTGGTTGACTTCTGCGCAGCGGTTTGGGAGTTAACATCAAAATTACATTTCTCGGCCATATCGCATAGATCTCACTGTGAAAAGGCTTAAATGACTTTTTTAATTAAGTTTGATGATTGAGTTCAAACAAAATGTCCTAGAACAAAATTTTCAAATGTAACTACTAGATTGTGATACAATACACTATTGGGTGAAGTTTGGTTGACTTCTGCGCAGCGGTTTGGGAGTTAACATCAAAATTACATTTCTCGGCCATATCGCATAGATCTCACTGTGAAAAGGCTTAAATGGCTTTTTTGACCTAAGTTTAATAATTGCGCTCAAACCAAATGTCCTTGAACGAAATTTTAAAATGTAACTACTAGAATGTGATACAATACACTATTGGGTGAAGTTTGGTTGAATTCTGCGCAGCGGTTTGGGAGTTAACATCAAAATTACATTTCTCGGCCATATCGCATAGATCTCACTGTGAAAAGGCTTAAATGGCTTTTTTGACCTAAGTTTGAGGATTGCGCTCAAATCAAATGTCCTATAACCAAATTTCCACATGTAACTACTAGATTGTGATACAATACACTAATGGGTGAAGTTTGGTTGACTTCTGCGCAGCGGTTTGGGAGTTAACATCAAAATTACATTTCTCGGCCATATCGCATAGATCTCACTGTGAAAAGGCTTAAATGGCTTTTTTGACCTAAGTTTGAGGATTGTGCTCAAACAAAATGTCCTAGAACAAAATTTTCAAATGTAACTACTAGATTGTGATACAATACACTATTGGGTGAAGTTTGGTTGACTTCTGCGCAGCGGTTTGGGAGTTAACATCAAAATTACATTTCTCGGCCATATCGCATAGATCTCACTGTGAAAAGGCTTAAATGACTTTTTTAATTAAGTTTGATGATTGCGTTCAAACAAAATGTCCTAGAACAAAATTTTCAAATGTAACTACTAGATTGTGATACAATACACTATTAGGTGAAGTTTGGTTGACTTCTGCGCAGCGGTTTGGGAGTTAACATCAAAATTACATTTCTCGGCCATATCGCATAGATCTCACTGTGAAAAGGCTTAAATGGCTTTTTTGACCTAAGTTTGAGGATTGCGCTCAAACCAAATGTCCTAGAACGAAATTTTCAAATGTAACTACTAGAATGTGATACAATACACTATTGGGTGAAGTTTGGTTGACTTCTGCGCAGCGGTTTGGGACTTAACATCAAAATTACATTTCTCGGCCATATCGCATAGATCTCACTGTGAAAAGGCTTAAATGGCTTTTTTGACCTAAGTTTGAGGATTGCGCTCAAATCAAATGTCCTAGAACCAAATTTCCACATGTAACTACTAGATTGTGATAAAATACACTAATGGGTGAAGTTTGGTTGACTTCTGCGCAGCGGTTTGGGAGTTAACATCAAAATTACATTTCTCGGCCATATCGCATAGATCTCACTGTGAAAAGGCTTAAATGACTTTTTTAATTAAGTTTGATGATTGCGCTCAAACAAAATTTCCTAGAACAAAATTTTCAAATGTAACTACTAGATTGTGATACAATACACTATTGGGTGAAGTTTGGTTGACTTCTGCGCAGCGGTTTGGGAGTTAACATCAAAATTACATTTCTCGGCCATATCGCATAGATCTCACTGTGAAAAGGCTTAAATGGCTTTTTTGACCTAAGTTTGAGGATTGCGCTCAAATCAAATGTCCTATAACCAAATTTCCACATGTAACTACTAGATTGTGATACAATACACTAATGGGTGAAGTTTGGTTGACTTCTGCGCAGCGGTTTGGGAGTTAACATCAAAATTACATTTCTCGGCCATATCGCATAGATCTCACTGTGAAAAGGCTTAAATGACTTTTTTAATTAAGTTTGATGATTGCGTTCAAACAAAATGTCCTAGAACAAAATTTTTAAATGTAACTACTAGATTGTGATACAATACACTATTGGGTGAAGTTTGGTTGACTTCTGCGCAGCGGTTTGGGAGTTAACATCAAAATTACATTTCTCGGCCATATCGCATAGATCTCACTGTGAAAAGGCTTAAATGACTTTTTTAATTAAGTTTGATGATTGAGTTCAAACAAAATGTCCTAGAACAAAATTTTCAAATGTAACTACTAGATTGTGATACAATACACTATTGGGTGAAGTTTGGTTGACTTCTGCGCAGCGGTTTGGGAGTTAACATCAAAATTACATTTCTCGGCCATATCGCATAGATCTCACTGTGAAAAGGCTTAAATGGCTTTTTTGACCTAAGTTTGAGGATTGCGCTCAAACAAAATGTCCTAGAACAAAATTTTCAAATGTAACTACTAGATTGTGATACAATACACTATTGGGTGAAGTTTGGTTGACTTCTGCGCAGCGGTTTGGGAGTTAACATCAAAATTACATTTCTCGGCCATATCGCATAGATCTCACTGTGAAAAGGCTTAAATGACTTTTTTAATTAAGTTTGATGATTGCGTTCAAACAAAATGTCCTAGAACAAAATCTTTAAATGTAACTACTAGATTGTGATACAATACACTATTGGCTGAAGTTTGGTTGACTTCTGCGCAGCGGTTTGGGAGTTAACATCAAAATTACATTTCTCCGCCATATCGCATAGATCTCACTGTGAAAAGGCTTAAATGGCTTTTTTGACCTAAGTTTGAGGATTGCGCTCAAATCAAATGTCCTATAACCAAATTTCCACATGTAACTACTAGATTGTGATACAATACACTAATGGGTGAAGTTTGGTTGACTTCTGCGCAGCGGTTTGGGAGTTAACATCAAAATTACATTTCTCGGCCATATCGCATAGATCTCACTGTGAAAAGGCTTAAATGACTTTTTTAATTAAGTTTGATGATTGCGTTCAAACAAAATGTCCTAGAACAAAATTTTTAAATGTAACTACTAGATTGTGATACAATACACTATTGGGTGAAGTTTGGTTGACTTCTGCGCAGCGGTTTGGGAGTTAACATCAAAATTACATTTCTCGGCCATATCGCATAGATCTCACTGTGAAAAGGCTTAAATGACTTTTTTAATTAAGTTTGATGATTGAGTTCAAACAAAATGTCCTAGAACAAAATTTTCAAATGTAACTACTAGATTGTGATACAATACACTATTGGGTGAAGTTTGGTTGACTTCTGCGCAGCGGTTTGGGAGTTAACATCAAAATTACATTTCTCGGCCATATCGCATAGATCTCACTGTGAAAAGGCTTAAATGACTTTTTTAATTAAGTTTGATGATTGAGTTCAAACAAAATGTCCTAGAACAAAATTTTCAAATGTAACTACTAGATTGTGATACAATACACTATTGGGTGAAGTTTGGTTGACTTCTGCGCAGCGGTTTGGGAGTTAACATCAAAATTACATTTCTCGGCCATATCGCATAGATCTCACTGTGAAAAGGCTTAAATGGCTTTTTTGACCTAAGTTTGAGGATTGCGCTCAAACAAAATGTCCTAGAACAAAATTTTCAAATGTAACTACTAGATTGTGATACAATACACTATTGGGTGAAGTTTGGTTGACTTCTGCGCAGCGGTTTGGGAGTTAACATCAAAATTACATTTCTCGGCCATATCGCATAGATCTCACTGTGAAAAGGCTTAAATGACTTTTTTAATTAAGTTTGATGATTGCGTTCAAACAAAATGTCCTAGAACAAAATTTTCAAATGTAACTACTAGATTGTGATACAATACACTATTGGGTGAAGTTTGGTTGACTTCTGCGCAGCGGTTTGGGAGTTAACATCAAAATTACATTTCTCGGCCATATCGCATAGATCTCACTGTGAAAAGGCTTAAATGGCTTTTTTGACCTAAGTTTGAGGATTGCGCTCAAACCAAATGTCCTAGAACGAAATTTTCAAATGTAACTACTAGAATGTGATACAATACACTATTGGGTGAAGTTTGGTTGACTTCTGCGCAGCGGTTTGGGAGTTAACATCAAAATTACATTTCTCGGCCATATCGCATAGATCTCACTGTGAAAAGGCTTAAATGGCTTTTTTGACCTAAGTTTGAGGATTGCGCTCAAATCAAATGTCCTAGAACCAAATTTCCACATGTAACTACTAGATTGTGATACAATACACTAATGGGTGAAGTTTGGTTGACTTCTGCGCAGCGGTTTGGGAGTTAACATCAAAATTACATTTCTCGGCCATATCGCATAGATCTCACTGTGAAAAGGCTTAAATGACTTTTTTAATTAAGTTTGATGATTGCGTTCAAACAAAATGTCCTAGAACAAAATTTTTAAATGTAACTACTAGATTGTGATACAATACACTATTGGGTGAAGTTTGGTTGACTTCTGCGCAGCGGTTTGGGAGTTAACATCAAAATTACATTTCTCGGCCATATCGCATAGATCTCACTGTGAAAAGGCTTAAATGGCTTTTTTGACCTAAGTTTGAGGATTGCGCTCAAATCAAATGTCCTAGAACCAAATTTCCACATGTAACTACTAGATTGTGATAAAATACACTAATGGGTGAAGTTTGGTTGACTTCTGCGCAGCGGTTTGGGAGTTAACATCAAAATTACATTTCTCGGCCATATCGCATAGATCTCACTGTGAAAAGGCTTAAATGACTTTTTTAATTTTGATGATTGCGCTCAAACAAAATTTCCTAGAACAAATTTTTCAAATGTAACTACTAGATTGTGATACAATACACTATTGGGTGAAGTTTGGTTGACTTCTGCGCAGCGGTTTGGGAGTTAACATCAAAATTACATTTCTCGGCCATATCGCATAGATCTCACTGTGAAAAGGCTTAAATGACTTTTTTAATTAAGTTTGATGATTGCGTTCAAACAAAATGTCCTAGAACAAAATCTTTAAATGTAACTACTAGATTGTGATACAATACACTATTGGCTGAAGTTTGGTTGACTTCTGCGCAGCGGTTTGGGAGTTAACATCAAAATTACATTTCTCCGCCATATCGCATAGATCTCACTGTGAAAAGGCTTAAATGGCTTTTTTGACCTAAGTTTGAGGATTGCGCTCAAATCAAATGTCCTATAACCAAATTTCCACATGTAACTACTAGATTGTGATACAATACACTAATGGGTGAAGTTTGGTTGACTTCTGCGCAGCGGTTTGGGAGTTAACATCAAAATTACATTTCTCGGCCATATCGCATAGATCTCACTGTGAAAAGGCTTAAATGACTTTTTTAATTAAGTTTGATGATTGCGTTCAAACAAAATGTCCTAGAACAAAATTTTTAAATGTAACTACTAGATTGTGATACAATACACTATTGGGTGAAGTTTGGTTGACTTCTGCGCAGCGGTTTGGGAGTTAACATCAAAATTACATTTCTCGGCCATATCGCATAGATCTCACTGTGAAAAGGCTTAAATGACTTTTTTAATTAAGTTTGATGATTGAGTTCAAACAAAATGTCCTAGAACAAAATTTTCAAATGTAACTACTAGATTGTGATACAATACACTATTGGGTGAAGTTTGGTTGACTTCTGCGCAGCGGTTTGGGAGTTAACATCAAAATTACATTTCTCGGCCATATCGCATAGATCTCACTGTGAAAAGGCTTAAATGACTTTTTTAATTAAGTTTGATGATTGAGTTCAAACAAAATGTCCTAGAACAAAATTTTCAAATGTAACTACTAGATTGTGATACAATACACTATTGGGTGAAGTTTGGTTGACTTCTGCGCAGCGGTTTGGGAGTTAACATCAAAATTACATTTCTCGGCCATATCGCATAGATCTCACTGTGAAAAGGCTTAAATGGCTTTTTTGACCTAAGTTTGAGGATTGCGCTCAAACAAAATGTCCTAGAACAAAATTTTCAAATGTAACTACTAGATTGTGATACAATACACTATTGGGTGAAGTTTGGTTGACTTCTGCGCAGCGGTTTGGGAGTTAACATCAAAATTACATTTCTCGGCCATATCGCATAGATCTCACTGTGAAAAGGCTTAAATGACTTTTTTAATTAAGTTTGATGATTGCGTTCAAACAAAATGTCCTAGAACAAAATTTTCAAATGTAACTACTAGATTGTGATACAATACACTATTGGGTGAAGTTTGGTTGACTTCTGCGCAGCGGTTTGGGAGTTAACATCAAAATTACATTTCTCGGCCATATCGCATAGATCTCACTGTGAAAAGGCTTAAATGGCTTTTTTGACCTAAGTTTGAGGATTGCGCTCAAACCAAATGTCCTAGAACGAAATTTTCAAATGTAACTACTAGAATGTGATACAATACACTATTGGGTGAAGTTTGGTTGACTTCTGCGCAGCGGTTTGGGAGTTAACATCAAAATTACATTTCTCGGCCATATCGCATAGATCTCACTGTGAAAAGGCTTAAATGGCTTTTTTGACCTAAGTTTGAGGATTGCGCTCAAATCAAATGTCCTAGAACCAAATTTCCACATGTAACTACTAGATTGTGATACAATACACTAATGGGTGAAGTTTGGTTGACTTCTGCGCAGCGGTTTGGGAGTTAATATCAAAATTACATTTCTCGGCCATATCGCATAGATCTCACTGTGAAAAGGCTTAAATGACTTTTTTAATTAAGTTTGATGATTGCGTTCAAACAAAATGTCCTAGAACAAAATTTTTAAATGTAACTACTAGATTGTGATACAATACACTATTGGGTGAAGTTTGGTTGACTTCTGCGCAGCGGTTTGGGAGTTAACATCAAAATTACATTTCTCGGCCATATCGCATAGATCTCACTGTGAAAAGGCTTAAATGGCTTTTTTGACCTAAGTTTGAGGATTGCGCTCAAATCAAATGTCCTAGAACCAAATTTCCACATGTAACTACTAGATTGTGATAAAATACACTAATGGGTGAAGTTTGGTTGACTTCTGCGCAGCGGTTTGGGAGTTAACATCAAAATTACATTTCTCGGCCATATCGCATAGATCTCACTGTGAAAAGGCTTAAATGACTTTTTTAATTAAGTTTGATGATTGCGCTCAAACAAAATTTCCTAGAACAAATTTTTCAAATGTAACTACTAGATTGTGATACAATACACTATTGGGTGAAGTTTGGTTGACTTCTGCGCAGCGGTTTGGGAGTTAACATCAAAATTACATTTCTCGGCCATATCGCATAGATCTCACTGTGAAAAGGCTTAAATGACTTTTTTAATTAAGTTTGATGATTGCGTTCAAACAAAATGTCCTAGAACAAAATCTTTAAATGTAACTACTAGATTGTGATACAATACACTATTGGCTGAAGTTTGGTTGACTTCTGCGCAGCGGTTTGGGAGTTAACATCAAAATTACATTTCTCCGCCATATCGCATAGATCTCACTGTGAAAAGGCTTAAATGGCTTTTTTGACCTAAGGTTAAAGATTGCGCTCAAACCAAATGTCCTAGAACGAAATTTTCAAATGTAACTACTAGATTGTGATACAATACACTAATGGGTGAAGTTTGGTTGACTTCTGCGCAGCGGTTTGGGAGTTAACATCAAAATTACATTTCTCGGCCATATCGCATAGATCTCACTGTGAAAAGGCTTAAATGGCTTTTTTGACCTAAGTTTGAGGATTGCGCTCAAATCAAATGTCCTATAACCAAATTTCCACATGTAACTACTAGATTGTGATACAATACACTAATGGGTGAAGTTTGGTTGACTTCTGCGCAGCGGTTTGGGAGTGAACATCAAAATTACATTTCTCGGCCATATCGCATAGATCTCACTGTGAAAAGGCTTAAATGGCTTTTTTGACCTAAGTTTGAGGATTGCGCTCAAATCAAATGTCCTAGAACCAAATTTCCACATGTAACTACTAGATTGTGATAAAATACACTAATGGGTGAAGTTTGGTTGACTTCTGCGCAGCGGTTTGGGAGTTAACATCAAAATTACATTTCTCGGCCATATCGCATAGATCTCCCTGTGAAAAGGCTTAAATGGCTTTTTTGACCTAAGTTTGAGGATTGCGCTCAAATCAAATGTCCTAGAACCAAATTTCCACATGTAACTACTAGATTGTGATAAAATACACTAATGGGTGAAGTTTGGTTGACTTCTGCGCAGCGGTTTGGGAGTTAACATAAAAATTACATTTCTCGGCCATATCGCATAGATCTCACTGTGAAAAGGCTTAAATGACTTTTTTAATTAAGTTTGATGATTGCGCTCAAACAAAATTTCCTAGAACAAAATTTTCAAATGTAACTACTAGATTGTGATACAATACACTATTGGGTGAAGTTTGGTTGACTTCTGCGCAGCGGTTTGGGAGTTAACATCAAAATTACATTTCTCGGCCATATCGCATAGATCTCACTGTGAAAAGGCTTAAATGGCTTTTTTGACCTAAGTTTGAGGATTGCGCTCAAATCAAATGTCCTATAACCAAATTTCAACATGTAACTACTAGATTGTGATACAATACACTAATGGGTGAAGTTTGGTTGACTTCTGCGCAGCGGTTTGGGAGTTAACATCAAAATTACATTTCTCGGCCATATCGCATAGATCTCACTGTGAAAAGGCTTAAATGACTTTTTTAATTAAGTTTGATGATTGCGTTCAAACAAAATGTCCTAGAACAAAATTTTTAAATGTAACTACTAGATTGTGATACAATACACTATTGGCTGAAGTTTGGTTGACTTCTGCGCAGCGGTTTGGGAGTTAACATCAAAATTACATTTCTCCGCCATATCGCATAGATCTCACTGTGAAAAGGCTTAAATGGCTTTTTTGACCTAAGTTTGAGGATTGCGCTCAAATCAAATGTCCTAGAACCAAATTTCCACATGTAACTACTAGATTGTGATAAAATACACTAATGGGTGAAGTTTGGTTGACTTCTGCGCAGCGGTTTGGGAGTTAACATCAAAATTACATTTCTCGGCCATATCGCATAGATCTCACTGTGAAAAGGCTTAAATGACTTTTTTAATTAAGTTTGATGATTGCTTTCAAACAAAATTTCCTAGAACAAAATTTTCAAATGTAACTACTAGATTGTGATACAATACACTATTGGGTGAAGTTTGGTTGACTTCTGCGCAGCGGTTTGGGAGTTAACATCAAAATTACATTTCTCGGCCATATCGCATAGATCTCACTGTGAAAAGGCTTAAATGACTTTTTTAATTAAGTTTGATGATTGCGTTCAAACAAAATGTCCTAGAACAAAATTTTCAAATGTAACTACTAGATTGTGATACAATACACTATTGGGTGAAGTTTGGTTGACTTCTGCGCAGCGGTTTGGGAGTTAACATCAAAATTACATTTCTCGGCCATATCGCATAGATCTCACTGTGAAAAGGCTTAAATGGCTTTTTTGACCTAAGGTTAAAGATTGCGCTCAAACCAAATGTCCTAGAACGAAATTTTCAAATGTAACTACTAGATTGTGATACAATACACTAATGGGTGAAGTTTGGTTGACTTCTGCGCAGCGGTTTGGGAGTTAACATCAAAATTACATTTCTCGGCCATATCGCATAGATCTCACTGTGAAAAGGCTTAAATGGCTTTTTTGACCTAAGTTTGAGGATTGCGCTCAAATCAAATGTCCTATAACCAAATTTCCACATGTAACTACTAGATTGTGATACAATACACTAATGGGTGAAGTTTGGTTGACTTCTGCGCAGCGGTTTGGGAGTGAACATCAAAATTACATTTCTCGGCCATATCGCATAGATCTCACTGTGAAAAGGCTTAAATGGCTTTTTTGACCTAAGTTTGAGGATTGCGCTCAAATCAAATGTCCTAGAACCAAATTTCCACATGTAACTACTAGATTGTGATAAAATACACTAATGGGTGAAGTTTGGTTGACTTCTGCGCAGCGGTTTGGGAGTTAACATCAAAATTACATTTCTCGGCCATATCGCATAGATCTCCCTGTGAAAAGGCTTAAATGGCTTTTTTGACCTAAGTTTGAGGATTGCGCTCAAATCAAATGTCCTAGAACCAAATTTCCACATGTAACTACTAGATTGTGATACAATACACTAATGGGTGAAGTTTGGTTGACTTCTGCGCAGCGGTTTGGGAGTGAACATCAAAATTACATTTCTCGGCCATATCGCATAGATCTCACTGTGAAAAGGCTTAAATGACTTTTTTAATTAAGTTTGATGATTGCGTTCAAACAAAATGTCCTAGAACAAAATTTTTAAATGTAACTACTAGATTGTGATACAATACACTATTGGGTGAAGAAGTTTGGTTGACTTCTGCGCAGCGGTTTGGGAGTTAACATCAAAATTACATTTCTCGGCCATATCGCATAGATCTCACTGGGAAAAGGCTTAAATGGCTTTTTTGACCTAAGTTTGAGGATTGCGCTCAAATCAAATGTCCTAGAACCAAATTTCCACATGTAACTACTAGATTGTGATAAAATACACTAATGGGTGAAGTTTGGTTGACTTCTGCGCAGCGGTTTGGGAGTTAACATCAAAATTACATTTCTCGGCCATATCGCATAGATCTCACTGTGAAAAGGCTTAAATGACTTTTTTAATTAAGTTTGATGATTGCGCTCAAACAAAATTTCCTAGAACAAAATTTTCAAATGTAACTACTAGATTGTGATACAATACACTATTGGGTGAAGTTTGGTTGACTTCTGCGCAGCGGTTTGGGAGTTAACATCAAAATTACATTTCTCGGCCATATCGCATAGATCTCACTGTGAAAAGGCATAAATGACTTTTTTAATTAAGTTTGATGATTGCGTTCAAACAAAATGTCCTAGAACAAAATTTTCAAATGTAACTACTAGATTGTGATACAATACACTATTGGGTGAAGTTTGGTTGACTTCTGCGCAGCGGTTTGGGAGTTAACATCAAAATTACATTTCTCGGCCATATCGCATAGATCTCACTGTGAAAAGGCTTAAATGACTTTTTTAATTAAGTTTGATGATTGCGTTCAAACAAAATGTCCTAGAACAAAATTTTCAAATGTAACTACTAGATTGTGATACAATACACTATTGGGTGAAGTTTGGTTGACTTCTGCGCAGCGGTTTGGGAGTTAACATCAAAATTACATTTCTCGGCCATATCGCATAGATCTCACTGTGAAAAGGCTTAAATGGCTTTTTTGACCTAAGGTTAAAGATTGCGCTCAAACCAAATGTCCTAGAACGAAATTTTCAAATGTAACTACTAGATTGTGATACAATACACTAATGGGTGAAGTTTGGTTGACTTCTGCGCAGCGGTTTGGGAGTTAACATCAAAATTACATTTCTCGGCCATATCGCATAGATCTCACTGTGAAAAGGCTTAAATGGCTTTTTTGACCTAAGTTTGAGGATTGCGCTCAAATCAAATGTCCTATAACCAAATTTCCACATGTAACTACTAGATTGTGATACAATACACTAATGGGTGAAGTTTGGTTGACTTCTGCGCAGCGGTTTGGGAGTTAACATCAAAATTACATTTCTCGGCCATATCGCATAGATCTCACTGTGAAAAGGCTTAAATGACTTTTTTAATTAAGTTTGATGATTGCGTTCAAACAAAATGTCCTAGAACAAAATTTTTAAATGTAACTACTAAATTGTGATACAATACACTATTGGGTGAAGTTTGGTTGACTTCTGCGCAGCGGTTTGGGAGTTAACATCAAAATTACATTTCTCGGCCATATCGCATAGATCTCACTGTGAAAAGGCTTAAATGACTTTTTTAATTAAGTTTGATGATTGAGTTCAAACAAAATGTCCTAGAACAAAATTTTCAAATGTAACTACTAGATTGTGATACAATACACTATTGGGTGAAGTTTGGTTGACTTCTGCGCAGCGGTTTGGGAGTTAACATCAAAATTACATTTCTCGGCCATATCGCATAGATCTCACTGTGAAAAGGCTTAAATGGCTTTTTTGACCTAAGTTTGAGGATTGCGCTCAAACAAAATGTCCTAGAACAAAATTTTCAAATGTAACTACTAGATTGTGATACAATACACTATTGGGTGAAGTTTGGTTGACTTCTGCGCAGCGGTTTGGGAGTTAACATCAAAATTACATTTCTCGGCCATATCGCATAGATCTCACTGTGAAAAGGCTTAAATGACTTTTTTAATTAAGTTTGATGATTGCGTTCAAACAAAATGTCCTAGAACAAAATTTTCAAATGTAACTACTAGATTGTGATACAATACACTATTGGGTGAAGTTTGGTTGACTTCTGCGCAGCGGTTTGGGAGTTAACATCAAAATTACATTTCTCGGCCATATCGCATAGATCTCACTGGGAAAAGGCTTAAATGGCTTTTTTGACCTAAGTTTGAGGATTGCGCTCAAATCAAATGTCCTAGAACCAAATTTCCACATGTAACTACTAGATTGTGATAAAATACACTAATGGGTGAAGTTTGGTTGACTTCTGCGCAGCGGTTTGGGAGTTAACATCAAAATTACATTTCTCGGCCATATCGCATAGATCTCACTGTGAAAAGGCTTAAATGACTTTTTTAATTAAGTTTGATGATTGCGCTCAAACAAAATTTCCTAGAACAAAATTTTCAAATGTAACTACTAGATTGTGATACAATACACTATTGGGTGAAGTTTGGTTGACTTCTGCGCAGCGGTTTGGGAGTTAACATCAAAATTACATTTCTCGGCCATATCGCATAGATCTCACTGTGAAAAGGCATAAATGACTTTTTTAATTAAGTTTGATGATTGCGTTCAAACAAAATGTCCTAGAACAAAATTTTCAAATGTAACTATTAGATTGTGATACAATACACTATTGGGTGAAGTTTGGTTGACTTCTGCGCAGCGGTTTGGGAGTTAACATCAAAATTACATTTCTCGGCCATATCGCATAGATCTCACTGTGAAAAGGCTTAAATGGCTTTTTTGACCTAAGTTTAAAGATTGCGCTCAAACCAAATGTCCTAGAACGAAATTTTCAAATGTAACTACTAGATTGTGATACAATACACTATTGGGTGAAGTTTGGTTGACTTCTGCGCAGCGGTTTGGGAGTTAACATCAAAATTACATTTCTCGGCCATATCGCATAGATCTCACTGTGAAAAGGCTTAAATGACTTTTTTAATTAAGTTTGATGATTGCGTTCAAACAAAATGTCCTAGAACAAAATTTTCAAATGTAACTACTAGATTGTGATACAATACACTATTGGGTGAAGTTTGGTTGACTTCTGCGCAGCGGTTTGGGAGTTAACATCAAAATTACATTTCTCGGCCATATCGCATAGATCTCACTGTGAAAAGGCTTAAATGGCTTTTTTGACCTAAGTTTGAGGATTGCGCTCAAACCAAATGTCCTAGAACGAAATTTTCAAATGTAACTACTAGAATGTGATACAATACACTATTGGGTGAAGTTTGGTTGACTTCTGCGCAGCGGTTTGGGAGTTAACATCAAAATTACATTTCTCGGCCATATCGCATAGATCTCCCTGTGAAAAGGCTTAAATGGCTTTTTTGACCTAAGTTTGAGGATTGCGCTCAAATCAAATGTCCTAGAACCAAATTTCCACATGTAACTACTAGATTGTGATAAAATACACTAATGGGTGAAGTTTGGTTGACTTCTGCGCAGCGGTTTGGGAGTTAACATCAAAATTACATTTCTCGGCCATATCGCATAGATCTCACTGTGAAAAGGCTTAAATGACTTTTTTAATTAAGTTTGATGATTGCGCTCAAACAAAATTTCCTAGAACAAAATTTTCAAATGTAACTACTAGATTGTGATACAATACACTATTGGGTGAAGTTTGGTTGACTTCTGCGCAGCGGTTTGGGAGTTAACATCAAAATTACATTTCTCGGCCATATCGCATAGATCTCACTGTGAAAAGGCTTAAATGGCTTTTTTGACCTAAGTTTGAGGATTGCGCTCAAATCAAATGTCCTATAACCAAATTTCCACATGTAACTACTAGATTGTGATACAATACACTAATGGGTGAAGTTTGGTTGACTTCTGCGCAGCGGTTTGGGAGTTAACATCAAAATTACATTTCTCGGCCATATCGCATAGATCTCACTGTGAAAAGGCTTAAATGACTTTTTTAATTAAGTTTGATGATTGCGTTCAAACAAAATGTCCTAGAACAAAATTTTTAAATGTAACTACTAGATTGTGATACAATACACTATTGGCTGAAGTTTGGTTGACTTCTGCGCAGCGGTTTGGGAGTTAACATCAAAATTACATTTCTCCGCCATATCGCATAGATCTCACTGTGAAAAGGCTTAAATGGCTTTTTTGACCTAAGTTTGAGGATTGCGCTCAAATCAAATGTCCTAGAACCAAATTTCCACATGTAACTACTAGATTGTGATAAAATACACTAATGGGTGAAGTTTGGTTGACTTCTGCGCAGCGGTTTGGGAGTTAACATCAAAATTACATTTCTCGGCCATATCGCATAGATCTCACTGTGAAAAGGCTTAAATGACTTTTTTAATTAAGTTTGATGATTGCGCTCAAACAAAATTTCCTAGAACAAAATTTTCAAATGTAACTACTAGATTGTGATACAATACACTATTGGGTGAAGTTTGGTTGACTTCTGCGCAGCGGTTTGGGAGTTAACATCAAAATTACATTTCTCGGCCATATCGCATAGATCTCACTGTGAAAAGGCTTAAATGACTTTTTTAATTAAGTTTGATGATTGCGTTCAAACAAAATGTCCTAGAACAAAATTTTCAAATGTAACTACTAGATTGTGATACAATACACTATTGGGTGAAGTTTGGTTGACTTCTGCGCAGCGGTTTGGGAGTTAACATCAAAATTACATTTCTCGGCCATATCGCATATATCTCACTGTGAAAAGGCTTAAATGGCTTTTTTGACCTAAGGTTAAAGATTGCGCTCAAACCAAATGTCCTAGAACGAAATTTTCAAATGTAACTACTAGATAGTGATACAATACACTAATGGGTGAAGTTTGGTTGACTTCTGCGCAGCGGTTTGGGAGTTAACATCAAAATTACATTTCTCGGCCATATCGCATAGATCTCACTGTGAAAAGGCTTAAATGGCTTTTTTGACCTAAATTTGAGGATTGCGCTCAAATCAAATGTCCTAGAACCAAATTTCCACATGTAACTACTAGATTGTGATAAAATACACTAATGGGTGAAGTTTGGTTGACTTCTGCGCAGCGGTTTGGGAGTTAACATCAAAATTACATTTCTCGGCCATATCGCATAGATCTCACTGTGAAAAGGCTTAAATGACTTTTTTAATTAAGTTTGATGATTGCGCTCAAACAAAATTTCCTAGAACAAAATTTTCAAATGTAACTACTAGATTGTGATACAATACACTATTGGGTGAAGTTTGGTTGACTTCTGCGCAGCGGTTTGGGAGTTAACATCAAAATTACATTTCTCGGCCATATCGCATAGATCTCACTGTGAAAAGGCTTAAATGACTTTTTTAATTAAGTTTGATGATTGCGTTCAAACAAAATGTCCTAGAACAAAATTTTCAAATGTAACTACTAGATTGTGATACAATACACTATTGGGTGAAGTTTGGTTGACTTCTGCGCAGCGGTTTGGGAGTTAACATCAAAATTACATTTCTCGGCCATATCGCATAGATCTCACTGTGAAAAGGCTTAAATGGCTTTTTTTACCTAAGGTTAAAGATTGCGCTCAAACCAAATGTCCTAGAACGAAATTTTCAAATGTAACTACTAGATTGTGATACAATACACTAATGGGTGAAGTTTGGTTGACTTCTGCGCAGCGGTTTGGGAGTTAACATCAAAATTACCTTTCTCGGCCATATCGCATAGATCTCACTGTGAAAAGGCTTAAATGGCTTTTTTGACCTAAGTTTGAGGATTGCGCTCAAATCAAATGTCCTATAACCAAATTTCCACATGTAACTACTAGATTGTGATACAATACACTAATGGGTGAAGTTTGGTTGACTTCTGCGCAGCGGTTTGGGAGTTAACATCAAAATTACATTTCTCGGCCATATCGCATAGATCTCACTGTGAAAAGGCTTAAATGACTTTTTTAATTAAGTTTGATGATTGCGTTCAAACAAAATGTCCTAGAACAAAATTTTTAAATGTAACTACTAGATTGTGATACAATACACTATTGGGTGAAGTTTGGTTGACTTCTGCGCAGCGGTTTGGGAGTTAACATCAAAATTAAATTTCTCGGCCATATCGCATAGATCTCACTGTGAAAAGGCTTAAATGACTTTTTTAATTAAGTTTGATGATTGAGTTCAAACAAAATGTCCTAGAACAAAATTTTCAAATGTAACTACTAGATTGTGATACAATACACTATTGGGTGAAGTTTGGTTGACTTCTGCGCAGCGGTTTGGGAGTTAACATCAAAATTACATTTCTCGGCCATATCGCATAGATCTCACTGTGAAAAGGCTTAAATGGCTTTTTTGACCTAAGTTTGAGGATTGCGCTCAAACAAAATGTCCTAGAACAAAATTTTCAAATGTAACTACTAGATTGTGATACAATACACTATTGGGTGAAGTTTGGTTGACTTCTGCGCAGCGGTTTGGGAGTTAACATCAAAATTACATTTCTCGGCCATATCGCATAGATCTCACTGTGAAAAGGCTTAAATGACTTTTTTAATTAAGTTTGATGATTGCGTTCAAACAAAATGTCCTAGAACAAAATTTTCAAATGTAACTACTAGATTGTGATACAATACACTATTGGGTGAAGTTTGGTTGACTTCTGCGCAGCGGTTTGGGAGTTAACATCAAAATTACATTTCTCGGCCATATCGCATAGATCTCACTGGGAAAAGGCTTAAATGGCTTTTTTGACCTAAGTTTGAGGATTGCGCTCAAATCAAATGTCCTAGAACCAAATTTCCACATGTAACTACTAGATTGTGATAAAATACACTAATGGGTGAAGTTTGGTTGACTTCTGCGCAGCGGTTTGGGAGTTAACATCAAAATTACATTTCTCGGCCATATCGCATAGATCTCACTGTGAAAAGGCTTAAATGACTTTTTTAATTAAGTTTGATGATTGCGCTCAAACAAAATTTCCTAGAACAAAATTTTCAAATGTAACTACTAGATTGTGATACAATACACTATTGGGTGAAGTTTGGTTGACTTCTGCGCAGCGGTTTGGGAGTTAACATCAAAATTACATTTCTCGGCCATATCGCATAGATCTCACTGTGAAAAGGCATAAATGACTTTTTTAATTAAGTTTGATGATTGCGTTCAAACAAAATGTCCTAGAACAAAATTTTCAAATGTAACTACTAGATTGTGATACAATACACTATTGGGTGAAGTTTGGTTGACTTCTGCGCAGCGGTTTGGGAGTTAACATCAAAATTACATTTCTCGGCCATATCGCATAGATCTCACTGTGAAAAGGCTTAAATGGCTTTTTTGACCTAAGTTTAAAGATTGCGCTCAAACCAAATGTCCTAGAACGAAATTTTCAAATGTAACTACTAGATTGTGATACAATACACTATTGGGTGAAGTTTGGTTGACTTCTGCGCAGCGGTTTGGGAGTTAACATCAAAATTACATTTCTCGGCCATATCGCATAGATCTCACTGTGAAAAGGCTTAAATGACTTTTTTAATTAAGTTTGATGATTGCGTTCAAACAAAATGTCCTAGAACAAAATTTTCAAATGTAACTACTAGATTGTGATACAATACACTATTGGGTGAAGTTTGGTTGACTTCTGCGCAGCGGTTTGGGAGTTAACATCAAAATTACATTTCTCGGCCATATCGCATAGATCTCACTGTGAAAAGGCTTAAATGGCTTTTTTGACCTAAGTTTGAGGATTGCGCTCAAACCAAATGTCCTAGAACGAAATTTTCAAATGTAACTACTAGAATGTGATACAATACACTATTGGGTGAAGTTTGGTTGACTTCTGCGCAGCGGTTTGGGAGTTAACATCAAAATTACATTTCTCGGCCATATCGCATAGATCTCCCTGTGAAAAGGCTTAAATGGCTTTTTTGACCTAAGTTTGAGGATTGCGCTCAAATCAAATGTCCTAGAACCAAATTTCCACATGTAACTACTAGATTGTGATAAAATACACTAATGGGTGAAGTTTGGTTGACTTCTGCGCAGCGGTTTGGGAGTTAACATCAAAATTACATTTCTCGGCCATATCGCATAGATCTCACTGTGAAAAGGCTTAAATGACTTTTTTAATTAAGTTTGATGATTGCGCTCAAACAAAATTTCCTAGAACAAAATTTTCAAATGTAACTACTAGATTGTGATACAATACACTATTGGGTGAAGTTTGGTTGACTTCTGCGCAGCGGTTTGGGAGTTAACATCAAAATTACATTTCTCGGCCATATCGCATAGATCTCACTGTGAAAAGGCTTAAATGGCTTTTTTGACCTAAGTTTGAGGATTGCGCTCAAATCAAATGTCCTATAACCAAATTTCCACATGTAACTACTAGATTGTGATACAATACACTAATGGGTGAAGTTTGGTTGACTTCTGCGCAGCGGTTTGGGAGTTAACATCAAAATTACATTTCTCGGCCATATCGCATAGATCTCACTGTGAAAAGGCTTAAATGACTTTTTTAATTAAGTTTGATGATTGCGTTCAAACAAAATGTCCTAGAACAAAATTTTTAAATGTAACTACTAGATTGTGATACAATACACTATTGGCTGAAGTTTGGTTGACTTCTGCGCAGCGGTTTGGGAGTTAACATCAAAATTACATTTCTCCACCATATCGCATAGATCTCACTGTGAAAAGGCTTAAATGGCTTTTTTGACCTAAGTTTGAGGATTGCGCTCAAATCAAATGTCCTAGAACCAAATTTCCACATGTAACTACTAGATTGTGATAAAATACACTAATGGGTGAAGTTTGGTTGACTTCTGCGCAGCGGTTTGGGAGTTAACATCAAAATTACATTTCTCGGCCATATCGCATAGATCTCACTGTGAAAAGGCTTAAATGACTTTTTTAATTAAGTTTGATGATTGCGCTCAAACAAAATTTCCTAGAACAAAATTTTCAAATGTAACTACTAGATTGTGATACAATACACTATTGGGTGAAGTTTGGTTGACTTCTGCGCAGCGGTTTGGGAGTTAACATCAAAATTACATTTCTCGGCCATATCGCATAGATCTCACTGTGAAAAGGCTTAAATGACTTTTTTAATTAAGTTTGATGATTGCGTTCAAACAAAATGTCCTAGAACAAAATTTTCAAATGTAACTACTAGATTGTGATACAATACACTATTGGGTGAAGTTTGGTTGACTTCTGCGCAGCGGTTTGGGAGTTAACATCAAAATTACATTTCTCGGCCATATCGCATAGATCTCACTGTGAAAAGGCTTAAATGGCTTTTTTGACCTAAGGTTAAAGATTGCGCTCAAACCAAATGTCCTAGAACGAAATTTTCAAATGTAACTACTAGATTGTGATACAATACACTAATGGGTGAAGTTTGGTTGACTTCTGCGCAGCGGTTTGGGAGTTAACATCAAAATTACATTTCTCGGCCATATCGCATAGATCTCCCTGTGAAAAGGCTTAAATGGCTTTTTTGACCTAAGTTTGAGGATTGCGCTCAAATCAAATGTCCTAGAACCAAATTTCCACATGTAACTACTAGATTGTGATAAAATACACTAATGGGTGAAGTTTGGTTGACTTCTGCGCAGCGGTTTGGGAGTTAACATAAAAATTACATTTCTCGGCCATATCGCATAGATCTCACTGTGAAAAGGCTTAAATGACTTTTTTAATTAAGTTTGATGATTGCGCTCAAACAAAATTTCCTAGAACAAAATTTTCAAATGTAACTACTAGATTGTGATACAATACACTATTGGGTGAAGTTTGGTTGACTTCTGCGCAGCGGTTTGGGAGTTAACATCAAAATTACATTTCTCGGCCATATCGCATAGATCTCACTGTGAAAAGGCTTAAATGGCTTTTTTGACCTAAGTTTGAGGATTGCGCTCAAATCAAATGTCCTATAACCAAATTTCCACATGTAACTACTAGATTGTGATACAATACACTAATGGGTGAAGTTTGGTTGACTTCTGCGCAGCGGTTTGGGAGTTAACATCAAAATTACATTTCTCGGCCATATCGCATAGATCTCACTGTGAAAAGGCTTAAATGACTTTTTTAATTAAGTTTGATGATTGCGTTCAAACAAAATGTCCTAGAACAAAATTTTTAAATGTAACTACTAGATTGTGATACAATACACTATTGGGTGAAGTTTGGTTGACTTCTGCGCAGCGGTTTGGGAGTTAACATCAAAATTACATTTCTCGGCCATATCGCATAGATCTCACTGTGAAAAGGCTTAAATGGCTTTTTTGACCTAAGGTTAAAGATTGCGCTCAAACCAAATGTCCTAGAACGAAATTTTCAAATGTAACTACTAGATTGTGATACAATACACTAATGGGTGAAGTTTGGTTGACTTCTGCGCAGCGGTTTGGGAGTTAACATCAAAATTACATTTCTCGGCCATATCGCATAGATCTCACTGTGAAAAGGCTTAAATGGCTTTTTTGACCTAAGTTTGAGGATTGCGCTCAAATCAAATGTCCTATAACCAAATTTCCACATGTAACTACTAGATTGTGATACAATACACTAATGGGTGAAGTTTGGTTGACTTCTGCGCAGCAGTTTGGGAGTGAACATCAAAATTACATTTCTCGGCCATATCGCATAGATCTCACTGTGAAAAGGCTTAAATGGCTTTTTTGACCTAAGTTTGAGGATTGCGCTCAAATCAAATGTCCTAGAACCAAATTTCCACATGTAACTACTAGATTGTGATAAAATACACTAATGGGTGAAGTTTGGTTGACTTCTGCGCAGCGGTTTGGGAGTTAACATCAAAATTACATTTCTCGGCCATATCGCATAGATCTCCCTGTGAAAAGGCTTAAATGGCTTTTTTGACCTAAGTTTGAGGATTGCGCTCAAATCAAATGTCCTAGAACCAAATTTCCACATGTAACTACTAGATTGTGATAAAATACACTAATGGGTGAAGTTTGGTTGACTTCTGCGCAGCGGTTTGGGAGTTAACATCAAAATTACATTTCTCGGCCATATCGCATAGATCTCACTGTGAAAAGGCTTAAATGGCTTTTTTGACCTAAGTTTGAGGATTGCGCTCAAACCAAATGTCCTAGAACGAAATTTTCAAATGTAACTACTAGAATTTGATACAATACACTATTGGGTGAAGTTTGGTTGACTTCTGCGCAGCGGTTTGGGACTTAACATCAAAATTACATTTCTCGGCCATATCGCATAGATCTCACTGTGAAAAGGCTTAAATGGCTTTTTTGACCTAAGTTTGAGGATTGCGCTCAAATCAAATGTCCTAGAACCAAATTTCCACATGTAACTACTAGAATGTGATAAAATACACTAATGGGTGAAGTTTGGTTGACTTCTGCGCAGCGGTTTGGGAGTTAACATAAAAATTACATTTCTCGGCCATATCGCAATGATCTCACTGTGAAAAGGCTTAAATGACTTTTTTAATTAAGTTTGATGATTGCGCTCAAACAAAATTTCCTAGAACAAAATTTTCAAATGTAACTACTAGATTGTGATACAATACACTATTGGGTGAAGTTTGGTTGACTTCTGCGCAGCGGTTTGGGAGTTAACATCAAAATTACATTTCTCGGCCATATCGCATAGATCTCACTGTGAAAAGGCTTAAATGGCTTTTTTGACCTAAGTTTGAGGATTGCGCTCAAATCAAATGTCCTATAACCAAATTTCCACATGTAACTACTAGATTGTGATACAATACACTAATGGGTGAAGTTTGGTTGACTTCTGCGCAGCGGTTTGGGAGTTAACATCAAAATTACATTTCTCGGCCATATCGCATAGATCTCACTGTGAAAAGGCTTAAATGACTTTTTTAATTAAGTTTGATGATTGCGTTCAAACAAAATGTCCTAGAACAAAATTTTTAAATGTAACTACTAGATTGTGATACAATACACTATTGGCTGAAGTTTGGTTGACTTCTGCGCAGCGGTTTGGGAGTTAACATCAAAATTACATTTCTCCGCCATATCGCATAGATCTCACTGTGAAAAGGCTTAAATGGCTTTTTTGACCTAAGTTTGAGGATTGCGCTCAAATCAAATGTCCTAGAACCAAATTTCCACATGTAACTACTAGATTGTGATAAAATACACTAATGGGTGAAGTTTGGTTGACTTCTGCGCAGCGGTTTGGGAGTTAACATCAAAATTACATTTCTCGGCCATATCGCATAGATCTCACTGTGAAAAGGCTTAAATGACTTTTTTAATTAAGTTTGATGATTGCGCTCAAACAAAATTTCCTAGAACAAAATTTTCAAATGTAACTACTAGATTGTGATACAATACACTATTGGGTGAAGTTTGGTTGACTTCTGCGCAGCGGTTTGGGAGTTAACATCAAAATTACATTTCTCGGCCATATCGCATAGATCTCACTGTGAAAAGGCTTAAATGACTTTTTTAATTAAGTTTGATGATTGCGTTCAAACAAAATGTCCTAGAACAAAATTTTCAAATGTAACTACTAGATTGTGATACAATACACTATTGGGTGAAGTTTGGTTGACTTCTGCGCAGCGGTTTGGGAGTTAACATCAAAATTACATTTCTCGGCCATATCGCATAGATCTCACTGTGAAAAGGCTTAAATGGCTTTTTTGACCTAAGGTTAAAGATTGCGCTCAAACCAAATGTCCTAGAACGAAATTTTCAAATGTAACTACTAGATTGTGATACAATACACTAATGGGTGAAGTTTGGTTGACTTCTGCGCAGCGGTTTGGGAGTTAACATCAAAATTACATTTCTCGGCCATATCGCATAGATCTCACTGTGAAAAGGCTTAAATGGCTTTTTTGACCTAAGTTTGAGGATTGCGCTCAAATCAAATGTCCTATAACCAAATTTCCACATGTAACTACTAGATTGTGATACAATACACTAATGGGTGAAGTTTGGTTGACTTCTGCGCAGCAGTTTGGGAGTGAACATCAAAATTACATTTCTCGGCCATATCGCATAGATCTCACTGTGAAAAGGCTTAAATGGCTTTTTTGACCTAAGTTTGAGGATTGCGCTCAAATCAAATGTCCTAGAACCAAATTTCCACATGTAACTACTAGATTGTGATAAAATACACTAATGGGTGAAGTTTGGTTGACTTCTGCGCAGCGGTTTGGGAGTTAACATCAAAATTACATTTCTCGGCCATATCGCATAGATCTCCCTGTGAAAAGGCTTAAATGGCTTTTTTGACCTAAGTTTGAGGATTGCGCTCAAATCAAATGTCCTAGAACCAAATTTCCACATGTAACTACTAGATTGTGATAAAATACACTAATGGGTGAAGTTTGGTTGACTTCTGCGCAGCGGTTTGGGAGTTAACATAAAAATTACATTTCTCGGCCATATCGCATAGATCTCACTGTGAAAAGGCTTAAATGACTTTTTTAATTAAGTTTGATGATTGCGCTCAAACAAAATTTCCTAGAACAAAATTTTCAAATGTAACTACTAGATTGTGATACAATACACTATTGGGTGAAGTTTGGTTGACTTCTGCGCAGCGGTTTGGGAGTTAACATCAAAATTACATTTCTCGGCCATATCGCATAGATCTCACTGTGAAAAGGCTTAAATGGCTTTTTTGACCTAAGTTTGAGGATTGCGCTCAAATCAAATGTCCTATAACCAAATTTCCACATGTAACTACTAGATTGTGATACAATACACTAATGGGTGAAGTTTGGTTGACTTCTGCGCAGCGGTTTGGGAGTTAACATCAAAATTACATTTCTCGGCCATATCGCATAGATCTCACTGTGAAAAGGCTTAAATGACTTTTTTAATTAAGTTTGATGATTGCGTTCAAACAAAATGTCCTAGAACAAAATTTTTAAATGTAACTACTAGATTGTGATACAATACACTATTGGGTGAAGTTTGGTTGACTTCTGCGCAGCGGTTTGGGAGTTAACATCAAAATTACATTTCTCGGCCATATCGCATAGATCTCACTGTGAAAAGGCTTAAATGGCTTTTTTGACCTAAGTTTGAGGATTGCGCTCAAATCAAATGTCCTAGAACCAAATTTCCACATGTAACTACTAGATTGTGATAAAATACACTAATGGGTGAAGTTTGGTTGACTTCTGCGCAGCGGTTTGGGAGTTAACATCAAAATTACATTTCTCGGCCATATCGCATAGATCTCACTGTGAAAAGGCTTAAATGACTTTTTTAATTAAGTTTGATGATTGCGCTCAAACAAAATTTCCTAGAACAAAATTTTCAAATGTAACTACTAGATTGTGATACAATACACTATTGGGTGAAGTTTGGTTGACTTCTGCGCAGCGGTTTGGGAGTTAACATCAAAATTACATTTCTCGGCCATATCGCATAGATCTCACTGTGAAAAGGCTTAAATGGCTTTTTTGACCTAAGTTTGAGGATTGCGCTCAAACCAAATGTCCTAGAACGAAATTTTCAAATGTAACTACTAGAATGTGATACAATACACTATTGGGTGAAGTTTGGTTGACTTCTGCGCAGCGGTTTGGGACTTAACATCAAAATTACATTTCTCGGCCATATCGCATAGATCTCACTGTGAAAAGGCTTAAATGGCTTTTTTGACCTAAGTTTGAGGATTGCGCTCAAATCAAATGTCCTAGAACCAAATTTCCACATGTAACTACTAGAATGTGATAAAATACACTAATGGGTGAAGTTTGGTTGACTTCTGCGCAGCGGTTTGGGAGTTAACATAAAAATTACATTTCTCGGCCATATCGCAATGATCTCACTGTGAAAAGGCTTAAATGACTTTTTTAATTAAGTTTGATGATTGCGCTCAAACAAAATTTCCTAGAACAAAATTTTCAAATGTAACTACTAGATTGTGATACAATACACTATTGGGTGAAGTTTGGTTGACTTCTGCGCAGCGGTTTGGGAGTTAACATCAAAATTACATTTCTCGGCCATATCGCATAGATCTCACTGTGAAAAGGCTTAAATGGCTTTTTTGACCTAAGTTTGAGGATTGCGCTCAAATCAAATGTCCTAGAACCAAATTTCCACATGTAACTACTAGATTGTGATACAATACACTAATGGGTGAAGTTTGGTTGACTTCTGCGCAGCGGTTTGGGAGTTAACATCAAAATTACATTTCTCGGCCATATCGCATAGATCTCACTGTGAAAAGGCTTAAATGACTTTTTTAATTAAGTTTGATGATTGCGTTCAAACAAAATGTCCTAGAACAAAATTTTTAAATGTAACTACTAGATTGTGATACAATACACTATTGGCTGAAGTTTGGTTGACTTCTGCGCAGCGGTTTGGGAGTTAACATCAAAATTACATTTCTCCGCCATATCGCATAGATCTCACTGTGAAAAGGCTTAAATGGCTTTTTTGACCTAAGTTTGAGGATTGCGCTCAAATCAAATGTCCTAGAACCAAATTTCCACATGTAACTACTAGATTGTGATAAAATACACTAATGGGTGAAGTTTGGTTGACTTCTGCGCAGCGGTTTGGGAGTTAACATCAAAATTACATTTCTCGGCCATATCGCATAGATCTCACTGTGAAAAGGCTTAAATGACTTTTTTAATTAAGTTTGATGATTGCGCTCAAACAAAATTTCCTAGAACAAAATTTTCAAATGTAACTACTAGATTGTGATACAATACACTATTGGGTGAAGTTTGGTTGACTTCTGCGCAGCGGTTTGGGAGTTAACATCAAAATTACATTTCTCGGCCATATCGCATAGATCTCACTGTGAAAAGGCTTAAATGACTTTTTTAATTAAGTTTGATGATTGCGTTCAAATCAAATGTCCTAGAACCAAATTTCCACATGTAACTACTAGATTGTGATAAAATACACTAATGGGTGAAGTTTGGTTGACTTCTGCGCAGCGGTTTGGGAGTTAACATCAAAATTACATTTCTCGGCCATATCGCATAGATCTCACTGTGAAAAGGCTTAAATGACTTTTTTAATTAAGTTTGATGATTGCGCTCAAACAAAATTTCCTAGAACAAAATTTTCAAATGTAACTACTAGATTGTGATACAATACACTATTGGGTGAAGTTTGGTTGACTTCTGCGCAGCGGTTTGGGAGTTAACATCAAAATTACATTTCTCGGCCATATCGCATAGATCTCACTGTGAAAAGGCTTAAATGACTTTTTTAATTAAGTTTGATGATTGCGTTCAAACAAAATGTCCTAGAACAAAATTTTCAAATGTAACTACTAGATTGTGATACAATACACTATTGGGTGAAGTTTGGTTGACTTCTGCGCAGCGGTTTGGGAGTTAACATCAAAATTACATTTCTCGGCCATATCGCATAGATCTCACTGTGAAAAGGCTTAAATGGCTTTTTTGACCTAAGGTTAAAGATTGCGCTCAAACCAAATGTCCTAGAACGAAATTTTCAAATGTAACTACTAGATTGTGATACAATACACTAATGGGTGAAGTTTGGTTGACTTCTGCGCAGCGGTTTGGGAGTTAACATCAAAATTACATTTCTCGGCCATATCGCATAGATCTCACTGTGAAAAGGCTTAAATGGCTTTTTTGACCTAAGTTTGAGGATTGCGCTCAAATCAAATGTCCTATAACCAAATTTCCACATGTAACTACTAGATTGTGATACAATACACTAATGGGTGAAGTTTGGTTGACTTCTGCGCAGCAGTTTGGGAGTGAACATCAAAATTACATTTCTCGGCCATATCGCATAGATCTCACTGTGAAAAGGCTTAAATGGCTTTTTTGACCTAAGTTTGAGGATTGCGCTCAAATCAAATGTCCTAGAACCAAATTTCCACATGTAACTACTAGATTGTGATAAAATACACTAATGGGTGAAGTTTGGTTGACTTCTGCGCAGCGGTTTGGGAGTTAACATCAAAATTACATTTCTCGGCCATATCGCATAGATCTCCCTGTGAAAAGGCTTAAATGGCTTTTTTGACCTAAGTTTGAGGATTGCGCTCAAATCAAATGTCCTAGAACCAAATTTCCACATGTAACTACTAGATTGTGATAAAATACACTAATGGGTGAAGTTTGGTTGACTTCTGCGCAGCGGTTTGGGAGTTAACATAAAAATTACATTTCTCGGCCATATCGCATAGATCTCACTGTGAAAAGGCTTAAATGACTTTTTTAATTAAGTTTGATGATTGCGCTCAAACAAAATTTCCTAGAACAAAATTTTCAAATGTAACTACTAGATTGTGATACAATACACTATTGGGTGAAGTTTGGTTGACTTCTGCGCAGCGGTTTGGGAGTTAACATCAAAATTACATTTCTCGGCCATATCGCATAGATCTCACTGTGAAAAGGCTTAAATGGCTTTTTTGACATAAGTTTGAGGATTGCGCTCAAATCAAATGTCCTATAACCAAATTTCCACATGTAACTACTAGATTGTGATACAATACACTAATGGGTGAAGTTTGGTTGACTTCTGCGCAGCGGTTTGGGAGTTAACATCAAAATTACATTTCTCGGCCATATCGCATAGATCTCACTGTGAAAAGGCTTAAATGACTTTTTTAATTAAGTTTGATGATTGCGTTCAAACAAAATGTCCTAGAACAAAATTTTTAAATGTAACTACTAGATTGTGATACAATACACTATTGGGTGAAGTTTGGTTGACTTCTGCGCAGCGGTTTGGGAGTTAACATCAAAATTACATTTCTCGGCCATATCGCATAGATCTCACTGTGAAAAGGCTTAAATGGCTTTTTTGACCTAAGTTTGAGGATTGCGCTCAAATCAAATGTCCTAGAACCAAATTTCCACATGTAACTACTAGATTGTGATAAAATACACTAATGGGTGAAGTTTGGTTGACTTCTGCGCAGCGGTTTGGGAGTTAACATCAAAATTACATTTCTCGGCCATATCGCATAGATCTCACTGTGAAAAGGCTTAAATGACTTTTTTAATTAAGTTTGATGATTGCGCTCAAACAAAATTTCCTAGAACAAAATTTTCAAATGTAACTACTAGATTGTGATACAATACACTATTGGGTGAAGTTTGGTTGACTTCTGCGCAGCGGTTTGGGAGTTAACATCAAAATTACATTTCTCGGCCATATCGCATAGATCTCACTGTGAAAAGGCTTAAATGACTTTTTTAATTAAGTTTGATGATTGCGTTCAAACAAAATGTCCTAGAACAAAATTTTCAAATGTAACTACTAGATTGTGATACAATACACTATTGGGTGAAGTTTGGTTGACTTCTGCGCAGCGGTTTGGGAGTTAACATCAAAATTACATTTCTCGGCCATATCGCATAGATCTCACTGTGAAAAGGCTTAAATGGCTTTTTTGACCTAAGGTTAAAGATTGCGCTCAAACCAAATGTCCTAGAACGAAATTTTCAAATGTAACTACTAGATTGTGATACAATACACTAATGGGTGAAGTTTGGTTGACTTCTGCGCAGCGGTTTGGGAGTTAACATCAAAATTACATTTCTCGGCCATATCGCATAGATCTCACTGTGAAAAGGCTTAAATGGCTTTTTTGACCTAAGTTTGAGGATTGCGCTCAAATCAAATGTCCTATAACCAAATTTCCACATGTAACTACTAGATTGTGATACAATACACTAATGGGTGAAGTTTGGTTGACTTCTGCGCAGCGGTTTGGGAGTGAACATCAAAATTACATTTCTCGCCATATCGCATAGATCTCACTGTGAAAAGGCTTAAATGGCTTTTTTGACCTAAGTTTGAGGATTGCGCTCAAATCAAATGTCCTAGAACCAAATTTCCACATGTAACTACTAGATTGTGATAAAATACACTAATGGGTGAAGTTTGGTTGACTTCTGCGCAGCGGTTTGGGAGTTAACATCAAAATTACATTTCTCGGCCATATCGCATAGATCTCACTGTGAAAAGGCTTAAATGACTTTTTTAATTAAGTTTGATGATTGCGCTCAAACAAAATTACCTAGAACAAAATTTTCAAATGTAACTACTAGATTGTGATACAATACACTATTGGGTGAAGTTTGGTTGACTTCTGCGCAGCGGTTTGGGAGTTAACATCAAAATTACATTTCTCGGCCATATCGCATAGATCTCACTGTGAAAAGGCTTAAATGGCTTTTTTGACCTAAGTTTGAGGATTGCGCTCAAATCAAATGTCCTATAACCAAATTTCCACATGTAACTACTAGATTGTGATACAATACACTAATGGGTGAAGTTTGGTTGACTTCTGCGCAGCGGTTTGGGAGTTAACATCAAAATTACATTTCTCGGCCATATTGCATAGATCTCACTGTGAAAAGGCTTAAATGGCTTTTTTGACCTAAGTTTAATAATTGCGCTCAAACCAAATGTCCTTGAACGAAATTTTCAAATGTAACTACTAGAATGTGATACAATACACTATTGGGTGAAGTTTGGTTGACTTCTGCGCAGCGGTTTGGGAGTTAACATCAAAATTACATTTCTCGGCCATATCGCATAGATCTCACTGTGAAAAGGCTTAAATAACTTTTTTAATTAAGTTTGATGATTGCGTTCAAACAAAATTTCCTAGAACAAAATTTTCAAATGTAACTACTAGATTGTGATACAATACACTATTGAGTGAAGTTTGGTTGACTTCTGCGCAGCGGTTTGGGAGTTAACATCAAAATTACCTTTCTCGGCCATATCGCATAGATCTCACTGTGAAAAGGCTTAAATGGCTTTTTTGACCTAAGTTTGAGGATTGCGCTCAAACCAAATGTCCTAGAACGAAATTTTCAAATGTAACTACTAGAATGTGATACAATACACTATTGGGTGAAGTTTGGTTGACTTCTGCGCAGCGGTTTGGGAGTTAACATCAAAATTACATTTCTCGGCCATATCGCATAGATCTCACTGTGAAAAGGCTTAAATGGCTTTTTTGACCTAAGTTTGAGGATTGCGCTCAAATCAAATGTCCAAGAACCAAATTTCCACATGTAACTACTAGATTGTGATAAAATACACTAATGGGTGAAGTTTGGTTGACTTCTGCGCAGCGGTTTGGGAGTTAACATCAAAATTACATTTCTCGGCCATATCGCATAGATCTCACTGTGAAAAGGCTTAAATGACTTTTTTAATTAAGTTTGATGATTGCGCTCAAACAAAATTTCCTAGAACAAAATTTTCAAATGTAACTACTAGATTGTGATACAATACACTATTGGGTGAAGTTTGGTTGACTTCTGCGCAGCGGTTTGGGAGTTAACATCAAAATTACATTTCTCGGCCATATCGCATAGATCTCACTGTGAAAAGGCTTAAATGGCTTTTTTGACCTAAGTTTGAGGATTGCGCTAAAATCAAATGTCCTAGAACCAAATTTCCACATGTAACTACTAGATTGTGATACAATACACTAATGGGTGAAGTTTGGTTTACTTCTGCGCAGCGGTTTGGGAGTTAACATCAAAATTACATTTCTCGGCCATATCGCATAGATCTCACTGTGAAAAGGCTTAAATGGCTTTTTTGACCTAAGTTTAATAATTGCGCTCAAACCAAATGTCCTAGAACGAAATTTTCAAATGTAACTACTAGAATGTGATACAATACACTATTGGGTGAAGTTTGGTTGACTTCTGCGCAGCGGTTTGGGAGTTAACATCAATATTACATTTCTCGGCCATATCGCATAGATCTCACTGTGAAAAGGCTTAAATGGCTTTTTTGACCTAAGTTTGAGGATTGCGCTCAAATCAAATGTCCTAGAACCAAATTTCCACATGTAACTACTAGATTGTGATACAATACACTAATGGGTGAAGTTTGGTTTACTTCTGCGCAGCGGTTTGGGAGTTAACATCAAAATTACATTTCTCGGCCATATCGCATAGATCTCACTGTGAAAAGGCTTAAATGGCTTTTTTGACCTAAGTTTAATAATTGCGCTCAAACCAAATGTCCTTGAACGAAATTTTAAAATGTAACTACTAGAATGTGATACAATACACTATTGGGTGAAGTTTGGTTGACTTCTGCGCAGCGGTTTGGGAGTTAACATCAAAATTACATTTCTCGGCCATATCGCATAGATCTCACTGTGAAAAGGCTTAAATGGCTTTTTTGACCTAAGTTTGAGGATTGCGCTCAAATCAAATGTCCTATAACCAAATTTCCACATGTAACTACTAGATTGTGATACAATACACTAATGGGTGAAGTTTGGTTGACTTCTGCGCAGCGGTTTGGGAGTTAACATCAAAATTACATTTCTCGGCCATATCGCATAGATCTCACTGTGAAAAGGCTTAAATGGCTTTTTTGACCTAAGTTTGAGGATTGTGCTCAAACAAAATGTCCTAGAACAAAATTTTCAAATGTAACTACTAGATTGTGATACAATACACTATTGGGTGAAGTTTGGTTGACTTCTGCGCAGCGGTTTGGGAGTTAACATCAAAATTACATTTCTCGGCCATATCGCATAGATCTCACTGTGAAAAGGCTTAAATGACTTTTTTAATTAAGTTTGATGATTGCGTTCAAACAAAATGTCCTAGAACAAAATTTTCAAATGTAACTACTAGATTGTGATACAATACACTATTGGGTGAAGTTTGGTTGACTTCTGCGCAGCGGTTTGGGAGTTAACATCAAAATTACATTTCTCGGCCATATCGCATAGATCTCACTGTGAAAAGGCTTAAATGGCTTTTTTGACCTAAGTTTGAGGATTGCGCTCAAACCAAATGTCCTAGAACGAAATTTTCAAATGTAACTACTAGAATGTGATACAATACACTATTGGGTGAAGTTTGGTTGACTTCTGCGCAGCGGTTTGGGAGTTAACATCAAAATTACATTTCTCGGCCATATCGCATAGATCTCACTGTGAAAAGGCTTAAATGACTTTTTAAATTAAGTTTGATGATTGCGTTCAAACAAAATGTCCTAGAACAAAATTTTTAAATGTAACTACTAGATTGTGATACAATACACTATTGGGTGAAGTTTGGTTGACTTCTGCGCAGCGGTTTGGGAGTTAACATCAAAATTACATTTCTCGGCCATATCGCATAGATCTCACTGTGAAAAGGCTTAAATGGCTTTTTTGACCTAAGTTTGAGGATTGCGCTCAAACCAAATGTCCTAGAACGAAATTTTCAAATGTTACTACTAGAATGTGATACAATACACTATTGGGTGAAGTTTGGTTGACTTCTGCGCAGCGGTTTGGGAGTTAACATCAAAATTACATTTCTCGGCCATATCGCATAGATCTCACTGTGAAAAGGCTTAAATGGCTTTTTTGACCTAAGTTTGAGGATTGCGCTCAAATCAAATGTCCTAGAACCAAATTTCCACATGTAACTACTAGATTGTGATACAATACACTAATGGGTGAAGTTTGGTTGACTTCTGCGCAGCGGTTTGGGAGTTAACATCAAAATTACATTTCTCGGCCATATCGCATAGATCTCACTGTGAAAAGGCTTAAATGGCTTTTTTGACCTAAGTTTAATAATTGCGCTCAAACCAAATGTCCTAGAACGAAATTTTCAAATGTAACTACTAGAATGTGATACAATACACTATTGGGTGAAGTTTGGTTGACTTCTGCGCAGCGGTTTGGGAGTTAACATCAATATTACATTTCTCGGCCATATCGCATAGATCTCACTGTGAAAAGGCTTAAATGGCTTTTTTGACCTAAGTTTGAGGATTGCGCTCAAATCAAATGTCCTAGAACCAAATTTCCACATGTAACTACTAGATTGTGATACAATACACTAATGGGTGAAGTTTGGTTTACTTCTGCGCAGCGGTTTGGGAGTTAACATCAAAATTACATTTCTCGGCCATATCGCATAGATCTCACTGTGAAAAGGCTTAAATGGCTTTTTTGACCTAAGTTTAATAATTGCGCTCAAACCAAATGTCCTATAACCAAATTTCCACATGTAACTACTAGATTGTGATACAATACACTAATGGGTGAAGTTTGGTTGACTTCTGCGCAGCAGTTTGGGAGTTAACATCAAAATTACATTTCTCGGCCATATCGCATAGATCTCACTGTGAAAAGGCTTAAATGGCTTTTTTGACCTAAGTTTGAGGATTGCGCTCAAATCAAATGTCCTAGAACCAAATTTCCACATGTAACTACTAGATTGTGATACAATACACTAATGGGTGAAGTTTGGTTTACTTCTGCGCAGCGGTTTGGGAGTTAACATCAAAATTACATTTCTCGGCCATATCGCATAGATCTCACTGTGAAAAGGCTTAAATGGCTTTTTTGACCTAAGTTTGAGGATTGCGCTCAAATCAAATGTCCTATAACCAAATTTCCACATGTAACTACTAGATTGTGATACAATACACTAATGGGTGAAGTTTGGTTGACTTCTGCGCAGCGGTTTGGGAGTTAACATCAAAATTACATTTCTCGGCCATATCGCATAGATCTCACTGTGAAAAGGCTTAAATGGCTTTTTTGACCTAAGTTTGAGGATTGTGCTCAAACAAAATGTCCTAGAACAAAATTTTCAAATGTAACTACTAGATTGTGATACAATACACTATTGGGTGAAGTTTGGTTGACTTCTGCGCAGCGGTTTGGGAGTTAACATCAAAATTACATTTCTCGGCCATATCGCATAGATCTCACTGTGAAAAGGCTTAAATGACTTTTTTAATTAAGTTTGATGATTGCGTTCAAACAAAATGTCCTAGAACAAAATTTTCAAATGTAACTACTAGATTGTGATACAATACACTATTGGGTGAAGTTTGGTTGACTTCTGCGCAGCGGTTTGGGAGTTAACATCAAAATTACATTTCTCGGCCATATCGCATAGATCTCACTGTGAAAAGGCTTAAATGGCTTTTTTGACCTAAGTTTGAGGATTGCGCTCAAACCAAATGTCCTAGAACGAAATTTTCAAATGTAACTACTAGAATGTGATACAATACACTATTGGGTGAAGTTTGGTTGACTTCTGCGCAGCGGTTTGGGACTTAACATCAAAATTACATTTCTCGGCCATATCGCATAGATCTCACTGTGAAAAGGCTTAAATGACTTTTTTAATTAAGTTTGATGATTGCGTTCAAACAAAATTTCCTAGAACAAAATTTTCAAATGTAACTACTAGATTGTGATACAATACACTATTGGGTGAAGTTTGGTTGACTTCTGCGCAGCGGTTTGGGAGTTAACATCAAAATTACATTTCTCGGCCATATCGCATAGATCTCACTGTGAAAAGGCTTAAATGGCTTTTTTGACCTAAGTTTGAGGATTGCGCTCAAACCAAATGTCCTAGAACGAAATTTTCAAATGTAACTACTAGAATGTGATACAATACACTATTGGGTGAAGTTTGGTTGACTTCTGCGCAGCGGTTTGGGAGTTAACATCAAAATTACATTTCTCGGCCATATCGCATAGATCTCACAGTGAAAAGGCTTAAATGGCTTTTTTGACCTAAGTTTGAGGATTGCGCTCAAATCAAATGTCCTAGAACCAAATTTCCACATGTAACTACTAGATTGTGATACAATACACTAATGGGTGAAGTTTGGTTGACTTCTGCGCAGCGGTTTGGGAGTTAACATCAAAATTACATTTCTCGGCCATATCGCATAGATCTCACTGTGAAAAGGCTTAAATGACTTTTTTAATTAAGTTTGATGATTGCGTTCAAACAAAATTTCCTAGAACAAAATTTTCAAATGTAACTACTAGATTGTGATACAATACACTATTGGGTGAAGTTTGGTTGACTTCTGCGCAGCGGTTTGGGAGTTAACATCAAAATTACATTTCTCGGCCATATCGCATAGATCTCACTGTGAAAAGGCTTAAATGGCTTTTTTGACCTAAGTTTGAGGATTGCGCTCAAACCAAATGTCCTAGAACGAAATTTTCAAATGTAACTACTAGAATGTGATACAATACACTATTGGGTGAAGTTTGGTTGACTTCTGCGCAGCGGTTTGGGAGTTAACATCAAAATTACATTTCTCGGCCATATCGCATAGATCTCACAGTGAAAAGGCTTAAATGGCTTTTTTGACCTAAGTTTGAGGATTGCGCTCAAATCAAATGTCCTAGAACCAAATTTCCACATGTAACTACTAGATTGTGATACAATACACTAATGGGTGAAGTTTGGTTGACTTCTGCGCAGCGGTTTGGGAGTTAACATCAAAATTACATTTCTCGGCCATATCGCATAGATCTCACTATGAAAAGGCTTAAATGACTTTTTAAATTAAGTTTGATGATTGCGTTCAAACAAAATGTCCTAGAACAAAATTTTTAAATGTAACTACTAGATTGTGATACAATACACTATTGGGTGAAGTTTGGTTGACTTCTGCGCAGCGGTTTGGGAGTTAACATCAAAATTACATTTCTCGGCCATATCGCATAGATCTCACTGTGAAAAGGCTTAAATGGCTTTTTTGACCTAAGTTTGAGGATTGCGCTCAAATCAAATGTCCTAGAACCAAATTTCCACATGTAACTACTAGATTGTGATACAATACACTAATGGGTGAAGTTTGGTTGACTTCTGCGCAGCGGTTTGGGAGTTAACATCAAAATTACATTTCTCGGCCATATCGCATAGATCTCACTGTGAAAAGGCTTAAATGGCTTTTTTGACCTAAGTTTAATAATTGCGCTCAAACCAAATGTCCTTGAACGAAATTTTAAAATGTAACTACTAGAATGTGATACAATACACTATTGGGTGAAGTTTGGTTGACTTCTGCGCAGCGGTTTGGGAGTTAACATCAAAATTACATTTCTCGGCCATATCGCATAGATCTCACTGTGAAAAGGCTTAAATGGCTTTTTTGACCTAAGTTTGAGGATTGCGCTCAAATCAAATGTCCTATGACCAAATTTCCACATGTAACTACTAGATTGTGATACAATACACTAATGGGTGAAGTTTGGTTGACTTCTGCGCAGCGGTTTGGGAGTTAACATCAAAATTACATTTCTCGGCCATATCGCATAGATCTCACTGTGAAAAGGCTTAAATGGCTTTTTTGACCTAAGTTTGAGGATTGTGCTCAAACAAAATGTCCTAGAACAAAATTTTCAAATGTAACTACTAGATTGTGATACAATACACTTATGGGTGAAGTTTGGTTGACTTCTGCGCAGCGGTTTGGGAGTTAACATCAAAATTACATTTCTCGGCCATATCGCATAGATCTCACTGTGAAAAGGCTTAAATGACTTTTTTAATTAAGTTTGATGATTGCGTTCAAACAAAATGTCCTAGAACAAAATTTTCAAATGTAACTACTAGATTGTGATACAATACACTATTGGGTGAAGTTTGGTTGACTTCTGCGCAGCGGTTTGGGAGTTAACATCAAAATTACATTTCTCGGCCATATCGCATAGATCTCACTGTGAAAAGGCTTAAATGGCTTTTTTGACCTAAGTTTGAGGATTGCGCTCAAACCAAATGTCCTAGAACGAAATTTTCAAATGTAACTACTAGAATGTGATACAATACACTATTGGGTGAAGTTTGGTTGACTTCTGCGCAGCGGTTTGGGACTTAACATCAAAATTACATTTCTCGGCCATATCGCATAGATCTCACTGTGAAAAGGCTTAAATGGCTTTTTTGACCTAAGTTTGAGGATTGCGCTCAAATCAAATGTCCTAGAACCAAATTTCCACATGTAACTACTAGATTGTGATAAAATACACTAATGGGTGAAGTTTGGTTGACTTCTGCGCAGCGGTTTGGGAGTTAACATCAAAATTACATTTCTCGGCCATATCGCATAGATCTCACTGTGAAAAGGCTTAAATGACTTTTTTAATTAAGTTTGATGATTGCGTTCAAACAAAATGTCCTAGAACAAAATTTTCAAATGTAACTACTAGATTGTGATACAATACACTAATGGGTGAAGTTTGGTTGACTTCTGCGCAGCGGTTTGGGAGTTAAAATCAAAATTACATTTCTCGGCCATATCGCATAGATCTCACTGTGAAAAGGCTTAAATGGCTTTTTTGACCTAAGTTTGAGGATTGCGCTCAAACCAAATGTCCTAGAACGAAATTTTCAAATGTAACTACTAGAATGTGATACAATACACTATTGGGTGAAGTTTGGTTGACTTCTGCGCAGCGGTTTGGGACTTAACATCAAAATTACATTTCTCGGCCATATCGCATAGATCTCACTGTGAAAAGGCTTAAATGGCTTTTTTGACCTAAGTTTGAGGATTGCGCTCAAACAAAATTTCCTAGAACAAAATTTTCAAATGTAACTACTAGATTGTGATACAATACACTATTGGGTGAAGTTTGGTTGACTTCTGCGCAGCGGTTTGGGAGTTAACATCAAAATTACATTTCTCGGCCATATCGCATAGATCTCACTGTGAAAAGGCTTAAATGGCTTTTTTGACCTAAGTTTGAGGATTGCGCTCAAATCAAATGTCCTATAACCAAATTTTCAAATGTAACTACTAGATTGTGATACAATACACTATTGGGTGAAGTTTGGTTGACTTCTGCGCAGCGGTTTAGGAGTTAACATCAAAATTACATTTCTCGGCCATATCGCATAGATCTCACTGTGAAAAGGCTTAAATGGCTTTTTTGACCTAAGTTTGAGGATTGCGCTCAAACAAAATGTCCTAGAACAAAATTTTCAAATGTAACTACTAGATTGTGATACAATACACTATTGGGTGAAGTTTGGTTGACCTCTGCGCAGCGGTTTGGGAGTTAACATCAAAATTACATTTCTCGGCCATATCGCATAGATCTCACTGTGAAAAGGCATAAATGACTTTTTTAATTAAGTTTGATGATTGCGTTCAAACAAAATGTCCTAGAACAAAATTTTCAAATGTAACTACTAGATTGTGATACAATACACTATTGGGTGAAGTTTGGTTGACTTCTGCGCAGCGGTTTGGGAGTTAACATCAAAATTACATTTCTCGGCCATATCGCATAGATCTCACTGTGAAAAGGCTTAAATGGCTTTTTTGACCTAAGTTTGAGGATTGCGCTCAAACCAAATGTCCTAGAACGAAATTTTCAAATGTAACTACTAGAATGTGATACAATACACTATTGGGTGAAGTTTGGTTGACTTCTGCGCAGCGGTTTGGGAGTTAACATCAAAATTACATTTCTCGTCCATATCGCATAGATCTCACTGTGAAAAGGCTTAAATGGCTTTTTTGACCTAAGTTTAATAATTGCGCTCAAACCAAATGTCCTTGAACGAAATTTTAAAATGTAACTACTAGAATGTGATACAATACACTATTGGGTGAAGTTTGGTTGACTTCTGCGCAGCGGTTTGGGAGTTAACATCAAAATTACATTTCTCGGCCATATCGCATAGATCTCACTGTGAAAAGGCTTAAATGGCTTTTTTGACCTAAGTTTGAGGATTGCGCTCAAATCAAATGTCCTATAACCAAATTTCCACATGTAACTACTAGATTGTGATACAATACACTAATGGGTGAAGTTTGGTTGACTTCTGCGCAGCGGTTTGGGAGTTAACATCAAAATTACATTTCTCGGCCATATCGCATAGATCTCACTGTGAAAAAGCTTAAATGGCTTTTTTGACCTAAGTTTGAGGATTGTGCTCAAACAAAATGTCCTAGAACAAAATTTTCAAATGTAACTACTAGATTGTGATACAATACACTATTGGGTGAAGTTTGGTTGACTTCTGCGCAGCGGTTTGGGAGTTAACATCAAAATTACATTTCTCGGCCATATCGCATAGATCTCACTGTGAAAAGGCTTAAATGACTTTTTTAATTAAGTTTGATGATTGCGTTCAAACAAAATGTCCTAGAACAAAATTTTCAAATGTAACTACTAGATTGTGATACAATACACTATTGGGTGAAGTTTGGTTGACTTCTGCGCAGCGGTTTGGGAGTTAACATCAAAATTACATTTCTCGGCCATATCGCATAGATCTCACTGTGAAAAGGCTTAAATGGCTTTTTTGACCTAAGTTTGAGGATTGCGCTCAAACCAAATGTCCTAGAACGAAATTTTCAAATGTAACTACTAGAATGTGATACAATACACTATTGGGTGAAGTTTGGTTGACTTCTGCGCAGCGGTTTGGGACTTAACATCAAAATTACATTTCTCGGCCATATCGCATAGATCTCACTGTGAAAAGGCTTAAATGGCTTTTTTGACCTAAGTTTGAGGATTGCGCTCAAATCAAATGTCCTAGAACCAAATTTCCACATGTAACTACTAGATTGTGATAAAATACACTAATGGGTGAAGTTTGGTTGACTTCTGCGCAGCGGTTTGGGAGTTAACATCAAAATTACATTTCTCGGCCATATCGCATAGATCTCACTGTGAAAAGGCTTAAATGACTTTTTTAATTAAGTTTGATGATTGCGCTCAAACAAAATTTCCTAGAACAAAATTTTCAAATGTAACTACTAGATTGTGATACAATACACTATTGGGTGAAGTTTGGTTGACTTCTGCGCAGCGGTTTGGGAGTTAACATCAAAATTACATTTCTCGGCCATATCGCATAGATCTCACTGTGAAAAGGCTTAAATGGCTTTTTTGACCTAAGTTTGAGGATTGCGCTCAAATCAAATGTCCTATAACCAAATTTCCACATGTAACTACTAGATTGTGATACAATACACTAATGGGTGAAGTTTGGTTGACTTCTGCGCAGCGGTTTGGGAGTTAACATCAAAATTACATTTCTCGGCCATATCGCATAGATCTCACTGTGAAAAGGCTTAAATGGCTTTTTTGACCTAAGTTTGAGGATTGCGCTCAAACCAAATGTCCTAGAACGAAATTTTCAAATGTAACTACTAGAATGTGATACAATACACTATTGGGTGAAGTTTGGTTGACTTCTGCGCAGCGGTTTGGGACTTAACATCAAAATTACATTTCTCGGCCATATCGCATAGATCTCACTGTGAAAAGGCTTAAATGGCTTTTTTGACCTAAGTTTGAGGATTGCGCTCAAACAAAATTTCCTAGAACAAAATTTTCAAATGTAACTACTAGATTGTGATACAATACACTATTGGGTGAAGTTTGGTTGACTTCTGCGCAGCGGTTTGGGAGTTAACATCAAAATTACATTTCTCGGCCATATCGCATAGATCTCACTGTGAAAAGGCTTAAATGGCTTTTTTGACCTAAGTTTGAGGATTGCGCTCAAATCAAATGTCCTATAACCAAATTTCCACATATAACTACTAGATTGTGATACAATACACTAATGGGTGAAGTTTGGTTGACTTCTGCGCAGCGGTTTGGGAGTTAACATCAAAATTACATTTCTCGGCCATATCGCATAGATCTCACTGTGAAAAGGCTTAAATGACTTTTTTAATTAAGTTTGATGATTGCGTTCAAACAAAATGTCCTAGAACAAAATTTTTAAATGTAACTACTAGATTGTGATACAATACACTATTGGGTGAAGTTTGGTTGACTTCTGCGCAGCGGTTTGGGAGTTAACATCAAAATTACATTTCTCGGCCATATCGCATAGATCTCACTGTGAAAAGGCTTAAATGACTTTTTTAATTAAGTTTGATGATTGCGTTCAAACAAAATGTCCTAGAACAAAATTTTCAAATGTAACTACTAGATTGTGATACAATACACTATTGGGTGAAGTTTGGTTGACTTCTGCGCAGCGGTTTAGGAGTTAACATCAAAATTACATTTCTCGGCCATATCGCATAGATCTCACTGTGAAAAGGCTTAAATGGCTTTTTTGACCTAAGTTTGAGGATTGCGCTCAAACAAAATGTCCTAGAACAAAATTTTCAAATGTAACTACTAGATTGTGATACAATACACTATTGGGTGAAGTTTGGTTGACCTCTGCGCAGCGGTTTGGGAGTTAACATCAAAATTACATTTCTCGGCCATATCGCATAGATCTCACTGTGAAAAGGCATAAATGACTTTTTTAATTAAGTTTGATGATTGCGTTCAAACAAAATGTCCTAGAACAAAATTTTCAAATGTAACTACTAGATTGTGATACAATACACTATTGGGTGAAGTTTGGTTGACTTCTGCGCAGCGGTTTGGGAGTTAACATCAAAATTACATTTCTCGGCCATATCGCATAGATCTCACTGTGAAAAGGCTTAAATGGCTTTTTTGACCTAAGTTTGAGGATTGCGCTCAAACCAAATGTCCTAGAACGAAATTTTCAAATGTAACTACTAGAATGTGATACAATACACTATTGGGTGAAGTTTGGTTGACTTCTGCGCAGCGGTTTGGGAGTTAACATCAAAATTACATTTCTCGGCCATATCGCATAGATCTCACTGTGAAAAGGCTTAAATGGCTTTTTTGACCTAAGTTTAATAATTGCGCTCAAACCAAATGTCCTTGAACGAAATTTTAAAATGTAACTACTAGAATGTGATACAATACACTATTGGGTGAAGTTTGGTTGACTTCTGCGCAGCGGTTTGGGAGTTAACATCAAAATTACATTTCTCGGCCATATCGCATAGATCTCACTGTGAAAAGGCTTAAATGGCTTTTTTGACCTAAGTTTGAGGATTGCGCTCAAATCAAATGTCCTATAACCAAATTTCCACATGTAACTACTAGATTGTGATACAATACACTAATGGGTGAAGTTTGGTTGACTTCTGCGCAGCGGTTTGGGAGTTAACATCAAAATTACATTTCTCGGCCATATCGCATAGATCTCACTGTGAAAAAGCTTAAATGGCTTTTTTGACCTAAGTTTGAGGATTGTGCTCAAACAAAATGTCCTAGAACAAAATTTTCAAATGTAACTACTAGATTGTGATACAATACACTATTGGGTGAAGTTTGGTTGACTTCTGCGCAGCGGTTTGGGAGTTAACATCAAAATTACATTTCTCGGCCATATCGCATAGATCTCACTGTGAAAAGGCTTAAATGACTTTTTTAATTAAGTTTGATGATTGCGTTCAAACAAAATGTCCTAGAACAAAATTTTCAAATGTAACTACTAGATTGTGATACAATACACTATTGGGTGAAGTTTGGTTGACTTCTGCGCAGCGGTTTGGGAGTTAACATCAAAATTACATTTCTCGGCCATATCGCATAGATCTCACTGTGAAAAGGCTTAAATGGCTTTTTTGACCTAAGTTTGAGGATTGCGCTCAAACCAAATGTCCTAGAACGAAATTTTCAAATGTAACTACTAGAATGTGATACAATACACTATTGGGTGAAGTTTGGTTGACTTCTGCGCAGCGGTTTGGGACTTAACATCAAAATTACATTTCTCGGCCATATCGCATAGATCTCACTGTGAAAAGGCTTAAATGGCTTTTTTGACCTAAGTTTGAGGATTGCGCTCAAATCAAATGTCCTAGAACCAAATTTCCACATGTAACTACTAGATTGTGATAAAATACACTAATGGGTGAAGTTTGGTTGACTTCTGCGCAGCGGTTTGGGAGTTAACATCAAAATTACATTTCTCGGCCATATCGCATAGATCTCACTGTGAAAAGGCTTAAATGACTTTTTTAATTAAGTTTGATGATTGCGCTCAAACAAAATTTCCTAGAACAAAATTTTCAAATGTAACTACTAGATTGTGATACAATACACTATTGGGTGAAGTTTGGTTGACTTCTGCGCAGCGGTTTGGGAGTTAACATCAAAATTACATTTCTCGGCCATATCGCATAGATCTCACTGTGAAAAGGCTTAAATGGCTTTTTTGACCTAAGTTTGAGGATTGCGCTCAAATCAAATGTCCTATAACCAAATTTCCACATGTAACTACTAGATTGTGATACAATACACTAATGGGTGAAGTTTGGTTGACTTCTGCGCAGCGGTTTGGGAGTTAACATCAAAATTACATTTCTCGGCCATATCGCATAGATCTCACTGTGAAAAGGCTTAAATGACTTTTTTAATTAAGTTTGATGATTGCGTTCAAACAAAATGTCCTAGAACAAAATTTTTAAATGTAACTACTAGATTGTGATACAATACACTATTGGGTGAAGTTTGGTTGACTTCTGCGCAGCGGTTTGGGAGTTAACATCAAAATTACATTTCTCGGCCATATCGCATAGATCTCACTGTGAAAAGGCTTAAATGACTTTTTTAATTAAGTTTGATGATTGAGTTCAAACAAAATGTCCTAGAACAAAATTTTCAAATGTAACTACTAGATTGTGATACAATACACTATTGGGTGAAGTTTGGTTGACTTCTGCGCAGCGGTTTGGGAGTTAACATCAAAATTACATTTCTCGGCCATATCGCATAGATCTCACTGTGAAAAGGCTTAAATGGCTTTTTTGACCTAAGTTTGATGATTGCGCTCAAACAAAATGTCCAAGAACAAAATTTTCAAATGTAACTACTAGATTGTGATACAATACACTATTGGGTGAAGTTTGGTTGACTTCTGCGCAGCGGTTTGGGAGTTAACATCAAAATTACATTTCTCGGCCATATCGCATAGATCTCACTGTGAAAAGGCTTAAATGACTTTTTTAATTAAGTTTGATGATTGCGTTCAAACAAAATGTCCTAGAACAAAATTTTCAAATGTAACTACTAGATTGTGATACAATACACTATTGGGTGAAGTTTGGTTGACTTCTGCGCAGCGGTTTGGGAGTTAATATCAAAATTACATTTCTCGGCCATATCGCATAGATCTCACTGTGAAAAGGCTTAAATGGCTTTTTTGACCTAAGTTTGAGGATTGCGCTCAAACCAAATGTCCTAGAACGAAATTTTCAAATGTAACTACTAGAATGTGATACAATACACTATTGGGTGAAGTTTGGTTGACTTCTGCGCAGCGGTTTGGGAGTTAACATCAAAATTACATTTCTCGGCCATATCGCATAGATCTCACTGTGAAAAGGCTTAAATGGCTTTTTTGACCTAAGTTTGAGGATTGCGCTCAAATCAAATGTCCTAGAACCAAATTTCCACATGTAACTACTAGATTGTGATACAATACACTAATGGGTGAAGTTTGGTTGACTTCTGCGCAGCGGTTTGGGAGTTAACATCAAAATTACATTTCTCGGCCATATCGCATAGATCTCACTGTGAAAAGGCTTAAATGACTTTTTTAATTAAGTTTGATGATTGCGTTCAAACAAAATGTCCTAGAACAAAATTTTTAAATGTAACTACTAGATTGTGATACAATACACTATTGGGTGAAGTTTGGTTGACTTCTGCGCAGCGGTTTGGGAGTTAACATCAAAATTACATTTCTCGGCCATATCGCATAGATCTCACTGTGAAAAGGCTTAAATGGCTTTTTTGACCTAAGTTTGAGGATTGCGCTCAAATCAAATGTCCTAGAACCAAATTTCCACATGTAACTACTAGATTGTGATAAAATACACTAATGGGTGAAGTTTGGTTGACTTCTGCGCAGCGGTTTGGGAGTTAACATCAAAATTACATTTCTCGGCCATATCGCATAGATCTCACTGTGAAAAGGCTTAAATGACTTTTTTAATTAAGTTTGATGATTGCGTTCAAACAAAATGTCCTAGAACAAAATTTTTAAATGTAACTACTAGATTGTGATACAATACACTATTGGGTGAAGTTTGGTTGACTTCTGCGCAGCGGTTTGGGAGTTAACATCAAAATTACATTTCTCGGCCATATCGCATAGATCTCACTGTGAAAAGGCTTAAATGGCTTTTTTGACCTAAGTTTGAGGATTGCGCTCAAATCAAATGTCCTAGAACCAAATTTCCACATGTAACTACTAGATTGTGATACAATACACTAATGGGTGAAGTTTGGTTGACTTCTGCGCAGCGGTTTGGGAGTTAACATCAAAATTACATTTCTCGGCCATATCGCATAGATCTCACTGTGAAAAGGCTTAAATGGCTTTTTTGACCTAAGTTTAATAATTGCGCTCAAACCAAATGTCCTTGAACGAAATTTTAAAATGTAACTACTAGAATGTGATACAATACACTATTGGGTGAAGTTTGGTTGAATTCTGCGCAGCGGTTTGGGAGTTAACATCAAAATTACATTTCTCGGCCATATCGCATAGATCTCACTGTGAAAAGGCTTAAATGGCTTTTTTGACCTAAGTTTGAGGATTGCGCTCAAATCAAATGTCCTATAACCAAATTTCCACATGTAACTACTAGATTGTGATACAATACACTAATGGGTGAAGTTTGGTTGACTTCTGCGCAGCGGTTTGGGAGTTAACATCAAAATTACATTTCTCGGCCATATCGCATAGATCTCACTGTGAAAAGGCTTAAATGGCTTTTTTGACCTAAGTTTGAGGATTGTGCTCAAACAAAATGTCCTAGAACAAAATTTTCAAATGTAACTACTAGATTGTGATACAATACACTATTGGGTGAAGTTTGGTTGACTTCTGCGCAGCGGTTTGGGAGTTAACATCAAAATTACATTTCTCGGCCATATCGCATAGATCTCACTGTGAAAAGGCTTAAATGACTTTTTTAATTAAGTTTGATGATTGCGTTCAAACAAAATGTCCTAGAACAAAATTTTCAAATGTAACTACTAGATTGTGATACAATACACTATTGGGTGAAGTTTGGTTGACTTCTGCGCAGCGGTTTGGGAGTTAACATCAAAATTACATTTCTCGGCCATATCGCATAGATCTCACTGTGAAAAGGCTTAAATGGCTTTTTTGACCTAAGTTTGAGGATTGCGCTCAAACCAAATGTCCTAGAACGAAATTTTCAAATGTAACTACTAGAATGTGATACAATACACTATTGGGTGAAGTTTGGTTGACTTCTGCGCAGCGGTTTGGGAGTTAACATCAAAATTACATTTCTCGGCCATATCGCATAGATCTCACTGTGAAAAGGCTTAAATGACTTTTTTAATTAAGTTTGATGATTGCGCTCAAACAAAATTTCCTAGAACAAAATTTTCAAATGTAACTACTAGATTGTGATACAATACACTATTGGGTGAAGTTTGGTTGACTTCTGCGCAGCGGTTTGGGAGTTAACATCAAAATTACATTTCTCGGCCATATCGCATAGATCTCACTGTGAAAAGGCTTAAATGGCTTTTTTGACCTAAGTTTGAGGATTGCGCTCAAATCAAATGTCCTATAACCAAATTTCCACATGTAACTACTAGATTGTGATACAATACACTAATGGGTGAAGTTTGGTTGACTTCTGCGCAGCGGTTTGGGAGTTAACATCAAAATTACATTTCTCGGCCATATCGCATAGATCTCACTGTGAAAAGGCTTAAATGACTTTTTTAATTAAGTTTGATGATTGCGTTCAAACAAAATGTCCTAGAACAAAATTTTCAAATGTAACTACTAGATTGTGATACAATACACTATTGGGTGAAGTTTGGTTGACTTCTGCGCAGCGGTTTGGGAGTTAACATCAAAATTACATTTCTCGGCCATATCGCATAGATCTCACTGTGAAAAGGCTTAAATGGCTTTTTTGACCTAAGTTTGAGGATTGCGCTCAAACAAAATGTCCTAGAACAAAATTTTCAAATGTAACTACTAGATTGTGATACAATACACTATTGGGTGAAGTTTGGTTGACTTCTGCGCAGCGGTTTGGGAGTTAACATCAAAATTACATTTCTCGGCCATATCGCATAGATCTCACTGTGAAAAGGCTTAAATGACTTTTTTAATTAAGTTTGATGATTGCGTTCAAACAAAATGTCCTAGAACAAAATTTTCAAATGTAACTACTAGATTGTGATACAATACACTATTGGGTGAAGTTTGGTTGACTTCTGCGCAGCGGTTTGGGAGTTAACATCAAAATTACATTTCTCGGCCATATCGCATAGATCTCACTGTGAAAAGGCTTAAATGGCTTTTTTGACCTAAGTTTGAGGATTGCGCTCAAACCAAATGTCCTAGAACGAAATTTTCAAATGTAACTACTAGAATGTGATACAATACACTATTGGGTGAAGTTTGGTTGACTTCTGCGCAGCGGTTTGGGAGTTAACATCAAAATTACATTTCTCGGCCATATCGCATAGATCTCACTGTGAAAAGGCTTAAATGGCTTTTTTGACCTAAGTTTGAGGATTGCGCTCAAATCAAATGTCCTAGAACCAAATTTCCACATGTAACTACTAGATTGTGATAAAATACACTAATGGGTGAAGTTTGGTTGACTTCTGCGCAGCGGTTTGGGAGTTAACATCAAAATTACATTTCTCGGCCATATCGCATAGATCTCACTGTGAAAAGGCTTAAATGGCTTTTTTGACCTAAGTTTAATAATTGCGCTCAAACCAAATGTCCTTGAACGAAATTTTAAAATGTAACTACTAGAATGTGATACAATACACTATTGGGTGAAGTTTGGTTGAATTCTGCGCAGCGGTTTGGGAGTTAACATCAAAATTACATTTCTCGGCCATATCGCATAGATCTCACTGTGAAAAGGCTTAAATGGCTTTTTTGACCTAAGTTTGAGGATTGCGCTCAAATCAAATGTCCTATAACCAAATTTCCACATGTAACTACTAGATTGTGATACAATACACTAATGGGTGAAGTTTGGTTGACTTCTGCGCAGCGGTTTGGGAGTTAACATCAAAATTACATTTCTCGGCCATATCGCATAGATCTCACTGTGAAAAGGCTTAAATGGCTTTTTTGACCTAAGTTTGAGGATTGTGCTCAAACAAAATGTCCTAGAACAAAATTTTCAAATGTAACTACTAGATTGTGATACAATACACTATTGGGTGAAGTTTGGTTGACTTCTGCGCAGCGGTTTGGGAGTTAACATCAAAATTACATTTCTCGGCCATATCGCATAGATCTCACTGTGAAAAGGCTTAAATGACTTTTTTAATTAAGTTTGATGATTGCGTTCAAACAAAATGTCCTAGAACAAAATTTTCAAATGTAACTACTAGATTGTGATACAATACACTATTGGGTGAAGTTTGGTTGACTTCTGCGCAGCGGTTTGGGAGTTAACATCAAAATTACATTTCTCGGCCATATCGCATAGATCTCACTGTGAAAAGGCTTAAATGGCTTTTTTGACCTAAGTTTGAGGATTGCGCTCAAACCAAATGTCCTAGAACGAAATTTTCAAATGTAACTACTAGAATGTGATACAATACACTATTGGGTGAAGTTTGGTTGACTTCTGCGCAGCGGTTTGGGACTTAACATCAAAATTACATTTCTCGGCCATATCGCATAGATCTCACTGTGAAAAGGCTTAAATGGCTTTTTTGACCTAAGTTTGAGGATTGCGCTCAAATCAAATGTCCTAGAACCAAATTTCCACATGTAACTACTAGATTGTGATAAAATACACTAATGGGTGAAGTTTGGTTGACTTCTGCGCAGCGGTTTGGGAGTTAACATCAAAATTACATTTCTCGGCCATATCGCATAGATCTCACTGTGAAAAGGCTTAAATGACTTTTTTAATTAAGTTTGATGATTGCGCTCAAACAAAATTTCCTAGAACAAAATTTTCAAATGTAACTACTAGATTGTGATACAATACACTATTGGGTGAAGTTTGGTTGACTTCTGCGCAGCGGTTTGGGAGTTAACATCAAAATTACATTTCTCGGCCATATCGCATAGATCTCACTGTGAAAAGGCTTAAATGGCTTTTTTGACCTAAGTTTGAGGATTGCGCTCAAATCAAATGTCCTATAACCAAATTTCCACATGTAACTACTAGATTGTGATACAATACACTAATGGGTGAAGTTTGGTTGACTTCTGCGCAGCGGTTTGGGAGTTAACATCAAAATTACATTTCTCGGCCATATCGCATAGATCTCACTGTGAAAAGGCTTAAATGACTTTTTTAATTAAGTTTGATGATTGCGTTCAAACAAAATGTCCTAGAACAAAATTTTTAAATGTAACTACTAGATTGTGATACAATACACTATTGGGTGAAGTTTGGTTGACTTCTGCGCAGCGGTTTGGGAGTTAACATCAAAATTACATTTCTCGGCCATATCGCATAGATCTCACTGTGAAAAGGCTTAAATGACTTTTTTAATTAAGTTTGATGATTGAGTTCAAACAAAATGTCCTAGAACAAAATTTTCAAATGTAACTACTAGATTGTGATACAATACACTATTGGGTGAAGTTTGGTTGACTTCTGCGCAGCGGTTTGGGAGTTAACATCAAAATTACATTTCTCGGCCATATCGCATAGATCTCACTGTGAAAAGGCTTAAATGGCTTTTTTGACCTAAGTTTGAGGATTGCGCTCAAACAAAATGTCCTAGAACAAAATTTTCAAATGTAACTACTAGATTGTGATACAATACACTATTGGGTGAAGTTTGGTTGACTTCTGCGCAGCGGTTTGGGAGTTAACATCAAAATTACATTTCTCGGCCATATCGCATAGATCTCACTGTGAAAAGGCTTAAATGACTTTTTTAATTAAGTTTGATGATTGCGTTCAAACAAAATGTCCTAGAACAAAATTTTCAAATGTAACTACTAGATTGTGATACAATACACTATTGGGTGAAGTTTGGTTGACTTCTGCGCAGCGGTTTGGGAGTTAACATCAAAATTACATTTCTCGGCCATATCGCATAGATCTCACTGTGAAAAGGCTTAAATGGCTTTTTTGACCTAAGTTTGAGGATTGCGCTCAAACCAAATGTTCTAGAACGAAATTTTCAAATGTAACTACTAGAATGTGATACAATACACTATTGGGTGAAGTTTGGTTGACTTCTGCGCAGCGGTTTGGGAGTTAACATCAAAATTACATTTCTCGGCCATATCGCATAGATCTCACTGTGAAAAGGCTTAAATGGCTTTTTTGACCTAAGTTTGAGGATTGCGCTCAAATCAAATGTCCTAGAACCAAATTTCCACATGTAACTACTAGATTGTGATACAATACACTAATGGGTGAAGTTTGGTTGACTTCTGCGCAGCGGTTTGGGAGTTAACATCAAAATTACATTTCTCGGCCATATCGCATAGATCTCACTGTGAAAAGGCTTAAATGACTTTTTTAATTAAGTTTGATGATTGCGTTCAAACAAAATGTCCTAGAACAAAATTTTTAAATGTAACTACTAGATTGTGATACAATACACTATTGGGTGAAGTTTGGTTGACTTCTGCGCAGCGGTTTGGGAGTTAACATCAAAATTACATTTCTCGGCCATATCGCATAGATCTCACTGTGAAAAGGCTTAAATGGCTTTTTTGACCTAAGTTTGAGGATTGCGCTCAAATCAAATGTCCTAGAACCAAATTTCCACATGTAACTACTAGATTGTGATAAAATACACTAATGGGTGAAGTTTGGTTGACTTCTGCGCAGCGGTTTGGGAGTTAACATCAAAATTACATTTCTCGGCCATATCGCATAGATCTCACTGTGAAAAGGCTTAAATGACTTTTTTAATTAAGTTTGATGATTGCGCTCAAACAAAATTTCCTAGAACAAATTTTTCAAATGTAACTACTAGATTGTGATACAATACACTATTGGGTGAAGTTTGGTTGACTTCTGCGCAGCGGTTTGGGAGTTAACATCAAAATTACATTTCTCGGCCATATCGCATAGATCTCACTGTGAAAAGGCTTAAATGACTTTTTTAATTAAGTTTGATGATTGCGTTCAAACAAAATGTCCTAGAACAAAATCTTTAAATGTAACTACTAGATTGTGATACAATACACTATTGGCTGAAGTTGGGTTGACTTCTGCGCAGCGGTTTGGGAGTTAACATCAAAATTACATTTCTCGGCCATATCGCATAGATCTCACTGTGAAAAGGCTTAAATGACTTTTTTAATTAAGTTTGATGATTGCGCTCAAACAAAATTTCCTAGAACAAAATTTTCAAATGTAACTACTAGATTGTGATACAATACACTATTGGGTGAAGTTTGGTTGACTTCTGCGCAGCGGTTTGGGAGTTAACATCAAAATTACATTTCTCGGCCATATCGCATAGATCTCACTGTGAAAAGGCTTAAATGACTTTTTTAATTAAGTTTGATGATTGCGTTCAAACAAAATGTCCTAGAACAAAATCTTTAAATGTAACTACTAGATTGTGATACAATACACTATTGGCTGAAGTTTGGTTGACTTCTGCGCAGCGGTTTGGGAGTTAACATCAAAATTACATTTCTCGGCCATATCGCATAGATCTCACTGTGAAAAGGCTTAAATGACTTTTTTAATTAAGTTTGATGATTGCGCTCAAACAAAATTTCCTAGAACAAAATTTTCAAATGTAACTACTAGATTGTGATACAATACACTATTGGGTGAAGTTTGGTTGACTTCTGCGCAGCGGTTTGGGAGTTAACATCAAAATTACATTTCTCGGCCATATCGCATAGATCTCACTGTGAAAAGGCTTAAATGGCTTTTTTGACCTAAGTTTGAGGATTGCGCTCAAATCAAATGTCCTAGAACCAAATTTCCACATGTAACTACTAGATTGTGATAAAATACACTAATGGGTGAAGTTTGGTTGACTTCTGCGCAGCGGTTTGGGAGTTAACATCAAAATTACATTTCTCGGCCATATCGCATAGATCTCACTGTGAAAAGGCTTAAATGACTTTTTTAATTAAGTTTGATGATTGCGCTCAAACAAAATTTCCTAGAACAAAATTTTCAAATGTAACTACTAGATTGTGATACAATACACTATTGGGTGAAGTTTGGTTGACTTCTGCGCAGCGGTTTGGGAGTTAACATCAAAATTACATTTCTCGGCCATATCGCATAGATCTCACTGTGAAAAGGCTTAAATGGCTTTTTTGACCTAAGTTTGAGGATTGCGCTCAAATCAAATGTCCTATAACCAAATTTCCACATGTAACTACTAGATTGTGATACAATACACTAATGGGTGAAGTTTGGTTGACTTCTGCGCAGCGGTTTGGGAGTTATCAAAATTACATTTCTCGGCCATATCGCATAGATCTCACTGTGAAAAGGCTTAAATGACTTTTTTAATTAAGTTTGATGATTGCGTTCAAACAAAATGTCCTAGAACAAAATTTTTAAATGTACCTACTAGATTGTGATACAATACACTATTGGGTGAAGTTTGGTTGACTTCTGCGCAGCGGTTTGGGAGTTAACATCAAAATTACATTTCTCGGCCATATCGCATAGATCTCACTGTGAAAAGGCTTAAATGGCTTTTTTGACCTAAGTTTGAGGATTGCGCTCAAATCAAATGTCCTAGAACCAAATTTCCACATGTAACTACTAGATTGTGATAAAATACACTAATGGGTGAAGTTTGGTTGACTTCTGCGAAGCGGTTTGGGAGTTAACATCAAAATTACATTTCTCGGCCATATCGCATAGATCTCACTGTGAAAAGGCTTAAATGACTTTTTTAATTAAGTTTGATGATTGCGCTCAAACAAAATTTCCTAGAACAAAATTTTCAAATGTAACTACTAGATTGTGATACAATACACTATTGGGTGAAGTTTGGTTGACTTCTGCGCAGAGGTTTGGGAGTTAACATCAAAATTACATTTCTCGGCCATATCGCATAGATCTCACTGTGAAAAGGCTTAAATGACTTTTTTAATTAAGTTTGATGATTGCGTTCAAACAAAATGTCCTAGAACAAAATTTTCAAATGTAACTACTAGATTGTGATACAATACACTATTGGGTGAAGTTTGGTTGACTTCTGCGCAGCGGTTTGGGAGTTAACATCAAAATTACATTTCTCGGCCATATCGCATAGATCTCACTGTGAAAAGGCTTAAATGGCTTTTTTGACCTAAGTTTGAGGATTGCGCTCAAACAAAATGTCCTAGAACAAAATTTTCAAATGTAACTACTAGATTGTGATACAATACACTATTGGGTGAAGTTTGGTTGACTTCTGCGCAGCGGTTTGGGAGTTAACATCAAAATTACATTTCTCGGCCATATCGCATAGATCTCACTGTGAAAAGGCTTAAATGACTTTTTTAATTAAGTTTGATGATTGCGTTCAAACAAAATGTCCTAGAACAAAATTTTCAAATGTAACTACTAGATTGTGATACAATACACTATTGGGTGAAGTTTGGTTGACTTCTGCGCAGCGGTTTGGGAGTTAACATCAAAATTACATTTCTCGGCCATATCGCATAGATCTCACTGTGAAAAGGCTTAAATGGCTTTTTTGACCTACGTTTGAGGATTGCGCTCAAACCAAATGTCCTAGAACTAAATTTTCAAATGTAACTACTAGAATGTGATACAATACACTATTGGGTGAAGTTTGGTTGACTTCTGCGCAGCGGTTTGGGAGTTAACATCAAAATTACATTTCTCGGCCATATCGCATAGATCTCACTGTGAAAAGGCTTAAATGGCTTTTTTGACCTAAGTTTGAGGATTGCGCTCAAATCAAATGTCCTATAACCAAATTTCCACATGTAAATACTAGATTGTGATACAATACACTAATGGGTGAAGTTTGGTTGACTTCTGCGCAGCGGTTTGGGAGTTAACATCAAAATTACATTTCTCGGCCATATCGCATAGATCTCACTGTGAAAAGGCTTAAATGACTTTTTTAATTAAGTTTGATGATTGCGCTCAAACAAAATGTCCTAGAAAATTTTTTTTAAATGTAACTACTAGATTGTGATACAATACACTATTGGGTGAAGTTTGGTTGACTTCTGCGCAGCGGTTTGGGAGTTAACATCAAAATTACATTTCTCGGCCATATCGCATAGATCTCACTGTGAAAAGGCTTAAATGGCTTTTTTGACCTAAGTTTGAGGATTGCGCTCAAATCAAATGTCCTATAACCAAATTTCCACATGTAACTACTAGATTGTGATACAATACACTAATGGGTGAAGTTTGGTTGACTTCTGCGCAGCGGTTTGGGAGTTAACATCAAAATTACATTTCTCGGCCATATCGCATAGATCTCACTGTGAAAAGGCTTAAATGACTTTTTTAATTAAGTTTGATGATTGCGTTCAAACAAAATGTCCTAGAACAAAATTTTTAAATGTAACTACTAGATTGTGATACAATACACTATTGGGTGAAGTTTGGTTGACTTCTGCGCAGCGGTTTGGGAGTTAACATCAAAATTACATTTCTCGGCCATATCGCATAGATCTCACTGTGAAAAGGCTTAAATGGCTTTTTTGACCTAAGTTTGAGGATTGCGCTCAAATCAAATGTCCTAGAACCAAATTTCCACATGTAACTACTAGATTGTGATAAAATACACTAATGGGTGAAGTTTGGTTGACTTCTGCGCAGCGGTTTGGGAGTTAACATCAAAATTACATTTCTCGGCCATATCGCATAGATCTCACTGTGAAAAGGCTTAAATGACTTTTTTAATTAAGTTTGATGATTGCGCTCAAACAAAATTTTCTAGAACAAAATTTTCAAATGTAACTACTAGATTGTGATACAATACACTAATGGGTGAAGTTTGGTTTACTTCTGCGCAGCGGTTTGGGAGTTAACATCAAAATTACATTTCTCGGCCATATCGCATAGATCTCACTGTGAAAAGGCTTAAATGGCTTTTTTGACCTAAGTTTAATAATTGCGCTCAAACCAAATGTCCTTGAACGAAATTTTCAAATGTAACTACTAGAATGTGATACAATACACTATTGGGTGAAGTTTGGTTGCCTTCTGCGCAGCGGTTTGGGAGTTAACATCAAAATTACATTTCTCGGCCATATCGCATAGATCTCACTGTGAAAAGGCTTAAATGACTTTTTTAATTAAGTTTGATGATTGCGTTCAAACAAAATTTTCTAGAACAAAATTTTCAAATGTAACTACTAGATTGTGATACAATACACTATTGGGTGAAGTTTGGTTGACTTCTGCGCAGCGGTTTGGGAGTTAACATCAAAATTACATTTCTCGGCCATATCGCATAGATCTCACTGTGAAAAGGCTTAAATGGCTTTTTTGACCTAAGTTTGAGGATTGCGCTCAAACCAAATGTCCTAGAACGAAATTTTCAAATGTAACTACTAGAATGTGATACAATACACTATTGGGTGAAGTTTGGTTGACTTCTGCGCAGCGGTTTGGGAGTTAACATCAAAATTACATTTCTCGGCCATATCGCATAGATCTCACTGTGAAAAGGCTTAAATGGCTTTTTTGACCTAAGTTTGAGGATTGCGCTCAAATCAAATGTCCTAGAACCAAATTTCCACATGTAACTACTAGATTGTGATAAAATACACGAATGGGTGAAGTTTGGTTGACTTCTGCGCAGCGGTTTGGGAGTTAACATCAAAATTACATTTCTCGGCCATATCGCATAGATCTCACTGTGAAAAGGCTTAAATGACTTTTTTAATTAAGTTTGATGATTGCGCTCAAACAAAATTTCCTAGAACAAAATTTTCAAATGTAACTACTAGATTGTGATACAATACACTATTGGGTGAAGTTTGGTTGACTTCTGCGCAGCGGTTTGGGAGTTAACATCAAAATTACATTTCTCGGCCATATCGCATAGATCTCACTGTGAAAAGGCTTAAATGGCTTTTTTGACCTAAGTTTGAGGATTGCGCTCAAATCAAATGTCCTTTAACCAAATTTCCACATGTAACTACTAGATTGTGATACAATACACTAATGGGTGAAGTTTGGTTGACTTCTGCGCAGCGGTTTGGGAGTTAACATCAAAATTACATTTCTCGGCCATATCGCATAGATCTCACTGTGAAAAGGCTTAAATGACTTTTTTAATTAAGTTTGATGATTGCGTTCAAACAAAATGTCCTAGAAAAATTTTTTTAAATGTAACTACTAGATTGTGATACAATACACTATTGGGTGAAGTTTGGTTGACTTCTGCGCAGCGGTTTGGGAGTTAACATCAAAATTACATTTCTCGGCCATATCGCATAGATCTCACTGTGAAAAGGCTTAAATGGCTTTTTTGACCTAAGTTTGAGGATTGCGCTCAAATCAAATGTCCTAGAACCAAATTTCCACATGTAACTACTAGATTGTGATAAAATACACTAATGGGTGAAGTTTGGTTGACTTCTGCGCAGCGGTTTGGGAGTTAACATCAAAATTACATTTCTCGGCCATATCGCATAGATCTCACTGTGAAAAGGCTTAAATGACTTTTTTAATTAAGTTTGATGATTGCGCTCAAACAAAATTTTCTAGAACAAAATTTTCAAATGTAACTACTAGATTGTGATACAATACACTAATGGGTGAAGTTTGGTTTACTTCTGCGCAGCGGTTTGGGAGTTAACATCAAAATTACATTTCTCGGCCATATCGCATAGATCTCACTGTGAAAAGGCTTAAATGGCTTTTTTGACCTAAGTTTGAGGATTGCGCTCAAACAAAATGTCCTAGAACAAAATTTTTAAATGTAACTACTAGATTGTGATACAATACACTATTGGGTGAAGTTTGGTTGACTTCTGCGCAGCGGTTTGGGAGTTAACATCAAAATTACATTTCTCGGCCATATCGCATAGATCTCACTGTGAAAAGGCTTAAATGACTTTTTTAAGTTTGATGATTGCGTTCAAACAAAATTTCCTAGAACAAAATTTTCAAATGTAACTACTAGATTGTGATACAATACACTATTGGGTGAAGTTTGGTTGACTTCTGCGCAGCGGTTTGGGAGTTAACATCAAAATTACATTTCTCGGCCATATCGCATTGATCTCACTGTGAAAAGGCTTAAATGGCTTTTTTGACCTAAGTTTGAGGATTGCGCTCAAACCAAATGTCCTAGAACGAAATTTTCAAATGTAACTACTAGAATGTGATACAATACACTATTGGGTGAAGTTTGGTTGACTTCTGCGCAGCGGTTTGGGAGTTAACATCAAAATTACATTTCTCGGCCATATCGCATAGATCTCACTGTGAAAAGGCTTAAATGGCTTTTTTGACCTAAGTTTAATAATTGCGCTCAAACCAAATGTCCTTGAACGAAATTTTCAAATGTAACTACTAGAATGTGATACAATACACTATTGGGTGAAGTTTGGTTGACTTCTGCGCAGCGGTTTGGGAGTTAACATCAAAATTACATTTCTCGGCCATATCGCATAGATCTCACTGTGAAAAGGCTTAAATGACTTTTTTAATTAAGTTTGATGATTGCGTTCAAACAAAATTTTCTAGAACAAAATTTTCAAATGTAACTACTAGATTGTGATACAATACACTATTGGGTGAAGTTTGGTTGACTTCTGCGCAGCGGTTTGGGAGTTAACATCAAAATTACATTTCTCGGCCATATCGCATAGATCTCACTGTGAAAAGGCTTAAATGGCTTTTTTTGACCTAAGTTTGAGGATTGCGCTCAAACCAAATGTCCTAGAACGAAATTTTCAAATGTAACTACTAGAATGTGATACAATACACTATTGGGTGAAGTTTGGTTGACTTCTGCGCAGCGGTTTGGGAGTTAACATCAAAATTACATTTCTCGGCCATATCGCATAGATCTCACTGTGAAAAGGCTTAAATGGCTTTTTTGACCTAAGTTTGAGGATTGCGCTCAAATCAAATGTCCTAGAACCAAATTTCCACATGTAACTACTAGATTGTGATAAAATACACTAATGGGTGAAGTTTGGTTGACTTCTGCGCAGCGGTTTGGGAGTTAACATCAAAATTACATTTCTCGGCCATATCGCATAGATCTCACTGTGAAAAGGCTTAAATGACTTTTTTAATTAAGTTTGATGATTGCGCTCAAACAAAATTTCCTAGAACAAAATTTTCAAATGTAACTACTAGATTGTGATACAATACACTATTGGGTGAAGTTTGGTTGACTTCTGCGCAGCGGTTTGGGAGTTAACATCAAAATTACATTTCTCGGCCATATCGCATAGATCTCACTGTGAAAAGGCTTAAATGGCTTTTTTGACCTAAGTTTGAGGATTGCGCTCAAATCAAATGTCCTATAACCAAATTTCCACATGTACCTACTAGATTGTGATACAATACACTAATGGGTGAAGTTTGGTTGACTTCTGCGCAGCGGTTTGGGAGTTAACATCAAAATTACATTTCTCGGCCATATCGCATAGATCTCACTGTGAAAAGGCTTAAATGACTTTTTTAATTAAGTTTGATGATTGCGTTCAAACAAAATGTCCTAGAACAAAATTTTTAAATGTAACTACTAGATTGTGATACAATACACTATTGGGTGAAGTTTGGTTGACTTCTGCGCAGCGGTTTGGGAGTTAACATCAAAATTACATTTCTCGGCCATATCGCATAGATCTCACTGTGAAAAGGCTTAAATGGCTTTTTTGACCTAAGTTTGAGGATTGCGCTCAAATCAAATGTCCTAGAACCAAATTTCCACATGTAACTACTAGATTGTGATAAAATACACTAATGGGTGAAGTTTGGTTGACTTCTGCGCAGCGGTTTGGGAGTTAACATCAAAATTACATTTCTCGGCCATATCGCATAGATCTCACTGTGAAAAGGCTTAAATGACTTTTTTAATTAAGTTTGATGATTGCGCTCAAACAAAATTTTCTAGAACAAAATTTTCAAATGTAACTACTAGATTGTGATACAATACACTAATGGGTGAAGTTTGGTTTACTTCTGCGCAGCGGTTTGGGAGTTAACATCAAAATTACATTTCTCGGCCATATCGCATAGATCTCACTGTGAAAAGGCTTAAATGGCTTTTTTGACCTAAGTTTAATAATTGCGCTCAAACCAAATGTCCTTGAACGAAATTTTCAAATGTAACTACTAGAATGTGATACAATACACTATTGGGTGAAGTTTGGTTGCCTTCTGCGCAGCGGTTTGGGAGTTAACATCAAAATTACATTTCTCGGCCATATCGCATAGATCTCACTGTGAAAAGGCTTAAATGACTTTTTTAATTAAGTTTGATGATTGCGTTCAAACAAAATTTTCTAGAACAAAATTTTCAAATGTAACTACTAGATTGTGATACAATACACTATTGGGTGAAGTTTGGTTGACTTCTGCGCAGCGGTTTGGGAGTTAACATCAAAATTACATTTCTCGGCCATATCGCATAGATCTCACTGTGAAAAGGCTTAAATGGCTTTTTTGACCTAAGTTTGAGGATTGCGCTCAAACCAAATGTCCTAGAACGAAATTTTCAAATGTAACTACTAGAATGTGATACAATACACTATTGGGTGAAGTTTGGTTGACTTCTGCGCAGCGGTTTGGGAGTTAACATCAAAATTACATTTCTCGGCCATATCGCATAGATCTCACTGTGAAAAGGCTTAAATGGCTTTTTTGACCTAAGTTTGAGGATTGCGCTCAAATCAAATGTCCTAGAACCAAATTTCCACATGTAACTACTAGATTGTGATAAAATACACGAATGGGTGAAGTTTGGTTGACTTCTGCGCAGCGGTTTGGGAGTTAACATCAAAATTACATTTCTCGGCCATATCGCATAGATCTCACTGTGAAAAGGCTTAAATGACTTTTTTAATTAAGTTTGATGATTGCGCTCAAACAAAATTTCCTAGAACAAAATTTTCAAATGTAACTACTAGATTGTGATACAATACACTATTGGGTGAAGTTTGGTTGACTTCTGCGCAGCGGTTTGGGAGTTAACATCAAAATTACATTTCTCGGCCATATCGCATAGATCTCACTGTGAAAAGGCTTAAATGGCTTTTTTGACCTAAGTTTGAGGATTGCGCTCAAATCAAATGTCCTATAACCAAATTTCCACATGTAACTACTAGATTGTGATACAATACACTAATGGGTGAAGTTTGGTTGACTTCTGCGCAGCGGTTTGGGAGTTAACATCAAAATTACATTTCTCGGCCATATCGCATAGATCTCACTGTGAAAAGGCTTAAATGACTTTTTTAATTAAGTTTGATGATTGCGTTCAAACAAAATGTCCTAGAAAATTTTTTTTAAATGTAACTACTAGATTGTGATACAATACACTATTGGGTGAAGTTTGGTTGACTTCTGCGCAGCGGTTTGGGAGTTAACATCAAAATTACATTTCTCGGCCATATCGCATAGATCTCACTGTGAAAAGGCTTAAATGGCTTTTTTGACCTAAGTTTGAGGATTGCGCTCAAATCAAATGTCCTAGAACCAAATTTCCACATGTAACTACTAGATTGTGATAAAATACACTAATGGGTGAAGTTTGGTTGACTTCTGCGCAGCGGTTTGGGAGTTAACATCAAAATTACATTTCTCGGCCATATCGCATAGATCTCACTGTGAAAAGGCTTAAATGACTTTTTTAATTAAGTTTGATGATTGCGCTCAAACAAAATTTTCTAGAACAAAATTTTCAAATGTAACTACTAGATTGTGATACAATACACTAATGGGTGAAGTTTGGTTTACTTCTGCGCAGCGGTTTGGGAGTTAACATCAAAATTACATTTCTCGGCCATATCGCATAGATCTCACTGTGAAAAGGCTTAAATGGCTTTTTTGACCTAAGTTTGAGGATTGCGCTCAAACAAAATGTCCTAGAACAAAATTTTTAAATGTAACTACTAGATTGTGATACAATACACTATTGGGTGAAGTTTGGTTGACTTCTGCGCAGCGGTTTGGGAGTTAACATCAAAATTACATTTCTCGGCCATATCGCATAGATCTCACTGTGAAAAGGCTTAAATGACTTTTTTAAGTTTGATGATTGCGTTCAAACAAAATTTCCTAGAACAAAATTTTCAAATGTAACTACTAGATTGTGATACAATACACTATTGGGTGAAGTTTGGTTGACTTCTGCGCAGCGGTTTGGGAGTTAACATCAAAATTACATTTCTCGGCCATATCGCATTGATCTCACTGTGAAAAGGCTTAAATGGCTTTTTTGACCTAAGTTTGAGGATTGCGCTCAAACCAAATGTCCTAGAACGAAATTTTCAAATGTAACTACTAGAATGTGATACAATACACTATTGGGTGAAGTTTGGTTGACTTCTGCGCAGCGGTTTGGGAGTTAACATCAAAATTACATTTCTCGGCCATATCGCATAGATCTCACTGTGAAAAGGCTTAAATGGCTTTTTTGACCTAAGTTTAATAATTGCGCTCAAACCAAATGTCCTTGAATGAAATTTTCAAATGTAACTACTAGAATGTGATACAATACACTATTGGGTGAAGTTTGGTTGACTTCTGCGCAGCGGTTTGGGAGTTAACATCAAAATTACATTTCTCGGCCATATCGCATAGATCTCACTGTGAAAAGGCTTAAATGACTTTTTTAATTAAGTTTGATGATTGCGTTCAAACAAAATTTTCTAGAACAAAATTTTCAAATGTAACTACTAGATTGTGATACAATACACTATTGGGTGAAGTTTGGTTGACTTCTGCGCAGCGGTTTGGGAGTTAACATCAAAATTACATTTCTCGGCCATATCGCATAGATCTCACTGTGAAAAGGCTTAAATGGCTTTTTTTGACCTAAGTTTGAGGATTGCGCTCAAACCAAATGTCCTAGAACGAAATTTTCAAATGTAACTACTAGAATGTGATACAATACACTATTGGGTGAAGTTTGGTTGACTTCTGCGCAGCGGTTTGGGAGTTAACATCAAAATTACATTTCTCGGCCATATCGCATAGATCTCACTGTGAAAAGGCTTAAATGGCTTTTTTGACCTAAGTTTGAGGATTGCGCTCAAATCAAATGTCCTAGAACCAAATTTCCACATGTAACTACTAGATTGTGATAAAATACACTAATGGGTGAAGTTTGGTTGACTTCTGCGCAGCGGTTTGGGAGTTAACATCAAAATTACATTTCTCGGCCATATCGCATAGATCTCACTGTGAAAAGGCTTAAATGACTTTTTTAATTAAGTTTGATGATTGCGCTCAAACAAAATTTCCTAGAACAAAATTTTCAAATGTAACTACTAGATTGTGATACAATACACTATTGGGTGAAGTTTGGTTGACTTCTGCGCAGCGGTTTGGGAGTTAACATCAAAATTACATTTCTCGGCCATATCGCATAGATCTCACTGTGAAAAGGCTTAAATGGCTTTTTTGACCTAAGTTTGAGGATTGCGCTCAAATCAAATGTCCTATAACCAAATTTCCACATGTAACTACTAGATTGTGATACAATACACTAATGGGTGAAGTTTGGTTGACTTCTGCGCAGCGGTTTGGGAGTTAACATCAAAATTACATTTCTCGGCCATATCGCATAGATCTCACTGTGAAAAGGCTTAAATGACTTTTTTAATTAAGTTTGATGATTGCGTTCAAACAAAATGTCCTAGAACAAAATTTTTAAATGTAACTACTAGATTGTGATACAATACACTATTGGGTGAAGTTTGGTTGACTTCTGCGCAGCGGTTTGGGAGTTAACATCAAAATTACATTTCTCGGCCATATCGCATAGATCTCACTGTGAAAAGGCTTAAATGGCTTTTTTGACCTAAGTTTGAGGATTGCGCTCAAATCAAATGTCCTAGAACCAAATTTCCACATGTAACTACTAGATTGTGATAAAATACACTAATGGGTGAAGTTTGGTTGACTTCTGCGCAGCGGTTTGGGAGTTAACATCAAAATTACATTTCTCGGCCATATCGCATAGATCTCACTGTGAAAAGGCTTAAATGACTTTTTTAATTAAGTTTGATGATTGCGCTCAAACAAAATTTTCTAGAACAAAATTTTCAAATGTAACTACTAGATTGTGATACAATACACTAATGGGTGAAGTTTGGTTTACTTCTGCGCAGCGGTTTGGGAGTTAACATCAAAATTACATTTCTCGGCCATATCGCATAGATCTCACTGTGAAAAGGCTTAAATGGCTTTTTTGACCTAAGTTTAATAATTGCGCTCAAACCAAATGTCCTTGAACGAAATTTTCAAATGTAACTACTAGAATGTGATACAATACACTATTGGGTGAAGTTTGGTTGACTTCTGCGCAGCGGTTTGGGAGTTAACATCAAAATTACATTTCTCGGCCATATCGCATAGATCTCACTGTGAAAAGGCTTAAATGACTTTTTTAATTAAGTTTGATGATTGCGTTCAAACAAAATTTTCTAGAACAAAATTTTCAAATGTAACTACTAGATTGTGATACAATACACTATTGGGTGAAGTTTGGTTGACTTCTGCGCAGCGGTTTGGGAGTTAACATCAAAATTACATTTCTCGGCCATATCGCATAGATCTCACTGTGAAAAGGCTTAAATGGCTTTTTTGACCTAAGTTTGAGGATTGCGCTCAAACCAAATGTCCTAGAACGAAATTTTCAAATGTAACTACTAGAATGTGATACAATACACTATTGGGTGAAGTTTGGTTGACTTCTGCGCAGCGGTTTGGGAGTTAACATCAAAATTACATTTCTCGGCCATATCGCATAGATCTCACTGTGAAAAGGCTTAAATGGCTTTTTTGACCTAAGTTTGAGGATTGCGCTCAAATCAAATGTCCTAGAACCAAATTTCCACATGTAACTACTAGATTGTGATAAAATACACGAATGGGTGAAGTTTGGTTGACTTCTGCGCAGCGGTTTGGGAGTTAACATCAAAATTACATTTCTCGGCCATATCGCATAGATCTCACTGTGAAAAGGCTTAAATGACTTTTTTAATTAAGTTTGATGATTGCGCTCAAACAAAATTTCCTAGAACAAAATTTTCAAATGTAACTACTAGATTGTGATACAATACACTATTGGGTGAAGTTTGGTTGACTTCTGCGCAGCGGTTTGGGAGTTAACATCAAAATTACATTTCTCGGCCATATCGCATAGATCTCACTGTGAAAAGGCTTAAATGGCTTTTTTGACCTAAGTTTGAGGATTGCGCTCAAATCAAATGTCCTATAACCAAATTTCCACATGTAACTACTAGATTGTGATACAATACACTAATGGGTGAAGTTTGGTTGACTTCTGCGCAGCGGTTTGGGAGTTAACATCAAAATTACATTTCTCGGCCATATCGCATAGATCTCACTGTGAAAAGGCTTAAATGACTTTTTTAATTAAGTTTGATGATTGCGTTCAAACAAAATGTCCTAGAACAAAATTTTTAAATGTAACTACTAGATTGTGATACAATACACTATTGGGTGAAGTTTGGTTGACTTCTGCGCAGCGGTTTGGGAGTTAACATCAAAATTACATTTCTCGGCCATATCGCATAGATCTCACTGTGAAAAGGCTTAAATGGCTTTTTTGACCTAAGTTTGAGGATTGCGCTCAAATCAAATGTCCTAGAACCAAATTTCCACATGTAACTACTAGATTGTGATAAAATACACTAATGGGTGAAGTTTGGTTGACTTCTGCGAAGCGGTTTGGGAGTTAACATCAAAATTACATTTCTCGGCCATATCGCATAGATCTCACTGTGAAAAGGCTTAAATGACTTTTTTAATTAAGTTTGATGATTGCGCTCAAACAAAATTTCCTAGAACAAAATTTTCAAATGTAACTACTAGATTGTGATACAATACACTATTGGGTAAAGTTTGGTTGACTTCTGCGCAGCGGTTTGGGAGTTAACATCAAAATTACATTTCTCGGCCATATCGCATAGATCTCACTGTGAAAAGGCTTAAATGACTTTTTTAATTAAGTTTGATGATTGCGTTCAAACAAAATGTCCTAGAACAAAATTTTCAAATGTAACTACTAGATTGTGATACAATACACTATTGGGTGAAGTTTGGTTGATTTCTGCGCAGCGGTTTGGGAGTTAACATCAAAATTACATTTCTCGGCCATATCGCATAGATCTCACTGTGAAAAGGCTTAAATGGCTTTTTTGACCTAAGTTTGAGGATTGCGCTCAAACAAAATGTCCTAGAACAAAATTTTCAAATGTAACTACTAGATTGTGATACAATACACTATTGGGTGAAGTTTGGTTGACTTCTGCGCAGCGGTTTGGGAGTTAACATCAAAATTACATTTCTCGGCCATATCGCATAGATCTCACTGTGAAAAGGCTTAAATGACTTTTTTAATTAAGTTTGATGATTGCGTTCAAACAAAATGTCCTAGAACAAAATTTTCAAATGTAACTACTAGATTGTGATACAATACACTATTGGGTGAAGTTTGGTTGACTTCTGCGCAGCGGTTTGGGAGTTAACATCAAAATTACATTTCTCGGCCATATCGCATAGATCTCACTGTGAAAAGGCTTAAATGGCTTTTTTGACCTAAGTTTGAGGATTGCGCTCAAATCAAATGTCCTAGAACCAAATTTCCACATGTAACTACTAGATTGTGATAAAATACACGAATGGGTGAAGTTTGGTTGACTTCTGCGCAGCGGTTTGGGAGTTAACATCAAAATTACATTTCTCGGCCATATCGCATAGATCTCACTGTGAAAAGGCTTAAATGACTTTTTTAATTAAGTTTGATGATTGCGCTCAAACAAAATTTCCTAGAACAAAATTTTCAAATGTAACTACTAGATTGTGATACAATACACTATTGGGTGAAGTTTGGTTGACTTCTGCGCAGCGGTTTGGGAGTTAACATCAAAATTACATTTCTCGGCCATATCGCATAGATCTCACTGTGAAAAGGCTTAAATGGCTTTTTTGACCTAAGTTTGAGGATTGCGCTCAAATCAAATGTCCTATAACCAAATTTCCACATGTAACTACTAGATTGTGATACAATACACTAATGGGTGAAGTTTGGTTGACTTCTGCGCAGCGGTTTGGGAGTTAACATCAAAATTACATTTCTCGGCCATATCGCATAGATCTCACTGTGAAAAGGCTTAAATGACTTTTTTAATTAAGTTTGATGATTGCGTTCAAACAAAATGTCCTAGAACAAAATTTTTAAATGTAACTACTAGATTGTGATACAATACACTATTGGGTGAAGTTTGGTTGACTTCTGCGCAGCGGTTTGGGAGTTAACATCAAAATTACATTTCTCGGCCATATCGCATAGATCTCACTGTGAAAAGGCTTAAATGGCTTTTTTGACCTAAGTTTGAGGATTGCGCTCAAATCAAATGTCCTAGAACCAAATTTCCACATGTAACTACTAGATTGTGATAAAATACACTAATGGGTGAAGTTTGGTTGACTTCTGCGAAGCGGTTTGGGAGTTAACATCAAAATTACATTTCTCGGCCATATCGCATAGATCTCACTGTGAAAAGGCTTAAATGACTTTTTTAATTAAGTTTGATGATTGCGCTCAAACAAAATTTCCTAGAACAAAATTTTCAAATGTAACTACTAGATTGTGATACAATACACTATTGGGTAAAGTTTGGTTGACTTCTGCGCAGCGGTTTGGGAGTTAACATCAAAATTACATTTCTCGGCCATATCGCATAGATCTCACTGTGAAAAGGCTTAAATGACTTTTTTAATTAAGTTTGATGATTGCGTTCAAACAAAATGTCCTAGAACAAAATTTTCAAATGTAACTACTAGATTGTGATACAATACACTATTGGGTGAAGTTTGGTTGATTTCTGCGCAGCGGTTTGGGAGTTAACATCAAAATTACATTTCTCGGCCATATCGCATAGATCTCACTGTGAAAAGGCTTAAATGGCTTTTTTGACCTAAGTTTGAGGATTGCGCTCAAACAAAATGTCCTAGAACAAAATTTTCAAATGTAACTACTAGATTGTGATACAATACACTATTGGGTGAAGTTTGGTTGACTTCTGCGCAGCGGTTTGGGAGTTAACATCAAAATTACATTTCTCGGCCATATCGCATAGATCTCACTGTGAAAAGGCTTAAATGACTTTTTTAATTAAGTTTGATGATTGCGTTCAAACAAAATGTCCTAGAACAAAATTTTCAAATGTAACTACTAGATTGTGATACAATACACTATTGGGTGAAGTTTGGTTGACTTCTGCGCAGCGGTTTGGGAGTTAACATCAAAATTACATTTCTCGGCCATATCGCATAGATCTCACTGTGAAAAGGCTTAAATGGCTTTTTTGACCTAAATTTGAGGATTGCGCTCAAACCAAATGTCCTAGAACGAAATTTTCAAATGTAACTACTAGAATGTGATACAATACACTATTGGGTGAAGTTTGGTTGACTTCTGCGCAGCGGTTTGGGAGTTAACATCAAAATTACATTTCTCGGCCATATCGCATAGATCTCACTGTGAAAAGGCTTAAATGGCTTTTTTGACCTAAGTTTGAGGATTGCGCTCAAATCAAATGTCCTAGAACCAAATTTCCACATGTAACTACTAGATTGTGATAAAATACACTAATGGGTGAAGTTTGGTTGACTTCTGCGCAGCGGTTTGGGAGTTAACATCAAAATTACATTTCTCGGCCATATCGCATAGATCTCACTGTGAAAAGGCTTAAATGACTTTTTTAATTAAGTTTGATGATTGCGCTCAAACAAAATTTCCTAGAACAAAATTTTCAAATGTAACTACAAGATTGTGATACAATACACTATTGGGTGAAGTTTGGTTGACTTCTGCGCAGCGGTTTGGGAGTTAACATCAAAATTACATTTCTCGGCCATATCGCATAGATCTCACTGTGAAAAGGCTTAAATGGCTTTTTTGACCTAAGTTTGAGGATTGCGCTCAAATCAAATGTCCTATAACCAAATTTCCACATGTAACTACTAGATTGTGATACAATACACTAATGGGTGAAGTTTGGTTGACTTCTGCGCAGCGGTTTGGGAGTTAACATCAAAATTACATTTCTCGGCCATATCGCATAGATCTCACTGTGAAAAGGCTTAAATGACTTTTTTAATTAAGTTTGATGATTGCGTTCAAACAAAATGTCCTAGAACAAAATTTTTAAATGTAACTACTAGATTGTGATACAATACACTATTGGGTGAAGTTTGGTTGACTTCTGCGCAGCGGTTTGGGAGTTAACATCAAAATTACATTTCTCGGCCATATCGCATAGATCTCACTGTGAAAAGGCTTAAATGGCTTTTTTGACCTAAGTTTGAGGATTGCGCTCAAATCAAATGTCCTAGAACCAAATTTCCACATGTAACTACTAGATTGTGATAAAATACACTAATGGGTGAAGTTTGGTTGACTTCTGCGCAGCGGTTTGGGAGTTAACATCAAAATTACATTTCTCGGCCATATCGCATAGATCTCACTGTGAAAAGGCTTAAATGACTTTTTTAATTAAGTTTGATGATTGCGCTCAAACAAAATTTTCTAGAACAAAATTTTCAAATGTAACTACTAGATTGTGATACAATACACTATTGGGTGAAGTTTGGTTGACTTCTGCACAGCGGTTTGGGAGTTAACATCAAAATTACATTTCTCGGCCATATCGCATAGATCTCACTGTGAAAAGGCTTAAATGACTTTTTTAATTAAGTTTGATGATTGCGTTCAAACAAAATGTCCTAGAACAAAATTTTCAAATGTAACTACTAGATTGTGATACAATACACTATTGGGTGAAGTTTGGTTGACTTCTGCGCAGCGGTTTGGGAGTTAACATCAAAATTACATTTCTCGGCCATATCGCATAGATCTCACTGTGAAAAGGCTTAAATGGCTTTTTTGACCTAAGTTTGAGGATTGCGCTCAAAAAAAATGTCCTAGAACAAAATTTTTAAATGTAACTACTAGATTGTGGTACAATACACTATTGGGTGAAGTTTGGTTGACTTCTGCGCAGCGGTTTGGGAGTTAACATCAAAATTACATTTCTCGGCCATATCGCATAGATCTCACTGTGAAAAGGCTTAAATGACTTTTTTAATTAAGTTTGATGATTGCGTTCAAACAAAATGTCCTAGAACAAAATTTTCAAATGTAACTACTAGATTGTGATACAATACACTATTGGGTGAAGTTTGGTTGACTTCTGCGCAGCGGTTTGGGAGTTAACATCAAAATTACATTTCTCGGCCATATCGCATAGATCTCACTGTGAAAAGGCTTAAATGGCTTTTTTGACCTAAGTTTGAGGATTGCGCTCAAAAAAAATGTCCTAGAACAAAATTTTTAAATGTAACTACTAGATTGTGGTACAATACACTATTGGGTGAAGTTTGGTTGACTTCTGCGCAGCGGTTTGGGAGTTAACATCAAAATTACATTTCTCGGCCATATCGCATAGATCTCACTGTGAAAAGGCTTAAATGACTTTTTTAATTAAGTTTGAGGATTGCGCTCAAATCAAATGTCCTATAACCAAATTTCCACATGTAACTACTAGATTGTGATACAATACACTAATGGGTGAAGTTTGGTTGACTTCTGCGCAGCGGTTTGGGAGTTAACATCAAAATTACATTTCTCGGCCATATCGCATAGATCTCACTGTGAAAAGGCTTAAATGACTTTTTTAATTAAGTTTGATGATTGCGTTCAAACAAAATGTCCTAGAACAAAATTTTTAAATGTAACTACTAGATTGTGATATAATACACTATTGGGTGAAGTTTGGTTGACTTCTGCGCAGCGGTTTGGGAGTTAACATCAAAATTACATTTCTCGGCCATATCGCATAGATCTCACTGTGAAAAGGCTTAAATGGCTTTTTTGACCTAAGTTTGAGGATTGCGCTCAAATCAAATGTCCTAGAACCAAATTTCCACATGTAACTACTAGATTGTGATAAAATACACTAATGGGTGAAGTTTGGTTGACTTCTGCGCAGCGGTTTGGGAGTTAACATCAAAATTACATTTCTCGGCCATATCGCATAGATCTCACTGTGAAAAGGCTTAAATGACTTTTTTAATTAAGTTTGATGATTGCGCTCAAACAAAATTTTCTAGAACAAAATTTTCAAATGTAACTACTAGATTGTGATACAATACACTATTGGGTGAAGTTTGGTTGACTTCTGCACAGCGGTTTGGGAGTTAACATCAAAATTACATTTCTCGGCCATATCGCATAGATCTCACTGTGAAAAGGCTTAAATGACTTTTTTAATTAAGTTTGATGATTGCGTTCAAACAAAATGTCCTAGAACAAAATTTTCAAATGTAACTACTAGATTGTGATACAATACACTATTGGGTGAAGTTTGGTTGACTTCTGCGCAGCGGTTTGGGAGTTAACATCAAAATTACATTTCTCGGCCATATCGCATAGATCTCACTGTGAAAAGGCTTAAATGGCTTTTTTGACCTAAGTTTGAGGATTGCGCTCAAAAAAAATGTCCTAGAACAAAATTTTTAAATGTAACTACTAGATTGTGGTACAATACACTATTGGGTGAAGTTTGGTTGACTTCTGCGCAGCGGTTTGGGAGTTAACATCAAAATTACATTTCTCGGCCATATCGCATAGATCTCACTGTGAAAAGGCTTAAATGACTTTTTTAATTAAGTTTGATGATTGCGTTCAAACAAAATGTCCTAGAACAAAATTTTCAAATGTAACTACTAGATTGTGATACAATACACTATTGGGTGAAGTTTGGTTGACTTCTGCGCAGCGGTTTGGGAGTTAACATCAAAATTACATTTCTCGGCCATATCGCATAGATCTCACTGTGAAAAGGCTTAAATGGCTTTTTTGACCTAAGTTTGAGGATTGCGCTCAAAAAAAATGTCCTAGAACAAAATTTTTAAATGTAACTACTAGATTGTGGTACAATACACTATTGGGTGAAGTTTGGTTGACTTCTGCGCAGCGGTTTGGGAGTTAACATCAAAATTACATTTCTCGGCCATATCGCATAGATCTCACTGTGAAAAGGCTTAAATGACTTTTTTAATTAAGTTTGAGGATTGCGCTCAAATCAAATGTCCTATAACCAAATTTCCACATGTAACTACTAGATTGTGATACAATACACTAATGGGTGAAGTTTGGTTGACTTCTGCGCAGCGGTTTGGGAGTTAACATCAAAATTACATTTCTCGGCCATATCGCATAGATCTCACTGTGAAAAGGCTTAAATGACTTTTTTAATTAAGTTTGATGATTGCGTTCAAACAAAATGTCCTAGAACAAAATTTTTAAATGTAACTACTAGATTGTGATACAATACACTATTGGGTGAAGTTTGGTTGACTTCTGCGCAGCGGTTTGGGAGTTAACATCAAAATTACATTTCTCGGCCATATCGCATAGATCTCACTGTGAAAAGGCTTAAATGGCTTTTTTGACCTAAGTTTGAGGATTGCGCTCAAATCAAATGTCCTAGAACCAAATTTCCACATGTAACTACTAGATTGTGATAAAATACACTAATGGGTGAAGTTTGGTTGACTTCTGCGCAGCGGTTTGGGAGTTAACATCAAAATTACATTTCTCGGCCATATCGCATAGATCTCACTGTGAAAAGGCTTAAATGACTTTTTTAATTAAGTTTGATGATTGCGCTCAAACAAAATTTTCTAGAACAAAATTTTCAAATGTAACTACTAGATTGTGATACAATACACTAATGGGTGAAGTTTGGTTTACTTCTGCGCAGCGGTTTGGGAGTTAACATCAAAATTACATTTCTCGGCCATATCGCATAGATCTCACTGTGAAAAGGCTTAAATGGCTTTTTTGACCTAAGTTTAATAATTGCGCTCAAACCAAATGTCCTTGAACGAAATTTTCAAATGTAACTACTAGAATGTGATACAATACACTATTGGGTGAAGTTTGGTTGCCTTCTGCGCAGCGGTTTGGGAGTTAACATCAAAATTACATTTCTCGGCCATATCGCATAGATCTCACTGTGAAAAGGCTTAAATGACTTTTTTAATTAAGTTTGAGGATTGCGTTCAAACAAAATTTTCTAGAACGAAATTTTCAAATGTAACTACTAGATTGTGATACAATACACTATTGGGTGAAGTTTGGTTGACTTCTGCGCAGCGGTTTGGGAGTTAACATCAAAATTACATTTCTCGGCCATATCGCATAGATCTCACTGTGAAAAGGCTTAAATGGCTTTTTTGACCTAAGTTTGAGGATTGCGCTCAAATCAAATGTCCTAGAACCAAATTTCCACATGTAACTACTAGATTGTGATAAAATACACTAATGGGTGAAGTTTGGTTGACTTCTGCGCAGCGGTTTGGGAGTTAACATCAAAATTACATTTCTCGGCCATATCGCATAGATCTCACTGTGAAAAGGCTTAAATGACTTTTTTAATTAAGTTTGATGATTGCGCTCAAACAAAATTTCCTAGAACAAAATTTTCAAATGTAACTACTAGATTGTGATACAATACACTATTGGGTGAAGTTTTGTTGACTTCTGCGCAGCGGTTTGGGAGTGAACATCAAAATTACATTTCTCGGCCATATCGCATAGATCTCACTGTGAAAAGGCTTAAATGGCTTTTTTGACCTAAGTTTGAGGATTGCGCTCAAATCAAATGTCCTAGAACCAAATTTCCACATGTAACTACTAGATTGTGATAAAATACACGAATGGGTGAAGTTTGGTTGACTTCTGCGCAGCGGTTTGGGAGTTAACATCAAAATTACATTTCTCGGCCATATCGCATAGATCTCACTGTGAAAAGGCTTAAATGACTTTTTTAATTAAGTTTGATGAATGCGCTCAAACAAAATTTCCTAGAACAAAATTTTCAAATGTAACTACTAGATTGTGATACAATACACTATTGGGTGAAGTTTGGTTGACTTCTGCGCAGCGGTTTGGGAGTTAACATCAAAATTACATTTCTCGGCCATATCGCATAGATCTCACTGTGAAAAGGCTTAAATGGCTTTTTTGACCTAAGTTTGAGGATTGCGCTCAAATCAAATGTCCTATAACCAAATTTCCACATGTAACTACTAGATTGTGATACAATACACTAATGGGTGAAGTTTGGTTGACTTCTGCGCAGCGGTTTGGGAGTTAACATCAAAATTACATTTCTCGGCCATATCGCATAGATCTCACTGTGAAAAGGCTTAAATGACTTTTTTAATTAAGTTTGATGATTGCGTTCAAACAAAATGTCCTAGAACAAAATTTTTAAATGTAACTACTAGATTGTGATACAATACACTATTGGGTGAAGTTTGGTTGACTTCTGCGCAGCGGTTTGGGAGTTAACATCAAAATTACATTTCTCGGCCATATCGCATAGATCTCACTGTGAAAAGGCTTAAATGGCTTTTTTGACCTAAGTTTGAGGATTGCGCTCAAATCAAATGTCCTAGAACCAAATTTCCACATGTAACTACTAGATTGTGATAAAATACACTAATGGGTGAAGTTTGGTTGACTTCTGCGAAGCGGTTTGGGAGTTAACATCAAAATTACATTTCTCGGCCATATCGCATAGATCTCACTGTGAAAAGGCTTAAATGACTTTTTTAATTAAGTTTGATGATTGCGCTCAAACAAAATTTCCTAGAACAAAATTTTCAAATGTAACTACTAGATTGTGATACAATACACTATTGGGTAAAGTTTGGTTGACTTCTGCGCAGCGGTTTGGGAGTTAACATCAAAATTACATTTCTCGGCCATATCGCATAGATCTCACTGTGAAAAGGCTTAAATGACTTTTTTAATTAAGTTTGATGATTGCGTTCAAACAAAATGTCCTAGAACAAAATTTTCAAATGTAACTACTAGATTGTGATACAATACACTATTGGGTGAAGTTTGGTTGACTTCTGCGCAGCGGTTTGGGAGTTAACATCAAAATTACATTTCTCGGCCATATCGCATAGATCTCACTGTGAAAAGGCTTAAATGGCTTTTTTGACCTAAGTTTGAGGATTGCGCTCAAACAAAATGTCCTAGAACAAAATTTTCAAATGTAACTACTAGATTGTGATACAATACACTATTGGGTGAAGTTTGGTTGACTTCTGCGCAGCGGTTTGGGAGTTAACATCAAAATTACATTTCTCGGCCATATCGCATAGATCTCACTGTGAAAAGGCTTAAATGACTTTTTTAATTAAGTTTGATGATTGCGTTCAAACAAAATGTCCTAGAACAAAATTTTCAAATGTAACTACTAGATTGTGATACAATACACTATTGGGTGAAGTTTGGTTGACTTCTGCGCAGCGGTTTGGGAGTTAACATCAAAATTACATTTCTCGGCCATATCGCATAGATCTCACTGTGAAAAGGCTTAAATGGCTTTTTTGACGTAAGTTTGAGGATTGCGCTCAAACCAAATGTCCTAGAACGAAATTTTCAAATGTAACTACTAGAATGTGATACAATACACTATTGGGTGAAGTTTGGTTGACTTCTGCGCAGCGGTTTGGGAGTTAACATCAAAATTACATTTCTCGGCCATATCGCATAGATCTCACTGTGAAAAGGCTTAAATGGCTTTTTTGACCTAAGTTTGAGGATTGCGCTCAAATCAAATGTCCTAGAACCAAATTTCCACATGTAACTACTAGATTGTGATAAAATACACTAATGGGTGAAGTTTGGTTGACTTCTGCGCAGCGGTTTGGGAGTTAACATCAAAATTACATTTCTCGGCCATATCGCATAGATCTCACTGTGAAAAGGCTTAAATGACTTTTTTAATTAAGTTTGATGATTGCGTTCAAACAAAATGTCCTAGAACAAAATTTTCAAATGTAACTACTAGATTGTGATACAATACACTATTGGGTGAAGTTTGGTTGACTTCTGCGCAGCGGTTTGGGAGTTAACATCAAAATTACATTTCTCGGCCATATCGCATAGATCTCACTGTGAAAAGGCTTAAATGGCTTTTTTGACCTAAGTTTGAGGATTGCGCTCAAAAAAAATGTCCTAGAACAAAATTTTTAAATGTAACTACTAGATTGTGGTACAATACACTATTGGGTGAAGTTTGGTTGACTTCTGCGCAGCGGTTTGGGAGTTAACATCAAAATTACATTTCTCGGCCATATCGCATAGATCTCACTGTGAAAAGGCTTAAATGACTTTTTTAATTAAGTTTGATGATTGCGTTCAAACAAAATGTCCTAGAACAAAATTTTCAAATGTAACTACTAGATTGTGATACAATACACTATTGGGTGAAGTTTGGTTGACTTCTGCGCAGCGGTTTGGGAGTTAACATCAAAATTACATTTCTCGGCCATATCGCATAGATCTCACTGTGAAAAGGCTTAAATGGCTTTTTTGACCTAAGTTTGAGGATTGCGCTCAAAAAAAATGTCCTAGAACAAAATTTTTAAATGTAACTACTAGATTGTGGTACAATACACTATTGGGTGAAGTTTGGTTGACTTCTGCGCAGCGGTTTGGGAGTTAACATCAAAATTACATTTCTCGGCCATATCGCATAGATCTCACTGTGAAAAGGCTTAAATGGCTTTTTTGACCTAAGTTTAAAGATTGCGCTCAAACCAAATGTCCTAGAACGAAATTTTCAAATGTAACTACTAGATTGTGATACAATACACTAATAGGTGAAGTTTGGTTGACTTCTGCGCAGCGGTTTGGGAGTTAACATCAAAATTACATTTCTCGGCCATATCGCATAGATCTCACTGTGAAAAGGCTTAAATGGCTTTTTTGACCTAAGTTGGAGGATTGCGCTCAAATCAAATGTCCTATAACCAAATTTCCACATGTAACTACTAGATTGTGATACAATACACTAATGGGTGAAGTTTGGTTGACTTCTGCGCAGCGGTTTGGGAGTGAACATCAAAATTACATTTCTCGGCCATATCGCATAGATCTCACTGTGAAAAGGCTTAAATGGCTTTTTTGACCTAAGTTTAATAATTGCGCTCAAACCAAATGTCCTAGAACGAAATTTTAAAATGTAACTACTAGAATGTGATACAATACACTATTGGGTGAAGTTTGGTTGACTTCTGCGCAGCGGTTTGGGAGTTAACATCAAGATTACATTTCTCGGCCATATCGCATAGATCTCACTGTGAAAAGGCTTAAATGGCTTTTGTGACCTAAGTTTGAGGATTGCGCTCAAATCAAATGTCCTAGAACCAAATTTCCACATGTAACTACTAGATTGTGATACAATACACTAATGGGTGAAGTTTGGTTGACTTCTGCGCAGCGGTTTGGGAGTTAACATCAAAATTACATTTCTCGGCCATATCGCATAGATCTCACTGTGAAAAGGCTTAAATGGCTTTTTTGACCTAAGTTTGAGGATTGCGCTCAAATCAAATGTCCTATAACCAAATTTCCACATGTAACTACTAGATTGTGATACAATACACTAATGGGTGAAGTTTGGTTGACTTCTGCGCAGCGGTTTGGGAGTTAACATCAAAATTACATTTCTCGGCCATATCGCATAGATCTCACTGTGAAAAGGCTTAAATGACTTTTTTAATTAAGTTTGATGATTGCGTTCAAACAAAATGTCCTAGAACAAAATTTTTAAATGTAACTACTAGATTGTGATACAATACACTATTGGGTGAAGTTTGGTTGACTTCTGCGCAGCGGTTTGGGAGTTAACATCAAAATTACATTTCTCGGCCATATCGCATAGATCTCACTGTGAAAAGGCTTAAATGGCTTTTTTGACCTAAGTTTGAGGATTGCGCTCAAATCAAATGTCCTAGAACCAAATTTCCACATGTAACTACTAGATTGTGATAAAATACACTAATGGGTGAAGTTTGGTTGACTTCTGCGAAGCGGTTTGGGAGTTAACATCAAAATTACATTTCTCGGCCATATCGCATAGATCTCACTGTGAAAAGGCTTAAATGACTTTTTTAATTAAGTTTGATGATTGCGCTCAAACAAAATTTCCTAGAACAAAATTTTCAAATGTAACTACTAGATTGTGATACAATACACTATTGGGTAAAGTTTGGTTGACTTCTGCGCAGCGGTTTGGGAGTTAACATCAAAATTACATTTCTCGGCCATATCGCATAGATCTCACTGTGAAAAGGCTTAAATGACTTTTTTAATTAAGTTTGATGATTGCGTTCAAACAAAATGTCCTAGAACAAAATTTTCAAATGTAACTACTAGATTGTGATACAATACACTATTGGGTGAAGTTTGGTTGACTTCTGCGCAGCGGTTTGGGAGTTAACATCAAAATTACATTTCTCGGCCATATCGCATAGATCTCACTGTGAAAAGGCTTAAATGGCTTTTTTGACCTAAGTTTGAGGATTGCGCTCAAATCAAATGTCCTAGAACCAAATTTCCACATGTAACTACTAGATTGTGATAAAATACACTAATGGGTGAAGTTTGGTTGACTTCTGCGCAGCGGTTTGGGAGTTAACATCAAAATTACATTTCTCGGCCATATCGCATAGATCTCACTGTGAAAAGGCTTAAATGACTTTTTTAATTAAGTTTGATGATTGCGCTCAAACAAAATTTCCTAGAACAAAATTTTCAAATGTAACTACTAGATTGTGATACAATACACTATTGGGTGAAGTTTGGTTGACTTCTGCGCAGCGGTTTGGGAGTTAACATCAAAATTACATTTCTCGGCCATATCGCATAGATCTCACTGTGAAAAGGCTTAAATGGCTTTTTTGACCTAAGTTTGAGGATTGCGCTCAAATCAAATGTCCTATAACCAAATTTCCACATGTAACTACTAGATTGTGATACAATACACTAATGGGTGAAGTTTGGTTGACTTCTGCGCAGCGGTTTGGGAGTTAACATCAAAATTACATTTCTCGGCCATATCGCATAGATCTCACTGTGAAAAGGCTTAAATGACTTTTTTAATTAAGTTTGATGATTGCGTTCAAACAAAATGTCCTAGAACAAAATTTTTAAATGTAACTACTAGATTGTGATACAATACACTATTGGGTGAAGTTTGGTTGACTTCTGCGCAGCGGTTTGGGAGTTAACATCAAAATTACATTTCTCGGCCATATCGCATAGATCTCACTGTGAAAAGGCTTAAATGGCTTTTTTGACCTAAGTTTGAGGATTGCGCTCAAATCAAATGTCCTAGAACCAAATTTCCACATGTAACTACTAGATTGTGATAAAATACACTAATGGGTGAAGTTTGGTTGACTTCTGCGCAGCGGTTTGGGAGTTAACATCAAAATTACATTTCTCGGCCATATCGCATAGATCTCACTGTGAAAAGGCTTAAATGACTTTTTTAATTAAGTTTGATGATTGCGTTCAAACAAAATGTCCTAGAACAAAATTTTCAAATGTAACTACTAGATTGTGATACAATACACTATTGGGTGAAGTTTGGTTGACTTCTGCGCAGCGGTTTGGGAGTTAACATCAAAATTACATTTCTCGGCCATATCGCATAGATCTCACTGTGAAAAGGCTTAAATGGCTTTTTTGACCTAAGTTTGAGGATTGCGCTCAAAAAAAATGTCCTAGAACAAAATTTTTAAATGTAACTACTAGATTGTGGTACAATACACTATTGGGTGAAGTTTGGTTGACTTCTGCGCAGCGGTTTGGGAGTTAACATCAAAATTACATTTCTCGGCCATATCGCATAGATCTCACTGTGAAAAGGCTTAAATGGCTTTTTTGACCTAAGTTTAAAGATTGCGCTCAAACCAAATGTCCTAGAACGAAATTTTCAAATGTAACTACTAGATTGTGATACAATACACTAATAGGTGAAGTTTGGTTGACTTCTGCGCAGCGGTTTGGGAGTTAACATCAAAATTACATTTCTCGGCCATATCGCATAGATCTCACTGTGAAAAGGCTTAAATGGCTTTTTTGACCTAAGTTGGAGGATTGCGCTCAAATCAAATGTCCTATAACCAAATTTCCACATGTAACTACTAGATTGTGATACAATACACTAATGGGTGAAGTTTGGTTGACTTCTGCGCAGCGGTTTGGGAGTGAACATCAAAATTACATTTCTCGGCCATATCGCATAGATCTCACTGTGAAAAGGCTTAAATGGCTTTTTTGACCTAAGTTTAATAATTGCGCTCAAACCAAATGTCCTAGAACGAAATTTTAAAATGTAACTACTAGAATGTGATACAATACACTATTGGGTGAAGTTTGGTTGACTTCTGCGCAGCGGTTTGGGAGTTAACATCAAGATTACATTTCTCGGCCATATCGCATAGATCTCACTGTGAAAAGGCTTAAATGGCTTTTTTGACCTAAGTTTGAGGATTGCGCTCAAATCAAATGTCCTAGAACCAAATTTCCACATGTAACTACTAGATTGTGATACAATACACTAATGGGTGAAGTTTGGTTGACTTCTGCGCAGCGGTTTGGGAGTTAACATCAAAATTACATTTCTCGGCCATATCGCATAGATCTCACTGTGAAAAGGCTTAAATGACTTTTTTAATTAAGTTTGATGATTGCGCTCAAACAAAATGTCCTAGAACAAAATTTTCAAATGTAACTACTAGATTTTGATACAATACACTATTGGGTGAAGTTTGGTTGACTTCTGCGCAGCGGTTTGGGAGTTAACATCAAAATTACATTTCTCGGCCATATCGCATAGATCTCACTGTGAAAAGGCTTAAATGGCTTTTTTGACCTAAGTTTGAGGATTGCGCTAAAATCAAATGTCCTAGAACCAAATTTCCACATGTAACTACTAGATTGTGATACAATACACTAATGGGTGAAGTTTGGTTTACTTCTGCGCAGCGGTTTCGGAGTTAACATCAAAATTACATTTCTCGGCCATATCGCATAGATCTCACTGTGAAAAGGCTTAAATGGCTTTTTTGACCTAAGTTTAATAATTGCGCTCAAACCAAATGTCCTAGAACGAAATTTTAAAATGTAACTACTAGAATGTGATACAATACACTATTGGGTGAAGTTTGGTTGACTTCTGCGCAGCGGTTTGGGAGTTAACATCAATATTACATTTCTCGGCCATATCGCATAGATCTCACTGTGAAAAGGCTTAAATGGCTTTTTTGACCTAAGTTTGAGGATTGCGCTCAAATCAAATGTCCTAGAACCAAATTTCCACATGTAACTACTAGATTGTGATACAATACACTAATGGGTGAAGTTTGGTTTACTTCTGCGCAGCGGTTTGGGAGTTAACATCAAAATTACATTTCTCGGCCATATCGCATAGATCTCACTGTGAAAAGGCTTAAATGGCTTTTTTGACCTAAGTTTAATAATTGCGCTCAAACCAAATGTCCTTGAACGAAATTTTAAAATGTAACTACTATAATGTGATACAATACACTATTGGGTGAAGTTTGGTTGACTTCTGCGTAGCGGTTTGGGAGTTAACATCAAAATTACATTTCTCGGCCATATCGCATAGATCTCACTGTGAAAAGGCTTAAATGGCTTTTTTGACCTAAGTTTGAGGATTGGGCTCAAATCAAATGTCCTAGAACCAAATTTCCACATGTAACTACTAGATTGTGATAAAATACACTAATGGGTGAAGTTTGGTTGACTTCTGCGAAGCGGTTTGGGAGTTAACATCAAAATTACATTTCTCGGCCATATCGCATAGATCTCACTGTGAAAAGGCTTAAATGACTTTTTTAATTAAGTTTGATGATTGCGCTCAAACAAAATTTCCTAGAACAAAATTTTCAAATGTAACTACTAGATTGTGATACAATACACTATTGGGTGAAGTTTGGTTGACTTCTGCGCAGCGGTTTGGGAGTTAACATCAAAATTACATTTCTCGGCCATATCGCATAGATCTCACTGTGAAAAGGCTTAAATGACTTTTTTAATTAAGTTTGATGATTGCGCTCAAACAAAATGTCCTAGAACAAAATTTTCAAATGTAACTACTAGATTTTGATTCAATACACTATTGGGTGAAGTTTGGTTGACTTCTGCGCAGCGGTTTGGGAGTTAACATCAAAATTACATTTCTCGGCCATATCGCATAGATCTCACTGTGAAAAGGCTTAAATGGCTTTTTTGACCTAAGTTTGAGGATTGCGCTAAAATCAAATGTCCTAGAACCAAATTTCCACATGTAACTACTAGATTGTGATACAATACACTAATGGGTGAAGTTTGGTTTACTTCTGCGCAGCGGTTTGGGAGTTAACATCAAAATTACATTTCTCGGCCATATCGCATAGATCTCACTGTGAAAAGGCTTAAATGGCTTTTTTGACCTAAGTTTAATAATTGCGCTCAAACCAAATGTCCTAGAACGAAATTTTCAAATGTAACTACTAGAATGTGATACAATACACTATTGGGTGAAGTTTGGTTGACTTCTGCGCAGCGGTTTGGGAGTTAACATCAATATTACATTTCTCGGCCATATCGCATAGATCTCACTGTGAAAAGGCTTAAATGGCTTTTTTGACCTAAGTTTGAGGATTGCGCTCAAATCAAATGTCCTAGAACCAAATTTCCACATGTAACTACTAGATTGTGATACAATACACTAATGGGTGAAGTTTGGTTTACTTCTGCGCAGCGGTTTGGGAGTTAACATCAAAATTACATTTCTCGGCCATATCGCATAGATCTCACTGTGAAAAGGCTTAAATGGCTTTTTTGACCTAAGTTTAATAATTGCGCTCAAACCAAATGTCCTTGAACGAAATTTTAAAATGTAACTACTATAATGTGATACAATACACTATTGGGTGAAGTTTGGTTGACTTCTGCGCAGCGGTTTGGGAGTTAACATCAAAATTACATTTCTCGGCCATATCGCATAGATCTCACTGTGAAAAGGCTTAAATGGCTTTTTTGACCTAAGTTTGAGGATTGGGCTCAAATCAAATGTCCTAGAACCAAATTTCCACATGTAACTACTAGATTGTGATAAAATACACTAATGGGTGAAGTTTGGTTGACTTCTGCGAAGCGGTTTGGGAGTTAACATCAAAATTACATTTCTCGGCCATATCGCATAGATCTCACTGTGAAAAGGCTTAAATGACTTTTTTAATTAAGTTTGATGATTGCGTTCAAACAAAATGTCCTAGAACAAAATTTTTAAATGTAACTACTAGATTGTGATACAATACACTATTGGGTGAAGTTTGGTTGACTTCTGCGCAGCGGTTTGGGAGTTAACATCAAAATTACATTTCTCGGCCATATCGCATAGATCTCACTGTGAAAAGGCTTAAATGGCTTTTTTGACCTAAGTTTGAGGATTGCGCTCAAACAAAATTTTCTAGAACAAAATTTTCAAATGTAACTACTAGATTGTGATACAATACACTATTGGGTGAAGTTTGGTTGACTTCTGAACAGCGGTTCGGGAGTTAACATCAAAATTACATTTCTCGGCCATATTGCATAGATCTCACTGTGAAAAGGCTTAAATGACTTTTTTAATTAAGTTTGATGATTGCGTTCAAACAAAATGTCCTAGAACAAAATTTTCAAATGTAACTACTAGATTGTGATACAATACACTATTGGGTGAAGTTTGGTTGACTTCTGCGCAGCGGTTTGGGAGTTAACATCAAAATTACATTTCTCGGCCATATCGCATAGATCTCACTGTGAAAAGGCTTAAATGGCTTTTTTGACCTAAGTTTGAGGATTGCGCTCAAACAAAATGTCCTAGAACAAAATTTTTAAATGTAACTACTAGATTGTGATACAATACACTATTGGGTGAAGTTTGGTTGACTTCTGCGCAGCGGTTTGGGAGTTAACATCAAAATTACATTTCTCGGCCATATCGCATAGATCTCACTGTGAAAAGGCTTAAATGACATTTTTAATTAAGTTTGATGATTGCGTTCAAACAAAATGTCCTAGAACAAAATTTTCAAATGTAACTACTAGATTGTGATACAATACACTATTGGGTGAAGTTTGGTTGACTTCTGCGCAGCGGTTTGGGAGTTAACATCAAAATTACATTTCTCGGCCATATCGCATAGATCTCACTGTGAAAAGGCTTAAATGGCTTTTTTGACCTAAGTTTGAGGATTGCGCTCAAATCAAATGTCCTATAACCAAATTTCCACATGTAACTACTAGATTGTGATACAATACACTAATGGGTGAAGTTTGGTTGACTTCTGCGCAGCGGTTTGGGAGTTAACATCAAAATTACATTTCTCGGCCATATCGCATAGATCTCACTGTGAAAAGGCTTAAATGGCTTTTTTGACCTAATTTAGAGGATTGTGCTCAAACAAAATGTCCTAGAACAAAATTTTCAAATGTAACTACTAGATTGTGATACAATACACTATTGGGTGAAGTTTGGTTGACTTCTGCGCAGCGGTTTGGGAGTTAACATCAAAATTACATTTCTCGGCCATATCGCATAGATCTCACTGTGAAAAGGCTTAAATGACTTTTTTAATTAAGTTTAATAATTGCACTCAAACCAAATGTCCTAGAACGAAATTTTCAAATGTAACTACTAGAATGTGATACAATACACTATTGGGTGAAGTTTGGTTGACTTCTGCGCAGCGGTTTGGGAGTTAACATCAAAATTACATTTCTCGGCCATATCGCATAGATCTCACTGTGAAAAGGCTTAAATGGCTTTTTTGACCTAAGTTTGAGGATTGCGCTCAAATCAAATGTCCTAGAACCAAATTTCCACATGTAACTACTAGATTGTGATACAATACACTAATGGGTGAAGTTTGGTTTACTTCTGCGCAGCGGTTTGGGAGTTAACATCAAAATTACATTTCTCGGCCATATCGCATAGATCTCACTGTGAAAAGGCTTAAATGGCTTTTTTGACCTAAGTTTAATAATTGCGCTCAAACCAAATGTCCTTGAACGAAATTTTAAAATGTAACTACTAGAATGTGATACAAAACACTATTGGGTGAAGTTTGGTTGACTTCTGCGCAGCGGTTTGGGAGTTAACATCAAAATTACATTTCTCGGCCATATCGCATAGATCTCACTGTGAAAAGGCTTAAATGGCTTTTTTGACCTAAGTTTGAGGATTGGGCTCAAATCAAATGTCCTATAACCAAATTTCCACATGTAACTACTAGATTGTGATAAAATACACTAATGGGTGAAGTTTGGTTGACTTCTGCGAAGCGGTTTGGGAGTTAACATCAAAATTACATTTCTCGGCCATATCGCATAGATCTCACTGTGAAAAGGCTTAAATGACTTTTTTAATTAAGTTTGATGATTGCGCTCAAACAAAATTTCCTAGAACAAAATTTTCAAATGTAACTACTAGATTGTGATACAATACACTATTGGGTGAAGTTTGGTTGACTTCTGCGCAGCGGTTTGGGAGTTAACATCAAAATTACATTTCTCGGCCATATCGCATAGATCTCACTGTGAAAAGGCTTAAATGACTTTTTTAATTAAGTTTGATGATTGCGTTCAAACAAAATGTCCTAGAACAAAATTTTCAAATGTAACAACTAGATTGTGATACAATACACTATTGGGTGAAGTTTGGTTGACTTCTGCGCAGCGGTTTGGGAGTTAACATCAAAATTACATTTCTCGGCCATATCGCATAGATCTCACTGTGAAAAGGCTTAAATGGCTTTTTTGACCTAAGTTTGAGGATTGCGCTCAAACAAAATGTCCTATAACCAAATTTCCACATGTAACTACTAGATTGTGATACAATACACTAATGGGTGAAGTTTGGTTGACTTCTGCGCAGCGGTTTGGGAGTTAACATCAAAATTACATTTCTCGGCCATATCGCATAGATCTCACTGTGAAAAGGCTTAAATGACTTTTTTAAATAAGTTTGATGATTGCGTTCAAACAAAATGTCCTAGAACAAAATTTTTAAATGTAACTACTAGATTGTGATACAATACACTATTGGGTGAAGTTTGGTTGACTTCTGCGCAGCGGTTTGGGAGTTAACATCAAAATTACATTTCTCGGCCATATCGCATAGATCTCACTGTGAAAAGGCTTAAATGGCTTTTTTGACCTAAGTTTGAGGATTGCGCTCAAACAAAATTTTCTAGAACAAAATTTTCAAATGTAACTACTAGATTGTGATACAATACACTATTGGGTGAAGTTTGGTTGACTTCTGCACAGCGGTTTGGGAGTTAACATCAAAATTACATTTCTCGGCCATATTGCATAGATCTCACTGTGAAAAGGCTTAAATGACTTTTTTAATTAAGTTTGATGATTGCGTTCAAACAAAATGTCCTAGAACAAAATTTTCAAATGTAACTACTAGATTGTGATACAATACACTATTGGGTGAAGTTTGGTTGACTTCTGCGCAGCGGTTTGGGAGTTAACATCAAAATTACATTTCTCGGCCATATCGCATAGATCTCACTGTGAAAAGGCTTAAATGGCTTTTTTGACCTAAGTTTGAGGATTGCGCTCAAACAAAATGTCCTAGAACAAAATTTTTAAATGTAACTACTAGATTGTGATACAATACACTATTGGGTGAAGTTTGGTTGACTTCTGCGCAGCGGTTTGGGAGTTAACATCAAAATTACATTTCTCGGCCATATCGCATAGATCTCACTGTGAAAAGGCTTAAATGGCTTTTTTGACCTAAGTTTAATAATTGCGCTCAAACCAAATGTCCTTGAACGAAATTTTAAAATGTAACTACTAGAATGTGATACAAAACACTATTGGGTGAAGTTTGGTTGACTTCTGCGCAGCGGTTTGGGAGTTAACATCAAAATTACATTTCTCGGCCATATCGCATAGATCTCACTGTGAAAAGGCTTAAATGGCTTTTTTGACCTAAGTTTGAGGATTGGGCTCAAATCAAATGTCCTATAACCAAATTTCCACATGTAACTACTAGATTGTGATAAAATACACTAATGGGTGAAGTTTGGTTGACTTCTGCGAAGCGGTTTGGGAGTTAACATCAAAATTACATTTCTCGGCCATATCGCATAGATCTCACTGTGAAAAGGCTTAAATGACTTTTTTAATTAAGTTTGATGATTGCGCTCAAACAAAATTTCCTAGAACAAAATTTTCAAATGTAACTACTAGATTGTGATACAATACACTATTGGGTGAAGTTTGGTTGACTTCTGCGCAGCGGTTTGGGAGTTAACATCAAAATTACATTTCTCGGCCATATCGCATAGATCTCACTGTGAAAAGGCTTAAATGACTTTTTTAATTAAGTTTGATGATTGCGTTCAAACAAAATGTCCTAGAACAAAATTTTCAAATGTAACAACTAGATTGTGATACAATACACTATTGGGTGAAGTTTGGTTGACTTCTGCGCAGCGGTTTGGGAGTTAACATCAAAATTACATTTCTCGGCCATATCGCATAGATCTCACTGTGAAAAGGCTTAAATGGCTTTTTTGACCTAAGTTTGAGGATTGCGCTCAAACAAAATGTCCTATAACCAAATTTCCACATGTAACTACTAGATTGTGATACAATACACTAATGGGTGAAGTTTGGTTGACTTCTGCGCAGCGGTTTGGGAGTTAACATCAAAATTACATTTCTCGGCCATATCGCATAGATCTCACTGTGAAAAGGCTTAAATGACTTTTTTAATTAAGTTTGATGATTGCGTTCAAACAAAATGTCCTAGAACAAAATTTTTAAATGTAACTACTAGATTGTGATACAATACACTATTGGGTGAAGTTTGGTTGACTTCTGCGCAGCGGTTTGGGAGTTAACATCAAAATTACATTTCTCGGCCATATCGCATAGATCTCACTGTGAAAAGGCTTAAATGGCTTTTTTGACCTAAGTTTGAGGATTGCGCTCAAACAAAATTTTCTAGAACAAAATTTTCAAATGTAACTACTAGATTGTGATACAATACACTATTGGGTGAAGTTTGGTTGACTTCTGCACAGCGGTTTGGGAGTTAACATCAAAATTACATTTCTCGGCCATATTGCATAGATCTCACTGTGAAAAGGCTTAAATGACTTTTTTAATTAAGTTTGATGATTGCGTTCAAACAAAATGTCCTAGAACAAAATTTTCAAATGTAACTACTAGATTGTGATACAATACACTATTGGGTGAAGTTTGGTTGACTTCTGCGCAGCGGTTTGGGAGTTAACATCAAAATTACATTTCTCGGCCATATCGCATAGATCTCACTGTGAAAAGGCTTAAATGGCTTTTTTGACCTAAGTTTGAGGATTGCGCTCAAACAAAATGTCCTAGAACAAAATTTTTAAATGTAACTACTAGATTGTGATACAATACACTATTGGGTGAAGTTTGGTTGACTTCTGCGCAGCGGTTTGGGAGTTAACATCAAAATTACATTTCTCGGCCATATCGCATAGATCTCACTGTGAAAAGGCTTAAATGACATTTTTAATTAAGTTTGATGATTGCGTTCAAACAAAATGTCCTAGAACAAAATTTTCAAATGTAACTACTAGATTGTGATACAATACACTATTGGGTGAAGTTTGGTTGACTTCTGCGCAGCGGTTTGGGAGTTAACATCAAAATTACATTTCTCGGCCATATCGCATAGATCTCACTGTGAAAAGGCTTAAATGGCTTTTTTGACCTAAGTTTGAGGATTGCGCTCAAACCAAATGTCCTAGAACGAAATTTTCAAATGTAACTACTAGAATGTGATACAATACACTATAGGGTGAAGTTTGGTTGACTTCTGCGCAGCGGTTTGGGAGTTAACATCAAAATTACATTTCTCGGCCATATCGCATAGATCTCACTGTGAAAAGGCTTAAATGGCTTTTTTGACCTAAGTTTGAGGATTGCGCTCAAATCAAATGTCCTATAACCAAATTTCCACATGTAACTACTAGATTGTGATACAATACACTAATGGGTGAAGTTTGGTTGACTTCTGCGCAGCGGTTTGGGAGTTAACATCAAAATTACATTTCTCGGCCATATCGCATAGATCTCACTGTGAAAAGGCTTAAATGGCTTTTTTGACCTAATTTAGAGGATTGTGCTCAAACAAAATGTCCTAGAACAAAATTTTCAAATGTAACTACTAGATTGTGATACAATACACTATTGGGTGAAGTTTGGTTGACTTCTGCGCAGCGGTTTGGGAGTTAACATCAAAATTACATTTCTCGGCCATATCGCATAGATCTCACTGTGAAAAGGCTTAAATGACTTTTTTAATTAAGTTTAATAATTGCACTCAAACCAAATGTCCTAGAACGAAATTTTCAAATGTAACTACTAGAATGTGATACAATACACTATTGGGTGAAGTTTGGTTGACTTCTGCGCAGCGGTTTGGGAGTTAACATCAAAATTACATTTCTCGGCCATATCGCATAGATCTCACTGTGAAAAGGCTTAAATGGCTTTTTTGACCTAAGTTTGAGGATTGCGCTCAAATCAAATGTCCTAGAACCAAATTTCCACATGTAACTACTAGATTGTGATACAATACACTAATGGGTGAAGTTTGGTTTACTTCTGCGCAGCGGTTTGGGAGTTAACATCAAAATTACATTTCTCGGCCATATCGCATAGATCTCACTGTGAAAAGGCTTAAATGGCTTTTTTGACCTAAGTTTAATAATTGCGCTCAAACCAAATGTCCTTGAACGAAATTTTAAAATGTAACTACTAGAATGTGATACAAAACACTATTGGGTGAAGTTTGGTTGACTTCTGCGCAGCGGTTTGGGAGTTAACATCAAAATTACATTTCTCGGCCATATCGCATAGATCTCACTGTGAAAAGGCTTAAATGGCTTTTTTGACCTAAGTTTGAGGATTGGGCTCAAATCAAATGTCCTATAACCAAATTTCCACATGTAACTATTGGATGTTTGGGAGTGAACATCAAAATTACATTTCTCGGCCATATCGCATAGATCTCACTGTGAAAAGGCTTAAATGACTTTTTTAATTAAGTTTGATGATTGCGCTCAAACAAAATTTCCTAAAACAAAATTTTCAAATGTAACTACTAGATTGTGATACAATACACTATTGGATGAAGTTTGGTTGACTTCTGCGCAGCGGTTTGGGAGTTAACATCAAAATTACATTTCTCGGCCATATCGCATAGATCTCACTGTGAAAAGGCTTAAATGACTTTTTTAATTAAGTTTGATGATTGCGCTCAAACAAAATTTCCTAGAACAAAATTTTCAAATGTAACTACTAGATTGTGATACAATACACTATTGGGTGAGTTGGAGGATTGCGCTCAAATCAAATGTCCTATAACCAAATTTCCACATGTAACTACTATATTGTGATACAATACACTAATGGGTGAAGTTTGGTTGACTTCTGCGCAGCGGTTTGGGAGTGAACATCAAAATTACATTTCTCGGCCATATCGCATAGATCTCACTGTGAAAAGGCTTAAATGACTTTTTTAATTAAGTTTGATGATTGCGTTCAAACAAAATGTCCTAGAACAAAATTTTCAAATGTAACTACTAGATTGTGATACAATACACTATTGGGTGAAGTTTGGTTGACTTCTGCGCAGCGGTTTGGGAGTTAACATCAAAATTACATTTCTCGGCCATATCGCATAGATCTCACTGTGAAAAGGCTTAAATGGCTTTTTTGACCTAAGTTTGAGGATTGCGCTCAAACAAAATGTCCTAGAACAAAATTTTTAAATGTAACTACTAGATTGTGATACAATACACTATTGGGTGAAGTTTGGTTGACTTCTGCGCAGCGGTTTGGGAGTTAACATCAAAATTACATTTCTCGGCCATATCGCATAGATCTCACTGTGAAAAGGCTTAAATGACATTTTTAATTAAGTTTGATGATTGCGTTCAAACAAAATGTCCTAGAACAAAATTTTCAAATGTAACTACTAGATTGTGATACAATACACTATTGGGTGAAGTTTGGTTGACTTCTGCGCAGCGGTTTGGGAGTTAACATCAAAATTACATTTCTCGGCCATATCGCATAGATCTCACTGTGAAAAGGCTTAAATGGCTTTTTTGACCTAAGTTTGAGGATTGCGCTCAAATCAAATGTCCTAGAACGAAATTTTCAAATGTAACTACTAGATTGTGATACAATACACTAATGGGTGAAGTTTGGTTGACTTCTGCGCAGCGGTTTGGGAGTTAACATCAAAATTACATTTCTCGGCCATATCGCATAGATCTCACTGTGAAAAGGCTTAAATGGCTTTTTTGACCTAATTTAGAGGATTGTGCTCAAACAAAATGTCCTAGAACAAAATTTTCAAATGTAACTACTAGATTGTGATACAATACACTATTGGGTGAAGTTTGGTTGACTTCTGCGCAGCGGTTTGGGAGTTAACATCAAAATTACATTTCTCGGCCATATCGCATAGATCTCACTGTGAAAAGGCTTAAATGACTTTTTTAATTAAGTTTAATAATTGCACTCAAACCAAATGTCCTAGAACGAAATTTTCAAATGTAACTACTAGAATGTGATACAATACACTATTGGGTGAAGTTTGGTTGACTTCTGCGCAGCGGTTTGGGAGTTAACATCAAAATTACATTTCTCGGCCATATCGCATAGATCTCACTGTGAAAAGGCTTAAATGGCTTTTTTGACCTAAGTTTGAGGATTGCGCTCAAATCAAATGTCCTAGAACCAAATTTCCACATGTAACTACTAGATTGTGATACAATACACTAATGGGTGAAGTTTGGTTTACTTCTGCGCAGCGGTTTGGGAGTTAACATCAAAATTACATTTCTCGGCCATATCGCATAGATCTCACTGTGAAAAGGCTTAAATGGCTTTTTTGACCTAAGTTTAATAATTGCGCTCAAACCAAATGTCCTTGAACGAAATTTTAAAATGTAACTACTAGAATGTGATACAAAACACTATTGGGTGAAGTTTGGTTGACTTCTGCGCAGCGGTTTGGGAGTTAACATCAAAATTACATTTCTCGGCCATATCGCATAGATCTCACTGTGAAAAGGCTTAAATGGCTTTTTTGACCTAAGTTTGAGGATTGGGCTCAAATCAAATGTCCTATAACCAAATTTCCACATGTAACTACTAGATTGTGATAAAATACACTAATGGGTGAAGTTTGGTTGACTTCTGCGAAGCGGTTTGGGAGTTAACATCAAAATTACATTTCTCGGCCATATCGCATAGATCTCACTGTGAAAAGGCTTAAATGACTTTTTTAATTAAGTTTGATGATTGCGCTCAAACAAAATTTCCTAGAACAAAATTTTCAAATGTAACTACTAGATTGTGATACAATACACTATTGGGTGAAGTTTGGTTGACTTCTGCGCAGCGGTTTGGGAGTTAACATCAAAATTACATTTCTCGGCCATATCGCATAGATCTCACTGTGAAAAGGCTTAAATGACTTTTTTAATTAAGTTTGATGATTGCGTTCAAACAAAATGTCCTAGAACAAAATTTTCAAATGTAACAACTAGATTGTGATACAATACACTATTGGGTGAAGTTTGGTTGACTTCTGCGCAGCGGTTTGGGAGTTAACATCAAAATTACATTTCTCGGCCATATCGCATAGATCTCACTGTGAAAAGGCTTAAATGGCTTTTTTGACCTAAGTTTGAGGATTGCGCTCAAACAAAATGTCCTATAACCAAATTTCCACATGTAACTACTAGATTGTGATACAATACACTAATGGGTGAAGTTTGGTTGACTTCTGCGCAGCGGTTTGGGAGTTAACATCAAAATTACATTTCTCGGCCATATCGCATAGATCTCACTGTGAAAAGGCTTAAATGACTTTTTTAAATAAGTTTGATGATTGCGTTCAAACAAAATGTCCTAGAACAAAATTTTTAAATGTAACTACTAGATTGTGATACAATACACTATTGGGTGAAGTTTGGTTGACTTCTGCGCAGCGGTTTGGGAGTTAACATCAAAATTACATTTCTCGGCCATATCGCATAGATCTCACTGTGAAAAGGCTTAAATGGCTTTTTTGACCTAAGTTTGAGGATTGCGCTCAAACAAAATTTTCTAGAACAAAATTTTCAAATGTAACTACTAGATTGTGATACAATACACTATTGGGTGAAGTTTGGTTGACTTCTGCACAGCGGTTTGGGAGTTAACATCAAAATTACATTTCTCGGCCATATTGCATAGATCTCACTGTGAAAAGGCTTAAATGACTTTTTTAATTAAGTTTGATGATTGCGTTCAAACAAAATGTCCTAGAACAAAATTTTCAAATGTAACTACTAGATTGTGATACAATACACTATTGGGTGAAGTTTGGTTGACTTCTGCGCAGCGGTTTGGGAGTTAACATCAAAATTACATTTCTCGGCCATATCGCATAGATCTCACTGTGAAAAGGCTTAAATGGCTTTTTTGACCTAAGTTTGAGGATTGCGCTCAAACAAAATGTCCTAGAACAAAATTTTTAAATGTAACTACTAGATTGTGATACAATACACTATTGGGTGAAGTTTGGTTGACTTCTGCGCAGCGGTTTGGGAGTTAACATCAAAATTACATTTCTCGGCCATATCGCATAGATCTCACTGTGAAAAGGCTTAAATGGCTTTTTTGACCTAAGTTTAATAATTGCGCTCAAACCAAATGTCCTTGAACGAAATTTTAAAATGTAACTACTAGAATGTGATACAAAACACTATTGGGTGAAGTTTGGTTGACTTCTGCGCAGCGGTTTGGGAGTTAACATCAAAATTACATTTCTCGGCCATATCGCATAGATCTCACTGTGAAAAGGCTTAAATGGCTTTTTTGACCTAAGTTTGAGGATTGGGCTCAAATCAAATGTCCTATAACCAAATTTCCACATGTAACTACTAGATTGTGATAAAATACACTAATGGGTGAAGTTTGGTTGACTTCTGCGAAGCGGTTTGGGAGTTAACATCAAAATTACATTTCTCGGCCATATCGCATAGATCTCACTGTGAAAAGGCTTAAATGACTTTTTTAATTAAGTTTGATGATTGCGCTCAAACAAAATTTCCTAGAACAAAATTTTCAAATGTAACTACTAGATTGTGATACAATACACTATTGGGTGAAGTTTGGTTGACTTCTGCGCAGCGGTTTGGGAGTTAACATCAAAATTACATTTCTCGGCCATATCGCATAGATCTCACTGTGAAAAGGCTTAAATGACTTTTTTAATTAAGTTTGATGATTGCGTTCAAACAAAATGTCCTAGAACAAAATTTTCAAATGTAACAACTAGATTGTGATACAATACACTATTGGGTGAAGTTTGGTTGACTTCTGCGCAGCGGTTTGGGAGTTAACATCAAAATTACATTTCTCGGCCATATCGCATAGATCTCACTGTGAAAAGGCTTAAATGGCTTTTTTGACCTAAGTTTGAGGATTGCGCTCAAACAAAATGTCCTATAACCAAATTTCCACATGTAACTACTAGATTGTGATACAATACACTAATGGGTGAAGTTTGGTTGACTTCTGCGCAGCGGTTTGGGAGTTAACATCAAAATTACATTTCTCGGCCATATCGCATAGATCTCACTGTGAAAAGGCTTAAATGACTTTTTTAATTAAGTTTGATGATTGCGTTCAAACAAAATGTCCTAGAACAAAATTTTTAAATGTAACTACTAGATTGTGATACAATACACTATTGGGTGAAGTTTGGTTGACTTCTGCGCAGCGGTTTGGGAGTTAACATCAAAATTACATTTCTCGGCCATATCGCATAGATCTCACTGTGAAAAGGCTTAAATGGCTTTTTTGACCTAAGTTTGAGGATTGCGCTCAAACAAAATTTTCTAGAACAAAATTTTCAAATGTAACTACTAGATTGTGATACAATACACTATTGGGTGAAGTTTGGTTGACTTCTGCACAGCGGTTTGGGAGTTAACATCAAAATTACATTTCTCGGCCATATTGCATAGATCTCACTGTGAAAAGGCTTAAATGACTTTTTTAATTAAGTTTGATGATTGCGTTCAAACAAAATGTCCTAGAACAAAATTTTCAAATGTAACTACTAGATTGTGATACAATACACTATTGGGTGAAGTTTGGTTGACTTCTGCGCAGCGGTTTGGGAGTTAACATCAAAATTACATTTCTCGGCCATATCGCATAGATCTCACTGTGAAAAGGCTTAAATGGCTTTTTTGACCTAAGTTTGAGGATTGCGCTCAAACAAAATGTCCTAGAACAAAATTTTTAAATGTAACTACTAGATTGTGATACAATACACTATTGGGTGAAGTTTGGTTGACTTCTGCGCAGCGGTTTGGGAGTTAACATCAAAATTACATTTCTCGGCCATATCGCATAGATCTCACTGTGAAAAGGCTTAAATGACATTTTTAATTAAGTTTGATGATTGCGTTCAAACAAAATGTCCTAGAACAAAATTTTCAAATGTAACTACTAGATTGTGATACAATACACTATTGGGTGAAGTTTGGTTGACTTCTGCGCAGCGGTTTGGGAGTTAACATCAAAATTACATTTCTCGGCCATATCGCATAGATCTCACTGTGAAAAGGCTTAAATGGCTTTTTTGACCTAAGTTTGAGGATTGCGCTCAAACCAAATGTCCTAGAACGAAATTTTCAAATGTAACTACTAGAATGTGATACAATACACTATAGGGTGAAGTTTGGTTGACTTCTGCGCAGCGGTTTGGGAGTTAACATCAAAATTACATTTCTCGGCCATATCGCATAGATCTCACTGTGAAAAGGCTTAAATGGCTTTTTTGACCTAAGTTTGAGGATTGCGCTCAAATCAAATGTCCTATAACCAAATTTCCACATGTAACTACTAGATTGTGATACAATACACTAATGGGTGAAGTTTGGTTGACTTCTGCGCAGCGGTTTGGGAGTTAACATCAAAATTACATTTCTCGGCCATATCGCATAGATCTCACTGTGAAAAGGCTTAAATGGCTTTTTTGACCTAATTTAGAGGATTGTGCTCAAACAAAATGTCCTAGAACAAAATTTTCAAATGTAACTACTAGATTGTGATACAATACACTATTGGGTGAAGTTTGGTTGACTTCTGCGCAGCGGTTTGGGAGTTAACATCAAAATTACATTTCTCGGCCATATCGCATAGATCTCACTGTGAAAAGGCTTAAATGACTTTTTTAATTAAGTTTAATAATTGCACTCAAACCAAATGTCCTAGAACGAAATTTTCAAATGTAACTACTAGAATGTGATACAATACACTATTGGGTGAAGTTTGGTTGACTTCTGCGCAGCGGTTTGGGAGTTAACATCAAAATTACATTTCTCGGCCATATCGCATAGATCTCACTGTGAAAAGGCTTAAATGGCTTTTTTGACCTAAGTTTGAGGATTGCGCTCAAATCAAATGTCCTAGAACCAAATTTCCACATGTAACTACTAGATTGTGATACAATACACTAATGGGTGAAGTTTGGTTTACTTCTGCGCAGCGGTTTGGGAGTTAACATCAAAATTACATTTCTCGGCCATATCGCATAGATCTCACTGTGAAAAGGCTTAAATGGCTTTTTTGACCTAAGTTTAATAATTGCGCTCAAACCAAATGTCCTTGAACGAAATTTTAAAATGTAACTACTAGAATGTGATACAAAACACTATTGGGTGAAGTTTGGTTGACTTCTGCGCAGCGGTTTGGGAGTTAACATCAAAATTACATTTCTCGGCCATATCGCATAGATCTCACTGTGAAAAGGCTTAAATGGCTTTTTTGACCTAAGTTTGAGGATTGGGCTCAAATCAAATGTCCTATAACCAAATTTCCACATGTAACTATTGGATGTTTGGGAGTGAACATCAAAATTACATTTCTCGGCCATATCGCATAGATCTCACTGTGAAAAGGCTTAAATGACTTTTTTAATTAAGTTTGATGATTGCGCTCAAACAAAATTTCCTAAAACAAAATTTTCAAATGTAACTACTAGATTGTGATACAATACACTATTGGATGAAGTTTGGTTGACTTCTGCGCAGCGGTTTGGGAGTTAACATCAAAATTACATTTCTCGGCCATATCGCATAGATCTCACTGTGAAAAGGCTTAAATGACTTTTTTAATTAAGTTTGATGATTGCGCTCAAACAAAATTTCCTAGAACAAAATTTTCAAATGTAACTACTAGATTGTGATACAATACACTATTGGGTGAGTTGGAGGATTGCGCTCAAATCAAATGTCCTATAACCAAATTTCCACATGTAACTACTATATTGTGATACAATACACTAATGGGTGAAGTTTGGTTGACTTCTGCGCAGCGGTTTGGGAGTGAACATCAAAATTACATTTCTCGGCCATATCGCATAGATCTCACTGTGAAAAGGCTTAAATGACTTTTTTAATTAAGTTTGATGATTGCGTTCAAACAAAATGTCCTAGAACAAAATTTTCAAATGTAACTACTAGATTGTGATACAATACACTATTGGGTGAAGTTTGGTTGACTTCTGCGCAGCGGTTTGGGAGTTAACATCAAAATTACATTTCTCGGCCATATCGCATAGATCTCACTGTGAAAAGGCTTAAATGGCTTTTTTGACCTAAGTTTGAGGATTGCGCTCAAACAAAATGTCCTAGAACAAAATTTTTAAATGTAACTACTAGATTGTGATACAATACACTATTGGGTGAAGTTTGGTTGACTTCTGCGCAGCGGTTTGGGAGTTAACATCAAAATTACATTTCTCGGCCATATCGCATAGATCTCACTGTGAAAAGGCTTAAATGACATTTTTAATTAAGTTTGATGATTGCGTTCAAACAAAATGTCCTAGAACAAAATTTTCAAATGTAACTACTAGATTGTGATACAATACACTATTGGGTGAAGTTTGGTTGACTTCTGCGCAGCGGTTTGGGAGTTAACATCAAAATTACATTTCTCGGCCATATCGCATAGATCTCACTGTGAAAAGGCTTAAATGGCTTTTTTGACCTAAGTTTGAGGATTGCGCTCAAACCAAATGTCCTAGAACGAAATTTTCAAATGTAACTACTAGAATGTGATACAATACACTATAGGGTGAAGTTTGGTTGACTTCTGCGCAGCGGTTTGGGAGTTAACATCAAAATTACATTTCTCGGCCATATCGCATAGATCTCACTGTGAAAAGGCTTAAATGGCTTTTTTGACCTAAGTTTGAGGATTGCGCTCAAATCAAATGTCCTATAACCAAATTTCAACATGTAACTACTAGATTGTGATACAATACACTAATGGGTGAAGTTTGGTTGACTTCTGCGCAGCGGTTTGGGAGTTAACATCAAAATTACATTTCTCGGCCATATCGCATAGATCTCACTGTGAAAAGGCTTAAATGGCTTTTTTGACCTAATTTAGAGGATTGTGCTCAAACAAAATGTCCTAGAACAAAATTTTCAAATGTAACTACTAGATTGTGATACAATACACTATTGGGTGAAGTTTGGTTGACTTCTGCGCAGCGGTTTGGGAGTTAACATCAAAATTACATTTCTCGGCCATATCGCATAGATCTCACTGTGAAAAGGCTTAAATGACTTTTTTAATTAAGTTTAATAATTGCACTCAAACCAAATGTCCTAGAACGAAATTTTCAAATGTAACTACTAGAATGTGATACAATACACTATTGGGTGAAGTTTGGTTGACTTCTGCGCAGCGGTTTGGGAGTTAACATCAAAATTACATTTCTCGGCCATATCGCATAGATCTCACTGTGAAAAGGCTTAAATGGCTTTTTTGACCTAAGTTTGAGGATTGCGCTCAAACCAAATGTCCTTGAACGAAATTTTAAAATGTAACTACTAGAATGTGATACAAAACACTATTGGGTGAAGTTTGGTTGACTTCTGCGCAGCGGTTTGGGAGTTAACATCAAAATTACATTTCTCGGCCATATCGCATAGATCTCACTGTGAAAAGGCTTAAATGGCTTTTTTGACCTAAGTTTGAGGATTGGGCTCAAATCAAATGTCCTATAACCAAATTTCCACATGTAACTATTGGATGTTTGGGAGTGAACATCAAAATTACATTTCTCGGCCATATCGCATAGATCTCACTGTGAAAAGGCTTAAATGACTTTTTTAATTAAGTTTGATGATTGCGCTCAAACAAAATTTCCTAAAACAAAATTTTCAAATGTAACTACTAGATTGTGATACAATACACTATTGGATGAAGTTTGGTTGACTTCTGCGCAGCGGTTTGGGAGTTAACATCAAAATTACATTTCTCGGCCATATCGCATAGATCTCACTGTGAAAAGGCTTAAATGACTTTTTTAATTAAGTTTGATGATTGCGCTCAAACAAAATTTCCTAGAACAAAATTTTCAAATGTAACTACTAGATTGTGATACAATACACTATTGGGTGAGTTGGAGGATTGCGCTCAAATCAAATGTCCTATAACCAAATTTCCACATGTAACTACTATATTGTGATACAATACACTAATGGGTGAAGTTTGGTTGACTTCTGCGCAGCGGTTTGGGAGTGAACATCAAAATTACATTTCTCGGCCATATCGCATAGATCTCACTGTGAAAAGGCTTAAATGGCTTTTTTGACCTAATTTAGAGGATTGTGCTCAAACAAAATGTCCTAGAACAAAATTTTCAAATGTAACTACTAGATTGTGATACAATACACTATTGGGTGAAGTTTGGTTGACTTCTGCGCAGCGGTTTGGGAGTTAACATCAAAATTACATTTCTCGGCCATATCGCATAGATCTCACTGTGAAAAGGCTTAAATGACTTTTTTAATTAAGTTTAATAATTGCACTCAAACCAAATGTCCTAGAACGAAATTTTCAAATGTAACTACTAGAATGTGATACAATACACTATTGGGTGAAGTTTGGTTGACTTCTGCGCAGCGGTTTGGGAGTTAACATCAAAATTACATTTCTCGGCCATATCGCATAGATCTCACTGTGAAAAGGCTTAAATGGCTTTTTTGACCTAAGTTTGAGGATTGCGCTCAAATCAAATGTCCTAGAACCAAATTTCCACATGTAACTACTAGATTGTGATACAATACACTAATGGGTGAAGTTTGGTTTACTTCTGCGCAGCGGTTTGGGAGTTAACATCAAAATTACATTTCTCGGCCATATCGCATAGATCTCACTGTGAAAAGGCTTAAATGGCTTTTTTGACCTAAGTTTAATAATTGCGCTCAAACCAAATGTCCTTGAACGAAATTTTAAAATGTAACTACTAGAATGTGATACAAAACACTATTGGGTGAAGTTTGGTTGACTTCTGCGCAGCGGTTTGGGAGTTAACATCAAAATTACATTTCTCGGCCATATCGCATAGATCTCACTGTGAAAAGGCTTAAATGGCTTTTTTGACCTAAGTTTGAGGATTGCGCTCAAATCAAATGTCCTATAACCAAATTTCCACATGTAACTACTAGATTGTGATACAATACACTAATGGGTGAAGTTTGGTTGACTTCTGCGCAGCGGTTTGGGAGTTAACATCAAAATTACATTTCTCGGCCATATCGCATAGATCTCACTGTGAAAAGGCTTAAATGACTTTTTTAATTAAGTTTGATGATTGCATTCAAACAAAATGTCCTAGAACAAAAAATTCAAATGTAACTACTAGATTGTGATACAATACACTATTGGGTGAAGTTTGGTTGACTTCTGCGCAGCGGTTTGGGAGTTAACATCAAAATTACATTTCTCGGCCATATCGCATAGATCTGACTGTGAAAAGGCTTAAATGGCTTTTTTGACCTAAGTTTGAGGATTGCGCTCAAATCAAATGTCCTAGAACCAAATTTCCACATGTAACTACTAGATTGTGATACAATACACTAATGGGTGAAGTTTGGTTTACTTCTGCGCAGCGGTTTGGGAGTTAACATCAAAATTACATTTCTCGGCCATATCGCATAGATCTCACTGTGAAAAGGCTTAAATGGCTTTTTTGACCTAAGTTTAATAATTGCGCTCAAACCAAATGTCCTAGAACGAAATTTTCAAATGTAACTACTAGAATGTGATACAATACACTATTGGGTGAAGTTTGGTTGACTTCTGCGCAGCGGTTTGGGAGTTAACATCAATATTACATTTCTCGGCCATATCGCATAGATCTCACTGTGAAAAGGCTTAAATGGCTTTTTTGACCTAAGTTTGAGGATTGCGCTCAAATCAAATGTCCTAGAACCAAATTTCCACATGTAACTACTAGATTGTGATACAATACACTAATGGGTGAAGTTTGGTTTACTTCTGCGCAGCGGTTTGGGAGTTAACATCAAAATTACATTTCTCGGCCATATCGCATAGATCTCACTGTGAAAAGGCTTAAATGGCTTTTTTGACCTAAGTTTAATAATTGCGCTCAAACCAAATGTCCTTGAACGAAATTTTAAAATGTAACTACTATAATGTGATACAATACACTATTGGGTGAAGTTTGGTTGACTTCTGCGCAGCGGTTTGGGAGTTAACATCAAAATTACATTTCTCGGCCATATCGCATAGATCTCACTGTGAAAAGGCTTAAATGGCTTTTTTGACCTAAGTTTGAGGATTGGGCTCAAATCAAATGTCCTAGAACCAAATTTCCACATGTAACTACTAGATTGTGATAAAATACACTAATGGGTGAAGTTTGGTTGACTTCTGCGAAGCGGTTTGGGAGTTAACATCAAAATTACATTTCTCGGCCATATCGCATAGATCTCACTGTGAAAAGGCTTAAATGACTTTTTTAATTAAGTTTGATGATTGCGCTCAAACAAAATTTCCTAGAACAAAATTTTCAAATGTAACTACTAGATTGTGATACAATACACTATTGGGTGAAGTTTGGTTGACTTCTGCGCAGCGGTTTGGGAGTTAACATCAAAATTACATTTCTCGGCCATATCGCATAGATCTCACTGTGAAAAGGCTTAAATGACTTTTTTAATTAAGTTTGATGATTGCGTTCAAACAAAATGTCCTAGAACAAAATTTTCAAATGTAACAACTAGATTGTGATACAATACACTATTGGGTGAAGTTTGGTTGACTTCTGCGCAGCGGTTTGGGAGTTAACATCAAAATTACATTTCTCGGCCATATCGCATAGATCTCACTGTGAAAAGGCTTAAATGGCTTTTTTGACCTAAGTTTGAGGATTGCGCTCAAACAAAATGTCCTATAACCAAATTTCCACATGTAACTACTAGATTGTGATACAATACACTAATGGGTGAAGTTTGGTTGACTTCTGCGCAGCGGTTTGGGAGTTAACATCAAAATTACATTTCTCGGCCATATCGCATAGATCTCACTGTGAAAAGGCTTAAATGACTTTTTTAATTAAGTTTGATGATTGCGTTCAAACAAAATGTCCTAGAACAAAATTTTTAAATGTAACTACTAGATTGTGATACAATACACTATTGGGTGAAGTTTGGTTGACTTCTGCGCAGCGGTTTGGGAGTTAACATCAAAATTACATTTCTCGGCCATATCGCATAGATCTCACTGTGAAAAGGCTTAAATGGCTTTTTTGACCTAAGTTTGAGGATTGCGCTCAAACAAAATTTTCTAGAACAAAATTTTCAAATGTAACTACTAGATTGTGATACAATACACTATTGGGTGAAGTTTGGTTGACTTCTGCACAGCGGTTTGGGAGTTAACATCAAAATTACATTTCTCGGCCATATCGCATAGATCTCACTGTGAAAAGGCTTAAATGACTTTTTTAATTAAGTTTGATGATTGCGTTCAAACAAAATGTCCTAGAACAAAATTTTCAAATGTAACTACTAGATTGTGATACAATACACTATTGGGTGAAGTTTGGTTGACTTCTGCGCAGCGGTTTGGGAGTTAACATCAAAATTACATTTCTCGGCCATATCGCATAGATCTCACTGTGAAAAGGCTTAAATGGCTTTTTTGACCTAAGTTTGAGGATTGCGCTCAAACAAAATGTCCTAGAACAAAATTTTTAAATGTAACTACTAGATTGTGATACAATACATTATTGGGTGAAGTTTGGTTGACTTCTGCGCAGCGGTTTGGGAGTTAACATCAAAATTACATTTCTCGGCCATATCGCATAGATCTCACTGTGAAAAGGCTTAAATGACATTTTTAATTAAGTTTGATGATTGCGTTCAAACAAAATGTCCTAGAACAAAATTTTCAAATGTAACTACTAGATTGTGATACAATACACTATTGGGTGAAGTTTGGTTGACTTCTGCGCAGCGGTTTGGGAGTTAACATCAAAATTACATTTCTCGGCCATATCGCATAGATCTCACTGTGAAAAGGCTTAAATGGCTTTTTTGACCTAAGTTTGAGGATTGCGCTCAAACCAAATGTCCTAGAACGAAATTTTCAAATGTAACTACTAGAATGTGATACAATACACTATAGGGTGAAGTTTGGTTGACTTCTGCGCAGCGGTTTGGGAGTTAACATCAAAATTACATTTCTCGGCCATATCGCATAGATCTCACTGTGAAAAGGCTTAAATGGCTTTTTTGACCTAAGTTTGAGGATTGCGCTCAAATCAAATGTCCTATAACCAAATTTCCACATGTAACTACTAGATTGTGATACAATACACTAATGGGTGAAGTTTGGTTGACTTCTGCGCAGCGGTTTGGGAGTTAACATCAAAATTACATTTCTCGGCCATATCGCATAGATCTCACTGTGAAAAGGCTTAAATGGCTTTTTTGACCTAATTTAGAGGATTGTGCTCAAACAAAATGTCCTAGAACAAAATTTTCAAATGTAACTACTAGATTGTGATACAATACACTATTGGGTGAAGTTTGGTTGACTTCTGCGCAGCGGTTTGGGAGTTAACATCAAAATTACATTTCTCGGCCATATCGCATAGATCTCACTGTGAAAAGGCTTAAATGACTTTTTTAATTAAGTTTAATAATTGCGCTCAAACCAAATGTCCTAGAACGAAATTTTCAAATGTAACTACTAGAATGTGATACAATACACTATTGGGTGAAGTTTGGTTGACTTCTGCGCAGCGGTTTGGGAGTTAACATCAAAATTACATTTCTCGGCCATATCGCATAGATCTCACTGTGAAAAGGCTTAAATGGCTTTTTTGACCTAAGTTTGAGGATTGCGCTCAAATCAAATGTCCTAGAACCAAATTTCCACATGTAACTACTAGATTGTGATACAATACACTAATGGGTGAAGTTTGGTTTACTTCTGCGCAGCGGTTTGGGAGTTAACATCAAAATTACATTTCTCGGCCATATCGCATAGATCTCACTGTGAAAAGGCTTAAATGGCTTTTTTGACCTAAGTTTAATAATTGCGCTCAAACCAAATGTCCTTGAACGAAATTTTAAAATGTAACTACTAGAATGTGATACAAAACACTATTGGGTGAAGTTTGGTTGACTTCTGCGCAGCGGTTTGGGAGTTAACATCAAAATTACATTTCTCGGCCATATCGCATAGATCTCACTGTGAAAAGGCTTAAATGGCTTTTTTGACCTAAGTTTGAGGATTGGGCTCAAATCAAATGTCCTATAACCAAATTTCCACATGTAACTATTGGATGTTTGGGAGTGAACATCAAAATTACATTTCTCGGCCATATCGCATAGATCTCACTGTGAAAAGGCTTAAATGACTTTTTTAATTAAGTTTGATGATTGCGCTCAAACAAAATTTCCTAAAACAAAATTTTCAAATGTAACTACTAGATTGTGATACAATACACTATTGGATGAAGTTTGGTTGACTTCTGCGCAGCGGTTTGGGAGTTAACATCAAAATTACATTTCTCGGCCATATCGCATAGATCTCACTGTGAAAAGGCTTAAATGACTTTTTTAATTAAGTTTGATGATTGCGCTCAAACAAAATTTCCTAGAACAAAATTTTCAAATGTAACTACTAGATTGTGATACAATACACTATTGGGTGAGTTGGAGGATTGCGCTCAAATCAAATGTCCTATAACCAAATTTCCACATGTAACTACTAGATTGTGATACAATACACTAATGGGTGAAGTTTGGTTGACTTCTGCGCAGCGGTTTGGGAGTGAACATCAAAATTACATTTCTCGGCCATATCGCATAGATCTCACTGTGAAAAGGCTTAAATGACTTTTTTTAATTAAGTTTGAAGATTGCGCTCAAATCAAATGTCCTAGAACTAAATTTCCAAATGTAACTACTAGATTGTGATAAAATACACTATTGGGTGAAGTTTATGTGACTTCTGCGCAGCGGTTTGGGAGTTAACATCAAAATTACATTTCTCGGCCATATCGCATAGATCTCACTGTGAAAAGGCTTAAATGGCTTTTTTGACCTAAGTTTGAGGATTGCGCTCAAATCAAATGTCCTATAACCAAATTTCCACATGTAACTACTAGATTGTGATACAATACACTAATGGGTGAAGTTTGGTTGACTTCTGCGCAGCGGTTTGGGAGTTAACATCAAAATTACATTTCTCGGCCATATCGCATAGATCTCACTGTGAAAAGGCTTAAATGACTTTTTTAATTAAGTTTGATGATTGCATTCAAACAAAATGTCCTAGAACAAAAAATTCAAATGTAACTACTAGATTGTGATACAATACACTATTGGGTGAAGTTTGGTTGACTTCTGCGCAGCGGTTTGGGAGTTAACATCAAAATTACATTGCTCGGCCATATCGCATAGATCTGACTGTGAAAAGGCTTAAATGGCTTTTTTGACCTAAGTTTGAGGATTGCGCTCAAATCAAATGTCCTAGAACCAAATTTCCACATGTAACTACTAGATTGTGATACAATACACTAATGGGTGAAGTTTGGTTTACTTCTGCGCAGCGGTTTGGGAGTTAACATCAAAATTACATTTCTCGGCCATATCGCATAGATCTCACTGTGAAAAGGCTTAAATGGCTTTTTTGACCTAAGTTTAATAATTGCGCTCAAACCAAATGTCCTAGAACGAAATTTTCAAATGTAACTACTAGAATGTGATACAATACACTATTGGGTGAAGTTTGGTTGACTTCTGCGCAGCGGTTTGGGAGTTAACATCAAAATTACATTTCTCGGCCATATCGCATAGATCTCACTGTGAAAAGGCTTAAATGGCTTTTTTGACCTAAGTTTGAGGATTGCGCTCAAATCAAATGTCCTAGAACCAAATTTCCACATGTAACTACTAGATTGTGATACAATACACTAATGGGTGAAGTTTGGTTGACTTCTGCGCAGCGGTTTGGGAGTTAACATCAAAATTACATTTCTCGGCCATATCGCATAGATCTCACTGTGAAAAGGCTTAAATGACTTTTTTAATTAAGTTTGATGATTGCGCTCAAACAAAATTTCCTAGAACAAAATTTTCAAATGTAACTACTAGATTGTGATACAATACACTATTGGGTGAAGTTTGGTTGACTTCTGCGCAGCGGTTTGGGAGTTAACATCAAAATTACATTTCTCGGCCATATCGCATAGATCTCACTGTGAAAAGGCTTAAATGACTTTTTTAATTAAGTTTGATGATTGCGTTCAAACAAAATGTCCTAGAACAAAATTTTCAAATGTAACTACTAGATTGTGATACAATACACTATTGGGTGAAGTTTGGTTGACTTCTGCGCAGCGGTTTGGGAGTTAACATCAAAATTACATTTCTCGGCCATATCGCATAGATCTCACTGTGAAAAGGCTTAAATGACTTTTTTAATTAAGTTTGATGATTGCGTTCAAACAAAATGTCCTAGAACAAAATTTTCAAATGTAACTACTAGATTGTGATACAATACACTATTGGGTGAAGTTTGGTTGACTTCTGCGCAGCGGTTTGGGAGTTAACATCAAAATTACATTTCTCGGCCATATCGCATAGATCTCACTGTGAAAAGGCTTAAATGGCTTTTTTGACCTAAGTTTGAGGATTGCGCTCAAACAAAATGTCCTATAACCAAATTTCCACATGTAACTACTAGATTGTGATACAATACACTATTGGGTGAAGTTTGGTTGACTTCTGCGCAGCGGTTTGGGAGTTAACATCAAAATTACATTTCTCGGCCATATCGCATAGATCTCACTGTGAAAAGGCTTAAATGACTTTTTTAATTAAGTTTGATGATTGCGTTCAAACAAAATGTCCTAGAACAAAATTTTTAAATGTAACTACTAGATTGTGATACAATACACTATTGGGTGAAGTTTGGTTGACTTCTGCGCAGCGGTTTGGGAGTTAACATCAAAATTACATTTCTCGGCCATATCGCATAGATCTCACTGTGAAAAGGCTTAAATGGCTTTTTTGACCTAAGTTTGAGGATTGCGCTCAAACAAAATTTTCTAGAACAAAATTTTCAAATGTAACTACTAGATTGTGATACAATACACTATTGGGTGAAGTTTGGTTGACTTCTGCACAGCGGTTTGGGAGTTAACATCAAAATTACATTTCTCGGCCATATCGCATAGATCTCACTGTGAAAAGGCTTAAATGACTTTTTTAATTAAGTTTGATGATTGCGTTCAAACAAAATGTCCTAGAACAAAATTTTCAAATGTAACTACTAGATTGTGATACAATACACTATTGGGTGAAGTTTGGTTGACTTCTGCGCAGCGGTTTGGGAGTTAACATCAAAATTACATTTCTCGGCCATATCGCATAGATCTCACTGTGAAAAGGCTTAAATGGCTTTTTTGACCTAAGTTTGAGGATTGCGCTCAAACAAAATGTCCTAGAACAAAATTTTTAAATGTAACTACTAGATTGTGATACAATACACTGTTGGGTGAAGTTTGGTTGACTTCTGCGCAGCGGTTTGGGAGTTAACATCAAAATTACATTTCTCGGCCATATCGCATAGATCTCACTGTGAAAAGGCTTAAATGACTTTTTTAATTAAGTTTGATGATTGCGTTCAAACAAAATGTCCTAGAACAAAATTTTTAAATGTAACTACTAGATTGTGATACAATACACTATTGGGTGAAGTTTGGTTGACTTCTGCGCAGCGGTTTGGGAGTTAACATCAAAATTACATTTCTCGGCCATATCGCATAGATCTCAATGTGAAAAGGCTTAAATGGCTTTTTTGACCTAAGTTTGAGGATTGCGCTCAAACCAAATGTCCTAGAACGAAATTTTCAAATGTAACTACTAGAATGTGATACAATACACTATAGGGTGAAGTTTGGTTGACTTCTGCGCAGCGGTTTGGGAGTTAACATCAAAATTACATTTCTCGGCCATATCGCATAGATCTCACTGTGAAAAGGCTTAAATGGCTTTTTTTACCTAAGTTTGAGGATTGCGCTCAAATCTAATGTCCTATAACCAAATTTCCACATGTAACTACTAGATTGTGATACAATACACTAATGGGTGAAGTTTGGTTGACTTCTGCGCAGCGGTTTGGGAGTTAACATCAAAATTACATTTCTCGGCCATATCGCATAGATCTCACTGTGAAAAGGCTTAAATGGCTTTTTTGACCTAATTTAGAGGATTGTGCTCAAACAAAATGTCCTAGAACAAAATTTTCAAATGTAACTACTAGATTGTGATACAATACACTATTGGGTGAAGTTTGGTTGACTTCTGCGCAGCGGTTTGGGAGTTAACATCAAAATTACATTTCTCGGCCATATCGCATAGATCTCACTGTGAAAAGGCTTAAATGGCTTTTTTGACCTAAGTTTGAGGATTGCGCTCAAATCAAATGTCCTAGAACCAAATTTCTACATGTAACTACTAGATTGTGATACAATACACTAATGGGTGAAGTTTGGTTTACTTCTGCGCAGCGGTTTGGGAGTTAACATCAAAATTACATTTCTCGGCCATATCGCATAGATCTCACTGTGAAAAGGCTTAAATGGCTTTTTTGACCTAAGTTTAATAATTGCGCTCAAACCAAATGTCCTTGAACGAAATTTTAAAATGTAACTACTAGAATGTGATACAATACACTATTGGGTGAAGTTTGGTTGACTTCTGCGCAGCGGTTTGGGAGTTAACATCAAAATTACATTTCTCGGCCATATCGCATAGATCTCACTGTGAAAAGGCTTAAATGGCTTTTTTGACCTAAGTTTGAGGATTGGGCTCAAATCAAATGTCCTATAACCAAATTTCCACATGTAACTATTGGATGTTTGGGAGTGAACATCAAAATTACATTTCTCGGCCATATCGCATAGATCTCACTGTGAAAAGGCTCAAATGACTTTTTTAATTAAGTTTGATGATTGCGCTCAAACAAAATTTCCTAAAACAAAATTTTCAAATGTAACTACTAGATTGTGATACAATACACTATTGGATGAAGTTTGGTTGACTTCTGCGCAGCGGTTTGGGAGTTAACATCAAAATTACATTTCTCGGCCATATCGCATAGATCTCACTGTGAAAAGGCTTAAATGACTTTTTTAATTAAGTTTGATGATTGCGTTCAAACAAAATGTCCTAGAACAAAATTTTTAAATGTAACTACTAGATTGTGATACAATACACTATTGGGTGAAGTTTGGTTGACTTCTGCGCAGCAGTTTGGGAGTTAACATCAAAATTACATTTCTCGGCCATATCGCATAGATCTCACTGTGAAAAGGCTTAAATGGCTTTTTTGACCTAAGTTTGAGGATTGCGCTCAAACAAAATTTTCTAGAACAAAATTTTCAAATGTAACTACTAGATTGTGATACAATACACTATTGGGTGAAGTTTGGTTGACTTCTGCACAGCGGTTTGGGAGTTAACATCAAAATTACATTTCTCGGCCATATCGCATAGATCTCACTGTGAAAAGGCTTAAATGACTTTTTTAATTAAGTTTGATGATTGCGTTCAAACAAAATGTCCTAGAACAAAATTTTCAAATGTAACTACTAGATTGTGATACAATACACTATTGGGTGAAGTTTGGTTGACTTCTGCGCAGCGGTTTGGGAGTTAACATCAAAATTACATTTCTCGGCCATATCGCATAGATCTCACTGTGAAAAGGCTTAAATGGCTTTTTTGACCTAAGTTTGAGGATTGCGCTCAAACAAAATGTCCTAGAACAAAATTTTTAAATGTAACTACTAGATTGTGATACAATACACTATTGGGTGAAGTTTGGTTGACTTCTGCGCAGCGGTTTGGGAGTTAACATCAAAATTACATTTCTCGGCCATATCGCATAGATCTCACTGTGAAAAGGCTTAAATGACTTTTTTAATTAAGTTTGATGATTGCGTTCAAACAAAATGTCCTAGAACAAAATTTTCAAATGTAACTACTAGATTGTGATACAATACACTATTGGGTGAAGTTTGGTTGACTTCTGCGCAGCGGTTTGGGAGTTAACATCAAAATTACATTTCTCGGCCATATCGCATAGATCTCAATGTGAAAAGGCTTAAATGGCTTTTTTGACCTAAGTTTGAGGATTGCGCTCAAACCAAATGTCCTAGAACGAAATTTTCAAATGTAACTACTAGAATGTGATACAATACACTATAGGGTGAAGTTTGGTTGACTTCTGCGCAGCGGTTTGGGAGTTAACATCAAAATTACATTTCTCGGCCATATCGCATAGATCTCACTGTGAAAAGGCTTAAATGGCTTTTTTTACCTAAGTTTGAGGATTGCGCTCAAATCAAATGTCCTATAACCAAATTTCCACATGTAACTACTAGATTGTGATACAATACACTAATGGGTGAAGTTTGGTTGACTTCTGCGCAGCGGTTTGGGAGTTAACATCAAAATTACATTTCTCGGCCATATCGCATAGATCTCACTGTGAAAAGGCTTAAATGGCTTTTTTGACCTAATTTAGAGGATTGTGCTCAAACAAAATGTCCTAGAACAAAATTTTCAAATGTAACTACTAGATTGTGATACAATACACTATTGGGTGAAGTTTGGTTGACTTCTGCGCAGCGGTTTGGGAGTTAACATCAAAATTACATTTCTCGGCCATATCGCATAGATCTCACTGTGAAAAGGCTTAAATGACTTTTTTAATTAAGTTTAATAATTGCGCTCAAACCAAATGTCCTAGAACGAAATTTTCAAATGTAACTACTAGAATGTGATACAATACACTATTGGGTGAAGTTTGGTTGACTTCTGCGCAGCGGTTTGGGAGTTAACATCAAAATTACATTTCTCGGCCATATCGCATAGATCTCACTGTGAAAAGGCTTAAATGGCTTTTTTGACCTAAGTTTGAGGATTGCGCTCAAATCAAATGTCCTAGAACCAAATTTCCACATGTAACTACTAGATTGTGATACAATACACTATTGGGTGAAGTTTGGTTGACTTCTGCGCAGCGGTTTGGGAGTTAACATCAAAATTACATTTCTCGGCCATATCGCATAGATCTCACTGTGAAAAGGCTTAAATGGCTTTTTTGACCTAAGTTTAATAATTGCGCTCAAACCAAATGTCCTTGAACGAAATTTTAAAATGTAACTACTAGAATGTGATACAATACACTATTGGGTGAAGTTTGGTTGACTTCTGCGCAGCGGTTTGGGAGTTAACATCAAAATTACATTTCTCGGCCATATCGCATAGATCTCACTGTGAAAAGGCTTAAATGGCTTTTTTGACCTAAGTTTGAGGATTGGGCTCAAATCAAATGTCCTATAACCAAATTTCCACATGTAACTATTGGATGTTTGGGAGTGAACATCAAAATTACATTTCTCAGCCATATCGCATAGATCTCACTGTGAAAAGGCTTAAATGACTTTTTTAATTAAGTTTGATGATTGCGCTCAAACAAAATTTCCTAAAACAAAATTTTCAAATGTAACTACTAGATTGTGATACAATACACTATTGGATGAAGTTTGGTTGACTTCTGCGCAGCGGTTTGGGAGTTAACATCAAAATTACATTTCTCGGCCATATCGCATAGATCTCACTGTGAAAAGGCTTAAATGACTTTTTTAATTAAGTTTGATGATTGCGCTCAAACAAAATTTCCTAGAACAAAATTTTCAAATGTAACTACTAGATTGTGATACAATACACTATTGGGTGAGTTGGAGGATTGCGCTCAAATCAAATGTCCTATAACCAAATTTCCACATGTAACTACTAGATTGTGATACAATACACTAATGGGTGAAGTTTGGTTGACTTCTGCGCAGCGGTTTGGGAGTGAACATCAAAATTACATTTCTCGGCCATATCGCATAGATCTCACTGTGAAAAGGCTTAAATGACTTTTTTTAATTAAGTTTGAAGATTGCGCTCAAATCAAATGTCCTAGAACTAAATTTCCAAATGTAACTACTAGATTGTGATAAAATACACTATTGGGTGAAGTTTATGTGACTTCTGCGCAGCGGTTTGGGAGTTAACATCAAAATTACATTTCTCGGCCATATCGCATAGATCTCACTGTGAAAAGGCTTAAATGGCTTTTTTGACCTAAGTTTGAGGATTGCGCTCAAATCAAATGTCCTATAACCAAATTTCCACATGTAACTACTAGATTGTGATACAATACACTAATGGGTGAAGTTTGGTTGACTTCTGCGCAGCGGTTTGGGAGTTAACATCAAAATTACATTTCTCGGCCATATCGCATAGATCTCACTGTGAAAAGGCTTAAATGACTTTTTTAATTAAGTTTGATGATTGCATTCAAACAAAATGTCCTAGAACAAAAAATTCAAATGTAACTACTAGATTGTGAGACAATACACTATTGGGTGAAGTTTGGTTGACTTCTGCGCAGCGGTTTGGGAGTTAACATCAAAATTACATTTCTCGGCCATATCGCATAGATCTCACTGTGAAAAGGCTTAAATGGCTTTTTTGACCTAAGTTTGAGGATTGCGCTCAAATCAAATGTCCTAGAACCAAATTTCCACATGTAACTACTAGATTGTGATACAATACACTAATGGGTGAAGTTTGGTTTACTTCTGCGCAGCGGTTTGGGAGTTAACATCAAAATTACATTTCTCGGCCATATCGCATAGATCTCACTGTGAAAAGGCTTAAATGGCTTTTTTGACCTAAGTTTAATAATTGCGCTCAAACCAAATGTCCTAGAACGAAATTTTAAAATGTAACTACTAGAATGTGATACAATACACTATTGGGTGAAGTTTGGTTGACTTCTGCGCAGCGGTTTGGGAGTTAACATCAAAATTACATTTCTCGGCCATATCGCATAGATCTCACTGTGAAAAGGCTTAAATGGCTTTTTTGACCTAAGTTTGAGGATTGCGCTCAAATCAAATGTCCTAGAACCAAATTTCCACATGTAACTACTAGATTGTGATACAATACACTAATGGGTGAAGTTTGGTTGACTTCTGCGCAGCGGTTTGGGAGTTAACATCAAAATTACATTTCTCGGCCATATCGCATAGATCTCACTGTGAAAAGGCTTAAATGACTTTTTTAATTAAGTTTGATGATTGCGCTCAAACAAAATTTCCTAGAACAAAATTTTCAAATGTAACTACTAGATTGTGATACAATACACTATTGGGTGAAGTTTGGTTGACTTCTGCGCAGCGGTTTGGGAGTTAACATCAAAATTACATTTCTCGGCCATATCGCATAGATCTCACTGTGAAAAGGCTTAAATGGCTTTTTTGACCTAAGTTTGAGGATTGCGCTAAAATCAAATGTCCTAGAACCAAATTTCTACATGTAACTACTAGATTGTGATACAATACACTAATGGGTGAAGTTTGGTTTACTTCTGCGCAGCGGTTTGGGAGTTAACATCAAAATTACATTTCTCGGCCATATCGCATAGATCTCACTGTGAAAAGGCTTAAATGGCTTTTTTGACCTAAGTTTAATAATTGCGCTCAAACCAAATGTCCTAGAACGAAATTTTCAAATGTAACTACTAGAATGTGATACAATACACTATTGGGTGAAGTTTGGTTGACTTCTGCGCAGCGGTTTGGGAGTTAACATCAAAATTACATTTCTCGGCCATATCGCATAGATCTCACTGTGAAAAGGCTTAAATGGCTTTTTTGACCTAAGTTTAATAATTGCGCTCAAACCAAATGTCCTAGAACAAAATTTTCAAATGTAACTACTAGATTGTGATACAATACACTATTGGGTGAAGTTTGGTTGACTTCTGCGCAGCGGTTTGGGAGTTAACATCAAAATTACATTTCTCGGCCATATCGCATAGATCTCACTGTGAAAAGGCTTAAATGACTTTTTTAATTAAGTTTGATGATTGCGTTCAAACAAAATGTCCTAGAACAAAATTTTCAAATGTAACTACTAGATTGTGATACAATACACTATTGGGTGAAGTTTGGTTGACTTCTGCGCAGCGGTTTGGGAGTTAACATCAAAATTACATTTCTCGGCCATATCGCATAGATCTCACTGTGAAAAGGCTTAAATGGCTTTTTTGACCTAAGTTTGAGGATTGCGCTCAAACCAAATGTCCTAGAACGAAATTTTCAAATGTAACTACTAGAATGTGATACAATACACTATTGGGTGAAGTTTGGTTGACTTCTGCGCAGCGGTTTGGGAGTTAACATCAAAATTACATTTCTCGGCCATATCGCATAGATCTCACTGTGAAAAGGCTTAAATGGCTTTTTTGACCTAAGTTTGAGGATTGCGCTCAAATCAAATGTCCTAGAACAAAATTTCCACATGTAACTACTAGATTGTGATACAATACACTAATGGGTGAAGTTTGGTTTACTTCTGCGCAGCGGTTTGGGAGTTAACATCAAAATTACATTTCTCGGCCATATCGCATAGATCTCACTGTGAAAAGGCTTAAATGGCTTTTTTGACCTAAGTTTAATAATTGCGCTCAAACCAAATGTCCTAGAACGAAATTTTCAAATGTAACTACTAGAATGTGATACAATACACTATTGGGTGAAGTTTGGTTGACTTCTGCGCAGCGGTTTGGGAGTTAACATCAATATTACATTTCTCGGCCATATCGCATAGATCTCACTGTGAAAAGGCTTAAATGGCTTTTTTGACCTAAGTTTGAGGATTGCGCTCAAATCAAATGTCCTAGAACCAAATTTCCACATGTAACTACTAGATTGTGATACAATACACTATTGGGTGAAGTTTGGTTTACTTCTGCGCAGCGGTTTGGGAGTTAACATCAAAATTACATTTCTCGGCCATATCGCATAGATCTCACTGTGAAAAGGCTTAAATGGCTTTTTTGACCTAAGTTTAATAATTGCGCTCAAACCAAATGTCCTTGAACGAAATTTTAAAATGTAACTACTAGAATGTGATACAATACACTATTGGGTGAAGTTTGGTTGACTTCTGCGCAGCGGTTTGGGAGTTAACATCAAAATTACATTTCTCGGCCATATCGCATAGATCTCACTGTGAAAAGGCTTAAATGGCTTTTTTGACCTAAGTTTGAGGATTGCGCTCAAATAAAATGTCCTATAACCAAATTTCCACATGTAACTACTAGATTGTGATACAATACACTAATGGGTGAAGTTTGGTTGACTTCTGCGCAGCGGTTTGGGAGTTAACATCAAAATTACATTTCTCGGCCATATCGCATAGATCTCACTGTGAAAAGGCTTAAATGGCTTTTTTGACCTAAGTTTGAGGATTGTGCTCAAACAAAATGTCCTAGATCAAAATTTTCAAATGTAACTACTAGATTGTGATACAATACACTATTGGGTGAAGTTTGGTTGACTTCTGCGCAGCGGTTTGGGAGTTAACATCAAAATTACATTTCTCGGCCATATCGCATAGATCTCACTGTGAAAAGGCTTAAATGACTTTTTTAATTAAGTTTGATGATTGCGTTCAAACAAAATGTCCTAGAACAAAATTTTCAAATGTAACTACTAGATTGTGATACAATACACTATTGGGTGAAGTTTGGTTGACTTCTGCGCAGCGGTTTGGGAGTTAACATCAAAATTACATTTCTCGGCCATATCGCATAGATCTCACTGTGAAAAGGCTTAAATGGCTTTTTTGACCTAAGTTTGAGGATTGCGCTCAAACCAAATGTCCTAGAACGAAATTTTCAAATGTAACTACTAGAATGTGATACAATACACTATTGGGTGAAGTTTGGTTGACTTCTGCGCAGCGGTTTGGGAGTTAACATCAAAATTACATTTCTCGGCCATATCGCATAGATCTCACTGTGAAAAGGCTTAAATGGCTTTTTTGACCTAAGTTTGAGGATTGCGCTCAAATCAAATGTCCTAGAACAAAATTTCCACATGTAACTACTAGATTGTGATAAAATACACTAATGGGTGAAGTTTGGTTGACTTCTGCGCAGCGGTTTGGGAGTTAACATCAAAATTACATTTCTCGGCCATATCGCATAGATCTCACTGTGAAAAGGCTTAAATGACTTTTTTAATTAAGTTTGATGATTGCGCTCAAACAAAATTTTCTAGAACAAAATTTTCAAATGTAACTACTAGATTGTGATACAATACACTATTGGGTGAAGTTTGGTTGACTTCTGCGCAGCGGTTTGGGAGTTAACATCAAAATTACATTTCTCGGCCATATCGCATAGATCTCACTGTGAAAAGGCTTAAATGACTTTTTTTAATTAAGTTTGATGATTGCGTTCAAACAAAATGTCCTAGAACAAAATTTTCAAATGTAACTACTAGATTGTGATACAATACACTATTGGGTGAAGTTTGGTTGACTTCTGCGCAGCGGTTTGGGAGTTAACATCAAAATTACATTTCTCGGCCATATCGCATAGATCTCACTGTGAAAAGGCTTAAATGGCTTTTTTGACCTAAGTTTGAGGATTGCGCTCAAATCAAATGTCCTAGAACAAAATTTCCACATGTAACTACTAGATTGTGATACAATACACTAATGGGTGAAGTTTGGTTTACTTCTGCGCAGCGGTTTGGGAGTTAACATCAAAATTACATTTCTCGGCCATATCGCATAGATCTCACTGTGAAAAGGCTTAAATGGCTTTTTTGACCTAAGTTTAATAATTGCGCTCAAACCAAATGTCCTAGAACGAAATTTTCAAATGTAACTACTAGAATGTGATACAATACACTATTGGGTGAAGTTTGGTTGACTTCTGCGCAGCGGTTTGGGAGTTAACATCAATATTACATTTCTCGGCCATATCGCATAGATCTCACTGTGAAAAGGCTTAAATGGCTTTTTTGACCTAAGTTTGAGGATTGCGCTCAAATCAAATGTCCTAGAACCAAATTTCCACATGTAACTACTAGATTGTGATACAATACACTATTGGGTGAAGTTTGGTTGACTTCTGCGCAGCGGTTTGGGAGTTAACATCAAAATTACATTTCTCGGCCATATCGCATAGATCTCACTGTGAAAAGGCTTAAATGGCTTTTTTGACCTAAGTTTAATAATTGCGCTCAAACCAAATGTCCTTGAACGAAATTTTAAAATGTAACTACTAGAATGTGATACAATACACTATTGGGTGAAGTTTGGTTGACTTCTGCGCAGCGGTTTGGGAGTTAACATCAAAATTACATTTCTCGGCCATATCGCATAGATCTCACTGTGAAAAGGCTTAAATGGCTTTTTTGACCTAAGTTTGAGGATTGCGCTCAAATCAAATGTCCTATAACCAAATTTCCACATGTAACTACTAGATTGTGATACAATACACTAATGGGTGAAGTTTGGTTGACTTCTGCGCAGCGGTTTGGGAGTTAACATCAAAATTACATTTCTCGGCCATATCGCATAGATCTCACTGTGAAAAGGCTTAAATGGCTTTTTTGACCTAAGTTTGAGGATTGTGCTCAAACAAAATGTCCTAGAACAAAATTTTCAAATGTAACTACTAGATTGTGATACAATACACTATTGGGTGAAGTTTGGTTGACTTCTGCGCAGCGGTTTGGGAGTTAACATCAAAATTACATTTCTCGGCCATATCGCATAGATCTCACTGTGAAAAGGCTTAAATGACTTTTTTAATTAAGTTTGATGATTGCGTTCAAACAAAATGTCCTAGAACAAAATTTTCAAATGTAACTACTAGATTGTGATACAATACACTATTGGGTGAAGTTTGGTTGACTTCTGCGCAGCGGTTTGGGAGTTAACATCAAAATTACATTTCTCGGCCATATCGCATAGATCTCACTGTGAAAAGGCTTAAATGGCTTTTTTGACCTAAGTTTGAGGATTGCGCTCAAACCAAATGTCCTAGAACGAAATTTTCAAATGTAACTACTAGAATGTGATACAATACACTATTGGGTGAAGTTTGGTTGACTTCTGCGCAGCGGTTTGGGAGTTAACATCAAAATTACATTTCTCGGCCATATCGCATAGATCTCACTGTGAAAAGGCTTAAATGGCTTTTTTGACCTAAGTTTGAGGATTGCGCTCAAATCAAATGTCCTAGAACAAAATTTCCACATGTAACTACTAGATTGTGATAAAATACACTAATGGGTGAAGTTTGGTTGACTTCTGCGCAGCGGTTTGGGAGTTAACATCAAAATTACATTTCTCGGCCATATCGCATAGATCTCACTGTGAAAAGGCTTAAATGACTTTTTTAATTAAGTTTGATGATTGCGCTCAAACAAAATTTTCTAGAACAAAATTTTCAAATGTAACTACTAGATTGTGATACAATACACTATTGGGTGAAGTTTGGTTGACTTCTGCGCAGCGGTTTGGGAGTTAACATCAAAATTACATTTCTCGGCCATATCGCATAGATCTCACTGTGAAAAGGCTTAAATGGCTTTTTTGACCTAAGTTTGAGGATTGCGCTCAAATCAAATGTCCTATAACCAAATTTCCACATGTAACTACTAGATTGTGATACAATACACTAATGGGTGAAGTTTGGTTGACTTCTGCGCAGCGGTTTGGGAGTTAACATCAAAATTACATTTCTCGGCCATATCGCATAGATCTCACTGTGAAAAGGCTTAAATGACTTTTTTAATTAAGTTTGATGATTGCGTTCAAACAAAATGTCCTAGAACAAAATTTTTAAATGTAACTACTAGATTGTGATACAATACACTATTGGGTGAAGTTTGGTTGACTTCTGCGCAGCGGTTTGGGAGTTAACATCAAAATTACATTTCTCGGCCATATCGCATAGATCTCACTGTGAAAAGGCTTAAATGACTTTTTTAATTAAGTTTGATGATTGCGTTCAAACAAAATGTCCTAGAACAAAATTTTCAAATGTAACTACTAGATTGTGATACAATACACTATTGGGTGAAGTTTGGTTGACTTCTGCGCAGCGGTTTGGGAGTTAACATCAAAATTACATTTCTCGGCCATATCGCATAGATCTCACTGTGAAAAGGCTTAAATGGCTTTTTTGACCTAAGTTTAAAGATTGCGCTCAAACCAAATGTCCTAGAACGAAATTTTCAAATGTAACTACTAGATTGTGATACAATACACTAATGGGTGAAGTTTGGTTGACTTCTGCGCAGCGGTTTGGGAGTTAACATCAAAATTACATTTCTCGGCCATATCGCATATATCTCACTGTGAAAAGGCTTAAATGGCTTTTTTGACCTAAGTTTGAGGATTGCGCTCAAATCAAATGTCCTATAACCAAATTTCCACATGTAACTACTAGATTGTGATACAATACACTAATGGGTGAAGTTTGGTTGTCTTCTGCGCAGCGGTTTGGGAGTGAACATCAAAATTACATTTCTCGGCCATATCGCATATATCTCACTGTGAAAAGGCTTAAATGACTTTTTTAATTAAGTTTGATGATTGCGCTCAAACCAAATGTCCTAGAACGAAATTTTCAAATGTAACTACTAGAATGTGATACAATACACTATTGGGTGAAGTTTGGTTGACTTCTGCGCAGCGGTTTGGGAGTTAACATCAAAATTACATTTCTCGGCCATATCGCATAGATCTCACTGTGAAAAGGCTTAAATGGCTTTTTTGACCTAAGTTTGAGGATTGCGCTCAAATCAAATGTCCTAGAACCAAATTTCCACATGTAACTACTAGATTGTGATACAATACACTAATGGGTGAAGTTTGGTTTACTTCTGCGCAGCGGTTTGGGAGTTAACATCAAAATTACATTTCTCGGCCATATCGCATAGATCTCACTGTGAAAAGGCTTAAATGGCTTTTTTGACCTAAGTTTAATAATTGCGCTCAAACCAAATGTCCTTGAACGAAATTTTCAAATGTAACTACTAGAATGTGATACAATACACTATTGGGTGAAGTTTGGTTGACTTCTGCGCAGCGGTTTGGGAGTTAACATCAAGATTACATTTCTCGGCCATATCGCATAGATCTCACTGTGAAAAGGCTTAAATGACTTTTTTAATTAAGTTTGATGATTGCGTTCAAACAAAATTTCCTAGAACAAAATTTTCAAATGTAACTACTAGATTGTGATACAATACACTATTGGGTGAAGTTTGGTTGACTTCTGCGCAGCGGTTTGGGAGTTAACATCAAAATTACATTTCTCGGCCATATCGCATAGATCTCACTGTGAAAAGGCTTAAATGGCTTTTTTGACCTAAGTTTGAGGATTGCGCTCAAATCAAATGTCCTAGAACCAAATTTCCACATGTAACTACTAGATTGTGATAAAATACACTAATGGGTGAAGTTTGGTTGACTTCTGCGCAGCGGTTTGGGAGTTAACATCAAAATTACATTTCTCGGCCATATCGCATAGATCTCACTGTGAAAAGGCTTAAATGACTTTTTTAATTAAGTTTGATGATTGCGCTCAAACAAAATGTCCTAGAACAAAATTTTCAGATGTAACTACTAGATTGTGATACAATACACTATTGGGTGAAGTTTGGTTGACTTCTGCGCAGCGGTTTGGGAGTTAACATCAAAATTACATTTCTCGGGATATCGCATAGATCTCACTGTGAAAAGGCTTAAATGGCTTTTTTGACCTAAGTTTGAGGATTGCGCTCAAATCAAATGTCCTATAACCAAATTTCCACATGTAACTACTAGATTGTGATACAATACACTAATGGGTGAAGTTTGGTTGACTTCTGCGCAGCGGTTTGGGAGTTAACATCAAAATTACATTTCTCGGCCATATCGCATAGATCTCACTGTGAAAAGGCTTAAATGACTTTTTTAATTAAGTTTGATGATTGCGTTCAAACAAAATGTCCTAGAACAAAATTTTTAAATGTAACTACTAGATTGTGATACAATACACTATTGGGTGAAGTTTGGTTGACTTTTGCGCAGCGGTTTGGGAGTTAACATCAAAATTACATTTCTCGGCCATATCGCATAGATCTCACTGTGAAAAGGCTTAAATGGCTTTTTTGACCTAAGTTTGAGGATTGCGCTCAAATCAAATGTCCTAGAACCAAATTTCCACATGTAACTACTAGATTGTGATAAAATACACTAATGGGTGAAGTTTGGTTGACTTCTGCGCAGCGGTTTGGGAGTTAACATCAAAATTACATTTCTCGGCCATATCGCATAGATCTCACTGTGAAAAGGCTTAAATGACTTTTTTAATTAAGTTTGATGATTGCGCTCAAACAAAATTTTCTAGAACAAAATTTTCAAATGTAACTACTAGATTGTGATACAATACACTATTGGGTGAAGTTTGGTTGACTTCTGCACAGCGGTTTGGGAGTTAACATCAAAATTACATTTCTCGGCCATATCGCATAGATCTCACTGTGAAAAGGCTTAAATGACTTTTTTAATTAAGTTTGATGATTGCGTTCAAACAAAATGTCCTAGAACAAAATTTTCAAATGTAACTACTAGATTGTGATACAATACACTATTGGGTGAAGTTTGGTTGACTTCTGCGCAGCGGTTTGGGAGTTAACATCAAAATTACATTTCTCGGCCATATCGCATAGATCTCACTGTGAAAAGGCTTAAATGGCTTTTTTGACCTAAGTTTGAGGATTGCGCTCAAACAAAATGTCCTAGAACAAAATTTTTAAATGTAACTACTAGATTGTGATACAATACACTATTGGGTGAAGTTTGGTTGACTTCTGCGCAGCGGTTTGGGAGTTAACATCAAAATTACATTTCTCGGCCATATCGCATAGATCTCACTGTGAAAAGGCTTAAATGACTTTTTTAATTAAGTTTGATGATTGCGTTCAAACAAAATGTCCTAGAACAAAATTTTCAAATGTAACTACTAGATTGTGATACAATACACTATTGGGTGAAGTTTGGTTGACCTCTGCGCAGCGGTTTGGGAGTTAACATCAAAATTACATTTCTCGGCCATATCGCATAGATCTCACTGTGAAAAGGCTTAAATGGCTTTTTTGACCTAAGTTTGAGGATTGCGCTCAAACCAAATGTCCTAGAACGAAATTTTCAAATGTAACTACTAGAATGTGATACAATACACTATTGCGTGAAGTTTGGTTGACTTCTGCGCAGCGGTTTGGGAGTTAACATCAAAATTACATTTCTCGGCCATATCGCATAGATCTCACTGTGAAAAGGCTTAAATGGCTTTTTTGACCTAAGTTTGAGGATTGCGCTCAAATCAAATGTCCTAGAACCAAATTTCCACATGTAACTACTAGATTGTGATACAATACACTAATGGGTGAAGTTTGGTTGACTTCTGCGCAGCGGTTTGGGAGTTAACATCAAAATTACATTTCTCGGCCATATCGCATAGATCTCACTGTGAAAAGGCTTAAATGGCTTTTTTGACCTAAGTTTGAGGATTGTGCTCAAACAAAATGTCCTAGAACAAAATTTTCAAATGTAACTACTAGATTGTGATACAATACACTATTGGGTGAAGTTTGGTTGACTTCTGCGCAGCGGTTTGGGAGTTAACATCAAAATTACATTTCTCGGCCATATCGCATAGATCTCACTGTGAAAAGGCTTAAATGACTTTTTTAATTAAGTTTAATAATTGCGCTCAAACCAAATGTCTAGAACGAAATTTTCAAATGTAACTACTAGAATGTGATACAATACACTATTGGGTGAAGTTTGGTTGACTTCTGCGCAGCGGTTTGGGAGTTAACATCAAAATTACATTTCTCGGCCATATCGCATAGATCTCACTGTGAAAAGGCTTAAATGGCTTTTTTGACCTAAGTTTGAGGATTGGGCTCAAATCAAATGTCCTATAACCAAATTTCCACATGTAACTACTAGATTGTGATACAATACACTAATGGGTGAAGTTTGGTTGACTTCTGCGCAGCGGTTTGGGAGTGAACATCAAAATTACATTTCTCGGCCATATCGCATAGATCTCACTGTGAAAAGGCTTAAATGACTTTTTTAATTAAGTTTGATGATTGCGCTCAAACAAAATTTCCTAAAACAAAATTTTCAAATGTAACTACTAGATTGTGATACAATACACTATTGGATGAAGTTTGGTTGACTTCTGCGCAGCGGTTTGGGAGTTAACATCAAAATTACATTTCTCGGCCATATCGCATAGATCTCACTGTGAAAAGGCTTAAATGACTTTTTTAATTAAGTTTGATGATTGCGCTCAAACAAAATTTCCTAGAACAAAATTTTCAAATGTAACTACTAGATTGTGATACAATACACTATTGGGTGAAGTTTGGTTGACTTCTGCGCAGCGGTTTGGGAGTTAACATCAAAATTACATTTCTCGGCCATATCGCATAGATCTCACTGTGAAAAGGCTTAAATGACTTTTTTAATTAAGTTTGATGATTGCGTTCAAACAAAATGTCCTAGAACAAAATTTTCAAACGTAACTACTAGATTGTGATACAATACACTATTGGGTGAAGTTTGGTTGACTTCTGCGCAGCGGTTTGGGAGTTAACATCAAAATTACATTTCTCGGCCATATCGCATAGATCTCACTGTGAAAAGGCTTAAATGGCTTTTTTGACCTAAGTTTAAAGATTGCGCTCAAACCAAATGTCCTAGAACGAAATTTTCAAATGTAACTACTAGATTGTGATACAATACATTAATAGGTGAAGTTTGGTTGACTTCTGCGCAGCGGTTTGGGAGTTAACATCAAAATTACATTTCTCGGCCATATCGCATAGATCTCACTGTGAAAAGGCTTAAATGGCTTTTTTGACCTAAGTTGGAGGATTGCGCTCAAATCAAATGTCCTATAACCAAATTTCCACATGTAACTACTAGATTGTGATACAATACACTAATGGGTGAAGTTTGGTTGACTTCTGCGCAGCGGTTTGGGAGTGAACATCAAAATTACATTTCTCGGCCATATCGCATAGATCTCACTGTGAAAAGGCTTAAATGACTTTTTTAATTAAGTTTGATGATTGCGCTCAAACAAAATTTCCTAGAACAAAATTTTCAAATGTAACTACTAGATTGTGATACAATACACTATTGGGTGAAGTTTGGTTGACTTCTGCGCAGCGGTTTGGGAGTTAACATCAAAATTACATTTCTCGGCCATATCGCATAGATCTCACTGTGAAAAGGCTTAAATGGCTTTTTTGACCTAAGTTTGAGGATTGCGCTCAAATCAAATGTCCTATAACCAAATTTCCACATGTAACTACTAGATTGTGATACAATACACTAATGGGTGAAGTTTGGTTGACTTCTGCGCAGCGGTTTGGGAGTTAACATCAAAATTACATTTCTCGGCCATATCGCATAGATCTCACTGTGAAAAGGCTTAAATGACTTTTTTAATTAAGTTTGATGATTGCGTTCAAACAAAATGTCCTAGAACAAAATTTTTAAATGTAACTACTAAATTGTGATACAATACACTATTGGGTGAAGTTTGGTTGACTTCTGCGCAGCGGTTTGGGAGTTAACATCAAAATTACATTTCTCGGCCATATCGCATAGATCTCACTGTGAAAAGGCTTAAATGACTTTTTTAATTAAGTTTGATGATTGCGTTCAAACAAAATGTCCTAGAACAAAATTTTCAAATGTAACTACTAGATTGTGATACAATACACTATTGGGTGAAGTTTGGTTGACTTCAGCGCAGCGGTTTGGGAGTTAACATCAAAATTACATTTCTCGGCCATATCGCATAGATCTCACTGTGAAAAGGCTTAAATGGCTTTTTTGACCTAAGTTTGAGGATTGTGCTCAAATCAAATGTCCTAGAACCAAATTTCCACATGTAACTACTAGATTGTGATACAATACACTACTGGGTGAAGTTTGGTTTACTTCTGCGCAGCGGTTTGGGAGTTAACATCAAAATTACATTTCTCGGCCATATCGCATAGATCTCACTGTGAAAAGGCTTAAATGGCTTTTTTGACCTAAGTTTAATAATTGCGCTCAAACCAAATGTCCTAGAACGAAATTTTAAAATGTAACTACTAGAATGTGATACAATACACTATTGGGTGAAGTTTGGTTGACTTCTGCGCAGCGGTTTGGGAGTTAACATCAAAATTACATTTCTCGGCCATATCGCATAGATCTCACTGTGAAAAGGCTTAAATGGCTTTTTTGACCTAAGTTTGAGGATTGCGCTCAAATCAAATGTCCTAGAACCAAATTTCCACATGTAACTACTAGATTGTGATACAATACACTAATGGGTGAAGTTTGGTTGACTTCTGCGCAGCGGTTTGGGAGTTAACATCAAAATTACATTTCTCGGCCATATCGCATAGATCTCACTGTGAAAAGGCTTAAATGACTTTTTTAATTAAGTTTGATGATTGCGCTCAAACAAAATTTCCTAGAACAAAATTTTCAAATGTAACTACTAGATTGTGATACAATACACTATTGGGTGAAGTTTGGTTGACTTCTGCGCAGCGGTTTGGGAGTTAACATCAAAATTACATTTCTCGGCCATATCGCATAGATCTCACTGTGAAAAGGCTTAAATGGCTTTTTTGACCTAAGTTTGAGGATTGCGCTAAAATCAAATGTCCTAGAACCAAATTTCCACATGTAACTACTAGATTGTGATACAATACACTAATGGGTGAAGTTTGGTTTACTTCTGCGCAGCGGTTTGGGAGTTAACATCAAAATTACATTTCTCGGCCATATCGCATAGATCTCACTGTGAAAAGGCTTAAATGGCTTTTTTGACCTAAGTTTAATAATTGCGCTCAAACCAAATGTCCTAGAACGAAATTTTCAAATGTAACTACTAGAATGTGATACAATACACTATTGGGTGAAGTTTGGTTGACTTCTGCGCAGCGGTTTGGGAGTTAACATCAATATTACATTTCTCGGCCATATCGCATAGATCTCACTGTGAAAAGGCTTAAATGGCTTTTTTGACCTAAGTTTGAGGATTGCGCTCAAATCAAATGTCCTAGAACCAAATTTCCACATGTAACTACTAGATTGTGATACAATACACTAATGGGTGAAGTTTGGTTTACTTCTGCGCAGCGGTTTGGGAGTTAACATCAAAATTACATTTCTCGGCCATATCGCATAGATCTCACTGTGAAAAGGCTTAAATGGCTTTTTTGACCTAAGTTTAATAATTGCGCTCAAACCAAATGTCCTTGAACGAAATTTTAAAATGTAACTACTAGAATGTGATACAATACACTATTGGGTGAAGTTTGGTTGACTTCTGCGCAGCGGTTTGGGAGTTAACATCAAAATTACATTTCTCGGCCATATCGCATAGATCTCACTGTGAAAAGGCTTAAATGGCTTTTTTGACCTAAGTTTGAGGATTGCGCTCAAATCAAATGTCCTATAACCAAATTTCCACATGTAACTACTAGATTGTGATACAATACACTAATGGGTGAAGTTTGGTTGACTTCTGCGCAGCGGTTTGGGAGTTAACATCAAAATTACATTTCTCGGCCATATCGCATAGATCTCACTGTGAAAAGGCTTAAATGGCTTTTTTGACCTAAGTTTGAGGATTGTGCTCAAACAAAATGTCCTAGAACAAAATTTTCAAATGTAACTACTAGATTGTGATACAATACACTATTGGGTGAAGTTTGGTTGACTTCTGCGCAGCGGTTTGGGAGTTAACATCAAAATTACATTTCTCGGCCATATCGCATAGATCTCACTGTGAAAAGGCTTAAATGACTTTTTTAATTAAGTTTGATGATTGCGTTCAAACAAAATGTCCTAGAACAAAATTTTCAAATGTAACTACTAGATTGTGATACAATACACTATTGGGTGAAGTTTGGTTGACTTCTGCGCAGCGGTTTGGGAGTTAACATCAAAATTACATTTCTCGGCCATATCGCATAGATCTCACTGTGAAAAGGCTTAAATGGCTTTTTTGACCTAAGTTTGAGGATTGCGCTCAAACCAAATGTCCTAGAACGAAATTTTCAAATGTAACTACTAGAATGTGATACAATACACTATTGGGTGAAGTTTGGTTGACTTCTGCGCAGCGGTTTGGGACTTAACATCAAAATTACATTTCTCGGCCATATCGCATAGATCTCACTGTGAAAAGGCTTAAATGGCTTTTTTGACCTAAGTTTGAGGATTGCGCTCAAATCAAATGTCCTAGAACCAAATTTCCACATGTAACTACTAGATTGTGATACAATACACTAATGGGTGAAGTTTGGTTGACTTCTGCGCAGCGGTTTGGGAGTTAACATCAAAATTACATTTCTCGGACATATCGCATAGATCTCACTGTGAAAAGGCTTAAATGACTTTTTTAATTAAGTTTGATGATTGCGCTCAAACAAAATTTCCTAGAACAAAATTTTCAAATGTAACTACTAGATTGTGATACAATACACTATTGGGTGAAGTTTGGTTGACTTCTGCGCAGCGGTTTGGGAGTTAACATCAAAATTACATTTCTCGGCCATATCGCATAGATCTCACTGTGAAAAGGCTTAAATGGCTTTTTTGACCTAAGTTTGAGGATTGCGCTAAAATCAAATGTCCTAGAACCAAATTTCCACATGTAACTACTAGATTGTGATACAATACACTAATGGGTGAAGTTTGGTTTACTTCTGCGCAGCGGTTTGGGAGTTAACATCAAAATTACATTTCTCGGCCATATCGCATAGATCTCACTGTGAAAAGGCTTAAATGGCTTTTTTGACCTAAGTTTAATAATTGCGCTCAAACCAAATGTCCTAGAACGAAATTTTCAAATGTAACTACTAGAATGTGATACAATACACTATTGGGTGAAGTTTGGTTGACTTCTGCGCAGCGGTTTGGGAGTTAACATCAATATTACATTTCTCGGCCATATCGCATAGATCTCACTGTGAAAAGGCTTAAATGGCTTTTTTGACCTAAGTTTGAGGATTGCGCTCAAATCAAATGTCCTAGAACCAAATTTCCACATGTAACTACTAGATTGTGATACAATACACTAATGGGTGAAGTTTGGTTTACTTCTGCGCAGCGGTTTGGGAGTTAACATCAAAATTACATTTCTCGGCCATATCGCATAGATCTCACTGTGAAAAGGCTTAAATGGCTTTTTTGACCTAAGTTTAATAATTGCGCTCAAACCAAATGTCCTTGAACGAAATTTTAAAATGTAACTACTAGAATGTGATACAATACACTATTGGGTGAAGTTTGGTTGACTTCTGCGCAGCGGTTTGGGAGTTAACATCAAAATTACATTTCTCGGCCATATCGCATAGATCTCACTGTGAAAAGGCTTAAATGGCTTTTTTGACCTAAGTTTGAGGATTGCGCTCAAATCAAATGTCCTATAACCAAATTTCCACATGTAACTACTAGATTGTGATACAATACACTAATGGGTGAAGTTTGGTTGACTTCTGCGCAGCGGTTTGGGAGTTAACATCAAAATTACATTTCTCGGCCATATCGCATAGATCTCACTGTGAAAAGGCTTAAATGGCTTTTTTGACCTAAGTTTGAGGATTGTGCTCAAACAAAATGTCCTAGAACAAAATTTTCAAATGTAACTACTAGATTGTGATACAATACACTATTGGTTGAAGTTTGGTTGACTTCTGCGCAGCGGTTTGGGAGTTAACATCAAAATTACATTTCTCGGCCATATCGCATAGATCTCACTGTGAAAATGCTTAAATGACTTTTTTAATTAAGTTTGATGATTGCGTTCAAACAAAATGTCCTAGAACAAAATTTTCAAATGTAACTACTAGATTGTGATACAATACACTATTGGGTGAAGTTTGGTTGACTTCTGCGCAGCGGTTTGGGAGTTAACATCAAAATTACATTTCTCGGCCATATCGCATAGATCTCACTGTGAAAAGGCTTAAATGGCTTTTTTGACCTAAGTTTGAGGATTGCGCTCAAACCAAATGTCCTAGAACGAAATTTTCAAATGTAACTACTAGAATGTGATACAATACACTATTGGGTGAAGTTTGGTTGACTTCTGCGCAGCGGTTTGGGAGTTAACATCAAAATTACATTTCTCGGCCATATCGCATAGATCTCACTGTGAAAAGGCTTAAATGGCTTTTTTGACCTAAGTTTGAGGATTGCGCTCAAATCAAATGTCCTAGAACCAAATTTCCACATGTAACTACTAGATTGTGATACAATACACTAATGGGTGAAGTTTGGTTTACTTCTGCGCAGCGGTTTGGGAGTTAACATCAAAATTACATTTCTCGGCCATATCGCATAGATCTCACTGTGAAAAGGCTTAAATGGCTTTTTTGACCTAAGTTTAATAATTGCGCTCAAACCAAATGTCCTAGAACCAAATTTCCACATGTAACTACTAGATTGTGATACAATACACTAATGGGTGAAGTTTGGTTTACTTCTGCGCAGCGGTTTGGGAGTTAACATCAAAATTACATTTCTCGGCCATATCGCATAGATCTCACTGTGAAAAGGCTTAAATGGCTTTTTTGACCTAAGTTTAATAATTGCGCTCAAACCAAATGTCCTTGAACGAAATTTTAAAATGTAACTACTAGAATGTGATACAATACACTATTGGGTGAAGTTTGGTTGACTTCTGCGCAGCGGTTTGGGAGTTAACATCAAAATTACATTTCTCGGCCATATCGCATAGATCTCACTGTGAAAAGGCTTAAATGGCTTTTTTGACCTAAGTTTGAGGATTGCGCTCAAATCAAATGTCCTATAACCAAATTTCCACATGTAACTACTAGATTGTGATACAATACACTAATGGGTGAAGTTTGGTTGACTTCTGCGCAGCGGTTTGGGAGTTAACATCAAAATTACATTTCTCGGCCATATCGCATAGATCTCACTGTGAAAAGGCTTAAATGGCTTTTTTGACCTAAGTTTGAGGATTGTGCTCAAACAAAATGTCCTAGAACAAAATTTTCAAATGTAACTACTAGATTGTGATACAATACACTATTGGGTGAAGTTTGGTTGACTTCTGCGCAGCGGTTTGGGAGTTAACATCAAAATTACATTTCTCGGCCATATCGCATAGATCTCACTGTGAAAAGGCTTAAATGACTTTTTTAATTAAGTTTGATGATTGCGTTCAAACAAAATGTCCTAGAACAAAATTTTCAAATGTAACTACTAGATTGTGATACAATACACTATTGGGTGAAGTTTGGTTGACTTCTGCGCAGCGGTTTGGGAGTTAACATCAAAATTACATTTCTCGGCCATATCGCATAGATCTCACTGTGAAAAGGCTTAAATGGCTTTTTTGACCTAAGTTTGAGGATTGCGCTCAAACCAAATGTCCTAGAACGAAATTTTCAAATGTAACTACTAGAATGTGATACAATACACTATTGGGTGAAGTTTGGTTGACTTCTGCGCAGCGGTTTGGGACTTAACATCAAAATTACATTTCTCGGCCATATCGCATAGATCTCACTGTGAAAAGGCTTAAATGGCTTTTTTGACCTAAGTTTGAGGATTGCGCTCAAATCAAATGTCCTAGAACCAAATTTCCACATGTAACTACTAGATTGTGATACAATACACTAATGGGTGAAGTTTGGTTGACTTCTGCGCAGCGGTTTGGGAGTTAACATCAAAATTACATTTCTCGGCCATATCGCATAGATCTCACTGTGAAAAGGCTTAAATGACTTTTTTAATTAAGTTTGATGATTGCGCTCAAACAAAATTTCCTAGAACAAAATTTTCAAATGTAACTACTAGATTGTGATACAATACACTATTGGGTGAAGTTTGGTTGACTTCTGCGCAGCGGTTTGGGAGTTAACATCAAAATTACATTTCTCGGCCATATCGCATAGATCTCACTGTGAAAAGGCTTAAATGGCTTTTTTGACCTAAGTTTGAGGATTGCGCTAAAATCAAATGTCCTAGAACCAAATTTCCACATGTAACTACTAGATTGTGATACAATACACTAATGGGTGAAGTTTGGTTTACTTCTGCGCAGCGGTTTGGGAGTTAACATCAAAATTACATTTCTCGGCCATATCGCATAGATCTCACTGTGAAAAGGCTTAAATGGCTTTTTTGACCTAAGTTTAATAATTGCGCTCAAACCAAATGTCCTAGAACGAAATTTTCAAATGTAACTACTAGAATGTGATACAATACACTATTGGGTGAAGTTTGGTTGACTTCTGCGCAGCGGTTTGGGAGTTAACATCAATATTACATTTCTCGGCCATATCGCATAGATCTCACTGTGAAAAGGCTTAAATGGCTTTTTTGACCTAAGTTTGAGGATTGCGCTCAAATCAAATGTCCTAGAACCAAATTTCCACATGTAACTACTAGATTGTGATACAATACACTAATGGGTGAAGTTTGGTTTACTTCTGCGCAGCGGTTTGGGAGTTAACATCAAAATTACATTTCTCGGCCATATCGCATAGATCTCACTGTGAAAAGGCTTAAATGGCTTTTTTGACCTAAGTTTAATAATTGCGCTCAAACCAAATGTCCTTGAACGAAATTTTAAAATGTAACTACTAGAATGTGATACAATACACTATTGGGTGAAGTTTGGTTGACTTCTGCGCAGCGGTTTGGGAGTTAACATCAAAATTACATTTCTCGGCCATATCGCATAGATCTCACTGTGAAAAGGCTTAAATGGCTTTTTTGACCTAAGTTTGAGGATTGCGCTCAAATCAAATGTCCTATAACCAAATTTCCACATGTAACTACTAGATTGTGATACAATACACTAATGGGTGAAGTTTGGTTGACTTCTGCGCAGCGGTTTGGGAGTTAACATCAAAATTACATTTCTCGGCCATATCGCATAGATCTCACTGTGAAAAGGCTTAAATGGCTTTTTTGACCTAAGTTTGAGGATTGTGCTCAAACAAAATGTCCTAGAACAAAATTTTCAAATGTAACTACTAGATTGTGATACAATACACTATTGGTTGAAGTTTGGTTGACTTCTGCGCAGCGGTTTGGGAGTTAACATCAAAATTACATTTCTCGGCCATATCGCATAGATCTCACTGTGAAAATGCTTAAATGACTTTTTTAATTAAGTTTGATGATTGCGTTCAAACAAAATGTCCTAGAACAAAATTTTCAAATGTAACTACTAGATTGTGATACAATACACTATTGGGTGAAGTTTGGTTGACTTCTGCGCAGCGGTTTGGGAGTTAACATCAAAATTACATTTCTCGGCCATATCGCATAGATCTCACTGTGAAAAGGCTTAAATGGCTTTTTTGACCTAAGTTTGAGGATTGCGCTCAAACCAAATGTCCTAGAACGAAATTTTCAAATGTAACTACTAGAATGTGATACAATACACTATTGGGTGAAGTTTGGTTGACTTCTGCGCAGCGGTTTGGGAGTTAACATCAAAATTACATTTCTCGGCCATATCGCATAGATCTCACTGTGAAAAGGCTTAAATGGCTTTTTTGACCTAAGTTTGAGGATTGCGCTCAAATCAAATGTCCTAGAACAAAATTTCCACATGTAACTACTAGATTGTGATACAATACACTAATGGGTGAAGTTTGGTTTACTTCTGCGCAGCGGTTTGGGAGTTAACATCAAAATTACATTTCTCGGCCATATCGCATAGATCTCACTGTGAAAAGGCTTAAATGGCTTTTTTGACCTAAGTTTAATAATTGCGCTCAAACCAAATGTCCTAGAACGAAATTTTCAAATGTAACTACTAGAATGTGATACAATACACTATTGGGTGAAGTTTGGTTGACTTCTGCGCAGCGGTTTGGGAGTTAACATCAATATTACATTTCTCGGCCATATCGCATAGATCTCACTGTGAAAAGGCTTAAATGGCTTTTTTGACCTAAGTTTGAGGATTGCGCTCAAATCAAATGTCCTAGAACCAAATTTCCACATGTAACTACTAGATTGTGATACAATACACTATTGGGTGAAGTTTGGTTTACTTCTGCGCAGCGGTTTGGGACTTAACATCAAAATTACATTTCTCGGCCATATCGCATAGATCTCACTGTGAAAAGGCTTAAATGGCTTTTTTGACCTAAGTTTAATAATTGCGCTCAAACCAAATGTCCTTGAACGAAATTTTAAAATGTAACTACTAGAATGTGATACAATACACTATTGGGTGAAGTTTGGTTGACTTCTGCGCAGCGGTTTGGGAGTTAACATCAAAATTACATTTCTCGGCCATATCGCATAGATCTCACTGTGAAAAGGCTTAAATGGCTTTTTTGACCTAAGTTTGAGGATTGCGCTCAAATCAAATGTCCTATAACCAAATTTCCACTTGTAACTACTAGATTGTGATACAATACACTATTGGGTGAAGTTTGGTTGACTTCTGCGCAGCGGTTTGGGAGTTAACATCAAAATTACATTTCTCGGCCATATCGCATAGATCTCACTGTGAAAAGGCTTAAATGACTTTTTTAATTAAGTTTGATGATTGCGTTCAAACAAAATGTCCTAGAACAAAATTTTCAAATCTAACTACTAGATTGTGATACAATACACTATTGGGTGAAGTTATGTTGACTTCTGCGCAGCGGTTTGGGAGTTAACATCAAAATTACATTTCTCGGCCATATCGCATAGATCTCACTGTGAAAAGGCTTAAATGGCTTTTTTGACCTAAGTTTGAGGATTGCGCTCAAACCAAATGTCCTAGAACGAAATTTTCAAATGTAACTACTAGAATGTGATACAATACACTATTGGGTGAAGTTTGGTTGACTTCTGCGCAGCGGTTTGGGACTTAACATCAAAATTACATTTCTCGGCCATATCGCATAGATCTCACTGTGAAAAGGCTTAAATGGCTTTTTTGACCTAAGTTTGAGGATTGCGCTCAAATCAAATGTCCTAGAACCAAATTTCCACATGTAACTACTAGATTGTGATACAATACACTAATGGGTGAAGTTTGGTTGACTTCTGCGCAGCGGTTTGGGAGTTAACATTAAAATTACATTTCTCGGCCATATCGCATAGATCTCACTGTGAAAAGGCTTAAATGACTTTTTTAATTAAGTTTGATGATTGCGCTCAAACAAAATTTCCTAGAACAAAATTTTCAAATGTAACTACTAGATTGTGATACAATACACTATTGGGTGAAGTTTGGTTGACTTCTGCGCAGCGGTTTGGGAGTTAACATCAAAATTACATTTCTCGGCCATATCGCATAGATCTCACTGTGAAAAGGCTTAAATGGCTTTTTTGACCTAAGTTTGAGGATTGCGCTAAAATCAAATGTCCTAGAACCAAATTTCCACATGTAACTACTAGATTGTGATACAATACACTAATGGGTGAAGTTTGGTTTACTTCTGCGCAGCGGTTTGGGAGTTAACATCAAAATTACATTTCTCGGCCATATCGCATAGATCTCACTGTGAAAAGGCTTAAATGGCTTTTTTGACCTAAGTTTAATAATTGCGCTCAAACCAAATGTCCTAGAACGAAATTTTCAAATGTAACTACTAGAATGTGATACAATACACTATTGGGTGAAGTTTGGTTGACTTCTGCGCAGCGGTTTGGGAGTTAACATCAATATTACATTTCTCGGCCATATCGCATAGATCTCACTGTGAAAAGGCTTAAATGGCTTTTTTGACCTAAGTTTGAGGATTGCGCTCAAATCAAATGTCCTAGAACCAAATTTCCACATGTAACTACTAGATTGTGATACAATACACTAATGGGTGAAGTTTGGTTTACTTCTGCGCAGCGGTTTGGGAGTTAACATCAAAATTACATTTCTCGGCCATATCGCATAGATCTCACTGTGAAAAGGCTTAAATGGCTTTTTTGACCTAAGTTTAATAATTGCGCTCAAACCAAATGTCCTTGAACGAAATTTTAAAATGTAACTACTAGAATGTGATACAATACACTATTGGGTGAAGTTTGGTTGACTTCTGCGCAGCGGTTTGGGAGTTAACATCAAAATTACATTTCTCGGCCATATCGCATAGATCTCACTGTGAAAAGGCTTAAATGGCTTTTTTGACCTAAGTTTGAGGATTGCGCTCAAATCAAATGTCCTATAACCAAATTTCCACATGTAACTACTAGATTGTGATACAATACACTAATGGGTGAAGTTTGGTTGACTTCTGCGCAGCGGTTTGGGAGTTAACATCAAAATTACATTTCTCGGCCATATCGCATAGATCTCACTGTGAAAAGGCTTAAATGGCTTTTTTGACCTAAGTTTGAGGATTGTGCTCAAACAAAATGTCCTAGAACAAAATTTTCAAATGTAACTACTAGATTGTGATACAATACACTATTGGGTGAAGTTTGGTTGACTTCTGCGCAGCGGTTTGGGAGTTAACATCAAAATTACATTTCTCGGCCATATCGCATAGATCTCACTGTGAAAAGGCTTAAATGGCTTTTTTGACCTAAGTTTGAGGATTGCGCTCAAATCAAATGTCCTATAACCAAATTTCCACTTGTAACTACTAGATTGTGATACAATACACTATTGGGTGAAGTTTGGTTGACTTCTGCGCAGCGGTTTGGGAGTTAACATCAAAATTACATTTCTCGGCCATATCGCATAGATCTCACTGTGAAAAGGCTTAAATGACTTTTTTAATTAAGTTTGATGATTGCGTTCAAACAAAATGTCCTAGAACAAAATTTTCAAATGTAACTACTAGATTGTGATACAATACACTATTGGGTGAAGTTTGGTTGACTTCTGCGCAGCGGTTTGGGAGTTAACATCAAAATTACATTTCTCGGCCATATCGCATAGATCTCACTGTGAAAAGGCTTAAATGGCTTTTTTGACCTAAGTTTGAGGATTGCGCTCAAACCAAATGTCCTAGAACGAAATTTTCAAATGTAACTACTAGAATGTGATACAATACACTATTGGGTGAAGTTTGGTTGACTTCTGCGCAGCGGTTTGGGACTTAACATCAAAATTACATTTCTCGGCCATATCGCATAGATCTCACTGTGAAAAGGCTTAAATGGCTTTTTTGACCTAAGTTTGAGGATTGCGCTCAAATCAAATGTCCTAGAACCAAATTTCCACATGTAACTACTAGATTGTGATACAATACACTAATGGGTGAAGTTTGGTTGACTTCTGCGCAGCGGTTTGGGAGTTAACATCAAAATTACATTTCTCGGCCATATCGCATAGATCTCACTGTGAAAAGGCTTAAATGACTTTTTTAATTAAGTTTGATGATTGCGCTCAAACAAAATTTCCTAGAACAAAATTTTCAAATGTAACTACTAGATTGTGATACAATACACTATTGGGTGAAGTTTGGTTGACTTCTGCGCAGCGGTTTGGGAGTTAACATCAAAATTACATTTCTCGGCCATATCGCATAGATCTCACTGTGAAAAGGCTTAAATGGCTTTTTTGACCTAAGTTTGAGGATTGCGCTAAAATCAAATGTCCTAGAACCAAATTTCCACATGTAACTACTAGATTGTGATACAATACACTAATGGGTGAAGTTTGGTTTACTTCTGCGCAGCGGTTTGGGAGTTAACATCAAAATTACATTTCTCGGCCATATCGCATAGATCTCACTGTGAAAAGGCTTAAATGGCTTTTTTGACCTAAGTTTAATAATTGCGCTCAAACCAAATGTCCTAGAACGAAATTTTCAAATGTAACTACTAGAATGTGATACAATACACTATTGGGTGAAGTTTGGTTGACTTCTGCGCAGCGGTTTGGGAGTTAACATCAATATTACATTTCTCGGCCATATCGCATAGATCTCACTGTGAAAAGGCTTAAATGGCTTTTTTGACCTAAGTTTGAGGATTGCGCTCAAATCAAATGTCCTAGAACCAAATTTCCACATGTAACTACTAGATTGTGATACAATACACTAATGGGTGAAGTTTGGTTTACTTCTGCGCAGCGGTTTGGGAGTTAACATCAAAATTACATTTCTCGGCCATATCGCATAGATCTCACTGTGAAAAGGCTTAAATGGCTTTTTTGACCTAAGTTTAATAATTGCGCTCAAACCAAATGTCCTTGAACGAAATTTTAAAATGTAACTACTAGAATGTGATACAATACACTATTGGGTGAAGTTTGGTTGACTTCTGCGCAGCGGTTTGGGAGTTAACATCAAAATTACATTTCTCGGCCATATCGCATAGATCTCACTGTGAAAAGGCTTAAATGGCTTTTTTGACCTAAGTTTGAGGATTGCGCTCAAATCAAATGTCCTATAACCAAATTTCCACATGTAACTACTAGATTGTGATACAATACACTAATGGGTGAAGTTTGGTTGACTTCTGCGCAGCGGTTTGGGAGTTAACATCAAAATTACATTTCTCGGCCATATCGCATAGATCTCACTGTGAAAAGGCTTAAATGGCTTTTTTGACCTAAGTTTGAGGATTGTGCTCAAACAAAATGTCCTAGAACAAAATTTTCAAATGTAACTACTAGATTGTGATACAATACACTATTGGGTGAAGTTTGGTTGACTTCTGCGCAGCGGTTTGGGAGTTAACATCAAAATTACATTTCTCGGCCATATCGCATAGATCTCACTGTGAAAAAGCTTAAATGACTTTTTTAATTAAGTTTGATGATTGCGTTCAAACAAAATGTCCTAGAACAAAATTTTCAAATGTAACTACTAGATTGTGATACAATACACTATTGGGTGAAGTTTGGTTGACTTCTGCGCAGCGGTTTGGGAGTTAACATCAAAATTACATTTCTCGGCCATATCGCATAGATCTCACTGTGAAAAGGCTTAAATGGCTTTTTTGACCTAAGTTTGAGGATTGCGCTCAAACCAAATGTCCTAGAACGAAATTTTCAAATGTAACTACTAGAATGTGATACAATACACTATTGGGTGAAGTTTGGTTGACTTCTGCGCAGCGGTTTGGGAGTTAACATCAAAATTAAATTTCTCGGCCATATCGCATAGATCTCACTGTGAAAAGGCTTAAATGGCTTTTTTGACCTAAGTTTGAGGATTGCGCTCAAATCAAATGTCCTAGAACAAAATTTCCACATGTAACTACTAGATTGTGATACAATACACTAATGGGTGAAGTTTGGTTTACTTCTGCGCAGCGGTTTGGGAGTTAACATCAAAATTACATTTCTCGGCCATATCGCATAGATCTCAATGTGAAAAGGCTTAAATGGCTTTTTTGACCTAAGTTTAATAATTGCGCTCAAACCAAATGTCCTAGAACGAAATTTTCAAATGTAACTACTAGAATGTGATACAATACACTATTGGGTGAAGTTTGGTTGACTTCTGCGCAGCGGTTTGGGAGTTAACATCAATATTACATTTCTCGGCCATATCGCATAGATCTCACTGTGAAAAGGCTTAAATGGCTTTTTTGACCTAAGTTTGAGGATTGCGCTCAAATCAAATGTCCTAGAACCAAATTTCCACATGTAACTACTAGATTGTGATACAATACACTATTGGGTGAAGTTTGGTTTACTTCTGCGCAGCGGTTTGGGAGTTAACATCAAAATTACATTTCTCGGCCATATCGCATAGATCTCACTGTGAAAAGGCTTAAATGGCTTTTTTGACCTAAGTTTAATAATTGCGCTCAAACCAAATGTCCTTGAACGAAATTTTCAAATGTAACTACTAGAATGTGATACAATACACTATTGGGTGAAGTTTGGTTGACTTCTGCGCAGCGGTTTGGGAGTTAACATCAAAATTACATTTCTCGGCCATATCGCATAGATCTCACTGTGAAAAGGCTTAAATGACTTTTTTAATTAAGTTTGATGATTGCGCTCAAACAAAATTTCCTAGAACAAAATTTTCAAATGTAACTACTAGATTGTGATACAATACACTATTGGGTGAAGTTTGGTTGACTTCTGCGCAGCGGTTTGGGAGTTAACATCAAAATTACATTTCTCGGCCATATCGCATAGATCTCACTGTGAAAAGGCTTAAATGACTTTTTTAATTAAGTTTGATGATTGCGTTCAAACAAAATGTCCTAGAACAAAATTTTCAAACGTAACTACTAGATTGTGATACAATACACTATTGGGTGAAGTTTGGTTGACTTCTGCGCAGCGGTTTGGGAGTTAACATCAAAATTACATTTCTCGGCCATATCGCATAGATCTCACTGTGAAAAGGCTTAAATGGCTTTTTTGACCTAAGTTTAAAGATTGCGCTCAAACCAAATGTCCTAGAACGAAATTTTCAAATGTAACTACTAGATTGTGATACAATACACTAATAGGTGAAGTTTGGTTGACTTCTGCGCAGCGGTTTGGGAGTTAACATCAAAATTACATTTCTCGGCCATATCGCATAGATCTCACTGTGAAAAGGCTTAAATGGCTTTTTTGACCTAAGTTGGAGGATTGCGCTCAAATCAAATGTCCTATAACCAAATTTCCACATGTAACTACTAGATTGTGATACAATACACTAATGGGTGAAGTTTGGTTGACTTCTGCGCAGCGGTTTGGGAGTGAACATCAAAATTACATTTCTCGGCCATATCGCATAGATCTCACTGTGAAAAGGCTTAAATGACTTTTTTAATTAAGTTTGATGATTGCGCTCAAACAAAATTTCCTAGAACAAAATTTTCAAATGTAACTACTAGATTGTGATACAATACACTATTGGGTGAAGTTTGGTTGACTTCTGCGCAGCGGTTTGGGAGTTAACATCAAAATTACATTTCTCGGCCATATCGCATAGATCTCACTGTGAAAAGGCTTAAATGGCTTTTTTGACCTAAGTTTGAGGATTGCGCTCAAATCAAATGTCCTATAACCAAATTTCCACATGTAACTACTAGATTGTGATACAATACACTAATGGGTGAAGTTTGGTTGACTTCTGCGCAGCGGTTTGGGAGTTAACATCAAAATTACATTTCTCGGCCATATCGCATAGATCTCACTGTGAAAAGGCTTAAATGACTTTTTTAATTAAGTTTGATGATTGCGTTCAAACAAAATGTCCTAGAACAAAATTTTTAAATGTAACTACTAAATTGTGATACAATACACTATTGGGTGAAGTTTGGTTGACTTCTGCGCAGCGGTTTGGGAGTTAACATCAAAATTACATTTCTCGGCCATATCGCATAGATCTCACTGTGAAAAGGCTTAAATGACTTTTTTAATTAAGTTAGATGATTGCGTTCAAACAAAATGTCCTAGAACAAAATTTTCAAATGTAACTACTAGATTGTGATACAATACACTATTGGGTGAAGTTTGGTTGACTTCAGCGCAGCGGTTTGGGAGTTAACATCAAAATTACATTTCTCGGCCATATCGCATAGATCTCACTGTGAAAAGGCTTAAATGGCTTTTTTGACCTAAGTTTGAGGATTGTGCTCAAATCAAATGTCCTAGAACCAAATTTCCACATGTAACTACTAGATTGTGATACAATACACTACTGGGTGAAGTTTGGTTTACTTCTGCGCAGCGGTTTGGGAGTTAACATCAAAATTACATTTCTCGGCCATATCGCATAGATCTCACTGTGAAAAGGCTTAAATGGCTTTTTTGACCTAAGTTTAATAATTGCGCTCAAACCAAATGTCCTAGAACGAAATTTTAAAATGTAACTACTAGAATGTGATACAATACACTATTGGGTGAAGTTTGGTTGACTTCTGCGCAGCGGTTTGGGAGTTAACATCAAAATTACATTTCTCGGCCATATCGCATAGATCTCACTGTGAAAAGGCTTAAATGGCTTTTTTGACCTAAGTTTGAGGATTGCGCTCAAATCAAATGTCCTAGAACCAAATTTCCACATGTAACTACTAGATTGTGATACAATACACTAATGGGTGAAGTTTGGTTGACTTCTGCGCAGCGGTTTGGGAGTTAACATCAAAATTACATTTCTCGGCCATATCGCATAGATCTCACTGTGAAAAGGCTTAAATGACTTTTTTAATTAAGTTTGATGATTGCGCTCAAACAAAATTTCCTAGAACAAAATTTTCAAATGTAACTACTAGATTGTGATACAATACACTATTGGGTGAAGTTTGGTTGACTTCTGCGCAGCGGTTTGGGAGTTAACATCAAAATTACATTTCTCGGCCATATCGCATAGATCTCACTGTGAAAAGGCTTAAATGGCTTTTTTGACCTAAGTTTGAGGATTGCGCTAAAATCAAATGTCCTAGAACCAAATTTCCACATGTAACTACTAGATTGTGATACAATACACTAATGGGTGAAGTTTGGTTTACTTCTGCGCAGCGGTTTGGGAGTTAACATCAAAATTACATTTCTCGGCCATATCGCATAGATCTCACTGTGAAAAGGCTTAAATGGCTTTTTTGACCTAAGTTTAATAATTGCGCTCAAACCAAATGTCCTAGAACCAAATTTCCACATGTAACTACTAGATTGTGATACAATACACTAATGGGTGAAGTTTGGTTTACTTCTGCGCAGCGGTTTGGGAGTTAACATCAAAATTACATTTCTCGGCCATATCGCATAGATCTCACTGTGAAAAGGCTTAAATGGCTTTTTTGACCTAAGTTTAATAATTGCGCTCAAACCAAATGTCCTTGAACGAAATTTTAAAATGTAACTACTAGAATGTGATACAATACACTATTGGGTGAAGTTTGGTTGACTTCTGCGCAGCGGTTTGGGAGTTAACATCAAAATTACATTTCTCGGCCATATCGCATAGATCTCACTGTGAAAAGGCTTAAATGGCTTTTTTGACCTAAGTTTGAGGATTGCGCTCAAATCAAATGTCCTATAACCAAATTTCCACATGTAACTACTAGATTGTGATACAATACACTAATGGGTGAAGTTTGGTTGACTTCTCCGCAGCGGTTTGGGAGTTAACATCAAAATTACATTTCTCGGCCATATCGCATAGATCTCACTGTGAAAAGGCTTAAATGGCTTTTTTGACCTAAGTTTGAGGATTGTGCTCAAACAAAATGTCCTAGAACAAAATTTTCAAATGTAACTACTAGATTGTGATACAATACACTATTGGGTGAAGTTTGGTTGACTTCTGCGCAGCGGTTTGGGAGTTAACATCAAAATTACATTTCTCGGCCATATCGCATAGATCTCACTGTGAAAAGGCTTAAATGACTTTTTTGACCTAAGTTTGAGGATTGCGCTCAAATCAAATGTCCTAGAACCAAATTTCCACATGTAACTACTAGATTGTGATACAATACACTACTGGGTGAAGTTTGGTTTACTTCTGCGCAGCGGTTTGGGAGTTAACATCAAAATTACATTTCTCGGCCATATCGCATAGATCTCACTGTGAAAAGGCTTAAATGGCTTTTTTGACCTAAGTTTAATAATTGCGCTCAAACCAAATGTCCTAGAACGAAATTTTAAAATGTAACTACTAGAATGTGATACAATACACTATTGGGTGAAGTTTGGTTGACTTCTGCGCAGCGGTTTGGGAGTTAACATCAAAATTACATTTCTCGGCCATATCGCATAGATCTCACTGTGAAAAGGCTTAAATGGCTTTTTTGACCTAAGTTTGAGGATTGCGCTCAAATCAAATGTCCTAGAACCAAATTTCCACATGTAACTACTAGATTGTGATACAATACACTAATGGGTGAAGTTTGGTTGACTTCTGCGCAGCGGTTTGGGAGTTAACATCAAAATTACATTTCTCGGCCATATCGCATAGATCTCACTGGGAAAAGGCTTAAATGACTTTTTTAATTAAGTTTGATGATTGCGCTCAAACAAAATTTCCTAGAACAAAATTTTCAAATGTAACTACTAGATTGTGATACAATACACTATTGGGTGAAGTTTGGTTGACTTCTGCGCAGCGGTTTGGGAGTTAACATCAAAATTACATTTCTCGGCCATATCGCATAGATCTCACTGTGAAAAGGCTTAAATGGCTTTTTTGACCTAAGTTTGAGGATTGCGCTAAAATCAAATGTCCTAGAACCAAATTTCCACATGTAACTACTAGATTGTGATACAATACACTAATGGGTGAAGTTTGGTTTACTTCTGCGCAGCGGTTTGGGAGTTAACATCAAAATTACATTTCTCGGCCATATCGCATAGATCTCACTGTGAAAAGGCTTAAATGGCTTTTTTGACCTAAGTTTAATAATTGCGCTCAAACCAAATGTCCTAGAACGAAATTTTCAAATGTAACTACTAGAATGTGATACAATACACTATTGGGTGAAGTTTGGTTGACTTCTGCGCAGCGGTTTGGGAGTTAACATCAAAATTACATTTCTCGGCCATATCGCATAGATCTCACTGTGAAAAGGCTTAAATGGCTTTTTTGAACTAAGTTTGAGGATTGCGCTCAAACCAAATGTCCTAGAACGAAATTTTCAAATGTAACTACTAGAATGTGATACAATACACTATTGGGTGAAGTTTGGTTGACTTCTGCGCAGCGGTTTGGGAGTTAACATCAAAATTACATTTCTCGGCCATATCGCATAGATCTCACTGTGAAAAGGCTTAAATGGCTTTTTTGACCTAAGTTTGAGGATTGCGCTCAAATCAAATGTCCTAGAACCAAATTTCCACATGTAACTACTAGATTGTGATACAATACACTAATGGGTGAAGTTTGGTTGACTTCTGCGCAGCGGTTTGGGAGTTAACATCAAAATTACATTTCTCGGCCATATCGCATAGATCTCACTGTGAAAAGGCTTAAATGACTTTTTTAATTAAGTTTGATGATTGCGTTCAAACAAAATGTCCTAGAACAAAAATTTTAAATGTAACTACTAGATTGTGATACAATACACTATTGGGTGAAGTTTGGTTGACTTCTGCGCAGCGGTTTGGGAGTTAACATCAAAATTACATTTCTCGGCCATATCGCATAGATCTCACTGTGAAAAGGCTTAAATGGCTTTTTTGACCTAAGTTTGAGGATTGCGCTCAAATCAAATGTCCTAGAACCAAATTTCCACATGTAACTACTAGATTGTGATAAAATACACTAATGGGTGAAGTTTGGTTGACTTCTGCGCAGCGGTTTGGGAGTTAACATCAAAATTACATTTCTCGGCCATATCGCATAGATCTCACTGTGAAAAGGCTTAAATGACTTTTTTAATTAAGTTTGATGATTGCGTTCAAACAAAATGTCCTAGAACAAAATTTTTAAATGTAACTACTAGATTGTGATACAATACACTATTGGGTGAAGTTTGGTTGACTTCTGCGCAGCGGTTTGGGAGTTAACATCAAAATTACATTTCTCGGCCATATCGCATAGATCTCACTGTGAAAAGGCTTAAATGGCTTTTTTGACCTAAGTTTGAGGATTGCGCTCAAATCAAATGTCCTAGAACCAAATTTCCACATGTAACTACTAGATTGTGATACAATACACTATTGGGTGAAGTTTGGTTGACTTCTGCGCAGCGGTTTGGGAGTTAACATCAAAATTACATTTCTCGGCCATATCGCATAGATCTCACTGTGAAAAGGCTTAAATGGCTTTTTTGACCTAAGTTTGAGGATTGCGCTCAAATCAAATGTCCTAGAACCAAATTTCCACATGTAACTACTAGATTGTGATACAATACACTAATGGGTGAAGTTTGGTTGACTTCTGCGCAGCGGTTTGGGAGTTAACATCAAAATTACATTTCTCGGCCATATCGCATAGATCTCACTGTGAAAAGGCTTAAATGGCTTTTTTGACCTAAGTTTAATAATTGCGCTCAAACCAAATGTCCTTGAACGAAATTTTAAAATGTAACTACTAGAATGTGATACAATACACTATTGGGTGAAGTTTGGTTGAATTCTGCGCAGCGGTTTGGGAGTTAACATCAAAATTACATTTCTCGGCCATATCGCATAGATCTCACTGTGAAAAGGCTTAAATGGCTTTTTTGACCTAAGTTAGAGGATTGCGCTCAAATCAAATGTCCTATAACCAAATTTCCACATGTAACTACTAGATTGTGATACAATACACTAATGGGTGAAGTTTGGTTGACTTCTGCGCAGCGGTTTGGGAGTTAACATCAAAATTACATTTCTCGGCCATATCGCATAGATCTCACTGTGAAAAGGCTTAAATGGCTTTTTTGACCTAAGTTTGAGGATTGTGCTCAAACAAAATGTCCTAGAACAAAATTTTCAAATGTAACTACTAGATTGTGATACAATACACTATTGGGTGAAGTTTGGTTGACTTCTGCGCAGCGGTTTGGGAGTTAACATCAAAATTACATTTCTCGGCCATATCGCATAGATCTCACTGTGAAAAGGCTTAAATGACTTTTTTAATTAAGTTTGATGATTGCGTTCAAACAAAATGTCCTAGAACAAAATTTTCAAATGTAACTACTAGATTGTGATACAATACACTATTGGGTGAAGTTTGGTTGACTTCTGCGCAGCGGTTTGGGAGTTAACATCAAAATTACATTTCTCGGCCATATCGCATAGATCTCACTGTGAAAAGGCTTAAATGGCTTTTTTGACCTAAGTTTGAGGATTGCGCTCAAACCAAATGTCCTAGAACGAAATTTTCAAATGTAACTACTAGAATGTGATACAATACACTATTGGGTGAAGTTTGGTTGACTTCTGCGCAGCGGTTTGGGAGTTAACATCAAAATTACATTTCTCGGCCATATCGCATAGATCTCACTGTGAAAAGGCTTAAATGACTTTTTTAATTAAGTTTGATGATTGCGCTCAAACAAAATTTCCTAGAACAAAATTTTCAAATGTAACTACTAGATTGTGATACAATACACTATTGGGTGAAGTTTGGTTGACTTCTGCGCAGCGGTTTGGGAGTTAACATCAAAATTACATTTCTCGGCCATATCGCATAGATCTCACTGTGAAAAGGCTTAAATGGCTTTTTTGACCTAAGTTTGAGGATTGCGCTCAAATCAAATGTCCTAGAACCAAATTTCCACATGTAACTACTAGATTGTGATACAATACACTAATGGGTGAAGTTTGGTTGACTTCTGCGCAGCGGTTTGGGAGTTAACATCAAAATTACATTTCTCGGCCATATCGCATAGATCTCACTGTGAAAAGGCTTAAATGACTTTTTTAATTAAGTTTGATGATTGCGTTCAAACAAAATGTCCTAGAACAAAATTTTTAAATGTAACTACTAGATTGTGATACAATACACTATTGGGTGAAGTTTGGTTGACTTCTGCGCCGCGGTTTGGGAGTTAACATCAAAATTACATTTCTCGGCCATATCGCATAGATCTCACTGTGAAAAGGCTTAAATGGCTTTTTTGACCTAAGTTTGAGGATTGCGCTCAAATCAAATGTCCTAGAACCAAATTTCCACATGTAACTACTAGATTGTGATAAAATACACTAATGGGTGAAGTTTGGTTGACTTCTGCGCAGCGGTTTGGGAGTTAACATCAAAATTACATTTCTCGGCCATATCGCATAGATCTCACTGTGAAAAGGCTTAAATGACTTTTTTAATTAAGTTTGATGATTGCGTTCAAACAAAATGTCCTAGAACAAAATTTTTAAATGTAACTACTAGATTGTGATACAATACACTATTGGGTGAAGTTTGGTTGACTTCTGCGCAGCGGTTTGGGAGTTAACATCAAAATTACATTTCTCGGCCATATCGCATAGATCTCACTGTGAAAAGGCTTAAATGGCTTTTTTGACCTAAGTTTGAGGATTGCGCTCAAATCAAATGTCCTAGAACCAAATTTCCACATGTAACTACTAGATTGTGATAAAATACACTAATGGGTGAAGTTTGGTTGACTTCTGCGCAGCGGTTTGGGAGTTAACATCAAAATTACATTTCTCGGCCATATCGCATAGATCTCACTGTGAAAAGGCTTAAATGACTTTTTTAATTAAGTTTGATGATTGCGTTCAAACAAAATATCCTAGAACAAAATTTTCAAATGTAACTACTAGATTGTGATACAATACACTATTGGGTGAAGTTTGGTTGACTTCTGCGCAGCGGTTTGGGAGTTAACATCAAAATTACATTTCTCGGCCATATCGCATAGATCTCACTGTGAAAAGGCTTAAATGGCTTTTTTGACCTAAGTTTGAGGATTGCGCTCAAACCAAATGTCCTAGAACGAAATTTTCAAATGTAACTACTAGAATGTGATACAATACACTATTGGGTGAAGTTTGGTTGACTTCTGCGCAGCGGTTTGGGAGTTAACATCAAAATTACATTTCTCGGCCATATCGCATAGATCTCACTGTGAAAAGGCTTAAATGGCTTTTTTGAACTAAGTTTGAGGATTGCGCTCAAACCAAATGTCCTAGAACGAAATTTTCAAATGTAACTACTAGAATGTGATACAATACACTATTGGGTGAAGTTTGGTTGACTTCTGCGCAGCGGTTTGGGAGTTAACATCAAAATTACATTTCTCGGCCATATCGCATAGATCTCACTGTGAAAAGGCTTAAATGGCTTTTTTGACCTAAGTTTGAGGATTGCGCTCAAATCAAATGTCCTAGAACCAAATTTCCACATGTAACTACTAGATTGTGATACAATACACTAATGGGTGAAGTTTGGTTGACTTCTGCGCAGCGGTTTGGGAGTTAACATCAAAATTACATTTCTCGGCCATATCGCATAGATCTCACTGTGAAAAGGCTTAAATGACTTTTTTAATTAAGTTTGATGATTGCGTTCAAACAAAATGTCCTAGAACAAAATTTTTAAATGCAACTACTAGATTGTGATACAATACACTATTGGGTGAAGTTTGGTTGACTTCTGCGCAGCGGTTTGGGAGTTAACATCAAAATTACATTTCTCGGCCATATCGCATAGATCTCACTGTGAAAAGGCTTAAATGGCTTTTTTGACCTAAGTTTGAGGATTGCGCTCAAATCAAATGTCCTAGAACCAAATTTCCACATGTAACTACTAGATTGTGATAAAATACACTAATGGGTGAAGTTTGGTTGACTTCTGCGCAGCGGTTTGGGAGTTAACATCAAAATTACATTTCTCGGCCATATCGCATAGATCTCACTGTGAAAAGGCTTAAATGACTTTTTTAATTAAGTTTGATGATTGCGTTCAAACAAAATGTCCTAGAACAAAATTTTTAAATGTAACTACTAGATTGTGATACAATACACTATTGGGTGAAGTTTGGTTGACTTCTGCGCAGCGGTTTGGGAGTTAACATCAAAATTACATTTCTCGGCCATATCGCATAGATCTCACTGTGAAAAGGCTTAAATGGCTTTTTTGACCTAAGTTTGAGGATTGCGCTCAAATCAAATGTCCTAGAACCAAATTTCCACATGTAACTACTAGATTGTGATACAATACACTAATGGGTGAAGTTTGGTTGACTTCTGCGCAGCGGTTTGGGAGTTAACATCAAAATTACATTTCTCGGCCATATCGCATAGATCTCACTGTGAAAAGGCTTAAATGGCTTTTTTGACCTAAGTTTAATAATTGCGCTCAAACCAAATGTCCTTGAACGAAATTTTAAAATGTAACTACTAGAATGTGATACAATACACTATTGGGTGAAGTTTGGTTGAATTCTGCGCAGCGGTTTGGGAGTTAACATCAAAATTACATTTCTCGGCCATATCGCATAGATCTCACTGTGAAAAGGCTTAAATGGCTTTTTTGACCTAAGTTAGAGGATTGCGCTCAAATCAAATGTCCTATAACCAAATTTCCACATGTAACTACTAGATTGTGATACAATACACTAATGGGTGAAGTTTGGTTGACTTCTGCGCAGCGGTTTGGGAGTTAACATCAAAATTACATTTCTCGGCCATATCGCATAGATCTCACTGTGAAAAGGCTTAAATGGCTTTTTTGACCTAAGTTTGAGGATTGTGCTCAAACAAAATGTCCTAGAACAAAATTTTCAAATGTAACTACTAGATTGTGATACAATACACTATTGGGTGAAGTTTGGTTGACTTCTGCGCAGCGGTTTGGGAGTTAACATCAAAATTACATTTCTCGGCCATATCGCATAGATCTCACTGTGAAAAGGCTTAAATGACTTTTTTAATTAAGTTTGATGATTGCGTTCAAACAAAATGTCCTAGAACAAAATTTTCAAATGTAACTACTAGATTGTGATACAATACACTATTGGGTGAAGTTTGGTTGACTTCTGCGCAGCGGTTTGGGAGTTAACATCAAAATTACATTTCTCGGCCATATCGCATAGATCTCACTGTGAAAAGGCTTAAATGGCTTTTTTGACCTAAGTTTGAGGATTGCGCTCAAACCAAATGTCCTAGAACGAAATTTTCAAATGTAACTACTAGAATGTGATACAATACACTATTGGGTGAAGTTTGGTTGACTTCTGCGCAGCGGTTTGGGAGTTAACATCAAAATTACATTTCTCGGCCATATCGCATAGATCTCACTGTGAAAAGGCTTAAATGACTTTTTTAATTAAGTTTGATGATTGCGCTCAAACAAAATTTCCTAGAACAAAATTTTCAAATGTAACTACTAGATTGTGATACAATACACTATTGGGTGAAGTTTGGTTGACTTCTGCGCAGCGGTTTGGGAGTTAACATCAAAATTACATTTCTCGGCCATATCGCATAGATCTCACTGTGAAAAGGCTTAAATGGCTTTTTTGACCTAAGTTTGAGGATTGCGCTCAAATCAAATGTCCTATAACCAAATTTCCACATGTAACTACTAGATTGTGATACAATACACTAATGGGTGAAGTTTGGTTGACTTCTGCGCAGCGGTTTGGGAGTTAACATCAAAATTACATTTCTCGGCCATATCGCATAGATCTCACTGTGAAAAGGCTTAAATGACTTTTTTAATTAAGTTTGATGATTGCGTTCAAACAAAATGTCCTAGAACAAAATTTTTAAATGTAACTACTAGATTGTGATACAATACACTATTGGGTGAAGTTTGGTTGACTTCTGCGCAGCGGTTTGGGAGTTAACATCAAAATTACATTTCTCGGCCATATCGCATAGATCTCACTGTGAAAAGGCTTAAATGACTTTTTTAATTAAGTTTGATGATTGAGTTCAAACAAAATGTCCTAGAACAAAATTTTCAAATGTAACTACTAGATTGTGATACAATACACTATTGGGTGAAGTTTGGTTGACTTCTGCGCAGCGGTTTGGGAGTTAACATCAAAATTACATTTCTCGGCCATATCGCATAGATCTCACTGTGAAAAGGCTTAAATGGCTTTTTTGACCTAAGTTTGAGGATTGCGCTCAAACAAAATGTCCTAGAACAAAATTTTCAAATGTAACTACTAGATTGTGATACAATACACTATTGGGTGAAGTTTGGTTGACTTCTGCGCAGCGGTTTGGGAGTTAACATCAAAATTACATTTCTCGGCCATATCGCATAGATCTCACTGTGAAAAGGCTTAAATGACTTTTTTAATTAAGTTTGATGATTGCGTTCAAACAAAATGTCCTAGAACAAAATTTTCAAATGTAACTACTAGATTGTGATACAATACACTATTGGGTGAAGTTTGGTTGACTTCTGCGCAGCGGTTTGGGAGTTAACATCAAAATTACATTTCTCGGCCATATCGCATAGATCTCACTGTGAAAAGGCTTAAATGGCTTTTTTGAACTAAGTTTGAGGATTGCGCTCAAACCAAATGTCCTAGAACGAAATTTTCAAATGTAACTACTAGAATGTGATACAATACACTATTGGGTGAAGTTTGGTTGACTTCTGCGCAGCGGTTTGGGAGTTAACATCAAAATTACATTTCTCGGCCATATCGCATAGATCTCACTGTGAAAAGGCTTAAATGGCTTTTTTGACCTAAGTTTGAGGATTGCGCTCAAATCAAATGTCCTAGAACCAAATTTCCACATGTAACTACTAGATTGTGATACAATACACTAATGGGTGAAGTTTGGTTGACTTCTGCGCAGCGGTTTGGGAGTTAACATCAAAATTACATTTCTCGGCCATATCGCATAGATCTCACTGTGAAAAGGCTTAAATGACTTTTTTAATTAAGTTTGATGATTGCGTTCAAACAAAATGTCCTAGAACAAAATTTTTAAATGTAACTACTAGATTGTGATACAATACACTATTGGGTGAAGTTTGGTTGACTTCTGCGCAGCGGTTTGGGAGTTAACATCAAAATTACATTTCTCGGCCATATCGCATAGATCTCACTGTGAAAAGGCTTAAATGGCTTTTTTGACCTAAGTTTGAGGATTGCGCTCAAATCAAATGTCCTAGAACCAAATTTCCACATGTAACTACTAGATTGTGATACAATACACTAATGGGTGAAGTTTGGTTGACTTCTGCGCAGCGGTTTGGGAGTTAACATCAAAATTACATTTCTCGGCCATATCGCATAGATCTCACTGTGAAAAGGCTTAAATGGCTTTTTTGACCTAAGTTTAATAATTGCGCTCAAACCAAATGTCCTTGAACGAAATTTTAAAATGTAACTACTAGAATGTGATACAATACACTATTGGGTGAAGTTTGGTTGAATTCTGCGCAGCGGTTTGGGAGTTAACATCAAAATTACATTTCTCGGCCATATCGCATAGATCTCACTGTGAAAAGGCTTAAATGGCTTTTTTGACCTAAGTTTGAGGATTGCGCTCAAATCAAATGTCCTATAACCAAATTTCCACATGTAACTACTAGATTGTGATACAATACACTAATGGGTGAAGTTTGGTTGACTTCTGCGCAGCGGTTTGGGAGTTAACATCAAAATTACATTTCTCGGCCATATCGCATAGATCTCACTGTGAAAAGGCTTAAATGGCTTTTTTGACCTAAGTTTGAGGATTGTGCTCAAACAAAATGTCCTAGAACAAAATTTTCAAATGTAACTACTAGATTGTGATACAATACACTATTGGGTGAAGTTTGGTTGACTTCTGCGCAGCGGTTTGGGAGTTAACATCAAAATTACATTTCTCGGCCATATCGCATAGATCTCACTGTGAAAAGGCTTAAATGACTTTTTTAATTAAGTTTGATGATTGCGTTCAAACAAAATGTCCTAGAACAAAATTTTCAAATGTAACTACTAGATTGTGATACAATACACTATTGGGTGAAGTTTGGTTGACTTCTGCGCAGCGGTTTGGGAGTTAACATCAAAATTACATTTCTCGGCCATATCGCATAGATCTCACTGTGAAAAGGCTTAAATGGCTTTTTTGACCTAAGTTTGAGGATTGCGCTCAAACCAAATGTCCTAGAACGAAATTTTCAAATGTAACTACTAGAATGTGATACAATACACTATTGGGTGAAGTTTGGTTGACTTCTGCGCAGCGGTTTGGGACTTAACATCAAAATTACATTTCTCGGCCATATCGCATAGATCTCACTGTGAAAAGGCTTAAATGGCTTTTTTGACCTAAGTTTGAGGATTGCGCTCAAATCAAATGTCCTAGAACCAAATTTCCACATGTAACTACTAGATTGTGATAAAATACACTAATGGGTGAAGTTTGGTTGACTTCTGCGCAGCGGTTTGGGAGTTAACATCAAAATTACATTTCTCGGCCATATCGCATAGATCTCACTGTGAAAAGGCTTAAATGACTTTTTTAATTAAGTTTGATGATTGCGCTCAAACAAAATTTCCTAGAACAAAATTTTCAAATGTAACTACTAGATTGTGATACAATACACTATTGGGTGAAGTTTGGTTGACTTCTGCGCAGCAGTTTGGGAGTTAACATCAAAATTACATTTCTCGGCCATATCGCATAGATCTCACTGTGAAAAGGCTTAAATGGCTTTTTTGACCTAAGTTTGAGGATTGCGCTCAAATCAAATGTCCTATAACCAAATTTCCACATGTAACTACTAGATTGTGATACAATACACTAATGGGTGAAGTTTGGTTGACTTCTGCGCAGCGGTTTGGGAGTTAACATCAAAATTACATTTCTCGGCCATATCGCATAGATCTCACTGTGAAAAGGCTTAAATGACTTTTTTAATTAAGTTTGATGATTGCGTTCAAACAAAATGTCCTAGAACAAAATTTTTAAATGTAACTACTAGATTGTGATACAATACACTATTGGGTGAAGTTTGGTTAACTTCTGCGCAGCGGTTTGGGAGTTAACATCAAAATTACATTTCTCGGCCATATCGCATAGATCTCACTGTGAAAAGGCTTAAATGACTTTTTTAATTAAGTTTGATGATTGAGTTCAAACAAAATGTCCTAGAACAAAATTTTCAAATGTAACTACTAGATTGTGATACAATACACTATTGGGTGAAGTTTGGTTGACTTCTGCGCAGCGGTTTGGGAGTTAACATCAAAATTACATTTCTCGGCCATATCGCATAGATCTCACTGTGAAAAGGCTTAAATGGCTTTTTTGACCTAAGTTTGAGGATTGCGCTCAAACAAAATGTCCTAGAACAAAATTTTCAAATGTAACTACTAGATTGTGATACAATACACTATTGGGTGAAGTTTGGTTGACTTCTGCGCAGCGGTTTGGGAGTTAACATCAAAATTACATTTCTCGGCCATATCGCATAGATCTCACTGTGAAAAGGCTTAAATGACTTTTTTAATTAAGTTTGATGATTGCGTTCAAACAAAATGTCCTAGAACAAAATTTTCAAATGTAACTACTAGATTGTGATACAATACACTATTGGGTGAAGTTTGGTTGACTTCTGCGCAGCGGTTTGGGAGTTAACATCAAAATTACATTTCTCGGCCATATCGCATAGATCTCACTGTGAAAAGGCTTAAATGGCTTTTTTGACCTAAGTTTGAGGATTGCGCTCAAACCAAATGTCCTAGAACGAAATTTTCAAATGTAACTACTAGATTGTGATACAATACACTAATGGGTGAAGTTTGGTTGACTTCTGCGCAGCGGTTTGGGAGTTAACATCAAAATTACATTTCTCGGCCATATCGCATAGATCTCACTGTGAAAAGGCTTAAATGGCTTTTTTGACCTAAGTTTGAGGATTGCGCTCAAATCAAATGTCCTATAACCAAATTTCCACATGTAACTACTAGATTGTGATACAATACACTAATGGGTGAAGTTTGGTTGACTTCTGCGCAGCGGTTTGGGAGTGAACATCAAAATTACATTTCTCGGCCATATCGCATAGATCTCACTGGGAAAAGGCTTAAATGGCTTTTTTGACCTAAGTTTGAGGATTGCGCTCAAATCAAATGTCCTAGAACCAAATTTCCACATGTAACTACTAGATTGTGATAAAATACACTAATGGGTGAAGTTTGGTTGACTTCTGCGCAGCAGTTTGGGAGTTAACATCAAAATTACATTTCTCGGCCATATCGCATAGATCTCACTGTGAAAAGGCTTAAATGACTTTTTTAATTAAGTTTGATGATTGCGCTCAAACAAAATTTCCTAGAACAAAATTTTCAAATGTAACTACTAGATTGTGATACAATACACTATTGGGTGAAGTTTGGTTGACTTCTGCGCAGCAGTTTGGGAGTTAACATCAAAATTACATTTCTCGGCCATATCGCATAGATCTCACTGTGAAAAGGCTTAAATGGCTTTTTTGACCTAAGTTTGAGGATTGCGCTCAAATCAAATGTCCTATAACCAAATTTCCACATGTAACTACTAGATTGTGATACAATACACTAATGGGTGAAGTTTGGTTGACTTCTGCGCAGCGGTTTGGGAGTTAACATCAAAATTACATTTCTCGGCCATATCGCATAGATCTCACTGTGAAAAGGCTTAAATGACTTTTTTAATTAAGTTTGATGATTGCGTTCAAACAAAATGTCCTAGAACAAAATTTTTAAATGTAACTACTAGATTGTGATACAATACACTATTGGGTGAAGTTTGGTTGACTTCTGCGCAGCGGTTTGGGAGTTAACATCAAAATTACATTTCTCGGCCATATCGCATAGATCTCACTGTGAAAAGGCTTAAATGACTTTTTTAATTAAGTTTGATGATTGAGTTCAAACAAAATGTCCTAGAACAAAATTTTCAAATGTAACTACTAGATTGTGATACAATACACTATTGGGTGAAGTTTGGTTGACTTCTGCGCAGCGGTTTGGGAGTTAACATCAAAATTACATTTCTCGGCCATATCGCATAGATCTCACTGTGAAAAGGCTTAAATGGCTTTTTTGACCTAAGTTTGAGGATTGCGCTCAAACAAAATGTCCTAGAACAAAATTTTCAAATGTAACTACTAGATTGTGATACAATACACTATTGGGTGAAGTTTGGTTGACTTCTGCGCAGCGGTTTGGGAGTTAACATCAAAATTACATTTCTCGGCCATATCGCATAGATCTCACTGTGAAAAGGCTTAAATGACTTTTTTAATTAAGTTTGATGATTGCGTTCAAACAAAATGTCCTAGAACAAAATTTTCAAATGTAACTACTAGATTGTGATACAATACACTATTGGGTGAAGTTTGGTTGACTTCTGCGCAGCGGTTTGGGAGTTAACATCAAAATTACATTTCTCGGCCATATCGCATAGATCTCACTGTGAAAAGGCTTAAATGGCTTTTTTGACCTAAGTTTGAGGATTGCGCTCAAACCAAATGTCCTAGAACGAAATTTTCAAATGTAACTACTAGATTGTGATACAATACACTAATGGGTGAAGTTTGGTTGACTTCTGCGCAGCGGTTTGGGAGTTAACATCAAAATTACATTTCTCGGCCATATCGCATAGATCTCACTGTGAAAAGGCTTAAATGGCTTTTTTGACCTAAGTTTGAGGATTGCGCTCAAATCAAATGTCCTATAACCAAATTTCCACATGTAACTACTAGATTGTGATACAATACACTAATGGGTGAAGTTTGGATGACTTCTGCGCAGCGGTTTGGGAGTGAACATCAAAATTACATTTCTCGGCCATATCGCATAGATCTCACTGGGAAAAGGCTTAAATGGCTTTTTTGACCTAAGTTTGAGGATTGCGCTCAAATCAAATGTCCTACAACCAAATTTCAACATGTAACTACTACATTGTGATACAATACACTAATGGGTGAAGTTTGGTTGACTTCTGCGCAGCGGTTTGGGAGTTAACATCAAAATTACATTTCTCGGCCATATCGCATAGATCTCACTGTGAAAAGGCTTAAATGGCTTTTTTGACCTAAGTTTAATAATTGCGCTCAAACCAAATGTCCTTCAACGAAATTTTAAAATGTAACTACTAGAATGTGATACAATACACTATTGGGTGAAGTTTGGTTGAATTCTGCGCAGCGGTTTGGGAGTTAACATCAAAATTACATTTCTCGGCCATATCGCATAGATCTCACTGTGAAAAGGCTTAAATGGCTTTTTTGACCTAAGTTTGAGGATTGCGTTCAAATCAAATGTCCTATAACCAAATTTCCACATGTAACTACTAGATTGTGATACAATACACTAATGGGTGAAGTTTGGTTGACTTCTGCGCAGCGGTTTGGGAGTTAACATCAAAATTACATTTCTCGGCCATATCGCATAGATCTCACTGTGAAAAGGCTTAAATGGCTTTTTTGACCTAAGTTTGAGGATTGTGCTCAAACAAAATGTCCTAGAACAAAATTTTCAAATGTAACTACTAGATTGTGATACAATACACTATTGGGTGAAGTTTGGTTGACTTCTGCGCAGCGGTTTGGGAGTTAACATCAAAATTACATTTCTCGGCCATATCGCATAGATCTCACTGTGAAAAGGCTTAAATGACTTTTTTAATTAAGTTTGATGATTGCGTTCAAACAAAATGTCCTAGAACAAAATTTTCAAATGTAACTACTAGATTGTGATACAATACACTATTGGGTGAAGTTTGGTTGACTTCTGCGCAGCGGTTTGGGAGTTAACATCAAAATTACATTTCTCGGCCATATCGCATAGATCTCACTGTGAAAAGGCTTAAATGGCTTTTTTGACCTAAGTTTGAGGATTGCGCTCAAACCAAATGTCCTAGAACGAAATTTTCAAATGTAACTACTAGAATGTGATACAATACACTATTGGGTGAAGTTTGGTTGACTTCTGCGCAGCGGTTTGGGACTTAACATCAAAATTACATTTCTCGGCCATATCGCATAGATCTCACTGTGAAAAGGCTTAAATGGCTTTTTTGACCTAAGTTTGAGGATTGCGCTCAAATCAAATGTCCTAGAACCAAATTTCCACATGTAACTACTAGATTGTGATAAAATACACTAATGGGTGAAGTTTGGTTGACTTCTGCGCAGCGGTTTGGGAGTTAACATCAAAATTACATTTCTCGGCCATATCGCATAGATCTCACTGTGAAAAGGCTTAAATGACTTTTTTAATTAAGTTTGATGATTGCGCTCAAACAAAATTTCCTAGAACAAAATTTTCAAATGTAACTACTAGATTGTGATACAATACACTATTGGGTGAAGTTTGGTTGACTTCTGCGCAGCAGTTTGGGAGTTAACATCAAAATTACATTTCTCGGCCATATCGCATAGATCTCACTGTGAAAAGGCTTAAATGGCTTTTTTGACCTAAGTTTGAGGATTGCGCTCAAATCAAATGTCCTATAACCAAATTTCCACATGTAACTACTAGATTGTGATACAATACACTAATGGGTGAAGTTTGGTTGACTTCTGCGCAGCGGTTTGGGAGTTAACATCAAAATTACATTTCTCGGCCATATCGCATAGATCTCACTGTGAAAAGGCTTAAATGACTTTTTTAATTAAGTTTGATGATTGCGTTCAAACAAAATGTCCTAGAACAAAATTTTTAAATGTAACTACTAGATTGTGATACAATACACTATTGGGTGAAGTTTGGTTGACTTCTGCGCAGCGGTTTGGGAGTTAACATCAAAATTACATTTCTCGGCCATATCGCATAGATCTCACTGTGAAAAGGCTTAAATGACTTTTTTAATTAAGTTTGATGATTGAGTTCAAACAAAATGTCCTAGAACAAAATTTTCAAATGTAACTACTAGATTGTGATACAATACACTATTGGGTGAAGTTTGGTTGACTTCTGCGCAGCGGTTTGGGAGTTAACATCAAAATTACATTTCTCGGCCATATCGCATAGATCTCACTGTGAAAAGGCTTAAATGGCTTTTTTGACCTAAGTTTGAGGATTGCGCTCAAACAAAATGTCCTAGAACAAAATTTTCAAATGTAACTACTAGATTGTGATACAATACACTATTGGGTGAAGTTTGGTTGACTTCTGCGCAGCGGTTTGGGAGTTAACATCAAAATTACATTTCTCGGCCATATCGCATAGATCTCACTGTGAAAAGGCTTAAATGACTTTTTTAATTAAGTTTGATGATTGCGTTCAAACAAAATGTCCTAGAACAAAATTTTCAAATGTAACTACTAGATTGTGATACAATACACTATTGGGTGAAGTTTGGTTGACTTCTGCGCAGCGGTTTGGGAGTTAACATCAAAATTACATTTCTCGGCCATATCGCATAGATCTCACTGTGAAAAGGCTTAAATGGCTTTTTTGACCTAAGTTTGAGGATTGCGCTCAAACCAAATGTCCTAGAACGAAATTTTAAAATGTAACTACTAGATTGTGATACAATACACTAATGGGTGAAGTTTGGTTGACTTCTGCGCAGCGGTTTGGGAGTTAACATCAAAATTACATTTCTCGGCCATATCGCATAGATCTCACTGTGAAAAGGCTTAAATGGCTTTTTTGACCTAAGTTTGAGGATTGCGCTCAAATCAAATGTCCTATAACCAAATTTCCACATGTAACTACTAGATTGTGATACAATACACTAATGGGTGAAGTTTGGTTGACTTCTGCGCAGCGGTTTGGGAGTGAACATCAAAATTACATTTCTCGGCCATATCGCATAGATCTCACTGGGAAAAGGCTTAAATGGCTTTTTTGACCTAAGTTTGAGGATTGCGCTCAAATCAAATGTCCTAGAACCAAATTTCTACATGTAACTACTAGATTGTGATAAAATACACTAATGGGTGAAGTTTGGTTGACTTCTGCGCAGCAGTTTGGGAGTTAACATCAAAATTACATTTCTCGGCCATATCGCATAGATCTCACTGTGAAAAGGCTTAAATGACTTTTTTAATTAAGTTTGATGATTGCGCTCAAACAAAATTTCCTAGAACAAAATTTTCAAATGTAACTACTAGATTGTGATACAATACACTATTGGGTGAAGTTTGGTTGACTTCTGCGCAGCAGTTTGGGAGTTAACATCAAAATTACATTTCTCGGCCATATCGCATAGATCTCACTGTGAAAAGGCTTAAATGGCTTTTTTGACCTAAGTTTGAGGATTGCGCTCAAATCAAATGTCCTATAACCAAATTTCCACATGTAACTACTAGATTGTGATACAATACACTAATGGGTGAAGTTTGGTTGACTTCTGCGCAGCGGTTTGGGAGTTAACATCAAAATTACATTTCTCGGCCATATCGCATAGATCTCACTGTGAAAAGGCTTAAATGACTTTTTTAATTAAGTTTGATGATTGCGTTCAAACAAAATGTCCTAGAACAAAATTTTTAAATGTAACTACTAGATTGTGATACAATACACTATTGGGTGAAGTTTGGTTGACTTCTGCGCAGCGGTTTGGGAGTTAACATCAAAATTACATTTCTCGGCCATATCGCATAGATCTCACTGTGAAAAGGCTTAAATGACTTTTTTAATTAAGTTTGATGATTGCGTTCAAACAAAATGTCCTAGAACAAAATTTTTAAATGTAACTACTAGATTGTGATACAATACACTATTGGGTGAAGTTTGGTTGACTTCTGCGCAGCGGTTTGGGAGTTAACATCAAAATTACATTTCTCGGCCATATCGCATAGATCTCACTGTGAAAAGGCTTAAATGACTTTTTTAATTAAGTTTGATGATTGAGTTCAAACAAAATGTCCTAGAACAAAATTTTCAAATGTAACTACTAGATTGTGATACAATACACTATTGGGTGAAGTTTGGTTGACTTCTGCGCAGCGGTTTGGGAGTTAACATCAAAATTACATTTCTCGGCCATATCGCATAGATCTCACTGTGAAAAGGCTTAAATGGCTTTTTTGACCTAAGTTTGAGGATTGCGCTCAAACAAAATGTCCTAGAACAAAATTTTCAAATGTAACTACTAGATTGTGATACAATACACTATTGGGTGAAGTTTGGTTGACTTCTGCGCAGCGGTTTGGGAGTTAACATCAAAATTACATTTCTCGGCCATATCGCATAGATCTCACTGTGAAAAGGCTTAAATGACTTTTTTAATTAAGTTTGATGATTGCGTTCAAACAAAATGTCCTAGAACAAAATTTTCAAATGTAACTACTAGATTGTGATACAATACACTATTGGGTGAAGTTTGGTTGACTTCTGCGCAGCGGTTTGGGAGTTAACATCAAAATTACATTTCTCGGCCATATCGCATAGATCTCACTGTGAAAAGGCTTAAATGGCTTTTTTGACCTAAGTTTGAGGATTGCGCTCAAACCAAATGTCCTAGAACGAAATTTTAAAATGTAACTACTAGATTGTGATACAATACACTAATGGGTGAAGTTTGGTTGACTTCTGCGCAGCGGTTTGGGAGTTAACATCAAAATTACATTTCTCGGCCATATCGCATAGATCTCACTGTGAAAAGGCTTAAATGGCTTTTTTGACCTAAGTTTGAGGATTGCGCTCAAATCAAATGTCCTATAACCAAATTTCCACATGTAACTACTAGATTGTGATACAATACACTAATGGGTGAAGTTTGGTTGACTTCTGCGCAGCGGTTTGGGAGTGAACATCAAAATTACATTTCTCGGCCATATCGCATAGATCTCACTGGGAAAAGGCTTAAATGGCTTTTTTGACCTAAGTTTGAGGATTGCGCTCAAATCAAATGTCCTAGAACCAAATTTCTACATGTAACTACTAGATTGTGATAAAATACACTAATGGGTGAAGTTTGGTTGACTTCTGCGCAGCAGTTTGGGAGTTAACATCAAAATTACATTTCTCGGCCATATCGCATAGATCTCACTGTGAAAAGGCTTAAATGACTTTTTTAATTAAGTTTGATGATTGCGCTCAAACAAAATTTCCTAGAACAAAATTTTCAAATGTAACTACTAGATTGTGATACAATACACTATTGGGTGAAGTTTGGTTGACTTCTGCGCAGCAGTTTGGGAGTTAACATCAAAATTACATTTCTCGGCCATATCGCATAGATCTCACTGTGAAAAGGCTTAAATGGCTTTTTTGACCTAAGTTTGAGGATTGCGCTCAAATCAAATGTCCTATAACCAAATTTCCACATGTAACTACTAGATTGTGATACAATACACTAATGGGTGAAGTTTGGTTGACTTCTGCGCAGCGGTTTGGGAGTTAACATCAAAATTACATTTCTCGGCCATATCGCATAGATCTCACTGTGAAAAGGCTTAAATGACTTTTTTAATTAAGTTTGATGATTGCGTTCAAACAAAATGTCCTAGAACAAAATTTTTAAATGTAACTACTAGATTGTGATACAATACACTATTGGGTGAAGTTTGGTTGACTTCTGCGCAGCGGTTTGGGAGTTAACATCAAAATTACATTTCTCGGCCATATCGCATAGATCTCACTGTGAAAAGGCTTAAATGACTTTTTTAATTAAGTTTGATGATTGAGTTCAAACAAAATGTCCTAGAACAAAATTTTCAAATGTAACTACTAGATTGTGATACAATACACTATTGGGTGAAGTTTGGTTGACTTCTGCGCAGCGGTTTGGGAGTTAACATCAAAATTACATTTCTCGGCCATATCGCATAGATCTCACTGTGAAAAGGCTTAAATGGCTTTTTTGACCTAAGTTTGAGGATTGCGCTCAAACAAAATGTCCTAGAACAAAATTTTCAAATGTAACTACTAGATTGTGATACAATACACTATTGGGTGAAGTTTGGTTGACTTCTGCGCAGCGGTTTGGGAGTTAACATCAACATTACATTTCTCGGCCATATCGCATAGATCTCACTGTGAAAAGGCTTAAATGACTTTTTTAATTAAGTTTGATGATTGCGTTCAAACAAAATGTCCTAGAACAAAATTTTCAAATGTAACTACTAGATTGTGATACAATACACTATTGGGTGAAGTTTGGTTGACTTCTGCGCAGCGGTTTGGGAGTTAACATCAAAATTACATTTCTCGGCCATATCGCATAGATCTCACTGTGAAAAGGCTTAAATGGCTTTTTTGACCTAAGTTTGAGGATTGCGCTCAAACCAAATGTCCTAGAACGAAATTTTAAAATGTAACTACTAGATTGTGATACAATACACTAATGGGTGAAGTTTGGTTGACTTCTGCGCAGCGGTTTGGGAGTTAACATCAAAATTACATTTCTCGGCCATATCGCATAGATCTCACTGTGAAAAGGCTTAAATGGCTTTTTTGACCTAAGTTTGAGGATTGCGCTCAAATCAAATGTCCTATAACCAAATTTCCACATGTAACTACTAGATTGTGATACAATACACTAATGGGTGAAGTTTGGTTGACTTCTGCGCAGCGGTTTGGGAGTGAACATCAAAATTACATTTCTCGGCCATATCGCATAGATCTCACTGGGAAAAGGCTTAAATGGCTTTTTTGACCTAAGTTTGAGGATTGCGCTCAAATCAAATGTCCTAGAACCAAATTTCTACATGTAACTACTAGATTGTGATAAAATACACTAATGGGTGAAGTTTGGTTGACTTCTGCGCAGCAGTTTGGGAGTTAACATCAAAATTACATTTCTCGGCCATATCGCATAGATCTCACTGTGAAAAGGCTTAAATGACTTTTTTAATTAAGTTTGATGATTGCGCTCAAACAAAATTTCCTAGAACAAAATTTTCAAATGTAACTACTAGATTGTGATACAATACACTATTGGGTGAAGTTTGGTTGACTTCTGCGCAGCAGTTTGGGAGTTAACATCAAAATTACATTTCTCGGCCATATCGCATAGATCTCACTGTGAAAAGGCTTAAATGGCTTTTTTGACCTAAGTTTGAGGATTGCGCTCAAATCAAATGTCCTATAACCAAATTTCCACATGTAACTACTAGATTGTGATACAATACACTAATGGGTGAAGTTTGGTTGACTTCTGCGCAGCGGTTTGGGAGTTAACATCAAAATTACATTTCTCGGCCATATCGCATAGATCTCACTGTGAAAAGGCTTAAATGACTTTTTTAATTAAGTTTGATGATTGCGTTCAAACAAAATGTCCTAGAACAAAATTTTTAAATGTAACTACTAGATTGTGATACAATACACTATTGGGTGAAGTTTGGTTGACTTCTGCGCAGCGGTTTGGGAGTTAACATCAAAATTACATTTCTCGGCCATATCGCATAGATCTCACTGTGAAAAGGCTTAAATGACTTTTTTAATTAAGTTTGATGATTGAGTTCAAACAAAATGTCCTAGAACAAAATTTTCAAATGTAACTACTAGATTGTGATACAATACACTATTGGGTGAAGTTTGGTTGACTTCTGCGCAGCGGTTTGGGAGTTAACATCAAAATTACATTTCTCGGCCATATCGCATAGATCTCACTGTGAAAAGGCTTAAATGGCTTTTTTGACCTAAGTTTGAGGATTGCGCTCAAACAAAATGTCCTAGAACAAAATTTTCAAATGTAACTACTAGATTGTGATACAATACACTATTGGGTGAAGTTTGGTTGACTTCTGCGCAGCGGTTTGGGAGTTAACATCAACATTACATTTCTCGGCCATATCGCATAGATCTCACTGTGAAAAGGCTTAAATGACTTTTTTAATTAAGTTTGATGATTGCGTTCAAACAAAATGTCCTAGAACAAAATTTTCAAATGTAACTACTAGATTGTGATACAATACACTATTGGGTGAAGTTTGGTTGACTTCTGCGCAGCGGTTTGGGAGTTAACATCAAAATTACATTTCTCGGCCATATCGCATAGATCTCACTGTGAAAAGGCTTAAATGGCTTTTTTGACCTAAGTTTGAGGATTGCGCTCAAACCAAATGTCCTAGAACGAAATTTTCAAATGTAACTACTAGATTGTGATACAATACACTAATGGGTGAAGTTTGGTTGACTTCTGCGCAGCGGTTTGGGAGTTAACATCAAAATTACATTTCTCGGCCATATCGCATAGATCTCACTGTGAAAAGGCTTAAATGGCTTTTTTGACCTAAGTTTGAGGATTGCGCTCAAATCAAATGTCCTATAACCAAATTTCCACATGTAACTACTAGATTGTGATACAATACACTAATGGGTGAAGTTTGGTTGACTTCTGCGCAGCGGTTTGGGAGTGAACATCAAAATTACATTTCTCGGCCATATCGCATAGATCTCACTGGGAAAAGGCTTAAATGGCTTTTTTGACCTAAGTTTGAGGATTGCGCTCAAATCAAATGTCCTACAACCAAATTTCAACATGTAACTACTACATTGTGATACAATACACTAATGGGTGAAGTTTGGTTGACTTCTGCGCAGCGGTTTGGGAGTTAACATCAAAATTACATTTCTCGGCCATATCGCATAGATCTCACTGTGAAAAGGCTTAAATGACTTTTTTAATTAAGTTTGATGATTGCGTTCAAACAAAATGTCCTAGAACAAAATTTTTAAATGTAACTACTAGATTGTGATACAATACACTATTGGGTGAAGTTTGGTTGACTTCTGCGCAGCGGTTTGGGAGTTAACATCAAAATTACATTTCTCGGCCATATCGCATAGATCTCACTGTGAAAAGGCTTAAATGGCTTTTTTGACCTAAGTTTGAGGATTGCGCTCAAATCAAATGTCCTAGAACCAAATTTCCACATGTAACTACTAGATTGTGATAAAATACACTAATGGGTGAAGTTTGGTTGACTTCTGCGCAGCGGTTTGGGAGTTAACATCAAAATTACATTTCTCGGCCATATCGCATAGATCTCACTGTGAAAAGGCTTAAATGACTTTTTTAATTAAGTTTGATGATTGCGCTCAAACAAAATTTCCTAGAACAAAATTTTCAAATGTAACTACTAGATTGTGATACAATACACTATTGGGTGAAGTTTGGTTGACTTCTGCGCAGCGGTTTGGGAGTTAACATCAAAATTACATTTCTCGGCCATATCGCATAGATCTCACTGTGAAAAGGCTTAAATGACTTTTTTAATTAAGTTTGATGATTGCGTTCAAACAAAATGTCCTAGAACAAAATTTTCAAATGTAACTACTAGATTGTGATACAATACACTATTGGGTGAAGTTTGGTTGACTTCTGCGCAGCGGTTTGGGAGTTAACATCAAAATTACATTTCTCGGCCATATCGCATAGATCTCACTGTGAAAAGGCTTAAATGGCTTTTTTGACCTAAGGTTAAAGATTGCGCTCAAACCAAATGTCCTAGAACGAAATTTTCAAATGTAACTACTAGATTGTGATACAATACACTAATGGGTGAAGTTTGGTTGACTTCTGCGCAGCGGTTTGGGAGTTAACATCAAAATTACATTTCTCGGCCATATCGCATAGATCTCACTGTGAAAAGGCTTAAATGGCTTTTTTGACCTAAGTTTGAGGATTGCGCTCAAATCAAATGTCCTATAACCAAATTTCCACATGTAACTACTAGATTGTGATACAATACACTAATGGGTGAAGTTTGGTTGACTTCTGCGCAGCGGTTTGGGAGTTAACATCAAAATTACATTTCTCGGCCATATCGCATAGATCTCACTGTGAAAAGGCTTAAATGACTTTTTTAATTAAGTTTGATGATTGCGTTCAAACAAAATGTCCTAGAACAAAATTTTTAAATGTAACTACTAGATTGTGATACAATACACTATTGGGTGAAGTTTGGTTGACTTCTGTGCAGCGGTTTGGGAGTTAACATCAAAATTACATTTCTCGGCCATATCGCATAGATCTCACTGTGAAAAGGCTTAAATGACTTTTTTAATTAAGTTTGATGATTGAGTTCAAACAAAATGTCCTAGAACAAAATTTTCAAATGTAACTACTAGATTGTGATACAATACACTATTGGGTGAAGTTTGGTTGACTTCTGCGCAGCGGTTTGGGAGTTAACATCAAAATTACATTTCTCGGCCATATCGCATAGATCTCACTGTGAAAAGGCTTAAATGACTTTTTTAATTAAGTTTGATGATTGCGTTCAAACAAAATGTCCTAGAACAAAATTTTCAAATGTAACTACTAGATTGTGATACAATACACTATTGGGTGAAGTTTGGTTGACTTCTGCGCAGCGGTTTGGGAGTTAACATCAAAATTACATTTCTCGGCCATATCGCATAGATCTCACTGTGAAAAGGCTTAAATGGCTTTTTTGACCTAAGGTTAAAGATTGCGCTCAAACCAAATGTCCTAGAACGAAATTTTCAAATGTAACTACTAGATTGTGATACAATACACTAATGGGTGAAGTTTGGTTGACCTGCGCAGCGGTTTGGGAGTTAACATCAAAATTACATTTCTCGGCCATATCGCATATAGATCTCACTGTGAAAAGGCTTAAATGGCTTTTTTGACCTAAGTTTGAGGATTGCGCTCAAATCAAATGTCCTATAACCAAATTTCCACATGTAACTACTAGATTGTGATACAATACACTAATGGGTGAAGTTTCGTTGACTTCTGCGCAGCGGTTTGGGAGTTAACATCAAAATTACATTTCTCGGCCATATCGCATAGATCTCACTGTGAAAAGGCTTAAATGACTTTTTTAATTAAGTTTGATGATTGCGTTCAAACAAAATGTCCTAGAACAAAATTTTTAAATGTAACTACTAGATTGTGATACAATACACTATTGGGTGAAGTTTGGTTGACTTCTGCGCAGCGGTTTGGGAGTTAACATCAAAATTACATTTCTCGGCCATATCGCATAGATCTCACTGTGAAAAGGCTTAAATGACTTTTTTAATTAAGTTTGATGATTGAGTTCAAACAAAATGTCCTAGAACAAAATTTTCAAATGTAACTACTAGATTGTGATACAATACACTATTGGGTGAAGTTTGGTTGACTTCTGCGCAGCGGTTTGGGAGTTAACATCAAAATTACATTTCTCGGACATATCGCATAGATCTCACTGTGAAAAGGCTTAAATGGCTTTTTTGACCTAAGTTTGAGGATTGCGCTCAAACAAAATGTCCTAGAACAAAATTTTCAAATGTAACTACTAGATTGTGATACAATACACTATTGGGTGAAGTTTGGTTGACTTCTGCGCAGCGGTTTGGGAGTTAACATCAAAATTACATTTCTCGGCCATATCGCATAGATCTCACTGTGAAAAGGCTTAAATGACTTTTTTAATTAAGTTTGATGATTGCGTTCAAACAAAATGTCCTAGAACAAAATTTTCAAATGTAACTACTAGATTGTGATACAATACACTATTGGGTGAAGTTTGGTTGACTTCTGCGCAGCGGTTTGGGAGTTAACATCAAAATTACATTTCTCGGCCATATCGCATAGATCTCACTGGGAAAAGGCTTAAATGGCTTTTTTGACCTAAGTTTGAGGATTGCGCTCAAATCAAATGTCCTAGAACCAAATTTCCACATGTAACTACTAGATTGTGATAAAATACACTAATGGGTGAAGTTTGGTTGACTTCTGCGCAGCAGTTTGGGAGTTAACATCAAAATTACATTTCTCGGCCATATCGCATAGATCTCACTGTGAAAAGGCTTAAATGACTTTTTTAATTAAGTTTGATGATTGCGCTCAAACAAAATTTCCTAGAACAAAATTTTCAAATGTAACTACTAGATTGTGATACAATACACTATTGGGTGAAGTTTGGTTGACTTCTGCGCAGCGGTTTGGGAGTTAACATCAAAATTACATTTCTCGGCCATATCGCATAGATCTCACTGTGAAAAGGCATAAATGACTTTTTTAATTAAGTTTGATGATTGCGTTCAAACAAAATGTCCTAGAACAAAATTTTCAAATGTAACTACTAGATTGTGATACAATACACTATTGGGTGAAGTTTGGTTGACTTCTGCGCAGCGGTTTGGGAGTTAACATCAAAATTACATTTCTCGGCCATATCGCATAGATCTCACTGTGAAAAGGCTTAAATGGCTTTTTTGACCTAAGTTTAAAGATTGCGCTCAAACCAAATGTCCTAGAACGAAATTTTCAAATGTAACTACTAGATTGTGATACAATACACTATTGGGTGAAGTTTGGTTGACTTCTGCGCAGCGGTTTGGGAGTTAACATCAAAATTACATTTCTCGGCCATATCGCATAGATCTCACTGTGAAAAGGCTTAAATGACTTTTTTAATTAAGTTTGATGATTGCGTTCAAACAAAATGTCCTAGAACAAAATTTTCAAATGTAACTACTAGATTGTGATACAATACACTATTGGGTGAAGTTTGGTTGACTTCTGCGCAGCGGTTTGGGAGTTAACATCAAAATTACATTTCTCGGCCATATCGCATAGATCTCACTGTGAAAAGGCTTAAATGGCTTTTTTGACCTAAGTTTGAGGATTGCGCTCAAACCAAATGTCCTAGAACGAAATTTTCAAATGTAACTACTAGAATGTGATACAATACACTATTGGGTGAAGTTTGGTTGACTTTTGCGCAGCGGTTTGGGAGTTAACATCAAAATTACATTTCTCGGCCATATCGCATAGATCTCCCTGTGAAAAGGCTTAAATGGCTTTTTTGACCTAAGTTTGAGGATTGCGCTCAAATCAAATGTCCTAGAACCAAATTTCCACATGTAACTACTAGATTGTGATAAAATACACTAATGGGTGAAGTTTGGTTGACTTCTGCGCAGCGGTTGGGGAGTTAACATCAAAATTACATTTCTCGGCCATATCGCATAGATCTCACTGTGAAAAGGCTTAAATGACTTTTTTAATTAAGTTTGATCATTGCGCTCAAACAAAATTTCCTAGAACAAAATTTTCAAATGTAACTACTAGATTGTGATACAATACACTATTGGGTGAAGTTTGGTTGACTTCTGCGCAGCGGTTTGGGAGTTAACATCAAAATTACATTTCTCGGCCATATCGCATAGATCTCACTGTGAAAAGGCTTAAATGGCTTTTTTGACCTAAGTTTGAGGATTGCGCTCAAATCAAATGTCCTACAACCAAATTTCCACATGTAACTACTAGATTGTGATACAATACACTAATGGGTGAAGTTTGGTTGACTTCTGCGCAGCGGTTTGGGAGTTAACATCAAAATTACATTTCTCGGCCATATCGCATAGATCTCACTGTGAAAAGGCTTAAATGACTTTTTTAATTAAGTTTGATGATTGCGTTCAAACAAAATCTCCTAGAACAAAATTTTTAAATGTAACTACTAGATTGTGATACAATACACTATTGGCTGAAGTTTGGTTGACTTCTGCGCAGCGGTTTGGGAGTTAACATCAAAATTACATTTCTCGGCCATATCGCATAGATCTCACTGTGAAAAGGCTTAAATGGCTTTTTTGACCTATGTTTGAGGATTGCGCTCAAATCAAATGTCCTAGAACCAAATTTCCACATGTAACTACTAGATTGTGATAAAATACACTAATGGGTGAAGTTTGGTTGACTTCTGCGCAGCGGTTTGGGAGTTAACATCAAAATTACATTTCTCGGCCATATCGCATAGATCTCACTGTGAAAAGGCTTAAATGGCTTTTTTGACCTAAGTTTGAGGATTGCGCTCAAATCAAATGTCCTATAACCAAATTTCCACATGTAACTACTAGATTGTGATACAATACACTAATGGGTGAAGTTTGGTTGACTTCTGCGCAGCGGTTTGGGAGTTAACATCAAAATTACATTTCTCGGCCATATCGCATAGATCTCACTGTGAAAAGGCTTAAATGGCTTTTTTGACCTAAGTTTGAGGATTGTGCTCAAACAAAATGTCCTAGAACAAAATTTTCAAATGTAACTACTAGATTGTGATACAATACACTATTGGGTGAAGTTTGGTTGACTTCTGCGCAGCGGTTTGGGAGTTAACATCAAAATTACATTTCTCGGCCATATCGCATAGATCTCACTGTGAAAAGGCTTAAATGACTTTTTTAATTAAGTTTGATGATTGCGTTCAAACAAAATGTCCTAGAACAAAATTTTCAAATGTAACTACTAGATTGTGATACAATACACTATTGGGTGAAGTTTGGTTGACTTCTGCGCAGCGGTTTGGGAGTTAACATCAAAATTACATTTCTCGGCCATATCGCATAGATCTCACTGTGAAAAGGCTTAAATGGCTTTTTTGACCTAAGTTTGAGGATTGCGCTCAAACCAAATGTCCTAGAACGAAATTTTCAAATGTAACTACTAGAATGTGATACAATACACTATTGGGTGAAGTTTGGTTGACTTCTGCGCAGCGGTTTGGGACTTAACATCAAAATTACATTTCTCGGCCATATCGCATAGATCTCACTGTGAAAAGGCTTAAATGGCTTTTTTGACCTAAGTTTGAGGATTGCGCTCAAATCAAATGTCCTAGAACCAAATTTCCACATGTAACTACTAGATTGTGATAAAATACACTAATGGGTGAAGTTTGGTTGACTTCTGCGCAGCGGTTTGGGAGTTAACATCAAAATTACATTTCTCGGCCATATCGCATAGATCTCACTGTGAAAAGGCTTAAATGACTTTTTTAATTAAGTTTGATGATTGCGCTCAAACAAAATGTCCTAGAACAAAATTTTCAAATGTAACTACTAGATTGTGATACAATACACTATTGGGTGAAGTTTGGTTGACTTCTGCGCAGCGGTTTGGGAGTTAACATCAAAATTACATTTCTCGGCCATATCGCATAGATCTCACTGTGAAAAGGCTTAAATGGCTTTTTTGACCTAAGTTTGAGGATTGCGCTCAAATCAAATGTCCTATAACCAAATTTCCACATGTAACTACTAGATTGTGATACAATACACTAATGGGTGAAGTTTGGTTGACTTCTGCGCAGCGGTTTGGGAGTTAACATCAAAATTACATTTCTCGGCCATATCGCATAGATCTCACTGTGAAAAGGCTTAAATGACTTTTTTAATTAAGTTTGATGATTGCGTTCAAACAAAATGTCCTAGAACAAAATTTTTAAATGTAACTACTAGATTGTGATACAATACACTATTGGGTGAAGTTTGGTTGACTTCTGCGCAGCGGTTTGGGAGTTAACATCAAAATTACATTTCTCGGCCATATCGCATAGATCTCACTGTGAAAAGGCTTAAATGACTTTTTTAATTAAGTTTGATGATTGAGTTCAAACAAAATGTCCTAGAACAAAATTTTCAAATGTAACTACTAGATTGTGATACAATACACTATTGGGTGAAGTTTGGTTGACTTCTGCGCAGCGGTTTGGGAGTTAACATCAAAATTACATTTCTCGGCCATATCGCATAGATCTCACTGTGAAAAGGCTTAAATGGCTTTTTTGACCTAAGTTTGAGGATTGCGCTCAAACAAAATGTCCTAGAACAAAATTTTCAAATGTAACTACTAGATTGTGATACAATACACTATTGGGTGAAGTTTGGTTGACTTCTGCGCAGCGGTTTGGGAGTTAACATCAAAATTACATTTCTCGGCCATATCGCATAGATCTCACTGTGAAAAGGCTTAAATGACTTTTTTAATTAAGTTTGATGATTGCGTTCAAACAAAATGTCCTAGAACAAAATTTTCAAATGTAACTACTAGATTGTGATACAATACACTATTGGGTGAAGTTTGGTTGACTTCTGCGCAGCGGTTTGGGAGTTAACATCAAAATTACATTTCTCGGCCATATCGCATAGATCTCACTGTGAAAAGGCTTAAATGGCTTTTTTGACCTAAGTTTGAGGATTGCGCTCAAACCAAATGTCCTAGAACGAAATTTTCAAATGTAACTACTAGATTGTGATACAATACACTAATGGGTGAAGTTTGGTTGACTTCTGCGCAGCGGTTTGGGAGTTAACATCAAAATTACATTTCTCGGCCATATCGCATAGATCTCACTGTGAAAAGGCTTAAATGGCTTTTTTGACCTAAATTTGAGGATTGCGCTCAAATCAAATGTCCTATAACCAAATTTCCACATGTAACTACTAGATTGTGATACAATACACTAATGGGTGAAGTTTGGTTGACTTCTGCGCAGCGGTTTGGGAGTGAACATCAAAATTACATTTCTCGGCCATATCGCATAGATCTCACTGGGAAAAGGCTTAAATGGCTTTTTTGACCTAAGTTTGAGGATTGCGCTCAAATCAAATGTCCTACAACCAAATTTCAACATGTAACTACTACATTGTGATACAATACACTAATGGGTGAAGTTTGGTTGACTTCTGCGCAGCGGTTTGGGAGTTAACATCAAAATTACATTTCTCGGCCATATCGCATAGATCTCACTGTGAAAAGGCTTAAATGACTTTTTTAATTAAGTTTGATGATTGCGTTCAAACAAAATGTCCTAGAACAAAATTTTTAAATGTAACTACTAGATTGTGATACAATACACTATTGGGTGAAGTTTGGTTGACTTCTGCGCAGCGGTTTGGGAGTTAACATCAAAATTACATTTCTCGGCCATATCGCATAGATCTCACTGTGAAAAGGCTTAAATGGCTTTTTTGACCTAAGTTTGAGGATTGCGCTCAAATCAAATGTCCTAGAACCAAATTTCCACATGTAACTACTAGATTGTGATAAAATACACTAATGGGTGAAGTTTGGTTGACTTCTGCGCAGCGGTTTGGGAGTTAACATCAAAATTACATTTCTCGGCCATATCGCATAGATCTCACTGTGAAAAGGCTTAAATGACTTTTTTAATTAAGTTTGATGATTGCGCTCAAACAAAATTTCCTAGAACAAAATTTTCAAATGTAACTACTAGATTGTGATACAATACACTATTGGGTGAAGTTTGGTTGACTTCTGCGCAGCGGTTTGGGAGTTAACATCAAAATTACATTTCTCGGCCATATCGCATAGATCTCACTGTGAAAAGGCTTAAATGACTTTTTTAATTAAGTTTGATGATTGCGTTCAAACAAAATGTCCTAGAACAAAATTTTCAAATGTAACTACTAGATTGTGATACAATACACTATTGGGTGAAGTTTGGTTGACTTCTGCGCAGCGGTTTGGGAGTTAACATCAAAATTACATTTCTCGGCCATATCGCATAGATCTCACTGTGAAAAGGCTTAAATGGCTTTTTTGACCTAAGGTTAAAGATTGCGCTCAAACCAAATGTCCTAGAACGAAATTTTCAAATGTAACTACTAGATTGTGATACAATACACTAATGGGTGAAGTTTGGTTGACTTCTGCGCAGCGGTTTGGGAGTTAACATCAAAATTACATTTCTCGGCCATATCGCATAGATCTCACTGTGAAAAGGCTTAAATGGCTTTTTTGACCTAAGTTTGAGGATTGCGCTCAAATCAAATGTCCTATAACCAAATTTCCACATGTAACTACTAGATTGTGATACAATACACTAATGGGTGAAGTTTGGTTGACTTCTGCGCAGCGGTTTGGGAGTTAACATCAAAATTACATTTCTCGGCCATATCGCATAGATCTCACTGTGAAAAGGCTTAAATGACTTTTTTAATTAAGTTTGATGATTGCGTTCAAACAAAATGTCCTAGAACAAAATTTTTAAATGTAACTACTAGATTGTGATACAATACACTATTGGGTGAAGTTTGGTTGACTTCTGCGCAGCGGTTTGGGAGTTAACATCAAAATTACATTTCTCGGCCATATCGCATAGATCTCACTGTGAAAAGGCTTAAATGACTTTTTTAATTAAGTTTGATGATTGAGTTCAAACAAAATGTCCTAGAACAAAATTTTCAAATGTAACTACTAGATTGTGATACAATACACTATTGGGTGAAGTTTGGTTGACTTCTGCGCAGCGGTTTGGGAGTTAACATCAAAATTACATTTCTCGGCCATATCGCATAGATCTCACTGTGAAAAGGCTTAAATGGCTTTTTTGACCTAAGTTTGAGGATTGCGCTCAAACAAAATGTCCTAGAACAAAATTTTCAAATGTAACTACTAGATTGTGATACAATACACTATTGGGTGAAGTTTGGTTGACTTCTGCGCAGCGGTTTGGGAGTTAACATCAAAATTACATTTCTCGGCCATATCGCATAGATCTCACTGTGAAAAGGCTTAAATGACTTTTTTAATTAAGTTTGATGATTGCGTTCAAACAAAATGTCCTAGAACAAAATTTTCAAATGTAACTACTAGATTGTGATACAATACACTATTGGGTGAAGTTTGGTTGACTTCTGCGCAGCGGTTTGGGAGTTAACATCAAAATTACATTTCTCGGCCATATCGCATAGATCTCACTGGGAAAAGGCTTAAATGGCTTTTTTGACCTAAGTTTGAGGATTGCGCTCAAATCAAATGTCCTAGAACCAAATTTCCACATGTAACTACTAGATTGTGATAAAATACACTAATGGGTGAAGTTTGGTTGACTTCTGCGCAGCGGTTTGGGAGTTAACATCAAAATTACATTTCTCGGCCATATCGCATAGATCTCACTGTGAAAAGGCTTAAATGACTTTATTAATTAAGTTTGATGATTGCGCTCAAACAAAATTTCCTAGAACAAAATTTTCAAATGTAACTACTAGATTGTGATACAATACACTATTGGGTGAAGTTTGGTTGACTTCTGCGCAGCGGTTTGGGAGTTAACATCAAAATTACATTTCTCGGCCATATCGCATAGATCTCACTGTGAAAAGGCATAAATGACTTTTTTAATTAAGTTTGATGATTGCGTTCAAACAAAATGTCCTAGAACAAAATTTTCAAATGTAACTACTAGATTGTGATACAATACACTATTGGGTGAAGTTTGGTTGACTTCTGTGCAGCGGTTTGGGAGTTAACATCAAAATTACATTTCTCGGCCATATCGCATAGATCTCACTGTGAAAAGGCTTAAATGGCTTTTTTGACCTAAGTTTAAAGATTGCGCTCAAACCAAATGTCCTAGAACGAAATTTTCAAATGTAACTACTAGATTGTGATACAATACACTATTGGGTGAAGTTTGGTTGACTTCTGCGCAGCGGTTTGGGAGTTAACATCAAAATTACATTTCTCGGCCATATCGCATAGATCTCACTGTGAAAAGGCTTAAATGACTTTTTTAATTAAGTTTGATGATTGCGTTCAAACAAAATGTCCTAGAACAAAATTTTCAAATGTAACTACTAGATTGTGATACAATACACTATTGGGTGAAGTTTGGTTGACTTCTGCGCAGCGGTTTGGGAGTTAACATCAAAATTACATTTCTCGGCCATATCGCATAGATCTCACTGTGAAAAGGCTTAAATGGCTTTTTTGACCTAAGTTTGAGGATTGCGCTCAAACCAAATGTCCTAGAACGAAATTTTCAAATGTAACTACTAGAATGTGATACAATACACTATTGGGTGAAGTTTGGTTGACTTCTGCGCAGCGGTTTGGGAGTTAACATCAAAATTACATTTCTCGGCAATATCGCATAGATCTCCCTGTGAAAAGGCTTAAATGGCTTTTTTGACCTAAGTTTGAGGATTGCGCTCAAATCAAATGTCCTAGAACCAAATTTCCACATGTAACTACTAGATTGTGATACAATACACTAATGGGTGAAGTTTGGTTGACTTCTACGCAGCGGTTTGGGAGTTAACATCAAAATTACATTTCTCGGCCATATCGCATAGATCTCACTGTGAAAAGGCTTAAATGACTTTTTTAATTAAGTTTGATGATTGCGTTCAAACAAAATGTCCTAGAACAAAATTTTTAAATGTAACTACTAGATTGTGATACAATACACTATTGGCTGAAGTTTGGTTGACTTCTGCGCAGCGGTTTGGGAGTTAACATCAAAATTACATTTCTCCGCCATATCGCATAGATCTCACTGTGAAAAGGCTTAAATGGCTTTTTTGACCTAAGTTTGAGGATTGCGCTCAAATCAAATGTCCTAGAACCAAATTTCCACATGTAACTACTAGATTGTGATAAAATACACTAATGGGTGAAGTTTGGTTGACTTCTGCGCAGCGGTTTGGGAGTTAACATCAAAATTACATTTCTCGGCCATATCGCATAGATCTCACTGTGAAAAGGCTTAAATGACTTTTTTAATTAAGTTTGATGATTGCGCTCAAACAAAATTTCCTAGAACAAAATTTTCAAATGTAACTACTAGATTGTGATACAATACACTATTGGGTGAAGTTTGGTTGACTTCTGCGCAGCGGTTTGGGAGTTAACATCAAAATTACATTTCTCGGCCATATCGCATAGATCTCACTGTGAAAAGGCTTAAATGACTTTTTTAATTAAGTTTGATGATTGCGTTCAAACAAAATGTCCTAGAACAAAATTTTCAAATGTAACTACTAGATTGTGATACAATACACTATTGGGTGAAGTTTGGTTGACTTCTGCGCAGCGGTTTGGGAGTTAACATCAAAATTACATTTCTCGGCCATATCGCATAGATCTCACTGTGAAAAGGCTTAAATGGCTTTTTAGACCTAAGGTTAAAGATTGCGCTCAAACCAAATGTCCTAGAACGAAATTTTCAAATGTAACTACTAGATTGTGATACAATACACTAATGGGTGAAGTTTGGTTGACTTCTGCGCAGCGGTTTGGGAGTTAACATCAAAATTACATTTCTCGGCCATATCGCATAGATCTCACTGTGAAAAGGCTTAAATGGCTTTTTTGACCTAAGTTTGAGGATTGCGCTCAAATCAAATGTCCTAGAACCAAATTTCCACATGTAACCACTAGATTGTGATAAAATACACTAATGGGTGAAGTTTGGTTGACTTCTGCGCAGCGGTTTGGGAGTTAACATCAAAATTACATTTCTCGGCCATATCGCATAGATCTCACTGTGAAAAGGCTTAAATGACTTTTTTAATTAAGTTTGATGATTGCGCTCAAACAAATTTTCCTAGAACAAAATTTTCAAATGTAACTACTAGATTGTGATACAATACACTATTGGGTGAAGTTTGGTTGACTTCTGCGCAGCGGTTTGGGAGTTAACATCAAAATTACATTTCTCGGCCATATCGCATAGATCTCACTGTGAAAAGGCTTAAATGACTTTTTTAATTAAGTTTGATGATTGCGTTCAAACAAAATGTCCTAGAACAAAATTTTCAAATGTAACTACTAGATTGTGATACAATACACTATTGGGTGAAGTTTGGTTGACTTCTGCGCAGCGGTTTGGGAGTTAACATCAAAATTACATTTCTCGGCCATATCGCATAGATCTCACTGTGAAAAGGCTTAAATGGCTTTTTTGACCTAAGGTTAAAGATTGCGCTCAAACCAAATGTCCTAGAACGAAATTTTCAAATGTAACTACTAGATTGTGATACAATACACTAATGGGTGAAGTTTGGTTGACTTCTGCGCAGCGGTTTGGGAGTTAACATCAAAATTACATTTCTCGGCCATATCGCATATAGATCTCACTGTGAAAAGGCTTAAATGGCTTTTTTGACCTAAGTTTGAGGATTGCGCTCAAATCAAATGTCCTATAACCAAATTTCCACATGTAACTACTAGATTGTGATACAATACACTAATGGGTGAAGTTTCGTTGACTTCTGCGCAGCGGTTTGGGAGTTAACATCAAAATTACATTTCTCGGCCATATCGCATAGATCTCACTGTGAAAAGGCTTAAATGACTTTTTTAATTAAGTTTGATGATTGCGTTCAAACAAAATGTCCTAGAACAAAATTTTTAAATGTAACTACTAGATTGTGATACAATACACTATTGGGTGAAGTTTGGTTGACTTCTGCGCAGCGGTTTGGGAGTTAACATCAAAATTACATTTCTCGGCCATATCGCATAGATCTCACTGTGAAAAGGCTTAAATGACTTTTTTAATTAAGTTTGATGATTGAGTTCAAACAAAATGTCCTAGAACAAAATTTTCAAATGTAACTACTAGATTGTGATACAATACACTATTGGGTGAAGTTTGGTTGACTTCTGCGCAGCGGTTTGGGAGTTAACATCAAAATTACATTTCTCGGCCATATCGCATAGATCTCACTGTGAAAAGGCTTAAATGGCTTTTTTGACCTAAGTTTGAGGATTGCGCTCAAACAAAATGTCCTAGAACAAAATTTTCAAATGTAACTACTAGATTGTGATACAATACACTATTGGGTGAAGTTTGGTTGACTTCTGCGCAGCGGTTTGGGAGTTAACATCAAAATTACATTTCTCGGCCATATCGCATAGATCTCACTGTGAAAAGGCTTAAATGACTTTTTTAATTAAGTTTGATGATTGCGTTCAAACAAAATGTCCTAGAACAAAATTTTCAAATGTAACTACTAGATTGTGATACAATACACTATTGGGTGAAGTTTGGTTGACTTCTGCGCAGCGGTTTGGGAGTTAACATCAAAATTACATTTCTCGGCCATATCGCATAGATCTCACTGGGAAAAGGCTTAAATGGCTTTTTTGACCTAAGTTTGAGGATTGCGCTCAAATCAAATGTCCTAGAACCAAATTTCCACATGTAACTACTAGATTGTGATAAAATACACTAATGGGTGAAGTTTGGTTGACTTCTGCGCAGCAGTTTGGGAGTTAACATCAAAATTACATTTCTCGGCCATATCGCATAGATCTCACTGTGAAAAGGCTTAAATGACTTTTTTAATTAAGTTTGATGATTGCGCTCAAACAAAATTTCCTAGAACAAAATTTTCAAATGTAACTACTAGATTGTGATACAATACACTATTGGGTGAAGTTTGGTTGACTTCTGCGCAGCGGTTTGGGAGTTAACATCAAAATTACATTTCTCGGCCATATCGCATAGATCTCACTGTGAAAAGGCATAAATGACTTTTTTAATTAAGTTTGATGATTGCGTTCAAACAAAATGTCCTAGAACAAAATTTTCAAATGTAACTACTAGATTGTGATACAATACACTATTGGGTGAAGTTTGGTTGACTTCTGCGCAGCGGTTTGGGAGTTAACATCAAAATTACATTTCTCGGCCATATCGCATAGATCTCACTGTGAAAAGGCTTAAATGGCTTTTTTGACCTAAGTTTAAAGATTGCGCTCAAACCAAATGTCCTAGAACGAAATTTTCAAATGTAACTACTAGATTGTGATACAATACACTATTGGGTGAAGTTTGGTTGACTTCTGCGCAGCGGTTTGGGAGTTAACATCAAAATTACATTTCTCGGCCATATCGCATAGATCTCACTGTGAAAAGGCTTAAATGACTTTTTTAATTAAGTTTGATGATTGCGTTCAAACAAAATGTCCTAGAACAAAATTTTCAAATGTAACTACTAGATTGTGATACAATACACTATTGGGTGAAGTTTGGTTGACTTCTGCGCAGCGGTTTGGGAGTTAACATCAAAATTACATTTCTCGGCCATATCGCATAGATCTCACTGTGAAAAGGCTTAAATGGCTTTTTTGACCTAAGTTTGAGGATTGCGCTCAAACCAAATGTCCTAGAACGAAATTTTCAAATGTAACTACTAGAATGTGATACAATACACTATTGGGTGAAGTTTGGTTGACTTTTGCGCAGCGGTTTGGGAGTTAACATCAAAATTACATTTCTCGGCCATATCGCATAGATCTCCCTGTGAAAAGGCTTAAATGGCTTTTTTGACCTAAGTTTGAGGATTGCGCTCAAATCAAATGTCCTAGAACCAAATTTCCACATGTAACTACTAGATTGTGATAAAATACACTAATGGGTGAAGTTTGGTTGACTTCTGCGCAGCGGTTGGGGAGTTAACATCAAAATTACATTTCTCGGCCATATCGCATAGATCTCACTGTGAAAAGGCTTAAATGACTTTTTTAATTAAGTTTGATCATTGCGCTCAAACAAAATTTCCTAGAACAAAATTTTCAAATGTAACTACTAGATTGTGATACAATACACTATTGGGTGAAGTTTGGTTGACTTCTGCGCAGCGGTTTGGGAGTTAACATCAAAATTACATTTCTCGGCCATATCGCATAGATCTCACTGTGAAAAGGCTTAAATGGCTTTTTTGACCTAAGTTTGAGGATTGCGCTCAAATCAAATGTCCTATAACCAAATTTCCACATGTAACTACTAGATTGTGATACAATACACTAATGGGTGAAGTTTGGTTGACTTCTGCGCAGCGGTTTGGGAGTTAACATCAAAATTACATTTCTCGGCCATATCGCATAGATCTCACTGTGAAAAGGCTTAAATGACTTTTTTAATTAAGTTTGATGATTGCGTTCAAACAAAATGTCCTAGAACAAAATTTTTAAATGTAACTACTAGATTGTGATACAATACACTATTGGCTGAAGTTTGGTTGACTTCTGCGCAGCGGTTTGGGAGTTAACATCAAAATTACATTTCTCGGCCATATCGCATAGATCTCACTGTGAAAAGGCTTAAATGGCTTTTTTGACCTAAGTTTGAGGATTGCGCTCAAATCAAATGTCCTAGAACCAAATTTCCACATGTAACTACTAGATTGTGATAAAATACACTAATGGGTGAAGTTTGGTTGACTTCTGCGCAGCGGTTTGGGAGTTAACATCAAAATTACATTTCTCGGCCATATCGCATAGATCTCACTGTGAAAAGGCTTAAATGGCTTTTTTGACCTAAGTTTGAGGATTGCGCTCAAATCAAATGTCCTATAACCAAATTTCCACATGTAACTACTAGATTGTGATACAATACACTAATGGGTGAAGTTTGGTTGACTTCTGCGCAGCGGTTTGGGAGTTAACATCAAAATTACATTTCTCGGCCATATCGCATAGATCTCACTGTGAAAAGGCTTAAATGGCTTTTTTGACCTAAGTTTGAGGATTGTGCTCAAACAAAATGTCCTAGAACAAAATTTTCAAATGTAACTACTAGATTGTGATACAATACACTATTGGGTGAAGTTTGGTTGACTTCTGCGCAGCGGTTTGGGAGTTAACATCAAAATTACATTTCTCGGCCATATCGCATAGATCTCACTGTGAAAAGGCTTAAATGACTTTTTTAATTAAGTTTGATGATTGCGTTCAAACAAAATGTCCTAGAACAAAATTTTCAAATGTAACTACTAGATTGTGATACAATACACTATTGGGTGAAGTTTGGTTGACTTCTGCGCAGCGGTTTGGGAGTTAACATCAAAATTACATTTCTCGGCCATATCGCATAGATCTCACTGTGAAAAGGCTTAAATGGCTTTTTTGACCTAAGTTTGAGGATTGCGCTCAAACCAAATGTCCTAGAACGAAATTTTCAAATGTAACTACTAGAATGTGATACAATACACTATTGGGTGAAGTTTGGTTGACTTCTGCGCAGCGGTTTGGGACTTAACATCAAAATTACATTTCTCGGCCATATCGCATAGATCTCACTGTGAAAAGGCTTAAATGGCTTTTTTGACCTAAGTTTGAGGATTGCGCTCAAATCAAATGTCCTAGAACCAAATTTCCACATGTAACTACTAGATTGTGATAAAATACACTAATGGGTGAAGTTTGGTTGACTTCTGCGCAGCGGTTTGGGAGTTAACATCAAAATTACATTTCTCGGCCATATCGCATAGATCTCACTGTGAAAAGGCTTAAATGACTTTTTTAATTAAGTTTGATGATTGCGCTCAAACAAAATTTCCTAGAACAAAATTTTCAAATGTAACTACTAGATTGTGATACAATACACTATTGGGTGAAGTTTGGTTGACTTCTGCGCAGCAGTTTGGGAGTTAACATCAAAATTACATTTCTCGGCCATATCGCATAGATCTCACTGTGAAAAGGCTTAAATGGCTTTTTTGACCTAAGTTTGAGGATTGCGCTCAAATCAAATGTCCTATAACCAAATTTCCACATGTAACTACTAGATTGTGATACAATACACTAATGGGTGAAGTTTGGTTGACTTCTGCGCAGCGGTTTGGGAGTTAACATCAAAATTACATTTCTCGGCCATATCGCATAGATCTCACTGTGAAAAGGCTTAAATGACTTTTTTAATTAAGTTTGATGATTGCGTTCAAACAAAATGTCCTAGAACAAAATTTTTAAATGCAACTACTAGATTGTGATACAATACACTATTGGGTGAAGTTTGGTTGACTTCTGCGCAGCGGTTTGGGAGTTAACATCAAAATTACATTTCTCGGCCATATCGCATAGATCTCACTGTGAAAAGGCTTAAATGACTTTTTTAATTAAGTTTGATGATTGAGTTCAAACAAAATGTCCTAGAACAAAATTTTCAAATGTAACTACTAGATTGTGATACAATACACTATTGGGTGAAGTTTGGTTGACTTCTGCGCAGCGGTTTGGGAGTTAACATCAAAATTACATTTCTCGGCCATATCGCATAGATCTCACTGTGAAAAGGCTTAAATGGCTTTTTTGACCTAAGTTTGAGGATTGCGCTCAAACAAAATGTCCTAGAACAAAATTTTCAAATGTAACTACTAGATTGTGATACAATACACTATTGGGTGAAGTTTGGTTGACTTCTGCGCAGCGGTTTGGGAGTTAACATCAAAATTACATTTCTCGGCCATATCGCATAGATCTCACTGTGAAAAGGCTTAAATGACTTTTTTAATTAAGTTTGATGATTGCGTTCAAACAAAATGTCCTAGAACAAAATTTTCAAATGTAACTACTAGATTGTGATACAATACACTATTGGGTGAAGTTTGGTTGACTTCTGCGCAGCGGTTTGGGAGTTAACATCAAAATTACATTTCTCGGCCATATCGCATAGATCTCACTGTGAAAAGGCTTAAATGGCTTTTTTGACCTAAGTTTGAGGATTGCGCTCAAACCAAATGTCCTAGAACGAAATTTTCAAATGTAACTACTAGATTGTGATACAATACACTAATGGGTGAAGTTTGGTTGACTTCTGCGCAGCGGTTTGGGAGTTAACATCAAAATTACATTTCTCGGCCATATCGCATAGATCTCACTGTGAAAAGGCTTAAATGGCTTTTTTGACCTAAGTTTGAGGATTGCGCTCAAATCAAATGTCCTATAACCAAATTTCCACATGTAACTACTAGATTGTGATACAATACACTAATGGGTGAAGTTTGGTTGACTTCTGCGCAGCGGTTTGGGAGTGAACATCAAAATTACATTTCTCGGCCATATCGCATAGATCTCACTGTGAAAAGGCTTAAATGGCTTTTTTGACCTAAGTTTGAGGATTGCGCTCAAATCAAATGTCCTAGAACCAAATTTCCACATGTAACTACTAGATTGTGATAAAATACACTAATGGGTGAAGTTTGGTTGACTTCTGCGCAGCGGTTTGGGAGTTAACATCAAAATTACATTTCTCGGCCATATCGCATAGATCTCCCTGTGAAAAGGCTTAAATGGCTTTTTTGACCTAAGTTTGAGGATTGCGCTCAAATCAAATGTCCTAGAACCAAATTTCCACATGTAACTACTAGATTGTGATAAAATACACTAATGGGTGAAGTTTGGTTGACTTCTGCGCAGCGGTTTGGGAGTTAACATAAAAATTACATTTCTCGGCCATATCGCATAGATCTCACTGTGAAAAGGCTTAAATGACTTTTTTAATTAAGTTTGATGATTGCGCTCAAACAAAATTTCCTAGAACAAAATTTTCAAATGTAACTACTAGATTGTGATACAATACACTATTGGGTGAAGTTTGGTTGACTTCTGCGCAGCGGTTTGGGAGTTAACATCAAAATTACATTTCTCGGCCATATCGCATAGATCTCACTGTGAAAAGGCTTAAATGGCTTTTTTGACCTAAGTTTGAGGATTGCGCTCAAATCAAATGTCCTACAACCAAATTTCAACATGTAACTACTACATTGTGATACAATACACTAATGGGTGAAGTTTGGTTGACTTCTGCGCAGCGGTTTGGGAGTTAACATCAAAATTACATTTCTCGGCCATATCGCATAGATCTCACTGTGAAAAGGCTTAAATGACTTTTTTAATTAAGTTTGATGATTGCGTTCAAACAAAATGTCCTAGAACAAAATTTTTAAATGTAACTACTAGATTGTGATACAATACACTATTGGGTGAAGTTTGGTTGATTTCTGCGCAGCGGTTTGGGAGTTAACATCAAAATTACATTTCTCGGCCATATCGCATAGATCTCACTGTGAAAAGGCTTAAATGGCTTTTTTGACCTAAGTTTGAGGATTGCGCTCAAATCAAATGTCCTAGAACCAAATTTCCACATGTAACTACTAGATTGTGATAAAATACACTAATGGGTGAAGTTTGGTTGACTTCTGCGCAGCGGTTTGGGAGTTAACATCAAAATTACATTTCTCGGCCATATCGCATAGATCTCACTGTGTAAAGGCTTAAATGACTTTTTTAATTAAGTTTGATGATTGCGCTCAAACAAAATTTCCTAGAACAAAATTTTCAAATGTAACTACTAGATTGTGATACAATACACTATTGGGTGAAGTTTGGTTGACTTCTGCGCAGCGGTTTGGGAGTTAACATCAAAATTACATTTCTCGGCCATATCGCATAGATCTCACTGTGAAAAGGCTTAAATGACTTTTTTAATTAAGTTTGATGATTGCGTTCAAACAAAATGTCCTAGAACAAAATTTTCAAATGTAACTACTAGATTGTGATACAATACACTATTGGGTGAAGTTTGGTTGACTTCTGCGCAGCGGTTTGGGAGTTAACATCAAAATTACATTTCTCGGCCATATCGCATAGATCTCACTGTGAAAAGGCTTAAATGGCTTTTTTGACCTAAGGTTAAAGATTGCGCTCAAACCAAATGTCCTAGAACGAAATTTTCAAATGTAACTACTAGATTGTGATACAATACACTAATGGGTGAAGTTTGGTTGACTTCTGCGCAGCGGTTTGGGAGTTAACATCAAAATTACATTTCTCGGCCATATCGCATAGATCTCACTGTGAAAAGGCTTAAATGGCTTTTTTGACCTAAGTTTGAGGATTGCGCTCAAATCAAATGTCCTATAACCAAATTTCCACATGTAACTACTAGATTGTGATACAATACACTAATGGGTGAAGTTTGGTTGACTTCTGCGCAGCGGTTTGGGAGTTAACATCAAAATTACATTTCTCGGCCATATCGCATAGATCTCACTGTGAAAAGGCTTAAATGACTTTTTTAATTAAGTTTGATGATTGCGTTCAAACAAAATGTCCTAGAACAAAATTTTTAAATGTAACTACTAGATTGTGATACAATACACTATTGGGTGAAGTTTGGTTGACTTCTGCGCAGCGGTTTGGGAGTTAACATCAAAATTACATTTCTCGGCCATATCGCATAGATCTCACTGTGAAAAGGCTTAAATGACTTTTTTAATTAAGTTTGATGATTGAGTTCAAACAAAATGTCCTAGAACAAAATTTTCAAATGTAACTACTAGATTGTGATACAATACACTATTGGGTGAAGTTTGGTTGACTTCTGCGCAGCGGTTTGGGAGTTAACATCAAAATTACATTTCTCGGCCATATCGCATAGATCTCACTGTGAAAAGGCTTAAATGGCTTTTTTGACCTAAGTTTGAGGATTGCGCTCAAACAAAATGTCCTAGAACAAAATTTTGAAATGTAACTACTAGATTGTGATACAATACACTATTGGGTGAAGTTTGGTTGACTTCTGCGCAGCGGTTTGGGAGTTAACATCAAAATTACATTTCTCGGCCATATCGCATAGATCTCACTGTGAAAAGGCTTAAATGACTTTTTTAATTAAGTTTGATGATTGCGTTCAAACAAAATGTCCTAGAACAAAATTTTCAAATGTAACTACTAGATTGTGATACAATACACTATTGGGTGAAGTTTGGTTGACTTCTGCGCAGCGGTTTGGGAGTTAACATCAAAATTACATTTCTCGGCCATATCGCATAGATCTCACTGGGAAAAGGCTTAAATGGCTTTTTTGACCTAAGTTTGAGGATTGCGCTCAAATCAAATGTCCTAGAACCAAATTTCCACATGTAACTACTAGATTGTGATAAAATACACTAATGGGTGAAGTTTGGTTGACTTCTGCGCAGCGGTTTGGGAGTTAACATCAAAATTACATTTCTCGGCCATATCGCATAGATCTCACTGTGAAAAGGCTTAAATGGCTTTTTTGACCTAAGTTTGAGGATTGCGCTCAAATCAAATGTCCTATAACCAAATTTCCACATGTAACTACTAGATTGTGATACAATACACTAATGGGTGAAGTTTGGTTGACTTCTGCGCAGCGGTTTGGGAGTGAACATCAAAATTACATTTCTCGGCCATATCGCATAGATCTCACTGTGAAAAGGCTTAAATGGCTTTTTTGACCTAAGTTTGAGGATTGCGCTCAAATCAAATGTCCTAGAACCAAATTTCCACATGTAACTACTAGATTGTGATAAAATACACTAATGGGTGAAGTTTGGTTGACTTCTGCGCAGCGGTTTGGGAGTTAACATCAAAATTACATTTCTCGGCCATATCGCATAGATCTCACTGTGAAAAGGCTTAAATGACTTTTTTAATTAAGTTTGATGATTGCGTTCAAACAAAATGTCCTAGAACAAAATTTTTAAATGTAACTACTAGATTGTGATACAATACACTATTGGGTGAAGTTTGGTTGACTTCTGCGCAGCGGTTTGGGAGTTAACATCAAAATTACATTTCTCGGCCATATCGCATAGATCTCACTGTGAAAAGGCTTAAATGGCTTTTTTGACCTAAGTTTGAGGATTGCGCTCAAATCAAATGTCCTAGAACCAAATTTCCACATGTAACTACTAGATTGTGATAAAATACACTAATGGGTGAAGTTTGGTTGACTTCTGCGCAGCGGTTTGGGAGTTAATATCAAAATTACATTTCTCGGCCATATCGCATAGATCTCACTGTGAAAAGGCTTAAATGACTTTTTTAATTAAGTTTGATGATTGCGCTCAAACAAAATTTCCTAGAACAAAATTTTCAAATGTAACTACTAGATTGTGATACAATACACTATTGGGTGAAGTTTGGTTGACTTCTGCGCAGCGGTTTGGGAGTTAACATCAAAATTACATTTCTCGGCCATATCGCATAGATCTCACTGTGAAAAGGCTTAAATGACTTTTTTAATTAAGTTTGATGATTGCGTTCAAACAAAATGTCCTAGAACAAAATTTTCAAATGTAACTACTAGATTGTGATACAATACACTATTGGGTGAAGTTTGGTTGACTTCTGCGCAGCGGTTTGGGAGTTAACATCAAAATTACATTTCTCGGCCATATCGCATAGATCTCACTGTGAAAAGGCTTAAATGGCTTTTTTGACCTAAGGTTAAAGATTGCGCTCAAACCAAATGTCCTAGAACGAAATTTTCAAATGTAACTACTAGATTGTGATACAATACACTAATAAGTGAAGTTTGGTTGACTTCTGCGCAGCGGTTTGGGAGTTAACATCAAAATTACATTTCTCGGCCATATCGCATAGATCTCACTGTGAAAAGGCTTAAATGGCTTTTTTGACCTAAGTTTGAGGATTGCGCTCAAATCAAATGTCCTATAACCAAATTTCCACATGTAACTACTAGATTGTGATACAATACACTAATGGGTGAAGTTTGGTTGACTTCTGCGCAGCGGTTTGGGAGTGAACATCATAATTACATTTCTCGGCCATATCGCATAGATCTCACTGTGAAAAGGCTTAAATGGCTTTTTTGACCTAAGTTTGAGGATTGCGCTCAAATCAAATGTCCTAGAACCAAATTTCCACATGTAACTACTAGATTGTGATAAAATACACTAATGGGTGAAGTTTGGTTGACTTCTGCGCAGCGGTTTGGGAGTTAACATCAAAATTACATTTCTCGGCCATATCGCATAGATCTCACTGTGAAAAGGCTTAAATGACTTTTTTAATTAAGTTTGATGATTGCGCTCAAACAAAATTTCCTAGAACAAAATTTTCAAATGTAACTACTAGATTGTGATACAATACACTATTGGGTGAAGTTTGGTTGACTTCTGCGCAGCGGTTTGGGAGTTAACATCAAAATTACATTTCTCGGCCATATCGCATAGATCTCACTGTGAAAAGGCTTAAATGGCTTTTTTGACCTAAGTTTGAGGATTGCGCTCAAATCAAATGTCCTATAACCAAATTTCCACATGTAACTACTAGATTGTGATACAATACACTAATGGGTGAAGTTTGGTTGACTTCTGCGCAGCGGTTTGGGAGTTAACATCAAAATTACATTTCTCGGCCATATCGCATAGATCTCACTGTGAAAAGGCTTAAATGACTTTTTTAATTAAGTTTGATGATTGCGTTCAAACAAAATGTCCTAGAACAAAATTTTCAAATGTAACTACTAGAATGTGATACAATACACTATTGGGTGAAGTTTGGTTGACTTCTGCGCAGCGGTTTGGGAGTTAACATCAAAATTACATTTCTCGGCCATATCGCATAGATCTCACTGTGAAAAGGCTTAAATGACTTTTTTAATTAAGTTTGATGATTGCGCTCAAACAAAATTTCCTAGAACAAAATTTTCAAATGTAACTACTAGATTGTGATACAATACACTATTGGGTGAAGTTTGGTTGACTTCTGCGCAGCGGTTTGGGAGTTAACATCAAAATTACATTTCTCGGCCATATCGCATAGATCTCACTGTGAAAAGGCTTAAATGACTTTTTTAATTAAGTTTGATGATTGCGTTCAAACAAAATGTCCTAGAACAAAATTTTCAAATGTAACTACTAGATTGTGATACAATACACTATTGGGTGAAGTTTGGTTGACTTCTGCGCAGCGGTTTGGGAGTTAACATCAAAATTACATTTCTCGGCCATATCGCATAGATCTCACTGTGAAAAGGCTTAAATGGCTTTTTTGACCTAAGTTTGAGGATTGCGCTCAAACCAAATGTCCTAGAACGAAATTTTCAAATGTAACTACTAGAATGTGATACAATACACTATTGGGTGAAGTTTGGTTGACTTCTGCGCAGCGGTTTGGGACTTAACATCAAAATTACATTTCTCGGCCATATCGCATAGATCTCACTGTGAAAAGGCTTAAATGGCTTTTTTGACCTAAGTTTGAGGATTGCGCTCAAATCAAATGTCCTAGAACCAAATTTCCACATGTAACTACTAGATTGTGATAAAATACACTAATGGGTGAAGTTTGGTTGACTTCTGCGCAGCGGTTTGGGAGTTAACATCAAAATTACATTTCTCGGCCATATCGCATAGATCTCACTGTGAAAAGGCTTAAATGACTTTTTTAATTAAGTTTGATGATTGCGCTCAAACAAAATTTCCTAGAACAAAATTTTCAAATGTAACTACTAGATTGTGATACAATACACTATTGGGTGAAGTTTGGTTGACTTCTGCGCAGCGGTTTGGGAGTTAACATCAAAATTACATTTCTCGGCCATATCGCATAGATCTCACTGTGAAAAGGCTTAAATGGCTTTTTTGACCTAAGTTTGAGGATTGCGCTCAAATCAAATGTCCTATAACCAAATTTCCACATGTAACTACTAGATTGTGATACAATACACTAATGGGTGAAGTTTGGTTGACTTCTGCGCAGCGGTTTGGGAGTTAACATCAAAATTACATTTCTCGGCCATATCGCATAGATCTCACTGTGAAAAGGCTTAAATGACTTTTTTAATTAAGTTTGATGATTGCGTTCAAACAAAATGTCCTAGAACAAAATTTTTAAATGTAACTACTAGATTGTGATACAATACACTATTGGGTGAAGTTTGGTTGACTTCTGCGCAGCGGTTTGGGAGTTAACATCAAAATTACATTTCTCGGCCATATCGCATAGATCTCACTGTGAAAAGGCTTAAATGACTTTTTTAATTAAGTTTGATGATTGAGTTCAAACAAAATGTCCTAGAACAAAATTTTCAAATGTAACTACTAGATTGTGATACAATACACTATTGGGTGAAGTTTGGTTGACTTCTGCGCAGCGGTTTGGGAGTTAACATCAAAATTACATTTCTCGGCCATATCGCATAGATCTCACTGTGAAAAGGCTTAAATGGCTTTTTTGACCTAAGTTTGAGGATTGCGCTCAAACAAAATGTCCTAGAACAAAATTTTCAAATGTAACTACTAGATTGTGATACAATACACTATTGGGTGAAGTTTGGTTGACTTCTGCGCAGCGGTTTGGGAGTTAACATCAAAATTACATTTCTCGGCCATATCGCATAGATCTCACTGTGAAAAGGCTTAAATGACTTTTTTAATTAAGTTTGATGATTGCGTTCAAACAAAATGTCCTAGAACAAAATTTTCAAATGTAACTACTAGATTGTGATACAATACACTATTGGGTGAAGTTTGGTTGACTTCTGCGCAGCGGTTTGGGAGTTAACATCAAAATTACATTTCTCGGCCATATCGCATAGATCTCACTGTGAAAAGGCTTAAATGGCTTTTTTGACCTAAGTTTGAGGATTGCGCTCAAACCAAATGTCCTAGAACGAAATTTTCAAATGTAACTACTAGAATGTGATACAATACACTATTGGGTGAAGTTTGGTTGACTTCTGCGCAGCGGTTTGGGAGTTAACATCAAAATTACATTTCTCGGCCATATCGCATAGATCTCACTGTGAAAAGGCTTAAATGGCTTTTTTGACCTAAGTTTGAGGATTGCGCTCAAATCAAATGTCCTAGAACCAAATTTCCACATGTAACTACTAGATTGTGATACAATACACTAATGGGTGAAGTTTGGTTGACTTCTGCGCAGCGGTTTGGGAGTTAACATCAAAATTACATTTCTCGGCCATATCGCATAGATCTCACTGTGAAAAGGCTTAAATGACTTTTTTAATTAAGTTTGATGATTGCGTTCAAACAAAATGTCCTAGAACAAAATTTTTAAATGTAACTACTAGATTGTGATACAATACACTATTGGGTGAAGTTTGGTTGACTTCTGCGCAGCGGTTTGGGAGTTAACATCAAAATTACATTTCTCGGCCATATCGCATAGATCTCACTGTGAAAAGGCTTAAATGGCTTTTTTGACCTAAGTTTGAGGATTGCGCTCAAATCAAATGTCCTAGAACCAAATTTCCACATGTAACTACTAGATTGTGATAAAATACACTAATGGGTGAAGTTTGGTTGACTTCTGCGCAGCGGTTTGGGAGTTAACATCAAAATTACATTTCTCGGCCATATCGCATAGATCTCACTGTGAAAAGGCTTAAATGACTTTTTTAATTAAGTTTGATGATTGCGTTCAAACAAAATGTCCTAGAACAAAATTTTTAAATGTAACTACTAGATTGTGATACAATACACTATTGGGTGAAGTTTGGTTGACTTCTGCGCAGCGGTTTGGGAGTTAACATCAAAATTACATTTCTCGGCCATATCGCATAGATCTCACTGTGAAAAGGCTTAAATGGCTTTTTTGACCTAAGTTTGAGGATTGCGCTCAAATCAAATGTCCTAGAACCAAATTTCCACATGTAACTACTAGATTGTGATACAATACACTAATGGGTGAAGTTTGGTTGACTTCTGCGCAGCGGTTTGGGAGTTAACATCAAAATTACATTTCTCGGCCATATCGCATAGATCTCACTGTGAAAAGGTTTAAATGGCTTTTTTGACCTAAGTTTAATAATTGCGCTCAAACCAAATGTCCTTGAACGAAATTTTAAAATGTAACTACTAGAATGTGATACAATACACTATTGGGTGAAGTTTGGTTGAATTCTGCGCAGCGGTTTGGGAGTTAACATCAAAATTACATTTCTCGGCCATATCGCATAGATCTCACTGTGAAAAGGCTTAAATGGCTTTTTTGACCTAAGTTTGAGGATTGCGCTCAAATCAAATGTCCTATAACCAAATTTCCACATGTAACTACTAGATTGTGATACAATACACTAATGGGTGAAGTTTGGTTGACTTCTGCGCAGCGGTTTGGGAGTTAACATCAAAATTACATTTCTCGGCCATATCGCATAGATCTCACTGTGAAAAGGCTTAAATGGCTTTTTTGACCTAAGTTTGAGGATTGCGCTCAAATCAAATGTCCTATAACCAAATTTCCACATGTAACTACTAGATTGTGATACAATACACTAATGGGTGAAGTTTGGTTGACTTCTGCGCAGCGGTTTGGGAGTTAACATCAAAATTACATTTCTCGGCCATATCGCATAGATCTCACTGTGAAAAGGCTTAAATGGCTTTTTTGACCTAAGTTTGAGGATTGTGCTCAAACAAAATGTCCTAGAACAAAATTTTCAAATGTAACTACTAGATTGTGATACAATACACTATTGGGTGAAGTTTGGTTGACTTCTGCGCAGCGGTTTGGGAGTTAACATCAAAATTACATTTCTCGGCCATATCGCATAGATCTCACTGTGAAAAGGCTTAAATGACTTTTTTAATTAAGTTTGATGATTGCGTTCAAACAAAATGTCCTAGAACAAAATTTTCAAATGTAACTACTAGATTGTGATACAATACACTATTGGGTGAAGTTTGGTTGACTTCTGCGCAGCGGTTTGGGAGTTAACATCAAAATTACATTTCTCGGCCATATCGCATAGATCTCACTGTGAAAAGGCTTAAATGGCTTTTTTGACCTAAGTTTGAGGATTGCGCTCAAACCAAATGTCCTAGAACGAAATTTTCAAATGTAACTACTAGAATGTGATACAATACACTATTGGGTGAAGTTTGGTTGACTTCTGCGCAGCGGTTTGGGAGTTAACATCAAAATTACATTTCTCGGCCATATCGCATAGATCTCACTGTGAAAAGGCTTAAATGACTTTTTTAATTAAGTTTGATGATTGCGCTCAAACAAAATTTCCTAGAACAAAATTTTCAAATGTAACTACTAGATTGTGATACAATACACTATTGGGTGAAGTTTGGTTGACTTCTGCGCAGCGGTTTGGGAGTTAACATCAAAATTACATTTCTCGGCCATATCGCATAGATCTCACTGTGAAAAGGCTTAAATGGCTTTTTTGACCTAAGTTTGAGGATTGCGCTCAAATCAAATGTCCTATAACCAAATTTCCACATGTAACTACTAGATTGTGATACAATACACTAATGGGTGAAGTTTGGTTGACTTCTGCGCAGCGGTTTGGGAGTTAACATCAAAATTACATTTCTCGGCCATATCGCATAGATCTCACTGTGAAAAGGCTTAAATGACTTTTTTAATTAAGTTTGATGATTGCGTTCAAACAAAATGTCCTAGAACAAAATTTTTAAATGTAACTACTAGATTGTGATACAATACACTATTGGGTGAAGTTTGGTTGACTTCTGCGCAGCGGTTTGGGAGTTAACATCAAAATTACATTTCTCGGCCATATCGCATAGATCTCACTGTGAAAAGGCTTAAATGACTTTTTTAATTAAGTTTGATGATTGAGTTCAAACAAAATGTCCTAGAACAAAATTTTCAAATGTAACTACTAGATTGTGATACAATACACTATTGGGTGAAGTTTGGTTGACTTCTGCGCAGCGGTTTGGGAGTTAACATCAAAATTACATTTCTCGGCCATATCGCATATATCTCACTGTGAAAAGGCTTAAATGGCTTTTTTGACCTAAGTTTGAGGATTGCGCTCAAACAAAATGTCCTAGAACAAAATTTTCAAATGTAACTACTAGATTGTGATACAATACACTATTGGGTGAAGTTTGGTTGACTTCTGCGCAGCGGTTTGGGAGTTAACATCAAAATTACATTTCTCGGCCATATCGCATAGATCTCACTGTGAAAAGGCTTAAATGACTTTTTTAATTAAGTTTGATGATTGCGTTCAAACAAAATGTCCTAGAACAAAATTTTCAAATGTAACTACTAGATTGTGATACAATACACTATTGGGTGAAGTTTGGTTGACTTCTGCGCAGCGGTTTGGGAGTTAACATCAAAATTACATTTCTCGGCCATATCGCATAGATCTCACTGTGAAAAGGCTTAAATGGCTTTTTTGACCTAAGTTTGAGGATTGCGCTCAAACCAAATGTCCTAGAACGAAATTTTCAAATGTAACTACTAGAATGTGATACAATACACTATTGGGTGAAGTTTGGTTGACTTCTGCGCAGCGGTTTGGGACTTAACATCAAAATTACATTTCTCGGCCATATCGCATAGATCTCACTGTGAAAAGGCTTAAATGGCTTTTTTGACCTAAGTTTGAGGATTGCGCTCAAATCAAATGTCCTAGAACCAAATTTCCACATGTAACTACTAGATTGTGATAAAATACACTAATGGGTGAAGTTTGGTTGACTTCTGCGCAGCGGTTTGGGAGTTAACATCAAAATTACATTTCTCGGCCATATCGCATAGATCTCACTGTGAAAAGGCTTAAATGACTTTTTTAATTAAGTTTGATGATTGCGCTCAAACAAAATTTCCTAGAACAAAATTTTCAAATGTAACTACTAGATTGTGATACAATACACTATTGGGTGAAGTTTGGTTGACTTCTGCGCAGCGGTTTGGGAGTTAACATCAAAATTACATTTCTCGGCCATATCGCATAGATCTCACTGTGAAAAGGCTTAAATGGCTTTTTTGACCTAAGTTTGAGGATTGCGCTCAAATCAAATGTCCTATAACCAAATTTCCACATGTAACTACTAGATTGTGATACAATACACTAATGGGTGAAGTTTGGTTGACTTCTGCGCAGCGGTTTGGGAGTTAACATCAAAATTACATTTCTCGGCCATATCGCATAGATCTCACTGTGAAAAGGCTTAAATGACTTTTTTAATTAAGTTTGATGATTGCGTTCAAACAAAATGTCCTAGAACAAAATTTTTAAATGTAACTACTAGATTGTGATACAATACACTATTGGGTGAAGTTTGGTTGACTTCTGCGCAGCGGTTTGGGAGTTAACATCAAAATTACATTTCTCGGCCATATCGCATAGATCTCACTGTGAAAAGGCTTAAATGACTTTTTTAATTAAGTTTGATGATTGAGTTCAAACAAAATGTCCTAGAACAAAATTTTCAAATGTAACTACTAGATTGTGATACAATACACTATTGGGTGAAGTTTGGTTGACTTCTGCGCAGCGGTTTGGGAGTTAACATCAAAATTACATTTCTCGGCCATATCGCATAGATCTCACTGTGAAAAGGCTTAAATGGCTTTTTTGACCTAAGTTTGAGGATTGCGCTCAAACAAAATGTCCTAGAACAAAATTTTCAAATGTAACTACTAGATTGTGATACAATACACTATTGGGTGAAGTTTGGTTGACTTCTGCGCAGCGGTTTGGGAGTTAACATCAAAATTACATTTCTCGGCCATATCGCATAGATCTCACTGTGAAAAGGCTTAAATGACTTTTTTAATTAAGTTTGATGATTGCGTTCAAACAAAATGTCCTAGAACAAAATTTTCAAATGTAACTACTAGATTGTGATACAATACACTATTGGGTGAAGTTTGGTTGACTTCTGCGCAGCGGTTTGGGAGTTAACATCAAAATTACATTTCTCGGCCATATCGCATAGATCTCACTGTGAAAAGGCTTAAATGGCTTTTTTGACCTAAGTTTGAGGATTGCGCTCAAACCAAATGTCCTAGAACGAAATTTTCAAATGTAACTACTAGAATGTGATACAATACACTATTGGGTGAAGTTTGGTTGACTTCTGCGCAGCGGTTTGGGAGTTAACATCAAAATTACATTTCTCGGCCATATCGCATAGATCTCACTGTGAAAAGGCTTAAATGGCTTTTTTGACCTAAGTTTGAGGATTGCGCTCAAATCAAATGTCCTAGAACCAAATTTCCACATGTAACTACTAGATTGTGATACAATACACTAATGGGTGAAGTTTGGTTGACTTCTGCGCAGCGGTTTGGGAGTTAACATCAAAATTACATTTCTCGGCCATATCGCATAGATCTCACTGTGAAAAGGCTTAAATGACTTTTTTAATTAAGTTTGATGATTGCGTTCAAACAAAATGTCCTAGAACAAAATTTTTAAATGTAACTACTAGATTGTGATACAATACACTATTGGGTGAAGTTTGGTTGACTTCTGCGCAGCGGTTTGGGAGTTAACATCAAAATTACATTTCTCGGCCATATCGCATAGATCTCACTGTGAAAAGGCTTAAATGGCTTTTTTGACCTAAGTTTGAGGATTGCGCTCAAATCAAATGTCCTAGAACCAAATTTCCACATGTAACTACTAGATTGTGATAAAATACACTAATGGGTGAAGTTTGGTTGACTTCTGCGCAGCGGTTTGGGAGTTAACATCAAAATTACATTTCTCGGCCATATCGCATAGATCTCACTGTGAAAAGGCTTAAATGACTTTTTTAATTAAGTTTGATGATTGCGTTCAAACAAAATGTCCTAGAACAAAATTTTTAAATGTAACTACTAGATTGTGATACAATACACTATTGGGTGAAGTTTGGTTGACTTCTGCGCAGCGGTTTGGGAGTTAACATCAAAATTACATTTCTCGGCCATATCGCATAGATCTCACTGTGAAAAGGCTTAAATGGCTTTTTTGACCTAAGTTTGAGGATTGCGCTCAAATCAAATGTCCTAGAACCAAATTTCCACATGTAACTACTAGATTGTGATACAATACACTAATGGGTGAAGTTTGGTTGACTTCTGCGCAGCGGTTTGGGAGTTAACATCAAAATTACATTTCTCGGCCATATCGCATAGATCTCACTGTGAAAAGGTTTAAATGGCTTTTTTGACCTAAGTTTAATAATTGCGCTCAAACCAAATGTCCTTGAACGAAATTTTAAAATGTAACTACTAGAATGTGATACAATACACTATTGGGTGAAGTTTGGTTGAATTCTGCGCAGCGGTTTGGGAGTTAACATCAAAATTACATTTCTCGGCCATATCGCATAGATCTCACTGTGAAAAGGCTTAAATGGCTTTTTTGACCTAAGTTTGAGGATTGCGCTCAAATCAAATGTCCTATAACCAAATTTCCACATGTAACTACTAGATTGTGATACAATACACTAATGGGTGAAGTTTGGTTGACTTCTGCGCAGCGGTTTGGGAGTTAACATCAAAATTACATTTCTCGGCCATATCGCATAGATCTCACTGTGAAAAGGCTTAAATGGCTTTTTTGACCTAAGTTTGAGGATTGCGCTCAAATCAAATGTCCTATAACCAAATTTCCACATGTAACTACTAGATTGTGATACAATACACTAATGGGTGAAGTTTGGTTGACTTCTGCGCAGCGGTTTGGGAGTTAACATCAAAATTACATTTCTCGGCCATATCGCATAGATCTCACTGTGAAAAGGCTTAAATGGCTTTTTTGACCTAAGTTTGAGGATTGTGCTCAAACAAAATGTCCTAGAACAAAATTTTCAAATGTAACTACTAGATTGTGATACAATACACTATTGGGTGAAGTTTGGTTGACTTCTGCGCAGCGGTTTGGGAGTTAACATCAAAATTACATTTCTCGGCCATATCGCATAGATCTCACTGTGAAAAGGCTTAAATGACTTTTTTAATTAAGTTTGATGATTGCGTTCAAACAAAATGTCCTAGAACAAAATTTTCAAATGTAACTACTAGATTGTGATACAATACACTATTGGGTGAAGTTTGGTTGACTTCTGCGCAGCGGTTTGGGAGTTAACATCAAAATTACATTTCTCGGCCATATCGCATAGATCTCACTGTGAAAAGGCTTAAATGGCTTTTTTGACCTAAGTTTGAGGATTGCGCTCAAACCAAATGTCCTAGAACGAAATTTTCAAATGTAACTACTAGAATGTGATACAATACACTATTGGGTGAAGTTTGGTTGACTTCTGCGCAGCGGTTTGGGAGTTAACATCAAAATTACATTTCTCGGCCATATCGCATAGATCTCACTGTGAAAAGGCTTAAATGACTTTTTTAATTAAGTTTGATGATTGCGCTCAAACAAAATTTCCTAGAACAAAATTTTCAAATGTAACTACTAGATTGTGATACAATACACTATTGGGTGAAGTTTGGTTGACTTCTGCGCAGCGGTTTGGGAGTTAACATCAAAATTACATTTCTCGGCCATATCGCATAGATCTCACTGTGAAAAGGCTTAAATGGCTTTTTTGACCTAAGTTTGAGGATTGCGCTCAAATCAAATGTCCTATAACCAAATTTCCACATGTAACTACTAGATTGTGATACAATACACTAATGGGTGAAGTTTGGTTGACTTCTGCGCAGCGGTTTGGGAGTTAACATCAAAATTACATTTCTCGGCCATATCGCATAGATCTCACTGTGAAAAGGCTTAAATGACTTTTTTAATTAAGTTTGATGATTGCGTTCAAACAAAATGTCCTAGAACAAAATTTTTAAATGTAACTACTAGATTGTGATACAATACACTATTGGGTGAAGTTTGGTTGACTTCTGCGCAGCGGTTTGGGAGTTAACATCAAAATTACATTTCTCGGCCATATCGCATAGATCTCACTGTGAAAAGGCTTAAATGACTTTTTTAATTAAGTTTGATGATTGAGTTCAAACAAAATGTCCTAGAACAAAATTTTCAAATGTAACTACTAGATTGTGATACAATACACTATTGGGTGAAGTTTGGTTGACTTCTGCGCAGCGGTTTGGGAGTTAACATCAAAATTACATTTCTCGGCCATATCGCATATATCTCACTGTGAAAAGGCTTAAATGGCTTTTTTGACCTAAGTTTGAGGATTGCGCTCAAACAAAATGTCCTAGAACAAAATTTTCAAATGTAACTACTAGATTGTGATACAATACACTATTGGGTGAAGTTTGGTTGACTTCTGCGCAGCGGTTTGGGAGTTAACATCAAAATTACATTTCTCGGCCATATCGCATAGATCTCACTGTGAAAAGGCTTAAATGACTTTTTTAATTAAGTTTGATGATTGCGTTCAAACAAAATGTCCTAGAACAAAATTTTCAAATGTAACTACTAGATTGTGATACAATACACTATTGGGTGAAGTTTGGTTGACTTCTGCGCAGCGGTTTGGGAGTTAACATCAAAATTACATTTCTCGGCCATATCGCATAGATCTCACTGTGAAAAGGCTTAAATGGCTTTTTTGACCTAAGTTTGAGGATTGCGCTCAAACCAAATGTCCTAGAACGAAATTTTCAAATGTAACTACTAGAATGTGATACAATACACTATTGGGTGAAGTTTGGTTGACTTCTGCGCAGCGGTTTGGGAGTTAACATCAAAATTACATTTCTCGGCCATATCGCATAGATCTCACTGTGAAAAGGCTTAAATGGCTTTTTTGACCTAAGTTTGAGGATTGCGCTCAAATCAAATGTCCTAGAACCAAATTTCCACATGTAACTACTAGATTGTGATACAATACACTAATGGGTGAAGTTTGGTTGACTTCTGCGCAGCGGTTTGGGAGTTAACATCAAAATTACATTTCTCGGCCATATCGCATAGATCTCACTGTGAAAAGGCTTAAATGACTTTTTTAATTAAGTTTGATGATTGCGTTCAAACAAAATGTCCTAGAACAAAATTTTTAAATGTAACTACTAGATTGTGATACAATACACTATTGGGTGAAGTTTGGTTGACTTCTGCGCAGCGGTTTGGGAGTTAACATCAAAATTACATTTCTCGGCCATATCGCATAGATCTCACTGTGAAAAGGCTTAAATGGCTTTTTTGACCTAAGTTTGAGGATTGCGCTCAAATCAAATGTCCTAGAACCAAATTTCCACATGTAACTACTAGATTGTGATAAAATACACTAATGGGTGAAGTTTGGTTGACTTCTGCGCAGCGGTTTGGGAGTTAACATCAAAATTACATTTCTCGGCCATATCGCATAGATCTCACTGTGAAAAGGCTTAAATGACTTTTTTAATTAAGTTTGATGATTGCGTTCAAACAAAATGTCCTAGAACAAAATTTTTAAATGTAACTACTAGATTGTGATACAATACACTATTGGGTGAAGTTTGGTTGACTTCTGCGCAGCGGTTTGGGAGTTAACATCAAAATTACATTTCTCGGCCATATCGCATAGATCTCACTGTGAAAAGGCTTAAATGGCTTTTTTGACCTAAGTTTGAGGATTGCGCTCAAATCAAATGTCCTAGAACCAAATTTCCACATGTAACTACTAGATTGTGATACAATACACTAATGGGTGAAGTTTGGTTGACTTCTGCGCAGCGGTTTGGGAGTTAACATCAAAATTACATTTCTCGGCCATATCGCATAGATCTCACTGTGAAAAGGTTTAAATGGCTTTTTTGACCTAAGTTTAATAATTGCGCTCAAACCAAATGTCCTTGAACGAAATTTTAAAATGTAACTACTAGAATGTGATACAATACACTATTGGGTGAAGTTTGGTTGAATTCTGCGCAGCGGTTTGGGAGTTAACATCAAAATTACATTTCTCGGCCATATCGCATAGATCTCACTGTGAAAAGGCTTAAATGGCTTTTTTGACCTAAGTTTGAGGATTGCGCTCAAATCAAATGTCCTATAACCAAATTTCCACATGTAACTACTAGATTGTGATACAATACACTAATGGGTGAAGTTTGGTTGACTTCTGCGCAGCGGTTTGGGAGTTAACATCAAAATTACATTTCTCGGCCATATCGCATAGATCTCACTGTGAAAAGGCTTAAATGGCTTTTTTGACCTAAGTTTGAGGATTGTGCTCAAACAAAATGTCCTAGAACAAAATTTTCAAATGTAACTACTAGATTGTGATACAATACACTATTGGGTGAAGTTTGGTTGACTTCTGCGCAGCGGTTTGGGAGTTAACATCAAAATTACATTTCTCGGCCATATCGCATAGATCTCACTGTGAAAAGGCTTAAATGGCTTTTTTGATCTAAGTTTGAGGATTGTGCTCAAACAAAATGTCCTAGAACAAAATTTTCAAATGTAACTACTAGATTGTGATACAATACACTATTGGGTGAAGTTTGGTTGACTTCTGCGCAGCGGTTTGGGAGTTAACATCAAAATTACATTTCTCGGCCATATCGCATAGATCTCACTGTGAAAAGGCTTAAATGACTTTTTTAATTAAGTTTGATGATTGCGTTCAAACAAAATGTCCTAGAACAAAATTTTCAAATGTAACTACTAGATTGTGATACAATACACTATTAGGTGAAGTTTGGTTGACTTCTGCGCAGCGGTTTGGGAGTTAACATCAAAATTACATTTCTCGGCCATATCGCATAGATCTCACTGTGAAAAGGCTTAAATGGCTTTTTTGACCTAAGTTTGAGGATTGCGCTCAAACCAAATGTCCTAGAACGAAATTTTCAAATGTAACTACTAGAATGTGATACAATACACTATTGGGTGAAGTTTGGTTGACTTCTGCGCAGCGGTTTGGGACTTAACATCAAAATTACATTTCTCGGCCATATCGCATAGATCTCACTGTGAAAAGGCTTAAATGGCTTTTTTGACCTAAGTTTGAGGATTGCGCTCAAATCAAATGTCCTAGAACCAAATTTCCACATGTAACTACTAGATTGTGATAAAATACACTAATGGGTGAAGTTTGGTTGACTTCTGCGCAGCGGTTTGGGAGTTAACATCAAAATTACATTTCTCGGCCATATCGCATAGATCTCACTGTGAAAAGGCTTAAATGACTTTTTTAATTAAGTTTGATGATTGCGCTCAAACAAAATTTCCTAGAACAAAATTTTCAAATGTAACTACTAGATTGTGATACAATACACTATTGGGTGAAGTTTGGTTGACTTCTGCGCAGCGGTTTGGGAGTTAACATCAAAATTACATTTCTCGGCCATATCGCATAGATCTCACTGTGAAAAGGCTTAAATGGCTTTTTTGACCTAAGTTTGAGGATTGCGCTCAAATCAAATGTCCTATAACCAAATTTCCACATGTAACTACTAGATTGTGATACAATACACTAATGGGTGAAGTTTGGTTGACTTCTGCGCAGCGGTTTGGGAGTTAACATCAAAATTACATTTCTCGGCCATATCGCATAGATCTCACTGTGAAAAGGCTTAAATGACTTTTTTAATTAAGTTTGATGATTGCGTTCAAACAAAATGTCCTAGAACAAAATTTTTAAATGTAACTACTAGATTGTGATACAATACACTATTGGGTGAAGTTTGGTTGACTTCTGCGCAGCGGTTTGGGAGTTAACATCAAAATTACATTTCTCGGCCATATCGCATAGATCTCACTGTGAAAAGGCTTAAATGACTTTTTTAATTAAGTTTGATGATTGAGTTCAAACAAAATGTCCTAGAACAAAATTTTCAAATGTAACTACTAGATTGTGATACAATACACTATTGGGTGAAGTTTGGTTGACTTCTGCGCAGCGGTTTGGGAGTTAACATCAAAATTACATTTCTCGGCCATATCGCATAGATCTCACTGTGAAAAGGCTTAAATGGCTTTTTTGACCTAAGTTTAATAATTGCGCTCAAACCAAATGTCCTTGAACGAAATTTTAAAATGTAACTACTAGAATGTGATACAATACACTATTGGGTGAAGTTTGGTTGAATTCTGCGCAGCGGTTTGGGAGTTAACATCAAAATTACATTTCTTGGCCATATCGCATAGATCTCACTGTGAAAAGGCTTAAATGGCTTTTTTGACCTAAGTTTGAGGATTGCGCTCAAATCAAATGTCCTATAACCAAATTTCCACATGTAACTACTAGATTGTGATACAATACACTAATGGGTGAAGTTTGGTTGACTTCTGCGCAGCGGTTTGGGAGTTAACATCAAAATTACATTTCTCGGCCATATCGCATAGATCTCACTGTGAAAAGGCTTAAATGGCTTTTTTGACCTAAGTTTGAGGATTGTGCTCAAACAAAATGTCCTAGAACAAAATTTTCAAATGTAACTACTAGATTGTGATACAATACACTATTGGGTGAAGTTTGGTTGACTTCTGCGCAGCGGTTTGGGAGTTAACATCAAAATTACATTTCTCGGCCATATCGCATAGATCTCACTGTGAAAAGGCTTAAATGACTTTTTTAATTAAGTTTGATGATTGCGTTCAAACAAAATGTCCTAGAACAAAATTTTCAAATGTAACTACTAGATTGTGATACAATACACTATTAGGTGAAGTTTGGTTGACTTCTGCGCAGCGGTTTGGGAGTTAACATCAACATTACATTTCTCGGCCATATCGCATAGATCTCACTGTGAAAAGGCTTAAATGGCTTTTTTGACCTAAGTTTGAGGATTGCGCTCAAACCAAATGTCCTAGAACGAAATTTTCAAATGTAACTACTAGAATGTGATACAATACACTATTGGGTGAAGTTTGGTTGACTTCTGCGCAGCGGTTTGGGACTTAACATCAAAATTACATTTCTCGGCCATATCGCATAGATCTCACTGTGAAAAGGCTTAAATGGCTTTTTTGACCTAAGTTTGAGGATTGCGCTCAAATCAAATGTCCTAGAACCAAATTTCCACATGTAACTACTAGATTGTGATAAAATACACTAATGGGTGAAGTTTGGTTGACTTCTGCGCAGCGGTTTGGGAGTTAACATCAAAATTACATTTCTCGGCCATATCGCATAGATCTCACTGTGAAAAGGCTTAAATGACTTTTTTAATTAAGTTTGATGATTGCGCTCAAACAAAATTTCCTAGAACAAAATTTTCAAATGTAACTACTAGATTGTGATACAATACACTATTGGGTGAAGTTTGGTTGACTTCTGCGCAGCGGTTTGGGAGTTAACATCAAAATTACATTTCTCGGCCATATCGCATAGATCTCACTGTGAAAAGGCTTAAATGGCTTTTTTGACCTAAGTTTGAGGATTGCGCTCAAATCAAATGTCCTATAACCAAATTTCCACATGTAACTACTAGATTGTGATACAATACACTAATGGGTGAAGTTTGGTTGACTTCTGCGCAGCGGTTTGGGAGTTAACATCAAAATTACATTTCTCGGCCATATCGCATAGATCTCACTGTGAAAAGGCTTAAATGACTTTTTTAATTAAGTTTGATGATTGCGTTCAAACAAAATGTCCTAGAACAAAATTTTTAAATGTAACTACTAGATTGTGATACAATACACTATTGGGTGAAGTTTGGTTGACTTCTGCGCAGCGGTTTGGGAGTTAACATCAAAATTACATTTCTCGGCCATATCGCATAGATCTCACTGTGAAAAGGCTTAAATGACTTTTTTAATTAAGTTTGATGATTGAGTTCAAACAAAATGTCCTAGAACAAAATTTTCAAATGTAACTACTAGATTGTGATACAATACACTATTGGGTGAAGTTTGGTTGACTTCTGCGCAGCGGTTTGGGAGTTAACATCAAAATTACATTTCTCGGCCATATCGCATAGATCTCACTGTGAAAAGGCTTAAATGGCTTTTTTGACCTAAGTTTGAGGATTGCGCTCAAACAAAATGTCCTAGAACAAAATTTTCAAATGTAACTACTAGATTGTGATACAATACACTATTGGGTGAAGTTTGGTTGACTTCTGCGCAGCGGTTTGGGAGTTAACATCAAAATTACATTTCTCGGCCATATCGCATAGATCTCACTGTGAAAAGGCTTAAATGACTTTTTTAATTAAGTTTGATGATTGCGTTCAAACAAAATGTCCTAGAACAAAATTTTCAAATGTAACTACTAGATTGTGATACAATACACTATTGGGTGAAGTTTGGTTGACTTCTGCGCAGCGGTTTGGGAGTTAACATCAAAATTACATTTCTCGGCCATATCGCATAGATCTCACTGTGAAAAGGCTTAAATGGCTTTTTTGACCTAAGTTTGAGGATTGCGCTCAAACCAAATGTCCTAGAACGAAATTTTCAAATGTAACTACTAGAATGTGATACAATACACTATTGGGTGAAGTTTGGTTGACTTCTGCGCAGCGGTTTGGGAGTTAACATCAAAATTACATTTCTCGGCCATATCGCATAGATCTCACTGTGAAAAGGCTTAAATGGCTTTTTTGACCTAAGTTTGAGGATTGCGCTCAAATCAAATGTCCTAGAACCAAATTTCCACATGTAACTACTAGATTGTGATACAATACACTAATGGGTGAAGTTTGGTTGACTTCTGCGCAGCGGTTTGGGAGTTAACATCAAAATTACATTTCTCGGCCATATCGCATAGATCTCACTGTGAAAAGGCTTAAATGACTTTTTTAATTAAGTTTGATGATTGCGTTCAAACAAAATGTCCTAGAACAAAATTTTTAAATGTAACTACTAGATTGTGATACAATACACTATTGGGTGAAGTTTGGTTGACTTCTGCGCAGCGGTTTGGGAGTTAACATCAAAATTACATTTCTCGGCCATATCGCATAGATCTCACTGTGAAAAGGCTTAAATGGCTTTTTTGACCTAAGTTTGAGGATTGCGCTCAAATCAAATGTCCTAGAACCAAATTTCAACATGTAACTACTAGATTGTGATAAAATACACTAATGGGTGAAGTTTGGTTGACTTCTGCGCAGCGGTTTGGGAGTTAACATCAAAATTACATTTCTCGGCCATATCGCATAGATCTCACTGTGAAAAGGCTTAAATGACTTTTTTAATTAAGTTTGATGATTGCGTTCAAACAAAATGTCCTAGAACAAAATTTTTAAATGTAACTACTAGATTGTGATACAATACACTATTGGGTGAAGTTTGGTTGACTTCTGCGCAGCGGTTTGGGAGTTAACATCAAAATTACATTTCTCGGCCATATCGCATAGATCTCACTGTGAAAAGGCTTAAATGGCTTTTTTGACCTAAGTTTGAGGATTGCGCTCAAATCAAATGTCCTAGAACCAAATTTCCACATGTAACTACTAGATTGTGATACAATACACTAATGGGTGAAGTTTGGTTGACTTCTGCGCAGCGGTTTGGGAGTTAACATCAAAATTACATTTCTCGGCCATATCGCATAGATCTCACTGTGAAAAGGCTTAAATGGCTTTTTTGACCTAAGTTTAATAATTGCGCTCAAACCAAATGTCCTTGAACGAAATTTTAAAATGTAACTACTAGAATGTGATACAATACACTATTGGGTGAAGTTTGGTTGAATTCTGCGCAGCGGTTTGGGAGTTAACATCAAAATTACATTTCTCGGCCATATCGCATAGATCTCACTGTGAAAAGGCTTAAATGGCTTTTTTGACCTAAGTTTGAGGATTGCGCTCAAATCAAATGTCCTATAACCAAATTTCCACATGTAACTACTAGATTGTGATACAATACACTAATGGGTGAAGTTTGGTTGACTTCTGCGCAGCGGTTTGGGAGTTAACATCAAAATTACATTTCTCGGCCATATCGCATAGATCTCACTGTGAAAAGGCTTAAATGGCTTTTTTGACCTAAGTTTGAGGATTGTGCTCAAACAAAATGTCCTAGAACAAAATTTTCAAATGTAACTACTAGATTGTGATACAATACACTATTGGGTGAAGTTTGGTTGACTTCTGCGCAGCGGTTTGGGAGTTAACATCAAAATTACATTTCTCGGCCATATCGCATAGATCTCACTGTGAAAAGGCTTAAATGACTTTTTTAATTAAGTTTGATGATTGCGTTCAAACAAAATGTCCTAGAACAAAATTTTCAAATGTAACTACTAGATTGTGATACAATACACTATTGGGTGAAGTTTGGTTGACTTCTGCGCAGCGGTTTGGGAGTTAACATCAAAATTACATTTCTCGGCCATATCGCATAGATCTCACTGTGAAAAGGCTTAAATGGCTTTTTTGACCTAAGTTTGAGGATTGCGCTCAAACCAAATGTCCTAGAACGAAATTTTCAAATGTAACTACTAGAATGTGATACAATACACTATTGGGTGAAGTTTGGTTGACTTCTGCGCAGCGGTTTGGGAGTTAACATCAAAATTACATTTCTCGGCCATATCGCATAGATCTCACTGTGAAAAGGCTTAAATGACTTTTTTAATTAAGTTTGATGATTGCGCTCAAACAAAATTTCCTAGAACAAAATTTTCAAATGTAACTACTAGATTGTGATACAATACACTATTGGGTGAAGTTTGGTTGACTTCTGCGCAGCGGTTTGGGAGTTAACATCAAAATTACATTTCTCGGCCATATCGCATAGATCTCACTGTGAAAAGGCTTAAATGGCTTTTTTGACCTAAGTTTGAGGATTGCGCTCAAATCAAATGTCCTATAACCAAATTTCCACATGTAACTACTAGATTGTGATACAATACACTAATGGGTGAAGTTTGGTTGACTTCTGCGCAGCGGTTTGGGAGTTAACATCAAAATTACATTTCTCGGCCATATCGCATAGATCTCACTGTGAAAAGGCTTAAATGACTTTTTTAATTAAGTTTGATGATTGCGTTCAAACAAAATGTCCTAGAACAAAATTTTTAAATGTAACTACTAGATTGTGATACAATACACTATTGGGTGAAGTTTGGTTGACTTCTGCGCAGCGGTTTGGGAGTTAACATCAAAATTACATTTCTCGGCCATATCGCATAGATCTCACTGTGAAAAGGCTTAAATGACTTTTTTAATTAAGTTTGATGATTGAGTTCAAACAAAATGTCCTAGAACAAAATTTTCAAATGTAACTACTAGATTGTGATACAATACACTATTGGGTGAAGTTTGGTTGACTTCTGCGCAGCGGTTTGGGAGTTAACATCAAAATTACATTTCTCGGCCATATCGCATAGATCTCACTGTGAAAAGGCTTAAATGGCTTTTTTGACCTAAGTTTGAGGATTGCGCTCAAACAAAATGTCCTAGAACAAAATTTTCAAATGTAACTACTAGATTGTGATACAATACACTATTGGGTGAAGTTTGGTTGACTTCTGCGCAGCGGTTTGGGAGTTAACATCAAAATTACATTTCTCGGCCATATCGCATAGATCTCACTGTGAAAAGGCTTAAATGGCTTTTTTGACCTAAGTTTGAGGATTGCGCTCAAACCAAATGTCCTAGAACGAAATTTTCAAATGTAACTACTAGAATGTGATACAATACACTATTGGGTGAAGTTTGGTTGACTTCTGCGCAGCGGTTTGGGAGTTAACATCAAAATTACATTTCTCGGCCATATCGCATAGATCTCACTGTGAAAAGGCTTAAATGGCTTTTTTGACCTAAGTTTGAGGATTGCGCTCAAATCAAATGTCCTAGAACCAAATTTCCACATGTAACTACTAGATTGTGATACAATACACTAATGGGTGAAGTTTGGTTGACTTCTGCGCAGCGGTTTGGGAGTTAACATCAAAATTACATTTCTCGGCCATATCGCATAGATCTCACTGTGAAAAGGCTTAAATGACTTTTTTAATTAAGTTTGATGATTGCGTTCAAACAAAATGTCCTAGAACAAAATTTTTAAATGTAACTACTAGATTGTGATACAATACACTATTGGGTGAAGTTTGGTTGACTTCTGCGCAGCGGTTTGGGAGTTAACATCAAAATTACATTTCTCGGCCATATCGCATAGATCTCACTGTGAAAAGGCTTAAATGGCTTTTTTGACCTAAGTTTGAGGATTGCGCTCAAATCAAATGTCCTAGAACCAAATTTTCACATGTAACTACTAGATTGTGATAAAATACACTAATGGGTGAAGTTTGGTTGACTTCTGCGCAGCGGTTTGGGAGTTAACATCAAAATTACATTTCTCGGCCATATCGCATAGATCTCACTGTGAAAAGGCTTAAATGACTTTTTTAATTAAGTTTGATGATTGCGTTCAAACAAAATGTCCTAGAACAAAATTTTTAAATGTAACTACTAGATTGTGATACAATACACTATTGGGTGAAGTTTGGTTGACTTCTGCGCAGCGGTTTGGGAGTTAACATCAAAATTACATTTCTCGGCCATATCGCATAGATCTCACTGTGAAAAGGCTTAAATGGCTTTTTTGACCTAAGTTTGAGGATTGCGCTCAAATCAAATGTCCTAGAACCAAATTTCCACATGTAACTACTAGATTGTGATACAATACACTAATGGGTGAAGTTTGGTTGACTTCTGCGCAGCGGTTTGGGAGTTAACATCAAAATTACATTTCTCGGCCATATCGCATAGATCTCACTGTGAAAAGGCTTAAATGGCTTTTTTGACCTAAGTTTAATAATTGCGCTCAAACCAAATGTCCTTGAACGAAATTTTAAAATGTAACTACTAGAATGTGATACAATACACTATTGGGTGAAGTTTGGTTGAATTCTGCGCAGCGGTTTGGGAGTTAACATCAAAATTACATTTCTCGGCCATATCGCATAGATCTCACTGTGAAAAGGCTTAAATGGCTTTTTTGACCTAAGTTTGAGGATTGCGCTCAAATCAAATGTCCTATAACCAAATTTCCACATGTAACTACTAGATTGTGATACAATACACTAATGGGTGAAGTTTGGTTGACTTCTGCGCAGCGGTTTGGGAGTTAACATCAAAATTACATTTCTCGGCCATATCGCATAGATCTCACTGTGAAAAGGCTTAAATGGCTTTTTTGACCTAAGTTTGAGGATTGTGCTCAAACAAAATGTCCTAGAACAAAATTTTCAAATGTAACTACTAGATTGTGATACAATACACTATTGGGTGAAGTTTGGTTGACTTCTGCGCAGCGGTTTGGGAGTTAACATCAAAATTACATTTCTCGGCCATATCGCATAGATCTCACTGTGAAAAGGCTTAAATGACTTTTTTAATTAAGTTTGATGATTGCGTTCAAACAAAATGTCCTAGAACAAAATTTTCAAATGTAACTACTAGATTGTGATACAATACACTATTAGATGAAGTTTGGTTGACTTCTGCGCAGCGGTTTGGGAGTTAACATCAAAATTACATTTCTCGGCCATATCGCATAGATCTCACTGTGAAAAGGCTTAAATGGCTTTTTTGACCTAAGTTTGAGGATTGCGCTCAAACCAAATGTCCTAGAACGAAATTTTCAAATGTAACTACTAGAATGTGATACAATACACTATTGGGTGAAGTTTGGTTGACTTCTGCGCAGCGGTTTGGGACTTAACATCAAAATTACATTTCTCGGCCATATCGCATAGATCTCACTGTGAAAAGGCTTAAATGGCTTTTTTGACCTAAGTTTGAGGATTGCGCTCAAATCAAATGTCCTAGAACCAAATTTCCACATGTAGCTACTAGATTGTGATAAAATACACTAATGGGTGAAGTTTGGTTGACTTCTGCGCAGCGGTTTGGGAGTTAACATCAAAATTACATTTCTCGGCCATATCGCATAGATCTCACTGTGAAAAGGCTTAAATGACTTTTTTAATTAAGTTTGATGATTGCGCTCAAACAAAATTTCCTAGAACAAAATTTTCAAATGTAACTACTAGATTGTGATACAATACACTATTGGGTGAAGTTTGGTTGACTTCTGCGCAGCGGTTTGGGAGTTAACATCAAAATTACATTTCTCGGCCATATCGCATAGATCTCACTGTGAAAAGGCTTAAATGGCTTTTTTGACCTAAGTTTGAGGATTGCGCTCAAATCAAATGTCCTATAACCAAATTTCCACATGTAACTACTAGATTGTGATACAATACACTAATGGGTGAAGTTTGGTTGACTTCTGCGCAGCGGTTTGGGAGTTAACATCAAAATTACATTTCTCGGCCATATCGCATAGATCTCACTGTGAAAAGGCTTAAATGACTTTTTTAATTAAGTTTGATGATTGCGTTCAAACAAAATGTCCTAGAACAAAATTTTTAAATGTAACTACTAGATTGTGATACAATACACTATTGGGTGAAGTTTGGTTGACTTCTGCGCAGCGGTTTGGGAGTTAACATCAAAATTACATTTCTCGGCCATATCGCATAGATCTCACTGTGAAAAGGCTTAAATGACTTTTTTAATTAAGTTTGATGATTGAGTTCAAACAAAATGTCCTAGAACAAAATTTTCAAATGTAACTACTAGATTGTGATACAATACACTATTGGGTGAAGTTTGGTTGACTTCTGCGCAGCGGTTTGGGAGTTAACATCAAAATTACATTTCTCGGCCATATCGCATAGATCTCACTGTGAAAAGGCTTAAATGGCTTTTTTGACCTTAGTTTAATAATTGCGCTCAAACCAAATGTCCTTGAACGAAATTTTAAAATGTAACTACTAGAATGTGATACAATACACTATTGGGTGAAGTTTGGTTGAATTCTGCGCAGCGGTTTGGGAGTTAACATCAAAATTACATTTCTCGGCCATATCGCATAGATCTCACTGTGAAAAGGCTTAAATGGCTTTTTTGACCTAAGTTTGAGGATTGCGCTCAAATCAAATGTCCTATAACCAAATTTCCACATGTAACTACTAGATTGTGATACAATACACTAATGGGTGAAGTTTGGTTGACTTCTGCGCAGCGGTTTGGGAGTTAACATCAAAATTACATTTCTCGGCCATATCGCATAGATCTCACTGTGAAAAGGCTTAAATGGCTTTTTTGACCTAAGTTTGAGGATTGTGCTCAAACAAAATGTCCTAGAACAAAATTTTCAAATGTAACTACTAGATTGTGATACAATACACTATTGGGTGAAGTTTGGTTGACTTCTGCGCAGCGGTTTGGGAGTTAACATCAAAATTACATTTCTCGGCCATATCGCATAGATCTCACTGTGAAAAGGCTTAAATGACTTTTTTAATTAAGTTTGATGATTGCGTTCAAACAAAATGTCCTAGAACAAAATTTTCAAATGTAACTACTAGATTGTGATACAATACACTATTGGGTGAAGTTTGGTTGACTTCTGCGCAGCGGTTTGGGAGTTAACATCAAAATTACATTTCTCGGCCATATCGCATAGATCTCACTGTGAAAAGGCTTAAATGGCTTTTTTGACCTAAGTTTGAGGATTGCGCTCAAACCAAATGTCCTAGAACGAAATTTTCAAATGTAACTACTAGAATGTGATACAATACACTATTGGGTGAAGTTTGGTTGACTTCTGCGCAGCGGTTTGGGAGTTAACATCAAAATTACATTTCTCGGCCATATCGCATAGATCTCACTGTGAAAAGGCTTAAATGACTTTTTTAATTAAGTTTGATGATTGCGCTCAAACAAAATTTCCTAGAACAAAATTTTCAAATGTAACTACTAGATTGTGATACAATACACTATTGGGTGAAGTTTGGTTGACTTCTGCGCAGCGGTTTGGGAGTTAACATCAAAATTACATTTCTCGGCCATATCGCATAGATCTCACTGTGAAAAGGCTTAAATGGCTTTTTTGACCTAAGTTTGAGGATTGCGCTCAAATCAAATGTCCTATAACCAAATTTCCACATGTAACTACTAGATTGTGATACAATACACTAATGGGTGAAGTTTGGTTGACTTCTGCGCAGCGGTTTGGGAGTTAACATCAAAATTACATTTCTCGGCCATATCGCATAGATCTCACTGTGAAAAGGCTTAAATGACTTTTTTAATTAAGTTTGATGATTGCGTTCAAACAAAATGTCCTAGAACAAAATTTTTAAATGTAACTACTAGATTGTGATACAATACACTATTGGGTGAAGTTTGGTTGACTTCTGCGCAGCGGTTTGGGAGTTAACATCAAAATTACATTTCTCGGCCATATCGCATAGATCTCACTGTGAAAAGGCTTAAATGACTTTTTTAATTAAGTTTGATGATTGAGTTCAAACAAAATGTCCTAGAACAAAATTTTCAAATGTAACTACTAGATTGTGATACAATACACTATTGGGTGAAGTTTGGTTGACTTCTGCGCAGCGGTTTGGGAGTTAACATCAAAATTACATTTCTCGGCCATATCGCATAGATCTCACTGTGAAAAGGCTTAAATGGCTTTTTTGACCTAAGTTTGAGGATTGCGCTCAAACAAAATGTCCTAGAACAAAATTTTCAAATGTAACTACTAGATTGTGATACAATACACTATTGGGTGAAGTTTGGTTGACTTCTGCGCAGCGGTTTGGGAGTTAACATCAAAATTACATTTCTCGGCCATATCGCATAGATCTCACTGTGAAAAGGCTTAAATGGCTTTTTTGACCTAAGTTTGAGGATTGCGCTCAAACCAAATGTCCTAGAACGAAATTTTCAAATGTAACTACTAGAATGTGATACAATACACTATTGGGTGAAGTTTGGTTGACTTCTGCGCAGCGGTTTGGGAGTTAACATCAAAATTACATTTCTCGGCCATATCGCATAGATCTCACTGTGAAAAGGCTTAAATGGCTTTTTTGACCTAAGTTTGAGGATTGCGCTCAAATCAAATGTCCTAGAACCAAATTTCCACATGTAACTACTAGATTGTGATACAATACACTAATGGGTGAAGTTTGGTTGACTTCTGCGCAGCGGTTTGGGAGTTAACATCAAAATTACATTTCTCGGCCATATCGCATAGATCTCACTGTGAAAAGGCTTAAATGACTTTTTTAATTAAGTTTGATGATTGCGTTCAAACAAAATGTCCTAGAACAAAATTTTTAAATGTAACTACTAGATTGTGATACAATACACTATTGGGTGAAGTTTGGTTGACTTCTGCGCAGCGGTTTGGGAGTTAACATCAAAATTACATTTCTCGGCCATATCGCATAGATCTCACTGTGAAAAGGCTTAAATGGCTTTTTTGACCTAAGTTTGAGGATTGCGCTCAAATCAAATGTCCTAGAACCAAATTTTCACATGTAACTACTAGATTGTGATAAAATACACTAATGGGTGAAGTTTGGTTGACTTCTGCGCAGCGGTTTGGGAGTTAACATCAAAATTACATTTCTCGGCCATATCGCATAGATCTCACTGTGAAAAGGCTTAAATGACTTTTTTAATTAAGTTTGATGATTGCGTTCAAACAAAATGTCCTAGAACAAAATTTTTAAATGTAACTACTAGATTGTGATACAATACACTATTGGGTGAAGTTTGGTTGACTTCTGCGCAGCGGTTTGGGAGTTAACATCAAAATTACATTTCTCGGCCATATCGCATAGATCTCACTGTGAAAAGGCTTAAATGGCTTTTTTGACCTAAGTTTGAGGATTGCGCTCAAATCAAATGTCCTAGAACCAAATTTCCACATGTAACTACTAGATTGTGATACAATACACTAATGGGTGAAGTTTGGTTGACTTCTGCGCAGCGGTTTGGGAGTTAACATCAAAATTACATTTCTCGGCCATATCGCATAGATCTCACTGTGAAAAGGCTTAAATGGCTTTTTTGACCTAAGTTTAATAATTGCGCTCAAACCAAATGTCCTTGAACGAAATTTTAAAATGTAACTACTAGAATGTGATACAATACACTATTGGGTGAAGTTTGGTTGAATTCTGCGCAGCGGTTTGGGAGTTAACATCAAAATTACATTTCTCGGCCATATCGCATAGATCTCACTGTGAAAAGGCTTAAATGGCTTTTTTGACCTAAGTTTGAGGATTGCGCTCAAATCAAATGTCCTATAACCAAATTTCCACATGTAACTACTAGATTGTGATACAATACACTAATGGGTGAAGTTTGGTTGACTTCTGCGCAGCGGTTTGGGAGTTAACATCAAAATTACATTTCTCGGCCATATCGCATAGATCTCACTGTGAAAAGGCTTAAATGGCTTTTTTGACCTAAGTTTGAGGATTGTGCTCAAACAAAATGTCCTAGAACAAAATTTTCAAATGTAACTACTAGATTGTGATACAATACACTATTGGGTGAAGTTTGGTTGACTTCTGCGCAGCGGTTTGGGAGTTAACATCAAAATTACATTTCTCGGCCATATCGCATAGATCTCACTGTGAAAAGGCTTAAATGACTTTTTTAATTAAGTTTGATGATTGCGTTCAAACAAAATGTCCTAGAACAAAATTTTCAAATGTAACTACTAGATTGTGATACAATACACTATTAGATGAAGTTTGGTTGACTTCTGCGCAGCGGTTTGGGAGTTAACATCAAAATTACATTTCTCGGCCATATCGCATAGATCTCACTGTGAAAAGGCTTAAATGGCTTTTTTGACCTAAGTTTGAGGATTGCGCTCAAACCAAATGTCCTAGAACGAAATTTTCAAATGTAACTACTAGAATGTGATACAATACACTATTGGGTGAAGTTTGGTTGACTTCTGCGCAGCGGTTTGGGACTTAACATCAAAATTACATTTCTCGGCCATATCGCATAGATCTCACTGTGAAAAGGCTTAAATGGCTTTTTTGACCTAAGTTTGAGGATTGCGCTCAAATCAAATGTCCTAGAACCAAATTTCCACATGTAGCTACTAGATTGTGATAAAATACACTAATGGGTGAAGTTTGGTTGACTTCTGCGCAGCGGTTTGGGAGTTAACATCAAAATTACATTTCTCGGCCATATCGCATAGATCTCACTGTGAAAAGGCTTAAATGACTTTTTTAATTAAGTTTGATGATTGCGCTCAAACAAAATTTCCTAGAACAAAATTTTCAAATGTAACTACTAGATTGTGATACAATACACTATTGGGTGAAGTTTGGTTGACTTCTGCGCAGCGGTTTGGGAGTTAACATCAAAATTACATTTCTCGGCCATATCGCATAGATCTCACTGTGAAAAGGCTTAAATGGCTTTTTTGACCTAAGTTTGAGGATTGCGCTCAAATCAAATGTCCTATAACCAAATTTCCACATGTAACTACTAGATTGTGATACAATACACTAATGGGTGAAGTTTGGTTGACTTCTGCGCAGCGGTTTGGGAGTTAACATCAAAATTACATTTCTCGGCCATATCGCATAGATCTCACTGTGAAAAGGCTTAAATGACTTTTTTAATTAAGTTTGATGATTGCGTTCAAACAAAATGTCCTAGAACAAAATTTTTAAATGTAACTACTAGATTGTGATACAATACACTATTGGGTGAAGTTTGGTTGACTTCTGCGCAGCGGTTTGGGAGTTAACATCAAAATTACATTTCTCGGCCATATCGCATAGATCTCACTGTGAAAAGGCTTAAATGACTTTTTTAATTAAGTTTGATGATTGAGTTCAAACAAAATGTCCTAGAACAAAATTTTCAAATGTAACTACTAGATTGTGATACAATACACTATTGGGTGAAGTTTGGTTGACTTCTGCGCAGCGGTTTGGGAGTTAACATCAAAATTACATTTCTCGGCCATATCGCATAGATCTCACTGTGAAAAGGCTTAAATGGCTTTTTTGACCTAAGTTTAATAATTGCGCTCAAACCAAATGTCCTTGAACGAAATTTTAAAATGTAACTACTAGAATGTGATACAATACACTATTGGGTGAAGTTTGGTTGAATTCTGCGCAGCGGTTTGGGAGTTAACATCAAAATTACATTTCTCGGCCATATCGCATAGATCTCACTGTGAAAAGGCTTAAATGGCTTTTTTGACCTAAGTTTGAGGATTGCGCTCAAATCAAATGTCCTATAACCAAATTTCCACATGTAACTACTAGATTGTGATACAATACACTAATGGGTGAAGTTTGGTTGACTTCTGCGCAGCGGTTTGGGAGTTAACATCAAAATTACATTTCTCGGCCATATCGCATAGATCTCACTGTGAAAAGGCTTAAATGGCTTTTTTGACCTAAGTTTGAGGATTGTGCTCAAACAAAATGTCCTAGAACAAAATTTTCAAATGTAACTACTAGATTGTGATACAATACACTATTGGGTGAAGTTTGGTTGACTTCTGCGCAGCGGTTTGGGAGTTAACATCAAAATTACATTTCTCGGCCATATCGCATAGATCTCACTGTGAAAAGGCTTAAATGACTTTTTTAATTAAGTTTGATGATTGCGTTCAAACAAAATGTCCTAGAACAAAATTTTCAAATGTAACTACTAGATTGTGATACAATACACTATTAGGTGAAGTTTGGTTGACTTCTGCGCAGCGGTTTGGGAGTTAACATCAAAATTACATTTCTCGGCCATATCGCATAGATCTCACTGTGAAAAGGCTTAAATGGCTTTTTTGACCTAAGTTTGAGGATTGCGCTCAAACCAAATGTCCTAGAACGAAATTTTCAAATGTAACTACTAGAATGTGATACAATACACTATTGGGTGAAGTTTGGTTGACTTCTGCGCAGCGGTTTGGGACTTAACATCAAAATTACATTTCTCGGCCATATCGCATAGATCTCACTGTGAAAAGGCTTAAATGGCTTTTTTGACCTAAGTTTGATGATTGCGTTCAAACAAAATGTCCTAGAACAAAATTTTTAAATGTAACTAGATTGTGATACAATACACTATTGGGTGAAGTTTGGTTGACTTCTGCGCAGCGGTTTGGGAGTTAACATCAAAATTACATTTCTCGGCCATATCGCATAGATCTCACTGTGAAAAGGCTTAAATGACTTTTTTAATTAAGTTTGATGATTGAGTTCAAACAAAATGTCCTAGAACAAAATTTTCAAATGTAACTACTAGATTGTGATACAATACACTATTGGGTGAAGTTTGGTTGACTTCTGCGCAGCGGTTTGGGAGTTAACATCAAAATTACATTTCTCGGCCATATCGCATAGATCTCACTGTGAAAAGGCTTAAATGGCTTTTTTGACCTAAGTTTGAGGATTGCGCTCAAACAAAATGTCCTAGAACAAAATTTTCAAATGTAACTACTAGATTGTGATACAATACACTATTGGGTGAAGTTTGGTTGACTTCTGCGCAGCGGTTTGGGAGTTAACATCAAAATTACATTTCTCGGCCATATCGCATAGATCTCACTGTGAAAAGGCTTAAATGACTTTTTTAATTAAGTTTGATGATTGCGTTCAAACAAAATGTCCTAGAACAAAATTTTCAAATGTAACTACTAGATTGTGATACAATACACTATTGGGTGAAGTTTGGTTGACTTCTGCGCAGCGGTTTGGGAGTTAACATCAAAATTACATTTCTCGGCCATATCGCATAGATCTCACTGTGAAAAGGCTTAAATGGCTTTTTTGACCTAAGTTTGAGGATTGCGCTCAAACCAAATGTCCTAGAACGAAATTTTCAAATGTAACTACTAGAATGTGATACAATACACTATTGGGTGAAGTTTGGTTGACTTCTGCGCAGCGGTTTGGGAGTTAACATCAAAATTACATTTCTCGGCCATATCGCATAGATCTCACTGTGAAAAGGCTTAAATGGCTTTTTTGACCTAAGTTTGAGGATTGCGCTCAAATCAAATGTCCTAGAACCAAATTTCCACATGTAACTACTAGATTGTGATACAATACACTAATGGGTGAAGTTTGGTTGACTTCTGCGCAGCGGTTTGGGAGTTAACATCAAAATTACATTTCTCGGCCATATCGCATAGATCTCACTGTGAAAAGGCTTAAATGACTTTTTTAATTAAGTTTGATGATTGCGTTCAAACAAAATGTCCTAGAACAAAATTTTTAAATGTAACTACTAGATTGTGATACAATACACTATTGGGTGAAGTTTGGTTGACTTCTGCGCAGCGGTTTGGGAGTTAACATCAAAATTACATTTCTCGGCCATATCGCATAGATCTCACTGTGAAAAGGCTTAAATGGCTTTTTTGACCTAAGTTTGAGGATTGCGCTCAAATCAAATGTCCTAGAACCAAATTTCCACATGTAACTACTAGATTGTGATAAAATACACTAATGGGTGAAGTTTGGTTGACTTCTGCGCAGCGGTTTGGGAGTTAACATCAAAATTACATTTCTCGGCCATATCGCATAGATCTCACTGTGAAAAGGCTTAAATGACTTTTTTAATTAAGTTTGATGATTGCGCTCAAACAAAATTTCCTAGAACAAATTTTTCAAATGTAACTACTAGATTGTGATACAATACACTATTGGGTGAAGTTTGGTTGACTTCTGCGCAGCGGTTTGGGAGTTAACATCAAAATTACATTTCTCGGCCATATCGCATAGATCTCACTGTGAAAAGGCTTAAATGACTTTTTTAATTAAGTTTGATGATTGCGTTCAAACAAAATGTCCTAGAACAAAATCTTTAAATGTAACTACTAGATTGTGATACAATACACTATTGGCTGAAGTTTGGTTGACTTCTGCGCAGCGGTTTGGGAGTTAACATCAAAATTACATTTCTCCGCCATATCGCATAGATCTCACTGTGAAAAGGCTTAAATGGCTTTTTTGACCTAAGTTTGAGGATTGCGCTCAAATCAAATGTCCTATAACCAAATTTCCACATGTAACTACTAGATTGTGATACAATACACTAATGGGTGAAGTTTGGTTGACTTCTGCGCAGCGGTTTGGGAGTTAACATCAAAATTACATTTCTCGGCCATATCGCATAGATCTCACTGTGAAAAGGCTTAAATGGCTTTTTTGACCTAAGTTTGAGGATTGCGCTCAAATCAAATGTCCTATAACCAAATTTCCACATGTAACTACTAGATTGTGATACAATACACTAATGGGTGAAGTTTGGTTGACTTCTGCGCAGCGGTTTGGGAGTTAACATCAAAATTACATTTCTCGGCCATATCGCATAGATCTCACTGTGAAAAGGCTTAAATGACTTTTTTAATTAAGTTTGATGATTGCGTTCAAACAAAATGTCCTAGAACAAAATTTTTAAATGTAACTACTAGATTGTGATACAATACACTATTGGGTGAAGTTTGGTTGACTTCTGCGCAGCGGTTTGGGAGTTAACATCAAAATTACATTTCTCGGCCATATCGCATAGATCTCACTGTGAAAAGGCTTAAATGACTTTTTTAATTAAGTTTGATGATTGAGTTCAAACAAAATGTCCTAGAACAAAATTTTCAAATGTAACTACTAGATTGTGATACAATACACTATTGGGTGAAGTTTGGTTGACTTCTGCGCAGCGGTTTGGGAGTTAACATCAAAATTACATTTCTCGGCCATATCGCATAGATCTCACTGTGAAAAGGCTTAAATGGCTTTTTTGACCTAAGTTTGAGGATTGCGCTCAAACAAAATGTCCTAGAACAAAATTTTCAAATGTAACTACTAGATTGTGATACAATACACTATTGGGTGAAGTTTGGTTGACTTCTGCGCAGCGGTTTGGGAGTTAACATCAAAATTACATTTCTCGGCCATATCGCATAGATCTCACTGTGAAAAGGCTTAAATGACTTTTTTAATTAAGTTTGATGATTGCGTTCAAACAAAATGTCCTAGAACAAAATTTTCAAATGTAACTACTAGATTGTGATACAATACACTATTGGGTGAAGTTTAGTTGACTTCTGCGCAGCGGTTTGGGAGTTAACATCAAAATTACATTTCTCGGCCATATCGCATAGATCTCACTGTGAAAAGGCTTAAATGGCTTTTTTGACCTAAGTTTGATGATTGCGCTCAAACCAAATGTCCTAGAACGAAATTTTCAAATGTAACTACTAGAATGTGATACAATACACTATTGGGTGAAGTTTGGTTGACTTCTGCGCAGCGGTTTGGGAGTTAACATCAAAATTACATTTCTCGGCCATATCGCATAGATCTCACTGTGAAAAGGCTTAAATGGCTTTTTTGACCTAAGTTTGAGGATTGCGCTCAAATCAAATGTCCTAGAACCAAATTTCCACATGTAACTACTAGATTGTGATACAATACACTAATGGGTGAAGTTTGGTTGACTTCTGCGCAGCGGTTTGGGAGTTAACATCAAAATTACATTTCTCGGCCATATCGCATAGATCTCACTGTGAAAAGGCTTAAATGACTTTTTTAATTAAGTTTGATGATTGCGTTCAAACAAAATGTCCTAGAACAAAATTTTTAAATGTAACTACTAGATTGTGATACAATACACTATTGGGTGAAGTTTGGTTGACTTCTGCGCAGCGGTTTGGGAGTTAACATCAAAATTACATTTCTCGGCCATATCGCATAGATCTCACTGTGAAAAGGCTTAAATGGCTTTTTTGACCTAAGTTTGAGGATTGCGCTCAAATCAAATGTCCTAGAACCAAATTTCCACATGTAACTACTAGATTGTGATAAAATACACTAATGGGTGAAGTTTGGTTGACTTCTGCGCAGCGGTTTGGGAGTTAACATCAAAATTACATTTCTCGGCCATATCGCATAGATCTCACTGTGAAAAGGCTTAAATGACTTTTTTAATTAAGTTTGATGATTGCGTTCAAACAAAATGTCCTAGAACAAAATTTTTAAATGTAACTACTAGATTGTGATACAATACACTATTGGGTGAAGTTTGGTTGACTTCTGCGCAGCGGTTTGGGAGTTAACATCAAAATTACATTTCTCGGCCATATCGCATAGATCTCACTGTGAAAAGGCTTAAATGGCTTTTTTGACCTAAGTTTGAGGATTGCGCTCAAATCAAATGTCCTAGAACCAAATTTCCACATGTAACTACTAGATTGTGATACAATACACTAATGGGTGAAGTTTGGTTGACTTCTGCGCAGCGGTTTGGGAGTTAACATCAAAATTACATTTCTCGGCCATATCGCATAGATCTCACTGTGAAAAGGCTTAAATGGCTTTTTTGACCTAAGTTTAATAATTGCGCTCAAACCAAATGTCCTTGAACGAAATTTTAAAATGTAACTACTAGAATGTGATACAATACACTATTGGGTGAAGTTTGGTTGAATTCTGCGCAGCGGTTTGGGAGTTAACATCAAAATTACATTTCTCGGCCATATCGCATAGATCTCACTGTGAAAAGGCTTAAATGGCTTTTTTGACCTAAGTTTGAGGATTGCGCTCAAATCAAATGTCCTATAACCAAATTTCCACATGTAACTACTAGATTGTGATACAATACACTAATGGGTGAAGTTTGGTTGACTTCTGCGCAGCGGTTTGGGAGTTAACATCAAAATTACATTTCTCGGCCATATCGCATAGATCTCACTGTGAAAAGGCTTAAATGGCTTTTTTGACCTAAGTTTGAGGATTGTGCTCAAACAAAATGTCCTAGAACAAAATTTTCAAATGTAACTACTAGATTGTGATACAATACACTATTGGGTGAAGTTTGGTTGACTTCTGCGCAGCGGTTTGGGAGTTAACATCAAAATTACATTTCTCGGCCATATCGCATAGATCTCACTGTGAAAAGGCTTAAATGACTTTTTTAATTAAGTTTGATGATTGCGTTCAAACAAAATGTCCTAGAACAAAATTTTCAAATGTAACTACTAGATTGTGATACAATACACTATTAGGTGAAGTTTGGTTGACTTCTGCGCAGCGGTTTGGGAGTTAACATCAAAATTACATTTCTCGGCCATATCGCATAGATCTCACTGTGAAAAGGCTTAAATGGCTTTTTTGACCTAAGTTTGAGGATTGCGCTCAAACCAAATGTCCTAGAACGAAATTTTCAAATGTAACTACTAGAATGTGATACAATACACTATTGGGTGAAGTTTGGTTGACTTCTGCGCAGCGGTTTGGGACTTAACATCAAAATTACATTTCTCGGCCATATCGCATAGATCTCACTGTGAAAAGGCTTAAATGGCTTTTTTGACCTAAGTTTGAGGATTGCGCTCAAATCAAATGTCCTAGAACCAAATTTCCACATGTAACTACTAGATTGTGATAAAATACACTAATGGGTGAAGTTTGGTTGACTTCTGCGCAGCGGTTTGGGAGTTAACATCAAAATTACATTTCTCGGCCATATCGCATAGATCTCACTGTGAAAAGGCTTAAATGACTTTTTTAATTAAGTTTGATGATTGCGCTCAAACAAAATTTCCTAGAACAAAATTTTCAAATGTAACTACTAGATTGTGATACAATACACTATTGGGTGAAGTTTGGTTGACTTCTGCGCAGCGGTTTGGGAGTTAACATTAAAATTACATTTCTCGGCCATATCGCATAGATCTCACTGTGAAAAGGCTTAAATGGCTTTTTTGACCTAAGTTTGAGGATTGCGCTCAAATCAAATGTCCTATAACCAAATTTCCACATGTAACTACTAGATTGTGATACAATACACTAATGGGTGAAGTTTGGTTGACTTCTGCGCAGCGGTTTGGGAGTTAACATCAAAATTACATTTCTCGGCCATATCGCATAGATCTCACTGTGAAAAGGCTTAAATGACTTTTTTAATTAAGTTTGATGATTGCGTTCAAACAAAATGTCCTAGAACAAAATTTTTAAATGTAACTACTAGATTGTGATACAATACACTATTGGGTGAAGTTTGGTTGACTTCTGCGCAGCGGTTTGGGAGTTAACATCAAAATTACATTTCTCGGCCATATCGCATAGATCTCACTGTGAAAAGGCTTAAATGACTTTTTTAATTAAGTTTGATGATTGAGTTCAAACAAAATGTCCTAGAACAAAATTTTCAAATGTAACTACTAGATTGTGATACAATACACTATTGGGTGAAGTTTGGTTGACTTCTGCGCAGCGGTTTGGGAGTTAACATCAAAATTACATTTCTCGGCCATATCGCATAGATCTCACTGTGAAAAGGCTTAAATGGCTTTTTTGACCTAAGTTTAATAATTGCGCTCAAACCAAATGTCCTTGAACGAAATTTTAAAATGTAACTACTAGAATGTGATACAATACACTATTGGGTGAAGTTTGGTTGAATTCTGCGCAGCGGTTTGGGAGTTAACATCAAAATTACATTTCTCGGCCATATCGCATAGATCTCACTGTGAAAAGGCTTAAATGACTTTTTTAATTAAGTTTGATGATTGCGTTCAAACAAAATGTCCTAGAACAAAATTTTTAAATGTAACTACTAGATTGTGATACAATACACTATTGGGTGAAGTTTGGTTGACTTCTGCGCAGCGGTTTGGGAGTTAACATCAAAATTACATTTCTCGGCCATATCGCATAGATCTCACTGTGAAAAGGCTTAAATGACTTTTTTAATTAAGTTTGATGATTGAGTTCAAACAAAATGTCCTAGAACAAAATTTTCAAATGTAACTACTAGATTGTGATACAATACACTATTGGGTGAAGTTTGGTTGACTTCTGCGCAGCGGTTTGGGAGTTAACATCAAAATTACATTTCTCGGCCATATCGCATAGATCTCACTGTGAAAAGGCTTAAATGGCTTTTTTGACCTAAGTTTGAGGATTGCGCTCAAACAAAATGTCCTAGAACAAAATTTTCAAATGTAACTACTAGATTGTGATACAATACACTATTGGGTGAAGTTTGGTTGACTTCTGCGCAGCGGTTTGGGAGTTAACATCAAAATTACATTTCTCGGCCATATCGCATAGATCTCACTGTGAAAAGGCTTAAATGACTTTTTTAATTAAGTTTGATGATTGCGTTCAAACAAAATGTCCTAGAACAAAATTTTCAAATGTAACTACTAGATTGTGATACAATACACTATTGGGTGAAGTTTGGTTGACTTCTGCGCAGCGGTTTGGGAGTTAACATCAAAATTACATTTCTCGGCCATATCGCATAGATCTCACTGTGAAAAGGCTTAAATGGCTTTTTTGACCTAAGTTTGAGGATTGCGCTCAAACCAAATGTCCTAGAACGAAATTTTCAAATGTAACTACTAGAATGTGATACAATACACTATTGGGTGAAGTTTGGTTGACTTCTGCGCAGCGGTTTGGGAGTTAACATCAAAATTACATTTCTCGGCCATATCGCATAGATCTCACTGTGAAAAGGCTTAAATGGCTTTTTTGACCTAAGTTTGAGGATTGCGCTCAAATCAAATGTCCTAGAACCAAATTTCCACATGTAACTACTAGATTGTGATACAATACACTAATGGGTGAAGTTTGGTTGACTTCTGCGCAGCGGTTTGGGAGTTAACATCAAAATTACATTTCTCGGCCATATCGCATAGATCTCACTGTGAAAAGGCTTAAATGACTTTTTTAATTAAGTTTGATGATTGCGTTCAAACAAAATGTCCTAGAACAAAATTTTTAAATGTAACTACTAGATTGTGATACAATACACTATTGGGTGAAGTTTGGTTGACTTCTGCGCAGCGGTTTGGGAGTTAACATCAAAATTACATTTCTCGGCCATATCGCATAGATCTCACTGTGAAAAGGCTTAAATGGCTTTTTTGACCTAAGTTTGAGGATTGCGCTCAAATCAAATGTCCTAGAACCAAATTTCCACATGTAACTACTAGATTGTGATAAAATACACTAATGGGTGAAGTTTGGTTGACTTCTGCGCAGCGGTTTGGGAGTTAACATCAAAATTACATTTCTCGGCCATATCGCATAGATCTCACTGTGAAAAGGCTTAAATGACTTTTTTAATTAAGTTTGATGATTGCGCTCAAACAAAATTTCCTAGAACAAATTTTTCAAATGTAACTACTAGATTGTGATACAATACACTATTGGGTGAAGTTTGGTTGACTTCTGCGCAGCGGTTTGGGAGTTAACATCAAAATTACATTTCTCGGCCATATCGCATAGATCTCACTGTGAAAAGGCTTAAATGACTTTTTTAATTAAGTTTGATGATTGCGTTCAAACAAAATGTCCTAGAACAAAACTTTAAATGTAACTACTAGATTGTGATACAATACACTATTGGCTGAAGTTTGGTTGACTTCTGCGCAGCGGTTTGGGAGTTAACATCAAAATTACATTACTCCGCCATATCGCATAGATCTCACTGTGAAAAGGCTTAAATGGCTTTTTTGACCTAAGTTTGAGGATTGCGCTCAAATCAAATGTCCTATAACCAAATTTCCACATGTAACTACTAGATTGTGATACAATACACTAATGGGTGAAGTTTGGTTGACTTCTGCGCAGCGGTTTGGGAGTTAACATCAAAATTACATTTCTCGGCCATATCGCATAGATCTCACTGTGAAAAGGCTTAAATGACTTTTTTAATTAAGTTTGATGATTGCGTTCAAACAAAATGTCCTAGAACAAAATTTTTAAATGTAACTACTAGATTGTGATACAATACACTATTGGGTGAAGTTTGGTTGACTTCTGCGCAGCGGTTTGGGAGTTAACATCAAAATTACATTTCTCGGCCATATCGCATAGATCTCACTGTGAAAAGGCTTAAATGACTTTTTTAATTAAGTTTGATGATTGAGTTCAAACAAAATGTCCTAGAACAAAATTTTCAAATGTAACTACTAGATTGTGATACAATACACTATTGGGTGAAGTTTGGTTGACTTCTGCGCAGCGGTTTGGGAGTTAACATCAAAATTACATTTCTCGGCCATATCGCATAGATCTCACTGTGAAAAGGCTTAAATGGCTTTTTTGACCTAAGGTTAAAGATTGCGCTCAAACCAAATGTCCTAGAACGAAATTTTCAAATGTAACTACTAGATTGTGATACAATACACTAATGGGTGAAGTTTGGTTGACTTCTGCGCAGCGGTTTGGGAGTTAACATCAAAATTACATTTCTCGGCCATATCGCATAGATCTCACTGTGAAAAGGCTTAAATGGCTTTTTTGACCTAAGTTTGAGGATTGCGCTCAAATCAAATGTCCTATAACCAAATTTCCACATGTAACTACTAGATTGTGATACAATACACTAATGGGTGAAGTTTGGTTGACTTCTGCGCAGCGGTTTGGGAGTGAACATCAAAATTACATTTCTCGGCCATATCGCATAGATCTCACTGTGAAAAGGCTTAAATGGCTTTTTTGACCTAAGTTTGAGGATTGCGCTCAAATCAAATGTCCTAGAACCAAATTTCCACATGTAACTACTAGATTGTGATAAAATACACTAATGGGTGAAGTTTGGTTGACTTCTGCGCAGCGGTTTGGGAGTTAACATCAAAATTACATTTCTCGGCCATATCGCATAGATCTCCCTGTGAAAAGGCTTAAATGGCTTTTTTGACCTAAGTTTGAGGATTGCGCTCAAATCAAATGTCCTAGAACCAAATTTCCACATGTAACTACTAGATTGTGATAAAATACACTAATGGGTGAAGTTTGGTTGACTTCTGCGCAGCGGTTTGGGAGTTAACATAAAAATTACATTTCTCGGCCATATCGCATAGATCTCACTGTGAAAAGGCTTAAATGACTTTTTTAATTAAGTTTGATGATTGCGCTCAAACAAAATTTCCTAGAACAAAATTTTCAAATGTAACTACTAGATTGTGATACAATACACTATTGGGTGAAGTTTGGTTGACTTCTGCGCAGCGGTTTGGGAGTTAACATCAAAATTACATTTCTCGGCCATATCGCATAGATCTCACTGTGAAAAGGCTTAAATGGCTTTTTTGACCTAAGTTTGAGGATTGCGCTCAAATCAAATGTCCTATAACCAAATTTCAACATGTAACTACTAGATTGTGATACAATACACTAATGGGTGAAGTTTGGTTGACTTCTGCGCAGCGGTTTGGGAGTTAACATCAAAATTACATTTCTCGGCCATATCGCATAGATCTCACTGTGAAAAGGCTTAAATGACTTTTTTAATTAAGTTTGATGATTGCGTTCAAACAAAATGTCCTAGAACAAAATTTTTAAATGTAACTACTAGATTGTGATACAATACACTATTGGCTGAAGTTTGGTTGACTTCTGCGCAGCGGTTTGGGAGTTAACATCAAAATTACATTTCTCCGCCATATCGCATAGATCTCACTGTGAAAAGGCTTAAATGGCTTTTTTGACCTAAGTTTGAGGATTGCGCTCAAATCAAATGTCCTAGAACCAAATTTCCACATGTAACTACTAGATTGTGATAAAATACACTAATGGGTGAAGTTTGGTTGACTTCTGCGCAGCGGTTTGGGAGTTAACATCAAAATTACATTTCTCGGCCATATCGCATAGATCTCACTGTGAAAAGGCTTAAATGACTTTTTTAATTAAGTTTGATGATTGCTTTCAAACAAAATTTCCTAGAACAAAATTTTCAAATGTAACTACTAGATTGTGATACAATACACTATTGGGTGAAGTTTGGTTGACTTCTGCGCAGCGGTTTGGGAGTTAACATCAAAATTACATTTCTCGGCCATATCGCATAGATCTCACTGTGAAAAGGCTTAAATGACTTTTTTAATTAAGTTTGATGATTGCGTTCAAACAAAATGTCCTAGAACAAAATTTTCAAATGTAACTACTAGATTGTGATACAATACACTATTGGGTGAAGTTTGGTTGACTTCTGCGCAGCGGTTTGGGAGTTAACATCAAAATTACATTTCTCGGCCATATCGCATAGATCTCACTGTGAAAAGGCTTAAATGGCTTTTTTGACCTAAGGTTAAAGATTGCGCTCAAACCAAATGTCCTAGAACGAAATTTTCAAATGTAACTACTAGATTGTGATACAATACACTAATGGGTGAAGTTTGGTTGACTTCTGCGCAGCGGTTTGGGAGTTAACATCAAAATTACATTTCTCGGCCATATCGCATAGATCTCACTGTGAAAAGGCTTAAATGGCTTTTTTGACCTAAGTTTGAGGATTGCGCTCAAATCAAATGTCCTATAACCAAATTTCCACATGTAACTACTAGATTGTGATACAATACACTAATGGGTGAAGTTTGGTTGACTTCTGCGCAGCGGTTTGGGAGTGAACATCAAAATTACATTTCTCGGCCATATCGCATAGATCTCACTGTGAAAAGGCTTAAATGGCTTTTTTGACCTAAGTTTGAGGATTGCGCTCAAATCAAATGTCCTAGAACCAAATTTCCACATGTAACTACTAGATTGTGATAAAATACACTAATGGGTGAAGTTTGGTTGACTTCTGCGCAGCGGTTTGGGAGTTAACATCAAAATTACATTTCTCGGCCATATCGCATAGATCTCCCTGTGAAAAGGCTTAAATGGCTTTTTTGACCTAAGTTTGAGGATTGCGCTCAAATCAAATGTCCTAGAACCAAATTTCCACATGTAACTACTAGATTGTGATACAATACACTAATGGGTGAAGTTTGGTTGACTTCTGCGCAGCGGTTTGGGAGTGAACATCAAAATTACATTTCTCGGCCATATCGCATAGATCTCACTGTGAAAAGGCTTAAATGACTTTTTTAATTAAGTTTGATGATTGCGTTCAAACAAAATGTCCTAGAACAAAATTTTTAAATGTAACTACTAGATTGTGATACAATACACTATTGGGTGAAGAAGTTTGGTTGACTTCTGCGCAGCGGTTTGGGAGTTAACATCAAAATTACATTTCTCGGCCATATCGCATAGATCTCACTGGGAAAAGGCTTAAATGGCTTTTTTGACCTAAGTTTGAGGATTGCGCTCAAATCAAATGTCCTAGAACCAAATTTCCACATGTAACTACTAGATTGTGATAAAATACACTAATGGGTGAAGTTTGGTTGACTTCTGCGCAGCGGTTTGGGAGTTAACATCAAAATTACATTTCTCGGCCATATCGCATAGATCTCACTGTGAAAAGGCTTAAATGACTTTTTTAATTAAGTTTGATGATTGCGCTCAAACAAAATTTCCTAGAACAAAATTTTCAAATGTAACTACTAGATTGTGATACAATACACTATTGGGTGAAGTTTGGTTGACTTCTGCGCAGCGGTTTGGGAGTTAACATCAAAATTACATTTCTCGGCCATATCGCATAGATCTCACTGTGAAAAGGCATAAATGACTTTTTTAATTAAGTTTGATGATTGCGTTCAAACAAAATGTCCTAGAACAAAATTTTCAAATGTAACTACTAGATTGTGATACAATACACTATTGGGTGAAGTTTGGTTGACTTCTGCGCAGCGGTTTGGGAGTTAACATCAAAATTACATTTCTCGGCCATATCGCATAGATCTCACTGTGAAAAGGCTTAAATTACTTTTTTAATTAAGTTTGATGATTGCGTTCAAACAAAATGTCCTAGAACAAAATTTTCAAATGTAACTACTAGATTGTGATACAATACACTATTGGGTGAAGTTTGGTTGACTTCTGCGCAGCGGTTTGGGAGTTAACATCAAAATTACATTTCTCGGCCATATCGCATAGATCTCACTGTGAAAAGGCTTAAATGGCTTTTTTGACCTAAGGTTAAAGATTGCGCTCAAACCAAATGTCCTAGAACGAAATTTTCAAATGTAACTACTAGATTGTGATACAATACACTAATGGGTGAAGTTTGGTTGACTTCTGCGCAGCGGTTTGGGAGTTAACATCAAAATTACATTTCTCGGCCATATCGCATAGATCTCACTGTGAAAAGGCTTAAATGGCTTTTTTGACCTAAGTTTGAGGATTGCGCTCAAATCAAATGTCCTATAACCAAATTTCCACATGTAACTACTAGATTGTGATACAATACACTAATGGGTGAAGTTTGGTTGACTTCTGCGCAGCGGTTTGGGAGTTAACATCAAAATTACATTTCTCGGCCATATCGCATAGATCTCACTGTGAAAAGGCTTAAATGACTTTTTTAATTAAGTTTGATGATTGCGTTCAAACAAAATGTCCTAGAACAAAATTTTTAAATGTAACTACTAAATTGTGATACAATACACTATTGGGTGAAGTTTGGTTGACTTCTGCGCAGCGGTTTGGGAGTTAACATCAAAATTACATTTCTCGGCCATATCGCATAAATCTCACTGTGAAAAGGCTTAAATGACTTTTTTAATTAAGTTTGATGATTGAGTTCAAACAAAATGTCCTAGAACAAAATTTTCAAATGTAACTACTAGATTGTGATACAATACACTATTGGGTGAAGTTTGGTTGACTTCTGCGCAGCGGTTTGGGAGTTAACATCAAAATTACATTTCTCGGCCATATCGCATAGATCTCACTGTGAAAAGGCTTAAATGGCTTTTTTGACCTAAGTTTGAGGATTGCGCTCAAACAAAATGTCCTAGAACAAAATTTTCAAATGTAACTACTAGATTGTGATACAATACACTATTGGGTGAAGTTTGGTTGACTTCTGCGCAGCGGTTTGGGAGTTAACATCAAAATTACATTTCTCGGCCATATCGCATAGATCTCACTGTGAAAAGGCTTAAATGACTTTTTTAATTAAGTTTGATGATTGCGTTCAAACAAAATGTCCTAGAACAAAATTTTCAAATGTAACTACTAGATTGTGATACAATACACTATTGGGTGAAGTTTGGTTGACTTCTGCGCAGCGGTTTGGGAGTTAACATCAAAATTACATTTCTCGGCCATATCGCATAGATCTCACTGGGAAAAGGCTTAAATGGCTTTTTTGACCTAAGTTTGAGGATTGCGCTCAAATCAAATGTCCTAGAACCAAATTTCCACATGTAACTACTAGATTGTGATAAAATACACTAATGGGTGAAGTTTGGTTGACTTCTGCGCAGCGGTTTGGGAGTTAACATCAAAATTACATTTCTCGGCCATATCGCATAGATCTCACTGTGAAAAGGCTTAAATGACTTTTTTAATTAAGTTTGATGATTGCGCTCAAACAAAATTTCCTAGAACAAAATTTTCAAATGTAACTACTAGATTGTGATACAATACACTATTGGGTGAAGTTTGGTTGACTTCTGCGCAGCGGTTTGGGAGTTAACATCAAAATTACATTTCTCGGCCATATCGCATAGATCTCACTGTGAAAAGGCATAAATGACTTTTTTAATTAAGTTTGATGATTGCGTTCAAACAAAATGTCCTAGAACAAAATTTTCAAATGTAACTATTAGATTGTGATACAATACACTATTGGGTGAAGTTTGGTTGACTTCTGCGCAGCGGTTTGGGAGTTAACATCAAAATTACATTTCTCGGCCATATCGCATAGATCTCACTGTGAAAAGGCTTAAATGGCTTTTTTGACCTAAGTTTAAAGATTGCGCTCAAACCAAATGTCCTAGAACGAAATTTTCAAATGTAACTACTAGATTGTGATACAATACACTATTGGGTGAAGTTTGGTTTACTTCTGCGCAGCGGTTTGGGAGTTAACATCAAAATTACATTTCTCGGCCATATCGCATAGATCTCACTGTGAAAAGGCTTAAATGACTTTTTTAATTAAGTTTGATGATTGCGTTCAAACAAAATGTCCTAGAACAAAATTTTCAAATGTAACTACTAGATTGTGATACAATACACTATTGGGTGAAGTTTGGTTGACTTCTGCGCAGCGGTTTGGGAGTTAACATCAAAATTACATTTCTCGGCCATATCGCATAGATCTCACTGTGAAAAGGCTTAAATGGCTTTTTTGACCTAAGTTTGAGGATTGCGCTCAAACCAAATGTCCTAGAACGAAATTTTCAAATGTAACTACTAGAATGTGATACAATACACTATTGGGTGAAGTTTGGTTGACTTCTGCGCAGCGGTTTGGGAGTTAACATCAAAATTACATTTCTCGGCCATATCGCATAGATCTCCCTGTGAAAAGGCTTAAATGGCTTTTTTGACCTAAGTTTGAGGATTGCGCTCAAATCAAATGTCCTAGAACCAAATTTCCACATGTAACTACTAGATTGTGATAAAATACACTAATGGGTGAAGTTTGGTTGACTTCTGCGCAGCGGTTTGGGAGTTAACATCAAAATTACATTTCTCGGCCATATCGCATAGATCTCACTGTGAAAAGGCTTAAATGACTTTTTTAATTAAGTTTGATGATTGCGCTCAAACAAAATTTCCTAGAACAAAATTTTCAAATGTAACTACTAGATTGTGATACAATACACTATTGGGTGAAGTTTGGTTGACTTCTGCGCAGCGGTTTGGGAGTTAACATCAAAATTACATTTCTCGGCCATATCGCATAGATCTCACTGTGAAAAGGCTTAAATGGCTTTTTTGACCTAAGTTTGAGGATTGCGCTCAAATCAAATGTCCTATAACCAAATTTCCACATGTAACTACTAGATTGTGATACAATACACTAATGGGTGAAGTTTGGTTGACTTCTGCGCAGCGGTTTGGGAGTTAACATCAAAATTACATTTCTCGGCCATATCGCATAGATCTCACTGTGAAAAGGCTTAAATGACTTTTTTAATTAAGTTTGATGATTGCGTTCAAACAAAATGTCCTAGAACAAAATTTTTAAATGTAACTACTAGATTGTGATACAATACACTATTGGGTGAAGTTTGGTTGACTTCTGCGCAGCGGTTTGGGAGTTAACATCAAAATTACATTTCTCGGCCATATCGCATAGATCTCACTGTGAAAAGGCTTAAATGGCTTTTTTGACCTAAGTTTGAGGATTGCGCTCAAATCAAATGTCCTAGAACCAAATTTCCACATGTAACTACTAGATTGTGATAAAATACACTAATGGGTGAAGTTTGGTTGACTTCTGCGCAGCGGTTTGGGAGTTAACATCAAAATTACATTTCTCGGCCATATCGCATAGATCTCACTGTGAAAAGGCTTAAATGACTTTTTTAATTAAGTTTGATGATTGCGCTCAAACAAAATTTCCTAGAACAAAATTTTCAAATGTAACTACTAGATTGTGATACAATACACTATTGGGTGAAGTTTGGTTGACTTCTGCGCAGCGGTTTGGGAGTTAACATCAAAATTACATTTCTCGGCCATATCGCATAGATCTCACTGTGAAAAGGCTTAAATGACTTTTTTAATTAAGTTTGATGATTGCGTTCAAACAAAATGTCCTAGAACAAAATTTTCAAATGTAACTACTAGATTGTGATACAATACACTATTGGGTGAAGTTTGGTTGACTTCTGCGCAGCGGTTTGGGAGTTAACATCAAAATTACATTTCTCGGCCATATCGCATATATCTCACTGTGAAAAGGCTTAAATGGCTTTTTTGACCTAAGGTTAAAGATTGCGCTCAAACCAAATGTCCTAGAACGAAATTTTCAAATGTAACTACTAGATAGTGATACAATACACTAATGGGTGAAGTTTGGTTGACTTCTGCGCAGCGGTTTGGGAGTTAACATCAAAATTACATTTCTCGGCCATATCGCATAGATCTCACTGTGAAAAGGCTTAAATGGCTTTTTTGACCTAAATTTGAGGATTGCGCTCAAATCAAATGTCCTAGAACCAAATTTCCACATGTAACTACTAGATTGTGATAAAATACACTAATGGGTGAAGTTTGGTTGACTTCTGCGCAGCGGTTTGGGAGTTAACATCAAAATTACATTTCTCGGCCATATCGCATAGATCTCACTGTGAAAAGGCTTAAATGACTTTTTTAATTAAGTTTGATGATTGCGCTCAAACAAAATTTCCTAGAACAAAATTTTCAAATGTAACTACTAGATTGTGATACAATACACTATTGGGTGAAGTTTGGTTGACTTCTGCGCAGCGGTTTGGGAGTTAACATCAAAATTACATTTCTCGGCCATATCGCATAGATCTCACTGTGAAAAGGCTTAAATGACTTTTTTAATTAAGTTTGATGATTGCGTTCAAACAAAATGTCCTAGAACAAAATTTTCAAATGTAACTACTAGATTGTGATACAATACACTATTGGGTGAAGTTTGGTTGACTTCTGCGCAGCGGTTTGGGAGTTAACATCAAAATTACATTTCTCGGCCATATCGCATAGATCTCACTGTGAAAAGGCTTAAATGGCTTTTTTGACCTAAGGTTAAAGATTGCGCTCAAACCAAATGTCCTAGAACGAAATTTTCAAATGTAACTACTAGATTGTGATACAATACACTAATGGGTGAAGTTTGGTTGACTTCTGCGCAGCGGTTTGGGAGTTAACATCAAAATTACATTTCTCGGCCATATCGCATAGATCTCACTGTGAAAAGGCTTAAATGGCTTTTTTGACCTAAGTTTGAGGATTGCGCTCAAATCAAATGTCCTATAACCAAATTTCCACATGTAACTACTAGATTGTGATACAATACACTAATGGGTGAAGTTTGGTTGACTTCTGCGCAGCGGTTTGGGAGTTAACATCAAAATTACATTTCTCGGCCATATCGCATAGATCTCACTGTGAAAAGGCTTAAATGACTTTTTTAATTAAGTTTGATGATTGCGTTCAAACAAAATGTCCTAGAACAAAATTTTTAAATGTAACTACTAAATTGTGATACAATACACTATTGGGTGAAGTTTGGTTGACTTCTGCGCAGCGGTTTGGGAGTTAACATCAAAATTACATTTCTCGGCCATATCGCATAGATCTCACTGTGAAAAGGCTTAAATGACTTTTTTAATTAAGTTTGATGATTGAGTTCAAACAAAATGTCCTAGAACAAAATTTTCAAATGTAACTACTAGATTGTGATACAATACACTATTGGGTGAAGTTTGGTTGACTTCTGCGCAGCGGTTTGGGAGTTAACATCAAAATTACATTTCTCGGCCATATCGCATAGATCTCCCTGTGAAAAGGCTTAAATGGCTTTTTTGACCTAAGTTTGAGGATTGCGCTCAAATCAAATGTCCTAGAACCAAATTTCCACATGTAACTACTAGATTGTGATAAAATACACTAATGGGTGAAGTTTGGTTGACTTCTGCGCAGCGGTTTGGGAGTTAACATCAAAATTACATTTCTCGGCCATATCGCATAGATCTCACTGTGAAAAGGCTTAAATGACTTTTTTAATTAAGTTTGATGATTGCGCTCAAACAAAATTTCCTAGAACAAAATTTTCAAATGTAACTACTAGATTGTGATACAATACACTATTGGGTGAAGTTTGGTTGACTTCTGCGCAGCGGTTTGGGAGTTAACATCAAAATTACATTTCTCGGCCATATCGCATAGATCTCACTGTGAAAAGGCTTAAATGGCTTTTTTGACCTAAGTTTGAGGATTGCGCTCAAATCAAATGTCCTATAACCAAATTTCCACATGTAACTACTAGATTGTGATACAATACACTAATGGGTGAAGTTTGGTTGACTTCTGCGCAGCGGTTTGGGAGTTAACATCAAAATTACATTTCTCGGCCATATCGCATAGATCTCACTGTGAAAAGGCTTAAATGACTTTTTTAATTAAGTTTGATGATTGCGTTCAAACAAAATGTCCTAGAACAAAATTTTTAAATGTAACTACTAGATTGTGATACAATACACTATTGGGTGAAGTTTGGTTGACTTCTGCGCAGCGGTTTGGGAGTTAACATCAAAATTACATTTCTCGGCCATATCGCATAGATCTCACTGTGAAAAGGCTTAAATGGCTTTTTTGACCTAAGTTTGAGGATTGCGCTCAAATCAAATGTCCTAGAACCAAATTTCCACATGTAACTACTAGATTGTGATAAAATACACTAATGGGTGAAGTTTGGTTGACTTCTGCGCAGCGGTTTGGGAGTTAACATCAAAATTACATTTCTCGGCCATATCGCATAGATCTCACTGTGAAAAGGCTTAAATGACTTTTTTAATTAAGTTTGATGATTGCGCTCAAACAAAATTTCCTAGAACAAAATTTTCAAATGTAACTACTAGATTGTGATACAATACACTATTGGGTGAAGTTTGGTTGACTTCTGCGCAGCGGTTTGGGAGTTAACATCAAAATTACATTTCTCGGCCATATCGCATAGATCTCACTGTGAAAAGGCTTAAATGACTTTTTTAATTAAGTTTGATGATTGCGTTCAAACAAAATGTCCTAGAACAAAATTTTCAAATGTAACTACTAGATTGTGATACAATACACTATTGGGTGAAGTTTGGTTGACTTCTGCGCAGCGGTTTGGGAGTTAACATCAAAATTACATTTCTCGGCCATATCGCATATATCTCACTGTGAAAAGGCTTAAATGGCTTTTTTGACCTAAGGTTAAAGATTGCGCTCAAACCAAATGTCCTAGAACGAAATTTTCAAATGTAACTACTAGATAGTGATACAATACACTAATGGGTGAAGTTTGGTTGACTTCTGCGCAGCGGTTTGGGAGTTAACATCAAAATTACATTTCTCGGCCATATCGCATAGATCTCACTGTGAAAAGGCTTAAATGGCTTTTTTGACCTAAATTTGAGGATTGCGCTCAAATCAAATGTCCTAGAACCAAATTTCCACATGTAACTACTAGATTGTGATAAAATACACTAATGGGTGAAGTTTGGTTGACTTCTGCGCAGCGGTTTGGGAGTTAACATCAAAATTACATTTCTCGGCCATATCGCATAGATCTCACTGTGAAAAGGCTTAAATGACTTTTTTAATTAAGTTTGATGATTGCGCTCAAACAAAATTTCCTAGAACAAAATTTTCAAATGTAACTACTAGATTGTGATACAATACACTATTGGGTGAAGTTTGGTTGACTTCTGCGCAGCGGTTTGGGAGTTAACATCAAAATTACATTTCTCGGCCATATCGCATAGATCTCACTGTGAAAAGGCTTAAATGACTTTTTTAATTAAGTTTGATGATTGCGTTCAAACAAAATGTCCTAGAACAAAATTTTCAAATGTAACTACTAGATTGTGATACAATACACTATTGGGTGAAGTTTGGTTGACTTCTGCGCAGCGGTTTGGGAGTTAACATCAAAATTACATTTCTCGGCCATATCGCATAGATCTCACTGTGAAAAGGCTTAAATGGCTTTTTTGACCTAAGGTTAAAGATTGCGCTCAAACCAAATGTCCTAGAACGAAATTTTCAAATGTAACTACTAGATTGTGATACAATACACTAATGGGTGAAGTTTGGTTGACTTCTGCGCAGCGGTTTGGGAGTTAACATCAAAATTACATTTCTCGGCCATATCGCATAGATCTCACTGTGAAAAGGCTTAAATGGCTTTTTTGACCTAAGTTTGAGGATTGCGCTCAAATCAAATGTCCTATAACCAAATTTCCACATGTAACTACTAGATTGTGATACAATACACTAATGGGTGAAGTTTGGTTGACTTCTGCGCAGCGGTTTGGGAGTTAACATCAAAATTACATTTCTCGGCCATATCGCATAGATCTCACTGTGAAAAGGCTTAAATGACTTTTTTAATTAAGTTTGATGATTGCGTTCAAACAAAATGTCCTAGAACAAAATTTTTAAATGTAACTACTAAATTGTGATACAATACACTATTGGGTGAAGTTTGGTTGACTTCTGCGCAGCGGTTTGGGAGTTAACATCAAAATTACATTTCTCGGCCATATCGCATAGATCTCACTGTGAAAAGGCTTAAATGACTTTTTTAATTAAGTTTGATGATTGAGTTCAAACAAAATGTCCTAGAACAAAATTTTCAAATGTAACTACTAGATTGTGATACAATACACTATTGGGTGAAGTTTGGTTGACTTCTGCGCAGCGGTTTGGGAGTTAACATCAAAATTACATTTCTCGGCCATATCGCATAGATCTCACTGTGAAAAGGCTTAAATGGCTTTTTTGACCTAAGTTTGAGGATTGCGCTCAAACAAAATGTCCTAGAACAAAATTTTCAAATGTAACTACTAGATTGTGATACAATACACTATTGGGTGAAGTTTGGTTGACTTCTGCGCAGCGGTTTGGGAGTTAACATCAAAATTACATTTCTCGGCCATATCGCATAGATCTCACTGTGAAAAGGCTTAAATGACTTTTTTAATTAAGTTTGATGATTGCGTTCAAACAAAATGTCCTAGAACAAAATTTTCAAATGTAACTACTAGATTGTGATACAATACACTATTGGGTGAAGTTTGGTTGACTTCTGCGCAGCGGTTTGGGAGTTAACATCAAAATTACATTTCTCGGCCATATCGCATAGATCTCACTGGGAAAAGGCTTAAATGGCTTTTTTGACCTAAGTTTGAGGATTGCGCTCAAATCAAATGTCCTAGAACCACATTTCCACATGTAACTACTAGATTGTGATAAAATACACTAATGGGTGAAGTTTGGTTGACTTCTGCGCAGCGGTTTGGGAGTTAACATCAAAATTACATTTCTCGGCCATATCGCATAGATCTCACTGTGAAAAGGCTTAAATGACTTTTTTAATTAAGTTTGATGATTGCGCTCAAACAAAATTTCCTAGAACAAAATTTTCAAATGTAACTACTAGATTGTGATACAATACACTATTGGGTGAAGTTTGGTTGACTTCTGCGCAGCGGTTTGGGAGTTAACATCAAAATTACATTTCTCGGCCATATCGCATAGATCTCACTGTGAAAAGGCATAAATGACTTTTTTAATTAAGTTTGATGATTGCGTTCAAACAAAATGTCCTAGAACAAAATTTTCAAATGTAACTATTAGATTGTGATACAATACACTATTGGGTGAAGTTTGGTTGACTTCTGCGCAGCGGTTTGGGAGTTAACATCAAAATTACATTTCTCGGCCATATCGCATAGATCTCACTGTGAAAAGGCTTAAATGGCTTTTTTGACCTAAGTTTAAAGATTGCGCTCAAACCAAATGTCCTAGAACGAAATTTTCAAATGTAACTACTAGATTGTGATACAATACACTATTGGGTGAAGTTTGGTTTACTTCTGCGCAGCGGTTTGGGAGTTAACATCAAAATTACATTTCTCGGCCATATCGCATAGATCTCACTGTGAAAAGGCTTAAATGACTTTTTTAATTAAGTTTGATGATTGCGTTCAAACAAAATGTCCTAGAACAAAATTTTCAAATGTAACTACTAGATTGTGATACAATACACTATTGGGTGAAGTTTGGTTGACTTCTGCGCAGCGGTTTGGGAGTTAACATCAAAATTACATTTCTCGGCCATATCGCATAGATCTCACTGTGAAAAGGCTTAAATGGCTTTTTTGACCTAAATTTGAGGATTGCGCTCAAATCAAATGTCCTAGAACCAAATTTCCACATGTAACTACTAGATTGTGATAAAATACACTAATGGGTGAAGTTTGGTTGACTTCTGCGCAGCGGTTTGGGAGTTAACATCAAAATTACATTTCTCGGCCATATCGCATAGATCTCACTGTGAAAAGGCTTAAATGACTTTTTTAATTAAGTTTGATGATTGCGCTCAAACAAAATTTCCTAGAACAAAATTTTCAAATGTAACTACTAGATTGTGATACAATACACTATTGGGTGAAGTTTGGTTGACTTCTGCGCAGCGGTTTGGGAGTTAACATCAAAATTACATTTCTCGGCCATATCGCATAGATCTCACTGTGAAAAGGCTTAAATGACTTTTTTAATTAAGTTTGATGATTGCGTTCAAACAAAATGTCCTAGAACAAAATTTTCAAATGTAACTACTAGATTGTGATACAATACACTATTGGGTGAAGTTTGGTTGACTTCTGCGCAGCGGTTTGGGAGTTAACATCAAAATTACATTTCTCGGCCATATCGCATAGATCTCACTGTGAAAAGGCTTAAATGGCTTTTTTGACCTAAGGTTAAAGATTGCGCTCAAACCAAATGTCCTAGAACGAAATTTTCAAATGTAACTACTAGATTGTGATACAATACACTAATGGGTGAAGTTTGGTTGACTTCTGCGCAGCGGTTTGGGAGTTAACATCAAAATTACATTTCTCGGCCATATCGCATAGATCTCACTGTGAAAAGGCTTAAATGGCTTTTTTGACCTAAGTTTGAGGATTGCGCTCAAATCAAATGTCCTATAACCAAATTTCCACATGTAACTACTAGATTGTGATACAATACACTAATGGGTGAAGTTTGGTTGACTTCTGCGCAGCGGTTTGGGAGTTAACATCAAAATTACATTTCTCGGCCATATCGCATAGATCTCACTGTGAAAAGGCTTAAATGACTTTTTTAATTAAGTTTGATGATTGCGTTCAAACAAAATGTCCTAGAACAAAATTTTTAAATGTAACTACTAAATTGTGATACAATACACTATTGGGTGAAGTTTGGTTGACTTCTGCGCAGCGGTTTGGGAGTTAACATCAAAATTACATTTCTCGGCCATATCGCATAGATCTCACTGTGAAAAGGCTTAAATGACTTTTTTAATTAAGTTTGATGATTGAGTTCAAACAAAATGTCCTAGAACAAAATTTTCAAATGTAACTACTAGATTGTGATACAATACACTATTGGGTGAAGTTTGGTTGACTTCTGCGCAGCGGTTTGGGAGTTAACATCAAAATTACATTTCTCGGCCATATCGCATAGATCTCACTGTGAAAAGGCTTAAATGGCTTTTTTGACCTAAGTTTGAGGATTGCGCTCAAACAAAATGTCCTAGAACAAAATTTTCAAATGTAACTACTAGATTGTGATACAATACACTATTGGGTGAAGTTTGGTTGACTTCTGCGCAGCGGTTTGGGAGTTAACATCAAAATTACATTTCTCGGCCATATCGCATAGATCTCACTGTGAAAAGGCTTAAATGACTTTTTTAATTAAGTTTGATGATTGCGTTCAAACAAAATGTCCTAGAACAAAATTTTCAAATGTAACTACTAGATTGTGATACAATACACTATTGGGTGAAGTTTGGTTGACTTCTGCGCAGCGGTTTGGGAGTTAACATCAAAATTACATTTCTCGGCCATATCGCATAGATCTCACTGGGAAAAGGCTTAAATGGCTTTTTTGACCTAAGTTTGAGGATTGCGCTCAAATCAAATGTCCTAGAACCACATTTCCACATGTAACTACTAGATTGTGATAAAATACACTAATGGGTGAAGTTTGGTTGACTTCTGCGCAGCGGTTTGGGAGTTAACATCAAAATTACATTTCTCGGCCATATCGCATAGATCTCACTGTGAAAAGGCTTAAATGACTTTTTTAATTAAGTTTGATGATTGCGCTCAAACAAAATTTCCTAGAACAAAATTTTCAAATGTAACTACTAGATTGTGATACAATACACTATTGGGTGAAGTTTGGTTGACTTCTGCGCAGCGGTTTGGGAGTTAACATCAAAATTACATTTCTCGGCCATATCGCATAGATCTCACTGTGAAAAGGCATAAATGACTTTTTTAATTAAGTTTGATGATTGCGTTCAAACAAAATGTCCTAGAACAAAATTTTCAAATGTAACTATTAGATTGTGATACAATACACTATTGGGTGAAGTTTGGTTGACTTCTGCGCAGCGGTTTGGGAGTTAACATCAAAATTACATTTCTCGGCCATATCGCATAGATCTCACTGTGAAAAGGCTTAAATGGCTTTTTTGACCTAAGTTTAAAGATTGCGCTCAAACCAAATGTCCTAGAACGAAATTTTCAAATGTAACTACTAGATTGTGATACAATACACTATTGGGTGAAGTTTGGTTTACTTCTGCGCAGCGGTTTGGGAGTTAACATCAAAATTACATTTCTCGGCCATATCGCATAGATCTCACTGTGAAAAGGCTTAAATGACTTTTTTAATTAAGTTTGATGATTGCGTTCAAACAAAATGTCCTAGAACAAAATTTTCAAATGTAACTACTAGATTGTGATACAATACACTATTGGGTGAAGTTTGGTTGACTTCTGCGCAGCGGTTTGGGAGTTAACATCAAAATTACATTTCTCGGCCATATCGCATAGATCTCACTGTGAAAAGGCTTAAATGGCTTTTTTGACCTAAGTTTGAGGATTGCGCTCAAACCAAATGTCCTAGAACGAAATTTTCAAATGTAACTACTAGAATGTGATACAATACACTATTGGGTGAAGTTTGGTTGACTTCTGCGCAGCGGTTTGGGAGTTAACATCAAAATTACATTTCTCGGCCATATCGCATAGATCTCCCTGTGAAAAGGCTTAAATGGCTTTTTTGACCTAAGTTTGAGGATTGCGCTCAAATCAAATGTCCTAGAACCAAATTTCCACATGTAACTACTAGATTGTGATAAAATACACTAATGGGTGAAGTTTGGTTGACTTCTGCGCAGCGGTTTGGGAGTTAACATCAAAATTACATTTCTCGGCCATATCGCATAGATCTCACTGTGAAAAGGCTTAAATGACTTTTTTAATTAAGTTTGATGATTGCGCTCAAACAAAATTTCCTAGAACAAAATTTTCAAATGTAACTACTAGATTGTGATACAATACACTATTGGGTGAAGTTTGGTTGACTTCTGCGCAGCGGTTTGGGAGTTAACATCAAAATTACATTTCTCGGCCATATCGCATAGATCTCACTGTGAAAAGGCTTAAATGGCTTTTTTGACCTAAGTTTGAGGATTGCGCTCAAATCAAATGTCCTATAACCAAATTTCCACATGTAACTACTAGATTGTGATACAATACACTAATGGGTGAAGTTTGGTTGACTTCTGCGCAGCGGTTTGGGAGTTAACATCAAAATTACATTTCTCGGCCATATCGCATAGATCTCACTGTGAAAAGGCTTAAATGACTTTTTTAATTAAGTTTGATGATTGCGTTCAAACAAAATGTCCTAGAACAAAATTTTTAAATGTAACTACTAGATTGTGATACAATACACTATTGGCTGAAGTTTGGTTGACTTCTGCGCAGCGGTTTGGGAGTTAACATCAAAATTACATTTCTCCGCCATATCGCATAGATCTCACTGTGAAAAGGCTTAAATGGCTTTTTTGACCTAAGTTTGAGGATTGCGCTCAAATCAAATGTCCTAGAACCAAATTTCCACATGTAACTACTAGATTGTGATAAAATACACTAATGGGTGAAGTTTGGTTGACTTCTGCGCAGCGGTTTGGGAGTTAACATCAAAATTACATTTCTCGGCCATATCGCATAGATCTCACTGTGAAAAGGCTTAAATGACTTTTTTAATTAAGTTTGATGATTGCGCTCAAACAAAATTTCCTAGAACAAAATTTTCAAATGTAACTACTAGATTGTGATACAATACACTATTGGGTGAAGTTTGGTTGACTTCTGCGCAGCGGTTTGGGAGTTAACATCAAAATTACATTTCTCGGCCATATCGCATAGATCTCACTGTGAAAAGGCTTAAATGACTTTTTTAATTAAGTTTGATGATTGCGTTCAAACAAAATGTCCTAGAACAAAATTTTCAAATGTAACTACTAGATTGTGATACAATACACTATTGGGTGAAGTTTGGTTGACTTCTGCGCAGCGGTTTGGGAGTTAACATCAAAATTACATTTCTCGGCCATATCGCATATATCTCACTGTGAAAAGGCTTAAATGGCTTTTTTGACCTAAGGTTAAAGATTGCGCTCAAACCAAATGTCCTAGAACGAAATTTTCAAATGTAACTACTAGATAGTGATACAATACACTAATGGGTGAAGTTTGGTTGACTTCTGCGCAGCGGTTTGGGAGTTAACATCAAAATTACATTTCTCGGCCATATCGCATAGATCTCACTGTGAAAAGGCTTAAATGGCTTTTTTGACCTAAATTTGAGGATTGCGCTCAAATCAAATGTCCTAGAACCAAATTTCCACATGTAACTACTAGATTGTGATAAAATACACTAATGGGTGAAGTTTGGTTGACTTCTGCGCAGCGGTTTGGGAGTTAACATCAAAATTACATTTCTCGGCCATATCGCATAGATCTCACTGTGAAAAGGCTTAAATGACTTTTTTAATTAAGTTTGATGATTGCGCTCAAACAAAATTTCCTAGAACAAAATTTTCAAATGTAACTACTAGATTGTGATACAATACACTATTGGGTGAAGTTTGGTTGACTTCTGCGCAGCGGTTTGGGAGTTAACATCAAAATTACATTTCTCGGCCATATCGCATAGATCTCACTGTGAAAAGGCTTAAATGACTTTTTTAATTAAGTTTGATGATTGCGTTCAAACAAAATGTCCTAGAACAAAATTTTCAAATGTAACTACTAGATTGTGATACAATACACTATTGGGTGAAGTTTGGTTGACTTCTGCGCAGCGGTTTGGGAGTTAACATCAAAATTACATTTCTCGGCCATATCGCATAGATCTCACTGTGAAAAGGCTTAAATGGCTTTTTTGACCTAAGTTTGAGGATTGCGCTCAAACCAAATGTCCTAGAACGAAATTTTCAAATGTAACTACTAGAATGTGATACAATACACTATTGGGTGAAGTTTGGTTGACTTCTGCGCAGCGGTTTGGGACTTAACATCAAAATTACATTTCTCGGCCATATCGCATAGATCTCACTGTGAAAAGGCTTAAATGGCTTTTTTGACCTAAGTTTGAGGATTGCGCTCAAATCAAATGTCCTAGAACCAAATTTCCACATGTAACTACTAGATTGTGATAAAATACACTAATGGGTGAAGTTTGGTTGACTTCTGCGCAGCGGTTTGGGAGTTAACATCAAAATTACATTTCTCGGCCATATCGCATAGATCTCACTGTGAAAAGGCTTAAATGACTTTTTTAATTAAGTTTGATGATTGCGCTCAAACAAAATTTCCTAGAACAAAATTTTCAAATGTAACTACTAGATTGTGATACAATACACTATTGGGTGAAGTTTGGTTGACTTCTGCGCAGCGGTTTGGGAGTTAACATCAAAATTACATTTCTCGGCCATATCGCATAGATCTCACTGTGAAAAGGCTTAAATGGCTTTTTTGACCTAAGTTTGAGGATTGCGCTCAAATCAAATGTCCTATAACCAAATTTCCACATGTAAGTACTAGATTGTGATACAATACACTAATGGGTGAAGTTTGGTTGACTTCTGCGCAGCGGTTTGGGAGTTAACATCAAAATTACATTTCTCGGCCATATCGCATAGATCTCACAGTGAAAAGGCTTAAATGACTTTTTTAATTAAGTTTGATGATTGCGTTCAAACAAAATGTCCTAGAACAAAATTTTTAAATGTAACTACTAGATTGTGATACAATACACTATGGGGTGAAGTTTGGTTGACTTCTGCGCAGCGGTTTGGGAGTTAACATCAAAATTACATTTCTCGGCCATATCGCATAGATCTCACTGTGAAAAGGCTTAAATGACTTTTTTAATTAAGTTTGATGATTGAGTTCAAACAAAATGTCCTAGAACAAAATTTTCAAATGTAACTACTAGATTGTGATACAATACACTATTGGGTGAAGTTTGGTTGACTTCTGCGCAGCGGTTTGGGAGTTAACATCAAAATTACATTTCTCGGCCATATCGCATAGATCTCACTGTGAAAAGGCTTAAATGGCTTTTTTGACCTAAGTTTAATAATTGCGCTCAAACCAAATGTCCTTGAACGAAATTTTAAAATGTAACTACTAGAATGTGATACAATACACTATTGGGTGAAGTTTGGTTGAATTCTGCGCAGCGGTTTGGGAGTTAACATCAAAATTACATTTCTCGGCCATATCGCATAGATCTCACTGTGAAAAGGCTTAAATGGCTTTTTTGACCTAAGTTTGAGGATTGCGCTCAAATCAAATGTCCTATAACCAAATTTCCACATGTAACTACTAGATTGTGATACAATACACTAATGGGTGAAGTTTGGTTGACTTCTGCGCAGCGGTTTGGGAGTTAACATCAAAATTACATTTCTCGGCCATATCGCATAGATCTCACTGTGAAAAGGCTTAAATGGCTTTTTTGACCTAAGTTTGAGGATTGTGCTCAAACAAAATGTCCTAGAACAAAATTTTCAAATGTAACTACTAGATTGTGATACAATACACTATTGGGTGAAGTTTGGTTGACTTCTGCGCAGCGGTTTGGGAGTTAACATCAAAATTACATTTCTCGGCCATATCGCATAGATCTCACTGTGAAAAGGCTTAAATGACTTTTTTAATTAAGTTTGATGATTGCGTTCAAACAAAATGTCCTAGAACAAAATTTTCAAATGTAACTACTAGATTGTGATACAATACACTATTAGGTGAAGTTTGGTTGACTTCTGCGCAGCGGTTTGGGAGTTAACATCAAAATTACATTTCTCGGCCATATCGCATAGATCTCACTGTGAAAAGGCTTAAATGGCTTTTTTAATTAAGTTTGATGATTGCGCTCAAACAAAATTTCCTAGAACAAAATTTTCAAATGTAACTACTAGATTGTGATACAATACACTATTGGGTGAAGTTTGGTTGACTTCTGCGCAGCGGTTTGGGAGTTAACATCAAAATTACATTTCTCGGCCATATCGCATAGATCTCACTGTGAAAAGGCTTAAATGGCTTTTTTGACCTAAGTTTGAGGATTGCGCTCAAATCAAATGTCCTATAACCAAATTTCCACATGTAACTACTAGATTGTGATACAATACACTAATGGGTGAAGTTTGGTTGACTTCTGCGCAGCGGTTTGGGAGTTAACATCAAAATTACATTTCTCGGCCATATCGCATAGATCTCACTGTGAAAAGGCTTAAATGACTTTTTTAATTAAGTTTGATGATTGCGTTCAAACAAAATGTCCTAGAACAAAATTTTTAAATGTAACTACTAGATTGTGATACAATACACTATTGGGTGAAGTTTGGTTGACTTCTGCGCAGCGGTTTGGGAGTTAACATCAAAATTACATTTCTCGGCCATATCGCATAGATCTCACTGTGAAAAGGCTTAAATGACTTTTTTAATTAAGTTTGATGATTGAGTTCAAACAAAATGTCCTAGAACAAAATTTTCAAATGTAACTACTAGATTGTGATACAATACACTATTGGGTGAAGTTTGGTTGACTTCTGCGCAGCGGTTTGGGAGTTAACATCAAAATTACATTTCTCGGCCATATCGCATAGATCTCCCTGTGAAAAGGCTTAAATGGCTTTTTTGACCTAAGTTTGAGGATTGCGCTCAAATCAAATGTCCTAGAACCAAATTTCCACATGTAACTACTAGATTGTGATAAAATACACTAATGGGTGAAGTTTGGTTGACTTCTGCGCAGCGGTTTGGGAGTTAACATCAAAATTACATTTCTCGGCCATATCGCATAGATCTCACTGTGAAAAGGCTTAAATGGCTTTTTTGACCTAAGTTTGAGGATTGCGCTCAAATCAAATGTCCTAGAACCAAATTTCCACATGTAACTACTAGATTGTGATACAATACACTAATGGGTGAAGTTTGGTTGACTTCTGCGCAGCGGTTTGGGAGTTAACATCAAAATTACATTTCTCGGCCATATCGCATAGATCTCACTGTGAAAAGGCTTAAATGACTTTTTTAATTAAGTTTGATGATTGCGTTCAAACCAAATGTCCTAGAACAAAATTTTTAAATGTAACTACTAGATTGTGATACAATACACTATTGGGTGAAGTTTGGTTGACTTCTGCGCAGCGGTTTGGGAGTTAACATCAAAATTACATTTCTCGGCCATATCGCATAGATCTCACTGTGAAAAGGCTTAAATGGCTTTTTTGACCTAAGTTTGAGGATTGCGCTCAAATCAAATGTCCTAGAACCAAATTTCCACATGTAACTACTAGATTGTGATAAAATACACTAATGGGTGAAGTTTGGTTGACTTCTGCGCAGCGGTTTGGGAGTTAACATCAAAATTACATTTCTCGGCCATATCGCATAGATCTCACTGTGAAAAGGCTTAAATGACTTTTTTAATTAAGTTTGATGATTGCGTTCAAACAAAATGTCCTAGAACAAAATTTTTAAATGTAACTACTAGATTGTGATACAATACACTATTGGGTGAAGTTTGGTTGACTTCTGCGCAGCGGTTTGGGAGTTAACATCAAAATTACATTTCTCGGCCATATCGCATAGATCTCACTGTGAAAAGGCTTAAATGACTTTTTTAATTAAGTTTGATGATTGAGTTCAAACAAAATGTCCTAGAACAAAATTTTCAAATGTAACTACTAGATTGTGATACAATACACTATTGGGTGAAGTTTGGTTGACTTCTGCGCAGCGGTTTGGGAGTTAACATCAAAATTACATTTCTCGGCCATATCGCATAGATCTCACTGTGAAAAGGCTTAAATGGCTTTTTTGACCTAAGTTTGAGGATTGCGCTCAAACAAAATGTCCTAGAACAAAATTTTCAAATGTAACTACTAGATTGTGATACAATACACTATTGGGTGAAGTTTGGTTGACTTCTGCGCAGCGGTTTGGGAGTTAACATCAAAATTACATTTCTCGGCCATATCGCATAGATCTCACTGTGAAAAGGCTTAAATGACTTTTTTAATTAAGTTTGATGATTGCGTTCAAACAAAATGTCCTAGAACAAAATTTTCAAATGTAACTACTAGATTGTGATACAATACACTATTGGGTGAAGTTTGGTTGACTTCTGCGCAGCGGTTTGGGAGTTAACATCAAAATTACATTTCTCGGCCATATCGCATAGATCTCACTGTGAAAAGGCTTAAATGGCTTTTTTGACCTAAGTTTGAGGATTGCGCTCAAACCAAATGTCCTAGAACGAAATTTTCAAATGTAACTACTAGAATGTGATACAATACACTATTGGGTGAAGTTTGGTTGACTTCTGCGCAGCGGTTTGGGAGTTAACATCAAAATTACATTTCTCGGCCATATCGCATAGATCTCACTGTGAAAAGGCTTAAATGGCTTTTTTGACCTAAGTTTGAGGATTGCGCTCAAATCAAATGTCCTAGAACCAAATTTCCACATGTAACTACTAGATTGTGATACAATACACTAATGGGTGAAGTTTGGTTGACTTCTGCGCAGCGGTTTGGGAGTTAACATCAAAATTACATTTCTCGGCCATATCGCATAGATCTCACTGTGAAAAGGCTTAAATGACTTTTTTAATTAAGTTTGATGATTGCGTTCAAACAAAATGTCCTAGAACAAAATTTTTAAATGTAACTACTAGATTGTGATACAATACACTATTGGGTGAAGTTTGGTTGACTTCTGCGCAGCGGTTTGGGAGTTAACATCAAAATTACATTTCTCGGCCATATCGCATAGATCTCACTGTGAAAAGGCTTAAATGGCTTTTTTGACCTAAGTTTGAGGATTGCGCTCAAATCAAATGTCCTAGAACCAAATTTCCACATGTAACTACTAGATTGTGATAAAATACACTAATGGGTGAAGTTTGGTTGACTTCTGCGCAGCGGTTTGGGAGTTAACATCAAAATTACATTTCTCGGCCATATCGCATAGATCTCACTGTGAAAAGGCTTAAATGACTTTTTTAATTAAGTTTGATGATTGCGTTCAAACAAAATGTCCTAGAACAAAATTTTTAAATGTAACTACTAGATTGTGATACAATACACTATTGGGTGAAGTTTGGTTGACTTCTGCGCAGCGGTTTGGGAGTTAACATCAAAATTACATTTCTCGGCCATATCGCATAGATCTCACTGTGAAAAGGCTTAAATGGCTTTTTTGACCTAAGTTTGAGGATTGCGCTCAAATCAAATGTCCTAGAACCAAATTTCCACATGTAACTACTAGATTGTGATACAATACACTAATGGGTGAAGTTTGGTTGACTTCTGCGCAGCGGTTTGGGAGTTAACATCAAAATTACATTTCTCGGCCATATCGCATAGATCTCACTGTGAAAAGGCTTAAATGGCTTTTTTGACCTAAGTTTGAGGATTGTGCTCAAACAAAATGTCCTAGAACAAAATTTTCAAATGTAACTACTAGATTGTGATACAATACACTATTGGGTGAAGTTTGGTTGACTTCTGCGCAGCGGTTTGGGAGTTAACATCAAAATTACATTTCTCGGCCATATCGCATAGATCTCACTGTGAAAAGGCTTAAATGACTTTTTTAATTAAGTTTGATGATTGCGTTCAAACAAAATGTCCTAGAACAAAATTTTCAAATGTAACTACTAGATTGTGATACAATACACTATTAGGTGAAGTTTGGTTGACTTCTGCGCAGCGGTTTGGGAGTTAACATCAAAATTACATTTCTCGGCCATATCGCATAGATCTCACTGTGAAAAGGCTTAAATGGCTTTTTTGACCTAAGTTTGAGGATTGCGCTCAAACCAAATGTCCTAGAACGAAATTTTCAAATGTAACTACTAGAATGTGATACAATACACTATTGGGTGAAGTTTGGTTGACTTCTGCGCAGCGGTTTGGGACTTAACATCAAAATTACATTTCTCGGCCATATCGCATAGATCTCACTGTGAAAAGGCTTAAATGGCTTTTTTGACCTAAGTTTGAGGATTGCGCTCAAATCAAATGTCCTAGAACCAAATTTCCACATGTAACTACTAGATTGTGATAAAATACACTAATGGGTGAAGTTTGGTTGACTTCTGCGCAGCGGTTTGGGAGTTAACATCAAAATTACATTTCTCGGCCATATCGCATAGATCTCACTGTGAAAAGGCTTAAATGACTTTTTTAATTAAGTTTGATGATTGCGCTCAAACAAAATTTCCTAGAACAAAATTTTCAAATGTAACTACTAGATTGTGATACAATACACTATTGGGTGAAGTTTGGTTGAATTCTGCGCAGCGGTTTGGGAGTTAACATCAAAATTACATTTCTCGGCCATATCGCATAGATCTCACTGTGAAAAGGCTTAAATGGCTTTTTTGACCTAAGTTTGAGGATTGCGCTCAAATCAAATGTCCTATAACCAAATTTCCACATGTAACTACTAGATTGTGATACAATACACTAATGGGTGAAGTTTGGTTGACTTCTGCGCAGCGGTTTGGGAGTTAACATCAAAATTACATTTCTCGGCCATATCGCATAGATCTCACTGTGAAAAGGCTTAAATGGCTTTTTTGACCTAAGTTTGAGGATTGTGCTCAAACAAAATGTCCTAGAACAAAATTTTCAAATGTAACTACTAGATTGTGATACAATACACTATTGGGTGAAGTTTGGTTGACTTCTGCGCAGCGGTTTGGGAGTTAACATCAAAATTACATTTCTCGGCCATATCGCATAGATCTCACTGTGAAAAGGCTTAAATGACTTTTTTAATTAAGTTTGATGATTGCGTTCAAACAAAATGTCCTAGAACAAAATTTTCAAATGTAACTACTAGATTGTGATACAATACACTATTGGGTGAAGTTTGGTTGACTTCTGCGCAGCGGTTTGGGAGTTAACATCAAAATTACATTTCTCGGCCATATCGCATAGATCTCACTGTGAAAAGGCTTAAATGGCTTTTTTGACCTAAGTTTGAGGATTGCGCTCAAACCAAATGTCCTAGAACGAAATTTTCAAATGTAACTACTAGAATGTGATACAATACACTATTGGGTGAAGTTTGGTTGACTTCTGCGCAGCGGTTTGGGAGTTAACATCAAAATTACATTTCTCGGCCATATCGCATAGATCTCACTGTGAAAAGGCTTAAATGACTTTTTTAATTAAGTTTGATGATTGCGCTCAAACAAAATTTCCTAGAACGAAATTTTCAAATGTAACTACTAGATTGTGATACAATACACTATTGGGTGAAGTTTGGTTGACTTCTGCGCAGCGGTTTGGGAGTTAACATCAAAATTACATTTCTCGGCCATATCGCATAGATCTCACTGTGAAAAGGCTTAAATGGCTTTTTTGACCTAAGTTTGAGGATTGCGCTCAAATCAAATGTCCTATAACCAAATTTCCACATGTAACTACTAGATTGTGATACAATACACTAATGGGTGAAGTTTGGTTGACTTCTGCGCAGCGGTTTGGGAGTTAACATCAAAATTACATTTCTCGGCCATATCGCATAGATCTCACTGTGAAAAGGCTTAAATGGCTTTTTTGACCTAAGTTTGAGGATTGTGCTCAAACAAAATGTCCTAGAACAAAATTTTCAAATGTAACTACTAGATTGTGATACAATACACTATTGGGTGAAGTTTGGTTGACTTCTGCGCAGCGGTTTGGGAGTTAACATCAAAATTACATTTCTCGGCCATATCGCATAGATCTCACTGTGAAAAGGCTTAAATGACTTTTTTAATTAAGTTTGATGATTGCGTTCAAACAAAATGTCCTAGAACAAAATTTTCAAATGTAACTACTAGATTGTGATACAATACACTATTGGGTGAAGTTTGGTTGACTTCTGCGCAGCGGTTTGGGAGTTAACATCAAAATTACATTTCTCGGCCATATCGCATAGATCTCACTGTGAAAAGGCTTAAATGGCTTTTTTGACCTAAGTTTGAGGATTGCGCTCAAACCAAATGTCCTAGAACGAAATTTTCAAATGTAACTACTAGAATGTGATACAATACACTATTGGGTGAAGTTTGGTTGACTTCTGCGCAGCGGTTTGGGAGTTAACATCAAAATTACATTTCTCGGCCATATCGCATAGATCTCACTGTGAAAAGGCTTAAATGACTTTTTTAATTAAGTTTGATGATTGCGCTCAAACAAAATTTCCTAGAACGAAATTTTCAAATGTAACTACTAGATTGTGATACAATACACTATTGGGTGAAGTTTGGTTGACTTCTGCGCAGCGGTTTGGGAGTTAACATCAAAATTACATTTCTCGGCCATATCGCATAGATCTCACTGTGAAAAGGCTTAAATGGCTTTTTTGACCTAAGTTTGAGGATTGCGCTCAAATCAAATGTCCTATAACCAAATTTCCACATGTAACTACTAGATTGTGATACAATACACTAATGGGTGAAGTTTGGTTGACTTCTGCGCAGCGGTTTGGGAGTTAACATCAAAATTACATTTCTCGGCCATATCGCATAGATCTCACTGTGAAAAGGCTTAAATGACTTTTTTAATTAAGTTTGATGATTGCGTTCAAACAAAATGTCCTAGAACAAAATTTTTAAATGTAACTACTAGATTGTGATACAATACACTATTGGGTGAAGTTTGGTTGACTTCTGCGCAGCGGTTTGGGAGTTAACATCAAAATTACATTTCTCGGCCATATCGCATAGATCTCACTGTGAAAAGGCTTAAATGACTTTTTTAATTAAGTTTGATGATTGAGTTCAAACAAAATGTCCTAGAACAAAATTTTCAAATGTAACTACTAGATTGTGATACAATACACTATTGGGTGAAGTTTGGTTGACTTCTGCGCAGCGGTTTGGGAGTTAACATCAAAATTACATTTCTCGGCCATATCGCATAGATCTCACTGTGAAAAGGCTTAAATGGCTTTTTTGACCTAAGTTTGAGGATTGCGCTCAAACAAAATGTCCTAGAACAAAATTTTCAAATGTAACTACTAGATTGTGATACAATACACTATTGGGTGAAGTTTGGTTGACTTCTGCGCAGCGGTTTGGGAGTTAACATCAAAATTACATTTCTCGGCCATATCGCATAGATCTCACTGTGAAAAGGCTTAAATGACTTTTTTAATTAAGTTTGATGATTGCGTTCAAACAAAATGTCCTAGAACAAAATTTTCAAATGTAACTACTAGATTGTGATACAATACACTATTGGGTGAAGTTTGGTTGACTTCTGCGCAGCGGTTTGGGAGTTAACATCAAAATTACATTTCTCGGCCATATCGCATAGATCTCACTGTGAAAAGGCTTAAATGGCTTTTTTGACCTAAGTTTGAGGATTGCGCTCAAACCAAATGTCCTAGAACGAAATTTTCAAATGTAACTACTAGAATGTGATACAATACACTATTGGGTGAAGTTTGGTTGACTTCTGCGCAGCGGTTTGGGAGTTAACATCAAAATTACATTTCTCGGCCATATCGCATAGATCTCACTGTGAAAAGGCTTAAATGGCTTTTTTGACCTAAGTTTGAGGATTGCGCTCAAATCAAATGTCCTAGAACCAAATTTCCACATGTAACTACTAGATTGTGATACAATACACTAATGGGTGAAGTTTGGTTGACTTCTGCGCAGCGGTTTGGGAGTTAACATCAAAATTACATTTCTCGGCCATATCGCATAGATCTCACTGTGAAAAGGCTTAAATGACTTTTTTAATTAAGTTTGATGATTGCGTTCAAACAAAATGTCCTAGAACAAAATTTTTAAATGTAACTACTAGATTGTGATACAATACACTATTGGGTGAAGTTTGGTTGACTTCTGCGCAGCGGTTTGGGAGTTAACATCAAAATTACATTTCTCGGCCATATCGCATAGATCTCACTGTGAAAAGGCTTAAATGGCTTTTTTGACCTAAGTTTGAGGATTGCGCTCAAATCAAATGTCCTAGAACCAAATTTCCACATGTAACTACTAGATTGTGATAAAATACACTAATGGGTGAAGTTTGGTTGACTTCTGCGCAGCGGTTTGGGAGTTAACATCAAAATTACATTTCTCGGCCATATCGCATAGATCTCACTGTGAAAAGGCTTAAATGACTTTTTTAATTAAGTTTGATGATTGCGTTCAAACAAAATGTCCTAGAACAAAATTTTTAAATGTAACTACTAGATTGTGATACAATACACTATTGGGTGAAGTTTGGTTGACTTCTGCGCAGCGGTTTGGGAGTTAACATCAAAATTACATTTCTCGGCCATATCGCATAGATCTCACTGTGAAAAGGCTTAAATGGCTTTTTTGACCTAAGTTTGAGGATTGCGCTCAAATCAAATGTCCTAGAACCAAATTTCCACATGTAACTACTAGATTGTGATACAATACACTAATGGGTGAAGTTTGGTTGACTTCTGCGCAGCGGTTTGGGAGTTAACATCAAAATTACATTTCTCGGCCATATCGCATAGATCTCACTGTGAAAAGGCTTAAATGGCTTTTTTGACCTAAGTTTAATAATTGCGCTCAAACCAAATGTCCTTGAACGAAATTTTAAAATGTAACTACTAGAATGTGATACAATACACTATTGGGTGAAGTTTGGTTGAATTCTGCGCAGCGGTTTGGGAGTTAACATCAAAATTACATTTCTCGGCCATATCGCATAGATCTCACTGTGAAAAGGCTTAAATGGCTTTTTTGACCTAAGTTTGAGGATTGCGCTCAAATCAAATGTCCTATAACCAAATTTCCACATGTAACTACTAGATTGTGATACAATACACTAATGGGTGAAGTTTGGTTGACTTCTGCGCAGCGGTTTGGGAGTTAACATCAAAATTACATTTCTCGGCCATATCGCATAGATCTCACTGTGAAAAGGCTTAAATGGCTTTTTTGACCTAAGTTTGAGGATTGTGCTCAAACAAAATGTCCTAGAACAAAATTTTCAAATGTAACTACTAGATTGTGATACAATACACTATTGGGTGAAGTTTGGTTGACTTCTGCGCAGCGGTTTGGGAGTTAACATCAAAATTACATTTCTCGGCCATATCGCATAGATCTCACTGTGAAAAGGCTTAAATGACTTTTTTAATTAAGTTTGATGATTGCGTTCAAACAAAATGTCCTAGAACAAAATTTTCAAATGTAACTACTAGATTGTGATACAATACACTATTAGGTGAAGTTTGGTTGACTTCTGCGCAGCGGTTTGGGACTTAACATCAAAATTACATTTCTCGGCCATATCGCATAGATCTCACTGTGAAAAGGCTTAAATGGCTTTTTTGACCTAAGTTTGAGGATTGCGCTCAAATCAAATGTCCTAGAACCAAATTTCCACATGTAACTACTAGATTGTGATAAAATACACTAATGGGTGAAGTTTGGTTGACTTCTGCGCAGCGGTTTGGGAGTTAACATCAAAATTACATTTCTCGGCCATATCGCATAGATCTCACTGTGAAAAGGCTTAAATGACTTTTTTAATTAAGTTTGATGATTGCGCTCAAACAAAATTTCCTAGAACAAAATTTTCAAATGTAACTACTAGATTGTGATACAATACACTATTGGGTGAAGTTTGGTTGACTTCTGCGCAGCGGTTTGGGAGTTAACATCAAAATTACATTTCTCGGCCATATCGCATAGATCTCACTGTGAAAAGGCTTAAATGGCTTTTTTGACCTAAGTTTGAGGATTGCGCTCAAATCAAATGTCCTATAACCAAATTTCCACATGTAACTACTAGATTGTGATACAATACACTAATGGGTGAAGTTTGGTTGACTTCTGCGCAGCGGTTTGGGAGTTAACATCAAAATTACATTTCTCGGCCATATCGCATAGATCTCACTGTGAAAAGGCTTAAATGACTTTTTTAATTAAGTTTGATGATTGCGTTCAAACAAAATGTCCTAGAACAAAATTTTTAAATGTAACTACTAGATTGTGATACAATACACTATTGGGTGAAGTTTGGTTGACTTCTGCGCAGCGGTTTGGGAGTTAACATCAAAATTACATTTCTCGGCCATATCGCATAGATCTCACTGTGAAAAGGCTTAAATGACTTTTTTAATTAAGTTTGATGATTGAGTTCAAACAAAATGTCCTAGAACAAAATTTTCAAATGTAACTACTAGATTGTGATACAATACACTATTGGGTGAAGTTTGGTTGACTTCTGCGCAGCGGTTTGGGAGTTAACATCAAAATTACATTTCTCGGCCATATCGCATAGATCTCACTGTGAAAAGGCTTAAATGGCTTTTTTGACCTAAGTTTGAGGATTGCGCTCAAATCAAATGTCCTAGAACCAAATTTCCACATGTAACTACTAGATTGTGATAAAATACACTAATGGGTGAAGTTTGGTTGACTTCTGCGCAGCGGTTTGGGAGTTAACATCAAAATTACATTTCTCGGCCATATCGCATAGATCTCACTGTGAAAAGGCTTAAATGGCTTTTTTGACCTAAGTTTGAGGATTGCGCTCAAATCAAATGTCCTAGAACCAAATTTCCACATGTAACTACTAGATTGTGATACAATACACTAATGGGTGAAGTTTGGTTGACTTCTGCGCAGCGGTTTGGGAGTTAACATCAAAATTACATTTCTCGGCCATATCGCATAGATCTCACTGTGAAAAGGCTTAAATGACTTTTTTAATTAAGTTTGATGATTGCGTTCAAACCAAATGTCCTAGAACAAAATTTTTAAATGTAACTACTAGATTGTGATACAATACACTATTGGGTGAAGTTTGGTTGACTTCTGCGCAGCGGTTTGGGAGTTAACATCAAAATTACATTTCTCGGCCATATCGCATAGATCTCACTGTGAAAAGGCTTAAATGGCTTTTTTGACCTAAGTTTGAGGATTGCGCTCAAATCAAATGTCCTAGAACCAAATTTCCACATGTAACTACTAGATTGTGATAAAATACACTAATGGGTGAAGTTTGGTTGACTTCTGCGCAGCGGTTTGGGAGTTAACATCAAAATTACATTTCTCGGCCATATCGCATAGATCTCACTGTGAAAAGGCTTAAATGACTTTTTTAATTAAGTTTGATGATTGCGTTCAAACAAAATGTCCTAGAACAAAATTTTTAAATGTAACTACTAGATTGTGATACAATACACTATTGGGTGAAGTTTGGTTGACTTCTGCGCAGCGGTTTGGGAGTTAACATCAAAATTACATTTCTCGGCCATATCGCATAGATCTCACTGTGAAAAGGCTTAAATGACTTTTTTAATTAAGTTTGATGATTGAGTTCAAACAAAATGTCCTAGAACAAAATTTTCAAATGTAACTACTAGATTGTGATACAATACACTATTGGGTGAAGTTTGGTTGACTTCTGCGCAGCGGTTTGGGAGTTAACATCAAAATTACATTTCTCGGCCATATCGCATAGATCTCACTGTGAAAAGGCTTAAATGGCTTTTTTGACCTAAGTTTGAGGATTGCGCTCAAACAAAATGTCCTAGAACAAAATTTTCAAATGTAACTACTAGATTGTGATACAATACACTATTGGGTGAAGTTTGGTTGACTTCTGCGCAGCGGTTTGGGAGTTAACATCAAAATTACATTTCTCGGCCATATCGCATAGATCTCACTGTGAAAAGGCTTAAATGACTTTTTTAATTAAGTTTGATGATTGCGTTCAAACAAAATGTCCTAGAACAAAATTTTCAAATGTAACTACTAGATTGTGATACAATACACTATTGGGTGAAGTTTGGTTGACTTCTGCGCAGCGGTTTGGGAGTTAACATCAAAATTACATTTCTCGGCCATATCGCATAGATCTCACTGTGAAAAGGCTTAAATGGCTTTTTTGACCTAAGTTTGAGGATTGCGCTCAAACCAAATGTCCTAGAACGAAATTTTCAAATGTAACTACTAGAATGTGATACAATACACTATTGGGTGAAGTTTGGTTGACTTCTGCGCAGCGGTTTGGGAGTTAACATCAAAATTACATTTCTCGGCCATATCGCATAGATCTCACTGTGAAAAGGCTTAAATGGCTTTTTTGACCTAAGTTTGAGGATTGCGCTCAAATCAAATGTCCTAGAACCAAATTTCCACATGTAACTACTAGATTGTGATACAATACACTAATGGGTGAAGTTTGGTTGACTTCTGCGCAGCGGTTTGGGAGTTAACATCAAAATTACATTTCTCGGCCATATCGCATAGATCTCACTGTGAAAAGGCTTAAATGACTTTTTTAATTAAGTTTGATGATTGCGTTCAAACAAAATGTCCTAGAACAAAATTTTTAAATGTAACTACTAGATTGTGATACAATACACTATTGGGTGAAGTTTGGTTGACTTCTGCGCAGCGGTTTGGGAGTTAACATCAAAATTACATTTCTCGGCCATATCGCATAGATCTCACTGTGAAAAGGCTTAAATGGCTTTTTTGACCTAAGTTTGAGGATTGCGCTCAAATCAAATGTCCTAGAACCAAATTTCCACATGTAACTACTAGATTGTGATAAAATACACTAATGGGTGAAGTTTGGTTGACTTCTGCGCAGCGGTTTGGGAGTTAACATCAAAATTACATTTCTCGGCCATATCGCATAGATCTCACTGTGAAAAGGCTTAAATGACTTTTTTAATTAAGTTTGATGATTGCGTTCAAACAAAATGTCCTAGAACAAAATTTTTAAATGTAACTACTAGATTGTGATACAATACACTATTGGGTGAAGTTTGGTTGACTTCTGCGCAGCGGTTTGGGAGTTAACATCAAAATTACATTTCTCGGCCATATCGCATAGATCTCACTGTGAAAAGGCTTAAATGGCTTTTTTGACCTAAGTTTGAGGATTGCGCTCAAATCAAATGTCCTAGAACCAAATTTCCACATGTAACTACTAGATTGTGATACAATACACTAATGGGTGAAGTTTGGTTGACTTCTGCGCAGCGGTTTGGGAGTTAACATCAAAATTACATTTCTCGGCCATATCGCATAGATCTCACTGTGAAAAGGCTTAAATGGCTTTTTTGACCTAAGTTTGAGGATTGTGCTCAAACAAAATGTCCTAGAACAAAATTTTCAAATGTAACTACTAGATTGTGATACAATACACTATTGGGTGAAGTTTGGTTGACTTCTGCGCAGCGGTTTGGGAGTTAACATCAAAATTACATTTCTCGGCCATATCGCATAGATCTCACTGTGAAAAGGCTTAAATGACTTTTTTAATTAAGTTTGATGATTGCGTTCAAACAAAATGTCCTAGAACAAAATTTTCAAATGTAACTACTAGATTGTGATACAATACACTATTAGGTGAAGTTTGGTTGACTTCTGCGCAGCGGTTTGGGAGTTAACATCAAAATTACATTTCTCGGCCATATCGCATAGATCTCACTGTGAAAAGGCTTAAATGGCTTTTTTGACCTAAGTTTGAGGATTGCGCTCAAACCAAATGTCCTAGAACGAAATTTTCAAATGTAACTACTAGAATGTGATACAATACACTATTGGGTGAAGTTTGGTTGACTTCTGCGCAGCGGTTTGGGACTTAACATCAAAATTACATTTCTCGGCCATATCGCATAGATCTCACTGTGAAAAGGCTTAAATGGCTTTTTTGACCTAAGTTTGAGGATTGCGCTCAAATCAAATGTCCTAGAACCAAATTTCCACATGTAACTACTAGATTGTGATAAAATACACTAATGGGTGAAGTTTGGTTGACTTCTGCGCAGCGGTTTGGGAGTTAACATCAAAATTACATTTCTCGGCCATATCGCATAGATCTCACTGTGAAAAGGCTTAAATGACTTTTTTAATTAAGTTTGATGATTGCGCTCAAACAAAATTTCCTAGAACAAAATTTTCAAATGTAACTACTAGATTGTGATACAATACACTATTGGGTGAAGTTTGGTTGAATTCTGCGCAGCGGTTTGGGAGTTAACATCAAAATTACATTTCTCGGCCATATCGCATAGATCTCACTGTGAAAAGGCTTAAATGGCTTTTTTGACCTAAGTTTGAGGATTGCGCTCAAATCAAATGTCCTATAACCAAATTTCCACATGTAACTACTAGATTGTGATACAATACACTAATGGGTGAAGTTTGGTTGACTTCTGCGCAGCGGTTTGGGAGTTAACATCAAAATTACATTTCTCGGCCATATCGCATAGATCTCACTGTGAAAAGGCTTAAATGGCTTTTTTGACCTAAGTTTGAGGATTGTGCTCAAACAAAATGTCCTAGAACAAAATTTTCAAATGTAACTACTAGATTGTGATACAATACACTATTGGGTGAAGTTTGGTTGACTTCTGCGCAGCGGTTTGGGAGTTAACATCAAAATTACATTTCTCGGCCATATCGCATAGATCTCACTGTGAAAAGGCTTAAATGACTTTTTTAATTAAGTTTGATGATTGCGTTCAAACAAAATGTCCTAGAACAAAATTTTCAAATGTAACTACTAGATTGTGATACAATACACTATTGGGTGAAGTTTGGTTGACTTCTGCGCAGCGGTTTGGGAGTTAACATCAAAATTACATTTCTCGGCCATATCGCATAGATCTCACTGTGAAAAGGCTTAAATGGCTTTTTTGACCTAAGTTTGAGGATTGCGCTCAAACCAAATGTCCTAGAACGAAATTTTCAAATGTAACTACTAGAATGTGATACAATACACTATTGGGTGAAGTTTGGTTGACTTCTGCGCAGCGGTTTGGGAGTTAACATCAAAATTACATTTCTCGGCCATATCGCATAGATCTCACTGTGAAAAGGCTTAAATGACTTTTTTAATTAAGTTTGATGATTGCGCTCAAACAAAATTTCCTAGAACGAAATTTTCAAATGTAACTACTAGATTGTGATACAATACACTATTGGGTGAAGTTTGGTTGACTTCTGCGCAGCGGTTTGGGAGTTAACATCAAAATTACATTTCTCGGCCATATCGCATAGATCTCACTGTGAAAAGGCTTAAATGGCTTTTTTGACCTAAGTTTGAGGATTGCGCTCAAATCAAATGTCCTATAACCAAATTTCCACATGTAACTACTAGATTGTGATACAATACACTAATGGGTGAAGTTTGGTTGACTTCTGCGCAGCGGTTTGGGAGTTAACATCAAAATTACATTTCTCGGCCATATCGCATAGATCTCACTGTGAAAAGGCTTAAATGGCTTTTTTGACCTAAGTTTGAGGATTGTGCTCAAACAAAATGTCCTAGAACAAAATTTTCAAATGTAACTACTAGATTGTGATACAATACACTATTGGGTGAAGTTTGGTTGACTTCTGCGCAGCGGTTTGGGAGTTAACATCAAAATTACATTTCTCGGCCATATCGCATAGATCTCACTGTGAAAAGGCTTAAATGACTTTTTTAATTAAGTTTGATGATTGCGTTCAAACAAAATGTCCTAGAACAAAATTTTCAAATGTAACTACTAGATTGTGATACAATACACTATTGGGTGAAGTTTGGTTGACTTCTGCGCAGCGGTTTGGGAGTTAACATCAAAATTACATTTCTCGGCCATATCGCATAGATCTCACTGTGAAAAGGCTTAAATGGCTTTTTTGACCTAAGTTTGAGGATTGCGCTCAAACCAAATGTCCTAGAACGAAATTTTCAAATGTAACTACTAGAATGTGATACAATACACTATTGGGTGAAGTTTGGTTGACTTCTGCGCAGCGGTTTGGGAGTTAACATCAAAATTACATTTCTCGGCCATATCGCATAGATCTCACTGTGAAAAGGCTTAAATGACTTTTTTAATTAAGTTTGATGATTGCGCTCAAACAAAATTTCCTAGAACGAAATTTTCAAATGTAACTACTAGATTGTGATACAATACACTATTGGGTGAAGTTTGGTTGACTTCTGCGCAGCGGTTTGGGAGTTAACATCAAAATTACATTTCTCGGCCATATCGCATAGATCTCACTGTGAAAAGGCTTAAATGGCTTTTTTGACCTAAGTTTGAGGATTGCGCTCAAATCAAATGTCCTATAACCAAATTTCCACATGTAACTACTAGATTGTGATACAATACACTAATGGGTGAAGTTTGGTTGACTTCTGCGCAGCGGTTTGGGAGTTAACATCAAAATTACATTTCTCGGCCATATCGCATAGATCTCACTGTGAAAAGGCTTAAATGACTTTTTTAATTAAGTTTGATGATTGCGTTCAAACAAAATGTCCTAGAACAAAATTTTTAAATGTAACTACTAGATTGTGATACAATACACTATTGGGTGAAGTTTGGTTGACTTCTGCGCAGCGGTTTGGGAGTTAACATCAAAATTACATTTCTCGGCCATATCGCATAGATCTCACTGTGAAAAGGCTTAAATGACTTTTTTAATTAAGTTTGATGATTGAGTTCAAACAAAATGTCCTAGAACAAAATTTTCAAATGTAACTACTAGATTGTGATACAATACACTATTGGGTGAAGTTTGGTTGACTTCTGCGCAGCGGTTTGGGAGTTAACATCAAAATTACATTTCTCGGCCATATCGCATAGATCTCACTGTGAAAAGGCTTAAATGGCTTTTTTGACCTAAGTTTGAGGATTGCGCTCAAACAAAATGTCCTAGAACAAAATTTTCAAATGTAACTACTAGATTGTGATACAATACACTATTGGGTGAAGTTTGGTTGACTTCTGCGCAGCGGTTTGGGAGTTAACATCAAAATTACATTTCTCGGCCATATCGCATAGATCTCACTGTGAAAAGGCTTAAATGACTTTTTTAATTAAGTTTGATGATTGCGTTCAAACAAAATGTCCTAGAACAAAATTTTCAAATGTAACTACTAGATTGTGATACAATACACTATTGGGTGAAGTTTGGTTGACTTCTGCGCAGCGGTTTGGGAGTTAACATCAAAATTACATTTCTCGGCCATATCGCATAGATCTCACTGTGAAAAGGCTTAAATGGCTTTTTTGACCTAAGTTTGAGGATTGCGCTCAAACCAAATGTCCTAGAACGAAATTTTCAAATGTAACTACTAGAATGTGATACAATACACTATTGGGTGAAGTTTGGTTGACTTCTGCGCAGCGGTTTGGGAGTTAACATCAAAATTACATTTCTCGGCCATATCGCATAGATCTCACTGTGAAAAGGCTTAAATGGCTTTTTTGACCTAAGTTTGAGGATTGCGCTCAAATCAAATGTCCTAGAACCAAATTTCCACATGTAACTACTAGATTGTGATACAATACACTAATGGGTGAAGTTTGGTTGACTTCTGCGCAGCGGTTTGGGAGTTAACATCAAAATTACATTTCTCGGCCATATCGCATAGATCTCACTGTGAAAAGGCTTAAATGACTTTTTTAATTAAGTTTGATGATTGCGTTCAAACAAAATGTCCTAGAACAAAATTTTTAAATGTAACTACTAGATTGTGATACAATACACTATTGGGTGAAGTTTGGTTGACTTCTGCGCAGCGGTTTGGGAGTTAACATCAAAATTACATTTCTCGGCCATATCGCATAGATCTCACTGTGAAAAGGCTTAAATGGCTTTTTTGACCTAAGTTTGAGGATTGCGCTCAAATCAAATGTCCTAGAACCAAATTTCCACATGTAACTACTAGATTGTGATAAAATACACTAATGGGTGAAGTTTGGTTGACTTCTGCGCAGCGGTTTGGGAGTTAACATCAAAATTACATTTCTCGGCCATATCGCATAGATCTCACTGTGAAAAGGCTTAAATGACTTTTTTAATTAAGTTTGATGATTGCGTTCAAACAAAATGTCCTAGAACAAAATTTTTAAATGTAACTACTAGATTGTGATACAATACACTATTGGGTGAAGTTTGGTTGACTTCTGCGCAGCGGTTTGGGAGTTAACATCAAAATTACATTTCTCGGCCATATCGCATAGATGTCACTGTGAAAAGTCTTAAATGGCTTTTTTGACCTAAGTTTGAGGATTGCGCTCAAATCAAATGTCCTAGAACCAAATTTCCACATGTAACTACTAGATTGTGATACAATACACTAATGGGTGAAGTTTGGTTGACTTCTGCGCAGCGGTTTGGGAGTTAACATCAAAATTACATTTCTCGGCCATATCGCATAGATCTCACTGTGAAAAGGCTTAAATGGCTTTTTTGACCTAAGTTTAATAATTGCGCTCAAACCAAATGTCCTTGAACGAAATTTTAAAATGTAACTACTAGAATGTGATACAATACACTATTGGGTGAAGTTTGGTTGAATTCTGCGCAGCGGTTTGGGAGTTAACATCAAAATTACATTTCTCGGCCATATCGCATAGATCTCACTGTGAAAAGGCTTAAATGGCTTTTTTGACCTAAGTTTGAGGATTGCGCTCAAATCAAATGTCCTATAACCAAATTTCCACATGTAACTACTAGATTGTGATACAATACACTAATGGGTGAAGTTTGGTTGACTTCTGCGCAGCGGTTTGGGAGTTAACATCAAAATTACATTTCTCGGCCATATCGCATAGATCTCACTGTGAAAAGGCTTAAATGGCTTTTTTGACCTAAGTTTGAGGATTGTGCTCAAACAAAATGTCCTAGAACAAAATTTTCAAATGTAACTACTAGATTGTGATACAATACACTATTGGGTGAAGTTTGGTTGACTTCTGCGCAGCGGTTTGGGAGTTAACATCAAAATTACATTTCTCGGCCATATCGCATAGATCTCACTGTGAAAAGGCTTAAATGACTTTTTTAATTAAGTTTGATGATTGCGTTCAAACAAAATGTCCTAGAACAAAATTTTCAAATGTAACTACTAGATTGTGATACAATACACTATTAGGTGAAGTTTGGTTGACTTCTGCGCAGCGGTTTGGGACTTAACATCAAAATTACATTTCTCGGCCATATCGCATAGATCTCACTGTGAAAAGGCTTAAATGGCTTTTTTGACCTAAGTTTGAGGATTGCGCTCAAATCAAATGTCCTAGAACCAAATTTCCACATGTAACTACTAGATTGTGATAAAATACACTAATGGGTGAAGTTTGGTTGACTTCTGCGCAGCGGTTTGGGAGTTAACATCAAAATTACATTTCTCGGCCATATCGCATAGATCTCACTGTGAAAAGGCTTAAATGACTTTTTTAATTAAGTTTGATGATTGCGCTCAAACAAAATTTCCTAGAACAAAATTTTCAAATGTAACTACTAGATTGTGATACAATACACTATTGGGTGAAGTTTGGTTGACTTCTGCGCAGCGGTTTGGGAGTTAACATCAAAATTACATTTCTCGGCCATATCGCATAGATCTCACTGTGAAAAGGCTTAAATGGCTTTTTTGACCTAAGTTTGAGGATTGCGCTCAAATCAAATGTCCTATAACCAAATTTCCACATGTAACTACTAGATTGTGATACAATACACTAATGGGTGAAGTTTGGTTGACTTCTGCGCAGCGGTTTGGGAGTTAACATCAAAATTACATTTCTCGGCCATATCGCATAGATCTCACTGTGAAAAGGCTTAAATGACTTTTTTAATTAAGTTTGATGATTGCGTTCAAACAAAATGTCCTAGAACAAAATTTTTAAATGTAACTACTAGATTGTGATACAATACACTATTGGGTGAAGTTTGGTTGACTTCTGCGCAGCGGTTTGGGAGTTAACATCAAAATTACATTTCTCGGCCATATCGCATAGATCTCACTGTGAAAAGGCTTAAATGACTTTTTTAATTAAGTTTGATGATTGAGTTCAAACAAAATGTCCTAGAACAAAATTTTCAAATGTAACTACTAGATTGTGATACAATACACTATTGGGTGAAGTTTGGTTGACTTCTGCGCAGCGGTTTGGGAGTTAACATCAAAATTACATTTCTCGGCCATATCGCATAGATCTCACTGTGAAAAGGCTTAAATGGCTTTTTTGACCTAAGTTTAATAATTGCGCTCAAACCAAATGTCCTTGAACGAAATTTTAAAATGTAACTACTAGAATGTGATACAATACACTATTGGGTGAAGTTTGGTTGAATTCTGCGCAGCGGTTTGGGAGTTAACATCAAAATTACATTTCTCGGCCATATCGCATAGATCTCACTGTGAAAAGGCTTAAATGGCTTTTTTGACCTAAGTTTGAGGATTGCGCTCAAATCAAATGTCCTATAACCAAATTTCCACATGTAACTACTAGATTGTGATACAATACACTAATGGGTGAAGTTTGGTTGACTTCTGCGCAGCGGTTTGGGAGTTAACATCAAAATTACATTTCTCGGCCATATCGCATAGATCTCACTGTGAAAAGGCTTAAATGGCTTTTTTGACCTAAGTTTGAGGATTGTGCTCAAACAAAATGTCCTAGAACAAAATTTTCAAATGTAACTACTAGATTGTGATACAATACACTATTGGGTGAAGTTTGGTTGACTTCTGCGCAGCGGTTTGGGAGTTAACATCAAAATTACATTTCTCGGCCATATCGCATAGATCTCACTGTGAAAAGGCTTAAATGACTTTTTTAATTAAGTTTGATGATTGCGTTCAAACAAAATGTCCTAGAACAAAATTTTCAAATGTAACTACTAGATTGTGATACAATACACTATTAGGTGAAGTTTGGTTGACTTCTGCGCAGCGGTTTGGGACTTAACATCAAAATTACATTTCTCGGCCATATCGCATAGATCTCACTGTGAAAAGGCTTAAATGGCTTTTTTGACCTAAGTTTGAGGATTGCGCTCAAATCAAATGTCCTAGAACCAAATTTCCACATGTAACTACTAGATTGTGATAAAATACACTAATGGGTGAAGTTTGGTTGACTTCTGCGCAGCGGTTTGGGAGTTAACATCAAAATTACATTTCTCGGCCATATCGCATAGATCTCACTGTGAAAAGGCTTAAATGACTTTTTTAATTAAGTTTGATGATTGCGCTCAAACAAAATTTCCTAGAACAAAATTTTCAAATGTAACTACTAGATTGTGATACAATACACTATTGGGTGAAGTTTGGTTGACTTCTGCGCAGCGGTTTGGGAGTTAACATCAAAATTACATTTCTCGGCCATATCGCATAGATCTCACTGTGAAAAGGCTTAAATGGCTTTTTTGACCTAAGTTTGAGGATTGCGCTCAAATCAAATGTCCTATAACCAAATTTCCACATGTAACTACTAGATTGTGATACAATACACTAATGGGTGAAGTTTGGTTGACTTCTGCGCAGCGGTTTGGGAGTTAACATCAAAATTACATTTCTCGGCCATATCGCATAGATCTCACTGTGAAAAGGCTTAAATGACTTTTTTAATTAAGTTTGATGATTGCGTTCAAACAAAATGTCCTAGAACAAAATTTTTAAATGTAACTACTAGATTGTGATACAATACACTATTGGGTGAAGTTTGGTTGACTTCTGCGCAGCGGTTTGGGAGTTAACATCAAAATTACATTTCTCGGCCATATCGCATAGATCTCACTGTGAAAAGGCTTAAATGACTTTTTTAATTAAGTTTGATGATTGAGTTCAAACAAAATGTCCTAGAACAAAATTTTCAAATGTAACTACTAGATTGTGATACAATACACTATTGGGTGAAGTTTGGTTGACTTCTGCGCAGCGGTTTGGGAGTTAACATCAAAATTACATTTCTCGGCCATATCGCATAGATCTCACTGTGAAAAGGCTTAAATGGCTTTTTTGACCTAAGTTTAATAATTGCGCTCAAACCAAATGTCCTTGAACGAAATTTTAAAATGTAACTACTAGAATGTGATACAATACACTATTGGGTGAAGTTTGGTTGAATTCTGCGCAGCGGTTTGGGAGTTAACATCAAAATTACATTTCTCGGCCATATCGCATAGATCTCACTGTGAAAAGGCTTAAATGGCTTTTTTGACCTAAGTTTGAGGATTGCGCTCAAATCAAATGTCCTATAACCAAATTTCCACATGTAACTACTAGATTGTGATACAATACACTAATGGGTGAAGTTTGGTTGACTTCTGCGCAGCGGTTTGGGAGTTAACATCAAAATTACATTTCTCGGCCATATCGCATAGATCTCACTGTGAAAAGGCTTAAATGGCTTTTTTGACCTAAGTTTGAGGATTGTGCTCAAACAAAATGTCCTAGAACAAAATTTTCAAATGTAACTACTAGATTGTGATACAATACACTATTGGGTGAAGTTTGGTTGACTTCTGCGCAGCGGTTTGGGAGTTAACATCAAAATTACATTTCTCGGCCATATCGCATAGATCTCACTGTGAAAAGGCTTAAATGACTTTTTTAATTAAGTTTGATGATTGCGTTCAAACAAAATGTCCTAGAACAAAATTTTCAAATGTAACTACTAGATTGTGATACAATACACTATTAGGTGAAGTTTGGTTGACTTCTGCGCAGCGGTTTGGGAGTTAACATCAAAATTACATTTCTCGGCCATATCGCATAGATCTCACTGTGAAAAGGCTTAAATGGCTTTTTTGACCTAAGTTTGAGGATTGCGCTCAAACCAAATGTCCTAGAACGAAATTTTCAAATGTAACTACTAGAATGTGATACAATACACTATTGGGTGAAGTTTGGTTGACTTCTGCGCAGCGGTTTGGGACTTAACATCAAAATTACATTTCTCGGCCATATCGCATAGATCTCACTGTGAAAAGGCTTAAATGGCTTTTTTGACCTAAGTTTGAGGATTGCGCTCAAATCAAATGTCCTAGAACCAAATTTCCACATGTAACTACTAGATTGTGATAAAATACACTAATGGGTGAAGTTTGGTTGACTTCTGCGCAGCGGTTTGGGAGTTAACATCAAAATTACATTTCTCGGCCATATCGCATAGATCTCACTGTGAAAAGGCTTAAATGACTTTTTTAATTAAGTTTGATGATTGCGCTCAAACAAAATTTCCTAGAACAAAATTTTCAAATGTAACTACTAGATTGTGATACAATACACTATTGGGTGAAGTTTGGTTGACTTCTGCGCAGCGGTTTGGGAGTTAACATCAAAATTACATTTCTCGGCCATATCGCATAGATCTCACTGTGAAAAGGCTTAAATGGCTTTTTTGACCTAAGTTTGAGGATTGCGCTAAAATCAAATGTCCTATAACCAAATTTCCACATGTAACTACTAGATTGTGATACAATACACTAATGGGTGAAGTTTGGTTGACTTCTGCGCAGCGGTTTGGGAGTTAACATCAAAATTACATTTCTCGGCCATATCGCATAGATCTCACTGTGAAAAGGCTTAAATGACTTTTTTAATTAAGTTTGATGATTGCGTTCAAACAAAATGTCCTAGAACAAAATTTTTAAATGTAACTACTAGATTGTGATACAATACACTATTGGGTGAAGTTTGGTTGACTTCTGCGCAGCGGTTTGGGAGTTAACATCAAAATTACATTTCTCGGCCATATCGCATAGATCTTACTGTGAAAAGGCTTAAATGACTTTTTTAATTAAGTTTGATGATTGAGTTCAAACAAAATGTCCTAGAACAAAATTTTCAAATGTAACTACTAGATTGTGATACAATACACTATTGGGTGAAGTTTGGTTGACTTCTGCGCAGCGGTTTGGGAGTTAACATCAAAATTACATTTCTCGGCCATATCGCATAGATCTCACTGTGAAAAGGCTTAAATGGCTTTTTTGACCTAAGTTTGAGGATTGCGCTCAAACAAAATGTCCTAGAACAAAATTTTCAAATGTAACTACTAGATTGTGATACAATACACTATTGGGTGAAGTTTGGTTGACTTCTGCGCAGCGGTTTGGGAGTTAACATCAAAATTACATTTCTCGGCCATATCGCATAGATCTCACTGTGAAAAGGCTTAAATGACTTTTTTAATTAAGTTTGATGATTGCGTTCAAACAAAATGTCCTAGAACAAAATTTTCAAATGTAACTACTAGATTGTGATACAATACACTATTGGGTGAAGTTTGGTTGACTTCTGCGCAGCGGTTTGGGAGTTAACATCAAAATTACATTTCTCGGCCATATCGCATAGATCTCACTGTGAAAAGGCTTAAATGGCTTTTTTGACCTAAGTTTGAGGATTGCGCTCAAACCAAATGTCCTAGAACGAAATTTTCAAATGTAACTACTAGAATGTGATACAATACACTATTGGGTGAAGTTTGGTTGACTTCTGCGCAGCGGTTTGGGAGTTAACATCAAAATTACATTTCTCGGCCATATCGCATAGATCTCACTGTGAAAAGGCTTAAATGGCTTTTTTGACCTAAGTTTGAGGATTGCGCTCAAATCAAATGTCCTAGAACCAAATTTCCACATGTAACTACTAGATTGTGATACAATACACTAATGGGTGAAGTTTGGTTGACTTCTGCGCAGCGGTTTGGGAGTTAACATCAAAATTACATTTCTCGGCCATATCGCATAGATCTCACTGTGAAAAGGCTTAAATGACTTTTTTAATTAAGTTTGATGATTGCGTTCAAACAAAATGTCCTAGAACAAAATTTTTAAATGTAACTACTAGATTGTGATACAATACACTATTGGGTGAAGTTTGGTTGACTTCTGCGCAGCGGTTTGGGAGTTAACATCAAAATTACATTTCTCGGCCATATCGCATAGATCTCACTGTGAAAAGGCTTAAATGGCTTTTTTGACCTAAGTTTGAGGATTGCGCTCAAATCAAATGTCCTAGAACCAAATTTCCACATGTAACTACTAGATTGTGATAAAATACACTAATGGGTGAAGTTTGGTTGACTTCTGCGCAGCGGTTTGGGAGTTAACATCAAAATTACATTTCTCGGCCATATCGCATAGATCTCACTGTGAAAAGGCTTAAATGACTTTTTTAATTAAGTTTGATGATTGCGCTCAAACAAAATTTCCTAGAACAAATTTTTCAAATGTAACTACTAGATTGTGATACAATACACTATTGGGTGAAGTTTGGTTGACTTCTGCGCAGCGGTTTGGGAGTTAACATCAAAATTACATTTCTCGGCCATATCGCATAGATCTCACTGTGAAAAGGCTTAAATGACTTTTTTAATTAAGTTTGATGATTGCGTTCAAACAAAATGTCCTAGAACAAAATCTTTAAATGTAACTACTAGATTGTGATACAATACACTATTGGCTGAAGTTTGGTTGACTTCTGCGCAGCGGTTTGGGAGTTAACATCAAAATTACATTTCTCCGCCATATCGCATAGATCTCACTGTGAAAAGGCTTAAATGGCTTTTTTGACCTAAGTTTGAGGATTGCGCTCAAATCAAATGTCCTATAACCAAATTTCCACATGTAACTACTAGATTGTGATACAATACACTAATGGGTGAAGTTTGGTTGACTTCTGCGCAGCGGTTTGGGAGTTAACATCAAAATTACATTTCTCGGCCATATCGCATAGATCTCACTGTGAAAAGGCTTAAATGGCTTTTTTGACCTAAGTTTGAGGATTGCGCTCAAATCAAATGTCCTATAACCAAATTTCCACATGTAACTACTAGATTGTGATACAATACACTAATGGGTGAAGTTTGGTTGACTTCTGCGCAGCGGTTTGGGAGTTAACATCAAAATTACATTTCTCGGCCATATCGCATAGATCTCACTGTGAAAAGGCTTAAATGACTTTTTTAATTAAGTTTGATGATTGCGTTCAAACAAAATGTCCTAGAACAAAATTTTTAAATGTAACTACTAGATTGTGATACAATACACTATTGGGTGAAGTTTGGTTGACTTCTGCGCAGCGATTTGGGAGTTAACATCAAAATTACATTTCTCGGCCATATCGCATAGATCTCACTGTGAAAAGGCTTAAATGACTTTTTTAATTAAGTTTGATGATTGAGTTCAAACAAAATGTCCTAGAACAAAATTTTCAAATGTAACTACTAGATTGTGATACAATACACTATTGGGTGAAGTTTGGTTGACTTCTGCGCAGCGGTTTGGGAGTTAACATCAAAATTACATTTCTCGGCCATATCGCATAGATCTCACTGTGAAAAGGCTTAAATGGCTTTTTTGACCTAAGTTTGAGGATTGCGCTCAAACAAAATGTCCTAGAACAAAATTTTCAAATGTAACTACTAGATTGTGATACAATACACTATTGGGTGAAGTTTGGTTGACTTCTGCGCAGCGGTTTGGGAGTTAACATCAAAATTACATTTCTCGGCCATATCGCATAGATCTCACTGTGAAAAGGCTTAAATGACTTTTTTAATTAAGTTTGATGATTGCGTTCAAACAAAATGTCCTAGAACAAAATTTTCAAATGTAACTACTAGATTGTGATACAATACACTATTGGGTGAAGTTTGGTTGACTTCTGCGCAGCGGTTTGGGAGTTAACATCAAAATTACATTTCTCGGCCATATCGCATAGATCTCACTGTGAAAAGGCTTAAATGGCTTTTTTGACCTAAGTTTGAGGATTGCGCTCAAACCAAATGTCCTAGAACGAAATTTTCAAATGTAACTACTAGAATGTGATACAATACACTATTGGGTGAAGTTTGGTTGACTTCTGCGCAGCGGTTTGGGAGTTAACATCAAAATTACATTTCTCGGCCATATCGCATAGATCTCACTGTGAAAAGGCTTAAATGGCTTTTTTGACCTAAGTTTGAGGATTGCGCTCAAATCAAATGTCCTAGAACCAAATTTCCACATGTAACTACTAGATTGTGATACAATACACTAATGGGTGAAGTTTGGTTGACTTCTGCGCAGCGGTTTGGGAGTTAACATCAAAATTACATTTCTCGGCCATATCGCATAGATCTCACTGTGAAAAGGCTTAAATGACTTTTTTAATTAAGTTTGATGATTGCGTTCAAACAAAATGTCCTAGAACAAAATTTTTAAATGTAACTACTAGATTGTGATACAATACACTATTGGGTGAAGTTTGGTTGACTTCTGCGCAGCGGTTTGGGAGTTAACATCAAAATTACATTTCTCGGCCATATCGCATAGATCTCACTGTGAAAAGGCTTAAATGGCTTTTTTGACCTAAGTTTGAGGATTGCGCTCAAATCAAATGTCCTAGAACCAAATTTCCACATGTAACTACTAGATTGTGATAAAATACACTAATGGGTGAAGTTTGGTTGACTTCTGCGCAGCGGTTTGGGAGTTAACATCAAAATTACATTTCTCGGCCATATCGCATAGATCTCACTGTGAAAAGGCTTAAATGACTTTTTTAATTAAGTTTGATGATTGCGTTCAAACAAAATGTCCTAGAACAAAATTTTTAAATGTAACTACTAGATTGTGATACAATACACTATTGGGTGAAGTTTGGTTGACTTCTGCGCAGCGGTTTGGGAGTTAACATCAAAATTACATTTCTCGGCCATATCGCATAGATCTCACTGTGAAAAGGCTTAAATGGCTTTTTTGACCTAAGTTTGAGGATTGCGCTCAAATCAAATGTCCTAGAACCAAATTTCCACATGTAACTACTAGATTGTGATACAATACACTAATGGGTGAAGTTTGGTTGACTTCTGCGCAGCGGTTTGGGAGTTAACATCAAAATTACATTTCTCGGCCATATCGCATAGATCTCACTGTGAAAAGGCTTAAATGGCTTTTTTGACCTAAGTTTAATAATTGCGCTCAAACCAAATGTCCTTGAACGAAATTTTAAAATGTAACTACTAGAATGTGATACAATACACTATTGGGTGAAGTTTGGTTGAATTCTGCGCAGCGGTTTGGGAGTTAACATCAAAATTACATTTCTCGGCCATATCGCATAGATCTCACTGTGAAAAGGCTTAAATGGCTTTTTTGACCTAAGTTTGAGGATTGCGCTCAAATCAAATGTCCTATAACCAAATTTCCACATGTAACTACTAGATTGTGATACAATACACTAATGGGTGAAGTTTGGTTGACTTCTGCGCAGCGGTTTGGGAGTTAACATCAAAATTACATTTCTCGGCCATATCGCATAGATCTCACTGTGAAAAGGCTTAAATGGCTTTTTTGACCTAAGTTTGAGGATTGTGCTCAAACAAAATGTCCTAGAACAAAATTTTCAAATGTAACTACTAGATTGTGATACAATACACTATTGGGTGAAGTTTGGTTGACTTCTGCGCAGCGGTTTGGGAGTTAACATCAAAATTACATTTCTCGGCCATATCGCATAGATCTCACTGTGAAAAGGCTTAAATGACTTTTTTAATTAAGTTTGATGATTGCGTTCAAACAAAATGTCCTAGAACAAAATTTTCAAATGTAACTACTAGATTGTGATACAATACACTATTAGGTGAAGTTTGGTTGACTTCTGCGCAGCGGTTTGGGAGTTAACATCAAAATTACATTTCTCGGCCATATCGCATAGATCTCACTGTGAAAAGGCTTAAATGGCTTTTTTGACCTAAGTTTGAGGATTGCGCTCAAACCAAATGTCCTAGAACGAAATTTTCAAATGTAACTACTAGAATGTGATACAATACACTATTGGGTGAAGTTTGGTTGACTTCTGCGCAGCGGTTTGGGACTTAACATCAAAATTACATTTCTCGGCCATATCGCATAGATCTCACTGTGAAAAGGCTTAAATGGCTTTTTTGACCTAAGTTTGAGGATTGCGCTCAAATCAAATGTCCTAGAACCAAATTTCCACATGTAACTACTAGATTGTGATAAAATACACTAATGGGTGAAGTTTGGTTGACTTCTGCGCAGCGGTTTGGGAGTTAACATCAAAATTACATTTCTCGGCCATATCGCATAGATCTCACTGTGAAAAGGCTTAAATGACTTTTTTAATTAAGTTTGATGATTGCGCTCAAACAAAATTTCCTAGAACAAAATTTTCAAATGTAACTACTAGATTGTGATACAATACACTATTGGGTGAAGTTTGGTTGACTTCTGCGCAGCGGTTTGGGAGTTAACATCAAAATTACATTTCTCGGCCATATCGCATAGATCTCACTGTGAAAAGGCTTAAATGGCTTTTTTGACCTAAGTTTGAGGATTGCGCTCAAATCAAATGTCCTATAACCAAATTTCCACATGTAACTACTAGATTGTGATAAAATACACTAATGGGTGAAGTTTGGTTGACTTCTGCGCAGCGGTTTGGGAGTTAACATCAAAATTACATTTCTCGGCCATATCGCATAGATCTCACTGTGAAAAGGCTTAAATGACTTTTTTAATTAAGTTTGATGATTGCGTTCAAACAAAATGTCCTAGAACAAAATTTTTAAATGTAACTACTAGATTGTGATACAATACACTATTGGGTGAAGTTTGGTTGACTTCTGCGCAGCGGTTTGGGAGTTAACATCAAAATTACATTTCTCGGCCATATCGCATAGATCTCACTGTGAAAAGGCTTAAATGACTTTTTTAATTAAGTTTGATGATTGAGTTCAAACAAAATGTCCTAGAACAAAATTTTCAAATGTAACTACTAGATTGTGATACAATACACTATTGGGTGAAGTTTGGTTGACTTCTGCGCAGCGGTTTGGGAGTTAACATCAAAATTACATTTCTCGGCCATATCGCATAGATCTCACTGTGAAAAGGCTTAAATGGCTTTTTTGACCTAAGTTTAATAATTGCGCTCAAACCAAATGTCCTTGAACGAAATTTTAAAATGTAACTACTAGAATGTGATACAATACACTATTGGGTGAAGTTTGGTTGAATTCTGCGCAGCGGTTTGGGAGTTAACATCAAAATTACATTTTTCGGCCATATCGCATAGATCTCACTGTGAAAAGGCTTAAATGGCTTTTTTGACCTAAGTTTGAGGATTGCGCTCAAATCAAATGTCCTATAACCAAATTTCCACATGTAACTACTAGATTGTGATACAATACACTAATGGGTGAAGTTTGGTTGACTTCTGCGCAGCGGTTTGGGAGTTAACATCAAAATTACATTTCTCGGCCATATCGCATAGATCTCACTGTGAAAAGGCTTAAATGGCTTTTTTGACCTAAGTTTGAGGATTGTGCTCAAACAAAATGTCCTAGAACAAAATTTTCAAATGTAACTACTAGATTGTGATACAATACACTATTGGGTGAAGTTTGGTTGACTTCTGCGCAGCGGTTTGGGAGTTAACATCAAAATTACATTTCTCGGCCATATCGCATAGATCTCACTGTGAAAAGGTTTAAATGACTTTTTTAATTAAGTTTGATGATTGCGTTCAAACAAAATGTCCTAGAACAAAATTTTCAAATGTAACTACTAGATTGTGATACAATACACTATTAGGTGAAGTTTGGTTGACTTCTGCGCAGCGGTTTGGGAGTTAACATCAAAATTACATTTCTCGGCCATATCGCATAGATCTCACTGTGAAAAGGCTTAAATGGCTTTTTTGACCTAAGTTTGAGGATTGCGCTCAAACCAAATGTCCTAGAACGAAATTTTCAAATGTAACTACTAGAATGTGATACAATACACTATTGGGTGAAGTTTGGTTGACTTCTGCGCAGCGGTTTGGGACTTAACATCAAAATTACATTTCTCGGCCATATCGCATAGATCTCACTGTGAAAAGGCTTAAATGGCTTTTTTGACCTAAGTTTGAGGATTGCGCTCAAATCAAATGTCCTAGAACCAAATTTCCACATGTAACTACTAGATTGTGATAAAATACACTAATGGGTGAAGTTTGGTTGACTTCTGCGCAGCGGTTTGGGAGTTAACATCAAAATTACATTTCTCGGCCATATCGCATAGATCTCACTGTGAAAAGGCTTAAATGACTTTTTTAATTAAGTTTGATGATTGCGCTCAAACAAAATTTCCTAGAACAAAATTTTCAAATGTAACTACTAGATTGTGATACAATACACTATTGGGTGAAGTTTGGTTGACTTCTGCGCAGCGGTTTGGGAGTTAACATCAAAATTACATTTCTCGGCCATATCGCATAGATCTCACTGTGAAAAGGCTTAAATGGCTTTTTTGACCTAAGTTTGAGGATTGCGCTCAAATCAAATGTCCTATAACCAAATTTCCACATGTAACTACTAGATTGTGATACAATACACTAATGGGTGAAGTTTGGTTGACTTCTGCGCAGCGGTTTGGGAGTTAACATCAAAATTACATTTCTCGGCCATATCGCATAGATCTCACTGTGAAAAGGCTTAAATGACTTTTTTAATTAAGTTTGATGATTGCGTTCAAACAAAATGTCCTAGAACAAAATTTTTAAATGTAACTACTAGATTGTGATACAATACACTATTGGGTGAAGTTTGGTTGACTTCTGCGCAGCGGTTTGGGAGTTAACATCAAAATTACATTTCTCGGCCATATCGCATAGATCTCACTGTGAAAAGGCTTAAATGACTTTTTTAATTAAGTTTGATGATTGAGTTCAAACAAAATGTCCTAGAACAAAATTTTCAAATGTAACTACTAGATTGTGATACAATACACTATTGGGTGAAGTTTGGTTGACTTCTGCGCAGCGGTTTGGGAGTTAACATCAAAATTACATTTCTCGGCCATATCGCATAGATCTCACTGTGAAAAGGCTTAAATGGCTTTTTTGACCTAAGTTTGAGGATTGCGCTCAAACAAAATGTCCTAGAACAAAATTTTCAAATGTAACTACTAGATTGTGATACAATACACTATTGGGTGAAGTTTGGTTGACTTCTGCGCAGCGGTTTGGGAGTTAACATCAAAATTACATTTCTCGGCCATATCGCATAGATCTCACTGTGAAAAGGCTTAAATGACTTTTTTAATTAAGTTTGATGATTGCGTTCAAACAAAATGTCCTAGAACAAAATTTTCAAATGTAACTACTAGATTGTGATACAATACACTATTGGGTGAAGTTTGGTTGACTTCTGCGCAGCGGTTTGGGAGTTAACATCAAAATTACATTTCTCGGCCATATCGCATAGATCTCACTGTGAAAAGGCTTAAATGGCTTTTTTGACCTAAGTTTGAGGATTGCGCTCAAACCAAATGTCCTAGAACGAAATTTTCAAATGTAACTACTAGAATGTGATACAATACACTATTGGGTGAAGTTTGGTTGACTTCTGCGCAGCGGTTTGGGAGTTAACATCAAAATTACATTTCTCGGCCATATCGCATAGATCTCACTGTGAAAAGGCTTAAATGGCTTTTTTGACCTAAGTTTGAGGATTGCGCTCAAATCAAATGTCCTAGAACCAAATTTCCACATGTAACTACTAGATTGTGATACAATACACTAATGGGTGAAGTTTGGTTGACTTCTGCGCAGCGGTTTGGGAGTTAACATCAAAATTACATTTCTCGGCCATATCGCATAGATCTCACTGTGAAAAGGCTTAAATGACTTTTTTAATTAAGTTTGATGATTGCGTTCAAACAAAATGTCCTAGAACAAAATTTTTAAATGTAACTACTAGATTGTGATACAATACACTATTGGGTGAAGTTTGGTTGACTTCTGCGCAGCGGTTTGGGAGTTAACATCAAAATTACATTTCTCGGCCATATCGCATAGATCTCACTGTGAAAAGGCTTAAATGGCTTTTTTGACCTAAGTTTGAGGATTGCGCTCAAATCAAATGTCCTAGAACCAAATTTCCACATGTAACTACTAGATTGTGATAAAATACACTAATGGGTGAAGTTTGGTTGACTTCTGCGCAGCGGTTTGGGAGTTAACATCAAAATTACATTTCTCGGCCATATCGCATAGATCTCACTGTGAAAAGGCTTAAATGACTTTTTTAATTAAGTTTGATGATTGCGCTCAAACAAAATTTCCTAGAACAAATTTTTCAAATGTAACTACTAGATTGTGATACAATACACTATTGGGTGAAGTTTGGTTGATTTCTGCGCAGCGGTTTGGGAGTTAACATCAAAATTACATTTCTCGGCCATATCGCATAGATCTCACTGTGAAAAGGCTTAAATGACTTTTTTAATTAAGTTTGATGATTGCGTTCAAACAAAATGTCCTAGAACAAAACTTTAAATGTAACTACTAGATTGTGATACAATACACTATTGGCTGAAGTTTGGTTGACTTCTGCGCAGCGGTTTGGGAGTTAACATCAAAATTACATTTCTCCGCCATATCGCATAGATCTCACTGTGAAAAGGCTTAAATGGCTTTTTTGACCTAAGTTTGAGGATTGCGCTCAAATCAAATGTCCTATAACCAAATTTCCACATGTAACTACTAGATTGTGATACAATACACTAATGGGTGAAGTTTGGTTGACTTCTGCGCAGCGGTTTGGGAGTTAACATCAAAATTACATTTCTCGGCCATATCGCATAGATCTCACTGTGAAAAGGCTTAAATGACTTTTTTAATTAAGTTTGATGATTGCGTTCAAACAAAATGTCCTAGAACAAAATTTTTAAATGTAACTACTAGATTGTGATACAATACACTATTGGGTGAAGTTTGGTTGACTTCTGCGCAGCGGTTTGGGAGTTAACATCAAAATTACATTTCTCGGCCATATCGCATAGATCTCACTGTGAAAAGGCTTAAATGACTTTTTTAATTAAGTTTGATGATTGAGTTCAAACAAAATGTCCTAGAACAAAATTTTCAAATGTAACTACTAGATTGTGATACAATACACTATTGGGTGAAGTTTGGTTGACTTCTGCGCAGCGGTTTGGGAGTTAACATCAAAATTACATTTCTCGGCCATATCGCATAGATCTCACTGTGAAAAGGCTTAAATGACTTTTTTAATTAAGTTTGATGATTGAGTTCAAACAAAATGTCCTAGAACAAAATTTTCAAATGTAACTACTAGATTGTGATACAATACACTATTGGGTGAAGTTTGGTTGACTTCTGCGCAGCGGTTTGGGAGTTAACATCAAAATTACATTTCTCGGCCATATCGCATAGATCTCACTGTGAAAAGGCTTAAATGGCTTTTTTGACCTAAGTTTGAGGATTGCGCTCAAACAAAATGTCCTAGAACAAAATTTTCAAATGTAACTACTAGATTGTGATACAATACACTATTGGGTGAAGTTTGGTTGACTTCTGCGCAGCGGTTTGGGAGTTAACATCAAAATTACATTTCTCGGCCATATCGCATAGATCTCACTGTGAAAAGGCTTAAATGACTTTTTTAATTAAGTTTGATGATTGCGTTCAAACAAAATGTCCTAGAACAAAATTTTCAAATGTAACTACTAGATTGTGATACAATACACTATTGGGTGAAGTTTGGTTGACTTCTGCGCAGCGGTTTGGGAGTTAACATCAAAATTACATTTCTCGGCCATATCGCATAGATCTCACTGTGAAAAGGCTTAAATGGCTTTTTTGACCTAAGTTTGAGGATTGCGCTCAAACCAAATGTCCTAGAACAAAATTTTCAAATGTAACTACTAGAATGTGATACAATACACTATTGGGTGAAGTTTGGTTGACTTCTGCGCAGCGGTTTGGGAGTTAACATCAAAATTACATTTCTCGGCCATATCGCATAGATCTCACTGTGAAAAGGCTTAAATGACTTTTTTAATTAAGTTTGATGATTGCGTTCAAACAAAATGTCCTAGAACAAAATTTTCAAATGTAACTACTAGATTGTGATACAATACACTATTGGGTGAAGTTTGGTTGACTTCTGCGCAGCGGTTTGGGAGTTAACATCAAAATTACATTTCTCGGCCATATCGCATAGATCTCACTGTGAAAAGGCTTAAATGGCTTTTTTGACCTAAGTTTGAGGATTGCGCTCAAACCAAATGTCCTAGAACGAAATTTTCAAATGTAACTACTAGAATGTGATACAATACACTATTGGGTGAAGTTTGGTTGACTTCTGCGCAGCGGTTTGGGAGTTAACATCAAAATTACATTTCTCGGCCATATCGCATAGATCTCACTGTGAAAAGGCTTAAATGGCTTTTTTGACCTAAGTTTGAGGATTGCGCTCAAATCAAATGTCCTAGAACCAAATTTCCACATGTAACTACTAGATTGTGATACAATACACTAATGGGTGAAGTTTGGTTGACTTCTGCGCAGCGGTTTGGGAGTTAACATCAAAATTACATTTCTCGGCCATATCGCATAGATCTCACTGTGAAAAGGCTTAAATGACTTTTTTAATTAAGTTTGATGATTGCGTTCAAACAAAATGTCCTAGAACAAAATTTTTAAATGTAACTACTAGATTGTGATACAATACACTATTGGGTGAAGTTTGGTTGACTTCTGCGCAGCGGTTTGGGAGTTAACATCAAAATTACATTTCTCGGCCATATCGCATAGATCTCACTGTGAAAAGGCTTAAATGGCTTTTTTGACCTAAGTTTGAGGATTGCGCTCAAATCAAATGTCCTAGAACCAAATTTTCACATGTAACTACTAGATTGTGATAAAATACACTAATGGGTGAAGTTTGGTTGACTTCTGCGCAGCGGTTTGGGAGTTAACATCAAAATTACATTTCTCGGCCATATCGCATAGATCTCACTGTGAAAAGGCTTAAATGACTTTTTTAATTAAGTTTGATGATTGCGCTCAAACAAAATTTCCTAGAACAAATTTTTCAAATGTAACTACTAGATTGTGATACAATACACTATTGGGTGAAGTTTGGTTGACTTCTGCGCAGCGGTTTGGGAGTTAACATCAAAATTACATTTCTCGGCCATATCGCATAGATCTCACTGTGAAAAGGCTTAAATGACTTTTTTAATTAAGTTTGATGATTGCGTTCAAACAAAATGTCCTAGAACAAAATCTTTAAATGTAACTACTAGATTGTGATACAATACACTATTGGCTGAAGTTTGGTTGACTTCTGCGCAGCGGTTTGGGAGTTAACATCAAAATTACATTTCTCCGCCATATCGCATAGATCTCACTGTGAAAAGGCTTAAATGGCTTTTTTGACCTAAGGTTAAAGATTGCGCTCAAACCAAATGTCCTAGAACGAAATTTTCAAATGTAACTACTAGATTGTGATACAATACACTAATGGGTGAAGTTTGGTTGACTTCTGCGCAGCGGTTTGGGAGTTAACATCAAAATTACATTTCTCGGCCATATCGCATAGATCTCACTGTGAAAAGGCATAAATGGCTTTTTTGACCTAAGTTTGAGGATTGCGCTCAAATCAAATGTCCTATAACCAAATTTCCACATGTAACTACTAGATTGTGATACAATACACTAATGGGTGAAGTTTGGTTGACTTCTGCGCAGCGGTTTGGGAGTGAACATCAAAATTACATTTCTCGGCCATATCGCATAGATCTCACTGTGAAAAGGCTTAAATGGCTTTTTTGACCTAAGTTTGAGGATTGCGCTCAAATCAAATGTCCTAGAACCAAATTTCCACATGTAACTACTAGATTGTGATAAAATACACTAATGGGTGAAGTTTGGTTGACTTCTGCGCAGCGGTTTGGGAGTTAACATCAAAATTACATTTCTCGGCCATATCGCATAGATCTCCCTGTGAAAAGGCTTAAATGGCTTTTTTGACCTAAGTTTGAGGATTGCGCTCAAATCAAATGTCCTAGAACCAAATTTCCACATGTAACTACTAGATTGTGATAAAATACACTAATGGGTGAAGTTTGGTTGACTTCTGCGCAGCGGTTTGGGAGTTAACATAAAAATTACATTTCTCGGCCATATCGCATAGATCTCACTGTGAAAAGGCTTAAATGACTTTTTTAATTAAGTTTGATGATTGCGCTCAAACAAAATTTCCTAGAACAAAATTTTCAAATGTAACTACTAGATTGTGATACAATACACTATTGGGTGAAGTTTGGTTGACTTCTGCGCAGCGGTTTGGGAGTTAACATCAAAATTACATTTCTCGGCCATATCGCATAGATCTCACTGTGAAAAGGCTTAAATGGCTTTTTTGACCTAAGTTTGAGGATTGCGCTCAAATCAAATGTCCTATAACCAAATTTCAACATGTAACTACTAGATTGTGATACAATACACTAATGGGTGAAGTTTGGTTGACTTCTGCGCAGCGGTTTGGGAGTTAACATCAAAATTACATTTCTCGGCCATATCGCATAGATCTCACTGTGAAAAGGCTTAAATGACTTTTTTAATTAAGTTTGATGATTGCGTTCAAACAAAATGTCCTAGAACAAAATTTTTAAATGTAACTACTAGATTGTGATACAATACACTATTGGCTGAAGTTTGGTTGACTTCTGCGCAGCGGTTTGGGAGTTAACATCAAAATTACATTTCTCCGCCATATCGCATAGATCTCACTGTGAAAAGGCTTAAATGGCTTTTTTGACCTAAGTTTGAGGATTGCGCTCAAATCAAATGTCCTAGAACCAAATTTCCACATGTAACTACTAGATTGTGATAAAATACACTAATGGGTGAAGTTTGGTTGACTTCTGCGCAGCGGTTTGGGAGTTAACATCAAAATTACATTTCTCGGCCATATCGCATAGATCTCACTGTGAAAAGGCTTAAATGACTTTTTTAATTAAGTTTGATGATTGCTTTCAAACAAAATTTCCTAGAACAAAATTTTCAAATGTAACTACTAGATTGTGATACAATACACTATTGGGTGAAGTTTGGTTGACTTCTGCGCAGCGGTTTGGGAGTTAACATCAAAATTACATTTCTCGGCCATATCGCATAGATCTCACTGTGAAAAGGCTTAAATGACTTTTTTAATTAAGTTTGATGATTGCGTTCAAACAAAATGTCCTAGAACAAAATTTTCAAATGTAACTACTAGATTGTGATACAATACACTATTGGGTGAAGTTTGGTTGACTTCTGCGCAGCGGTTTGGGAGTTAACATCAAAATTACATTTCTCGGCCATATCGCATAGATCTCACTGTGAAAAGGCTTAAATGGCTTTTTTGACCTAAGGTTAAAGATTGCGCTCAAACCAAATGTCCTAGAACGAAATTTTCAAATGTAACTACTAGATTGTGATACAATACACTAATGGGTGAAGTTTGGTTGACTTCTGCGCAGCGGTTTGGGAGTTAACATCAAAATTACATTTCTCGGCCATATCGCATAGATCTCACTGTGAAAAGGCTTAAATGGCTTTTTTGACCTAAGTTTGAGGATTGCGCTCAAATCAAATGTCCTATAACCAAATTTCCACATGTAACTACTAGATTGTGATACAATACACTAATGGGTGAAGTTTGGTTGACTTCTGCGCAGCGGTTTGGGAGTGAACATCAAAATTACATTTCTCGGCCATATCGCATAGATCTCACTGTGAAAAGGCTTAAATGGCTTTTTTGACCTAAGTTTGAGGATTGCGCTCAAATCAAATGTCCTAGAACCAAATTTCCACATGTAACTACTAGATTGTGATAAAATACACTAATGGGTGAAGTTTGGTTGACTTCTGCGCAGCGGTTTGGGAGTTAACATCAAAATTACATTTCTCGGCCATATCGCATAGATCTCCCTGTGAAAAGGCTTAAATGGCTTTTTTGACCTAAGTTTGAGGATTGCGCTCAAATCAAATGTCCTAGAACCAAATTTCCACATGTAACTACTAGATTGTGATACAATACACTAATGGGTGAAGTTTGGTTGACTTCTGCGCAGCGGTTTGGGAGTGAACATCAAAATTACATTTCTCGGCCATATCGCATAGATCTCACTGTGAAAAGGCTTAAATGACTTTTTTAATTAAGTTTGATGATTGCGTTCAAACCAAATGTCCTAGAACAAAATTTTTAAATGTAACTACTAGATTGTGATACAATACACTATTGGGTGAAGAAGTTTGGTTGACTTCTGCGCAGCGGTTTGGGAGTTAACATCAAAATTACATTTCTCGGCCATATCGCATAGATCTCACTGGGAAAAGGCTTAAATGGCTTTTTTGACCTAAGTTTGAGGATTGCGCTCAAATCAAATGTCCTAGAACCAAATTTCCACATGTAACTACTAGATTGTGATAAAATACACTAATGGGTGAAGTTTGGTTGACTTCTGCGCAGCGGTTTGGGAGTTAACATCAAAATTACATTTCTCGGCCATATCGCATAGATCTCACTGTGAAAAGGCTTAAATGACTTTTTTAATTAAGTTTGATGATTGCGCTCAAACAAAATTTCCTAGAACAAAATTTTCAAATGTAACTACTAGATTGTGATACAATACACTATTGGGTGAAGTTTGGTTGACTTCTGCGCAGCGGTTTGGGAGTTAACATCAAAATTACATTTCTCGGCCATATCGCATAGATCTCACTGTGAAAAGGCATAAATGACTTTTTTAATTAAGTTTGATGATTGCGTTCAAACAAAATGTCCTAGAACAAAATTTTCAAATGTAACTACTAGATTGTGATACAATACACTATTGGGTGAAGTTTGGTTGACTTCTGCGCAGCGGTTTGGGAGTTAACATCAAAATTACATTTCTCGGCCATATCGCATAGATCTCACTGTGAAAAGGCTTAAATGACTTTTTTAATTAAGTTTGATGATTGCGTTCAAACAAAATGTCCTAGAACAAAATTTTCAAATGTAACTACTAGATTGTGATACAATACACTATTGGGTGAAGTTTGGTTGACTTCTGCGCAGCGGTTTGGGAGTTAACATCAAAATTACATTTCTCGGCCATATCGCATAGATCTCACTGTGAAAAGGCTTAAATGACTTTTTTAATTAAGTTTGATGATTGCGTTCAAACAAAATGTCCTAGAACAAAATTTTTAAATGTAACTACTAGATTGTGATACAATACACTATTGGGTGAAGTTTGGTTGACTTCTGCGCAGCGGTTTGGGAGTTAACATCAAAATTACATTTCTCGGCCATATCGCATAGATCTCACTGTGAAAAGGCTTAAATGACTTTTTTAATTAAGTTTGATGATTGAGTTCAAACAAAATGTCCTAGAACAAAATTTTCAAATGTAACTACTAGATTGTGATACAATACACTATTGGGTGAAGTTTGGTTGACTTCTGCGCAGCGGTTTGGGAGTTAACATCAAAATTACATTTCTCGGCCATATCGCATAGATCTCACTGTGAAAAGGCTTAAATGACTTTTTTAATTAAGTTTGATGATTGAGTTCAAACAAAATGTCCTAGAACAAAATTTTCAAATGTAACTACTAGATTGTGATACAATACACTATTGGGTGAAGTTTGGTTGACTTCTGCGCAGCGGTTTGGGAGTTAACATCAAAATTACATTTCTCGGCCATATCGCATAGATCTCACTGTGAAAAGGCTTAAATGGCTTTTTTGACCTAAGTTTGAGGATTGCGCTCAAACAAAATGTCCTAGAACAAAATTTTCAAATGTAACTACTAGATTGTGATACAATACACTATTGGGTGAAGTTTGGTTGACTTCTGCGCAGCGGTTTGGGAGTTAACATCAAAATTACATTTCTCGGCCATATCGCATAGATCTCACTGTGAAAAGGCTTAAATGACTTTTTTAATTAAGTTTGATGATTGCGTTCAAACAAAATGTCCTAGAACAAAATTTTCAAATGTAACTACTAGATTGTGATACAATACACTATTGGGTGAAGTTTGGTTGACTTCTGCGCAGCGGTTTGGGAGTTAACATCAAAATTACATTTCTCGGCCATATCGCATAGATCTCACTGTGAAAAGGCTTAAATGGCTTTTTTGACCTAAGTTTGAGGATTGCGCTCAAACCAAATGTCCTAGAACAAAATTTTCAAATGTAACTACTAGAATGTGATACAATACACTATTGGGTGAAGTTTGGTTGACTTCTGCGCAGCGGTTTGGGAGTTAACATCAAAATTACATTTCTCGGCCATATCGCATAGATCTCACTGTGAAAAGGCTTAAATGACTTTTTTAATTAAGTTTGATGATTGCGTTCAAACAAAATGTCCTAGAACAAAATTTTCAAATGTAACTACTAGATTGTGATACAATACACTATTGGGTGAAGTTTGGTTGACTTCTGCGCAGCGGTTTGGGAGTTAACATCAAAATTACATTTCTCGGCCATATCGCATAGATCTCACTGTGAAAAGGCTTAAATGGCTTTTTTGACCTAAGTTTGAGGATTGCGCTCAAACCAAATGTCCTAGAACGAAATTTTCAAATGTAACTACTAGAATGTGATACAATACACTATTGGGTGAAGTTTGGTTGACTTCTGCGCAGCGGTTTGGGAGTTAACATCAAAATTACATTTCTCGGCCATATCGCATAGATCTCACTGTGAAAAGGCTTAAATGGCTTTTTTGACCTAAGTTTGAGGATTGCGCTCAAATCAAATGTCCTAGAACCAAATTTCCACATGTAACTACTAGATTGTGATACAATACACTAATGGGTGAAGTTTGGTTGACTTCTGCGCAGCGGTTTGGGAGTTAACATCAAAATTACATTTCTCGGCCATATCGCATAGATCTCACTGTGAAAAGGCTTAAATGACTTTTTTAATTAAGTTTGATGATTGCGTTCAAACAAAATGTCCTAGAACAAAATTTTTAAATGTAACTACTAGATTGTGATACAATACACTATTGGGTGAAGTTTGGTTGACTTCTGCGCAGCGGTTTGGGAGTTAACATCAAAATTACATTTCTCGGCCATATCGCATAGATCTCACTGTGAAAAGGCTTAAATGGCTTTTTTGACCTAAGTTTGAGGATTGCGCTCAAATCAAATGTCCTAGAACCAAATTTTCACATGTAACTACTAGATTGTGATAAAATACACTAATGGGTGAAGTTTGGTTGACTTCTGCGCAGCGGTTTGGGAGTTAACATCAAAATTACATTTCTCGGCCATATCGCATAGATCTCACTGTGAAAAGGCTTAAATGACTTTTTTAATTAAGTTTGATGATTGCGCTCAAACAAAATTTCCTAGAACAAATTTTTCAAATGTAACTACTAGATTGTGATACAATACACTATTGGGTGAAGTTTGGTTGACTTCTGCGCAGCGGTTTGGGAGTTAACATCAAAATTACATTTCTCGGCCATATCGCATAGATCTCACTGTGAAAAGGCTTAAATGACTTTTTTAATTAAGTTTGATGATTGCGTTCAAACAAAATGTCCTAGAACAAAATCTTTAAATGTAACTACTAGATTGTGATACAATACACTATTGGCTGAAGTTTGGTTGACTTCTGCGCAGCGGTTTGGGAGTTAACATCAAAATTACATTTCTCCGCCATATCGCATAGATCTCACTGTGAAAAGGCTTAAATGGCTTTTTTGACCTAAGGTTAAAGATTGCGCTCAAACCAAATGTCCTAGAACGAAATTTTCAAATGTAACTACTAGATTGTGATACAATACACTAATGGGTGAAGTTTGGTTGACTTCTGCGCAGCGGTTTGGGAGTTAACATCAAAATTACATTTCTCGGCCATATCGCATAGATCTCACTGTGAAAAGGCATAAATGGCTTTTTTGACCTAAGTTTGAGGATTGCGCTCAAATCAAATGTCCTATAACCAAATTTCCACATGTAACTACTAGATTGTGATACAATACACTAATGGGTGAAGTTTGGTTGACTTCTGCGCAGCGGTTTGGGAGTGAACATCAAAATTACATTTCTCGGCCATATCGCATAGATCTCACTGTGAAAAGGCTTAAATGGCTTTTTTGACCTAAGTTTGAGGATTGCGCTCAAATCAAATGTCCTAGAACCAAATTTCCACATGTAACTACTAGATTGTGATAAAATACACTAATGGGTGAAGTTTGGTTGACTTCTGCGCAGCGGTTTGGGAGTTAACATCAAAATTACATTTCTCGGCCATATCGCATAGATCTCCCTGTGAAAAGGCTTAAATGGCTTTTTTGACCTAAGTTTGAGGATTGCGCTCAAATCAAATGTCCTAGAACCAAATTTCCACATGTAACTACTAGATTGTGATAAAATACACTAATGGGTGAAGTTTGGTTGACTTCTGCGCAGCGGTTTGGGAGTTAACATAAAAATTACATTTCTCGGCCATATCGCATAGATCTCACTGTGAAAAGGCTTAAATGACTTTTTTAATTAAGTTTGATGATTGCGCTCAAACAAAATTTCCTAGAACAAAATTTTCAAATGTAACTACTAGATTGTGATACAATACACTATTGGGTGAAGTTTGGTTGACTTCTGCGCAGCGGTTTGGGAGTTAACATCAAAATTACATTTCTCGGCCATATCGCATAGATCTCACTGTGAAAAGGCTTAAATGGCTTTTTTGACCTAAGTTTGAGGATTGCGCTCAAATCAAATGTCCTATAACCAAATTTCAACATGTAACTACTAGATTGTGATACAATACACTAATGGGTGAAGTTTGGTTGACTTCTGCGCAGCGGTTTGGGAGTTAACATCAAAATTACATTTCTCGGCCATATCGCATAGATCTCACTGTGAAAAGGCTTAAATGACTTTTTTAATTAAGTTTGATGATTGCGTTCAAACAAAATGTCCTAGAACAAAATTTTTAAATGTAACTACTAGATTGTGATACAATACACTATTGGCTGAAGTTTGGTTGACTTCTGCGCAGCGGTTTGGGAGTTAACATCAAAATTACATTTCTCCGCCATATCGCATAGATCTCACTGTGAAAAGGCTTAAATGGCTTTTTTGACCTAAGTTTGAGGATTGCGCTCAAATCAAATGTCCTAGAACCAAATTTCCACATGTAACTACTAGATTGTGATAAAATACACTAATGGGTGAAGTTTGGTTGACTTCTGCGCAGCGGTTTGGGAGTTAACATCAAAATTACATTTCTCGGCCATATCGCATAGATCTCACTGTGAAAAGGCTTAAATGACTTTTTTAATTAAGTTTGATGATTGCTTTCAAACAAAATTTCCTAGAACAAAATTTTCAAATGTAACTACTAGATTGTGATACAATACACTATTGGGTGAAGTTTGGTTGACTTCTGCGCAGCGGTTTGGGAGTTAACATCAAAATTACATTTCTCGGCCATATCGCATAGATCTCACTGTGAAAAGGCTTAAATGACTTTTTTAATTAAGTTTGATGATTGCGTTCAAACAAAATGTCCTAGAACAAAATTTTCAAATGTAACTACTAGATTGTGATACAATACACTATTGGGTGAAGTTTGGTTGACTTCTGCGCAGCGGTTTGGGAGTTAACATCAAAATTACATTTCTCGGCCATATCGCATAGATCTCACTGTGAAAAGGCTTAAATGGCTTTTTTGACCTAAGGTTAAAGATTGCGCTCAAACCAAATGTCCTAGAACGAAATTTTCAAATGTAACTACTAGATTGTGATACAATACACTAATGGGTGAAGTTTGGTTGACTTCTGCGCAGCGGTTTGGGAGTTAACATCAAAATTACATTTCTCGGCCATATCGCATAGATCTCACTGTGAAAAGGCTTAAATGGCTTTTTTGACCTAAGTTTGAGGATTGCGCTCAAATCAAATGTCCTATAACCAAATTTCCACATGTAACTACTAGATTGTGATACAATACACTAATGGGTGAAGTTTGGTTGACTTCTGCGCAGCGGTTTGGGAGTGAACATCAAAATTACATTTCTCGGCCATATCGCATAGATCTCACAGTGAAAAGGCTTAAATGGCTTTTTTGACCTAAGTTTGAGGATTGCGCTCAAATCAAATGTCCTAGAACCAAATTTCCACATGTAACTACTAGATTGTGATAAAATACACTAATGGGTGAAGTTTGGTTGACTTCTGCGCAGCGGTTTGGGAGTTAACATCAAAATTACATTTCTCGGCCATATCGCATAGATCTCCCTGTGAAAAGGCTTAAATGGCTTTTTTGACCTAAGTTTGAGGATTGCGCTCAAATCAAATGTCCTAGAACCAAATTTCCACATGTAACTACTAGATTGTGATACAATACACTAATGGGTGAAGTTTGGTTGACTTCTGCGCAGCGGTTTGGGAGTGAACATCAAAATTACATTTCTCGGCCATATCGCATAGATCTCACTGTGAAAAGGCTTAAATGACTTTTTTAATTAAGTTTGATGATTGCGTTCAAACCAAATGTCCTAGAACAAAATTTTTAAATGTAACTACTAGATTGTGATACAATACACTATTGGGTGAAGAAGTTTGGTTGACTTCTGCGCAGCGGTTTGGGAGTTAACATCAAAATTACATTTCTCGGCCATATCGCATAGATCTCACTGGGAAAAGGCTTAAATGGCTTTTTTGACCTAAGTTTGAGGATTGCGCTCAAATCAAATGTCCTAGAACCAAATTTCCACATGTAACTACTAGATTGTGATAAAATACACTAATGGGTGAAGTTTGGTTGACTTCTGCGCAGCGGTTTGGGAGTTAACATCAAAATTACATTTCTCGGCCATATCGCATAGATCTCACTGTGAAAAGGCTTAAATGACTTTTTTAATTAAGTTTGATGATTGCGCTCAAACAAAATTTCCTAGAACAAAATTTTCAAATGTAACTACTAGATTGTGATACAATACACTATTGGGTGAAGTTTGGTTGACTTCTGCGCAGCGGTTTGGGAGTTAACATCAAAATTACATTTCTCGGCCATATCGCATAGATCTCACTGTGAAAAGGCATAAATGACTTTTTTAATTAAGTTTGATGATTGCGTTCAAACAAAATGTCCTAGAACAAAATTTTCAAATGTAACTACTAGATTGTGATACAATACACTATTGGGTGAAGTTTGGTTGACTTCTGCGCAGCGGTTTGGGAGTTAACATCAAAATTACATTTCTCGGCCATATCGCATAGATCTCACTGTGAAAAGGCTTAAATGACTTTTTTAATTAAGTTTGATGATTGCGTTCAAACAAAATGTCCTAGAACAAAATTTTCAAATGTAACTACTAGATTGTGATACAATACACTATTGGGTGAAGTTTGGTTGACTTCTGCGCAGCGGTTTGGGAGTTAACATCAAAATTACATTTCTCGGCCATATCGCATAGATCTCACTGTGAAAAGGCTTAAATGGCTTTTTTGACCTAAGGTTAAAGATTGCGCTCAAACCAAATGTCCTAGAACGAAATTTTCAAATGTAACTACTAGATTGTGATACAATACACTAATGGGTGAAGTTTGGTTGACTTCTGCGCAGCGGTTTGGGAGTTAACATCAAAATTACATTTCTCGGCCATATCGCATAGATCTCACTGTGAAAAGGCTTAAATGGCTTTTTTGACCTAAGTTTGAGGATTGCGCTCAAATCAAATGTCCTATAACCAAATTTCCACATGTAACTACTAGATTGTGATACAATACACTAATGGGTGAAGTTTGGTTGACTTCTGCGCAGCGGTTTGGGAGTTAACATCAAAATTACATTTCTCGGCCATATCGCATAGATCTCACTGTGAAAAGGCTTAAATGACTTTTTTAATTAAGTTTGATGATTGCGTTCAAACAAAATGTCCTAGAACAAAATTTTTAAATGTAACTACTAAATTGTGATACAATACACTATTGGGTGAAGTTTGGTTGACTTCTGCGCAGCGGTTTGGGAGTTAACATCAAAATTACATTTCTCGGCCATATCGCATAGATCTCACTGTGAAAAGGCTTAAATGACTTTTTTAATTAAGTTTGATGATTGAGTTCAAACAAAATGTCCTAGAACAAAATTTTCAAATGTAACTACTAGATTGTGATACAATACACTATTGGGTGAAGTTTGGTTGACTTCTGCGCAGCGGTTTGGGAGTTAACATCAAAATTACATTTCTCGGCCATATCGCATAGATCTCACTGTGAAAAGGCTTAAATGGCTTTTTTGACCTAAGTTTGAGGATTGCGCTCAAACAAAATGTCCTAGAACAAAATTTTCAAATGTAACTACTAGATTGTGATACAATACACTATTGGGTGAAGTTTGGTTGACTTCTGCGCAGCGGTTTGGGAGTTAACATCAAAATTACATTTCTCGGCCATATCGCATAGATCTCACTGTGAAAAGGCTTAAATGACTTTTTTAATTAAGTTTGATGATTGCGTTCAAACAAAATGTCCTAGAACAAAATTTTCAAATGTAACTACTAGATTGTGATACAATACACTATTGGGTGAAGTTTGGTTGACTTCTGCGCAGCGGTTTGGGAGTTAACATCAAAATTACATTTCTCGGCCATATCGCATAGATCTCACTGGGAAAAGGCTTAAATGGCTTTTTTGACCTAAGTTTGAGGATTGCGCTCAAATCAAATGTCCTAGAACCAAATTTCCACATGTAACTACTAGATTGTGATAAAATACACTAATGGGTGAAGTTTGGTTGACTTCTGCGCAGCGGTTTGGGAGTTAACATCAAAATTACATTTCTCGGCCATATCGCATAGATCTCACTGTGAAAAGGCTTAAATGACTTTTTTAATTAAGTTTGATGATTGCGCTCAAACAAAATTTCCTAGAACAAAATTTTCAAATGTAACTACTAGATTGTGATACAATACACTATTGGGTGAAGTTTGGTTGACTTCTGCGCAGCGGTTTGGGAGTTAACATCAAAATTACATTTCTCGGCCATATCGCATAGATCTCACTGTGAAAAGGCATAAATGACTTTTTTAATTAAGTTTGATGATTGCGTTCAAACAAAATGTCCTAGAACAAAATTTTCAAATGTAACTATTAGATTGTGATACAATACACTATTGGGTGAAGTTTGGTTGACTTCTGCGCAGCGGTTTGGGAGTTAACATCAAAATTACATTTCTCGGCCATATCGCATAGATCTCACTGTGAAAAGGCTTAAATGGCTTTTTTGACCTAAGTTTAAAGATTGCGCTCAAACCAAATGTCCTAGAACGAAATTTTCAAATGTAACTACTAGATTGTGATACAATACACTATTGGGTGAAGTTTGGTTGACTTCTGCGCAGCGGTTTGGGAGTTAACATCAAAATTACATTTCTCGGCCATATCGCATAGATCTCACTGTGAAAAGGCTTAAATGACTTTTTTAATTAAGTTTGATGATTGCGTTCAAACAAAATGTCCTAGAACAAAATTTTCAAATGTAACTACTAGATTGTGATACAATACACTATTGGGTGAAGTTTGGTTGACTTCTGCGCAGCGGTTTGGGAGTTAACATCAAAATTACATTTCTCGGCCATATCGCATAGATCTCACTGTGAAAAGGCTTAAATGGCTTTTTTGACCTAAGTTTGAGGATTGCGCTCAAACCAAATGTCCTAGAACGAAATTTTCAAATGTAACTACTAGAATGTGATACAATACACTATTGGGTAAAGTTTGGTTGACTTCTGCGCAGCGGTTTGGGAGTTAACATCAAAATTACATTTCTCGGCCATATCGCATAGATCTCCCTGTGAAAAGGCTTAAATGGCTTTTTTGACCTAAGTTTGAGGATTGCGCTCAAATCAAATGTCCTAGAACCAAATTTCCACATGTAACTACTAGATTGTGATAAAATACACTAATGGGTGAAGTTTGGTTGACTTCTGCGCAGCGGTTTGGGAGTTAACATCAAAATTACATTTCTCGGCCATATCGCATAGATCTCACTGTGAAAAGGCTTAAATGACTTTTTTAATTAAGTTTGATGATTGCGCTCAAACAAAATTTCCTAGAACAAAATTTTCAAATGTAACTACTAGATTGTGATACAATACACTATTGGGTGAAGTTTGGTTGACTTCTGCGCAGCGGTTTGGGAGTTAACATCAAAATTACATTTCTCGGCCATATCGCATAGATCTCACTGTGAAAAGGCTTAAATGGCTTTTTTGACCTAAGTTTGAGGATTGCGCTCAAATCAAATGTCCTATAACCAAATTTCCACATGTAACTACTAGATTGTGATACAATACACTAATGGGTGAAGTTTGGTTGACTTCTGCGCAGCGGTTTGGGAGTTAACATCAAAATTACATTTCTCGGCCATATCGCATAGATCTCACTGTGAAAAGGCTTAAATGACTTTTTTAATTAAGTTTGATGATTGCGTTCAAACAAAATGTCCTAGAACAAAATTTTTAAATGTAACTACTAGATTGTGATACAATACACTATTGGCTGAAGTTTGGTTGACTTCTGCGCAGCGGTTTGGGAGTTAACATCAAAATTACATTTATCCGCCATATCGCATAGATCTCACTGTGAAAAGGCTTAAATGGCTTTTTTGACCTAAGTTTGAGGATTGCGCTCAAATCAAATGTCCTAGAACCAAATTTCCACATGTAACTACTAGATTGTGATAAAATACACTAATGGGTGAAGTTTGGTTGACTTCTGCGCAGCGGTTTGGGAGTTAACATCAAAATTACATTTCTCGGCCATATCGCATAGATCTCACTGTGAAAAGGCTTAAATGACTTTTTTAATTAAGTTTGATGATTGCGTTCAAACAAAATGTCCTAGAACAAAATTTTCAAATGTAACTACTAGATTGTGATACAATACACTATTGGGTGAAGTTTGGTTGACTTCTGCGCAGCGGTTTGGGAGTTAACATCAAAATTACATTTCTCGGCCATATCGCATATATCTCACTGTGAAAAGGCTTAAATGGCTTTTTTGACCTAAGGTTAAAGATTGCGCTCAAACCAAATGTCCTAGAACGAAATTTTCAAATGTAACTACTAGATAGTGATACAATACACTAATGGGTGAAGTTTGGTTGACTTCTGCGCAGCGGTTTGGGAGTTAACATCAAAATTACATTTCTCGGCCATATCGCATAGATCTCACTGTGAAAAGGCTTAAATGGCTTTTTTGACCTAAATTTGAGGATTGCGCTCAAATCAAATGTCCTAGAACCAAATTTCCACATGTAACTACTAGATTGTGATAAAATACACTAATGGGTGAAGTTTGGTTGACTTCTGCGCAGCGGTTTGGGAGTTAACATCAAAATTACATTTCTCGGCCATATCGCATAGATCTCACTGTGAAAAGGCTTAAATGACTTTTTTAATTAAGTTTGATGATTGCGCTCAAACAAAATTTCCTAGAACAAAATTTTCAAATGTAACTACTAGATTGTGATACAATACACTATTGGGTGAAGTTTGGTTGACTTCTGCGCAGCGGTTTGGGAGTTAACATCAAAATTACATTTCTCGGCCATATCGCATAGATCTCACTGTGAAAAGGCTTAAATGACTTTTTTAATTAAGTTTGATGATTGCTTTCAAACAAAATGTCCTAGAACAAAATTTTCAAATGTAACTACTAGATTGTGATACAATACACTATTGGGTGAAGTTTGGTTGACTTCTGCGCAGCGGTTTGGGAGTTAACATCAAAATTACATTTCTCGGCCATATCGCATAGATCTCACTGTGAAAAGGCTTAAATGGCTTTTTTGACCTAAGTTTGAGGATTGCGCTCAAACCAAATGTCCTAGAACGAAATTTTCAAATGTAACTACTAGAATGTGATACAATACACTATTGGGTGAAGTTTGGTTGACTTCTGCGCAGCGGTTTGGGACTTAACATCAAAATTACATTTCTCGGCCATATCGCATAGATCTCACTGAGAAAAGGCTTAAATGGCTTTTTTGACCTAAGTTTGAGGATTGCGCTCAAATCAAATGTCCTAGAACCAAATTTCCACATGTAACTACTAGATTGTGATAAAATACACTAATGGGTGAAGTTTGGTTGACTTCTGCGCAGCGGTTTGGGAGTTAACATCAAAATTACATTTCTCGGCCATATCGCATAGATCTCACTGTGAAAAGGCTTAAATGACTTTTTTAATTAAGTTTGATGATTGCGCTCAAACAAAATTTCCTAGAACAAAATTTTCAAATGTAACTACTAGATTGTGATACAATACACTATTGGGTGAAGTTTGGTTGACTTCTGCGCAGCGGTTTGGGAGTTAACATCAAAATTACATTTCTCGGCCATATCGCATAGATCTCACTGTGAAAAGGCTTAAATGGCTTTTTTGACCTAAGTTTGAGGATTGCGCTCAAATCAAATGTCCTATAACCAAATTTCCACATGTAAGTACTAGATTGTGATACAATACACTAATGGGTGAAGTTTGGTTGACTTCTGCGCAGCGGTTTGGGAGTTAACATCAAAATTACATTTCTCGGCCATATCGCATAGATCTCACAGTGAAAAGGCTTAAATGACTTTTTTAATTAAGTTTGATGATTGCGTTCAAACAAAATGTCCTAGAACAAAATTTTTAAATGTAACTACTAGATTGTGATACAATACACTATTGGGTGAAGTTTGGTTGACTTCTGCGCAGCGGTTTGGGAGTTAACATCAAAATTACATTTCTCGGCCATATCGCATAGATCTCACTGTGAAAAGGCTTAAATGACTTTTTTAATTAAGTTTGATGATTGAGTTCAAACAAAATGTCCTAGAACAAAATTTTCAAATGTAACTACTAGATTGTGATACAATACACTATTGGGTGAAGTTTGGTTGACTTCTGCGCAGCGGTTTGGGAGTTAACATCAAAATTACATTTCTCGGCCATATCGCATAGATCTCACTGTGAAAAGGCTTAAATGGCTTTTTTGACCTAAGTTTAATAATTGCGCTCAAACCAAATGTCCTTGAACGAAATTTTAAAATGTAACTACTAGAATGTGATACAATACACTATTGGGTGAAGTTTGGTTGAATTCTGCGCAGCGGTTTGGGAGTTAACATCAAAATTACATTTCTCGGCCATATCGCATAGATCTCACTGTGAAAAGGCTTAAATGGCTTTTTTGACCTAAGTTTGAGGATTGCGCTCAAATCAAATGTCCTATAACCAAATTTCCACATGTAACTACTAGATTGTGATACAATACACTAATGGGTGAAGTTTGGTTGACTTCTGCGCAGCGGTTTGGGAGTTAACATCAAAATTACATTTCTCGGCCATATCGCATAGATCTCACTGTGAAAAGGCTTAAATGGCTTTTTTGACCTAAGTTTGAGGATTGTGCTCAAACAAAATGTCCTAGAACAAAATTTTCAAATGTAACTACTAGATTGTGATACAATACACTAATGGGTGAAGTTTGGTTGACTTCTGCGCAGCGGTTTGGGAGTTAACATCAAAATTACATTTCTCGGCCATATCGCATAGATCTCACTGTGAAAAGGCTTAAATGACTTTTTTAATTAAGTTTGATGATTGCGTTCAAACAAAATGTCCTAGAACAAAATTTTCAAATGTAACTACTAGATTGTGATACAATACACTATTAGGTGAAGTTTGGTTGACTTCTGCGCAGCGGTTTGGGAGTTAACATCAAAATTACATTTCTCGGCCATATCGCATAGATCTCACTGTGAAAAGGCTTAAATGGCTTTTTTGACCTAAGTTTGAGGATTGCGCTCAAACCAAATGTCCTAGAACGAAATTTTCAAATGTAACTACTAGAATGTGATACAATACACTATTGGGTGAAGTTTGGTTGACTTCTGCGCAGCGGTTTGGGACTTAACATCAAAATTACATTTCTCGGCCATATCGCATAGATCTCACTGTGAAAAGGCTTAAATGGCTTTTTTGACCTAAGTTTGAGGATTGCGCTCAAATCAAATGTCCTAGAACCAAATTTCCACATGTAACTACTAGATTGTGATAAAATACACTAATGGGTGAAGTTTGGTTGACTTCTGCGCAGCGGTTTGGGAGTTAACATCAAAATTACATTTCTCGGCCATATCGCATAGATCTCACTGTGAAAAGGCTTAAATGACTTTTTTAATTAAGTTTGATGATTGCGCTCAAACAAAATTTCCTAGAACAAAATTTTCAAATGTAACTACTAGATTGTGATACAATACACTATTGGGTGAAGTTTGGTTGACTTCTGCGCAGCGGTTTGGGAGTTAACATCAAAATTACATTTCTCGGCCATATCGCATAGATCTCACTGTGAAAAGGCTTAAATGGCTTTTTTGACCTAAGTTTGAGGATTGCGCTCAAATCAAATGTCCTATAACCAAATTTCCACATGTAACTACTAGATTGTGATACAATACACTAATGGGTGAAGTTTGGTTGACTTCTGCGCAGCGGTTTGGGAGTTAACATCAAAATTACATTTCTCGGCCATATCGCATAGATCTCACTGTGAAAAGGCTTAAATGACTTTTTTAATTAAGTTTGATGATTGCGTTCAAACAAAATGTCCTAGAACAAAATTTTTAAATGTAACTACTAGATTGTGATACAATACACTATTGGGTGAAGTTTGGTTGACTTCTGCGCAGCGGTTTGGGAGTTAACATCAAAATTACATTTCTCGGCCATATCGCATAGATCTCACTGTGAAAAGGCTTAAATGACTTTTTTAATTAAGTTTGATGATTGAGTTCAAACAAAATGTCCTAGAACAAAATTTTCAAATGTAACTACTAGATTGTGATACAATACACTATTGGGTGAAGTTTGGTTGACTTCTGCGCAGCGGTTTGGGAGTTAACATCAAAATTACATTTCTCGGCCATATCGCATAGATCTCCCTGTGAAAAGGCTTAAATGGCTTTTTTGACCTAAGTTTGAGGATTGCGCTCAAATCAAATGTCCTAGAACCAAATTTCCACATGTAACTACTAGATTGTGATAAAATACACTAATGGGTGAAGTTTGGTTGACTTCTGCGCAGCGGTTTGGGAGTTAACATCAAAATTACATTTCTCGGCCATATCGCATAGATCTCACTGTGAAAAGGCTTAAATGGCTTTTTTGACCTAAGTTTGAGGATTGCGCTCAAATCAAATGTCCTAGAACCAAATTTCCACATGTAACTACTAGATTGTGATACAATACACTAATGGGTGAAGTTTGGTTGACTTCTGCGCAGCGGTTTGGGAGTTAACATCAAAATTACATTTCTCGGCCATATCGCATAGATCTCACTGTGAAAAGGCTTAAATGACTTTTTTAATTAAGTTTGATGATTGCGTTCAAACCAAATGTACTAGAACAAAATTTTTAAATGTAACTACTAGATTGTGATACAATACACTATTGGGTGAAGTTTGGTTGACTTCTGCGCAGCGGTTTGGGAGTTAACATCAAAATTACATTTCTCGGCCATATCGCATAGATCTCACTGTGAAAAGGCTTAAATGGCTTTTTTGACCTAAGTTTGAGGATTGCGCTCAAATCAAATGTCCTAGAACCAAATTTCCACATGTAACTACTAGATTGTGATAAAATACACTAATGGGTGAAGTTTGGTTGACTTCTGCGCAGCGGTTTGGGAGTTAACATCAAAATTACATTTCTCGGCCATATCGCATAGATCTCACTGTGAAAAGGCTTAAATGACTTTTTTAATTAAGTTTGATGATTGCGCTCAAACAAAATTTCCTAGAACAAATTTTTCAAATGTAACTACTAGATTGTGATACAATACACTATTGGGTGAAGTTTGGTTGACTTCTGCGCAGCGGTTTGGGAGTTAACATCAAAATTACATTTCTCGGCCATATCGCATAGATCTCACTGTGAAAAGGCTTAAATGACTTTTTTAATTAAGTTTGATGATTGCGTTCAAACAAAATGTCCTAGAACAAAATCTTTAAATGTAACTACTAGATTGTGATACAATACACTATTGGCTGAAGTTTGGTTGACTTCTGCGCAGCGGTTTGGGAGTTAACATCAAAATTACATTTCTCCGCCATATCGCATAGATCTCACTGTGAAAAGGCTTAAATGGCTTTTTTGACCTAAGTTTGAGGATTGCGCTCAAATCAAATGTCCTATAACCAAATTTCCACATGTAACTACTAGATTGTGATACAATACACTAATGGGTGAAGTTTGGTTGACTTCTGCGCAGCGGTTTGGGAGTTAACATCAAAATTACATTTCTCGGCCATATCGCATAGATCTCACTGTGAAAAGGCTTAAATGGCTTTTTTGACCTAAGTTTGAGGATTGCGCTCAAATCAAATGTCCTATAACCAAATTTCCACATGTAACTACTAGATTGTGATACAATACACTAATGGGTGAAGTTTGGTTGACTTCTGCGCAGCGGTTTGGGAGTTAACATCAAAATTACATTTCTCGGCCATATCGCATAGATCTCACTGTGAAAAGGCTTAAATGACTTTTTTAATTAAGTTTGATGATTGCGTTCAAACAAAATGTCCTAGAACAAAATTTTTAAATGTAACTACTAGATTGTGATACAATACACTATTGGGTGAAGTTTGGTTGACTTCTGCGCAGCGGTTTGGGAGTTAACATCAAAATTACATTTCTCGGCCATATCGCATAGATCTCACTGTGAAAAGGCTTAAATGACTTTTTTAATTAAGTTTGATGATTGAGTTCAAACAAAATGTCCTAGAACAAAATTTTCAAATGTAACTACTAGATTGTGATACAATACACTATTGGGTGAAGTTTGGTTGACTTCTGCGCAGCGGTTTGGGAGTTAACATCAAAATTACATTTCTCGGCCATATCGCATAGATCTCACTGTGAAAAGGCTTAAATGGCTTTTTTGACCTAAGTTTGAGGATTGCGCTCAAACAAAATGTCCTAGAACAAAATTTTCAAATGTAACTACTAGATTGTGATACAATACACTATTGGGTGAAGTTTGGTTGACTTCTGCGCAGCGGTTTGGGAGTTAACATCAAAATTACATTTCTCGGCCATATCGCATAGATCTCACTGTGAAAAGGCTTAAATGACTTTTTTAATTAAGTTTGATGATTGCGTTCAAACAAAATGTCCTAGAACAAAATTTTCAAATGTAACTACTAGATTGTGATACAATACACTATTGGGTGAAGTTTGGTTGACTTCTGCGCAGCGGTTTGGGAGTTAACATCAAAATTACATTTCTCGGCCATATCGCATAGATCTCACTGTGAAAAGGCTTAAATGGCTTTTTTGACCTAAGTTTGAGGATTGCGCTCAAACCAAATGTCCTAGAACGAAATTTTCAAATGTAACTACTAGAATGTGATACAATACACTATTGGGTGAAGTTTGGTTGACTTCTGCGCAGCGGTTTGGGAGTTAACATCAAAATTACATTTCTCGGCCATATCGCATAGATCTCACTGTGAAAAGGCTTAAATGGCTTTTTTGACCTAAGTTTGAGGATTGCGCTCAAATCAAATGTCCTAGAACCAAATTTCCACATGTAACTACTAGATTGTGATACAATACACTAATGGGTGAAGTTTGGTTGACTTCTGCGCAGCGGTTTGGGAGTTAACATCAAAATTACATTTCTCGGCCATATCGCATAGATCTCACTGTGAAAAGGCTTAAATGACTTTTTTAATTAAGTTTGATGATTGCGTTCAAACAAAATGTCCTAGAACAAAATTTTTAAATGTAACTACTAGATTGTGATACAATACACTATTGGCTGAAGTTTGGTTGACTTCTGCGCAGCGGTTTGGGAGTTAACATCAAAATTACATTTATCCGCCATATCGCATAGATCTCACTGTGAAAAGGCTTAAATGGCTTTTTTGACCTAAGTTTGAGGATTGCGCTCAAATCAAATGTCCTAGAACCAAATTTCCACATGTAACTACTAGATTGTGATAAAATACACTAATGGGTGAAGTTTGGTTGACTTCTGCGCAGCGGTTTGGGAGTTAACATCAAAATTACATTTCTCGGCCATATCGCATAGATCTCACTGTGAAAAGGCTTAAATGACTTTTTTAATTAAGTTTGATGATTGCGCTCAAACAAAATTTCCTAGAACAAAATTTTCAAATGTAACTACTAGATTGTGATACAATACACTATTGGGTGAAGTTTGGTTGACTTCTGCGCAGCGGTTTGGGAGTTAACATCAAAATTACATTTCTCGGCCATATCGCATAGATCTCACTGTGAAAAGGCTTAAATGACTTTTTTAATTAAGTTTGATGATTGCGTTCAAACAAAATGTCCTAGAACAAAATTTTCAAATGTAACTACTAGATTGTGATACAATACACTATTGGGTGAAGTTTGGTTGACTTCTGCGCAGCGGTTTGGGAGTTAACATCAAAATTACATTTCTCGGCCATATCGCATATATCTCACTGTGAAAAGGCTTAAATGGCTTTTTTGACCTAAGGTTAAAGATTGCGCTCAAACCAAATGTCCTAGAACGAAATTTTCAAATGTAACTACTAGATAGTGATACAATACACTAATGGGTGAAGTTTGGTTGACTTCTGCGCAGCGGTTTGGGAGTTAACATCAAAATTACATTTCTCGGCCATATCGCATAGATCTCACTGTGAAAAGGCTTAAATGGCTTTTTTGACCTAAATTTGAGGATTGCGCTCAAATCAAATGTCCTAGAACCAAATTTCCACATGTAACTACTAGATTGTGATAAAATACACTAATGGGTGAAGTTTGGTTGACTTCTGCGCAGCGGTTTGGGAGTTAACATCAAAATTACATTTCTCGGCCATATCGCATAGATCTCACTGTGAAAAGGCTTAAATGACTTTTTTAATTAAGTTTGATGATTGCGCTCAAACAAAATTTCCTAGAACAAAATTTTCAAATGTAACTACTAGATTGTGATACAATACACTATTGGGTGAAGTTTGGTTGACTTCTGCGCAGCGGTTTGGGAGTTAACATCAAAATTACATTTCTCGGCCATATCGCATAGATCTCACTGTGAAAAGGCTTAAATGACTTTTTTAATTAAGTTTGATGATTGCTTTCAAACAAAATGTCCTAGAACAAAATTTTCAAATGTAACTACTAGATTGTGATACAATACACTATTGGGTGAAGTTTGGTTGACTTCTGCGCAGCGGTTTGGGAGTTAACATCAAAATTACATTTCTCGGCCATATCGCATAGATCTCACTGTGAAAAGGCTTAAATGGCTTTTTTGACCTAAGTTTGAGGATTGCGCTCAAACCAAATGTCCTAGAACGAAATTTTCAAATGTAACTACTAGAATGTGATACAATACACTATTGGGTGAAGTTTGGTTGACTTCTGCGCAGCGGTTTGGGACTTAACATCAAAATTACATTTCTCGGCCATATCGCATAGATCTCACTGAGAAAAGGCTTAAATGGCTTTTTTGACCTAAGTTTGAGGATTGCGCTCAAATCAAATGTCCTAGAACCAAATTTCCACATGTAACTACTAGATTGTGATAAAATACACTAATGGGTGAAGTTTGGTTGACTTCTGCGCAGCGGTTTGGGAGTTAACATCAAAATTACATTTCTCGGCCATATCGCATAGATCTCACTGTGAAAAGGCTTAAATGACTTTTTTAATTAAGTTTGATGATTGCGCTCAAACAAAATTTCCTAGAACAAAATTTTCAAATGTAACTACTAGATTGTGATACAATACACTATTGGGTGAAGTTTGGTTGACTTCTGCGCAGCGGTTTGGGAGTTAACATCAAAATTACATTTCTCGGCCATATCGCATAGATCTCACTGTGAAAAGGCTTAAATGGCTTTTTTGACCTAAGTTTGAGGATTGCGCTCAAATCAAATGTCCTATAACCAAATTTCCACATGTAAGTACTAGATTGTGATACAATACACTAATGGGTGAAGTTTGGTTGACTTCTGCGCAGCGGTTTGGGAGTTAACATCAAAATTACATTTCTCGGCCATATCGCATAGATCTCACAGTGAAAAGGCTTAAATGACTTTTTTAATTAAGTTTGATGATTGCGTTCAAACAAAATGTCCTAGAACAAAATTTTTAAATGTAACTACTAGATTGTGATACAATACACTATTGGGTGAAGTTTGGTTGACTTCTGCGCAGCGGTTTGGGAGTTAACATCAAAATTACATTTCTCGGCCATATCGCATAGATCTCACTGTGAAAAGGCTTAAATGACTTTTTTAATTAAGTTTGATGATTGAGTTCAAACAAAATGTCCTAGAACAAAATTTTCAAATGTAACTACTAGATTGTGATACAATACACTATTGGGTGAAGTTTGGTTGACTTCTGCGCAGCGGTTTGGGAGTTAACATCAAAATTACATTTCTCGGCCATATCGCATAGATCTCACTGTGAAAAGGCTTAAATGGCTTTTTTGACCTAAGTTTAATAATTGCGCTCAAACCAAATGTCCTTGAACGAAATTTTAAAATGTAACTACTAGAATGTGATACAATACACTATTGGGTGAAGTTTGGTTGAATTCTGCGCAGCGGTTTGGGAGTTAACATCAAAATTACATTTCTCGGCCATATCGCATAGATCTCACTGTGAAAAGGCTTAAATGGCTTTTTTGACCTAAGTTTGAGGATTGCGCTCAAATCAAATGTCCTATAACCAAATTTCCACATGTAACTACTAGATTGTGATACAATACACTAATGGGTGAAGTTTGGTTGACTTCTGCGCAGCGGTTTGGGAGTTAACATCAAAATTACATTTCTCGGCCATATCGCATAGATCTCACTGTGAAAAGGCTTAAATGGCTTTTTTGACCTAAGTTTGAGGATTGTGCTCAAACAAAATGTCCTAGAACAAAATTTTCAAATGTAACTACTAGATTGTGATACAATACACTATTGGGTGAAGTTTGGTTGACTTCTGCGCAGCGGTTTGGGAGTTAACATCAAAATTACATTTCTCGGCCATATCGCATAGATCTCACTGTGAAAAGGCTTAAATGACTTTTTTAATTAAGTTTGATGATTGCGTTCAAACAAAATGTCCTAGAACAAAATTTTCAAATGTAACTACTAGATTGTGATACAATACACTATTAGGTGAAGTTTGGTTGACTTCTGCGCAGCGGTTTGGGAGTTAACATCAAAATTACATTTCTCGGCCATATCGCATAGATCTCACTGTGAAAAGGCTTAAATGGCTTTTTTGACCTAAGTTTGAGGATTGCGCTCAAACCAAATGTCCTAGAACGAAATTTTCAAATGTAACTACTAGAATGTGATACAATACACTATTGGGTGAAGTTTGGTTGACTTCTGCGCAGCGGTTTGGGACTTAACATCAAAATTACATTTCTCGGCCATATCGCATAGATCTCACTGTGAAAAGGCTTAAATGGCTTTTTTGACCTAAGTTTGAGGATTGCGCTCAAATCAAATGTCCTAGAACCAAATTTCCACATGTAACTACTAGATTGTGATAAAATACACTAATGGGTGAAGTTTGGTTGACTTCTGCGCAGCGGTTTGGGAGTTAACATCAAAATTACATTTCTCGGCCATATCGCATAGATCTCACTGTGAAAAGGCTTAAATGACTTTTTTAATTAAGTTTGATGATTGCGCTCAAACAAAATTTCCTAGAACAAAATTTTCAAATGTAACTACTAGATTGTGATACAATACACTATTGGGTGAAGTTTGGTTGACTTCTGCGCAGCGGTTTGGGAGTTAACATCAAAATTACATTTCTCGGCCATATCGCATAGATCTCACTGTGAAAAGGCTTAAATGGCTTTTTTGACCTAAGTTTGAGGATTGCGCTCAAATCAAATGTCCTATAACCAAATTTCCACATGTAACTACTAGATTGTGATACAATACACTAATGGGTGAAGTTTGGTTGACTTCTGCGCAGCGGTTTGGGAGTTAACATCAAAATTACATTTCTCGGCCATATCGCATAGATCTCACTGTGAAAAGGCTTAAATGACTTTTTTAATTAAGTTTGATGATTGCGTTCAAACAAAATGTCCTAGAACAAAATTTTTAAATGTAACTACTAGATTGTGATACAATACACTATTGGGTGAAGTTTGGTTGACTTCTGCGCAGCGGTTTGGGAGTTAACATCAAAATTACATTTCTCGGCCATATCGCATAGATCTCACTGTGAAAAGGCTTAAATGACTTTTTTAATTAAGTTTGATGATTGAGTTCAAACAAAATGTCCTAGAACAAAATTTTCAAATGTAACTACTAGATTGTGATACAATACACTATTGGGTGAAGTTTGGTTGACTTCTGCGCAGCGGTTTGGGAGTTAACATCAAAATTACATTTCTCGGCCATATCGCATAGATCTCCCTGTGAAAAGGCTTAAATGGCTTTTTTGACCTAAGTTTGAGGATTGCGCTCAAATCAAATGTCCTAGAACCAAATTTCCACATGTAACTACTAGATTGTGATAAAATACACTAATGGGTGAAGTTTGGTTGACTTCTGCGCAGCGGTTTGGGAGTTAACATCAAAATTACATTTCTCGGCCATATCGCATAGATCTCACTGTGAAAAGGCTTAAATGGCTTTTTTGACCTAAGTTTGAGGATTGCGCTCAAATCAAATGTCCTAGAACCAAATTTCCACATGTAACTACTAGATTGTGATACAATACACTAATGGGTGAAGTTTGGTTGACTTCTGCGCAGCGGTTTGGGAGTTAACATCAAAATTACATTTCTCGGCCATATCGCATAGATCTCACTGTGAAAAGGCTTAAATGACTTTTTTAATTAAGTTTGATGATTGCGTTCAAACCAAATGTACTAGAACAAAATTTTTAAATGTAACTACTAGATTGTGATACAATACACTATTGGGTGAAGTTTGGTTGACTTCTGCGCAGCGGTTTGGGAGTTAACATCAAAATTACATTTCTCGGCCATATCGCATAGATCTCACTGTGAAAAGGCTTAAATGGCTTTTTTGACCTAAGTTTGAGGATTGCGCTCAAATCAAATGTCCTAGAACCAAATTTCCACATGTAACTACTAGATTGTGATAAAATACACTAATGGGTGAAGTTTGGTTGACTTCTGCGCAGCGGTTTGGGAGTTAACATCAAAATTACATTTCTCGGCCATATCGCATAGATCTCACTGTGAAAAGGCTTAAATGACTTTTTTAATTAAGTTTGATGATTGCGCTCAAACAAAATTTCCTAGAACAAATTTTTCAAATGTAACTACTAGATTGTGATACAATACACTATTGGGTGAAGTTTGGTTGACTTCTGCGCAGCGGTTTGGGAGTTAACATCAAAATTACATTTCTCGGCCATATCGCATAGATCTCACTGTGAAAAGGCTTAAATGGCTTTTTTGACCTAAGTTTGAGGATTGCGCTCAAACCAAATGTCCTAGAACGAAATTTTCAAATGTAACTACTAGAATGTGATACAATACACTATTGGGTGAAGTTTGGTTGACTTCTGCGCAGCGGTTTGGGACTTAACATCAAAATTACATTTCTCGGCCATATCGCATAGATCTCACTGTGAAAAGGCTTAAATGGCTTTTTTGACCTAAGTTTGAGGATTGCGCTCAAATCAAATGTCCTAGAACCAAATTTCCACATGTAACTACTAGATTGTGATAAAATACACTAATGGGTGAAGTTTGGTTGACTTCTGCGCAGCGGTTTGGGAGTTAACATCAAAATTACATTTCTCGGCCATATCGCATAGATCTCACTGTGAAAAGGCTTAAATGACTTTTTTAATTAAGTTTGATGATTGCGCTCAAACAAAATTTCCTAGAACAAAATTTTCAAATGTAACTACTAGATTGTGATACAATACACTATTGGGTGAAGTTTGGTTGACTTCTGCGCAGCGGTTTGGGAGTTAACATCAAAATTACATTTCTCGGCCATATCGCATAGATCTCACTGTGAAAAGGCTTAAATGGCTTTTTTGACCTAAGTTTGAGGATTGCGCTCAAATCAAATGTCCTATAACCAAATTTCCACATGTAACTACTAGATTGTGATACAATACACTAATGGGTGAAGTTTGGTTGACTTCTGCGCAGCGGTTTGGGAGTTAACATCAAAATTACATTTCTCGGCCATATCGCATAGATCTCACTGTGAAAAGGCTTAAATGACTTTTTTAATTAAGTTTGATGATTGCGTTCAAACAAAATGTCCTAGAACAAAATTTTTAAATGTAACTACTAGATTGTGATACAATACACTATTGGGTGAAGTTTGGTTGACTTCTGCGCAGCGGTTTGGGAGTTAACATCAAAATTACATTTCTCGGCCATATCGCATAGATCTCACTGTGAAAAGGCTTAAATGACTTTTTTAATTAAGTTTGATGATTGAGTTCAAACAAAATGTCCTAGAACAAAATTTTCAAATGTAACTACTAGATTGTGATACAATACACTATTGGGTGAAGTTTGGTTGACTTCTGCGCAGCGGTTTGGGAGTTAACATCAAAATTACATTTCTCGGCCATATCGCATAGATCTCCCTGTGAAAAGGCTTAAATGGCTTTTTTGACCTAAGTTTGAGGATTGCGCTCAAATCAAATGTCCTAGAACCAAATTTCCACATGTAACTACTAGATTGTGATAAAATACACTAATGGGTGAAGTTTGGTTGACTTCTGCGCAGCGGTTTGGGAGTTAACATCAAAATTACATTTCTCGGCCATATCGCATAGATCTCACTGTGAAAAGGCTTAAATGGCTTTTTTGACCTAAGTTTGAGGATTGCGCTCAAATCAAATGTCCTAGAACCAAATTTCCACATGTAACTACTAGATTGTGATACAATACACTAATGGGTGAAGTTTGGTTGACTTCTGCGCAGCGGTTTGGGAGTTAACATCAAAATTACATTTCTCGGCCATATCGCATAGATCTCACTGTGAAAAGGCTTAAATGACTTTTTTAATTAAGTTTGATGATTGCGTTCAAACCAAATGTACTAGAACAAAATTTTTAAATGTAACTACTAGATTGTGATACAATACACTATTGGGTGAAGTTTGGTTGACTTCTGCGCAGCGGTTTGGGAGTTAACATCAAAATTACATTTCTCGGCCATATCGCATAGATCTCACTGTGAAAAGGCTTAAATGGCTTTTTTGACCTAAGTTTGAGGATTGCGCTCAAATCAAATGTCCTAGAACCAAATTTCCACATGTAACTACTAGATTGTGATAAAATACACTAATGGGTGAAGTTTGGTTGACTTCTGCGCAGCGGTTTGGGAGTTAACATCAAAATTACATTTCTCGGCCATATCGCATAGATCTCACTGTGAAAAGGCTTAAATGACTTTTTTAATTAAGTTTGATGATTGCGCTCAAACAAAATTTCCTAGAACAAATTTTTCAAATGTAACTACTAGATTGTGATACAATACACTATTGGGTGAAGTTTGGTTGACTTCTGCGCAGCGGTTTGGGAGTTAACATCAAAATTACATTTCTCGGCCATATCGCATAGATCTCACTGTGAAAAGGCTTAAATGACTTTTTTAATTAAGTTTGATGATTGCGTTCAAACAAAATGTCCTAGAACAAAATCTTTAAATGTAACTACTAGATTGTGATACAATACACTATTGGCTGAAGTTTGGTTGACTTCTGCGCAGCGGTTTGGGAGTTAACATCAAAATTACATTTCTCCGCCATATCGCATAGATCTCACTGTGAAAAGGCTTAAATGGCTTTTTTGACCTAAGTTTGAGGATTGCGCTCAAATCAAATGTCCTATAACCAAATTTCCACATGTAACTACTAGATTGTGATACAATACACTAATGGGTGAAGTTTGGTTGACTTCTGCGCAGCGGTTTGGGAGTTAACATCAAAATTACATTTCTCGGCCATATCGCATAGATCTCACTGTGAAAAGGCTTAAATGGCTTTTTTGACCTAAGTTTGAGGATTGCGCTCAAATCAAATGTCCTATAACCAAATTTCCACATGTAACTACTAGATTGTGATACAATACACTAATGGGTGAAGTTTGGTTGACTTCTGCGCAGCGGTTTGGGAGTTAACATCAAAATTACATTTCTCGGCCATATCGCATAGATCTCACTGTGAAAAGGCTTAAATGACTTTTTTAATTAAGTTTGATGATTGCGTTCAAACAAAATGTCCTAGAACAAAATTTTTAAATGTAACTACTAGATTGTGATACAATACACTATTGGGTGAAGTTTGGTTGACTTCTGCGCAGCGGTTTGGGAGTTAACATCAAAATTACATTTCTCGGCCATATCGCATAGATCTCACTGTGAAAAGGCTTAAATGACTTTTTTAATTAAGTTTGATGATTGAGTTCAAACAAAATGTCCTAGAACAAAATTTTCAAATGTAACTACTAGATTGTGATACAATACACTATTGGGTGAAGTTTGGTTGACTTCTGCGCAGCGGTTTGGGAGTTAACATCAAAATTACATTTCTCGGCCATATCGCATAGATCTCACTGTGAAAAGGCTTAAATGGCTTTTTTGACCTAAGTTTGAGGATTGCGCTCAAACAAAATGTCCTAGAACAAAATTTTCAAATGTAACTACTAGATTGTGATACAATACACTATTGGGTGAAGTTTGGTTGACTTCTGCGCAGCGGTTTGGGAGTTAACATCAAAATTACATTTCTCGGCCATATCGCATAGATCTCACTGTGAAAAGGCTTAAATGACTTTTTTAATTAAGTTTGATGATTGCGTTCAAACAAAATGTCCTAGAACAAAATTTTCAAATGTAACTACTAGATTGTGATACAATACACTATTGGGTGAAGTTTGGTTGACTTCTGCGCAGCGGTTTGGGAGTTAACATCAAAATTACATTTCTCGGCCATATCGCATAGATCTCACTGTGAAAAGGCTTAAATGGCTTTTTTGACCTAAGTTTGAGGATTGCGCTCAAACCAAATGTCCTAGAACGAAATTTTCAAATGTAACTACTAGAATGTGATACAATACACTATTGGGTGAAGTTTGGTTGACTTCTGCGCAGCGGTTTGGGAGTTAACATCAAAATTACATTTCTCGGCCATATCGCATAGATCTCACTGTGAAAAGGCTTAAATGGCTTTTTTGACCTAAGTTTGAGGATTGCGCTCAAATCAAATGTCCTAGAACCAAATTTCCACATGTAACTACTAGATTGTGATACAATACACTAATGGGTGAAGTTTGGTTGACTTCTGCGCAGCGGTTTGGGAGTTAACATCAAAATTACATTTCTCGGCCATATCGCATAGATCTCACAGTGAAAAGGCTTAAATGACTTTTTTAATTAAGTTTGATGATTGCGTTCAAACAAAATGTCCTAGAACAAAATTTTTAAATGTAACTACTAGATTGTGATACAATACACTATTGGGTGAAGTTTGGTTGACTTCTGCGCAGCGGTTTGGGAGTTAACATCAAAATTACATTTCTCGGCCATATCGCATAGATCTCACTGTGAAAAGGCTTAAATGGCTTTTTTGACCTAAGTTTGAGGATTGCGCTCAAATCAAATGTCCTAGAACCAAATTTCCACATGTAACTACTAGATTGTGATAAAATACACTAATGGGTGAAGTTTGGTTGACTTCTGCGCAGCGGTTTGGGAGTTAACATCAAAATTACATTTCTCGGCCATATCGCATAGATCTCACTGTGAAAAGGCTTAAATGACTTTTTTAATTAAGTTTGATGATTGCGTTCAAACAAAATGTCCTAGAACAAAATTTTTAAATGTAACTACTAGATTGTGATACAATACACTATTGGGTGAAGTTTGGTTGACTTCTGCGCAGCGGTTTGGGAGTTAACATCAAAATTACATTTCTCGGCCATATCGCATAGATCTCACTGTGAAAAGGCTTAAATGGCTTTTTTGACCTAAGTTTGAGGATTGCGCTCAAATCAAATGTCCTAGAACCAAATTTCCACATGTAACTACTAGATTGTGATACAATACACTAATGGGTGAAGTTTGGTTGACTTCTGCGCAGCGGTTTGGGAGTTAACATCAAAATTACATTTCTCGGCCATATCGCATAGATCTCACTGTGAAAAGGCTTAAATGGCTTTTTTGACCTAAGTTTAATAATTGCGCTCAAACCAAATGTCCTTGAACGAAATTTTAAAATGTAACTACTAGAATGTGATACAATACACTATTGGGTGAAGTTTGGTTGAATTCTGCGCAGCGGTTTGGGAGTTAACATCAAAATTACATTTCTCGGCCATATCGCATAGATCTCACTGTGAAAAGGCTTAAATGGCTTTTTTGACCTAAGTTTGAGGATTGCGCTCAAATCAAATGTCCTATAACCAAATTTCCACATGTAACTACTAGATTGTGATACAATACACTAATGGGTGAAGTTTGGTTGACTTCTGCGCAGCGGTTTGGGAGTTAACATCAAAATTACATTTCTCGGCCATATCGCATAGATCTCACTGTGAAAAGGCTTAAATGACTTTTTTAATTAAGTTTGATGATTGCGTTCAAACAAAATGTCCTAGAACAAAATTTTTAAATGTAACTACTAGATTGTGATACAATACACTATTGGGTGAAGTTTGGTTGACTTCTGCGCAGCGGTTTGGGAGTTAACATCAAAATTACATTTCTCGGCCATATCGCATAGATCTCACTGTGAAAAGGCTTAAATGACTTTTTTAATTAAGTTTGATGATTGAGTTCAAACAAAATGTCCTAGAACAAAATTTTCAAATGTAACTACTAGATTGTGATACAATACACTATTGGGTGAAGTTTGGTTGACTTCTGCGCAGCGGTTTGGGAGTTAACATCAAAATTACATTTCTCGGCCATATCGCATAGATCTCACTGTGAAAAGGCTTAAATGGCTTTTTTGACCTAAGTTTGAGGATTGCGCTCAAACAAAATGTCCTAGAACAAAATTTTCAAATGTAACTACTAGATTGTGATACAATACACTATTGGGTGAAGTTTGGTTGACTTCTGCGCAGCGGTTTGGGAGTTAACATCAAAATTACATTTCTCGGCCATATCGCATAGATCTCACTGTGAAAAGGCTTAAATGACTTTTTTAATTAAGTTTGATGATTGCGTTCAAACAAAATGTCCTAGAACAAAATTTTCAAATGTAACTACTAGATTGTGATACAATACACTATTGGGTGAAGTTTGGTTGACTTCTGCGCAGCGGTTTGGGAGTTAACATCAAAATTACATTTCTCGGCCATATCGCATAGATCTCACTGTGAAAAGGCTTAAATGGCTTTTTTGACCTAAGTTTGAGGATTGCGCTCAAACCAAATGTCCTAGAACGAAATTTTCAAATGTAACTACTAGAATGTGATACAATACACTATTGGGTGAAGTTTGGTTGACTTCTGCGCAGCGGTTTGGGAGTTAACATCAAAATTACATTTCTCGGCCATATCGCATAGATCTCACTGTGAAAAGGCTTAAATGGCTTTTTTGACCTAAGTTTGAGGATTGCGCTCAAATCAAATGTCCTAGAACCAAATTTCCACATGTAACTACTAGATTGTGATACAATACACTAATGGGTGAAGTTTGGTTGACTTCTGCGCAGCGGTTTGGGAGTTAACATCAAAATTACATTTCTCGGCCATATCGCATAGATCTCACTGTGAAAAGGCTTAAATGACTTTTTTAATTAAGTTTGATGATTGCGTTCAAACAAAATGTCCTAGAACAAAATTTTTAAATGTAACTACTAGATTGTGATACAATACACTATTGGGTGAAGTTTGGTTGACTTCTGCGCAGCGGTTTGGGAGTTAACATCAAAATTACATTTCTCGGCCATATCGCATAGATCTCACTGTGAAAAGGCTTAAATGGCTTTTTTGACCTAAGTTTGAGGATTGCGCTCAAATCAAATGTCCTAGAACCAAATTTCCACATGTAACTACTAGATTGTGATAAAATACACTAATGGGTGAAGTTTGGTTGACTTCTGCGCAGCGGTTTGGGAGTTAACATCAAAATTACATTTCTCGGCCATATCGCATAGATCTCACTGTGAAAAGGCTTAAATGACTTTTTTAATTAAGTTTGATGATTGCGCTCAAACAAAATTTCCTAGAACAAATTTTTCAAATGTAACTACTAGATTGTGATACAATACACTATTGGGTGAAGTTTGGTTGACTTCTGCGCAGCGGTTTGGGAGTTAACATCAAAATTACATTTCTCGGCCATATCGCATAGAGCTCACTGTGAAAAGGCTTAAATGACTTTTTTAATTAAGTTTGATGATTGCGTTCAAACAAAATGTCCTAGAACAAAATCTTTAAATGTAACTACTAGATTGTGATACAATACACTATTGGCTGAAGTTTGGTTGACTTCTGCGCAGCGGTTTGGGAGTTAACATCAAAATTACATTTCTCCGCCATATCGCATAGATCTCACTGTGAAAAGGCTTAAATGGCTTTTTTGACCTAAGTTTGAGGATTGCGCTCAAATCAAATGTCCTATAACCAAATTTCCACATGTAACTACTAGATTGTGATACAATACACTAATGGGTGAAGTTTGGTTGACTTCTGCGCAGCGGTTTGGGAGTTAACATCAAAATTACATTTCTCGGCCATATCGCATAGATCTCACTGTGAAAAGGCTTAAATGACTTTTTTAATTAAGTTTGATGATTGCGTTCAAACAAAATGTCCTAGAACAAAATTTTTAAATGTAACTACTAGATTGTGATACAATACACTATTGGGTGAAGTTTGGTTGACTTCTGCGCAGCGGTTTGGGAGTTAACATCAAAATTACATTTCTCGGCCATATCGCATAGATCTCACTGTGAAAAGGCTTAAATGACTTTTTTAATTAAGTTTGATGATTGAGTTCAAACAAAATGTCCTAGAACAAAATTTTCAAATGTAACTACTAGATTGTGATACAATACACTATTGGGTGAAGTTTGGTTGACTTCTGCGCAGCGGTTTGGGAGTTAACATCAAAATTACATTTCTCGGCCATATCGCATAGATCTCACTGTGAAAAGGCTTAAATGACTTTTTTAATTAAGTTTGATGATTGAGTTCAAACAAAATGTCCTAGAACAAAATTTTCAAATGTAACTACTAGATTGTGATACAATACACTATTGGGTGAAGTTTGGTTGACTTCTGCGCAGCGGTTTGGGAGTTAACATCAAAATTACATTTCTCGGCCATATCGCATAGATCTCACTGTGAAAAGGCTTAAATGGCTTTTTTGACCTAAGTTTGAGGATTGCGCTCAAACAAAATGTCCTAGAACAAAATTTTCAAATGTAACTACTAGATTGTGATACAATACACTATTGGGTGAAGTTTGGTTGACTTCTGCGCAGCGGTTTGGGAGTTAACATCAAAATTACATTTCTCGGCCATATCGCATAGATCTCACTGTGAAAAGGCTTAAATGACTTTTTTAATTAAGTTTGATGATTGCGTTCAAACAAAATGTCCTAGAACAAAATTTTCAAATGTAACTACTAGATTGTGATACAATACACTATTGGGTGAAGTTTGGTTGACTTCTGCGCAGCGGTTTGGGAGTTAACATCAAAATTACATTTCTCGGCCATATCGCATAGATCTCACTGTGAAAAGGCTTAAATGGCTTTTTTGACCTAAGTTTGAGGATTGCGCTCAAACCAAATGTCCTAGAACGAAATTTTCAAATGTAACTACTAGAATGTGATACAATACACTATTGGGTGAAGTTTGGTTGACTTCTGCGCAGCGGTTTGGGAGTTAACATCAAAATTACATTTCTCGGCCATATCGCATAGATCTCACTGTGAAAAGGCTTAAATGGCTTTTTTGACCTAAGTTTGAGGATTGCGCTCAAATCAAATGTCCTAGAACCAAATTTCCACATGTAACTACTAGATTGTGATACAATACACTAATGGGTGAAGTTTGGTTGACTTCTGCGCAGCGGTTTGGGAGTTAACATCAAAATTACATTTCTCGGCCATATCGCATAGATCTCACTGTGAAAAGGCTTAAATGACTTTTTTAATTAAGTTTGATGATTGCGTTCAAACAAAATGTCCTAGAACAAAATTTTTAAATGTAACTACTAGATTGTGATACAATACACTATTGGGTGAAGTTTGGTTGACTTCTGCGCAGCGGTTTGGGAGTTAACATCAAAATTACATTTCTCGGCCATATCGCATAGATCTCACTGTGAAAAGGCTTAAATGGCTTTTTTGACCTAAGTTTGAGGATTGCGCTCAAATCAAATGTCCTAGAACCAAATTTCCACATGTAACTACTAGATTGTGATAAAATACACTAATGGGTGAAGTTTGGTTGACTTCTGCGCAGCGGTTTGGGAGTTAACATCAAAATTACATTTCTCGGCCATATCGCATAGATCTCACTGTGAAAAGGCTTAAATGACTTTTTTAATTAAGTTTGATGATTGCGCTCAAACAAAATTTCCTAGAACAAATTTTTCAAATGTAACTACTAGATTGTGATACAATACACTATTGGGTGAAGTTTGGTTGACTTCTGCGCAGCGGTTTGGGAGTTAACATCAAAATTACATTTCTCGGCCATATCGCATAGATCTCACTGTGAAAAGGCTTAAATGACTTTTTTAATTAAGTTTGATGATTGCGTTCAAACAAAATGTCCTAGAACAAAATCTTTAAATGTAACTACTAGATTGTGATACAATACACTATTGGCTGAAGTTTGGTTGACTTCTGCGCAGCGGTTTGGGAGTTAACATCAAAATTACATTTCTCCGCCATATCGCATAGATCTCACTGTGAAAAGGCTTAAATGGCTTTTTTGACCTAAGTTTGAGGATTGCGCTCAAATCAAATGTCCTATAACCAAATTTCCACATGTAACTACTAGATTGTGATACAATACACTAATGGGTGAAGTTTGGTTGACTTCTGCGCAGCGGTTTGGGAGTTAACATCAAAATTACATTTCTCGGCCATATCGCATAGATCTCACTGTGAAAAGGCTTAAATGACTTTTTTAATTAAGTTTGATGATTGCGTTCAAACAAAATGTCCTAGAACAAAATTTTTAAATGTAACTACTAGATTGTGATACAATACACTATTGGGTGAAGTTTGGTTGACTTCTGCGCAGCGGTTTGGGAGTTAACATCAAAATTACATTTCTCGGCCATATCGCATAGATCTCACTGTGAAAAGGCTTAAATGACTTTTTTAATTAAGTTTGATGATTGAGTTCAAACAAAATGTCCTAGAACAAAATTTTCAAATGTAACTACTAGATTGTGATACAATACACTATTGGGTGAAGTTTGGTTGACTTCTGCGCAGCGGTTTGGGAGTTAACATCAAAATTACATTTCTCGGCCATATCGCATAGATCTCACTGTGAAAAGGCTTAAATGACTTTTTTAATTAAGTTTGATGATTGAGTTCAAACAAAATGTCCTAGAACAAAATTTTCAAATGTAACTACTAGATTGTGATACAATACACTATTGGGTGAAGTTTGGTTGACTTCTGCGCAGCGGTTTGGGAGTTAACATCAAAATTACATTTCTCGGCCATATCGCATAGATCTCACTGTGAAAAGGCTTAAATGGCTTTTTTGACCTAAGTTTGAGGATTGCGCTCAAACAAAATGTCCTAGAACAAAATTTTCAAATGTAACTACTAGATTGTGATACAATACACTATTGGGTGAAGTTTGGTTGACTTCTGCGCAGCGGTTTGGGAGTTAACATCAAAATTACATTTCTCGGCCATATCGCATAGATCTCACTGTGAAAAGGCTTAAATGACTTTTTTAATTAAGTTTGATGATTGCGTTCAAACAAAATGTCCTAGAACAAAATTTTCAAATGTAACTACTAGATTGTGATACAATACACTATTGGGTGAAGTTTGGTTGACTTCTGCGCAGCGGTTTGGGAGTTAACATCAAAATTACATTTCTCGGCCATATCGCATAGATCTCACTGTGAAAAGGCTTAAATGGCTTTTTTGACCTAAGTTTGAGGATTGCGCTCAAACCAAATGTCCTAGAACGAAATTTTCAAATGTAACTACTAGAATGTGATACAATACACTATTGGGTGAAGTTTGGTTGACTTCTGCGCAGCGGTTTGGGAGTTAACATCAAAATTACATTTCTCGGCCATATCGCATAGATCTCACTGTGAAAAGGCTTAAATGGCTTTTTTGACCTAAGTTTGAGGATTGCGCTCAAATCAAATGTCCTAGAACCAAATTTCCACATGTAACTACTAGATTGTGATACAATACACTAATGGGTGAAGTTTGGTTGACTTCTGCGCAGCGGTTTGGGAGTTAACATCAAAATTACATTTCTCGGCCATATCGCATAGATCTCACTGTGAAAAGGCTTAAATGACTTTTTTAATTAAGTTTGATGATTGCGTTCAAACAAAATGTCCTAGAACAAAATTTTTAAATGTAACTACTAGATTGTGATACAATACACTATTGGGTGAAGTTTGGTTGACTTCTGCGCAGCGGTTTGGGAGTTAACATCAAAATTACATTTCTCGGCCATATCGCATAGATCTCACTGTGAAAAGGCTTAAATGGCTTTTTTGACCTAAGTTTGAGGATTGCGCTCAAATCAAATGTCCTAGAACCAAATTTCCACATGTAACTACTAGATTGTGATAAAATACACTAATGGGTGAAGTTTGGTTGACTTCTGCGCAGCGGTTTGGGAGTTAACATCAAAATTACATTTCTCGGCCATATCGCATAGATCTCACTGTGAAAAGGCTTAAATGACTTTTTTAATTAAGTTTGATGATTGCGCTCAAACAAAATTTCCTAGAACAAATTTTTCAAATGTAACTACTAGATTGTGATACAATACACTATTGGGTGAAGTTTGGTTGACTTCTGCGCAGCGGTTTGGGAGTTAACATCAAAATTACATTTCTCGGCCATATCGCATAGATCTCACTGTGAAAAGGCTTAAATGACTTTTTTAATTAAGTTTGATGATTGCGTTCAAACAAAATGTCCTAGAACAAAATCTTTAAATGTAACTACTAGATTGTGATACAATACACTATTGGCTGAAGTTTGGTTGACTTCTGCGCAGCGGTTTGGGAGTTAACATCAAAATTACATTTCTCCGCCATATCGCATAGATCTCACTGTGAAAAGGCTTAAATGGCTTTTTTGACCTAAGGTTAAAGATTGCGCTCAAACCAAATGTCCTAGAACGAAATTTTCAAATGTAACTACTAGATTGTGATACAATACACTAATGGGTGAAGTTTGGTTGACTTCTGCGCAGCGGTTTGGGAGTTAACATCAAAATTACATTTCTCGGCCATATCGCATAGATCTCACTGTGAAAAGGCTTAAATGGCTTTTTTGACCTAAGTTTGAGGATTGCGCTCAAATCAAATGTCCTATAACCAAATTTCCACATGTAACTACTAGATTGTGATACAATACACTAATGGGTGAAGTTCGGTTGACTTCTGCGCAGCGGTTTGGGAGTGAACATCAAAATTACATTTCTCGGCCATATCGCATAGATCTCACTGTGAAAAGGCTTAAATGGCTTTTTTGACCTAAGTTTGAGGATTGCGCTCAAATCAAATGTCCTAGAACCAAATTTCCACATGTAACTACTAGATTGTGATAAAATACACTAATGGGTGAAGTTTGGTTGACTTCTGCGCAGCGGTTTGGGAGTTAACATCAAAATTACATTTCTCGGCCATATCGCATAGATCTCCCTGTGAAAAGGCTTAAATGGCTTTTTTGACCTAAGTTTGAGGATTGCGCTCAAATCAAATGTCCTAGAACCAAATTTCCACATGTAACTACTAGATTGTGATAAAATACACTAATGGGTGAAGTTTGGTTGACTTCTGCGCAGCGGTTTGGGAGTTAACATAAAAATTACATTTCTCGGCCATATCGCATAGATCTCACTGTGAAAAGGCTTAAATGACTTTTTTAATTAAGTTTGATGATTGCGCTCAAACAAAATTTCCTAGAACAAAATTTTCAAATGTAACTACTAGATTGTGATACAATACACTATTGGGTGAAGTTTGGTTGACTTCTGCGCAGCGGTTTGGGAGTTAACATCAAAATTACATTTCTCGGCCATATCGCATAGATCTCACTGTGAAAAGGCTTAAATGGCTTTTTTGACCTAAGTTTGAGGATTGCGCTCAAATCAAATGTCCTATAACCAAATTTCAACATGTAACTACTAGATTGTGATACAATACACTAATGGGTGAAGTTTGGTTGACTTCTGCGCAGCGGTTTGGGAGTTAACATCAAAATTACATTTCTCGGCCATATCGCATAGATCTCACTGTGAAAAGGCTTAAATGACTTTTTTAATTAAGTTTGATGATTGCGTTCAAACAAAATGTCCTAGAACAAAATTTTTAAATGTAACTACTAGATTGTGATACAATACACTATTGGCTGAAGTTTGGTTGACTTCTGCGCAGCGGTTTGGGAGTTAACATCAAAATTACATTTCTCCGCCATATCGCATAGATCTCACTGTGAAAAGGCTTAAATGGCTTTTTTGACCTAAGTTTGAGGATTGCGCTCAAATCAAATGTCCTAGAACCAAATTTCCACATGTAACTACTAGATTGTGATAAAATACACTAATGGGTGAAGTTTGGTTGACTTCTGCGCAGCGGTTTGGGAGTTAACATCAAAATTACATTTCTCGGCCATATCGCATAGATCTCACTGTGAAAAGGCTTAAATGACTTTTTTAATTAAGTTTGATGATTGCTTTCAAACAAAATTTCCTAGAACAAAATTTTCAAATGTAACTACTAGATTGTGATACAATACACTATTGGGTGAAGTTTGGTTGACTTCTGCGCAGCGGTTTGGGAGTTAACATCAAAATTACATTTCTCGGCCATATCGCATAGATCTCACTGTGAAAAGGCTTAAATGACTTTTTTAATTAAGTTTGATGATTGCGTTCAAACAAAATGTCCTAGAACAAAATTTTCAAATGTAACTACTAGATTGTGATACAATACACTATTGGGTGAAGTTTGGTTGACTTCTGCGCAGCGGTTTGGGAGTTAACATCAAAATTACATTTCTCGGCCATATCGCATAGATCTCACTGTGAAAAGGCTTAAATGGCTTTTTTGACCTAAGGTTAAAGATTGCGCTCAAACCAAATGTCCTAGAACGAAATTTTCAAATGTAACTACTAGATTGTGATACAATACACTAATGGGTGAAGTTTGGTTGACTTCTGCGCAGCGGTTTGGGAGTTAACATCAAAATTACATTTCTCGGCCATATCGCATAGATCTCACTGTGAAAAGGCTTAAATGGCTTTTTTGACCTAAGTTTGAGGATTGCGCTCAAATCAAATGTCCTATAACCAAATTTCCACATGTAACTACTAGATTGTGATACAATACACTAATGGGTGAAGTTTGGTTGACTTCTGCGCAGCGGTTTGGGAGTTAACATCAAAATTACATTTCTCGGCCATATCGCATAGATCTCACTGTGAAAAGGCTTAAATGACTTTTTTAATTAAGTTTGATGATTGCGTTCAAACAAAATGTCCTAGAACAAAATTTTTAAATGTAACTACTAAATTGTGATACAATACACTATTGGGTGAAGTTTGGTTGACTTCTGCGCAGCGGTTTGGGAGTTAACATCAAAATTACATTTCTCGGCCATATCGCATAGATCTCACTGTGAAAAGGCTTAAATGACTTTTTTAATTAAGTTTGATGATTGAGTTCAAACAAAATGTCCTAGAACAAAATTTTCAAATGTAACTACTAGATTGTGATACAATACACTATTGGGTGAAGTTTGGTTGACTTCTGCGCAGCGGTTTGGGAGTTAACATCAAAATTACATTTCTCGGCCATATCGCATAGATCTCACTGTGAAAAGGCTTAAATGGCTTTTTTGACCTAAGTTTGAGGATTGCGCTCAAACAAAATGTCCTAGAACAAAATTTTCAAATGTAACTACTAGATTGTGATACAATACACTATTGGGTGAAGTTTGGTTGACTTCTGCGCAGCGGTTTGGGAGTTAACATCAAAATTACATTTCTCGGCCATATCGCATAGATCTCACTGTGAAAAGGCTTAAATGACTTTTTTAATTAAGTTTGATGATTGCGTTCAAACCAAATGTCCTAGAACGAAATTTTCAAATGTAACTACTAGATTGTGATACAATACACTATTGGGTGAAGTTTGGTTGACTTCTGCGCAGCGGTTTGGGAGTTAACATCAAAATTACATTTCTCGGCCATATCGCATAGATCTCACTGGGAAAAGGCTTAAATGGCTTTTTTGACCTAAGTTTGAGGATTGCGCTCAAATCAAATGTCCTAGAACCAAATTTCCACATGTAACTACTAGATTGTGATACAATACACTATTGGGTGAAGTTTGGTTGACTTCTGCGCAGCGGTTTGGGAGTTAACATCAAAATTACATTTCTCGGCCATATCGCATAGATCTCACTGTGAAAAGGCTTAAATGGCTTTTTTGACCTAAGTTTGAGGATTGCGCTCAAACCAAATGTCCTAGAACGAAATTTTCAAATGTAACTACTAGAATGTGATACAATACACTATTGGGTGAAGTTTGGTTGACTTCTGCGCAGCGGTTTGGGAGTTAACATCAAAATTACATTTCTCGGCCATATCGCATAGATCTCACTGTGAAAAGGCTTAAATGACTTTTTTAATTAAGTTTGATGATTGCGTTCAAACAAAATGTCCTAGAACAAAATTTTCAAATGTAACTACTAGATTGTGATACAATACACTATTGGGTGAAGTTTGGTTGACTTCTGCGCAGCGGTTTGGGAGTTAACATCAAAATTACATTTCTCGGCCATATCGCATAGATCTCACTGTGAAAAGGCTTAAATGGCTTTTTTTACCTAAGGTTAAAGATTGCGCTCAAACCAAATGTCCTAGAACGAAATTTTCAAATGTAACTACTAGATTGTGATACAATACACTAATGGGTGAAGTTTGGTTGACTTCTGCGCAGCGGTTTGGGAGTTAACATCAAAATTACCTTTCTCGGCCATATCGCATAGATCTCACTGTGAAAAGGCTTAAATGGCTTTTTTGACCTAAGTTTGAGGATTGCGCTCAAATCAAATGTCCTATAACCAAATTTCCACATGTAACTACTAGATTGTGATACAATACACTAATGGGTGAAGTTTGGTTGACTTCTGCGCAGCGGTTTGGGAGTTAACATCAAAATTACATTTCTCGGCCATATCGCATAGATCTCACTGTGAAAAGGCTTAAATGACTTTTTTAATTAAGTTTGATGATTGCGTTCAAACAAAATGTCCTAGAACAAAATTTTTAAATGTAACTACTAGATTGTGATACAATACACTATTGGGTGAAGTTTGGTTGACTTCTGCGCAGCGGTTTGGGAGTTAACATCAAAATTACATTTCTCGGCCATATCGCATAGATCTCACTGTGAAAAGGCTTAAATGACTTTTTTAATTAAGTTTGATGATTGAGTTCAAACAAAATGTCCTAGAACAAAATTTTCAAATGTAACTACTAGATTGTGATACAATACACTATTGGGTGAAGTTTGGTTGACTTCTGCGCAGCGGTTTGGGAGTTAACATCAAAATTACATTTCTCGGCCATATCGCATAGATCTCACTGTGAAAAGGCTTAAATGGCTTTTTTGACCTAAGTTTGAGGATTGCGCTCAAACAAAATGTCCTAGAACAAAATTTTCAAATGTAACTACTAGATTGTGATACAATACACTATTGGGTGAAGTTTGGTTGACTTCTGCGCAGCGGTTTGGGAGTTAACATCAAAATTACATTTCTCGGCCATATCGCATAGATCTCACTGTGAAAAGGCTTAAATGACTTTTTTGACCTAAATTTGAGGATTGCGCTCAAATCAAATGTCCTAGAACCAAATTTCCACATGTAACTACTAGATTGTGATAAAATACACTAATGGGTGAAGTTTGGTTGACTTCTGCGCAGCGGTTTGGGAGTTAACATCAAAATTACATTTCTCGGCCATATCGCATAGATCTCACTGTGAAAAGGCTTAAATGACTTTTTTAATTAAGTTTGATGATTGCGCTCAAACAAAATTTCCTAGAACAAAATTTTCAAATGTAACTACTAGATTGTGATACAATACACTATTGGGTGAAGTTTGGTTGACTTCTGCGCAGCGGTTTGGGAGTTAACATCAAAATTACATTTCTCGGCCATATCGCATAGATCTCACTGTGAAAAGGCTTAAATGACTTTTTTAATTAAGTTTGATGATTGCGTTCAAACAAAATGTCCTAGAACAAAATTTTCAAATGTAACTACTAGATTGTGATACAATACACTATTGGGTGAAGTTTGGTTGACTTCTGCGCAGCGGTTTGGGAGTTAACATCAAAATTACATTTCTCGGCCATATCGCATAGATCTCACTGTGAAAAGGCTTAAATGGCTTTTTTTACCTAAGGTTAAAGATTGCGCTCAAACCAAATGTCCTAGAACGAAATTTTCAAATGTAACTACTAGATTGTGATACAATACACTAATGGGTGAAGTTTGGTTGACTTCTGCGCAGCGGTTTGGGAGTTAACATCAAAATTACCTTTCTCGGCCATATCGCATAGATCTCACTGTGAAAAGGCTTAAATGGCTTTTTTGACCTAAGTTTGAGGATTGCGCTCAAATCAAATGTCCTATAACCAAATTTCCACATGTAACTACTAGATTGTGATACAATACACTAATGGGTGAAGTTTGGTTGACTTCTGCGCAGCGGTTTGGGAGTTAACATCAAAATTACATTTCTCGGCCATATCGCATAGATCTCACTGTGAAAAGGCTTAAATGACTTTTTTAATTAAGTTTGATGATTGCGTTCAAACAAAATGTCCTAGAACAAAATTTTTAAATGTAACTACTAGATTGTGATACAATACACTATTGGGTGAAGTTTGGTTGACTTCTGCGCAGCGGTTTGGGAGTTAACATCAAAATTACATTTCTCGGCCATATCGCATAGATCTCACTGTGAAAAGGCTTAAATGACTTTTTTAATTAAGTTTGATGATTGAGTTCAAACAAAATGTCCTAGAACAAAATTTTCAAATGTAACTACTAGATTGTGATACAATACACTATTGGGTGAAGTTTGGTTGACTTCTGCGCAGCGGTTTGGGAGTTAACATCAAAATTACATTTCTCGGCCATATCGCATAGATCTCACTGTGAAAAGGCTTAAATGGCTTTTTTGACCTAAGTTTGAGGATTGCGCTCAAACAAAATGTCCTAGAACAAAATTTTCAAATGTAACTACTAGATTGTGATACAATACACTATTGGGTGAAGTTTGGTTGACTTCTGCGCAGCGGTTTGGGAGTTAACATCAAAATTACATTTCTCGGCCATATCGCATAGATCTCACTGTGAAAAGGCTTAAATGACTTTTTTAATTAAGTTTGATGATTGCGTTCAAACAAAATGTCCTAGAACAAAATTTTCAAATGTAACTACTAGATTGTGATACAATACACTATTGGGTGAAGTTTGGTTGACTTCTGCGCAGCGGTTTGGGAGTTAACATCAAAATTACATTTCTCGGCCATATCGCATAGATCTCACTGGGAAAAGGCTTAAATGGCTTTTTTGACCTAAGTTTGAGGATTGCGCTCAAATCAAATGTCCTAGAACCAAATTTCCACATGTAACTACTAGATTGTGATAAAATACACTAATGGGTGAAGTTTGGTTGACTTCTGCGCAGCGGTTTGGGAGTTAACATCAAAATTACATTTCTCGGCCATATCGCATAGATCTCACTGTGAAAAGGCTTAAATGACTTTTTTAATTAAGTTTGATGATTGCGCTCAAACAAAATTTCCTAGAACAAAATTTTCAAATGTAACTACTAGATTGTGATACAATACACTATTGGGTGAAGTTTGGTTGACTTCTGCGCAGCGGTTTGGGAGTTAACATCAAAATTACATTTCTCGGCCATATCGCATAGATCTCACTGTGAAAAGGCATAAATGACTTTTTTAATTAAGTTTGATGATTGCGTTCAAACAAAATGTCCTAGAACAAAATTTTCAAATGTAACTACTAGATTGTGATACAATACACTATTGGGTGAAGTTTGGTTGACTTCTGCGCAGCGGTTTGGGAGTTAACATCAAAATTACATTTCTCGGCCATATCGCATAGATCTCACTGTGAAAAGGCTTAAATGGCTTTTTTGACCTAAGTTTAAAGATTGCGCTCAAACCAAATGTCCTAGAACGAAATTTTCAAATGTAACTACTAGATTGTGATACAATACACTATTGGGTGAAGTTTGGTTGACTTCTGCGCAGCGGTTTGGGAGTTAACATCAAAATTACATTTCTCGGCCATATCGCATAGATCTCACTGTGAAAAGGCTTAAATGACTTTTTTAATTAAGTTTGATGATTGCGTTCAAACAAAATGTCCTAGAACAAAATTTTCAAATGTAACTACTAGATTGTGATACAATACACTATTGGGTGAAGTTTGGTTGACTTCTGCGCAGCGGTTTGGGAGTTAACATCAAAATTACATTTCTCGGCCATATCGCATAGATCTCACTGTGAAAAGGCTTAAATGGCTTTTTTGACCTAAGTTTGAGGATTGCGCTCAAACCAAATGTCCTAGAACGAAATTTTCAAATGTAACTACTAGAATGTGATACAATACACTATTGGGTGAAGTTTGGTTGACTTCTGCGCAGCGGTTTGGGAGTTAACATCAAAATTACATTTCTCGGCCATATCGCATAGATCTCCCTGTGAAAAGGCTTAAATGGCTTTTTTGACCTAAGTTTGAGGATTGCGCTCAAATCAAATGTCCTAGAACCAAATTTCCACATGTAACTACTAGATTGTGATAAAATACACTAATGGGTGAAGTTTGGTTGACTTCTGCGCAGCGGTTTGGGAGTTAACATCAAAATTACATTTCTCGGCCATATCGCATAGATCTCACTGTGAAAAGGCTTAAATGACTTTTTTAATTAAGTTTGATGATTGCGCTCAAACAAAATTTCCTAGAACAAAATTTTCAAATGTAACTACTAGATTGTGATACAATACACTATTGGGTGAAGTTTGGTTGACTTTTGCGCAGCGGTTTGGGAGTTAACATCAAAATTACATTTCTCGGCCATATCGCATAGATCTCACTGTGAAAAGGCTTAAATGGCTTTTTTGACCTAAGTTTGAGGATTGCGCTCAAATCAAATGTCCTATAACCAAATTTCCACATGTAACTACTAGATTGTGATACAATACACTAATGGGTGAAGTTTGGTTGACTTCTGCGCAGCGGTTTGGGAGTTAACATCAAAATTACATTTCTCGGCCATATCGCATAGATCTCACTGTGAAAAGGCTTAAATGACTTTTTTAATTAAGTTTGATGATTGCGTTCAAACAAAATGTCCTAGAACAAAATTTTTAAATGTAACTACTAGATTGTGATACAATACACTATTGGCTGAAGTTTGGTTGACTTCTGCGCAGCGGTTTGGGAGTTAACATCAAAATTACATTTCTCCACCATATCGCATAGATCTCACTGTGAAAAGGCTTAAATGGCTTTTTTGACCTAAGTTTGAGGATTGCGCTCAAATCAAATGTCCTAGAACCAAATTTCCACATGTAACTACTAGATTGTGATAAAATACACTAATGGGTGAAGTTTGGTTGACTTCTGCGCAGCGGTTTGGGAGTTAACATCAAAATTACATTTCTCGGCCATATCGCATAGATCTCACTGTGAAAAGGCTTAAATGACTTTTTTAATTAAGTTTGATGATTGCGCTCAAACAAAATTTCCTAGAACAAAATTTTCAAATGTAACTACTAGATTGTGATACAATACACTATTGGGTGAAGTTTGGTTGACTTCTGCGCAGCGGTTTGGGAGTTAACATCAAAATTACATTTCTCGGCCATATCGCATAGATCTCACTGTGAAAAGGCTTAAATGACTTTTTTAATTAAGTTTGATGATTGCGTTCAAACAAAATGTCCTAGAACAAAATTTTCAAATGTAACTACTAGATTGTGATACAATACACTATTGGGTGAAGTTTGGTTGACTTCTGCGCAGCGGTTTGGGAGTTAACATCAAAATTACATTTCTCGGCCATATCGCATAGATCTCACTGTGAAAAGGCTTAAATGGCTTTTTTGACCTAAGGTTAAAGATTACGCTCAAACCAAATGTCCTAGAACGAAATTTTCAAATGTAACTACTAGATTGTGATACAATACACTAATGGGTGAAGTTTGGTTGACTTCTGCGCAGCGGTTTGGGAGTTAACATCAAAATTACATTTCTCGGCCATATCGCATAGATCTCCCTGTGAAAAGGCTTAAATGGCTTTTTTGACCTAAGTTTGAGGATTGCGCTCAAATCAAATGTCCTAGAACCAAATTTCCACATGTAACTACTAGATTGTGATAAAATACACTAATGGGTGAAGTTTGGTTGACTTCTGCGCAGCGGTTTGGGAGTTAACATAAAAATTACATTTCTCGGCCATATCGCATAGATCTCACTGTGAAAAGGCTTAAATGACTTTTTTAATTAAGTTTGATGATTGCGCTCAAACAAAATTTCCTAGAACAAAATTTTCAAATGTAACTACTAGATTGTGATACAATACACTATTGGGTGAAGTTTGGTTGACTTCTGCGCAGCGGTTTGGGAGTTAACATCAAAATTACATTTCTCGGCCATATCGCATAGATCTCACTGTGAAAAGGCTTAAATGGCTTTTTTGACCTAAGTTTGAGGATTGCGCTCAAATCAAATGTCCTATAACCAAATTTCCACATGTAACTACTAGATTGTGATACAATACACTAATGGGTGAAGTTTGGTTGACTTCTGCGCAGCGGTTTGGGAGTTAACATCAAAATTACATTTCTCGGCCATATCGCATAGATCTCACTGTGAAAAGGCTTAAATGACTTTTTTAATTAAGTTTGATGATTGCGTTCAAACAAAATGTCCTAGAACAAAATTTTTAAATGTAACTACTAGATTGTGATACAATACACTATTGGGTGAAGTTTGGTTGACTTCTGCGCAGCGGTTTGGGAGTTAACATCAAAATTACATTTCTCGGCCATATCGCATAGATCTCACTGTGAAAAGGCTTAAATGGCTTTTTTGACCTAAGGTTAAAGATTGCGCTCAAACCAAATGTCCTAGAACGAAATTTTCAAATGTAACTACTAGATTGTGATACAATACACTAATGGGTGAAGTTTGGTTGACTTCTGCGCAGCGGTTTGGGAGTTAACATCAAAATTACATTTCTCGGCCATATCGCATAGATCTCACTGTGAAAAGGCTTAAATGGCTTTTTTGACCTAAGTTTGAGGATTGCGCTCAAATCAAATGTCCTAGAACCAAATTTCCACATGTAACTACTAGATTGTGATACAATACACTAATGGGTGAAGTTTGGTTGACTTCTGCGCAGCAGTTTGGGAGTGAACATCAAAATTACATTTCTCGGCCATATCGCATAGATCTCACTGTGAAAAGGCTTAAATGGCTTTTTTGACCTAAGTTTGAGGATTGCGCTCAAATCAAATGTCCTAGAACCAAATTTCCACATGTAACTACTAGATTGTGATAAAATACACTAATGGGTGAAGTTTGGTTGACTTCTGCGCAGCGGTTTGGGAGTTAACATCAAAATTACATTTCTCGGCCATATCGCATAGATCTCCCTGTGAAAAGGCTTAAATGGCTTTTTTGACCTAAGTTTGAGGATTGCGCTCAAATCAAATGTCCTAGAACCAAATTTCTACATGTAACTACTAGATTGTGATAAAATACACTAATGGGTGAAGTTTGGTTGACTTCTGCGCAGCGGTTTGGGAGTTAACATCAAAATTACATTTCTCGGCCATATCGCATAGATCTCACTGTGAAAAGGCTTAAATGGCTTTTTTGACCTAAGTTTGAGGATTGCGCTCAAACCAAATGTTCTAGAACGAAATTTTCAAATGTAACTACTAGAATGTGATACAATACACTATTGGGTGAAGTTTGGTTGACTTCTGCGCAGCGGTTTGGGACTTAACATCAAAATTACATTTCTCGGCCATATCGCATAGATCTCACTGTGAAAAGGCTTAAATGGCTTTTTTGACCTAAGTTTGAGGATTGCGCTCAAATCAAATGTCCTAGAACCAAATTTCCACATGTAACTACTAGAATGTGATAAAATACACTAATGGGTGAAGTTTGGTTGACTTCTGCGCAGCGGTTTGGGAGTTAACATAAAAATTACATTTCTCGGCCATATCGCAATGATCTCACTGTGAAAAGGCTTAAATGACTTTTTTAATTAAGTTTGATGATTGCGCTCAAACAAAATTTCCTAGAACAAAATTTTCAAATGTAACTACTAGATTGTGATACAATACACTATTGGGTGAAGTTTGGTTGACTTCTGCGCAGCGGTTTGGGAGTTAACATCAAAATTACATTTCTCGGCCATATCGCATAGATCTCACTGTGAAAAGGCTTAAATGGCTTTTTTGACCTAAGTTTGAGGATTGCGTTCAAACAAAATGTCCTAGAACAAAATTTTCAAATGTAACTACTAGATTGTGATACAATACACTATTGGGTGAAGTTTGGTTGACTTCTGCGCAGCGGTTTGGGAGTTAACATCAAAATTACATTTCTCGGCCATATCGCATAGATCTCACTGTGAAAAGGCTTAAATGGCTTTTTTGACCTAAGTTTAAAGATTGCGCTCAAACCAAATGTCCTAGAACGAAATTTTCAAATGTAACTACTAGATTGTGATACAATACACTATTGGGTGAAGTTTGGTTGACTTCTGCGCAGCGGTTTGGGAGTTAACATCAAAATTACATTTCTCGGCCATATCGCATAGATCTCACTGTGAAAAGGCTTAAATGACTTTTTTAATTAAGTTTGATGATTGCGTTCAAACAAAATGTCCTAGAACAAAATTTTCAAATGTAACTACTAGATTGTGATACAATACACTATTGGGTGAAGTTTGGTTGACTTCTGCGCAGCGGTTTGGGAGTTAACATCAAAATTACATTTCTCGGCCATATCGCATAGATCTCACTGTGAAAAGGCTTAAATGGCTTTTTTGACCTAAGTTTGAGGATTGCGCTCAAACCAAATGTCTTAGAACGAAATTTTCAAATGTAACTACTAGAATGTGATACAATACACTATTGGGTGAAGTTTGGTTGACTTCTGCGCAGCGGTTTGGGAGTTAACATCAAAATTACATTTCTCGGCCATATCGCATAGATCTCCCTGTGAAAAGGCTTAAATGGCTTTTTTGACCTAAGTTTGAGGATTGCGCTCAAATCAAATGTCCTAGAACCAAATTTCCACATGTAACTACTAGATTGTGATAAAATACACTAATGGGTGAAGTTTGGTTGACTTCTGCGCAGCGGTTTGGGAGTTAACATCAAAATTACATTTCTCGGCCATATCGCATAGATCTCACTGTGAAAAGGCTTAAATGACTTTTTTAATTAAGTTTGATGATTGCGCTCAAACAAAATTTCCTAGAACAAAATTTTCAAATGTAACTACTAGATTGTGATACAATACACTATTGGGTGAAGTTTGGTTGACTTCTGCGCAGCGGTTTGGGAGTTAACATCAAAATTACATTTCTCGGCCATATCGCATAGATCTCACTGTGAAAAGGCTTAAATGGCTTTTTTGACCTAAGTTTGAGGATTGCGCTCAAATCAAATGTCCTATAACCAAATTTCCACATGTAACTACTAGATTGTGATACAATACACTAATGGGTGAAGTTTGGTTGACTTCTGCGCAGCGGTTTGGGAGTTAACATCAAAATTACATTTCTCGGCCATATCGCATAGATCTCACTGTGAAAAGGCTTAAATGACTTTTTTAATTAAGTTTGATGATTGCGTTCAAACAAAATGTCCTAGAACAAAATTTTTAAATGTAACTACTAGATTGTGATACAATACACTATTGGCTGAAGTTTGGTTGACTTCTGCGCAGCGGTTTGGGAGTTAACATCAAAATTACATTTCTCCACCATATCGCATAGATCTCACTGTGAAAAGGCTTAAATGGCTTTTTTGACCTAAGTTTGAGGATTGCGCTCAAATCAAATGTCCTAGAACCAAATTTCCACATGTAACTACTAGATTGTGATAAAATACACTAATGGGTGAAGTTTGGTTGACTTCTGCGCAGCGGTTTGGGAGTTAACATCAAAATTACATTTCTCGGCCATATCGCATAGATCTCACTGTGAAAAGGCTTAAATGACTTTTTTAATTAAGTTTGATGATTGCGCTCAAACAAAATTTCCTAGAACAAAATTTTCAAATGTAACTACTAGATTGTGATACAATACACTATTGGGTGAAGTTTGGTTGACTTCTGCGCAGCGGTTTGGGAGTTAACATCAAAATTACATTTCTCGGCCATATCGCATAGATCTCACTGTGAAAAGGCTTAAATGACTTTTTTAATTAAGTTTGATGATTGCGTTCAAACAAAATGTCCTAGAACAAAATTTTCAAATGTAACTACTAGATTGTGATACAATACACTATTGGGTGAAGTTTGGTTGACTTCTGCGCAGCGGTTTGGGAGTTAACATCAAAATTACATTTCTCGGCCATATCGCATAGATCTCACTGTGAAAAGGCTTAAATGGCTTTTTTGACCTAAGGTTAAAGATTGCGCTCAAACCAAATGTACTAGAACGAAATTTTCAAATGTAACTACTAGATTGTGATACAATACACTAATGGGTGAAGTTTGGTTGACTTCTGCGCAGCGGTTTGGGAGTTAACATCAAAATTACATTTCTCGGCCATATCGCATAGATATCCCTGTGAAAAGGCTTAAATGGCTTTTTTGACCTAAGTTTGAGGATTGCGCTCAAATCAAATGTCCTAGAACCAAATTTCCACATGTAACTACTAGATTGTGATAAAATACACTAATGGGTGAAGTTTGGTTGACTTCTGCGCAGCGGTTTGGGAGTTAACATAAAAATTACATTTCTCGGCCATATCGCATAGATCTCACTGTGAAAAGGCTTAAATGACTTTTTTAATTAAGTTTGATGATTGCGCTCAAACAAAATTTCCTAGAACAAAATTTTCAAATGTAACTACTAGATTGTGATACAATACACTATTGGGTGAAGTTTGGTTGACTTCTGCGCAGCGGTTTGGGAGTTAACATCAAAATTACATTTCTCGGCCATATCGCATAGATCTCACTGTGAAAAGGCTTAAATGGCTTTTTTGACCTAAGTTTGAGGATTGCGCTCAAATCAAATGTCCTATAACCAAATTTCCACATGTAACTACTAGATTGTGATACAATACACTAATGGGTGAAGTTTGGTTGACTTCTGCGCAGCGGTTTGGGAGTTAACATCAAAATTACATTTCTCGGCCATATCGCATAGATCTCACTGTGAAAAGGCTTAAATGACTTTTTTAATTAAGTTTGATGATTGCGTTCAAACAAAATGTCCTAGAACAAAATTTTTAAATGTAACTACTAGATTGTGATACAATACACTATTGGGTGAAGTTTGGTTGACTTCTGCGCAGCGGTTTGGGAGTTAACATCAAAATTACATTTCTCGGCCATATCGCATAGATCTCACTGTGAAAAGGCTTAAATGGCTTTTTTGACCTAAGGTTAAAGATTGCGCTCAAACCAAATGTCCTAGAACGAAATTTTCAAATGTAACTACTAGATTGTGATACAATACACTAATGGGTGAAGTTTGGTTGACTTCTGCGCAGCGGTTTGGGAGTTAACATCAAAATTACATTTCTCGGCCATATCGCATAGATCTCACTGTGAAAAGGCTTAAATGGCTTTTTTGACCTAAGTTTGAGGATTGCGCTCAAATCAAATGTCCTATAACCAAATTTCCACATGTAACTACTAGATTGTGATACAATACACTAATGGGTGAAGTTTGGTTGACTTCTGCGCAGCAGTTTGGGAGTGAACATCAAAATTACATTTCTCGGCCATATCGCATAGATCTCACTGTGAAAAGGCTTAAATGGCTTTTTTGACCTAAGTTTGAGGATTGCGCTCAAATCAAATGTCCTAGAACCAAATTTCCACATGTAACTACTAGATTGTGATAAAATACACTAATGGGTGAAGTTTGGTTGACTTCTGCGCAGCGGTTTGGGAGTTAACATCAAAATTACATTTCTCGGCCATATCGCATAGATCTCCCTGTGAAAAGGCTTAAATGGCTTTTTTGACCTAAGTTTGAGGATTGCGCTCAAATCAAATGTCCTAGAACCAAATTTCCACATGTAACTACTAGATTGTGATAAAATACACTAATGGGTGAAGTTTGGTTGACTTCTGCGCAGCGGTTTGGGAGTTAACATCAAAATTACATTTCTCGGCCATATCGCATAGATCTCACTGTGAAAAGGCTTAAATGGCTTTTTTGACCTAAGTTTGAGGATTGCGCTCAAACCAAATGTCCTAGAACGAAATTTTCAAATGTAACTACTAGAATGTGATACAATACACTATTGGGTGAAGTTTGGTTGACTTCTGCGCAGCGGTTTGGGACTTAACATCAAAATTACATTTCTCGGCCATATCGCATAGATCTCACTGTGAAAAGGCTTAAATGGCTTTTTTGACCTAAGTTTGAGGATTGCGCTCAAATCAAATGTCCTAGAACCAAATTTCCACATGTAACTACTAGAATGTGATAAAATACACTAATGGGTGAAGTTTGGTTGACTTCTGCGCAGCGGTTTGGGAGTTAACATAAAAATTACATTTCTCGGCCATATCGCAATGATCTCACTGTGAAAAGGCTTAAATGACTTTTTTAATTAAGTTTGATGATTGCGCTCAAACAAAATTTCCTAGAACAAAATTTTCAAATGTAACTACTAGATTGTGATACAATACACTATTGGGTGAAGTTTGGTTGACTTCTGCGCAGCGGTTTGGGAGTTAACATCAAAATTACATTTCTCGGCCATATCGCATAGATCTCACTGTGAAAAGGCTTAAATGGCTTTTTTGACCTAAGTTTGAGGATTGCGCTCAAATCAAATGTCCTAGAACCAAATTTCCACATGTAACTACTAGATTGTGATACAATACACTAATGGGTGAAGTTTGGTTGACTTCTGCGCAGCGGTTTGGGAGTTAACATCAAAATTACATTTCTCGGCCATATCGCATAGATCTCACTGTGAAAAGGCTTAAATGACTTTTTTAATTAAGTTTGATGATTGCGTTCAAACAAAATGTCCTAGAACAAAATTTTTAAATGTAACTACTAGATTGTGATACAATACACTATTGGCTGAAGTTTGGTTGACTTCTGCGCAGCGGTTTGGGAGTTAACATCAAAATTACATTTCTCCGCCATATCGCATAGATCTCACTGTGAAAAGGCTTAAATGGCTTTTTTGACCTAAGTTTGAGGATTGCGCTCAAATCAAATGTCCTAGAACCAAATTTCCACATGTAACTACTAGATTGTGATAAAATACACTAATGGGTGAAGTTTGGTTGACTTCTGCGCAGCGGTTTGGGAGTTAACATCAAAATTACATTTCTCGGCCATATCGCATAGATCTCACTGTGAAAAGGCTTAAATGACTTTTTTAATTAAGTTTGATGATTGCGCTCAAACAAAATTTCCTAGAACAAAATTTTCAAATGTAACTACTAGATTGTGATACAATACACTATTGGGTGAAGTTTGGTTGACTTCTGCGCAGCGGTTTGGGAGTTAACATCAAAATTACATTTCTCGGCCATATCGCATAGATCTCACTGTGAAAAGGCTTAAATGACTTTTTTAATTAAGTTTGATGATTGCGTTCAAACAAAATGTCCTAGAACAAAATTTTCAAATGTAACTACTAGATTGTGATACAATACACTATTGGGTGAAGTTTGGTTGACTTCTGCGCAGCGGTTTGGGAGTTAACATCAAAATTACATTTCTCGGCCATATCGCATAGATCTCACTGTGAAAAGGCTTAAATGGCTTTTTTGACCTAAGGTTAAAGATTGCGCTCAAACCAAATGTCCTAGAACGAAATTTTCAAATGTAACTACTAGATTGTGATACAATACACTAATGGGTGAAGTTTGGTTGACTTCTGCGCAGCGGTTTGGGAGTTAACATCAAAATTACATTTCTCGGCCATATCGCATAGATCTCACTGTGAAAAGGCTTAAATGGCTTTTTTGACCTAAGTTTGAGGATTGCGCTCAAATCAAATGTCCTATAACCAAATTTCCACATGTAACTACTAGATTGTGATACAATACACTAATGGGTGAAGTTTGGTTGACTTCTGCGCAGCAGTTTGGGAGTGAACATCAAAATTACATTTCTCGGCCATATCGCATAGATCTCACTGTGAAAAGGCTTAAATGGCTTTTTTGACCTAAGTTTGAGGATTGCGCTCAAATCAAATGTCCTAGAACCAAATTTCCACATGTAACTACTAGATTGTGATAAAATACACTAATGGGTGAAGTTTGGTTGACTTCTGCGCAGCGGTTTGGGAGTTAACATCAAAATTACATTTCTCGGCCATATCGCATAGATCTCCCTGTGAAAAGGCTTAAATGGCTTTTTTGACCTAAGTTTGAGGATTGCGCTCAAATCAAATGTCCTAGAACCAAATTTCCACATGTAACTACTAGATTGTGATAAAATACACTAATGGGTGGTTTGGTTGACTTCTGCGCAGCGGTTTGGGAGTTAACATAAAAATTACATTTCTCGGCCATATCGCATAGATCTCACTGTGAAAAGGCTTAAATGACTTTTTTAATTAAGTTTGATGATTGCGCTCAAACAAAATTTCCTAGAACAAAATTTTCAAATGTAACTACTAGATTGTGATACAATACACTATTGGGTGAAGTTTGGTTGACTTCTGCGCAGCGGTTTGGGAGTTAACATCAAAATTACATTTCTCGGCCATATCGCATAGATCTCACTGTGAAAAGGCTTAAATGGCTTTTTTGACCTAAGTTTGAGGATTGCGCTCAAATCAAATGTCCTATAACCAAATTTCCACATGTAACTACTAGATTGTGATACAATACACTAATGGGTGAAGTTTGGTTGACTTCTGCGCAGCGGTTTGGGAGTTAACATCAAAATTACATTTCTCGGCCATATCGCATAGATCTCACTGTGAAAAGGCTTAAATGACTTTTTTAATTAAGTTTGATGATTGCGTTCAAACAAAATGTCCTAGAACAAAATTTTTAAATGTAACTACTAGATTGTGATACAATACACTATTGGGTGAAGTTTGGTTGACTTCTGCGCAGCGGTTTGGGAGTTAACATCAAAATTACATTTCTCGGCCATATCGCATAGATCTCACTGTGAAAAGGCTTAAATGGCTTTTTTGACCTAAGTTTGAGGATTGCGCTCAAATCAAATGTCCTAGAACCAAATTTCCACATGTAACTACTAGATTGTGATAAAATACACTAATGGGTGAAGTTTGGTTGACTTCTGCGCAGCGGTTTGGGAGTTAACATCAAAATTACATTTCTCGGCCATATCGCATAGATCTCACTGTGAAAAGGCTTAAATGACTTTTTTAATTAAGTTTGATGATTGCGCTCAAACAAAATTTCCTAGAACAAAATTTTCAAATGTAACTACTAGATTGTGATACAATACACTATTGGGTGAAGTTTGGTTGACTTCTGCGCAGCGGTTTGGGAGTTAACATCAAAATTACATTTCTCGGCCATATCGCATAGATCTCACTGTGAAAAGGCTTAAATGGCTTTTTTGACCTAAGTTTGAGGATTGCGCTCAAACCAAATGTCCTAGAACGAAATTTTCAAATGTAACTACTAGAATGTGATACAATACACTATTGGGTGAAGTTTGGTTGACTTCTGCGCAGCGGTTTGGGACTTAACATCAAAATTACATTTCTCGGCCATATCGCATAGATCTCACTGTGAAAAGGCTTAAATGGCTTTTTTGACCTAAGTTTGAGGATTGCGCTCAAATCAAATGTCCTAGAACCAAATTTCCACATGTAACTACTAGAATGTGATAAAATACACTAATGGGTGAAGTTTGGTTGACTTCTGCGCAGCGGTTTGGGAGTTAACATAAAAATTACATTTCTCGGCCATATCGCAATGATCTCACTGTGAAAAGGCTTAAATGACTTTTTTAATTAAGTTTGATGATTGCGCTCAAACAAAATTTCCTAGAACAAAATTTTCAAATGTAACTACTAGATTGTGATACAATACACTATTGGGTGAAGTTTGGTTGACTTCTGCGCAGCGGTTTGGGAGTTAACATCAAAATTACATTTCTCGGCCATATCGCATAGATCTCACTGTGAAAAGGCTTAAATGGCTTTTTTGACCTAAGTTTGAGGATTGCGCTCAAATCAAATGTCCTAGAACCAAATTTCCACATGTAACTACTAGATTGTGATACAATACACTAATGGGTGAAGTTTGGTTGACTTCTGCGCAGCGGTTTGGGAGTTAACATCAAAATTACATTTCTCGGCCATATCGCATAGATCTCACTGTGAAAAGGCTTAAATGACTTTTTTAATTAAGTTTGATGATTGCGTTCAAACAAAATGTCCTAGAACAAAATTTTTAAATGTAACTACTAGATTGTGATACAATACACTATTGGCTGAAGTTTGGTTGACTTCTGCGCAGCGGTTTGGGAGTTAACATCAAAATTACATTTCTCCGCCATATCGCATAGATCTCACTGTGAAAAGGCTTAAATGGCTTTTTTGACCTAAGTTTGAGGATTGCGCTCAAATCAAATGTCCTAGAACCAAATTTCCACATGTAACTACTAGATTGTGATAAAATACACTAATGGGTGAAGTTTGGTTGACTTCTGCGCAGCGGTTTGGGAGTTAACATCAAAATTACATTTCTCGGCCATATCGCATAGATCTCACTGTGAAAAGGCTTAAATGACTTTTTTAATTAAGTTTGATGATTGCGCTCAAACAAAATTTCCTAGAACAAAATTTTCAAATGTAACTACTAGATTGTGATACAATACACTATTGGGTGAAGTTTGGTTGACTTCTGCGCAGCGGTTTGGGAGTTAACATCAAAATTACATTTCTCGGCCATATCGCATAGATCTCACTGTGAAAAGGCTTAAATGACTTTTTTAATTAAGTTTGATGATTGCGTTCAAACAAAATGTCCTAGAACAAAATTTTCAAATGTAACTACTAGATTGTGATACAATACACTATTGGGTGAAGTTTGGTTGACTTCTGCGCAGCGGTTTGGGAGTTAACATCAAAATTACATTTCTCGGCCATATCGCATAGATCTCACTGTGAAAAGGCTTAAATGGCTTTTTTGACCTAAGGTTAAAGATTGCGCTCAAACCAAATGTCCTAGAACGAAATTTTCAAATGTAACTACTAGATTGTGATACAATACACTAATGGGTGAAGTTTGGTTGACTTCTGCGCAGCGGTTTGGGAGTTAACATCAAAATTACATTTCTCGGCCATATCGCATAGATCTCACTGTGAAAAGGCTTAAATGGCTTTTTTGACCTAAGTTTGAGGATTGCGCTCAAATCAAATGTCCTATAACCAAATTTCCACATGTAACTACTAGATTGTGATACAATACACTAATGGGTGAAGTTTGGTTGACTTCTGCGCAGCAGTTTGGGAGTGAACATCAAAATTACATTTCTCGGCCATATCGCATAGATCTCACTGTGAAAAGGCTTAAATGGCTTTTTTGACCTAAGTTTGAGGATTGCGCTCAAATCAAATGTCCTAGAACCAAATTTCCACATGTAACTACTAGATTGTGATAAAATACACTAATGGGTGAAGTTTGGTTGACTTCTGCGCAGCGGTTTGGGAGTTAACATCAAAATTACATTTCTCGGCCATATCGCATAGATCTCCCTGTGAAAAGGCTTAAATGGCTTTTTTGACCTAAGTTTGAGGATTGCGCTCAAATCAAATGTCCTAGAACCAAATTTCCACATGTAACTACTAGATTGTGATAAAATACACTAATGGGTGAAGTTTGGTTGACTTCTGCGCAGCGGTTTGGGAGTTAACATAAAAATTACATTTCTCGGCCATATCGCATAGATCTCACTGTGAAAAGGCTTAAATGACTTTTTTAATTAAGTTTGATGATTGCGCTCAAACAAAATTTCCTAGAACAAAATTTTCAAATGTAACTACTAGATTGTGATACAATACACTATTGGGTGAAGTTTGGTTGACTTCTGCGCAGCGGTTTGGGAGTTAACATCAAAATTACATTTCTCGGCCATATCGCATAGATCTCACTGTGAAAAGGCTTAAATGGCTTTTTTGACATAAGTTTGAGGATTGCGCTCAAATCAAATGTCCTATAACCAAATTTCCACATGTAACTACTAGATTGTGATACAATACACTAATGGGTGAAGTTTGGTTGACTTCTGCGCAGCGGTTTGGGAGTTAACATCAAAATTACATTTCTCGGCCATATCGCATAGATCTCACTGTGAAAAGGCTTAAATGACTTTTTTAATTAAGTTTGATGATTGCGTTCAAACAAAATGTCCTAGAACAAAATTTTTAAATGTAACTACTAGATTGTGATACAATACACTATTGGGTGAAGTTTGGTTGACTTCTGCGCAGCGGTTTGGGAGTTAACATCAAAATTACATTTCTCGGCCATATCGCATAGATCTCACTGTGAAAAGGCTTAAATGGCTTTTTTGACCTAAGTTTGAGGATTGCGCTCAAATCAAATGTCCTAGAACCAAATTTCCACATGTAACTACTAGATTGTGATAAAATACACTAATGGGTGAAGTTTGGTTGACTTCTGCGCAGCGGTTTGGGAGTTAACATCAAAATTACATTTCTCGGCCATATCGCATAGATCTCACTGTGAAAAGGCTTAAATGACTTTTTTAATTAAGTTTGATGATTGCGCTCAAACAAAATTTCCTAGAACAAAATTTTCAAATGTAACTACTAGATTGTGATACAATACACTATTGGGTGAAGTTTGGTTGACTTCTGCGCAGCGGTTTGGGAGTTAACATCAAAATTACATTTCTCGGCCATATCGCATAGATCTCACTGTGAAAAGGCTTAAATGACTTTTTTAATTAAGTTTGATGATTGCGTTCAAACAAAATGTCCTAGAACAAAATTTTCAAATGTAACTACTAGATTGTGATACAATACACTATTGGGTGAAGTTTGGTTGACTTCTGCGCAGCGGTTTGGGAGTTAACATCAAAATTACATTTCTCGGCCATATCGCATAGATCTCACTGTGAAAAGGCTTAAATGGCTTTTTTGACCTAAGGTTAAAGATTGCGCTCAAACCAAATGTCCTAGAACGAAATTTTCAAATGTAACTACTAGATTGTGATACAATACACTAATGGGTGAAGTTTGGTTGACTTCTGCGCAGCGGTTTGGGAGTTAACATCAAAATTACATTTCTCGGCCATATCGCATAGATCTCACTGTGAAAAGGCTTAAATGGCTTTTTTGACCTAAGTTTGAGGATTGCGCTCAAATCAAATGTCCTATAACCAAATTTCCACATGTAACTACTAGATTGTGATACAATACACTAATGGGTGAAGTTTGGTTGACTTCTGCGCAGCGGTTTGGGAGTGAACATCAAAATTACATTTCTCGCCATATCGCATAGATCTCACTGTGAAAAGGCTTAAATGGCTTTTTTGACCTAAGTTTGAGGATTGCGCTCAAATCAAATGTCCTAGAACCAAATTTCCACATGTAACTACTAGATTGTGATAAAATACACTAATGGGTGAAGTTTGGTTGACTTCTGCGCAGCGGTTTGGGAGTTAACATCAAAATTACATTTCTCGGCCATATCGCATAGATCTCACTGTGAAAAGGCTTAAATGACTTTTTTAATTAAGTTTGATGATTGCGCTCAAACAAAATTTCCTAGAACAAAATTTTCAAATGTAACTACTAGATTGTGATACAATACACTATTGGGTGAAGTTTGGTTGACTTCTGCGCAGCGGTTTGGGAGTTAACATCAAAATTACATTTCTCGGCCATATCGCATAGATCTCACTGTGAAAAGGCTTAAATGGCTTTTTTGACCTAAGTTTGAGGATTGCGCTCAAATCAAATGTCCTATAACCAAATTTCCACATGTAACTACTAGATTGTGATACAATACACTAATGGGTGAAGTTTGGTTGACTTCTGCGCAGCGGTTTGGGAGTTAACATCAAAATTACATTTCTCGGCCATATTGCATAGATCTCACTGTGAAAAGGCTTAAATGGCTTTTTTGACCTAAGTTTAATAATTGCGCTCAAACCAAATGTCCTTGAACGAAATTTTCAAATGTAACTACTAGAATGTGATACAATACACTATTGGGTGAAGTTTGGTTGACTTCTGCGCAGCGGTTTGGGAGTTAACATCAAAATTACATTTCTCGGCCATATCGCATAGATCTCACTGTGAAAAGGCTTAAATAACTTTTTTAATTAAGTTTGATCATTGCGTTCAAACAAAATTTCCTAGAACAAAATTTTCAAATGTAACTACTAGATTGTGATACAATACACTATTGAGTGAAGTTTGGTTGACTTCTGCGCAGCGGTTTGGGAGTTAACATCAAAATTACATTTCTCGGCCATATCGCATAGATCTCACTGTGAAAAGGCTTAAATGGCTTTTTTGACCTAAGTTTGAGGATTGCGCTCAAACCAAATGTCCTAGAACGAAATTTTCAAATGTAACTACTAGAATGTGATACAATACACTATTGGGTGAAGTTTGGTTGACTTCTGCGCAGCGGTTTGGGAGTTAACATCAAAATTACATTTCTCGGCCATATCGCATAGATCTCACTGTGAAAAGGCTTAAATGGCTTTTTTGACCTAAGTTTGAGGATTGCGCTCAAATCAAATGTCCTAGAACCAAATTTCCACATGTAACTACTAGATTGTGATAAAATACACTAATGGGTGAAGTTTGGTTGACTTCTGCGCAGCGGTTTGGGAGTTAACATCAAAATTACATTTCTCGGCCATATCGCATAGATCTCACTGTGAAAAGGCTTAAATGACTTTTTTAATTAAGTTTGATGATTGCGCTCAAACAAAATTTCCTAGAACAAAATTTTCAAATGTAACTACTAGATTGTGATACAATACACTATTGGGTGAAGTTTGGTTGACTTCTGCGCAGCGGTTTGGGAGTTAACATCAAAATTACATTTCTCGGCCATATCGCATAGATCTCACTGTGAAAAGGCTTAAATGGCTTATTTGACCTAAGTTTGAGGATTGCGCTAAAATCAAATGTCCTAGAACCAAATTTCCACATGTAACTACTAGATTGTGATACAATACACTAATGGGTGAAGTTTGGTTTACTTCTGCGCAGCGGTTTGGGAGTTAACATCAAAATTACATTTCTCGGCCATATCGCATAGATCTCACTGTGAAAAGGCTTAAATGGCTTTTTTGACCTAAGTTTAATAATTGCGCTCAAACCAAATGTCCTAGAACGAAATTTTCAAATGTAACTACTAGAATGTGATACAATACACTATTGGGTGAAGTTTGGTTGACTTCTGCGCAGCGGTTTGGGAGTTAACATCAATATTACATTTCTCGGCCATATCGCATAGATCTCACTGTGAAAAGGCTTAAATGGCTTTTTTGACCTAAGTTTGAGGATTGCGCTCAAATCAAATGTCCTAGAACCAAATTTCCACATGTAACTACTAGATTGTGATACAATACACTAATGGGTGAAGTTTGGTTTACTTCTGCGCAGCGGTTTGGGAGTTAACATCAAAATTACATTTCTCGGCCATATCGCATAGATCTCACTGTGAAAAGGCTTAAATGGCTTTTTTGACCTAAGTTTGAGGATTGCGCTCAAACCAAATGTCCTAGAACGAAATTTTCAAATGTAACTACTAGAATGTGATACAATACACTATTGGGTGAAGTTTGGTTGACTTCTGCGCAGCGGTTTGGGAGTTAACATCAAAATTACATTTCTCGGCCATATCGCATAGATCTCACTGTGAAAAGGCTTAAATGGCTTTTTTGACCTAAGTTTGAGGATTGCGCTCAAATCAAATGTCCTATAACCAAATTTCCACATGTAACTACTAGATTGTGATACAATACACTAATGGGTGAAGTTTGGTTGACTTCTGCGCAGCGGTTTGGGAGTTAACATCAAAATTACATTTCTCGGCCATATCGCATAGATCTCACTGTGAAAAGGCTTAAATGGCTTTTTTGACCTAAGTTTGAGGATTGTGCTCAAACAAAATGTCCTAGAACAAAATTTTCAAATGTAACTACTAGATTGTGATACAATACACTATTGGGTGAAGTTTGGTTGACTTCTGCGCAGCGGTTTGGGAGTTAACATCAAAATTACATTTCTCGGCCATATCGCATAGATCTCACTGTGAAAAGGCTTAAATGACTTTTTTAATTAAGTTTGATGATTGCGTTCAAACAAAATGTCCTAGAACAAAATTTTCAAATGTAACTACTAGATTGTGATACAATACACTATTGGGTGAAGTTTGGTTGACTTCTGCGCAGCGGTTTGGGAGTTAACATCAAAATTACATTTCTCGGCCATATCGCATAGATCTCACTGTGAAAAGGCTTAAATGGCTTTTTTGACCTAAGTTTGAGGATTGCGCTCAAACCAAATGTCCTAGAACGAAATTTTCAAATGTAACTACTAGAATGTGATACAATACACTATTGGGTGAAGTTTGGTTGACTTCTGCGCAGCGGTTTGGGACTTAACATCAAAATTACATTTCTCGGCCATATCGCATAGATCTCACTGTGAAAAGGCTTAAATGACTTTTTTAATTAAGTTTGATGATTGCGTTCAAACAAAATTTCCTAGAACAAAATTTTCAAATGTAACTACTAGATTGTGATACAATACACTATTGGGTGAAGTTTGGTTGACTTCTGCGCAGCGGTTTGGGAGTTAACATCAAAATTACATTTCTCGGCCATATCGCATAGATCTCACTGTGAAAAGGCTTAAATGGCTTTTTTGACCTAAGTTTGAGGATTGCGCTCAAACCAAATGTCCTAGAACGAAATTTTCAAATGTAACTACTAGAATGTGATACAATACACTATTGGGTGAAGTTTGGTTGACTTCTGCGCAGCGGTTTGGGAGTTAACATCAAAATTACATTTCTCGGCCATATCGCATAGATCTCACAGTGAAAAGGCTTAAATGGCTTTTTTGACCTAAGTTTGAGGATTGCGCTCAAATCAAATGTCCTAGAACCAAATTTCCACATGTAACTACTAGATTGTGATACAATACACTAATGGGTGAAGTTTGGTTGACTTCTGCGCAGCGGTTTGGGAGTTAACATCAAAATTACATTTCTCGGCCATATCGCATAGATCTCACTGTGAAAAGGCTTAAATGACTTTTTAAATTAAGTTTGATGATTGCGTTCAAACAAAATGTCCTAGAACAAAATTTTTAAATGTAACTACTAGATTGTGATACAATACACTATTGGGTGAAGTTTGGTTGACTTCTGCGCAGCGGTTTGGGAGTTAACATCAAAATTACATTTCTCGGCCATATCGCATAGATCTCACTGTGAAAAGGCTTAAATGGCTTTTTTGACCTAAGTTTGAGGATTGCGCTCAAATCAAATGTCCTAGAACCAAATTTCCACATGTAACTACTAGATTGTGATACAATACACTAATGGGTGAAGTTTGGTTGACTTCTGCGCAGCGGTTTGGGAGTTAACATCAAAATTACATTTCTCGGCCATATCGCATAGATCTCACTGTGAAAAGGCTTAAATGGCTTTTTTGACCTAAGTTTAATAATTGCGCTCAAACCAAATGTCCTTGAACGAAATTTTAAAATGTAACTACTAGAATGTGATACAATACACTATTGGGTGAAGTTTGGTTGACTTCTGCGCAGCGGTTTGGGAGTTAACATCAAAATTACATTTCTCGGCCATATCGCATAGATCTCACTGTGAAAAGGCTTAAATGGCTTTTTTGACCTAAGTTTGAGGATTGCGCTCAAATCAAATGTCCTATGACCAAATTTCCACATGTAACTACTAGATTGTGATACAATACACTAATGGGTGAAGTTTGGTTGACTTCTGCGCAGCGGTTTGGGAGTTAACATCAAAATTACATTTCTCGGCCATATCGCATAGATCTCACTGTGAAAAGGCTTAAATGGCTTTTTTGACCTAAGTTTGAGGATTGTGCTCAAACAAAATGTCCTAGAACAAAATTTTCAAATGTAACTACTAGATTGTGATACAATACACTTATGGGTGAAGTTTGGTTGACTTCTGCGCAGCGGTTTGGGAGTTAACATCAAAATTACATTTCTCGGCCATATCGCATAGATCTCACTGTGAAAAGGCTTAAATGACTTTTTTAATTAAGTTTGATGATTGCGTTCAAACAAAATGTCCTAGAACAAAATTTTCAAATGTAACTACTAGATTGTGATACAATACACTATTGGGTGAAGTTTGGTTGACTTCTGCGCAGCGGTTTGGGAGTTAACATCAAAATTACATTTCTCGGCCATATCGCATAGATCTCACTGTGAAAAGGCTTAAATGGCTTTTTTGACCTAAGTTTGAGGATTGCGCTCAAACCAAATGTCCTAGAACGAAATTTTCAAATGTAACTACTAGAATGTGATACAATACACTATTGGGTGAAGTTTGGTTGACTTCTGCGCAGCGGTTTGGGACTTAACATCAAAATTACATTTCTCGGCCATATCGCATAGATCTCACTGTGAAAAGGCTTAAATGGCTTTTTTGACCTAAGTTTGAGGATTGCGCTCAAATCAAATGTCCTAGAACCAAATTTCCACATGTAACTACTAGATTGTGATAAAATACACTAATGGGTGAAGTTTGGTTGACTTCTGCGCAGCGGTTTGGGAGTTAACATCAAAATTACATTTCTCGGCCATATCGCATAGATCTCACTGTGAAAAGGCTTAAATGGCTTTTTTGACCTAAGTTTGAGGATTGCGCTCAAATCAAATGTCCTATAACCAAATTTTCAAATGTAACTACTAGATTGTGATACAATACACTATTGGGTGAAGTTTGGTTGACTTCTGCGCAGCGGTTTAGGAGTTAACATCAAAATTACATTTCTCGGCCATATCGCATAGATCTCACTGTGAAAAGGCTTAAATGGCTTTTTTGACCTAAGTTTGAGGATTGCGCTCAAACAAAATGTCCTAGAACAAAATTTTCAAATGTAACTACTAGATTGTGATACAATACACTATTGGGTGAAGTTTGGTTGACCTCTGCGCAGCGGTTTGGGAGTTAACATCAAAATTACATTTCTCGGCCATATCGCATAGATCTCACTGTGAAAAGGCATAAATGACTTTTTTAATTAAGTTTGATGATTGCGTTCAAACAAAATGTCCTAGAACAAAATTTTCAAATGTAACTACTAGATTGTGATACAATACACTATTGGGTGAAGTTTGGTTGACTTCTGCGCAGCGGTTTGGGAGTTAACATCAAAATTACATTTCTCGGCCATATCGCATAGATCTCACTGTGAAAAGGCTTAAATGGCTTTTTTGACCTAAGTTTGAGGATTGCGCTCAAACCAAATGTCCTAGAACGAAATTTTCAAATGTAACTACTAGAATGTGATACAATACACTATTGGGTGAAGTTTGGTTGACTTCTGCGCAGCGGTTTGGGAGTTAACATCAAAATTACATTTCTCGGCCATATCGCATAGATCTCACTGTGAAAAGGCTTAAATGGCTTTTTTGACCTAAGTTTAATAATTGCGCTCAAACCAAATGTCCTTGAACGAAATTTTAAAATGTAACTACTAGAATGTGATACAATACACTATTGGGTGAAGTTTGGTTGACTTCTGCGCAGCGGTTTGGGAGTTAACATCAAAATTACATTTCTCGGCCATATCGCATAGATCTCACTGTGAAAAGGCTTAAATGGCTTTTTTGACCTAAGTTTGAGGATTGCGCTCAAATCAAATGTCCTATAACCAAATTTCCACATGTAACTACTAGATTGTGATACAATACACTAATGGGTGAAGTTTGGTTGACTTCTGCGCAGCGGTTTGGGAGTTAACATCAAAATTACATTTCTCGGCCATATCGCATAGATCTCACTGTGAAAAAGCTTAAATGGCTTTTTTGACCTATGTTTGAGGATTGTGCTCAAACAAAATGTCCTAGAACAAAATTTTCAAATGTAACTACTAGATTGTGATACAATACACTATTGGGTGAAGTTTGGTTGACTTCTGCGCAGCGGTTTGGGAGTTAACATCAAAATTACATTTCTCGGCCATATCGCATAGATCTCACTGTGAAAAGGCTTAAATGACTTTTTTAATTAAGTTTGATGATTGCGTTCAAACAAAATGTCCTAGAACAAAATTTTCAAATGTAACTACTAGATTGTGATACAATACACTATTGGGTGAAGTTTGGTTGACTTCTGCGCAGCGGTTTGGGAGTTAACATCAAAATTACATTTCTCGGCCATATCGCATAGATCTCACTGTGAAAAGGCTTAAATGGCTTTTTTGACCTAAGTTTGAGGATTGCGCTCAAACCAAATGTCCTAGAACGAAATTTTCAAATGTAACTACTAGAATGTGATACAATACACTATTGGGTGAAGTTTGGTTGACTTCTGCGCAGCGGTTTGGGACTTAACATCAAAATTACATTTCTCGGCCATATCGCATAGATCTCACTGTGAAAAGGCTTAAATGGCTTTTTTGACCTAAGTTTGAGGATTGCGCTCAAATCAAATGTCCTAGAACCAAATTTCCACATGTAACTACTAGATTGTGATAAAATACACTAATGGGTGAAGTTTGGTTGACTTCTGCGCAGCGGTTTGGGAGTTAACATCAAAATTACATTTCTCGGCCATATCGCATAGATCTCACTGTGAAAAGGCTTAAATGACTTTTTTAATTAAGTTTGATGATTGCGCTCAAACAAAATTTCCTAGAACAAAATTTTCAAATGTAACTACTAGATTGTGATACAATACACTATTGGGTGAAGTTTGGTTGACTTCTGCGCAGCGGTTTGGGAGTTAACATCAAAATTACATTTCTCGGCCATATCGCATAGATCTCACTGTGAAAAGGCTTAAATGGCTTTTTTGACCTAAGTTTGAGGATTGCGCTCAAATCAAATGTCCTATAACCAAATTTCCACATGTAACTACTAGATTGTGATACAATACACTAATGGGTGAAGTTTGGTTGACTTCTGCGCAGCGGTTTGGGAGTTAACATCAAAATTACATTTCTCGGCCATATCGCATAGATCTCACTGTGAAAAGGCTTAAATGGCTTTTTTGACCTAAGTTTGAGGATTGCGCTCAAACCAAATGTCCTAGAACGAAATTTTCAAATGTAACTACTAGAATGTGATACAATACACTATTGGGTGAAGTTTGGTTGACTTCTGCGCAGCGGTTTGGGACTTAACATCAAAATTACATTTCTCGGCCATATCGCATAGATCTCACTGTGAAAAGGCTTAAATGGCTTTTTTGACCTAAGTTTGAGGATTGCGCTCAAACAAAATTTCCTAGAACAAAATTTTCAAATGTAACTACTAGATTGTGATACAATACACTATTGGGTGAAGTTTGGTTGACTTCTGCGCAGCGGTTTGGGAGTTAACATCAAAATTACATTTCTCGGCCATATCGCATAGATCTCACTGTGAAAAGGCTTAAATGGCTTTTTTGACCTAAGTTTGAGGATTGCGCTCAAATCAAATGTCCTATAACCAAATTTCCACATATAACTACTAGATTGTGATACAATACACTAATGGGTGAAGTTTGGTTGACTTCTGCGCAGCGGTTTGGGAGTTAACATCAAAATTACATTTCTCGGCCATATCGCATAGATCTCACTGTGAAAAGGCTTAAATGACTTTTTTAATTAAGTTTGATGATTGCGTTCAAACAAAATGTCCTAGAACAAAATTTTTAAATGTAACTACTAGATTGTGATACAATACACTATTGGGTGAAGTTTGGTTGACTTCTGCGCAGCGGTTTGGGAGTTAACATCAAAATTACATTTCTCGGCCATATCGCATAGATCTCACTGTGAAAAGGCTTAAATGACTTTTTTAATTAAGTTTGATGATTGCGTTCAAACAAAATGTCCTAGAACAAAATTTTCAAATGTAACTACTAGATTGTGATACAATACACTATTGGGTGAAGTTTGGTTGACTTCTGCGCAGCGGTTTAGGAGTTAACATCAAAATTACATTTCTCGGCCATATCGCATAGATCTCACTGTGAAAAGGCTTAAATGGCTTTTTTGACCTAAGTTTGAGGATTGCGCTCAAACAAAATGTCCTAGAACAAAATTTTCAAATGTAACTACTAGATTGTGATACAATACACTATTGGGTGAAGTTTGGTTGACCTCTGCGCAGCGGTTTGGGAGTTAACATCAAAATTACATTTCTCGGCCATATCGCATAGATCTCACTGTGAAAAGGCATAAATGACTTTTTTAATTAAGTTTGATGATTGCGTTCAAACAAAATGTCCTAGAACAAAATTTTCAAATGTAACTACTAGATTGTGATACAATACACTATTGGGTGAAGTTTGGTTGACTTCTGCGCAGCGGTTTGGGAGTTAACATCAAAATTACATTTCTCGGCCATATCGCATAGATCTCACTGTGAAAAGGCTTAAATGGCTTTTTTGACCTAAGTTTGAGGATTGCGCTCAAACCAAATGTCCTAGAACGAAATTTTCAAATGTAACTACTAGAATGTGATACAATACACTATTGGGTGAAGTTTGGTTGACTTCTGCGCAGCGGTTTGGGAGTTAACATCAAAATTACATTTCTCGGCCATATCGCATAGATCTCACTGTGAAAAGGCTTAAATGGCTTTTTTGACCTAAGTTTAATAATTGCGCTCAAACCAAATGTCCTTGAACGAAATTTTAAAATGTAACTACTAGAATGTGATACAATACACTATTGGGTGAAGTTTGGTTGACTTCTGCGCAGCGGTTTGGGAGTTAACATCAAAATTACATTTCTCGGCCATATCGCATAGATCTCACTGTGAAAAGGCTTAAATGGCTTTTTTGACCTAAGTTTGAGGATTGCGCTCAAATCAAATGTCCTATAACCAAATTTCCACATGTAACTACTAGATTGTGATACAATACACTAATGGGTGAAGTTTGGTTGACTTCTGCGCAGCGGTTTGGGAGTTAACATCAAAATTACATTTCTCGGCCATATCGCATAGATCTCACTGTGAAAAGGCTTAAATGGCTTTTTTGACCTAAGTTTGAGGATTGCGCTCAAATCAAATGTCCTAGAACCAAATTTCCACATGTAACTACTAGATTGTGATAAAATACACTAATGGGTGAAGTTTGGTTGACTTCTGCGCAGCGGTTTGGGAGTTAACATCAAAATTACATTTCTCGGCCATATCGCATAGATCTCACTGTGAAAAGGCTTAAATGACTTTTTTAATTAAGTTTGATGATTGCGCTCAAACAAAATTTCCTAGAACAAAATTTTCAAATGTAACTACTAGATTGTGATACAATACACTATTGGGTGAAGTTTGGTTGACTTCTGCGCAGCGGTTTGGGAGTTAACATCAAAATTACATTTCTCGGCCATATCGCATAGATCTCACTGTGAAAAGGCTTAAATGGCTTTTTTGACCTAAGTTTGAGGATTGCGCTAAAATCAAATGTCCTAGAACCAAATTTCCACATGTAACTACTAGATTGTGATACAATACACTAATGGGTGAAGTTTGGTTTACTTCTGCGCAGCGGTTTGGGAGTTAACATCAAAATTACATTTCTCGGCCATATCGCATAGATCTCACTGTGAAAAGGCTTAAATGGCTTTTTTGACCTAAGTTTAATAATTGCGCTCAAACCAAATGTCCTAGAACGAAATTTTCAAATGTAACTACTAGAATGTGATACAATACACTATTGGGTGAAGTTTGGTTGACTTCTGCGCAGCGGTTTGGGAGTTAACATCAATATTACATTTCTCGGCCATATCGCATAGATCTCACTGTGAAAAGGCTTAAATGGCTTTTTTGACCTAAGTTTGAGGATTGCGCTCAAATCAAATGTCCTAGAACCAAATTTCCACATGTAACTACTAGATTGTGATACAATACACTAATGGGTGAAGTTTGGTTTACTTCTGCGCAGCGGTTTGGGAGTTAACATCAAAATTACATTTCTCGGCCATATCGCATAGATCTCACTGTGAAAAGGCTTAAATGGCTTTTTTGACCTAAGTTTGAGGATTGCGCTCAAACCAAATGTCCTAGAACGAAATTTTCAAATGTAACTACTAGAATGTGATACAATACACTATTGGGTGAAGTTTGGTTGACTTCTGCGCAGCGGTTTGGGAGTTAACATCAAAATTACATTTCTCGGCCATATCGCATAGATCTCACTGTGAAAAGGCTTAAATGGCTTTTTTGACCTAAGTTTGAGGATTGCGCTCAAATCAAATGTCCTATAACCAAATTTCCACATGTAACTACTAGATTGTGATACAATACACTAATGGGTGAAGTTTGGTTGACTTCTGCGCAGCGGTTTGGGAGTTAACATCAAAATTACATTTCTCGGCCATATCGCATAGATCTCACTGTGAAAAGGCTTAAATGGCTTTTTTGACCTAAGTTTGAGGATTGTGCTCAAACAAAATGTCCTAGAACAAAATTTTCAAATGTAACTACTAGATTGTGATACAATACACTATTGGGTGAAGTTTGGTTGACTTCTGCGCAGCGGTTTGGGAGTTAACATCAAAATTACATTTCTCGGCCATATCGCATAGATCTCACTGTGAAAAGGCTTAAATGACTTTTTTAATTAAGTTTGATGATTGCGTTCAAACAAAATGTCCTAGAACAAAATTTTCAAATGTAACTACTAGATTGTGATACAATACACTATTGGGTGAAGTTTGGTTGACTTCTGCGCAGCGGTTTGGGAGTTAACATCAAAATTACATTTCTCGGCCATATCGCATAGATCTCACTGTGAAAAGGCTTAAATGGCTTTTTTGACCTAAGTTTGAGGATTGCGCTCAAACCAAATGTCCTAGAACGAAATTTTCAAATGTAACTACTAGAATGTGATACAATACACTATTGGGTGAAGTTTGGTTGACTTCTGCGCAGCGGTTTGGGACTTAACATCAAAATTACATTTCTCGGCCATATCGCATAGATCTCACTGTGAAAAGGCTTAAATGACTTTTTTAATTAAGTTTGATGATTGCGTTCAAACAAAATTTCCTAGAACAAAATTTTCAAATGTAACTACTAGATTGTGATACAATACACTATTGGGTGAAGTTTGGTTGACTTCTGCGCAGCGGTTTGGGAGTTAACATCAAAATTACATTTCTCGGCCATATCGCATAGATCTCACTGTGAAAAGGCTTAAATGGCTTTTTTGACCTAAGTTTGAGGATTGCGCTCAAACCAAATGTCCTAGAACGAAATTTTCAAATGTAACTACTAGAATGTGATACAATACACTATTGGGTGAAGTTTGGTTGACTTCTGCGCAGCGGTTTGGGAGTTAACATCAAAATTACATTTCTCGGCCATATCGCATAGATCTCACAGTGAAAAGGCTTAAATGGCTTTTTTGACCTAAGTTTGAGGATTGCGCTCAAATCAAATGTCCTAGAACCAAATTTCCACATGTAACTACTAGATTGTGATACAATACACTAATGGGTGAAGTTTGGTTGACTTCTGCGCAGCGGTTTGGGAGTTAACATCAAAATTACATTTCTCGGCCATATCGCATAGATCTCACTGTGAAAAGGCTTAAATGACTTTTTAAATTAAGTTTGATGATTGCGTTCAAACAAAATGTCCTAGAACAAAATTTTTAAATGTAACTACTAGATTGTGATACAATACACTATTGGGTGAAGTTTGGTTGACTTCTGCGCAGCGGTTTGGGAGTTAACATCAAAATTACATTTCTCGGCCATATCGCATAGATCTCACTGTGAAAAGGCTTAAATGGCTTTTTTGACCTAAGTTTGAGGATTGCGCTCAAATCAAATGTCCTAGAACCAAATTTCCACATGTAACTACTAGATTGTGATACAATACACTAATGGGTGAAGTTTGGTTGACTTCTGCGCAGCGGTTTGGGAGTTAACATCAAAATTACATTTCTCGGCCATATCGCATAGATCTCACTGTGAAAAGGCTTAAATGGCTTTTTTGACCTAAGTTTAATAATTGCGCTCAAACCAAATGTCCTTGAACGAAATTTTAAAATGTAACTACTAGAATGTGATACAATACACTATTGGGTGAAGTTTGGTTGACTTCTGCGCAGCGGTTTGGGAGTTAACATCAAAATTACATTTCTCGGCCATATCGCATAGATCTCACTGTGAAAAGGCTTAAATGGCTTTTTTGACCTAAGTTTGAGGATTGCGCTCAAATCAAATGTCCTATGACCAAATTTCCACATGTAACTACTAGATTGTGATACAATACACTAATGGGTGAAGTTTGGTTGACTTCTGCGCAGCGGTTTGGGAGTTAACATCAAAATTACATTTCTCGGCCATATCGCATAGATCTCACTGTGAAAAGGCTTAAATGGCTTTTTTGACCTAAGTTTGAGGATTGTGCTCAAACAAAATGTCCTAGAACAAAATTTTCAAATGTAACTACTAGATTGTGATACAATACACTTATGGGTGAAGTTTGGTTGACTTCTGCGCAGCGGTTTGGGAGTTAACATCAAAATTACATTTCTCGGCCATATCGCATAGATCTCACTGTGAAAAGGCTTAAATGACTTTTTTAATTAAGTTTGATGATTGCGTTCAAACAAAATGTCCTAGAACAAAATTTTCAAATGTAACTACTAGATTGTGATACAATACACTATTGGGTGAAGTTTGGTTGACTTCTGCGCAGCGGTTTGGGAGTTAACATCAAAATTACATTTCTCGGCCATATCGCATAGATCTCACTGTGAAAAGGCTTAAATGGCTTTTTTGACCTAAGTTTGAGGATTGCGCTCAAACCAAATGTCCTAGAACGAAATTTTCAAATGTAACTACTAGAATGTGATACAATACACTATTGGGTGAAGTTTGGTTGACTTCTGCGCAGCGGTTTGGGACTTAACATCAAAATTACATTTCTCGGCCATATCGCATAGATCTCACTGTGAAAAGGCTTAAATGGCTTTTTTGACCTAAGTTTGAGGATTGCGCTCAAATCAAATGTCCTAGAACCAAATTTCCACATGTAACTACTAGATTGTGATAAAATACACTAATGGGTGAAGTTTGGTTGACTTCTGCGCAGCGGTTTGGGAGTTAACATCAAAATTACATTTCTCGGCCATATCGCATAGATCTCACTGTGAAAAGGCTTAAATGGCTTTTTTGACCTAAGTTTGAGGATTGCGCTCAAATCAAATGTCCTATAACCAAATTTTCAAATGTAACTACTAGATTGTGATACAATACACTATTGGGTGAAGTTTGGTTGACTTCTGCGCAGCGGTTTAGGAGTTAACATCAAAATTACATTTCTCGGCCATATCGCATAGATCTCACTGTGAAAAGGCTTAAATGGCTTTTTTGACCTAAGTTTGAGGATTGCGCTCAAACAAAATGTCCTAGAACAAAATTTTCAAATGTAACTACTAGATTGTGATACAATACACTATTGGGTGAAGTTTGGTTGACCTCTGCGCAGCGGTTTGGGAGTTAACATCAAAATTACATTTCTCGGCCATATCGCATAGATCTCACTGTGAAAAGGCATAAATGACTTTTTTAATTAAGTTTGATGATTGCGTTCAAACAAAATGTCCTAGAACAAAATTTTCAAATGTAACTACTAGATTGTGATACAATACACTATTGGGTGAAGTTTGGTTGACTTCTGCGCAGCGGTTTGGGAGTTAACATCAAAATTACATTTCTCGGCCATATCGCATAGATCTCACTGTGAAAAGGCTTAAATGGCTTTTTTGACCTAAGTTTGAGGATTGCGCTCAAACCAAATGTCCTAGAACGAAATTTTCAAATGTAACTACTAGAATGTGATACAATACACTATTGGGTGAAGTTTGGTTGACTTCTGCGCAGCGGTTTGGGAGTTAACATCAAAATTACATTTCTCGGCCATATCGCATAGATCTCACTGTGAAAAGGCTTAAATGGCTTTTTTGACCTAAGTTTAATAATTGCGCTCAAACCAAATGTCCTTGAACGAAATTTTAAAATGTAACTACTAGAATGTGATACAATACACTATTGGGTGAAGTTTGGTTGACTTCTGCGCAGCGGTTTGGGAGTTAACATCAAAATTACATTTCTCGGCCATATCGCATAGATCTCACTGTGAAAAGGCTTAAATGGCTTTTTTGACCTAAGTTTGAGGATTGCGCTCAAATCAAATGTCCTATAACCAAATTTCCACATGTAACTACTAGATTGTGATACAATACACTAATGGGTGAAGTTTGGTTGACTTCTGCGCAGCGGTTTGGGAGTTAACATCAAAATTACATTTCTCGGCCATATCGCATAGATCTCACTGTGAAAAAGCTTAAATGGCTTTTTTGACCTATGTTTGAGGATTGTGCTCAAACAAAATGTCCTAGAACAAAATTTTCAAATGTAACTACTAGATTGTGATACAATACACTATTGGGTGAAGTTTGGTTGACTTCTGCGCAGCGGTTTGGGAGTTAACATCAAAATTACATTTCTCGGCCATATCGCATAGATCTCACTGTGAAAAGGCTTAAATGACTTTTTTAATTAAGTTTGATGATTGCGTTCAAACAAAATGTCCTAGAACAAAATTTTCAAATGTAACTACTAGATTGTGATACAATACACTATTGGGTGAAGTTTGGTTGACTTCTGCGCAGCGGTTTGGGAGTTAACATCAAAATTACATTTCTCGGCCATATCGCATAGATCTCACTGTGAAAAGGCTTAAATGGCTTTTTTGACCTAAGTTTGAGGATTGCGCTCAAACCAAATGTCCTAGAACGAAATTTTCAAATGTAACTACTAGAATGTGATACAATACACTATTGGGTGAAGTTTGGTTGACTTCTGCGCAGCGGTTTGGGACTTAACATCAAAATTACATTTCTCGGCCATATCGCATAGATCTCACTGTGAAAAGGCTTAAATGGCTTTTTTGACCTAAGTTTGAGGATTGCGCTCAAATCAAATGTCCTAGAACCAAATTTCCACATGTAACTACTAGATTGTGATAAAATACACTAATGGGTGAAGTTTGGTTGACTTCTGCGCAGCGGTTTGGGAGTTAACATCAAAATTACATTTCTCGGCCATATCGCATAGATCTCACTGTGAAAAGGCTTAAATGACTTTTTTAATTAAGTTTGATGATTGCGCTCAAACAAAATTTCCTAGAACAAAATTTTCAAATGTAACTACTAGATTGTGATACAATACACTATTGGGTGAAGTTTGGTTGACTTCTGCGCAGCGGTTTGGGAGTTAACATCAAAATTACATTTCTCGGCCATATCGCATAGATCTCACTGTGAAAAGGCTTAAATGGCTTTTTTGACCTAAGTTTGAGGATTGCGCTCAAATCAAATGTCCTATAACCAAATTTCCACATGTAACTACTAGATTGTGATACAATACACTAATGGGTGAAGTTTGGTTGACTTCTGCGCAGCGGTTTGGGAGTTAACATCAAAATTACATTTCTCGGCCATATCGCATAGATCTCACTGTGAAAAGGCTTAAATGGCTTTTTTGACCTAAGTTTGAGGATTGCGCTCAAACCAAATGTCCTAGAACGAAATTTTCAAATGTAACTACTAGAATGTGATACAATACACTATTGGGTGAAGTTTGGTTGACTTCTGCGCAGCGGTTTGGGACTTAACATCAAAATTACATTTCTCGGCCATATCGCATAGATCTCACTGTGAAAAGGCTTAAATGGCTTTTTTGACCTAAGTTTGAGGATTGCGCTCAAACAAAATTTCCTAGAACAAAATTTTCAAATGTAACTACTAGATTGTGATACAATACACTATTGGGTGAAGTTTGGTTGACTTCTGCGCAGCGGTTTGGGAGTTAACATCAAAATTACATTTCTCGGCCATATCGCATAGATCTCACTGTGAAAAGGCTTAAATGGCTTTTTTGACCTAAGTTTGAGGATTGCGCTCAAATCAAATGTCCTATAACCAAATTTCCACATATAACTACTAGATTGTGATACAATACACTAATGGGTGAAGTTTGGTTGACTTCTGCGCAGCGGTTTGGGAGTTAACATCAAAATTACATTTCTCGGCCATATCGCATAGATCTCACTGTGAAAAGGCTTAAATGACTTTTTTAATTAAGTTTGATGATTGCGTTCAAACAAAATGTCCTAGAACAAAATTTTTAAATGTAACTACTAGATTGTGATACAATACACTATTGGGTGAAGTTTGGTTGACTTCTGCGCAGCGGTTTGGGAGTTAACATCAAAATTACATTTCTCGGCCATATCGCATAGATCTCACTGTGAAAAGGCTTAAATGACTTTTTTAATTAAGTTTGATGATTGCGTTCAAACAAAATGTCCTAGAACAAAATTTTCAAATGTAACTACTAGATTGTGATACAATACACTATTGGGTGAAGTTTGGTTGACTTCTGCGCAGCGGTTTAGGAGTTAACATCAAAATTACATTTCTCGGCCATATCGCATAGATCTCACTGTGAAAAGGCTTAAATGGCTTTTTTGACCTAAGTTTGAGGATTGCGCTCAAACAAAATGTCCTAGAACAAAATTTTCAAATGTAACTACTAGATTGTGATACAATACACTATTGGGTGAAGTTTGGTTGACCTCTGCGCAGCGGTTTGGGAGTTAACATCAAAATTACATTTCTCGGCCATATCGCATAGATCTCACTGTGAAAAGGCATAAATGACTTTTTTAATTAAGTTTGATGATTGCGTTCAAACAAAATGTCCTAGAACAAAATTTTCAAATGTAACTACTAGATTGTGATACAATACACTATTGGGTGAAGTTTGGTTGACTTCTGCGCAGCGGTTTGGGAGTTAACATCAAAATTACATTTCTCGGCCATATCGCATAGATCTCACTGTGAAAAGGCTTAAATGGCTTTTTTGACCTAAGTTTGAGGATTGCGCTCAAACCAAATGTCCTAGAACGAAATTTTCAAATGTAACTACTAGAATGTGATACAATACACTATTGGGTGAAGTTTGGTTGACTTCTGCGCAGCGGTTTGGGAGTTAACATCAAAATTACATTTCTCGGCCATATCGCATAGATCTCACTGTGAAAAGGCTTAAATGGCTTTTTTGACCTAAGTTTAATAATTGCGCTCAAACCAAATGTCCTTGAACGAAATTTTAAAATGTAACTACTAGAATGTGATACAATACACTATTGGGTGAAGTTTGGTTGACTTCTGCGCAGCGGTTTGGGAGTTAACATCAAAATTACATTTCTCGGCCATATCGCATAGATCTCACTGTGAAAAGGCTTAAATGGCTTTTTTGACCTAAGTTTGAGGATTGCGCTCAAATCAAATGTCCTATAACCAAATTTCCACATGTAACTACTAGATTGTGATACAATACACTAATGGGTGAAGTTTGGTTGACTTCTGCGCAGCGGTTTGGGAGTTAACATCAAAATTACATTTCTCGGCCATATCGCATAGATCTCACTGTGAAAAAGCTTAAATGGCTTTTTTGACCTAAGTTTGAGGATTGTGCTCAAACAAAATGTCCTAGAACAAAATTTTCAAATGTAACTACTAGATTGTGATACAATACACTATTGGGTGAAGTTTGGTTGACTTCTGCGCAGCGGTTTGGGAGTTAACATCAAAATTACATTTCTCGGCCATATCGCATAGATCTCACTGTGAAAAGGCTTAAATGACTTTTTTAATTAAGTTTGATGATTGCGTTCAAACAAAATGTCCTAGAACAAAATTTTCAAATGTAACTACTAGATTGTGATACAATACACTATTGGGTGAAGTTTGGTTGACTTCTGCGCAGCGGTTTGGGAGTTAACATCAAAATTACATTTCTCGGCCATATCGCATAGATCTCACTGTGAAAAGGCTTAAATGACTTTTTTAATTAAGTTTGATGATTGAGTTCAAACAAAATGTCCTAGAACAAAATTTTCAAATGTAACTACTAGATTGTGATACAATACACTATTGGGTGAAGTTTGGTTGACTTCTGCGCAGCGGTTTGGGAGTTAACATCAAAATTACATTTCTCGGCCATATCGCATAGATCTCACTGTGAAAAGGCTTAAATGGCTTTTTTGACCTAAGTTTGATGATTGCGCTCAAACAAAATGTCCTAGAACAAAATTTTCAAATGTAACTACTAGATTGTGATACAATACACTATTGGGTGAAGTTTGGTTGACTTCTGCGCAGCGGTTTGGGAGTTAACATCAAAATTACATTTCTCGGCCATATCGCATAGATCTCACTGTGAAAAGGCTTAAATGACTTTTTTAATTAAGTTTGATGATTGCGTTCAAACAAAATGTCCTAGAACAAAATTTTCAAATGTAACTACTAGATTGTGATACAATACACTATTGGGTGAAGTTTGGTTGACTTCTGCGCAGCGGTTTGGGAGTTAATATCAAAATTACATTTCTCGGCCATATCGCATAGATCTCACTGTGAAAAGGCTTAAATGGCTTTTTTGACCTAAGTTTGAGGATTGCGCTCAAACCAAATGTCCTAGAACGAAATTTTCAAATGTAACTACTAGAATGTGATACAATACACTATTGGGTGAAGTTTGGTTGACTTCTGCGCAGCGGTTTGGGAGTTAACATCAAAATTACATTTCTCGGCCATATCGCATAGATCTCACTGTGAAAAGGCTTAAATGGCTTTTTTGACCTAAGTTTGAGGATTGCGCTCAAATCAAATGTCCTAGAACCAAATTTCCACATGTAACTACTAGATTGTGATACAATACACTAATGAGTGAAGTTTGGTTGACTTCTGCGCAGCGGTTTGGGAGTTAACATCAAAATTACATTTCTCGGCCATATCGCATAGATCTCACTGTGAAAAGGCTTAAATGACTTTTTTAATTAAGTTTGATGATTGCGTTCAAACAAAATGTCCTAGAACAAAATTTTTAAATGTAACTACTAGATTGTGATACAATACACTATTGGGTGAAGTTTGGTTGACTTCTGCGCAGCGGTTTGGGAGTTAACATCAAAATTACATTTCTCGGCCATATCGCATAGATCTCACTGTGAAAAGGCTTAAATGGCTTTTTTGACCTAAGTTTGAGGATTGCGCTCAAATCAAATGTCCTAGAACCAAATTTCCACATGTAACTACTAGATTGTGATAAAATACACTAATGGGTGAAGTTTGGTTGACTTCTGCGCAGCGGTTTGGGAGTTAACATCAAAATTACATTTCTCGGCCATATCGCATAGATCTCACTGTGAAAAGGCTTAAATGACTTTTTTAATTAAGTTTGATGATTGCGTTCAAACAAAATGTCCTAGAACAAAATTTTTAAATGTAACTACTAGATTGTGATACAATACACTATTGGGTGAAGTTTGGTTGACTTCTGCGCAGCGGTTTGGGAGTTAACATCAAAATTACATTTCTCGGCCATATCGCATAGATCTCACTGTGAAAAGGCTTAAATGGCTTTTTTGACCTAAGTTTGAGGATTGCGCTCAAATCAAATGTCCTAGAACCAAATTTCCACATGTAACTACTAGATTGTGATACAATACACTAATGGGTGAAGTTTGGTTGACTTCTGCGCAGCGGTTTGGGAGTTAACATCAAAATTACATTTCTCGGCCATATCGCATAGATCTCACTGTGAAAAGGCTTAAATGGCTTTTTTGACCTAAGTTTAATAATTGCGCTCAAACCAAATGTCCTTGAACGAAATTTTAAAATGTAACTACTAGAATGTGATACAATACACTATTGGGTGAAGTTTGGTTGAATTCTGCGCAGCGGTTTGGGAGTTAACATCAAAATTACATTTCTCGGCCATATCGCATAGATCTCACTGTGAAAAGGCTTAAATGGCTTTTTTGACCTAAGTTTGAGGATTGCGCTCAAATCAAATGTCCTATAACCAAATTTCCACATGTAACTACTAGATTGTGATACAATACACTAATGGGTGAAGTTTGGTTGACTTCTGCGCAGCGGTTTGGGAGTTAACATCAAAATTACATTTCTCGGCCATATCGCATAGATCTCACTGTGAAAAGGCTTAAATGGCTTTTTTGACCTAAGTTTGAGGATTGTGCTCAAACAAAATGTCCTAGAACAAAATTTTCAAATGTAACTACTAGATTGTGATACAATACACTATTGGGTGAAGTTTGGTTGACTTCTGCGCAGCGGTTTGGGAGTTAACATCAAAATTACATTTCTCGGCCATATCGCATAGATCTCACTGTGAAAAGGCTTAAATGACTTTTTTAATTAAGTTTGATGATTGCGTTCAAACAAAATGTCCTAGAACAAAATTTTCAAATGTAACTACTAGATTGTGATACAATACACTATTGGGTGAAGTTTAGTTGACTTCTGCGCAGCGGTTTGGGAGTTAACATCAAAATTACATTTCTCGGCCATATCGCATAGATCTCACTGTGAAAAGGCTTAAATGGCTTTTTTGACCTAAGTTTGAGGATTGCGCTCAAACCAAATGTCCTAGAACGAAATTTTCAAATGTAACTACTAGAATGTGATACAATACACTATTGGGTGAAGTTTGGTTGACTTCTGCGCAGCGGTTTGGGAGTTAACATCAAAATTACATTTCTCGGCCATATCGCATAGATCTCACTGTGAAAAGGCTTAAATGACTTTTTTAATTAAGTTTGATGATTGCGCTCAAACAAAATTTCCTAGAACAAAATTTTCAAATGTAACTACTAGATTGTGATACAATACACTATTGGGTGAAGTTTGGTTGACTTCTGCGCAGCGGTTTGGGAGTTAACATCAAAATTACATTTCTCGGCCATATCGCATAGATCTCACTGTGAAAAGGCTTAAATGGCTTTTTTGACCTAAGTTTGAGGATTGCGCTCAAATCAAATGTCCTATAACCAAATTTCCACATGTAACTACTAGATTGTGATACAATACACTAATGGGTGAAGTTTGGTTGACTTCTGCGCAGCGGTTTGGGAGTTAACATCAAAATTACATTTCTCGGCCATATCGCATAGATCTCACTGTGAAAAGGCTTAAATGACTTTTTTAATTAAGTTTGATGATTGCGTTCAAACAAAATGTCCTAGAACAAAATTTTCAAATGTAACTACTAGATTGTGATACAATACACTATTGGGTGAAGTTTGGTTGACTTCTGCGCAGCGGTTTGGGAGTTAACATCAAAATTACATTTCTCGGCCATATCGCATAGATCTCACTGTGAAAAGGCTTAAATGGCTTTTTTGACCTAAGTTTGAGGATTGCGCTCAAACAAAATGTCCTAGAACAAAATTTTCAAATGTAACTACTAGATTGTGATACAATACACTATTGGGTGAAGTTTGGTTGACTTCTGCGCAGCGGTTTGGGAGTTAACATCAAAATTACATTTCTCGGCCATATCGCATAGATCTCACTGTGAAAAGGCTTAAATGACTTTTTTAATTAAGTTTGATGATTGCGTTCAAACAAAATGTCCTAGAACAAAATTTTCAAATGTAACTACTAGATTGTGATACAATACACTATTGGGTGAAGTTTGGTTGACTTCTGCGCAGCGGTTTGGGAGTTAACATCAAAATTACATTTCTCGGCCATATCGCATAGATCTCACTGTGAAAAGGCTTAAATGGCTTTTTTGACCTAAGTTTGAGGATTGCGCTCAAACCAAATGTCCTAGAACGAAATTTTCAAATGTAACTACTAGAATGTGATACAATACACTATTGGGTGAAGTTTGGTTGACTTCTGCGCAGCGGTTTGGGAGTTAACATCAAAATTACATTTCTCGGCCATATCGCATAGATCTCACTGTGAAAAGGCTTAAATGGCTTTTTTGACCTAAGTTTGAGGATTGCGCTCAAATCAAATGTCCTAGAACCAAATTTCCACATGTAACTACTAGATTGTGATAAAATACACTAATGGGTGAAGTTTGGTTGACTTCTGCGCAGCGGTTTGGGAGTTAACATCAAAATTACATTTCTCGGCCATATCGCATAGATCTCACTGTGAAAAGGCTTAAATGACTTTTTTAATTAAGTTTGATGATTGCGTTCAAACAAAATGTCCTAGAACAAAATTTTTAAATGTAACTACTAGATTGTGATACAATACACTATTGGGTGAAGTTTGGTTGACTTCTGCGCAGCGGTTTGGGAGTTAACATCAAAATTACATTTCTCGGCCATATCGCATAGATCTCACTGTGAAAAGGCTTAAATGGCTTTTTTGACCTAAGTTTGAGGATTGCGCTCAAATCAAATGTCCTAGAACCAAATTTCCACATGTAACTACTAGATTGTGATACAATACACTAATGGGTGAAGTTTGGTTGACTTCTGCGCAGCGGTTTGGGAGTTAACATCAAAATTACATTTCTCGGCCATATCGCATAGATCTCACTGTGAAAAGGCTTAAATGGCTTTTTTGACCTAAGTTTAATAATTGCGCTCAAACCAAATGTCCTTGAACGAAATTTTAAAATGTAACTACTAGAATGTGATACAATACACTATTGGGTGAAGTTTGGTTGAATTCTGCGCAGCGGTTTGGGAGTTAACATCAAAATTACATTTCTCGGCCATATCGCATAGATCTCACTGTGAAAAGGCTTAAATGACTTTTTTAATTAAGTTTGATGATTGCGCTCAAACAAAATTTCCTAGAACAAAATTTTCAAATGTAACTACTAGATTGTGATACAATACACTATTGGGTGAAGTTTGGTTGACTTCTGCGCAGCGGTTTGGGAGTTAACATCAAAATTACATTTCTCGGCCATATCGCATAGATCTCACTGTGAAAAGGCTTAAATGGCTTTTTTGACCTAAGTTTGAGGATTGCGCTCAAATCAAATGTCCTATAACCAAATTTCCACATGTAACTACTAGATTGTGATACAATACACTAATGGGTGAAGTTTGGTTGACTTCTGCGCAGCGGTTTGGGAGTTAACATCAAAATTACATTTCTCGGCCATATCGCATAGATCTCACTGTGAAAAGGCTTAAATGACTTTTTTAATTAAGTTTGATGATTGCGTTCAAACAAAATGTCCTAGAACAAAATTTTCAAATGTAACTACTAGATTGTGATACAATACACTATTGGGTGAAGTTTGGTTGACTTCTGCGCAGCGGTTTGGGAGTTAACATCAAAATTACATTTCTCGGCCATATCGCATAGATCTCACTGTGAAAAGGCTTAAATGGCTTTTTTGACCTAAGTTTGAGGATTGCGCTCAAACAAAATGTCCTAGAACAAAATTTTCAAATGTAACTACTAGATTGTGATACAATACACTATTGGGTGAAGTTTGGTTGACTTCTGCGCAGCGGTTTGGGAGTTAACATCAAAATTACATTTCTCGGCCATATCGCATAGATCTCACTGTGAAAAGGCTTAAATGACTTTTTTAATTAAGTTTGATGATTGCGTTCAAACAAAATGTCCTAGAACAAAATTTTCAAATGTAACTACTAGATTGTGATACAATACACTATTGGGTGAAGTTTGGTTGACTTCTGCGCAGCGGTTTGGGAGTTAACATCAAAATTACATTTCTCGGCCATATCGCATAGATCTCACTGTGAAAAGGCTTAAATGGCTTTTTTGACCTAAGTTTGAGGATTGCGCTCAAACCAAATGTCCTAGAACGAAATTTTCAAATGTAACTACTAGAATGTGATACAATACACTATTGGGTGAAGTTTGGTTGACTTCTGCGCAGCGGTTTGGGAGTTAACATCAAAATTACATTTCTCGGCCATATCGCATAGATCTCACTGTGAAAAGGCTTAAATGGCTTTTTTGACCTAAGTTTGAGGATTGCGCTCAAATCAAATGTCCTAGAACCAAATTTCCACATGTAACTACTAGATTGTGATAAAATACACTAATGGGTGAAGTTTGGTTGACTTCTGCGCAGCGGTTTGGGAGTTAACATCAAAATTACATTTCTCGGCCATATCGCATAGATCTCACTGTGAAAAGGCTTAAATGACTTTTTTAATTAAGTTTGATGATTGCGTTCAAACAAAATGTCCTAGAACAAAATTTTTAAATGTAACTACTAGATTGTGATACAATACACTATTGGGTGAAGTTTGGTTGACTTCTGCGCAGCGGTTTGGGAGTTAACATCAAAATTACATTTCTCGGCCATATCGCATAGATCTCACTGTGAAAAGGCTTAAATGGCTTTTTTGACCTAAGTTTGAGGATTGCGCTCAAATCAAATGTCCTAGAACCAAATTTCCACATGTAACTACTAGATTGTGATACAATACACTAATGGGTGAAGTTTGGTTGACTTCTGCGCAGCGGTTTGGGAGTTAACATCAAAATTACATTTCTCGGCCATATCGCATAGATCTCACTGTGAAAAGGCTTAAATGGCTTTTTTGACCTAAGTTTAATAATTGCGCTCAAACCAAATGTCCTTGAACGAAATTTTAAAATGTAACTACTAGAATGTGATACAATACACTATTGGGTGAAGTTTGGTTGAATTCTGCGCAGCGGTTTGGGAGTTAACATCAAAATTACATTTCTCGGCCATATCGCATAGATCTCACTGTGAAAAGGCTTAAATGGCTTTTTTGACCTAAGTTTGAGGATTGCGCTCAAATCAAATGTCCTATAACCAAATTTCCACATGTAACTACTAGATTGTGATACAATACACTAATGGGTGAAGTTTGGTTGACTTCTGCGCAGCGGTTTGGGAGTTAACATCAAAATTACATTTCTCGGCCATATCGCATAGATCTCACTGTGAAAAGGCTTAAATGGCTTTTTTGACCTAAGTTTGAGGATTGTGCTCAAACAAAATGTCCTAGAACAAAATTTTCAAATGTAACTACTAGATTGTGATACAATACACTATTGGGTGAAGTTTGGTTGACTTCTGCGCAGCGGTTTGGGAGTTAACATCAAAATTACATTTCTCGGCCATATCGCATAGATCTCACTGTGAAAAGGCTTAAATGACTTTTTTAATTAAGTTTGATGATTGCGTTCAAACAAAATGTCCTAGAACAAAATTTTCAAATGTAACTACTAGATTGTGATACAATACACTATTGGGTGAAGTTTGGTTGACTTCTGCGCAGCGGTTTGGGAGTTAACATCAAAATTACATTTCTCGGCCATATCGCATAGATCTCACTGTGAAAAGGCTTAAATGGCTTTTTTGACCTAAGTTTGAGGATTGCGCTCAAACCAAATGTCCTAGAACGAAATTTTCAAATGTAACTACTAGAATGTGATACAATACACTATTGGGTGAAGTTTGGTTGACTTCTGCGCAGCGGTTTGGGACTTAACATCAAAATTACATTTCTCGGCCATATCGCATAGATCTCACTGTGAAAAGGCTTAAATGACTTTTTTAATTAAGTTTGATGATTGCGCTCAAACAAAATTTCCTAGAACAAAATTTTCAAATGTAACTACTAGATTGTGATACAATACACTATTGGGTGAAGTTTGGTTGACTTCTGCGCAGCGGTTTGGGAGTTAACATCAAAATTACATTTCTCGGCCATATCGCATAGATCTCACTGTGAAAAGGCTTAAATGGCTTTTTTGACCTAAGTTTGAGGATTGCGCTCAAATCAAATGTCCTATAACCAAATTTCCACATGTAACTACTAGATTGTGATACAATACACTAATGGGTGAAGTTTGGTTGACTTCTGCGCAGCGGTTTGGGAGTTAACATCAAAATTACATTTCTCGGCCATATCGCATAGATCTCACTGTGAAAAGGCTTAAATGACTTTTTTAATTAAGTTTGATGATTGCGTTCAAACAAAATGTCCTAGAACAAAATTTTTAAATGTAACTACTAGATTGTGATACAATACACTATTGGGTGAAGTTTGGTTGACTTCTGCGCAGCGGTTTGGGAGTTAACATCAAAATTACATTTCTCGGCCATATCGCATAGATCTCACTGTGAAAAGGCTTAAATGACTTTTTTAATTAAGTTTGATGATTGAGTTCAAACAAAATGTCCTAGAACAAAATTTTCAAATGTAACTACTAGATTGTGATACAATACACTATTGGGTGAAGTTTGGTTGACTTCTGCGCAGCGGTTTGGGAGTTAACATCAAAATTACATTTCTCGGCCATATCGCATAGATCTCACTGTGAAAAGGCTTAAATGGCTTTTTTGACCTAAGTTTGAGGATTGCGCTCAAACAAAATGTCCTAGAACAAAATTTTCAAATGTAACTACTAGATTGTGATACAATACACTATTGGGTGAAGTTTGGTTGACTTCTGCGCAGCGGTTTGGGAGTTAACATCAAAATTACATTTCTCGGCCATATCGCATAGATCTCACTGTGAAAAGGCTTAAATGACTTTTTTAATTAAGTTTGATGATTGCGTTCAAACAAAATGTCCTAGAACAAAATTTTCAAATGTAACTACTAGATTGTGATACAATACACTATTGGGTGAAGTTTGGTTGACTTCTGCGCAGCGGTTTGGGAGTTAACATCAAAATTACATTTCTCGGCCATATCGCATAGATCTCACTGTGAAAAGGCTTAAATGGCTTTTTTGACCTAAGTTTGAGGATTGCGCTCAAACCAAATGTCCTAGAACGAAATTTTCAAATGTAACTACTAGAATGTGATACAATACACTATTGGGTGAAGTTTGGTTGACTTCTGCGCAGCGGTTTGGGAGTTAACATCAAAATTACATTTCTCGGCCATATCGCATAGATCTCACTGTGAAAAGGCTTAAATGGCTTTTTTGACCTAAGTTTGAGGATTGCGCTCAAATCAAATGTCCTAGAACCAAATTTCCACATGTAACTACTAGATTGTGATACAATACACTAATGGGTGAAGTTTGGTTGACTTCTGCGCAGCGGTTTGGGAGTTAACATCAAAATTACATTTCTCGGCCATATCGCATAGATCTCACTGTGAAAAGGCTTAAATGACTTTTTTAATTAAGTTTGATGATTGCGTTCAAACAAAATGTCCTAGAACAAAATTTTTAAATGTAACTACTAGATTGTGATACAATACACTATTGGGTGAAGTTTGGTTGACTTCTGCGCAGCGGTTTGGGAGTTAACATCAAAATTACATTTCTCGGCCATATCGCATAGATCTCACTGTGAAAAGGCTTAAATGGCTTTTTTGACCTAAGTTTGAGGATTGCGCTCAAATCAAATGTCCTAGAACCAAATTTCCACATGTAACTACTAGATTGTGATAAAATACACTAATGGGTGAAGTTTGGTTGACTTCTGCGCAGCGGTTTGGGAGTTAACATCAAAATTACATTTCTCGGCCATATCGCATAGATCTCACTGTGAAAAGGCTTAAATGACTTTTTTAATTAAGTTTGATGATTGCGCTCAAACAAAATTTCCTAGAACAAATTTTTCAAATGTAACTACTAGATTGTGATACAATACACTATTGGGTGAAGTTTGGTTGACTTCTGCGCAGCGGTTTGGGAGTTAACATCAAAATTACATTTCTCGGCCATATCGCATAGATCTCACTGTGAAAAGGCTTAAATGACTTTTTTAATTAAGTTTGATGATTGCGTTCAAACAAAATGTCCTAGAACAAAATCTTTAAATGTAACTACTAGATTGTGATACAATACACTATTGGCTGAAGTTTGGTTGACTTCTGCGCAGCGGTTTGGGAGTTAACATCAAAATTACATTTCTCGGCCATATCGCATAGATCTCACTGTGAAAAGGCTTAAATGACTTTTTTAATTAAGTTTGATGATTGCGCTCAAACAAAATTTCCTAGAACAAAATTTTCAAATGTAACTACTAGATTGTGATACAATACACTATTGGGTGAAGTTTGGTTGACTTCTGCGCAGCGGTTTGGGAGTTAACATCAAAATTACATTTCTCGGCCATATCGCATAGATCTCACTGTGAAAAGGCTTAAATGACTTTTTTAATTAAGTTTGATGATTGCGTTCAAACAAAATGTCCTAGAACAAAATCTTTAAATGTAACTACTAGATTGTGATACAATACACTATTGGCTGAAGTTTGGTTGACTTCTGCGCAGCGGTTTGGGAGTTAACATCAAAATTACATTTCTCGGCCATATCGCATAGATCTCACTGTGAAAAGGCTTAAATGACTTTTTTAATTAAGTTTGATGATTGCGCTCAAACAAAATTTCCTAGAACAAAATTTTCAAATGTAACTACTAGATTGTGATACAATACACTATTGGGTGAAGTTTGGTTGACTTCTGCGCAGCGGTTTGGGAGTTAACATCAAAATTACATTTCTCGGCCATATCGCATAGATCTCACTGTGAAAAGGCTTAAATGGCTTTTTTGACCTAAGTTTGAGGATTGCGCTCAAATCAAATGTCCTAGAACCAAATTTCCACATGTAACTACTAGATTGTGATAAAATACACTAATGGGTGAAGTTTGGTTGACTTCTGCGCAGCGGTTTGGGAGTTAACATCAAAATTACATTTCTCGGCCATATCGCATAGATCTCACTGTGAAAAGGCTTAAATGACTTTTTTAATTAAGTTTGATGATTGCGCTCAAACAAAATTTCCTAGAACAAAATTTTCAAATGTAACTACTAGATTGTGATACAATACACTATTGGGTGAAGTTTGGTTGACTTCTGCGCAGCGGTTTGGGAGTTAACATCAAAATTACATTTCTCGGCCATATCGCATAGATCTCACTGTGAAAAGGCTTAAATGGCTTTTTTGACCTAAGTTTGAGGATTGCGCTCAAATCAAATGTCCTATAACCAAATTTCCACATGTAACTACTAGATTGTGATACAATACACTAATGGGTGAAGTTTGGTTGACTTCTGCGCAGCGGTTTGGGAGTTATCAAAATTACATTTCTCGGCCATATCGCATAGATCTCACTGTGAAAAGGCTTAAATGACTTTTTTAATTAAGTTTGATGATTGCGTTCAAACAAAATGTCCTAGAACAAAATTTTTAAATGTACCTACTAGATTGTGATACAATACACTATTGGGTGAAGTTTGGTTGACTTCTGCGCAGCGGTTTGGGAGTTAACATCAAAATTACATTTCTCGGCCATATCGCATAGATCTCACTGTGAAAAGGCTTAAATGGCTTTTTTGACCTAAGTTTGAGGATTGCGCTCAAATCAAATGTCCTAGAACCAAATTTCCACATGTAACTACTAGATTGTGATAAAATACACTAATGGGTGAAGTTTGGTTGACTTCTGCGAAGCGGTTTGGGAGTTAACATCAAAATTACATTTCTCGGCCATATCGCATAGATCTCACTGTGAAAAGGCTTAAATGACTTTTTTAATTAAGTTTGATGATTGCGCTCAAACAAAATTTCCTAGAACAAAATTTTCAAATGTAACTACTAGATTGTGATACAATACACTATTGGGTGAAGTTTGGTTGACTTCTGCGCAGAGGTTTGGGAGTTAACATCAAAATTACATTTCTCGGCCATATCGCATAGATCTCACTGTGAAAAGGCTTAAATGACTTTTTTAATTAAGTTTGATGATTGCGTTCAAACAAAATGTCCTAGAACAAAATTTTCAAATGTAACTACTAGATTGTGATACAATACACTATTGGGTGAAGTTTGGTTGACTTCTGCGCAGCGGTTTGGGAGTTAACATCAAAATTACATTTCTCGGCCATATCGCATAGATCTCACTGTGAAAAGGCTTAAATGGCTTTTTTGACCTAAGTTTGAGGATTGCGCTCAAACAAAATGTCCTAGAACAAAATTTTCAAATGTAACTACTAGATTGTGATACAATACACTATTGGGTGAAGTTTGGTTGACTTCTGCGCAGCGGTTTGGGAGTTAACATCAAAATTACATTTCTCGGCCATATCGCATAGATCTCACTGTGAAAAGGCTTAAATGACTTTTTTAATTAAGTTTGATGATTGCGTTCAAACAAAATGTCCTAGAACAAAATTTTCAAATGTAACTACTAGATTGTGATACAATACACTATTGGGTGAAGTTTGGTTGACTTCTGCGCAGCGGTTTGGGAGTTAACATCAAAATTACATTTCTCGGCCATATCGCATAGATCTCACTGTGAAAAGGCTTAAATGGCTTTTTTGACCTACGTTTGAGGATTGCGCTCAAACCAAATGTCCTAGAACTAAATTTTCAAATGTAACTACTAGAATGTGATACAATACACTATTGGGTGAAGTTTGGTTGACTTCTGCGCAGCGGTTTGGGAGTTAACATCAAAATTACATTTCTCGGCCATATCGCATAGATCTCACTGTGAAAAGGCTTAAATGGCTTTTTTGACCTAAGTTTGAGGATTGCGCTCAAATCAAATGTCCTATAACCAAATTTCCACATGTAAATACTAGATTGTGATACAATACACTAATGGGTGAAGTTTGGTTGACTTCTGCGCAGCGGTTTGGGAGTTAACATCAAAATTACATTTCTCGGCCATATCGCATAGATCTCACTGTGAAAAGGCTTAAATGACTTTTTTAATTAAGTTTGATGATTGCGTTCAAACAAAATGTCCTAGAAAATTTTTTTTAAATGTAACTACTAGATTGTGATACAATACACTATTGGGTGAAGTTTGGTTGACTTCTGCGCAGCGGTTTGGGAGTTAACATCAAAATTACATTTCTCGGCCATATCGCATAGATCTCACTGTGAAAAGGCTTAAATGGCTTTTTTGACCTAAGTTTGAGGATTGCGCTCAAATCAAATGTCCTAGAACCAAATTTCCACATGTAACTACTAGATTGTGATAAAATACACTAATGGGTGAAGTTTGGTTGACTTCTGCGCAGCGGTTTGGGAGTTAACATCAAAATTACATTTCTCGGCCATATCGCATAGATCTCACTGTGAAAAGGCTTAAATGACTTTTTTAATTAAGTTTGATGATTGCGCTCAAACAAAATTTTCTAGAACAAAATTTTCAAATGTAACTACTAGATTGTGATACAATACACTAATGGGTGAAGTTTGGTTTACTTCTGCGCAGCGGTTTGGGAGTTAACATCAAAATTACATTTCTCGGCCATATCGCATAGATCTCACTGTGAAAAGGCTTAAATGGCTTTTTTGACCTAAGTTTGAGGATTGCGCTCAAACAAAATGTCCTAGAACAAAATTTTTAAATGTAACTACTAGATTGTGATACAATACACTATTGGGTGAAGTTTGGTTGACTTCTGCGCAGCGGTTTGGGAGTTAACATCAAAATTACATTTCTCGGCCATATCGCATAGATCTCACTGTGAAAAGGCTTAAATGACTTTTTTAAGTTTGATGATTGCGTTCAAACAAAATTTCCTAGAACAAAATTTTCAAATGTAACTACTAGATTGTGATACAATACACTATTGGGTGAAGTTTGGTTGACTTCTGCGCAGCGGTTTGGGAGTTAACATCAAAATTACATTTCTCGGCCATATCGCATTGATCTCACTGTGAAAAGGCTTAAATGGCTTTTTTGACCTAAGTTTGAGGATTGCGCTCAAACCAAATGTCCTAGAACGAAATTTTCAAATGTAACTACTAGAATGTGATACAATACACTATTGGGTGAAGTTTGGTTGACTTCTGCGCAGCGGTTTGGGAGTTAACATCAAAATTACATTTCTCGGCCATATCGCATAGATCTCACTGTGAAAAGGCTTAAATGGCTTTTTTGACCTAAGTTTAATAATTGCGCTCAAACCAAATGTCCTTGAACGAAATTTTCAAATGTAACTACTAGAATGTGATACAATACACTATTGGGTGAAGTTTGGTTGACTTCTGCGCAGCGGTTTGGGAGTTAACATCAAAATTACATTTCTCGGCCATATCGCATAGATCTCACTGTGAAAAGGCTTAAATGACTTTTTTAATTAAGTTTGATGATTGCGTTCAAACAAAATTTTCTAGAACAAAATTTTCAAATGTAACTACTAGATTGTGATACAATACACTATTGGGTGAAGTTTGGTTGACTTCTGCGCAGCGGTTTGGGAGTTAACATCAAAATTACATTTCTCGGCCATATCGCATAGATCTCACTGTGAAAAGGCTTAAATGGCTTTTTTTGACCTAAGTTTGAGGATTGCGCTCAAACCAAATGTCCTAGAACGAAATTTTCAAATGTAACTACTAGAATGTGATACAATACACTATTGGGTGAAGTTTGGTTGACTTCTGCGCAGCGGTTTGGGAGTTAACATCAAAATTACATTTCTCGGCCATATCGCATAGATCTCACTGTGAAAAGGCTTAAATGGCTTTTTTGACCTAAGTTTGAGGATTGCGCTCAAATCAAATGTCCTAGAACCAAATTTCCACAGGTAACTACTAGATTGTGATAAAATACACTAATGGGTGAAGTTTGGTTGACTTCTGCGCAGCGGTTAAGGAGTTAACATCAAAATTACATTTCTCGGCCATATCGCATAGATCTCACTGTGAAAAGGCTTAAATGACTTTTTTAATTAAGTTTGATGATTGCGCTCAAACAAAATTTCCTAGAACAAAATTTTCAAATGTAACTACTAGATTGTGATACAATACACTATTGGGTGAAGTTTGGTTGACTTCTGCGCAGCGGTTTGGGAGTTAACATCAAAATTACATTTCTCGGCCATATCGCATAGATCTCACTGTGAAAAGGCTTAAATGGCTTTTTTGACCTAAGTTTGAGGATTGCGCTCAAATCAAATGTCCTATAACCAAATTTCCACATGTAACTACTAGATTGTGATACAATACACTAATGGGTGAAGTTTGGTTGACTTCTGCGCAGCGGTTTGGGAGTTAACATCAAAATTACATTTCTCGGCCATATCGCATAGATCTCACTGTGAAAAGGCTTAAATGACTTTTTTAATTAAGTTTGATGATTGCGTTCAAACAAAATGTCCTAGAACAAAATTTTTAAATGTAACTACTAGATTGTGATACAATACACTATTGGGTGAAGTTTGGTTGACTTCTGCGCAGCGGTTTGGGAGTTAACATCAAAATTACATTTCTCGGCCATATCGCATAGATCTCACTGTGAAAAGGCTTAAATGGCTTTTTTGACCTAAGTTTGAGGATTGCGCTCAAATCAAATGTCCTAGAACCAAATTTCCACATGTAACTACTAGATTGTGATAAAATACACTAATGGGTGAAGTTTGGTTGACTTCTGCGCAGCGGTTTGGGAGTTAACATCAAAATTACATTTCTCGGCCATATCGCATAGATCTCACTGTGAAAAGGCTTAAATGACTTTTTTAATTAAGTTTGATGATTGCGTTCAAACAAAATTTTCTAGAACAAAATTTTCAAATGTAACTACTAGATTGTGATACAATACACTATTGGGTGAAGTTTGGTTGACTTCTGCGCAGCGGTTTGGGAGTTAACATCAAAATTACATTTCTCGGCCATATCGCATAGATCTCACTGTGAAAAGGCTTAAATGGCTTTTTTGACCTAAGTTTGAGGATTGCGCTCAAACAAAATGTCCTAGAACAAAATTTTTAAATGTAACTACTAGATTGTGATACAATACACTATTGGGTGAAGTTTGGTTGACTTCTGCGCAGCGGTTTGGGAGTTAACATCAAAATTACATTTCTCGGCCATATCGCATAGATCTCACTGTGAAAAGGCTTAAATGACTTTTTTAAGTTTGATGATTGCGTTCAAACAAAATTTCCTAGAACAAAATTTTCAAATGTAACTACTAGATTGTGATACAATACACTATTGGGTGAAGTTTGGTTGACTTCTGCGCAGCGGTTTGGGAGTTAACATCAAAATTACATTTCTCGGCCATATCGCATAGATCTCACTGTGAAAAGGCTTAAATGGCTTTTTTGACCTAAGTTTGAGGATTGCGCTCAAACCAAATGTCCTAGAACGAAATTTTCAAATGTAACTACTAGAATGTGATACAATACACTATTGGGTGAAGTTTGGTTGACTTCTGCGCAGCGGTTTGGGAGTTAACATCAAAATTACATTTCTCGGCCATATCGCATAGATCTCACTGTGAAAAGGCTTAAATGGCTCTTTTGACCTAAGTTTGAGGATTGCGCTCAAATCAAATGTCCTAGAACAAAATTTCCACATGTAACTACTAGATTGTGATAAAATACACTAATGGGTGAAGTTTGGTTGACTTCTGCGCAGCGGTTTGGGAGTTAACATCAAAATTACATTTCTCGGCCATATCGCATAGATCTCACTGTGAAAAGGCTTAAATGACTTTTTTAATTAAGTTTGATGATTGCGCTCAAACAAAATTTCCTAGAACAAAATTTTCAAATGTAACTACTAGATTGTGATACAATACACTATTGGGTGAAGTTTGGTTGACTTCTGCGCAGCGGTTTGGGAGTTAACATCAAAATTACATTTCTCGGCCATATCGCATAGATCTCACTGTGAAAAGGCTTAAATGACTTTTTTAATTAAGTTTGATGATTGCGTTCAAACAAAATTTTCTAGAACAAAATTTTCAAATGTAACTACTAGATTGTGATACAATACACTATTGGGTGAAGTTTGGTTGACTTCTGCGCAGCGGTTTGGGAGTTAACATCAAAATTACATTTCTCGGCCATATCGCATAGATCTCACTGTGAAAAGGCTTAAATGACTTTTTAAATTAAGTTTGATGATTGCGTTCAAACAAAATGTCCTAGAAAATTTTTTTTAAATGTAACTACTAGATTGTGATACAATACACTATTGGGTGAAGTTTGGTTGACTTCTGCGCAGCGGTTTGGGAGTTAACATCAAAATTACATTTCTCGGCCATATCGCATAGATCTCACTGTGAAAAGGCTTAAATGGCTTTTTTGACCTAAGTTTGAGGATTGCGCTCAAATCAAATGTCCTAGAACCAAATTTCCACATGTAACTACTAGATTGTGATAAAATACACTAATGGGTGAAGTTTGGTTGACTTCTGCGCAGCGGTTTGGGAGTTAACATCAAAATTACATTTCTCGGCCATATCGCATAGATCTCACTGTGAAAAGGCTTAAATGACTTTTTTAATTAAGTTTGATGATTGCGCTCAAACAAAATTTTCTAGAACAAAATTTTCAAATGTAACTACTAGATTGTGATACAATACACTAATGGGTGAAGTTTGGTTTACTTCTGCGCAGCGGTTTGGGAGTTAACATCAAAATTACATTTCTCGGCCATATCGCATAGATCTCACTGTGAAAAGGCTTAAATGGCTTTTTTGACCTAAGTTTGAGGATTGCGCTCAAACAAAATGTCCTAGAACAAAATTTTTAAATGTAACTACTAGATTGTGATACAATACACTATTGGGTGAAGTTTGGTTGACTTCTGCGCAGCGGTTTGGGAGTTAACATCAAAATTACATTTCTCGGCCATATCGCATAGATCTCACTGTGAAAAGGCTTAAATGACTTTTTTAAGTTTGATGATTGCGTTCAAACAAAATTTCCTAGAACAAAATTTTCAAATGTAACTACTAGATTGTGATACAATACACTATTGGGTGAAGTTTGGTTGACTTCTGCGCAGCGGTTTGGGAGTTAACATCAAAATTACATTTCTCGGCCATATCGCATTGATCTCACTGTGAAAAGGCTTAAATGGCTTTTTTGACCTAAGTTTGAGGATTGCGCTCAAACCAAATGTCCTAGAACGAAATTTTCAAATGTAACTACTAGAATGTGATACAATACACTATTGGGTGAAGTTTGGTTGACTTCTGCGCAGCGGTTTGGGAGTTAACATCAAAATTACATTTCTCGGCCATATCGCATAGATCTCACTGTGAAAAGGCTTAAATGGCTTTTTTGACCTAAGTTTAATAATTGCGCTCAAACCAAATGTCCTTGAACGAAATTTTCAAATGTAACTACTAGAATGTGATACAATACACTATTGGGTGAAGTTTGGTTGACTTCTGCGCAGCGGTTTGGGAGTTAACATCAAAATTACATTTCTCGGCCATATCGCATAGATCTCACTGTGAAAAGGCTTAAATGACTTTTTTAATTAAGTTTGATGATTGCGTTCAAACAAAATTTTCTAGAACAAAATTTTCAAATGTAACTACTAGATTGTGATACAATACACTATTGGGTGAAGTTTGGTTGACTTCTGCGCAGCGGTTTGGGAGTTAACATCAAAATTACATTTCTCGGCCATATCGCATAGATCTCACTGTGAAAAGGCTTAAATGGCTTTTTTTGACCTAAGTTTGAGGATTGCGCTCAAACCAAATGTCCTAGAACGAAATTTTCAAATGTAACTACTAGAATGTGATACAATACACTATTGGGTGAAGTTTGGTTGACTTCTGCGCAGCGGTTTGGGAGTTAACATCAAAATTACATTTCTCGGCCATATCGCATAGATCTCACTGTGAAAAGGCTTAAATGGCTTTTTTGACCTAAGTTTGAGGATTGCGCTCAAATCAAATGTCCTAGAACCAAATTTCCACATGTAACTACTAGATTGTGATAAAATACACTAATGGGTGAAGTTTGGTTGACTTCTGCGCAGCGGTTTGGGAGTTAACATCAAAATTACATTTCTCGGCCATATCGCATAGATCTCACTGTGAAAAGGCTTAAATGACTTTTTTAATTAAGTTTGATGATTGCGCTCAAACAAAATTTCCTAGAACAAAATTTTCAAATGTAACTACTAGATTGTGATACAATACACTATTGGGTGAAGTTTGGTTGACTTCTGCGCAGCGGTTTGGGAGTTAACATCAAAATTACATTTCTCGGCCATATCGCATAGATCTCACTGTGAAAAGGCTTAAATGGCTTTTTTGACCTAAGTTTGAGGATTGCGCTCAAATCAAATGTCCTATAACCAAATTTCCACATGTAACTACTAGATTGTGATACAATACACTAATGGGTGAAGTTTGGTTGACTTCTGCGCAGCGGTTTGGGAGTTAACATCAAAATTACATTTCTCGGCCATATCGCATAGATCTCACTGTGAAAAGGCTTAAATGACTTTTTTAATTAAGTTTGATGATTGCGTTCAAACAAAATGTCCTAGAACAAAATTTTTAAATGTAACTACTAGATTGTGATACAATACACTATTGGGTGAAGTTTGGTTGACTTCTGCGCAGCGGTTTGGGAGTTAACATCAAAATTACATTTCTCGGCCATATCGCATAGATCTCACTGTGAAAAGGCTTAAATGGCTTTTTTGACCTAAGTTTGAGGATTGCGCTCAAATCAAATGTCCTAGAACCAAATTTCCACATGTAACTACTAGATTGTGATAAAATACACTAATGGGTGAAGTTTGGTTGACTTCTGCGCAGCGGTTTGGGAGTTAACATCAAAATTACATTTCTCGGCCATATCGCATAGATCTCACTGTGAAAAGGCTTAAATGACTTTTTTAATTAAGTTTGATGATTGCGCTCAAACAAAATTTTCTAGAACAAAATTTTCAAATGTAACTACTAGATTGTGATACAATACACTAATGGGTGAAGTTTGGTTTACTTCTGCGCAGCGGTTTGGGAGTTAACATCAAAATTACATTTCTCGGCCATATCGCATAGATCTCACTGTGAAAAGGCTTAAATGGCTTTTTTGACCTAAGTTTAATAATTGCGCTCAAACCAAATGTCCTTGAACGAAATTTTCAAATGTAACTACTAGAATGTGATACAATACACTATTGGGTGAAGTTTGGTTGCCTTCTGCGCAGCGGTTTGGGAGTTAACATCAAAATTACATTTCTCGGCCATATCGCATAGATCTCACTGTGAAAAGGCTTAAATGACTTTTTTAATTAAGTTTGATGATTGCGTTCAAACAAAATTTTCTAGAACAAAATTTTCAAATGTAACTACTAGATTGTGATACAATACACTATTGGGTGAAGTTTGGTTGACTTCTGCGCAGCGGTTTGGGAGTTAACATCAAAATTACATTTCTCGGCCATATCGCATAGATCTCACTGTGAAAAGGCTTAAATGGCTTTTTTGACCTAAGTTTGAGGATTGCGCTCAAACCAAATGTCCTAGAACGAAATTTTCAAATGTAACTACTAGAATGTGATACAATACACTATTGGGTGAAGTTTGGTTGACTTCTGCGCAGCGGTTTGGGAGTTAACATCAAAATTACATTTCTCGGCCATATCGCATAGATCTCACTGTGAAAAGGCTTAAATGGCTTTTTTGACCTAAGTTTGAGGATTGCGCTCAAATCAAATGTCCTAGAACCAAATTTCCACATGTAACTACTAGATTGTGATAAAATACACGAATGGGTGAAGTTTGGTTGACTTCTGCGCAGCGGTTTGGGAGTTAACATCAAAATTACATTTCTCGGCCATATCGCATAGATCTCACTGTGAAAAGGCTTAAATGACTTTTTTAATTAAGTTTGATGATTGCGCTCAAACAAAATTTCCTAGAACAAAATTTTCAAATGTAACTACTAGATTGTGATACAATACACTATTGGGTGAAGTTTGGTTGACTTCTGCGCAGCGGTTTGGGAGTTAACATCAAAATTACATTTCTCGGCCATATCGCATAGATCTCACTGTGAAAAGGCTTAAATGGCTTTTTTGACCTAAGTTTGAGGATTGCGCTCAAATCAAATGTCCTATAACCAAATTTCCACATGTAACTACTAGATTGTGATACAATACACTAATGGGTGAAGTTTGGTTGACTTCTGCGCAGCGGTTTGGGAGTTAACATCAAAATTACATTTCTCGGCCATATCGCATAGATCTCACTGTGAAAAGGCTTAAATGACTTTTTTAATTAAGTTTGATGATTGCGTTCAAACAAAATTTCCTAGAACAAAATTTTCAAATGTAACTACTAGATTGTGATACAATACACTATTGGGTGAAGTTTGGTTGACTTCTGCGCAGCGGTTTGGGAGTTAACATCAAAATTACATTTCTCGGCCATATCGCATAGATCTCACTGTGAAAAGGCTTAAATGGCTTTTTTGACCTAAGTTTGAGGATTGCGCTCAAACCAAATGTCCTAGAACGAAATTTTCAAATGTAACTACTAGAATGTGATACAATACACTATTGGGTGAAGTTTGGTTGACTTCTGCGCAGCGGTTTGGGAGTTAACATCAAAATTACATTTCTCGGCCATATCGCATAGATCTCACTGTGAAAAGGCTTAAATGGCTCTTTTGACCTAAGTTTGAGGATTGCGCTCAAATCAAATGTCCTAGAACAAAATTTCCACATGTAACTACTAGATTGTGATAAAATACACTAATGGGTGAAGTTTGGTTGACTTCTGCGCAGCGGTTTGGGAGTTAACATCAAAATTACATTTCTCGGCCATATCGCATAGATCTCACTGTGAAAAGGCTTAAATGACTTTTTTAATTAAGTTTGATGATTGCGCTCAAACAAAATTTCCTAGAACAAAATTTTCAAATGTAACTACTAGATTGTGATACAATACACTATTGGGTGAAGTTTGGTTGACTTCTGCGCAGCGGTTTGGGAGTTAACATCAAAATTACATTTCTCGGCCATATCGCATAGATCTCACTGTGAAAAGGCTTAAATGGCTTTTTTGACCTAAGTTTGAGGATTGCGCTCAAATCAAATGTCCTATAACCAAATTTCCACATGTAACTACTAGATTGTGATACAATACACTAATGGGTGAAGTTTGGTTGACTTCTGCGCAGCGGTTTGGGAGTTAACATCAAAATTACATTTCTCGGCCATATCGCATAGATCTCACTGTGAAAAGGCTTAAATGACTTTTTTAATTAAGTTTGATGATTGCGTTCAAACAAAATGTCCTAGAACAAAATTTTTAAATGTAACTACTAGATTGTGATACAATACACTATTGGGTGAAGTTTGGTTGACTTCTGCGCAGCGGTTTGGGAGTTAACATCAAAATTACATTTCTCGGCCATATCGCATAGATCTCACTGTGAAAAGGCTTAAATGGCTTTTTTGACCTAAGTTTGAGGATTGCGCTCAAATCAAATGTCCTAGAACCAAATTTCCACATGTAACTACTAGATTGTGATAAAATACACTAATGGGTGAAGTTTGGTTGACTTCTGCGCAGCGGTTTGGGAGTTAACATCAAAATTACATTTCTCGGCCATATCGCATAGATCTCACTGTGAAAAGGCTTAAATGACTTTTTTAATTAAGTTTGATGATTGCGCTCAAACAAAATTTTCTAGAACAAAATTTTCAAATGTAACTACTAGATTGTGATACAATACACTAATGGGTGAAGTTTGGTTTACTTCTGCGCAGCGGTTTGGGAGTTAACATCAAAATTACATTTCTCGGCCATATCGCATAGATCTCACTGTGAAAAGGCTTAAATGGCTTTTTTGACCTAAGTTTAATAATTGCGCTCAAACCAAATGTCCTTGAACGAAATTTTCAAATGTAACTACTAGAATGTGATACAATACACTATTGGGTGAAGTTTGGTTGCCTTCTGCGCAGCGGTTTGGGAGTTAACATCAAAATTACATTTCTCGGCCATATCGCATAGATCTCACTGTGAAAAGGCTTAAATGACTTTTTTAATTAAGTTTGATGATTGCGTTCAAACAAAATTTTCTAGAACAAAATTTTCAAATGTAACTACTAGATTGTGATACAATACACTATTGGGTGAAGTTTGGTTGACTTCTGCGCAGCGGTTTGGGAGTTAACATCAAAATTACATTTCTCGGCCATATCGCATAGATCTCACTGTGAAAAGGCTTAAATGGCTTTTTTGACCTAAGTTTGAGGATTGCGCTCAAACCAAATGTCCTAGAACGAAATTTTCAAATGTAACTACTAGAATGTGATACAATACACTATTGGGTGAAGTTTGGTTGACTTCTGCGCAGCGGTTTGGGAGTTAACATCAAAATTACATTTCTCGGCCATATCGCATAGATCTCACTGTGAAAAGGCTTAAATGGCTTTTTTGACCTAAGTTTGAGGATTGCGCTCAAATCAAATGTCCTAGAACCAAATTTCCACATGTAACTACTAGATTGTGATAAAATACACGAATGGGTGAAGTTTGGTTGACTTCTGCGCAGCGGTTTGGGAGTTAACATCAAAATTACATTTCTCGGCCATATCGCATAGATCTCACTGTGAAAAGGCTTAAATGACTTTTTTAATTAAGTTTGATGATTGCGCTCAAACAAAATTTCCTAGAACAAAATTTTCAAATGTAACTACTAGATTGTGATACAATACACTATTGGGTGAAGTTTGGTTGACTTCTGCGCAGCGGTTTGGGAGTTAACATCAAAATTACATTTCTCGGCCATATCGCATAGATCTCACTGTGAAAAGGCTTAAATGGCTTTTTTGACCTAAGTTTGAGGATTGCGCTCAAATCAAATGTCCTATAACCAAATTTCCACATGTAACTACTAGATTGTGATACAATACACTAATGGGTGAAGTTTGGTTGACTTCTGCGCAGCGGTTTGGGAGTTAACATCAAAATTACATTTCTCGGCCATATCGCATAGATCTCACTGTGAAAAGGCTTAAATGACTTTTTTAATTAAGTTTGATGATTGCGTTCAAACAAAATGTCCTAGAAAAATTTTTTTAAATGTAACTACTAGATTGTGATACAATACACTATTGGGTGAAGTTTGGTTGACTTCTGCGCAGCGGTTTGGGAGTTAACATCAAAATTACATTTCTCGGCCATATCGCATAGATCTCACTGTGAAAAGGCTTAAATGGCTTTTTTGACCTAAGTTTGAGGATTGCGCTCAAATCAAATGTCCTAGAACCAAATTTCCACATGTAACTACTAGATTGTGATAAAATACACTAATGGGTGAAGTTTGGTTGACTTCTGCGCAGCGGTTTGGGAGTTAACATCAAAATTACATTTCTCGGCCATATCGCATAGATCTCACTGTGAAAAGGCTTAAATGACTTATTTAATTAAGTTTGATGATTGCGCTCAAACAAAATTTTCTAGAACAAAATTTTCAAATGTAACTACTAGATTGTGATACAATACACTAATGGGTGAAGTTTGGTTTACTTCTGCGCAGCGGTTTGGGAGTTAACATCAAAATTACATTTCTCGGCCATATCGCATAGATCTCACTGTGAAAAGGCTTAAATGGCTTTTTTGACCTAAGTTTAATAATTGCGCTCAAACCAAATGTCCTTGAACGAAATTTTCAAATGTAACTACTAGAATGTGATACAATACACTATTGGGTGAAGTTTGGTTGACTTCTGCGCAGCGGTTTGGGAGTTAACATCAAAATTACATTTCTCGGCCATATCGCATAGATCTCACTGTGAAAAGGCTTAAATGACTTTTTTAATTAAGTTTGATGATTGCGTTCAAACAAAATTTTCTAGAACAAAATTTTCAAATGTAACTACTAGATTGTGATACAATACACTATTGGGTGAAGTTTGGTTGACTTCTGCGCAGCGGTTTGGGAGTTAACATCAAAATTACATTTCTCGGCCATATCGCATAGATCTCACTGTGAAAAGGCTTAAATGGCTTTTTTGACCTAAGTTTGAGGATTGCGCTCAAACAAAATGTCCTAGAACAAAATTTTTAAATGTAACTACTAGATTGTGATACAATACACTATTGGGTGAAGTTTGGTTGACTTCTGCGCAGCGGTTTGGGAGTTAACATCAAAATTACATTTCTCGGCCATATCGCATAGATCTCACTGTGAAAAGGCTTAAATGACTTTTTTAAGTTTGATGATTGCGTTCAAACAAAATTTCCTAGAACAAAATTTTCAAATGTCACTACTAGATTGTGATACAATACACTATTGGGTGAAGTTTGGTTGACTTCTGCGCAGCGGTTTGGGAGTTAACATCAAAATTACATTTCTCGGCCATATCGCATAGATCTCACTGTGAAAAGGCTTAAATGGCTTTTTGGACCTAAGTTTGAGGATTGCGCTCAAACCAAATGTCCTAGAACGAAATTTTCAAATGTAACTACTAGAATGTGATACAATACACTATTGGGTGAAGTTTGGTTGACTTCTGCGCAGCGGTTTGGGAGTTAACATCAAAATTACATTTCTCGGCCATATCGCATAGATCTCACTGTGAAAAGGCTTAAATGGCTCTTTTGACCTAAGTTTGAGGATTGCGCTCAAATCAAATGTCCTAGAACAAAATTTCCACATGTAACTACTAGATTGTGATAAAATACACTAATGGGTGAAGTTTGGTTGACTTCTGCGCAGCGGTTTGGGAGTTAACATCAAAATTACATTTCTCGGCCATATCGCATAGATCTCACTGTGAAAAGGCTTAAATGACTTTTTTAATTAAGTTTGATGATTGCGCTCAAACAAAATTTCCTAGAACAAAATTTTCAAATGTAACTACTAGATTGTGATACAATACACTATTGGGTGAAGTTTGGTTGACTTCTGCGCAGCGGTTTGGGAGTTAACATCAAAATTACATTTCTCGGCCATATCGCATAGATCTCACTGTGAAAAGGCTTAAATGGCTTTTTTGACCTAAGTTTGAGGATTGCGCTCAAATCAAATGTCCTATAACCAAATTTCCACATGTAACTACTAGATTGTGATACAATACACTAATGGGTGAAGTTTGGTTGACTTCTGCGCAGCGGTTTGGGAGTTAACATCAAAATTACATTTCTCGGCCATATCGCATAGATCTCACTGTGAAAAGGCTTAAATGACTTTTTTAATTAAGTTTGATGATTGCGTTCAAACAAAATGTCCTAGAAAAATTTTTTTAAATGTAACTACTAGATTGTGATACAATACACTATTGGGTGAAGTTTGGTTGACTTCTGCGCAGCGGTTTGGGAGTTAACATCAAAATTACATTTCTCGGCCATATCGCATAGATCTCACTGTGAAAAGGCTTAAATGGCTTTTTTGACCTAAGTTTGAGGATTGCGCTCAAATCAAATGTCCTAGAACCAAATTTCCACATGTAACTACTAGATTGTGATAAAATACACTAATGGGTGAAGTTTGGTTGACTTCTGCGCAGCGGTTTGGGAGTTAACATCAAAATTACATTTCTCGGCCATATCGCATAGATCTCACTGTGAAAAGGCTTAAATGACTTTTTTAATTAAGTTTGATGATTGCGCTCAAACAAAATTTTCTAGAACAAAATTTTCAAATGTAACTACTAGATTGTGATACAATACACTAATGGGTGAAGTTTGGTTTACTTCTGCGCAGCGGTTTGGGAGTTAACATCAAAATTACATTTCTCGGCCATATCGCATAGATCTCACTGTGAAAAGGCTTAAATGGCTTTTTTGACCTAAGTTTGAGGATTGCGCTCAAACAAAATGTCCTAGAACAAAATTTTTAAATGTAACTACTAGATTGTGATACAATACACTATTGGGTGAAGTTTGGTTGACTTCTGCGCAGCGGTTTGGGAGTTAACATCAAAATTACATTTCTCGGCCATATCGCATAGATCTCACTGTGAAAAGGCTTAAATGACTTTTTTAAGTTTGATGATTGCGTTCAAACAAAATTTCCTAGAACAAAATTTTCAAATGTAACTACTAGATTGTGATACAATACACTATTGGGTGAAGTTTGGTTGACTTCTGCGCAGCGGTTTGGGAGTTAACATCAAAATTACATTTCTCGGCCATATCGCATTGATCTCACTGTGAAAAGGCTTAAATGGCTTTTTTGACCTAAGTTTGAGGATTGCGCTCAAACCAAATGTCCTAGAACGAAATTTTCAAATGTAACTACTAGAATGTGATACAATACACTATTGGGTGAAGTTTGGTTGACTTCTGCGCAGCGGTTTGGGAGTTAACATCAAAATTACATTTCTCGGCCATATCGCATAGATCTCACTGTGAAAAGGCTTAAATGGCTTTTTTGACCTAAGTTTAATAATTGCGCTCAAACCAAATGTCCTTGAACGAAATTTTCAAATGTAACTACTAGAATGTGATACAATACACTATTGGGTGAAGTTTGGTTGACTTCTGCGCAGCGGTTTGGGAGTTAACATCAAAATTACATTTCTCGGCCATATCGCATAGATCTCACTGTGAAAAGGCTTAAATGACTTTTTTAATTAAGTTTGATGATTGCGTTCAAACAAAATTTTCTAGAACAAAATTTTCAAATGTAACTACTAGATTGTGATACAATACACTATTGGGTGAAGTTTGGTTGACTTCTGCGCAGCGGTTTGGGAGTTAACATCAAAATTACATTTCTCGGCCATATCGCATAGATCTCACTGTGAAAAGGCTTAAATGGCTTTTTTTGACCTAAGTTTGAGGATTGCGCTCAAACCAAATGTCCTAGAACGAAATTTTCAAATGTAACTACTAGAATGTGATACAATACACTATTGGGTGAAGTTTGGTTGACTTCTGCGCAGCGGTTTGGGAGTTAACATCAAAATTACATTTCTCGGCCATATCGCATAGATCTCACTGTGAAAAGGCTTAAATGGCTTTTTTGACCTAAGTTTGAGGATTGCGCTCAAATCAAATGTCCTAGAACCAAATTTCCACATGTAACTACTAGATTGTGATAAAATACACTAATGGGTGAAGTTTGGTTGACTTCTGCGCAGCGGTTTGGGAGTTAACATCAAAATTACATTTCTCGGCCATATCGCATAGATCTCACTGTGAAAAGGCTTAAATGACTTTTTTAATTAAGTTTGATGATTGCGCTCAAACAAAATTTCCTAGAACAAAATTTTCAAATGTAACTACTAGATTGTGATACAATACACTATTGGGTGAAGTTTGGTTGACTTCTGCGCAGCGGTTTGGGAGTTAACATCAAAATTACATTTCTCGGCCATATCGCATAGATCTCACTGTGAAAAGGCTTAAATGGCTTTTTTGACCTAAGTTTGAGGATTGCGCTCAAATCAAATGTCCTATAACCAAATTTCCACATGTAACTACTAGATTGTGATACAATACACTAATGGGTGAAGTTTGGTTGACTTCTGCGCAGCGGTTTGGGAGTTAACATCAAAATTACATTTCTCGGCCATATCGCATAGATCTCACTGTGAAAAGGCTTAAATGACTTTTTTAATTAAGTTTGATGATTGCGTTCAAACAAAATGTCCTAGAACAAAATTTTTAAATGTAACTACTAGATTGTGATACAATACACTATTGGGTGAAGTTTGGTTGACTTCTGCGCAGCGGTTTGGGAGTTAACATCAAAATTACATTTCTCGGCCATATCGCATAGATCTCACTGTGAAAAGGCTTAAATGGCTTTTTTGACCTAAGTTTGAGGATTGCGCTCAAATCAAATGTCCTAGAACCAAATTTCCACATGTAACTACTAGATTGTGATAAAATACACTAATGGGTGAAGTTTGGTTGACTTCTGCGCAGCGGTTTGGGAGTTAACATCAAAATTACATTTCTCGGCCATATCGCATAGATCTCACTGTGAAAAGGCTTAAATGACTTTTTTAATTAAGTTTGATGATTGCGCTCAAACAAAATTTTCTAGAACAAAATTTTCAAATGTAACTACTAGATTGTGATACAATACACTAATGGGTGAAGTTTGGTTTACTTCTGCGCAGCGGTTTGGGAGTTAACATCAAAATTACATTTCTCGGCCATATCGCATAGATCTCACTGTGAAAAGGCTTAAATGGCTTTTTTGACCTAAGTTTAATAATTGCGCTCAAACCAAATGTCCTTGAACGAAATTTTCAAATGTAACTACTAGAATGTGATACAATACACTATTGGGTGAAGTTTGGTTGCCTTCTGCGCAGCGGTTTGGGAGTTAACATCAAAATTACATTTCTCGGCCATATCGCATAGATCTCACTGTGAAAAGGCTTAAATGACTTTTTTAATTAAGTTTGATGATTGCGTTCAAACAAAATTTTCTAGAACAAAATTTTCAAATGTAACTACTAGATTGTGATACAATACACTATTGGGTGAAGTTTGGTTGACTTCTGCGCAGCGGTTTGGGAGTTAACATCAAAATTACATTTCTCGGCCATATCGCATAGATCTCACTGTGAAAAGGCTTAAATGGCTTTTTTGACCTAAGTTTGAGGATTGCGCTCAAACCAAATGTCCTAGAACGAAATTTTCAAATGTAACTACTAGAATGTGATACAATACACTATTGGGTGAAGTTTGGTTGACTTCTGCGCAGCGGTTTGGGAGTTAACATCAAAATTACATTTCTCGGCCATATCGCATAGATCTCACTGTGAAAAGGCTTAAATGGCTTTTTTGACCTAAGTTTGAGGATTGCGCTCAAATCAAATGTCCTAGAACCAAATTTCCACATGTAACTACTAGATTGTGATAAAATACACGAATGGGTGAAGTTTGGTTGACTTCTGCGCAGCGGTTTGGGAGTTAACATCAAAATTACATTTCTCGGCCATATCGCATAGATCTCACTGTGAAAAGGCTTAAATGACTTTTTTAATTAAGTTTGATGATTGCGCTCAAACAAAATTTCCTAGAACAAAATTTTCAAATGTAACTACTAGATTGTGATACAATACACTATTGGGTGAAGTTTGGTTGACTTCTGCGCAGCGGTTTGGGAGTTAACATCAAAATTACATTTCTCGGCCATATCGCATAGATCTCACTGTGAAAAGGCTTAAATGGCTTTTTTGACCTAAGTTTGAGGATTGCGCTCAAATCAAATGTCCTATAACCAAATTTCCACATGTAACTACTAGATTGTGATACAATACACTAATGGGTGAAGTTTGGTTGACTTCTGCGCAGCGGTTTGGGAGTTAACATCAAAATTACATTTCTCGGCCATATCGCATAGATCTCACTGTGAAAAGGCTTAAATGACTTTTTTAATTAAGTTTGATGATTGCGTTCAAACAAAATGTCCTAGAACAAAATTTTTAAATGTAACTACTAGATTGTGATACAATACACTATTGGGTGAAGTTTGGTTGACTTCTGCGCAGCGGTTTGGGAGTTAACATCAAAATTACATTTCTCGGCCATATCGCATAGATCTCACTGTGAAAAGGCTTAAATGGCTTTTTTGACCTAAGTTTGAGGATTGCGCTCAAATCAAATGTCCTAGAACCAAATTTCCACATGTAACTACTAGATTGTGATAAAATACACTAATGGGTGAAGTTTGGTTGACTTCTGCGAAGCGGTTTGGGAGTTAACATCAAAATTACATTTCTCGGCCATATCGCATAGATCTCACTGTGAAAAGGCTTAAATGACTTTTTTAATTAAGTTTGATGATTGCGCTCAAACAAAATTTCCTAGAACAAAATTTTCAAATGTAACTACTAGATTGTGATACAATACACTATTGGGTAAAGTTTGGTTGACTTCTGCGCAGCGGTTTGGGAGTTAACATCAAAATTACATTTCTCGGCCATATCGCATAGATCTCACTGTGAAAAGGCTTAAATGACTTTTTTAATTAAGTTTGATGATTGCGTTCAAACAAAATGTCCTAGAACAAAATTTTCAAATGTAACTACTAGATTGTGATACAATACACTATTGGGTGAAGTTTGGTTGACTTCTGCGCAGCGGTTTGGGAGTTAACATCAAAATTACATTTCTCGGCCATATCGCATAGATCTCACTGTGAAAAGGCTTAAATGGCTTTTTTGACCTAAGTTTGAGGATTGCGCTCAAACAAAATGTCCTAGAACAAAATTTTCAAATGTAACTACTAGATTGTGATACAATACACTATTGGGTGAAGTTTGGTTGACTTCTGCGCAGCGGTTTGGGAGTTAACATCAAAATTACATTTCTCGGCCATATCGCATAGATCTCACTGTGAAAAGGCTTAAATGACTTTTTTAATTAAGTTTGATGATTGCGTTCAAACAAAATGTCCTAGAACAAAATTTTCAAATGTAACTACTAGATTGTGATACAATACACTATTGGGTGAAGTTTGGTTGACTTCTGCGCAGCGGTTTGGGAGTTAACATCAAAATTACATTTCTCGGCCATATCGCATAGATCTCACTGTGAAAAGGCTTAAATGGCTTTTTTGACCTAAATTTGAGGATTGCGCTCAAACCAAATGTCCTAGAACGAAATTTTCAAATGTAACTACTAGAATGTGATACAATACACTATTGGGTGAAGTTTGGTTGACTTCTGCGCAGCGGTTTGGGAGTTAACATCAAAATTACATTTCTCGGCCATATCGCATAGATCTCACTGTGAAAAGGCTTAAATGGCTTTTTTGACCTAAGTTTGAGGATTGCGCTCAAATCAAATGTCCTAGAACCAAATTTCCACATGTAACTACTAGATTGTGATAAAATACACTAATGGGTGAAGTTTGGTTGACTTCTGCGCAGCGGTTTGGGAGTTAACATCAAAATTACATTTCTCGGCCATATCGCATAGATCTCACTGTGAAAAGGCTTAAATGACTTTTTTAATTAAGTTTGATGATTGCGCTCAAACAAAATTTTCTAGAACAAAATTTTCAAATGTAACTACAAGATTGTGATACAATACACTATTGGGTGAAGTTTGGTTGACTTCTGCGCAGCGGTTTGGGAGTTAACATCAAAATTACATTTCTCGGCCATATCGCATAGATCTCACTGTGAAAAGGCTTAAATGGCTTTTTTGACCTAAGTTTGAGGATTGCGCTCAAATCAAATGTCCTATAACCAAATTTCCACATGTAACTACTAGATTGTGATACAATACACTAATGGGTGAAGTTTGGTTGACTTCTGCGCAGCGGTTTGGGAGTTAACATCAAAATTACATTTCTCGGCCATATCGCATAGATCTCACTGTGAAAAGGCTTAAATGACTTTTTTAATTAAGTTTGATGATTGCGTTCAAACAAAATGTCCTAGAACAAAATTTTTAAATGTAACTACTAGATTGTGATACAATACACTATTGGGTGAAGTTTGGTTGACTTCTGCGCAGCGGTTTGGGAGTTAACATCAAAATTACATTTCTCGGCCATATCGCATAGATCTCACTGTGAAAAGGCTTAAATGGCTTTTTTGACCTAAGTTTGAGGATTGCGCTCAAATCAAATGTCCTAGAACCAAATTTCCACATGTAACTACTAGATTGTGATAAAATACACTAATGGGTGAAGTTTGGTTGACTTCTGCGCAGCGGTTTGGGAGTTAACATCAAAATTACATTTCTCGGCCATATCGCATAGATCTCACTGTGAAAAGGCTTAAATGACTTTTTTAATTAAGTTTGATGATTGCGCTCAAACAAAATTTTCTAGAACAAAATTTTCAAATGTAACTACTAGATTGTGATACAATACACTATTGGGTGAAGTTTGGTTGACTTCTGCACAGCGGTTTGGGAGTTAACATCAAAATTACATTTCTCGGCCATATCGCATAGATCTCACTGTGAAAAGGCTTAAATGACTTTTTTAATTAAGTTTGATGATTGCGTTCAAACAAAATGTCCTAGAACAAAATTTTCAAATGTAACTACTAGATTGTGATACAATACACTATTGGGTGAAGTTTGGTTGACTTCTGCGCAGCGGTTTGGGAGTTAACATCAAAATTACATTTCTCGGCCATATCGCATAGATCTCACTGTGAAAAGGCTTAAATGGCTTTTTTGACCTAAGTTTGAGGATTGCGCTCAAATCAAATGTCCTAGAACCAAATTTCCACATGTAACTACTAGATTGTGATAAAATACACTAATGGGTGAAGTTTGGTTGACTTCTGCGCAGCGGTTTGGGAGTTAACATCAAAATTACATTTCTCGGCCATATCGCATAGATCTCACTGTGAAAAGGCTTAAATGACTTTTTTAATTAAGTTTGATGATTGCGCTCAAACAAAATTTTCTAGAACAAAATTTTCAAATGTAACTACTAGATTGTGATACAATACACTAATGGTTAAAGTTTGGTTTACTTCTGCGCAGCGGTTTGGGAGTTAACATCAAAATTACATTTCTCGGCCATATCGCATAGATCTCACTGTGAAAAGGCTTAAATGGCTTTTTTGACCTAAGTTTAATAATTGCGCTCAAACCAAATGTCCTTGAACGAAATTTTCAAATGTAACTACTAGAATGTGATACAATACACTATTGGGTGAAGTTTGGTTGCCTTCTGCGCAGCGGTTTGGGAGTTAACATCAAAATTACATTTCTCGGCCATATCGCATAGATCTCACTGTGAAAAGGCTTAAATGACTTTTTTAATTAAGTTTGAGGATTGCGTTCAAACAAAATTTTCTAGAACGAAATTTTCAAATGTAACTACTAGATTGTGATACAATACACTATTGGGTGAAGTTTGGTTGACTTCTGCGCAGCGGTTTGGGAGTTAACATCAAAATTACATTTCTCGGCCATATCGCATAGATCTCACTGTGAAAAGGCTTAAATGGCTTTTTTGACCTAAGTTTGAGGATTGCGCTCAAATCAAATGTCCTAGAACCAAATTTCCACATGTAACTACTAGATTGTGATAAAATACACTAATGGGTGAAGTTTGGTTGACTTCTGCGCAGCGGTTTGGGAGTTAACATCAAAATTACATTTCTCGGCCATATCGCATAGATCTCACTGTGAAAAGGCTTAAATGACTTTTTTAATTAAGTTTGATGATTGCGTTCAAACAAAATGTCCTAGAACAAAATTTTTAAATGTAACTACTAGATTGTGATACAATACACTATTGGGTGAAGTTTGGTTGACTTCTGCGCAGCGGTTTGGGAGTTAACATCAAAATTACATTTCTCGGCCATATCGCATAGATCTCACTGTGAAAAGGCTTAAATGGCTTTTTTGACCTAAGTTTGAGGATTGCGCTCAAATCAAATGTCCTAGAACCAAATTTCCACATGTAACTACTAGATTGTGATAAAATACACTAATGGGTGAAGTTTGGTTGACTTCTGCGAAGCGGTTTGGGAGTTAACATCAAAATTACATTTCTCGGCCATATCGCATAGATCTCACTGTGAAAAGGCTTAAATGACTTTTTTAATTAAGTTTGATGATTGCGCTCAAACAAAATTTCCTAGAACAAAATTTTCAAATGTAACTACTAGATTGTGATACAATACACTATTGGGTAAAGTTTGGTTGACTTCTGCGCAGCGGTTTGGGAGTTAACATCAAAATTACATTTCTCGGCCATATCGCATAGATCTCACTGTGAAAAGGCTTAAATGACTTTTTTAATTAAGTTTGATGATTGCGTTCAAACAAAATGTCCTAGAACAAAATTTTCAAATGTAACTACTAGATTGTGATACAATACACTATTGGGTGAAGTTTGGTTGACTTCTGCGCAGCGGTTTGGGAGTTAACATCAAAATTACATTTCTCGGCCATATCGCATAGATCTCACTGTGAAAAGGCTTAAATGGCTTTTTTGACCTAAGTTTGAGGATTGCGCTCAAACAAAATGTCCTAGAACAAAATTTTCAAATGTAACTACTAGATTGTGATACAATACACTATTGGGTGAAGTTTGGTTGACTTCTGCGCAGCGGTTTGGGAGTTAACATCAAAATTACATTTCTCGGCCATATCGCATAGATCTCACTGTGAAAAGGCTTAAATGACTTTTTTAATTAAGTTTGATGATTGCGTTCAAACAAAATGTCCTAGAACAAAATTTTCAAATGTAACTACTAGATTGTGATACAATACACTATTGGGTGAAGTTTGGTTGACTTCTGCGCAGCGGTTTGGGAGTTAACATCAAAATTACATTTCTCGGCCATATCGCATAGATCTCACTGTGAAAAGGCTTAAATGGCTTTTTTGACCTAAATTTGAGGATTGCGCTCAAACCAAATGTCCTAGAACGAAATTTTCAAATGTAACTACTAGAATGTGATACAATACACTATTGGGTGAAGTTTGGTTGACTTCTGCGCAGCGGTTTGGGAGTTAACATCAAAATTACATTTCTCGGCCATATCGCATAGATCTCACTGTGAAAAGGCTTAAATGGCTTTTTTGACCTAAGTTTGAGGATTGCGCTCAAATCAAATGTCCTAGAACCAAATTTCCACATGTAACTACTAGATTGTGATAAAATACACTAATGGGTGAAGTTTGGTTGACTTCTGCGCAGCGGTTTGGGAGTTAACATCAAAATTACATTTCTCGGCCATATCGCATAGATCTCACTGTGAAAAGGCTTAAATGACTTTTTTAATTAAGTTTGATGATTGCGCTCAAACAAAATTTTCTAGAACAAAATTTTAAAATGTAACTACAAGATTGTGATACAATACACTATTGGGTGAAGTTTGGTTGACTTCTGCGCAGCGGTTTGGGAGTTAACATCAAAATTACATTTCTCGGCCATATCGCATAGATCTCACTGTGAAAAGGCTTAAATGGCTTTTTTGACCTAAGTTTGAGGATTGCGCTCAAATCAAATGTCCTAGAACCAAATTTCCACATGTAACTACTAGATTGTGATAAAATACACTAATGGGTGAAGTTTGGTTGACTTCTGCGCAGCGGTTTGGGAGTTAACATCAAAATTACATTTCTCGGCCATATCGCATAGATCTCACTGTGAAAAGGCTTAAATGACTTTTTTAATTAAGTTTGATGATTGCGCTCAAACAAAATTTTCTAGAACAAAATTTTCAAATGTAACTACTAGATTGTGATACAATACACTATTGGGTGAAGTTTGGTTGACTTCTGCACAGCGGTTTGGGAGTTAACATCAAAATTACATTTCTCGGCCATATCGCATAGATCTCACTGTGAAAAGGCTTAAATGACTTTTTTAATTAAGTTTGATGATTGCGTTCAAACAAAATGTCCTAGAACAAAATTTTCAAATGTAACTACTAGATTGTGATACAATACACTATTGGGTGAAGTTTGGTTGACTTCTGCGCAGCGGTTTGGGAGTTAACATCAAAATTACATTTCTCGGCCATATCGCATAGATCTCACTGTGAAAAGGCTTAAATGGCTTTTTTGACCTAAGTTTGAGGATTGCGCTCAAAAAAAATGTCCTAGAACAAAATTTTTAAATGTAACTACTAGATTGTGGTACAATACACTATTGGGTGAAGTTTGGTTGACTTCTGCGCAGCGGTTTGGGAGTTAACATCAAAATTACATTTCTCGGCCATATCGCATAGATCTCACTGTGAAAAGGCTTAAATGACTTTTTTAATTAAGTTTGATGATTGCGTTCAAACAAAATGTCCTAGAACAAAATTTTCAAATGTAACTACTAGATTGTGATACAATACACTATTGGGTGAAGTTTGGTTGACTTCTGCGCAGCGGTTTGGGAGTTAACATCAAAATTACATTTCTCGGCCATATCGCATAGATCTCACTGTGAAAAGGCTTAAATGGCTTTTTTGACCTAAGTTTGAGGATTGCGCTCAAAAAAAATGTCCTAGAACAAAATTTTTAAATGTAACTACTAGATTGTGGTACAATACACTATTGGGTGAAGTTTGGTTGACTTCTGCGCAGCGGTTTGGGAGTTAACATCAAAATTACATTTCTCGGCCATATCGCATAGATCTCACTGTGAAAAGGCTTAAATGACTTTTTTAATTAAGTTTGAGGATTGCGCTCAAATCAAATGTCCTATAACCAAATTTCCACATGTAACTACTAGATTGTGATACAATACACTAATGGGTGAAGTTTGGTTGACTTCTGCGCAGCGGTTTGGGAGTTAACATCAAAATTACATTTCTCGGCCATATCGCATAGATCTCACTGTGAAAAGGCTTAAATGACTTTTTTAATTAAGTTTGATGATTGCGTTCAAACAAAATGTCCTAGAACAAAATTTTTAAATGTAACTACTAGATTGTGATACAATACACTATTGGGTGAAGTTTGGTTGACTTCTGCGCAGCGGTTTGGGAGTTAACATCAAAATTACATTTCTCGGCCATATCGCATAGATCTCACTGTGAAAAGGCTTAAATGGCTTTTTTGACCTAAGTTTGAGGATTGCGCTCAAATCAAATGTCCTAGAACCAAATTTCCACATGTAACTACTAGATTGTGATAAAATACACTAATGGGTGAAGTTTGGTTGACTTCTGCGCAGCGGTTTGGGAGTTAACATCAAAATTACATTTCTCGGCCATATCGCATAGATCTCACTGTGAAAAGGCTTAAATGACTTTTTTAATTAAGTTTGATGATTGCGCTCAAACAAAATTTTCTAGAACAAAATTTTCAAATGTAACTACTAGATTGTGATACAATACACTAATGGTTGAAGTTTGGTTTACTTCTGCGCAGCGGTTTGGGAGTTAACATCAAAATTACATTTCTCGGCCATATCGCATAGATCTCACTGTGAAAAGGCTTAAATGGCTTTTTTGACCTAAGTTTAATAATTGCGCTCAAACCAAATGTCCTTGAACGAAATTTTCAAATGTAACTACTAGAATGTGATACAATACACTATTGGGTGAAGTTTGGTTGCCTTCTGCGCAGCGGTTTGGGAGTTAACATCAAAATTACATTTCTCGGCCATATCGCATAGATCTCACTGTGAAAAGGCTTAAATGACTTTTTTAATTAAGTTTGAGGATTGCGTTCAAACAAAATTTCCTAGAACAAAATTTTCAAATGTAACTACTAGATTGTGATACAATACACTATTGGGTGAAGTTTGGTTGACTTCTGCGCAGCGGTTTGGGAGTTAACATCAAAATTACATTTCTCGGCCATATCGCATAGATCTCACTGTGAAAAGGCTTAAATGGCTTTTTTGACCTAAGTTTGAGGATTGCGCTCAAATCAAATGTCCTATAACCAAATTTCCACATGTAACTACTAGATTGTGATACAATACACTAATGGGTGAAGTTTGGTTGACTTCTGCGCAGCGGTTTGGGAGTTAACATCAAAATTACATTTCTCGGCCATATCGCATAGATCTCACTGTGAAAAGGCTTAAATGACTTTTTTAATTAAGTTTGATGATTGCGTTCAAACAAAATGTCCTAGAACAAAATTTTTAAATGTAACTACTAGATTGTGATACAATACACTATTGGGTGAAGTTTGGTTGACTTCTGCGCAGCGGTTTGGGAGTTAACATCAAAATTACATTTCTCGGCCATATCGCATAGATCTCACTGTGAAAAGGCTTAAATGGCTTTTTTGACCTAAGTTTGAGGATTGCGCTCAAATCAAATGTCCTAGAACCAAATTTCCACATGTAACTACTAGATTGTGATAAAATACACTAATGGGTGAAGTTTGGTTGACTTCTGCGAAGCGGTTTGGGAGTTAACATCAAAATTACATTTCTCGGCCATATCGCATAGATCTCACTGTGAAAAGGCTTAAATGACTTTTTTAATTAAGTTTGATGATTGCGCTCAAACAAAATTTCCTAGAACAAAATTTTCAAATGTAACTACTAGATTGTGATACAATACACTATTGGGTAAAGTTTGGTTGACTTCTGCGCAGCGGTTTGGGAGTTAACATCAAAATTACATTTCTCGGCCATATCGCATAGATCTCACTGTGAAAAGGCTTAAATGACTTTTTTAATTAAGTTTGATGATTGCGTTCAAACAAAATGTCCTAGAACAAAATTTTCAAATGTAACTACTAGATTGTGATACAATACACTATTGGGTGAAGTTTGGTTGACTTCTGCGCAGCGGTTTGGGAGTTAACATCAAAATTACATTTCTCGGCCATATCGCATAGATCTCACTGTGAAAAGGCTTAAATGGCTTTTTTGACCTAAGTTTGAGGATTGCGCTCAAACAAAATGTCCTAGAACAAAATTTTCAAATGTAACTACTAGATTGTGATACAATACACTATTGGGTGAAGTTTGGTTGACTTCTGCGCAGCGGTTTGGGAGTTAACATCAAAATTACATTTCTCGGCCATATCGCATAGATCTCACTGTGAAAAGGCTTAAATGACTTTTTTAATTAAGTTTGATGATTGCGTTCAAACAAAATGTCCTAGAACAAAATTTTCAAATGTAACTACTAGATTGTGATACAATACACTATTGGGTGAAGTTTGGTTGACTTCTGCGCAGCGGTTTGGGAGTTAACATCAAAATTACATTTCTCGGCCATATCGCATAGATCTCACTGTGAAAAGGCTTAAATGGCTTTTTTGACCTAAGTTTGAGGATTGCGCTCAAACCAAATGTCCTAGAACGAAATTTTCAAATGTAACTACTAGAATGTGATACAATACACTATTGGGTGAAGTTTGGTTGACTTCTGCGCAGCGGTTTGGGAGTTAACATCAAAATTACATTTCTCGGCCATATCGCATAGATCTCACTGTGAAAAGGCTTAAATGGCTTTTTTGACCTAAGTTTGAGGATTGCGCTCAAATCAAATGTCCTAGAACCAAATTTTCACATGTAACTACTAGATTGTGATAAAATACACTAATGGGTGAAGTTTGGTTGACTTCTGCGCAGCGGTTTGGGAGTTAACATCAAAATTACATTTCTCGGCCATATCGCATAGATCTCACTGTGAAAAGGCTTAAATGACTTTTTTAATTAAGTTTGATGATTGCGTTCAAACAAAATGTCCTAGAACAAAATTTTCAAATGTAACTACTAGATTGTGATACAATACACTATTGGGTGAAGTTTGGTTGACTTCTGCGCAGCGGTTTGGGAGTTAACATCAAAATTACATTTCTCGGCCATATCGCATAGATCTCACTGTGAAAAGGCTTAAATGGCTTTTTTGACCTAAGTTTGAGGATTGCGCTCAAAAAAAATGTCCTAGAACAAAATTTTTAAATGTAACTACTAGATTGTGGTACAATACACTATTGGGTGAAGTTTGGTTGACTTCTGCGCAGCGGTTTGGGAGTTAACATCAAAATTACATTTCTCGGCCATATCGCATAGATCTCACTGTGAAAAGGCTTAAATGACTTTTTTAATTAAGTTTGATGATTGCGTTCAAACAAAATGTCCTAGAACAAAATTTTCAAATGTAACTACTAGATTGTGATACAATACACTATTGGGTGAAGTTTGGTTGACTTCTGCGCAGCGGTTTGGGAGTTAACATCAAAATTACATTTCTCGGCCATATCGCATAGATCTCACTGTGAAAAGGCTTAAATGGCTTTTTTGACCTAAGTTTGAGGATTGCGCTCAAAAAAAATGTCCTAGAACAAAATTTTTAAATGTAACTACTAGATTGTGGTACAATACACTATTGGGTGAAGTTTGGTTGACTTCTGCGCAGCGGTTTGGGAGTTAACATCAAAATTACATTTCTCGGCCATATCGCATAGATCTCACTGTGAAAAGGCTTAAATGGCTTTTTTGACCTAAGTTTAAAGATTGCGCTCAAACCAAATGTCCTAGAACGAAATTTTCAAATGTAACTACTAGATTGTGATACAATACACTAATAGGTGAAGTTTGGTTGACTTCTGCGCAGCGGTTTGGGAGTTAACATCAAAATTACATTTCTCGGCCATATCGCATAGATCTCACTGTGAAAAGGCTTAAATGGCTTTTTTGACCTAAGTTGGAGGATTGCGCTCAAATCAAATGTACTATAACCAAATTTCCACATGTAACTACTAGATTGTGATACAATACACTAATGGGTGAAGTTTGGTTGACTTCTGCGCAGCGGTTTGGGAGTGAACATCAAAATTACATTTCTCGGCCATATCGCATAGATCTCACTGTGAAAAGGCTTAAATGGCTTTTTTGACCTAAGTTTAATAATTGCGCTCAAACCAAATGTCCTAGAACGAAATTTTAAAATGTAACTACTAGAATGTGATACAATACACTATTGGGTGAAGTTTGGTTGACTTCTGCGCAGCGGTTTGGGAGTTAACATCAAGATTACATTTCTCGGCCATATCGCATAGATCTCACTGTGAAAAGGCTTAAATGGCTTTTTTGACCTAAGTTTGAGGATTGCGCTCAAATCAAATGTCCTAGAACCTAATTTCCACATGTAACTACTAGATTGTGATACAATACACTAATGGGTGAAGTTTGGTTGACTTCTGCGCAGCGGTTTGGGAGTTAACATCAAAATTACATTTCTCGGCCATATCGCATAGATCTCACTGTGAAAAGGCTTAAATGGCTTTTTTGACCTAAGTTTGAGGATTGCGCTCAAATCAAATGTCCTATAACCAAATTTCCACATGTAACTACTAGATTGTGATACAATACACTAATGGGTGAATTTTGGTTGACTTCTGCGCAGCGGTTTGGGAGTTAACATCAAAATTACATTTCTCGGCCATATCGCATAGATCTCACTGTGAAAAGGCTTAAATGACTTTTTTAATTAAGTTTGATGATTGCGTTCAAACAAAATGTCCTAGAACAAAATTTTTAAATGTAACTACTAGATTGTGATACAATACACTATTGGGTGAAGTTTGGTTGACTTCTGCGCAGCGGTTTGGGAGTTAACATCAAAATTACATTTCTCGGCCATATCGCATAGATCTCACTGTGAAAAGGCTTAAATGGCTTTTTTGACCTAAGTTTGAGGATTGCGCTCAAATCAAATGTCCTAGAACCAAATTTCCACATGTAACTACTAGATTGTGATAAAATACACTAATGGGTGAAGTTTGGTTGACTTCTGCGAAGCGGTTTGGGAGTTAACATCAAAATTACATTTCTCGGCCATATCGCATAGATCTCACTGTGAAAAGGCTTAAATGACTTTTTTAATTAAGTTTGATGATTGCGCTCAAACAAAATTTCCTAGAACAAAATTTTCAAATGTAACTACTAGATTGTGATACAATACACTATTGGGTGAAGTTTGGTTGACTTCTGCGCAGCGGTTTGGGAGTTAACATCAAAATTACATTTCTCGGCCATATCGCATAGATCTCACTGTGAAAAGGCTTAAATGGCTTTTTTGACCTAAGTTTGAGGATTGCGCTCAAACAAAATGTCCTAGAACAAAATTTTCAAATGTAACTACTAGATTGTGATACAATACACTATTGGGTGAAGTTTGGTTGACTTCTGCGCAGCGGTTTGGGAGTTAACATCAAAATTACATTTCTCGGCCATATCGCATAGATCTCACTGTGAAAAGGCTTAAATGACTTTTTTAATTAAGTTTGATGATTGCGTTCAAACAAAATGTCCTAGAACAAAATTTTCAAATGTAACTACTAGATTGTGATACAATACACTATTGGGTGAAGTTTGGTTGACTTCTGCGCAGCGGTTTGGGAGTTAACATCAAAATTACATTTCTCGGCCATATCGCATAGATCTCACTGTGAAAAGGCTTAAATGGCTTTTTTGACCTAAGTTTGAGGATTGCGCTTAAACCAAATGTCCTAGAACGAAATTTTCAAATGTAACTACTAGAATGTGATACAATACACTATTGGGTGAAGTTTGGTTGACTTCTGCGCAGCGGTTTGGGAGTTAACATCAAAATTACATTTCTCGGCCATATCGCATAGATCTCACTGTGAAAAGGCTTAAATGGCTTTTTTGACCTAAGTTTGAGGATTGCGCTCAAATCAAATGTCCTAGAACCAAATTTCCACATGTAACTACTAGATTGTGATAAAATACACTAATGGGTGAAGTTTGGTTGACTTCTGCGCAGCGGTTTGGGAGTTAACATCAAAATTACATTTCTCGGCCATATCGCATAGATCTCACTGTGAAAAGGCTTAAATGACTTTTTTAATTAAGTTTGATGATTGCGCTCAAACAAAATTTCCTAGAACAAAATTTTCAAATGTAACTACTAGATTGTGATACAATACACTATTGGGTGAAGTTTGGTTGACTTCTGCGCAGCGGTTTGGGAGTTAACATCAAAATTACATTTCTCGGCCATATCGCATAGATCTCACTGTGAAAAGGCTTAAATGGCTTTTTTGACCTAAGTTTGAGGATTGCGCTCAAATCAAATGTCCTATAACCAAATTTCCACATGTAACTACTAGATTGTGATACAATACACTAATGGGTGAAGTTTGGTTGACTTCTGCGCAGCGGTTTGGGAGTTAACATCAAAATTACATTTCTCGGCCATATCGCATAGATCTCACTGTGAAAAGGCTTAAATGACTTTTTTAATTAAGTTTGATGATTGCGTTCAAACAAAATGTCCTAGAACAAAATTTTTAAATGTAACTACTAGATTGTGATACAATACACTATTGGGTGAAGTTTGGTTGACTTCTGCGCAGCGGTTTGGGAGTTAACATCAAAATTACATTTCTCGGCCATATCGCATAGATCTCACTGTGAAAAGGCTTAAATGGCTTTTTTGACCTAAGTTTGAGGATTGCGCTCAAATCAAATGTCCTAGAACCAAATTTCCACATGTAACTACTAGATTGTGATAAAATACACTAATGGGTGAAGTTTGGTTGACTTCTGCGCAGCGGTTTGGGAGTTAACATCAAAATTACATTTCTCGGCCATATCGCATAGATCTCACTGTGAAAAGGCTTAAATGACTTTTTTAATTAAGTTTGATGATTGCGCTCAAACAAAATTTTCTAGAACAAAATTTTCAAATGTAACTACTAGATTGTGATACAATACACTATTGGGTGAAGTTTGGTTGACTTCTGCACAGCGGTTTGGGAGTTAACATCAAAATTACATTTCTCGGCCATATCGCATAGATCTCACTGTGAAAAGGCTTAAATGACTTTTTTAATTAAGTTTGATGATTGCGTTCAAACAAAATGTCCTAGAACAAAATTTTCAAATGTAACTACTAGATTGTGATACAATACACTATTGGGTGAAGTTTGGTTGACTTCTGCGCAGCGGTTTGGGAGTTAACATCAAAATTACATTTCTCGGCCATATCGCATAGATCTCACTGTGAAAAGGCTTAAATGGCTTTTTTGACCTAAGTTTGAGGATTGCGCTCAAAAAAAATGTCCTAGAACAAAATTTTTAAATGTAACTACTAGATTGTGGTACAATACACTATTGGGTGAAGTTTGGTTGACTTCTGCGCAGCGGTTTGGGAGTTAACATCAAAATTACATTTCTCGGCCATATCGCATAGATCTCACTGTGAAAAGGCTTAAATGACTTTTTTAATTAAGTTTGATGATTGCGTTCAAACAAAATGTCCTAGAACAAAATTTTCAAATGTAACTACTAGATTGTGATACAATACACTATTGGGTGAAGTTTGGTTGACTTCTGCGCAGCGGTTTGGGAGTTAACATCAAAATTACATTTCTCGGCCATATCGCATAGATCTCACTGTGAAAAGGCTTAAATGGCTTTTTTGACCTAAGTTTGAGGATTGCGCTCAAATCAAATGTCCTAGAACCAAATTTCCACATGTAACTACTAGATTGTGATACAATACACTAATGGGTGAAGTTTGGTTTACTTCTGCGCAGCGGTTTGGGAGTTAACATCAAAATTACATTTCTCGGCCATATCGCATAGATCTCACTGTGAAAAGGCTTAAATGGCTTTTTTGACCTAAGTTTAAAGATTGCGCTCAAACCAAATGTCCTAGAACGAAATTTTCAAATGTAACTACTAGATTGTGATACAATACACTAATAGGTGAAGTTTGGTTGACTTCTGCGCAGCGGTTTGGGAGTTAACATCAAAATTACATTTCTCGGCCATATCGCATAGATCTCACTGTGAAAAGGCTTAAATGGCTTTTTTGACCTAAGTTGGAGGATTGCGCTCAAATCAAATGTCCTATAACCAAATTTCCACATGTAACTACTAGATTGTGATACAATACACTAATGGGTGAAGTTTGGTTGACTTCTGCGCAGCGGTTTGGGAGTGAACATCAAAATTACATTTCTCGGCCATATCGCATAGATCTCACTGTGAAAAGGCTTAAATGGCTTTTTTGACCTAAGTTTAATAATTGCGCTCAAACCAAATGTCCTAGAACGAAATTTTAAAATGTAACTACTAGAATGTGATACAATACACTATTGGGTGAAGTTTGGTTGACTTCTGCGCAGCGGTTTGGGAGTTAACATCAAGATTACATTTCTCGGCCATATCGCATAGATCTCACTGTGAAAAGGCTTAAATGGCTTTTTTGACCTAAGTTTGAGGATTGCGCTCAAATCAAATGTCCTAGAACCAAATTTCCACATGTAACTACTAGATTGTGATACAATACACTAATGGGTGAAGTTTGGTTGACTTCTGCGCAGCGGTTTGGGAGTTAACATCAAAATTACATTTCTCGGCCATATCGCATAGATCTCACTGTGAAAAGGCTTAAATGACTTTTTTAATTAAGTTTGATGATTGCGCTCAAACAAAATGTCCTAGAACAAAATTTTCAAATGTAACTACTAGATTTTGATACAATACACTATTGGGTGAAGTTTGGTTGACTTCTGCGCAGCGGTTTGGGAGTTAACATCAAAATTACATTTCTCGGCCATATCGCATAGATCTCACTGTGAAAAGGCTTAAATGGCTTTTTTGACCTAAGTTTGAGGATTGCGCTAAAATCAAATGTCCTAGAACCAAATTTCCACATGTAACTACTAGATTGTGATACAATACACTAATGGGTGAAGTTTGGTTTACTTCTGCGCAGCGGTTTCGGAGTTAACATCAAAATTACATTTCTCGGCCATATCGCATAGATCTCACTGTGAAAAGGCTTAAATGGCTTTTTTGACCTAAGTTTAATAATTGCGCTCAAACCAAATGTCCTAGAACGAAATTTTAAAATGTAACTACTAGAATGTGATACAATACACTATTGGGTGAAGTTTGGTTGACTTCTGCGCAGCGGTTTGGGAGTTAACATCAATATTACATTTCTCGGCCATATCGCATAGATCTCACTGTGAAAAGGCTTAAATGGCTTTTTTGACCTAAGTTTGAGGATTGCGCTCAAATCAAATGTCCTAGAACCAAATTTCCACATGTAACTACTAGATTGTGATACAATACACTAATGGGTGAAGTTTGGTTTACTTCTGCGCAGCGGTTTGGGAGTTAACATCAAAATTACATTTCTCGGCCATATCGCATAGATCTCACTGTGAAAAGGCTTAAATGGCTTTTTTGACCTAAGTTTGAGGATTGCGCTCAAATCAAATGTCCTAGAACCAAATTTCCACATGTAACTACTAGATTGTGATAAAATACACTAATGGGTGAAGTTTGGTTGACTTCTGCGCAGCGGTTTGGGAGTTAACATCAAAATTACATTTCTCGGCCATATCGCATAGATCTCACTGTGAAAAGGCTTAAATGACTTTTTTAATTAAGTTTGATGATTGCGTTCAAACAAAATGTCCTAGAACAAAATTTTCAAATGTAACTACTAGATTGTGATACAATACACTATTGGGTGAAGTTTGGTTGACTTCTGCGCAGCGGTTTGGGAGTTAACATCAAAATTACATTTCTCGGCCATATCGCATAGATCTCACTGTGAAAAGGCTTAAATGGCTTTTTTGACCTAAGTTTGAGGATTGCGCTCAAAAAAAATGTCCTAGAACAAAATTTTTAAATGTAACTACTAGATTGTGGTACAATACACTATTGGGTGAAGTTTGGTTGACTTCTGCGCAGCGGTTTGGGAGTTAACATCAAAATTACATTTCTCGGCCATATCGCATAGATCTCACTGTGAAAAGGCTTAAATGACTTTTTTAATTAAGTTTGATGATTGCGTTCAAACAAAATGTCCTAGAACAAAATTTTCAAATGTAACTACTAGATTGTGATACAATACACTATTGGGTGAAGTTTGGTTGACTTCTGCGCAGCGGTTTGGGAGTTAACATCAAAATTACATTTCTCGGCCATATCGCATAGATCTCACTGTGAAAAGGCTTAAATGGCTTTTTTGACCTAAGTTTGAGGATTGCGCTCAAAAAAAATGTCCTAGAACAAAATTTTTAAATGTAACTACTAGATTGTGGTACAATACACTATTGGGTGAAGTTTGGTTGACTTCTGCGCAGCGGTTTGGGAGTTAACATCAAAATTACATTTCTCGGCCATATCGCATAGATCTCACTGTGAAAAGGCTTAAATGGCTTTTTTGACCTAAGTTTAAAGATTGCGCTCAAACCAAATGTCCTAGAACGAAATTTTCAAATGTAACTACTAGATTGTGATACAATACACTAATAGGTGAAGTTTGGTTGACTTCTGCGCAGCGGTTTGGGAGTTAACATCAAAATTACATTTCTCGGCCATATCGCATAGATCTCACTGTGAAAAGGCTTAAATGGCTTTTTTGACCTAAGTTGGAGGATTGCGCTCAAATCAAATGTCCTATAACCAAATTTCCACATGTAACTACTAGATTGTGATACAATACACTAATGGGTGAAGTTTGGTTGACTTCTGCGCAGCGGTTTGGGAGTGAACATCAAAATTACATTTCTCGGCCATATCGCATAGATCTCACTGTGAAAAGGCTTAAATGGCTTTTTTGACCTAAGTTTAATAATTGCGCTCAAACCAAATGTCCTAGAACGAAATTTTAAAATGTAACTACTAGAATGTGATACAATACACTATTGGGTGAAGTTTGGTTGACTTCTGCGCAGCGGTTTGGGAGTTAACATCAAGATTACATTTCTCGGCCATATCGCATAGATCTCACTGTGAAAAGGCTTAAATGGCTTTTTTGACCTAAGTTTGAGGATTGCGCTCAAATCAAATGTCCTAGAACCAAATTTCCACATGTAACTACTAGATTGTGATACAATACACTAATGGGTGAAGTTTGGTTGACTTCTGCGCAGCGGTTTGGGAGTTAACATCAAAATTACATTTCTCGGCCATATCGCATAGATCTCACTGTGAAAAGGCTTAAATGACTTTTTTAATTAAGTTTGATGATTGCGCTCAAACAAAATGTCCTAGAACAAAATTTTCAAATGTAACTACTAGATTTTGATACAATACACTATTGGGTGAAGTTTGGTTGACTTCTGCGCAGCGGTTTGGGAGTTAACATCAAAATTACATTTCTCGGCCATATCGCATAGATCTCACTGTGAAAAGGCTTAAATGGCTTTTTTGACCTAAGTTTGAGGATTGCGCTAAAATCAAATGTCCTAGAACCAAATTTCCACATGTAACTACTAGATTGTGATACAATACACTAATGGGTGAAGTTTGGTTTACTTCTGCGCAGCGGTTTCGGAGTTAACATCAAAATTACATTTCTCGGCCATATCGCATAGATCTCACTGTGAAAAGGCTTAAATGGCTTTTTTGACCTAAGTTTAATAATTGCGCTCAAACCAAATGTCCTAGAACGAAATTTTAAAATGTAACTACTAGAATGTGATACAATACACTATTGGGTGAAGTTTGGTTGACTTCTGCGCAGCGGTTTGGGAGTTAACATCAATATTACATTTCTCGGCCATATCGCATAGATCTCACTGTGAAAAGGCTTAAATGGCTTTTTTGACCTAAGTTTGAGGATTGCGCTCAAATCAAATGTCCTAGAACCAAATTTCCACATGTAACTACTAGATTGTGATACAATACACTAATGGGTGAAGTTTGGTTTACTTCTGCGCAGCGGTTTGGGAGTTAACATCAAAATTACATTTCTCGGCCATATCGCATAGATCTCACTGTGAAAAGGCTTAAATGGCTTTTTTGACCTAAGTTTAATAATTGCGCTCAAACCAAATGTCCTTGAACGAAATTTTAAAATGTAACTACTATAATGTGATACAATACACTATTGGGTGAAGTTTGGTTGACTTCTGCGTAGCGGTTTGGGAGTTAACATCAAAATTACATTTCTCGGCCATATCGCATAGATCTCACTGTGAAAAGGCTTAAATGGCTTTTTTGACCTAAGTTTGAGGATTGGGCTCAAATCAAATGTCCTAGAACCAAATTTCCACATGTAACTACTAGATTGTGATAAAATACACTAATGGGTGAAGTTTGGTTGACTTCTGCGAAGCGGTTTGGGAGTTAACATCAAAATTACATTTCTCGGCCATATCGCATAGATCTCACTGTGAAAAGGCTTAAATGACTTTTTTAATTAAGTTTGATGATTGCGCTCAAACAAAATTTCCTAGAACAAAATTTTCAAATGTAACTACTAGATTGTGATACAATACACTATTGGGTGAAGTTTGGTTGACTTCTGCGCAGCGGTTTGGGAGTTAACATCAAAATTACATTTCTCGGCCATATCGCATAGATCTCACTGTGAAAAGGCTTAAATGACTTTTTTAATTAAGTTTGATGATTGCGCTCAAACAAAATGTCCTAGAACAAAATTTTCAAATGTAACTACTAGATTTTGATTCAATACACTATTGGGTGAAGTTTGGTTGACTTCTGCGCAGCGGTTTGGGAGTTAACATCAAAATTACATTTCTCGGCCATATCGCATAGATCTCACTGTGAAAAGGCTTAAATGGCTTTTTTGACCTAAGTTTGAGGATTGCGCTAAAATCAAATGTCCTAGAACCAAATTTCCACATGTAACTACTAGATTGTGATACAATACACTAATGGGTGAAGTTTGGTTTACTTCTGCGCAGCGGTTTGGGAGTTAACATCAAAATTACATTTCTCGGCCATATCGCATAGATCTCACTGTGAAAAGGCTTAAATGGCTTTTTTGACCTAAGTTTAATAATTGCGCTCAAACCAAATGTCCTAGAACGAAATTTTCAAATGTAACTACTAGAATGTGATACAATACACTATTGGGTGAAGTTTGGTTGACTTCTGCGCAGCGGTTTGGGAGTTAACATCAATATTACATTTCTCGGCCATATCGCATAGATCTCACTGTGAAAAGGCTTAAATGGCTTTTTTGACCTAAGTTTGAGGATTGCGCTCAAATCAAATGTATTAGAACCAAATTTCCACATGTAACTACTAGATTGTGATACAATACACTAATGGGTGAAGTTTGGTTTACTTCTGCGCAGCGGTTTGGGAGTTAACATCAAAATTACATTTCTCGGCCATATCGCATAGATCTCACTGTGAAAAGGCTTAAATGGCTTTTTTGACCTAAGTTTAATAATTGCGCTCAAACCAAATGTCCTTGAACGAAATTTTAAAATGTAACTACTATAATGTGATACAATACACTATTGGGTGAAGTTTGGTTGACTTCTGCGCAGCGGTTTGGGAGTTAACATCAAAATTACATTTCTCGGCCATATCGCATAGATCTCACTGTGAAAAGGCTTAAATGGCTTTTTTGACCTAAGTTTGAGGATTGGGCTCAAATCAAATGTCCTAGAACCAAATTTCCACATGTAACAACTAGATTGTGATAAAATACACTAATGGGTGAAGTTTGGTTGACTTCTGCGAAGCGGTTTGGGAGTTAACATCAAAATTACATTTCTCGGCCATATCGCATAGATCTCACTGTGAAAAGGCTTAAATGACTTTTTTAATTAAGTTTGATGATTGCGCTCAAACAAAATTTCCTAGAACAAAATTTTCAAATGTAACTACTAGATTGTGATACAATACACTATTGGGTGAAGTTTGGTTGACTTCTGCGCAGCGGTTTGGGAGTTAACATCAAAATTACATTTCTCGGCCATATCGCATAGATCTCACTGTGAAAAGGCTTAAATGACTTTTTTAATTAAGTTTGATGATTGCGTTCAAACAAAATGGCCTAGAACAAAATTTTCAAATGTAACAACTAGATTGTGATACAATACACTATTGGGTGAAGTTTGGTTGACTTCTGCGCAGCGGTTTGGGAGTTAACATCAAAATTACATTTCTCGGCCATATCGCATAGATCTCACTGTGAAAAGGCTTAAATGGCTTTTTTGACCTAAGTTTGAGGATTGCGCTCAAACAAAATGTCCTATAACCAAATTTCCACATGTAACTACTAGATTGTGATACAATACACTAATGGGTGAAGTTTGGTTGACTTCTGCGCAGCGGTTTGGGAGTTAACATCAAAATTACATTTCTCGGCCATATCGCATAGATCTCACTGTGAAAAGGCTTAAATGACTTTTTTAATTAAGTTTGATGATTGCGTTCAAACAAAATGTCCTAGAACAAAATTTTTAAATGTAACTACTAGATTGTGATACAATACACTATTGGGTGAAGTTTGGTTGACTTCTGCGCAGCGGTTTGGGAGTTAACATCAAAATTACATTTCTCGGCCATATCGCATAGATCTCACTGTGAAAAGGCTTAAATGGCTTTTTTGACCTAAGTTTGAGGATTGCGCTCAAACAAAATTTTCTAGAACAAAATTTTCAAATGTAACTACTAGATTGTGATACAATACACTATTGGGTGAAGTTTGGTTTACTTCTGCGCAGCGGTTTGGGAGTTAACATCAAAATTACATTTCTCGGCCATATCGCATAGATCTCACTGTGAAAAGGCTTAAATGGCTTTTTTGACCTAAGTTTGAGGATTGCGCTCAAATCAAATGTCCTAGAACCAAATTTCCACATGTAACTACTAGATTGTGATAAAATACACTAATGGGTGAAGTTTGGTTGACTTCTGCGCAGCGGTTTGGGAGTTAACATCAAAATTACATTTCTCGGCCATATCGCATAGATCTCACTGTGAAAAGGCTTAAATGACTTTTTTAATTAAGTTTGATGATTGCGTTCAAACAAAATGTCCTAGAACAAAATTTTCAAATGTAACTACTAGATTGTGATACAATACACTATTGGGTGAAGTTTGGTTGACTTCTGCGCAGCGGTTTGGGAGTTAACATCAAAATTACATTTCTCGGCCATATCGCATAGATCTCACTGTGAAAAGGCTTAAATGGCTTTTTTGACCTAAGTTTGAGGATTGCGCTCAAAAAAAATGTCCTAGAACAAAATTTTTAAATGTAACTACTAGATTGTGGTACAATACACTATTGGGTGAAGTTTGGTTGACTTCTGCGCAGCGGTTTGGGAGTTAACATCAAAATTACATTTCTCGGCCATATCGCATAGATCTCACTGTGAAAAGGCTTAAATGACTTTTTTAATTAAGTTTGATGATTGCGTTCAAACAAAATGTCCTAGAACAAAATTTTCAAATGTAACTACTAGATTGTGATACAATACACTATTGGGTGAAGTTTGGTTGACTTCTGCGCAGCGGTTTGGGAGTTAACATCAAAATTACATTTCTCGGCCATATCGCATAGATCTCACTGTGAAAAGGCTTAAATGGCTTTTTTGACCTAAGTTTGAGGATTGCGCTCAAAAAAAATGTCCTAGAACAAAATTTTTAAATGTAACTACTAGATTGTGGTACAATACACTATTGGGTGAAGTTTGGTTGACTTCTGCGCAGCGGTTTGGGAGTTAACATCAAAATTACATTTCTCGGCCATATCGCATAGATCTCACTGTGAAAAGGCTTAAATGGCTTTTTTGACCTAAGTTTAAAGATTGCGCTCAAACCAAATGTCCTAGAACGAAATTTTCAAATGTAACTACTAGATTGTGATACAATACACTAATAGGTGAAGTTTGGTTGACTTCTGCGCAGCGGTTTGGGAGTTAACATCAAAATTACATTTCTCGGCCATATCGCATAGATCTCACTGTGAAAAGGCTTAAATGGCTTTTTTGACCTAAGTTGGAGGATTGCGCTCAAATCAAATGTCCTATAACCAAATTTCCACATGTAACTACTAGATTGTGATACAATACACTAATGGGTGAAGTTTGGTTGACTTCTGCGCAGCGGTTTGGGAGTGAACATCAAAATTACATTTCTCGGCCATATCGCATAGATCTCACTGTGAAAAGGCTTAAATGGCTTTTTTGACCTAAGTTTAATAATTGCGCTCAAACCAAATGTCCTAGAACGAAATTTTAAAATGTAACTACTAGAATGTGATACAATACACTATTGGGTGAAGTTTGGTTGACTTCTGCGCAGCGGTTTGGGAGTTAACATCAAGATTACATTTCTCGGCCATATCGCATAGATCTCACTGTGAAAAGGCTTAAATGGCTTTTTTGACCTAAGTTTGAGGATTGCGCTCAAATCAAATGTCCTAGAACCAAATTTCCACATGTAACTACTAGATTGTGATACAATACACTAATGGGTGAAGTTTGGTTGACTTCTGCGCAGCGGTTTGGGAGTTAACATCAAAATTACATTTCTCGGCCATATCGCATAGATCTCACTGTGAAAAGGCTTAAATGACTTTTTTAATTAAGTTTGATGATTGCGCTCAAACAAAATGTCCTAGAACAAAATTTTCAAATGTAACTACTAGATTTTGATACAATACACTATTGGGTGAAGTTTGGTTGACTTCTGCGCAGCGGTTTGGGAGTTAACATCAAAATTACATTTCTCGGCCATATCGCATAGATCTCACTGTGAAAAGGCTTAAATGGCTTTTTTGACCTAAGTTTGAGGATTGCGCTAAAATCAAATGTCCTAGAACCAAATTTCCACATGTAACTACTAATTGTGATACAATACACTAATGGGTGAAGTTTGGTTTACTTCTGCGCAGCGGTTTCGGAGTTAACATCAAAATTACATTTCTCGGCCATATCGCATAGATCTCACTGTGAAAAGGCTTAAATGGCTTTTTTGACCTAAGTTTAATAATTGCGCTCAAACCAAATGTCCTAGAACGAAATTTTAAAATGTAACTACTAGAATGTGATACAATACACTATTGGGTGAAGTTTGGTTGACTTCTGCGCAGCGGTTTGGGAGTTAACATCAATATTACATTTCTCGGCCATATCGCATAGATCTCACTGTGAAAAGGCTTAAATGGCTTTTTTGACCTAAGTTTGAGGATTGCGCTCAAATCAAATGTCCTAGAACCAAATTTCCACATGTAACTACTAGATTGTGATACAATACACTAATGGGTGAAGTTTGGTTTACTTCTGCGCAGCGGTTTGGGAGTTAACATCAAAATTACATTTCTCGGCCATATCGCATAGATCTCACTGTGAAAAGGCTTAAATGGCTTTTTTGACCTAAGTTTAATAATTGCGCTCAAACCAAATGTCCTTGAACGAAATTTTAAAATGTAACTACTATAATGTGATACAATACACTATTGGGTGAAGTTTGGTTGACTTCTGCGTAGCGGTTTGGGAGTTAACATCAAAATTACATTTCTCGGCCATATCGCATAGATCTCACTGTGAAAAGGCTTAAATGGCTTTTTTGACCTAAGTTTGAGGATTGGGCTCAAATCAAATGTCCTAGAACCAAATTTCCACATGTAACTACTAGATTGTGATAAAATACACTAATGGGTGAAGTTTGGTTGACTTCTGCGAAGCGGTTTGGGAGTTAACATCAAAATTACATTTCTCGGCCATATCGCATAGATCTCACTGTGAAAAGGCTTAAATGACTTTTTTAATTAAGTTTGATGATTGCGCTCAAACAAAATTTCCTAGAACAAAATTTTCAAATGTAACTACTAGATTGTGATACAATACACTATTGGGTGAAGTTTGGTTGACTTCTGCGCAGCGGTTTGGGAGTTAACATCAAAATTACATTTCTCGGCCATATCGCATAGATCTCACTGTGAAAAGGCTTAAATGACTTTTTTAATTAAGTTTGATGATTGCGCTCAAACAAAATGTCCTAGAACAAAATTTTCAAATGTAACTACTAGATTTTGATTCAATACACTATTGGGTGAAGTTTGGTTGACTTCTGCGCAGCGGTTTGGGAGTTAACATCAAAATTACATTTCTCGGCCATATCGCATAGATCTCACTGTGAAAAGGCTTAAATGGCTTTTTTGACCTAAGTTTGAGGATTGCGCTAAAATCAAATGTCCTAGAACCAAATTTCCACATGTAACTACTAGATTGTGATACAATACACTAATGGGTGAAGTTTGGTTTACTTCTGCGCAGCGGTTTGGGAGTTAACATCAAAATTACATTTCTCGGCCATATCGCATAGATCTCACTGTGAAAAGGCTTAAATGGCTTTTTTGACCTAAGTTTAATAATTGCGCTCAAACCAAATGTCCTAGAACGAAATTTTCAAATGTAACTACTAGAATGTGATACAATACACTATTGGGTGAAGTTTGGTTGACTTCTGCGCAGCGGTTTGGGAGTTAACATCAATATTACATTTCTCGGCCATATCGCATAGATCTCACTGTGAAAAGGCTTAAATGGCTTTTTTGACCTAAGTTTGAGGATTGCGCTCAAATCAAATGTCCTAGAACCAAATTTCCACATGTAACTACTAGATTGTGATACAATACACTAATGGGTGAAGTTTGGTTTACTTCTGCGCAGCGGTTTGGGAGTTAACATCAAAATTACATTTCTCGGCCATATCGCATAGATCTCACTGTGAAAAGGCTTAAATGGCTTTTTTGACCTAAGTTTAATAATTGCGCTCAAACCAAATGTCCTTGAACGAAATTTTAAAATGTAACTACTATAATGTGATACAATACACTATTGGGTGAAGTTTGGTTGACTTCTGCGCAGCGGTTTGGGAGTTAACATCAAAATTACATTTCTCGGCCATATCGCATAGATCTCACTGTGAAAAGGCTTAAATGGCTTTTTTGACCTAAGTTTGAGGATTGGGCTCAAATCAAATGTCCTAGAACCAAATTTCCACATGTAACAACTAGATTGTGATAAAATACACTAATGGGTGAAGTTTGGTTGACTTCTGCGAAGCGGTTTGGGAGTTAACATCAAAATTACATTTCTCGGCCATATCGCATAGATCTCACTGTGAAAAGGCTTAAATGACTTTTTTAATTAAGTTTGATGATTGCGCTCAAACAAAATTTCCTAGAACAAAATTTTCAAATGTAACTACTAGATTGTGATACAATACACTATTGGGTGAAGTTTGGTTGACTTCTGCGCAGCGGTTTGGGAGTTAACATCAAAATTACATTTCTCGGCCATATCGCATAGATCTCACTGTGAAAAGGCTTAAATGACTTTTTTAATTAAGTTTGATGATTGCGTTCAAACAAAATGGCCTAGAACAAAATTTTCAAATGTAACAACTAGATTGTGATACAATACACTATTGGGTGAAGTTTGGTTGACTTCTGCGCAGCGGTTTGGGAGTTAACATCAAAATTACATTTCTCGGCCATATCGCATAGATCTCACTGTGAAAAGGCTTAAATGGCTTTTTTGACCTAAGTTTGAGGATTGCGCTCAAACAAAATGTCCTATAACCAAATTTCCACATGTAACTACTAGATTGTGATACAATACACTAATGGGTGAAGTTTGGTTGACTTCTGCGCAGCGGTTTGGGAGTTAACATCAAAATTACATTTCTCGGCCATATCGCATAGATCTCACTGTGAAAAGGCTTAAATGACTTTTTTAATTAAGTTTGATGATTGCGTTCAAACAAAATGTCCTAGAACAAAATTTTTAAATGTAACTACTAGATTGTGATACAATACACTATTGGGTGAAGTTTGGTTGACTTCTGCGCAGCGGTTTGGGAGTTAACATCAAAATTACATTTCTCGGCCATATCGCATAGATCTCACTGTGAAAAGGCTTAAATGGCTTTTTTGACCTAAGTTTGAGGATTGCGCTCAAACAAAATTTTCTAGAACAAAATTTTCAAATGTAACTACTAGATTGTGATACAATACACTATTGGGTGAAGTTTGGTTGACTTCTGCACAGCGGTTTGGGAGTTAACATCAAAATTACATTTCTCGGCCATATTGCATAGATCTCACTGTGAAAAGGCTTAAATGACTTTTTTAATTAAGTTTGATGATTGCGTTCAAACAAAATGTCCTAGAACAAAATTTTCAAATGTAACTACTAGATTGTGATACAATACACTATTGGGTGAAGTTTGGTTGACTTCTGCGCAGCGGTTTGGGAGTTAACATCAAAATTACATTTCTCGGCCATATCGCATAGATCTCACTGTGAAAAGGCTTAAATGGCTTTTTTGACCTAAGTTTGAGGATTGCGCTCAAACAAAATGTCCTAGAACAAAATTTTTAAATGTAACTACTAGATTGTGATACAATACACTATTGGGTGAAGTTTGGTTGACTTCTGCGCAGCGGTTTGGGAGTTAACATCAAAATTACATTTCTCGGCCATATCGCATAGATCTCACTGTGAAAAGGCTTAAATGACATTTTTAATTAAGTTTGATGATTGCGTTCAAACAAAATGTCCTAGAACAAAATTTTCAAATGTAACTACTAGATTGTGATACAATACACTATTGGGTGAAGTTTGGTTGACTTCTGCGCAGCGGTTTGGGAGTTAACATCAAAATTACATTTCTCGGCCATATCGCATAGATCTCACTGTGAAAAGGCTTAAATGGCTTTTTTGACCTAAGTTTGAGGATTGCGCTCAAACCAAATGTCCTAGAACGAAATTTTCAAATGTAACTACTAGAATGTGATACAATACACTATAGGGTGAAGTTTGGTTGACTTCTGCGCAGCGGTTTGGGAGTTAACATCAAAATTACATTTCTCGGCCATATCGCATAGATCTCACTGTGAAAAGGCTTAAATGGCTTTTTTGACCTAAGTTTGAGGATTGCGCTCAAATCAAATGTCCTATAACCAAATTTCCACATGTAACTACTAGATTGTGATACAATACACTAATGGGTGAAGTTTGGTTGACTTCTGCGCAGCGGTTTGGGAGTTAACATCAAAATTACATTTCTCGGCCATATCGCATAGATCTCACTGTGAAAAGGCTTAAATGGCTTTTTTGACCTAATTTAGAGGATTGTGCTCAAACAAAATGTCCTAGAACAAAATTTTCAAATGTAACTACTAGATTGTGATACAATACACTATTGGGTGAAGTTTTGTTGACTTCTGCGCAGCGGTTTGGGAGTGAACATCAAAATTACATTTCTCGGCCATATCGCATAGATCTCACTGTGAAAAGGCTTAAATGGCTTTTTTGACCTAAGTTTGAGGATTGCGCTCAAATCAAATGTCCTAGAACCAAATTTCCACATGTAACTACTAGATTGTGATAAAATACACGAATGGGTGAAGTTTGGTTGACTTCTGCGCAGCGGTTTGGGAGTTAACATCAAAATTACATTTCTCGGCCATATCGCATAGATCTCACTGTGAAAAGGCTTAAATGACTTTTTTAATTAAGTTTGATGAATGCGCTCAAACAAAATTTCCTAGAACAAAATTTTCAAATGTAACTACTAGATTGTGATACAATACACTATTGGGTGAAGTTTGGTTGACTTCTGCGCAGCGGTTTGGGAGTTAACATCAAAATTACATTTCTCGGCCATATCGCATAGATCTCACTGTGAAAAGGCTTAAATGGCTTTTTTGACCTAAGTTTGAGGATTGCGCTCAAATCAAATGTCCTATAACCAAATTTCCACATGTAACTACTAGATTGTGATACAATACACTAATGGGTGAAGTTTGGTTGACTTCTGCGCAGCGGTTTGGGAGTTAACATCAAAATTACATTTCTCGGCCATATCGCATAGATCTCACTGTGAAAAGGCTTAAATGACTTTTTTAATTAAGTTTGATGATTGCGTTCAAACAAAATGTCCTAGAACAAAATTTTTAAATGTAACTACTAGATTGTGATACAATACACTATTGGGTGAAGTTTGGTTGACTTCTGCGCAGCGGTTTGGGAGTTAACATCAAAATTACATTTCTCGGCCATATCGCATAGATCTCACTGTGAAAAGGCTTAAATGGCTTTTTTGACCTAAGTTTGAGGATTGCGCTCAAATCAAATGTCCTAGAACCAAATTTCCACATGTAACTACTAGATTGTGATAAAATACACTAATGGGTGAAGTTTGGTTGACTTCTGCGAAGCGGTTTGGGAGTTAACATCAAAATTACATTTCTCGGCCATATCGCATAGATCTCACTGTGAAAAGGCTTAAATGACTTTTTTAATTAAGTTTGATGATTGCGCTCAAACAAAATTTCCTAGAACAAAATTTTCAAATGTAACTACTAGATTGTGATACAATACACTATTGGGTAAAGTTTGGTTGACTTCTGCGCAGCGGTTTGGGAGTTAACATCAAAATTACATTTCTCGGCCATATCGCATAGATCTCACTGTGAAAAGGCTTAAATGACTTTTTTAATTAAGTTTGATGATTGCGTTCAAACAAAATGTCCTAGAACAAAATTTTCAAATGTAACTACTAGATTGTGATACAATACACTATTGGGTGAAGTTTGGTTGACTTCTGCGCAGCGGTTTGGGAGTTAACATCAAAATTACATTTCTCGGCCATATCGCATAGATCTCACTGTGAAAAGGCTTAAATGGCTTTTTTGACCTAAGTTTGAGGATTGCGCTCAAACAAAATGTCCTAGAACAAAATTTTCAAATGTAACTACTAGATTGTGATACAATACACTATTGGGTGAAGTTTGGTTGACTTCTGCGCAGCGGTTTGGGAGTTAACATCAAAATTACATTTCTCGGCCATATCGCATAGATCTCACTGTGAAAAGGCTTAAATGACTTTTTTAATTAAGTTTGATGATTGCGTTCAAACAAAATGTCCTAGAACAAAATTTTCAAATGTAACTACTAGATTGTGATACAATACACTATTGGGTGAAGTTTGGTTGACTTCTGCGCAGCGGTTTGGGAGTTAACATCAAAATTACATTTCTCGGCCATATCGCATAGATCTCACTGTGAAAAGGCTTAAATGGCTTTTTTGACCTAAGTTTGAGGATTGCGCTCAAACCAAATGTCCTAGAACGAAATTTTCAAATGTAACTACTAGAATGTGATACAATACACTATTGGGTGAAGTTTGGTTGACTTCTGCGCAGCGGTTTGGGAGTTAACATCAAAATTACATTTCTCGGCCATATCGCATAGATCTCACTGTGAAAAGGCTTAAATGGCTTTTTTGACCTAAGTTTGAGGATTGCGCTCAAATCAAATGTCCTAGAACCAAATTTCCACATGTAACTACTAGATTGTGATAAAATACACTAATGGGTGAAGTTTGGTTGACTTCTGCGCAGCGGTTTGGGAGTTAACATCAAAATTACATTTCTCGGCCATATCGCATAGATCTCACTGTGAAAAGGCTTAAATGACTTTTTTAATTAAGTTTGATGATTGCGTTCAAACAAAATGTCCTAGAACAAAATTTTCAAATGTAACTACTAGATTGTGATACAATACACTATTGGGTGAAGTTTGGTTGACTTCTGCGCAGCGGTTTGGGAGTTAACATCAAAATTACATTTCTCGGCCATATCGCATAGATCTCACTGTGAAAAGGCTTAAATGGCTTTTTTGACCTAAGTTTGAGGATTGCGCTCAAAAAAAATGTCCTAGAACAAAATTTTTAAATGTAACTACTAGATTGTGGTACAATACACTATTGGGTGAAGTTTGGTTGACTTCTGCGCAGCGGTTTGGGAGTTAACATCAAAATTACATTTCTCGGCCATATCGCATAGATCTCACTGTGAAAAGGCTTAAATGACTTTTTTAATTAAGTTTGATGATTGCGTTCAAACAAAATGTCCTAGAACAAAATTTTCAAATGTAACTACTAGATTGTGATACAATACACTATTGGGTGAAGTTTGGTTGACTTCTGCGCAGCGGTTTGGGAGTTAACATCAAAATTACATTTCTCGGCCATATCGCATAGATCTCACTGTGAAAAGGCTTAAATGGCTTTTTTGACCTAAGTTTGAGGATTGCGCTCAAAAAAAATGTCCTAGAACAAAATTTTTAAATGTAACTACTAGATTGTGGTACAATACACTATTGGGTGAAGTTTGGTTGACTTCTGCGCAGCGGTTTGGGAGTTAACATCAAAATTACATTTCTCGGCCATATCGCATAGATCTCACTGTGAAAAGGCTTAAATGGCTTTTTTGACCTAAGTTTAAAGATTGCGCTCAAACCAAATGTCCTAGAACGAAATTTTCAAATGTAACTACTAGATTGTGATACAATACACTAATAGGTGAAGTTTGGTTGACTTCTGCGCAGCGGTTTGGGAGTTAACATCAAAATTACATTTCTCGGCCATATCGCATAGATCTCACTGTGAAAAGGCTTAAATGGCTTTTTTGACCTAAGTTGGAGGATTGCGCTCAAATCAAATGTCCTATAACCAAATTTCCACATGTAACTACTAGATTGTGATACAATACACTAATGGGTGAAGTTTGGTTGACTTCTGCGCAGCGGTTTGGGAGTGAACATCAAAATTACATTTCTCGGCCATATCGCATAGATCTCACTGTGAAAAGGCTTAAATGGCTTTTTTGACCTAAGTTTAATAATTGCGCTCAAACCAAATGTCCTAGAACGAAATTTTAAAATGTAACTACTAGAATGTGATACAATACACTATTGGGTGAAGTTTGGTTGACTTCTGCGCAGCGGTTTGGGAGTTAACATCAAGATTACATTTCTCGGCCATATCGCATAGATCTCACTGTGAAAAGGCTTAAATGGCTTTTTTGACCTAAGTTTGAGGATTGCGCTCAAATCAAATGTCCTAGAACCAAATTTCCACATGTAACTACTAGATTGTGATACAATACACTAATGGGTGAAGTTTGGTTGACTTCTGCGCAGCGGTTTGGGAGTTAACATCAAAATTACATTTCTCGGCCATATCGCATAGATCTCACTGTGAAAAGGCTTAAATGGCTTTTTTGACCTAAGTTTGAGGATTGCGCTCAAATCAAATGTCCTATAACCAAATTTCCACATGTAACTACTAGATTGTGATACAATACACTAATGGGTGAAGTTTGGTTGACTTCTGCGCAGCGGTTTGGGAGTTAACATCAAAATTACATTTCTCGGCCATATCGCATAGATCTCACTGTGAAAAGGCTTAAATGACTTTTTTAATTAAGTTTGATGATTGCGTTCAAACAAAATGTCCTAGAACAAAATTTTTAAATGTAACTACTAGATTGTGATACAATACACTATTGGGTGAAGTTTGGTTGACTTCTGCGCAGCGGTTTGGGAGTTAACATCAAAATTACATTTCTCGGCCATATCGCATAGATCTCACTGTGAAAAGGCTTAAATGGCTTTTTTGACCTAAGTTTGAGGATTGCGCTCAAATCAAATGTCCTAGAACCAAATTTCCACATGTAACTACTAGATTGTGATAAAATACACTAATGGGTGAAGTTTGGTTGACTTCTGCGAAGCGGTTTGGGAGTTAACATCAAAATTACATTTCTCGGCCATATCGCATAGATCTCACTGTGAAAAGGCTTAAATGACTTTTTTAATTAAGTTTGATGATTGCGCTCAAACAAAATTTCCTAGAACAAAATTTTCAAATGTAACTACTAGATTGTGATACAATACACTATTGGGTAAAGTTTGGTTGACTTCTGCGCAGCGGTTTGGGAGTTAACATCAAAATTACATTTCTCGGCCATATCGCATAGATCTCACTGTGAAAAGGCTTAAATGACTTTTTTAATTAAGTTTGATGATTGCGTTCAAACAAAATGTCCTAGAACAAAATTTTCAAATGTAACTACTAGATTGTGATACAATACACTATTGGGTGAAGTTTGGTTGACTTCTGCGCAGCGGTTTGGGAGTTAACATCAAAATTACATTTCTCGGCCATATCGCATAGATCTCACTGTGAAAAGGCTTAAATGGCTTTTTTGACCTAAGTTTGAGGATTGCGCTCAAACAAAATGTCCTAGAACAAAATTTTCAAATGTAACTACTAGATTGTGATACAATACACTATTGGGTGAAGTTTGGTTGACTTCTGCGCAGCGGTTTGGGAGTTAACATCAAAATTACATTTCTCGGCCATATCGCATAGATCTCACTGTGAAAAGGCTTAAATGACTTTTTTAATTAAGTTTGATGATTGCGTTCAAACAAAATGTCCTAGAACAAAATTTTCAAATGTAACTACTAGATTGTGATACAATACACTATTGGGTGAAGTTTGGTTGACTTCTGCGCAGCGGTTTGGGAGTTAACATCAAAATTACATTTCTCGGCCATATCGCATAGATCTCACTGTGAAAAGGCTTAAATGACTTTTTTAATTAAGTTTGATGATTGCGTTCAAACAAAATGTCCTAGAACAAAATTTTTAAATGTAACTACTAGATTGTGATACAATACACTATTGGGTGAAGTTTGGTTGACTTCTGCGCAGCGGTTTGGGAGTTAACATCAAAATTACATTTCTCGGCCATATCGCATAGATCTCACTGTGAAAAGGCTTAAATGGCTTTTTTGACCTAAGTTTGAGGATTGCGCTCAAATCAAATGTCCTAGAACCAAATTTCCACATGTAACTACTAGATTGTGATAAAATACACTAATGGGTGAAGTTTGGTTGACTTCTGCGCAGCGGTTTGGGAGTTAACATCAAAATTACATTTCTCGGCCATATCGCATAGATCTCACTGTGAAAAGCCTTAAATGACTTTTTTAATTAAGTTTGATGATTGCGCTCAAACAAAATTTTCTAGAACAAAATTTTCAAATGTAACTACTAGATTGTGATACAATACACTATTGGGTGAAGTTTGGTTGACTTCTGCACAGCGGTTTGGGAGTTAACATCAAAATTACATTTCTCGGCCATATCGCATAGATCTCACTGTGAAAAGGCTTAAATGACTTTTTTAATTAAGTTTGATGATTGCGTTCAAACAAAATGTCCTAGAACAAAATTTTCAAATGTAACTACTAGATTGTGATACAATACACTATTGGGTGAAGTTTGGTTGACTTCTGCGCAGCGGTTTGGGAGTTAACATCAAAATTACATTTCTCGGCCATATCGCATAGATCTCACTGTGAAAAGGCTTAAATGGCTTTTTTGACCTAAGTTTGAGGATTGCGCTCAAAAAAAATGTCCTAGAACAAAATTTTTAAATGTAACTACTAGATTGTGGTACAATACACTATTGGGTGAAGTTTGGTTGACTTCTGCGCAGCGGTTTGGGAGTTAACATCAAAATTACATTTCTCGGCCATATCGCATAGATCTCACTGTGAAAAGGCTTAAATGACTTTTTTAATTAAGTTTGATGATTGCGTTCAAACAAAATGTCCTAGAACAAAATTTTCAAATGTAACTACTAGATTGTGATACAATACACTATTGGGTGAAGTTTGGTTGACTTCTGCGCAGCGGTTTGGGAGTTAACATCAAAATTACATTTCTCGGCCATATCGCATAGATCTCACTGTGAAAAGGCTTAAATGGCTTTTTTGACCTAAGTTTGAGGATTGCGCTAAAAAAAAATGTCCTAGAACAAAATTTTTAAATGTAACTACTAGATTGTGGTACAATACACTATTGGGTGAAGTTTGGTTGACTTCTGCGCAGCGGTTTGGGAGTTAACATCAAAATTACATTTCTCGGCCATATCGCATAGATCTCACTGTGAAAAGGCTTAAATGGCTTTTTTGACCTAAGTTTAAAGATTGCGCTCAAACCAAATGTCCTAGAACGAAATTTTCAAATGTAACTACTAGATTGTGATACAATACACTAATAGGTGAAGTTTGGTTGACTTCTGCGCAGCGGTTTGGGAGTTAACATCAAAATTACATTTCTCGGCCATATCGCATAGATCTCACTGTGAAAAGGCTTAAATGGCTTTTTTGACCTAAGTTGGAGGATTGCGCTCAAATCAAATGTCCTATAACCAAATTTCCACATGTAACTACTAGATTGTGATACAATACACTAATGGGTGAAGTTTGGTTGACTTCTGCGCAGCGGTTTGGGAGTGAACATCAAAATTACATTTCTCGGCCATATCGCATAGATCTCACTGTGAAAAGGCTTAAATGGCTTTTTTGACCTAAGTTTAATAATTGCGCTCAAACCAAATGTCCTAGAACGAAATTTTAAAATGTAACTACTAGAATGTGATACAATACACTATTGGGTGAAGTTTGGTTGACTTCTGCGCAGCGGTTTGGGAGTTAACATCAAGATTACATTTCTCGGCCATATCGCATAGATCTCACTGTGAAAAGGCTTAAATGGCTTTTTTGACCTAAGTTTGAGGATTGCGCTCAAATCAAATGTCCTAGAACCAAATTTCCACATGTAACTACTAGATTGTGATACAATACACTAATGGGTGAAGTTTGGTTGACTTCTGCGCAGCGGTTTGGGAGTTAACATCAAAATTACATTTCTCGGCCATATCGCATAGATCTCACTGTGAAAAGGCTTAAATGACTTTTTTAATTAAGTTTGATGATTGCGCTCAAACAAAATGTCCTAGAACAAAATTTTCAAATGTAACTACTAGATTTTGATACAATACACTATTGGGTGAAGTTTGGTTGACTTCTGCGCAGCGGTTTGGGAGTTAACATCAAAATTACATTTCTCGGCCATATCGCATAGATCTCACTGTGAAAAGGCTTAAATGGCTTTTTTGACCTAAGTTTGAGGATTGCGCTAAAATCAAATGTCCTAGAACCAAATTTCCACATGTAACTACTAGATTGTGATACAATACACTAATGGGTGAAGTTTGGTTTACTTCTGCGCAGCGGTTTCGGAGTTAACATCAAAATTACATTTCTCGGCCATATCGCATAGATCTCACTGTGAAAAGGCTTAAATGGCTTTTTTGACCTAAGTTTAATAATTGCGCTCAAACCAAATGTCCTAGAACGAAATTTTAAAATGTAACTACTAGAATGTGATACAATACACTATTGGGTGAAGTTTGGTTGACTTCTGCGCAGCGGTTTGGGAGTTAACATCAATATTACATTTCTCGGCCATATCGCATAGATCTCACTGTGAAAAGGCTTAAATGGCTTTTTTGACCTAAGTTTGAGGATTGCGCTCAAATCAAATGTCCTAGAACCAAATTTCCACATGTAACTACTAGATTGTGATACAATACACTAATGGGTGAAGTTTGGTTTACTTCTGCGCAGCGGTTTGGGAGTTAACATCAAAATTACATTTCTCGGCCATATCGCATAGATCTCACTGTGAAAAGGCTTAAATGGCTTTTTTGACCTAAGTTTAATAATTGCGCTCAAACCAAATGTCCTTGAACGAAATTTTAAAATGTAACTACTATAATGTGATACAATACACTATTGGGTGAAGTTTGGTTGACTTCTGCGTAGCGGTTTGGGAGTTAACATCAAAATTACATTTCTCGGCCATATCGCATAGATCTCACTGTGAAAAGGCTTAAATGGCTTTTTTGACCTAAGTTTGAGGATTGGGCTCAAATCAAATGTCCTAGAACCAAATTTCCACATGTAACTACTAGATTGTGATAAAATACACTAATGGGTGAAGTTTGGTTGACTTCTGCGAAGCGGTTTGGGAGTTAACATCAAAATTACATTTCTCGGCCATATCGCATAGATCTCACTGTGAAAAGGCTTAAATGACTTTTTTAATTAAGTTTGATGATTGCGCTCAAACAAAATTTCCTAGAACAAAATTTTCAAATGTAACTACTAGATTGTGATACAATACACTATTGGGTGAAGTTTGGTTGACTTCTGCGCAGCGGTTTGGGAGTTAACATCAAAATTACATTTCTCGGCCATATCGCATAGATCTCACTGTGAAAAGGCTTAAATGACTTTTTTAATTAAGTTTGATGATTGCGCTCAAACAAAATGTCCTAGAACAAAATTTTCAAATGTAACTACTAGATTTTGATTCAATACACTATTGGGTGAAGTTTGGTTGACTTCTGCGCAGCGGTTTGGGAGTTAACATCAAAATTACATTTCTCGGCCATATCGCATAGATCTCACTGTGAAAAGGCTTAAATGGCTTTTTTGACCTAAGTTTGAGGATTGCGCTAAAATCAAATGTCCTAGAACCAAATTTCCACATGTAACTACTAGATTGTGATACAATACACTAATGGGTGAAGTTTGGTTTACTTCTGCGCAGCGGTTTGGGAGTTAACATCAAAATTACATTTCTCGGCCATATCGCATAGATCTCACTGTGAAAAGGCTTAAATGGCTTTTTTGACCTAAGTTTAATAATTGCGCTCAAACCAAATGTCCTAGAACGAAATTTTCAAATGTAACTACTAGAATGTGATACAATACACTATTGGGTGAAGTTTGGTTGACTTCTGCGCAGCGGTTTGGGAGTTAACATCAATATTACATTTCTCGGCCATATCGCATAGATCTCACTGTGAAAAGGCTTAAATGGCTTTTTTGACCTAAGTTTGAGGATTGCGCTCAAATCAAATGTCCTAGAACCAAATTTCCACATGTAACTACTAGATTGTGATACAATACACTAATGGGTGAAGTTTGGTTTACTTCTGCGCAGCGGTTTGGGAGTTAACATCAAAATTACATTTCTCGGCCATATCGCATAGATCTCACTGTGAAAAGGCTTAAATGGCTTTTTTGACCTAAGTTTAATAATTGCGCTCAAACCAAATGTCCTTGAACGAAATTTTAAAATGTAACTACTATAATGTGATACAATACACTATTGGGTGAAGTTTGGTTGACTTCTGCGCAGCGGTTTGGGAGTTAACATCAAAATTACATTTCTCGGCCATATCGCATAGATCTCACTGTGAAAAGGCTTAAATGGCTTTTTTGACCTAAGTTTGAGGATTGGGCTCAAATCAAATGTCCTAGAACCAAATTTCCACATGTAACTACTAGATTGTGATAAAATACACTAATGGGTGAAGTTTGGTTGACTTCTGCGAAGCGGTTTGGGAGTTAACATCAAAATTACATTTCTCGGCCATATCGCATAGATCTCACTGTGAAAAGGCTTAAATGACTTTTTTAATTAAGTTTGATGATTGCGCTCAAACAAAATTTCCTAGAACAAAATTTTCAAATGTAACTACTAGATTGTGATACAATACACTATTGGGTGAAGTTTGGTTGACTTCTGCGCAGCGGTTTGGGAGTTAACATCAAAATTACATTTCTCGGCCATATCGCATAGATCTCACTGTGAAAAGGCTTAAATGACTTTTTTAATTAAGTTTGATGATTGCGTTCAAACAAAATGGCCTAGAACAAAATTTTCAAATGTAACAACTAGATTGTGATACAATACACTATTGGGTGAAGTTTGGTTGACTTCTGCGCAGCGGTTTGGGAGTTAACATCAAAATTACATTTCTCGGCCATATCGCATAGATCTCACTGTGAAAAGGCTTAAATGGCTTTTTTGACCTAAGTTTGAGGATTGCGCTCAAACAAAATGTCCTATAACCAAATTTCCACATGTAACTACTAGATTGTGATACAATACACTAATGGGTGAAGTTTGGTTGACTTCTGCGCAGCGGTTTGGGAGTTAACATCAAAATTACATTTCTCGGCCATATCGCATAGATCTCACTGTGAAAAGGCTTAAATGACTTTTTTAATTAAGTTTGATGATTGCGTTCAAACAAAATGTCCTAGAACAAAATTTTTAAATGTAACTACTAGATTGTGATACAATACACTATTGGGTGAAGTTTGGTTGACTTCTGCGCAGCGGTTTGGGAGTTAACATCAAAATTACATTTCTCGGCCATATCGCATAGATCTCACTGTGAAAAGGCTTAAATGGCTTTTTTGACCTAAGTTTGAGGATTGCGCTCAAACAAAATTTTCTAGAACAAAATTTTCAAATGTAACTACTAGATTGTGATACAATACACTATTGGGTGAAGTTTGGTTGACTTCTGCACAGCGGTTTGGGAGTTAACATCAAAATTACATTTCTCGGCCATATTGCATAGATCTCACTGTGAAAAGGCTTAAATGACTTTTTTAATTAAGTTTGATGATTGCGTTCAAACAAAATGTCCTAGAACAAAATTTTCAAATGTAACTACTAGATTGTGATACAATACACTATTGGGTGAAGTTTGGTTGACTTCTGCGCAGCGGTTTGGGAGTTAACATCAAAATTACATTTCTCGGCCATATCGCATAGATCTCACTGTGAAAAGGCTTAAATGGCTTTTTTGACCTAAGTTTGAGGATTGCGCTCAAACAAAATGTCCTAGAACAAAATTTTTAAATGTAACTACTAGATTGTGATACAATACACTATTGGGTGAAGTTTGGTTGACTTCTGCGCAGCGGTTTGGGAGTTAACATCAAAATTACATTTCTCGGCCATATCGCATAGATCTCACTGTGAAAAGGCTTAAATGACATTTTTAATTAAGTTTGATGATTGCGTTCAAACAAAATGTCCTAGAACAAAATTTTCAAATGTAACTACTAGATTGTGATACAATACACTATTGGGTGAAGTTTGGTTGACTTCTGCGCAGAGGTTTGGGAGTTAACATCAAAATTACATTTCTCGGCCATATCGCATAGATCTCACTGTGAAAAGGCTTAAATGGCTTTTTTGACCTAAGTTTGAGGATTGCGCTCAAACCAAATGTCCTAGAACGAAATTTTCAAATGTAACTACTAGAATGTGATACAATACACTATAGGGTGAAGTTTGGTTGACTTCTGCGCAGCGGTTTGGGAGTTAACATCAAAATTACATTTCTCGGCCATATCGCATAGATCTCACTGTGAAAAGGCTTAAATGGCTTTTTTGACCTAAGTTTGAGGATTGCGCTCAAATCAAATGTCCTAGAACCAAATTTCCACATGTAACTACTAGATTGTGATAAAATACACTAATGGGTGAAGTTTGGTTGACTTCTGCGCAGCGGTTTGGGAGTGAACATCAAAATTACATTTCTCGGCCATATCGCATAGATCTCACTGTGAAAAGGCTTAAATGGCTTTTTTGACCTAAGTTTAATAATTGCGCTCAAACCAAATGTCCTAGAACGAAATTTTAAAATGTAACTACTAGAATGTGATACAATACACTATTGGGTGAAGTTTGGTTGACTTCTGCGCAGCGGTTTGGGAGTTAAGATCAAGATTACATTTCTCGGCCATATCGCATAGATCTCACTGTGAAAAGGCTTAAATGGCTTTTTTGACCTAAGTTTGAGGATTGCGCTCAAATCAAATGTCCTAGAACCAAATTTCCACATGTAACTACTAGATTGTGATACAATACACTAATGGGTGAAGTTTGGTTGACTTCTGCGCAGCGGTTTGGGAGTTAACATCAAAATTACATTTCTCGGCCATATCGCATAGATCTCACTGTGAAAAGGCTTAAATGGCTTTTTTGACCTAAGTTTGAGGATTGCGCTCAAATCAAATGTCCTATAACCAAATTTCCACATGTAACTACTAGATTGTGATACAATACACTAATGGGTGAAGTTTGGTTGACTTCTGCGCAGCGGTTTGGGAGTTAACATCAAAATTACATTTCTCGGCCATATCGCATAGATCTCACTGTGAAAAGGCTTAAATGACTTTTTTAATTAAGTTTGATGATTGCGTTCAAACAAAATGTCCTAGAACAAAATTTTTAAATGTAACTACTAGATTGTGATACAATACACTATTGGGTGAAGTTTGGTTGACTTCTGCGCAGCGGTTTGGGAGTTAACATCAAAATTACATTTCTCGGCCATATCGCATAGATCTCACTGTGAAAAGGCTTAAATGGCTTTTTTGACCTAAGTTTGAGGATTGCGCTCAAATCAAATGTCCTAGAACCAAATTTCCACATGTAACTACTAGATTGTGATAAAATACACTAATGGGTGAAGTTTGGTTGACTTCTGCGAAGCGGTTTGGGAGTTAACATCAAAATTACATTTCTCGGCCATATCGCATAGATCTCACTGTGAAAAGGCTTAAATGACTTTTTTAATTAAGTTTGATGATTGCGCTAAAACAAAATTTCCTAGAACAAAATTTTCAAATGTAACTACTAGATTGTGATACAATACACTATTGGGTAAAGTTTGGTTGACTTCTGCGCAGCGGTTTGGGAGTTAACATCAAAATTACATTTCTCGGCCATATCGCATAGATCTCACTGTGAAAAGGCTTAAATGACTTTTTTAATTAAGTTTGATGATTGCGTTCAAACAAAATGTCCTAGAACAAAATTTTCAAATGTAACTACTAGATTGTGATACAATACACTATTGGGTGAAGTTTGGTTGACTTCTGCGCAGCGGTTTGGGAGTTAACATCAAAATTACATTTCTCGGCCATATCGCATAGATCTCACTGTGAAAAGGCTTAAATGGCTTTTTTGACCTAAGTTTGAGGATTGCGCTCAAACAAAATGTCCTAGAACAAAATTTTCAAATGTAACTACTAGATTGTGATACAATACACTATTGGGTGAAGTTTGGTTGACTTCTGCGCAGCGGTTTGGGAGTTAACATCAAAATTACATTTCTCGGCCATATCGCATAGATCTCACTGTGAAAAGGCTTAAATGACTTTTTTAATTAAGTTTGATGATTGCGTTCAAACAAAATGTCCTAGAACAAAATTTTCAAATGTAACTACTAGATTGTGATACAATACACTATTGGGTGAAGTTTGGTTGACTTCTGCGCAGCGGTTTGGGAGTTAACATCAAAATTACATTTCTCGGCCATATCGCATAGATCTCACTGTGAAAAGGCTTAAATGACTTTTTTAATTAAGTTTGATGATTGCGTTCAAACAAAATGTCCTAGAACAAAATTTTTAAATGTAACTACTAGATTGTGATACAATACACTATTGGGTGAAGTTTGGTTGACTTCTGCGCAGCGGTTTGGGAGTTAACATCAAAATTACATTTCTCGGCCATATCGCATAGATCTCACTGTGAAAAGGCTTAAATGGCTTTTTTGACCTAAGTTTGAGGATTGCGCTCAAATCAAATGTCCTAGAACCAAATTTCCACATGTAACTACTAGATTGTGATAAAATACACTAATGGGTGAAGTTTGGTTGACTTCTGCGCAGCGGTTTGGGAGTTAACATCAAAATTACATTTCTCGGCCATATCGCATAGATCTCACTGTGAAAAGGCTTAAATGACTTTTTTAATTAAGTTTGATGATTGCGCTCAAACAAAATTTTCTAGAACAAAATTTTCAAATGTAACTACTAGATTGTGATACAATACACTATTGGGTGAAGTTTGGTTGACTTCTGCACAGCGGTTTGGGAGTTAACATCAAAATTACATTTCTCGGCCATATCGCATAGATCTCACTGTGAAAAGGCTTAAATGACTTTTTTAATTAAGTTTGATGATTGCGTTCAAACAAAATGTCCTAGAACAAAATTTTCAAATGTAACTACTAGATTGTGATACAATACACTATTGGGTGAAGTTTGGTTGACTTCTGCGCAGCGGTTTGGGAGTTAACATCAAAATTACATTTCTCGGCCATATCGCATAGATCTCACTGTGAAAAGGCTTAAATGGCTTTTTTGACCTAAGTTTGAGGATTGCGCTCAAAAAAAATGTCCTAGAACAAAATTTTTAAATGTAACTACTAGATTGTGGTACAATACACTATTGGGTGAAGTTTGGTTGACTTCTGCGCAGCGGTTTGGGAGTTAACATCAAAATTACATTTCTCGGCCATATCGCATAGATCTCACTGTGAAAAGGCTTAAATGACTTTTTTAATTAAGTTTGATGATTGCGTTCAAACAAAATGTCCTAGAACAAAATTTTCAAATGTAACTACTAGATTGTGATACAATACACTATTGGGTGAAGTTTGGTTGACTTCTGCGCAGCGGTTTGGGAGTTAACATCAAAATTACATTTCTCGGCCATATCGCATAGATCTCACTGTGAAAAGGCTTAAATGGCTTTTTTGACCTAAGTTTGAGGATTGCGCTAAAAAAAAATGTCCTAGAACAAAATTTTTAAATGTAACTACTAGATTGTGGTACAATACACTATTGGGTGAAGTTTGGTTGACTTCTGCGCAGCGGTTTGGGAGTTAACATCAAAATTACATTTCTCGGCCATATCGCATAGATCTCACTGTGAAAAGGCTTAAATGGCTTTTTTGACCTAAGTTTAATAATTGCGCTCAAACCAAATGTCCTAGAACGAAATTTTAAAATGTAACTACTAGAATGTGATACAATACACTATTGGGTGAAGTTTGGTTGACTTCTGCGCAGCGGTTTGGGAGTTAACATCAAGATTACATTTCTCGGCCATATCGCATAGATCTCACTGTGAAAAGGCTTAAATGGCTTTTTTGACCTAAGTTTGAGGATTGCGCTCAAATCAAATGTCCTAGAACCAAATTTCCACATGTAACTACTAGATTGTGATACAATACACTAATGGGTGAAGTTTGGTTGACTTCTGCGCAGCGGTTTGGGAGTTAACATCAAAATTACATTTCTCGGCCATATCGCATAGATCTCACTGTGAAAAGGCTTAAATGACTTTTTTAATTAAGTTTGATGATTGCGCTCAAACAAAATGTCCTAGAACAAAATTTTCAAATGTAACTACTAGATTTTGATACAATACACTATTGGGTGAAGTTTGGTTGACTTCTGCGCAGCGGTTTGGGAGTTAACATCAAAATTACATTTCTCGGCCATATCGCATAGATCTCACTGTGAAAAGGCTTAAATGGCTTTTTTGACCTAAGTTTGAGGATTGCGCTAAAATCAAATGTCCTAGAACCAAATTTCCACATGTAACTACTAGATTGTGATACAATACACTAATGGGTGAAGTTTGGTTTACTTCTGCGCAGCGGTTTCGGAGTTAACATCAAAATTACATTTCTCGGCCATATCGCATAGATCTCACTGTGAAAAGGCTTAAATGGCTTTTTTGACCTAAGTTTAATAATTGCGCTCAAACCAAATGTCCTAGAACGAAATTTTAAAATGTAACTACTAGAATGTGATACAATACACTATTGGGTGAAGTTTGGTTGACTTCTGCGCAGCGGTTTGGGAGTTAACATCAATATTACATTTCTCGGCCATATCGCATAGATCTCACTGTGAAAAGGCTTAAATGGCTTTTTTGACCTAAGTTTGAGGATTGCGCTCAAATCAAATGTCCTAGAACCAAATTTCCACATGTAACTACTAGATTGTGATACAATACACTAATGGGTGAAGTTTGGTTTACTTCTGCGCAGCGGTTTGGGAGTTAACATCAAAATTACATTTCTCGGCCATATCGCATAGATCTCACTGTGAAAAGGCTTAAATGGCTTTTTTGACCTAAGTTTAATAATTGCGCTCAAACCAAATGTCCTTGAACGAAATTTTAAAATGTAACTACTATAATGTGATACAATACACTATTGGGTGAAGTTTGGTTGACTTCTGCGTAGCGGTTTGGGAGTTAACATCAAAATTACATTTCTCGGCCATATCGCATAGATCTCACTGTGAAAAGGCTTAAATGGCTTTTTTGACCTAAGTTTGAGGATTGGGCTCAAATCAAATGTCCTAGAACCAAATTTCCACATGTAACTACTAGATTGTGATAAAATACACTAATGGGTGAAGTTTGGTTGACTTCTGCGAAGCGGTTTGGGAGTTAACATCAAAATTACATTTCTCGGCCATATCGCATAGATCTCACTGTGAAAAGGCTTAAATGACTTTTTTAATTAAGTTTGATGATTGCGCTCAAACAAAATTTCCTAGAACAAAATTTTCAAATGTAACTACTAGATTGTGATACAATACACTATTGGGTGAAGTTTGGTTGACTTCTGCGCAGCGGTTTGGGAGTTAACATCAAAATTACATTTCTCGGCCATATCGCATAGATCTCACTGTGAAAAGGCTTAAATGACTTTTTTAATTAAGTTTGATGATTGCGCTCAAACAAAATGTCCTAGAACAAAATTTTCAAATGTAACTACTAGATTTTGATTCAATACACTATTGGGTGAAGTTTGGTTGACTTCTGCGCAGCGGTTTGGGAGTTAACATCAAAATTACATTTCTCGGCCATATCGCATAGATCTCACTGTGAAAAGGCTTAAATGGCTTTTTTGACCTAAGTTTGAGGATTGCGCTAAAATCAAATGTCCTAGAACCAAATTTCCACATGTAACTACTAGATTGTGATACAATACACTAATGGGTGAAGTTTGGTTTACTTCTGCGCAGCGGTTTGGGAGTTAACATCAAAATTACATTTCTCGGCCATATCGCATAGATCTCACTGTGAAAAGGCTTAAATGGCTTTTTTGACCTAAGTTTAATAATTGCGCTCAAACCAAATGTCCTAGAACGAAATTTTCAAATGTAACTACTAGAATGTGATACAATACACTATTGGGTGAAGTTTGGTTGACTTCTGCGCAGCGGTTTGGGAGTTAACATCAATATTACATTTCTCGGCCATATCGCATAGATCTCACTGTGAAAAGGCTTAAATGGCTTTTTTGACCTAAGTTTGAGGATTGCGCTCAAATCAAATGTCCTAGAACCAAATTTCCACATGTAACTACTAGATTGTGATACAATACACTAATGGGTGAAGTTTGGTTTACTTCTGCGCAGCGGTTTGGGAGTTAACATCAAAATTACATTTCTCGGCCATATCGCATAGATCTCACTGTGAAAAGGCTTAAATGGCTTTTTTGACCTAAGTTTAATAATTGCGCTCAAACCAAATGTCCTTGAACGAAATTTTAAAATGTAACTACTATAATGTGATACAATACACTATTGGGTGAAGTTTGGTTGACTTCTGCGCAGCGGTTTGGGAGTTAACATCAAAATTACATTTCTCGGCCATATCGCATAGATCTCACTGTGAAAAGGCTTAAATGGCTTTTTTGACCTAAGTTTGAGGATTGGGCTCAAATCAAATGTCCTAGAACCAAATTTCCACATGTAACTACTAGATTGTGATAAAATACACTAATGGGTGAAGTTTGGTTGACTTCTGCGAAGCGGTTTGGGAGTTAACATCAAAATTACATTTCTCGGCCATATCGCATAGATCTCACTGTGAAAAGGCTTAAATGACTTTTTTAATTAAGTTTGATGATTGCGCTCAAACAAAATTTCCTAGAACAAAATTTTCAAATGTAACTACTAGATTGTGATACAATACACTATTGGGTGAAGTTTGGTTGACTTCTGCGCAGCGGTTTGGGAGTTAACATCAAAATTACATTTCTCGGCCATATCGCATAGATCTCACTGTGAAAAGGCTTAAATGACTTTTTTAATTAAGTTTGATGATTGCGTTCAAACAAAATGGCCTAGAACAAAATTTTCAAATGTAACAACTAGATTGTGATACAATACACTATTGGGTGAAGTTTGGTTGACTTCTGCGCAGCGGTTTGGGAGTTAACATCAAAATTACATTTCTCGGCCATATCGCATAGATCTCACTGTGAAAAGGCTTAAATGGCTTTTTTGACCTAAGTTTGAGGATTGCGCTCAAACAAAATGTCCTATAACCAAATTTCCACATGTAACTACTAGATTGTGATACAATACACTAATGGGTGAAGTTTGGTTGACTTCTGCGCAGCGGTTTGGGAGTTAACATCAAAATTACATTTCTCGGCCATATCGCATAGATCTCACTGTGAAAAGGCTTAAATGACTTTTTTAATTAAGTTTGATGATTGCGTTCAAACAAAATGTCCTAGAACAAAATTTTTAAATGTAACTACTAGATTGTGATACAATACACTATTGGGTGAAGTTTGGTTGACTTCTGCGCAGCGGTTTGGGAGTTAACATCAAAATTACATTTCTCGGCCATATCGCATAGATCTCACTGTGAAAAGGCTTAAATGGCTTTTTTGACCTAAGTTTGAGGATTGCGCTCAAACAAAATTTTCTAGAACAAAATTTTCAAATGTAACTACTAGATTGTGATACAATACACTATTGGGTGAAGTTTGGTTGACTTCTGCACAGCGGTTTGGGAGTTAACATCAAAATTACATTTCTCGGCCATATTGCATAGATCTCACTGTGAAAAGGCTTAAATGACTTTTTTAATTAAGTTTGATGATTGCGTTCAAACAAAATGTCCTAGAACAAAATTTTCAAATGTAACTACTAGATTGTGATACAATACACTATTGGGTGAAGTTTGGTTGACTTCTGCGCAGCGGTTTGGGAGTTAACATCAAAATTACATTTCTCGGCCATATCGCATAGATCTCACTGTGAAAAGGCTTAAATGGCTTTTTTGACCTAAGTTTGAGGATTGCGCTCAAACAAAATGTCCTAGAACAAAATTTTTAAATGTAACTACTAGATTGTGATACAATACACTATTGGGTGAAGTTTGGTTGACTTCTGCGCAGCGGTTTGGGAGTTAACATCAAAATTACATTTCTCGGCCATATCGCATAGATCTCACTGTGAAAAGGCTTAAATGACATTTTTAATTAAGTTTGATGATTGCGTTCAAACAAAATGTCCTAGAACAAAATTTTCAAATGTAACTACTAGATTGTGATACAATACACTATTGGGTGAAGTTTGGTTGACTTCTGCGCAGCGGTTTGGGAGTTAACATCAAAATTACATTTCTCGGCCATATCGCATAGATCTCACTGTGAAAAGGCTTAAATGGCTTTTTTGACCTAAGTTTGAGGATTGCGCTCAAACCAAATGTCCTAGAACGAAATTTTCAAATGTAACTACTAGAATGTGATACAATACACTATAGGGTGAAGTTTGGTTGACTTCTGCGCAGCGGTTTGGGAGTTAACATCAAAATTACATTTCTCGGCCATATCGCATAGATCTCACTGTGAAAAGGCTTAAATGGCTTTTTTGACCTAAATTTGAGGATTGCGCTCAAATCAAATGTCCTATAACCAAATTTCCACATGTAACTACTAGATTGTGATACAATACACTAATGGGTGAAGTTTGGTTGACTTCTGCGCAGCGGTTTGGGAGTTAACATCAAAATTACATTTCTCGGCCATATCGCATAGATCTCACTGTGAAAAGGCTTAAATGGCTTTTTTGACCTAATTTAGAGGATTGTGCTCAAACAAAATGTCCTAGAACAAAATTTTCAAATGTAACTACTAGATTGTGATACAATACACTATTGGGTGAAGTTTGGTTGACTTCTGCGCAGCGGTTTGGGAGTTAACATCAAAATTACATTTCTCGGCCATATCGCATAGATCTCACTGTGAAAAGGCTTAAATGACTTTTTTAATTAAGTTTAATAATTGCATTCAAACCAAATGTCCTAGAACGAAATTTTCAAATGTAACTACTAGAATGTGATACAATACACTATTGGGTGAAGTTTGGTTGACTTCTGCGCAGCGGTTTGGGAGTTAACATCAAAATTACATTTCTCGGCCATATCGCATAGATCTCACTGTGAAAAGGCTTAAATGGCTTTTTTGACCTAAGTTTGAGGATTGCGCTCAAATCAAATGTCCTAGAACCAAATTTCCACATGTAACTACTAGATTGTGATACAATACACTAATGGGTGAAGTTTGGTTTACTTCTGCGCAGCGGTTTGGGAGTTAACATCAAAATTACATTTCTCGGCCATATCGCATAGATCTCACTGTGAAAAGGCTTAAATGGCTTTTTTGACCTAAGTTTAATAATTGCGCTCAAACCAAATGTCCTTGAACGAAATTTTAAAATGTAACTACTAGAATGTGATACAAAACACTATTGGGTGAAGTTTGGTTGACTTCTGCGCAGCGGTTTGGGAGTTAACATCAAAATTACATTTCTCGGCCATATCGCATAGATCTCACTGTGAAAAGGCTTAAATGGCTTTTTTGACCTAAGTTTGAGGATTGGGCTCAAATCAAATGTCCTATAACCAAATTTCCACATGTAACTACTAGATTGTGATAAAATACACTAATGGGTGAAGTTTGGTTGACTTCTGCGAAGCGGTTTGGGAGTTAACATCAAAATTACATTTCTCGGCCATATCGCATAGATCTCACTGTGAAAAGGCTTAATTGACTTTTTTAATTAAGTTTGATGATTGCGCTCAAACAAAATTTCCTAGAACAAAATTTTCAAATGTAACTACTAGATTGTGATACAATACACTATTGGGTGAAGTTTGGTTGACTTCTGCGCAGCGGTTTGGGAGTTAACATCAAAATTACATTTCTCGGCCATATCGCATAGATCTCACTGTAAAAAGGCTTAAATGACTTTTTTAATTAAGTTTGATGATTGCGTTCAAACAAAATGTCCTAGAACAAAATTTTCAAATGTAACAACTAGATTGTGATACAATACACTATTGGGTGAAGTTTGGTTGACTTCTGCGCAGCGGTTTGGGAGTTAACATCAAAATTACATTTCTCGGCCATATCGCATAGATCTCACTGTGAAAAGGCTTAAATGGCTTTTTTGACCTAAGTTTGAGGATTGCGCTCAAACAAAATGTCCTATAACCAAATTTCCACATGTAACTACTAGATTGTGATACAATACACTAATGGGTGAAGTTTGGTTGACTTCTGCGCAGCGGTTTGGGAGTTAACATCAAAATTACATTTCTCGGCCATATCGCATAGATCTCACTGTGAAAAGGCTTAAATGACTTTTTTAATTAAGTTTGATGATTGCGTTCAAACAAAATGTCCTAGAACAAAATTTTTAAATGTAACTACTAGATTGTGATACAATACACTATTGGGTGAAGTTTGGTTGACTTCTGCGCAGCGGTTTGGGAGTTAACATCAAAATTACATTTCTCGGCCATATCGCATAGATCTCACTGTGAAAAGGCTTAAATGGCTTTTTTGACCTAAGTTTGAGGATTGCGCTCAAATCAAATGTCCTAGAACCAAATTTTCACATGTAACTACTAGATTGTGATACAATACACTAATGGGTGAAGTTTGGTTGACTTCTGCGCAGCGGTTTGGGAGTTAACATCAAAATTACATTTCTCGGCCATATCGCATAGATCTCACTGTGAAAAGGCTTAAATGACTTTTTTAATTAAGTTTGATGATTGCGCTCAAACAAAATTTCCTAGAACAAAATTTTCAAATGTAACTACTAGATTGTGATACAATACACTATTGGGTGAAGTTTGGTTGACTTCTGCGCAGCGGTTTGGGAGTTAACATCAAAATTACATTTCTCGGCCATATCGCATAGATCTCACTGTGAAAAGGCTTAAATGGCTTTTTTGACCTAAGTTTAATGATTGCGCTCAAACCAAATGTCCTAGAACAAAATTTTCAAATGTAACTACTAGAATGTGATACAATACACTATTGGGTGAAGTTTGGTTGACTTCTGCGCAGCGGTTTGGGAGTTAACATCAAAATTACATTTCTCGGCCATATCGCATAGATCTCACTGTGAAAAGGCTTAAATGGCTTTTTTGACCTAAGTTTGAGGATTGCGCTCAAATCAAATGTCCTAGAACAAAATTTTCACATGTAACTACTAGATTGTGATACAATACACTAATGGGTGAAGTTTGGTTGACTTCTGCGCAGCGGTTTGGGAGTTAACATCAAAATTACATTTCTCGGCCATATCGCATAGATCTCACTGTGAAAAGGCTTAAATGACTTTTTTAATTAAGTTTGATGATTGCGCTCAAACAAAATTTCCTAGAACAAAATTTTCAAATGTAACTACTAGATTGTGATACAATACACTATTGGGTGAAGTTTGGTTGACTTCTGCGCAGCGGTTTGGGAGTTAACATCAAAATTACATTTCTCGGCCATATCGCATAGATCTCACTGTGAAAAGGCTTAAATGGCTTTTTTGACCTAAGTTTAATGATTGCGCTCAAACCAAATGTCCTAGAACGAAATTTTCAAATGTAACTACTAGAATGTGATACAATACACTATTGGGTGAAGTTTGGTTGACTTCTGCGCAGCGGTTTGGGAGTTAACATCAAAATTACATTTCTCGGCCATATCGCATAGATCTCACTGTGAAAAGGCTTAAATGGCTTTTTTGACCTAAGTTTAATAATTGCGCTCAAACCAAATGTCCTAGAACGAAATTTTCAAATGTAACTACTAGAATGTGATACAATACTCTAATGGGTGAAGTTTGGTTTACTTCTGCGCAGCGGTTTGGGAGTTAACATCAAAATTACATTTCTCGGCCATATCGCATAGATCTCACTGTGAAAAGGCTTAAATGACTTTTTTAATTAAGTTTAATAATTGCACTCAAACCAAATGTCCTAGAACGAAATTTTCAAATGTAACTACTAGAATGTGATACAATACACTATTGGGTGAAGTTTGGTTGACTTCTGCGCAGCGGTTTGGGAGTTAACATCAAAATTACATTTCTCGGCCATATCGCATAGATCTCACTGTGAAAAGGCTTAAATGGCTTTTTTGACCTAAGTTTGAGGATTGCGCTCAAATCAAATGTCCTAGAACCAAATTTCCACATGTAACTACTAGATTGTGATACAATACACTAATGGGTGAAGTTTGGTTTACTTCTGCGCAGCGGTTTGGGAGTTAACATCAAAATTACATTTCTCGGCCATATCGCATAGATCTCACTGTGAAAAGGCTTAAATGGCTTTTTTGACCTAAGTTTAATAATTGCGCTCAAACCAAATGTCCTTGAACGAAATTTTAAAATGTAACTACTAGAATGTGATACAAAACACTATTGGGTGAAGTTTGGTTGACTTCTGCGCAGCGGTTTGGGAGTTAACATCAAAATTACATTTCTCGGCCATATCGCATAGATCTCACTGTGAAAAGGCTTAAATGGCTTTTTTGACCTAAGTTTGAGGATTGGGCTCAAATCAAATGTCCTATAACCAAATTTCCACATGTAACTACTAGATTGTGATAAAATACACTAATGGGTGAAGTTTGGTTGACTTCTGCGAAGCGGTTTGGGAGTTAACATCAAAATTACATTTCTCGGCCATATCGCATAGATCTCACTGTGAAAAGGCTTAATTGACTTTTTTAATTAAGTTTGATGATTGCGCTCAAACAAAATTTCCTAGAACAAAATTTTCAAATGTAACTACTAGATTGTGATACAATACACTATTGGGTGAAGTTTGGTTGACTTCTGCGCAGCGGTTTGGGAGTTAACATCAAAATTACATTTCTCGGCCATATCGCATAGATCTCACTGTAAAAAGGCTTAAATGACTTTTTTAATTAAGTTTGATGATTGCGTTCAAACAAAATGTCCTAGAACAAAATTTTCAAATGTAACAACTAGATTGTGATACAATACACTATTGGGTGAAGTTTGGTTGACTTCTGCGCAGCGGTTTGGGAGTTAACATCAAAATTACATTTCTCGGCCATATCGCATAGATCTCACTGTGAAAAGGCTTAAATGGCTTTTTTGACCTAAGTTTGAGGATTGCGCTCAAACAAAATGTCCTATAACCAAATTTCCACATGTAACTACTAGATTGTGATACAATACACTAATGGGTGAAGTTTGGTTGACTTCTGCGCAGCGGTTTGGGAGTTAACATCAAAATTACATTTCTCGGCCATATCGCATAGATCTCACTGTGAAAAGGCTTAAATGACTTTTTTAATTAAGTTTGATGATTGCGTTCAAACAAAATGTCCTAGAACAAAATTTTTAAATGTAACTACTAGATTGTGATACAATACACTATTGGGTGAAGTTTGGTTGACTTCTGCGCAGCGGTTTGGGAGTTAACATCAAAATTACATTTCTCGGCCATATCGCATAGATCTCACTGTGAAAAGGCTTAAATGGCTTTTTTGACCTAAGTTTGAGGATTGCGCTCAAATCAAATGTCCTAGAACCAAATTTTCACATGTAACTACTAGATTGTGATACAATACACTAATGGGTGAAGTTTGGTTGACTTCTGCGCAGCGGTTTGGGAGTTAACATCAAAATTACATTTCTCGGCCATATCGCATAGATCTCACTGTGAAAAGGCTTAAATGACTTTTTTAATTAAGTTTGATGATTGCGCTCAAACAAAATTTCCTAGAACAAAATTTTCAAATGTAACTACTAGATTGTGATACAATACACTATTGGGTGAAGTTTGGTTGACTTCTGCGCAGCGGTTTGGGAGTTAACATCAAAATTACATTTCTCGGCCATATCGCATAGATCTCACTGTGAAAAGGCTTAAATGGCTTTTTTGACCTAAGTTTAATGATTGCGCTCAAACCAAATGTCCTAGAACCAAATTTCCACATGTAACTACTAGATTGTGATACAATACACTAATGGGTGAAGTTTGGTTTACTTCTGCGCAGCGGTTTGGGAGTTAACATCAAAATTACATTTCTCGGCCATATCGCATAGATCTCACTGTGAAAAGGCTTAAATGGCTTTTTTGACCTAAGTTTAATAATTGCGCTCAAACCAAATGTCCTAGAACGAAATTTTCAAATGTAACTACTAGAATGTGATACAATACACTATTGGGTGAAGTTTGGTTGACTTCTGCGCAGCGGTTTGGGAGTTAACATCAATATTACATTTCTCGGCCATATCGCATAGATCTCACTGTGAAAAGGCTTAAATGGCTTTTTTGACCTAAGTTTGAGGATTGCGCTCAAATCAAATGTCCTAGAACCAAATTTCCACATGTAACTACTAGATTGTGATACAATACACTAATGGGTGAAGTTTGGTTTACTTCTGCGCAGCGGTTTGGGAGTTAACATCAAAATTACATTTCTCGGCCATATCGCATAGATCTCACTGTGAAAAGGCTTAAATGGCTTTTTTGACCTAAGTTTAATAATTGCGCTCAAACCAAATGTCCTTGAACGAAATTTTAAAATGTAACTACTATAATGTGATACAATACACTATTGGGTGAAGTTTGGTTGACTTCTGCGCAGCGGTTTGGGAGTTAACATCAAAATTACATTTCTCGGCCATATCGCATAGATCTCACTGTGAAAAGGCTTAAATGGCTTTTTTGACCTAAGTTTGAGGATTGGGCTCAAATCAAATGTCCTAGAACCAAATTTCCACATGTAACTACTAGATTGTGATAAAATACACTAATGGGTGAAGTTTGGTTGACTTCTGCGAAGCGGTTTGGGAGTTAACATCAAAATTACATTTTTCGGCCATATCGCATAGATCTCACTGTGAAAAGGCTTAAATGACTTTTTTAATTAAGTTTGATGATTGCGCTCAAACAAAATTTCCTAGAACAAAATTTTCAAATGTAACTACTAGATTGTGATACAATACACTATTGGGTGAAGTTTGGTTGACTTCTGCGCAGCGGTTTGGGAGTTAACATCAAAATTACATTTCTCGGCCATATCGCATAGATCTCACTGTGAAAAGGCTTAAATGACTTTTTTAATTAAGTTTGATGATTGCGTTCAAACAAAATGGCCTAGAACAAAATTTTCAAATGTAACAACTAGATTGTGATACAATACACTATTGGGTGAAGTTTGGTTGACTTCTGCGCAGCGGTTTGGGAGTTAACATCAAAATTACATTTCTCGGCCATATCGCATAGATCTCACTGTGAAAAGGCTTAAATGGCTTTTTTGACCTAAGTTTGAGGATTGCGCTCAAACAAAATGTCCTATAACCAAATTTCCACATGTAACTACTAGATTGTGATACAATACACTAATGGGTGAAGTTTGGTTGACTTCTGCGCAGCGGTTTGGGAGTTAACATCAAAATTACATTTCTCGGCCATATCGCATAGATCTCACTGTGAAAAGGCTTAAATGACTTTTTTAATTAAGTTTGATGATTGCGTTCAAACAAAATGTCCTAGAACAAAATTTTTAAATGTAACTACTAGATTGTGATACAATACACTATTGGGTGAAGTTTGGTTGACTTCTGCGCAGCGGTTTGGGAGTTAACATCAAAATTACATTTCTCGGCCATATCGCATAGATCTCACTGTGAAAAGGCTTAAATGGCTTTTTTGACCTAAGTTTGAGGATTGCGCTCAAACAAAATTTTCTAGAACAAAATTTTCAAATGTAACTACTAGATTGTGATACAATACACTATTGGGTGAAGTTTGGTTGACTTCTGCACAGCGGTTTGGGAGTTAACATCAAAATTACATTTCTCGGCCATATTGCATAGATCTCACTGTGAAAAGGCTTAAATGACTTTTTTAATTAAGTTTGATGATTGCGTTCAAACAAAATGTCCTAGAACAAAATTTTCAAATGTAACTACTAGATTGTGATACAATACACTATTGGGTGAAGTTTGGTTGACTTCTGCGCAGCGGTTTGGGAGTTAACATCAAAATTACATTTCTCGGCCATATCGCATAGATCTCACTGTGAAAAGGCTTAAATGGCTTTTTTGACCTAAGTTTGAGGATTGCGCTCAAACAAAATGTCCTAGAACAAAATTTTTAAATGTAACTACTAGATTGTGATACAATACACTATTGGGTGAAGTTTGGTTGACTTCTGCGCAGCGGTTTGGGAGTTAACATCAAAATTACATTTCTCGGCCATATCGCATAGATCTCACTGTGAAAAGGCTTAAATGACATTTTTAATTAAGTTTGATGATTGCGTTCAAACAAAATGTCCTAGAACAAAATTTTCAAATGTAACTACTAGATTGTGATACAATACACTATTGGGTGAAGTTTGGTTGACTTCTGCGCAGCGGTTTGGGAGTTAACATCAAAATTACATTTCTCGGCCATATCGCATAGATCTCACTGTGAAAAGGCTTAAATGGCTTTTTTGACCTAAGTTTGAGGATTGCGCTCAAACCAAATGTCCTAGAACGAAATTTTCAAATGTAACTACTAGAATGTGATACAATACACTATAGGGTGAAGTTTGGTTGACTTCTGCGCAGCGGTTTGGGAGTTAACATCAAAATTACATTTCTCGGCCATATCGCATAGATCTCACTGTGAAAAGGCTTAAATGGCTTTTTTGACCTAAGTTTGAGGATTGCGCTCAAATCAAATGTCCTATAACCAAATTTCCACATGTAACTACTAGATTGTGATACAATACACTAATGGGTGAAGTTTGGTTGACTTCTGCGCAGCGGTTTGGGAGTTAACATCAAAATTACATTTCTCGGCCATATCGCATAGATCTCACTGTGAAAAGGCTTAAATGGCTTTTTTGACCTAATTTAGAGGATTGTGCTCAAACAAAATGTCCTAGAACAAAATTTTCAAATGTAACTACTAGATTGTGATACAATACACTATTGGGTGAAGTTTGGTTGACTTCTGCGCAGCGGTTTGGGAGTTAACATCAAAATTACATTTCTCGGCCATATCGCATAGATCTCACTGTGAAAAGGCTTAAATGACTTTTTTAATTAAGTTTAATAATTGCACTCAAACCAAATGTCCTAGAACGAAATTTTCAAATGTAACTACTAGAATGTGATACAATACACTATTGGGTGAAGTTTGGTTGACTTCTGCGCAGCGGTTTGGGAGTTAACATCAAAATTACATTTCTCGGCCATATCGCATAGATCTCACTGTGAAAAGGCTTAAATGGCTTTTTTGACCTAAGTTTGAGGATTGCGCTCAAATCAAATGTCCTAGAACCAAATTTCCACATGTAACTACTAGATTGTGATACAATACACTAATGGGTGAAGTTTGGTTTACTTCTGCGCAGCGGTTTGGGAGTTAACATCAAAATTACATTTCTCGGCCATATCGCATAGATCTCACTGTGAAAAGGCTTAAATGGCTTTTTTGACCTAAGTTTAATAATTGCGCTCAAACCAAATGTCCTTGAACGAAATTTTAAAATGTAACTACTAGAATGTGATACAAAACACTATTGGGTGAAGTTTGGTTGACTTCTGCGCAGCGGTTTGGGAGTTAACATCAAAATTACATTTCTCGGCCATATCGCATAGATCTCACTGTGAAAAGGCTTAAATGGCTTTTTTGACCTAAGTTTGAGGATTGGGCTCAAATCAAATGTCCTATAACCAAATTTCCACATGTAACTACTAGATTGTGATAAAATACACTAATGGGTGAAGTTTGGTTGACTTCTGCGAAGCGGTTTGGGAGTTAACATCAAAATTACATTTCTCGGCCATATCGCATAGATCTCACTGTGAAAAGGCTTAAATGGCTTTTTTGACCTAAGTTTAAAGATTGCGCTCAAATCAAATGTCCTAGAACGAAATTTTCAAATGTATCTACTAGATTGTGATACAATACACTATTGGGTGAAGTTTGGTTTACTTCTGCGCAGCGGTTTGGGAGTTACCATCAAAATTACATTTCTCGGCCATATCGCATAGATCTCACTGTGAAAAGGCTTAAATGGCTTTTTTGACCTAAGTTTAATAATTGCGCTCAAACCAAATGTCCTAGAACGAAATTTTAAAATGTAACTACTAGAATGTGATAAAATACACTATTGGGTGAAGTTTGGTTGACTTCTGCGCAGCGGTTTGGGAGTTAACATCAAATTTACATTTCTCGGCCATATCGCATAGATCTCACTGTGAAAAGGCTTAAATGACTTTTTTAATTAAGTTTGATGATTGCGTTCAAACAAAATGTCCTAGGACAAAATTTTCAAATGTAACTACTAGATTGTGATACAATACACTAATGGGTGAAGTTTGGTTTACTTCTGCGCAGCGGTTTGGGAGTTAACATCAAAATTACATTTCTCGGCCATATCGCATAGATCTCACTGTGAAAAGGCTTAAATGGCTTTTTTGACCTAAGTTTAAAGATTGCGCTCAAATCAAATGTCCTAGAACGAAATTTTCAAATGTATCTACTAGATTGTGATACAATACACTATTGGGTGAAGTTTGGTTTACTTCTGCGCAGCGGTTTGGGAGTTACCATCAAAATTACATTTCTCGGCCATATCGCATAGATCTCACTGTGAAAAGGCTTAAATGGCTTTTTTGACCTAAGTTTAATAATTGCGCTCAAACCAAATGTCCTAGAACGAAATTTTAAAATGTAACTACTAGAATGTGATAAAATACACTATTGGGTGAAGTTTGGTTGACTTCTGCGCAGCGGTTTGGGAGTTAACATCAAATTTACATTTCTCGGCCATATCGCATAGATCTCACTGTGAAAAGGCTTAAATGACTTTTTTAATTAAGTTTGATGATTGCGCTCAAACAAAATTTCCTAGAACAAAATTTTCAAATGTAACTACTAGATTGTGATACAATACACTATTGGGTGAAGTTTGGTTGACTTCTGCGCAGCGGTTTGGGAGTTAACATCAAAATTACATTTCTCGGCCATATCGCATAGATCTCACTGTGAAAAGGCTTAAATGGCTTTTTTGACCTAAGTTTAATGATTGCGCTCAAACCAAATGTCCTAGAACGAAATTTTCAAATGTAACTACTAGAATGTGATACAATACACTATTGGGTGAAGTTTGGTTGACTTCTGCGCAGCGGTTTGGGAGTTAACATCAAAATTACATTTCTCGGCCATATCGCATAGATCTCACTGTGAAAAGGCTTAAATGGCTTTTTTGACCTAAGTTTGAGGATTGCGCTCAAATCAAATGTCCTATAACCAAATTTCCACATGTAACTACTAGATTGTGATACAATACACTAATGGGTGAAGTTTGGTTGACTTCTGCGCAGCGGTTTGGGAGTTAACATCAAAATTACATTTCTCGGCCATATCGCATAGATCTCACTGTGAAAAGGCTTAAATGACTTTTTTAATTAAGTTTGATGATTGCGTTCAAACAAAATGTCCTAGAACAAAATTTTCAAATGTAACTACTAGATTGTGATACAATACACTAATGGGTGAAGTTTGGTTTACTTCTGCGCAGCGGTTTGGGAGTTAACATCAAAATTACATTTCTCGGCCATATCGCATAGATCTCACTGTGAAAAGGCTTAAATGGCTTTTTTGACCTAAGTTTAAAGATTGCGCTCAAATCAAATGTCCTAGAACGAAATTTTCAAATGTATCTACTAGATTGTGATACAATACACTAATGGGTGAAGTTTGGTTTACTTCTGCGCAGCGGTTTGGGAGTTAACATCAAATTTACATTTCTCGGCCATATCGCATAGATCTCACTGTGAAAAGGCTTAAATGGCTTTTTTGACCTAAGTTTAATAATTGCGCTCAAACCAAATGTCCTAGAACAAAATTTTCAAATGTAACTACTAGAATGTGATAAAATACACTATTGGGTGAAGTTTGGTTGACTTCTGCGCAGCGGTTTGGGAGTTAACATCAAATTTACATTTCTCGGCCATATCGCATAGATCTCACTGTGAAAAGGCTTAAATGACTTTTTTAATTAAGTTTGATGATTGCGCTCAAACAAAATTTCCTAGAACAAAATTTTCAAATGTAACTACTAGATTGTGATACAATACACTATTGGGTGAAGTTTGGTTGACTTCTGCGCAGCGGTTTGGGAGTTAACATCAAAATTACATTTCTCGGCCATATCCTATAGATCTCACTGTGAAAAGGCTTAAATGGCTTTTTTGACCTAAGTTTGAGGATTGCGCTCAAATCAAATGTCCTATAACCAAATTTCCACATGTAACTACTAGATTGTGATACAATACACTAATGGGTGAAGTTTGGTTGACTTCTGCGCAGCGGTTTGGGAGTTAACATCAAAATTACATTTCTCGGCCATATCGCATAGATCTCACTGTGAAAAGGCTTAAATGACTTTTTTAATTAAGTTTGATGATTGCGTTCAAACAAAATGTCCTAGAACAAAATTTTCAAATGTAACTACTAGATTGTGATACAATACACTAATGGGTGAAGTTTGGTTTACTTCTGCGCAGCGGTTTGGGAGTTAACATCAAAATTACATTTCTCGGCCATATCGCATAGATCTCACTGTGAAAAGGCTTAAATGGCTTTTTTGACCTAAGTTTAAAGATTGCGCTCAAATCAAATGTCCTAGAACGAAATTTTCAAATGTATCTACTAGATTGTGATACAATACACTAATGGGTGAAGTTTGGTTTACTTCTGCGCAGCGGTTTGGGAGTTAACATCAAATTTACATTTCTCGGCCATATCGCATAGATCTCACTGTGAAAAGGCTTAAATGGCTTTTTTGACCTAAGTTTGAGGATTGCGCTCAAATCAAATGTCCTAGAAACAAATTTTCACATGTAACTACTAGATTGTGATACAATACACTAATGGGTGAAGTTTGGTTGACTTCTGCGCAGCGGTTTGGGAGTTAACATCAAATTTACATTTCTCGGCCATATCGCATAGATCTCACTGTGAAAAGGCTTAAATGACTTTTTTAATTAAGTTTGATGATTGCGCTCAAACAAAATTTCCTAGAACAAAATTTTCAAATGTAACTACTAGATTGTGATACAATACACTATTGGGTGAAGTTTGGTTGACTTCTGCGCAGCGGTTTGGGAGTTAACATCAAAATTACATTTCTCGGCCATATCGCATAGATCTCACTGTGAAAAGGCTTAAATGGCTTTTTTGACCTAAGTTTAATGATTGCGCTCAAACCAAATGTCCTAGAACGAAATTTTCAAATGTAACTACTAGAATGTGATACAATACACTATTGGGTGAAGTTTGGTTGACTTCTGCGCAGCGGTTTGGGAGTTAACATCAAAATTACATTTCTCGGCCATATCGCATAGATCTCACTGTGAAAAGGCTTAAATGGCATTTTTGACCTAAGTTTAATAATTGCGCTCAAACCAAATGTCCTAGAACGAAATTTTCAAATGTAACTACTAGAATGTGATACAATACACTATTGGGTGAAGTTTGGTTGACTTCTGCGCAGCGGTTTGGGAGTTAACATCAAAATTACATTTCTCGGCCATATCGCATAGATCTCACTGTGAAAAGGCTTAAATGGCTTTTTTGACCTAAGTTTGAGGATTGCGCTCAAATCAAATTTCCTAGAACCAAATTTTCACATGTAACTACTAGATTGTGATACAATACACTAATGGGTGAAGTTTGGTTGACTTCTGCGCAGCGGTTTGGGAGTTAACATCAAATTTACATTTCTCGGCCATATCGCATAGATCTCACTGTGAAAAGGCTTAAATGACTTTTTTAATTAAGTTTGATGATTTCGCTCAAACAAAATTTCCTAGAACAAAATTTTCAAATGTAACTACTAGATTGTGATACAATACACTATTGGGTGAAGTTTGGCTGACTTCTGCGCAGCGGTTTGGGAGTTAACATCAAAATTACATTTCTCGGCCATATCGCATAGATCTCACTGTGAAAAGGCTTAAATGGCTTTTTTGACCTAAGTTTGAGGATTGCGCTCAAATCAAATGTCCTATAACCAAATTTCCACATGTAACTACTAGATTGTGATACAATACACTAATGGGTGAAGTTTGGTTGACTTCTGCGCAGCGGTTTGGGAGTTAACATCAAAATTACATTTCTCGGCCATATCGCATAGATCTCACTGTGAAAAGGCTTAAATGACTTTTTTAATTAAGTTTGATGATTGCGTTCAAACAAAATGTCCTAGGACAAAATTTTCAAATGTAACTACTAGATTGTGATACAATACACTAATGGGTGAAGTTTGGTTTACTTCTGCGCAGCGGTTTGGGAGTTAACATCAAAATTACATTTCTCGGCCATATCGCATAGATCTCACTGTGAAAAGGCTTAAATGGCTTTTTTGACCTAAGTTTAAAGATTGCGCTCAAATCAAATGTCCTAGAACGAAATTTTCAAATGTATCTACTAGATTGTGATACAATACACTATTGGGTGAAGTTTGGTTTACTTCTGCGCAGCGGTTTGGGAGTTACCATCAAAATTACATTTCTCGGCCATATCGCATAGATCTCACTGTGAAAAGGCTTAAATGGCTTTTTTGACCTAAGTTTAATAATTGCGCTCAAACCAAATGTCCTAGAACGAAATTTTAAAATGTAACTACTAGAATGTGATAAAATACACTATTGGGTGAAGTTTGGTTGACTTCTGCGCAGCGGTTTGGGAGTTAACATCAAATTTACATTTCTCGGCCATATCGCATAGATCTCACTGTGAAAAGGCTTAAATGACTTTTTTAATTAAGTTTGATGATTGCGCTCAAACAAAATTTCCTAGAACAAAATTTTCAAATGTAACTACTAGATTGTGATACAATACACTATTGGGTGAAGTTTGGTTGACTTCTGCGCAGCGGTTTGGGAGTTAACATCAAAATTACATTTCTCGGCCATATCGCATAGATCTCACTGTGAAAAGGCTTAAATGGCTTTTTTGACCTAAGTTTAATGATTGCGCTCAAACCAAATGTCCTAGAACGAAATTTTCAAATGTAACTACTAGAATGTGATACAATACACTATTGGGTGAAGTTTGGTTGACTTCTGCGCAGCGGTTTGGGAGTTAACATCAAAATTACATTTCTCGGCCATATCGCATAGATCTCACTGTGAAAAGGCTTAAATGGCTTTTTTGACCTAAGTTTGAGGATTGCGCTCAAATCAAATGTCCTATAACCAAATTTCCACATGTAACTACTAGATTGTGATACAATACACTAATGGGTGAAGTTTGGTTGACTTCTGCGCAGCGGTTTGGGAGTTAACATCAAAATTACATTTCTCGGCCATATCGCATAGATCTCACTGTGAAAAGGCTTAAATGACTTTTTTAATTAAGTTTGATGATTGCGTTCAAACAAAATGTCCTAGAACAAAATTTTCAAATGTAACTACTAGATTGTGATACAATACACTAATGGGTGAAGTTTGGTTTACTTCTGCGCAGCGGTTTGGGAGTTAACATCAAAATTACATTTCTCGGCCATATCGCATAGATCTCACTGTGAAAAGGCTTAAATGGCTTTTTTGACCTAAGTTTAAAGATTGCGCTCAAATCAAATGTCCTAGAACGAAATTTTCAAATGTATCTACTAGATTGTGATACAATACACTAATGGGTGAAGTTTGGTTTACTTCTGCGCAGCGGTTTGGGAGTTAACATCAAATTTACATTTCTCGGCCATATCGCATAGATCTCACTGTGAAAAGGCTTAAATGGCTTTTTTGACCTAAGTTTAATAATTGCGCTCAAACCAAATGTCCTAGAACAAAATTTTCAAATGTAACTACTAGAATGTGATAAAATACACTATTGGGTGAAGTTTGGTTGACTTCTGCGCAGCGGTTTGGGAGTTAACATCAAATTTACATTTCTCGGCCATATCGCATAGATCTCACTGTGAAAAGGCTTAAATGACTTTTTTAATTAAGTTTGATGATTGCGCTCAAACAAAATTTCCTAGAACAAAATTTTCAAATGTAACTACTAGATTGTGATACAATACACTATTGGGTGAAGTTTGGTTGACTTCTGCGCAGCGGTTTGGGAGTTAACATCAAAATTACATTTCTCGGCCATATCCTATAGATCTCACTGTGAAAAGGCTTAAATGGCTTTTTTGACCTAAGTTTGAGGATTGCGCTCAAATCAAATGTCCTATAACCAAATTTCCACATGTAACTACTAGATTGTGATACAATACACTAATGGGTGAAGTTTGGTTGACTTCTGCGCAGCGGTTTGGGAGTTAACATCAAAATTACATTTCTCGGCCATATCGCATAGATCTCACTGTGAAAAGGCTTAAATGACTTTTTTAATTAAGTTTGATGATTGCGTTCAAACAAAATGTCCTAGAACAAAATTTTCAAATGTAACTACTAGATTGTGATACAATACACTAATGGGTGAAGTTTGGTTTACTTCTGCGCAGCGGTTTGGGAGTTAACATCAAAATTACACTTCTCGGCCATATCGCATAGATCTCACTGTGAAAAGGCTTAAATGGCTTTTTTGACCTAAGTTTAAAGATTGCGCTCAAATCAAATGTCCTAGAACGAAATTTTCAAATGTATCTACTAGATTGTGATACAATACACTAATGGGTGAAGTTTGGTTTACTTCTGCGCAGCGGTTTGGGAGTTAACATCAAAATTACATTTCTCGGCCATATCGCATAGATCTCACTGTGAAAAGGCTTAAATGGCTTTTTTGACCTAAGTTTAATGATTGCGCTCAAACCAAATGTCCTAGAACGAAATTTTCAAATGTAACTACTAGAATGTGATACAATACACTATTGGGTGAAGTTTAGTTGACTTCTGCGCAGCGGTTTGGGAGTTAACATCAAAATTACATTTCTCGGCCATATCGCATAGATCTCACTGTGAAAAGGCTTAAATGGCTTTTTTGACCTAAGTTTGAGGATTGCGCTCAAATCAAATGTCCTAGAAACAAATTTTCACATGTAACTACTAGATTGTGATACAATACACTAATGGGTGAAGTTTGGTTGACTTCTGCGCAGCGGTTTGGGAGTTAACATCAAATTTACATTTCTCGGCCATATCGCATAGATCTCACTGTGAAAAGGCTTAAATGACTTTTTTAATTAAGTTTGATGATTGCGCTCAAACAAAATTTCCTAGAACAAAATTTTCAAATGTAACTACTAGATTGTGATACAATACACTATTGGGTGAAGTTTGGTTGACTTCTGCGCAGCGGTTTGGGAGTTAACATCAAAATTACATTTCTCGAACATATCGCATAGATCTCACTGTGAAAAGGCTTAAATGGCTTTTTTGACCTAAGTTTAATGATTGCGCTCAAACCAAATGTCCTAGAACGAAATTTTCAAATGTAACTACTAGAATGTGATACAATACACTATTGGGTGAAGTTTGGTTGACTTCTGCGCAGCGGTTTGGGAGTTAACATCAAAATTACATTTCTCGGCCATATCGCATAGATCTCACTGTGAAAAGGCTTAAATGGCATTTTTGACCTAAGTTTAATAATTGCGCTCAAACCAAATGTCCTAGAACGAAATTTTCAAATGTAACTACTAGAATGTGATACAATACACTATTGGGTGAAGTTTGGTTGACTTCTGCGCAGCGGTTTGGGAGTTAACATCAAAATTACATTTCTCGGCCATATCGCATAGATCTCACTGTGAAAAGGCTTAAATGGCTTTTTTGACCTAAGTTTGAGGATTGCGCTCAAATCAAATTTCCTAGAACCAAATTTTCACATGTAACTACTAGATTGTGATACAATACACTAATGGGTGAAGTTTGGTTGACTTCTGCGCAGCGGTTTGGGAGTTAACATCAAATTTACATTTCTCGGCCATATCGCATAGATCTCACTGTGAAAAGGCTTAAATGACTTTTTTAATTAAGTTTGATGATTTCGCTCAAACAAAATTTCCTAGAACAAAATTTTCAAATGTAACTACTAGATTGTGATACAATACACTATTGGGTGAAGTTTGGCTGACTTCTGCGCAGCGGTTTGGGAGTTAACATCAAAATTACATTTCTCGGCCATATCGCATAGATCTCACTGTGAAAAGGCTTAAATGGCTTTTTTGACCTAAGTTTGAGGATTGCGCTCAAATCAAATGTCCTATAACCAAATTTCCACATGTAACTACTAGATTGTGATACAATACACTAATGGGTGAAGTTTGGTTGACTTCTGCGCAGCGGTTTGGGAGTTAACATCAAAATTACATTTCTCGGCCATATCGCATAGATCTCACTGTGAAAAGGCTTAAATGACTTTTTTAATTAAGTTTGATAATTGCGTTCAAACAAAATGTCCTAGAACAAAATTTTCAAATGTAACTACTAGATTGTGATACAATACACTAATGGGTGAAGTTTGGTTTACTTCTGCGCAGCGGTTTGGGAGTTAACATCAAAATTACATTTCTCGGCCATATCGCATAGATCTCACTGTGAAAAGGCTTAAATGGCTTTTTTGACCTAAGTTTAATGATTGCGCTCAAACCAAATGTCCTAGAACGAAATTTTCAAATGTAACTACTAGAATGTGATACAATACACTATTGGGTGAAGTTTGGTTGACTTCTGCGCAGCGGTTTGGGAGTTAACATCAAAATTACATTTCTCGGCCATATCGCATAGATCTCACTGTGAAAAGGCTTAAATGGCTTTTTTGACCTAAGTTTAATGATTGCGCTCAAACCAAATGTCCTAGAACGAAATTTTCAAATGTAACTACTAGAATGTGATACAATACACTATTGGGTGAAGTTTGGTTGACTTCTGCGCAGCGGTTTGGGAGTTAACATCAAAATTACATTTCTCGGCCATATCGCATAGATCTCACTGTGAAAAGGCTTAAATGGCATTTTTGACCTAAGTTTAATAATTGCGCTCAAACCAAATGTCCTAGAACGAAATTTTCAAATGTAACTACTAGAATGTGATACAATACACTATTGGGTGAAGTTTGGTTGACTTCTGCGCAGCGGTTTGGGAGTTAACATCAAAATTACATTTCTCGGCCATATCGCATAGATCTCACTGTGAAAAGGCTTAAATGGCTTTTTTGACCTAAGTTTGAGGATTGCGCTCAAATCAAATTTCCTAGAACCAAATTTTCACATGTAACTACTAGATTGTGATACAATACACTAATGGGTGAAGTTTGGTTGACTTCTGCGCAGCGGTTTGGGAGTTAACATCAAATTTACATTTCTCGGCCATATCGCATAGATCTCACTGTGAAAAGGCTTAAATGACTTTTTTAATTAAGTTTGATGATTTCGCTCAAACAAAATTTCCTAGAACAAAATTTTCAAATGTAACTACTAGATTGTGATACAATACACTATTGGGTGAAGTTTGGCTGACTTCTGCGCAGCGGTTTGGGAGTTAACATCAAAATTACATTTCTCGGCCATATCGCATAGATCTCACTGTGAAAAGGCTTAAATGGCTTTTTTGACCTAAGTTTGAGGATTGCGCTCAAATCAAATGTCCTATAACCAAATTTCCACATGTAACTACTAGATTGTGATACAATACACTAATGGGTGAAGTTTGGTTGACTTCTGCGCAGCGGTTTGGGAGTTAACATCAAAATTACATTTCTCGGCCATATCGCATAGATCTCACTGTGAAAAGGCTTAAATGACTTTTTTAATTAAGTTTGATAATTGCGTTCAAACAAAATGTCCTAGAACAAAATTTTCAAATGTAACTACTAGATTGTGATACAATACACTAATGGGTGAAGTTTGGTTTACTTCTGCGCAGCGGTTTGGGAGTTAACATCAAAATTACATTTCTCGGCCATATCGCATAGATCTCACTGTGAAAAGGCTTAAATGGCTTTTTTGACCTAAGTTTAATGATTGCGCTCAAACCAAATGTCCTAGAACGAAATTTTCAAATGTAACTACTAGAATGTGATACAATACACTATTGGGTGAAGTTTGGTTGACTTCTGCGCAGCGGTTTGGGAGTTAACATCAAAATTACATTTCTCGGCCATATCGCATAGATCTCACTGTGAAAAGGCTTAAATGGCTTTTTTGACCTAAGTTTAATAATTGCGCTCAAACCAAATGTCCTAGAACGAAATTTTCAAATGTAACTACTAGAATGTGATACAATACACTATTGGGTGAAGTTTGGTTGACTTCTGCGCAGCGGTTAGGGAGTTAACATCAAAATTACATTTCTCGGCCATATCGCATAGATCTCACTGTGAAAAGGCTTAAATGGCTTTTTTGACCTAAGTTTAATGATTGCGCTCAAACCAAATGTCCTAGAACGAAATTTTCAAATGTAACTACTAGAATGTGATACAATACACTATTGGGTGAAGTTTGGTTGACTTCTGCGCAGCGGTTTGGGAGTTAACATCAAATTTACATTTCTCGGCCATATCGCATAGATCTCACTGTGAAAAGGCTTAAATGGCTTTTTTGACCTAAGTTTAATAATTGCGCTCAAACCAAATGTCCTAGAACGAAATTTTCAAATGTAACTACTAGAATGTGATACAATACACTATTGGGTGAAGTTTGGTTGACTTCTGCGCAGCGGTTTGGGAGTTAACATCAAAATTACATTTCTCGGCCATATCGCATAGATCTCACTGTGAAAAGGCTTAAATGGCTTTTTTGACCTAAGTTTAATAATTGCGCTCAAACCAAATGTCCTAAAACGAAATTTTCAAATGTAACTACTAGAATGTGATACAATACACTATTGGGTGAAGTTTGGTTGACTTCTGCGCAGCGGTTTGGGAGTTAACATCAAAATTACATTTCTCGGCCATATCGCATAGATCTCACTGTGAAAAGGCTTAAATGGCTTTTTTGACCTAAGTTTGAGGATTGCGCTCAAATCAAATGTCCTAGAACCAAATTTTCACATGTAACTACTAGATTGTGATACAATACACTAATGGGTGAAGTTTGGTTGACTTCTGCGCAGCGGTTTCGGAGTTAACATCAAATTTACATTTCTCGGCCATATCGCATAGATCTCACTGTGAAAAGGCTTAAATGACTTTTTTAATTAAGTTTGATGATTGCGCTCAAACAAAATTTCCTAGAACAAAATTTTCAAATGTAACTACTAGATTGTGATACAATACACTATTGGGTGAAGTTTGGTTGACTTCTGCGCAGCGGTTTGGGAGTTAACATCAAAATTACATTTCTCGGCCATATCGCATAGATCTCACTGTGAAAAGGCTTAAATGGCTTTTTTGACCTAAGTTTAATGATTGCGCTCAAACCAAATGTCCTAGAACGAAATTTTCAAATGTAACTACTAGAATGTGATACAATACACTATTGGGTGAAGTTTGGTTGACTTCTGCGCAGCGGTTTGGGAGTTAACATCAAAATTACATTTCTCGGCCATATCGCATAGATCTCACTGTGAAAAGGCTTAAATGGCATTTTTGACCTAAGTTTAATAATTGCGCTCAAACAAAATTTCCTAGAACGAAATTTTCAAATGTAACTACTAGAATGTGATACAATACACTATTGGGTGAAGTTTGGTTGACTTCTGCGCAGCGGTTTGGGAGTTAACATCAAAATTACATTTCTCGGCCATATCGCATAGATCTCACTGTGAAAAGGCTTAAATGGCTTTTTTGACCTAAGTTTGAGGATTGCGCTCAAATCAAATTTCCTAGAACCAAATTTTCACATGTAACTACTAGATTGTGATACAATACACTAATGGGTGAAGTTTGGTTGACTTCTGCGCAGCGGTTTGGGAGTTAACATCAAATTTACATTTCTCGGCCATATCGCATAGATCTCACTGTGAAAAGGCTTAAATGACTTTTTTAATTAAGTTTGATGATTTCGCTCAAACAAAATTTCCTAGAACAAAATTTTCAAATGTAACTACTAGATTGTGATACAATACACTATTGGGTGAAGTTTGGCTGACTTCTGCGCAGCGGTTTGGGAGTTAACATCAAAATTACATTTCTCGGCCATATCGCATAGATCTCACTGTGAAAAGGCTTAAATGGCTTTTTTGACCTAAGTTTGAGGATTGCGCTCAAATCAAATGTCCTATAACCAAATTTCCACATGTAACTACTAGATTGTGATACAATACACTAATGGGTGAAGTTTGGTTGACTTCTGCGCAGCGGTTTGGGAGTTAACATCAAAATTACATTTCTCGGCCATATCGCATAGATCTCACTGTGAAAAGGCTTAAATGACTTTTTTAATTAAGTTTGATAATTGCGTTCAAACAAAATGTCCTAGAACAAAATTTTCAAATGTAACTACTAGATTGTGATACAATACACTAATGGGTGAAGTTTGGTTTACTTCTGCGCAGCGGTTTGGGAGTTAACATCAAAATTACATTTCTCGGCCATATCGCATAGATCTCACTGTGAAAAGGCTTAAATGGCTTTTTTGACCTAAGTTTAATGATTGCGCTCAAACCAAATGTCCTAGAACGAAATTTTCAAATGTAACTACTAGAATGTGATACAATACACTATTGGGTGAAGTTTGGTTGACTTCTGCGCAGCGGTTTGGGAGTTAACATCAAAATTACATTTCTCGGCCATATCGCATAGATCTCACTGTGAAAAGGCTTAAATGGCTTTTTTGACCTAAGTTTAATGATTGCGCTCAAACCAAATGTCCTAGAACGAAATTTTCAAATGTAACTACTAGAATGTGATACAATACACTATTGGGTGAAGTTTGGTTGACTTCTGCGCAGCGGTTTGGGAGTTAACATCAAAATTACATTTCTCGGCCATATCGCATAGATCTCACTGTGAAAAGGCTTAAATGGCATTTTTGACCTAAGTTTAATAATTGCGCTCAAACCAAATGTCCTAGAACGAAATTTTCAAATGTAACTACTAGAATGTGATACAATACACTATTGGGTGAAGTTTGGTTGACTTCTGCGCAGCGGTTTGGGAGTTAACATCAAAATTACATTTCTCGGCCATATCGCATAGATCTCACTGTGAAAAGGCTTAAATGGCTTTTTTGACCTAAGTTTGAGGATTGCGCTCAAATCAAATTTCCTAGAACCAAATTTTCACATGTAACTACTAGATTGTGATACAATACACTAATGGGTGAAGTTTGGTTGACTTCTGCGCAGCGGTTTGGGAGTTAACATCAAATTTACATTTCTCGGCCATATCGCATAGATCTCACTGTGAAAAGGCTTAAATGACTTTTTTAATTAAGTTTGATGATTTCGCTCAAACAAAATTTCCTAGAACAAAATTTTCAAATGTAACTACTAGATTGTGATACAATACACTATTGGGTGAAGTTTGGCTGACTTCTGCGCAGCGGTTTGGGAGTTAACATCAAAATTACATTTCTCGGCCATATCGCATAGATCTCACTGTGAAAAGGCTTAAATGGCTTTTTTGACCTAAGTTTGAGGATTGCGCTCAAATCAAATGTCCTATAACCAAATTTCCACATGTAACTACTAGATTGTGATACAATACACTAATGGGTGAAGTTTGGTTGACTTCTGCGCAGCGGTTTGGGAGTTAACATCAAAATTACATTTCTCGGCCATATCGCATAGATCTCACTGTGAAAAGGCTTAAATGACTTTTTTAATTAAGTTTGATAATTGCGTTCAAACAAAATGTCCTAGAACAAAATTTTCAAATGTAACTACTAGATTGTGATACAATACACTAATGGGTGAAGTTTGGTTTACTTCTGCGCAGCGGTTTGGGAGTTAACATCAAAATTACATTTCTCGGCCATATCGCATAGATCTCACTGTGAAAAGGCTTAAATGGCTTTTTTGACCTAAGTTTAATGATTGCGCTCAAACCAAATGTCCTAGAACGAAATTTTCAAATGTAACTACTAGAATGTGATACAATACACTATTGGGTGAAGTTTGGTTGACTTCTGCGCAGCGGTTTGGGAGTTAACATCAAAATTACATTTCTCGGCCATATCGCATAGATCTCACTGTGAAAAGGCTTAAATGGCTTTTTTGACCTAAGTTTAATAATTGCGCTCAAACCAAATGTCCTAGAACGAAATTTTCAAATGTAACTACTAGAATGTGATACAATACACTATTGGGTGAAGTTTGGTTGACTTCTGCGCAGCGGTTTGGGAGTTAACATCAAAATTACATTTCTCGGCCATATCGCATAGATCTCACTGTGAAAAGGCTTAAATGGCTTTTTTGACCTAAGTTTAATGATTGCGCTCAAACCAAATGTCCTAGAACGAAATTTTCAAATGTAACTACTAGAATGTGATACAATACACTATTGGGTGAAGTTTGGTTGACTTCTGCGCAGCGGTTTGGGAGTTAACATCAAATTTACATTTCTCGGCCATATCGCATAGATCTCACTGTGAAAAGGCTTAAATGGCTTTTTTGACCTAAGTTTAATAATTGCGCTCAAACCAAATGTCCTAGAACGAAATTTTCAAATGTAACTACTAGAATGTGATACAATACACTATTGGGTGAAGTTTGGTTGACTTCTGCGCAGCGGTTTGGGAGTTAACATCAAAATTACATTTCTCGGCCATATCGCATAGATCTCACTGTGAAAAGGCTTAAATGGCTTTTTTGACCTAAGTTTAATAATTGCGCTCAAACCAAATGTCCTAAAACGAAATTTTCAAATGTAACTACTAGAATGTGATACAATACACTATTGGGTGAAGTTTGGTTGACTTCTGCGCAGCGGTTTGGGAGTTAACATCAAAATTACATTTCTCGGCCATATCGCATAGATCTCACTGTGAAAAGGCTTAAATGGCTTTTTTGACCTAAGTTTGAGGATTGCGCTCAAATCAAATGTCCTAGAACCAAATTTTCACATGTAACTACTAGATTGTGATACAATACACTAATGGGTGAAGTTTGGTTGACTTCTGCGCAGCGGTTTCGGAGTTAACATCAAAATTACATTTCTCGGCCATATCGCATAGATCTCACTGTGAAAAGGCTTAAATGACTTTTTTAATTAAGTTTGATGATTGCGCTCAAACAAAATTTCCTAGAACAAAATTTTCAAATGTAACTACTAGATTGTGATACAATACACTATTGGGTGAAGTTTGGTTGACTTCTGCGCAGCGGTTTGGGAGTTAACATCAAAATTACATTTCTCGGCCATATCGCATAGATCTCACTGTGAAAAGGCTTAAATGGCTTTTTTGACCTAAGTTTAATGATTGCGCTCAAACCAAATGTCCTAGAACGAAATTTTCAAATGTAACTACTAGAATGTGATACAATACACTATTGGGTGAAGTTTGGTTGACTTCTGCGCAGCGGTTTGGGAGTTAACATCAAATTTACATTTCTCGGCCATATCGCATAGATCTCACTGTGAAAAGGCTTAAATGACTTTTTTAATTAAGTTTGATGATTGCGCTCAAACAAAATTTCCTAGAACAAAATTTTCAAATGTAACTACTAGATTGTGATACAATACACTATTGGGTGAAGTTTGGTTGACTTCTGCGCAGCGGTTTGGGAGTTAACATCAAAATTACATTTCTCGGCCATATCGCATAGATCTCACTGTGAAAAGGCTTAAATGGCTTTTTTGACCTAAGTTTGAGGATTGCGCTCAAATCAAATGTCCTATAACCAAATTTCCACATGTAACTACTAGATTGTGATACAATACACTAATGGGTTAAGTTTGGTTGACTTCTGCGCAGCGGTTTGGGAGTTAACATCAAAATTACATTTCTCGGCCATATCGCATAGATCTCACTGTGAAAAGGCTTAAATGACTTTTTTAATTAAGTTTGATGATTGCGTTCAAACAAAATGTCCTAGAACAAAATTTTCAAATGTAACTACTAGATTGTGATACAATACACTAATGGGTGAAGTTTGGTTTACTTCTGCGCAGCGGTTTGGGAGTTAACATCAAAATTACATTTCTCGGCCATATCGCATAGATCTCACTGTGAAAAGGCTTAAATGGCTTTTTTGACCTAAGTTTAAAGATTGTGCTCAAATCAAATGTCCTAGAACGAAATTTTCAAATGTATCTACTAGATTGTGATACAATACACTAATGGGTGAAGTTTGGTTTACTTCTGCGCAGCGGTTTGGGAGTTACCATCAAAATTACATTTCTCGGCCATATCGCATAGATCTCACTGTGAAAAGGCTTAAATGGCTTTTTTGACCTAAGTTTAATAATTGCGCTCAAACCAAATGTCCTAGAACGAAATTTTAAAATGTAACTACTAGAATGTGATAAAATACACTATTGGGTGAAGTTTGGTTGACTTCTGCGCAGCGGTTTGGGAGTTAACATCAAATTTACATTTCTCGGCCATATCGCATAGATCTCACTGTGAAAAGGCTTAAATGACTTTTTTAATTAAGTTTGATGATTGCGCTCAAACAAAATTTCCTAGAACAAAATTTTCAAATGTAACTACTAGATTGTGATACAATACACTATTGGGTGAAGTTTGGTTGACTTCTGCGCAGCGGTTTGGGAGTTAACATCAAAATTACATTTCTCGGCCATATCGCATAGATCTCACTGTGAAAAGGCTTAAATGGCTTTTTTGACCTAAGTTTGAGGATTGCGCTCAAATCAAATGTCCTATAACCAAATTTCCACATGTAACTACTAGATTGTGATACAATACACTAATGGGTTAAGTTTGGTTGACTTCTGCGCAGCGGTTTGGGAGTTAACATCAAAATTACATTTCTCGGCCATATCGCATAGATCTCACTGTGAAAAGGCTTAAATGACTTTTTTAATTAAGTTTGATGATTGCGTTCAAACAAAATGTCCTAGAACAAAATTTTCAAATGTAACTACTAGATTGTGATACAATACACTAATGGGTGAAGTTTGGTTTACTTCTGCGCAGCGGTTTGGGAGTTAACATCAAAATTACATTTCTCGGCCATATCGCATAGATCTCACTGTGAAAAGGCTTAAATGGCTTTTTTGACCTAAGTTTAAAGATTGCGCTCAAATCAAATGTCCTAGAACGAAATTTTCAAATGTATCTACTAGATTGTGATACAATACACTAATGGGTGAAGTTTGGTTTACTTCTGCGCAGCGGTTTGGGAGTTACCATCAAAATTACATTTCTCGGCCATATCGCATAGATCTCACTGTGAAAAGGCTTAAATGGCTTTTTTGACCTAAGTTTAATAATTGCGCTCAAACCAAATGTCCTAGAACGAAATTTTAAAATGTAACTACTAGAATGTGATAAAATACACTATTGGGTGAAGTTTGGTTGACTTCTGCGCAGCGGTTTGGGAGTTAACATCAAATTTACATTTCTCGGCCATATCGCATAGATCTCACTGTGAAAAGGCTTAAATGACTTTTTTAATTAAGTTTGATGATTGCGCTCAAACAAAATTTCCTAGAACAAAATTTTCAAATGTAACTACTAGATTGTGATACAATACACTATTGGGTGAAGTTTGGTTGACTTCTGCGCAGCGGTTTGGGAGTTAACATCAAAATTACATTTCTCGGCCATATCGCATAGATCTCACTGTGAAAAGGCTTAAATGGCTTTTTTGACCTAAGTTTGAGGATTGCGCTCAAATCAAATGTCCTAGAAACAAATTTTCACATGTAACTACTAGATTGTGATACAATACACTAATGGGTGAAGTTTGGTTGACTTCTGCGCAGCGGTTTGGGAGTTAACATCAAATTTACATTTCTCGGCCATATCGCATAGATCTCACTGTGAAAAGGCTTAAATGGCTTTTTTGACCTAAGTTTAATGATTGCGCTCAAACCAAATGTCCTAGAACGAAATTTTCAAATGTAACTACTAGAATGTGATACAATACACTATTGGGTGAAGTTTGGTTGACTTCTGCGCAGCGGTTTGGGAGTTAACATCAAAATTACATTTCTCGGCCATATCGCATAGATCTCACTGTGAAAAGGCTTAAATGGCTTTTTTGACCTAAGTTTAATGATTGCGCTCAAACCAAATGTCCTAGAACGAAATTTTCAAATGTAACTACTAGAATGTGATACAATACACTATTGGGTGAAGTTTGGTTGACTTCTGCGCAGCGGTTTGGGAGTTAACATCAAAATTACATTTCTCGGCCATATCGCATAGATCTCACTGTGAAAAGGCTTAAATGGCATTTTTGACCTAAGTTTAATAATTGCGCTCAAACCAAATGTCCTAGAACGAAATTTTCAAATGTAACTACTAGAATGTGATACAATACACTATTGGGTGAAGTTTGGTTGACTTCTGCGCAGCGGTTTGGGAGTTAACATCAAAATTACATTTCTCGGCCATATCGCATAGATCTCACTGTGAAAAGGCTTAAATGGCTTTTTTGACCTAAGTTTGAGGATTGCGCTCAAATCAAATTTCCTAGAACCAAATTTTCACATGTAACTACTAGATTGTGATACAATACACTAATGGGTGAAGTTTGGTTGACTTCTGCGCAGCGGTTTGGGAGTTAACATCAAATTTACATTTCTCGGCCATATCGCATAGATCTCACTGTGAAAAGGCTTAAATGACTTTTTTAATTAAGTTTGATGATTTCGCTCAAACAAAATTTCCTAGAACAAAATTTTCAAATGTAACTACTAGATTGTGATACAATACACTATTGGGTGAAGTTTGGCTGACTTCTGCGCAGCGGTTTGGGAGTTAACATCAAAATTACATTTCTCGGCCATATCGCATAGATCTCACTGTGAAAAGGCTTAAATGGCTTTTTTGACCTAAGTTTGAGGATTGCGCTCAATTCAAATGTCCTATAACCAAATTTCCACATGTAACTACTAGATTGTGATACAATACACTAATGGGTGAAGTTTGGTTGACTTCTGCGCAGCGGTTTGGGAGTTAACATCAAAATTACATTTCTCGGCCATATCGCATAGATCTCACTGTGAAAAGGCTTAAATGACTTTTTTAATTAAGTTTGATAATTGCGTTCAAACAAAATGTCCTAGAACAAAATTTTCAAATGTAACTACTAGATTGTGATACAATACACTAATGGGTGAAGTTTGGTTTACTTCTGCGCAGCGGTTTGGGAGTTAACATCAAAATTACATTTCTCGGCCATATCGCATAGATCTCACTGTGAAAAGGCTTAAATGGCTTTTTTGACCTAAGTTTAATGATTGCGCTCAAACCAAATGTCCTAGAACGAAATTTTCAAATGTAACTACTAGAATGTGATACAATACACTATTGGGTGAAGTTTGGTTGACTTCTGCGCAGCGGTTTGGGAGTTAACATCAAAATTACATTTCTCGGCCATATCGCATAGATCTCACTGTGAAAAGGCTTAAATGGCTTTTTTGACCTAAGTTTAATAATTGCGCTCAAACCAAATGTCCTAGAACGAAATTTTCAAATGTAACTACTAGAATGTGATACAATACACTATTGGGTGAAGTTTGGTTGACTTCTGCGCAGCGGTTTGGGAGTTAACATCAAAATTACATTTCTCGGCCATATCGCATAGATCTCACTGTGAAAAGGCTTAAATGGCTTTTTTGACCTAAGTTTAATGATTGCGCTCAAACCAAATGTCCTAGAACGAAATTTTCAAATGTAACTACTAGAATGTGATACAATACACTATTGGGTGAAGTTTGGTTGACTTCTGCGCAGCGGTTTGGGAGTTAACATCAAATTTACATTTCTCGGCCATATCGCATAGATCTCACTGTGAAAAGGCTTAAATGGCTTTTTTGACCTAAGTTTAATAATTGCGCTCAAACCAAATGTCCTAGAACGAAATTTTCAAATGTAACTACTAGAATGTGATACAATACACTATTGGGTGAAGTTTGGTTGACTTCTGCGCAGCGGTTTGGGAGTTAACATCAAAATTACATTTCTCGGCCATATCGCATAGATCTCACTGTGAAAAGGCTTAAATGGCTTTTTTGACCTAAGTTTAATAATTGCGCTCAAACCAAATGTCCTAAAACGAAATTTTCAAATGTAACTACTAGAATGTGATACAATACACTATTGGGTGAAGTTTGGTTGACTTCTGCGCAGCGGTTTGGGAGTTAACATCAAAATTACATTTCTCGGCCATATCGCATAGATCTCACTGTGAAAAGGCTTAAATGGCTTTTTTGACCTAAGTTTGAGGATTGCGCTCAAATCAAATGTCCTAGAACCAAATTTTCACATGTAACTACTAGATTGTGATACAATACACTAATGGGTGAAGTTTGGTTGACTTCTGCGCAGCGGTTTCGGAGTTAACATCAAAATTACATTTCTCGGCCATATCGCATAGATCTCACTGTGAAAAGGCTTAAATGACTTTTTTAATTAAGTTTGATGATTGCGCTCAAACAAAATTTCCTAGAACAAAATTTTCAAATGTAACTACTAGATTGTGATACAATACACTATTGGGTGAAGTTTGGTTGACTTCTGCGCAGCGGTTTGGGAGTTAACATCAAAATTACATTTCTCGGCCATATCGCATAGATCTCACTGTGAAAAGGCTTAAATGGCTTTTTTGACCTAAGTTTAATGATTGCGCTCAAACCAAATGTCCTAGAACGAAATTTTCAAATGTAACTACTAGAATGTGATACAATACACTATTGGGTGAAGTTTGGTTGACTTCTGCGCAGCGGTTTGGGAGTTAACATCAAATTTACATTTCTCGGCCATATCGCATAGATCTCACTGTGAAAAGGCTTAAATGACTTTTTTAATTAAGTTTGATGATTGCGCTCAAACAAAATTTCCTAGAACAAAATTTTCAAATGTAACTACTAGATTGTGATACAATACACTATTGGGTGAAGTTTGGTTGACTTCTGCGCAGCGGTTTGGGAGTTAACATCAAAATTACATTTCTCGGCCATATCGCATAGATCTCACTGTGAAAAGGCTTAAATGGCTTTTTTGACCTAAGTTTGAGGATTGCGCTCAAATCAAATGTCCTATAACCAAATTTCCACATGTAACTACTAGATTGTGATACAATACACTAATGGGTTAAGTTTGGTTGACTTCTGCGCAGCGGTTTGGGAGTTAACATCAAAATTACATTTCTCGGCCATATCGCATAGATCTCACTGTGAAAAGGCTTAAATGACTTTTTTAATTAAGTTTGATGATTGCGCTCAAACAAAATTTCCTAGAACAAAATTTTCAAATGTAACTACTAGATTGTGATACAATACACTATTGGGTGAAGTTTGGTTGACTTCTGCGCAGCGGTTTGGGAGTTAACATCAAAATTACATTTCTCGGCCATATCGCATAGATCTCACTGTGAAAAGGCTTAAATGACTTTTTTAATTAAGTTTGATGATTGCGTTCAAACAAAATGTCCTAGAACAAAATTTTCAAATGTAACTACTAGATTGTGATACAATACACTATTGGGTGAAGTTTGGTTGACTTCTGCGCAGCGGTTTGGGAGTTAACATCAAAATTACATTTCTCGGCCATATCGCATAGATCTCACTGTGAAAAGGCTTAAATGGCTTTTTTGACCTAAGTTTGAGGATTGCGCTCAAACAAAATGTCCTAGAACAAAATTTTCAAATGTAACTACTAGATTGTGATACAATACACTAATGGGTGAAGTTTGGTTGACTTCTGCGCAGCGGTTTGGGAGTTAACATCAAAATTACATTTCTCGGCCATATCGCATAGATCTCACTGTGAAAAGGCTTAAATGACTTTTTTAATTAAGTTTGATGATTGCGCTCAAACAAAATTTCCTAGAACAAAATTTTCAAATGTAACTACTAGATTGTGATACAATACACTATTGGGTGAAGTTTGGTTGACTTCTGCGCAGCGGTTTGGGAGTTAACATCAAAATTACATTTCTCGGCCATATCGCATAGATCTCACTGTGAAAAGGCTTAAATGGCTTTTTTGACCTAAGTTTGAGGATTGCGCTCAAATCAAATGTCCTATAACCAAATTTCCACACGTAACTACTAGATTGTGATACAATACACTAATGGGTGAAGTTTGGTTGACTTCTGCGCAGCGGTTTGGGAGTTAACATCAAAATTACATTTCTCGGCCATATCGCATAGATCTCACTGTGAAAAGGCTTAAATGACTTTTTTAATTAAGTTTGATGATTGCGTTCAAACAAAATGTCCTAGAACAAAATTTTTAAATGTAACTACTAGATTGTGATACAATACACTATTGGGTGAAGTTTGGTTGACTTCTGCGCAGCGGTTTGGGAGTTAACATCAAAATTACATTTCTCGGCCATATCGCATAGATCTCACTGTGAAAAGGCTTAAATGGCTTTTTTGACCTAAGTTTGAGGATTGCGCTCAAATCAAATGTCCTAGAACCAAATTTCCACATGTAACTACTAGATTGTGATAAAATACACTAATGGGTGAAGTTTGGTTGACTTCTGCGCAGCGGTTTGGGAGTTAACATCAAAATTACATTTCTCGGCCATATCGCATAGATCTCACTGTGAAAAGGCTTAAATGACTTTTTTAATTAAGTTTGATGATTGCGCTCAAACAAAATTTCCTAGAACAAAATTTTCAAATGTAACTACTAGATTGTGATACAATACACTATTGGGTGAAGTTTGGTTGACTTCTGCGCAGCGGTTTGGGAGTTAACATCAAAATTACATTTCTCGGCCATATCGCATAGATCTCACTGTGAAAAGGCTTAAATGACTTTTTTAATTAAGTTTGATGATTGCGTTCATACAAAATGTCCTAGAACAAAATTTTCAAATGTAACTACTAGAATGTGATACAATACACTATTGGGTGAAGTTTGGTTGACTTCTGCGCAGCGGTTTGGGAGTTAACATCAAAATTACATTTCTCGGCCATATCGCATAGATCTCACTGTGAAAAGGCTTAAATGGCTTTTTTGACCTAAGTTTGAGGATTGCGCTCAAATCAAATGTCCTAGAACCAAATTTCCACATGTAACTACTAGATTGTGATAAAATACACTAATGGGTGAAGTTTGGTTGACTTCTGCGCAGCGGTTTGGGAGTTAACATCAAAATTACATTTCTCGGCCATATCGCATAGATCTCACTGTGAAAAGGCTTAAATGACTTTTTTAATTAAGTTTGATGATTGCGCTCAAACAAAATTTCCTAGAACAAAATTTTCAAATGTAACTACTAGATTGTGATACAATACACTATTGGGTGAAGTTTGGTTGACTTCTGCGCAGCGGTTTGGGAGTTAACATCAAAATTACATTTCTCGGCCATATCGCATAGATCTCACTGTGAAAAGGCTTAAATGGCTTTTTTGACCTAAGTTTGAGGATTGCGCTCAAATCAAATGTCCTATAACCAAATTTCCACATGTAACTACTAGATTGTGATACAATACACTAATGGGTGAAGTTTGGTTGACTTCTGCGCAGCGGTTTGGGAGTTAACATCAAAATTACATTTCTCGGCCATATCGCATAGATCTCACTGTGAAAAGGCTTAAATGACTTTTTTAATTAAGTTTGATGATTGCGTTCAAACAAAATGTCCTAGAACAAAATTTTTAAATGTAACTACTAGATTGTGATACAATACACTATTGGGTGAAGTTTGGTTGACTTCTGCGCAGCGGTTTGGGAGTTAACATCAAAATTACATTTCTCGGCCATATCGCATAGATCTCACTGTGAAAAGGCTTAAATGGCTTTTTTGACCTAAGTTTGAGGATTGCGCTCAAATCAAATGTCCTAGAACCAAATTTCCACATGTAACTACTAGATTGTGATAAAATACACTAATGGGTGAAGTTTGGTTGACTTCTGCGCAGCGGTTTGGGAGTTAACATCAAAATTACATTTCTCGGCCATATCGCATAGATCTCACTGTGAAAAGGCTTAAATGACTTTTTTAATTAAGTTTGATGATTGCGCTCAAACAAAATTTCCTAGAACAAAATTTTCAAATGTAACTACTAGATTGTGATACAATACACTATTGGGTGAAGTTTGGTTGACTTCTGCGCAGCGGTTTGGGAGTTACATCAAAATTACATTTCTCGGCCATATCGCATAGATCTCACTGTGAAAAGGCTTAAATGACTTTTTTAATTAAGTTTGATGATTGCGTTCAAACAAAATGTCCTAGAACAAAATTTTCAAATGTAACTACTAGATTGTGATACAATACACTATTGGGTGAAGTTTGGTTGACTTCTGCGCAGCGGTTTGGGAGTTAACATCAAAATTACATTTCTCGGCCATATCGCATAGATCTCACTGTGAAAAGGCTTAAATGGCTTTTTTGACCTAAGTTTGAGGATTGCGCTCAAATCAAATGTCCTAGAACCAAATTTCCACATGTAACTACTAGATTGTGATAAAATACACTAATGGGTGAAGTTTGGTTGACTTCTGCGCAGCGGTTTGGGAGTTAACATCAAAATTACATTTCTCGGCCATATCGCATAGATCTCACTGTGAAAAGGCTTAAATGACTTTTTTAATTAAGTTTGATGATTGCGCTCAAACAAAATTTCCTAGAACAAAATTTTCAAATGTAACTACTAGATTGTGATACAATACACTATTGGGTGAAGTTTGGTTGACTTCTGCGCAGCGGTTTGGGAGTTAACATCAAAATTACATTTCTCGGCCATATCGCATAGATCTCACTGTGAAAAGGCTTAAATGGCTTTTTTGACCTAAGTTTGAGGATTGCGCTCATATCAAATGTCCTATTACCAAATTTCCACACGTAACTACTAGATTGTGATACAATACACTAATGGGTGAAGTTTGGTTGACTTCTGCGCAGCGGTTTGGGAGTTAACATCAAAATTACATTTCTCGGCCATATCGCATAGATCTCACTGTGAAAAGGCTTAAATGACTTTTTTAATTAAGTTTGATGATTGCGTTCAAACAAAATGTCCTAGAACAAAATTTTTAAATGTAACTACTAGATTGTGATACAATACACTATTGGGTGAAGTTTGGTTGACTTCTGCGCAGCGGTTTGGGAGTTAACATCAAAATTACATTTCTCGGCCATATCGCATAGATCTCACTGTGAAAAGGCTTAAATGGCTTTTTTGACCTAAGTTTGAGGATTGCGCTCAAATCAAATGTCCTAGAACCAAATTTCCACATGTAACTACTAGATTGTGATAAAATGCACTAATGGGTGAAGTTTGGTTGACTTCTGCGCAGCGGTTTGGGAGTTAACATCAAAATTACATTTCTCGGCCATATCGCATAGATCTCACTGTGAAAAGGCTTAAATGACTTTTTTAATTAAGTTTGATGATTGCGCTCAAACAAAATTTCCTAGAACAAAATTTTCAAATGTAACTACTAGATTGTGATACAATACACTATTGGGTGAAGTTTGGTTGACTTCTGCGCAGCGGTTTGGGAGTTAACATCAAAATTACATTTCTCGGCCATATCGCATAGATCTCACTGTGAAAAGGCTTAAATGACTTTTTTAATTAAGTTTGATGATTGCGTTCATACAAAATGTCCTAGAACAAAATTTTCAAATGTAACTACTAGAATGTGATACAATACACTATTGGGTGAAGTTTGGTTGACTTCTGCGCAGCGGTTTGGGAGTTAACATCAAAATTACATTTCTCGGCCATATCGCATAGATCTCACTGTGAAAAGGCTTAAATGGCTTTTTTGACCTAAGTTTGAGGATTGCGCTCAAATCAAATGTCCTAGAACCAAATTTCCACATGTAACTACTAGATTGTGATAAAATACACTAATGGGTGAAGTTTGGTTGACTTCTGCGCAGCGGTTTGGGAGTTAACATCAAAATTACATTTCTCGGCCATATCGCATAGATCTCACTGTGAAAAGGCTTAAATGACTTTTTTAATTAAGTTTGATGATTGCGCTCAAACAAAATTTCCTAGAACAAAATTTTCAAATGTAACTACTAGATTGTGATACAATACACTATTGGGTGAAGTTTGGTTGACTTCTGCGCAGCGGTTTGGGAGTTAACATCAAAATTACATTTCTCGGCCATATCGCATAGATCTCACTGTGAAAAGGCTTAAATGGCTTTTTTGACCTAAGTTTGAGGATTGCGCTCAAATCAAATGTCCTATAACCAAATTTCCACATGTAACTACTAGATTGTGATACAATACACTAATGGGTGAAGTTTGGTTGACTTCTGCGCAGCGGTTTGGGAGTTAACATCAAAATTACATTTCTCGGCCATATCGCATAGATCTCACTGTGAAAAGGCTTAAATGACTTTTTTAATTAAGTTTGATGATTGCGTTCAAACAAAATGTCCTAGAACAAAATTTTTAAATGTAACTACTAGATTGTGATACAATACACTATTGGGTGAAGTTTGGTTGACTTCTGCGCAGCGGTTTGGGAGTTAACATCAAAATTACATTTCTCGGCCATATCGCATAGATCTCACTGTGAAAAGGCTTAAATGGCTTTTTTGACCTAAGTTTGAGGATTGCGCTCAAATCAAATGTCCTAGAACCAAATTTCCACATGTAACTACTAGATTGTGATAAAATACACTAATGGGTGAAGTTTGGTTGACTTCTGCGCAGCGGTTTGGGAGTTAACATCAAAATTACATTTCTCGGCCATATCGCATAGATCTCACTGTGAAAAGGCTTAAATGACTTTTTTAATTAAGTTTGATGATTGCGCTCAAACAAAATTTCCTAGAACAAAATTTTCAAATGTAACTACTAGATTGTGATACAATACACTATTGGGTGAAGTTTGGTTGACTTCTGCGCAGCGGTTTGGGAGTTACATCAAAATTACATTTCTCGGCCATATCGCATAGATCTCACTGTGAAAAGGCTTAAATGACTTTTTTAATTAAGTTTGATGATTGCGTTCAAACAAAATGTCCTAGAACAAAATTTTCAAATGTAACTACTAGATTGTGATACAATACACTATTGGGTGAAGTTTGGTTGACTTCTGCGCAGCGGTTTGGGAGTTAACATCAAAATTACATTTCTCGGCCATATCGCATAGATCTCACTGTGAAAAGGCTTAAATGGCTTTTTTGACCTAAGTTTGAGGATTGCGCTCAAATCAAATGTCCTAGAACCAAATTTCCACATGTAACTACTAGATTGTGATAAAATACACTAATGGGTGAAGTTTGGTTGACTTCTGCGCAGCGGTTTGGGAGTTAACATCAAAATTACATTTCTCGGCCATATCGCATAGATCTCACTGTGAAAAGGCTTAAATGACTTTTTTAATTAAGTTTGATGATTGCGCTCAAACAAAATTTCCTAGAACAAAATTTTCAAATGTAACTACTAGATTGTGATACAATACACTATTGGGTGAAGTTTGGTTGACTTCTGCGCAGCGGTTTGGGAGTTAACATCAAAATTACATTTCTCGGCCATATCGCATAGATCTCACTGTGAAAAGGCTTAAATGGCTTTTTTGACCTAAGTTTGAGGATTGCGCTCATATCAAATGTCCTATTACCAAATTTCCACACGTAACTACTAGATTGTGATACAATACACTAATGGGTGAAGTTTGGTTGACTTCTGCGCAGCGGTTTGGGAGTTAACATCAAAATTACATTTCTCGGCCATATCGCATAGATCTCACTGTGAAAAGGCTTAAATGACTTTTTTAATTAAGTTTGATGATTGCGTTCAAACAAAATGTCCTAGAACAAAATTTTTAAATGTAACTACTAGATTGTGATACAATACACTATTGGGTGAAGTTTGGTTGACTTCTGCGCAGCGGTTTGGGAGTTAACATCAAAATTACATTTCTCGGCCATATCGCATAGATCTCACTGTGAAAAGGCTTAAATGGCTTTTTTGACCTAAGTTTGAGGATTGCGCTCAAATCAAATGTCCTAGAACCAAATTTCCACATGTAACTACTAGATTGTGATAAAATGCACTAATGGGTGAAGTTTGGTTGACTTCTGCGCAGCGGTTTGGGAGTTAACATCAAAATTACATTTCTCGGCCATATCGCATAGATCTCACTGTGAAAAGGCTTAAATGACTTTTTTAATTAAGTTTGATGATTGCGCTCAAACAAAATTTCCTAGAACAAAATTTTCAAATGTAACTACTAGATTGTGATACAATACACTATTGGGTGAAGTTTGGTTGACTTCTGCGCAGCGGTTTTGGAGTTAACATCAAAATTACATTTCTCGGCCATATCGCATAGATCTCACTGTGAAAAGGCTTAAATGGCTTTTTTGACCTAAGTTTGAGGATTGCGCTCAAATCAAATGTCCTATAACCAAATTTCCACATGTAACTACTAGATTGTGATACAATACACTAATGGGTGAAGTTTGGTTGACTTCTGCGCAGCGGTTTGGGAGTTAACATCAAAATTACATTTCTCGGCCATATCGCATAGATCTCACTGTGAAAAGGCTTAAATGACTTTTTTAATTAAGTTTGATGATTGCGCTCAAACAAAATTTCCTAGAACAAAATTTTCAAATGTAACTACTAGATTGTGATACAATACACTATTGGGTGAAGTTTGGTTGACTTCTGCGCAGCGGTTTGGGAGTTAACATCAAAATTACATTTCTCGGCCATATCGCATAGATCTCACTGTGAAAAGGCTTAAATGACTTTTTTAATTAAGTTTGATGATTGCGTTCAAACAAAATGTCCTAGAACAAAATTTTCAAATGTAACTACTAGATTGTGATACAATACACTATTGGGTGAAGTTTGGTTGACTTCTGCGCAGCGGTTTGGGAGTTAACATCAAAATTACATTTCTCGGCCATATCGCATAGATCTCACTGTGAAAAGGCTTAAATGGCTTTTTTGACCTAAGTTTGAGGATTGCGCTCAAACAAAATGTCCTAGAACAAAATTTTCAAATGTAACTACTAGATTGTGATACAATACACTATTGGGTGAAGTTTGGTTGACTTCTGCGCAGCGGTTTGGGAGTTAACATCAAAATTACATTTCTCGGCCATATCGCATAGATCTCACTGTGAAAAGGCTTAAATGACTTTTTTAATTAAGTTTGATGATTGCGTTCAAACAAAATGTCCTAGAACAAAATTTTTAAATGTAACTACTAGATTGTGATACAATACACTATTGGGTGAAGTTTGGTTGACTTCTGCGCAGCGGTTTGGGAGTTAACATCAAAATTACATTTCTCGGCCATATCGCATAGATCTCACTGTGAAAAGGCTTAAATGGCTTTTTTGACCTAAGTTTGAGGATTGCGCTCAAATCAAATGTCCTAGAACCAAATTTCCACATGTAACTACTAGATTGTGATAAAATACACTAATGGGTGAAGTTTGGTTGACTTCTGCGCAGCGGTTTGGGAGTTAACATCAAAATTACATTTCTCGGCCATATCGCATAGATCTCACTGTGAAAAGGCTTAAATGACTTTTTTAATTAAGTTTGATGATTGCGCTCAAACAAAATTTCCTAGAACAAAATTTTCAAATGTAACTACTAGATTGTGATACAATACACTATTGGGTGAAGTTTGGTTGACTTCTGCGCAGCGGTTTGGGAGTTAACATCAAAATTACATTTCTCGGCCATATCGCATAGATCTCACTGTGAAAAGGCTTAAATGACTTTTTTAATTAAGTTTGATGATTGCGTTCAAACAAAATGTCCTAGAACAAAATTTTCAAATGTAACTACTAGATTGTGATACAATACACTATTGGGTGAAGTTTGGTTGACTTCTGCGCAGCGGTTTGGGAGTTAACATCAAAATTACATTTCTCGGCCATATCGCATAGATCTCACTGTGAAAAGGCTTAAATGGCTTTTTTGACCTAAGTTTGAGGATTGCGCTCAAATCAAATGTCCTATAACCAAATTTCCACATGTAACTACTAGATTGTGATACAATACACTAATGGGTGAAGTTTGGTTGACTTCTGCGCAGCGGTTTGGGAGTTAACATCAAAATTACATTTCTCGGCCATATCGCATAGATCTCACTGTGAAAAGGCTTAAATGACTTTTTTAATTAAGTTTGATGATTGCGCTCAAACAAAATTTCCTAGAACAAAATTTTCAAATGTAACTACTAGATTGTGATACAATACACTATTGGGTGAAGTTTGGTTGACTTCTGCGCAGCGGTTTGGGAGTTAACATCAAAATTACATTTCTCGGCCATATCGCATAGATCTCACTGTGAAAAGGCTTAAATGACTTTTTTAATTAAGTTTGATGATTGCGTTCAAACAAAATGTCCTAGAACAAAATTTTCAAATGTAACTACTAGATTGTGATACAATACACTATTGGGTGAAGTTTGGTTGACTTCTGCGCAGCGGTTTGGGAGTTAACATCAAAATTACATTTCTCGGCCATATCGCATAGATCTCACTGTGAAAAGGCTTAAATGGCTTTTTTGACCTAAGTTTGAGGATTGCGCTCAAACAAAATGTCCTAGAACAAAATTTTCAAATGTAACTACTAGATTGTGATACAATACACTATTGGGTGAAGTTTGGTTGACTTCTGCGCAGCGGTTTGGGAGTTAACATCAAAATTACATTTCTCGGCCATATCGCATAGATCTCACTGTGAAAAGGCTTAAATGACTTTTTTAATTAAGTTTGATGATTGCGTTCAAACAAAATGTCCTAGAACAAAATTTTTAAATGTAACTACTAGATTGTGATACAATACACTATTGGGTGAAGTTTGGTTGACTTATGCGCAGCGGTTTGGGAGTTAACATCAAAATTACATTTCTCGGCCATATCGCATAGATCTCACTGTGAAAAGGCTTAAATGGCTTTTTTGACCTAAGTTTGAGGATTGCGCTCAAATCAAATGTCCTAGAACCAAATTTCCACATGTAACTACTAGATTGTGATAAAATACACTAATGGGTGAAGTTTGGTTGACTTCTGCGCAGCGGTTTGGGAGTTAACATCAAAATTACATTTCTCGGCCATATCGCATAGATCTCACTGTGAAAAGGCTTAAATGACTTTTTTAATTAAGTTTGATGATTGCGCTCAAACAAAATTTCCTAGAACAAAATTTTCAAATGTAACTACTAGATTGTGATACAATACACTATTGGGTGAAGTTTGGTTGACTTCTGCGCAGCGGTTTGGGAGTTAACATCAAAATTACATTTCTCGGCCATATCGCATAGATCTCACTGTGAAAAGGCTTAAATGACTTTTTTAATTAAGTTTGATGATTGCGTTCAAACAAAATGTCCTAGAACAAAATTTTCAAATGTAACTACTAGATTGTGATACAATACACTATTGGGTGAAGTTTGGTTGACTTCTGCGCAGCGGTTTGGGAGTTAACATCAAAATTACATTTCTCGGCCATATCGCATAGATCTCACTGTGAAAAGGCTTAAATGGCTTTTTTGACCTAAGTTTGAGGATTGCGCTCAAATCAAATGTCCTAGAACCAAATTTCCACATGTAACTACTAGATTGTGATAAAATACACTAATGGGTGAAGTTTGGTTGACTTCTGCGCAGCGGTTTGGGAGTTAACATAAAAATTACATTTCTCGGCCATATCGCATAGATCTCACTGTGAAAAGGCTTAAATGACTTTTTTAATTAAGTTTGATGATTGCGCTCAAACAAAATTTCCTAGAACAAAATTTTCAAATGTAACTACTAGATTGTGATACAATACACTATTGGGTGAAGTTTGGTTGACTTCTGCGCAGCGGTTTGGGAGTTAACATCAAAATTACATTTCTCGGCCATATCGCATAGATCTCACTGTGAAAAGGCTTAAATGGCTTTTTTGACCTAAGTTTGAGGATTGCGCTCAAATCAAATGTCCTATAACCAAATTTCCACACGTAACTACTAGATTGTGATACAATACACTAATGGGTGAAGTTTGGTTGACTTCTGCGCAGCGGTTTGGGAGTTAACATCAAAATTACATTTCTCGGCCATATCGCATAGATCTCACTGTGAAAAGGCTTAAATGACTTTTTTAATTAAGTTTGATGATTGCGTTCAAACAAAATGTCCTAGAACAAAATTTTTAAATGTAACTACTAGATTGTGATACAATACACTATTGGGTGAAGTTTGGTTGACTTCTGCGCAGCGGTTTGGGAGTTAACATCAAAATTACATTTCTCGGCCATATCGCATAGATCTCACTGTGAAAAGGCTTAAATGGCTTTTTTGACCTAAGTTTGAGGATTGCGCTCAAATCAAATGTCCTAGAACCAAATTTCCACATGTAACTACTAGATTGTGATAAAATACACTAATGGGTGAAGTTTGGTTGACTTCTGCGCAGCGGTTTGGGAGTTAACATCAAAATTACATTTCTCGGCCATATCGCATAGATCTCACTGTGAAAAGGCTTAAATGACTTTTTTAATTAAGTTTGATGATTGCGCTCAAACAAAATTTCCTAGAACAAAATTTTCAAATGTAACTACTAGATTGTGATACAATACACTATTGGGTGAAGTTTGGTTGACTTCTGCGCAGCGGTTTGGGAGTTAACATCAAAATTACATTTCTCGGCCATATCGCATAGATCTCACTGTGAAAAGGCTTAAATGACTTTTTTAATTAAGTTTGATGATTGCGTTCATACAAAATGTCCTAGAACAAAATTTTCAAATGTAACTACTAGAATGTGATACAATACACTATTGGGTGAAGTTTGGTTGACTTCTGCGCAGCGATTTGGGAGTTAACATCAAAATTACATTTCTCGGCCATATCGCATAGATCTCACTGTGAAAAGGCTTAAATGGCTTTTTTGACCTAAGTTTGAGGATTGCGCTCAAATCAAATGTCCTAGAACCAAATTTCCACATGTAACTACTAGATTGTGATAAAATACACTAATGGGTGAAGTTTGGTTGACTTCTGCGCAGCGGTTTGGGAGTTAACATCAAAATTACATTTCTCGGCCATATCGCATAGATCTCACTGTGAAAAGGCTTAAATGACTTTTTTAATTAAGTTTGATGATTGCGCTCAAACAAAATTTCCTAGAACAAAATTTTCAAATGTAACTACTAGATTGTGATACAATACACTATTGGGTGAAGTTTGGTTGACTTCTGCGCAGCGGTTTGGGAGTTAACATCAAAATTACATTTCTCGGCCATATCGCATAGATCTCACTGTGAAAAGGCTTAAATGGCTTTTTTGACCTAAGTTTGAGGATTGCGCTCAAATCAAATGTCCTATAACCAAATTTCCACATGTAACTACTAGATTGTGATACAATACACTAATGGGTGAAGTTTGGTTGACTTCTGCGCAGCGGTTTGGGAGTTAACATCAAAATTACATTTCTCGGCCATATCGCATAGATCTCACTGTGAAAAGGCTTAAATGACTTTTTTAATTAAGTTTGATGATTGCGTTCAAACAAAATGTCCTAGAACAAAATTTTTAAATGTAACTACTAGATTGTGATACAATACACTATTGGGTGAAGTTTGGTTGACTTCTGCGCAGCGGTTTGGGAGTTAACATCAAAATTACATTTCTCGGCCATATCGCATAGATCTCACTGTGAAAAGGCTTAAATGGCTTTTTTGACCTAAGTTTGAGGATTGCGCTCAAATCAAATGTCCTAGAACCAAATTTCCACATGTAACTACTAGATTGTGATAAAATACACTAATGGGTGAAGTTTGGTTGACTTCTGCGCAGCGGTTTGGGAGTTAACATCAAAATTACAATTCTCGGCCATATCGCATAGATCTCACTGTGAAAAGGCCTAAATGACTTTTTTAATTAAGTTTGATGATTGCGCTCAAACAAAATTTCCTAGAACAAAATTTTCAAATGTAACTACTAGATTGTGATACAATACACTATTGGGTGAAGTTTGGTTGACTTCTGCGCAGCGGTTTGGGAGTTAACATCAAAATTACATTTCTCGGCCATATCGCATAGATCTCACTGTGAAAAGGCTTAAATGACTTTTTTAATTAAGTTTGATGATTGCGTTCAAACAAAATGTCCTAGAACAAAATTTTCAAATGTAACTACTAGATTGTGATACAATACACTATTGGGTGAAGTTTGGTTGACTTCTGCGCAGCGGTTTGGGAGTTAACATCAAAATTACATTTCTCGGCCATATCACATAGATCTCACTGTGAAAAGGCTTAAATGGCTTTTTTGACCTAAGTTTGAGGATTGCGCTCAAACAAAATGTCCTAGAACAAAATTTTCAAATGTAACTACTAGATTGTGATTCAATACACTATTGGGTGAAGTTTGGTTGACTTCTGCGCAGCGGTTTGGGAGTTAACATCAAAATTACATTTCTCGGCCATATCGCATAGATCTCACTGTGAAAAGGCTTAAATGACTTTTTTAATTAAGTTTGATGATTGCGTTCAAACAAAATGTCCTAGAACAAAATTTTCAAATGTAACTACTAGATTGTGATACAATACACTATTGGGTGAAGTTTGGTTGACTTCTGCGCAGCGGTTTGGGAGTTAACATCAAAATTACATTTCTCGGCCATATCGCATAGATCTCACTGTGAAAAGGCTTAAATGGCTTTTTTGACCTAAGTTTGAGGATTGCGCTCAAACCAAATGTCCTAGAACGAAATTTTCAAATGTAACTACTAGAATGTGATACAATACACTATTGGGTGAAGTTTGGTTGACTTCTGCGCAGCGGTTTGGGAGTTAACATCAAAATTACATTTCTCGGCCATATCGCATAGATCTCACTGTAAAAAGGCTTAAATGGCTTTTTTGACCTAAGTTTGAGGATTGCGCTCAAATCAAATGTCCTAGAACCAAATTTCCACATGTAACTACTAGATTGTGATAAAATACACTAATGGGTGAAGTTTGGTTGACTTCTGCGCAGCGGTTTGGGAGTTAACATCAAAATTACATTTCTCGGCCATATCGCATAGATCTCACTGTGAAAAGGCTTAAATGACTTTTTTAATTAAGTTTGATGATTGCGTTCAAACAAAATGTCCTAGAACAAAATTTTTAAATGTAACTACTAGATTGTGATACAATACACTATTGGGTGAAGTTTGGTTGACTTCTGCGCAGCGGTTTGGGAGTTAACATCAAAATTACATTTCTCGGCCATATCGCATAGATCTCACTGTGAAAAGGCTTAAATGGCTTTTTTGACCTAAGTTTGAGGATTGCGCTCAAATCAAATGTCCTAGAACCAAATTTCCACATGTAACTACTAGATTGTGATAAAATACACTAATGGGTGAAGTTTGGTTGACTTCTGCGCAGCGGTTTGGGAGTTAACATCAAAATTACAATTCTCGGCCATATCGCATAGATCTCACTGTGAAAAGGCTTAAATGACTTTTTTAATTAAGTTTGATGATTGCGCTCAAACAAAATTTCCTAGAACAAAATTTTCAAATGTAACTACTAGATTGTGATACAATACACTATTGGGTGAAGTTTGGTTGACTTCTGCGCAGCGGTTTGGGAGTTAACATCAAAATTACATTTCTCGGCCATATCGCATAGATCTCACTGTGAAAAGGCTTAAATGACTTTTTTAATTAAGTTTGATGATTGCGTTCAAACAAAATGTCCTAGAACAAAATTTTCAAATGTAACTACTAGATTGTGATACAATACACTAATGGGTGAAGTTTGGTTGACTTCTGCGCAGCGGTTTGGGAGTTAACATCAAAATTACATTTCTCGGCCATATCGCATAGATCTCACTGTGAAAAGGCTTAAATGACTTTTTTAATTAAGTTTGATGATTGCGTTCAAACAAAATGTCCTAGAACAAAATTTTTAAATGTAACTACTAGATTGTGATACAATACACTATTGGGTGAAGTTTGGTTGACTTCTGCGCAGCGGTTTGGGAGTTAACATCAAAATTACATTTCTCGGCCATATCGCATAGATCTCACTGTGAAAAGGCTTAAATGGCTTTTTTGACCTAAGTTTGAGGATTGCGCTCAAATCAAATGTCCTAGAACCAAATTTCCACATGTAACTACTAGATTGTGATAAAATACACTAATGGGTGAAGTTTGGTTGACTTCTGCGCAGCGGTTTGGGAGTTAACATTAAAATTACAATTCTCGGCCATATCACATAGATCTCACTGTGAAAAGGCTTAAATGGCTTTTTTGACCTAAGTTTGAGGATTGCGCTCAAACAAAATGTCCTAGAACAAAATTTTCAAATGTAACTACTAGATTGTGATACAATACACTATTGGGTGAAGTTTGGTTGACTTCTGCGCAGCGGTTTGGGAGTTAACATCAAAATTACATTTCTCGGCCATATCGCATAGATCTCACTGTGAAAAGGCTTAAATGACTTTTTTAATTAAGTTTGATGATTGCGTTCAAACAAAATGTCCTAGAACAAAATTTTCAAATGTAACTACTAGATTGTGATACAATACACTATTGGGTGAAGTTTGGTTGACTTCTGCGCAGCGGTTTGGGAGTTAACATCAAAATTACATTTCTCGGCCATATCGCATAGATCTCACTGTGAAAAGGCTTAAATGGCTTTTTTGACCTAAGTTTGAGGATTGCGCTCAAACCAAATGTCCTAGAACGAAATTTTCAAATGTAACTACTAGAATGTGATACAATACACTATTGGGTGAAGTTTGGTTGACTTCTGCGCAGCGGTTTGGGAGTTAACATCAAAATTACATTTCTCGGCCATATCGCATAGATCTCACTGTGAAAAGGCTTAAATGGCTTTTTTGACCTAAGTTTGAGGATTGCGCTCAAATCAAATGTCCTAGAACCAAATTTCTACATGTAACTACTAGATTGTGATAAAATACACTAATGGGTGAAGTTTGGTTGACTTCTGCGCAGCGGTTTGGGAGTTAACATAAAAATTACATTTCTCGGCCATATCGCATAGATCTCACTGTGAAAAGGCTTAAATGACTTTTTTAATTAAGTTTGATGATTGCGCTCAAACAAAATTTCCTAGAACAAAATTTTCAAATGTAACTACTAGATTGTGATACAATACACTATTGGGTGAAGTTTGGTTGACTTCTGCGCAGCGGTTTGGGAGTTACATCAAAATTACATTTCTCGGCCATATCGCATAGATCTCACTGTGAAAAGGCTTAAATGACTTTTTTAATTAAGTTTGATGATTGCGTTCAAACAAAATGTCCTAGAACAAAATTTTCAAATGTAACTACTAGATTGTGATACAATACACTATTGGGTGAAGTTTGGTTGACTTCTGCGCAGCGGTTTGGGAGTTAACATCAAAATTACATTTCTCGGCCATATCGCATAGATCTCACTGTGAAAAGGCTTAAATGGCTTTTTTTGACCTAAGTTTGAGGATTGCGCTCAAATCAAATGTCCTAGAACCAAATTTCCACATGTAACTACTAGATTGTGATAAAATACACTAATGGGTGAAGTTTGGTTGACTTCTGCGCAGCGGTTTGGGAGTTAACATCAAAATTACATTTCTCGGCCATATCGCATAGATCTCACTGTGAAAAGGCTTAAATGACTTTTTTAATTAAGTTTGATGATTGCGCTCAAACAAAATTTCCTAGAACAAAATTTTCAAATGTAACTACTAGATTGTGATACAATACACTATTGGGTGAAGTTTGGTTGACTTCTGCGCAGCGGTTTGGGAGTTAACATCAAAATTACATTTCTCGGCCATATCGC